>NC_091022.1:10773966-15573966 GCF_041296385.1 Aphelocoma coerulescens | reverse complement strand
GGTATCCTTCACTCCTACTATTTGAACATTTCCCCCTTGTTGGCAATGTCAAGTTTTCTGAAAATAGTCTTTGGAAGTGGGAGAGGAGGTTATTTTTAGAAATTTGTTTGGGTCTAAATACCATGTACGAATTTAGAATCAGCGTAGCAATTTGTAAGGGAAATGTTTTTCTCTAACAGGCATGAGCCACACTGCCAGCAGATGTTTCTTTAACCTGCTACATCTGAGAGCATGTCTGGAGGGCTGGTATGTGTGGCTTTGATGACACAAGGCATGGTAACCATTTGGGTGCATTCTCAGTGTGCTTTTATGAAGCAGGAACTTTTGTAGTAGACAGCACCGAAATTACATAATGCAACTTGTTGTAATGACTGGGTAGTGTGTTCAGGGAGCAGTCCCTGTAACATAATGTAAAATAATGCTCTTCTATCTGTTCAAAAGGCCAAGAGAAAGAGACTGCTGTTTAAAAGTACTGAGTGTCCTGGAGGTCACTTGGGTGCCTCAGGCCACTTGGCCTGTGAAAATAGGGCCTTTTTTTAAAAACACTCCTAAAAATAGATTTGAAGTCTGTTCTTAATCTCCTGGAAATATGTCTTCTGATCTGTAATGTTAAATGAAATTTGCAGGATACTTGGGGGTTAGGATGTAGGATTCTCTACATATTCACTGCTGCATTTTGACTGGGGTTTTCCCCAGCTCTCCATGTAAGCACCTGTAAGGAGGGTGAGGAGAAATGCACATTGGTTTAGCCTTTCCTGGGTTCCTGCTGTCAGAAAACTGGCCATTGCTGGGGCAGGGAGATAGATGAGACCAGGCTATCAGCTTGTTTTGGGTGCACAGCTTTTCCTCTCTCAGACTGAAACCCAGGCAGCTGTGGGGCTGCTGCTGCTGTCATGGCCCTGGATTTCAGTGCTCAGCTCTCAGCAATCTTAGGCTTGAGGAAAGGGCATCTCATCCTTCTGCATTCTCACCCACCTCTCCTTATGAGCATTCAAAATGCAGCAGAACTCAGACCCTGCTCTGTAGGGAAAGGCTACTCAGTTGAAAGTGAGGATGGTTTTCTGACCTGTTTATGTTTCTAAAGGTCTAGCATTGAATTAATGCCATGCTGGAGCTGGGAATAACTGGTCATATTAAAGGAGAAGGGAAAATGTCTTCTGGTTTTGCTCTACACTGTCTTTCATTTTCTTCTCCTCCCATCTTTTCTTTAAGCAGTTGTGTTTAAAAATATGTCATTTATTGACTATTGTTTTAGGGATGTTGCCAGGTGTGGCTGTGGATTTGGGGATTTGATCAAGTAGTATTTAAGGCAATTGAATGTAATGACTCCGCCAGCTCTTGTGGAGTTTCTCTCTTATGGAGATAAATTGAATTCTTTGCAGAGTTTGCAAGGGCTGCCAAAGGTATCTCAGTGTTTTAATTTCTGTATGTTTGTGTATAATTCTTGCAAGACAAAATATTAAAATTTCAAAATCTGAAATTCTTTTTTTTTCCTTCTGTATAGTTAAAAATATGTAAGATGGCAAGCACAGCAAACCCCATCAAGAAAAAGATGTCACAGTGTAAAGTCGAGCTACTGCCAATATAATTTGCCTTCTGCACTGTACTTTAACAGTCTTTAATTATGTGATAAGATTTAAAACCAGATACCCCTCACTTATATTTTTTTATCAACCACAGGTGATGTGTAACACTGTTCTGTCTGTGTTTGACAGTACAAGAAAAGAATGTCCTTGCCTTTATTACAGTTTTAATGAATGCTAGGAAATTATAAACCATTTGCTTTAGTTACTGTGAATTTAATGCATCGTTAAGGTGTCAAGAGAGTTAGTTGTTCAACTCCAGTGCCTGGGAATTAAACAGTGATAATGAGACAATTGCTTAGAGTTAAGTTACGGTATTAATTATTTTGCTGACTTGTGATTAATATATTACTGAAAAGAAAAAGCTTTACACATGTGAAACACAAGTTTTGTGTCACCTTCCAATGTCAGCTTCCAATTTACTAATACTGACTAAAACAAAGAAATAATAGAAATAATTTCCAAAAAGAAACCTTACATGTGATTTCATACTCTTTTTAGAATACTTTGAAGGAAAAATATGTTGTCTTTTTGATTTTACCTTCGTGTTTGAGAACTGGTACAATTGTAAATACAAGCAATTGTTAAGTAGCTAATAGTCAAGCCAAGAGCTTGTATAAGTCTTGATGATGATGATGATGATTATCATTATTATCATCATTATTATTATTTAATTGATGAACTGTTTTTAAGGTATACTGCAATCACCTTTAAAGAGTACTGTACACACAAAAGAAAAACCAAGTTTGTTCCAAATGAAGAGTGGATATGTGTGGAGTACAGTGTGGCCAGAACTCACCTGACCTGGCACTGCAGAACGTGGCACTGGACTGGAATGTTTTGGTCTGTGTATGTGCAGGTACAGTTGTCCAACATACCTTGAGTTGTAAAGATTCCACTTTCAGTGGTGAGGTTCCTGTTTCCACTGGGGCATAATTTCCACGCAGAAAAAGTGGACATCGCCTGAGGCACTCCAGATGTGTGATGTCCCTTATTCAGCAAATCAGATGAACAGGTGCTGAAATGTTGGCTCTTCAAGCAGTCCCAGTAGAGTTATTACAGAAAAATGTGTATGTTTACTACAAAATAAAAGCAAATTTGCAACACTAAAAAGAACCCACGACCAAGATATTCTGATTTGTGTATATCACAATGCAATTTTTCTGCAATTTATTCAGTTAGACAATACATTTGGTGCAATTCACAAAATGACTTTTCAAGTTCACTTATAATGTTTGCATGATACACTTTCATGGTGAAACTCTTCCACCTTAGCATTTTTTAATCTCTATCTATCTCTATCTGTCTATCTATCTATCTATCTATCTATCTCACATATAGAATTAGGATTATTTTTGTATTTTCTTTATTTTAGGTATTCTTGGGTTTATAGTCGATATTTTTCCAGTATTTGTCTAATCAGTAATGTATGGTGTTGAATAGTGTCACTGGAAGTAGAAGCCTAAACAAAGTTTCTCACTTGATTTGGAAGGCAAGCTTTCTGAATTCTAGCACTGCTGTATTTAATGTAGTTTCTTGTCTTTTTGTATGTTCTTATCAGGACTGCTGTCTTAAATCTTAGATTTGAAAGTTAGCAGTATAGAGTATGATATCCTTCCTGTAACTAGAATTGTATAGAGGAACAGAAATATGTCTGTATGAATTAACATCCAGATCAAGGCCTTGGGGGCGTGGGGAAGCACTCCTGATATCAAGAAAGACTAAGAATTAAACCCTAGGTCAGAATCTGTAATAGTGCCAATGCAAAACTAGAAAAGAATTACAATATTAACAAGTAACAGTGCTAAAAGCAGGGGCTTTGCTAGAGTTCATTATTAGCAAGAAAGGAGAAACGAATAGTACATTCTGGACCTCCTAAACTGACAAAATTAGGACATGAATTATATTTACTTTTGAAGCAATGTATTACACCACTTTAATACCTATCCCCAAATATGAAATGAAATAGTTTTAATATTTAAGAAATAGCAATTTTTAAATCATGTTCTCTGAAAAATATGTAATTATTACAAGTATTATTGAGTACTGCATTTGAGAACTATGTGGAAAACATTTCCTGCTTTCTTATTCCGTTTTTTTAAATGGATTTCAACAGTACTTAGACATACTTGAAGTGAGCGTGGACCAGGTCTTACTGTTTCCTTGTGTTATCAAGCAATTTTCCTTCCTTGTTTCCTCAAGGCTTTCACAGATCAACAGAGGATCAAAAAATCCCTAAATGTCATGGAAAGTTTTTGGAAAAAAAATTAAAAATTGACAAAGCACTCAGAGGGAATTATATTGTCTGAAGAAGCTGTTTAACCTGTTCAGGCTAACACATCTGCCTTGCAAACCATTCTTTCCACGCAGGGGTGTGTGCTGAAAGAGGCCCAGTGACATGCAGTGCAGCTGCTATGGCGTGTGCCAGAGTTTAGGCTGAGCTGAGCGAGGCTTGGAGCCGTCTTTAGCATACAGATGAGTGACGCCATCCAAAGCACGTGCTCTGCCTTTTTACCTGAAGATCTGATGCTATCACATAAAACAAAATACCTCCTCTCAACAAGCACTATTTTGTTCTCCACTTGAATTATGCTGATTTTAATTACCAGTTAGAATGTTAAAACCCAGGTTGCTTTCTGACCCTCTGTATGCTGAATTGTTGGGAAACATTTTGTTTGGTTTTAGCACTGTTTGGCACCAATTTTATTCTTTGCAATTGTGTGCCATTACAAAGTACATCTTCTTCCATTTTCTTCTGTTCTGACATCATCAAATTCTAGTCACTGCCCTATTCTACAGTGCTCTTGTTGCTAAGAGCCTCGACTCACAAAGCGAAAGGAAATATGTGCATGTGAAGAAAAGAATCTGGTATTATCTAAGATTCCTCCTGCTGTTTGTGATGTGCTTCATGTCAGAAATTAGAGAACCAAGAAGTTTTCCAAATCTCAGAGCTCTCTGGCTTAAGCCTTTGGGAATGAAATGCTTTCTCTAGACCTTTCTGGTTTACAGATCCTAAAGATGCACCCAGTTACAGCTTTGTTTACTAAAGAGCCAAAAACACATTTAACAAAGCTGCAGTACTGCCTCCATTATACTCCTTTGTGCAGGCACATCAGAGGGAAGAAAATGCATGGAGGAATGTGAGGTAGACAGTGAAGGAATCCAGGGGACAGTAACTGTGGGGAGGAAGAAAATAAAGTGACAGAAAAGGAAAAGGTGCTAGGAAAATAGATTATAAAGTGGAAGACGGGTAAAAGAGGAGACAGAATGACCTGGAAAAGAAAAAGAGAGATGCCATTCCTGTGAGTTCTGTGGATCATGCTCAGCACATCTGTCTTAATGTGGTTTGATGTCTTGTCATAATGCTGACGTGGTGCATCGGTGTAGTGGTTTGTAGTGCAGCATGGTAAGCTCACAATGTACTGTTTTACAGGTCCTCAGTAACTTCTGAACAGCTATAATCAGGACAATAATACCAGTGGGAGGGGGTAATGCTGCAGGTGAGGTGTAAATAGATGAAAGAGACAGCCTATGATGAAAGACATAAATGGAGAAGACAGAAAAACTGGAAAAAACTGAAGAAGGGACAGGAAGAGGTTCATGAACAGACAGCTTTCCAGAAACAAGCTTTTGTTCTCTTATGGACAGTAAGTACTACTGGCAGAAGTGCTCTCTCAAGTGGGAGGTGACAGGAGCTGGGAAAGTTAAACTCACTGACCAGATGAAAAATGGAGCATGTGTTTACAGGGAGTAAACGAAAGCAGGGAACGTGAAGGCACATTACTACCTAAAAATGTGGTCGGATATGTTACAGTGACCTGTGCTGGAAAGGTGTGACACACGTTCTGTAGCACTCATCTGAGTAGGTGTAGCACAGTATGCATCAACTCACAAAATGGGTCTGCTGTTAGGAAAGCCAAGATAACACTTTCCCTTCAGGGAAGCATACAGCTGGGCAACTGTTAACTGGGTACCTGTAGGGTGTTAAAAAAAAGCCCAGAGCACACAGATTTGTTCTTTTGTCTATGCAAATTTTTTTTGGAGAGGGAGGATTTTTTAGAAATGGAGTATTTTTTTTTCTTCTTCATTCACCGTTTTCCAGGATTTTTTTTTTTTTTTTACTAAAACCAAATTCAGTTCCTTTCTTTTCAGTCTCCTCTTTTCAATCTTGGGCTTTTTGAATTAAATGCTGCAATATTAGCTGCCTGCAGTTCCTGTGATTGGACTCCATGGGTGGTCTGAGTAATTTTCAGACAATGGAGCTGGTTCTTTTCTCACTCACACCACTGTAACTCATTGGCTTCAGTGAAGTTACTCTTGATTCACAGTGTTGTGAAAGAAGAGTTGTGCTTGCTCTTTCATATGTTCTTTAATCTCCATTATATTTTTGCTTACATGTATAATTGATTTTCTGAGAATATCTCCTGCTGCTGACAGGTAGACCTAGGAACTTCCTAAGACAGAAATAAATGTAAGCATTTTTGGGTCACTGAATTCAATCCACTGCTTCTACAATATTATGTTATATAATTTCTTTCATAAACTGCTCAGACTTTAAACATTCATTAAGGTCTGTTCTTACTACAATGGGTAAATTCAGACAGAAAGGTTAGTTACATCCTGTGTAAATTTAAAACCACAACTGAAATAATTTTCAAATGCTCTAAAAGTATTTTTCTTTCTCACCTATGTTTCACTTTTTAGTACAGCAACCATGATAAAGGCTTCATTCTTGGCAGAAGGGGCCTCAGTTCTGGGAAAGCACGATTCTGAAATTACAGGCATACTTTGGAAAGGTTACTGCGTATTTTTCTTTCATGGTCACATCCCTCTTGCAGATTTTAGTGGGAACAGTCATCTGACAAAAAATTTTTGCCATACCTGAAGTGCCACTCTGAAAGTAATTCCAGAAGGAGAAGGGTATGGAACCAGGTGTGTACAGCTTAGCTGGGGATAGATTACTGCAGACTTTGACTTACTTATGGTGGGCTGCCTTCCAGTTACTACCCTGTTGTAACAAATCCCATCCATTTTTTCCAAATTTGTTCTTAATTTATGGAATTAATGGGTCTAATTGACATGAAGCTGAAAATCATCAATATAATCAATAAGTTTTATTGTAATTAAAGGATAAATGAAAAGCACAGCCCCATTTTTCTCTTACATAGTGCAAATGTTTCAGCTGAAGCCAACAGAATTATGCTGCTATCTGCAAGTGCTGCTGTGATACCTCCCTGTCGTCCCTACCTTTCCTATGCATATGTGTTGATATGGAATATAATGTTCTTCTTTGCCTTGTTGTCATGGGTTAGCACAGCTATGGAAGTGACACTCAGCAAGCAGTGGTACACAGGCATTCCACATTACAGGTGGTTTTCACCCAACAATCAGATCTCCCTGTGGTACACAACGTGTTGTTCCATCTTTCTGAACAATCCATTGCACCGTTCCACTTTGCCTGCAGCTGGTGCATGGTAACAGATATGGTACACCCACTCAATGCCATACAGAAGGTAAATAAGTAAGTAATGAGTATTTTGGACCAAAAACCACTACACTTGTGTTGCTAAATCTCTGTTCTGCAGCCTACCTTAGCAACAAGCCCATTGCCTGTACGTCTGTTCTGAAGTTTGACTTCAGAAGTTGCAGTTGTTACTGAGGTCAGCTCTTGACCATTGCCATTTAGCAATGGCAGCTGTGCTTTGCAGCAGCTGGAAGGAAGGTGGTGGCTGTGTATCGCAAGGGAGGGAGGAAGAGGTGTATTAGTTGTGAAAGCCAAACTGTGGTCACTGTATAGCAACCAGTTGGCTGTGATACTGCACTGGTGGCTCTTGATCCCACCCTTTGGCTACTCTATTTCTGATGCACAAAAAGGTGCACCAGTTGCATCATGCAAGTACAGGAAGCCTTATACTTCTAGGACTTGCTGGAAATGCTCAAAGTAATTGTGTGGTATGTTCATGCAACACTTTGTAGGAGTGGTAGAGCACTCCCTTAGTTTTGTTGGCATTACATTGCCTATGCAATATGGGCCTATGGTGTTTGCTCTGAGGATCTCTGGGATTGCTGGACATGGGACATCCAAGGTGAGACTGCTGCATGTATGCAATAACATGATGAGATTATTAGATACCAAGAGTCCCAGACATACTCAGTTCTCAAAATCTCCCTGGAGAACAATTCTGGTTGGAACAGAGGACAGACAACGAATCTAAGGCAACCTGAATATGGTAGCCATATCTATCCACGTCTATAGGTCTCCCTTCTAATGCAATGCCTTCATGCTTCCCATAGCCAGTTCTTTTTTATCTGCAAATTTTCTTTGTCAAAAGTGTGAGAGGTGTCCTGCTGTATGCTCATGTGGAGAGCAGTTGCTAGTCAGAAATCCTCAGTGCATCACCATGCTCAGCTTTACAGTCAGCAGCTCTGAACCCAGCACATGTTATGCGGCTGTTGAAAGAGGGCATTGCCTCTGGTCACGATCTGCTGCGTGCTCAACAACGTGCTGAGCGCAGGCCAAGGGGAGAGCAGCGAGGCAGGTCAAACTTGTTTCTTTCACCCACGCAGCACACCGGGCCAAAGCAATTGTTTGGTAGGCTGTGTGCTACACAGGCCTGATACAGGGTTTGGGGGGAGTCTGGTTTTGTCTTGTCCTAGATGCTTCCTAACCTCTAAGTGCATAATGGTGATGGGTTGTTTTGAGGCTTAGAGCTCTGATAAGTGGTCTTTGGCAGAGTTACCCGCTCAGTTTAAGACATTACCATGCTCAAGTGTCTGTTTTACTCTGCTGTTAGGTATTACCACACTCTTATGGTGGAGACTCCAGGTCACAGGCTGCCATGTTAAAAAAATACCCACTTTCATTGTTGTACTCTCCTAGAATGATCACCCCAACCGCAGGAAGTTGAGAGAAATCACATCTTAAAACACAGCAAGTAAATGTGCCAGAGCTTGTTGTTCAGAGCCTTTGGCCTTTGCTTCTTAGCCATGAGTGGAAAGAGTCCTTGCTAGTGCCTGCATGCCTGAGGACAAGCATTCTTGCCTTTGCTGCCCCTGCAGGTCCTCTGTCACTCCAGAAGTCCAGTGCTTGTCCATATGGAGTAATGGTGTCACAGCTGTTACAACTTAGAAGAGCAAGGAGTATGTGTAAAGAAGCTTCAAAGTCACTGATATTGTATTAAGCAAAATTGAGGGCTGTTCTTTGGAAAGTAAATTAATGAAGAAAAAATTCTCATGGAATTTTTATGGTTTCTGTCATCTTGAAAGTGGTTACCATGGACTTCTTAGGATTTAGTGGCTGTTCTGATTCATTAAAAATTGCAGATGTAGTAGAAAATAGGTTGAAATATTCATTTATATCAGGAATAAAATGATATGACATCAGACTAAAATACGAGGTTTTAATCTTAATTTCACTAAGAGATTGTGTTGAAATGGTATTGCTGTCTTTATTTGTCCATCTGTTTTTGAAATGGAAGGAGATTGGAAGACGAAATGGGATCCCTTTCAGTTGTCTGAGGAAGTCTTGTGAAATTTTGTTAACAAAAATCAATGGAAAATGTAGTCAATCATAAGACACAAGTCCACATGAAATCAAACTTCAATACTTCCGATGTTTACACAAAAACCTTGTAGCTGGTTCATGTCCAGCAATTGATTAAGCCAAGCTGGCTGGAAACAGTTAGAGATGCTGGTGGTATGCCCTGCCCACCTCCCACAGGTTCCCACTTCTGCAGCAGGAGTGGCTCAATGCCTCCTTAATCAGCACCTGGGTTTCTGCGTTCTGCAGACTCAGGCTTAAGCCAGAGCATTCCTGCTGTGGGAGATGTCTCGCAAGAGAGATCAATGTACCTAGTGGGGTAGATGACTCGTCAGCTGCACCTTAATCTATAGGGTGACATATATATTAATACCTTCATCATTATTTTGTTAGAGGAGAATTTTTAATATATTGATCTGAAAGATCAGAAATCATTAATGGAAATGTAAGGTTGAGGGGGTTTAGGATGTGGATGACAGCAGAAGGATGCCAAGAGGAACAGTCATGACCATTAAATTTTCTAGTTGGTGAAAGACTATGGCTGTCTATCATATTTTGTCAGTGTAATTTTGCTTCTGTTTTTCAACACAGCAGCTCAAAAATGTAAAATAAAAAAATAATTTGTTATAAATCACTGCATTGAATTTAGAAAAGAGCAAGTATTGGCAGTACTCTGTGCTATACAGTGCTCCCAAGGAGTGCATAAATGCATTCCTAAGGCACGAACGGTCACATCAGCATTTTTCCCGTGACACATTTCGGACAACCGGGCTGTGTATATGAAAGACACACTGACTAAAATGTTGTTGGAAGGTGAGGTGCTATGCCTGACTGGCCATTTTCCTGCCCCAACACGAACACCGTGTACAGTCAGCAGCGCTCAGGGCCCCGTGAGCCCATGGTGGCAGCTCGCAGGGGCGGCGGTGGCAGCCGGGGTGGCCGGCGGGGCTCGCTGCCCGCGCGGGCGGTCCCGGCCGTGCGCTGTCACCGCGGCTGAGTCCAGGTCGCGCTGAGGAGCTGCGGAATGCTCCCGGGCGATTTCCGTGGGCTAGCGAGCCCCGCTCTGCGCGGCCCTTGGCGGGGGCGGCTGCGGAGAGGGGGCGGCGGCCGCCAGCACGGGGCGGGCGGACGGGAGGGAGGGTCCGGGGAAGCCGCGTCCCCTCGGAGGCGGTGAGCAGAGCCCGGCGGCAGGTGGCGGCGGCGGCTCGGCCCCTTTAAGGCTACGGCTGCCGTAACCCGATCCCCGCCGGAGCATCCTGCGCCCGGGAAGGGCTGTCCCGACACCGCGGGGAAGGCATGGAGGAGGCGGCGCCGCAGCCCCCGTAGCCCCGCTCCCAGGTGCGGCGGGTGGGGAATGAGGGCGGTGGGGCGCTGAGAGGCCGGGGCTGGCGGGGCGGGGGCGGCGCGGCCGCTTTCCCCCGCCCCGCGGGGCTGCGCGGAGCGGCCCCTTCCCTCCCTCGGCGCGGGGCCGTCCCCGGGGACCGAGGGCCGCAAGCCGCAGCCGGCGGCGCGGGGCGCGCTGACAGCGCAGGGCTGCGCGGGGCCGCCTCCTCCCGCCGCCGCGGCAGCGCCTGCCCGCGGCCGGAGCGAGCGCGGTGGGTGCGCGTTTCTGCCCGCTGCCTCCGCGCTCCTCCGCGTTTCTGCCCGCTGCCTCCGCGCTCCTCCGCGCTCCTGCCCCCTGCCTCCGCGCTCCTGCCCGCTCCTGCCCGCCCGCCCGGCGGCCGCTCGGGGCCGGTGCAAACGGCGGGCGCCGCGGGTGACCAGGACGGCGAGGTAATGCCCGGCTCGGGGGCAGCGCCCCTCGGGGTCAGCCTGGGGGCCCTCCGCGCCCACCAAGTCTTGCGGGTTCCCTCTCGGGCGCTTTGCGTCTCCAGACTGCTTGCGGGATTTGACGAAATTCGGTAAATGGTATCAGCGGACACCTCACGCTGGCTACCCTGTCTTTATAAAAAGCGTACCTTATCTGCTGGTTTCTTTGGTGTTCTAAGAGCAGAAAGCTGAGTGGAGTTTAGGGTGTGAATAGCCTTAAATAGAAAAGGGAATGGCTTAAGTGTGAGTAGCTTGAATTTTGTTGTGGTTCTCCTTAACGCTGCTTACTGAGGTAAGTAAGATATCAATAATAGGAACTACCATTCAGAACCAAGTGCACAGCAAAGCTCCAGCACTGCAGATGTTTTATTACTGGGCTTATTATAAAATGTGCAAACAGTCAGTAGTCCAATGTTGCTCTCTGCGCATAGGTGTGACAAGTTTTACAGCTATTGGATTTGGCTTTCAGTTTTAAGCGGATCAGGAGAGCACAGTACTTCATGCAATGTCCTGGTATCACTAGCAGCTTTACTGTGTAATCTTGTTTGGAAATTGATCCAACTCATCTTGAAATCCAGTCTCGAGTGAAGTAAGGGCTGTGGGCCTTAAACCTTCCACTGCACCTTCTTACCATGTCTTGTGGCTATACTGCTACATTTCTTATTTTTGTGATGTGAAAAATTGATGTGGAAACAGTAAGATGAGGAGAACATAAATGCTAAATGCTTTTGATGGTACAACATCTGATAACTCTTCTGCTCCTTTATACTCTTTTATTAAGTGCCAACTTGTTTCTATCGGAAGTTCATAGTGTTTTCATATTGGGATGAATGGATGTTGCATCTTAATATCGTTGAGTTTTTTCTTCTAAATTTCAAGTAGAAACAGAATTGCAGGAAAACCACTGCATATTTGTTAATAGCAAAGGAAAACCAACATATTTTTAGCTCTTGCAGAGTATGATGAAAAAACCTTTGTTATTAACCTTTCCAGAGTTACTGGGTCAGTAGTTTGAAATCACACTAGGCATGCAAGCAATACCTTGCTGAAAAACGCTAGTTTCAAATATTTGGTAATATTTGTTTACCTAAAGACTACATTGAAAAGCTGCAAGAGTGAAGTTCTGATCATATGTAGTTACTGTCTAACTGAATGGTTAAGACAGTAATTTTGAGTAAGCAAGGCAAATACTAATGGTGAAGAACCAACCTGTGTATAGTACTGTTTGTCCTGAATTACAAAGTAGTTACACTAAACCTCCTCCCCACCCAGCCTCCCATTAACTCAAACCCCGTATCAGCTGACAGAACAGTAATCAATGACTATGCAGTTTGGGTGATAAAGTGTCTGCTCATGCATAATCCACGAAGTTCTGTATCTTGATCAGACTTTGCTGTACAGCTACAAGAAGTTACTTGGAAAAAAACCCACAGTGTATTTGAAGCTGCCTGGCTTACTGACTTTGGCCTCTGTCAAAGAAATTTGTAATCAGAAGCTTATTGTGCTTGTTTTAAGTCAACAAGCACAATGCAACAAACTGTTTAGGTTCAGCAACATACATAATTTTTCTTGTAAATGGAAAGAATATCTGGTAAACAACAGTTAATTTTCATGTTAAACAGGATACAGTTGAAAACAACCTAGAGATATGAGAAAATAACCTACAGATACGATAAAATGTTTATAGCTGAACTGTTTTTCCATCACATGTGAAATGCTATATTTACACCTGGTCCTTGAATTGAATTAAAATATGACACTCTTAATTGCTGAAGTAAAACATGAAATTATTCTGCACTTGGTAGTTAATATACTTAAACAGCATCTTGATAAGCACATATGAAATCAGGCTTGCAAACACTTGAGTGTCTGTGAGACCAACCACAGAGGCTTAGTGATTAATTTCTTCTCTGCCTCTCTTCATCTCTAAAACTATCATTGGTTTCTCCATCGTGGACATCATGGTTCTGCATTTGCTGAAAGTCAGATCATATGCTTTCCATGCAAGTACCTTTTTTAAAAATTAGTTCCCTCCACAGGCTCCTTAGGAGAAAGATTAGTCTTCTAATGCATTTCTTTCAAGGGATGGTTGGAAGGTTTGTTTAATTCCGTAATCTGTACTAAAATGAACACCTGTCAAATGCTGAAGCATTACTTATCTAATAAAATCTTCTGGTACTAAGGAAACAAAACAAAACATGGTTTTCTCTTGTCCAAGAGATTATGTCAATGTCTTTGAAACTCAGAGGTATTAGTGCAGTCACTGCAGATGAATAAAATATAACATCATGAGAATTGCTGTATTTTATCAAAAGGGTGAAGTAGGTGTGATTGATGCTCAGTGGTTTTGCCATTTTTCTGAAGAGAATTGTACTTAACCTGGATTTCAGCTTCCTTCATTAATTAAACCAAGTTTTTTTCCTTACATGGTCCAAGAGAAGATTTGGTTGCTACAAATGAGATAACATAATATAACAAAGTTTTGTCCCTGGGGGTAGAATCTGGAATTGGACACTGCGCAGTGCTTCTCAGTGGCTTTAAATTGGTAGATACTAAATTGATTGTTTTATTCTTTAAATGGTAAGCTTTTAGAAAATCTAGCCTAACACCCATTGTCTCTGGTACTTTAAACTATGTGAAAAAGGTATAAAGTTTGGTTTGTATTTTGTATCTTCTTGGTCAGTGGAGGCAAAGGGAGAAATATGTGGAGAATTGAGAATACTGAATATTCAGGATAGTAATTGAGATTGGAGGTGTTGATAGAGTAACATTAAAAAGTATGCAGGGTTTATATGCTGCTGCATTAGAACAGGTCATCAGAAAACAACTGGAATCAATTGTGATACAATGCACTGCAGCGTGTGTACATGAAGATGTTAGTTTGGATTAAAAATGCACTTACAAACTGTATCATCTGGTCACCCCCTTTGATTTGTGTTGCGTAGCTGTCCCAGAGCATGCAAGCTGGATTCCCTTTGGGTTCAACTGGGCAGGAAGATAGGCCCTAGGAGCACATCAAATATGTTCCAAGAGCTGTGGAGTCCCTAGGACAGAATTAAAGCTGGTCTGAAGTAAGCACTTGAAATCCGGATGATAGAGGCAGGTTTCCCTCAGTAAATTCTGCTCTTATTGTCCTGCATTCTGTTTTTATACATGTAGCTCTGTGGGTACTAGTCAGAGGAAGTTTCATTAACTTCAGTTCTGGGGAGAATAAATAGAAAAGAAAGAGGTTGATGGGGAGAATAAATAGAAAAGAAAGAGGTTGTTGGGGAGAAATTTGAGACCATTGAACCTTCTGTTTCTAAATCTTTGAAGATGAAAGTATATTTTTTCTGATACATGTGTTTCAATATACTCACCATTTACACCCCAAAGTGAGAACAGTGTACTTAATTTTTTAAAAAGTTGTTATTTTGTTATTATGGTGGACTTTTTTTTCAGTTTTTTTCTCCTGAAGTTCAAGTTTCTTACCATCTGCAATGCAGATACAGTTGTGAAAATCTAAGGCATGTTCAGTCAATCTGTAATGCATGTGAAATAAAGGTGGACATAAATGTATTATATAATTGGATCACTTTTGTTGACCATTTGGTTTCTGTAGTAACATCAAATTATGCTAGCCTATAAATCTTCATTTTATTTTTAGGTATTTTCTTAAATAAAACTAAAATAAGCGACAGCAGGTTTTTACAGATATTAAAATAATTATTTAAATATTTGAAATGAAGCCATTTGGCTTTTTTCCCCCTTTTCTGTTCAATGTAATATAAATTGACATTTTTTTGAGTTTGTTACTTTTGCCAGTCTTGGAGTATAAACCACTTCACTGTCAAATTGGAGATGTATGTCAGAAGTTTGTGGCTTCTGGGAAAATATCATTCACTGTTGCAAATACTGGTGACTCAGAAGAAATGGCTGAAGCATTTAGAGACTGACACTTATGTTTGGAATTGTTTTGGTATTTAGACCTCATGAAATAGCTGAACTACCAGCAACTGAAAAGCCAATCAGCTGTGATGATAGGAAGCCTTTTGGTGTGTGTGAAATTGTGCGAAGTTTGGAATTTTGTGAAGGAAAAAAGCTCAAATGTGAGAGCCTGCAGACTATGACAAGGACAAGCTCTCGACTGTGAACGCAGTGTGAATTGGGAACTACTGCCTCTGGAAGTGTACAAACAGAGCTGCAGTGAGGATATTGCTTCTCTGAGCTGACCCAAAAACCTCTCTTCTATGCTTAGCAGATTTCATTGTTGCACTTTAAAATTGTGTTGGCAGCAGTCAATCTGGCAATAATGAAACAAGTTTTAACTTTAGAGCTTCTTGGGACAGGAGTGAAGGCTTCAGAGCTGGTGGTTGCGCTGGTCAGTGGTCTCCACTGCCCTTTCTGTGTAGATAAAACATAAGCAATTTTAGGCCACAAAAATGTATAATATGTAAATGTTAAAAACAAAACCAAAACGCAACTTTTATTTTAAATGTTTGGGCCTACTTTATACTGTTAATGCTTAAGTAGAAATATTGAACAGGTAGAAACTTTTAGTGAGTAATATTTCTGTTGACAAGTTTGGTGTCAAAAACACTTTCTGTGTCTGCTTAAAATAGTTAAATGGAGAACAGAGTGAAATTACCTTCTGCTTCTCTTCACAGGCTGAAGAACAATGGCTTACTTCAGCAACCTGACTATTGGCATTGCTGTGGCCAGTTTTATTGTATTTCAGCTCCTGTTCCATGTTTTAAGTTCTTGGGTGTCGACACGAATAACACCTGGTTTTAACAATCTCAGCCAAAAAAGGAAGATCGAATGGAATTCAAGGTAGGATGTTCAAAACAACAGCAGCTACTGCCCTACCTGAAATCATGGACACCTGAACCATCTGTGTGTGTATGTGTAAGACTGAAGAAAGCCCTACTAGTTAAATGTCTGTTAAGATCAGATGGCTGGCTCTAGGCACTGAACAAATTATGCATGTGAAAGGTTGAGGCCCTTTCATGGAAACACAGCATTACAAACACTCGTACATTAAATGCTTTTTTAGACAGTGATGCCCAAGTGAAGGTGAGTAAAAAAAGAAAACAGTGACTGGTGAGAGATAATAAGCTGAAGGGATGCTCTGTGATGCTTCTAGTAAAGAGAAGAGATATAAAATTCCTTTTCAAGCACATATGAAAATCAAAATTATTGCAATTTATTCTAAATCCCAGTGTATCTCTGGTCATGCTTTTGGGAGCAAAACAGTTTGCTCTCTGTTCTCTTGGTGTTACTACACTATAAACTGTTTTATATAAGTTAATGTTTTCCAAGGAATTTAATGAAGCTTTGGTGCAGTATTGAAGAGAGTCAGGTACATGTGTGTGGTGTTGGGGAACGAGACTGCAAGAGGAGGAGGAGGGGGAAGCTATAGCAGACACAGGGTGCACATACAGGAAGGAGTTGTGGAAACTCAGTCCAAAAACATTCCTCACTCCCTTTGTGTTTCTGCACTTCCATCAGTGGGATGGATCTACCTGCATTACACTTGTCTCCTCAGATACAGGACTTTTAGAAACTTGTTTGACCCAGTGAATCTTTTAAGCTGTAAAGGAAGCATAAGATAGTAATTGAAAATGGGATGATCAATGAGGTTTTATTTCCAACATACTACTCTGAAAGGGTCTATATAGTACACAAGGTTCTCCAGTTGGAATTAATTGGTACAGTATGACTTTGTGTAGCCTATTACAGCCTTAAAATATTTTTTCAGATGTTCCCCTAATTTAAAGCTATTCCTCCTCAGTGCTGTTTAGTATCTGGTGGATACATTTAAAGTCGTTTCCATTGTTCTAGGCAGCATTAACAACTCAAATAGCCTTGCCCTTCCATTTGGCAAATGTCCACTTGCAGTGTTCTTAAAGGCACCATTTTGATTTCAGTTCCATCTCTGAATAATTACCTATCTGCCAGAACAACTGCGTAGGATGCCAGTTCACAGCATCACTGCAGCTTAGGTTTATCTCTCTGTTACAATTAACAATAGAGGCAGACAGGGAAAGTAAACTAAACTGTTTCCATTTGAAGCTGAACTGTTGAATGTAAGCCACATCAAATGGCCCTTGAATTGCATAATAGGCTTTATGAGAACTTACCCATGCCTGGTAGCGCTATGCTGGTGTAGTGCTTTGCATAATAACGTGAATTGTTTTACACATCACAAGTGTGCTGGAAATAAGCTGCTCCATAATCTCTGGGCTACTTTCTAGTAAGGTGTTTAACTGCTCAACTTGATACAGTACCCCAGACTATGTCCTTTTTTACCTCTTTGCACATTTTTTTTCCTTGGGGTTAATAGCAGGATGTGGATGTTAGCACACAGATGGGTCGTGAGCCCAGGCTTCATCCAGTTCTGGAGTTAGAAGGCATGAAACACAAAGCATGGTTCATCAACATCTTGTGGATGTTATAACTGAGGAGGGCATGAAGGGAAAGAAAGGCTAGCTGTGCTTGTGTTACTTCAGCTCTGCTAACCAAACACAGTGCTCTGTCACACTGCCCTGTCACTCCAGTATTTCACCAAAATGAAGAGATACCTCAAGGAATATCTTGCAAGTTCAGAGAATGCAGACGAGTATGTATTTATTCTGCAGACCTCTGCAGGTGGAGACAGTACTATGTCCCAGTAAAATCCTTTGGTTTAATTTAAATTATTTAAAAGTAGATGGTTGCTATTTTGTCCTATATTGAACTGGTGCAGGGAGTGCACACACAAATGATTCTGTTGGCAGTGCTAAGGAAACTGGCACAGAGGATGGTTATGCATTTTTATCAGCTCAGCTGGGTCTGGAAGAGGGCATCTGCCTGAAATGAGCTGTAGCATTGAAAATATATTGTTACAGTTTGGAGGGCTTTGTAATCAAGCATTTGAGCTGCAGCTCTTGACTGTATTTTCCATGCTGTCAGTTTGTTCATTCTGACCTTCCAAGAATTATGAACCAATAAAGTAATTGCTTCTGGCATCTAAAGTATGCAGACACTCAAAGTGAGTTAAAAGCTATATTTTGTCCCAACTCTTCAAGTTGTTGTGCATATATTCCTGTCATCTCTCCTATAATACATGCTTGTGCTGCTATTAAGTAGTTCTAAAAAAATATGTATACTCAATAATAAAGGAGCAAGCCTGCAGCTTAGCAGTGCAACTTTTTTTGTTTGCAGCTTACTGAGGGGTTAAAGGATGTAAACTTTGACAAAAATTTCAAGGAAATGTACAGAGCTTGATAGCTTGACCTAGATTCCATATTAAAATGGACTGTTGTACTATTTCCTTTCTGCCTTGTCTTCTACAGAGAAGCTTCAAAGTCCAGAGTTAAGGAGGAAATCTGTTGCTTTTTCTTTTTTTTTTTTTTTTTTAATTTTTATTTCACTCCCTTCACGTGCTCTACTTGTGTATAGCTTGTATTCTAAACACTAAGGTTCAGATAAACAGCTTCTTCAGAGACAAATTGCAACTGTAAACTAATGAGCTATATTTTAGGACAAATTTTCCTTGCAGCATTATCTTCTCCTCAAGTTCAAAAATTCCAGGTATTTCTCAGACACTAGTATTGCATGCTGTACTTTGTTTTCAAGAAGAAAGAAAAGTTCCTATCCTTTTAAATCCTGTGTTGCGAGAGTAGACCTTTTAATTAAACTATTAATTATCATTAAAATTCTGATAATTAAATTTTCTTTCTTTGTTAAAAGAAGAGAGAGCAGGAGGGCAGCCTGTGCTATAATGGTTATTAATTGTTCTCATCCAGCTTTTGACTACTCATATTATACTAATCATTCATTTTCTAGAACACTGTTGAAAATGCTGCTGAAAATAGCACAGGGACACTCTTGAAAAAAATTGTAAATACAGTCTCTTTTATGAAAAGTTACAGAATCTTCCATATTGCCAATAGATAATAATATAATATAAATGGAGTAGGGATTATAACTTTCTCTTTCTTTGCAAAGTCTTCTGTAGGAAGTAAGATGTTTTCTTCAGATCTTGCATGGTAGAGCTTAGACTCCTGACAGTGTCTTAAGGACATTTAAATTATTAATGACTTCCAAATACACGTATTCAATATGTACAAAGACAAGAATAATAACTAACAGCGTCTGTACATTTGTGTGCATATTGTTGGTGCTGTGAATATGGTGTGAAGTGTTTCCAATCACACAGCATTGAACTTAGTTCTCATCTTTCAAACAGTATCCGTGATTCAGTATGGATATTTTTTCACATCATTTTTTTTTCTTTCTAGTTACACTTGGAAAGTGGGAAAGCAGACAGTAGTTACACAGTATTAGATGCAGCTTATAGCAGTGTTAAACCCATGCTAGAGGAGGAAGGTTACACATTTTGGGCCCATGCCCATTGCATTGTTCTACCTTCCAAGAATACATGTGGACTCAATAGGGCAGGAGTGGCCCTGGCCTGTGTGCTGGCAGAAACCCTGCTGGGGCTTCTGTAAATAGATGTTTCTCTATAAGTAAGTGCTTGTTAACATGCAGAGTCTATCTACACTGTGCATGCAGCCTGTACACTGGAGACTGTTGTCTTCAGGGGAAAAAAGTGTCCAATACCCAGGTAGGGACAAGGCAACTTTGATTACTGTGAGTTTGATTTTATACTTCTCTTGTCCAATACAAAGCTGTGAGCTGCTAATTGATAGAAATCTGTAGCTCTTATACCTCAGGTACTCAGCTACAACCTTTTGTTATACAAGTTTTCTCTTTGAAAACCAGAATCTACTTCAAATGCACTAGAAATTCTATCTGAAATTTAGGGTTTTTCATTTAGTGCCACTTTCCAAACCCAAACTAGATTTATTATGGGTCTTTTAATTTAGTGCCTGAAAGGAGAAAACTGCTGTTGCAGGACTCCTGGGCTAATCTGAGTATGAAAAGCATACAAATTTTCCAGCAAATAGGACAATGCAGAAAACATTTGTTAGAGAACTAGATGTCATACTGTATTTAAGGATTCATTAATATATGGAATAATTAGAGGAAAATTTGGATCTCAGTTTATTATATCTTAATATTTTATATTAAGATATAATAGACTCTATTTTGTATCTAATATCACGAGTCCCACCCCAATTTAATAGAGTCCTTCTTTTTGACTGTTTTTCCTCACCTGTCATTGTGTAAGTGATCAGATGTAGCATAGAGAACAGATGATTGTCTTCCACAGAAGTATCTGGGTGCAGTTGAGAATGCCTTTGGAAACATCCTGCCTTAAGCAGGGGGAGCTGTGAATGGCAGTACCTCCTTGTGACTGTGATCTCTTTTTCAGGACAGTGTCCACATTCCATGCCCTGGTGGTTGGAGGGTTTTGCCTATATATTTTATTGTACGATGATGCTGTTAATGCTGACCATATCTGGTAAGGCATGTTACATATATGTTGTGTTTACACAATAAAAATAACATAATTGAGAAGAAAAAAAAAATCCTGCAGTGTATTAAGTACTGAATGATTGTTCCATTTTCCATTAAAATATGCAGTCGTGATGTGTTCATTTTTTATGTCTGTACTATGTGAAAATTTGATAATTATTTTGTGAGTATTAATGTCTTCGTTCAGTGTGTCTCTGTGAAGTGGAATAGATAAAATACAAGCAATTGATTTGAAATAGCATATTAAATTGCTAAAGAGTAAACTGTAACTAAGTCAGTATGACTGAGACTACTATTTACAGTAATCATTTAAAAGTGAAATTGAAAAGCTGTAGCAGATCTGGATAGTGTCTATCTGTGAGAAAGTTCTCCATTGAACCCTGCAAAGGGTTTGGGCTCAGTGCAGAGAAAATGTGGTATTACTGTCAGGTAATGCCTGAAAATAGATACAGTAGATCATAACAAAGACTGGAGCATTGGTAAGCTCCAGAGAAGCATCAGTGTTGTGTATGTATACATTTTTTGATGGTCTAGGACTTCTCATAAAACTTCCTTTTTTTCTGTATGTACTAGAGACTAGCTAACATAGACAATGTAGAAATTGTTTTTGTGGTGGTGAGGATCACACGGTAGAAAACGTGGAGGTGGTAGAGATCAGATAAGGAGAGGGAGAAGATGTAAATAAGGGATTAAGTTGTAGCTTCATAAGAGAACAGGCTCTTTCCTATTACTGTTCACTTCACAGTCACTACAGTTTTTCAAGTTTGGTGTTTGATTAGCATTTTATATGACTCTATATCTGCAAAGAAGTTGGAAAAAAGTCAGTCATGTGGGCTTTCATTTGTTCTATCTGCTCGTGCATGTTTGCCACACATACCTCCTTAGCAATCACCAGAGAGCTCTTCCCATTTGCTTATTCAAGTCACTCCCTGTTTGTCATTCCACGCTCTTGCTTGCATCAAAACTGGCCTGCAAACATCAGGGCCCATTAATTCCATTGCACCTTCTATTCAAGGAGATAGATCAAGAAATCTGGAATATTTTAGACTAAATTCTGAGTTTTTAATTTATTGAGATTAATTTGGGATTCTAACATGGACTCCTCTTGAAGGGGTGTGACAGATGGACAGTGCAGCCATATATGCTGTTGAAGTGTTGGTTTAGAAAGCCCACAGAAGGTTTGTTGCAAAGTGACCATTCTCTGGGGGGAAAAAAAGAAGGAAAGTGAACCATTCCCTGTCCCATCCAGTTAAGTCATGTCTACCATTATCAAGGAACCAATTTCATATACTCAGTCCTTTGCATGTTCTCTGGAGAATATGAAGGCTCTTGAGTGCAGGCTCAGGTGGTGATGTGCTGAAGTGTGTTGGGACCACTTAGAAGTTTAGTTAGCTGCAGCTGGGAGCTCTAACGTGAGGGCTCTATGTAAAGAGTTTCTGCTAATGTTATGAGAACACATCTGTTTATGCTCTATGTCTAAACCTAAAGAAGCACTCAGCCCACAACCTCTGTAGCTCATGAAATCAGGTTTTGAAGCCATGGAAAAATGTTCCTATTTCAACCAGTAGTTAAAAGAGCCTCTGTGGCCAGTCTTAAGAGATGGAGTGAGCTCCAAACTCTCCTGGTAATGATTTTTCTTCACCTAGCAGCAGAATTCTGGTTTTGTGAGTCCTATTTTCCTGTAAACTGTCCTCTCACTGAGGGAAACAGTTAGTTTTAGACACTAAGCAAGCCTTAAAATTTAGTGATCAGATTGTAATAATACAGGAAATCTCTTCCACTGCTCCATTCCAATAGGATTAAGAAAAAATAGTTAGATAATAGCATTTTACTGTGTTCTGGCTGAGGCAGATTTTGTATTGGAGTTGGTTGTAAGCACAGTTAGGTTCCTTTTTTCTGGAAAGGTTTACAGCAGGGCTTACTTTCACAGCTTGTCTTGAGCAGTCCACATTTTATGAATCTGTTGACCTGTCACTTGAAGCTCAAGTCATATTTACACAAAACATACCTAGATTAGTTGCACAACTTAATTAAAAAATTAAGTTACAATCCTTATGCCAAGGAAAAAAGACTTGTTTCCCAAACTCCTCAAAGTAGGAATGCACAGAGGACAGTGGAGGGAAGAACAAACATTGCTTGCTGTAATGTGGATGCTTCCCTTTCTTGAGCTGTATTCACAAGTTTGGGTTTGTTGAACGTTCTGTAGAAACTGAAGTTGTGTGTGTGCTACCAAGAGCTTTGCCTGCTGAATGTTTGGCACCAAAAGGGAAGGGATAGAAGGTGTGGAAACTACTCTGAAAAGCATTTCTGCTCAAAGGTTCTTTGGCTCCAAAGAACTGGCAAGTAATTCCTTTCCTGTGTCCTGCTACTCTGTTTATCCCTATAAACATCCATCTGATTATGAATATGAAAAGCACCAGCTGAGAAAGATATTTTTATCACCATTACCAAAGTTTTAGCACTGGCAAAAAACAAAAATGGAGACACAGAGTGTCAGTTAAAGGGCTAAGAGGCACTGACTGCACTGTTCTCTTTTATCCTGTTTCCTGAGAAGCCAGCTCAGAGTGCTTGCTGGGTTTCAGTTCAAGTCTCTAGCAAGGCTCTTGGGGCAGTCTCTATGCCAAGGCAGGGGTTGATCATGATTAGGGTGGTTAGTAGATATCTTTTATCTGGGTGGGGAAGGAACCCACTTTTATGATTAGAACCCTTCTTAACTAGATTGCATAATATCTTACTAATGAGCCAAGGATAATGTGTTCTGATGGGCATTGTGTTTGAGATGTGTATGTCTTTTGTAAATTAGGCTGTAACTATGTATTTTTGGTATCTTTACAGGGGTGACCCTTCAATTGTGAAGCTGAATATTGCTATTACCACAGGCTACCTCATTTCTGGTAATTATGCAACATGTATATAACATGCACAACCTGTCTATTTCTATCGAGTCACTATACCTGTATGTTTATACTGAGCCACTATGGTGAAGATGTGATATGTGCATGCAATACAACTTCTACTGGGGCTTTTCAAATCACTAATGGATTTGTGGGTTGTGGGGAAATCACAGGATCTTGCTAGTGGATATGAAAGATGGACTATCTCCTCAAGCACTGAGGAAATGCCACTGTGTGGCTTTGTGATGGTTTGATGTGCAACCACCAGCTCCAGCTCAGTTTTGTCCCTTGGCCAATTGAGAAGGTGTTAGAGCAGTGCCCTTCACTCTCCTCACAGTGCCTACAACTCCTAGCTCTTCTATCATGAGTTTCTTCCTGTGACCTCAGAATGCTGGCAGAAGAATTTTAGTAACCCTCAATACAAGCTGAGGCAAATGATACCATAGGATCCTGCCTGCCCATCTCTTAGTCTCATTCAAGTCAAAATTTAGTCATGTATAAAACATGGTAATTTAAAAATATTTACTTGGTATGTTATTTATTCCTCCATATGTTTTATGTTCTTAATTTTGCTGTCAACTAACACTGGCATGGGAATATTTGCTACAAAAAATGCTTTGGAGCTTTCTTTTTTGTTGTGTGGGGATAATACTGGCTTATCAAAGCAAAAACTTGTGACCTGGACTATTTTCAGTGAAAACTTCTCAGGATGACGTCTCTGGTTAGAGACCAGAGACTTGGTTAGGCCATGGACTTGGTTATCTCACACTAGATTTCTCAACCCAGTGGAAGTGATAATCTGGTGATCAGCATACTCAGTTAAACTGTGCAGTAGTTTGTGTCTGGTTTTTTTCATAGCTTCATCTGCCATGTTTAAATCAATCAGTATCTATTTTTGAATAATTATACATTAAAGTTTCATTATGAATTAATGAATGCCTTTGAACAGGCATCTCAACCTGGCCACTCATTCTCTCTCACTTCCCTATATAGTTGATGTTTAATTATTAATAGGAAGTGAAGCAGCTATGTCAGATGATGTAGAGCCCTGCCTGAGGATAGCGAATATAAAAGAGATCAAGGCACAGGAGTAAAGTCTTTGATTTGGAACCTTGGTCAATAATATTCCAGTCCAAAGTACTCATTTGCAGGAAGTAGGGACAGAAATTGCTTGTTCCAGTACAGAAAAGAAAATCTTCTGAATTTTCAGACCATCATGGGGGAAGAAAGTTGTTTTGTTGTTGTTGTTTGTTTTGCTTTATGTTAAAGCTTTCTTTATAACACTAACTTGGGTCTGCTATGTCATTTTTGAAGTAACTGGAAAATTTGGATTAAATAAAACCAATATGCTTCTTACTCCAAATGCCTCTTGCAAAATATCTTTGGTAAATGGTTCCCTACTTACTGGTATAATTACTTTTTGATTCAGAGGTTCTCTATAGTAGCATTTGTTGCATGTATTTGTATGTTTACTATGCCCCCTGGAGACCCTCCTGCCTTTTTTTTTTGGTCATTTGTTCCAGATTTTTGGGGTCATAAGTGTGAAGTCACTATAAGATTCAGGATCCACCTTTTCCTTCCAAAATACTTTGGCTAAAGTTATTGCATCTGTAGTTCCATTGATGTGGAAAGTAACCATTTGTGGAAATTGTTGGGAGAATACTGCTGCTTAATGGTTTGACTGAAGTAAAGTCTTTAGGATAAAAATGTTCTCTTCAGAGATCATTAATTCAGAGGGTTTCTACTGATGCCATATCTTGGTATATCTCTAAAACTTAGAAAAACTCTTCTGAGGTCAATGGTTGTATAATAAATTGTTCTTTATAGTTATTTCTGCTCTCTTGTAGATCTGTTGCTTATTATTTACTACTGGAAAGCAATTGGTGACAAATTTTTTGTAATACATCACTTGGCAGCTCTGTATGCTTACTATTTTGTACTGGTAAGTGCTGTATTTTCTTGTAACATAAGCAGATGAGATTAAAGACATGGCTTAAATAGACCTCATTTGGTTAATTTGAAAAAAAAATTAATGAAAGGCATATTTATACTTTGAATCATTGTTTTAAAATGTTTTTATCATGTGGTAAGGGCATGCCTTTTCACTGTTACACTCCAACAAAAATGTGTAACTTCATTGAACTTAAAAACTTTTCTTAGTTTTTGCTGTAAAGAGACTTTGATGGAAGAGCTTTTCATATGGTTATAGAAAAGGGTTTTAAATAACACCACAGGCTTGAATATTTAGTTGGAAAGTTAGAAGGAAATGGTTTCAAGTGCTTATGTTCTGCTTCTGTCTCCCAGGTAACAAGTGAGAGGATGAGGGGAAATGGCCCCAGTTGTGCCAGGGAGGTTTAGTTTGGATAGTAGGAGAATTTCTACACTGAAAGGGTGGTCAGGCAAGTGTCCAGGGAAGTGGTGGAATCACCATCCTGGAAGTTTGAAAGGGGTGTGGATGTGGCACTTGGGGATATGCTTTAGTGGTGAGCACACAGTGCACAGTTAATTATTGGACTCAATCTTGAAGGTGTTTTCCAACCTTAATGATGTTTTCCCTGCCTACTGTGTGAATCCCAGGCTTATAATATTAAAAGTGTTGAGATGCCAGATTACTGTCAGATTTCCCATGTAATAGTTTAAAGGGGCTGAATTACACTGACAAGTAAATACTCTGTTTCTGGTTGAAGATAATTACATCTATTAATATTATAATGGATGAAAGTGAATTAGAGCTGAATATTAGATAAATGAAAATACCACTACCAAGGCTAATCCCCGTTACAGAAAATTCATTAGTTGTTTCTGGAGGAAACAGAAAGCATAGTGTTAGTGAGAACTTCTTTTAAAGCATTTTTTACTATGTGGATATAGCTCTGCCCATGGATGTCAGTGTGTTGCTCTCAGTCTGTTGTCTTCAGAGAAAGTTACTCCTAAGTATGTTATTTCCAAATTGACTTTTGAGGATAGGAAAGAATTTGGTTAAACACACAGATTTTCTGTTTGGTGTAGTGCAAACTGACATGAGAAGCTTGAAGTTGCGGGTATTTGCTTGCTTGATGGGGGAAGGAGGAATCATGACACACACTGCACAGGTTGATCAGGAAACCTATGGAAATTAAAACCCCCAACCTTTTTATCTCTACATCTGCAAACTGCTGTTTACCCAGCCATTGTGTAAGTGGATACTGTTTCCAGCACAACCAATTGATAAGGCAGATCAAAGGCTGTGCTGTGTCACTTGGAGGAAAGGGCTCAGCTGGGGGGGTGCTGTGTGAATGTGGCACAGGGAGGAGCTGTGCCCGGCTTCCTTCCCACGGGCACGGCAGGGACCTGGCAGCTGCTGGAAAGGGCCGCCCCTGCCCTCTGCAGGAGGGAAGAAAGGGCTTCACGTGCCCTTCCTGCTGTCACATAAGAGCTGAGAATTCATCTTTGCTTTTGTGAAATATGTTCCTAAAACAATGCAGGGAGATATTTCTTCAGGATACAGTGTTTCTCTTTGGGCTTGTTTAAACATCGCAAAGTCAAAAATACTTATGATTATTTTAGACAGTAGTACTATCATGATAATTAATAATCTATGACTACTTGTGCAGGTCTTCTCTAGTTAGCTTTCCATGGCCGTTTAACTGTAGGTCTTATAAAGATTTATTTGAAGTAAGAAGCTACTGATTGGAAATACCTGAAGGACAATTGCAGCTCTTGTGATAAACCTTCTTTTGAAAGTGCAAGAAAGGTGGGCACAGCTGGCAAACTCAGTTTGATTGAAGAAGTTGAGATAATGTATCATTCTGTGTACACTTACAGACTCAATGACAATTTCACATCTACATTGTTGATTCTTGTATGTCTGTTTTGTTTTGTTAACCAGAGCAAAGGTCTCCTGGCTTATTTTGGAAACTTCCGTCTGCTTGCAGAGTTCTCCACTCCTTTTGTCAATCAGCGGTAAGTGGTCAGGGAGTTTTTCCATAGTTCTTTTAAAATTTAATCTGCATTATTATTTCTGTCACTTAGGAAGTCTTTTTATAGTTGTTGGATGTCTGCTGAGAGGGAATTTATATATATTGAACTAAGGATTACTATATGAAAGTCTTTTTTGCTATGAAAACATTTTGCTGCTATAGCTGCAACAGTGTAACTAATGTATTCATCCCTGACTTCCTTTTTAGGTTAGACCAGGTTTTGTATGAAATGCCAGATTTTTATAAAAATACCAAACAAAAAAGTTCACAAATAAAATATTGTTTGCTAACTTTTGTATATTAATATAATTTTTATAATAAAGCCATCTTCAGTATGGATGTTTTTTCTTGGTATCATGGACCAGGAAAAGAAGCAAGATAATATTGTCATCAGGATCCTAGAATGGAATTGCATTGCCCTGTATAACTTGGAAGTCTATTTTCCAATATCCCACACATGTGGATCAATATTAATATATGCATATGAATGTCTAGAATAATATGAATGTATATTCTTTATTAGCTTTCAAAAATACTTCTGTATTTTGAGCACTAAAATATATCTGAAATAGTAGATTTTCACACCTGTGATTAGAAAACAAAGGGGCAGAAGCTTTTCCTGCAGAGTCAGAGCCTGCCCTGGCTGCTGGTTCAAGTGTTTCTACCTGATCTGCTGCTGTATCAGACAAGGAGGATGATAATGCCACATATTGCAGCAAGGGGAAAGCTGTCATTGGAGTTTCTTGGTGGTGTGGGGAAGGTGGCCTCTCTCTTTACTCTCTAGCCACCAGGACGCAGCTGGGGATAGGGATTTGCCCAGAAAGACCTCACCTCAGGTGAGGGGCTTTGGTACAGAGCAGTGCTGCAGTCTTCTCCTCTTCCTCCAATTTTTTGCAATGTAGGCTGAGAACTTTCAGTGTATCAGGTGCCTTTTTCTTACCCATGCTTTTTGGAGTGCATTTCTGCTTTACTGCTTCTGCATGTGTGGCATCTGTTTTCTTTTCTAGATATCTGTTAGAGAAAGGATAAGGCAAATAGAAACTGTATTCCTCCTGCAGACAGGCTGTTGCCCATTACTGCATTGTGACTGTAACCTCTGAAGTGTTTTATGACACTGTAGCATTCCTCAGAGCTCTTACGAATAAAAAAGATTGTGCTGAGATCCCTCTTGAACATTAGTTTGGTAAACTCAAACATACAGGAGGAGAGGGTGAGATAATGGAGCTCTCCAAAGGCTGCTCTCCTCTGCCCCAGTGCAGCTGAGGAGTAGATTACAGTGTTGTAGCCTGTGCTCTGTGTGCAGAGAAACTAAAAACTAAATAAACACTTCTTCAGAATTAATGAAGAAAAAAGGTTTTACATTGATACTCATGCCCTAGTGACTGGCTGTTGTCCCAGCTCCTACCAAAATAGGATGTCATCCTGGGTTCCTGTGGGTTCCTACACTGACACTTACCTTTTGGACTGTGGTGTTAGGAGGTATCGTGGTACATCTGGCTCTTAAAAGTAATTTATGTTATACTTCCAAAATGCCTATGGTGAGATTATGGGTCTTTGAATACTGACATTTAACACCCTCTCAGAAAAGCAGAAATTGCTGCAGGAGATAATAAAGTCCCTTGCACTAAGGGATGTCATCTCATTAGTGCATGATTTTTTTTTCCATTAAATTTGAAGTGAATCAGACCCTTAAGACAGTAAGTAGTGGATAATGATAACGACTTACGTTATGTTTCTTGTTTGCATTCTTAGTACTACCAAAAGAGCTCTTATTAAAATATAAAAAGATATTCTAATCTCAGAACTGTCTGTTTATTTCCTGTCTGTGTTGTTAGGGATCTCTAATTGGAGGCTGTCTCCATGCCAAGCTTTTACATCTTTTAATGTTAGTATCAGCATTTATATAATTAATTCTGAACTGTGTGAGTAAAACTGTAGTGGTAACTGTTATTTAGAGACTTCTTTTTTTTTTAAATTTGCTGGGAGAAGGAAGTTGCTAAACAGATGTCCAATTACCTATACTGGCATGTTGCAGTATGTTTGAAAACCATTTTTTACATTACTTTTTTTTCTGTATTGTATATATCATTGAAAGTAAAGGCTTTGATTGCAAAAGTCTGACCAAACATATCAGGTTTTTCTCTTCATCATGCCAGTAAATGTGTTTCTGTGGTGAGGCATCCTGCTTCTGAGCTGGACTGCCACCTCAAATGCCTGTATTTTAGTTGTCCTAATTGCATGCTTAATGAATTTCTGGAATATTTCTGTTAGAACTGGATGTCTGGCAAATCTTTTTAGTGTATTTATAGTTACCTGGGTTGTAATCGGTAGGTAATTAAATTAAACATTACTTTTAAAACCAGTTTTAGAACTGTTTTTTGTTAAATAATTTTAGCCTTGTATCTTATTGGAAAAAAAACAGATTATTTCATTCTTTTCCCCATCCCTCATTATGAATACAGTGATTTGTTTTGCTCTTGTTCTGCCTGCCATTGCTGCACAAATTTTACTTGTGTTTATTCTGGTTTAAGTGTGAATAACAAAGGATTAGAGGAGTCTGTTGTTCCTTTTTCAACCCTTGGGTTCTGTCTGCTAGGCAATAGATAAATTATGCCTGGCTACTGAGGAATAAATTTGCAAGAATTCTTTTTTAAAAACCATTTATGACCCAGTAGTAGATGGAGAGGGAGATTTATCTTTTTAATTGCATAATATTCCAAGATGTGATATGATCAAGAGCTTACAATGTCTGGTTCTGAAAATGTTCTGGTTTTGGGCTGAACAGAAGCAGTCAGAAAATCCCAATTACGAGAAATTAGAGCTCCACCTGGATTACCAAATCCAAATGCAATTTTAGAATTGCTTTCAGTGAGACAAAGAGAATTTTAGCTGCTGTTGGTATGAACTATAATAGCAAGTAATAAATATGTCTTTATGATTTTAAAAGTTAATTTTATAATTGTCTATTACACAATAGTCACTGAAATGCACATTGGTTGTCAACTGGTTTACAATTCATATCAGGATATTCTGTGTGTTATTCTGCAATATACTAGATGTCATACATGGCTGAAGTGGTGGGTAAAAAGTGCAGCTAAGCAGAAGAATTTTTAACTAAGCCAAGACACAGTGCAATAATTTAGAAATAATAAAGGTAGAAGGAATTAATAAATGATGAATTAAAAAAAAAAAACATGATGTAGAATTAGTTTTAATGAGATGGCTTCAAGTCTGCCTGGTATTTGTGAACACTTCTTTTGCAGGTGGTTTTTTGAAGTACTGGGATATCCCAAATCTTCAAAGGCCAACATCATCAATGGTGTGCTGATGACAGTTGTGTTCTTCGTGGTGAGGATTGCCGTCATGCCTGTATATTACAGCCATGTAATTTCTTCATTTGGAACAGAAGGTTTCCAGAGATTAGGATTTGCAGCCCAGAGCGCCTGGATTATCTCAAGTGTTGTCTTGGATATTATGAATGTGATGTGGATGGTCAAAATTGCAAAAGGATGCTACAAGGTCATTTGTCTTATTGGACAGGAGGAAGCAAAAAGTCATAGAAATGGAAAATCTGCCTAGAAATCATACATAAAATGAAATTTCTGCTATGAAAATATTTTGGGTTCACTGAAACAGTGCACATTTCTGCCATGGAATGCTCCTATTATGGAAACAAGGTATTACCTCTGTACTGACCTTACTCTTTCCCTAGCCACACTGCCTGCACACCCAGGGCCACGCTTTGCGGATCCTGTCCAGGGAGGAATAAAAGCAAAAGCTCACACAGATGAGTTCCACAGGCCTGTTCTAAGCAGTTGCAAGCATCAGAAATTAGAAAGGAGCAGACTGGTTACTCGTTTATTGTCCACCAGTGTGTTCAAAGTGTTTCTCTCAGGTTTCTCTGATTAAAATGTTTTATAAATCCAGTGAATACTGGCATATCTGTTTTTTTAGAAAATGAAAAATTCCCCAAACTCCTGATTATGGTGCAATTTTCCAGGCACGTTTCTATGGTTTCTTCTAGGAATAACAATCAAGATTTCATTCTTGACAACTTTTTAATTTTTGCAAGAAAAGCTAAAAAATTTGGCTTTGATTCTGTGAAGTCTTTTACTGCTTTTTTTTCTGCCTTATATGAATGCAAACCATTTTGGGAAATTTATGAAATAATTTTATCTAAAATGCTGTATTATAAGACCACATGATATCTTAAAAGTTGTTAAAATTCTCATTTTGATGGGAAGGATTCCCATTTGCTGTGCTAGGTTACATGCAATAGTACATCTAAATTCCCCATGGAACTTTTTTTTGTAAGTTAATATGGTAGATGATGCATGGAAATGGCATAATTCTTACTGAAGCGCTTTTTCCTTTGCTGCTACTACCTTTGAGAAGGGCTGCAATTCTTCTCAGAGTATTTTTAACCATTGGCTATTTGGATTCAAAGTTTAATAGCAAAGAAATAAAAATCTTCTGTATGTGTGATGTGTAACTTTCAGTAATACTTTTTTCTTTTATCACAGAAATGACCTATTTGATATAAAGTGTTCAGAATTTTGGTCACATTTTCCTTGTTAATCAAGTCAGAAATCTGAGGTGTTGACTAAAAACACTCTTGTATCAACTGTGCCAAACTCCTCTAAAGCTGTATGGTGATTCTGCAGAAGGAACAGTTGACCTGTGTAGACACATTTTTGTTTTTTTAATACCACACATTTGTCAATAGGTACTCAGTTCCTCCTTCTGTGAACTTGAAGGCTTGGAGGTCATCAGAGAGGAATCTTGCCATCTAGGAATAGTCTTAAATCTCAGTTGTAATACAATTTGAGGAAATTCTGAGTTCTGTTTTATTTAAAATAATTTTGAGAGCTATATTTATGTGTGAATTTGTTTTGTTTCACTCCTTTTAACTGGAATTGGGACTGATTAACTTCTGTTTTTTTTTACCTTGGTGTAGGTTTGCTAAAAGTGTCCATTTTCACTGAGACTTTAGCGCACATCCCAATTATTGTAGCAATCTGTTAAAGCAATTTCTTTTCAAACAGAAAGATAGCATATTTGCCCTGTGTTGGGTGACCAGTCCTGTTCCAGCTGACACAGCTGGGTGATGTGAGCTCTCCCCTCCCTAGTCAGAGGTGTGAGTCCCTGGTGAGGGACTCAGCGTTCCCCTCTTACAGAAACTGGATGTAAGACCCAAGAGGAATGCAGAGGCTGAAATGCCTTTTAACCAAGGCAGCTGCAATGAGTTTAGTTTCCCAGTTAAAATGCTGTCAGGGAGTATTGTTTGGACTTGTGTAAAATGCACTTTTAACAGCCTAGTTCCATTGCTCAGCTGGGCAGGCTTTTTTCTAAAACAGTTTCCCAATCCTGCCTTTTTAAGGGAGATAGCAAGGATTGTTAGTACTTGTGTTTTTTGGCTCCTGTGATTATTAATACTTCACAGGCCTACAGACAAAAAATCTATTTATGCCTTGGGAGAGTTAGCAATTAATCTGTTGAGCTGTATGATCTGAGTGAGCGCAGTGCCTCGTTTGGGTACCACTAAATCCACAGTCTGTGAGAGTTGATCCTGTGACTTGCTTTACTCCAAGAAATAGACTCTCTTTTATGCTAATTTGCAGAACCTGGTATCTTTTAAAATGTGATTTCAGTATACCTAATGCAAAATTGTAAAAAGGCTGTGTTTTTATCATCTTTATGATTTAAAGATGGGTATGAAATACTCTTTTCTTTGCTTTTTAAATCACTAGATCCCTGTGATTTAATCATTTTGTAATAGCTCGTTCTTTTCTAAAATAAATTGAGTAAATTCAAGCATTTTGGAGAATTATGCTTGAAAGTAGAAGTCTGCTTTTCTTTTTAGGGAAGTAGGATGACAAAATTGAGAAGATGATTTGGAGCAACTCTTGGGGTGATAACTCATGAAAATTATCTGAAATTTATCATTTCTAGCATTGATTTTAATATTCCAGTATTTTAAATATTTTGGTCTCAGTAGAGGCCATTCATTTAAATGGTCTACTTCTTCCACTTCTAGATAGACTTGTGTTTGATAGGAAAAAAAAAAGTACGTCAAGCTACAATAAAATGTTAAATTAATGTTAAAACTAGATTTAGAAACAAAAAAACAATCCAAAACTCTGCATACTACGCTTTGGCTAACAGTCCAGAATTGAAGGGCAGTAGGATAAATTCTTTCAGAACAGCTAGTATTTTGGATTGCTGCACAAAATTAGTGTAATTAAAATTTTATTTTGCAATGCATTAGCTTCAAATTTTATGATTTTTAAAAAAAGTTATTACACTTATGTCCTGATGCATCAGAAGAGAATTTTCTTATGAAAAAACTATTAACAGTTGTGGTTTCAGCAAGGACTTTAGTAAACAGCAGCAAAGTTGAATACAGTAGTATATAGGGCACTTTTTACCTGCCATTAAAAGCTTATAATACAGCAAATTAGATAGCTGTGGCACCCATTTTTAATTGCACTTTATTAATTTAAAAAATGTGGTGAAATAATGAAATTTAATGTTGTAAGCTTGTGTCTTTGCTTTTTTATGCAAAAAAGTAAATGCATGATAATTAGCATTGTAACAAATGCTTTTGAATGTAATATCTTATTAGTGGCTTAAAACTTCTATTTTTAACAGATGCATTGTAAAAGCAGACTCTTGGCATGTCACCAGGTGTCTTTTCTGTGGGCATATCAAACGGAAGGAGTGACTCTTGTAAAAAATGCTGTTTATCTTTTCTATTCTTCAATACCAGGTGACATAAAATTAGCTCGCTGATCACAGGAGAGACTATTTGTACCGGTTAGGCTGTCTGTAGAAATGCAAGTTAACCCTTTTTTATGGCTTTAATTTTTCATCAAAAGATGAGTAAATACCACATTCAGAACTCTACAGGGGAAGGGTAGGTCAGGCATTCTGTAACTGATTTGTGGAATCAGTACTTGCAGAGAGGAATTCTACTTCAAATACTCATTTTCTCAGTGAGTGTTTCAGTGGATTTCAGTGGAAAGTCTCACAAAACGAGATGCTGTATGGGTTATTTGTGTGAATTCTTCAGTGGTAAGAATTACATCTCTGAAGCCTACTCTACCTCTGTAAGTACTTGCTATCTTGACTGAGCCCAGTAATTTAATAACTTAATTGCGTAAAAAATAATCAATTTAATAATGAAATATATGCACAGGAAAATGAGGGGAGCTGACTTAATATATAAATTCTTAACAATTCCAAATTTTGTACTAAAGTTTATTAAAAGGTAAATTAGTTACAGTGTTTGGAAGAGAATTACTTCCATCTTTACTTCAAATATTGTGGGAGAAGATTACTCATATTGCAGAATTAATGTTACCCTAAGGATAAAAGCTTACACGAGTGAGCAAATGCATTCAGGCAGGTTTAAAGAGGACAGGAGGAGGAGATTTTGAGTACACACATAGAGATCCAGATGTCTTCCTACTGCTGTAGCTGGGACAACAGCAGACTGATACGTAGCAGAAAGGTTTAGGTGTTTGTGTCTGTTGGCAATGGAAAATGAAACTTTATTCTTTAAAATTTTCAAGCTGTATAAAATGGAATACCAGTTGTTGATTACTGTATGAAGAGGACTTTTTCTCATGGCCTTGTGTGTGTTTAAGCATATGTATGTACAAGCTTTCTGTAAAAGACCATTTAATAGAGAAGTTTGAAAATTTTTGTGATGCTTCTGCTGAGCCATTCAGAGGAAAATAAAGGGCTGCTTGACAATTACTCCAGTTTAGGGTCTGGTGTGGTGTTGGCTGCTGCTGGAAACCATCAGTAAAGCAAACAGAAAGGGACTAGAATTTTCAGATGAAAAAGTGCAAGTGTAGAACACTTTAAAAAGTATCACAAGCCCCTTTGATATTTTTAATAGCCTACTGTACAACAGCATTATCTGGCTACAAGGAACTTCACGAGGGGAAATTTGTTCCTGGTCGAATTTCTCTGTCTATGGAATACAGCCAGAAAAAGAACAGTACTATCAGCAATCGTTGCTGATATTCTGATTGAAAGCAGTCAAATGGAAATAGTGATAATATTTATGAACTTTTAACATTAATCCAAACCTGCATAAAATCTCTGTTAGACAGGTGAAGGTCTTAGGATTTTCTGAAAGCAACTTGAAAGTGGTTTTTATGGCAGAGAAGATGAAATATGTGCTGCCTGGGTTGTTTAGGGAGCTGGGATTAAGCATCAAGTCATAATTTTAGATGGTAACACTTGGTAAGGTTTCTTATCCATTAAAAATTTCTACTAGCTACCTCCTTTGACATTCTTGTTCTATTTATAATAACCAAGCACTTTATAGCTCAGTGAAGAATGGAAGGTAGCTATGGAGAATAAATTGTATTGTTTGGTATAAGAAATATTTTGGCAAAATTTCTTCTGAGAACAGTTTCATTGTGTGATGTCCTGCACTGAGAGGGCATCTGTTTATTATGAAGTATATACATTTTTAACCTAGTTGTAAGTAAAAGAAGTGTCTTTAAGAGAGTAAAGTATGAAGAGTTCAGCATGGCTTGGTATCAACCCTATAATGATTCAGTGTGCTATTTATAACTTCCTACTTACTGAAATTGAAAATGTAAGAGCAAATAAAATATTCTGTATTGTATCTTTATTTTTAATCTATGTGTGGGATGTCAAACATTTTACTTGTCTTGTGGACAGGACATGCTTTTATGAGCCTATAAGTATTTAAGTGTATGAGAATCTGCACCCAAATGGAACACGTTGCATGTAAATTGTCTTCTAAGTTTTAAAATTTTGGTATTTTTAAAAATTTGCTAAGTTTGAAAGCAATATTTAAATATTTATACTAAGCTGTAATACAGAACACAAAATTTTAAATGCAATGTGGTTTTGTTTATAGTAATCCTATTCCAGTTTCACAAGAAAAATCCATCAAATCATAGGGGGAAGGGAGGAAAAGGGCTAATCATGAGCTCAGCTATATAATTTGCACACTTAATATGCACACATCCAAATATCCTGGATTTGCTTCTAGCATGCATTTACCAGTGTTTTCTTCAATATTGGCAGACACCTATGTATGTAGAATAAGCACAGCTAACCTGTTATAAAATCAAATTACAAAACCTGTTTGGAACAAATGAGTTACAAGTTAGGCATAAGTAATGGAGCCTGTAATTCAAAAACATTTATATAATCTTCTGTCTAAGAAGAAGCTTGATGAGTTTATCTAACTGATGTGCAGAGCAAGGATGGAAACTGTAGATTCTGCTAGACTGATTTCTGGTAAATCTTGACAATCTGGTTTGCAGTAAATTCTAATACTGTCACAAAATGTCAGGATCACATTATTAAATTCAACTAGTAACGTGACCTGATTGTAGTAGCAATCCTTATCATGGCACAAGAACTTAAAAATCCAATATAACGATTCTGAAGATTGGTGATAAAAGTAATTCGTCATAGTAAGGTGAATGATTAAGTATTATAGGTTTAAATTTACTTTTTATTATAAGAAAAAATCTGAATTATTTGTTGGCATTTCAGTGATATTGTAAAGCATTTCTGTATTTTGTTTGAACAGTTTAGGAGCTTGCATAAAATGATACTGGCTGATTATTTTCCCCTTTGATATATGCAATAATGTCAATAAGCAATAAATTGCATGTTGTATGCAAGGTATTGGTACTTCATAATAAAGAAAAGGAACACAGTTTCTTATTTTGTGAATTTTTCTTTCGTAATATGATAAGAGCTTATGTACCTATAATGAGTGCATCATGAAAGAACAATTTTTGCGGGGTTCAATTCTGAAACAACTGGCTTTCATGCTATCTTGAGATTCCATGCTTTATCTTATTTATTTTAAAGAAGGTGAAGATAAGTGTATGAGGTCTGAGCCACACTGTTGCTCAGGTGGGTGGACTTTTCAATGCTGAAATTCTGTGTAGGACATCACTGGGGCCAGGAATGTAACTTAAACTGTAAGTTTTTGTTGTGTATTGGGGAAGAACTTTTGGATTGGATAGTATCATTATATTTTATATATTTTTATATATATATATATATAATATGTATTCCTGTCTTTATTACTGTAATACCACATGTGTCAGGGCATAGGCTGGACAGCTGTCTGAAGGCTCTAAGGATAAAGAGCTGCTATTGTCAGTGCAGTATAAATGTGATGCACTACACAGTCCCTTACTGAACACTAAGATGAGCAATTCAGTTCCTCAGTATGGCAGTTCCTAGGTTCTATATGTGCAGTCAACATATGCATGGAAGCATGAATTGTGTGGTAAAGTCCAGAGGTTTCTTCGAGCATCCTTAGAGATTGGTGCTGTTTATATCTTAAACACTGGCTTCCAAGCACAGGAATTACTCATGTTTCTTTGTGTTTTCTTTTGTGTTATGCAATGGTTAAGTTACTAGAAGAAAACATAAAGCAGTCCAGTGTTTTTACTTTTTTTCCTCTCATCTTTTGAAGGGTATTTGGTTGCATTTGTAAATTATATACTTAGGGTACTAATTTTACACTGCTAGTGTAGTAAACTACTCATTAATTAGTTGGTCTGTTAGAAAGTGAGTGGGAATTTCTGGAAACAGACATTCTTTGGGGTCAGATGCTATATAGGTCAGATTTCCAACTGCTTGAGGAAGGACAATGGGGCTTGGTACAAGGCTTTTGTACTGGCACTAGGCAGCTTTTAACACTGAATGGTGGACAGGAAGGACTGAGCATGGCTTGGGAGCAAGGGATGCCTTTCAGTGAGCCATTCTTAAACTGATGCATTCAACAAGTCTTGCTTAAAGCATGAAAAACATTATCTCTCCCTAAGATGTAGGATATAGGAAGTATTTTGTATATCTACTTCTTTGTCATACTCAGGTGCGAAGTTGCTTTTCATTTTCTCCCCTTTTTTTTATTACTCTTCGTGTTCTTGCTGAAAACTTTTGTTTCACTCCTTGTGTGGAGTAATTTTGCACTAAGATTTAAAGAAAAAAATTATTTAATCTTCGCAATGGATATCTGTAATTTTTTAGATGGTGGGCTACTGTGGTATCTTCTTTTGCTCCGCTTTTCTGGAGTTCACAGGGCAATATACCTAAGGTTAGACCGTGTGCTTCATTGAGATTGGGACCTTGGTCTTCTTTGTAAAGAGTGCTTTATATTGCATAAAAAATATTTGCTATTTGGCTTATCTAACAGAGGGTGAAAACCATTATCTATACAATGTCTCACAGTGCAGTTGTTGCTTCTGGTGGAGCGTGATGGCGGAAAGCAGGGAGATGGCACAGTGACATCTTCAGTATTATGTACTTTGAGAGGAAGGAGGAGAACCAATTTTCCATTTGAGAACATCAGAGAGAGAAAATCTATTTTACCGTAGAGTCCTTCTGCCACTGACTTGAAATACTTAGAAGCAGAGATTTCAGTTGCTCTGTGGGAGGATCTTATTAAACAGTATTGTTAAGTGAAGACAGGATGGGTGACGTGGTTGTTCAGCCTGGAGAAGAGAAGGCTCTGGGGACACCTTAGAGCCCCTTCCAGTATGTAAAGGGGCTACAAGAGAGCTGGAGAAGGACTTTTTACAGAGGCAAGTAGTGATAGGATAAGGGGGAGTGGCTTTAATCTGAAAGAGGACAGGTTTAGATTGGATGTTAGGAAGAAATTTTTCCCTGTGATACCTGTGGTACAGGTTGCCCAGAGGAGCTGTGGATGCCCCTGTTCAAGGCCAGCTTGGATGAGGCTTTGAGCTACCTGGTGTCGGGGAAGGTGTCCCTGCCTATGGCAGAGGGGTTGGCAGAAGAGGATCTTTAAGGTCTCCTCTAACCCAAACTGTTCTGTGGTTCTGTATGTGTAGCAAGTGAAGACTTAAAATGATTGTTTAGTGCTGCTTACACAGGAGTTACTGTGAGTGTAGTCTTAGATACTGCAAAAAGACCAAATATGCCTAAATTGGGAAATGATGGAGGCAATCAGAATGTTTTCTAGGGCATATAGTAGAGATTCAGTTACTGACATGATGCTACATTTCTGTCTTAAGGTTCTCAATATGGTTATAATTTCTGCATGCAGAAAGGGTAGAAAACAATTTCCTCTTAAGTAATCAGGACTATAAAAGGGCAAAAATGAAAGGATGAATATTTGATATTGCTTTATACTTGTATTTCTATTTCATGTTCACACTGAATGGCAACGTCCTTGCTAATAAGAAAGACCCTACTTTGAAAGATGGGATGTGAAAATTATCTTAAAAGCACTCTTGAGAGGAATACATAAAAGTTTTTTTAAATTCAGGTAGTTATATATTTTGAAATACTGCTGCTTAGAACTATTTCAGTGTGGTTTAGAATTTGTCTTTTTAAATCTTTGTGATCTTTTTTTGAAAGAAATGGGAGAGAATCACTCATTTCTGTATTTACATGCACCCTTCTTTCAGATTTGAATTTTGTTTTTCTTCATCCTAAGCTACTGTAGTAACTGTGTCACTTGAAGACTAAATTCCTGTCTAGTTTTATTCTTAATTGTTGCAATGAAATAGAATATTTGGGGAAAAAGCTATGCTTATTTTTTTATCAATTCTAATTGTTATACATTTATAATGAATGTTCCTCGTCTCCCGACCTGCTTTTTATATTCGACAGCCCCTTGAGAGTCCATGTGGTGGGATGACCATTGAAATAGTCCGGTGGGGTTTGTACCTACTGTTACAGTAGTTACTACGTAGCCAGGTCTTATCACTTGTTGGTCAAAAAGGGATGGGATGAAGGTAGTATTCCCTGCTCTGATGGACAGTGAGCTCCATCTTCTGTGTGTCATGCACGGTATTTCACACATATAGTTAAACTGCATCTTCTGGCTTGGAAATAAGGCAATATTCTTAGGAAGTCTTAAAAGAGAAGTGATACTTTTCTTGGTTAGTTGATGTTCAAAAATAATCTTAAAGAACCTTACTATCTCTGTAAGTTTAATACTAAAAAGGATACACCTTTACGGTAACGATGCGTGCTGCTAGTACGTTGTGAGTTCCTTCTATACTTAAACAATTATTTGTAAGGGGTAACGATTTCGCAAACAAGCCCACAGCACGAGGTACAAGCACACGTAGCTCTCGCTAGCGCAGCTGCCCGGGCTTACCGCGAGCCTCGGTTCGCACAGTTCGCTGTCGCTGGCAAGCGCAGACCCAGCTCCGGCCCGCTGCGCTGCTCCCCGCCGGCTCCCCCGGCGCCTCCCCCGCGCCGCGAGGCCTCGGTATCTGCGCACCGGGCGGGGCCCGGCCCCGTGCCCGCCCCGTGCCCGCCCCTCGCCGGCGGGCGCAGGCGTGCAGCGGAGCCGCGCTCTCGCGAGGAGCGTGGGGCCGCCGCGGAGCCGCGGGCCGGGCCGGGCCGGGCGAGGTGAGGAGGAGGAGGAGGAGGAGGATGCGGAGTGCGGTGGGGCAGCGGCAGCTCCGGGGGCCGCGGCGCTGGAGGCGGGCGCTGAGGCGGGGGCGCCGCCGGGCCGCGCAGAGGGGCGGGCCTGCCCTGACCTTGCGGGTCGGTCGCGGCGGGGGCCGGGGCGCTCCGGCGGGAGCCGCTGCCCTTCGCGGGGTGTGCGGGCGCAGCCCCCGCCAGTGACCGTGAGGAGCGGCTGGGGAGGAGCTCGGGGCAGCCCTGGTAGGCGCTTGGGTTTCTGTTTGGGCTAGAAGCTTGTTACTTAAATCGATTTTTCAGTTAATTTTTTAATTGTGGTGCAGCACTGTATCTGCACTTGCCGTTCACCTTAATAAATAACCAGTGTAGATTTGTGCTACGAATGTTTGCTTTCTTTTTCTTCAGAAATTTGATCTAAAAAGGCGCGGTGTGCAGAGGCCATGGGTTTGTCCGCATCCTCCCCGGCTGCTGCAGAGCAGTCACCGAATGCATCCAGGCAATATCACACGGCGTCTCCACCGTCAGAATGTCCCATGCATCAGGAAAAAATGAGCGGTAAAATTCTTGAAACCTAAATGTATTAAACTCTACATGGAAACCAGACTGAAAAATTTTGGGGGTAGGGGAGAAATTCTTCAAATAAACTTCAGTTTTTCGTTCTCGAGTAAATTTTCCTTAGGAGGAGTCACTTGTTCACCAGAATGTTGTGTAAGCTGCTTTGTTTGGCGAGACAGGAGGTGCTTGCTGTAGAACCTGTGGGTTACCCCCAATTGCTCCATTTCACAGGGGCCATATAAATCTGTTCTGTGGTGCGGTACACCACAGAGGGTCAGGGAGCCCCTACAGAGATGGTGACTGCTTGACTGGTTGTCACTAAAACCCGTGCGCCTGGAAAAGGGCTGCAGAAGGGTGGAGCGAGATGAATGCCTAGAGAAGGACATCAGCTCTTCTGTTGACTCAGTCAACGCACTGGGTTAGCTTCCCTGAGGAAATCTTAAGTACAAACAATTCGGTATTGGGGCCAGCATGGGGTAGGAAATGAATATTCAAAGACTACACAGGAAACTCAGATCTTATAATGACTTTGGGTCCTGAGATGCAGGAAAGAGAGCAGTTAAAACTGTTGAAAAGCTCAGAAGAAAGCGTGAAATAGCCATTTGCATTTACATGAGCCTTCAGTGAACTTTTCCATTTCATGTCTTAGAGTTTTCATCTTGTAGCAGAATGTATACTACTCTTGTGTTTAAGGTTGTCCAATGCACATGAAGACTGCTGATCACAGAACTGAGAATACAGATGATGTTCCTGCACATCAAGAAAGAGCTTATGAGTTTGTAGCATGTCCTGTGAAGTCTGGTGCATCTCAAGTGAAAGATGACATAGATCCCAGCAATATGGTAACTTTTCCTTATTTCACATGTTTTCTTTAGTCTTGTTTCTTCTGAAGTATTATACCTGGAAATGTAAATAGTGTTACAATGTAAGCTAGAAACTCTGGGAAATAACTTTTTTTTTTAATGCTGCTTTTTCTCCTTTTGTGTGAAAATTTTTATTTCAAAACAAATTACATCTTATTTAACATTGTATTAAAATTTACATCTCTGGTGGTTTTCCAGTTTTTAAATATCTCTTGCTCTCTACTTACTAGTTCCATATATGTTTTTTGTGATACATTAGTGGATTTTAGGTTCTGTGTAATAGCAGTATGGTTGAGTTCTGATTAGTGTCTCCAGGATTTCCTCTGATTTACAAAATGCATTGCTCTTTTGAAAGTTGAAGTTGAGGCAGAAAGCATTCCTTTAGTCTTCTGATGACAAACTTGGGCAGAGACTTCTGCTGCAAAAAAAGATAATTTCGGTGGATTTAAATAAAGGCTGAACTTCTTGATCTTTGTAGGAGCTGACTGATGATGCTTTGATTTTTCTTGAACACTGTAACTTAAAAAAATGTTAATACTCTAATTTGTTGTTGATTCTCCTTGTTCTCTAGATGCCTCCTCCCAATCAGCAGCCATCCCCAGGTCAGCCATTTCCACTGTCAACTGTTAGAGAAGAATCTTCTATTCCTAGAGCACATTCTGACAAGAAATGGGTCTACCCTTCGGAGCAAATGTTCTGGAATGCTATGCTAAGAAAAGGGTAAATACACTGAATTATCAGATGGTTTCTATGAGCCTGGAATTCATAAACTAGTATCATTAGTTATTGTTCATTATTTTTTGAGAGTTTGTGGATTTTAGCCAGTAAATAATAAAGTAGCTCTTTTAAAAAATACTATTTTTATAAACCTCTTTTATAGGGTGAGTTGGTCTCAAAGGCCACGTGTCTTCTAGTGATCAGGAAGATAGTAAGGAATGTCAAGCAACTGCTACTGGCTCAGAAAATTATCTTTAAAGTCCATGCACAGTCATAGATAAAGTTTCCATGATCGCCAGCTTTCAAACTCAGTTGGTTTCACGCTAATCGTATAAAATGACAGCAGAAGTTCTATGTGAGAGCATCTAACTTTGCAGAATTGCTGAAAATGGGGAAATTTGCAAGTAGATATTTTTGGTATTTACAGAAATTTAGCATAGACAAGACTTAACTGAATGATTAATGTCTCCTGTGGTCTAAAAATCCTCCTGTGCTGATGTTTCCTCATTCTTTTGTAATGATTTGTTTGTCATTCTCGAACAGGTGAACTTTACAGGTGGTTTACTTTAGGAACAAGTTAATTCTTTGTTCTATGTGTTGATATGGTTCATAACACAGTATGACATGAGCAGCCTGTATGGAACATACAGGTTTTGGTCCTGTAAACATTGAAGTGTGTTAAATGTTATGCCAGTTGTAAAGGAAGCACACATACAGTCACAGTGCAGTGTCAAGAGAGATGAAAAGTGTTTCTAAGTGTTTGCAAAATGTATTGAATACAGGACTTCCGTGCATTAGGAATACAAGTGGGATTTTTCCTAAGTATTTTTATGAATACTGTGTATGTGGTGATGTTTGCACACTGATAACTTTCTGATCCAGTTAAGCTGTTAATTTAGCTATGTAGAATTTGTGGATCTCTCTGATGATAAGTTGGATAACTACGCTTCTGCACAGAAAATGAAGTGATTCTCAAGATGCTTAAGCAGATGAGCCAGAAGTTTGCATACTTGTCTTGTGTCTGGCATACAACCTTAAATCTCAATTCAAAAGTTTGTCAGATAAACTGAGGAAGGTGGAGTACTTATGTTGTAATGTTTATAAACTGTTTTCAACTTCTTATTTTTTAGGTGGAGGTGGAAAGACGATGACATAACAAGTGAAGACATGACCAACATTATTAAGATTCATAACCAAAATAATGAGCAAGCTTGGAAGGAGATTTTGAAGTGGGAAGCTCTACATGCTATGTACGTACATATGAAATGTTGCATATGGAATATTTGTCATTATGTTATGACAAAGATATGAGTTGTAAACTTAGATTAGCATGACTGGTGTAAAGCAAACTGTCAGTTTTTGTTTAGGTCAGCATAGTCCCTGTTCCTACAAGAGACAGACTAGTTAAGCATTCGGTATTACATACTTTTCTCTGAAATTCCATGATCATTGTTACACAGTAGTTTGGATTATGATTTTCTGTTCTTTAATCTATTAAATCTGTGGATTAGGTTTGCAGAGAACTGCTTTGTTGACAAATTAGAACAATGGTGTGGAGCATATCAGAGATACTTTATCGTACCAGCAGTAAGTGCTGGCAGAAACTGGGCAGCTTTTCAAACCTTTAAAGAAATAAACCAACTTTTTTTCTATCATGTGTAATTAATATTTTACTGTTGCTCTTTCTTCTGCTCAGTTTCTATGTTACTAAAACAAATTACCATAGTGGTTTAATCACTGAAAATAAGACTCTTTTAAAAGGTAAAAACTATTTTCCTTTTTAATTGTGTGCACAGGGAATGTCCATGTGGGCCGTCACTGATGCGGTTTGGAGGCAAAGCAAAAGAGTACTCACCAAGAGCCAGAATACGTTCATGGATGGGGTACGTGGGCAGGAAAGGTCTTCCAGTGAGGTGGGAGGTTAGAGACGTGTCTGAAACCATGGTGTAGAATTAATTTAAAGATGTTTCAGAACTAGTATTGCAAGTTAGAATTGCCAGAAAATAGCAGTACTAATGGGATCTTACGAACAAATGAACTTTGAATTGGGCTTCACTCCCTCTCCCAGGTTCATAATATCCATTAAAATATCTCCATGGCTTGTTACGTGTCCTTTCCAGGTACGAGCTGCCCTTTGATCGGCATGACTGGATAGTGGACCGCTGTGGGAAGGAAGTGCGGTACGTTATCGATTACTATGATGGCGGAGCAGTGGACAAGAACTACCAGTTCACCATCCTGGATGTGCGCCCTGCGCTGGACTCGCTCTCGGCTGTCTGGGACAGAGTGAAGGTGGCCTGGTGGCGCTGGACTTCCTAACTGCTCCTGTGGTGTGTACTCAAACAGTAACCACTTTCCTCCTAGACAAAGGACATGTGAATATCAGGACTTGAGGGAGAAGTTCACTGCAGCTGTCATTGCTTTCATCATCACCACTGTTCTTTGGGGGTGGGAGAATCTCTTGTTAAGTACACCAATGTGATGTGGTGTTTCAAATGGAATAATAAAGTTACAGTGGCAAAAACATGTATCTTAATTTTCTTAAAAACTGGGAAGCCTTTCTTACTTTGTCTCAGATTCTGCACAAGCTCGCCTTCTTTTATTTAATGACTTGAGTGCTGCTCCAAATACATTACTATTCTGATTCTGACTGGAGTTCTGAGTATTACTTAGTGAAAACTGGAAATTTCATAAATTATTTCACATAATTAAAGTATTTGGATACCTCCATGATGAATAAAGGGTAAAAGATCTGGACTCTTTCAAATTACATGTTTTATTTACACTGTAGACCCATGTATTTGTTTTCACATGGACATTTTACCTATTCAAATACATACTTCCTCAGAAAACTTCAGTTAATCAGTTAAAGGAGGTGTAGTGTAGTATGAGTATTTTAAAGGTATGTTATGTAGAAAAGGAGAATATACTCCTGCCTTAATCTCCTAACTTAATCCAAGTTTATCTTGGAGCAGAAGAACACCAGTTAGAAGCAGGCAATGAATGTCACTTTTAAAACAGCATTTTTAAAAGGACAAAAATTGATATTTAATGGCTATTTATTTGAATATTTAATACTGAATTTGAAGGTGGTTTTCTGATGTAAGAAAATGCATTATTTTAGTATTTTTATGTCCTTAATGTGTGTCATGTAATTAATTCAGGACAGAGCTAAGCCTTATTTAAAGAACCTCCTGCAGTGCATCTGTATTCAGCATCCTGGCTGTGTTAATGATATTACAGCTTGGGTTTTTATATCATGAGGAATTGCACAAGGGGGAGTGACTACACAGTCACACATGTGAGTATAGTGAGGTATATTCCAGGTGTGTATATAACTGGGCTAAAAGGGTATCAAAAGTGCCAGGGTTGATTGCAGTGTTTTCTAGGAGCGATGCATGGTGTAAAGATTTGATTATTGTTTGTGCTTAGTAAGGGAAACTAACTTTTTTCTTTTAAGTCTTCCACTGTAACAGCTTTAAGTTTGCACAACTCATTAAGTTTCGGGTGCTGTGCAAAACACTTGGGAATGAAAGGAGTAAGAAAATACCACATTGTAGCTTCTCAGATAGGGGAAGCTGCCTTCTTGAAACTAACTCCCCAGCCTTAATGGGGAACTAGCTGTGCATTTCATTTTCTGAAAGTGGCCTATATTTAACTGACGTTGGAAGCTTTTTTCCTTTTTTTTTTTTTTTTTTTTTTTTTTTTTTTTTGATGGGAAGCTCCTCTCATTTCCCATTTAGGGAAAAACTAGTCAGGGAAGCTTTCCTACTTCAGAATTCTAATGGTCACAAATAGTTCCTACTTCAGAGGCAACTATTGTGCAAGGTAGGAATAAATATTATGCAGAATCCTAAGAGGAAAACCATGCTCTTGCCCATATGCACTTTGCTTATTCCTTTTTCACCTTCAGTGATTCAGATATACATATAGATATATATATATACATGATAAACACAAGAAAAAAATTCCATCTGAGTAGGCAGTGTATGGGTAGTATAAATGAAAAGTGAGTTTGTATGAAGCATATCTGACAATGAAGGAACTGCTCTGTTCTAACAGTAACGATTGAGGAGCACTCTTTTTGGGGTGGTGGGTTGTTTTTGGAATTTTTTTTTTGTAGCTGTTGGTTTATGCATTTGGTAGCTTGATACACTGAGGATTCTGTATTTCTCATAACTAAATACAGAAAGGCTACACCACTGTAGGGAGTACTTCAGAAGCTTCAAAAGAATGAGTTTGCTTTGTTGATTTCAGCAGTATGATGTGGAGAGCATTATGGAAATTGGAATTGCTGACAAATCTGGGGAAACTGTCACAAGCCACTTCATGTGTTTACTATCTCCTGTTACGTTCCATCTTCCACAGATTCAAAATTGTTCTTTTCTGTGCTACTGTTAATGAAACGTACTACTTTGTCATCAAATTAAAAGGAGAATCAAATAAATATACTTTTCTTAACTTTGGTATTTGGTGATCATACTTTTAGCTGTAAGAATTAAGATGAACTTTTGCATGTGTCATATGAGATTATAGTCTGTTGCAACTATAATCTTGCTATGGAGGATATATTTGGTATCGTTACTAGGTATTATTGTATATTACTACAACTTAAGTATTGTCATATCTTTGAATATATACTTACTCATTTTTCAGGTGAATATAGAACCAAAACCCAAGGAACTAAATTCAGGTGTTTGCTAACTTGAAAGAACAGTTCTGAGAATAAGAGCATATTACGTATTATTACATATTATGACAAAAAATATATTCATCCTGAGTCTGGCTAACTTGAGAGGAATGCAAGGAAATTAAAAAAAGAGAGTAAATGAAAATAACTAATTTCTACAAGCAGTAAGACTTAAGGAAGTGAATGGAGTTTTCTTCTTTAGGCTTGGGTTTCTTGATGCATGATGTATGGATGTCAGAATTATTATAATTCCAATGTAAATTTGAAAAACAGTGATTTTAATTGATTTTATTTTTTAATCCTTAGGAAGGATGTTTTAACTGAAAAGCTATTGTTCAGGCTATATTAACAGAAATCTGTGTATATGCATAAATAAATACATTTATATCCTTTCTTTTTAAGTATAGGAAGGTATGGAGAGTTCATGGAGCCCAAGAAAGTGAAGAAGTACCCTGATCCAGCCCTTTCAGGGAATTCTGCAGTGACATCAGGTTCCCAGTCCCAGTCAGGCTGAAACAGAATTTTGGAACCCAACATCTCAAACCAAGGTTAACCTTGTGCACATTCCAAAGGGAAAATGCAGACACTCGCTAAAAAAAGGCTGCTTCTAAAATTAGTTCTGTATTTAGATATCTAAAGTTCACCCATGTTCTGATTTACTCTATCAAAGCCCTGCTTGACCTATGGTGTTTGACTCTCACAGCCAAAACAAGTTAGGGGTGCCCTCCTGGCCTGCCCTGAAGACGTGTTCTGAAGGGTGTTGCAGTGCCCAGAAACTGCACTCTCTGGGACTGGTGGAAAAGGACTCCAGCATAACACTTCCAACTGTAATTAGGCCTTGGGTCATGCACATGCTGTCACGAGTGGTACCAAGCTTTATTTCCTGGAGCAGGAAGCCATTCTGCGTTCAGGTATGGGTCTTGTCTACTTGCTGTTGGCGTTGCTTCAGGCTGCAGTGGCTCCCCTGTGCTGGGGTGCCTGGCACTGCTGCACTACACAGGCACCAGACTGGGTGCTCTGCCTCCAACACCCTCCCTGCTCAGTCACGATGGACCAGTGCTCTGCTCTTCTGCAGTTTGTCCTGTTAGGATCTGGCCAACACGAGTGCTCTGTAATTGGGGAGTAATTTAGAGGCTTAACTTTCTGGGATGCCTGGAGTTCCTGACATCTCTTGAGCCTGCAACATTTTGCCTTTCCAGGCAGTTTGGAAGGGGGAGCTGTAGCTTTCCTGTTCATTTATTTTTTTTTTCCCCTGTGCCCTAGAAACACCTTTGCTCCTTCTTTTCATACTATGCTGATGGTCCTAGCTTCAATCCCTCTAAGAATTTTAAACTAAGCCTTAAAATTTTCTACCCTGCTTTGCTGTAAAAGAAGGAGACTCTCTTGCAGTAAGAAGATAGTTGTGTCCCTTCTTGATTATTGCTACTTTCTACTCCCAAAGCAAAATGTTCTGAATTACCACTTTTGAATTATGAGGTGAAAGAGGCATGCTAGTTTAGTGTGAAATGCTGTCTAGTGTTTACATAATGTATTCACCATCAGGACTTTAATGTGCTTTGTAAATTTGAAGTCTCAAATGCGCTGATGAATACTGTTCTACTTTCAAAAGGTGTGAGAGTGGCAAAGGACCTCTCAGTGCTCTGAAAGTAGTCATAAATCGTCTGTCATCCTATGCACATCCATTGTGTTTGTTCCACTCTGTATCAAAGTGTGGGGGAAGAGTAGTTAATGTGCCTACTCGCAAAAGATGGAGGCACAGGTACATTGCTGTAGCTCAGCAGCTAAAAATGAACTGGTAGACTAAGAAGCACTGCCTAATATTTGGACTCCTACTGAAGTTTGGTTTTTATAGAGGGTAGAAATGCCTGTTTCAGAATCATCACATTTCAAAGACATCTGTTCCCAACACTTACTAAATTAAATGGCATGCTAATTCTCTGTCTCCCTTTGCTTACACCTGGAGGAGGATCCATGTAGTAAGGTTCCACAAGTCAGTGTACTCGATGTGGAAGCTGAACATTTTGAGGATAGACTATAGTACTTGATGCTAGATGTGCTTATGTCCTCAGTATCATACTCTTCCCTACCCACAAGTATTTTTACATATGTTCTTTTTAAAAATGCACAGGGTTGCTAGCTTTTTACAAAGTTTTAGTGGGCAACTTCATGCATTTTTATTCTCACTGAAAGAAAATATGTTCTCTTTATTAGTCTATGTTTGTACAAGGTAAATTGCATGCAAAGATCTTTATGCAGTGAATCAAGTAAGTATTGATTCTCTCACCAATGTTAGTATTAGGAATCTGTGGTCATACTAGACATGTCATAAAAAGCATTAGATTTTTGCATTAGATGGCTAATCACTTTTAGGTGCTTTTCCTTCAAGAAAAAATGGCTTGTCAACCTCCTAGAAGAAAAATCTTATATTCTTTTATGAATGTGACAGTTACAGCTATCTGGTCTTAATACTTGCACATCACATTGCATAGAAACTTCTGGGCAGAGTACTTGGCTTCAAACCTAATTGTGGAGCCTTGAGCATGTGTGAAATGACACATTGTTTACCAGGGAGCCACAGATTCTGATGGCAGCTCCTCATAATACGTGTCTGCATATTTGTGGCGTGGGTACATATTTTTGACTGGAGTCTGAATGAATCCAATTTTCAAAGGATTATGTAAATTTATTGGAAATATTGGGATAGTTATTAGGCTTCATTAAGAAAATTTAAAAGATTAGATAATTTCTTTTGCTGATGTTCAGTTTGAACCATTGTGCCTTTCATAATATAGAAACCATTACATTTGTTTTCTACATAATATGGCAAAAAAAATCAACCTGTCATTTTTTTTTCCCAATGTTTTGCCAATTTTGTGGTGACTACAGAAAGTTTTAGCTATTTTGCTAACATGCTGCTGTTCTTGCCTCCAGCTTCTGAAGACTATGACCCCATAAACCTCCTGTCTGCAGAGATAGCTAATGCTTTAATTGATCATTAGTACACTTTCAAAATGAGTTTCCATCTACCAAAAGATTAAGTGTCTCAGGGAATTGACTTAGAGCAGTTTGATGCATGGAGGATAAATGCAAGTGCCTTTAAAAAGCACAGCTAGATCACAAATCCATGAAAAAACTGGCTTCTAAAATACTTACAAAGAAAAGTAATGGAAAAGTAGTAGAAAAGGTTTTTCCTCCACTTTGTTTTTTCCTCAAATTAGGGTTTTTTTTTAATATATCAGTGAGAATTTGTTATCTCATTTTTAAGAGTTGAAAAGAAAAATCTCATGAAAATTTAACTTTACAGCAAACAATGCAACTTTTGGCAGCTTTAATTCGCAATGTAAACTTTTTGTTAAATGAGTTTATTTCAACTGTAAAAAAAGACAGAGAAAAATGAAAAAGAAAATAAGAAAAGAAAAAAGAAAACTTTTCCACTAACTGTACTTGAGAATACTGGGGGAAAAATAATTCCATGTTTTATCATGTATTTACACAATTACTGGGATTGTTTAGCCTTCTGTTTTCTTCAAGCTTTTGCCTCTTAGTTTATTTGGAGAGATTTTTACAGGTTTCCTGTTGGTTTCTCTCTGCCATTTTTGTACAAGCCACTTTGGGTAAGACTTCTACCACTGCAATAACACTTACAGTTGTTATTAGAGAAATGGTAGCTTCTTTCTCAGGCCTCTGAAAAAGCAGTGCTATTTAACTCAGGTAAGAACAGTTCTGACTGGTAAGAATGCCATTCTGGCTGCATTAGAGCTGGCAACACTGTGGTACCAGAAGATATGGGAATTGCAGCTGTCCTGCAGCAGTGCCAAAAGGCGGAGGTGGTTTGTGTTGCACTGGTCAGCCGTCACCTTTGCTGTGGTTATGGGTTCCTCATTAGTGTCTGTCTCGTGAGCACAAAATGGGCAGCTGCAGTGACATCTAGACTTCCTAGTGGTCCTTTCATGCCTTCTGGAATGTGTGTTTTTAGGACCACCTGCAGCTGCGATCAATGAGATGGCAAAGGGGCTGGCATGGAAATGATGGTAAAAGGAATAAGATGGATGTTCCAAATTAACTCTTTTCCAAATGTCTGTCTACTCCTCTGATTTGCTTGTTAGGTTAGGGAAAAACCGGTCTAAATGCACCATTTTATATGTATTCACTGGTGGTTGTTGAAACAACAGTTCCTCATTAAGGCCGTAATTATAGTAAGTGGAAGGCAAAGGATACTGCTTTTGCAAATAACGCTGGGAAGACTAATCTTCCCTATGTATGAAAGGTTGCATTCTGTTTGCCTTGTCAGGCAAAGTGGAGGATTGTGGTGGCACAATCGTTTTGTGACAGGATGTTGGAGCTGGTTTAATATAGGCTTACTCTAAAAAGCGAGACTTTTTAAACTTTATTTGCCACATGTTGATGGGGAACTATCCATTTAGAGAATATGGCTAACATTCTATCAAACACTGCAATGCTTGAAGAAATAAAAAAAAGGAAGAGGGGAAATAAGATCTTGACTTTCAATTTCATAATAATAGACTATGAAGGCCAGATTGTAACTGTAGAAGTTAGTTTCAAATTTAAATATTTAGCATTTTCAGTTGTCTGTGAATACAAGAAAAATTATTACATTAAGATGGAATTTAGATCTTTGACATGAAGCTGATCTTTTCATGGAGTGAAAAATATCAAGCTGACATTATACTGTCTCATTTGATGACTTCCAAATGTCAGAGTGCAGTAACTTATTCATAGGGACCTCCATGTCTAGTGATAGTGTCAATTCAAGACATTTACATCGACTTTTTTATTTAAACATGTAAAATGGAATATGCAAAGTAGCAGAGGAGAAGGGGGAAAGACCGGGGCAAGGAAGTTCTTAATAATAGAATGGAGACACTTCTAAGGCCAATTTCCACCACAGCCTTCTCTGACAGCTGCCAAGTGTAGTGCTGCTCTCTCCCAGCATCTCCCTCCTCCCCTGCTCAGCCCCCTCACAGTTCTTGTTATTTCAACACAAGTTAGGGGCTTAAAAGTAGCAGGATATACTCTCCTGAAAAGTAACCCCCCCAGCCCTTGCTTTTAAAAGTGATTTTTGTAATAACGGAAGATACGGAATGATTTTGCCTGGGAGTTAATTGTACTGTTGGCAGTGCACAAGCTCGGTATGAGCGCTGGTAACAGGATTGCGAAGTCACAGTAGTTGATTATAAGAAACATAATTTTATATTCTAGTAACTCTTTGTGCAGGGGTGTGTGCGAATGCAACTCCGTGGGTCGCGTGCAGCCCGGCTCTTCCTCACTATGGGTCCGATCGTCGCACAACGCTCCGCACCCCGGGGCAGGGACGGAGGGACAGGGCGCGGGCTCCTCGGGACAGGGGCGGAGGGAGGGAGGGACAAAGGGACAGGGCGCGGGCTCCTCGGGACAGGGCCGGACGGATGGAGGGAGGGACAGGGCGCGGGCTCCTGGGGACAGGGACGGACAGAGGGACATAGCGCGAGCCCCGGCCGCCGCCGAGCAGCCATTTTGTTCTCCTCCCTGTGGCGCGGGCCGGCGCGGCGGCGCCCCCTGGCGGCCATGGTGCAGGCTCGCGGCCGGCAGGGGGCGCGGCGGCGCGCTGGCGGCCATGTCGGAGCTGGCGCGGGAGGAGCTGTCGGCGCTCGCCGCCATCTACTGCGAGCCGGGCGCCTGCGAGGTGCTGGCGGCCTCAGGTGACGCGGCCGCGCTCTCTGCCCCCAGCCCGGGCTCTCCCGCTGCCCCGCGCCGCGGCTCGGCCCGGCAGAGCCTCGGGAGGAAGCGCTCCGTGGCCTCTCACGGCGGGGCTCAGCCCCCGGGGCAGCACGGGCTCAGTCCCTCGCTGCTGTCGCTTGTCGCGTGTCCCTGCCCCGCCGGGTGTCTGTGCCGCCGGCCTCGCTTGGGACACGGAGCCCAGCGGGCCCTGCTCGGTTATAGTTAGGGATCTTCTCAGTGCCCTGCAGGCCCTGGGGGCAAGCGAGGGGCAGCCTGAGAACGGGTGGCTGCCCTCTAGGTAAACAAGCAGGCGAACCTTGTACGCGTTAAGAAGACCAGGTATTTATCCGGTAAGACTGACTAAGAGTACAGCTGTTGCAGTGAGAAGCGTTGGGTCATCTCTCTATTTTTCTGGGGTAAGGTGACCACCTGGGCACTGTGACGTGCCAGATGTTCTCCTGCTTCAGCAAGATGTGTACGGCTGTAGGTTTTACAGGGTACCGAGGCTGATGTGTCTGCTGTGGGTGGAATGATCAGGTTGGTAGTACTTGCCCCCATCATCTGCTGGATGATGTAGGCAAGGAATGCAGGAAGCCTGGACTCCTCCATGGTTTTTGCACCAGTCTTGGTGGGCACTGATCAGAACGTAGTATTAAGAGATGGATTTTATCAGTCTGCACTGTACACTGCTGTGAAGATGCCCCTTCAGCAAGGAAGAATGAATCTTAATAGTTCCAGTGTATAATAGCAGCTACTGTCAGGCTGAATATGCAAGTGTTGGTGTCTGTTCAGATGCAGACAATTAGTAAATTTTGCTTAGTGCCTACCACAGATGTGACAACTCTTATGTATTTGTTGGGGAGAGATACACATACACATATGCACACAGAATATGCCTATATTCTGTATCACAGGTCCCCAGTGTCCTGGGAGCTGTTGCAGAGGGCTGCTCCCCACCAGAGTGATGGACAGGGAGAGCTTCCTGCAGGTTGGACTGCAGTGAAGTCCTGGGGAATGCTGCTAAAGATGGATGTAGTGGTCTGGTGTCAGATTTTGTCTGCACGTGTATGTATTGAGCCCTAAAGAACTGGGATTGATAAGGAAACACGTTTTTACTGTGCGGGTAACTGAGTGCTGGAGGTTGCCAAGAGAGCCTGTGCAGTCTCCCTCACTGGAGATATTCGGAATATCTGGTTATTGTCCTGGGCAGTTGTTCCTGTTGTAGGTGACTGTGCTTGAGGGGAGAGGTTGGATGAAGACATTAGTGTCTGCAGGGAGCACAATTAATCACAGTAATCTAAAACCAGAATTTTGTATCTCAATATGCATGATGCACCGCCTGTTCCAGTGCAGGCATGTTAGAAATAAGCTTGACACATTGGCACGTTTTAACATGGAATAACATGGAATAACATGGAATAGCATGTTATAACATGGAATAACAAGGCATGTTATTCTGCCTTTTTTTTCTTAAAAATTGGTATTTAGGGTTGTATCTTTAAAATATGATTGATGAAATGTTTCAACTGAGCTTTATTTTTGAGTGAAAAAGTTCAAGAATGTTAATTTTGGGCATAGTTTAAAAAAACAGTATCCAGGCTTATCAGATGTTAATTTTAAAAAATGTGAGCGTATCTGAACATTGCATATACACGTCTGTTCCTCCAAATCTGTTGAGAAATATAGGCACATTCTTCTCTGTGCTTCATATATGGAAAAATGATTTTGTGTTTATAAGTTGCCAGAATGTAAGACGTTTAGAAACTTTCCTGTACATAAAATGAGGTGTCACAAGTACACAATAGGAACAGGCTATTTTATTTATATTAATGTTATGTGACCTTGGAAGGCCCTTAACCAGGCTGTGTTCATGATACGTTAGGATCAGGTATATTTGATGGATTTACATAATTTTCTGCTGGAATTGAAAAGATTATTTACAACAATGATTACTGGTATTTTTCTTCCTCTTGGAATTTACTTGTTGGAATTGCAGAATCCTCTAGTATACAATTAACTTTTGCTTTAGTCATTAGCTTACATTTCCTTATCTCTTCAAACCATGTAAATTGTCATTGACAAACGGTGCACAGACATAACTTCCAGGAAGACTGTTATGTTATACAATCTCTAAGACATTAAGAGTAATTTGTGTGTAGATCCATGGGATCAAAAAGCAGGCCATTGGGGATTCATGGTGTTGAGGAATGTAAGAGAATGCTTTTACAGGTCTCTTGGTATGGTAAAAACTTTGGCTTTTTGGAATTCAACAGTGAAGTATTCAGAATGCAAAATGTGTTTTTATCAAAACCAATGTGTGGATGAATTTAAATAAACTAATTATAGCATATCTTTTTTACCTTACATATCTATTTGCAAAGATTAGTGTTACAGATAGAAATCCGTAATTTAGTTGTTAATCTGTTCTCTTTTGGTCTGTTCACCAAGCTTGCTATAAAAGTATATTTAGATATTCTAAGCTTGTACGTTAGTAGGTGCCATTTTCTGAATTTAAAAATAGACTGCATGTGTTGCATAAAATGCCTTTGGGCAGGAGAGGAGGGGGATATCTGTCTGGTTGACATGGAACATAAGAAAAAATCTGAAGTATGCTAGAGCTAAATATACTGATAAGCATGCAGCTATGGGGGAAAATGAGTTAAAATGTATTGAGTTTAGTCTGATTAGCACATTAAATGCGAGCAGAACAGTCATACCCAACCTTTTATTTCAGAAATAATTGCTGTGTTGCTGTGAAGACAACTCGGCCCTTGTAGCATGTGCAAACAAAGGAAATATTTCTTTGGAGCCAGGTTGCGCAGGGTGCCGGTGGTTTGCTCTTTGTTCTGCCAGTGTCTGCAGCACGGGTGCAGAAAAGGGATGCTGCAAGGTTTAAATAAACTTTAGATGCTGTAGCCCTGCAAAGGTTTTGAACTGATTGTTCTTTTTAAAAGTAAGTCTGAAGCAGATGTAAATGAGCACGGCTGGGCTTTACCCGATGGCTCAGGGTGATACACCTTGGGATGCGAGGCTGTTCTGCTTCCTTCAGATTAGTTCATCACAAGGAAAGGTGTGAGATTTTTGCAGGCTTAAGTATAAGATCACTGCAGCAGGAGGCTCCTGTCAAAGGGGCAGGGTTGGCCTCTATCCCTCTGTTACTTCTGAGCTGTGGTGAGATCTGTTGTGACAAGCTAGTGGAAAAATCTTAGGAGGCTTATCGGAAAGGTAACATGTTTTTCTGTCACTGTAATTAAGCTGGCAATAGAGTAGTATTTTTCAATTTATATAGCCTGTGCATTTTCAAATCTCTTGATGACATAGTTTAAAATAAAGTGATTCACAGGGAGAAGTACAATAATGCTCGTCCCGTTCAGCCAGATGCCAGCTGGCTCTGTACCTGGTGGGGCTGCCCTGAGAGGGGGCAGCTGAAGGGCATGGGGTAGCAGCACTTTGTCTGGTGCAGTGCTTGTGTGTGCAGACACCTCTGTGGTGGCCAGAAGGGTGCCCGGGGCTCCAGGATGCACAGGGCAGGCTTTTCTGCCTGTGTCTGTGGTTATGTGTGCTGAGCCCGGCGTAATGGCAGAGGAGCTACCACTGCTGGGGCCCAGGAGGAGACATTTGTCAGGACAGCAGAAGACAGAGATTGAAATGGGAAGGTTTGAGGTCCTCCTCTGTAGCTGCTGACCACTTGCAAGGGTCTCTTCCAAGGCTGGTGTTTTTCTGAGGAATACATTTGCCCTAAAAGTAGTCTGGAACCTTTGATAGGGTCTTGGAGGCTTGAAGACAAACTCCTGTTGACAGGAAGCGACTCTTTTAACATATGGTGCCCATAAGGACAGTCATGGTTGGGTGTGACTTCATTGGATTCAATGGATCTGCATCTACTGCTTTCACCACTGGATTTGACTCTTAGGTAGTGATGTAGATGTTTGAAGGCTTCTTCATGGTACTGATAGAATTTGATTATTGGGCTTGGAGGGTTTTCTGATTTTACTTTGTGGCTTCTCTGACCTTGAGAGTTCTTTGTATGACCCAGGAAGGAGGTTTGGAAACAAGCCCTTGGATAGCTCTCTAAAGTGCTTCTGTCTGTCCAAGTCACTTTTAGGTTCTTTCACTTTTTTAGTAGATTTGAAATATAAAATCACAGAGGGCACTGTGAGAAGTTGGTTAGTGGCATCAGCAATACTAATCAAACATTATTCAACTGACTGCCGTGTAAAGGAAGGTAAAGGTAAGGTAGGGGGGGAAGAGCACAAGTCACTTCAAAAGACCTGCTCTGAAACTCAGCTCTTCTCTAATCTGCCTTTCAAATCTGGCTTCTCCTGCCCTCGTAGACTGAATCAACCTGACATTTTAGCAATTTTTGAAAGAAAAGGGGTGAAGTGTTTAGAATGCATCAAAGGGGTGAAGCAGAGAACATCTGAAGAAGATCATCTTTTATCTGATTGATATGCTCTTACTTCATGGCAGAGGAGCAAAAGTAGGTTAGGTCTTTGTCCCCGCTTTTCACTTTGTCAAGTTTTGTATTGTTTTTGTGTGAAACTTTTAGTTTAGAAGGTTTTATTTCATGAATTACTGTACATAACTTTCATATTAAGCACCTTTGATTATATGATTTATCAGGATGATGTTGTTTTTAGCTTTCCCTGCTGCATACTGTGTGTATCCTTTTCACTCTGAAAATAATTCTATTCTTAAGTAGACCTGCAACATATTTTGAGCAGATATGAAGATATATGAACATATATTAATATGAGTACATGCATATTTATATATGTGGTATCTAGGGTCAGGTGTCCAACAGAGATATTTTCCTTATGTCAGTGCAACTGTTGTAGAGGAGTTGGCAGAAAAGATTTAACCATATTTTCTCTGCAAGTTGTAGGGGACAAAGAATCTGACTTCTTTCTTTCCAAGTCTCTCCTTAGTGTGGAACTGCTTTTGAATGATTGTCTTAAAAAATACCCCGTGCAAGTCTGTTTGCCTTGCATTAGTATTGATGTTAGAAGTCTTACAGATTTCTTTAGGAGCTTTAGGTGCTTTAGGTGCTGAGTCCATCCAGCAGAATCTCTATTTTCAGTTGTCCTTGCTTTTGCTGTTGAGTTGTAGAAGCTGAGTTATGTGTTTGAGAGAGACAATTCTGTATTACTGGCTTGTCTAGACTTTGAAAGAACCAAAAGGTGTGAATGCTTTTTAGAATGTGTTAATAACTTTCTTTCTACTATGCTACAGAAGTGTTTCATTTCAGGATTCCCTGCAGGTATAGCTTGAGCCATTGGTTGCAAGCCCCCACCCTGCAAAAAAAATCACCTCCTTTTATTTTAGAGGAAATGGCAGTTATTTGTGTTGAATTGTTAAAGAAAATAACATGATTTAATGATATATATATATTTCAACTTCAAGCAAACTATTAATGTTTATTTTTTTTTTTATGTTTTCCAGAAACACATGGAATCTCATTTAGAATTCAAATCAGTGTGAAAGAACTGCTGGATACAGATGTACTTTTAAATCTGTTATTTCATTTACCAGTCAATTACCCATCAACTCTACCGGATATTTCTGTTAACTCAGACCAGCTTACAAGGGCCCAATGCATGGATGTGAAAGATAAATTACTTGAACAAGCAAAGAAGCATCTTTCTGAACCCATGGTGCACGATCTGATTCTTTGGGTACAGCAGCATCTTAAAGATGTCATTAAGCAATCAGCAACAGTTTGCAATGAAAAAACTGCTTTGTCAAAAGGAACAGAAGATGGTATCTGGATGCTCCTTTTGCATTTAGATCACATGAGAGCAAAGGCAAAATATGTGAAAACTGTGGAAAAATGGGCTTCAAATCTAAGGCTGACTGGAAGACTGATGTTCATGGGCAAGATAATATTGATTCTTCTTCAGGGTGACAGGAGCAGCATTAAGGTGCAGGAGCAATGAATGTTGACTAGTTCTATTGATTTACCACTGAAACCTCCGTGTCTGAATATTTTGTGTGTGTTTTTCTAAGATTAACAATTTTGGAAACAAATTGATCATTATCAGAGTAGGAAGGCCCAGCAACTTTATTCTGTATTTAAAAAAAAGAAGGTATTCTGTTCTGTCTACAGTGGTGCCTGTACACCTGTGGCCTGTATTGCATTGCTTCCCACTGTAATTATACCCTGTATCCCTTTGTTTCCTGACCTTAATATGCCTAGATTCAATTTCCTGTATTTCCCAAATGCCCCAGAAAGTTGAAAAATTTTTGGTGAGAAATTAATAACAGACATACTTCTAACTCATTGCTAACTGTCTCTTTCCTTGTCTTAAACCACATGGTGCTGCTACTGCATGCCTGGGCTTTGAAATTTTTGCCTGTATATTTGACCTCCCACTGCATTAGGTCGGTTTTGGTGGTGATGTTGGAGGAGAATGTTTTGGCTTTTCTAATCATGTTCTCTAAATCAGTTTGGCATGCACTTAACTTAAAACTGATGAATAGAGGCAGTCATGCACTTTTTGGGATGGGCACCTTCAAAGTTTGATTGCTATGTTCTGAAAAAAAAGTCTATGTTTTCAATGGGCTTTTTCATTTTACTAAACTTCGAAAATACTAGGTGGCATATAATATTTTGGGATTTTTTTTGTCTTTTAGGAGTATTTGATTCTTCAGAAAACTTCTAAGGTAGATGTGGACTCAGGTGGAAAGAAATGCAAAGAGAAAATGATGAGTGTACTGTGTGAGACAGAAATACAGTCAGAGCATAAAAGGTATAATTTAGTACTGTTGTGTATAGAAAAGTAACAGAATTGATAATTACATTCTGACAAATCTAGGTATATTCATGACTTTCTCTTTCACAATGTAGGTTTCAGACATTCGAAATCAAAGAATATTCAGCACTGGAGGAGCTACAAAAGGAATTTGAAGCTGCAGGACTTAAAACTCTTTTCTCTGAGTTTGTCCCTCCTCTCTTTAAATAAAATTAAAAGAAAACACTGGACCTTTGACCAAAGCAGTAGTTGACTGCAGATGCTGATGGAAGATGAAAGGACTTGTGGCAAACAATGTTGAAGCGTTTCTGCAAAAAATACCAGTAGTAGTCATCCTTTTGCAAGAAGAAGGCACATTAAGAACTGATAATTTTTTTGGCATTTATGTATTAATAGCTTTTTCCAACCATTGTGATATTGATTGTGATAATTGCATGGCAAGCATGAGAGATTGGGAAGAAATAATGTTAAAAACATAGTCTTCTAGTCAGACTCTGTTTTGCAGTCCCTGTTTTTCAATGTTTTGTTCCTTCTCTCTCCTGGTAGAGTTTATTGATAATGGCCTGCTGGAAAGCATGATTAATTTTGCTTTGGAAGATTATATGAAGATATTTCTATAAAGAAACATAGCAAACACAGATTTGAATACGTGAGGACAGCGTACACTTAATATCCCTTAAGAGTTCATCTGCTAATTTTTCATTCTCCATTTAATTGACTGTAAATGCTAGATGGTTGATTTGAAGAAAAAGCTCATGTCACTTGGGGCCTGAAAAAACTTAGAAGTATCTTTTTGAATATTAGTTTTTATTTTAAAATGCATAAAAACACCCACATGGAGGATTTAAATTGATTAAAAGCTGAGTTAAAGCCAGTTGTAATATTTCTTTGATAGTTTACAGATGTCTTTTTACACTTTATCTGGTTTTACTGTCTGTGCAGCTTTAGATATCTTGATTCAATTAAACTGTTGGAGCAGTTTATATACAGACTTCAGTCTTCTGTTTTTCAAGAATTCTGTCAAGGTTGGTTTGTTTGGGTTTTTTGAATTGGTCACTGGCCTTGACCAACTTACATATTCTTTTTTTATCAGTAGTCTGTGTTTTACATCTGTATAGTGTTACAAATTATACGCATAATTTTATAAATTGTGCAAGTTGTGCAAGTTCTGTTTACCTAGGGAGAATTGGATACTTATTTCTGAGGATTATTAATGTGTATCCCTTGGTTTTTATTTTACCTGAAGCCATTCTGTAGCAAGACTAGATAAATTATATCAGTAATAAAAATCTTGCAGTCATGAGTTTCTTAGTAACTTAGCCCTGCCATTTGCTACTTCAGTTGGTTTTAGCATGTAGCTAAACATGTGCTTTACTGCTCTCTAAAATTCAATCCCAGAAGCCAAATGTCTCATGTATTCTGTGTTAATTAAAGATTTGATCAATTCAGTATAAACTAATTTATTTCCATTCTGCTGGGGGAAGACCAGTGCAATTTGTTTAGTTCCGAAAGTGCGGTTTGGCTAATCATTATGTAAGATCTGATTTCCTGTTTCATACTCAGACCATGAGATCATACCTCTTTCTTTATATATTCTAGAAAAGCAACTAAAGCAGACTAGGAAGATTTTATGTTTCACTGTTTGAGATAACAGATGCATAAAGGGTTGTAGATTGTTTGAAAGTTTCTGAAGTTTTTCAGGAGTTTGGTAATTTTCCTAATAAAGAGTGTCTAAAATATGTATGCTGCATGCTATTTTAGGGACTGATGCTAATTTAATGAGATAGTAGCAAAGTTCTTCTTAATGAGTCTTTCATGTTTATCACATACAGTACTTCAGGCACAGTAGAAAACAGACTGGGTTGAACAGGTTTTACAAATCTGTTATATATTATTTTGAAATGGCTTCCTGAGAGACAGGAAATCTAATTTTCTGTCATTTTAAGTGTATGTGAAGATGAATTCTTGCTTTTATAAGGAAGAACAAAATGCAAGTATCTTTAAAATATTAAAATAACATGTATTTTAAATTACAGTTTCCAGAATCAAACTGTTCTCAGGTAAAATATCTGTTGAAAAATTGTGTGTCAGTGCAGTATAAAGTTTTGAAAAGCTTCAGAGGCTCTCTCCTCATACTGTGTGACAGATCTGACAAGTATCAAACTCAAGAAAAGGCCTATGCATGTACAGCATAAGAAAACATAATCAGTATCTCTCTGCAAAACTAAATGTTGTCAGATTTTGCCAGATGCATTGTAAGTCCGTTGATTTTAGGAATCAGGTTGAATGGCATACCTACTCATGTGATCTCAAATTGCATGGGACTTCAAAAATAATTGAGAAGTTGTTGTAATCATCTTTCTTGCAAGATTAGATGCAGGCTTACTAAAGTTTTCCTGCCTACTAGAAAAGCCATTTGTGGCCATCAGTGATTGCCAGTTGCACTTGAATATAAACCCATGTATTTTTTTGAGTTTTATTGCCTGATGCCTTTTAGTCAACTGTTTGGTCAGAGCTGGCATTCTGCAACAGCCAGCTGAAAAGAAAAAGTGCCAATTGGGTAAGTTGCAGCTCTCTCCTGATCATTTACTCATCCTCCTGCCAAATGAAGTTGTTGTAAGAAGCTAGATGATTTCTGTGTTTCAGGAGTTGGAAAATGCATTTTATACAATGGATTTTTACCATAGTTGAATTTGTTATTCACTAGCTTACACTGGACAAATCCACAAGTTCAGTGTGGGAAAGGAGTACAGTTTTTTAGCTTGGTTTGATGTGCTTCAGGAGAATTACAAATCTGATCAGCTTGGTACTGTTCAGACAGCAGAGTACATGAAAACTGATGTCAGTCTGATTCTGTTAAAGCAAGTGCTTTTCCTACCTATCAATCAGTCACTTACTTTGAAGGGTAGGAGGATATCTTCTGTTCAGACAAGTAAACAATATTTTTAAAGGCTGTTCTTTTGGAAGGATGTTGCAGCTGTCTCTTAACTGATGGTTTGTTTGCATTCATTGTAAAAAGAGATGAGCTAGCCTACAAGCCTCTGGGGCACAAAAGTCATCAAAATGGGTCCTGTGGTGCATGTTCTGCCTTCCAAGGGAATTGAAGCACACGCAGGAACAAAATGCACAGATACAGAAGAATAAGACGCAGGGAGAAAAATGCATATCAGTGTCTAAAATGTTAGTGAAGTGTATGTAACTATCAGAATCTGACAATTCAGTTGAAAGGAAGAAGAAATCCACAAATTAAAGATGATTTAACAAATTAGAAGCTAGCTTTCTTGTGGATATTGTGTTATAAATAGTTCTTCAAACAGCATGGTCAGTAAAGCCTTGTTTCCTGTGGCCTTGCTATTTCTAAGCTATAGCACACATGAAGCCTTCCCTGCCAGAGATACATTCCTGATGGTGTTCTCCCACGTGGCTTTCCCAGTGCCTGGTATTAATTGTGCATAAATTGATTATTGCTTGCATAAATCTTTAAAATATGAATAGCATTTTCCCACCTGTTAACTTCTTCATCAAAGTTGTAGGTACTTGGTTTCTTTCAGCTTGTTAACCTCTCACTTTAATTGAAGTGACTTAAATTCAAAAGTTCTAGGAAAACTTTGTAGTGTAAATATGCTTACTTCTGTATGGACAGCAAAGATGTATAACCCTAGTTTCCTTTAAAAATCAGGCTAAAAGGAAAGATGTTGCCATAGGACTGACAACTTGAAGAATCAAGTTTTTTAGGACAAAACTGAGGTTTGATTGGTCTTTTTGAATACCTTGGCTTATTAAGTGTGAACAAAATAAAAAATGGGTTAAGGAAACAAGAAAGATCCAGAGAAGGGAAAAAATGGGGGACATCAATATTGGGGATTTACCTGTTTTTCATACTTATTCAGTCTCATTAATTCCTCCCCCCTCTACTCCCGAATTTGTTATTTGGTGTTGGAGGACAAGACACTGTAGGAAGTCATATATGAAAATCCTTGACATAATCAATTAAAAATAACTGAAAGTAGATTTGGTTGTTTTGTGAATAAGGCTGATTTTTGTGGTTTTGTAGTTACATCTCATTTTCCTATAATAAGATTATTTGTCTCTTACTTCTGATGTGAATGACCCACCAAACCCACGGAGATTAGTATGAATTATATGCAGAAGTACTGTAATGAACCTTAAGAAACGTCATAGTGGAAAAAATACTTTGTTTATGTTGTTTCTTTTAAAAATAGTTTAATAAACCCTGCATATGGATGATTTAAAGCCCAGTGTCCCTTGAGTTTTTCAGCTGTATCTGTGAAAATATGAACCTAATCATGCTATAGTATATTTGAAATAAGATAATGAAATGTTGCACTCACTGTGTTTCTGCCAGAGTTTGAGACTGAAATTGCTTATATTATGAAATAGTGCAATTGCTGGAATCAACTTTAATATATCTTACAGTAGTACTAAGCATTATCATCCTGTCTTTTTGTGTGTAACACATGCAGCACTCTGTTATGGTTTTGTATTTTGTATGTATACTTAATTTTTTGTTATCTTATGCAAGAGTTATGATTGCTTATATTCTTAATTATAGACATAAATGGAACTTGGAATATAAATATGCTGATAGCATTTTGCAGCTGTTGTTCTGTGCTATGTTCATGTATTGGCTTTTATATTAGTGTTGTCTAACTTCAAAGTATTAACCTTCAGTGAAGAGAACTCTTCAGGGTGACAGAAAAATTTGCCTAAAAGACATTAATTTAAGGAATTCTTTGGACTCTAAAGATGAATCCCTTAATGTTTTGAGTTAATTATGTACTCAGATGCTTTAATTTTATGCTAATAAGGTAGCAACTGCCGCACTTTAAAATTTTCTTTGTGTTTCGTAATGTGATACCAGTAATCTGTTTGTATCCTATTTTAGAACATAGCTGATTGTGGAATTTGAGTCAACATTTTATTAGTATTTCCCATTGTAAATATCTATGATTCTTTGTATGTATACATTGTTATCTATTACACCTTGAATGCAAAGCGTTATTTTAGGATGAAAGGTCTCTGCATGAGAACAATAACTGTACTTTTCTGCTGCTTTTCCTATTGTCACCTTTTACATTCCTGCAGCTATGGGAAGCTGTCAAATGATCAGAGTTTTCTGGAGCTGAACTTGATAAGCCAAGCCAGTGTGTTATATCAGATCTTGATGCCAGCTGGGTGGAGGCAGGGTGCTCTCCAGGCCTTTATGGGACCACTTTTGACAACATCTAACTGCTCCACTGAAGGGATTAGCTGGATATTTCTTGAGCTTTGTGTAGAGAATCGAGGGAGTGAATTCCACCAATGCAGAAGGTGAATGGTTGGTTGTTGCTTTATCCAACCTTTACATCAGGAAAGATCTCTGGTACTCCTTTTATGTTAATGCCATGGAGGGTAACATGCTGAAGTTTACACTTTTGATAGTCACAGGGAACACTGCACAGCAAAGTCAGTGCCACAATTTTAAGACTGAAGGTGGTAAATTCTGTTTTTCAGTTGTACTTAGGAAAAAGACCAACAGAAAATGATTTTGCTGGTCTCTGGTCAGTCACCCATCTGTAGTGGTATACAGAGGCAGGGTAAATTTTTATAAGAGATGGTGCTATGACTACCTTTCAGTCAAGATATGATAAAATGCACTTTTTTTTGAAGTAAAATCTGACTTACTTGTGAGAACACTGTCCACGTGAGATGCTGAACAGAAGCTGAGCTGTGTGGATTGAGCTGTGCCAGAGGCTGGTTTTTATTTGGTGGAAGTGGAGGTGTTAGAAAGGGACAGACAGCAATAAAAACACTGGTGATGTGGCTCTCAGAGAAGCCAAAAGGAGGGGGTGTTTGCATTGATTTCTCTCTGGAAAGAAATTCGGGAGTATGAGCTACTAAAGAAGTTGCTACTGTATCCAAGCTTCAAGTAGAAATGTCTGAAATAAATATGCAGCTTCATTGTCATTTCTCTTTTTAGCTGAAGCGGCATGTAGAACTGAGAACAAGTAGTGGAAGTTTTCATGAGTATAGGAATGACAAGCCTCACTCAAGAGCTGTAGGCTGTCCATGAAGGAATTAACGCAATTCTTAGAAAGTGTCCTCAGATGACCCAGGAATGACAGAGACTTTGGTGAGGCAACAAACTCCAAAAGTCTCATCATTTGGAAACCAGGCTGTCATGGCTCTGAGTGGTTGGGAACATTGATGGAAGAGGTGACTAGCAGCTCCCAGGACCAGATTTTCTACAAAATTTGGGCATTCTGGAAAGAAAGGGGTAAGGGGGTTGACAAATCGCTTTTGGGGAAAAAAAATTCTGCTTATTTGTGGAATCGGAGAATACAGGTAAGTGTTTAATTTTTACAAGACTTTTTCTGCATTGATACTATAGACACCTGGTATGGAGATGTTAGATGGTCCTTGCTCAAATAGTGTCTAGTGTCTTGGCAAGTTGATCTATTTCAGTTCCACATCAATTTCAAAGATCATTTTGGGTGATAATGGTGGTCAGTGGCATGAAAAGATTGAAGTACTGCAAACCTATTCTGGATCAAGGATTTGCAATGCAATTAAGAAACAGCTTTTAAGTATGAATTAGACAAGGCATATCTAATAAGAACAAAAACAGGAGGGAAAGAAAATATTCCACTGGAATAGCTACAAGAAATCCAGAAAATCATGTTTCTGAGGTACTTGTGTAGCAAAGGAGAACTTCAGGGTTACCTTTGCATTGACAAGGAGCCAAATGGTGTAAACTCAGCTGGATGTGAGGGTGTCAGTCACAGTTTCTGAGCTGTACAGTGCTTGGCACAGTATGTGTATCTTCTGTTTCAGCATTGCACCAGATTTCTTTATTTTTCCTCCCCTTTTATTTTTTAATTTTTATTTTGAAAGCAGCTGCAGGAAAGGAGGTAGTTGCTTGCTATGAATTCTGTTCTTTACTTCTTACAATACTAATTACTAAAAGATGCTACAGGTTTCCTTCAGACTAATTGTGAAGAAGCAGGGGAATACCTTTTAAAACAAATAAAGGAACAGAGATAAAATCTCAGGAGAAGCTGTTAATTTACATATTGGAGCTGTGAAAAAAAAAGATCTGTCAGAAGAAGAAGAGTCATAAAGCAGCGTGGGAATAAAGACATGTCCCCTCACTGGTCCAGAGTTACCATCTGTCTGAGCCCTGGCAGAAGATGATGTTAATGCTCAGCAGAGGAGAACAGGTATTTCCACACAGTAGTACCTGATGCTGGCACTAAAGAGCTTTTTGTGCTGGAAGACTGGGGACAGCTAAAGGCAAAGCTTGGAAGCACAGGCAGCATGCTAACAATTTTTAGGGTCTCAGCTTTTGAACAGCCAGGAAAGCTGGGCTACTCACTGTATAACACTGTTAATAATAGCCACAGGAGCTCTGGTACTGGCTCTTATTTAACTGATCAAATCTATTGGAAAAGATAACAAAACAGAAGTTGTGTAATCAGTCCCAAAGGGAGGTGGTGACTGTAGAGGGTGAAGCTGTTCAGTACTGGAGAACACTGGTTTTTGAAAGCTGGATAGTTTTTGGCAGCTGGGACAATGAAAAGCTAATCCTTGGAATGAAAAAAGGGGAAAAAATTGATTCTTGCTCATCTAATTATGGATTTTTTTCTAGAAATTAATTGCTAAGTTGAAACAAATGAGCTGTGGATAATTGTTTATCAGCAAAATTTTTCCTGCTTTAGGTAGAATGTGAGAGAGTTCTAAGAGAAGTTTTAACTGTTAGGTTTCTTATGGATCTGAAGTAGGAATGGGTTACAGCTCCCTAAAAATTTCTTATTAACAGCAAATCATTAAAGCAATGCAACAAGTGTTAGAAAATTCCAACTGCTGTGGAATAAACTACAGCAGAAAATTGTGAACATAACTTCTGTTATTCAGTATTTTGTGGGACCCTTGGGGTTAGCAGCAAGGGGGGGTCAGAATTTTCTAAATAGCAATAAGGATTTAATTTTTTATTCTTAGCCAGCAGCAAGAGTTTCTATTTATGCCAACTTTCTGACAGCAGAAAGAAAAGGGATATACTTCTGGAATACCATGAAGGGGTAGCAGAACTCTTAACAAATGTGTAGGCCTCATTTGTAAGTTTCAAAACCAAACACAAGCAAACCCCAGAACAGAAAGATTACTTTCATGGTAAAATACAGCTTGTGGCAACCTGAAGTGATAGCTCTTAGGTTGTGCACATGTATTTGAGAGATTGTTGTCTGCACAGGTGAGGGATGGTTTTTGGTTTGGTTTTGTTTTGTCCTTTTTTTTTTTCCTGTTAAAGCCAGAGGGGGTGCTGGAATGTGCTGAAACATTTGAGCAAGAAGGAGTATGTGAACAAATAATCTGCAGTAAACCTCAGGTTGCCCCTCAAGGTCAAACATGATGAGAGTTGTTCCAAAGGTATGCAGAGGAATACATTCAGTGCAGGGAGCTCTGAGAGCAGCTGCAGGGTGAGCTCTGGGTGAGCCCAAGCCCCAGGAAAAGGGCCTGAACTGGTGACACTTGGCAGCACAAAGGGCCCTTGACCTGTGGCACAGCTGGGGACCCGGCACTCGGGGATACGGTGGGAACCCAGACTTTCCCGCCCTTGGGCTGTGAGGGGATAAAAGCCTCGTTGCTCCTTCGTTCGGGGCCCTTCCTCAGAGGCACCAGCTCCAGCTGTTACTTTGTTATTTAGTTATTGCATGATGATTGAATTATTTTCAGGAACAGGACGTCTGAGGCTCTGCCATGAGACACCTGGGCTCGAGCCGGTAAGGGAGCATGGTGTGACTGAGTATGGGATGTGCAGCTGGGAAGGGGCCTCAGGCCCAGCTCCGGTGGTGCGAGAGGGACTGCAGGAATGGCTCCTGGATGGCCAGACAGGGAAGCTTCCTTAACGGGTACTCATTATGGTTGGAGCCAAAGTAAGAAAGTGGATGTTCCACTGATAAAATGAAGACTGAAGTTCTTCAGAGAATAGGAAACTTTGGCAATTCTGGAAGATCATTACACAATATGGTAAAAATCAGGAATGTGCAATGGGTTAATGTTGCCCTTTGGTCCATTTTGTTTCACAACCCCTTCTGTAGAGAATGCAGACAGGAGGGTAATTAAAGGGCAAGTGATTATTAAGCATAATTTAATTATTAATTATAATTAAAGGTGTAGTGATTAGTTTATGATGTTTTCAATGATGAAGGGTCATTGCCCTGGAAAACTGTATCTGGCATGGTAAAGCCACTGCTTTCCACGGAGGGTGCTTGTGCTCAGGACAGGCCTGGTGTTACTTCAGTGTCTCCATTTGCCAATACTGACCTAGAGAAGAGAGTAAAGGTTTGTTTGTTCCAGGAGCAGGCATGTGCTGAGAGCAGCATTCTCCCTGGCTTTCTCCTGAAGTTTGTGTTGGTGCAGCTGCTGGCTGAAGGGGTGCCAGATGGGCAGGATTTCACTCTGGCTGCCCCCAAAACTGAGAAAGCGGCTCTGGCATCTGGGGCTGGAACAAACAGGAAAGCAGTGTCCTTTCTGTCCAGGCAAAGAGGGCAGAGGCTGTTTGCAGCAGTGGCTGTTCCTGGGCACCTTGTGACAGGCACAAGGGGTTAGGTGGGTATCAAAGCTGGTTTTAGGCTGCATGAGAACTGGTACTGAGAGTGCCTGTGGGGATACCTGACTGTCACCCCACATACATTATATGCCACATTATCCCATCAACTGTCCAACTTACATGGGTGGTTTTGTATATATGGGCATTTCTAACCCTGACAAAGGGACTATTTTGCTGTCATGAGGATGGGAAGACCTTAATTCCAGAGCTTTGTGCTACAGAACACCATCCTTTTGTCTTTTTACCATGAAATGTCTTTCCATTTGTAAGCAGTAAGAAAATAACCAAATGATGAAAGTCAACTACACAGCAAAACTACAGGCAGTATGGGATGTCGACTGTCAATCTGTCACTTATATAAATGGAACAATAATTGTTGTTCCTCTTCAGAAATGTAGTTTATACAGTCTATATAAAGGCAAATTATTTAGTGCAGTGCAAGGAAAATTCTTTTTGCCTATCTGAAACCAATTGAATATTAACTGATGAAACCATTAGAAGATACTGAGCCCAATATGAATCCCTTTGGTGGAATATACGATGTGGAGGAGTGGCTTATCTTACAAAAAGCCTACCTCCATTTTGGAGGTAATGGGTTTTTTATTTTTTCCATTTCTTAATAATAGAGGAAGAGAGAGGGATAGATCTGCCAGAATATTCTCCTTATCATCTTTGCAGCCTATGGTCTCATGGAGAGGAATAGCTGAGAGTTGAAAGGGGAAAAATCCTGACTATTGTGCTTTCCCTGAGATAAGGAATATTTTAGAATCCCTTGTCTCATGCATGAAGCCTAGTAAAAGGGTTCCATATTAACATATGGAAGAGTTTTCGGGCAAAAACTGATCTTAGCCTCAGGAGTCTGCTTTTGACTCTTGGTTTGTCTGAGTGTTTTATATGTCTTTGAAAATGAATGTTAAAAGGGAGACTATGAGCCACACAAGCTGAGTTTGCTGCATTGACCTCAAGAGGTGAAAGCACAATTGAAAAGGTCTGCTTTAAATGTTTAAGGAATTAATAATTGCTGAAAAGTGCAGATGCTAGAAGAACAAGCATCTTATATGCCATGTTACAGACAGATCTGGCACTCATGGGAGGCATTTGTGACAACAGTCTTCCAGTGGGTGACATTTATGTACATGATAAAGAGACAAGACCTCTTTATGTAAAATTTACGATGAGCTTTCTAATGTCATCAGGATTTTTTAGGCTTACAAAATTGCCTCTCTTATAAAATTAACTCCTCATGTTCGGCCATCAGCCTTTGGGAGTTGCGGAGAGCAGCCCCGTGGGTGTGTGTGCCAGTGGGTGCACCAGGGGGCTGTGGAGCTGGGAGCCCACAGAGAGACAGGACAAGAAGCTGCTGGCCATGGGCACTTAGCAGTCAAAATGGCTCTGGGCAACAGCTACTGCTGTTGGACTGAACATGGCAAAATCAATGTTCATCCTGGAGGACTAAGGTGAGACCTCATCGCAGTCTACAACTTCCTCACAAGGGGAGGAAGAGGTGCAGATGTTGATCTCTTCTCTCTGGTGACCAGTGACAGGATCCAAAATTGTTGGTCGGATATCAGGAAAAGGCTCTTCACCCAGAGGGTAGTCAGACACTGGAACAGGCTCCCTGGGGAAGTGGTCACAGCACCAAGCCTGACTGAGTTCAAGAAGAGTTTGGACAATGCTCTCAGGCACACAGTGTGACTCCTGGGGATGGTAGTGTGCAGGGACAGGAGTTGGACTTGATCCTTGTGGATCCTTTCCAACTCAGGATATTCTATGATTCTATGAAAATGCATCATTACCCTTGTTTTTTTCTGAAACTGTATTTGAGAGTTGGGAAGAGGCTTTTTTTCTATCATTTTTTAGTGACAAGGGACCGGCAAAGAATTAGAAAATAGAGAAACAATAGAATCAAAATACTAAACAAGGGAGAAGGGGAAAGATGTTGGACTAGAAACTGATGCTAAAACCAGTGTGAGGGAGGGAAGCAGAGTGTGCCAGACAGAGCACAGTGTGTTAGAGCAGAAAGTGTGAGTGGAGACCACAGGCTGCAGCAAGGCTTCTCTGTCTCCCTGCAGCCTCCTCTGAGCAGTGTCACTCATGTCACTTGGTCTCCCAGCCTCTGAAAACTCCAAGTGTAGCCACTGACTGCTTGGATCCCTTGTTGGAGCAGGTGGCTTCTACACGATGGAGATCAAGAGAAAACAGTGAGTACTGACTTTAATTAAACTGGGAATTGCCTCTTGTGGTGAGAACCCTGGTGAGAGGTTTGTGGCATTGTTCACCCAGAATGCTTTCATGTTTTCAATGTAGGAATTGATAATCACTTTCAGTAGAAAGCCATAAGCATTGTGTCTCTTGAAAGCAGCAAGGTTCTTTCATCTCTCAAAACCTTTCAACAAATGAAACCCAGTAATAGCTAGAGCTGTCCAATCTGAATTAATTTTCTCAAGCGGAACTCTGTATGCTAAAATTTTTTGTTGGGTGATAAATGGACAAGGCTTTGGATTCAGCCATCACTTGACATTCTTACCTTCAAAAATAAGTATTTTGCTTTAGGATATTGTAAGTGACATCTTTGTGGGGGTTTGAAGGACATGCTGTCTCCATAGGATGCATGCGTTAGTCCAACCTTTCTGTATGGAGAAGATGATACGTGCAGGGAGGTTACATTTTGCTGAGCAATGCTCTGAAAGGACAATTTCAGCTTGAGAAATCCATGGAGGTGAGAGGGTGGCTCTGAAGAAGTGGTGGCCCCATAGGTGCTCTGACCACACGCTTTGGCTGGCTGTGATCTCTCTTCACTCCTTATATCCTGTTTAATATGGCAGTAGTATGTACAAGAGAAGGTTGATGGTGTGGATGTGTCCTCCCCCTTCTCTCACAAAACTTTGCCTTCTCGCTGAGCCTGCTGCATCCCTGGTTTAAAGCAGAATAAGCTGCATTTTGCTAAGAAGTTCACTAAACCATTCAGATGCTGTCTTAGATCTGGCAGCCTCCAGTGCATCAGAGTACTTTGATAAGCATCATGTCTCCTTGGAAACTACTACTTAGCAGTAACTTGATGCTACATTTGGAGCGTTATGATTAATTTAAGCCTTGCTTCTGCAAAGACACATGGTATGGGCCTCCTCCCACAGAAGTGCAGTGTCTTGTTGAGCTTATCAGAACAGCTCGTGTGTTCCAAAGTGTCCCTGTGGGGTTTAAGAGTTCTACTCTGAATCTCTTCAGGCTCTACTTTAAGCTTGTTGGTTATAAATCTCACTTGTTATTCTTAGGTATATTTTTAAGAGTCTGTTGTTTAATTTGATATTTTAAAAACATTTCTAAAAAGTCTACATCCACAGTTATGAATAAATATAAAGCTCCTTCTGAGGCCATTAAATAGTATTTTAATTAGACTGGCAAAATTGCTTTTGGCTTGTCTTTAAAGTCTTTAGTATCTTATTTCTATTAACAAAATGGTAATCAAGATTAAATTCTAAAATGTAACCAAAGTAGGTCATATTTTTATTAACTGGAGATAGATAATGAATGTGCCCTATATAAAGATTTGGATTAAATCTTCTGAGATGCTGAGGAGAGTGTTTTAATTAAGGTAATCCTTATTGCATCTAGCCAACACTATTGCTGCTTAGGAATTTAAGATCTCAGTCATGCATATTAGTGCTTTACCTCAACGAATCTAATAGAGATTTAATACTTGTATTTGAAGTAGCAATCTGTTATAAATGAAAAGCATTTGAATAATAAATTTAAATCATGTTATTCTTTGCAGAGTTTTGTATAATTAAGGAACACATTCAACATTAATGTTTCGTAATTTCTATAGTGCTAAGAAGGTGTGCTTTGTTGTTGCTCTTAAACCAGTTGTTGTTTTCAGCTGCTTGTAATATAGAGAAGTCCAGCTATTGCAGCAGTGTTATGTATGTGTGCTAAGTGTCTCCCTAATCCCCCAGGGATTTGGGACGTTTGGCATAAAGGATGGGACTATATTGTACCATCCCACTGAATGCTAGACTGGGGTTTGCAAAATAATCCTTTAAAATGTTTTAAAATTAAAATAATAATAATAGTAATAAAACATTAATATAGAATAAAAATAAAACAATGCTTTAAAATGCTTTAAAATTTGATAGAAGGGTTACTGATTTGCATTGTAAGATATTATGAGTGCAATGTTTGAAGATTTGGCCTGTGGTACTGGCAAAAGGACTGTGCTTGATGCAGTACATTGTAGTCTCCCAGTATATTATAGATGTGTATGCAAAGGCAATACTCCTCTGATTTCAGTGAGAATTAGCTTAGAAGTCTAGGAAATTTTTATGTATTAAATAACATAACTGGAAACTTTTACACTGAATACATTCTGAGCATCTTTTTTCCATGAAGACATTACTGTTCCTGTGATTTCTAGTCTGCATTTCTGAACTCTGCTGCTGTATTAATCCGCAGGAGTAACAGCTCAAAGCGAAGCGGGCAGACACTTTCTCACACAGCGCTTTGCTCTTGGTGTGCACTGTGATGCCAGGGTTAGCTGGAGTTTGAATAAGAGCTCTTATAATACCCTGCTCTGAGTTATGAGAAATGCTAATTTTTAAACTCAGCTTAACCTGAGAAATACCAGTTGGAGTGTACTGAGGTCCTGTCTGTCTCAGCACTTGTTCCCTGTGAGCAGTTGATGGGATGCTTGTAGAGCAACAGGCTCTTCCCTGGTCCATGTTTTGGTTTTTACTTGCACTGGCTTCTACCGAGAAGACAATCTATCACTTAAAATAGGTGATGTACAGGGGCTTTCTGGCCATGTTACCCACAGAGCCCCACTCCCCACAGCGGGGGAAGAATGTGACAGCAAATCTGCCATCTTCTTCCATTAAAAACTCTCCTTATGCTGATGTTACTACCGTTGTGCCAGATCTTTCTGTTTCACGTGGTGGGATGCACAGAAGAGTCAAAGCAGTTTTGGATGTGCTTTGTTGAGTTCCTGTATGGGTAGGGATTACTTCTTTTAATTCTGCTCTTCCTCGTAGGGGAAAACCATACTGATATTCAGACTTTAATTTTTTTTTGCATAAATTTAACCCTGCTGCTCCTTTGGGAAGCATGCTGCACAATTCTCATCTCTTGGGCATTTATGGCCATCAGAAACAGTATCTTTCTTGCTCACAAATGAAAAGCAAATCAATGGGAAGATCATAAAAATTATCTTCATTATCCTCCTCCCTGCATAACTCCACAACCATAAAACGATGTCCTATAAACTAACATTGTTCTATAAATTAACATAAAAGGATGTTCCTGTTAGGATTTTCCTGTTATATGCAGTCAAGTAATATTAAATACTTTATTTATGTCAAAGTCACTGAATATAACATGTTCTTGCTCTCTGTATATGACCACTACTAGAGTAGTCACAGATGAATCTGTCTTTTGGGATGGAAACTTTTGCTATCCTTGGTCTGATGTTCTGTTTTTTGGTTTAGTGAAGAATATAAAGAGAAACCAGGACTACGTAGCACAACAGGACAATCTTGTTTAGGCTCTTCACTAACTGTTAATGTTCACTATTTGTTACAGATATTGTCCTTTAAATTGGTAATTGATATATAAACTTTACACTAATTTACACTGTTTGTTTTTGGCATCATTAGTTGGAAAATTGCAGCCTTTCCTGTTTGTTATACTTTGGATTCTGGTTGCAGTGATTCTGCCTCTCTCCTCTATTTTAGCATTCCCTAGATTGATGCTGAAAATTACATGTTATTTTTTCTTCCTTCATAAACCTGTGTCACAGAAGCAGAAAGACCTCAGCTACTGAGATCAAAGGTTGCTCAACTTTGCTGGATAGCATGGCATAAAGTTCGGCCGTGATGAATGGTGCCAGGACTTGAAATAAGAGTAGCAAGTCTAAGAGCATGAGTCACTGTACTAGGTCTTCATGTCTGCAGAAAATTTGTGTGAACTGCTGGCTGAGAACATTGACAATTTTCCATTAGTAATGAATTACAGTAGTAATTTCATTAATTTCTTCACCTCAGTCAGGATATGTTAGTGTAAGTTGCTTAACCAAGCATCAGAGGAGCCATTGCCGTTAACCTTTAGTCCTTTGCTGTGTAACCAGGACCAGTTAAGAAGTAAATTAGCATAGCATCCCTTTTAAAAAAAATTACTTTAGATAAGCAGTGGATATAATTTTTTCCTGTTTTTAATTTAATAGCAGGTTTATGGTTTTATGCAAAACCATTCGCATTACAGCTGACCCTCTGGGAACTGGGTTTTTTCGTCTGTGTAATTTGGTGTCTTTAATAATCTGCTGTCTGTTAAATCCAGCACAGGCTTGATTAATGAATTGTGATGAACCAATGCATTAATTTACAGGTTTGGTCTAATACCCTAAAAGGCTACATCAGTGCTTCCAGTTATTAATGTTAATAAACTTGAGAGAAAAAGCAATGTGAGGAGGCGTAAGGGAAGGTAGCATGTGGCAAGTTTTGTCTTTATTCAAGCATTTATGTCTGCAGCTACTTTTCTTACAAGAGAACTGCAAAAGCCCTTGACAACAGACAACATCAAATGGAGAACAGATTAGTAGTGTTTAAAAAGACTGTAGAACTTCTGAAGCTGTGTTCCATAGTCAAATCTTTTTTTCTTTGCTGAAAGTCCACATTCAACACAGGTTTTCATGCTGTTTTTCTAAATACTGTGTAATAGTTTTGAATGCCTCTTCTGTTAAATCTGTGGCTGAAACAAAATCTTGAATATGAATTTCTCTGAGAAGTCACTCCAGAACCCAGGCAGGTGATAGGTAGATGTGCATATAAGGAGGTGTATGCATGAGAATGGTGAGTATTTGACGTTGACAAAATTGGCTATGATGAGCAACTTATTTCTAAGATGATATTGAAACTTTTAAGATGATCCTTTTGAAAAATTTAAATTGTAAAATTTTATTCTATTTCATTTTTTTAAAAAATCCTTCATATGTCTATTGCATGTAATGATTCCAAAGAGTTGAGTGTATTCTGTTCAGTCTCAAAAGAGCTGGTACATTGAGGAAAGGGAATAGTAATTGAGTTATTTATTTTTTTATTGCAAAAGTAGGGTTTGGGAATGGTATGATATGGTATGAAGATTTTAGGGTAGTGTAAAAAAAGTATGAAATTTTGTCTTTGATGCTGAGCCTTTAGATCTTGAAAACATCTTAAAACAGCACAGAAGTTCAAAGAAGGAGCTGTGTGTCCTCTCTCCTTGGATATTAGCTCATGGTACTGGAGCTCAGACTTCTACAAATTACAATTCCAGCCTTGCATTGTTCTGATAAATATAATCTAAGAATTATTATTTTAGACATTGATGTATCCATCTTTCTGTCTATTAAAATATAGCATGACGTTTAAAGCCCATTTTAGCAATCATGCCTCAGGCATTGTCTTTCTAGTGGGGCACAGGAATTTTCACTTGTCCTTGAGATAAATGACACTGGTATAGAATTGGCATCTCTTAAGTCTTGCTTCAGCATCCATGGCACCAAAGTATTGCTGGAAACATTGGAATGAGACAGAGAAATAACACTGTTTAGGCTGAACAAAATAAATTCCCCCTGTTTCTGTTGCTTCTTTCACTTCCTTACTGGTAGGGAGAGAATAATTTCTGCTACATCTTGGCTATTTTAATAGGATTCAGAATGCATGATTACATTAGATACTGTACCTGAGGCAATCTGTGTTTAGACTGGTGATAATTACATGCAAAAGTCATTCAACAATGAGGCAATTAATGCTGATGAACTTTAATAAAGTCAGCTGTCAGCAATAGATATTGCTGGCAAGTTTCCTAATCCTATATTTATAATACTTTGAAATTCCCTTCTGTTCTATTCTATAATGCATTTCTGTTTAATGTGTTAAAAAAAACCCACCAGAAAATATTGCCAGCAACATATTTATATATGGCACAAATATGAACAAAGAGGTCAGAAGTCAGCCTGCTTACCAGATTTACTGCAGCGATTGGTATTTACCAAAGAAGATGATAGACAGAACAAGGCAAATCCTCTAACTCTCTCAGCAGAGGAAAGGGAAAGCATTAGATAAGGAACACAGGGCTTACATTTCCCCTCATTGTTGATTAACAAGCATTAAATTATGCTTAATGTCAGATGTAGGCAGGTCATTTTAACGTGTCAGTGTAAATTAGAAGATCAAGCCAGTTAGTGAGTAGGATTTGCAAAATTCTGGAATCTTTGTCTTTTGCTGCAGAGACATACTTTTGTGAATTTCTTAGTTATCCTAATTGGTTATATGACCAGATGAATTTTTTCATTGGAAAATTCCACTATAAAACCATTATTCTTTGGAACGGAGAGCAGAAAGTGATTCCCAAGCTTTTTTGCCTTTCTGGCACAAGCAACTATGAAGTTGCAAGGAGTGGCTGATGGAGGAATGAAGTGTCCTCCTCATTAAACTTTATTGAACATTACAAAGGCAATGCAGATCTGTGTGCCTTTCCCTGGGGATCAGTTGCTTTGGTGGGCTACAGTTCAGGAACCACTGCTCTGACATGAGGAAGATGGAAAATATGGAAAAACCTGCTACAGATGAGACAGCTAACACAAGAGTATGGAGCCTTCTGTGAAACTATATAAAAAGTCTAAATATGGGAGTAGTTTTAAAATGGTAGAAATATAATTTGTCTCTTTCCTAATCCAGTAGGATTCATATAAATCATGTGCATTATAGAGCTGTTATGCATTAGGTTTAGGGCATGAGCTTGCTCTGGGTGTCCTGGAAGAGCTGTTCTAACAGGAGCACTGCAGACTGTCAGTTTGGGGAAGAACTGTTTTTTTCAGAAGCTTTCTCCCCCTTTTTCAGGAATGCAATGGGAAACAGCAGTGAGGTGTTCTTCCCTGTATGTTTTCTTATTAATATAAAGGCATTATCTCTAAGGCCAGAGATGGCCAGAGGGAATATCCCTGTAGGTGTATGTGTTCTCCTTTTCCCTGTTGGCTGTGGTGAGAGTCCTTGCCTAGATGCACTGGTGGTCTAAGCCAATGTGACTCTTCTCACACTCTTCCTTTATCTGCCTAGAGCAAAAGCAGCATTGGCAGTCCCACAGGGCAGAAAGCAGCTGTTAAATACAGGTTCAGTAGCTGAAACTACATAGTATTTTCTATTTTAGCTGTATTATGTTAATCAGTAAAAACCGTACATAGCTGAGGAAAACCTGTTTATGGTAGCTGAAAGTGTGTTGTGGTGAGTGTTAAGGTTACAGATGTTGGTTCATGTGTATAAGCCTTTGGTTTCAGTTAGAAAAACTCTGGTATTTGGGATGAGGTCAAATTTCTAGGGTGAGGTTGGAGATGAATCACAGCTGGATTTTGGCTTTTGGCTTTAACATCTACAATCTTTTTTCAGCAGCTGACAGAAAAATCATATTGTACTAGATAAGCTGTACAAAATTCCTGCTGTTTTAACCTGAAATCATATGATAGAAAGGTTGAGAGCTGGAAATGGAAAATGTAATGGAAAATGCTTGCCATGAAATGTTGGAGGCAACCTGCAGCAAAGCCCCAGCAGGAGACAGGTGAGAGTCAGGAGAGGCTCACCTGGGTCTCTCTTACCATGGAAAATGTCTGTTTTGGCCTGACTAACTTTGGCTGCCTGTGTCCTTCGGGAGTGAAAGTAGAAAGGAGAGAAGAAACTGATATAGGGGCTCTAGGGACAGTGGGGAGATGGGGGCCTTGGCACAGGGAGACAGAAAGGCACAGGCAGTGGGGAATCGGAGGAGAGGCAGTACTGAAGAAAGAGGTTAATGATGTGAAAAAAAAATGGGCTTGGGGTTCACATTTTCCCTGCTTGCACTGAAGCAGGTGACAGCAGCATGGAGTGGCTTTTACTTGCTAGTTAGATCTGTAAAGTATTGAAACATCTGTTATGCTCTGTAATGACTCCTTGAATTGCTCAGGCACTTATGGCATAAGGCAATGCTGCATAAACAAGCTTGTCTTTAAAGTCGAGTGTAGGACATTCCTGTGGTTTTCTTACTTCTCCAATCTTTGTTGTAATGGTCTTTGAGTAATGGTCTTTTCCAGTGATTGGGTTGCTTACTGCCTATGGAGGAGGTTTGTGCAGCGACATTTCTTTTTGTGTTACATCAGTACAAGAGAAAACACTTGTAAATAGGAGGAGGCTGGCAGGCACCCAGATTAGGATGCTAAAACCTGGATGGGTGGACAGCTATGAGGATATCAAGCCAGGGTGGGTCTCAGATGTTGTGGGTCATGGGTCTTGCTCTGCATGTCACAAGTGTGGTAGCAGGGGTCTATTCTGGGACCTGTCCTGTTTGACATCCCTATCAGTGACTTGGGGAGGTGACTTGGAAGTGTGCAGATGTACCCAGCTGCAGCTGGGGGAGGGATATTGCTCAACATACTCCGGGGCTGGGCTGCTCTTTAGGGAATATTAGCCAGGCTGGAGAAGGGAGCTGCCAGGGACCTCATGAAATTCAATAGCAACAAATGCAAAGTTGTGCCCTGGGGAAGGAGAAACCCCCAGGGTTCCCCTGGGATGGGCTGAGGACAAGTCTGTGGAAAAGTGAAGCAGAAACGAAGGCCAATAGCATCCTGGGCTCTCCCAGTGGGAGCAAAGCCAGGAAGTTGAGGAAAGTGATTATCTCCTCCTCAGGACTTGCTAGATCTTGTCTAGATATCCATCAAGTTTGTAGCTCCTATACAGTAAAGACATCCTTAAAGTGGATTTCAGTGAAGGGCCAGCAACTTGGTCTGGGGCTGGAGCCCTGTGAGGGGAGGCTGAGGGAAGGGGACTTGCTCAGCCAGGGGAGGGTATGGATGGATGGATTGGGTCACCTACCAGCAGCCTGCTGGAGACACTTTCCCCATTGGAGGGGGTCTTTCCCCATTGTGGGTGGGAGGCAGTGCAGCGAGGGTCCAGGGAGGCTGGGCAGCCTCCACCCTTGGAGGTTTTCAAGAACCTGACAAAGCCCAGAGTCATTTGGTCTGGTCTCCTGGCTCACCCTGTCCTGAGCACAGGCTGCATAGGATGGACTCCTGTCCTCCCTTCCAATCTGAGTTGTCTGATAATTCAGACAACTGCATATGAAAAAGGGGGAGGAAGTGGTGGGAGGGGAAGTGGGAAGAAAGAAGAGTTGATCAAAATATATTGCTCAAAAATTCAGTGGTAGACACCCTAATGTTGTGGCTCTTCAACACTTAGTTTTCTGTGGACTCCTCAGTCCAGAATCTGTTTGCCTAGTGCAGTCTGTTTAGATTAAATTTAATCATTTGTATTTGTTCTGGTTGGATAATTACTTGAAAATAATGCTGTGAGCTATTTACCTGCTTTTATTCAGATCAGCCTGGGCCCACTTACTTGTTCTAGTGCTTGAATGACCCTGGAGATACTTGTAACTTCAGATGGGGCTCTTAAAGGTAGGTATTTTTTTTCCTTCCCCCCCCCTTTTTTTTTCTTTTTGGGATTTTATTTTGTGATTTTTTTTTTTTTAAATTAAGAGATTGATTTTGCCCACTTATTTTTGAAAAATTGGTAGTCTAGGATGGGGTGTGTTTTAAGTACTATGCAGGCACAGTGAAGTAGACAACTTTCAGGAGCTGTCTGAAAAATGCGGGGCCCCACTTTTTTATATGGGAGGAAGCAAACAAAGCTGGAAAACTGGTTGTAAAATTCAGCTTCTGGTGCCACTTGAGCAAAAGCAATTCCTTTTCTAGGTGCAAGAATGAGTCATGCATTGTGCTAGAGTTTGTGATTTAGGCAGATGTGCTTCATCTCAGACTTCCAACCGGTACAGCAGTTCCTGCAGTCAGTTCCCACAGCTCAGTGGCAGCACACAAGCTGCTGGTGCTGTCCTAACCCATGGATGGGTTTGTGCTTGCACAGCTCTGCCTGTAAAAAGGAGGCAGGATTAGGAGAAGAAATAGTACTGGTGTGGTTTGGTTTGTCCTCATGAAGAGGTCATTGTGAGATGTGTCGGTCCAAGGTGTCATGGTGAAGTGGCCTGAGCTCCTGAGCAGGCACCCAGAACTGAGCGGTGGCTCCTGTACTTCATGCTCAGTGTGTCCAGACTGCTGCGTTTAGTGGATTACAAAGATGTAGAAGAGATTGTGTAGAGACCCCACGTGCAGGAGCCTGATGCCCCCATGCTTGGGGTTTAACATGAACCCCTCGAGTCACTGCACAGCAGTCCCATCAGTGCCTGCAGAGCTCTGTCCCCAGGGCTCTCAAGAGGCCTTCGGATGTCAGGTAAGTAGCAATTATTAATCATTAGGGCTGAGATTATTCACACTGTTTGCTTTCCTCACATTCATTCCTCCCTTTCTTGTTCAAATAAAGTGACATTTAGTAGAAACTTACAGTGGAGCTTTTTATCCCCCCTTCAGTGATTTATTTGATTTCATTGATCTTTTTAACTCATAATCAAACTGATTTTTGTAACCAGAAACTGTCTGATCTTGCCCCTTTCATTTTCCTGTGTACTGAAGGAACAGTTCAGCCTTGCAGAGCTCTACAGTCTTTGTTAGAGCCAAGTTTGGGCCGGGGCTGTGGAGCAGTCTGAGCTTTCCGCACGTCCTGCGGCGGGACAGGAGTGGGGAGCCGGGGGCAGCTGCGCCTCCCCTGGGAGCCGGGGTGGGGAGATGGCCGCTGCCGGGGGTGACCCTTGACACTCCGGGGCTCCTCCCGGGGTCTTCGTTAAACGAGGGCTCGTTTCCTAAAGTTGGGGTCCATATGCGACGCCAAATATCATAGGTGCCCTTTTAAACTCAGCAAGGGCCGCGATCGGAGGAAGTTTTTGAGAGGAAATTTTTGTAGAATTGCCGGCTTGTCTGGTAAATCACCTGTGTGAAGATAACGGCATTTTAACGAGACGAAACGACATTTTTGAACATTCCCCACTGGTTTTTCCTCTCCCCGAGTGCCAGAAGGAGACAGACGGTGTGGAAGGCCACGGCGAAGGGAGCGGTACGTGTCTGGGGGAGCAGGACCCGCGGGCCGGTGCGGGCGGTGTGGCGGCCGGGGCTGCCCCTTGGCCGGGCGGAGCGGCGGCAGCGCCTCCCCGGCTCCGCCAGGGGCTGCTCGAGCACCGCGGCGGCGGCCGGGCCGGCCCGGGCCCCGCTCCGCTCCGAGCGCCCGGCTCCGCTCCGAGCGCCCGGCTCCGCTCCGAGCGCCCCGCTCCGCTCCGACCGCCCCGCTCCGCTCCGACCGCCCCGCTCCGCGCTGCCCTCGCCCGGCTCCGCTCCGAGCGCCCGGCTCCGCTCCGAGCGCCCCGCTCCGCTCCGAGCGCCCCGCCCCGCTCCGCGCTGCCCTCGCCCCGCTCCGCTCCGAGCGCCCCGCTCCGCGCTGCCCTCGCCCCGCTCCCTGCGGCGTGCGGGGCGCTCCCCTGCCGCCCGCCGCCAGCCCCTCCATGCGGGCTGTAATTAATTAATTCCCCGCACGGTATATTTTTCTTTTTTTTTTTTGCCCTAAGGCATGAGCGCGGCGATTTAAACTCTGGGTCCCGACCCGCCGGTACGATGTGAAGGGCCGACTGTCGCTCAGCCCCAGCGATAATCAGAGAGGAATGTGCTCGCAGGGGGATAACTCACGCGTCTCCCTTCCGTGAGGCAATATCAGTGCGATTTTTATCTTGGCTATATGCCAAAGACGATGTCGTGGTCCCTCCTTATTCCTCTTGCCATGCTCTGGAACTGTTGGCTTCTTTCTGCTCGGTTTCTGTAAAATAATGATTTGTAAAGGTATTGTTTTAACAATGGAATTAATCTAAAATGCCCTAAAAATGTCTTCAGCAATATTACCATTCAAAAGGTTGATCTGTGGTGGAGACCATCACCACAGTAGTCTTTCCTTCAACACAGAAATGTGTAATATGGCATTGAGTAATGCAATTTCTGTTTTCCCAAGGCTAATATCTCACTCATAATAGTTAATGAGTTAACACCAGAGATACAATAGATTGAAGTAAGCAAAGGCAAGGCTTTACAGACTTCACTGGAATTTATGGAGAAAACCTGGTGTCAAGCAAAAACTCCATTTTGTGTTTTCTGAAAATGAAGTCATAGTAATTAAAATGCTTTGATAAAGTGTTTCGCCTACATAATTGGTATCCTTGGTCTGTTGCTCCTCAAGCTGTTTTGTTTGTTTGGTTGGTTATTTTTTTTTGGTTTAATTTTGTTTTGTTTTAATCTCTCAAACTTTTACAACAACTGCAGTAGAAGGACCACAGTCACAAAGCTTTGGGGGAAAAGGAGTTTGTTTGTTTGTTTGTCTTGGTTATGCTCTTCTTTTGAGTAGGTTTCAGGAGGTTTGTCAGTAACCATGCTGAAAGCCTGTTTGTAATAGTTGTGTGGTCTGTTGCCAAAAACCTTAACAAATCTTTAAGTGAGTCTAATTAAAGCAACCTTTGATAATGGCAATAATAAAAGATTGCTTTAATTTACGCTGTAATGAAAGGATTGTGCCATTAAATGTTACTGGAAATAGTGGAACTGCTTTTCCAGGCTAGGTAGAAATTGCATGCTGTGCTTTAATGATCTCAGTGAAGTCCCAGTGATTGTCTTTCCAGCCATCAGCCAGAACTTCAGAAATGAGGTAGTTCTTCCCTCTTCTGAGACAGACATGTGTGTAGTCCAGTTATCCTGTTCGGTGTTTCCAGTGTGTGTCTCTTTTCTAATTCTTGCACATCTATCCCCAAAGCCTGTCATTTAAACGGAGATCAAGCCTGGCAGGTTTGGTGGTGTCTGAACACCAAGCTTTGGTCTGGAAGCATTATAAGTTTTTTGGTTGGTTGGTTGATTTTTTTTTTTCTCCTTGGACTTCCTTTTGCATTATATTTTCTCTTGGTGTCTTGTCCTTTAAGCCAGGATAGTTCCAGAGACATGAAATGGCAACTTCTCTTTTGGACCATGATTCTAGATACCAATTAGATTGCCCTTCTCAAGTAAACAGGTTGCCAGCCTGTAAAGAATGGCGTGGTGCTGTAGACATGTCAGCAGGACATATGGCTTTACACTGCAGGTTAATCACCAGAGAGCCTCATGTCACTTCTTCACTTTTCTGCTGCAGGTTCTCATTTCATTTTTATTGTGTACTGAATTTTGTATGTATTTTCGTGGGACCCTAGGTGAAGCCTGAACTTTATGTTTTTGAGAGGAGAATCCAAAAAAGAGAAGTAAGCAACTGTTACCCCAGGTTATTTCTTAAGGTAAATTAGAACTTTAAAGTTAGGTTCTAGTTCATTTTCTGAACTTTCAGAAGAAGTGTGTTGCAGTGAATGAGCAAATGAGGTTTCCGAAATATGACTATTTCACACATTGTAACAGTCTTTACATGATAAGGTGTTGGAAGGACTAAAACCATATACCTTTAAATATTGAGAAACAAGAATAAGATGAGGCTCAGGAATCTTAGACCAGAATATAAAATGATGCTGCTGCAGCTGGAGCTCATGCTGATTCCGTGTATTGTACAGAAAACACCATCATAACAATAACAAGAAGAAGATAAGCAACTGAACTGTGAATTCCAGGTTCATTTTTCAGTTCTGCCTAACTCTTTGTAACTTTACAATGAAAGATTCAGAAATTGGAGCCAATTACCATAATATGTGGTGGTTTGGTGGGAGCATGTTCTACATCAGACAGTTAAAAGGTTTTATTGCTGTTAGGAGCTTGTTAATGCCCTTGATAATGTCTCTAGTTGCTTTGTAATGTCTCTTGTTGAAGTATAGAATTCTTTTATCTTCTTATTACATTATGCAGAAACTTGAATTGAAACGATATTTGCAGGAACATTTAAAGTAGTGCATCAATCAGTTTCAAAGAAGAGAAAATGTTCTCAGAATAGGTTATAAAAGGATAACTGTCAGTTTTATTTTGGATGAACAAAGAAACCAACGTAAAAAGCACTTTCTTGTAAAAGCACACTGTGCGATTCAATAAATATTCCATATAAATATAAAGGAAAAGAAAGTTCATAAGTATCTGATGACTTGAATATAATTTAAGTAATACTTCCAGAATGCAGCAAGCAGTGAAGCACCTTCTTCTTTCTTGTGTATTCCTACCCCCATATCAAGTCCTCAGCAGGAGATAGTTTAAATCGACTTGTTACTGATTTGAATGGATAAAATATGGTTATAATTTAACATTATCTTCCAGGGATGTAAACCTCCTCACAAACCACCTTGCTGCATGAGAAAAATGGCAGTAGCACCTTCTCTCACTCTCCTTGTTTTTTGTTTTTTGGTTGGTTTTTTTTCCTCAAACATGATTTCTTATTATTTGTTTTCCCTCTGGCATTTTTACCTGCTTTAACACGAGGTTATTTGAGTATTTCTATATTTGGATTACAAACCTTCCATATGATTTGGTTATAAAACACTTGCATGTGGTGTTATTATCCAGGAAAACAGTTGCAAATACTATGCTCCCTGAACCAGTAGTAGCTTGCTAGACCACACAAAATATGGCATGTTGCAAATCTCATCTTGTAGCCTGTAAACCAGAAGCAGCTCTCTCCCCTTCCCCCCGTCTTTATCTTCTAAAAAAAGAAAAAAAAAAAAAAAAAGAAAAACCAAAGACTGCACATAGAGTTGTAAAAGCTCTGCTCACACAGCAAATGTTTCCCAAAGAAATTTGAGTGTCTTGCCCTTTGGATCCATTGTCTTTTTAGAATCCAGTGTTTGCTCCTTGGCTTCAACAGAATAGAGTATTTCAAGTTTAAGAAATGTATGTTTATTTCTGAAGAGTGTATTAAGGCAGAGAAGTAATTGACTGTGAATGCACTGATTTTGGTTTATTTATTTATTTTAGTCTATTTTGGCAATTAAATTCTATGCTCAAGGGATTTCTGACCTTTTTTGTTGGTCATTCTGAAAGGGTATACAGCATTATTAAACTGTTTATTTTTCACTTATAAAACTTTGAAAAGATAATTTATTTTTATTTAATAACCATACCACAATAAACTCACCTTGTTCATGCCCTGTTCTCAATTCTAAACTTCAAAATAGGTATGTTTTCAAACTTGCAGTTGGTTTTTAAAATTACAGGCTATTAAAAAAACTCCTGCGGGTTTTAGCAACTTACAAGAATGATTTCATTGAAGTCTGCTATAATTGATCAATCAATTCACAATATTCACAATGTATTTAAGATGAAATTTTATTTCCATAGCACATTTTTCTACATAGGAGTTCCCTCCTTTAACTGTGTCCCCGTGTTTCCAGGGCTGTGCAGCAGCTCTGAAAGCAGCGGTGCCAGGTGGCCTTTCAACCCCCAGCACCTCTGTCCCCCTGCCCTTCTCTCTCTGGCCAACACCTGCCTTTTGTGGCACAGGTGTCATTACAGTGCCCCAAAAAGAGTTTATTTAATAACACTTCAAGCAGCTTCTGAAGAAGCACCTCCATAAGTTACTGAACCCTTGAGAAAACAGTAATTTACTGTGAACAACCTGGTGGGTTGCATGCATCTGTGTGCTCTGCCCGGGAAAAATAAGGTGGTTCCCATGGCAACTCCCCCATGCTGGGGATGTGACATCCTGTACGGGTGGGGCTGGGGTTTGATGCGAGGTGAGCCCTCCTTGGCCCTGCACCATGGGGTCTGTGCCTGCTGCATGGGCGCAGCCTGGTGTGCAGCTCCGTCCCTGCCTCACTCCCACAGTGCTCTTCCCAATGGGCAGGCTCCTTCCCTCAAAACATGGGAACATCAGCCCTGGGTTAGAGACCCCAAACACCCAAGGTAAATAAACATCACACTTTAAAAAAATACTGCACAGAAATCGTAACCGAGCCCATGATAATCTTGGGATCTTACCAGAAGGCACTGGTAAGATATCACATAATCAGCTCTTAAGTTGTTTGGGAAGGAGTGTTTATTTGCCTTAAATTTATTTGACTTTTAAATTCAGTTATTAACAAAGCAGCCTTTGCTGACCTGAGGTGAGAGCAGGGGAACAGCAGTGCTTGCTCCAGAAGCACACATCAGAAACCTGACTTGAGTAAGACATTGAAACTAGGCAGTAAAAGCAGTTTGCACTTTATCTAGCATCTGTTCCAAAATGTAGGTTACTGTGCCAAGTGTGATGACGATGGCTCTCATTTTGCAGAAGTTCCTAGTAACTAGGCCCAAAGCCATTTCAGAGCAGGACTTTGTTTTAGGGGGTGGCCAAGCTCTGCTTTCACCTAAAGGTGCAAAAGAGGTTAAACACAGGGCATTCTTGGGGAGATGGAGAACAAGGCTTTCTAATCCAGTATGGGTTAAATGTAAGAGACCTGTGGCATATAAGGAATTACACAAACATATGTAAAATTGTTGCTAGTTGAGCTGGAAAGCCTCTTGTAACATGTAATACTTTAAATAACTCTGAAGATAGGAGGAGGAATCTGGCTTTCCTAGATAGAAGCATTTTTGGAGGAGGAGTAGAAGATGGTATGAATAGATGTGACAAAGGCCAACAACAAGGCAGACTTTTGCATGAAGCACAGAAAGTTGATCTATAGGAGGAAATGTAGTAGCTTGCGTGACAATAGTGTGAACCATAAAGAACCTTAAAACTGATGGGTGTTTCCTGTTTTACTATGATATGACAAAAAACCAAAAAAAAGGGACTAGCAGCAGCACCTACAACACCCAGCCAAGAACAAGAGACATGAGAGACTCTTCCTTAGTTTACCAATTTCTAAATGAAAATGGAGGGGAGGCTTTAGAAGGGAAAAACCCAGAGGCTGAGTAGTGGTGTTTTTTCTGGCTGCTAATAATGCTCCTACAGGTGTGACCTGACTTACAGAATGAAACCTCTGGCCCGGGGAGTAAGCATCACATCACTGTGACAGAACAGGGCTCAGTTCAGATTGCAGCAGAGGAGAAGTGACGTCTTGGCAGAAGAATTGAGTGGGAAGTGACAGCTCTTGCTGTAAAAAAAGCAGAGAGTGTCTAAGAGTTAAAATAGATTCTTCTCTGAAATGCCCATGTAGCTTCAATAGCTCCACAGGAGTTTTAGGATTACAAATGACAGCAAAATTCGTGCCATTCTACATAATTGTATTCTCTACAAAGAAAGTTTCCTACATCTCCTAGCAAAGATGGTACTTTCATTAGAAGGAAAATAATTCCAAAATGACATCTCTTTGTGCCAAGGATTAAAAAGATCTAACAAGGAGTTCTAAAAAAATAATGAAGCATTTACATTGAATCCTTTGGTTTTACAGGTAGAATAATGACATGAAAATAACAGAAAATTTTAATTGGTGAAGGGATGGGGAAACATCTTAGTTCTTGACTCGTCACTATGTTCACCCTCTCTTGTTGCTCCCACCATTTTCACTGACAATATACAGAGCTATATTTGTCTTTACTGAGGTTCAGCTCTGTTGAAAACAATCCAGTTCTATCTCTCTGCTAATGTAAGATTTCAGCCTTCCTTAACACGAGTCTCTGACGGACAAGGATGAACCAATATCTTTGTTTGGCAATGCTTCAATCCCCCATAATTTTGTTAATTTAAATGTAGTCACAGGCTGCACACAGGAAATGCCATCTCTTTTGCCCCACCACAGCCTAGAAGGTCTCTGTGATCGCTCTGTTGTCATAGCTGGAGAGCACAAACCCTCTGTGCTCAGCTTGCAGTTCCGACTGCCATGTATGGACATTTCTAATTACTTTGGAGGCGCTCCATTTTGCACTGCATGCATAATTAGTTAGTTATTTACATTTTATTTCAGCATTTTTTCTAGCCGGTACACTAATGAAATCCCGGTGTGACATCAGAACCTTCCTGTTGAAGTGGGTCTTCCCTTCAGGGATCAGCCACCCTTTTAAATTAATGAGCCGCTTTACAGAAACAGCTTCATGATTTTATGTGCAGTGTTTGCAAGGAAATTTATAAATGGTCTGACTCCTTTCAGATCCAAAATCTGTTGAAATTAAAAGAAAATCTCCCACTAGTATTGCGTGCTTTGGGTCATCTCTTATGTGGATTTTTTAATTTCATATATTTACTGTAACTCAGTTAGGGAAAAGGGTCCTCCATCTTTTACATAGAGGAGCAGAGGTACAGGTGGGAAGGAAAGAATGGATGTAAGGAAGCTGCTTAGCTCTGGAACCCCCAAAAGTATAAAATGGGATGTCGGTAAGAATTAGTAACATCATGTTATTAACAAACCTTTTTCATTCAAACTTTTTTCAAACAAATGTTTTTCATTTGAAGACTTTGTGTGAAGAATATAGGAAATGCAATTAGTCTCCACTAAAGTGAGCTTCTTTTTGAGGCACTGTTTTCATAAAAAAACATTAAAGATTTTTAATCTTATATTTTTTTCTCCTAAATTCAATCCAACAAAAAATCCCAAACCAAAACAAAAAAAATCTCCCAAACAAACCAAACCAAACCCAAAAAAACAAACCAAAAGAGAAAGGAAAATGATGTTGCTTAGCAACAGCCTCATTCAAATGGTCAGAAATTGGTGTATTTGCTGGAATTTGGGAGATATCTCGGGGAGGTGTATGGGATGAAGAAAGAAAAGAGTTGATGTCCAAAATGGAGAAGGGAACCATCAGATTAAGCCTGTGCACTTGGCTTAATGTGGTTTGAAACACAGTTCTGGTTGCCTGGATTCAGCACATGTGGACCTCCTCCTGTGCCCTTGTTGTTTCAGTGGTGCAGGACTGTTCCTGTGGCAGGTAGACATGCACAGTTTCTTTGTGATGTTTGTGTGTTTATTTTCCTTCATTTTTAGGCATGTGTGTCTTCTCCCTCCTTAGCCTGGTTTACTCAATAAGCAAGCTTGTCTTGAAGGCAGCACTTTCCCTTGGGTAGAGCAGGAGGGCATGCCAGCTGGTGTGTTTGCAGCAGCCACCTCTGCTTTACGTTTTCTTGCCTGTTCCAGAGTCCAACCCAGTGTGGAAAAAGAGCAAAACTGCCCAGTGACCATACCTGTCTGTCTGGGTGGAGGGGAGTGTCTGAAGAGGAGTGGGGGAAAGGAGGGCTTAAGACTGTTTATTCCTAAGTGGAGTCCTGCACATGCCATTTTCTCTTTCTCCTAGGAGAGGCAGCCCTTATGCTGGAGGCCTGGGAGAGCAACATCATTGCTGAGTAGGAAGCCCACGAGGCACAGTGGAAGGCTGTATCGTGGTGTTTTGGCTGTGAGCTGCAGCCTTAGGTGTTTTTTTGTCTCCATGTAATGCTGTCTCTGCTTTGTGCACTGGTAGGTGACCACACTGCTTTTGGGCTGCTATGTGATCATTGCTTTGTGACTTGGATTTTTTTTTTTAACCTTTTGTGTTCCCTCCCTTTCTTTCTGTGGTGTATGAGGAAGGAGATACAAGCGACTCAGTAATTCTATGTACTCTTGATTTGCCATTCATCAGCCTGGAGAGGGATCTCCAGCCTCCACATATCCTTCGGTCGGGCAGGATGAAGAGAATGTGGCGCTGGCACTCCAGATACCTGGACTTCAGGAAAAGCACCCTTGAGGGTGTGCATTATCCTGCATCCCTGTTGGGAGCTAATTAGACTTTTGCTTTCCCCAGTATTGCTAGGGTTTTCTTTAATATCACTGTAAAAACTATTTGAAAGTCTGGTTGTGTTCTTTAGACCCCGTGGCTGAAGTGTGTTGACTCTTTGTGGCAGCAAAGTATTTACACTCTTTGTACAATAGAGGGAAGGAACTGCAGGAAGGTGACTGAATCATCAGCTCTGTTTTGAAATGGACCATTGCTTTATTCCTGCCACTTCTGTGGCCTTTAGGGAATGGCTGCCTTTTCCACACAGCTCCAAGTAAGAAGATGTGCAGAAGAAAAGTTAGTAACTTTTGCCTTGCACAAAAAGAGGAAAGAGCTCTGAGAGGCAGAAAGTGACCAGACCTCATGGGCAGTTAAAATTCTGTGGCTCATTCCCTTTGTAGGAGAAGAATCTCATTCCTATGTGGATTGACTTACCAACTCAGTTGCAGAAAGAATTATAAAATGCAAATATTTATGAATCACTGTATATGTTGTAATCTTATTTCTAAAACAAACATGGCTTTGTACTGTGGCTCCTATGTGGTGTGAGTTGAAAGATTTTCCAGCATTTATCCTATTTTGAGCAATAAGCTGCAGGGAATAAATGCTGCTAGTCGGACTGGGATGCAGTGCCTCCTAGAGCATTTGTGCTCCTGGCAAGTTGTCATCTCCCTTCAACAAGTGTTTGTAAAAATATTCAAATTAGCTTTAAAACTAGGGTATTTTTTGATATTTAATGTTTATTTAGGCAGATGTCATAGCCAAACAGGTGGTAGCATTCTTGTAAAATGGGGCTTGTAAGGTCTGACTGGGGTATCTGTTTTGCAGGTAGGAGCTTCCATCTTTGTGGCTTGCTGGGGTGGTTTTTCTGCTGCAGCTGGGTGTGGAGGACAGGCTGTGGGAGGCACAAGCCATGTCTGCTGTGTGCTGAGATGGCCTTGGGTAGAGACAGCTGAGGAGGGGAAGGGAGAATGGGCAAAAGACCAAGGAGACCATGGAGGTGTAGGATTTAGGTTCCTGTGCAGTGAGCCTGCAGCACAGGGAAGGGAGTGCTTTGTGTTTTTAGGAAGGCATGGTCTTGTAGTCAGGATGGATGGCAGGTGATTGTGCCTGAGTGAGGTGGTACCTGACCGTATGGTGACAGTGGCAGGGCAAGTCCCATGCCTCCACTGCTGCCCCTTGCAGCCCTCCCTGGAAAACCATCCTGCTGTGCAGCACTGGGCAGGGGACTCTCCTCCTCGTGTGTATAGGAAAACCTTCTGAGAAAAAAAATCAGTTGTACTGATTCTGAGAGAAAGCAACTTGTGATCCAATATATTGGCAACTGGTAGGAAATAAGGCTGCTGCCATAAAATTATACTTTTAAAAATGAATATCGCTTTGCAGGATGAATTCTGGGGCCTCGTCTTGATTATATTTCTCCTTATAAAAGGAAATATTGAGGCTATATAAAAGGGTAGCCTGGCTGCAAGGAGCTGCTTTCTGTCTGCAGCAATTGGTAATATAGTTGTATACAAGTACTAATGGTTTGTATGAAGCCTGAGGATTTCAGGAACTGGATTAGTTACGAAGATTAAGACCAGACCTGATGGATGGGTACAGTGTCCTTTATCAAAATACAACACAGAAATAAGGGAGAGTAGATCAAAAGGTGTGGAGGAAGCAGATTCTTTCATTGTGGAAAATATCTTCAGCATTAATCACTTCCTTTTGCTAGATAGATGCAAACATGAGAAAGGAGATGATTTACTTCCAAATTACAGTGCACAGTGTTTTTTAAGTAAGATATTAATCCCTGTGCAGAACAGTATGTGCTGGCCTCTGAGCTGAAAATTATTATGCACTTCTTAATTTGTCTCTATTTATGATTAAGCTCATATAAATCAGGGTATAAATGCATTATTAGAGTGAAGTTATATAATATGCATCTGCCTCTAATCCTAATATGTGATAAATGTCTGCTATATGCAGCTGCATGACACAGTGTATTTATTAAAAATCTAGCAGTTGTACATTCCTGTAATTGCAGATTTTTGCTCAACTACTTGTGAGCCTGGGGGTATGCAACAGCTCTTTATCATTTTACTCTGATGAAACCCTGATAAAAATGAAACTGCTGCAAACAAATGTGGACTTACAGTGGGAAGCTAAAATTCCAGGTGCTAATACACTTCCGCATCTCAAAAACTGACTTATGCCTTTGCTTATTTTCAAAGAGCTCCTTTTTAAAATAGCAAAGAATATGTAGTGTCTGTATGCTCAGTAAGGCAGAGGTAGTAGAAATAGAAAAAAAAAAAGTCAAATTGAATATCATGTTATGTATTTAGGATGCTTCTCAGCCTGGTTTTGATTGCTCTCATGCATTTCTCCAAGAAGTCAGACTGCTTAAAGAATAAATAAAATAAAAGTTTAAATTACAAGATCCAGCCATGGTCAGAGATGATGATGAGGAGCAATAAATTGGTGAAAGTCAGATCTTTTCAACTCTTTTTTTTTTTTCTGTGATAGGTGATAAATACTTCTTGTTTTTGGAAAAAAAAAGGTAAAAGTCTACTAAAAATTAAAATCTTTGCTGAAAGATTATTAAATGGACAGCAAAGATATTTTATTTGATTACATTTCTAACCATTTAGCTTTTAGGGGAAAAGACTAAACACAATAAAGTTGTCTCTCTTTTGAGCAGTCTTACAGGTAATAAGTAAACAGAAAAAGGCAACTGTCTTCCCACATTACAGTCATCAGGGTTTTTCTTGGAATACAGAAAATGCAACAAGGAGTTTATTTGTGAGTTATTGGAGGGAATAATCCATAGGCAAAACAACATACACATGCTTTCTGGAACAGGATGGCTGTTACTGCTTGCTGAGAGCGTGGTTTATTGTTAAATACTGTAGTACCTTTCCCTTTTATCAGGCCTGACAACTTCACAGGTATGGGTATGAAGAAGGACCTAAAACCGGTCAGTTATGGAATACAGAAAATGGAGCAATTTCTGTGGCACAATCCAAAATCTTTTTCTTCAGCCATCATGTGGTGTCTCTTTTTTTTCTTAAGCCAGACTGCTGAATGATGAGAGCAGGGTTTGTGCTTCATAATTTTCTCTCTCAGGAGCAGAGAAGCAGAATGTGTTTTATTTCATGTTATTAGCTGGGCTATCACTGGGTTGCTTCATGATTGCATGTCTCTTCCTCTTGCCTCATTGTTTTCTGTTATAGTGGTGAAAGCATGGCAGTGATGGCAACTAGCCATCAGGAAGGGATGTAAAGACTGTAAATTACAGTAGGGCAGGAGGATCTGTAAACATCTCTCGCTCCCCTTTGCAAATACCTCTATAATTCTACTGGCCCTTGGAGCTGATATGAGAAGGCAGTAAAATTTTAGGTAGAAATGACTGTTGGCAATAGCAACACATTACTGCACATGCATGCATGAGTGAGAATACTCCTCTCTCCACAGCAATATTCAATGCCATGTATCATCCTGTCCTGCAAGCTCTTACGTAGGAGTGCTGGAGTAGACTGAACCTTCTGCAAGGAATGGAGGTTTCCAAGAACTGCTGTGGTGATCCATATGCTGCCAAAGGGACAGCTTGGAGTCAGCTTTGTTTGAAAATGCGTATTCCTAGCAAAATCTAGAAAGAATTAAAATCAGGATTGTAGTAATGAATTAAATGGGAGAGTCACCTCCTTTGTATGTTTGAGATGGGAGGACATTGCACATCTGGAACCAGAAGTAGGTAATGTCCTTCTATCAGCATTTGCCCTCATCACTCCACAGCTGCAATGTTTTGTAAGGGCTGTTGAGCTTGTATTCTGCATTTTAAAACCAAAAGGCAAAAGTACAGATTATCCAAGCCTTCAGAAGGGTGTCAATTCCTAAAAATGGCCCCAAATATTGGCTATGTTCAGGATAGCATCTCAGCAAGAGCCTGTTTTGAACTTGTCCATGACTGCTTTCCTGAACAAAGATGCTTCCACTGCCAAGGCAGTTGCACCGTCACAAATGTAGCTACTCAATGGTTTGTTCTTTGTACTTTTTTTTCAGCTTAAAATACTTTATACAGCTAAAGCTTTTCTGAATTTCCCTCTTAAAACAGCCAATGTGTATCTTTTCAGGACTTTGACTGCTTGTGTATATCACTGTTTGAAAAGCTAATTTCCCTTGCAGAATGGGAATGATAGACTCAAAGTATTGTGCTGTTAATTAAATCACAGTTCCTGACCTGTACCGTTGTCTGTCCAGAGATGGGCATAGTGGGTCATGGTGGAAGAGAAATCCTAACCAACAGTAGAGAAATAAAAATGTTCTGGTCCAGAGGAACGTGTCCATAAACAAATATTTCCTAATGGGTTCATAAAACAATTGGTTCTGAACTGGTGAAGGGTAAAATTGAGCCTTTATGCTTAGTTTTCCTGGGAGTAACTTGTCACAGCAGTTTAGAATTGAAAACTGCATGCTTTGTAAAACCCCTCACTGGGATAAAACACCTGTTTGCATTAGGGTGTAATTGTGCTGTATGTACCTGGATATGCTGGCCTGTAGCACCATCAGTGAAAGGTGCTCTCTTGACCTTTGGGAAGTTACTAAGCTTCGGACACAAAGCTCAGGGATGGAAAAGTATTTTAAGAGAAGCAGCTCTTTGGTGACTACCTCTTGACTCAAAGCAAAAGAGTGGAAGGTCAGTCCCTCTGGCAGGGCTTCAGAAATAATACTTAGGGACAGCACAAAAAAAAGTAGTATTGCTGTATGGTGTTTAATATGACTATTAAAAGATAAGTTGCTAAAGGATTGAGGATCCAAGAAACATCAAATCAAAAGGGAAAGAATTGGTCCATAACAGCAACACATGATGAGCCATGGTACAACAGAGAAAAGAACCAGTTTTAAATGAGCACTGAAAGCAAAAGTTGCCATTCCAAAAGCATATTATTGAAGGAGTTTGCTGGCAGCACACCATAGAGTTTTGCAGTGTTGTGTAAGCTTTTAAAGAACAATGCTGTACCTTGGATCATAGACTAAACCACTTTTTTATTGTATCCTCTGGTGCTAACCTCTTTTGCACTTGACGTTTGAAACTCCTTGAAAGTAGCTTCTCAAGTTAATCTTTTGTCCTCTGAATTGCTGAAATTGACATCCCAGCCAACCAAAATATTATTTAATTCTTCCCTATGTTTTCCATTAGTTCCCTAAGGAACACCAGAAGAAACTTTCATATTATCGCTGTATTTCTCTGTACTCAGTAGGCTTTAGCAAAGAACTGGCTGTTGCAACCAACCCCCAGTCTGTGGGTGGATGGGCAGCATCTAGCTAGTTCTTTAATTTTTGGATTTTATATCTTTCCTGCACTGGCTGGAGCATCTTCTGGGGGAGGTTATGGATTTTCTCCTCATTAAACCAGTCCATAGCCTGTACATCTCTTTGTATCCTAATTGTCATTAATATCTGAGTAGCACCCCTGTTCTAGAATGACGTACTGTGTTTAATTTTCCTGCCTCCTTTCAAATAGCAATGACTACATTTGCACATAATGTAGAAACTTGGACTCAATTATTTAAGAGGTTGGGATTGGGCTGAAGAAGGAAGTAGGACACTGATGTTTTAGAAGTGTTGAAAAACCAAATAACGATTTGGATCTTGTAGTAAAAGCATCTTCTTACTTGTAAGTAGTCAATGACTCTGATGGAGGATGGAGTGGTATCCATCAGGTTTGTAACAGATTTATGCTTAGATTGTCAGAAGGGAAAAGAAGAAATGTCTGAAAAAATTGTGACTGAGCATGCCTAAAAAAATGAATCACTTATGTGTAAGAGCTACAAGTCCCATTTAAGTAAGGTTCTCTTCTGAAAAGCAGATGCCATCTTCTAACAGCTTTCTAATAGTTGATCAGGATATAATAACCATTCAATGTTAATATATACTATGCTCAGCTACTCAAATTTGATTTTTTTTTTTTCTGAATGATCCAAAATCTATCAGTCATCCTTCAGTGGGCTGTTTTGTCAGAGGCTTGGAGGAGAGTTATTCCCCATGCTAGTGCACCACTAGCACAATTTTCTTGAAAAAAATGCTTTTAGGAAGTGCCAAAGATTTGAGTCTTAATTTTGTAAATGCCATTTCAGTCACATTTGTGCTTTTCCTACTGTCATTCAGGAGCTCTTTTGTGCTAGTTGTTAAGCATTCCATACATGTGGTTAGAGATTGAAGGATTTTGATGTTTGAGTTCTCTACATATTCTTTTTTTTATGGTCAAAGGCAAATGCGTTCCTAGATTAAAAAAAGGAAGAAAGGATAGAGGCTGGGCCAGTGAGCAGCTGGGGAAACAGGAAATAGAAGGCTATTATAGCACTACATATTTTTTAGATTCCAAATGGAAATGCAATTCCTAATGCAACAAGCATGGTGGTTTCCTGGTTTGGGTGAGCAACTAACTTGCTGTGGGCCAGGGTCACATCCCAGGACAGGATGTGATGGCCGGTGAGTGGCCCTGTCCAGGAGCTGAGGGCAGCCCCACTTTCCTCCTCACCCAGGCTTTTACCTCAGCACGTGCATTTGTCCCTGGTGTTTCTGCTTAAATGTGCTCAGCCAGGCAATAAAAATGGGATAGTGAGTGGAGCATTTGCAATGGATACTGAATGCATGAAGTGTTTCCTTGTGGGATGGGAGCCTGTGTGTCTGCAAGAACAGCACTTTGAAGAAGCAAAGTAAACTCATACTGATATATCCCTTTACATATTGAAGTCATGTCATAAGTACAGCTCAAAAGAAGCTTTTGATGGCCTTAGAAAAAGCAGTCTAAGAAAGAAGACTAACAGAGTTATAAACTACCCACAGTTGTAAATCTTGATTTCAGTTTTGTTTCTTTTTTCTGATCAGCATTACCCACATACTGTAGGTCTGGCAGACCTAATCTTTTCATTTAGCTGACCAATAGAAATATGTGTCACTGTAAGCCATTTAGATTGAAAGGAGAAAAAAATCCCTTTTGCGTTAAAATCATTCCTCAAAGTACAATCTTAAGAGTTATGTATAGCCTCAAGCAAGTCTCATTGCTTGATCAGACTCAGCAAAGAGTGACTGGGGCAGTTTTCCTGGCCCAGAAATGGAAAAATGATGCCGTGAGTGTTCAGAGTGTCTGTCTCCAGCAAAAGGAGGACATAATTCTGAAGGAATGGCATTTTCCTACCTCCATAAATACTTGTGCTTAATCTGAGGGTGCGAATTCAGAAAGTAGGTGTTATCCCTCTCTTCCCCCTAAAGGATGAGGAGGATGTTTGAAGAAGCAGAGACTTTAGGTGTGACAGTACAGTCAGTTATGCTAGGAATACTGAGGATTGATTTTATGAAAGTTAATTCTTCTTCCTTTCAAGGACTGAAGGTTGTATACAAGGGCATGAGAATATATTGACTGGCTGGGAATGACTGTAGGGTTTAAGGAGTCTGAGCTGCTTTGTGACACATGTCATTTCTGGAAAAATGAGCCATCCAGAGAAACAGTTTGTCTGCCCTGATGTGCCAAGGAACTTTATGTATTGGCAACAGTGATGGAGTGAGAGTGCAGCAAAAGCTAAGCATTGTGAAAGACTTGAATTTTCATGAGGTACATAAGCAAAAGACAGAGCTGTCTGAAACCCAGACCACAGAAACTGTGCTAATTTAGTGAGTCTAAGCAACATGCTTGAGTAGGTACTGTACTGCAGGTATACCAATAACCAAATCAAGAACAGTTACAGCCCACTCAGTTACATAAATGACCATAAAGAAAGCTAAGGTACCTTAGGAAGATTTAGGTAGCTTAGGGGTTTTTTTGTTGTTGTTTGTTCTGTTTTTAATTTCTATTCCTTTTGTTTGTTTGGGGTTTTTTTTGTAAGTACTAATTTCCTACCAAAAGATGTTTTCCTCTAGAAAAAAATAGAATTTTAGCTGCCTGAGGTCGTATTTCTTAGTAGGGGTCTATTGAAAATAATGCTTTTAGTTCTGTTATCCACAAGTTTGAGAACTATTTCCACCTGATGGTTGTTGGGAAATAGAATTATTGGGATCAATAAAAGAACTGTGCAAGCAATAGGGCTGGAAGTTTTTAGGCTTGTGTGTGTGAGAGACACTTTCCATGGGAAGGTCCCTGTGTGAAGGAAAACAATCAGCCTGAGAAAAAACAGGGAGTAAAGAACTTGCAGCTGTGCTGTCCGGGAGTGAAGCAAGGGAGGTGAGCACAAAATTCTTTTGATCATAACAAGACTGTGGAAACTTGCCAATGTAGGTCCAATTATGTAGAAATAGAAATGTGTCTTGATAAGCTTTAAGCCACTTCGGAGCTAACAAGCTGGGATACTATATAAGTGCCTTTAGACTGTTACTAAACGGAGTTCATTTATCAACCATATTGGTTTGGATTCTCTTTCTCGCTCCCCCCGCCGGGGATCCGGGCTCCTCGTCCCGCGCGGCTTCCAACAGATGGTGGCTTGGGCTGCCTCCTACTTAAGGTTGCAAATCTTGCCCATCTTCTCAGCACTTTTAACACATAAGGAGAAAGTGACTTGCACTGGTCTCTACTTGCTCTGCAAACAATTATCTTCGATATGCTTAGACCGTGTTTGATCTCATGTCCCGGAATGGGTCTTTCGTTCCTGTTCAGGAATCAAACACCATGTACTTAGGCTCAGACTGGAAGATGGCCAGTGTGTCTATCTGCTTGGACACCTTTAAAAATACCTGCTTGCAAAGGAAGTTCTGTTGAGATTTCTTCTTCTGGCCTACAGACATAAGTCTGCCATTCTTGCCTTCCTTCTGGCAGCCTGGAGGGACGGAGGTGGGTGTAGCAGGCATGGAAATATATGCATTCATTGAAGCAAAGAGTAGAGCACAGAGAAAGAGAATACTGCAGGGGTTAGAATAAAGCTCAGGAAAAACTTAAATATCAAACAAAAAAAAATAGCAAATGCAGCAGTTATCATGGTCAGTTGTTTTCAGGGTTTTGGTTGGACTCCCATCCTTTATGCCTGCTAGTACAGTTTTTTGCAGCTGACTTAAACAACAGGGAATCTAATATCTGGGGTATTTTTTTCTTTCCACTTAAGCAAAGACTTCTGCTTTTGAATCATGCTTTAATGTAAAACAGATTAAAATTTAAAAAAAGAAAAAAAGATGGGTACACTTCCCCTCTGTACTGGTACTGTAGGACTATTGAGATGTGGGAAATTTGGGAGCCACAACAGATGAAAACCTGATCTTAGAAGTTTAATCCCTAAATATTTCTCCTTCATTTCATACTACACTATAAAACATCCACCTCTACTCAGGAAACAAAACATGCATGCAAACTTGGAATCTCAAAGTTAATGTTTTTGGCATTATTTTCCTAATACAGGAGCCAATAGCCCTTTTATTAAAAATGCACAGTGGCTATGCTTCTTTATTTTCTGAAGAACAGCACATTACTTGACTGAATACAGAGGTAATCAAAATTCAGTCAAGTGGGATGACTCTGTGAGTTCTGACATCAAAGGGCAATGTGTTTGATTGATATCAGTCAGATGGCAATATTGTTTGAAGAAATGTAGTCAGAAGACTGGCAATTTAAAGGCTGTAAAAAGTTAGGGGAGATGCGAGTGCAGTGTTCCATACTGATTTCCAGTGTACAAGACTGTGTATTAGAGAATTGGAAGTAACATGGCAATCTTGTCTCTCAGACACAGGCATCGTTTGAAAGGACAGAGAGGAAGAAAATCAGGCTCCTATTTTTCAGGCAAGACAGTCAGTGAGGCATTAAAGATACAGTAGTAAATAATTGTTTTGTCATGTGTTCCTCGCTGCATGAGACCAGGGTTTGCATTTTGCTTGAAATATATACAGCACATAGTATAACTGGGCATTAATAAGCAACGAGCAACCTTTTTTTCTTTGTCATATATTTGTAGAGTAGTATTGACTCCACTGTCTGCACACAGAGAACAACAACTCTGTTATGTCTTTCTGACAAATATCAAACATTGGGTGTACAGATACAGTTTTTTTTACTCTATTTCCCTGTCTTGTTTTTTGTGGTTTTTTTCTTAATGTAAGTAATGGAACAATGTCCTTTTACAGTAAATGGTTCCTTTGCTGAATATGTCACACAGTCATTACTACCTGCAGGGTTAAAAACAATGCAGAAAGCTACCTACGGGAGTAGAACATTGCCAGCAAAGCAAAGTGAAAAGGAATTATTACAATTACTAGAAAACATTTTCCACTGCTGGCAAAAGTACCAAAATTGCATCAAAATGATTATGAACAGTCAATTAGTTGCACAATAAAGCATCATGATAAAGGATTGTCAAAATAGTCACAGAATATCAGAAGAACTCAATGCTGAGATAAAAGGGCTAAAGGCTATCAAATAAAAGCTTGATACCATTTGATGTATAAATGCCAAACTAGACATAAACAATAACTTGAATTACACTGGTCTGGGAGGAAGAAGCAAAGATATTATTGAAGAAATTCATATATCAAGTTTGTTCTTAGAATAAAGTAATTCTTACTGCTGATAGAGATATGCCTAGAAATCCTGGCCCTCAATATGGATCTCCCTATGCCAGGTATTGCTCAAATATGAGGTAAAGCAGTGACCAAATTCCAAAACAAAATTTAGAATACGGGAGATAGGTGTAGTTGAGCCAGCATCAGTTCAGTATGGTCTCAGCATGGGTGGTTTCTTTCTTTTGTCTCTTTGAGGGAAGTAAATCAAAGCAGTTTTAAGGAAACTATAGATACTTATGGGCTGCTACCAGTGGAGCATGAGGAACAGTTAGAAGGAAGCAGTATATCTTTGGAAATGTAACAACTGGAAGAGGTTACAAATACCTCCATTCTGTATTTTTACTTACCAGCTTTCTCTATCAATTTCTTTTTTTAAAAATTTATTTGTATCATGAAAGGTGAGATTGGGCACACTGTTAAAGTGATGCTAATTTACATAATCACCAAATCATAGAGTGGTTGAGATAGGATGTCTGGAGCCTATCCAGTCCACCCTCCTGCTCAGGACAGGGACAGCCACAGAAGGTTGCTCCAGACTGTGGCCAGCTGGGTTTTAAAGATTGCCAGGAATGGAGCCTCCACAACTTCTCTGGGCAACCTCTTCCTATGTTTGATCACTCCCACTGTAAAAATAAAAACAACCAACCAACCAATTTGTTTATGATTAAGTGAAATTCCTTGTATTTCAGCTTGTGCCTGCTCTTCCTTCCATGGGGCACTACTAAGGGTTTGGCTCAGTGGTTTTTGTTCCTTCCCACTGGGTATTTATGGGTACTGTCTTTGTGTCTAATTGTGTAAAAACTAAAGAGTTCTGTAGGGCCAGTCATCTTTATTTTCAGAGAATTTAGTTATTGTTGAAAACTGAAAAACTCGGGAGTTTTGTTCCTGTTGCCTTCTTCTTCCTTGCTGTGGAAAGCTGCAAACCTAAGAGTGGTTTCTGTTTCTCTTCCTGTGTCACTTTAACCCCTTTTCTCACCCGAGGTCTGCAGAGGGGGACTGTTGTTATGAGTGTCAGCATATGCCACTGAGGACAGTGGCACTTTGGGAGCACAGGCCTGAGAGGGTCTGAGCCTGGACAGCAGAGGAGGGTCTGGATGCAGCCTGGTTGCTGCAGTTTTTGAAGCCAGCTGGAAGGGTCTTGGCAAGTGACTGATGCTGGGTTTCTTTTGGGCAGTGCTGCCACTTGGGGTGAGATTTGGCAGCATGGAGGGAGCAGGGTCTTTGACAGAGCAGGAGCCAGCCAAGCATGGATGTTTCCAGCACCCCATGATTGCTGGCTCATTCCAAGCACAAAATGGACGGGGATAACTCTCATAGCTCCTTGCTGCCCAGGCCAGGCGCTAATCTGCTCCCACTGAGCAATTCAGGTCTTTACACTCAGAGTATGCGTCACTTTGGATAAAAGGCTCATTGCACCAAAGCTGTCAGTGGAACAAAAATAACCATCATACACAATGAGTAACTTCTGAGGAAGGTTGGGGGTCACACAATATTTTGTTGCTGCTCAAGAAAAGAGAATCCTTCTTGGAGGTAACATTACCATTTCTGGCTCTTGCACAGTAAGATTTGCAATCTTGCCACTTGTGTAGTTTATGGATATTTCTTCATAAGTGAATGGAAATACCAAGGCAAAATGACTGGCATTGCTGTGAAGAGATTTGTTAGCATGTTTTAAAAAACAGGAACTGGTAACACTACACCTGATTAGTGTCCTGTCTTTCAATTCCAATTAAGTGCTAGCAAACCTGTTAACATGAAGCTTTTGTTGTCTCTTTGTTTGTTTGTTTTTTAATCAAAAAAGAAAAAAAGGAAAAGAAAAAAGAGAAAAAGGAAAAAAAAAAGGAGTTTGGAAACTCCTTTGGATCTCTAAGCATAGTTTCGTTGCCAACAAGCTGGGGGATGTAGGCTGACATGCATCCTGTTTCTAATAGCACACACACTGTTTCTTTATTTAGAGCCTCTTTACCAGTATCAATTAAACCCCAGTTAAATTTGACACATCTTAACCTTGCGTTGGATCCAATTCATTGCTACAGCAGAACCCATATGGCACTGAGACAGTTGCAGGCATCAATTCATTGCTTATGTAGAGTTACTGGCTAAATGCCAAGCAGTAATCACTGCTTTTTGTTAATAGACATGTTTGCTTTTGCAGTCGTTTCTATACACAGTGCTCTAGATTAATTAGAACAAAATCTGTCATCCATCTAAGAAACAACCAGAACTCTTGGGATTTTTTTGCCTCAGATTTAAAGAGAAATGAGTACTGGCTACCAAAGGTGGTGGTGGAGGAGAGTTTCTTTGTTCTAGAATAACCTGTTTTGTCTATTCAACACACAGGTATCTGCTATTTTCCTGCATTACTGGTCTTGCATTTTAGAGAAATTTTAACTTGTGATTGTACAGTTTTGGCCTCCTGCCCCCAGCTTGATGCCTGAATAATTAACATAGTTAGGTGAACTACTAGATATTGAAGTCTCCTGGTTAAATCATTAGCAATTTAAGATCAAATTACTTTATATCCCGATCTGTTGTTGTGGTGAATACATATGTGGTGCCCTGTGCGAAGCCTGAAATGCACTTGAGAGTATTTTACTGTGCTGAAATAGGGCAACACTTTTAAGCTACTGCATTACATGATAGAAATATAATCAATTCTTTCACTAGAAATTCTTTTATTGGTGCCTAACATCATCAAAGTAGTTTCGGAAACCATTTTGAGGCATGTTGTTTAATCAATTGTGTAGTTTTTTATCTCCATAAAGATTTTTTTTTTCTTTAGGTCCACTATTTTTGTTTGCATGCATTCACAGTAAATAGTTTTGGTTGCACTGATTTGAAATTAAAGCTTTCCGATCCCCAGTTTTTCCATTCATAAATGTGTCACATAGGACCAGATTAAAAATCTGCTGTGACTTTCCATTGGATGTATTAAAGATTGGATAGTGCCCACTGTCCTGAGTAAAGACCTCAGGCTACTGATTGTCCAACTACTGCTTGCTTGGCTGTTGCTTGCTAAAGGTTTGAAATGTCCCCCCATGTTAAAAGGAAGAGACCTGATTGTGTTCAGGGACTAATGGTAATTCCAGCTTTCATTTAAAGTATCAATGCTGTTTATAAACTTCGAGGTATTTCTGTTTACATAAGCGATTTAATGTGATTTATATCTTAGCAGAGGATCCCATGAACTGACTCCCTTACCTCTTCCTCAGTATTCCTGATTTATTCCCCATATATGTTGCATAAGAAAATGTGTGTATATACAGACTGAACCACCTATCTATAACAAATAATGTCTCTTTGCATGGAGGGGCAGTAAAAATACCTCTATTTTATGGAAGTTATAATCTCTTTCAAAACTTTGTCCTAATGTTGAGTTAATGTTTTAGTATTCCAGTGCTGTTGGTCCATTGTTCGGAAGTACAGCTTTATCAGCAGAATGTGTGGCAGATGGTTTACATTTGCATTAGCCTTCTGGAAAAGGAATCAGCTCCCACCAACATAAGCTTCATCTTTTCTTTTCAAAATTTACAACAAATTCGTCAGAATGGCATTTTTAGAGGAAAAAAACCCCAATCCAACTGTCTTTGAGTTTCCTTTTTGAAGAGGAAAAATGAGTCCTGTTCTAATGCCCTCATCTGCATATATATCTTCCGTCCCCTCCCCCAGTGTTTGTTAAAATGATTTAAGTATTTCATTATGCAAAATGACTTTTATAAAAAGACCTTCCTTTTTGCCCCACAGTCATTCTTAATTTCATTTGTCACTTGTTATAGAGTGGAGTTATGTGAAGCTAGGATATATTATTTGTTCTAGTCTGTATTGGATAATTTATTACATTAAGAAACCAATAATTTTCAAATATAATCAGATTTAAGTTTTTAATAAGATTCATCCTCCCATTCACACTTTCTTAATTTAAGGATATTAAATCTGCTCAGGAATGAGCTGCCTCTCAAAGCCTCATGTGCCTATTAAAGGATTTTATTCCTGATGTGTTAATAGGATTTAATTACATTAGCCCTATAGTCCAGAGACACACCACAATTGTTAAACTTGATAAACCAGGCAAATACATGCTAAAAGAGCGATGGCCAGCTCCTCAAAAAGAAAAAAAAAATTACAAGGCGTTAATATTTTAATATCTCTGCTATGTAACTGCAGGTTTGCATAATGCTGAAATTTTAAATACTGAATGTTTAACACATTGTAAATACTTTTTTTCTCACAAAAATCAAGGCTAATGCAGAAATTAATAAGGCTTTCTATAGAGTGTTTATATTTGTTTCTTATTTCTGATTCCAAGAGATTAATTTAGATAAACTTTCAGCTTTTCTTATGACATCCTCTTGTTGTGCACAGACAAAAGCTGCAGCAAATCATTCTGGAAATTCAGCATACTCAACACTGTCTTGATTTCTTGTTTCGTATTGCTAATTAGGTTAATGGCACAGTGACAGAAACAGACAACAACGGCTTGAGACATTTTGTAGAGATGTGGTTGTGGAGAGGGAGAGAAAAGAAAGCACCAAGTCCTGTAGTGTGTAAATCTCATCAAGAGCTCCTTTGGCAGCACCAGCATCGATCAGGAGGGCTGGGTCCTGTCAGAGTGCCCGAATGCTCAGTGTACAGGAGGCAGTGCTGCTGATGGCTGTGGACATGCAGAGATGGAGGGAGGGATGGGGTCTGCAGGGAATCACAAGGAAGGAGAAAAAAATTAGCAATATGCCATCCGGTTGGACATTTTGCTTCCAAAATTAGATTGATGTGTGTTATGGAACGTTTCCACTGGTAATCACAGACACTCAACATGTATTTTGAGAAGATTTAGGCCCTGAGTTTTTCTCTCACTTGCACAGAGCTAGACTTTGGGCCTCTCAAAACATAGTGCAGGCTGCATTTTTTTGGAGGAGCTAAACATGTAAAGTAGGCTTTCATTTCAAAAAAAGGAACTTTCTGGCACTTTTCCTTGCCATGATAGCCTTGGAAATGTAAACTGATATAAACTGTTTTTTGGGTTAGAAGTAGAAGCAGGGTTGTGCCTTGCCCGGCAAGCGGTTGGTGTGAAAGCCCTAAGGCTTCGTGCCGGCTTTCTACCCTGGCTTGCCTGGGCCTCTCAGCCTGAGCTGTGGGCTGGAGAGCTGGTGCTCTGCCCCGAGAGGGGGAAAGAGAGGAGCAGGCTGGCCCAGGGATGGACCCTGCAGGAAGAGGTATAGAGAGTGAGCATAGGGTCTACACATAAGAGAACTCCATTCTCACCAGTCTTGTGGCTCTAAATAAAAGAGGCTTTTTGAAAATCCCGTTACTCTGGGGACTCCTGCTTGTGATTGAAAATACCCAGACCAATACCAGGGTGGGAGAGGGATGAGTGGAGCCGCAGCTGAGGTCAGCTCTTGTTAGGGCTTAGGCTAGGCTGCCTTTTGACCACCTACCTCAGACTTTGGAGCTGTTCGACATAGGAACTGACTGGGGTCTGCATCCAAACCTGCAGTGAGGAACTGAGACAAGCTGTAACCCCTAGCTTCCAGACCTTGGTTTCCTGCAGAGAGTGCAGACAAATAAGCATCTATAAGAGAGAGTCTGAATAACAGACAAATAACTATGGTGGTCTTTTTATACCTAAGGTGGGTTCTGCTTTTTTGTACACTTGTAATGCCTTGGCTGTGTCATTCCTAATTTATGAATAGCTTTTTAAGACAGCATTATGGCTTTCACATTTGTAGTTTGATAAACTGAAAAAAGTTCTCAGTCTTGGTATCTACTCTTTGAGCAGGATTATTGTTTGCTTTGTTTGTCTGCATTGGCATATATAAAAAGCCGTGTGTGTTTATTAAAGACAAAAGGTATCTTACTTAAAGACGAGTGCCTGTAAACATGCAGCTCGTCACCATTTATACATATATTCAGTTTTTTCTGTCTGCAATACGGTGCTAGGTCTTTCCTAATTTAACTTGGGATTTATGTCTCTGTAGTGGTTTTTTTCCAGTTAGGTGCTCATATTTCTTTTCACGTGAATCTCCCAGGCATTTAAAGGGATATTAGCTGCCTTGTGTTGCCACTAGAAGCAGAAGCTGAAATGGTAGCTGCCAGCAGGGATTAGCTGAGTGTGCCTTTGTTGTATCAGATACCAGGAGCATGAGCACAGCCGTCTGCCAGGTCTGGCAAGGTAGTCACCCCTCTCTGCCTCCCCAGTGCTCCTGAGTTTTGTTACTCGGTTTATAAATGATAAAAATTGAAATGACATAGGAATTGCGCTCCTGTGAAAAATATTGAGATTTTGAAATTCACCTTTGTTCCTCTTCCAAAGTTTCAGGACTCTCCACTGAATCAGGAAGGATAGTCACCTAGTGAGATTGCTGCTTGCAGGGATTATGGGGCTTGTCTGGGACGTTGGGACCATGCCTTGTCAAAAGCCAGAGAAATGCTCACATGGAAAAAGGGTCTGAAATCACATCTCAGGCTGTAAGCAATGCCAAGGAGCTAAAACATAAAAGTTTAATTGCAAAGGAAAAGCAGGAGACCTGAGAGTAGGAGGATGCATTTCACAAGGACTCCCAAAGGAGAACTGATATACAGTTTGAAAAATATTAGCAGGGCTGAAAAAATCAATGTTCTTGAGCAGATACAATGATAAAAATTAAGAGGCACTTTCAATAGAGACAAGGATTTGATTATTACATGAGCACAAATAGGTCACTGTGCACACTGAAATATAGAGGTGGGATGAGTTTCATAACATGAAGTGTGAGGTCCTCCGGTGCAGGCTGATAGGGGAAGAGAGAAACCTTTGTGGGGACATTTATGATGAGACATTCCAGCCCAAAAGGAAAGATTCTTGTAGGCAGAGGCAGGTGGAAAAGATACAACCTCCCCCACTCCAGGCATACGTCCCATCCTTCCAAAATGTAGCATGGCTTGGGAAAACCAGCAACCTGACATGCCCTCCTGGTAGAGTTTTGGTAAACAGTGCAGTCTTTAACACAGGTTTGAATTTACTCTGCATATCCTTTTCATACCCACAGATACTTGTCTCTAATGCCTCTTATGTTGGTGGGGAGGAGTATCTATTTGCACTTGAGATGCTATTGTTATTCTCATGGTCTGTACCACTCCCACTTTACCTCTCATATTATACTGACAAGATCATTTTACCTGTCTCTCATCCTTTCAGTGCTTCTTTTTAATTTACTTGCCAGGCTCCTGCCTGCATGTCCTGCATGTCTGGTGCTTTCTATGTCTCTTTGTTCAGGCTTCTAGTATGACCTTACTGGAGTACAGTAGGAAATTCACATTTCAATTGCTTTTCTCTACATCTTTCCTTGCCATTCCCTGCACCCATCCAGCCTGTCTGGCATGTTTTCCAGCTGATGTCCTCCTTTGTGATGCATTTATTTTTTTGTTTTTTCTTTTTCCCTGAATAACTTCAGCTGCTGTTTGGAATCCTTTCCACCTTTTTCTTCAAAGTGGGAACCATCTGGTGCTCTGTTTGGCATACCTCCCCCAGGATTTGGGCAAGAGCAGGAGCAAGGGCAGCTTCCTGCATCCTGTCCTGTTGGGTGCCGGATCAGGGTCGAGCAGCAGTTGCTGTTTCTGCCTCCTCCTCACACCATGTTTGTCGCTGGCAAGACTTGGCTTCTCTTGCAGTTACTCCTGAATTCCCATCCTTCTCCTTTTCTTGCAGACTTAAATTGAGGCTGAGGAAAAGGTCACATTAATAACAAAAGTATTAATTTCTAGGCGTCCAGAATAGTTCACTTCAGTGCTACCAGGCATTGTGTCGTCTTGCTTGTGTGGTTCATGAACTACATGCTAATTTTCTTTATATTTAATTACTGTCGAATATCTCCTGTGCTTCAGGGTACAAGCCATCTTCTGACTAATTAGGGCTTTTTCTCTGAACAGGCTATTCCCTACAAGTCTACAAAGGGTTTCTTGTGCTTTCCTTTGAAGCATGTGGTAACCGGCCTCTGCCAGCAGTAAATGGATTGCTGGACACTGCTCCCAAAGTTCCTCTGTTATTAAATCCACAAATTTACACAAAGCAAACTTAATAAATGTGTCTGATTGAGCGGGCTTGGATCAAATCTTTGGCACGCAGATGTAATGGCGTGCACATTGGGCAAGCTACTGTGCCTAAAAGAAAATAAATATATTTTATCTTAAGACAATTACACATTCTTTCATGATAAGTGTGAATTCTGTGTTAACTCCTTCTAGTCCAGGCTTTATCAGACAAGTCTCCTTTGACATTATGTAAAAGCTGTGCAGACATCAGAATTTCGTCCTCTGTATGCTTGGTCAGTGATTAAATCAGTGCATGCTGCAAGCAAAAAGTGCTACAGCAATGTTAAATATTATTATTGATTATGTATATAGCAATCAATACCAACATATTGTGTTTCAACTGCAAAAATGATCATTTTAATTAGCTAATGATTTTTAGTCTGATTTCTCAATGAAATGAGACATTATCCGGTTGCTCTTTCTATCTGACTGTTCTCCCTCTCCCCTGTCCCTGTCACTTCTGAAACTGTTGGGTTCAGACAATGTCAGTCTGGTTTGACTGAGGGTGGAGATTTCAAAGGCATCAAGTCCTCACGTGTTTAAGTAGGGCATCTGGAAACCTTCCTGATACACCAGTGAGGGCAGTGCTGTGTTAAACCAGATCAAACAGCAGAGTTGCCTGCAGGCACTCACCTTGGGAAGAGATGTGTGCAGAAGTGAGGCTTCACTGATGCTGTTAGTCACTCAACAATTTTGACGTTTTTTAAAAACTTCAGCTTTTGATTTAAGAAGAGATGATGTGTCTTCTGCTCTCTCTTTAGTAACTGAAATGCTGAGATCATGTGAAAAACCGAGTCATGGTTACCACTTGCTCAAAAACAAAACTTCATATTACTTTTCTTTCCTTTGTAGATCAGGTTATCCATTTCAATAAATGAACCAAACATGCTAGGCTGTAGTCACTCTTTCAGAAAGTATAAGAGCCATTTAATGTGCCAAACAATTTGTGATGTAAATGACAGAAAGCTGCCTCCATGCGCCGGACTCCCCTTCGGGACAGGTTATGCCAGGCTTCCTCGCACAGCAGTCACTTTCTACTAGGAACTACATCTCCAAAGCCTTTGTACAGACATAAAACCATCTCATTTTCTGAAGTTGGGTCATGTCCAAGCATATGAGCTTGTTCAAGCATGAAATTCCACTTGACCCCATTAAGGTTTCCTTGGCATCAGATATGTACACCACAGAGTGGATAATGTTCATAACTCATTTCACATTACCCCCGGGTAGTGCCAGTGGAGAAATCCTGTCTAGTCTAATGCAATCAAAGCTGTGAATACGAGGAAATTGAAACATCTGGCCAGGTTCCTCTGTTGTGCCCCCGGAGGTGTGATATGAGAGGTTCAGGTCAGAAAGAGGGGGGCAAAGACATCTCTTTAGGGATGCATGTGCTGCAGAGGACAGATGTCCCAGCAGTGTCACCAGCAGCACCAAGGGGTGCCTTGGCTGTGCATGTCACCTCAGCTAATTTCTTATACCTACACTGAAGTTCAAAGGTGCAACTACAGTTCATGCATTCTTGTCTAAGCTAACCTGAGAGTACGGAGATAAGGAGATACTGTGGGCAGGCAGAACTTTTCTGGACTGGCTGCATGGATATTGGAGTCCACTCACTGTAGTAGTGTGGAGGGGTGTAGCTCAAGGACTGGAGGGATACTGCATGCTGAGGTAGCCCAAAGGTAGGAGCTTATGACATGAAGGCATATTTAAATCCTCACAGAAACTATTTTCATTACACTTGAAAATTTGTTATGTTCTATTTAGTGCCCAAACTCTAAGCTTGGTCTTGGCCCCTCAACTTTGCAGTGCTGGATAAGTGGTTCTCCAGGCTGGTTTCTTACTAAAGGGAACAGATATTTTGCTGGAAGTCTCCAGGACACACTGGTCATGCCTGTCAGGTATGTTTTTGCCTTGGTGTTTTTGCCTATGCTGAGCAATTTTCCTAATGCTTTTGGGGATTTTGTCCTTATGTTCACAAATATTTTTAGACTCTTTAATTAGAATTTTCCTATACAACATTTAGAGTATTACTCTTTCATTACTTATTTTTAAAGGATGAGGCATTGTTCTCTGCCTGCAAGCACTGAAACCTAGAGCACTGCCATTTCCTTCTACAGAATTACATACTCTTGCCAGAGTTTCAACTACTGTGATAGACACAGTTCCTTCTGAAACTGCTGAAACTTACCGTGTGCCTTCAAAAAGAGAGGAGGCAGAGGGGAGAATGGTGATATCAGACTTCAGTTTTTAAAACCAGGACATTTTTTACTGGATGTCTCCTGAAGTGATACTTTAACAGTGATTGATCACTAGATATTTCTAGTCTTTACATTTTCTAGCTCAGGGGGTTTCAGTACAGAAGAGACCACAAACTTGTTCTTGCACAAGAGTGATGATGGACAGACTAGCAAATAAATAGTATGTAAAATTCTTCCTCATCCAAGTTTCAGGGAATAATACTTCTAACATTATTGTTCAGCAGAAGTCACATTTGCTTAGCTGGATGTGATGGCTTAGCTGTATCGCCTTAATTAAAGTTAAACTGTTTATTCACAAAGTGCCAGTGTGTCTGGGATATGTGTTTGGAAAGAATGAAAATCAGCTTTCCACAGAGGATGCTTTCTTTTTGAAGGATGTTTACAGGCTGGTCCCCAGGTATTCTTCCTTTCTGAACACATCCAATTTTTTCAGTTATCACTGGCCATTCACCACGATGATTGATAACAGCACAAAAACAAATAGTTATTTAACCATTATAAAAAAAAAGCCTTTCAAAACAAGCCTTGAAGAATGGCTCACTTTATACAAGTAGGATTTTGCTGGGCTGTCTGAATCAAAATTAACCTGCTTCCTTCTGTGTCAGGGAGGATGTAATGGATGGCTCTCAGGGCTGGTAGGTTACTCCTGCCTGTCTGCCTGAAGTTACTCCTTCGAATGTGGGCCAAGTTGACACAACTTGAAATTTACCCTCAGGCAACATTCAGGACCATATTTGATGATTTTTGGGCTCAGTCCTACTCTCTCTGGGCATATGTTCTCACAATAAAAATATGCTCTCCTTCCCTGACTTGACACTAATTGCTCAGCCAAGAAGTGAAGGATTCTGACACTGATTTAAGCATGTACTCGAAGCCATCATTCTTCAGCACAAAAATCAGAGGCAGGTAACATATACTTAGCTACACTTCAAGTGCAGCAGTATACTTTAAACACATACTGAGGTGCTGTCCTGAGGAAGGACACTTCCTGGGTCCACTCTGTGACCTGTCATTTCTTACCTAGAGCTCACTTGTCAAAAATGATGAGACGACATGTGGGGACACCCATGGCATCTACAATTTTTCCACAGCATCAGGAACAGTGAGATGTCTATGGTCACCAGTGGGGGACTTTCTGGAACAAGTAACATTCCCTTTTATCGTCTCTGCATCTCCTGGGGGATTTCTCTTGTTTCCTTTCCCCTTATGTAAGCTAGCTGGAGCCTTGGGACTGCCACATAATGTCTGGAACCTTTTCTTCAGTGCTTTTATTTAAAGCCTCCAAAATTTACAAACAGATAACTAACTCTGCACAGACAACTAGCCAGCCCCATGCTGCATGATTACTAGCTGCACCACAAGGAGGAGGGAATGTGGGAGCCAACGCCTGGAGAAATGTTTTTTAAATATCTTTAAATTAGGTTTTTTCCTTTTGACTTTCACTCTTTGTTTTTAGACTGTCTGTGGTTTTTGACATGTACGTTTGGCTGTTCTGAAATGCATGTGACTCCTTGAATGCTCTATAGCAAAGATATGTCTTTGTTTCTGACCACCTCTCTAATCTTCAGCTCTATAGCCTTTCTCAGTGGGGAGACTCCATTTTCTCTCAAGTCCCAAGGAGAAGTGTCAGCACTGTATGTCCAAGAGGCAAATCCTTGGGTCCTCCCTATAAGTCCCTACTTTGTGATGACTTCTAACTATAACTAGTTACTTCAGGTTACTAAGAGGAAACCTGACTGCCCGTTTTTTAACACATTAAGTGCTAACTCTGTTGACCCCATATAATTTGATCTCCTCTATCAGGACTAGCAAATCAAATACACTACAGAAGGCTAAGTATATTGCCCTTCTCACTGAAACTTGTATTTTTCTTAAGAACTGCTTGAAAAGTTCTATTCTTCTCCATAAACCCACATTGTTTGACATCACACCACCTTTTATCACTTTTTTTTAGCTGCATTCTGTATCAAATGCTTCATTATTTTCCTCTGGTTTCAAGTAGGGCTGAGAAGTCTACAATTATCAGGATTATCGCATTTACCCCCATCAAATATTGACACTAAATATTTAATATTAAATATTGATAGTAATGGGTGTAGAATTGATGACTGTAGATTCCTGGCCTTAATGCAGGCCAGGCAGGCTCTCAGCCCTCACTGTGGGGTCCTGGCAAAGAGCTGGGGGCCTGAGCACCTGAAGAAGACACAGCTTGAAAGACCTATCTCCAGTGTATAACCCTCTCTGTCTTCTGTTAGCTATTCCAAGTGCATGCTCACTTTTTGTTTTGATAGTGTCTGAAAACTATTTAGGAATCCTAACAATGGCATCATCCCTCCCAGGTGAGCCCTTGGTTGTCTGTGGAGTTTCATGGTTTTAGGCACTTTTACTGAAATCTGGAGCACAAGGCAGATTCCCTTCTGATCAACATCCCTGGGAGATAAATGTAGGGCTATTCATCAACAGTGTTAGGAGACACCTCGCAAGTAAAGCAGCTGTAGTTACATCTGTTTGGAAAGTGAAATCAGATCCCATAGGTACTGTGTGTGGATGAAAAATAGGCAAGAGTTTTGTTCTAAGGTTTCCTCCTTTTGTATTTCCCAGGATGTGTGTGTGAAGCATGCAGCATCACCAAACAGGTGCTCTTTGCATCCTTTCTGTGTTTCTATTCATACATTTTTACTGTGATTGCTCTTTCAGGGGCTATCCTACTTGATAGCTGAACAAATTAAGGCAGTTCTGAATTGGAAGGTCTGCAATCACCAGGTTGACCTATATCGGCCAGTTGTATTACTTTAATTTCTTTGCATGACCTCTGCCTCTTGCATGACAGCCTTCTAGTATATGGATGTTTTGTAGTGGAAAGCTGCTGAACGAGGAAGAAAAAACTGGCCACTCACCTAGAATATGAATCATGAAGAGCTTTCTCAGAGCTGTCTATTCTTAATTTCCTGTGGTCAGTCTGTTAGCAACATTGCTGGTGGAAAGCCAATATGATCTGTGTTGCTATTTCAAAACAAATGCCTCCTTATCTGGTAAGATTATGTGTTCTTTCAGCTTTCCAAGCAATTTCAACAGGAAATAAAAGAAAATAAAATGACTTTCTTCTCTTCTTTTTTTTTTGCTTTCATATTATTTCCCCCATTGTTGGAAGCAGAAATGCTTAAAATAATACTTAACACATACAAAATAATAGTAGCAATAATATTATATAGAGATATCTTGTCTGTAAATCAGTGGTGACAGTCTACCTGCAGTCCAAGCAAAAAAATGTTCAAATGGCTTTATTGAAAATCAATGTGCATTTGTAACTGAGGATTGTTTTTTAAATCCTTTGTGTTCATTGCTGGCTTTGTAGTGATGACACTTGCAGGGAATGCTATGGCTTTGTTTCCAAGAGTTAGTCTTAAATTGGTGGAGCAGATAACTGAATTTCCTCCCTGTTTTGTTTTTCCACCTGTCCTAACTGCCATCATTCTTGAGTGGAAGCTGGGTGGCAAATACTTTTGTAGTTGACAACATTGCCTATGGCACAGGCAAGCTAGCAAATGTAAGTAGGATATAATTGCCTGTGAATGGCTGGCAGTCCCCTCCCCATCCACAGGGGACAACATAACATAAAGCAGGAGGATGAGAAGGACACTGGTCCTTGGCTGTGCTCCTCAGACACTTACTTTATTGCCATTGATGTAACACTTCTGATATTTTGGTGGTGGCAAATTTTCTAGCAACAATGTAAGAAATTTGTGTCCCTGGTGCTTTTCTCTCTGCACAAAAGAACAAAACACTTGTGCCTCAGCCAGTCCAGGGAGTGTAGCCTAAACTGATGTCAAAGGCAGATTTCCATTAAAACACTGAGTTAGTGGTGGGGCAGCTGAGTGTTGGTGTATGTACTTTCCTCCGTCCCTTGCAGAGCCGGCAGCCCCCTGCAGAGGAGTGGGGCTGTGGTGAGCCCCAGCAGCTGATCTGGGACACCAATCGGCTGAAGGTCCAATTGGCTCCAGGTGTGAGGAGAGCTATTTAGGGGTCCCTCAGCGGAGTGGGTTTGTAAAGGTTGCATCTCCTCAAGCTGGCTTGTCCAAGAAAAGTAGGTTGCTTATTTTTTTTTAATTCCATTTTATATTTGTGTATGTCAGCTGTTTGTTAGAGAACTGTTTTTCAGTAATTTCTACTTCTGTCTATGTTGGCTTCTGGCAACATTTTTAGTTTATGCAATCTGGTGGGTTTTCAAGGTTGTTTTTCCTCAATAGAGGTCTCTCCTGTATTGTTAGTCTATCTGTGTGTACACTATAAACTTAGGTGACCTTTTCTATGCACAGCTATCAGGTACATGTGGATCTCTGGAAATGCTAAATCACAAAACTGCTCTGATCAGGTCTATGTGCTCTGCACAGTCTCCAGTGACTGGGCCAAGCAAAGGTGCATTTTTAGACACTGAGTAATAGAAATTGAGTAAAAAGTGTTTTGTCTAGGGAGCCTGGTAATTGTTGAGAAAAAAGACTATTCTGACCTTTCTAAAGAATGCAAGAAGACTGTCCATCTTATGACTGAAGATTAAAACAGGGAATGCTGCTTTCATTTGACTTTTGCCTGATCATCTAAGCAGTTTCACATGTATACCATATGCTTGTATTATTTACACTTTCACATTTTGTTATGTATATATTACTCCATCTGTGGTTTTTTTCCTTTTAGTCTTTACTGTTCTACATTAGGATTGTATTTGAATAGAAATGTGTAAAATAAGTTAAAACACCTGTTTCACTACTTGAAGTGCAGCATGATGTATTTTTCAGACAGGAGTCCTAATTAATGTTTTTTCTGGTTTTCTTACAAGATACAAGATTATGTATTGGGCATAGAAATGGTATCTTAAGTTATGGCCTACTGACTTGTTAAAACAAGACTGAATTAAAAAGAAAAGCCTGCTCCAGGCAAATCAACTTGGTTTATCCTTCGTTGCTTTATCTGAATAATTTTGCATATTAAGTGGTAGCATTCTGGGCATAGGGAAGGCTTTTGGCAGAGTTTCTGAGGATGGTGAAAACCATTGCTTTTCACCTAGTATGTGCAGCAAATACCTTCTCAAAGCAGACTGTTGTTAATTATGTTCTGTGCACAGCATGCTCCCTATCACCTGTGCTGCTGTATAAAGAAAGGGTTCTGTAAGATGCATCCTTTAGCTTCAGAAACCATTCTATCAGCAAAGGCAGTCTCTTTGAAAAGACAAGGGAATGAGAGAGAGAAATAAAATAGGTACTACTTGATGTGTGTGAATCCTATTCTAGCTGCTTACAAAATATCAGTTTTCCTAAAGGAAAAGAGTTAGAAAAAGCTTTCATGCTCTGCTGTTAGAGATACCACAGCTCATTACCACCTCTTCTCAAAGAGGAATGAGTTAAGGACAGCTGACTTGGATATCACAAGGATGAACATGGCACAGAAAACCAGGAAAGAAGAAACCTAAAATATGGTGAATTTGGTCTAAGAAGTTTTTCAGGGGCTATATAAAATGTCTCATGTGTTTTTTTCAGTGTGGAGGGAGGGAAAAGATGCCGTTTTTTAGTTAATGTTACTGGCATGAAACAGTGCTAAGGGTTCATTTGAGCATTCATAGCTGCTGCTTCACCAAACTATGAACCTTCTGAAAGTTGCTTTGTGGCTGAAATATTGAGTCCCATCTGATATCACCAGGATTTTACATGTATCTGTTCTACATGATGTAATTACTTGAGCTAGCTGTAAATGGGGTAGATAAAATACCAGAAATAGTTGAAATGCTAAAATGTGGCATATGTGGAGAGCTACTTAATCCCACTGGGCAAACAAAATAATACTGCTGTTTTTATGCAAGTTAGCTGCTGTCTAGACATACCTGCAGCCTCCTAAATCTCTTAGTACTTTTGAAAGTTTTACCACTACACTCATCAGTCATTTTATATGCTTTAGAAAGCCATGAAATGGCTGTTTAATTATGCAAAGTGAAGGTATAATTAAATTTCACTGGAACTGTGGGGATTTGAATATGATGAAATAAAATGGGTTTAGTTTTACAGGCTCAGTGTGCCACAGAGTAATCACAAAGCCTTTTGATTTTCTTTTTTTTTTTTCATATCTGTATCTCTGGGGGAATGAAGAGTTTGGGCCCAAGGTGGTTCTCTGCCTTTATGCCAGGCAATATGGAGGTACACTTACAAAAGTTAGATGCAGCCAAGCACAACTCAAAGATGGTATTTATTTTGCTCTAGAAAAGCTACCAGTGCTGTTAATATGTACATCCGGAACTTGTTGAAACCTGGTAATAGGAACAGCCACAAAAGCCACATGAAGAGTCTAAATAAGCAGCTCTACAATAAAACTTTCAAATGTAGTAGCATGAAACTGGACACCCAGGCACGAAGACTGAGAGTACAGTACTGCTGCTCACCAGTGCGAGAGCTGCTAGCGCAGCTGCTCTGGATAATCGGGCTGCTTGCCTAAAAAAGGATGTAAGAGATTGGCTTTTCCTTGATACTTGCAGCTTTAAATCTTCCTTCTTCAGCCTTTTAACATGCAGCTGGCTGTATGCTTCTGTGTACTGCTTACCATGTAGGATAGTGTGGTAGAGATTTGGTTCCACTTTCTTCTTTCTGATTTAAGATCCATTTTGGAGAGAACAAATTGAAACCAAAATGTGTTTAAAAATTATTTTAGGTGTTGTTGCTTTCCAACCAACAGAGTAGAGACTGAGGAAGAAAAAAATGGCTGAGAGAGAAGGAAAACATGGTGGAAATGCAGCATTTCTTGTCTAGGTCTGGCTTTCCTGAAGGACGCTTAGTGATGGTGGGCTGGTACATGCTGGCTTCTCTCTCTCTTCGGCTGCAATGCTATAATTAAAGAAAAACAGAGGAGGGGAGGTGCTTTGTACAGTTGTGAATAAAAGTCACAGCTCAAGGTCCCTCTAAGATGTGGTTGTCTATTATTGCAACTATATTGTACAGTGATATAAAATGTGCAACTGGCATTACATAAATGTTAAGGGCAGATGTATAGCTCATATCATGACTCATTTCTTACAGTGTTATCTGATTGTACCTGTTGAATCTGAATTTTTCAACGAACTGTCTGACTTGAGCTGGACTCTTGTTCACGCCAAAAAAAGTCTGAATGTAGTTCAGCCATTTCCAAAGTGTGCCTGTGTAGAAAATGGCTATTTTTTTTTTTTCTGTTTCCCTCCTTTGTGGGCTCTCTTGTGTATTTTTTTGGTTTTTATTTTTTTTTTCCTTTGGGATTGATATAATTGTTTTTCTCCTTCAGTCTCTAAATAATATGCCAAGAATTCAGTTTTATTTGGATGTAGTCACACAGCCCACATAATTGTTTAATCAAATGTTTTGGAGATCTTGCATGACAAATAACTGGTGGGTGGGGGAGTAAGTGCAGGTGTCGGGAAAGCCTTGTTGGCCTTGGCACCTCCTGTACCACTGCAAAGCCCTAAAGTGATGTGCAGCAAAAAGTTTCCCTCTAGATTATCTGTCAGCTGAGGAGGAAAGTGACATTCAGCCTTTATTTCCTCGGTACTGCTTCCTGACCTCACCTGTGGGCTTTCTGGGAAATGGGTGTATTTTTCTTTATTCTTTCATAAAGCTACCTGAGCACTACTGTGTGGTGTTGGGCCAACCTCTGAGAGAGCTGGCTCCTGAAGTCTGAGGAAGTTTTGACCAGCTTAAGTAATAGCTGTGGTATATGAACCATTTACTGACTTGCCTAGTTTGAGATGTTTTCCCTTAAAAAAGGAACAAAGTTCCCCAAGGATAGGTGAAATTGAAATACAATTGCAGAGGAAAAGATGCTTTTTGAGACAAATCAACTGCTTCCCTACATTCTAAAGCTTTTGATGTAGATGACTGTGCCTCTTTAGGTCTCTCCTAATCTTTCTAGACTACAAAGTAAGACAGAGGAAAGGCTGAAACAAGTGGTATGAAGTTACAAGCAAATCAAGTACTTTAAAAGATGTGCTAGATGTACTCAGCACACTCCTACCTAGACCTGAAATTATAACATTGAGAGGGAGGGACAATACCCATCGACGTCAACAGATGAAACAAAAAACGCCCCAACAAGATGAAATGGTTCCTTTCAGAAAACGCAGGTACTTAGTTACTCTAGATCTTTTTGTCAACATTCTTGCGATGGGGGAAGGAGGAAATCCTAATGCTTCATTTGAATTTAGTATTTGATATATTAGTCCTGCTCCTCTCTTTAATGCTTAAACTTCTGAGCTTGCACACCTTCCTTCATAAGTCTTTTTTTTTTTTTTCTTTCCCTCTCTTTGTGAAAATATCCTGAATAGCTGCTGAATTGAACGTTTGAAATTATTTCTGTTACTTTGCCAGTGCTGTGCAGTTCCTTCACCTTTTCAGAAATGTGATGTTATGGGATAACTTGAGGTAGCACATACAGTGAACGGGTGATATTTTTCTGTCGTATGATTAAACTTTGAACAAAAATCTTTGGGGCTTGTGTATGCATGAGCTGTAATTCCTGCAGGGAGCTTATGGCCAAGCTTGCAGATGACTAAATTGATTTGTTTGCAGAAGTGCTGAATAGGTAGATAGCAAGACTTCCCACTTGGCTCTTGCTTGTCTGATTTTTTTTTTTTTTTCTTCCTTTCAAATATTATTTTTCTCTAGAACACAGAGCAGGACCTTGTTAATGTTTTCATCTCTATTTGGGCAAGCTCTCCAAGGGTGACCTTATAAAAGAATCATCTTTCATTTATATGAAAAGAGCTTGTCTACTAAGGAAATCAGTTAGCTTGAAGACTTGTGATTGTATGTAACTGAGATCTACAGGAGAATGAAAAAAAAATTAAAAGAAGTACAAGCTATTCAGACTTAAAACAGTAATAAAAATAGGTTGTCAGCAACTGGTGTTCTTTTTATGCTGCCAACTTTCTGTTTATTACACATTTGTCCATCTGTGTAGGTCTGTTGCTCTCAGACTTTCCTAGTAAAATGAACAGGATATTTTTCCCCCTGAAATCAGTATTCTGATGAAGTCTGCAGACCAGCATAGATGAGGGAGTTGATCTTACCTTGTCCCTTTTCCCGCAGGCATTGTTCCAGAGTCTGTGTTTTGCTTGCAGTGTGTAAGAGTTGTTGCAACATGAGAAAGGGGAAAGAGGGGTTGAGGTAGTGCTGGCTGTGGGGAGAGAGGAGAGGAACACTTTAGTACTGGAGGAGTGGGCCAGAGGGGAAAAGGACCTGAATGGGTTTTTTGTTAGAAATGTCTTACAGGGAGGAAGCCAAGATAAGCAGTTAACAAGGTACCTCCCTTTTCTGAATTCTGAAGAAGGAGGAAAAGCAGTGATAAGCTCTGATACATGAGTTTTATAGTCTATGGGCTAGGATGTACAGTGACGTGGAAGCACATCTTTATAAAGTCAGAGTGCATTTCTGGCTTGGTCTGTGGTGACCACTAAAGGCTTTATATTAATGCTATTACTGGGGCCAGCTGCATTATAGCACTGCTTACTTATTTATTCACTGTAGTGACAGTTACATTTCATGTAGCAGCTGCTGAAGCCAGGACTATTCAGCAGGGACAAAGTGTGATAAAACTTCAAAGAGGTTTTCTTCTGCAGTATTAATTATTTATATAGGAACAAATAGTTTTCTACTACTATTTTAAACTTTTCTCTTTAGTATTATCAAAGAAATTCATTAGATTCTAGTTACAAGTGTCAAGTTCACTTTATAGCATTTGACTTTCTTATATGTGTATCTGTTCTAGATTTATAAAACCTAAATGCAGTTTGGAACTGTTTCTACTATGGTAGAAACAGCCCAACTCATGTTATGAACGCTTTCAGATTTCCTTAATTTCTCTTAGTATAAAGAGGACTTAGCCTCTGGGCACAGGGAGGAGAAAATCCAAGTGTGGTATAGAAATGATTTAGAAAACTCTCGACACATACAGAAAATGCTATCTGTTTTAGAAGGCTTATTGATTGCTCCTCCCTTTTAGCTAAGCTTTGATGGGGAAAGGGCAAACTCCATCTTGAAGGATACCAATGAGATTCTCATGTTAGTGAGCAAATATGACCAGAATGTCTGTGGCTTAAGGGTCTTTATTCTGCTGTCATTTTTCACTGTAGTCTTTTTTTGTTTTGCTGGAAACTGGATCAGACATATCTGTGGATTGTGTAGTGTTTTTGGTTTTTTTTTTTTAGTTGGGTTTTTTCTTCTTTCTTGGTTTTATTCTTTTTTGGTAGATGTGTTTTATTGATGGGCTTTGTTGTTGCTTGTGAGTTTTAACTTTGAGGCTGGAGGTAGTAACTTGTATGGCTGTAACTAAAAGTTCTGGGTTTGGTTCCTGCTGGCAGCCATGCTCTGATGAGTGGATCTGATACATTTGGTCACCAGAGTAAAAATGTCTTCACCTGGGATGCATTCAGCCGGGCTGGGGAGTTTGTAGTGAGGTGGCCAGGCATGTGCTTGCAGGATCTTATGGTAGCTGACTCCAGATAGACCTGCTCCCTGCCTGTGGCAAAGCTAATGGTGCAGTGGGCCAGTCTGCTTTTGGGAACTGGCTCCAGAGTAGAGCAGAGACAATTCATCATCTTTTCTCCATCTGCATGAGAAGTTTGGCTACTGCCCAGCGAAGAATGACACAGGAAAAGGTTGTTTGGCCTGTTTCTGTGAGTGATGTGTTGCGTCCTTCACTTTAAAACTGATACTAACCACTTTATTATATACGTATTTCTCTCAGCTTTGAAGGAAAGTGTCTATAACTTCTGGTGAAGTACCCATACTAGACTCTGTAAACAGTAAAGACCCCTTCCAAGGTAATAGGTGCTGTATGTATAATCAAATCCTGCCATAAGTTGCTACCAAAGGCTTTTCAGTCTTTCTCACGGCTGAGTAATGGCAGCTCTGAGAAAATACCTTTGGTTCAGGATTTGCTGCCCATGATAAAGAAGGCAGAATTGATACTTGCATTTTACATGCTGAAGGTCCATGAAAAGCAGTGATGTTTTGTCTTCACTACATATACATAGGACACCAATAAAGTGACCAAAATGAGCATTAATGTGCTGTCTCAAGATGCTGCCCTCTTGCCTCTAATTTTTCATGAGTAATTACATACTGTAGTGATGGAAAACAAGCTATATTTAACTCTATTTTTAATATACATCAGTAACTGACATATGTTTCATATGTTTAGCTCTAATTAGCAGGTTTCCAAATTTATATTATCTAGCTTTCTGTAAGTGTTTATTTTTGTGCAGCACATGTAATATTATATTCACAGCACCGGTCAGAAATTTTCAACAAAACAAATGTCAGAAAGTGGTAACTTGCTGAAACTTTCTTAGGGAATGTGGAATTTTTCATGAAAAACTTTTTTCCTGAGAAGCTGTAACATGCCTTCAGTATGGGTTCTGATCTGAGGAAGGAAGAGACTGCTACCCTGGGGTGTAGGAAGCTGAAGGAGCTGGTATGGGATGCATTCCATCTGGCAGAGCAGGGAGTTGATCCTGGTGAATCTTATCTCTTTGGCTCATTTACATCCCAAGATGGAATGCAGCAATACGAAGTCTCAAACAGATCCCATGTGGATCTAATCACAGCAAAAATTAAGCTTCTGCAAGTCATAAAGGCCCTGTTTGAACTGTTGCTGTCTTTGTAGGACGGCTGACACTGAGCACTGCACACAGAGCTCATGGGCAGCACTGGGCACTTGTAACCTGCCTCTGACTTCCCGTGATGGTCCTGGCTCCTCCTTTGGCCGCATGCCAAAATGGTACAGGGATAATTCTGTATGAGAGGGCTTCCTCTGGTCCACGAGTCAGGAGTGGAATAAACAGTGCAGTCTTTTACCAGTCTCTTTGAAGGTACCTGAAGGAAAAGCCATGCCCCAACTCCTCCCTGCCACACCCTCCCCTCCGCTCTCTCCCCTCCCAGCCCCCCCACCAAACCTCATGCTCATTTAATTCCTTTTGAACTTTGGATATCAAACATAAAATGCTGGGCCTGGTTGTCCTCATTCACACTGGTCTCAAAGAACTTAAATTCACGGGGGCTGGTGAGAAGTTTGCCAAGCCCATTTATCTACCTAAAGGCTTAGAGGAGAAAGGGGCACAAAAAACTTTCTTTGCTTTTCAGGTCATGATCTGTAAAAGGCAGCTGCCTCTGCTGATTGCAGGCAGGTCCCAAGGAAGGGCTCCATTCAGGGGAGGGTGGGACAAACTCACAAGGATGTTTGTGAGCCAAAATGCAAGTCTCCATCAAGTAAGGCATTCTTGCAGGGTGTTTGTGACAGAAATGGTCTAATTTGCCTTGAGTACATGTTTTTTCCCTCTTTATTTCTTAGCAGAAATAGCTGACAAGTTCTTTCCCTATAGAGAAATTTCTTAGAAATGAGTTTGCTGTGTCTCCTCTAACACCAAATATTTCTGCATTGGGGTCCAGTGGAGCCAGAACTTGATATGGCTGTGCTGCCTGATGTGTTCAGAAAGATATTTGTTGCCTTCACTAGGTTGTGGATGTGTCACTGCTGCTTCTCATGCTTGCTGAGCTTTCCTTTAGCACTGGAGCTGGTAGTTCTACTTTTCTGATACCCCAGGCACATAAAATAACTTCGTTGTTTGGAACCCCATGTCTTGGCTGTGCTCTGTGCAGCTGCTCTCTCCTACATGATAAAGGTAAAGGAAGCATCAGCATCTCACCTCTGGCTCCCCTACTTGTTGCAGAAGTTTCAGTAAATCATTGCCATATTCTCTGCCTGTGTAGCATTTGGCTTTTTTTTTTTTTTTTTTTTTTTTAAACTGAGCTCTGTATCTTTGAAATGTGATGCCACGGTTTCCATCATTACCTTCCCTACATAGGGTCTGATTTTGAAACACACATTTTCACTACAGTGAAACCATCTGCTACGTGTGGGGAATTAGCAGTACTAGGCATAATGTTTCTTTATACTATCTAGAAATGTGCCCAAATAGTGCAATATGATTGGGTATAATAAGATTTAAGTGCCTGTTCAGCGCATAGATCTGCAGTAAGGCTGTTTTCACATCATCTTGCATTGGCGTACATTATGTTTTATTGAATTTCATTTCAGGTTTTTTTGCTGGTGTCATACAGGACCTGCTGTTGTTATTACCTCAGATACATGTGTTTTTAATAATAGTGTTCTGAGATTCAGATATAGTTGAATTTACACGAACTGAACCATGAATGTGTTACAAGCTGCCTTATATTTACTGGACACTAAAAGCATACATGTGGGTAGTTACTGTAGAGTAGTAAATGTGCTGTTAATTCATACTTAACCTCCCAGGTGGAACCTGTTTGTGGACCCATATCTAAGGGTGGTCGGGAATTAGAATAATATTATTCTTGTTCTTTTCATAAATCCATAGCATTTATAGGGCTCTGAGCAACCTGTATACTACTTTTCACAATTGCTATTTATCTTTAAAGGCTTCTATTTTCTTCTTTCCTTTTATTTCAACATGTCTCACATACAAACCTGGGTGCATTCTTTTCATACAGTATTGAATTACGCTTTCATGGGCATTGTACAAAATGTTTTCTTCCCCCCTCAATAGTTGGTGGCAATTTTCTGCCTTTTCAAGCCTTAGGTCCCTTTAAAATATTAACTAATCCCGAGCCCATAATTTTTAGGTAATTATAATCTGTAATTTGCAGAAGTTAAAACTGAGGCAGAGAGGTTAACTTGCTGCAGATGTAGTGATACAGCAGTAAAGCATGAATTAATCATTGTGAGCATCCTTGTAGAACCACTACTGCAGAATCTTGTCAGTCATCTAAAGAGTGTGTGGCTTCCCAGCTCCCAATCCCCAAACTGCACCACTAATCTTCAGAGCATCCCCTCTGTTTTTCTTGTGTCCCTGATGATGACTATTCATCAAGAGTGATGTATACTAAGCTATTAGTTACGTTTCCTTACTGTCAGAATATAAAAACTACTGATGTTGAAAGATGTGGGGACACCTTTTGTTCCCTGCCTCCTTCCTGCTCCTGCAAGCCTTTTGCAAATTATCACTGTTGAAAGAAGTCATGAGGAAAGGAAGATGAACGCATAACTGAAGAAAGCTTGAGATGCTAGAAACCTGATAAGCTTCTGATGTCCTTTAGCTTCCTGGCATGCTGTAAGGGACCAGAAATCTGTTTTTACTATTTCTAATTTTATGAAATGCTGTTGGCTGAGAAAAAGAATATTGAGGGCAAAATATTGGTTATGAAACACTTTATCTCTCCTTTTGTTCAGGCTGATAGTGTTCAGAAAAAGCAAATGTTTCACATGGATCCTTGGTGTTCTATGCTGACTTACAGAGAAATGTGACTCCATTCTCAGCACACCAGAGCAGGAGTTCTCTCACACATTTTCCATCACAGATCAGGCTCTCTCCATACCAGAGATTGATGTGCTCTCTAATAATTTAATAATTATTATCTAATAATATTAATGATATCATTTTATATTTGATTATACTTAAAATATAATCCAATAATATAAAATAATTATCTAATAATCTAAAAATTCTTTTGATTCTGACCCACTTTTCTTCAGTGAAATTATCCTCACAAGAAAAATCAAACCAGGCTTTACTTCCTTTTAGAACACCTCCTTGCCTCTACTGCAAAACCACAACATCTAGCAGGAGCGGGATTTAGGCTGTAGTATATTAAACTTGTTGCAAATATTCATCTTGACACCATTCCAAGTGGTTAGAGAACATTTCATCTCTACAAAGAGATGAAAGAAGTACAAAAATCTAATTGGAATTGGTGTTGTTGAGAGAAGTGGGAGGATTTAAGGCTAATATGTAATACCTAAAAGATGTGTTCATCTGGTATTTGTGTAAGTGAAGTACTTGGAAAAGAGCAAGATGGCTTCTGAAAGAGCCTTCACAATAATGTATAGAAAAATGTTGAAAACATTTTTATTTCCAGAAGAAAGACTTGAATCTACTTTGTGCTGTCTTTTATTTGAAATCAATAACAAAAAACTGGGTTTGCTTGGTAGATTTCCCCAAAAGATGAGTACTGCTGGCTCTTGAAACGATAGATGTATTTTTCTCCTCTCTATTTCTCCAGACTCTTTAAATACATTTGGGTCTGTGTTGGACCTAAGCAGTGTGAAGCACTAAGCATTTCCAAGGGGCTTGTGACTTATGGGCAATGTTGGCTGGGCCACAGCATTATTCAGTCCTGCTTCTGTTGTGTCTCTTGTCTGTGTGCTGGTGTTACAGCTCGGGAGGGTACTTCAAATGCAGTGCTCTCTGGGGTCCAAGTGATAGGTTGGTTACAGCTTTGGGAAGGCAGTGCTGTGACCTGGATCATGATTTCAAGCCCATTTTGTGCAAGCTGCTGAAGGTGCACCAAGATACTTAGATACTATTCTCCAGTGACAGATTCAAAGGAGTACCCTACAGCCAGGAGGCTTTTACGCTGTTCTCCTCTCCCACCAGATTTCCCTGCCCTGTAAGTATCTTCTTTTGCATCCATCACTACTTCTGCAAAGCTATGCCCTGGTGCCATGGGAAGTGTGGTACACAGCTTCTGGCAATGCAACACTTCCAAAGGATATTATTGGGTTACCTAGAGTTTTGTGGCTCTCAGCTGTTTTCTAAGACTTCCCTCCCCCTCCCCACCCGGTATTTCTAATCAATTGCTCAGTCTAGTAGGGTGGTTGGCCACATACAGACCAATATAAATGGTAATAGTACCCTGACTGACTGGGGTGTAACCAAGTAGATTAAAAAAAGTTGCAGCCAAACACATGGCTTTCACAGCATGTGCCAAGAACTGTTTTATTCCTGTGGCATCCTACAACTAGAGGTAGGATGGACAAGATGTGAGTGAAAAAAGAGAGGCAACATAACTTTATCCTTGTCAAACAAGATGAAACACGTCTGTTTATTCCTAGCTACACAGGATTACATTTAGGACTCTTAAGAGAAGCAACCGCTAAAGTCAATCTCACTTTTGCCTAGAAGATGGACAGACTGTCTCTTGGTGACAAAGACCCTCTGACAGGCATCAGAGCAAGTGAAGCTTGCTGTGTCACACTTTGTGGAAAATAAGATTGGACTCATTCTATCAATCTCCTTCTTTAAACCTCTTTCCTTTTTTTTTTTCTGCTGCACACCCCAGAGGACATGATGGTTATTGGATATATTTGTTTGCTGTGTCAGATGAGTGAAAAGTTTTACTCTGATGCTGTGGCTTGTTCTGAGCCCCTGGTAGAGTCATGTTCAGCTGAGGCTCCCATCTGAGCATGTGTGTGAGCATGTGCCAAAACTGCCCGTGCCTGCCAGGCACAGTGAAAGCTTGCTGTTATTGCTGTCTCATCTCCATGACAGATTTATTTTCCTCTGCATGGTTACAGTGATTCTTGCTCGTGTTCTCTTCTTATTGGTGTCACCAGCCTCTCCCTTTCAGTCTGAGCTAATGCAGGCAGGAAAATCTTCTTTGCTGATGCTGTTGGACTCCTTAGCTTTGTTCTCCTGCTGAATAGCAACTTGAATTTCTTGGCCTCTTGTCCAAGGTCCCACTTTGCTGCTCCACAGTATGCCAGCCTGTCTGGATTTGCAGCATTCCCTGCAGCCACCAGTGCCCAGTGCATCGGTGCCTTGCAACTTGCTCTGCTGCTCCTCCACTTCCTGCAGCTCCTTGAGGACCTTGCAAAGCCTCCAGGAGACTAAAAAAATTCAGGTTTCTATGTACTAGGTTTTTATGAGACAGTAAATAAACTTGCTATGAATTGCTGTTGTGTTCATGAGCATCCTTAGTGGCTTGTCTGATGTTTTCCTTCCTCCCTGGCATTGTGTCTAGAAACATTCTGTCCAGAATGTTTCCAGTCTCTTTCCAGAGTGGGTCCTTGGGGATGGCAAGATGTGCACAGGTGAACACACACCTCTTGTATTTACTAGGTGAAATTTTCTGTGTGTCTTGCTAGGGGAGTTTTCCCAAGGTTATTCCAGGATGATGGAGGGAGCTCCGTCACTTGCTGGAAAAAATAAGTTGAGGCAGTAATGACGGCTGGTTAACTGGAGTGTCTTACAGCCAGAGGCTTGTTGGTGGTTTTTTTTTTTGGTTTTTTTTTTTTTTTTTTTCCTCAGTGAACCAGAAGATAAGCATTCAAAAGCAGACCTAGTCCTGAGCCTATCTGCAAGATCTTAAAACGGAGCCAAAATCGCTTCTAAATAGGGCTCCCTGGCTTTCAGTTTCAAAGACATCTGAGCTCTAGGAGTCTGTCACAACCCACACCCAGGCTGGTTTCTGCAGCCTGGTATCAAAACTCACTGAAGCTTTTCTTTCTCAAAAACCAGCCTTTGGGATCCATCACAGCCACTTTTGGCCAAACTGAATATAACCTGGTGGTCTGATAGCAGCACAGTCAGCCACAGAAGGGGCTGTGAAGTGATCAGATACCCGGTTTAAAGTGCTAGATTAAAATGAAACTGCCCAAGTAATATAGAAGGAAAGGAGATGTGACTCCTCACATTCACCATCTCTTTGCAATAAACCCAGCTCAAACCAGTTTTGCTGTTTGAAAACACTCATTTAACTCTGTAGCTATTTATTAAATGCTTACTAGTGCATTAAGTGAAGAATTAGTGTTACAAATGATTGTAGTCTGTTAGTAAATATACACATACTGTCCCAGAAAATCCCTTCTCAAAAATTTTTACCTTTATTTTGCTGTTCCGAAATCCTAGAATTGCCAGTAAGATCCAGATAGTACTTTAGGTTGTATTTAAATTGATCTGCTTGGTATTTTTCTGCCACTTAACACAAGTTCTTCCCCAAAAGTGCTGCCTGCTCATCCTGAAATATCTAGGGTAGTGCCTGGTGCTGCCAACGGTAAATAATAGCCCAGGTAATGGAATTGATTCCTGCTCAATGAAGAGATGTGAATGAGTTAAAATTTCTCAAAAGTGGACTGTAGATGGAACTGAACTATGCTGGTGCCCAGCCTCTGAGATCTATTAGTTTTGACAACCTCAGTTATTCTGGTGCTTCTCATCATCTGTAAAGTTAACAAGGGCTGATAAGAGATGATGAGGCACCACATGGGTTTGTATTTCAGAACTCATAAATATCTCACAATACCGTTTTTCTTACAATCAGATACATTAATTTGTTGACTGTAGATGTTGCTGAATATTCACTTGGTGCAGAGGTTTAACAAAGGCACTTCAAGGATAAACATTTTTAAATCAGCAGATAGAAGCCATTGGTTGTGCTGTGTGCTCAGCTGTTATGTGTTTTCAAATGCATGTTCTAATTTTACTGAAATTGTTGATTTCTTTGACCTGCTTTCTTGAAAATATGATTCATAGGCAACCTTCTCCTCCAGCTGTATTTCTATCCCTTTTTGGTGTGACTTGATAATTTCATATTAGCAAGTCAGGTACCTGAGGGTGAATTTAATTTGAAATAAACCTTACTCTTGGAAGAACAATTTTTATGAGGGGATCAAACAATGTAACACCCAATTTTCTCAGGCTGCATGTCACCTGGAGATGCCTGCAACTCAAATTAAGTAAAGATGCTCTTTCAAGCAAGAAAATTCTATGAAATATAGTGTGGACAAACTCTCCAAAGTAGTAGTTATTCTTGCTCCTGCTATAATAAGATGGAGCACACAAATATCACTTGATTAACAGCTGCAGTATTAATTTCCCTTTTTGGTTGCTTGACTCACAGCAAGAATCGTGTCAATGCAGCAGAGAAGCAATTAAATTGATTTTAATCTTTGTCAGAGAAGATAACATGCCTTTTTCTCTTCTCATTTAAATAATTAAAGTTTCAGCAGGTATTATTTCTGGCTTTAAAGAAATTGGTATCTTAATGTAATAGAATCCTTGTAATTATACACTTAATGGATCTTAATAAGTTAATCATGGTTTTTCATTTAAAATGTTTTTTTTTACTTATTAAACTTTTATTTGCTTTGATGGTTATGCTTTTAAGAGGGTAGAAAATATTAAAAAAATAAAGTTCTAAAAAAAGCTTCACATCTTTTTTTTTTTTTTTTCCCATATTCCTACATGGCCTTTAAAATTCATTCTCAGTAGCTGGATTTCAACACATGCTTTAAAAATTCTTATCCAGTGAAGCTTTCTGTTATGCTACAGTTAATTATTTTGTTGAAAAAGCTTCGTGTAACGAGGACAAACAAATACTCTTTTATCTTTGTTGTAGTGAAAATTCCAATTCAGCAGGAGTATAGCAAATATTTCTTTGTCCTCTTTGATCCAAGCTGTTAGGCAGAATTTGGGGTCCTCCAGGTTATTCCCATTAGGCGGGGAAATGGCTGGTGGAGTCAGGTGTGCCTTTGATGTGATGCTCTGTTTACCTGGAGTGTGTGTGCAGCCTTTCCCTGCACCCAGTAAGGAGACACGATCTTGCCTTGCAGTCCCAAGCTTGTGTGTTCAGGCAGCACTTTACCCCAAAAATCTTTGTCTTGATAATGACTTGACATTGCCAATTGCATTTATTTCTTTTGTTTTGAATTTTCTCCCACTCCCTTGGAGCAGGCTTGTCACCAGTCTTATGCTATTTGTTCTGGTTTTCTGGATGACAGAGCCTTAAACCTTCTTGCTGAGAAAAAACTGATCCAGCAGCAACCCACTTTTCTCTGGAGCGTCCATGAATGCTCCCTGCTCCGTAATGACCCACTTCCTATAGGAAAGGCTGTAGTAAAAAGTTTGCTTGCCTTTTAAAGGGGACAGATACCCCAGTCTATCTAGGGAGAACTGTCCCTGAGATGTGATTCTTGGACTGGCTTCTGAGACTCCCCTGGCCCTTCCAGGGGCTGTAGTGAGCCCTTGGAGCCATGAGTACCTTGTACTCACCAAGGGCAGGGACTCAATGATGTGGAGCCTACTTTTGCTTTGGAGTTGCAGCCTGTATCTCTTGTGGTTCCTCTTATACTGCAAAGAGAGGGGAAAGGAAAAAATATCAAAGATTAACTGCTTTGCGGGGCTTAGTACAAAGGGCTCTAGAAATATTTGGAAAGTGAAGATGTTTCCATCTGGAAATCTTTACATTTTGAGGATAAAAATAATACCAAATGGCATAGTGACAGGTCATGTCAAGTTTCATTAAAAAATCATGAATGTACAACTAATATAATTTGTATTCCATAAACAAAATTTGAAAACTCCTGTGCCTACTCCATGAATTACTAGAAGTTAGCAAATCATTGAAACTGATGTTTTCTCATATAGTGGATTTGGTCATGCTCTTTGAGAATTCCCATTTGCTCGATGACCTCGGTGGAAAATACTTGTTTGTGATTATCATCATTCACATTTCTGAATTTGCATAGAAATCAGTTACACCCAAATTTTTTATAAGAAGTTTTTTTTCCATGTATAAATTATGGTAGTGATGAGCAACACCACACATAAGCAGCAGGGAGCATACCAGCATCTGAATTATGTCTGTGCTCAACAGCAGCACTGTATTTCTCTTATTTTTTTACTGCATATTAAAGTTCTTGTTATGATTTTTTTTCTTTGTCTAGGAAAATGCTTCATATTTGCTCTTTTCTCTGAATAGATATAAAATCTTCTCTTTTAAAATACTTTATGTATGATTTGGAAGCTGTATTAAAGTGACATATTTCCTTGTCCTTGGATTTCATCACAGGTGATGCAAAAAATTTTGGCAGGGGGCTAGACACAACAGATAGTAAAACTACATCAGAGAAGCCTGTGGGGCTTGTGTGTATCCCTGCATCTCAGAATGAAGTAATTCAAAAAACCAGCAGGAAAAGCAGAGAAAGTCACTTGTTTGCAGTCTCTCTCAGCCTGGTTCTAATTTCTCTGTGAGTAAAGCTACTGCAAGGTGATTGCTGGACTCTTAAGATTTTTCATTGCGTTGCTTGGGAATGGTCTTTGCATATCTTTTGAGCTTTAGATATGCTTGTGTCAGTTCTTAGGTATGTACACTTCAGGGAGGCAAATATATTTTCATAAAGCAAATATGCATAGAAAGGCTGCTGTTCTCTTTCATCTCCAGTGTATGAAAGGAAAAATGCCTCTCTTCTATGCACAAATAACTTGTATGTGCAAGAGCCTGTTGCTCCATGGCTTGGGTGACACTTCTATGTTCTGCATAGGTGAAAAAATGCTCATCATTGAACTTAAAATCTGTTTCCTGGGGTCTAATATGACCAATTAACTTAGTCTCATCTCATTTATATCATTGTGCCATATGGTGTGTGTGCAGGCAAAGATTTAGTCCAGGCGGAAATTTCGTGGGAGAGAATTGCGAATGGGGAAGCAAGGGAGGAACAGGGTGGTTAATCAACAGAGATGGGTTCTTGATAAATACATACTGTTTACCCTAAATAGGGAAAAGATATGTAACAGATGCTGCATTCTTTAGCACACTTGGCAGTGGAGCACACTCGATGGCAACGAAGTATGAAGAATATAAGTGATGTAGCATATATGAAGGGATACTCTTTAACTGGGAACCAAGTTGGAAAAGATACTGCTTATTGCCTTGCCTTCCAAGTCATTACTGAGAGTGTAACAGGCAATATGCAGATAAAAGATAATACTGTCTGAATGCACCAACATTAGCAATAGTTGCTTATATTGCTCTTTGTTTTTCCTCTTTCAAAATCCCTGCTCAAAATGATTGCAACTGGTTCCTAGTATAAATTTTTGTAGGGCAGATCTGCTCCGCTATGTATTCTCAGTTGGATCCTAAGTTTTTGATCAGAGATAAACTTTTATCTAAATGATTTTTGAGACATTATTTTAAGAATAATCATTCTTGGCCATCCAGGTGTCTTAAATGTCAGCCAGTGGATATTTACCACTAGTAATACAGTGCACAAATTTTTTAACCTGTTTAGGTAAAGCCTTTGAACTCTGTTCTTTTTTTGTGATGAACACAACTGAGAAGGCTTTTGACTTTACTGATACATTTCAGGCTCATTTCCTCATTTTTATAGTTCTTATAGTGCCACCTTACTTTTAGGACAAATCCAGAAGCCTCAAACGAGGGTCTGAATTTTTTCTTTCAGTCAAAATTTCCAGAAGTTTGACCTTAAAATGGTTAGTGTAATAAAAGTCATGTGGTAGCAGACGCCATGGTCCTGATAGATAGTTTTATTTTTTTTAATTGATTAGGTACAATTAGGAACTGATTTGGCAAAACCCCTTAATCCTACATATTATTCATAAAAAATATCACTAATAGCAGAAAATATTCATAGAAAATGCCTCTATTTACTCTCTTATAAAAAAATTTACTAACTTGTATATAAAAAACCTTCAAATGTTCATCACTGGGTGTATGTGCGTGTGTAAATAATGCCTTCAGTAACCATGCATGATACACTGTTATCAGATGGCAAAAGACTCTCAATCTTCTTTGTCATTTAATTTGTTTGACTATTTTATCTAGGAGTCAGTGATTGAAATCACCTGGTGTTTGTGTTCAGAGTGAAGCTGTACTATACCTTACTGCTTATCTGTAGATGAGCTGAACAGTTTCTCAAGAAAGTTTTAAATCTTTTTCTTTTCCAAAAGCAAATTCAGTTGTCCTGTTAGAAGCACAGGTTAAAAGCATTTCACAATTTTAGATGCAATAATTTCAGTAAAATAATAATATCTCATCTTGCTTTCTTCTACCTACTCAAGTAGTTTTAAGATGTGGTTTGGTAGGAAAAGGTATATTTGGTATGGCTGCCTGGTGATGGGAGAGTAGACCTGATGATTCAGGTGGTCCTTACCCATCCTACTTCCCCAGGACCCTGAGGTTTGGGTTAAATTGTGTCTGGCCAAGCAACACAGCTCACAGCAAGGTGTCTCTGCTGAAAGGGTGCCTGGGCTAGGTGGCAGCTCCACAGGTCTCTGTGCCTGGGGCCTGTGCTGATTTCCATGTCAGATGTTGAAACATGTCTTGTGGCTTCCTAATGGTCTATGCCAACCAGCTGAGATGGAGCATTCAGGAGCTTAAAAACCTAGAAAATTAATGGGTTGACATTTCAGGTGTATTTACCTTTTGTGACCTGCAGGATACTGTCAGCTTGCACAGGAGGAAAAGGAAACTGAAATTTCATGTCTCAATCAGGTTTGGTTGTCAGCCTCTCAGGCTGCTGGCAGTGCCAAACCCTTTTACGTAGTACCAACGCTATGAACATCGTTTACAGTCAGTAAATTTGCGTGCTCCAGACTAAGCATGGCTGCTTTATTTTGCCCTCCTTGAGAAATGGCCTGTTGTCAATACCGTGAATAGAAGGTGTTTAGAGTAGCACTGGGAGGATGTAATGTGGTAATAGGTGTGATGAAGGGCAGGAATCTGTTAAAAAAGGCAGAGCTGTAGTTGCAGCACAGAGGCCTTTAGGGCATGCTAGTTATAGCAGTGGTAAGATGTGAGCCTCTTGGGAAGAGTTAGAGAATATGTACTGACAGTTAGACTTGCTTTTCTCTACTTTTATTTATTTGTGTGAAGTTTTACTAACAGTTGCTGTTTTCTTTGCCTAATATGAAGGTCTTGTATTTCTTTTTGTCCTGCAGTGCTGTGGTAGGAGGGTAGGTAGGGTAAAAGTGTGGGAAAGGATAAGTCAGTAGCGTAGGAGATTTTCTTGTGTGCAGGGCTGCATACAGTGGCTGCTCACCATCCAGCAGCTATGCACACAATGTGATCCACCAACACTTGTGTATTCTAGGGTTGGTGTCATAATACATTTCATGGTTATGTGACACTCCTGTTCCTAGGAAGTTTATCCTTATTTATGTCTCTGGCTTCTGACATGCGACCTCATTGGCCAAATCTGCCATGTTCTACTCCTGCTTTCTGTTTGAAACACTCAGCTGTTCAGACTGGCCCCTGTTTCCCTATCTCATGTGTCCTTGTGGCTCAGTAGCCACTTCTACCTATTTGGGGTCTGCCAAGCAGGACTCCACAGCAGCCACTCTTTTTCAATAGGACTCAGCAATTCCGTCACTTTGACCCCCCAAAATAGTTGCAGAATACCAGAATCAATTAGGTTGAAAAAGACCTCTGAGATCATCAAGTCCAACATTTGACTCAACATCACCATGTTAACCAGATCATCAGTGCCATATCCAGTCTTGGTTAAACACTCCCAGGGATGGTGACTCTACCACCTCCCTGGGCATCTCATTCCAATGTCTAGTCACCCTTTCTGTGAAGAATTTCTTCCTAATGTCCAACCTAAGCCTCCCCGGTGCAGCTAAAACCTGTGTCCTCTTGTGCTATCACTAGTCCTAGGCTCTCCCCAGGTTTTATGCTTGATTTGACAAAGGATGCTTGCCTTATGGCTTTGGTCATGCCTCTCCAGGTAGAACAGAGTAATAACGAATATAAAACCTCTTTTCAAATGAATTTCTCATTTAGAAAGCTTTAATGAGAATGGGGGACTTGCAAGATAGTGAAAATGGGATGGAGAGTGTGGGCCCTGCTCTGATTTTGTGAATCTGTGCTGCATTTCTTCTTTGCTTTCCTGTTGTGATAATAATGGCAAAATAACTTTTCTTTCACGGTGTCTATATGTTAAAAATTTGATGTTTTGTTTTTTTGCTAGTTCACTTCTGCAGAACAGTTTTCATGTCTGCTCCCAATGTGTTTGTACTGTGGCAGTAACAGAGCTGTAACAGGCTGATGGGTAATTGAGATCTGTGCTGTGGATGACTCTGCTCCTCCACAGTGAAAGGTAAACCACTACTGGTCATCCACAAATAAAATGAAATTCTGGATTTTCTGGATATAACTCAAATACTATTGCAGTAATTTCTGCAGGCTCAGTCTATATGTCATTTTGTCCACTTTAAAATATGTTGACTTCTTGGATCACTGAGAGCATTGTGTGGTACGAAATCTTTGAAAACATTGAAAAGTTGTACAGGTGCACCTTTGCTGACCTCTCTCATTCCATTCGTTATATTTTACATCATATTGTATCATCTTTTATTTATCTCTTCACTAGTTAACTTTCCCTTCTTTTTAATTGCTCAATATAAAGATTTTTTTCCAAACTTGTAGTGCTTTTCATTTTGCCTTTGTGAACCTATTTTGATTTGTGTTTTTCCTTCTTTAAATAATTGACCACGAAAAAATATGGTATTGTGCTGGTTTTGGGTGGGGTACAGTTAATTTTCTTCACACTAGCTGCTCTGGGGCTGTGTTTTGGATTTGTGCTGAAAAGAGTGTTGATAACACAGGGATGTTTTAGCTGTTGCTGGACAGCACTTACACAGCATCAAGGCCCTTTCTGTTCCTCACCTTACTCCAGTGAAGAGACTGAAGGTGGTGCACAAGGAGCTGGGAGGGGACACAGCCAGGACAGCTGACCCCAACTGATCCAAGGGATATCCCAGACTATATGGAGTCATGCTCAGCACATAAAGCTGGGGGAAGGAGAAGGTGGGGTGTTTGATGTGATTACACTCTGCTATGTGGTTTCATGGGCATGGTGGTATTTGGTCTGAGGTTGAACTTGGTAATACTGGAGATCTTTTCCAACATCAATGATTCTATGATGGTGTTTATCTCCCCAAGTCACCATTATGTGTGATGGAGCCTGGCTTTTCTGGAAATGGCTGAGCACTTGCCTGCCCATGGAAAATGCTGAATGAATTCCTTGCTTTGCTTTGCTTGTGTGTATGGCTTTTACTTTCCCTATTAAACCATTTTTATCTCAACCCACAAGTTTTCTCACTTTTCCTTCTCTGATTCTCTCTGCCATTCTGCCTGGGGGAGTGAGCGAGTGGCTGTGTGGTACTTAGTTGCCAGCAGGCATTAAACCATAACTGGTATAAAGATGAAGAAAAATGATATAATAGCTCCAGTTGTCTTCTCTCCTATACAACCTAATGATTACCACTAGTGTTGGGAAATGAATCTTCAGAATTTGATTCTCCAGGAAAAGAGGTAAGAGGGGAAACAGGAGTTGGGGCATGCAGATAATAATAGAGAAATAACTTCAACAGAGGTATTCTTTCTCACCTTGTGTCTTCTTATCTAATTATGACATGATTGTCTGCTGTTCTCTGATATTTTACTGTATGGGCAAGTGAGCCCATTTCTGAGATTTAACAGATCACAGATGGGAAAACATAGATTAGCCTGAGCTTTCTTCTCAGCCTTGCTGTCTCTGATATTGCCTGAGCCAGATGCTCCCTTTGTCACCAAACTATTCTTGCTGGATGTTTCTTGAGGGGTGCTCACATGCAAGGAAGCAGGGGTCTCAGCTCTCACTGACTTCTGCTTTACAGATTCTTGCACAACAAACTGAATGAGTTATTGAGAAACAAAGGTGACATGCAAGCAAAATGCCCAGAATAAGAGCATTTTATCTTCCTGTAAATATGACTTCAACATTTCTAGTTTTGGAAGTCTAATTCAAAAATAATTCAGTGCTTCACTGTTTAATTCTCTTGTGCTGTTGATGTGGGAGACTTCAGAGTGACAACAAAAATAAGGTAATAAAAGCAGACAATGACTGTGGTTATGTATTGCGTATCATAAATATTTGTGTCTCTGACTGGTTTCATTTTAGCTAGCTGAGGAAATATAACTTGCTGAAGGCGGTTACCTTTGTTCAAAGCCAACTGAGACAGCACCAGCACTCAGTAATTACAGCCATACAGTTTCCAGGAGAGTCCTCCTTCACCAGACCTGTCGTCTCATGTCCCCATTTGTAACACTGTTCATTATATTCAACCTGCTGCCGTCACTCCAGAGCTTTCAAAAGGTATTCTGTGGGCTATCGTGCTGCAGGACGTGGATAATGAATTAGTTAGACGTGACTTGTATTATAATCGGCTCACCTAACTTTCATTTGGCTTGAAAAGTAGACTTAATAAAAGCAAGAGTGAAAGGCATTTTATGTTTTTAATAAGGAGTCTCATGTGCTATAACCTGCTGGTTTTCATTGTGTGTCTCTTCTCATGGTTTCTTTTTGAGGCACCTGACAGAAGAAGAGCAATGAATGTCTCTTAATCTTAAAGCTTTTTGAAAAACTGCAGTGGTAATCAACAGTACTCATCAGTAATTTCCAACTGCAGTAAGTGACTCAAAGTTTTTCCATCTACATCTTATATTTTAAATGGATAATTATTTGTTTGCTGGTGAAGATAGTCCTCTTCATCAAAAACAAACCCAAAATATCTACACACTCTAGAACAGCACATCTGTTTAATCACTTATTAGCAAATTTTTTTTCAATATCTAATAATAAGCTTGTAAAAATGCCCCTACGCTTGTAGTATCTCCAGTTGGACTGCAAAGGAGCTAAAGGGGTTTGTGCTGCTCTGTTCTGTGGTGAGACAGAGCCACGCTTCACATCAAGCTTTAGAAATTCCTAGAAGAGCAATGAATAGAGATAAGTTCAAACAGTGAAACCTGAAACTTGGGTGTGACAACCATTGGAAAATAGCCTCGTAATGTAAGCCAGAATTTTTATAGTGCTGTTACTTTTTTGTGACTAGACAGTCATTGCTACAGGTGATCCACAGTGTAGCTCCAGGGAAGCCCCATCCTTGCTGCTGCAGACCTGGATAAGCATGTGCACCATAGCACAGATGAGAGGCAGGATGCAGGTCTGTGGGCAGGATAAACTGAAGGTGAGGTGGGAAGGCAGCCACTGTAGGAACTTCTAAATAGATATCTCATTTCTAAGGTCATATGCATAGTGGTAGTAGCAGTAGTACAGTTAGGGGGAAGAAAAGCCCTGTATCCCGAAATGAGCAGCTGTGCTCTTGGTGGAATAAGTTTAATAAATGTGGAGATGACTGATGAGATTGCACAAAAAGAGAGCTGGCTAAAAATACCCATCTTACTCTGTAAAAAACAGAGGTACTGTTGGTCAGTGGTAGAATGCACTTTGAGGGGGGCAGCTGGTTACCTTCCCCTTTGATTGTGAACATCTGGGCTTTGGTGCACACCGTCTTCACTGCCCAATTCTCTTTCCAGTTGTTCTGGGTACAGACCCAGTGCTGTACCACCAAAACCACTGCTTTTCAGCTCTGACTGTTAAGTGATGGTATTCAGTTTTTTTCCTTGTCATGGCTACTAATAAACAGTCACATTTCCTGTAAGCTTCAGACACCTACTTTGCACCTTCTTCTACTTAATTTTGCTCTAAACTCCAGTTGAAATTGGTGGAACACTCTGCTCCTCATAATATTAGTTGTGTAAAGTATATGGTATCTTTAGTAACCACTGCCTTCTTTTGACAGTTTTTGATGGATTGGTTCACGGACTTGTCAATACCTTGCTATGTCTTTTTAGCTCTGCAAGAAGCAGGCAGCCAATGGCTGAATTTCTAGTCTGTTTACACTTGGGAAAGGTATGTGTATGGAAGACAAGTATCTGTGAGCATGCAAGAAGATCTTGCCTTCGTATATTTATAAACACCCAGAGATGTAATCAGAGACATCTTGTGAGAGCTTTAGACAGAGCTAGGGAAAAAGATTAATAAAAATAAATTTAAGAAGTCTTTTAGAGTTTAGTTTGCTGCTGAAGAGAAGACCTGGAACAAGAGCCTTGATCATGGTCCTTGGAACCACACTGGTCTCTTTTAGCTCTTATCCACCCCTACCCCCTGAAAACCTATTACTTGTCATCCCTTCCCCGCTAATAGTTTCCTGAACTCCTTTCATCTGCACTCACACATGACTGCTCACTGACCCTTGTAATCCATCCTGTCACTCACAACCTATTCTGCAGCCCCAGCAAAACCAGGTTTTCCCTTCCCTGCTGAAATGCCTTGAGCTGGTGGAGCGCAGCCATGCCTCAGTGGCCCTTTATCCACTTCCTCTTGCTCTGACCTCTCATTCTCAGCTTTGCAGCTGTTATGGTTGGCTCAGGTATGGTCTGTTTCCAGTGCCTTTAGCCCAGAAGTGATTGTGCAGTGTGAAAGGGAATGCTGCCTCACTGCATTAAATGATCCAGCTGTTGAAAGAAGTATTTTTAATTACAGGATATTGAATGAAGTATGATTTGTCATATTATTTACTGACTAGTGGATATAATAATGTATCTTTTCTACAGTTAATAACATTTCTATTGACTACAGTTTCAGTAAAAGTCTCTGCAGTGGGAGATAGTCTGCTGAAGTCAGTGACACCAAGATTTAACCACTAGGTGACAAATCAGATGAAAAATAGCAGTAAAATGATCAGATCACTTACAGGTTACTCTTACTCTTCCTCATATATAGCTTTATATGCTACTAAAGTCAGCTTGGTAAATCCTTTTCTCTACAATTGTGACTGTGTGCTATGTTCTTCACAACCAGAGGTATTTCTGGACCTTAACACTGGTGGTGGTCAATACCTGTGTAGTAGTGTGCACCCCTATTTTAAAAAACCAGAATTATATTGGACTAAATCTAGTCATGGTGTATATGGAAATGATTTGTTGCTCCTACCCTGTGTAGGAGGACTGCTGGACACTGAAGTGGACCTAATTTGCTCTGTTTAGGGGTTGGTCTGAGTTACTTATGGAAGAACTAATGTTCCTTGGAAATGTCAGTCAAAAGTTTTCATTTTAATAACATGGCTGGTTGAATTCAAAACTGGCATTTAATATTGACATTATGCATGGACTGACATATCATTATACACATGCTAAACTAGATTTATAAAATAATAAAATCATTGTGGTTTAAATTCCCACAAGGTATTGATGGAAAAAGTGTCATACACTTATGGGAGTAGCTTACTTGCTAATGTGTTTGCTGTTTTTTACTGACCTTATTGTGAATGCAACCTTGCTGCAGGCTCCTGCAAATTGGAACTCTGCTACAGTATTTCTGTTCAGTTAATACCTGCAGAGCCACATATTTACTGGAAGAGCACTCTATTCTTCCTCCCTTCCTTCTGGAATACATTACCCTAATAACCAAAATGACAGTCTAGAATAATACATCTTTATTTATTGATGTATTTCTTGGTTCTGCTCTGTGATAAGAGGCATAGTGATTTCATTCAAGCAGTGTATGACATTGACAATTTCTTTCTACTTCAGTGTTCATCTACCTGAAGGAAAACCAGCCTGAATCAAGAAGAAAGAGTTTCCCTTTATTTGCTGTGTTAAAATAAAGCTGTGCTAAGGGAACATGAAGGCTGCAAAGGCAAGCTTTCAGTAGGGGGAGGAGATTCCAGGATTAACACAGTCAGTGTCATGTTTTAGGACTTTCATACTCATGCATTATGATACTGCCTTTTGTTAGAATTTGCATACTATTTGAGTTGTACAGTAATGCCATTTCAGTTTAAAATGGTTTTCAATTATGAGAGCAGTTGGTCTTTTGGGGAATACTAAAGACAGAAGTTTGATTTTTTTTTTTTTTTTTTTTTTTTTTTTGTAATTTCTAAGCCAGAGATGGTGGAAAGATTGAAGGAAGACAGAGTGATATTCATTTGGAAAAAGGTGGGGGGGGGAGGGGTGGGGTGGTAGTGGGATGCTACTTACCTCCTAGAGGTAAAAACTTAAAACTGGAAATGAGATTAATTCATGACAGATCCTCCACTGTAAATCAGTTAAAAATTAAAAAATAAATTGAACAGCTGCATGGAATATTCTCCAGCTTGGAAAAAGAACAAGTGTTTGACCTTTGACTAGACCTCTTCAGTTTCAATTGTTGTTTCTATATTTATCCTAGGGTATTTGGTAATTTTAGGGACGTCTCTGAAATTTTATAGCATTGAATTGCGATTTTACTCTTGTGGCAACAATGCCTTTTATATTAACTCACTGAAATAATCACACTAAACCTATGTGTGTGATTGAATGTCAAAGTCTTGATGATGCACTTAACTAGAAGGCTGTGTTTTTAGAAGAGGCTGCTTGCCTACAGATTCCCAACTATTGACTTTGTGCTGGTTTCCCTTCCTTAGTTACCTGAACTGCAGCTCGGCTCCCTCCTGGAGGGAGTTTCCTTTGTAGTGGGTACAGACCAGCATGATGCTGGTGAGTTGTGTGTATTTAAGAAAAGAAAAATATGAAGAGAGAAATTCTGTGTGTGGAAAAAATAATCCGCAATATTGCCCTGAATTTTCAAACTTTATATAAATTCTATGCAGGGCATTTCTACTTTTGTGTTTCAATGTAACAAAGTGGGATGACAGCTAGAGAAACAGTGGAAGACTTTTAATAAAAATAATATTTTAGGCATTTACATGGAAAAAAAGAGCAAGTATTTAATAGAAATATGCTCCTGAGCAGGTAAAGTCATGTTGTCCTGAAAGGATCCTGTCAGATCAAGGCTGTAAAGAAATACAGATGAGTTGTTCAAAGTTTTTGGACAGTATCTATCAGCGTCATTAAAGCCAACCTTCAAATACAGTAAAAAATTAGTTTTTTAACATAGTAGAAAGTGAGAGAGGAACTGAAACTATGACATCTGTGTTCAAATATAAAAAGGACGCGGAAACTGAAGGAGAACGGACCTGAGATGCTAAGGGAGGCACAGGGGGCTTGTAATAAGCTTGTCACTTGTATTCCACAGGAATGTGCATTCTTCCCTTCCTGCAGAGATTTCTATTGAAATGACCCATAACTATACTGTTCTAATAAACCTGCTTGTAATTAGTTGGACCTGAGTTGGTTTCTGAGATTCACTTTAGAAAGTAAAATGGAAGTAGCTATTCTCAAGTGAAATGAACTTCGTATTTGATCACAGAATGGGCTGAGTTAGAATAAAAAGTTCAATAATTTGATGTTTGGAGAAAAAATAATGAATCTTAGAATTGCCTCTGATGAAAGAGGAGCAAATTAATTTGTTGTTTCTTTGGGCTGGTAAATAAAAGTATTGCAGTTTGTACAAAAGTGTATTCTTTGTTTCTCTTGGAAAGAACAGAAAAACACTGTTGTGTGAGCGATGCAGAGGGAGTTCAGAAGCATTGGAATATATGCTAAGAGTTCAAAGTAAGAGGCATTTTGGTTCAATAAGTCATTTCTAAATAGCATTGAAATAAAATAATGATCTTTTAAGAGCAAACATGTTACGCATTTTGAAGAGGTAACTTTTAAAATAGTTCAATAGTTTTCACATGATAAATTGCTTTGGACTTGAAACCTAATAGATATTTTTGCCTTCCTTTTTAGTAGTGTCAAGGGGAGATATATAATGAACAGTAAAGGAAGCAGCAAGACAGTGTGTTTCTCTAATTCTTTCCAAAATCATGTATAATTTTACTAATGTTATTGTTCTCCGCCCTCCCGCCCCTCTTTTTATAGATGTACATGGATTAATGTGTTAAAATGGAAATTTAATTTAGGTCTAAGCAAACTATTACCATGGAAATAATAACGTTGTTGATGTCCTTTGGTTTGGGAAGCATTCCAGAGAATACAATCCATCAGTTTTTCTTCAGTCTAGACACAGGCCAGAAATAATGATCACTTTTTCAAATGAATGCAGTATTAATAGGAACCTTTGTATTTGTATTTTCATCATTTTGAACAGCTGCAGTTTATGGGGGGTGTGTGCATATATCTATATATGCATGCACAGAGGAAATTTCTTTGTGTTCAGATTTTTTTTTGCCATATCAGTTGCCTTAAAAGACAGTAGACGTTAATGAAATTTTCTTTGAACATCTTGTAGCCTGCAGACTGCTCAGCACCATTTGTATTCTTAGCCATTTATCTAGTTCTGCTCCAGTAAGAACTAAGCAGCACTGACTATCTGCGTGTATATGATCTTGTATGGGACTAATGGCTTTCTTGAGATTATTCACAAACAAAAGTCTAAATGAATCTAACCCATTTGAAGAGTTAGGGATAAAGAAGTATCACACTGGAAAGTTATTTGTATTCTAGCTCCATAGCATTGTGTGCTAGATTTCACTGATGGACACACTGATGGTGCTGGCAGAGCCAAGAAATTACACTTCATCTTGGCTAGAACCAGGGTGGAATTCAGTGTGCTTCTGTCTGATTCTCTTGGGTACTTCCAAATGACAAAACCAATATGAGAAATGTAAACACACCTTAGCCTGGTATAATTATTGTAATTATTTATTTTAAAAAATATTCAAAGTACTGTTTTCCTGTAAGTATTGGCATTATTTTGTATTTTTGCACTAATATGTATGAAACTCATGGATCAAAGGCCATTGTTAAGCCTTTTTAAAAAAAAAAAAAAATTAAGCTGAAAAGACATCAAGGCATTTCCTCAAATGTCAGTGTATATAAAACAGTATTTACAAAGGCTTTATAAATTAGTCTTTACTGATGAGGCATATTCCTATTGATGTTCAATTTATTTACCCAGGAGACCAATTTATTTCACTACCTCGATGCTAACTGTTTCCATTGACACCCGGGTCTGCTCTGACCAAGCAACTGTGACAAGTGGTTTATTGAACTGTAAATGGGCACTGTCTGACTCTAAACAATGGCTTTATCTAGTTACAAAACTCCATGCACCATTTCAGTCCAGTGGTGTTCGTTACACAAACAAGACTTTAATGTTATTGAAAAATTAATTTAAGTCTGGGTACGCTATGCTGCAGGGAAAGATATTCTGCATTGTGACTTTATAAGCTGGTAGCTCACATCTAAAGTGGACTGGCTGAGATGTTCTGACTGCAGTTTGTTGGACACTATGAATACCTGAGGGGACAAAAATGAACTGTCTTAGAAGGATATATAAAGGTAGTGGAATAACTGAACAAAGTCTATTGCTTATGCTTTAAATGAATCTGATGTTATCAAGACAATTTTTTAAAGAATAACATTGATAGAAGAAATACAGGTGTACTTGTGGAAAGGAAAATTGTATCCTCAAGAAGTTAACTGTGAGGCTTGGAACTACTAGCAAAAATTGAATAGACCCACTTGAAAAAAACCTGCACTATTCTCCCCATTGCTTTGTCAGAAGGTAATTGATTGCAATCAAAGCTTTTGTTTTCACCTATCAGTAAGTCAGCTTCTTCAAGAACTTTCACCAATAACCATAGAAAGAACTCAGAGGGTTTACTCTCCTTTATTGCTGTATTAAAAAGAAAAAAAGATGGGACCATGTGTGTATATTACAGAACTGAAGAAGAATATGTTCATAGTAGCATACGCGATACATTTGTGAGTGAGAAAAAAAAATCTCCTTTCCAGTGAGAATTTGCACAAACAGTGCTGTTTGTAAACAAAATTCACTTAATTCCTCTTTATCACTGAGAACTGTTTGGATTGCTTTTTGAGGCATTGCTTAATGATCTTGTATAATTGGTTTCACATGTAAAGTCCCTATTGGTAGTTTCACTGTGATTTTCTTATTGAAATATGAAACTCTTAAAAATTTAATGGTGAATTAATATTAATTTAATCAAATATTTCAATATTAAATTTATTAATATTTTATCTTCTCTATGGCTATGCAGATTTTTGAAAGCCACTCCAGTGTTGTCTGACAAACTACTTGGTTATGCAAAGACTACTTAGAAATTTTTTGGCTCATGTGGTTTCTGCACAGTAGTCAGGCTGCCTGGGTCGTTGGTTATTTTTATTCACCCTCTAGAGTGAATGTAAATGAGGTGCAGGAAATGGAGAAGCTAAAGAAAGTTTACCAAGTCTGATGGAGTCTGTAGTTTTGCTGTGCCTGGCTAGAATACACTTAAAAAGAGCCCTGCATGATTTTGCAGGTTAATCTCTGTTCGCAGCAGGGTCTGACTTGTATCAAGCCTGCCATGTGTAGGCACCTGAGGGCTGTCACTGACAAGGGGCTGCCAGAGATGGACTGCCACTGATCAGGTCTAAATGAGTCAGTTGCACAGAGCTGATAAAGCCAGAGACTTACTGAAGTAGACAGGCCTGTGCTAAAACAAGCTCCTCTCTCGATTGAAACCCTGTCTGTCACTTTAATCAGTCATCTCCCCTGTCAGGCACAGCCAGCGGAGAGGCTGGAGCAGTGCAGGAGGTGCGGCTGAGGGATGGCACTGGGTGGTGGCTGGGCCAGTGCAGAGTGGCCTCCCTGCTGCCCTCAGGACTCTGCTGGGCAGAGGTGATGTCATGTCATGGTGCTGGGGGTGTTTTGCAGCCCAGATGCAGCCCATGAGGTCATAGGTAGTGCTAAACGAAGACTGTTTTTTCCAGGTGATCTGTGCCTTCTCTTGTGTTTTTAATACAACACCATTCTTGTGTCCCAACTGTGCTTTTCAGAATCTGGAATAGTCTCCTGGACAATTAGTCAGCTCTTCCATCTCTATTATCTCTATTCCCATACAGAGCTGTATTGTTGTAAATTGTTGTAAATACGTATCCGAGTTCGATACAACGTTTTGAACCAACAATCAAGCAGTGACTATTGATATAGTAAGGAATATTCAGAGTAAGCTTTTTTTGGTCCAGGAAATTTCAGTTTCCTAGTCTGTACTTGACATGTAGAAATCAAAATCCATAGGCAAACAAGATATAATGACAAATTGTGAAAATGCATGAAAAATGGCTTTGACCTTAGAAGCTCCCAAAATGCAACAGACAGATATACTTGCCAAAGCCAGAAGTAGTCTATTGAATCATGTAAGCATCATAAAGTTAGCTGAAGCACTAATTAAGTATGGTCATCTTAAAAGAATTCATGCTTCCTCCTGGCAAGATGCCCATAAGGAAAAGATAGATCTGTCACAGTCTTGCAGACTGTAGCAATTAAGGTTTAAAATACTTCCCAGTCTAAAACAAAAATAGTTCAGACAGAGCTAACTGTTTAAACAGCATCCCTTATGAACTGACATTGCTTTTCTATTTCAGACTGGCATGTTCTAATTTTTTTTGTTATTGGCATCTGTGCAAAATGTACAGAAAAACAGAAATTAGGATTTCCAAATCTTTCGTTTTTTCTCACATCCCAACCTGTGAATTCTGGAAGAGGGAGACCTCCATCAATGCTTTAGTCGTATTGCTTTGAGTAGTGACTAAATACAAAATGAAAGGTCAAGTTGATTGCATATGCACCTGACTTAATTAGGATAAACACATTGTATGTGAGTATCATCTCCCAGTATAATTTTGAATAACATGCTATCTTGTTAGATCTCTCAACTCTCACAATCTATTTTCTATTCAAAAAGGTCAGTCTGGTTTTAAGGGTGCAAGGTATTCAGGGGCCCAAGATCGTGAACCTTTCTGTAGTGCCCTATTATTCTGTGTTACATTTCTGGTGTAATCCAATACTTGTCTCAGAAAAGTCTGCCCTCTGGCATAGTCATTCTGCTGTCATAAGAGTTTAGTTTTCTGTGATCTTGGTGGTATTTAATAATAAGGTCTGAACTGCATGCTTACCAGAAGCTGTGGGAACATGGATGTCAAGTCCATTAATCACAGATAAAAAATAAAATTCTCCTGGCTGACTTGTCAGCCAAGGATTAGCTGTGTTCCCACTGCAAAACCTATTCAAACAACCCACTGATTAGGTCAGCTTGTCCTTCTGCCCTGAGACTTCTTAGGAGAAACTGGCAGCTACAGCTTACAGTTCTTGAGCCTGTGTACAGATATGTGGCTGGAAGACCATAGGTAACTCTTGTGTAACGTTTGCTTCACTGATGTCAGGCTGACACCACAATTGCATAAAATCAAAGCCAAACAGCATGTTCCGAGAAGCAGATGAATGCATGAGAGGGAGGGGTATCAGCAGCACCCTGATAGCAGCTTATGAGCATGTTTCTGTTACTCAGCAATTCATTTTTGGTTTGCCTTTATTTAGAAGGTAAATATTAGGTGTATATGTTTATTAAAAGGTAAATAAGACCAATTTATTAGCAGTTTTTCTAAATCTTTTCTCATATACTGAAAACAGTAATTTTTTTCGCAGTGATGAGGTGGCTTTGATATAAGCATGTCTGAGGGGTGCGCAAAGAAGTCAAGCACATGCTACAGAAATTTTGTCTGGCTTTGTTGCTTTGGTTTGGCTAATGAACACAGGCCATGTCTCTTCTGGTGGGGCCTGGTGACCAATCTCTGTCTTTTGAGTGATCTTGTGCTGGTGATTTGTGGTGGGTGAATTGGGATGACTTTTGTTTTTAATCTGGTTAAAAAGGTCACAAAAATGTCTTGCAATCCTCTGTTGTGGAAAAAACTTTTATTTTTCTCTGCTGCAGTGCTCAATCAATGTGGCTGTTCTGCATGGTTAACAACATATCTCCAGAATCCTATTACTATGCAAAGTAATTTCAAATTATTTTGCAAATAAATTGCTCAGACTCTGTTGGATTTCCTGACTTTCTGGAGTTATCTTAAATTCTCAGAACCATTTGGCCCCATTCATTTTCATTTGCAGAATTATCAGTAATATGGAAATCAGTGTTAATTATTTCTCTAGCCACTGTTGTCAGCACTAGCCAAAAATGGAATTTTAAATCTTTGTCTTATTAGCAATTCTGATATAGAGGCACTTGTTCAGCATGGTGGTCTATGTCTCTGGCACCTTCACTGGCCATCTAACTCCAGGCTGCCCAGGAGGTCACTGGAAAGCAGAACTGGTTGGGATATTCTCACTCCAGTGTTAAATGCAGCAACATCTTCTCACTGTCTGGCATTTGCCTGGGTTTCCAGGAGCTTCTCAAGGTGCTTGCCTCAAAGCATATGGTGTTAATTACTTTGCATTCAGGCCTGGCCAATTCTGCCTCCTTCACTAGCTGCAAGGGTAGCTGGAACTAGCTCCAACAAGCTCTGTGGGTATTTAGTATTGCTGGCTCAGGAACTGGCTTAGGACCAGGATATTAGGTAAAGGATGTGGGAGACATGCCCAAGTCGTAGCTCATTGCATCAGCTTTTGGATGTGTGCTGAGAAGGGTTTTCATTCACATTTGTCCTCTTGGTATAAAGAATTTCTAAGGTGTGTCCTTAACTTTATAGTTTGACACATTAAGATTTATATTTAAAATTCAATTATGCATTTATTAAAAGGTTGAGGCAGAGTATGAATATGTAAAGTGAGAATTGAAATTAAATGTCACATTAGGGTTTGCTTTAGGGTCTGCAAAATCTGGTGTTCCTAGAATATGGCTTTAAAATCTGTAGTAGCCATAATGAGTTCTCAATATACCTGTAATTCTGAAGCTCTTGAGAAAGGTAATAATTTTTCATTTTTGTTAGATAATGAATGACAGGCCAAGCAGAATAAACTCTGAAATTTGATATTTTTTCAAAGAACCATATATATATACTAAAATGATGACAATGGAACTTGTTTATTAAACTAATGTAGTGATTTTTATCACTTCATTCTTGGTATCTTAGTACCTGATATTGGCCTGGAATGGTTGTCACGGTAACAGAACACACTGTTCCTTTAATTTGACCTTAAGTTCAAGCCCTGCTGTTGTGGCAGAAATGCCAAGAACACCTCCACTTTTATTAAAAAAATCCTATCAAATACATGCAAAAAGAAAAACGGTTGAAAAGAAAGGACCATCTGACATGACATTGTGAGGCCATAAAAGAGAAGAGCTTGATTTTAACTAGGGGACCAAGAAATAAACAACTGCTAGGATATATATGTTCACAGTCTGTTCTCTGTTTAGGCTGACTTGCTCCATCACCATTATATTCATTAGCCCCAGTAGAAGTGGCTTACCTTTAAAAATTTACTTCAATTTATGTGTTTTGAGGACCTGTTTGGTTTACTTTTAGAAGAGCAGCATTGAGAAAACTGGCTAACTGCCAAGGCAAAAAGTGTTTGGAGGGGTTAGAGGAGGTTCAAATTAGGGTCTGACCAGAGAAGAGCTCCTGCTGGCCAGTGTTTAGGGATTTCTGTACTGTTTCTATCTAACCTGGTCGCTCCACATGACATTGTGGTCTGTGACTTTTTTGAGGCTCTGATCCATAACCCAATGGAATCCATTTGGTCTTGGATGGAGCACTGAAAATGGAGAAATTCTTGGATATTGTTGGAGGAGATGCCTTTTCCTGAGGCCAGCTAGTGGGATGAGAATGTAGGAAAGATGATCTCAAAGAATACTCTGGAAGTCAGAGTGTGCTCAGATCAGTGGAGTTTGAAAACATATATTGTGCTGAAGGAGTAGCAGTAATACTACTGTAATCTTTGGAGAGAATATGGACACAGCATCTACAATGCAGTAGAAAGGGGAAAACGTGCTTTGCTGCCTTTGCATCAGTGTGCTGTGCTGCTCTCACTTTGTCATTTTTGCAGCTTCAAGGAAGATGTCTGCTTCATATGCCCTTGGTGATCTAAAGTGGTGTAGGTTTTCAAGAAATAATTTAGATAACAGTTTATAATCTCTAACTTTCAATTTGAGTACTGTGGCAATAACTTAAAAAAACCCAAAAAAACCTCATGACTTGAGCAGACCTAATGAAATCTTGGTGCTGTTTGCTGCATGGGAGCTTATGCTCTGCACTTGTCCAGAGACTGTGCTTTGCCAAGTCACATAGAAGCTGATCTATTTTTGTTTTTTATTGCTGCTGAACTTCAGCAGGGACCATTTTCAGAATGATGTGTGTCATCCATGCTGCAGCATACCTGCACATTGCCCATGTCAGCAACTGCTTGGCCACGTCAAGGTGGATTGGGTGGCTGTGTCTTTAGAGTTGAGGGACAGAACTGTGGGACCTCCATTCATCCACGTAGTACTGTACTGGCCTGGGATGTTGGCTGTGGACTGAGGACTGTCTCAAGATTAAAACAAATGGGGTGAACTTCAGCAGACTGTATGCAGCGGTCATTTGGGATTGCTGTAAAACACTTTCAGTACCCAAAAAATTGTATCAGGACTGGGCAACCATGGTTTGAACACTAAATCTCTGATCCTTTAGAATCTAATGCATGGTTGTGCTAGAAGCCAAAAAGCTGGAAAAGGCATGCTGAGGGCAACATGGGCTTGGCTGATTCATGAGGGCTGGCAAACTGGGACTTGAGGTCAAGTATGGCAGGGGACCCTTGGAATGGTACCCATCCTGCAATGCCCTCAGGCAGTGACTGGGGCTGGCCCAGGACAGTGACTGGGGTCAGACACACAGCAGTAGTTTCCAGGCAAGTCCATGGTGATGAAGCAAGTCTGATGTCCAAAACAGATAAATCCTATGGTAATGAAGAAATGTAATCTGGGTGAGTTTTCATGGTCATTTACTGCCCTAAAGATTTAGTGGTTCAATTTTCACACTGCTGTAGACTAGAAGCGTGGATCCTTTGTGGGTATGTGGCTGGTTCCCCTTGGCCCCTTTTTGAGACTTACAACTATTTTGGAGAGTAATCAAAAGCTGAGAGTTACTAGTCTATTGTTGCATTTACTCAGAACAAAACGATAGGGAGAATTCTGTTCCTGGAGAATTATCATTGCCTCCAAAGAGTAAAATATGAATACAAATTAGTTTGCAAATATCATTCTAACATCAGTAATTTTCAGTTGAAGAAAATGCGAAGTATAAATAACCTAATTGTTAGTGTTTTTCCTAACACAAATGATGCCTTGTGAGTTCTGATCTTATGGGAAATAGATGGGGGAAAAAAAGACACAACACCAGAAGTACAGGCATGTGAGAGTTACTCTGTTCTGTTCTAACACTAGATTAGCTTAGGCTTATTTGCCATGTAGTGTGCCCTTTGGTAGAGCTGAAACATTCCAACTTAGTTCTCTTTTCTGTCATTTTCATGGCTCTGATACAAGCTTGTGTTTTATGTTATGGTAGCAAAAAAAGAGAGTATGATCTGAAAACCAGTGTCAAACAAGAAGGCATTGCCTAATGTTGGTTGCTTCTAATGTTTCTTTTGAAGATACTCAACTCTTCCCTTTCTTTCTGAAAGGGAGTCACAGATTTCATCCAATGAGTTGCACTTGTTTAACCCCTCTCAAAGTGGATGAGCACCCCCTATCAAGGATGCAGCTTTTGGTCTGTGGTGTGTAGCTCTGAGGTTGTGGGATTTCAGGGTTGAAGCACACAGAAGGTCCATGCTACACAGTATGCAGACAAATAAAGGTACTTTCTCCGCCCCCCCCCCCCCCCCCCCCCAATAATGTAAAATCCCAAACCAGCCCTCCCCTTTGTCTTCCAAGCCCTTCAGGTTTGTTTTATAGCTCAGGAGTAGGCACAATCCTGCTGCTGTTTCAGACATGCCCAAAGAGTTATTTGTAATCTTTGCTTGGGTATGGTACAAACATGACACTGCAAACAGAAAAATTAGAAGCTTCAACATTTTGGTGTGCCCGTTACAGTGTATAATGGAGATATAATATATAATGGAGAAAGATCTGCCCTCAAAATGTTTGACGAAAAATTCTTTTTAGGGTAGTTTAACAAAGGTTTTAAGGGTTCAATTTTTCACTTTTTAAAGTTTAAGTAAATTATTTGTAAAAGGTATGTAATGGTCTTAAATCTTCCTTAGAAGAAACATTTCTGTTGAGAACTCAATGTAATATTCTTGTGGTGATTTTTGTTCTTTTTTTTCTTTTCTTTTCTTTTTTTTTTTAAGTCCTGGGCTGTAATCTAATTTGTGATTGTTGGTTAAGGAAAAAGAAAACTTTCAAATAGATAATGATGATCTGAATAAAAAGTTAAGGTATGTAAGAATACTGTTTATATTATTAGATCAGCTTTGAATTTTGGTAAAAGCCGGTAAATGAGAATACATATTTCTTCCCTTAGTGTTTCTTTATCTATAGGAAGGTGCGTTTGCCTTCATTTTTTATTAATGCCGCATTTCTGCTGTAATTAATGATCTTGATTCTGAGTCAGTCCTGACCAGAAGAAGGGTTAGAACAAGAAAAATGCATTTAGATCATTTTAATTGAAGCAGCTATTTAAAAGGGAGAAAAAATTCTTAAAATTGTTTCTAAATGACCATTTTCTGAGAGAAAAAACCAAATGAAAATTCTTTATTAGCAAAAAAACAACCTTCATTTTGATTCTTATTTTGCTTTTTGTTTGCATGTCTTTCAATTAGAAACTTTCACTAGCAATAGTCTTTGCTACCATTTTCCTTGCATTCAAATGCTTAAGAGCTATTGTACTTTATATTTCTTCCCTAGATTTTTTTTGCTAGTTTTTATTTAATGTAACAATGTAATATAAACCATAAACTCTCCTGGTGTAAATAGACCAAGGGACAGTTTTACCTACAAGGTACTGTTGTCTTTAGAAATAGCATACTACATGGCTGTCAGGACTAATGCATCATTAAAAAGTGTCTGAAGCAAGAATCAAGAAATATTATTTCAAAGTTCTTCCAGAACAGTATGTTCAGTGTGATTTCTATAGCTGTTTTTGCAGGAAAAAACCTGCTTTTGATCTAGCTTAGATTTTTAATTGTTTGTCTGTTTGTTTTGCAGTATCAGTATTCTGGACAGAGAGAATCTGAAGCATGTCACGTTTAGGATAGCTCAGGCTAAGAATTCTAATGCCCTTGGTCATTCCTCTGTGTTATATGTGCAAAGGCGTCAAGCAGCCTCAGACATCTGATAATAGAACTCCCTTCTAAACAGCCTGTGCAAGGAAATTAGAATACTGCCAAATTCCATAAGCATAAAAAGAGCATATTTTGTCTTATCCATTTATTCTTGTTAAAGGTAATCCAGATAATAGCATGTAATGTGTAGGTACATCTTTAAGTAATCTGCATTGAAGATATAGTTCATTCAGAGTGACTAATATATGTTCTTCCAGCTGCAACTGGTAGAAGAGTTCTAAAAATATTACATGAACTTTTTAAGCATAACTTGCTTTGTTAAACAAGAGATGGAAATTCAGATTTTTTCATTTTCAACTTGACTCTTTCAAGGTGTGTGCAGGAAGGAAATATGAATTTTAGGTTTTTGTGGCTTTGCTTGATATCAGGAAAACTTCTTATGTCAACTCAGCTATTCATCTAATTCCTTTGTTAGCCTAAGAGAAAATTAAATTAGTCTTGGTGTTGAGGTACTTTTAAAAATAAATTCTGGAGGTGATCAGAGTTCTAATAATTGTGGTAGAAGTCAATTAAAATAACCATTTATATTTCCTAATTGTTTTTCATTTATGCAATGTGAACTAGTGGCAGAACCCAGTCTCTCCAACACAGCACGGATGGGCCACTGATCATCAGCTGCTCTGTTACTCCTTGGGGCAGTGTCAGTGTTAGAGAGAGGTGTGAGGTGTGATTGCCAGAACCATCTTGGTTTTCCATTTCATTCTCATCTAGTTATCTGATCACGCAGTGGCTTGACAGAATATCAGGTAATGGGCTTGAATCAGAGATCCCTCACCAGGGGCGTGCCAGGTTGTACACCTCAGATTTAAAAAGAAAAAACATTTCAAATCTGCCATTAGGGTTGGTTGGGTCTCTGGTGTTAGGAGGCTGGCTAGTGTGGAGTGCCAACTCGGGGTCAGATGAGCTCTGCTCAAATTGTGGCTTTTTCACAGGTATCCTGTATATATTTGTTTTTATTGCTATGACTGCTTCTGCTGGCATGACTGCTACAAGGGTAACTATGCATATAGTTGAGTCAAGAATATTTTTTTGTCCAGAAGAAAGCTGTACTGTTACATTCTGGTGTTTTAGGGACAAATTATAGTTTTCCTACTTTAGCCGGTGGGGGTATAAATTACTCTTCTACTTTTCATCCGCTTATCTTTTCAGACCAGCCAGTGTGAGAGGTAGAGTATCTCTGTGTGTGAAACCTCCTTCCTGCTGAAATCCTTAATGTTTTTAGGCCTTTTTTTTTTCCTTAAAAGACCATAGCTGTATGTAGTGGGCCATATCCAAAGCTCTGCCGATGTCAGTAAAGGCTCAGGCTGAGGTAAAGTGGTGCTGCTGCCCACACCCAGGCCCCATCCTGCTGCCTTCGAACTCCTCCCCTAGCTTTAGGCTGCATCTGATAGACCTGGATCACTGGGTTGTGGATCAGTCCAAGGGTGTGGGCTACTCCTTGCACTGCCTTTGCATTTCAGCAAGGAAGGGAGAGCCTGCAGCCTCTGACCATTCTGGGAGCATGGGTTGTGTGCCTGTCCAGCTCCCAGCCAACATGGAAAGCAGTGCACCAATGGGAGCCTTTTGAAAGGGGCAAAAGGAGGGATTTAACTGGGGAGGGTGATTGTTGCTGCAGCTGTTGATTATCAGTGGCATTTGTGTTACTGTCCTAAAAGCAATATTAGTAAGTTCTGTAGCAATGGCACCACAGCTGGGGGTGCATATTGCAGAGGAATTTCTCTCTGGGCTGTCTTTTTCTTCTTTTCATTTAAATATGTTTTATTAAGGAATATATTACAATTTTCTTTCAGCATTGAAGCTACTCTTAAATTTTAGGGAAGCCACTGTAAGTTGTGACAGGAACTTTAGTATGGCTGTTAAGTTGGTGGCAGCTGTCAGCCTCGCAGTTTGGGAACTTTTTTGATGGAGTACAAACCTTGAAAGCATTCTGCATGCACAGCTCAAAATATTAGCTCTGCTCCTAGGAAAGTGTAGACAAGGATGGTGAAGTTGCCAGCTGTCATTTTATTTTGGTATTTATTTATTTATAGAGTTACTCTATTGTCGTCATGCAAGTGTAGTGGTGGGTGGAAAGGTGGCTCATTTTTAGCTGCTGCTTGGTGTTAGGGCTGCACCTGGAGTTTTAAATATTATGCCCAGTGCCAGAGGGAAGATTTTTACCAATCTCAACAACCTGACATGCTTTTAAACATGGCTTGTATTTTCTGTCATCTCACATGTGTGACAACAGATCCTAGGTTATTGTACTACAATTAGGCAGGTGTATTGTGGTCATTAGTTTACCTTTTCAAGATCCACCATGAGTATATTGTGGAATTTTGCTCTTAAGAATAATAAAAATAAATGTGTTTATTATTACCAACACCATTTGCATTTCCTGTGTCCCAAGATGAGAATTCTGTAATAAAAATTAGAGGTTAGAGGTTTGGGGAAATGAAGGAAATATTACTATAACAAGAATATAATGGCAAAGGAATATAAAAGCCTGCTTTCTTAAGGAAAAGAGGCTTGGAGGGCTGCACTTGTAATGTGTCTTAATAACTTCTAGGTTGCTGGCCAACTTGGAAAAATTCAATGGATGCAGAGGGATCTCAAAGGTGTTGAGTTTCTAGAAGTTCTATGAAAATAAGAATCTGGAGAGCAGAGAGAGATACATTTGTACTGCAGCCATGGGGAGAGCTTCAGGATGAGCTCAGTTATATGATCCCAGCTTGGAGATTTGGAAGAAAGGAGCTCTGATAAAGCTAATGCTGGACAGGTTTCCTCCAAAATTGCTCTGTTGTTCCATGTCTCCAGGAACTATCCCAACTCAAGACAAGGAGCAGCAGGGAAGCAGGCTGTGTGGGGCAAAGATGTCCAGTAAGGAGAGAGGATGCTATGAACCAATCTCAAATGCAGCAACATGATGCTGAACTTCTCCACATCAGTTTTGACTGATGTCTTGCCTATTGGATCTGTTTTGGTACAATTTTGAGCTTGTGTGATTCTCCTGGTTCATTCCTAATGGGTCAGATTGCACTGGGTTGGGGAAATACCTCTGTAATGTAAAGCTTTTTCTATGGGAATAATTGCAGTACAGTCTGCAGTGCTGCTGAAGTTGTTGCTGTGTGGGGTGGTGCTGGCCAACCCCTGCTTCATCCTTGAGTAGGGCTACCTGGAAGTGCTGGATTCAACTGGGGGCTGGCTGGGAAAGTTCAGCCTTCCACTTCTGTATGAAAACCTATTGGGTAGTTATTACCCTTAGCTTTCCTCTCTTGCTTGCTTTTATTAAAATAGGAGTCATGAAATGACTGCCACAGTATATTTCGTGAGTCTCGGCTCCTTAATAGATCCCCATGTAATTTTGGTACACATCCTCTTGGGTCTGGCAACTATAAACCAGCTCTATAGCTTTCACTATGGCAGGTTTTCTGCAGAATCTGTTTCATAAAATGGCCTGTTAAAGGTCTTCAATATTTCCTTATTGTTGCAGGCTTCCAAGGTACCACCCTGAACGGCTTATTATAGTTCTACTCTTTTTTATGCTCCTTAAGGAGAGTATTTTTTTTATTAGGTCTTGTTCCACAAGGACAGACTCACTGTACTCGGCTTGTTACAAATTTAATAGACTTTCCTGTCACTTAGTCTTGTACATGGGCCATGAAACTTCAGGAATCTCTGAGATGTAATGTTATTTAAAAAGTGCCTCCTGCTTCTTCTCTAATTAATTGCAATCAGAAAGGCTAGTTGGTGGACACATGGTGTCGCAGCTTCTGTGAAATACTGCCTGATGGCTATAAACACTGCCATATGTTCTCTGTGAAATATTGCCATAATCACTGGCAACAGGAACAGCTGATAGGAGATGAAGGATTGGTTTTCTTCTGTGTTTTTGACTTCATTTTTAAAATCTGTGAAACACTTCTTGATCACCTTAGCATTTTATTTAGTTGCTGCTACCTATACTGGGCTTGTTTTCCCATAAAATGTTATTTCAGTAACTTTTATCTTTCATGTTACAGCTGCTAACAGCTTCTTTGCATAACAGGTCCATTTGCTAAAACCACTGCTTAATCAAAGTCAGCAGTTAAAGGGAATTTTTTCCCCAAATGGAACAGATAATGTTGTTATAAAGCTAAATAGTTAAAACATTAATTAGAACTCTCAAAAGCTTGATGGGCACTGAACTGCAAGTTTTCATCTAATGGGAAAGTTCCTGTTCTTCACTCTAACATAGGTAAAAGGACAGTTTTGGGGCTGAGCTGTTTACTGACTCTTGATTTTGAGAAAGTGAAGTCTTCAAAGGTGTGATCTTAATTAATGTTAGATTTTTTTTCAGCCTTTCATCATAAAAGGGGTGGCTGTTGTAATTTGTAGTAACATCCAACAGTGTTAAAAAAACATTATTTCCTCTGCTAATACAATTTCATTACACTATAGCTGTAGCTTAGTAAGAAAGATCTTCTTTTAGTAAAAGAATGTATTTCAAGACTGTTCATTGGCATTCCTGAAAAGCTTTCCTTTGTACGCTTTGCCTCTGACATTGTTTTGAACACTTTGGCCTCCATTATGAGGAGACCATTCATTAGAAGCAGCAATCCTCCAATTACCTCAAAACAGCTAGAAGCCTCAAAAGACTGTTTCCACAATAAGTGTGATTCAATAAGAGGAAGGCAGTGCATTAAGCATGTAAAGTGTTTTTGTGTCTCTGGTTAGAAGCATAAGGTTCTCGTCATGGAAGTGAGCAAACAGGATTGATTCTGGTCCTTTTATTAGAATTGGTTTCTTTTAAGCACTGCTTTTCTGTCTCAAATTGCTAATTTTAATTGCTAGCTCTGAGAAATATTTTGTTTTATTAAAGCAACAAATGGTTTTACATGTCCCTCTATACTTTGGGAGTTGTGGGCTATTGAAGCCAGCTCTGTCTTACATGCACAGCTCAGGCTATTAAACTGTACACAGGTGATTGATCTCTTTAATAAAACCCTGTTCTTTAGAAAGGAAAGAGTGCTAAACAAATGTACTTGTTTGTCCAGTGCTTCAGAGATTACAGTAACATGAGGACATCAAGAATGCCATTTTAATGAATGAGTTAGATGAAACACATCAATATGGTCTTTGTTTTAAGCACGTCTGAAAAACGAGTATGCTTTAAGTTAATTTGATTCATGCTTTTTATTAATTTGCAACACCATGTACATTAGAACAGAAAATGTTTAGTACTTAAGCAAAGATCTGGCAGGTAGAAGATTCTGGCACTTCCTGCATGAGAATTGAGCAAGTGAGGAACGACAACTTTGCAAATCAACTCTCCTGTGGCTTGTTGTGGCTCTGGCCCCTGCAGTGCTTCGAAGGACATGTCACAAGCGTGCCTGAGGGGGGCTGGCTGCCGAGCCCTGTGGTGTGAAGAATAACTGGAGAGCTGCCCTGAAAATACAGGACTATACACATCACGACAGCCCTGATGCCAGAAATTCTCCACTGTGTTCGTATCGCCTCTGTTCATTCATGCTGACGTTTTTCAAGAATAACTCTGCTGATGTCAATAGTTACACTGATTTATATCTTTTTTTTTTTTTAAGACAAGTGAGAAAGAGGGAGTCAAATCCTCATTTCTTTTGCCATCTACTAAAAAGCACTCTTTCCATGGCAACCCCTGTTTCCATGGTACATGCTGTACTGCCCTTCAGAGAAGCTTTATTAAGAGACACATATACACGCACACACTGTCATGTGAATGTGGTTGCATTTTATAGCACTCTAAAGGAAAGCTATAGTGAATTGTAATTTTTTTTTTTTGTTATAGTGCTTTTTTCATTATACAGTGTGGTGAAGGATTATTGCTGCCACTGCTTGGCAGTGTCATGGGAGTACAGTAAAATGTGGTTCTTTTCACTGTTGTTAGAAGGATATTCATCAAAACTCTCTATTTACTAGTACATTAAGATCATTGTTTTCTAAACTCTTTTTAGGTGTAAGCTGGCATATAAAGTAATCAAACTCCTTTTGCAACATTAAAAATAAATATATGATAAAGGTTTTCTTCTCTTAGGTTCAGTGTGGGAAATAATAAAAATGTTGGCAAATTCCAAGGATTATGCAAAAAGGGTTATTCTAATAAGAAAATGTGAACCCACAGAAATTTGTGGCTTCTTTTCCATAATGACACCTATTAGAAGTTACTTTGGGTGTTTAAAATCAGCTAAATGTACAAAAGTCAGACACTGTACCTTTCTTTTTTTGATTATAAAGGTGCAACTGTGAAACTATTGAAAATTATATCATTACTTTTACCTTGAGAAGCTTCATTTATAATCATCCTTTTAGACTTTACAGCTCATAATGACAGTAGGTAGAAAAGGTTTCTGATACTAAGTGTAATATCAGTCTTTCTCAAGATAAGGTAATGCATTCTGTAAGTATGTGTTAAAGTGACACAGACAGAAATGTATCAAAATTTCCCTGGATTTTGGAGAGCTGCTTCGTGTGCTATAATTGTCTGGGACTGAAGTCTGACAAGGCTCTGCAGCTACATTTTGGAGACTGTTTAGTGTTGGGGTCCCTTCCCCCCTACCGTGTGGTCCTGGGAGAGGGGCCTTGGGGGGGAGACACGGGGTTTCCCTGGCCCGCCTAGTTCCCCATTGGTTGTTTTGTGTTCCCCTGCGTGGGCAAGGACGCTCGGGTCCTGTGATTGCCTCAGTTCCTCGGCAGAGCCCCGGCCATGCGGCTGGAGAAATGAACATCTCTGAAACATCTAGCAAGAATCAGTCCATAGATATTTCTTTTCCATGGGCCTCGTTGTCTGATACACGTGTTGCAGTATCCCCGCTGTAACATATGGTAGATAATGTGAGCAGAATGATCCCCGATCCCTAAGGACAGTGACTGATTTGTGAGTAAACTCTGGATTTCTCTTCTTGTTTTTGTTTTACTATTCCATATCTAAACTATGGAGGAACTGTGGAAAGACTCTTGGCTCTCAGAGCCACATATGGACATTTATCTTAAACTTGAAAAGATTATTGAACAACGATTTGTAAATTTTAGCTTAATTCAAGCTCAAAAGGAACTGAAGCACTTCCTTTCATGGTTGTTTAAGAACTTTTTCTATGTTTCCTGGGATTTGATTCTTACCAAAGACTTTGGAAGACTGTTTGGACACAGTTAATTTCTGAGTCAAAATATATGCCAATGGAAGAATATTTTCATGAATATTATTTAATTACCGAGACTGTTGAACAATGTCAGCTGTGTCCTTGCGAAGTTAAAACTGCTCCAGGGACTGTGTGACCCAGGCCACGTGGACTGAGCACTCTGTGAGCAGCAGCGAGGCAGTTCCCGCGCGCGGGTGGAGTGACGTGAGCTGCAGTGTCGGCGGGATGAGGCTCACCGGGAGCCCGCCCGGCCCCACGCAGCGCGTGGTGGAGCGAGCCCCGTGAGAGGAACGGCGCACGGGCGGCGGCGTGGAGCTGCGCCAGGCCGAAACGCGTGCTGGAGCAGGGTGCGGAGGGGCTGCCACTCGGGGGCCCGGCTGAGACGTGGGCGTGGTGCCAGGCAGTGACAGCACAACTGAGAGTAGAAGTGGCGACGCACAGAGAGCTGAGCGGCCCAGCCCGGCCCCGAATGTGACCCCGGGAAGAGCGTGCAGGCATGAGCAGCCCCGATGGCCCCAGCAGCCCTGGCAGTTCCAACACGGGAGCGAGCGAAAGCAAAAGAGAAAGCAAAAACACAGTGAGACAGAGAACAGCAGCCACTTGGAAAAAGGAAAAAATCATTGTAGCTAAGGTTTTAGGAATAGTAAAATGGTATAATGTCAAACAAAATTATGGTTTTATAACAAGATGTGACAACCTGGAAGACATATTTGTTCATAGAACTGCTATTAAAAAGAATAACCCTGAAAAATACATCCCAAGCTTGGGAGATGGAGTGGTGGTGGAGTTCAAAATTGTGCAAGGTAGAAGAGGGTTACAAGCAGCAGAGGCCACTGGGCCTGACGGTGTTCCTATAAAAGGCAGTATATATGCTAAAAATCTTAGTCATGTTAGACAATATCCGCATTATAATCAGTTCCTACAGTCTCCCTTTCCTAATCCCACCTTTCCCCTTTATCCTATATCCTATTACCCCAGTGTATTCCCAATCTGTTTTTTCACCCATGGTTTCCCTCACAAAACCATGCCTTTGCCAATTGTTTCCTCAAAAATCCCTTTCTAATGCCGAGTGGGGGATGAAGAGGGGGAGGGAAGAAATTAACTATTGTTGTTTAGAGTTCCAACAGGTACAAATGGAAGAAACCCTCTCCTGCCTCAGTTTCCCCACAAAGCATGCCCAGAGAGTCCTGTCTCCCTTCTGTCAGCCTTAAGATGTTCCAGAGAATCTGTTTGGGCATTTAAAGACTCAGGAGGGTGGCTTGTTTTATTTTGAAACTGTTCTTGTTATGTTTATCCAGTTGTTTTCAGTGTTAAGTTCTAAATCTCTTTTTGTTAAAAATAAACAGGTGAAATGTTGGGGTCCCTCCCCCTGCCATGTGGCCCTGGGAGAGGGGCCCTGGGGGGGAGGCACGGGGTTTCCCTGCCCCTGGTCAGCCTCGTTCCCCAGTGGTTGTTTTGTGTTCCCCTGCGTGGGCAAGGACCCTCGGGTCCCGTGATTGAGCAGTTCCTCGGCAGATCCCCGACCATGCGGCTGGAGAAATGAACATCTCTGAAACATCTAGCAAGAATCAGTCCATAGATATTTCTTTTCCACAGGCCTTGTTGTCTGATACTCGTGTTGCAGTATCCCCACTGTAACAGTTTAGTGTCTGCTTTTCAAGTGCTCTGTTCAAACCTTGGTCAGAAGATCTGTGTGGAGTAAACCTAAAAGTATATCTGTCTCCAAATAGGTTTATTGTCTTACATCAGTTGTTAAATTCCAAGGTAACCCCGATAAAAACCTTGTAGGAAAGTCAGAGTGGATCCTCTGTGCAAAAGGAACTTTGTCTGTGGCCTGAGGCTGGAAAGGTAGGATAGTGCTTTCCAGACATCTGCTCTAGTGCTTGTTTCCCTCACTTGGTCACTGAAGTTAAAAGTAGGGCAGTAATATTTGAGTTGATATGGAAAGACAGCCCCAACATCAAAAAGCTTGGAGAGAGTCCTAAGGATCTGCCACATGAGCAACAGAATGCAGCTAACAGTACCTCTGATGGTGAAATTGGGAAAGTTGAAGTAAAGCGATGAGAAATACCAGGAGCTTGTTTTGGGAAATTATATGTAACCTTTAAAGTTTAGTCTGTTAGTCAGTAGATTGAGAGCTTATGTACAAATTAGAGGATTTTATTCTGTTTTCAGATATGGTGCCTGTCCTTTCTTCAGGAACAGTCCCTTAGCAGAGGTTTCATTAACATCAATCAATGAGAATTGTGTTTTACTTTTATATTAGTATTTTTTTTAATATAATGAAAAGTGCTATTTTAATGAACCATTTTACCCTTTTAGCGTTAAGTCCATAAAACTCTGGGTTGGTGTTTATGAAAATGCTGAAGAAACAAAGGCTTAAAGTTTTTATTTATTTATTTAAATCACTGCATGTGTCTGTACTCATACTTCTTGCAGTATTACTCTGCAGCAGTGCAAGTGAGCCAGGGAAGTCTGTGGTAATGCCTTTCACCATAATGCTCTGTTAAATTTCATTTTTGGTTTTGCTAAATCTGGGCTGACTGTCCTGACTGATCAAAGGAGATAATACTAGTAGTCCTCACTACTGGTAATGCTGAAGTCAAGCGCACAACAAGCAATCCTCATAAGAGAAAGTGTTTTGCTTTACTCTTTCATTTCCTCAGTGCTGTACAGCCCATTCTTGTGAATGGAGCATTTGCCTGCTCTTTGTCATCCTGGGAGGGACCACCTGGCACCAAAGCAAGGTGTTAATGTTGATAACCACAGGAACGCTGCCGCAGCGGCTTGGGGCAGGGCACGGGGAAGAGCTGTTGATCAGCAGCCAGGCTGGGAGGCTGCCACACTTGTGCTCCTCGGGCTCTTGCTGTAACAGTGCAGGATGATTTGGACTGCTCTGTAGAATTGCAGAGCATTGCCACAGCTGCTCTGGTCGGTGACCCAGCCCTTGCACCTGAGGCATGCAGAGCAGCTTCCTGCCCAGGCTGGCCGCCCTCTTGGCCCCTAAATGTTTCAATGCCACTGTGAAGCCACTGCTTGCTCGCTGCTCCCAGGAGGCTCCTCTGTGCCTGCAGCTGGATGTGGGGCCTGACAAGGTCCAACCCAGCCTCTGAACACCTGTGTTGGAGGGCCAGGTGTGCTTGCCAGTGCTACACAGACCCTGGTGTTCCCTCTGGGTTATCTGTGGCAGGGGATTTCTGGGAAGAAGTATTTGTGGAGAAAGATCTCTTTCCTCTTCTAGTAAGAGAGAACTTATGGTGGGAGTGGAGAGCCCCTGTGCCCCAGGGCTCCTCTTCTGTTCTGGCTTGTGGTGTGCCCAGGGCAGGGCCTCCAGGCTCTGCCAGACCCCATGGAGGCTGCTCTGCATCCAGTATGGGACCACATGCACCCCCTTGTTTCCCTCTTCATTCACAGTAATTTTAAAATACCATAGAGTTTGGAAGTTAAGAAGCAGAAGACACCATGCTTGTGCTGCAGACATCCGAGGAACATAAAGTTATGCATAAAGTCATGAATGTAGCTTTTTACCAAGCAGAATTCCTCAGTGCTGTAAGCAAATCCTCCTGCAGCATAATTACCGTGCTATGACGGGCTGCTGGAACAGTGCAGCCAGGCAGGGCGCTCTGCCGCACTCGCAGCACCCCTGCCCTGCTTGGGGTGCCTGTCCTGGCACTGGGGACTGTGTGTGGGGAAGCAGCCTCTCTCACTTCAGTAGCAGCGTGGTCTGAAGCAGCAATGCACTCAATTCCTCATAGTAACAGTGCCCTAATAACAACCAAAAATATGTTTGATGGTGGATGTTGATAAATAAATGCTTATCCCGTATGCAGATATTCAAATAGTTGGAAATTCTTATAGCTTGAATCCAGTTGAGACTGTTAAAGGATACCTTGATGCTGAAGGTTAAAATCAATAGAGTGTGTTTTGATTATTTTTTAGGTGTCTGTTCTATGTCTAATATAGTATATTTCTATTGTGGGCTCTCATTTCTGTAAATCTGAGGTCTCCCTTTCTTGAATGAATGAGGAGATAAGCAATTGAATTTGAAAGATACTTCATGCAACAGAAAAGCAATTTGGTTTCTGGTTATCAAAGGCCAAGAAGCAAACCAGCAATTGAATCCTCAGCATTTATAACCCTTATTATTGCCAGTATGCCATGCACCTCTGAGGAGCTCTGGTTTTGACTGTGCTTCCAGGGCTTTGGACTCAACAGGGCATCCATTCCATGGCTCAGCAAGTTGCTCTGACATCAGGGTGGCTCTTGGCATCCTTGGAAATTTTACAGGATGTCTTCCTCAATGTTAGTGTTTCCCACTTGATTTTTGCTGTAAAAAGTCATTAAGAGGAACAGAGAGGACCCATCTAGGACCACCTCTGCCTCTTGAGGCAGAGAAGTAAGGTGCAAGCTAGTTCCAGGCAACCAGCAGTGATGTCCCTGTTTTGAGGCCTCTTGAGTAACACTGTGGTGGCTTTCCTCTGCCAGTGGCTGCTCTGGCTGCCTGGTGCTGGGACAGGAGCAGAGGAGTCATCAGCTGTTGTTGTTATTTCATAAACTCATCGTAAAGTCACTGGTAGCTGGTGAAAATGGATATGTCTGGATTTGGCACAGATGCTGTATTTGTGCCTGTAGCATTGTAATGCTGTTGACTTCACAGTTTTGGGAGATGTGAAAAAAAGTAAAGGGCTAAAAGATTTGGTGGGAAGCAGTGGCTGAGAGTCAGTTTGTCTGCCTGGCTGTGCATCTGCATTTGCAATGATGTGACTCAGCTGTGGTCTTCAGTAGCATTTTCCTTCTGAGAAAGTTGTGATTAACCATCATAATTAATTGACTATATATAAAATGTAATTATAGGTGTTTCATACCTTAAGTGTATCTTTTTATTAAAAAAAAAAAAGGAAAAATATGTTGAGAATTCTGAAATTGAGACAATAATAAAAGTAGTAGCTGGATATGCAGATGTTCATAGTGAGTATAATGGGATGCAGTAACAGGAAAGTCTTTTTAAGAGGGAGTGATCTGAGGAAAAAAACCCCATAATTGTTAGCAGTATAGCTTCACCTCAGTGGTGGCTGGGAGCAAAGGAAAGAATGTCTTTCTTAGGAACCTGAGAATTTTTTATCTGTCCTTTGCATGTGGCCTGCAGCTGCGGGCATTTTGAAGGCACTGTCCAATGGGGTTGTCAGAAGCCTGACAGCTGGCAGGGCCCAAAGCTGTGCCCTGGTTGTGTTCACTGTGACAGTGAAGGGACACTGCCAGCTTCAAGTTTTAAACCTTTTTTTTTTTAAGCAAAAACCTAAATTAAAACAAACATGTTTTCTTTGGGAAAAGCTGTTGCAGAATCAAAATAAAGTGACAAAGTTTATACATTATTTTTATCAGTAGTTGTTTCTTGACTGCAAAATTACAAAAATACTAGATTTGTGGATTTTGTTAAACAGGGTTGAAAAAAATAATTCATGAACTGGGTGTTCTCAATAAAAGGCAGTGTTGCACATCAAATTTGCTTTTAATTAAAGGATAGCTTTCAAAGTGGTAGCAACAAGTGCTAATCATTGCTCTTTCATCCACTGTCACTAAGAATGATGTGTAAATGAAAAATTTTTAATGCAAGTCAAAACTGCCTGGTCACACTTGTCACACTTCAGATTTCTGTTTGAACAAGATAAATATATTGTTCTCTAGTTACTTCTTAAAATTCTCCTTAGCAAAATACAAAGACAAAGGTAAAAATTAAACTTCTAGAAATAGATCACAGTGTATAAGCACAGATTTGAAACTGAAATCTGTGGAGTCAAGAGAAGTTGTACACATTGTATGTCATGAAAATCACACAGAAGAGGTTTCTGTGACAAGTCCTGTTTGATGGTTCTGTGGATTTTCTTATGTTATTGCTGCTTCTTTCTGATGATCTTATTTCTAATGGATACTAGAAAAATATAAGTACAAGAATATATGTCAAATGTAGTGGCTTTTATAAAAAGAGCCAATTTCTAGATCTAGTTATGAATATATCTTTATAGGTGCTGTTAATATGTAAAGATGCAGGAACTGAACTTGTGTCAGAGTTTGTAGGACACATGCAGTGAACTAGAGCTGTAAGGCATGAAAGGTAGTGCTGGAGAAGGTCTTACAGAGATGCAGGTTCCTTTTTGCTAAGCAATATTTACTAGCATTGCCTCAGCATAGGGCTCTGAACTAGTTAATGGAGCATATTCCCTCGGTGCTCTATGACAAAGGTTTTGGGTATTTTTCAAAGCAAATTAATGCACTTTGCTTATCCTTTGTCAGTGGTAGATACAAATAGAACTACTATTTCAAGTAATAGTTATAAGCTATTACTTTAATGGTTTAACAAATACCTGTGAGGAGAGATGGCAATATTTCATCTGAGAAAGGACTGAATATTAAATAAATGTAACCTCCCATTGGGTCCTGCTTTAAGCTCCTACTGGTTTTGGAAGGTGAATTTATGAGCTGAAAGCATTTTAGATTGTTAGGGGAGAGGTTCAGTAAGACTTAGACAGCAGAGTAGCACTTTGTTCATAACAATCATTTCCCTCTTCGCATTATCACTTCAAACACATCATTGCAAAATTCAGAATTTAACTTTAGTCAGGCATATGGCTGGCTTGTACTGATCTTCTAATAGTTATGGGTAATGGATTAGTATATTGATTATTAATAATATTTTTTCTCTTATTTAAGAGGAAAAAAAGTTTTTCTATACTTCTGATATGTTGGACTGAGAATTGGGATTTCCCCATTAACTCAGTAGGCTGAACTTCTAAATGTAATCCTTGAGCTTGGTACTGCAGAGAGGAAATTCTCAAGTCATGACCTATTTTGCTTTAGAAGTTAGAAATAGTGAAGTTGTTGAAAACGTTTAACTCAAGACTTAATGTAAGACTTAAATGCAAGCAGAGCATTTAACTTCTCAAACCAAAAGCAAATGTTTCCTATAAATTCTTCTTTATATAGAAAAATACTTCTGGAATTAATTGATCTCAGTTGCGGGTAACGAGATATTGCCAGTGTGAAATATTTTTGCCCATTGTGAGAAGTAAAAATGAATTGCTAATTGTAATAACTTTTGGGGTTTTTTTTAATGGAAGTGTTATATCATGGAAATACTTCTCTACATATGGAGAGAGACTTTAGAATAATTTCAAATCATTTTAGTATAAGCAACAGCGAAATGGCTATTGGAATATCAAGCCCTTTAATTATAAGGGGGAAAAGAGAAAAACCTTAGAAGTTGCATGTAATGTCTGTTTTCATTCTATATTTTTTTTGGCAAGAGAAAGCTATTTTGAAAGGGTTTGATTATTCAGCTTGTAACTAATAGTAGACAGCCAATCAAGAGGCAGTTTGTCTTTCTAGATAAATTCTGGTTATCAATTATGTCATGTAGACAAATTAAAAAAAATACTTTTAAGTTGTTCAGGTGCCTTTATTGCAATCAGAATTTAATGAGTAGTGAAATAAACTGACAAACCAAGTCAATAAGCAAATGTCTCCTACAGAAACTAAATTCCTACTGTCAAAGTCCCTGTTCGTTGCTAAAACCTGTTTCCTAGTTCCTCTTCTGATACACTGCAACACGTGGCCTGCACCTGTGACATCTCTTAAGATTAGTTGATTTCTAAAATGCTTTGATAGAAATAAAGGGATTTAGTGAGCAACTAACAAACAAATTATCCCTTGTCTCTGGGTGAGGGATGCATAGCTATGGGGAAGAGTATCTCCCTGTTGAACTATCATGGATCAAGCAGGGAGCCAGCTTGTTTTGCAGATGGATCAGTAGTCACAACAGTATGGTTCTGATGTCCAGGTGTTTCAGTGGGTTTTTGTTTTGGAGTTTAGCGAAAAGCCAATCTTTTGTAAGAAAAGAAAGCAGTAATGAGTCATTCACAGTTGTCTCAAACACACTTAGAAGCTAAATATCTTCCTACTGTAGCAATAATAACATAACATTAAGAGGTGAAGGCCATCAACTCAGTCAAATGAAATTAAGAAAAAATCTCATACCTTCTTTTTCCTTTCCCTTAAGTATTATTTATTATTTTGCAGTAGCAACCATGATGGGCTAAATGCTTTCTTGCAGCCATAATATCCTGGTCTCAGCAAGGAGTGCATAATTTGACAGATGGCTGTTGCTGAGGAAGGAGTGCAGAATGCAGGCAGGGTGGTGCTGATGAGGTGATGAATATTAGTTAAATTGAAATAGTGTGATCAGGACTGATTTCATATAGCCTGACCTTGCCCATTCAGTGTTCTTTCTTCTTTGTTCTTGTCTGCTTTGTTTCAATGACTTGTTTTCAACACTAAGTGATACAGCTTCACAGAGCTGCTCTGTATGTGTGTCTTCCAGTTAGCTGTGAACAAGGCAGTGGGTCTCCACCATGGCTGCAGGTGAAGCCTCCACCATGGCAGCAGCCTCTGCACTGCTGTGGAGGATGCAAGTTTTGGGTAGGGAAGCACTGTTAGAAAAGAGTGGCCTGATTGCTCAGATGCAACTGTTGCCAGCTGCTGCTGTAGTGTCTTCTTGCAGCGAGGTGCTCCTGTAGCAGGGGCATCTTCAGGGGTAGGAATGTCAGATGTTGCCATGGGCGCATGGCTGATTTTCAGAGGTACACCAAACAAGCCTGCAAGGGACAAAGAAGAGCAGAGTGTAAGAAGGAAGTCCCCTCAGAACATCTGCAATACCACTTAACAAGCAGTAAGAAGAGATGGAGGAAAGCAAAAACCTGAGTGCTGTCCCACCAGCTTTAAGGCCTATAATGTAAGCTGAGGGAATTTGACTGGTGTGAAATGGTAACTTTGGAAAAACAGACCTGGTGGAAGGAGGGTAATCAATGCTGCCAGGCTGTATCAGCTTTACAGGAAATATGAGAGGGACATACAGTCACAAGGGACTGGTGCTGTACAGGAAGCATTTTATAAAGCACAACAACGTAAAAAATATTATGGGAGAAGAGCAGGTCCGCAGAACCACTGTGGGCAGAAATTTCGTGCTCTAATGAAAATGCAGTGCTAAGATTGTGTTACCAGCCCCGTGCTCAGACCTGTAATAGTGCTCAGGAAATGTGAAATGAGAGTAGAGAAGCTGCAAATTCAGTACAGGCAGCAGTAGTGAGGCATTTCAACAGGTGCCCTGTAGAGACTTGGGTCTGTGTCTTATCATGATGGGAAAAAGAGAGGATGCATCCAGATGTGCAAAGTGTCTGCCCAGAACACCTGGTGCAGCCAGAAAGGTGTTACTCTGGATGTGCTCCCAAGTGGTGCACTGGAGCCTGCTTGGTAGTTAGTGACCATCATAAGATTACATTGAGCTCTATAGCTGAAGAGAGCAGAATAAACATGTGCAGCACATGGTCATTGGATTTTAAGTACAGGATCTGCAGAACAATGAGACAACAAACCTATAAAGAAATCTAAAAGGCCTATAAACACCCTGAGGGCTATTAACAATACAGTTATTCTGATAAAGTTATCAGAAGCCCCCACATATGTCTTACAGTAAAAAAGAGAATACAAAATCATCTTCAGGAATGTACCTCAGTAGATAGAAACGTCAGTGGAGGAGACTGTGGCAAAATGACCAGGTGCTGGAAACAGGAAAGCCTGGTCAAATGAGCAGTAGAGGAAAGCCCTTAAAACATGGCAGATCAAACACAAACAGGAAATTAAAAATCTCATAAAGAATTAGAAAAGTGCCTTGCCAAGGATGCTCAAGCTGTTGACAAAATATTCCTTAGTATATCAAACCCAGGAAATCAGTGGGGATTACTTGATAATAGCAGTGTAACTGGGGCACTCTGTGAAAAGCCTGGGGCAGTGAATTCTTTGTGTTGGTCTCTGCTGCTGAAGGTGCTGGGGAGATCTTTCACACAAGTTTCTTATGTGTGTGATGGCGGTGGTGTGTTTTCTTTTTGTTGTGTTTTGTATTGGTGTTGTTTGTTTTTCAACAGGTGGGTCAGAGAAGATAAATCAGCCTGCAGTGACTATTGAGAAGCTATGTTGCTGCTGTATTCCACAGGAAACTGGTGGGCTGTCAATGTAAGTCCTGTCTATAAATTTGGTTCTAAAGGCTAACCTGGAGTTTACTGACCAGTGTGTCTGATCTCCATACTTAGTGAGTTGGTAGCATCCCTTTTAAAGAATAACACTATTCAACACTTGGCTAATCATAAGTACAAGGTCCTTGCAATGTGAGCTTCCAGCCCAGATAGCCAACTACCTCCTGGGCTGCATCATAAGTGGCCAGCAGGCTGAGGGAGGGGATTCTGCCCTTCTGCTCTGGGGAGACTCCACCTGCAGTGCTGCATCCAGTTTTGGAGTCTTCAGCACAGAGAAGACATGGACCTCTTGAAGCAGGTACAGATGAGGCCATATACTAGTTTGAAAACAAACCAGTGGGAGGCACCAAGTCAGAATAACAATTTAAGAGGGACATTAAAGGAAAGGAAAAAAAAAACAAAACAAACAAACAAAAACCCCCACTGGTTCAACCTGACAGTCAGGATGCAACCTGACACCCTGTTAGTCAGGGTGAAACCTGACACCCTGTTAGTCAGGGTGATGGTAGCAGTCTGATAAGATGGTGGCTGCAGTTCTCCTGAAGTGGTGGATGTGGTTCTGTTGAAGCAGTGATCCTATAGGAGGGTCTGCTCTTCCTCAGAAGGTCCAGTGGTGGCTGTGTAGCTCCTGTCCTCTGGGAATCCAGTGGAAAGGGTGTCTGTGGTGTTCGGAATCTCAGATTATATCCAGGATGGAATGCTTGGTTCCTCCTTCTGGGTGGAGCATCTCACAATGGGATGATGAGTGATGAGGCCAGGCATTGATGGGCTCATTAACAGAAGATAGTCCGGAGGGGGAGGCAGGGAAACACTGCCCCACCTGGTTTCAACAGCTCGTGAGGATGGTAATAGAATACACTGCGACCCAGGACAGGTCACGAGGCTGATCAGAGAGCTGGAGTACCTCCTTTATGAACACAGGCTGGGAGAGTTGGGATTATTCAGCTTGGAAGTGAAGGCTCTGGGGAGACCTCATAGCAACATTCCTGTACTCATTGGGGCCTTATAAGAAAGAGGGGCACAGACTTTATAGCAGGGACTGTAGCAATAGGACAAGGGGTAATGGTTTTAAACTAGCAGAGGGTTGATTGAGACTAGATATAAGAATATCTTTTTCTTTTTACCGGGCTTAGTGCAACACAGGAGCACGTTGCCCAGAGCAATGATAGATCCCCCATTCCTGGTAACATTCAAAATCAGGTTGGACAGGGCTCCAAGCAAGTTTATCTAGTTGAAGCTGTCCCTGCTCATTGCAAAATGGTTGAACTAGATGACCTTTATAGATCCCTTTCAACCCAAACTAATCTCTGATTCTAAAATCTTGGGGAAAAGCCAGTGCCACTCTGGAGAAAGAAAGTCTGTACACAGTGCCATGCTGTGAGGGTGTTTTGGATGTGTGGATACAGGAGATAGAGTGCACACCTCTCACTGGCTTTCTGACAATACAGTGAGCTGCTTTCACTTCAAAGTTCATCAAAGAAATGAAGAGCTGTTTGGTAGAAAGGGATTTGTGGGTGCTGGTTGACAGCCAACTCAATATGAGCCAGCAGTATGCCCAGGTGGCCAGGAAGGCCAATGGCATGCTGTCCTGGATCAATAACAGTGTAGCCAGCAGGACCAGGGCAGTGATCACCCCACTGTAATCTGCACTGGTGAGGCCGTGCCTCAAGTTCTGTGTCCAGTTCTGGGCCCCTCACTTTAAAGAGGATTTGGAGATACTGGGACATGTGCAACAAGGCTCATGAATAGTCTAGAAAACTTGTCTGATGGGAAATAGCTGAGGGAGCTGGGCTTTAGTCTTCAGGAGAGGAGGCTCGGGGGACTTCATCACTCTCTACAATGACATGAAATGAGGTTGGAGTGAGGGGGGGGCTGGTGCCTGCAGTGAAAAGACGAGAGGAAACGGCCTTAAGATGAGATGGGAGATTCAGATTAGATAAAGGAAAATTTCTTTCCCTGTGGGGGTAGTCAGGCTTTGGAATAGGTTGCCCAGGGGGGTGGTGGAGTCACCACTCTGAAGGTGTTTAAGGCATCTGGCTCTGGCACTGGGTAATACAGCTCAGTTTAGTGGTTACAGTGTAGAGCTGGATTGATGGTCAGACTGGATGATCTAAGAATCACAGTCCTCAAGGTTGGAAGAGACCTTTAAATTAGCACAGGTTAAGTGGATGGTAGAAAAACTGAATGTACAACTGTTCACACCAAGTCATGCAGCCCCTGAACAAGGGGACTGTTGATGAAATTAATGCCATTATTGCCATATCTTTTTGAGACTTCTGAATTTTGGGAAAGGAAGAGAGCATAAAGTGGGAATAGGTCTTTAGTTAGTCTTTTCGTCCTCTGTGCATATGTTAATTAACTAACAAATGGAGAAAGAAAATAAAAATTTGTGTTACTGGACCTGCAAACTTGAGAGAAGTATACATCCTACTTGTTTCTTCCTTAAATGACTTAAAAAAAAATCTCCCAAATACTAGCCAACTTTATTGTAGCTAATTTTATGTTCTTTTCAGAAATCAAACTGTTGCAAATGAAAGAGCTATTTGTGTTGATTCATTGGGACTATGGTGCAGTGTGCATAAACTTAATTGCACAAATATTGCTACACAAATACTATTAAATATTGACCACAAATATATGAGTTTATAGCTAGAAAGTGTGTTTTTTATTCACTTTTGCTGAAGTAATTTTCTGCCCTTTTCTCCCTTAGGCAGTGATGTGATTTTTTTTTTTTTATAACATTATGTGTGGGTCCCAAGACCATGATTGAGCAAATAGTTAAAGCAAAATTGACATTACTAGTTATAAGTTTGATACAGAGAATGCTGTTTCTTTTATTAATGTGAGTATCTGTACAACTCCTAGGCAAATCATCAACAGTAAGTCTATAAACTTTTCTGCCTGTTAGAATATGGCTTTTCTCTGGAAAAATAAATATAAATAGATTGAATTTAGGGTTCTTTTCAGAGGCTGGGTCTGACTGACTTGCCTGATTTTGAAATGTGAGGATACCCATGAGCCTGGTTTCTTTATAACTGTGGCTGTATAATTTTGTCTCGCATGAGTCTTTCTACCATGAGGTAGAAGTCAGAATCTTGTCTCTTCTAAAGTGAAATTGGAGTTTTATTTTTAAAACCAAACCAACCAAAAGCAAACACAGCATCCTCTGGAATGTTTCAAATAAAGTTAGCTTTCATTAAAAGCATGTTAATTTTCTTAAGAGCTTGTGCAAAAAGATAACTGATATGGAAAATTAGGCTAGATAGATTCTGAATGCTTATAGGACCTTTATATTATCTCTGATATTTCAGGTAACTTACGTAAAGCCTCTAAAGTTGCACTTTGATTATGGTCAGAAAGAGGCCAAACCTATTTGTTAGCCAGGATAGGCAGTGCTGGGATGATGTGTATGATGACTGCATTGCTGTTAGATCTGTCTGGTACCTTCGAGGCTCTTTGCAAGATACTTTGTAAAACAGAAAGTAAATAGAAAATATTGAGCATTAGTATGGCCATTTTCCTGGGTGCCCAATAGCCTTCAAGTCATAAAAATGAGTAATAGGGTTTGAAAGAAAATAATTAATATCTATAGGTTCAGAAATTACTCTTTTAATGGATGTTCTCATCAATTAAACTTAATGGTCTGAAAAGTGTTATTGATTGCTTTTATGTTTTATCTAAACACACAAAAAAAGAAAAAAGTGATTTGTCTAATTTTATTTGGTGGCTATTTTCATGCCCATCTGTGGTGTGAAGAATGCTAAGGGAAAGTTATATCACTCTTTTTTTTCCTCTGTGAATGTTTGCTCGAGTAGTATGGCATGAGTGGGCCTGGCTCTTCTGTGCAGGAGGGACTGAAGAGATCATTTTAGGGAAATCTAATTATTCCTTGAACTAGAAACTTTCTTCAGCTGTACAGCTGAGGGAAGCTTGCACACATCTTATGTATCATTACAATTGGTTTATTAAATTAGAGATCCATGTGACTTGAAGATCAAGTACTATATTAAATGTACTTAGTACCCATATGGGTTACTTTGACTTCATTACTTACTTGCTAGACTTGATCCTATTTTTTAGAGATAGTGGGTAATTTCTGTTCTTTTTCCTTACTTCTGTTTCTCTTTCTTTTTTTCCGATTTTCTTAGGTGATCCAGTCACAAAGTGGATTTGGGTAGTGACAGGTAAGGGGATGATGTGGTGTGGCTGCCTCCTGTGCTTGGTTTGATGTGTCACTGAGTTTGGAGGCAGGCAAAAGCCCGGTGACTAACGTTTCTTCAGTCCATACCTTCTGGTCCACAGACCATGCCAATGCTGTTTGTCATCTTGTGCATAGGATTGTAAAGTTACTTGTAGAAAGATTGTGACTAACGCTGTGACTAAAGGAGGTATTTGTAAGCCAGACTTAAGTGTCAAGATACTTGTGTGGAGACATGTTTGGTAAATAGTGGATCTGTTGCTTCATCTGTGGTAGCTTAGTTACTCATCGTGTGCCTTTGTCTCACCTTTTACATTATGCTATGTCACCATCTCATGCTGTTGGTTTCTTCACGTGCAGGAGGAGGCTGGAGGTTGCATTCTGATGTTAAACATTACATTTTTATGAACACTGTTATAATCTTCAATCAGTTTTAGTTACCTGATTATGCAAGTTCACATTTTTTCCTGGTTCCTACTGTTATTGCCATTTGCTTGGCAGAGATGGGAAGAAGGTGACTGTTTCATCTAATTCATTACTTAGAAACTCATTCTGAGAAATAAAAAAATATATGCAGCTGATTTCCTGCATTAACTGTATGGCCCTGACAACTCTCTGACTCTTTCAGGAAATACTTAATAGGCTGAAAAGAATTTTTTTTTTTTTTTTTTTTTTTTTTTTTTTTTTTTTTTTAGTTCTATCTATCTTTGGGAATATAGAAGAGAAAGTAATATAGAATAATTTGGCTGCCTCGTTATTAGTACATTTGAAAAGTACTTGACAAAGCTTTTTCTCCTGTATCTATTCACAGATTGGGTTATTTGGGGTAGAGGCTCTGCCAAATGATGACTTGTGTTGGATATGTTACTTCATCCCTGATAGAACTGAATTTCTAGGTGTCTCCCCACCATCAGTTTCCCTGTACTTGTCCATCTGGCATAAAAATTGCTTCCATCCCCTGTCAAGAGACTAAAGTAGAGCAACTGAAACCCAGCTCTGCTCTGCTGTGACCACAGGGAGGCAGCTGCTGAACTAGGTCAGAGGGTGCTCAAGTTCTCTCTACCATGAGGCGCAAGAAACTCATGAGTGACATCCACTGAGTAACTTCTGCCATTTCTCCTTCCTAAATTCAATGCTGCCTGCCCCCATCACTTCCTTTTGACCTATGATGCTGTGCCATTTTGATTGTGAATAGAGCCCAGCCCCTGCTCAGTCTTTGTAAAGAGCTGCTTTAAAAACAATATTTTGTTTGTCGCATTCATCTTTGACTACAGTGATGACCTCTCTTATTACCCCCATCTTCTTACAGTTGATTTTCAAAAATCTTTGATCTTTGGTACATCTGTTGGAGGAATTCTAGTCTGCAGACTCATGTATAAGATGTACCAGTTGGCAGATGAAGGTATGGAGCAAGGCTAAGCTAACTTGTTCTTTTAATTCAGGGTTAATTGATTATCCTGAATATTTTACAGCCTGCAAAGGCTTAGCAGAGTGGCTGTTCTGGTTTGGCCAAATTTAGAAATATATCCTCTGAGAGAAGGCAGGCTACAACCACCCCTCCCCCACCAGGATCAGGAAAAAACAAATTTTCCTTGAAGGAAAGTGAAAGAGAAAAACCTATTTATTTAACACACAGAGGAAAAGGGATAATGATGCTAAATAATAAAACCTCTTGCTCTGCTGAGAGAAACCTGGGAAAATTTCAGAGTCCTTCCATAGATCTCTCTCCCCCTCCTTGGAGCTGGGACGGGGTGGTGGGCCCACCTCCAGGGCCAAGGCCTTGGTGGAAGGTCCTCCCCAATGTATTCTGATGTTGAAACAGTCCAGCAGAGAGAAAAGGGAAAAAACGAACTCCGAGAAAAACAAAAGTTCAACTCTCTGCAGGAAAAGGAGCTGGGGAAAAAAAACTGCTGAAAGCTGGCTGGAAAGAAAAGCAAGCCCGGTGCTTCCCTTCCCTCCTGCTCTCCTGCCTCTGCTGAAAAAAAAAAGGTGTCTATCTTTGTGTGACCTTGAAGAAGCTGCAAACTGCTTTGAAAAAGTTTTGCTCAGTTTTTCCTCCCCCCTCTCAGGCTCAATTTAAAGGCACGGAAAGACACAAAAATTAATTTCTGGGCATAGGGCAGCGATATGGGATACAACATCATGAAGTCACGCCAAGACAGTGGCAGTAACCATAGCCAATGTTTGTCCTTATGCCTTTTGCCCCTGCTTCCTACCCCAAAATATGCTTGAAACTCGCTTCTCTTTCCTAGTCTGCCGGTGTGGAGGCAGGCTGGGTTGGATTTATTCTTCTGTGATGAGATTAAAAACAATACCAATTTTTTCTGACTTAAGAGGGGAGGTGGCAGAGCTGGGGGAATGGACTGTGCCTCTTTATCCCTTCATATAAACCAACAAGGTACTTTTTTCATAGAAAGGGACAAACAGTCAAAATTTTAAACATTGGAAGCAACATTTGGATAAATTGTTGTTTACAAGCAGGCAATGGGGAAAAGAAATAGAAAGGGAGAAAGGTTATGAGTAAACATCTGTGTCTTTTGCACAGTCTTAATTTGGCAATGAGCTGAGCAGATAAGAATTCTTTTTGCTGTAGCTGGCAAAAGTTGGTGTATCATATATACAGTGTATACACAGAAAATTAAATTATACCATGCTTCTCTGTTATACCATTTTGTGGTGTAAGAAACTGTCTGCATACATTTTATGCCAATGAGATGATTAAAATCTGTGATAAAGTTGTATACTGAAGTTCAATTCAAAAATACTTGCAATTAACATAGAAAAAAGTAAAATTCATGTCTAGAAAGATGAGATACTTTTTGCATTAAAATATGCATTGATCATTGTTAATTTCCTGTGCTTTAAGAAGTTAAATTAAAATGCTAAGATTTGGACAAACTTGCTCTTGTTATACAGGATTGAATCTTATTAAGGAGTGGAAGGGTTTGTACTACTTTGGTTATTATTGTAGTTTTTTTTAAGCATTTTCAGTACACACCGTGTGCTAGTTACAGATCTGTGAGCCCAGATCAGAAGGCAGAACATGATCACCTCTGTTGTGGATGGTAAGTGTAAATGGCTTGCAGCCACTTCCCATGCTCAGTAAGAACTAAACACAAAGTATTTAAACATTCCTAAACATTTTTTTTTTAATACTCATCCAAGTTTAATGAGAAGGTACAGAACTGTATTGTCTCTACCAAATAATAATCATCTGGCTTTGGGTGAAATGAAATGGATATTAAGAAGTCATAATAAAGATGAAATAATAGGAAGAATCTTGCTAATTATAATAGGTGAAGTTTATCGATATCCATTTATTTGGTGGAATTAAGTAGTCTTTTCTTGTCTTTAGGTTATTTAATAGTCCCATGTGTATGAGACTCCAAACCTTTTTCATTGTGGTTCATTTAATTTCTTCTATTAACCTTCTGAACTTTGCTGTACAGATGAAGGGTATGGAGCTGTAGTGTCTACTGTTTTTGCTGTATGTTAAGTAGTGACACTATATTTAGATGATACACTCCTTTTTCTTCTCAGTGCTACAGGGAAAGACTTTGGCCTTCCAGGAATTGTTTTCTGTCAGTAAAGTGCCTTTTGTGTTTGGGTATTCACTTTTATTTGGGTGCATTTAGTCTGAAATAAAACCGTGAACAAATTACTGAAATTTAATCTTTGCAGATGCGGTTCCCTTTTCTGTCCTTTGAATATTGTTCTAAAACCATCTGGTACACTTAAATTCACATTTATGTGGTTGCTATAGAATGAGTATTTCCTGTTAAGGCTATCTCTGATGCAGACCGTAGTCTTCCTGAAGATAATCTTGTTGAAACTCTTCACATTGCACCATTGACTATTTGGAACATGGACCCTAAGGCTCACACTGATAATTTTTACTCCTATTACACTATTGATCCCAGAAATCTAATGAAACTGCATAATACAGTTTTTTCCTAACTGTTTCTGCCTATTATAATATCCGTATTTGTAAACAAACCTTCACGATGGAGCAGCTATTTTTTCTTAAAAGTCTCTCCCTGTTCAGAAGCCTGAATCAAAACCAGCTTGTCATATAGACTCAGAGATAGATTTGATGTTGCCTGGTCCATCTCCCTATACAGACACATTTTGACACAGTGTATTTGAGTGCTAATAATGACATTAGAAGATGTTGGAAGGAGATGTAATTTGGCATGCAGAAGTGACTTTGCTGTCATCTCCTATTTTCTGCACAATTGACAGCAGATACTTGGGGCTGAATTTTTCTTTCAGGTCAGATTTCCAAGGCATGAGACTGTCTGTTAGAAACAGATAAGACCAAAACCAATATGGAAGTAGTTGTTGGAAGTGTCAGGAGTGCTGAGGATTTTAAAAGGGTGCTTCAGTTTTCTGTTTATGAGATGACACAACAACGTATATTTCACTAGCAATAAAATCCAACCAACAACCCCATGCCAGTTTTTAAAATTTCTCACTGGGAAAATTTTGTAAGAGTAGTCTTATCAGGGAAGACAAAATTTTTTTTCAACTAATATATCTATTTTGTCACACTCTCTAGCTAGTACAGTTTAATTTTTTTTTTTAAAGAAATCAAAGTAGGTATAAATGCCCTCATGATCCAAAATGCTTTCACTGTCAGGCAAGTAAAATTTATATCTGTACCTCATTTTTAGAGTGCAAGACACTCAAAAAGAGAATGAAAACATTATCTGATGTAAAACCAAAATAGTATGCTTTCAAGTATTTCCATAGATATTTCATACACTGCTGGTTCTTAAACAGCCCATTTCATATCCCACCTCTTCCTTTCAGCAGAAACAACTGGGCTACTTATACATTTTTTTTTGGTGAATGTTAGTATCTAAACTAACCTGGCAAAACTTCCCTCAAAGAGCACCTGTAAAGAACAACTCCTCCCCAGTCTGTTCCTCTACAGCCATGCCAAGAGCTGCAGTGAAGCGCTGTGCTGTGACCATCTGAGTCCTTCTTTGTGAAGCTTGTGAGTGGTGAGGGTACCAGGGCTCTACCAGCCTGTCATATCCATTCCTGATTAGCAGGCTTTTCTTTTTGCTGATGTCCTTTGCCTTCCCTTTCCAAAGAAGGTTGAACTTCCCAAAGCCACAGCATCAGCCTGACAGCAGTGGATTTTATAAGGAAAGGTTTTGTTTTTTCTTGTATTCAGAGGAAGGGTGAGCTAGAGTGGACATTTTTGAAATTAGTTTTTGTAATTACATAAAATACATAAATGTTGTACAAAAAAGCCCAGATACTGTTGTAACCAAAAAAACTGGTATGTCTGGCCTTGTCTGTCTGTCTGGGAATAGACGATACCTAAGAAATAGCAAAGAACGTTTCAAGATTGTACAATCACTTCCCTGGTACCTGTTATAAGATCCTCCCGCAAAGACTGTGGGAGGGTCTTGTAATTTGCTCAGAACTTTCTCAGCCAGGAGGACATCTTTACATGCAAGAGATTTTGATAAATTTTCTCCAGACGCTTCACCAAATTAGATAAATCTTTATCACTTAATTTCCCTAGCAGACAGTTCCTCAGTTTAGTTATTCAGTGGATGAAGTGACATCTCTTGATATTACCAGTTACTCTTTTTGACCCTTGTTCTTGTGCTGGAAGAGATGGTGAGCAGTGATTTCCCTCTCACTGTCTCTGTCACCTGCCTTTGAATACATGTCTATCATAACCTCTCTTGTCTTTGCCCTGGCTGAGGCATTGTGATCTATCTCATCATATTGCAGACAGAATTTGTCTCCTACCTTTTACCTTTCCTCTTATACCTTCTAGCTGAGGTACATGTCAAAGTGGAAGTACACAACACAAAAGAATTCAAGCGGCAAATATTACATTTTTATGCAGATATGGTAAGATATTTTCTTTTCTGTTCTCTGCTCTTTCCTAATAATTTCTAATGTGACTTTTTGTCTGCTACAGAAATTTTGGAATAATCCTGACAATTTGACAATTCAGTTATTCAGTATAACCCCAAAGCCTCTATTCTGGTTGGTGACAATCGGCCCAAACCACATCCATATATATATATATATATATGCATATGTATATACACACACACACATATATATATATATATATACACCCACACGTATATATACACATGCATATATATAGATGGAAAATCCTTTCCCTCTTCCTAGTCTCCTGCTGCGTGTGTATCACTTCATTTTTTTTTTAAATTTAATCTGGTTTTGTATCTGGCACCCAGTTACTTAGTTTCGTAAATTTCTGTTGCAGTGTTTCATTGTATCTAAGTTTTTGTGGGTTGTAAGGAAAGGAATATTTCCAGAAAGCACTTTCATATCCCTATTCATTCTATTTCTAGACTGTTTAGAACATTTTTGTTTCACGAGCTTGAGCACAGATCCCTGAAAAATCCCATCTGAAAGCAACCTGTAAATTGTGCTTCGTCCTTGAAACCAAAGCAGCAGCATCTGTTTGTGCACCTCTCTCACATGCCTCCTAAAAAGATGGCTTATAAATCAGATTTGCAACATTAGCAGAATTTGGAGGAAGCATGTGTTTAAATTGCACTGGCATGCTAGGTGTAAACTATGCCCTGAAGTAGGAGGACAGGACCCTGCAGGAAGACACTTGGAGGGTGAGTTTCCACACTGAAAGGTGCTGTAGGCACAGAATTCATGCTCTGGCCATATGACAAGAAGTCTCTCAGCTGAAGTACAGGGTTTAATTTGGTGTGAGAGGTTAATTTCACAACTTGGTCTTATGACTGCAATCTGAAGAGTGACCAGTTGTGCAGTGGGCCAGATGCTGTTGATATTAGTTCAGCCTCTTAGCTGGAGAATTCATTGTGTGAAAATAGATCTTTGTTCTCTGGAAAAATATGCTTCTTTGAATTTCCCTATCTTTACTAATTGATCTAATTAATTTTAATAGTTTATTATCAATTTCAATTCTTCAGTAAAATCTGTAATAAAAATACTCAAAAGGAATTCTGAAAGATTTGGAGTGGAATAGTGTTTTCACCACATGATTACAAGCGTGTCCCCAAAAATACAAGACTATATGTATTTTTATTTTTAATTGGAGAGGGGAAGGAGTGGGAATGTACGAGAGTTATAGTTTAATCTAGCGAACAGTTTTGCTTCTCAGTTCTTTCCCTGCCAGATCAGGCTTTGAAAAATAGTGAAACTATTTTGAGATTTTAATAAACAATCCAGGAAATTGGAAGTTTTCATTTTGACAGTTTCAAGATGAAGTATTTTAACTTTAATATCAAAAATAATTTTTCATCTTTAAGTATCTTTTTAGAAGAGGCAGAAAGCAATTTCATGTGGAGATCACAGATCTTGATTATGGGTGATGTCATGTCCTGTTGGATAAACAGTGCAGGGAAAGTAGCTTGGCTGTTGCTGAAGATACACTTGGTCTGTAAAAGATAGAAATTTTCTGGTTTGGGGTTGTAATGAAAAATGTTTCCTAATTATCTAAGAGTAGTAAGGAAATAAAAGGAAAAATTTTATATGGAGTTACAGAATCTGGATTATCTGTTCTTCAGGTTGCTGACCACATAACGAGTGGAGCGTCTCTCCCAGCAGGAAGGATGAGAGTACTTGCCCCTTTGTACTGGTCAGTAGACCTCAGACCCAGATAAGACTAAATCTGACTGGTGGTGGTTTTTAAATATGAGACCTGAAGCTGACTTATGCATAATACTCATATTAATTTTTATCCATCTCTAGGTAACATTGTTCTGAGTTTTCTTTCCAAAAAATGCATTTCTGTAATGAATTGTGAACAAGTGACACCATGGGTAGTGGTGGATGTAGGACCAGCTACAAGAGCAATTCCCTATATAGTTAAATAGAAAATAGACAGGAAATAAATATTTACCCTTTAGTGGTAAAACTCATTATGGGAGCCCTGAAGTGTGTTTTTTACTGGGCCAGTATTTTGAACTGGTAAACGATTATCATCTACTAAAGTGGCACCAATATATCAAAGATCAAAAAGCTAATGCCATGCTGGGATATCATTTTACAACCATATATATTTCAAATATATTATTAGGCCAGAAAGCATAAGCATGTTGAATATTTTTTCATTTGATGGTAAGGAATAAAAATAGTTTAGAAATAATTTTCTCATAAACATGGAATATGTGATCAGGCTACTCCCCGAATGGTTAAAATGAAGTGCATGGGTTACAGCAAAGATGAGATAATAAATTGTGTGAATTATTCTTTTAGTTTATTTTTGTTTGTAATAAAACTTAACTTCTTTTGCAAGCACATATTTACAGGCTTTTTTGCTCCTGTTACCTTGCTTGTAATAAATTTTGCACTGTGCTGTGTAAGGCAAGTAGCACGATAGCCAATGATCAGGTTTGCAGTAATAATGAACACTATAATAATAGTACTATAAGTATTCACAGGACTGTGGTGAGCTGAGGCTACCCCTCTCTGTGTTCAGGCTGGTCTCAGTCAAGTCCCCAGAGTCTCCAGGAAGAACAGCCAGTTTCAAAGCCTGGTTACTGCATGCTGAACAACAACTTCTAAATTGTTGGTTGGTTTAAAGTGGCTTGTGCTGTGCCTGGGACCTGCCTTGTCTTCAGCTGAGTATCCCACCTGGCCTGCCCTGTCCCTTGCCTGTGCCTTTGAATTGGCATCACTGACTCCACTGCTGCTGCTCAGGAAGCAATGTGGCCTCTTTTCTCCTTCCTGGATCGCCTCTTACCAACTAAATAGCTGAGCTTAACAGCAGGGGCTGGTGCCAGTGCTCCATGGCAAAGTTTCATCTGCCATGGGACTTGTTCAAGGTTAGTCTTCTCCCTGTCACTAGGGCAGTTGCCTTGTTAAGTGGAGGGAACATATTGTCACAGTTCTTTGCCTTTAGCTGTGGTTCCCTTTCCCCCCTTTTCCCCATTTCCTCTTTCTTTTTGTTTTCCCTTTCCCTGCATTTCTGTGAGCAGTCAAAACCAATATAACATCCTATGTTCAAATAGCTTTGTGGAAATGTATTTTACAGCTGAGTATATCTGCTTGAAAAGGGTTCTTCTCTCCTTTCTTTGCAGTTAAACTAGAAACATTTCTTAATGTACGTGAAGCATGAGTCTAGATGAGTTAAACAGACTTGACTTTATTTCTGATCACTATGTAATCACTCCTGTGTTTAAGGTGCTTGTGCAATATCTTAGTTTTCCTCAAGGAATGTGTAACATTCATCTCTTCCCAAGCAAGGTGTTGGAGGACATGCTCTTTCTAATAAAATACGTTTGGTTCAATCCCAGTGGTCCTTAAAGCCCCTTAGGTTGCTGCTAGGTTGCAGCACCTGGGAAAGAGAAGGCTGCAAGAAGAAAAAGATGAGTCAAAGTATTTTTTGTGGGATAGTTATCCTCAACCTGAGGGTCATGTGAGCTCTCTGACAAGTCCTGGGATATAATATATGTGTTTCAGCATCAAGCTAGCTGGGGAAAACTTGTTCATGCATGGTCCCACTTACACCCTTGCCCCTCTCCACTGCCTTAGAATGGGACCTGCCCAAGTGCTGCACATCCAGTGCCTCCAGCACCTGACACAGGTGGGAGCCTTGTGGGTTCAGTGCTGCCCTACCCCTGAGGAATTGAAGTCACTGCTCATGTTGTGCAGGAGTGGAAGGCATTGGATGCTTCCCCAATTCTCTCTCTTCCCTCTCTTCTGCACATTACATGCTCCCATGTGGGAAATGCTGCAGAGGTTTGAAGGGTGTAGGTACTGCTTTTGTGGAGATATGTTGAAAAGTTTTGACAGAGCTATATTGCTTGGATATTTTGTAACCTTTGAAAGTTTTGACAGGAACTTACTGCTGGCCTTTGTATTTTGATGCCTAGATGCTTATTGTGTGGATGCCCTAAACTTTCTGTCTATAATAAGACAATTAATTCTTTTGATATTTTATTTTTTACAAGACTATTATGACTTGAACTGCTTTTCTCATGACTCATGAGAATGGCAATTGGTAACCCACTAATATTTCTGCCCACAAGGGTTTGTAATTTTAGAAGTAATCACTTCCTGGCTGATGTAGATTTTGTAATGAGAAATACTAGATTTATGACTGCAGGATTTCTCACAGACTGTTTTATTGCTTAGAGGAATTGCTTTCTCTGTTGGGAAAATCCATCATTAGATGTCTGCCTCAAATGTTTTGTGGGTGGTTTATGCTTTGAGAATGCTAATGCAATCATTGAAACAATAATGATGATTTGAGATAGTATAATTGTTCCCCTTTGCTTCACTCCAGACACAGAATGAGCTGCAAGTGAAGCTAGGTGTGGGTTTGTAAGGGGACTTCACAGCCAGAAGGGAGTAATTGCAGTGTCGGGTTGTTGGGTTCTTGCCCCATCTTTTAGGATTATTCCACTTTCCTGGAATAGGTAACTGATTTCTGTACATACTAGCTGAGAAGGGTTGTTTGGAAGAGTGCAGGATTTGTCACAGTGATGATGACAATTGATTTTGAGGAAAGTCTCTACTGATGCATTTTTGCATGGAACCTCTCTAGGTGAAACCACTGCCTGCCTGTAGGACTGACGTCCTTGGGAAAGATGTTACAGAGGTTAACTCTTTGCAATTCCTAATGAAGCTTGGACCTCAAAGATGTGAATTTCACAGACCTGATGGAATTGAGATGTTTCTGGGCATGCCTGCTGGATGTGGAAATTTTGGAACCTCTTAAGCTTTTGTGAGGGAAACTTTAGTGTTCCCAGGGTTAGTTGATGTAGGTTGTGAGGATTAAAGTTCTGTTTTGAAATTCAAAATATGGGTACCTAAGACTGAAATGTATTGTGGATCTGTGGCCAAGGTTTGCTGTAGGCACATGCTCTCCAGGGATGTGTTGAAGCAGCTCTGGACAGCGTGGCTCAGCTGTGTGGTGCCGGGCAGTGGGCACTGCCTGGGGGCTCTGCAGCTCCTCAGGCTCTTCTGAGCACTGCTGGGGGAGCCTGGCAGGGGGGTACTTGGCTCATCAGCTCTTCCTGTTCCTCCCATGTAATGATGAACTAGTCCAGCCTGGGAGCACTAGGCAATAACTGCATGAACATGACTCTTATTGCAGCTAAGGAAGAAGTTGCTCTTATGTACAGTTTTATTTTCTGTTTATTTGCTCTTCCACTGTGAGTGGAGTATGTGTCTGCTTTTGTATTTAAGTGAAAGTAACTTCTAAGCTTTCTGTTCTAATTTAGTATTGTTTTGCCAGCTCTATGCCAATAGCACATCTCAGCAGAGAAACTGCTTCAGTCAGCAAGGACTTTCCTTCATGAATCTGTGTCTATAAAAAGAAATAGAAAAGAGAATGAGAGAGTGATCTTAGAAACATCATGCTTTGAAGCGCCACCATGTAACCTCCAGTGCCTTAATTTCTCAAATATATTTTCCTACATGTACTCTAGGGATGCTAAAGGCATCTGTTTCCTGGAGCGTGGAAAGCAGGGTACAGAAGAAGGTGGGAACCTATCTTAGAGTCATTTAACTATTCCCTTTGGATCCTGCTCTATCTGCTTTTGCCCCCATGCCCACTTTTAAGGACCCAGCTGAAGCCCTTGTGTCACTTCACTGCTTCTGTGAAGCTGCATTGTTGCATGGATTAGCATTTCTTTTCATTTTCTACTTTCTGTGTGCAATAGCTGTGTTCTGGGTAGAAACATGCTACCAGAGAAGCACCTGTGATGTATTGAAGTTTCAAATCTTTGTCTGATTTAGCATATTTTTGCTTTTTAATGTGATTCATTTCTGCACTGCTGATCTTATTCTGTATTGAAACAGCACATTTGTGAATAATTCAAGTTAGTTTCTGGAAAACAGTTTCAATAACTTTCATTTATTTAAACTATTAAAATAGCTTAAAATACAGAGAACAGTACCACTCCCGCTTTCTATTTAAATTGCTTCTCTAACCATTGAAATAGCCTTGAAATAAAGTATCTTGGGTTCTGCTTGACCTGATTCAATGTAACACTTAAGAAGTAGAATTACTGAAAAGATAGATGCATTCCCTATTTGGCTCAGGCTATTGAAATGGGAAGGGTATGAGTTTGCCACAGCTATTAATATGGTATTAATCCAGGGTATATTATATATTGCTTTAAAGTCTTATCAGGAGGACTGGATATCCTTTTGTAATGTGTTCTTTTGCTTTTTCTATACACTGATATTTTGTAGATGAGCCATTGCTCAATATGTAAAGTCTAAATGGCTCTTATACGATCGAGTATGATGTTATTGAATGCCTTACAAAGAGGCTGTATCCTCTGCACATTAAGATTGAGTCTGGTGCTTATTACGAAATCCAGACTTTTCAGATGCTAAATATGTGCTCTATCTTACAAGCTAAAAATGGTAGACTCCTGACAGTTTTGGGCTGTTGAGGCTAAATGACTCTCTTATGTCCATCTTTCTCTTTTTTGTCCTTATGGTTTCTGTATTAGGCCCTAGTTCTTAGCAGTATTAAATATCTCTGTGGATCCAGATGGCTAGAAAGTAGTAATGCCATTACAGTCTCTATTTTCTGAATCAGGGCTCTTGTTATTTTGACTTTTCCTATAGGATATCCCTGTAAAAATGTTAGATCTTAACATGGTGATAGCTTATTTTGTGTCTTTGATTTGCTGTAGAAGCTTTCATTGGTTATTTTCAGGTTGTTAAGATGTGTACTATAGCTTCATGCTGCTTAAGTTTGCTTCTACCATTCTTATTTTAGGTGGGTTTTCAGATGCACAAAGGAAAGTTTTTAAATCATTGATGTGTACAGTTACTCCCATGATATCTCCTTGCTTCCATGTAAGCAAATAGTTCAAGAATGTCTTGGTTCATTTCTCCTTTTCTGATGAGAATCTCGTAAGAAAATTGCATGAAAACCAAGGAATTAAACTCTCGTCTGCTTTTATGAATAGTCTGTCTCTTTCTGTCCTCTAATTTTTTATTGATTTATTTTAAAAAAGTTATTCTGTGCCTGGTTTGTCAATTTGTTGGCAGTGTGTTGATAAGGACTTTATTTCCATGGCCTAGTCTCTCTGAGATAATTAAAATTAAAAAGTTCCACTCCTGTTTTCCTGCACTCAAGTTCTTTTAGTTCATTCATTGGCAGCAGAGGCACAGTCCAGTCCTTCACCCTGTCCAGTGTTCAGCTTCCCATTCATCAAGATTAATAATAATCAGAGAGCACGCACATGGAGGGAGGTATTGATTGTCATTAAAATGTTGGATTATATCTTAAGGAGTCTGGTTTTGCTCCTTACTGTCACAGCACCTGATTGAGTTTGGATGGATAAAACTATTTCTAGTCTACATCTGACGCATGATGGTGCTCCAGAGCCCTTACTTGTTTAAACATATAAGCCATTTGAAATAGGGAACACTAAAAAAGGTTAGTGGGGTGACAAGAAAAATGATCTTATTTTGGAAGGAATGCAGATACCCTTAAAAAAAAAAAAAAAAAAAGAAAAAAAAAGAAGGAAAAAACTAATAAACATGGAGAGTGGAACTATTCATAAAAGACTCATAAAAGAGGCCATGGAGAGCAAACCTCCTAATTTGATTTTTTAAAAAAATATTTAAAGTACAGAAAGTGAGATGTATGCAGATTAGATTGTTCCCAAAAGAGGTTATTAAACACAAGTGTCACTTGGTTTTATTTGGTTAGGTTATTCATAAAATTGATTGCATAACTATCTATGTGAACATGCTGAAAAAGCATGAGAACTCCTTAAAACCTTTCCCTATGCTTTTCCTTTTCCCTAAATTTTGTGGCTTGTGCATATGCGGGGGAAAATATTAATTTGATCTGCATCTCCATTCATTCGCCACTTCCAGAAGACAAAAATCTTAATTGTTTCTGAATAGGAAAAAAAATACTTCTATCTTAATGTAGGAAAACTTGGTGGAACCACCAGTAAGAAGAGATAAATGATGTGTAATAGATGTAGTTTAATACAAAAATAAAAGAATGAAAAGAATATTATGTACCTTTCAGGTTTGGGTTGTAGTCTTTTCTGGGAATTGCTAATTATGTTGCAATGATTGTTAATAATGCAAGTTTGTTATTGGTACATTAGTACATTTTTAATTGTATCCATATGAGTAGGAAATGGGTACAGAGTTCTCAGAACTGGCAAACACAAAATTGAAGCTGTTGTGAAATGAAATAAGGCTTGAATTCAGCCTACAAGTTAAATTGTTTTTGAAAAAGTAATCAGCAAAAATACGGACTTATTTCATGGATAAACTGGACCTTATGTTGACAGTCCTGTTCAAAATTATTTTAAGAGCACCTTCTTCCTTTGTGCAAAAGGTGTGAATAAATGTGCATCCAACAGTAAACCACATTTAAGATCTATTAGGAAAAAAAAAAGTTTGTTAATGACCCCAGCTGCAGTTGTTTGAGGGCCCTTCTCCCTGGTGTGGGCTTTGTATCCCTTGTTAGTACATGCAGATTCCAGCTCTTCCTTGTACAGGCAGCAGCTAAGGCCACTCCGTTGCATTTATCACATTTCCTCTTTTAAAGATTAGCATGTAATAGGTGAACAGAAACACATTACAACTTTAAATCTGCATGTGCTCTCTTATTTTGAAACTGATGGAAAATTAAAAAAAAGACCCCAAACAAACACAAACCCTGCAAAACAAAACAACCCACTAACAAATGAATGCTTAGTGATTGCTTTGCTTTCAATCTCCAAAGAGAGGATTTCAGCCACATGCCAGTGGTTGTGTGAGGGTTGCAGAGCAGACCTGGGGAATGAAAATCAGATCTCTTGTCTAAGCCAGGTTGTCCTTTCTTCTTTTGAAACAGACCTGCATATACCTATTAGGGTATTTTCAGTAATTATTTTAGTGTAATAATTACACTAAAATACTTATCTATTTTCCTATCAACCACCTTTCTCTTTGCTGGTACTCACTTGGACAAGGTGGATTCTCTTTCTTCATTAATTAGTGTAGGTGCTGAGTCAGAGAGCAGGGTCATGTGGAGGTGGAGAGAAGCAGGGGGAAGCTGTGGAACATGAATTCACAAGTTTGGCCTGGAGCAGACATGTTTCTTGATGCACAGGTAACAATGTTTCTTGTCCCTTTTCCAGTCTGCACATCTTTGTCTCCTTTGCCACACTCTCCACTCTCTTAAGAAGAAGGCTGGACAGCAGAGATCTTTAACATAACAGGCATGTTTCTCAAAGGCAGCAGTTGAAATGATCTGACACTGAATATGTTTAAGGCTAAATTGTGCATATTTATCCTTAGTTGAAAAGGATCATTAGATTATGCCTATGCTCATATGAAATCGATAGTAACCTGCAGTGAGCCTGTCCTCTCTTTTATGGTATTACAGATGCGAGTATTTTACACGTAAATAGGGCAAGATATGAAACAGAGTGTGTACTACTTTGAGCTGGGAGACATGGACCATAAATCAGGATATGTGTGCATAATTACAAGGTATCAGAACAAGTCCCGAGGGTATTTTTAGCACTGTAAAATGTTGGATAGACCTGCTTTCCTTCAGAACATTATCCTTCTAATTTCTTCACTCCTAGGTACCAGACAGTTTTGTTGGCCAGATTACTTGATATGGTAGCAGTGTGATAAATGGCAACTGCAAGAGTATATTGTGTTTAATTGCACAATCAGAGTTTAAAACTACTTCTGATTAAATTGTGCAAAGGCTCTGAACTAATTTTCTGAAAATGTCTCCAGGGTTAAACACTTTCTTAGCTAACATTTGGATGTGAAAGTCAGAGGCTTGGTTTTTTTTGTACTGATGTGCAATATTTTGGGAAGAGAGAATCACAGAATCATTAGGTTGGAGAAGTCCTCTAAGGTCCAACCCTTAACCCAGCACTTCCAAGACTATGACTAAACTGTGTCCCTAAGTGCTATATCTACACATCTTTTAAATCCCTGCAGGGATGGTGACACAACCACTTCCTTGGACAGCCTGTTCCAGTGCTTAAAAGTCCTTTCAATGGAGAATTTTTTCCTAATATCTAATCTAAATCTAGTTCAACTTGAAGCATTTTCTGTCATACTATTGCTCGTTACCCAGGACTGCCTCCCACCTTGCAGCTTCTTTTCAGATAATTTTAGAGAGTGATAAGGTCTGCCTCAGCCTCCTTTTCTCCAGACTGAACAGCCTCAGCTCCCTCAGCTGTAAATTCTTGGCTGCCACTTCAGGATCTACTTGAAAGCCATCAGTGAATACCTGGTGCTCAGAATCTCTGAGTGACACGGGCTGTTTAACACAGGCAGTGTCTTGGGCAAAATTCTCATTTTGATGCATGTAAAACTACAGCGCCAAAAACAAACAAAAAATGAGGGAGGAGTGAGATGAATAGAAATGTCCCATCTGTTTGTATTGTCCACTTGAGCTGCCATTGTCTGAGGTGACAGGAAGGAGGAGGGTGGAAAACAAACCACCACTGACATGAAAAAGCATGGGAAGTATCTCAGTGGTAAGAAAAGCTGTGCTTTTTTCTTTTTCATGTAATGGAAGCTTCTGTGCAGCCTGAGAGTGTGTATTCCCCATTGCAACAGAGTTCAGGCTTAGGAGTTTAGTTAGAGCTTTTATGTGATTATTGTTCCTAAGAACAGATTTCAACCCTGCTGTTTAGTCAACATTGACGATTACATCCAAACAAAAGGAGGGTCGTTTATATTTTTTTCTGCATTACCTGGCACTAAATTTCTAATTCGGCCCCCAAAGTACTGGATCCAGATTCAGTTTTCCCTGACTAATTCAACTGTGTATTTTAAGTCCTGTGCTATCCCCTGTACCATCCTACATTTGCACAAAACCAAAGCAGTATTCTTACAAGACCTTAAAAAAGCAGTTATCCCATGTAATTTCATAAGAGACTAACAAGATTCCTTGAGATGCCCTGTGTGTTATTCCTGTCTCTGTGTAAAAAGAAGCACCTTGGATGGCAGATGGGTGCAGTGGTAAGAGGGGATAGAAGAACAGAGCTACCAAGCTGTCTTCTTTTTCCTTAAGGAAGATAGGAGAGGAACATGTGAGATAATAGGTATGAGAGATCTTATCCATTTCATGGAAGAGGGTCTAGATGAAAAAATTCTGTCATGCTTTTGCAATGAAACTCTCCACTGCTACTGTAACACCTGTAATCTTCTCTGTGAGTTTCTGAATATGAATTACTTGTCATCCTTTTATTAAATGGTTTTCTTCTAAAAGTGAAGATAGAAATGTCTTTTAATGTGTTTCTAAGGTTCAAAAGGAAAGACCTCTGCACTGATCTAATTTCCTGAAAGCCCCTTATTCTGATATACTTCTACCTTTTGTGGAGCAACTAGCTGTCATTTAGCTTGATTTAGCTAATTTACTCATATCAATTAATTGGATAATGAGCCATAGGCAGGCTTTCAGTATCTGAAAACTATTACCTTCATTTTGCCATTTTCTGCAGGAGAAAATGGAATATACAATTTCCCCAAATGTTCTAGAAACATGTCTATTTTAATAAAATTAAATTGCCACAATGTCATTTGTCTTTCCTGTTCTATATTATTTTCAAATCAATTTTTTACATTGTTCTTCACTTACTTGTACTGAGTAAGGACGTTCTCATCTCTTAAAATGGTGATATCACTCATGACACCTGAACATCTGCACCTGTTGCTTAAATTGTGTAGCTTGCACTAGTAGCTCTGTGGGTGATATGTGGTAGATAATTTCAAACTAGATTGATAATCATAAAGCTAGTTTGCTGTCATTTCATTCCTTGATCTAATAGATAAAAGAAGTCAAACTCATGAATTTCTGTTTACTGCTGTGGATGGCTGGGCTATGGATTTCTTTTTTTTTTGTGGCTTGGTAAAGTATTTGTAACATGGCCTAAAATATTTTGAGATTAAAGGTACTACACCAACTAAAGGGACATTAAGCAATATGTGTCCTAAACGCAGACATTATCCAGCACTTAGAAATAAATGCAAAAAAAATACTTTGCAAAGGTATTAAACATTTAACAGCCTTAAAAATACATTTTTAATAACCTTACAAAATAGGCTTTCAGCTTAACTTTTATGCAGTGGTAATGTTCTTCTTCAGATTTTCACATATACTGATAATAACATCAAAACACCTTTAAAATTCACTGTATGAAGCATCTGGGGAACTTTTTTATTAAGTCTGGTACTTTTAGTTTTATTATTGGTTAGAATTATTACTATCTGACTTGTACCTGCCTTTTCTTTATGCTCCCACCTAGGTATATTAGTCAGTTTAGTCATACTGAACCCTACTGATTTTGACAAGATAGAGCTTTCAGCAGCAGTCCAGGGTCTCTGGATTTTTGACACTGTGTATGGACTTCCAAGGTGACTGGTGTTTAAGATGCAATCTTTGCATCTTAAAGATACCTCCTCTGTGAGCAGATGATGTCAAAATATATGTTTCACTTTATATACTGTGATTAATTTCTATGAGTTTGAAATATCACACTTCCTATGCAGAAGGGCTGGATCTGTAACTTTTGTGTTTGTCCTCATGACAGGTCTGTTTTCAATACACAGTCCAAATGTATGCCTAAAGCAAATAAACACGCTAAAGAACTCACACGTCTAAAGAAGGTGAGGTTTTTTCCATATTTGTGTTATTCTTATTTGTTTCAAACCATGTAAATCATACTTGTTCTTAGCAGGAAAATTGTAGTGGTGGGAAATTTTACATTAGCCCTAAGATAGACCTTGAATATTAAGGGTGAATCTTTTAAGGTTTTAATATGCGTTAATATGCATTTTCCAACAGTTAGTTGAAACTCTAAAGGTGCATTTTGTGAAGGCCTGCAGCATATTCCTGAGGGCTCGTTATCTTGTCAAAGCTTGTAAGATATGGGCACTGCAGGAGTGATGTTGTTACTCAGTGGGTTAATATGGAGTTAGATTTTTTTGCATGGTGCTAGGAGGGAAATGCTGCAGTAGATACAGATGGAGATGAAAATGCAAGATCCTGATTCTAAATTTGTTTTGGACAAATTGGATTTGTTGCTCTTCAGCTTTCATTCTGAAAACTCTCCTGTGACTATTGTCAGCTGAAGTGTTTGACTGAGAAGTGTGCGCATTTTAGTGATGGATATAGTGATCCTGGTAAACACTTTGGGGCTTTCGTGATGCAATATGCTGTGTAAGTGTTTGTGTCGTTTTATGAGGGAGTGGGCAGAAGCTTATTGAAGTAAAAAGTAGAATAAAGCCCACACAGTTTCAGCAGCCATTAGTTTCATTAAAGCTAGTACAAAGATAGGAGTTAAATGATTTGTGGATATATACAAATGTCTTAAAGTAAAAAAGCAACACAGAATCCAATGCCATTATTGCTGGGAGAAGTGCCAGCATTCTCATTATTTTTAATGACTTCCAAACTGGGCCTGTAGTGACTGATGAGGTAAGCAATTTCAGATGGGAAATGTGATATACTCAATACTGGAACGTGCTGAATGCCCTCAGTTGTTAGGGGCCATGGCTGTGCTCAGGATACTGTGAGAGGTAGCAGACAAATTGTAGGTTGAAGGTCACTTCTCTACGAAGAGAAAACCGAAATTTTTTCTATGTTGCTGAATAAAATAGAACAATCCAGATGATAAAAATTGTATGTAATGACACTGCTCATGAAAAAACATTCATCACTGAAGAAAGATAGATACTAAAGAAAACAACTATAGCTCTTTAGATTCATTCCAATATTAAAAATAATTTTAGAAGCACCAGACAAAACCCTTAGTAACTGTTTCTGTTTATTAAAAAAGATAAGCATCTTACAAAGATATGGTGGTTGTTAATAATGAAGTGACAGCTGTGAGAGGCACTTACCTCAGAAGCAGGTGGCCTGTGGTTCCCATGTGCCTGATGTCCCCCTCCTGTACTGCTGGGTGTGCTGGAGAGCTGTGTCCCTCAGAAATCCCACCAGCACTCATCTTGACTCCTGGTAGGGAGGCAGTGCTTTGGTGTCTCCTCCTGTGTAGGAGGGAGTTTGCAGAAGTAGCTCCTCCAAGAGGGAAGGATCCCAGTTGGAAACACCCCTGACTGCCTGTGGGGCTGCCTGGCTCCCTGGGCATTAAGCAGGATGTGTGAGTCAGAAGTTCTGAACAGTAAATCAGGGAAACTGCAAATGCTGGAAGTGTTTTAATGGTAAAAAAGGGATTTCTTCAGAACCTGGGCTCCTTTTTTTCCCTCTGGCACATAATTTCTGTATGTAGAACAGGAGGCTGGGCAGCTTCTTGCCCCCATCTGCCCCAGGCTGACCTGTTGGCTAGCCTGGGGATAAGGCATCCCTTATCATCCCTTCTGGCTGGGTGTACCTGCAGAGCTATGGTTCCTATTGTGCCAAATATGCTAAAAATTAAAATATTTTCAGTTTTTTAAAGTTGCCTATTGGGACTTAAGGCAATGAAAAACAGTGCTTAGTGCTGAGCAGAGAAGTTGTGTAGTGCCACTCATGTGATGATGAAATGTCAGCTTTGGAAGTTAAAATTACTGGAAAGATGACCCAGTGATAGCACACAAACCCAAAAATTTGGCAAATTTAAAGCTTGACACAAAGCTGTGATTTTTTTCTCTCTTCTTTTTTTTAAAAATTTATTTTTAAATGATGGAGCTTGCTGTGATATGATACTTTGAAAGCTAAAAATATAGCTAGTTTGCAAAGATATTAGATAATTTCATAGAATATTGGTCAATTGATGGCTATTAAAAAAAAAACATGACAGGCAGCCCCTATCTTAGGAAACCCATGAATCACTGGCTGCTCGAATTTCAAGAAATAAATCAGAGGAAGGCTCATTCTCTGTGCCTCTCTTTTGGTCACTCCATTACTGATCACCACAGAAATGGGGCACAGTGGTGACCTCACCCCAGAGCCAATGCTGTATGCCTGCTCCCACGTCCAAAGGTTATTTGCAGGGTCAAATGTAGATGTAAGAAGTTATTATTGTCTCATTTATATTTCAGCTGGGAGCCTTGCAGTCATCATCCAAGCCGTTTGTGCCCTGGTGGTCCTGCCTGATTTCAGGCACCCCAGATGTGGTCTTAGGCCAGAGAAGGTAAAGAACATCTCTCAGCAGGCTAAGTAGCCTCTGCAGCTGAGCCACTGCACATGGAGTTGCAGCCAGTGGAAATTCAGGTGAGCACTCTACTGTACAAATTTTCACTGCCCTTGAGTATAAGTTACTCTACACACATAGTAATATCCATAATTAAAATGCTCCCTTGAAGTAAATAATTAAATGAGGATTATGGTTATGAGCCAGAAAGTGACACAGGTGACAGGGTTACCTTAAGTAGGACAATTAAACTGTAAATTAAAATTAAATTTCTCCATGTAAGTAGAATATTGTGTAAGGTAATTATCTAAGAGTAATAGGTTAGGTCTGTACACTGTATCAATAAGTCCTAGAGATCTTTAGAAAACAGATTTTCTACCCTTTTTTTTTTGTATCTTTATTAAAAAAAAACCCCGAAACCCCCCCTAATTTAAATGAGAAAAAAAGCCCAAAGGACAGTTTCAATGTTTTTTGGCAAAATTGATGTTTTGTTGAAGTTTCGTTTAAGTGACGTTTTTCCTTAGCAAATGCTTTTATTTTTTTTTAATGTAGTGCAGATATTGAGTCCTGTGGGAGTGTTTGCTGGAGAGATGCTTCTGTGCCTGAGCAAAGCTTGGTTAGAAGGAGAATGTGCCATCAAAGTTAGAAAGTTACAGCTTCTCACTTACAGCATGCACTATAATTGGTTCTAGCTATTAGTACCTTTGTGCAAGCTCAAAGATTATTTAGTACCACATTACTGAATTCACTATATTTCATGTTTTAAAAAAAAATAGTTCCTGTGTGAGTTAAAAGTCAAGTTTTATTTCATTCTGTTTTAACAGAATTAATTTATTCTCCAGGTACAGAGTGATCCTAGGTCCTGACAGTCCCTAAATCAAGGAGTTATGAGCTGCACAAAATGTTCTCTAGATAGTACAAACATGTTTTTGCTCTTTATTTTTTTTAAAACAGATCAGTGTTGTAGAAAATACTAGTTGTAAACAAAATTTTGGAAAAAAACCCCTGGTGTCCTAGTCCAAAGTAAAAAAATCTTTTCTGAAAAAAAGGTCATGATTTTTGAGAAAAAGAAAAGATTTATCTTCCAAGGAAATGGTGTTTGAAAAACACTGTAAATTGATGCTACAACTAGAAGTCAAAAAATAGTGGGTTTTTTTGTTTGTTTTTTTGTTGTTTTTGTTTTTATTTTTTTTAATAAAAATAATGAATAGAACTAAGTATAAATTAGCTTTAGGCGAAGTAGATATTTAAAAACAAATTTCAGGAGTTCTGGAGGCAATCTCAGAAGCTTTGGGCACTTTTAGTACTAACTTCATTACCCCTTTTGGAGTTACAGATATTTTTGGCTTTGCCCAAGGGAGTAAGGCAGCAGCCACTGCAGGTGCAGTTAGGGCTGTGTTAACGGCAGGATTTACCAAATCCTTGTCCCTCCTTACACAGCCAGTCTGACCTTGTTCACCCAGTTACTTTTGGGAGTCAGAACGCTGTGAGCATGTGAAAGGTCTGTGCCCTTCTGTCCTCAGCAGTTTACCAGCAGGTCACCCCTCTCCTGTCATTGCACAGCCCGGGCATGCTGCACGGTGGCTTTCTGGGAGGGAAACACAGCTGGGGCTTGCTGCTATCTCAGCTGCTTTGCTGGTGTTATTTATCACAAAAGTAGGAGAATTATGTTATCTGATGCTTAGATAATTTGTTATGATATGCTACACTTGCACAGAGTGGGATTTTTATTAAAAGTTTTGTTAAAGTTAAATAATCAGAAATTCTGATTTAAAAATCCAGATTAGACTCTGAATAGAGTATTTCTGTATCTTTTTTCAACCTTACAATTTAAACCATGCCAGGCTGCTAAAACAGAGCATCAAAATTCCTCAAAATATTTTAATACTTCTCATTTTTTACTGACTCATTTTATACTGTAATTTTTAAACTCTGCTTCTAATGTTATGTTTTAACCAATTTATTAAGAGAAACAAGATTTTGACATCTTTGTTACTCTCAATTCAGAGAGAAAGGAACAGTTCTTTCTTTGATGTACGATCTTAAAGCTGGAACAATTTAAATCACTTTTTGGATATTGTACTCCGTTTAGTAAAATATTTAGTGTCATTATGATAGTGTAAACCATTAGACTGCAATTACACTAGCACAGCACAGAGCCTAATAGTTCTTTTGGAACACAACAGTGATGCATGATTGCTCCATTAGGATTGGAAGTCTTGAAGCACTAAGGTTATTAAAAAAAATGAATCACGTTTACGGTCTTGATTTTGTTAGATTGTAATAAAAATATCTTATTTATGGATATAAGTACTACTGTGTCAACCTCTTAACAAATTATTAAAAAAATAGTGCAAGAACTAGTAAGGGTTCTTTGGATTATGATTATGAGTTTCTTTGCCTTGCTAAAGCTGGAAATCCAGAACCTCATCTGTATCTTCCCAAACGTGTTTTACAGGCAGGTTGTACTGCGGCATGTTTTCAGGACTTAAATGAGACTGCTTTTACAGATATTTATGAGCAGTGTTTTGAGGATTGTGAGAAAGTTTAAATCATGTTATTGGCTAAATATTCTTTTTCAAAAAATGCCCAAACGTACAGCCAATATACTCACATAATTTCAAAGACAAATATCGATGAAAGGTAGGAGGAAGCATTTTCTTTTTGCTACCTTGCTTAGCTTGGAAAGCATTTAATAAGAGAGTTTATACACATAGCCAGCTTTTCACAGCAACAGGGGAATAAAAAGCATTTTGAAAATAAAAAGGAGATAGTAAAAATTTTAAAAATGAGATCAGCCACTGAAGAGCTGCATTAACACTGGTAGTAACATTTAACTAACAAAAGTGATTTCATTTGAAATTGCTGGCATTTCTTTACATTTGGGCATATGGATGTCAGTAGCACATCTGCCTGTGCTTAATATAGTCAGAGACTGCAAAAAGACTGAGCTAGTCACCACTGAGAAAACTGTTGGGGACTAACAACTGTAGGTATTTGAAGATAATTCCTGATCCAGCAATTGATATACTGAAAAATAAAGAAGGAAAAAACCATAATTGGCTGACAAATTCATTTGAGAAATTAATTTAGAAGTTTAGCAAGAATTTCTGGGGGTGTGAAAAAACCCTTGAATTTTGGGCTGAAAATTATTTGTGTGCACTTCAAAAGTGGAACAAGAATGAGTTTTGCCTTTGATGACACGAGGGATCCTGGGCTTACCCTGGTGTTGCAGGAGTAAACATGCAGCAGCTGGGTGATCAGCTGGTGCAGCGGCTGAGCTTTCCTCATTGCATTCTTGCTGCAGGAGTGCAACCAAGAGAGAGGAGGAGCAGAAATCAGAGGGAATATGAAGAGTGAGCAAGATGGTTAGACTGCAAGAATAAAGAGAAAGCAAGAAAAAGAGAATGTATGGAATAGACAGAAACAGTGATGTCCCTTACTGTTGGGGCCCTCCCCCTGCCATGTAGCCCTGGGAGAGGGGCCCTGAGGGGAGGCACGGGGTTTCCCTGGCCCTGGTCAGCCTCGTTCCCCACTGGTTGTTTTGTGTTCCCTGCGTGGGCAAGGACCCTCGGGTCCCGTGATTGAGCAGTTCCTCGGCAGAGCCCCGGCCATGCGGCTGGAGAAATGAACATCTCTGAAACATCTAGCAAGAATTGGTCCGTATATATTTCTTTTCCACGGGACTCGTTTGATACATCGTGTTGCAGTACCCGCGCTGTAACACCTTACTGTAATGGATTCCTTGTTGTGAGTGGTGGATGAAGAAAATTTGTAGACTTATAACAGCTTTTAGGTAGAGTTAGACAATATCATCTGTCGTAGCTCATTTCTCTTAGTTTGGATGACTTGTCTTTCACATTGAAAAGTAGTTCAAGTCAGTGGAAATAAACTTTTATCTTTGACTGATTAAATATTGCTTAACTTGCATTCTCTGAAATAAGTGTAAAGCATATGGAATATGTTAACTGTCTGCATCTGCAATTAACCCCATGCTTAGGTCTATGTGAATTATGGTTTTGATATGGAATTTAAAAATGTGAGCATAACTTAAAACACTCTATTAGTGAGAAAGGGGGTGTGTTTTAATATAGAATTAACAAATATGACTCAAGGGTAGAAGGTGTTGCTTTAGAAAAATGATACAGTTTAAATAAGGCAGTTGAAAAGAACACATTAAAATAGCTTTTTAAAAATGTTTGTTCTTTGAATTGTGTCCATTATCTTGACAAGAACATGTAAGAAATTAATTTGTATGAGCTGTGGTATAGGAGAGACCTGGATCCTTTTAAGGGTACTCTGGAATGGAGGGTACTGCATTCTTTGCAGTAATTTTCTTTTCTTTGAAGTAACGCAGAAATAGGCATGAACCTCTAACATTCAGGGTCATGTCACAGTTCCTGGATTTGGACCAGCAGCTGGACCCATCCACCAAACTCCTGCGGGCTTGGGACTCTGCTGACTGCTATAGAAGACAGTCCTATGGCTGATAATCTGTTCCAGTAACACCAATTCCTTAATAGCTGTCAGGAAAAAAAAAAGTAATTTGAAATATGGCAGTACTGAAGGAAACTGCTTCAAAAAGCTGCAAGTCTCTTCCTCACCAACTTTTATTTAAAGAATCCCAGGCAGAGTATCTCAGCATGCACAACACAGGCTTGTGATCTTTTCTGTGTATTTTAGTGGCAAGATGGATGTTATCTTCCCTCTTATTTGGGACGCTTTCTAACAAAATTTACCTGCCATTGTGCAATTGTCTCTCACCTAGATAATGTGGGAGAACTGCTAAAATGAAGCAACAAAAGTGCTGTATAAATTACTTTGTTGTGTATTAGCAAAAGTGTATGTAAAGAGTCCTGTATAGCCTTTTAGGGCAAATCCAGTTCCTCCCCTGTACGCTGTAGAAGCACTGATAGCTTTAAGTGAAAGTTGGAGTGAATCTGTACACTGGCAAGTGACTTTAGCTGTCTGTGCCTTGGCGTTGACTGCATCCTCTGGCTGTTCACAGCAGCTGCTTCTTGTTTTCGAAGCTCTTCCCACATTTTATTGTTTAAAATGAACTCTGGCTTTGAATACTGTAGCTTGATTTTGTTGCTGTTCCGTTTTGTGGCGCTCTTGCAAGGATTTTTTGGCTTATTTTCTAGAGGAATGAGGTGAATATGGCCGTGCTGGTGTCTCCAGGGCACTTAGTAACTGCTGTGCTGAGTTTCAGCCACGTTTGATGGCATGAGATGTGTGGGGTCCTTCCCAGGCTGTGCACCATATCTCCACCTGTGTCACTGGGGCACCCCCACTTGCCTTGTTGATGCCTTGTACTGGCAGAGCTAATCTTAGCACTCTCTTTCTTGATTACAGTTTAATGTAGTTAGTTAGGATTTTGAAGTTCGTTGACTTGTTTTTTCTCAAATATCAGCTGTCAGAAGCTCACTTAGGTCTCATGAAACAGGTGCAGTTTTTGAACTGATTTAAATGAAGAAGGGAGAGACATTTGGTAAATATTAATTGGGAGACATTGAGTCAGGAGAGCAGGCAAAATGGAAAAAAATTATGAATTTGACAGTGCCCAACAAATGTTGGGGGTTTTTTTGTTTGGTTTGTGTTTTTGGTTTTTTTTGGGAGTTTTTTTGTTTGTTTGTTTGTTAGGCAATGTAGATATTTGATTTTGTGATTCTGTGGAGCCCTTCAAAAGGCTGTGCTCTCTGACTCATTAATGGATGGAAGCATTTGTTACCCGATTGTGTGGCACCTCAGTCATTATCTTTTTCATGAGTGTTCTAGTTTTGGATTCCTTCTATGTCTTCTAATATTTCAAAGAAGTAAAAATGATAACATGGGAGATAAACATGGAGATTTTTTCCATCCAAGTAACATAGATTGCAAAAAGCTTACCTTGAAGCATTGAACATGAAGTGAATACAGGAGTCCCAGCCCATTTTAAATGCTATCTTGGTTTTATGACAACTATATTACAGTTTCCTAATCCATGGACCTACCTTACGGGAAATATTTGTAGATAAAACTTTGTGGATCGTGATAAAGTAAGGAAAATGTTCCTTTATTCTCTGATGATGCTGAAATCTAAAAAAAAATATTATTGCCTACATGAAAAAAACAGGAAAAAATGTTATTTATACTAGCCAGTACATTTCTACACATTTTTCAGTGAGATTTTTGTTTATTACTGACTGAAAGGGGAACTTTGACAGTGGAAAGAAGAATTCATTGTGTTCAGACAGCAAGAAGGCTATGGATTGCATCAAGCTCTTTCCCCCTTGTGACTTTTCTTCGTTTGTGAACTAAATCCTCTGGTATTTGTGTGCTCAGAGTTTTGCATGGAGCACTTCAACACAATGTGCCTGCTTGGGGGAGTGGAAGGAATGGCACACTTTTAACAAGTGTCCTTGAGGCAGAGAATGACAGGAAGGCACATTGCCATGCATCATCCTTTATTTATGCATGTGGAGTGCAAGGTAACCCACACTGGGGTCTGCTGTGGGAGAAGGCACAGCGGTGTCACAGAACTCTGAAAGTTCAATAAAAGCAATGAAGGACGTGCAGCTTCTCTGTATCTGCTCTGCATAATGGCAACTCTGGTTTTTACAGTGCCTGGATGCTTGGTTGTCCTGGGATTTAGTGAAGGACATGCTGAACCAGTGCATTTGCTGTGCGTACTTCATGCTGATAGTCTGGAAATGGAGCAAGTCAGAGAGAAATGTAGCTTTTGGGATCATTAAAAATCCATTTTCATTAAAAGCCATGTATTGCAGTGACATACTTATTTACACATTCATCCCCTGTCTGCCTATGTCTTACAGATAGAGTGAAAAAAGAGGCTTTTCACAACAATTTTAAAGCCTAAATGAAAGAAAAGCATTCTATTTACCTTGAATTACTTACACGCTGCACTTGTTTGGCTCTTTTTCACGCTGTGTTGAATGGCAACTACTCTGCATTCTTTCTTTACCTCCAGTTCCTTTTGTCCTATCTATCTATCATTTGTTTTTATCTATCTCTTCCGCCTATCTATTTCCTCTTTGTGCTTGGAGTTGGTTGCAAATTATATTTGTGATGCAGGGAGCTTACAATCTGACTGTCTTGATATTATTTTATGCAACCATGACTACCGTAAAAATTGGCTTTACCGCCTATTTTGTGTTATTGATTCAAGCCCATTTCAGAATTAACTTGTTTGGAATGATCTGGCAATGTTGTGTGCCCTAGGTTCTCTCAGGAAAAATTCATCTCTCATAACTAAATGCAATAAAATGTTCAAATATGTCTAAACACAGTTATATTTTGAATTTAGATGAAAACCTTATGGAGTCAATCAAATATACAAGGCATGTGCAAGTTTTAGTCCTAGACTTACAAGTACTGTACTGCAGAAAAAAAGTATTCAGAGATCAGCTTTTTCCTAGAGATGTGTCCCTTATGTAGGCTTTATGAAATGCCTAATCTCATCATTCATGTTTCTATCCTGAATTGGTTCGACATAATTTTGACATTTTGACTGTAGGACTGTATCTGTAATTTGAGATTATTGCCTACATTCTTTTAGGGATTTGACGTTTCAGATCTTAGTTTTACATTTGTCCTCATGGTTAGGTAGAAATATTTGTGTGCTGATAGCCAGTGGAAAGTAATCTATGAAAATAAATCTTTCCTCATTAATGGCTTGACTGGTCAAGTTTGAACTTTATCTTACAAATAGAGAAAATTAGATGCTGGTATAAACAGGAAGATTTTAGAACATGAATTTATTGCAATGTTAAAATGTCCAGGTGTTAGAAATTGTTCACTGACATCAGATCCTGTCCTGACTATCGTTAACTGACTCCTAAAACCAGGTAAAAAAAAAAAAAGCTCATCTCCAATCAGAATTTTTTCCAGGTACACAAAAATGGGAAGTAAACTTCTAATGACCTAATAATTTTAGCCTATTTCATTGCCATCAAGGCTGCCTGGGTAAGAACTACATCTCCTGAGTTGCAGATTTCAGGTTTGCTGGTGTCCCTGGCTGGTGACAGAAGCCACTGGCATCTGTGCAGCCGTGCCCAGCCTCCCTGACCAAGGTGTCCTAGGATACATTGTGCTCTGGGAGCAAATTAGCTTTTTTTTGGCTGGGGGAAAAAAATGTATGCCAGATACGCTTTGAAATGTTTTGGTAGTTCTGGAACTGGGATACAAATTCTTCCTGTGTTTCCCTTTATGGTTTTTTTCCTGACTGGTGAATCCTAGTTCTTCACTTATCTCTTATTGTCTTTCAGAGTAGAGAGTCTTTCTTGAGTGTGTATTTTAAATGTGTGGGGAGGAAAAAGCTACCCAGGTGAGTAAACAACAGATCAAGTCTATCCTGAGAGGAGTGCAGTATGGATAAAGAGATATTATAATTCCTCCCACATTTGTGTTTTCATCTATTATGAGATATATACATGTGCCTTGTTAGCAAAGATGTTATAATGCAAAAGCTAAAGTTTTCATATCAGAGGAAACATATATTGTTAAATGAGCTGAGAACATTCTCCCAAGGGTTAGCATTTCTCTTGTATGTGTGAAATCCTACTGAAACAAATGGCACTATTATTTTAATTGGATCTTTTGGTATTAGAACATTTTTCTTTGTACTGTAGTAAAGAACCTTCTTTTTCTTTCTTTCCTGAAAATGGGAAATGAATAAACACAGTCAATGGATTAAAACATTTATGACTTCAGCAGTAGACTATACCAAAATAAATAGATGCACATACACATATATGAGTTAAATTCATGTTTTATTATGCATTCCTCCACTCTCTCTGAAAATCTAGAAACAGGGTTTGCACTTTTAAAATAAGTATGATTAAGATTTTGCCTTGTCCTTTTGGTTGATACCTTGTTTGCAATACTAATAATGACAGAGGCACTTAAACCCAAACCAAAACTACAAGAAAAAGTTACCATTTTTAAGCAGAACATAGTAAAAAATTCTGGAAAAAGATTGTATATGTTTAATAAGTGAATTACTAATTGGGGTCTGACACTCCTGACAGTTGTGAATAGATTTCAGTTCTTGAGCTGCTATATGCCTAATTTGCTTCCATGAGTGAGGGATTATACAGTATAATAGGTTAAACTTCTATAGACTGTTCTAATCTGTTTTGTAGAAGACCAGAGAAGGAAGGGAGGAACTCTGTTTATTATGTTGTGATCAAAAGCTCAATAGAATAGAAATTTTCTATGAACATAGGCTTGAAGACTAATTTGTTGTATGTTTGTTTCCTCTCTTTTCTGCAGCTGTTCAATTACAAACTGTTACTGCTGGTCAGAAAACCAAATATCTATTCTCTAGAGTAGCTACATTGTACTCCAGCGTTTGAAGACTTGGTTTCTTTTATAATTGGACTGAAATATTGATTTTTTTTTAAAGGAATTCTCCCACGCCTCCATCTGAATAATATCTGAACATGCTCATGTATGTATGCACTGTGCGTTTAATATATTGATACAATAATAATATAAAAATGAAAACAAAATTAATTGCACTTATGGAGGCAAAACAATTTTTAGTCACACAGAAAAGATCAAGGAATGATTTGTTAAGGGCAAAATGAAAAAGTTATAGGGTTAGTACTAATTATGTTTTCTTGTTTGCTTTTACCAAGTCTATGCATATGTCCTTTAAAAGGACAAATAAGCTTTGAGGGGAAAAACACTTGTAGACCAACTAGAAACCAAAACCTGCATAGACTTCCCTTTTAGAAGTTGCCAAATATTGCTGTAGAGCCCTTCACTGAGGGAAACTCCTGTGGGGCCATGCGTGGGACAAGGACTGCTCAGTTCAGTGTTGACAGCTCTAATGTGGGATGCCTCGGCAGGGACCAGCCTCTCCCATGCGCCGCTTGCAGAGAGCTGCTGGCTTCAGTTGTTGTCTCACATGCATGCAACCAGAGATCTACTGGTCACCTGTTTATTACCTCAGAGAAGAAACTACAGCTGCAGTGACAAGCACGGAGTTGTCTCATTTTGGTGGTTCTCCCTGCAGTGGAAATGATGGATTTTGTTTTTCATCTCTTCACACAGAATGATCTGCTATTTTGAGTAAATTAATGAGATAACTTGCTACTTGCTACTTACAAAGTAGGTCAGAGCTGCTCAAGCGTAAATTGCAGTAGCTTTCTGGGAATTAGTGCTGCTTTCCCCATCCTCTTCCCTGGCAGCCTGTGCCGGCGAGTGCAGCCTCCTGTTGGGTGCTGCTGTCCGCGGGTGCCGGGTGCTGCCTGGCTGGAGCCCGGCGCTGCGGGGTCCTGAGGGCCGCACAGCACCTGAGCCTGGGCACAGCCCCTGGAGCAAACGGCGTCTTGCAGCTGTTTCCATGGCAACACACCTGTTAGAAAATAAATATTTGCTCCACTTTCACAATTGTCGTTATGCTAAGAATTAATTGATAGTAATGTTTTTTTCCCTCATTGTGCTTGAGAGCATTTTAGAAATAACCCAGAAGTGTTTATGAGACAATGCAGCATCTGAGACTATTGCAGCTGGCTGTGTCCTGCCACAGATTTGGGCTGGAGAGGAGTAGGAGCTGATAAAACCTCTCGGTTTTGGTTAAAAGGTGGGTTAAATCCTGTTCTGCTCTGCAGAGTAGTCTGGAAAGTGGCTGTTTTGGCGGGTCTGGGAGCAGTGAGCAGTATGGCTGGTGGGAGGGCAGGAAGGGGCTGTGGGATGGGCACAGCTTTAGGTGGCCCTTTGCTGTCATCCTCTGCCCAGCATAGCCATCTCTCAGGTGTCCTCCAAACGCTTACTGCCACCCCAAGTAGCACAGCGACTCGTGTCAGTCCTTAGAATTAAAATCCTAAGAGTGGGAAATGTACTGTGGTAGTCCTGTAACTGGGAATGCACTCTCGGCTATATGTATGCAATTTTAGGCTATTTTGAAATAGACAGTAATGGATAATTGTGTAAAATATGGTTATTTCTTAATAGTACCTGCTCATTTCACTATTAAAGGCTGTGAATTCTGATTTTTTAAAAAATCAGTTATTTCAAAAATTCCTGGAATTCAACCGGTGTTACAAACATTTAGATTTATAAATCTTTTTGGAATGTATTTGTTTAATTTTTTTGATAGAGGGAAGTTTTCTTGTGGGAGGAAATTTTTGGCTGCTTTCTACTGGTTTTCTTTCTGAGGTGTAAGCTGGTGTGAATAAAGACTTGCAGAAAGCAGGCCAGAAGTTCTGCCATCACAGCATTAGAAACTGTGGGAATTGGTGTCACACAGCGTATTATTAGCTCAGCTGTATTTTCTTATCTTGATCCATTCTGTTAGCAGGACACACTGATTTTGCCCAAAGCCAAAACGTGTTTTTTTTCTGCTCTGTTTGGGTTGTGTTATACTGTGCCTACCAGTATGGCATCAGTGTGCCATAAACACCGTGGCTAGCAACTATCATTTGTCACGATAAGTGAAACCGATGTTTGTCACCAATGTAAATCAGGGACCAAACACAATTACCAGCACAAGACCTTTTGACAGAGCAGTTGTTATTGCACCCCATTCAAAGCAGGGATTACTGAAGTGTTTGAGTCCTTGTTTAACCATGGTTCATCTTTCAGCACTATGAAAAGTCTCTTATCTGTCAATTCGGGGTGACACAGAGCTTTAGAGCAAAACTTCAACCCTAGGGGACCAGGAATAGTTGCACTGACTCTTGCTACTGAATGGGCAGTGGTATTTTGCCACTAGTTCAAGGGAAGGAAAACATGTACATTGGAGAAAGAATTAGTGACAGTTGAAAATTAGGCCCATTTTAAGGAACTGGGGCTTTACACTCCGTGTGTGTTTACATTAAATTGGTAATTTATGTAAAGATCAAAGTAAAAGGTTGCTTTCTCCCTTCCTCCTTCTCTCTCTTTTTTTTTTTTTTTTAATCTTGGCAGCACACTTAATGCTGAGGAGTAACTGAGGAGATCTTATTGCAGGACTTTTCATGGAAACACTGTAGATCTTTTAAAAGAGAGAGGAATTTGGTGGGAAGAGACTAGCTCTCTGTCTTTGGTAGTCCCACTGCTCATACTGTGAAAACACGTTCTGAAGATGGTTTGAGGCATTCTTGTAATTCAATACACACAATGAGCTGAATGAATACCTACCAGCTGAAGAAGGTAGATGAAAAGGGCACAGATCTGTTTGATAATTATTAATTTGCTTACTGTCACTGTTGTGCCTTTAAATTTGTTCATGAAGAAATTTTCAATTACATTGGTATTGCTGGAAGGAGTAGGTTTAGAGAAGTATTTGAACTGATGAACTGCCTAACATGTAGGGGGGCCCATCTTTTGCTCTTGTTTTTGCATATTATATGTTTTATCTAGGCTGAGCTATAGCTGACTTAACAACTGTGCATGATCTGGGAGGCCTTTTTGTACAAGGTTAGAAAAAGCCTGAAGAACGCTATACAATTAGACTGGTAGATCAATATGCTGATATAATATAGTGAGATGACATGATGTTAATCTTGCTAGAACCCAAACATGGCTTTTTTAGCACCTAATGGCTCTATCAACTGAACAAAGGAGTTTTTAATTTAATAATTAGTTTGCTATTTGCATTGTTAGTCTAACCACTAGAGAAAAACAATGCCACATACCTAAACTAGTAGTTGTTGTTGATTATTGACTTCAGTATTCATATATTTGGATGTTGGAGGGTTTTGTAGCCTTTTTTTATATTTGTGTTTAAATTTGACAAATTGTGAAGAAAGGAATGATTGTATCTTTTCAAGACTTACGAACATGAAGCACGGAGTCAAATGTGAGTATCAATAAAGAGTGATGACTGCCAGATGGGCAACAGAATAGTGATAGGAGCTGAAGGGCTGTACAATTTACTTTGCAAAATGAAGTGGACGTAAGGGCTGTAATAAATTCTTGTGATAAAGTGTTTGAGTTTTGAGACCACATTTGAAATCTGTCCTGAAAATATGCTCCTTCTAAAAAGTCTTTGAAAAATGGCTTATGTTATATTCCAAGGCCAGTTACAGATATGACACCCTTCATTCTTTACATGTATCCATGTTGGACTTTTCCTTGAGGCAGAATCTGCATCTCTCTGCCTTTTGATGGTGAATGTTGAAAGTTTACCTTACGAATAGTGTAGGGACCAGATAAGGTCAGAAGAGGAGGAGAGAGGTATTACCATAGGTTGTGTGTTGAGTCAAGCCACACAGTGCAAGTAGAAAGAAAACAAGCCCTAACGTGGAGAAGTATAGTCCTGGGGAAGGGCCCCTTTGGGTTATCACATCCAAGTGTCCCCAGATCACACAGCTTCTCTGGTAGGAGAGCTTGGGAAACCTCCACCCCACTCTCACATGAGCCCCAAAACATACACTCATGGTGCACCTGGGCCCTGCTACATGTGCTGCTGGTAATGCAAATGTACCTTAAAACCCTCACAAACAAATCTGAAGAACTTCAGCTGTTCAGCCTGATTGAAGGACTGCTGGAACACCCAGAGGAACCACAAGTATTGTAAATACTGGGAGTCCAAAGGGGTGCCAGGCATTGGGTTGCACTGGGATCTTCCAAGGCCAAACAGCTGTGTTTAACTTCTGGGAGCACAGGAGCTTGCTGTGTATGTGCTGGTATAGCCAGGTGTACCTTGCAGGATGCAGGTACACCCTGCGGGATGCTCCCAGGCCAGTCCTGCAGGAGCTGCTCCTGGGAGGAGAGCTGGTTGGAGATGGCTGTGCTGGGTGTCACCTGCTGGCTGGGCTCCCCTGGATCTGACCAAGCACAAATTCATTGTTTTCTGACCGTTTAGGGACAAGGAATTCAGAGCACGGAGAGAGGCACACGGTGGTTAGGTATCCACCCTGGCAGCAGGACATCTGAGACCTACCTTACCAAAAACTGAAATGGAGGGAGGGAGCCCTCATAAAGTCTTCATCTCAATCAATGATTGTGAGACTTATAAACCAAGTCCTGCTTTTGTCAAAGTGGCTTAAATATTGGACCAGATGAATTGATGAACTTTCTGTAAATATTTTAAAGAGAAATTGTTGAAACTTTTGTGTAAAATTCATGAGACCCACTTGCCTTGTCTCTTTAACAGTGTTACAGAGCTGAATTGTCTTGTTAGGGAATAGATAGTCTATATATTTTCCTTTCATAGGAAAGGCTCTTTATTTGGCTGCTGATTTTTAGTTCTGTCTGCTTGTTTATTGACTTTTGTTATTCTTTTCGTCTAATATCTGGATTGGTGGCATTGCCAAGGAAAAGCAACAAAGACAGAAAGTGAGGTTGCTTAGGTGTATATATAAGGTGACCTACAGAGGCAAATTTTGGAGACTTATGGGAGCTTTGCTCTTGGCTTAAAAGGGAGCAGGATGGATTTCTGAGGACAGCATTTCAGCTAAGCTGAGCTGCTTGTGGTCCTCAATAAACTGCTGAGGAAAAGTGGCACCTCTGCTCTTCCAAGCCTTCTCTATACCCAGGGTTTACCCAGCAGCAACTTTCTATATTCGTGGTTGCAAAATATTCTGTGCAGGATACACGTGCAGCTGAGAGGGCTGTGAGCCTTGAGGAAGGCAATTCTGCAGCAGAGCACTGCTTTTTCAGGAATCCTGTCTCTCCTCCACCTGGGATGCCATGGTCTGTCAAAGCATAACAGCAGTGCAGGGGAGGTGGATTCACTTTTCTACAGAAATAGGTAAATGGTGTACTTACTTGCTTATTTTTTCTTTTTCTTAGCAGAGATATGTGTTTAAGTATATTGTCCTTTTTTTGTCCCCTTACTGCAAGTACACATTGGAAAATTAGTAAAGTGGCAGCTCCCAGAAAGAGATTAGAAGAAACAAAGGCAATCCTTGAAAGCAAAACATTATTGACAATAGTATTTGAAATATGCATTAGATTTGCTTATTTATATAGTGTGTAAAGCACACATGAGTTTTGTGACTTCTTTTGGATCTACACTTTATTTTGGTTTATTTTCCTTTTAACTTTCAAAATTGTTACTTTCAAATGGGAGCCTCTAAGCAGCGATAGATTTAGAAGTGCCCAAGTTTACTCCAGAACATGGAATTTCTGTTCACTTTTGCTGATTCAAATTTCTGAATGCCGGATTCTCAGTCTTCTACTTTAAATTTTCACTTAAAATCAAGCCCTCTTTGTAATAATCTTTTTATGCCCAGCATTTGTGCTTAGAAACATATCCTAACCTATCACAGATGTAGTTAAGACAATAATTTCAGTTTAATGAGCCAGATATTCCCTCCCAAAGCAGAAGGGATACTATCATCAGGTTTATATTTTTTGATATGCATATGACTTGTTTTTAACTTGAAAGCACCTACTAACAAAAAGCCTATATCTTATTCAGCAGTGATTTTGTTCCATTGTGCAGTGTCATTTTCTTCTTTCTTCCTTCTTTTGAACCCTTTTCCCCTCTCCCCGTCTTTCTTTTCTTCGTTCTACACCCTTTTTATATTTTGTACAGATTTCCCTCTCCTCTGACATTTTTATCATTTTGAGGCATAAAATAGGGCCTCTCTTCTCCAGCAGCTGCGACCCCATCCCCTGCTGTACCAAATTGACACTTCTGCAAGCAGCAGCTCTACTCAGTCACTCGAAGGCTGCGGCTTTCACAAGTGTTGATTTAGTGCAGCAGGGGATGATGTGCCAGCTGTAAAACTCAGACAATAATAATAATAATAATGCTTGTGAAAAGTCTTATAATAAGAGGGAAAAATAAGAGAGTGTGGGGAGAAAAGGTAGGAAGGGGCCAGGTGGAGGGAGGAAGAGGAGCAGTGGTCTCTGTGGGGTGGTAGGGTACTCGGCTGCCCAAGGAGCAGTGGGGTGGGTAGGAGTGTGGACCATGAGCTAATTCTTCTCTTCTTCCCTCTCTCTCCTTACAAGAAACTCCTGAGACTGACAGTGAAGATGTTTTGTGTTTCTGTCAAACTGGGGAGTTATTTTGGGATAAAATCCTGGTGGAAGGGGGTGAAGGACTTAAAATATGACTGAGAAGAGTGAGGGGTACCTGTGTTGTAGAGTCACTTAATATTTGCAAATGCAACTTTTTGGATGACAAGATATTTGATATTTTTATTCTTAAGTTATATATTACATATCCATGGATATAGAGGATGGATTTTTTGAAATATACAAATAATGTGTTGTTATTTAAAGCACATAAATGGAGAGCTCCTTCTACATCAGCCCTGATTTACCCTCAGTAATGTTCCTAGATGAAATAGTTTACAACTTCTTTGTATCTGAGTATTTAATAAGTTGTTGGCAAGACAAACTTGAAAAAATATTGTAGGTTATATTTACTGACCAGTTTTTTCTTTATTTTCATTCTCAGCCGCTAACTCAGCAATTCACTTATTTCCATGGCTCTGTTTAGCTATTCATCAATGATCTTAGAGCAGTGAATGAAACATAGTATGTGCTAAATATTGATATTGGTAATGATATACATCTATGATAAGACAGAACAGTTTCAACACAGACATGCAGAACATGTCAGTGGAGACTCGAAAGGTGTTAATATACCTGTGTACCAGATAGTATTGTTTATTTAAATCTGGTTACTCATAGCATTTCCCAGGTCTGTGTAGAGAGTATGAATTTTTTCAAAGACTATTGGGAAGCCTGTTTCTTCTAAGTTCATTTCAGATGTGGGATTGGGTTTCTTTAAATTAATGGGAAATAAAGACATACTTAAAACTGAATGTGCATTTGAAAGCTGGTGGATTGAGGTTATATTTGTCAGGTCTTGGGTAAAACTTCCATTGTCTGAAAAGCATCTCCTTTTTTAGTATTTAGAGAGATGCTTTGTAATAGGCTTTCACAGTGATCACCTTTGTAATTTTGTTGTTCATCATATTAATTGAAGAAACTCCTTTCTGATAACCTTTGGCTGTTCAAGATATATTCCTAAAGCCTCAAAGGCTGAACAAACTTAGGAAAGACATAATAGATCATCCTGCCTGCTTTTTTTTCCAGTGTAGAATTATTTCATTGAGAACATTTTTTAGTGTTATGTCAACTTTAGTTTTTAAAATCCCTAGTGAAAGCTTCCATATCTCTCCTTGGGAGACCATTTCACAGGCTAATACATCTCGCTGTCAGGAAGACTTTCCCAATACTCTGCTGAGCTTAAGCTTTTTCTTTCCATTATTTCTAGTTGTATCCTTTTTCCTTGATAGCTTTTACACATTAAATATTTACAGATTTTTTTGTTCCTTTAAGAAACTTTATTCCGTTTATCAATATCTTTTTGGTTTTGAAAAACCCACCTAAGACCTTCTAGGCTGTGAACTACATTTACCTTCAAACCATACAACAGTCAGATGCTCACCACAGCATTTTCTTCAGGTTTGCTTTTTTAGGGTCCAACAAACACAGGGGATTCCAGCTATGAGAAAACTTCTAAGTAGCCTATTTTCATCAGTGGTTTGAGATAGGTCCCTCTGCTTTCTTTCTAATTCTGGATGCACAGCTCTTCTAGCCATTATGAGTGCAGATCCCCAACTGCTACTTGGTTCTTAATTTCTCACCTCTTGGTGCTCTGCTTCACAGAAAGCCTGCATACTGCTTAGTCTTTGTATTTCTGCAGCTTGCACAAAATTCACTTCATTCTTGTTAGGTGCAACTGTTGAGGTCAGAACTCAGAATATTTCGCAAAAGTAGAAGGCAAGAGAAAGGAGGGTGATGCTCTACTTAAGTGTGAGGCCTGATTTGGAAGTCCTGGGTTGAATTTTGGCTCCTTATGCAGGAGAAATTGAAATATGTCTATGCAGGGAAATGCAGAGAGCTGCAAAAAGTTTTCAAGGAGACTTACTAGTGTGGGCCTGCCCTGTGTTTGCATAGTTCAGGGTTGGAGGAAGGGGTCCAGCCTGTGCCAGCTCAGAGCACAGGCAAGCCAATGCATTTCTGGCACTGAGAGACAGGCTCTGCTTCTCTGCACATCCTTCCCCTTCTTCAAGGAAGCAGTTGCAGTCTCCTGTAGGCAGCTGGAAAAATTTGCTTTCTTTTAAATGCAACTCTTTTGGTTATTATTGGTTATGAGTGTTCTGGCTTGCAGGAAAGAAACTGAAATGGCTTACACAGCATTCAACTGTTATCTCTAGCTTGGTTTTCTAAGGAAATGTTGTTTGTCTGCCAATATTCTCTAATTACTTTTGAACACAAGGAATGTTTTCACAGCTGAGTTCAGCAGTGGTAGAGATCCCATCCCACAGTGGCCTTGTGTGGTGGCTTTGAAATCAACAGAGGCACTTTTGGTGTCCTGGCTGACAAGTGTGGTGTGCACCTGAGGGCATCATGACTGGGTAGCACTGGAGCAGCCCAGGAAGGTTTTGAGGAGAGACAATGTGGGGTAGGGAGTTTGGTCACTTACAAGTGAGTCAGAAGGCAGAAAGTATTGGTTTTCTGCTCAAAGTACTTGAGCTTTTCCTGAAGCGTTTTCAGACTGTTGGAGACCCAGTGCTTGTCTAATAGTTCTCTCAGAATCAATAGTTAAACTTGCATTGATTTCTGCTGACTTAACATGCTTAGGATTCCAGCTGTACTGTGGAACTTGAGATCCCGCCGTTTCACAGAGGCTTACCTGCCACGGCTGTCTGACACTTCCTGAAATACTGAGGACAGTTTCCCTGAAAAGTGTTCAGGGTGGAAACACCAATCCATGTGCCCTTGTAGCCTTTGTAGGTGTCACTACCTGCCAGGCTGCTGCTTCTCCATCCATTTTACAGAGAAAGCCTGTGCCTGGTGCGCTCATTCCCACTTATTCCCAGGTCTGCATCTCAGAATGGCCACTTGCTGCTATCCCTCTTCATTTTGGCTATTCCAAGGCATTTTTCCTGGAAATTTTAGCTGAGTTTTGACTAAGATTTTTTGCCAAAGAGAACTTTTATTTTATTCCTTTTTATGTGTCTGATTTCTAGGTGCTGCTATGTATATCTTCTTCTTTACTTATACTTGCAATATTTTCTAAATTCACATCTTCTACAGCTCTTGACAATGAGATATACTACCTAATACATGTTAGTGCCTTTATTTCTATACTTAATTGTAAAGAGATTACTTTCAAATGTATTTTTGAAACAGTTTTAAAGAACAATGTTTACTGGTAAGTTTCCTTTCATTTCATTGAGAAAAGGAATTAAAAGAGTAATGATATTGCACTTCTGCTGACTACTCTGCTTGACTGATTCACAGGGTATTGCTCTTAACATGTTGTAGGAATTAAAAAAAGTGTCAAACTTTTTTTGGCACCCAGCTACAGTAGATCCTGTTAGAAGAAACATATGGCCTCACACTAACAGTGTTAAAGCACTGCTGAAGTATTGCATGCATGACATTGACAAATTTCCTCTAGGCTTTTTGTTTTCTGTGCTATTAAACATTCAAAGTCCACTATTTCATTACCACTGATGATACAGAGAGCCTTATTGACATTCTACCCATCTGTTCATAACATGCATTATTAAATGTGAAGCAACTAGTAGGTAGGAGTGCACTTGCCAGCTGTACAATGAATTCTCAGCAGTTTGGTGCCCTCTATAAATTTTTCTAGTATTCTGCCAGTTTCTCAACATAATCTGCAATGGGGATATATTTTTTTTAATGTTTCACATTGTACAGAGAAAAGTTGCTTCAAAAGAATTCTTTATTTTGTTATCCTTAATGTGAAATCTTTAGATATAGTTTCAAAAAACCCAAGAGTCTTTTAACATACAAAGACTGTTGCTACTATCAGATCTCACTAACCACAGTTTCTGTTTATTTTCTTTTCTTTTTTTTTTTTTTTTTTTCTAGGAGCAAATCTGCTGCATTACCTATGAGCAGGACAATGGGGCCCCAATGAGTCAACCTATTCATATATTTTTGGAACCCAGAGGAATTGGTTTGACTATTTACAGATTATAACAGTTGGTAGTTGAATGTTTTATTTTCATTCCCAGTTGGTACAATATGTTCACAGCTGATGTTAATGGCTTGCCCATTTGATATCACATATGGTCCACTGTTTGGGTCTCCTAAAGCTTTCTTTTGTGGTCAAGTTGCTTTAAAACTTGTGTATATTTAGGTTTGTTCTGTCTGCTGGAAAGGTGAATATGAAATGCTGAAACTGGGCAGCTTTAGAGTAAATCAGCAGTTCTGTTGATAACGATTCAAAGAATTTGGGTCTAAATGTCTCGTAAAGAATATTTTTACATAAAATTGATTACAAACAAATGTCTTAGAATATCATGTGAAATTGTAAAAGAAATGTCCTTTCCTCTTTCCTTGTCTTTGAAGCTGTGATGGAGTTACCCTCCAGTGTATTGATACCACTGAGCACCATCAGGACATTTTGCTGGATGTTCAGTTGCATTGGAAACCAATTTATATATAATTTGTATTGCTCAAATCATCATTTGTATTTTTATTAGAATATTACTGTTCTGATAATGTTTTATGAAAAGATCTGAAGAAGCAAATTAATTTTTCATTTGGTTTCAAGAATAAGAGCATAGGAAAAGTGAACTAAAAAAAATGAGAATAGAAATTAAAATTACAAGCCTGTCTGAAGTTGTTCTCCTATGATACAGGAGTGTTTATACTGACTCTGAAACATAACTGATAAAGCCACAATCTCATAAAAAGATTATTTCCAAAATTATTGCATTACCCTCTGAGAGCTAAAATTCTCATTTATTCGTAGGAGTAGATCATAATAGCTCTAATTCCCTGAGAAGTGGGCATTGTATGATAATTAAGCAGGGTAGTACATTAATTGTCCTCCACTTCACCTCTAGATGTTTAACTCCTTATCTAGTCAACCAGCAAACAATAATACTCATTTATTTGTGCCTTACAGTTCAAATAATTTTTTAACTGGGTAATTTATTTGAAATAGAGCAGAATAAGCATATTCATGTGAAAAGGGCATTGAAATTGTGTTAGATTACCATTATTTAATACCATTAGGTGGTAGGATGCAGGTTTTATGGTTGTATTTTTCAGCCATGCAACTTTAGCCGAATAACAGCAACGTGATTTTGCATGCAGGAATATTTCTCTAACTAATGGGACAGATTTAGCAGCTTTTGCCACATGGCTACTGCTTTCTGGTGGCCTCTCTCTCATCGATGCATGTTAGGAGAGCAGGTACGTGTGTGTTGGAAGTGGCCTGTGACATCTGGCTCCTGGATTCAATGAGGTAACTGCTGGTAGGACAGAGGCTCTGGCTTGTTTAGTTTAAGGGGAAATAGTGCGTGTTGCTGGTTTAAAGTCAGCCCCTGGAAGGAGATTGAAATGGAACTGAAGTAGTTTTCAAGTGAATAGTCAGTATTCAACCTGGAGTACTAGGGAAAGAAAAAACCCAACTAAATCAAATGTTTTTGCAAATGAAACTAATAGATTAAGCAGTTTCAGGGACTTAGAAAATGACAGTAAAACTTCAGCCTGCTAAAAAGTTCACTTGAAATGTTTTAAAAGAAAAGAATAAGGAGATCAAACTATTAATAAACAGTCTTGGGAATGGACTGGGTACCTGTTGATGTGGTATAAAGTATTTGTTAGACAGGACTTGGTAAAAATTTGGTGAAATTTTGGGTACTCTGACTGTATCCAAGAGAATTAAAGAAGTTAGTGATGTTGTCCTTCCCAACTTATTAGGTAGAAATGGAAGAGCGTGCAAGAAGAATTTGGACTTAGTGGACACAAATTAAATTATATTTAGGAAAGGATGTATTTCTCCTAAGTGGCAGAACTAAATGTTAAGAACTAGAAACAATACTGAAGTATTGAAAGAAGTGTTTCACTGATTCTAATCTCTGACTAACAAGATCATTTCTGATTTGTACATGGAGAATTATGTGCTTCCTGGGGGATTTTTGCTTCATTTGTTAATAGCTTATTATTATTATTATTATCATCATTATTGTTATTGTTATTATATCATCCAAAACACGTGAGTGCTCCAGCAGAAGCATCTTCCTGCGGTGTTTCCCTCCTCTCTGGGCCCGTGCAGCTGGGGTGAGTGGCAGCGTTGGGCGTTGCCCTGCCCTTGGGGGCTCCTTCCGAGCACATACAGGCAGCCCGTGCTCCTGTGCCTACTCAGCTAGAGGCTGTTACCCACCCCAGGCCAGTGATGAAGCTGTAGGTCAGACCCTTCAAAGAACCACCAAAATACTGACCTCACTCTCTGCCCAAAAAATTCTTTTTTTCCCAAAGCAGTAAGATCTTTGTATCTCTCCACTAAATAGACTTTCTTCTTGTTTTGACAGAGAAAGAGCCTGAGGCTGGAGCTTGCTGAGAACACCATGTGGAAATGGCTTGCTCAGCTGCCATTGCTCAGCAGGGAAGGTGAGAGGTAGGATGGACTTGATGAAGGCAGCTTCATCTTGAAAAACAGTTGATTAGAAAAGTAACATCAAATTGTATCTTATCAGCTCTAGATGTATTTCAGGGAGTCCTCTCTCCTGAATGGGATGAAATTACATATGGTGTTAACCCAGAGTCTTCTGCAACAATGTAAATGAGTTGTTAACGTGGCACTTCATTGCAATAATAATTCAAAGCTACTAGCAGGCTTGATGGGTCTGCAATAAATGTTTTATTATTTAGGAAAAATATACTCTACAAGTTGCAATGTGCCATGCTCATTCATGCTGTAAATCAACAAAGATCAGCCGACTGAATAGGGAAAATGAAAAGCTTATTTAGGAACTGACACAAGCTTTCAGATGAGCAGGGATGGCTGAAGTTAACCACATTCATTTTTCTTTACTTGTCACAGTTGCCACTTGAATTTCACTGCTAAAGATTGTGGGTAGTTTTGCTTTATGAAATTATATCTATGAAAACAGTATTTGCATTTATATAGGCTTTGTTATAATAAAGTTAAACCTAGCACACCCCCTTGCCTCCACAAACAAACAAATCAACCAGCCAACCAGAAACTTCCATGTTAAAATAATATTTGTCTGTCAGTTTTCCTAGATCTGAACAGGATTCAGCTGAATGGTTCCCACTGGCTGCTTTAAAGGCCCAAAGCATGTGACCATGTGAAATGCAGAGCTTTGGCCATCTCTTCAACTTCAGTTCTGCTGTAAGGCTGCATCTCTCCTCACAAGAGTAAACCCAGGGTTTTATTTAAAAAAATCTTGATGTGGAGTGAGTTAAGGCACAGATTGGGTGACAGGGGTTAGAGACAAGGGATTAATGTGGTCCTCATGGTGTGGTTATAAAGTGCCTGAAATGGGCTCAATTACCATCCTTTTATGTTCCCTGATGCCTGAAGACCCTTTCTTGAAGTTTGCAGCATAGAAAATGCAGATCCTGAATGCTGAACCTTAGCTTGTCCTGAAAACTGCACATGTTTGAACATAGACTAAAGCTCCTTGCAAACTCTCTATGTTGATATCCTTAGAGATGTGACTTCTTTGACTGATCAGGGGAAGGAGAAGCCAGGGCAAGAGGACAAGTGAGTTAAGATAACTCATCCCATGCCTCAATGCAGGCTTGAAAAGGACAAGATTTTCTAAGCCAACTTTGGAAGTTATTCTCCTGCCCTGACTTAGGCCCCAGAAAGAATGAAGAGAACATGAAAATAATTTTTAAAGTGTTTTCCTGATAATGCCACACCCTTGGTCATGAGTCTCCAAAGGGAAGAGCTACTTTTTGCAGGGCAGTTAAGCTGGACCTGACCAGTGAAGATGGCAGCAGGGACTGAGCATATGAGGAGAATGCTTCAGGACCAGAATGGTATGACTGTGCATGAGCCTCTGACTGCAACACTATCCTGAGAAAGCAGCTCATGGATGGAGGAAACAGTAGGCAAAAAGCCAACTAGCAGGTTTCTGCTCAGGTTTATGCCTGCTGGGGTGTGTGTACTGGAACGTGCATTTGTATGAACATTTATGTGTGTATGTATATATACAAATGAAGCAATTTTTTGTTTTTCTGTAGTTATCTGTATATTTGTTCCAGTTTGTCAGGTGTTTGTGTCTGCCAGTGAATGGATGTTTTCCTTGGTTGTGGAGTTACTTATCCAACTACAAGATTCACTGACTATCTCAAATATCCATTCTCAGTAGGTCAGTTTGCATGACTTAAACATACCATGATTTTGTTGTTGTGCCCAATGTGCCTGCAGGAGAGGAGCCTAATCTTGTAGCCAGCAAAACTGGCTGTGTGCTGAGAAGGCTGCTGAGACTAGAGTTCGGAAATGATGGAAATACAACAGTTTTGCTGCAGGGGTTGTTCCACTGACTTGGTCTTGAACCTGTTGGGTTGATCTGATGGCATCACTGGTGTCAGCATCCCATGGCTTGGAAGCAACTTCCTTGAGGCAGATGCTCTGCACTCCAGTGAGTGATGATGAGTTGAGTGTGTTCCTCCAGCCCCTGGGACAGCTGGCGAGGCCCTGCTGCTGCTGGCTGTTGATGGGGTGCTGTTGGCTCCTGTGGCTGGACAAAGCTGAGGCCCTGGCCTTCACATCTTGCTGAGGAGGCCTCAGGACTCTTACCCTGAATTTCTCATTTGGAGTTTTAAGGATATACATGATGTGCAAGAAACCCTTGGAAGTGGTATGTTACCTTCCTCTATTTATTTTGTCAACCACGAAATTGAAATTACTTTGCCCCTTTGGAAATAATGAGTGCTTTGTTTGTGAGAATAGTATATGCAAAAAAAATTAATTTGGAGAGCTGTCTTAGAATTATTTCAAATAGAGTTATCTGAAGCTTTTGTCATCATAATCACTTTAAAAAAGGCAAACATAAGCCAAAGGCTCTAAAAAAGTCACTGAGATAACACATAGTGAAAGGTTTTGAGTTTGCTTCACTGAAAAAAAGTTTTTCTTCTTGAGCCAGCCATTTATATGCTTAGGAAAAGTCCAATTAAGATGACTGAATTGTAAGTGTCATAAAATAGAGAAGGCAGAGGACATTTAATTATAGCTGTGCTGCCAGGCACCAATAGAACAAAAGAAAAAATGTTCACCTAAAGCACAAAGTACTGCCTAATACATTTGCTTTAATAAAGAGACAATATATGGTCTAAGCACACTCTTCTAAATAGCTCAAAAAGCTGCACCTTCTGATTTCCATGAAGCTGTTTTTCCATTTATCAACATAGTTTAAGAAAAAGTAATACCCTTTTAATATTGAGACCTTCAGCTTTGGTCACAGGTTGAAGAAGAAGCGTCATGCATTAAGACAAAAATGTTGCCTGAGAAAATGAATTTGTGACCCAGAAGAATGTATAATTGATGTGTGTGGTTGTCTGAATGGTAGAATAACAATAGTAACCATTAGAAATGAGGGCTGGAACTAGTCAGGCAGTGAGGCAGGATGTATTTTATAGGTCATCTGGGCTCCATTCAGATCTACAGGTTGCTATTCCTTCTCCATACTTGAAAGCATTTAATAGATTATTACAAAAGGAAAAGGATGGTATGTAATAATGGTTTAAATTGAAACTGTGTGTATATATCACCACTTTGTGACTTCTAAATGAATGCTTCATTTTTAAAATTCTCCCCTGACGTACTTGAAAGTTTGCCAGAGCATCAACGAATTAAAACAATGAATTGACCAGCAGCTAGGGTAAAAGACTGAATAGTACAGTCGAAACAGTTGTTTTCTTCTGTGGCATAGACAACCAAAAATAAGAAACAATCCCCAAAAAATTTGTTCCAAAGTTGTTGTCTGTCGTCTTCAAGGCAGATGAATTGGTTTTGTTCTCTCTTGTTTCATAATGTTAAAACAAGAAAAAAATATAGAATTTTGGAAAGAGATTTAACTGTCAAACAATCAAAGCCAAAAGCACATAATAGTGAACTCAAATTCAGATTCCCTTCTTGCCTGGAAAATGCTTCTTTCCTATCAAAATTGATACAAGTTAAAGGGTGGAGAATCTTTCGTGCTTTGTTTCACATGAACATAAAAGTTTTATTCCTGCTTTTAATGGGTAGTATTTTACAAATGTAATGGAACATAATTTTACCAGGTTTCCCTAAGGGAAAGTCATGGCATGATTACATAGGCAGTCCCATCTCATTTAGTATAATGCTTACAATATACATGCAAATATACTTAGGTAACTCAAGTTAGAGGTAGATTGAATAGCATTCAGATAATCATACAGCACTGCAGATGCTGAAGAAAGTTTTGCAGGAGAAATATACATTGACTGACTGGTCCCTTGCAGCCACACATGCCCACAAGTAATGTTTTTCTGCAATGCAGAAGATTCAAGCTGTGCCAGAGAGAAGTACCTGGCATGTGTATGATTTGTCACTTCAGGATGAACGTCTTAGCTTGTCCCTGTTGATAGCATATCCCAGTGAGCAGAGAGAGTGGTAGATCAAGGGGTGGGGACCTTTGTGGCTTGCAATGTTCCCAGCAGCTGGGACAGCCTGGAAAGGGAGCCATCCTCTTATGGGCAGAGCTCTTGCACTGTCACTCAGGGTAACTGGCTGCAGGGCAGTGGGATGCAGAGGGGCTCCGTGGGCATGGAAGGAGATTTAAGCCACCTCAGGTAGAGGCACAGGGTAACAGAGCTGGGCATGTAAGGATGGCAGTGTGCTCTCTAAACTCCTTGCACAAGGAATTTTTCAGCTAGAGATTAAATAAATCTTTCAATTGTGAATAATAATGATTTAACATAATGTAGTGCAAGATATAATTCTAGCACTTTTGGTATAAAGAAGCAAGTAAAAGTCTGTGTTATAAGCTAGTATGAAGGGCCTTACATTTATGGGAGTTGTAGGAGTGCTCTGTCTGGGGTGGCTTGTGCATTGGTGAAAGAGAGATCTGTAAGAAAATTGCTCTCTTTCTTCTTGTAGAGGATGATTGAACAATTTTAAAACATTTTACTAGTACATGTGAGATTGACATATTCTCTATTTCATGAACAACAGGTAGTCTTTTGCTTCTTGTTTAATTCTTTTTACTGAATTCCTGTCAGACACTCTTCTCAGATCTGACTCTTATTCAATCTGATGTAGACCACCATAGAGAAACTATCTGAAGTTTTCATCTAAGTGGTAGAACAGCTTAGTGTACATAGACCTAGTTTTGATGCTGGTTGTTTGGATATACACAGAGGAGATGATTGTAACCTGCTTGGAGTCAAAGCAAGAGCAGTTTCTGGAGCTCTCCTGGGGGACCACTGGCAGCAGAGCTGCTGCTTCTGCCCCAGGTGCGCAGATGTGTTGCTGTCACTGGCATGTGGATTGCAGGCATGAGATCAGCAGTGCCTCTGGCAGCTACTGCCTCTTCGGGTAGGCAGATTCCTTCTTGTTCTTTTCAGGGAAGGTCAAGAATTAACAAATAATAAAACATGAAGCTCAACATCTCTCTGTGTTAGATTTCTTTTAAACTTTTCCTCTGTCAATGTTAACATCTCAGATCTGTAGGGAGGAATAGCAATAGATAGGTTAGCACAAAATCTCTATTGCAGGTATATGCCTGTACGTGTTGTGGAGAAAACTGGCTAAAGATGATATTTTTGAGAATTAGTTGCCTTTTTTTGTACTGTAGTTAGTGCTCTCTGTTCACTGACATGTTTGAAGCCAAACTACCTTTTTTAGTTTAATGTATTTTTGCTTTATTTTCTTTGCATTATTTGCCATATCTCAATTACATGCCAATACTCAGCAATGTGAATTGTATCAATTTCATTTTTAGTCAAGTGTAAAATTTATCATTCAGATGAACTAACATCAGAGCAGTATCAGACTGAGAAAGTGTTTGCTCTTCCTTGCTCATTAGTTAGCATTTCATCTGTGAGCGTGGGATGGATAAATTTCAGAGTGCATCTGATTTAACCTCTAAAAATGTATCTTCTTGTCAAGACTTAACTACAGACAGCAGGTAAGTACCACTTAGTACCAAGTGGGATGGGGAGGTGAATCAGGAAAAAGGTAAACCTCATGGGTGGAGATAAGAAGAGCTTAAGAATTGAAATAAAGTTTAAAAAAAAAAAGGTAATAATAGGAAAAAGAGAGGGGAGTAAACCCCAAGAAACACAAGTGATGCACAGTAGAACTGTTCACTGCTGTCTGACCGATGCCCAGCCCATCCCCAAGCAGTGGTCAGCAGCTCTTGGCCAACTCCCCGCAGTTTATTTACTGAGCATGATGTTCTGTGGTGTGGAATATCCCTCTGGCCAGCTCGGGTCAGCATTACCAGCTCTGCTCCCTCCCGGCTTCTTGTGCACCTGTTTGCTGGCAGAGCATGGGAAACTGAAAAAGCCTTCATTTAGAGCAAGCACTACTTAGCAACAACTAAAACATCAGTGTGTTACCAACATTATTCTCATACTAAATCCAAAACACTGCACTGTATGTGTGTGGATGAAAATTAACTCTCTGCCAGCTGAAATCAGGGCACCTCAGGTCAGTGACATGGGTACTCCAGAGCTATGCCAGCCCAGCTCAGGCAGGAGGAAAAAGATGCCTTCCATCCCAACTTTGTCCCATGAGAATGCCTCATTTGTCTGTCTTTTCATGCCTAAGGAGACATTTCCAGATGGACTGTAATACTGAATTCAAGTTTTGCTTCTTTGTTTGCTTTTCAAGATCAGTAACAGCTTAGTATGAGCACTGCAGTCGGTGATCCTGTCAGGTGTCCCAGGTTCCACACCTGCTGCTGGCATTTTCCTCTGCAGTATAAAAGGGTGCCTCTGTTTTTTCTGTTTGTAAAACAACTTTAGCTGTACTATTTAGGACATTTGTAAACCAAGTAAACTGGTAATGTGGTTTAATGTCAGCACAAGTTCGGTAAAGGAGCCTTTTGGTTAACCAAGGCTTGTTCCATTTGTAGGAAAATTCAGATAAATTAAGGATACGTGTGAATTAAGTGCACCAAGCCTATAGAGCTTTAAGCTTCTCTGTGGATGATCTAATTCAAAAGGAAAATGGCTGTAGTTCATGGTAGCTTAATCCTCTTTACAGTAAAGTCGAATACTTTACCTCTCAGTGAGAATCTCCACACAGGGATTTAACGCATTTTGACTTACATGCATTATCATCATGGGTTTAGTTGGTTTATCTTAACTTCCCTGGATGATCTTTTGTAGAAAAACCACAGACATAGATATCTAGTACTAGCTTATTTAAAGCATAGTGATGTAGTCATGTCCTTAATCTGATATAGGTTTTAGTGTAAACATGTTAAGTGATAAGTGTGAACTGCATTGTTAAGTGGCTCCTATACATTCTGATCCCTAAGGATAACAAAGGTAGTACTCTATTTGTGACTGCACTGCCCAGAAATAATTGAAAAGCCCCAGTGTAAGTGCTTGGCATCTGCTTGCATGCTGGGCCCTGCAATGCCAGCAACTCCTCAGACACAATTCCAAATTCTGGAATTTTGGAGCTGAGGCTCAACAAAATAACTCAGGTGATTACTCTTACCTCAGTCTGTCCTCTGCTCTGTTTTGCAGACCAAAGACAAAAGGGTACTACACTTTGGAGGACCTTTGCCTCAGACGGTTGTAAAATCAGCAGAGTGCTGGAAACACCTCTCATCTTGTGTGGAGAGCTTCAATCCCATACCTGATGGGAAGGAAGGGAAGAGGAAACACTGACTAGAGCTTTTTCCAGTCCTTGAAACAGTTTTATTTGAGAGAATGACATTTTTCATGCCAGACAGTTGGCAAGGGTCAACTGGACAAGATAGAGCTGGAGGCATGGAATCCTGTATGGTGTCATCAGAACTGAAGATTATGAAAGTCTTCTTCTGAATAGATTTCACCCCAAAAGTGAACAGAACACACCGGATATCCCACGGCAGTGAGAGTCCTTGCTCCAGCTCAACTGAGTCAACTGGCCACCAAGTCAAATGGAATAGCAGATGCCATAAGCACGATCCTAAGTCATACAAGGAGTGCCTGAGGGAGCTGGGGGTGTTTAGCCTGGAGAAAAGGAAGCTGAAGGGAGACCTTACTGGTGTCTACAGCTACCTGAAAGGAGGGTGCAGCCAGGTGGGGGTCGGTCTCTTCTCCCAGACAGTCAGCGATAGGATAAGAGAACATAGCCTCAAGCTGTGCCGGAAGAGATTCAGGTTTTACATCAGGAAGAATTTCTTCACTGGAAGGGTGGTTGAGCATCGTAATGGGCCACTCAGACAGGCGGTGGCATCACCATTCCTGGAGATGTTCAAGAAATGACTGGATCTGCCACTTAGTGCTATGGTTTTGTTTACACTGTGGTGTTTGGTCAAAGGTTTTACTCTCTGTAGCTAAAGAAATTCCCTACTAGAAAGCTGGGGAGGAGGAGGCTGATACTCAGAAACGTAGTGGCTGCATGAGAAATCCTGGAGTGGCTGCTGTTTTCATGTCCACTGTTGCCAGCAGAGGGGAAGCATGGGCTGTGTAGGAAGATGTTACTACTGCTGCAGCATATTGCCTTTTGTCTACGTTCCTATTGCCATCACATGTCAGGAGATGCAGAACGCAATAGGAACAATACTATACCACAAGAGGAGCAAGGAATTCTTTGCAGGTTTTTAAAAATCTTTTTCTTCTGCAGCCTTGTTTGGGTAGTTCATGTTATAGTGACTTTGGCTTGAAGCTGAGGGCACTAACAAAGCTGTTATATAAAAGCATTATTGGTATTTGAGGAATTAAGCCAATGTTTGAGGAGTTAGTTTGCTGTGTCTTATGTTATTTTTTATTTTAGCAGTGTTTGTATACCATGCTTTTGTGAGTTAATGCACAACAAGCTGGCTAAAAGTCTATGACACTAGTGAAACTGTGAGCCACATAAAAGACTAAATTGCTTTTTCTCTTTCTGTAATTGCCACTACAATAAAAGCTGCGTTTACTGTAAAATTTTTCAGAGTTAACCCCTGCAGAGCTCCCAGGTTGATGAGGGAGAAGTGTAATTAAGGGTGTGTAAAAGGGGTAGAACAGCTGACTAACAGTAACTAGGGGTGCTCAAGGGCTGTAGGCAGCAGAGGGCAAAACTTGCAACCATGCAACCCAGTTCCCAAATGAATGGCAGTGTAATGAGCAAGGGTCAGCTGTGGTCCCTCAGCACAGCAGCTTTGGCAACCCTGCTTGCATCCTTTCCAATAGCCTTGCTGAACATGGCAGGGAATGATGGCATGGTGTAGACAGACAGTTGTGACTGCAAGCAAGGAGAAAAAAGGAAATTGATTTTTTTTTGTGTATTCTCTGTGGCCACTGTTTTGAACAATAGTATAAATATTGTGGAACAGGAGGCTGGGTGGGTCAGTCCCCTGACCACCTGTCTGTGGGCAGAAGTTTCAGCCAGTAGAGTAATGGAAGGACTTGATGGATATGCAGTATTTCCTGTGGGATAGGCATGCCTCCATCCTGGTAATTATGCCATCCTTATATTAATCTTAAATATAAACAAATCTCCTTTTGCAGAAACACCATCCGTGTGTGCATAAGTATGATAATTAATAAGTATAATAATTCACTGTGTACCAAATGTGCGTAATGTAATACATTGCAAAAGTTAAAAAGAGCACCCACCAGTGGTATACAGGCTTGGTTTTACAAATCTAGTTTTGTTTTTAGAATGTAATGAAAATACCATGCCATATCATTATCATCTGAGGGACTGTCTCTGCTAGGGAGATCGAACATACTCTTTGCAGTATTCACATTATTAAACAATCAAAATACTACCACTGATGATGAATGCTTGCCCTGCTTTAGGGTTCCTATATGATTTGTCCTGTTTTATTGTTTGGTGGCTTTTTTTTTCTTCTTCCTATTAGAACAGAATAATAATTTTGAAAGCATGGAAAATAGCAGATTTTTAAAATGTCTCAGATACCATTTTGTCTGGATAAAGGTTTGAAATGAGTAACCTGCTGTTTTAAAAAAGGTTGCTAATTATCTGAATTTCACTGTGGTTTAATTAGCAGCATCTAGGGTAGAACGTGGGAGGTGGTGCTTATCACCTGCCAAGGAAAATGTTGTCTTTTGAGGAAGTTAAGTTATGTCAACCAAAATACAGCCTGATTTTAGATCTCCAATCCCATTCCCTTTCAAGTCTTTATGGGCAAGGGTGATTGAGTCTTAAGTGATTAAAAGAGTGGAGAACAGAGGTATTACTGCCATGACTATCTCTGGGCAGGTCTGAGAGCCACCAGTATCCTAGGTGCTTGCTGTGAAAGGAGATGGCTCTCACTGAGCATTGCAACCTTCTTCTTACAATTTGAGAAGGAATTATGCCACGTGTCAGTATCAGTTCAGGTGTGGCAGACTAATAGTTTTCTATCTGTGAACCAGGTGCAGGTTAGCAGAGGTAAAATATTTCTGTTAAAGCATGCTCTGTCTCGATGCTATACCTTTGTTGTCCTTGTTAGGTGGTGTTTTAATAAATGGAGCCTGTAATGCTCTTTGAATGTATCTGATAGCAAAAGGAGCTGGTACAGGTAGCAGTCATTTGTTATGGACAGCTCTGCCCATAGCAGCTGCATGCATGGAAATGCTGGAATCATCTTAACGAGGTGGCCGGTCTGAGCTGGAAATCACTGAGGTCAGCAGAAAGGTGGCATTTAATGTCTACTGGATCAAACAAAACAAGGTTGTATCCTTACCTTAGGTTAGACTTGGTAAAGCTTCTGTAATCCAATATAATAATTTTCTTGCCTGCTCTGTGAGTTTCCAAGCATTTTTTTTCTTCCTCCAGAGGCTGAGATGCAGAAAGCTGGTATCCAGGACAGGTGCAGTTATGTAATAGTTAATACTTTAGTGATTATTCCACTTTCACAAAGGTGTTCTGGGTGCCTTCTGTTTAGAAATGGCAAGGAGTGTATAAATAGATTTCTGCTTTTAAATGTAGGAGAGTAAAATGAGACATGTATATTCCATTCACAGGATGACAGACTAAAAGTTATTTTGTACTTCTTTGTTATGGTATCCACAACAATTTTGAATTTATTAGGCAAAGGAGAAAAGCTAATCTGCAGGTCATAGGTAAATTTTTTTTAATCAAGTCAATCCATGAAAGCTAAGCCAAGAAGACAAAAAAAAGCTTTCTATTAATTATTTTGATATTTTTGTGGTAAGCAGACAGTTCCAATCTGTGTAGTGGTACCATGTAAGAGTTTTTGTAGTCCAGTTTATTTTTCCATGGCATGGACACCCTCATGTAGGTACCAGTACTGTGGTAGGCTTTATTCAGTGCACCAGATGCATCTGTGGAAATGGTGTGAGTGAGATTCAGTGAGCACCTGTTACGATCCGGTTTAAACTCAGAGAAGCAAAGAAAGCTAAGCCTCTGTGCATAAACTGGAAAGAACTTTGAAGGTTCAAAATATTCCCAGAAATGAGATTAAAACCAAACGAGGTTAGATGTTGGTGCCGAAAAATGGATGTATTTTATTTAATAGTAGAAGAGGCAAAGAGAAGGGCAAAAGAAAGAAATGGAAAAAAGAAGTGTGCGTGGAGGGGTGGGGGGACAGGGAGAGGTGACAGGGGTTAGATGGAAGCAATCACTCATCTGAGGGTCCCAATGACATCTCGTTGCTCCCCTCCATCCGCTCTGCTGGTGGTGAGGGTCCCCCATGGCTGCCGTGGCCGCACCGCCACACGCCGCCACACACCAAAGACAACAGAATCTGTGGATTAATACACACTGTGGGCCAGGTGGGAACGCCCACGTGCCTCCCTTGCAGGGGCCACCTTGACACTGTCCCTTGCAACACTGAGGGTCTGTTGCACCATCTCTGGTGCAGGGTCTGGGACCCCTTTGAGGGGGGCCCCTGTGATGGGCCATGTCACCCCTTCTGCTGTGGATGAGCTTCCCCCACCCCGGTGAGGACCCCTCAGCTGGGCTCCTCTGCACAGTGGAGGATGGGCAGTCACTGTGCCTGACCAGAGGCTTTTCCAAGATACCCAAAGCCTCTCCGCCCTCCACCCTTTGGTTCAGGGTCTGTGGGAGCCTGGCAGCTGATAGCCCTGGGGCTGCGGCCTCCACCTTGGAGGTGGTTAAGCCTGTGCTCAGTGAATGTCCCCAGCCCTGAGTTGTTACTTTATCTTATCTTCATCAGTGAGAGGTGTAAGGCCTCAGTCAGGGCCCCATCCAGGGTGCTGTAGTCTTCTCTGCAGCTTTTGTAAGACAATTTTAAAAGTTCTTTAAGAAAATGTTTAAGTCATAAACTATAATATTTCAGTCTCTGACAGCCCCATAAACCAAAATTAATTCCTCAGGCATTCAAGAAGGTATAGAAACATCATTAACACAGGCTGAACATTTTTTTTCAGAAAAACTGCCTTTTATGATATTCTGATTTTCAAAGCATATTAACAAAACAAACTGAAGAGAAAACCTGCAAATGAAAATTCCCCATTCTGGGAGATACTAAAAAGCAGGGACCCAACAGAAAGGGGCTGGTTTATATAATTTTGTAATTTTCATTCCCTTCCTATTAGCTTTTCACTTTTCACTCATGTGCACCTGTCTCTGTTTCTCTCATTGCTGTCCCATGGGAGTGAGTGACTGCGGCATGGTTCCCTGTGCTGTGGCCGTTTGCTTCTCCAGAGGTGCTAATTGTCCTTTCCTCTCATAATGTCTAATTGATCATATAATAACTTCAACCCAGAGCATATCTTTCCAGCATGCTTTTCCTGCAGTTTGAAACCTCTCTTTCAGACCTAAAGAATGGCTTCTTTGCTTGTGTATTTTCCCCCTAACTCTAATAGTTGGTCTCATAAAAGATATTACTTCTCTCCATAAACCTTGACTGTCTAGCCTACATTTGTGTTCCTTGGGGGCAGCAAGCAAGAAAACAACCTCTTCAAGCCTGCAGTTTCCTTATTGCAAGAAATTGTAGCCATTGAATTATAGTTTTAAACATTAAACTACTTGTTTGACCCCATCCCACTGAATTTGGACATGCATTGGTCTTAAGAATGAAGCAGGATTTCCCAGGCTTTCCAGCCTGATGCTGGTCTGAGTGACCCTGCTCTGCCTCTAGATCCAGAAGTCCCATCAGGGAAGTACTTGAAAGCTTTGGCCATATTTTAGTGGGAGGCTGTGAAGGGACATAAGAGTCCTGTTCAGAAACAGGGACCCAAACTCCAGCTGGGGTGGGAGTCCCATTGTGGCAGTGCCAGCAGTGTCCCAGAGAGGCCAAAGGCATACAGGGTGGATGGGGACAATCTGTGCAGTGCTGGGGCCCAGCCCTTACCCTGATGTGTCACCTTCAGGGAGATGGGAGCAGAGAGGAATAGAGCAGGGCCATGTCCATGGCTGTCCCCAAGGTCACCAGTTACGAGAATTGTGGCTTTGCTTTTATATATATGTTTTTGCATTTGGCTGTACTGCAGGGCACAGACCACCTGCTGTATCTGCCTTCATGGGCACAATTTGCTCGTGGGAAGTTTTCTGTGGTAATCTTTGCACAGCTCGTAGCCTTTGGGTTGGCATACCTGGAGGAGTGGGTTTCCCCTTACTATTTCTAGGCTATTCTAGCTAGTCAGCCTTGCCAGGTAAAAAATCCCTGAGTTGTTTCTTAAACCAGATAATAAAATATGATGCAGCAAACTAAGAATGGATCTGAACTCATGCTAGGGCAACCTTCTGGGTCATTCAAAGCAGTCAGACTTTTTCAGACTGAAACTGGTAGTTTGGAATGTGGTTAATCCATCTATATTTTTTTGAAAGTGACTTTATCAATTGGTTGCCTTTAACTTCTGACAAGAGATATTGATGTAAGACAGAGATTGGTAAAGTTTATGACTCATGAAGGTATTTGCTTCACTCACTTGTAATTTCTAGTGCAAATGTGTAGTCAGCCTGCACTTAACTGAGAAAGAAATGGCAGTGTACGAAGTAAGTAGAGCAGATTAATTAAATTGGCTGTTCTTGTTAACTCTTTCTGCTACTATAAAAGCTAGCAACATTGCACAAGATTAAAAGGTGACAAGATAATGCATCGTGATTTCTCATTGCTCTAATGTCTTGTTATGGGATAGTCTAGATTCATACTTAGTTAATTCAAAACATAATTAAACATTTATATAAATAAGTGTTCATTATGTTAAGAAGCATTAAAACATGGTTATAAACACTCTTTAAGTAACTGGCTAGCCACACAACATTGTTTTGACTGTTAGTCTTCATTAGACAGTTTTCTTTGTGGGTTTTTAGCAGTATCTTTGGAGTGCGTGGTGCTGTCTGATGTGAGGTGGTGAGTAGAGAGCCCCAGGCAGTGCAGCACAGTCCCCACCTGCCTGTGCTAGGGGCAACCCTGACACCTAGCTCTGCTCATGCTGTTTCACATCTCCCCATATTTATGGCTGTTGTGTAAAATTCACGAGTATGTTCCTAATTCCCTAAAAATGCTGATTCACACTTTTCGCAGAAATGCTTCTTGTCACTTAAAGCTGATGAGAAAAGATGATTTAAGGCACTGGGGAAACCTTGTCCTCACTCCTAGCTGCAGTGAGAATGCTTGGCTTTCACCTCATGCTGGTCCCACTGAACTGTGGGGTGAAACACAGGTGTGGAGGGGCTGAACTTCACACCTACTGATACCAGGGAAATAGACAAAAATGTGAAATAAATGTCACTGGTACAAGATGACTTCCTTGCTTGAAGCTGGGCAGTTTTGCTCTCTCAGCTCATTGCTATGGAGACCTGAGTTGTTTGGTGTTAGTGGGGTTCCTCTGGGCTACCAGTCATCTGTGTGTCAATATTAAAAATTGGTATTTTCCAGACTTCTTCCTCCTTCTAGGGTCTGTGCAGCAGCTCCCTGCCCCACTTCCTGCACTGCTGGGGCCATGAGGGTTGAGCAGTGCCGAGCCTGAGTGCAGCTGACAGGGGCAGGGAGGCACAATGCCAGCTGGACTGGGATGCAGGGCCTTGCATCAGGTGTGCTCAGGTTTTACTGGGCTGCTGGAGTTTCCATTTCTGCTCTGGGGCAGCTTGCTCTCCTCCCTGAGCCCTGCCACCCTGCCCCTGCCCACCCAGGGGCTGTCACAAGATTCTGGTTCCCTCATTCTTTGTTGATGGCTTTGCCCCCTTGCAGGATATGTTAGGAAGTAGTACAAGACGTGTCTAAAAGCTCAGAACTCAGGGTTTTTTCAAACGCAAGAGTTCTGCCATTGCCCGGGTAGCGGCCAACGTAGTGCAGGCACTGCCACACACGGGCAACTGCTTCTGGGGCATAAACACTTGTTTTCGTCTGTTCGGGGTCTGGCCTGACAACAAAGTAACAGAGGAAGGCTCTCCAGCGAGGAAAAATCTTACCATATCAGGCCCCAGAAGGGTGGGGGAGCCAAGGGAAGCCTTGCTGTGGGATCAGAGCGCTGTAAGAGCTGGTGGCTGGCAGATGGCAGTCACTGGTAGGGACAGCCACAGAGCCAGGAAGGTCCATCAGGTATGGAGCAGGAATGGCAGCCAGGATCAATACATCACACAGTTTGGTCGGCAGCACCAGCCGACCAGAGTCAATGTTTAAGTCGTGATGGGCAAACAGCAGGGCCAGAGACAAAGGGAGGAGCGAGAGTGTGGTGAGGCGGTGAGTGGGAGGCAGCAGTAGAGAGCAGCATGGAGCCGTGCTGGCGCGGCCACGCACCCGATGCAGGGCCAGACCTGCCGTGGCAAAGCAATTCCAGCACGTCTTGTCTGCGTGGGGAGCTCTGCTGAGCGTATGGGCACGTTTCATCGCTTGGCAGGGTGTTACGGGGACCCTCGGTTGGACTTGGCGTGGGCAAGGTGGCATTTCAGCCCTGCCACAGGCGCTGCGTGGCGGGCGCGCCATCCCCAGCCAGGGCAGGGCGCAGCTGCCTCACCGCTCCCACGGCTGCGTGCGCTTGCACGGTCGCGCTGCTGATCTACTTGGTTGGGTTTTACTGACAGAAGGAAAGCCTTCAAGTGCTGCTAAAAGGAATAAAATTATAGTTGTACTTTAGGGAGCAAAAATGATCTCTTTTGGCATTGTGCTGTTATTGCAAATTGTGTGTGTGTGATTTATCCTAATTAAAAAAAATATGACAGACATAAGCCACAGAAATATCTGTAAATGACACAATCTGGTCCTGTCTTTGTTTATCACTATCATAATGCATTGCTGGCCTCCTGAAATTATTAGCCTTTGTGACTTGCTAATAGCCACGGACTCTTACTTGTGAAATGGAAAGGTGTCCAATAGTAAAGCAGAATGTGAGCATTTCAATGTGGGATCAGCATTTCACTTGGTTATGCTAGATCATTTTTTATTGCTTTCTAAAAAAAAATTATTTATTTTCTGTCTGTTTGTTTAGTGGGCAGAATTTTTCAAGCTTGTAGTTTAAATACAGAAAGCTGGAGTGGGGTTCAGAATTTTTCCTTTATTGGAGCGAATTAAATGGTTCTCCATTACATAAGACTGCTCTATCAAATTAATAACAGTCATTTCCCCGTGTGTGTTGAGTGAGTTTTCAGATCAAACCAGACCTCTGAAGGGATATACACTGCTGCATTAAAGAAAGATGCTGCGATATTCTGTATCAAAAAGGTTAAACTCATCGGATTCTATGTAAACACTCATTTTACCCCAGCTAACCTGTAAAGATTTCATTTTGCTTCATTTATCTTCTCCCTTACCCTATGCTAAACCATTCCCAGCTTCGAGGAAAGAATCATGTCTCCATTCATTTCCTATCTTGCTGAATTGCCTTTGCACTTCCTATCATCTGCACATAATCCTATTCTCTCCATTATTGTCTTAATACCAAGTACAGCACAAGATAATGGATAGGCACTGTAATAACAGTGTGGCCTGTAGGAGCCCCTCGAGGGAAATATCTTTGACGCTGGTAGAATATTAATGCATTCCAGGTCCCTGATCTTCCTCTTTCACTTCATCTCCTGTTTTCTAAACTACATAATGACTTTCATATACATGACAAAAGCATTAGAACAGAAAAAGACTCATTGATGAGCAGCAGGGCTGTGTGATATTAAGAAGCACTATTCTCAGTTCTTTGTACAGTTTTTGACCACCATCAGAGACAGTGTATGCAGGTAATTTCTGATTTGAATAGATACAGGAATAAAGAAGCATTATTGTACTCTGTTAATCCAAATGCCCATCACAGGCACTGCGTGAAAATAAATTAAAATGTAATTCTTCAATAATGCATCTGTCTACAGGATGATTTTCAGCAGATTAAAAACAAACAACTTGATATCACTTAGAAAGGCTAGTGGATTGTTATTGAGAAGCTTAATCATCAGCAGATTATGAATGGAACAGTAAATCAAAGCAGGGTATGTTAAACAATGTAGATTGTGTTGTAGCAGCAATTTACTGTACATAATTTTTTAATAAAAGGGAATAATTGATTTTTGTGAGCGTAAACATTGAATCCTGTGAGAATTTAGCTGTTGTTATTGAAAAGGGGAATGTAAAAAATGTTATTCTTGTCATGTAGGAGCAATAACCTTTCATTCCTCTTACAAAAACCAGAAGTTTGCTCCCTTTAGGGCTGCCTTTAAGCATAACTCCTTTTCTCATTTTTCTTTCCTTTTGTGACATACTTTGTCTTTTGCTATCATATTTTGCAAATATGATGTGTATTCCTGATTCACATTTCACCCCCCCACGCAAGGTGTGCACCCTGGTGAAGGGGGGAAACCCCCAAACTTTCCTTTTGCCCTGAAAAGAGCTCTCCAAATTCACACTGTGGGCTTTTGCTTTTAAATGGAGATCTGTGAGCAGATGTCCATTGCTGCTTGTCTTCAAGGTCTGGCTTTCACTGCTCCTGGTGTTAGGTTTCAGGTGAAACCTCAGGCTGGGGCCTCGGCAGCAGCCCTGTCTCCCCCTGCCTGCTGCTAGTTGCTGTAGGAGCAGAGCAGCTTTTGACCATCAATCATTGCTGATAATATCTGAGGAGAAAGGGAGAAATTATTTCAAATCAAGGGAACTGAGTTAGGAGCAGGAGCCAAGCAGCAGTCTGGTACTGGCAGCGTGCTGGAGGGGAGAACGACTAAAGTCTGGGAGAATCAAGGATGAGAGCTACTATATAAAAGTCTTGAGATTAAGAAAATTTGAAAAGTACTTGAAAATTAGTTACATGCTAAATGAAAGATTAAGAAAATTTGCACAAAATGCACAGATACCCTGTGCTTTATGATGGTGGCTGTTTCCCTTGTTAACTGCTAAATAAATGCTAAGAAGCATCTTCCAACTTCAGTGCTCAATCCTGACCCAGCCTTGCAAGGGGCTTTGGGGAGTCCAAGGAAATGTCAGGGTGAGTGACTGAAGCCATACTAAAAGAAATATGTCCCAAGAGTAAAAAAGGAGACAGCCTGTCTGTTCCTGGGCCTACTGTTGTTTTATGCTCTAATTTTATTTTCAGATAATTCATTTGATTGATTTCACTGCTTTTAATGTTATTTTTTCTGTTTTGAACTCATGTGGTACTGTGAAATAGTCTAATATTGAATTATGCTGCTTCTGCATTTTAAACTGTGCTCAGCAGGGTGGAAAAATATACGTGGATCTAAAAGACATTGGACTGTACATCAGAAACCTGAAGCTGTCCCTTTGGAACCTGGTAAAAACTATGTTAGCAAGTTCTGTTGCTATCATTATAAACGCAATGCCTTTTCTTTCACATGTGTTTACTTGCCAAGAGAAAAAATGACATCCTGTGTGACACTGGTAGTGTGGTATCCCAGTTTATGAGACTGTAAACAAGAAGAGGTGAGAAAGAACTCCGTTCATTTCTGTTAGTGTTCACTTAAAAATTGTTACGGTCTAAATGTAAGTCTGGAATCAAAATATTAGGTTGTTTATTTCACTTTGTCTTCAAAAATGAGTCTGGTGTATGGCTTTTGCTACTCTTCCATTTTAGCTGTCCTAAAATGAGGAAAGTACTTTAAGATCATACTGTAAAGACAATACCTCTCAAAGTCTTTTTGTGTCACCAGCATTTGGGGATCACCATTTGGGGCAGCCTTGGCAAACCCTCTCCAGAGGCTCTGGGAAGGTCCTGGTTAGCCTGATAAACCAGTCTATTTTATGTGCAGAGACCCTTTACAGCTTTCCTTGTATTTATTGACTTCACTGTGTCTGTCACACTTCTGTGATGTTTGGTGTAACATAGTAAAGTGGGAATTATTACTCGCATCATGAATACAGGAAAGTCAATGACCCCTAGCAAAGGCTGGAGACTCAGTGTTTTTGGTTTTGCATAGGCTTAGAGTAGTAGACAAACATGTTTCCATCCTCAGAGACAAAAAAAACAGGCCTGAGAAAAAAAATAATGGCTTGTTGGTTTTGATTTTGGTTTGGCTTCTTTTTTCCCCTCAGTCTTTGAAACCCAAGTACATCATGGTCCCAGTCCTCAAAAGAGCTGTATCTTACAGCTCTTGTACCTTGGATCAACTTTGTAAGTGAAGAAAGACTTTGAATGTATTCAGATTACTCTGTATGAAAGATAAAAATGGATGTATTTGTTTTCAGCCTTGGTTGTAGGTGAAGCCAGGACAGACAGGACAGGAGTCTGCAGCAGTCAGGAATTTGTCTGGGTTATGAAATCTGTTTCAGAGTGAATGAGTGGGTCTTCCCAGGGACTCTGAGTTGGGTGGTTGTGATGCCAGAGATGGCTGAATTCCGTTTAAAGAATTCACTTGGCTCCTGTTTGTTGTTTCTGACTTACTAAATGCTGCTAATTATTGCTAGGGTTTTTTTCTTACTTATAATCACCTTCAGGTTTTTGACCAGGAAAAAGTGCTGTCTCTGTAGGGCTGAAGTACAACTTTGATGTCTTTCATATACTAGCTTCTTCTCATGACCTCTGGCATATGGCAAAATTATCTTTTAAACTGACTTCTAACAATTTTATAATTCAAAACCAGTTTTATTAAACAAGAAAAACTCGTTATGACCCATTTTGACTACTTTTTTTTTTTAAACATTCAGAGTAATGAAGTTGAAATTTGCAGTTTAATTTAACTATTATACTGTGGTTTACAGCTTGTTATGCCTCTTCTTTTAAAATGTATATTACTAGCAAGAAATCTAAATAAATTATCATAAGCCATTTTCTCTTTTCTCTCTCTCTGTATTTCTACTCTTAGAGAAAAAGATGTGCTCCATTAGACTGTCTTTGATATTATCATTTTTCATATTTTAAGAGGTACTGCATGTGCTCTGTGTGAAATACACTTGAAAGGATTTTTTTTTTTGTGATAGTAGTTTATGTTGTTTCTAATCTTAATCCAGGCATCACTAATTTTGTGTTTGCAAGTAAACATGATAATGAATGAGAATCCTCCTAGCATTGTAATTGATGTTGCTCTTTTGTATCCTGGATTTCAAATCTGTGTGCAATTGTCAGTGCCCTATAGAAATGTTAATTATCTTGAATAATCCTGTTTGCCTTCATCAGGCTGGAGCAGTCCTAAGCAGTAAGAAGGTGTCATCCAAGATAGTTGGAAAGAAATATGGCATCAAAATGATGCAGAAAACCAGACTGGTACAGTTGTAGCCAGGATAGGGAATGGTGCTGGGGAAAGAAGGAGCACAGGCTATAAAAAATGGCATAGGCTGTGTTTGGTAGAACTGAAGGAGATTACCTAAAAGACAGTAATTTGAAGCAGCTGCAAGATGGAGAGCTGGAGCTGTAGAATAACATCTCCTCCCCACCCAGGGACTTTCAGGGGTTGTTGTCTATTCCTCAAACATGCACAGGCATTTTGTGATGGTGTAGAAAGGAAGGAATATGACAGACCGTGCTTTTGGCAGGATGGCTCCTGGAGCACTGTGTGTGCTGCTCAGGACCAGGAGAGCTGGTAGGCAGCAGTGTGCAGGGCTAAGGAGCTGCACTGGCCCTGGTGCTGCTGTTCAGAGAACTGCATTTGCTGCCAGCTGCATTGCTGTTTGACTAGGCAGCTTCCTTGGGCTTATTCCTGTTGTTTCAAGTACAGGGAGAAGGTGCTGCAGCATCTCCCATGGCATTTGTTAGTAGCAGTCAGACTTCTTTCAGAGATGGTAATTGCAAGTAAGAGTAGGGTGGCTGCAGTGCAGCTGAGTCAGTATATTCAGACAGCTAATCTGGAATGTGTTGGTGCACCAGGCTCTGCTACCTGTAGGACATGTGAATATGTGCTGGAGAGTGGTGTATGTTAAGTATGGTGTAGATTCCTTATCAAAATGTCAGTTCACAGTCAAATTGCAAGTCTAGAAGTCAGTGTGCAAGAATTAACCTTGTCATAGAGGTAAAAAATCATATTCATATATTTACAGAGAGATAGGGGCACTTAGAAAGCTCCTGTTTAAATTGTTGTCTCAATTATAGAGTCCTCTGAGGTCCCTTGATGTGGAGGGGGCAGTCAGTGAATTTTGAGAATAACAAAATCTGAATGTCACGATCATCTGAAATTATACAGAACAGGATATGCTTACTTGAACTTTGAATCAAAATTTGTGAAACTTTGAACCTGTGTGTTCATGATAACATGGACAGCAGACCTCACGCTGTGCTGAGAAAAGAAAAATTACTCCTATAGAGCACAAAAATGGCTCTGGTTTGCAATTACTTGTTAATGTAATTTTTTGGCTAGTTGATGCATTACTAGAATGCTTTGCTCATGTCATATTCAAATTGGACTGCAAAGGCATGGATTTTTGTAGGAAGACCTTATGTAATTAAATATAGGAAGCTCTTGAATAATTTGTAATACTTAATGATTACTTTGTGGATTATGAGGCATGCTTAGTGACTACTATTTTCACTCTTTGTTATTTGTTGAGCCTACGTTACACAGTTTTTTTTCTTTAGTTTGCAACCACTTTGCTGTGGTTTCTTCTAGCAAAGTGGAGGCAGAGCCATTTCTGGTGAATTCAGGCAAAGTGAAACTTTGCTGTGTAGTGGTGCTGGGCACAATTCAGGACTTCAGCAGGTACCTGCCATTTTCAGGGGCTCTACCTCAGTGTGCTCATTTCTGATGTTGCTCTATCAGCATCGTTTCTTCAGAAATGTAGGATTACTGTAAATTGCCTCTCAGACACTGATGAAGGAACATTAATTACTGTGGTGCCTTCTAATTTCAAAACTGGAATACTGTCGTTTTTTCCTTAATGGACTTCCAGACTCTACTATGTGGAGATTAAAGTGAATTAAAAAAACTCATCAAGAAATCTTTCATGGGCACCAAATTTTGCACTCACATTAAACCTGTTCTCAAATACTCCCCTGACTCCCTCCTGATACAGTTTCATATTTTTTTCAGAACACGACTGATCCCATTAAAAGGCATTAACATGTTTTTAATCTCATCATCAAATTAATCCTGTTGATATTGTTGGTATCTTTGTAATGCAATACAGAAAAAAATGAAACTGTAATTTGGCCTTTTCAGATTTTCAGTGCAGCTAAACTGACATGCTGAATTGTACCAACCCTCATGCTGTCAAGAGATGCCCTGAAAAAGCTCTTAGACCTGATTATCCATTGGAACAATGGCTGTGTCTCTAATTTTAGACAGCTGCAAGCAGGGTGACTCTCTGTGAAGAAGCAGGACATTTTGTGCTGCATTCCCTTCTCAGGAACATGAACTCCTCTCCGCTTGCTTAAAGCCCTGCTGTTTACAGGCCTGAGATCCTCTTGTAAACATGTGCTTCTGCACCGTGAAGGCTTCAGCCTGTAGCACTGTCCTATTCACAGACACCAGTCCCAAATCCCTGCCTCTTTCAGCACTCAGTGCCCTGCTGTTCGCACCTCTGAAATTCTTTTATGTAAAAGCTGCGCTGTCTGACTGAAGTCGTGTTCTGCTGCCCTCTTGCAGAGAATGCTTTGTGTGAGCATATACATTTTTCCTGGGTAACATTTTCTTTTCTCAGAAATTCAGAATATAAATATTCACTTAGACTGCACTTCCTAAATCAATGACGTCTTGTCGATGGGAGTTAAGTTTTCATAAAAATACCATTGTCAGGCAAGATTTTGTAGAGCAGCTACTAACTAGATGGGGGAAAATTGAATCTGTGAATAATTTGGTATCTACATATCCCTGATGACTGAATCGCACACCTGTAGCTGAGGACACTTCTTGTAACACTGCTTTTAAGTGGGAAAGTTACTGAATGTAGCAAAAGAAATCCCCAAACCCCATAAAAAACCCCACATGAAAACTGAGTATAGATTTGGAAGAGGGGATATGTAAAATGCCTAGTTAAAAAAATAAAAAAAGAAAAATCCTGTTGAAGTTTCAAAACTCAAATGAGCATTGTGTGTGGAGATAAATCATTCCCAGAGGCAAATGCTGCAAGAAAATTATTCTTGTCATTTTCTATTCGTTTCCACTACCTTGATTTTAAAATAAATTCTTCTAAAATATGTACATTCCAAGCTGTATCTGCAGTGTGCTGCTATGTGTAGTGTTGCATCACACCAGGGCAGGCTCTGCTCCACTCTCTTCTAGGTGGAAGATGTGCCCTTCCTGGCACTGTTTTAAATTGCTCGTCCACCTAGTGGAAGTGATGACTGAGAGTAGATGTTGTTCGTGTCTCTTAGCGACCCACTCATTGTCTTCTGTTGTGATTCTTTAATTTCTAGAGTGTATTTTGGGCATTGCTGTTACACAACCATCTGGTAGCTCTTGAATTTATGGAATCTGCCAGGGGGACATGTGCTGACATTCAAAAAGAGAGTAAAAGACTGTTAACCAAAATATTCTCCCTTTTGTTTAATAGTTAATAGTTGGCTTGTACTTGTCACACCAGAAAGTTCTTTAGAAATAAAAAAGCAAATTAAAAAGATGCCATAAAACCTTCTGTAATTCATCAAGCTGTGCTCCTACTGCTGGTTGACCTGCTTTCATATGGATATTCCTACCATTAAACAGACACAGTAGTCTTTGTGTGTAGCAAAACCTGTGCACTACAAATTGGTGGTGCAAACCCTTGAAATGTGCATAAGCAAAGCTACATGTATTACCTACTTGCCTTTCTGTGTGAAGGTTTTAAAGACATCCCGTTAGGGTTTCTATCAGATGGAGCTCTGCAGTTAGTGACTCCAGCCCCTGCCAGGATGTGCCATCTCCCCACATGCAGCTGCCAGGTCTGTTCTCCTTCCCTGTTCACAGTAACACCCCATCCACCACAAAAGATTTACCTTTAGTATTTGATTAGCAAACAGTGAGTTTTATTTTACCATGCAGAAGGCACTAAAGGAAACTCTTTTGCCTAATTGCACATATGCATTTATTAATTTTCTACTGCTCGTTAGTGGTGCAGTGAGCAAAACCTGCACATAGAAAGCCTCTGAAGCCAAACCCTTTGCACTGACACCAAAATTAATTTGTCTGAATTCTCTGGAACTCAGAGCTGGAACATTAGTTCTCTGGAACTAATGGAAGCATGAGGAGAGCCTTCCCCTGGGAATCTATTTGTTTAATATCTCTTACGAATGCTAGAAAACAGTTATGAAATCTTTCAGTGCTAAATTATTTTCCAGATACAATTTGGTTACTTGTTTTCATATAGATCCTAGAACACAAGTTCTGGTTTTTACAGGTTAAATTACCTTACTAAGACTAGCAGAAAATGTATATCAAACTTTTGTGCATTAGATGGAGGTACTATTCAGAAATGTCTTGTGGTAACCAGCATGTATATGTGTATTATAGAAGCAACTGTGAAAGCTACAGTGATTCTAATGCTACTGAAGATTTAATATCAACTCTAAATCATTGTGTATAATCATATGATCTTATTGTTAATTCTTTCCTTAGTGGTTCTTGCCAACAGAGACTCTTGGCTAAAATGAGTAGTTGTCTAAATGGTACTCGGGAGGCAGCAGGACAATGGCATATGTGGAGCCACTTCCCTTTCACAAAGGATGTAACACCTCTGGGTAAGCAAGAGTTTGCCTGTGCTGTGACCATGCTAATTTGTGGCTGAGTGCTGAACAAATCACAGCTTTCTGCTACAAACAGCAATCAACAAATCCCTGCTGGGCACATTTTGCTGGGTGCATTTTCCCACCCTGTGCTTGCAGCAGAGTGCAGTGCACTGAAGCTGCACTTACAGCATCAGTGGTGGGAATGCAGTGATTTGAATGATCTGGTGCAAGAGACTCTTTCTGCTGCTTCTGTGGTGAAGTGCCTGATGGCTGAGATGCTGCACCCCTGAGGTGCTGCACTCACTGACTGTAGGGAAACCAGGCAGGGATTCCCAAAAGGAATTACCCTTCTCCATGATTTTGTGCAGTACACTGAGACTCGGTGTGGCACATCCAGGTTGGGATGGAATGTACAACACAGGGTATCACTGATACAGAGTTGCACAGAGAGTGCAAACTGTTGGGTGCTGAGGTAATTGTCTGCTGAAGATGCTGCTGTCATTTCAGGATGTTGTTAAGGGCATAGAAAATAATATTTAAGAAGTGCTAAAAGTAGACACCATGCAAGTGAATTGTAATGCATTGAGGGGAAAATGTGATAAACTACTCATAGCCTTTGACAGTACTCTGTGACACCTCAATTTTCAGAGAAAATGATAAGCTTCTGATAAAATAATAAGAGAAAAAGAAGAAAACAGAAGTCTTTCATCTGCTTCCATCTCTCTAGTTCACAGGAGTGAATGCTGGTACAGGAGCAAGAAGCAGAGGGTAAAGGAGGATTGAGGTGGGAAGGATTGTGTTAATACCAAGAATAGGGGATATGATCAAGTAACACAATCAAGATTAAAGAAGAAAGAAAACTTTATGTAAGCTTAAAGGGGAAGAACTTGGTATTCTGCAAAACAAGAGAAGAATAAAAAAATTGGTAGTCTAATGTATTCCTCCTGGAAATACATACATACAATATAAATTAAAAAATAAATAAAATGTATTAGTCTTTCCATTGGGGCTGCAGCAAAATTTTTGCTAAGAGATGAGCTAACAGAATAATAATGAAGAATGTTGCTATAAATTCTCCTAAAACAAGGAGGATTGTTTTTTAAAAGAGGGATTTTACTAACATGAGATTACTAAGATAGTTTAGAGCAGAACTCGTTCTAGAACCATCTTTGCAGGTTAAAGTGAGCATGTTGAGGGCAAAATAGGCACTAATGGTGTCGTGGTTAGATGTGAACTACCATCAATATTCAAGTTAAAAGCTAGCAGAAATACTAGGGTAAGTAGAGGACCATTAAGTTTCATCTCACTCATTTCCAGTCTTCGAAAGGAAGGTGAAAAGGCAGGAGGAGAAAGCAGTGCTACAGAAAACAGCAGGAAAAAAAAAACTTGATGAAAATGATACCAGATCTGTAGAACTGGAAAGACCTAAAGGATTTATTCTTATATCAATAACACCTCTGAGATAAAAACAATGGAAAAGACAGAGGAATTATTTATCATCTGAGATGGAGACAAGAGAGAGGGAAAATACAGAAAAAGTTTAGGATAAATATTAAGCCAAGTTCTTAAAAGTATGGTTTGCCCATGAAATTGTGTCTGTGCTCTGTGATGTGCCATGTTTTGGTAGAGGGCAAAATTCACTCTTGAATGCATTTTGAAAAAAGATCATGTCATAGCAATACACTGGGGTTCTCCATCATCCTGTGCTCAAACTCTTCTCAAAGCCTGAATATGCAGGATAATGTTTCTCCTTACAGGGGAGGGACAAAAGCTTATACCTTTCCAGCAAAGAGCAGGATAATTTTTGGGAGATGCAGTTGAATATGCCATACTAAATACAGCTGAAATTTGATACAAATTGTTTTTGATACAACGTTTGGGAACACTCCTCCTATGGTTAAAGGCATTGTGAAGAATGTAATGTACCTGGTGGAAGCTGTAAAACTCCTACTGAAATACACTGGAAAGCCATGGTGCTGTGTTAGACAAAAAAGTTAAGTGTAACCTGGAATTTTCAGGCTTAAAAAAGAGACAAAATGAAAAAAAGAAAAATTTACTTTCAGTGTCTTCAATGAAAACCTTTCCTGGGTTCAGACCAGTCAATCTGTTACATCCATATAACGAATCAGTGCACATGGTATACAGAATGGAAGAGATAGCTAAGAATAACAAAATAATTTTTTATCTAATACCAACAGACATTAACCTGCATCATGGGACTTTCTGTAGCCTGATGTAATGCTGTGTGTTTAGGGTCAGGGAACAATGCCTTGTCCTGGAGGAATTGCTCCTTTTTCCACAATGAAGACAGTGAAGAAGTAGGGAAAATATTGGGGACTATTAGCAGGGTTATTTTGCGTTCTTCTCTTATATATTGCCTATTGGGGATGGAAATTCTCATGCTACATTTCTGTGGTGGTATGTGGAAGAAAGCAGGCAGGCATGACATGAGGGGGGCAGCTGCTGTGCAGGAGGCTTTCACTCCTGCAGTCAGCCTCTGCAGTGCCTTTGTAGGAGCTCTGCTTTATGTTGCAGTGTAGGGAGTTGCCAGGAGAGGGGGGAAAATGGGGAAAAACGAGGTTTGATTAATAAAGCAGGCTTGTCCCTTGAGTGAGAAGCATGGGTGACGTATCAGTGCCTGTACCAGGCTTTAGCTCTAGAGCTGTACATCCTCAATTGCATATTAAAGATTAAGGAAAGACTCCAAAAGCCTAAACTGCCAGTCTCCCTGTCTTTCTGTGAGCATCGTCTTGTGCCATGGGTTCAGGTGATGCTCTTTCTTGTTTACACAACCACAGGCTTCTTGGAGCATCTGCCTTTTGCTCGTGCCATGATTAAATTGTACAGGAAGAACATGTGTTTCTCAAATGTCCCTGCAGCCCTTTGGATATGACTGTTTTAAGTTTGACAAGAGGAGGCAAGGGTGCACATGAAAGTGTGCAGTTCTGAGTTTGTTCTTTTTGGTGCTTTCATATTGCAAAGATCAATAATTTACCTCCTGTCAGGTGAAACCAGGAGATTAGTTGCATTAATTTTTGAATGCTTTCTTAGTGTCTGTAAATTGATCTTACCTTGCTGAAGTCATGTTTGCAGTCTTGCTGTACTGCGGCGGCAGGGGAGCTACACTGAGCTGTGCTGGCTGGATGTACAGCTTAAAAAGCACTATATGTGAATAAACATAGCTGTTATAACAGGAGGCAGGGAATCATCGACAAACTGGGGATTTGATGGGGCTGGGCACTGTTTTGGTTTAGGCTGATTATTGGATTTTTCATCCAAGGTAATGTTTTGTTGTTTGTTGTTTTCTTCTCAAGTACATCCTCTGCTCTTGGTTTAGCTCATCATCCATACATACAGCACAGAGCTTTAGGCTGATTTCCAGTGCTCTCAAAATGTCCAGTCAGCCCTTACCTAGCCTTGCATGATTGCCAGTGTTTCGTGTGTATGATGGGGTGCAGAAATTCTGTGCTAATGTTCTGGGGGGGTATGTTTTCAGCTGAAATCAAAGCAAGTGGCGCTGCTCGTCCTGAGCACCTTGATGCAGTGGCACTGTAGTGGCTGAGGTGCTGTGTGTCTCTGACCCCATAGGCACCCAGTGGGTCTCAGCCTCCTTCTGCTCCTGCCTTGCTGCCCAATGTGGGGAATGGCCTCAGGTGCCTATGAGCCCTCCCAGCTGGCCATGTGATTCTCTACATGTAGGTTTGGGCACAGCTGGTGGGCTTCTGGTGCTGAGGAGCACTTGCTGTAGGAGAGGAGCCATGCCTGCCCAGCAGTGTCTTTGGATGAAGTAGAGGTTCTTCACAGGCATTTTTGCTCCATTATCCCTCTGCAAATACTATGCCTGGTAGATATTATAGTGCCACCTAAAACATTGCTTACTTACATTATTCTGAAAAAATACTGGTGGTAATCACTTACCAGCAGGCAGCAGTTCCCTCTGAGTTGAGAGGCATCAAAAGCCTGATGCTGCACTGCTCCCCTCAATGGCTCAGGAACTGCCCTTGGCCCATGGCACTGCTCTCTGTGCTACTGTGAACAGATGTAATTCTCTGATCACATCTCTCATTTGTGCATTGATTTTGAACTAATGATGTGTTTCTGTGTGCATACCTAGGGGAAAAAAAAAGGAAACACTAGAACTCCTCCTTCATTTTGGACTGTATAGCTCAGAGCTGCTGTGGAGGTACTGCATATAGCACTGCTGCTGTTCCTGGGCTTTTATGAAGTCATTGGAAAGATTTAATTAAAACTGTTTTCTAGGTTTCATCTTCTGCAGGAATGGTCTTTTAAAGATTCTACCCGTGGGGTATTGTTTATCCAATTTAAGGTATTGAAATGCAGAATATTATTCTGGTGTATTTACTCTGTGGAAATCTAGACTTAATTCTTTTTCCTGAACAGTTTGCTGCTATATGGAGGAGATGCAGTCCATGTTCTGCAACTGCTATGAGAGGTGAGATTGAAATGAGTTTGACTCTCTGCTGCATTTTATCTAAAGCCTGCAGGTAACTTGGCCTCATTGTGTCTGAACATTATAAATATTTATTGTTTTTCTATTAAAACATTTCCATAGATATCACTGTCATTTGTATTGTTCTGTATTTAACTAAAATATGTTTTTCTCCTTGAGATTTTCTCTAGTTCTGGTCACAGTACTGCTCGGTTTGTCCTTACAAGCTATTCACTCAATCTCTAGTGCTTGCTGGCAGGGTTTGTTTAGGAATTGGATATTGTGATATTCCTAGGTGTTCCCACAGGTGCACCATGAAGGCATACCTCTTGCATTGCTATTGCACCAGCACTCAGATTCCCCAAGTCCCTCAGTGTGCAGATCACAGCTGACAGTTTAGCCAAACCATGAAGTTAGCAGTGCTGGCACTGTAATGAAAACACTCACTGCTCTCCTGTGCTGGAAATCCTGTTTTCAGACTCTGTTGCCCACAGCCCTTTTCCCCACACATCATCCTGGTTTTGCAGTCTCCTCTGCTTTAGGGAATTTCTCACCACATACTCAATTGACTTTTCCTACTGGAAATTGAGCCACAGTAAATATCTTACATGATCAATTCTGTTCACCCACAAAATATGACTGACCCTTTTCCTCAGCTCCCAATCAATGCCTTGTCCTTTTAATTTGCTCTACTTTCTACCTTTCACTTATTTATTTCTGCAGCCATATTCCCAGGTCATTCTCTAGCTCTATTCAAAGGAGTTTGTACCACTGCTGTTCAGGATGTCTCCAAAGTCAGAAGCCCTTTTCTTTGGGTAAAATGCAGTCCTTATGTCTTTGCAGACCTTCTCCCATGCTAGAAGCTCTCCTCCCTCTCAGACACTTGTCCTGGTCCAGCCTGCTCCCATCTCCATGAGACTCTTTCTGTTCTTGCCCAGCCCCAGCCCTTGGTGGGGTCTGTCAGCCCTGAATTTGCTTCCAGCCTTCCAGCCAGATGGACTGGGGATGCAGATCCCAGGGGATGCAGCTGCAGGGCCATGACCAGCTCTACCCACCCTGAAGGGAGGTGACCAGACAAACTCCTGGTATGTATCTAATGTTAAACTTGTATGCTTTTGATTTACATGCACAAAACCATACCAGCACCTACCCTTACAGTATAATTTCCCCCTGCTAGTTTTCCTTCTCTTGTATGGTGCCAGTTCTGTATTGTTACTCTTTTTATGTATCTTTTATCATATTTGTCAGTAAGTCTCCAGCAGACACAAAGCAGCAGGCTCTGTTTGCAGCAGTACAGCTACTAGAGCTTGGCAAAATAGCAGTGCAAAATCATTTGCATTAGAGCTAATAAAGACAGCTGGAATGGGCCCCAAAATATGTTCAATAAACCAATAAGAGTGACTGCTGTTTATACTCCTACTTCAGTAAAACTAACTGGTTTTCATTCAATGTTTATAGTACTGTAATTGTGTAGTGTAGTATTTTCCTGCAATTTAAAACTAATATAATGGTCAATGCCTGCCGACAGTTTGCTAACAATTTCCGGTCTCATGCCTTGTGCATTTTATTTCCTCCATATGAGGGGAGGGTGAATGTCTCGCCATGTACTTTGCTGTAACTCCTGGTAAATGCTGTTTCTTTTATTGCAGCCATTATAACTATCACTTCGGGGAATAAAAGCATGTTGAGGTTTTTTTAACCTCAATTTCTGTATTCAAAATTTTCCAGAAATCTTCTGGAGGAGTAGAGAGATCATAGTTTAGGAAAAGAAATATATGAATTAATCAGTTAATAGAATTCTTTGAAATTCTAGATGCTAACACACTGCTGTAGTTTCCTCTGCATTCCCCCCTAGCAAGTTGAGCTTATCTATCCCATGGAAATGATTTATTTAAAATAGAAGTGTCAGACCTTGAGACAATATTGTCCTACCAAATCTAAATGTCTTGGAAATATGTGCTTATTCTGAAACATGCACATTTTGGCTTCCATAAAAGAATATGCCTAATTTTTAGGTTGCTTGATGCATGCCAGCAATTTTTTATAAAGAGGCTAACTGATAGACATTCTAAATAATAATGACAAATAAATAACATCCCTTTCTCACAATGCTTGACAATGCAAGGATGTTGTACAGGATTATATAGGCAAAAGTAACAGGCAAAATTTTCCTTTCCCCTTTGCCATACATGAAACAATAAATCAATCCATACTAAGTTCATTTAGCCATATTTTACATCTTCTAGAACTGGAATTGTGGAGCCTACAAAACAATTTATATTTTATCTGTACCATCTAATTAATTAAATGGCCCCAGAGTACCAGACTCACAAATCTCGTTAATAGCTGAATACTGAAATAAAGACTGTTCACCCCTACTAGAATAATATTTGCATATCTCCACCTGCGATGGGTAATAAGTACCTGCCACAAATCAGAATTATGAATTTTGCACGCCGAACAAAACCGCAGGGGAAATTATACCTCAGACATTCCATAATAATTGCAGCTAAGCTGTTTAGTGCCATCCACTTATTCTGCCTGAAGTGTTTAAAGCAGCAACAGTTGTAAATGAATTCAGGCACACATTCAAGAGAAAATGTTTTAAAAAGTTTTTCTGTCTTGCCATATGTAATTATCTTTATAGAAATGTTCATCTACAAGTTATAACATGCTCACATTTAAAATTGCAAATTAAAAAGTAAGCTCCTCCAATTAAACTACATTTTATAAGAGCATCCTTGTAAGTTTACTATGATGATACAGGGAACAGTTTGGGCCATGTTTATCCCATTGATCTCCCAGAACTGGTGATCTGTTCTATAAACAGCTGCAGTAAGGGGCCTGATTTTTCAGTGCTTCTTTCCCCAATAACAAGTGATTCCTGGGGGAGATTTCACTGTTAAATCTTGGACAGAAATGTACTGCAACGTAGATAGTCTTCTATAGGCTGGGGAATTGGGACATTAAAGTAGGCAGCACGAGTTTCCTCTGGTTTGTTTATTTTCGTGACAGGAATGGAAACTTCATTTGGAGTAGAGCTGGTGGAACGGTGAGATGCTGGTGGTCTCATCTTCAGGCTGGGAGTGTAAAGGAATGATAATGCCTGAGTTTACACTTCATATAATGATATGATTTTGAGAGAGCCCAAAAGCTCTTTATAAGCACAGGTCCTGCTCAGTCAACCACATTGGGACAACAGTAGGAACTGGACCATGCTTTGCTTCAGGAACACAGGTTGGTCTGTGAATGTGGTATGAACCCACCCACTGTGTGTGTACCTGCTGCTTGTGCTCTGTGTGACAGTTCCCACTTTACATAAGATGCTAAGAGCAGTGTTTTGAAGCCAGAGCAGCGCATGGGGCAGGTTCCACCTCTGTCTCCAGATGAAGACAGGGAGGCATGGGACAGCACCTGTCCTTGTGGGATCCCTGGTCCCAGCCTGCCACTCTGCAGGAGCTGGTGGGGGACAGATCTTTGCCACCACAAACATGAGGCATTAGGTAGCAAACTGGTGGTGACAGCCCTGCTGCCTCTTGTGATGTGTATGCATGAATTTTTATATTATAGACTTCAGAGAAGGCAAAAGACCAACAGAAATAACTCCTCCTCTACTCGGGGTCTCACTGAACACTTGGTGTTTTATGAAGAGCTAGACTTCCCCTTTCTGCAGCAGAGGTGAACAGAGCCAAAACTGCAATCTGAACTGTATTTGTGATCACTGAAATCAACTTATAATTTTAAAGCTAGTCTTCTGATTTTGGAGTATTTTCTCTTAGTAATGCACAGCACAGGCAAGCCTGGGTATGCACATTTAGGCTGCAGGTGAGAGTACACTAGAAGGAGTGAGACACAGGGGAACCCTATTTCCATCAGATGAGAAGGGCAGAGACAGCCTAGAAGAAGGCACTTGATGGAAGGTGCAGATCAGGGTGTCTGAGAGGAAACCAAATCCTGGAAGGGGCAGGCAGTTTGGGTAAGCATTCAAATGCATATGTGTGTAGACAAACAAATTCACGTTGGGGTTAGGTTTGTGTACACCCGTCACTGTGGCCTTACAACCTGCAAATATAACCTCACTATAGTGGTTACTGTCCCTTCAGAAGAGGAACAGGAGAAACCAGGAGAGGATTGCTGCTGGAGAGGCAGTGGTGCCCTCTGCCAAACCCTGCCAGCGACACACAGCCCCCAGGGAAGGAGGCCCTGGAGTACTGCAGCTCCTGTGCCTATAAATTTCCACATCTGTATGCTGCAAGGGGAGCAGTCATTTTGCCAGTGTTTTAGTAAAGGATTAAAAAATAATTAGGATTTATATATGTTCAAAAGGAAGGGGTACATTGCAGCAAGTCACAAGATGATTAAGTTGGTTGATTGGCTCTGCCTAGAATGACACCAGTGAGCATGAGGGTTTAGAAAATAGCTGATAGCCTATTACCATGATGAAGTGCAGATTAACACTTCCTTTTATATTTTAGAGGGCTAACAGATGAGGTCCCTTGGATTTTTTTTTCCTATTACATAAAATGGCTATAGAAGCTAACTATAATCCCTCACTAACTTACACATTAGCCCAGAGCAATAAAGATGTTTTTATTTGAGGCAGATTTCATGAAAAGTTGTTCAGTTTTATCTCTGAGTACTGTAACGTGCTGAAGGCATTTAAGTGTCCTGTTGGGACACTCTGTCCTGGAGAGCAGTTACTCTCAAAAGGACAGCAAGGCCATTGGAAAAGCTGTATTTTCTGCCAGAGGATCCTGCCCTTTCCCCTCAGTCCATCTGCCACTTTTTTGTCTTAGCTGTGAACAGAGGCCAAGCCACACTGTCAGACTGCAATCCCTGCTTGCACTCTGGTGGGTGCAGATCCAGCACCAGACAAACACGGTTGAAAGGGAGGCCTTGGTCTTCTTGCCTGCTTCCTCAAGCTTTGCCAAGTCCCCCTTCCTCTCTTCCTGCCAGCCATAAAGGATCCTGTGTCTCTGCAGTGAGGTTGCAGGTTTTCCCTTCAGTTCACACCTGTTACCTGGGCTGTTCCCCAAACCAGCAGTCTGGTTCCCTGCCATAAGTTGCCCCTTTTCCTGTCTTTTCTGGAAGCCATTAAAACTTGTAACACAACTCCCATCATCTTAGCTTGATTTTTCACAGAATCCTTTTCTCTAACCTTGACAAATGCAGCAGTAGTTCAACCATCCCTTCCCCAACAGCTCATGCTATCCAGGCTGCCTCCCTCTGCACATCCCTCCTGGCTAATTCCCTTGATTTCACAGATAACATAACCCACTTGTCGTCTTTCACCCATCACTTGATATCAGACTGCAACTGTCTCTTGGCTCTCACTGTCATTACAGGATGGTTACATTTGCTATCAAGACCTTCATGCCTTTTCCTCTTATTCCTCCACTTTCTCTCCCTTCAGCTGGCAGTGGCACCTCATAATTACCCATAAACCTGGCTTCTAGCTGTGATTCAGTGCTGCACATTTGTCTCTGTGGCTTCTATGTTTGGAGGACTGTTGGCTGTACAGGGCTCCTCTCTCCCTTTTGGGTGATCCCTGCTCCCTCACAGACACTCCATCTTTCTTTTGGATATTGTTGTCCAGTTCCATTCCATAGAAGCTCAAAGGTGTGAGGGTATCCCCTCTCTAGAGCCAAAGTATAATCTTTGCTAGTAGCTAATAGCATCAGAAAATGCTAATTTACTGCCATGTAAATGCAGCAATATATGGTCTTAGTAGCAGCACTACTTGGGCTTAGTCTCCTTCCAGTTGTATTCATATCAGCTGGCCTCTGTCTGGAAGGCAGATAAGGAGTTGGCATTAGTGGTTTCTTTCCATAAACTATTATGCAGAGAATAATCTCTGATTGATGAGGTCGTGCCCCGCTACCTTACAAAGAAACACATGTGTCTTTCCTAGGTTGAAACATAAGGCCATAGTTGGCAATCAGTCAGCAGTTTCTCATTGATTATGACTGGCAGGGATTTTTATTATGCTTATTTTTGGTTTTATTTCCTTCATTTATCTAAATCTACCAAAATATTTCTATTTAATCTTTCAATCTATAAAAAGTACAGATTTCATCTTATAAGATGCTTTAAGTATGTATAATAAAATGATGGCTTTCCCTTTACCTTGCACATTCCATTCATATTGTAATTTTTTGTTCAAGCTTAAGCAGTCCATGTTTCATTAAAAAACCCCACACTATTCGTATTTCTTTCATCCCTTATAAGATGGTAAAAGCAATGTTGCTTTGATGAAATTTGGCAGGTAAGAGGATCTAGTTGAATCATCTCAAACCCCTGGAGTTTTGGGCTTCCAGCTATTATAGTAGAGCAGCTACGAGTATTCAAAAATTGGTCCTTTGTTTGCACTGCATTTCCAAGCCATCTGTAGCACACAAAAGCCACAGCTCTCTTTATAGTTCAGAATGAATATTTAAAAGTTCAGTTTTAGATTTTATTTGTAGCACTTCACATCTTTCTATCCCATCTGTCTTGTGTCTCAGAGCAGTTACATTGAACTGTGCTAGGCAATGGCAGTACTTGGTCTTAGAACCACAGGTAAACACTGTTTCCTTTCCATCTGCCATCACAGGGTGTGCACATGTGTGATCAGGATCTGCACTGAGCACATATGGGTTTATTTATTCACATCCTCTACATTTTTATTTGAGTATTGACAAGCAGCTGCAAATATCAGGTCATCCTGTCTGAAACTTTTCTGCATGTTGCCAATGAGTGGCAGAAAAAACAAGCAACTGCATGAGTGCTGCTGGCCCTGGATGGTGTAGCCTGGCACCGTGGTGTGGATGGCAGCACCCACCCCAAACTGGGCTGCCCCTACATCGGGAGGCTGTCCTTGGACCCATGTGCTGAGCCTCCACTTCCACAGTGTGGCTGGGAAGAGACAAGTGCCCTTGGGAAAAGGGAAGGCACAAGGATACGCTGCAGTGAGAGGGGACTTGTGTCAGTTGTTGTGGAGGAGGCTGTAGGGAAAGAGGTTGAAGCTGCTCACTTCAGATGGTGTTAGCATATGCATTTGTATACTCATATATATGTTCCATGGAAAATTTAGCGAGGAGCAACAGAGCTCCTCTAAATTACAGGAAAAGAACTCATTGTAGTAATTTATCCTGTTAGAGTATTATCATCTACTTGTATCAGACTCAGTATTTTGTGTCTAAGCCTTAGCTGCATCTGACAACAGAGTGCCATTTTTGTTCTCTTCTGTGTTTAACTAGATACCTCTTTTGAGTCAGAGGTATGAAAAGAGAAGCAACATATCATTCAGAAAAAAATGAGAATCATCTACCTCCCATTAAGTCATTCTTCAGTTTTGTTAAATTGATCATCCCGTGTTTTTATTTTGTGCCCTGTCCTGGGCAGGGATGGGACACCTTGGTGGAATTTTTGTTAGACTCTCAAGGTGTAAATCAATCATTGCCCTTAATGTAGTTCTTACTTTAATAGTTCTTTTAAATATAGAAGTATATAAATTTATACATATATATGTATGTATATATGTATGTGTGTATATATTTGTATATATGTGTGTCTCACCATCCCATTTTAGAAAAAATGAGTGAAATATGTATGTTAACACATATCACTATGAAAAACTTTTCTATCTCAACAAGACCTTAAATACAGCAATCATGTTGCAATTCACCATGAATAATCTGTCCTAAGAGTAATGTTGTCTTCATATGAAATGAAATTAATGTAAATTAATGAAGACTACGGTATCCTGAATGGAGATCCTGGGATTGACTAAAAAACCAGAGTTTGTAAAGCCAGCAGTTGAGGTTCTTAAGAGTATATTATTGCCATCTAATGAGATAAACTTAAAAGGGTAAGGATTATTCAGGTTATTGTTCTTGTTACTGTTTAATAAAATTAAAAAGAATTGTTTTAGAACAAGCAATTCTGAAATATTTGACAGTAATTTAAAGTAGATTCTTATTCAGATAGATCTTTAAAGAAAGCTGTGTGCAAGTCTGGCAGGCATGTGCTTTCATTGTTTCTCAATCAGGTCTTCTATGAAGCCAGATGCTTGCTTTTCCAAAAACGAGCACCTTATATAATATTTTAACTAAATTTCTCACTGATCTGTGAAGGTTTATATGACTTTAAAGAAAAAAAATGGGGCAATGAAGAAAATGTTTTTTCCCAAACTGAGTAAAACACAGGTATTAAACTGTTGTTTCTGGTAGCAGTGCCTCCAACACAGAGGTCTGAACCTCACTGGGAGTCATAGGAGTGCTTCATGGCTGCATTCCCACGAAGATAAGGGGTGTTTTTGCAGTGGTAGGCCTTTTCCTAATGAAAGGCAGCCTTACCTTCTGGCTTTGCATTTCCTTACATATTCCTAAGTATTTTTTCTTAGGATTTAAAATTTTCTTAGGATTTAAAATAATGAACTTCTCTTTTTCACAGACCTCTGTCATCTCCTGCTAGTGCTCCCTGGAGAATAGACAGTCAAGAAGTGAACCGTGTTTCTGGTTGAATATCATCCAATTCTTGAGTTCATGCACTGCCCACGTAGCCATTCCTGTTGCTTCAACAAGCAGCCCTAAGTAAGTATGAGAATTTCACTTCAAATGTTGTTTTGGTTATTTATTATTTGGGGAACTTTTGTCTGTTATCACTTCATGAGAGACTGAAAAACACAGACAAGTAAACTTACATAATGTGTTCAAAGCACTTTTTACTGTGAGCAGCGCAGCTCCCATGGCTCCAGGAATGCCATGGGGATGAGCAGGTGATGCATGCTTAGAACTTCTTGGGGCTGGGAAAGGACTGTGCTAGAGGTAAGGAAGGCATGATAAAGGCATTTATTATACATTGTCTATTGTATATATTTACTGTATAAGAGCTCCTCATTACTCTCCTTTTGTATTGAAATGGGGAATAAGCTTTGATCTTCAGATTGCAAAATCTAAGCTATAAAGAATTTAGAGGAAAGGTGAAAAAAGAAAATAATTTAGCTGTTAGTTTCCTTTACTTTGGGAAATGAGTGGAGCAAAAGAAAGACTTTATGGAGGATGGGAATGAAAGCTCTTCTGGCTGAATGGCCCAAGTTATTTTGTTAAAGACAGAACTTGCAGAGAGTTGTTTGCTAACACGAGCTAGCCACTGTTAGCAAGACATCAGGTTTTTGCAAAACTCTTCAAGTGAGGGAAGTAGTCAAAAGAAAGAAAAAGTGTCACTATTTTTCCTGTAATAAAATCTCTAAGTAGAAAACTTAAATAATGGAGTCTTAGACCATGTCTTATGAAGGAAACACACTTAAACCCAAACACAAGAAAAAAGTCTTTCTCTGGGGAGCTCTGTACCCTTTAGTCTCCAGCTGACCTACCTCACCCCATTGGAAAGGCCTGAGCTCCCCAGTGAGCAGTCAGGGCTCTGGAATCATCTGGCAGCCTTTGGTCTGACTAATACTTAAAAGTCTCTAGGGCTGCCTATAGTCTCAGGAAACCTTTTTTTTTTTTTTCATTTATTCTTTTATGAAACCTTTGTTCCTTCTGCAGAGTTGTGTGGCTGATCTATTGTAAATCTTTGTTCTATATGCTGTTTTTAATCCTTTTGCTTTGTGTGTGTAAAAAGCTGCAAATTTTCTGTGCCTTGCCTGTCTTTATCCTCAGCAGTGAGGTTCCTTCCACAGCAGTAAGTCAGCGGGGTGGAATGACTGCTCTGCCTGGCTGCTGCCTGCCCATTTGTGCAGGTGTCCAGACCTGTTCAGCTTCTTTCTGCTCTATAGTGCATTTAAATAGCAAGGTGGGTCTGGTTCTGGTCCAAGATTTCTTAAAATGGGAACCTGGACTTAAGTACCAAAGTGCATTCAGAAATACCGAAGCTTTGACTGGGCTCAAAAAAGCTTCTTTGTAGTTTAAGTTTTGCAAGAGGTTGATTTTCAGGCATCTCAAGCATTGATTTAGGAACCGAGTTTTAGACATCCAGATTTTTGGATCTGGCCCAGATGTGTAGGTACATGGTGGGACTCCAAGCTGTAGTCTGTCTAAGCAGAAGGATGCTGGAATGGGGTTTATCTCCTCCAAGTGTGTGCATGCTCCCCTCTCCTGCCTTGCACACCTGGAACATGCAGACAATAGCAGTGTTTGCACTGAGTTCATGCTGTCTGATGGCATAATCCAGCTGCTTCAGTGTAAATCAAAAAAGATTTCAAAAATGTGCAGGTGTCAAGTGCTGGCAGAACAAGCAATTAAAAATACAGGAACTGTAAGATGCTAAGAGAACATCTACCATGAAGTTTTCAATTAATTCCATCTGTATTGTCCTGCTCTTCAAAAAGCAGGACCTGTGGCTGCTGTGTGCCCGGCCTGAGAAAACCAGCATATGTCTCCAAGGGCTTCCTGAAATGCCGTTGTATAATTTTTCTTTTAACATGAACTAGTGTAGCCTAGGGACCAGTTTCTTTAGGATAGCCAGTTCTGAAATATTCAGCAAAGTTTTTCATTGTCAAATGTATTCCATTTAATATCATTTAATATCAAGCAGTGTGACGAGTTAGGGTGAGAGGAGAAAGGCAGTTGTCTTTAAATTCTGAACCCTATGAGGCAGCTGCTCAAGCTCTCCCAGCTTGAGAAATGTGCTCCCATGGAAGAGGATGGGCAGGAGTGTGGGTCCATCTGGGTCACGGCTATAGAACAGGGTTGGGCTCAAACACTGTTTTTTCAGCACTTTGTCAGGCTGGCACGTGCTCACTCTGAGTGTGCGGTTGCACTGCCACTCTTGGTGTGGTCTGTGCTAAAGGCTGGAAGAGGAAAAGCTGAAATAGAGAGACCAAGGGCAAGGATGAAAGTCTTCACCCCAGAGTATTGGTGTATTTGGTTTTTTACCCACTGTAATTTGTGAATGGTCAGGTCAGAAATGCCCTTCTGTGCAGCACGGCTGGAGGAACAACCTGAGTCCTGCTCTGTCTGCCAGCCTACTTCTTATCCTTGTCCTCCATTAGGAAGTTCTGCAAGTCATCTCAAAATCAAGAGGATGAAAAGGTACATTTGAAGTCACAGCATTAAGGTTCAAAATATCTAGAGGATATTTAAAAATTTTTGGTTTTATTCAATTTTTCCTTTCATAGGGTGATCAACATTTGCTGCCCTGTAGCTGAAACTGAAATGAATACTCATGTAATTTTGCAAAAGAATAAATGGTAGACAATAGGAAGTTCATTGGTAGCAATTATGGTTAATGCTGAAAACAAGAATATGCACCTCAAACCACACGTGTGATTTTCATAGGTCAGTTTATGAAGTTGCAGAGAAGGAGGATATTCAAATATTTACTCGTTTTTGTGAACCCAAAGAGATTTTTCAACCACGTGTTCACTGTACTTCCAGAATTCCATCAGGCTGCATGTATGCACTCAGTCCTTAAAACTACTAAGATGTCATTAAAACATTCATTGACACAGCCACTGTCTACATTAGCTAGACCTTCAACATTACTAATTCAGCTCTTCCTGCATTTGCATGCAGCACTTCAACTACAAGGCTTTAATGCTGTTCTCTGTTTTGTTCTGCTGTCAGGTATTCAGCTCTGGTGTCTTCTTTGCTGAAGAACTTCTATATTACAGCTCTGAATACAATCTGTTTTGTATGCTCATGAACTAGCTCTAGGACTCAACCCTCCCCTATTTTATATTCTGCACTGGTTAATTTTTCATTTCTCTGGCACCTTGGTGAAAAGTAGTCAACACAGTTAACAATATACATTGTGCAACAATAAATATTTTATTGGCTATATAATCTGCACAATTCACAAGTTTGATTTTTTCTGGGAATTTGAATAAATCTGTAATTTTGAATATTTGGTGAAAACTCATTTTTTATAGTATATTATGCTATTATCACTGTAAAATGTATGATCTGCTTTTTAATGGGAGCTATAGACATTACTTTCACTTTTTTCTTTAACACTGCTAAACTCTAATAAAGCTGTTTTATAGGCAGAGTAGTTTGGAGCAAGAAATACAGAGGTTTCACCCTGGGAACAGTATATAATTCATATGCTAGTAAATTATAGTGTATTCCTTACACAAGATAGGATTAAGGAGTGTCTTTTTTCAAATGTGTCTAAATACTTATATATCTACTTTATATATGAATTTGTTGTACAGTTGTTTTGTTGTCTTTTTTGTTTATTCTGTTGGAACAAACAGATTTCTTTATTTACGTCTAGCTTGTGGTTCCTATCCTCAAGCCCACTGTAATTAAGGAAAAAATTCTGTTCTTTTCTACTCTGGCGTTTCCCCTCTATACTACAGGTTTGTGTTTCTGTTCATGGTTTCATCTCCAGGATTCTAGGGATGAAGATTGTTTGGTTTCTTTATATATTAATAGATTGGGCTTTTACTGTTGCGCACACCTAGAAACTGTACTTGATCCAGGAGACAAAAAGATAAATTACTCTGTATGCAGGGTATTGAACTCCTATCACTATACTGTGATATATTAATTCTTTCTTAATGCATTCATCCTCACTGTGTGCCTATGAGATAGGGAGACTAAGTCCTAGTTATCTCAAAGATGGGGGATTAAGCCACAAAAAACCCCTAAGCAACTTGACTAGGGCTGCACAGTGTGTTTGTAGCAAAATAGAGAGTGATCACAGCTCTGAGTGGTGGTGTTAAGTACGGGCTCATTCCCCCTCTGTTCCAAGTCTTCAACTCTTGCCTCAGAAGCTATGCCTTCATTCTGTTTGACTAAAATTCCATTTGAAATAAACCAGTAGTTCTAAATGCAAGTATCATAGTCTGCAAGCCAACCAAGGGATTTTAAATACCATGTTACTGAGAATGTAATTCCCCCTCATTTTCCCCTGTGACTTTTGCATTTTTGGAACTATTGCCCAAGTCTCTTGATGGGGCACAGCAACATTAGTGCCCATTTGAATATAAACAAGATTATGACAGGAAGATGGAGCAGCCGATTATTGTGGAAGGCTTTTACACACACAGGGAGAAAAATATTTTCATGTCCTCCAAAGGATGAGTGAAAAAGGGAGAAAATGAACAATGCTTATCAGAGCAGAGTTATCCAGCATAGCTGGCTGCATTTAGGATAGTGAATACTTTCCAGAGAGGAAAAATGAAAGCTCAGGTGCTCAAACAGTTTGAAATGAGACTTGCAAATGTGTTCAGAAAACAATCTGTGATTAAAGAGTGTCTGTTCTGATTACAATGTTTGTTTCTATGAAAGAAACTCATATTTGGTAATGCATTTGTTCCAAAACCGGTAACCTAAATATTGATGCGAAGTTGTGCAGTAGGTGCACGGATTAGCTCAAGGTTTAGAATTCCCTCAGGTAACAGGAACTATCAGTTGTTTCTCTCAGATGAAGATAAATGTGTTTGCTGTTGATGAAATAGTTGTCTTTATTCTTGTAATGGAGGACTTTACTACTGCTGCTTTTAAATGTCATCCACCTTCCCAATGTCTTTCTTTTTTCCACCTTATCTGCTCTCAAAAACTCAAGATGAAGTAACCTTACTGAATGTAAACAGTTGTTGAAGTTTCATTAACCTCATCTTGCCTCTTTGTGTGAACTTAGTGACTAGAAGATCTTTACAACCACTTTCAAAGTGATTATTGTTCTGACAGTACCTCCACAAGGCTTGCTGTCTCGCCACCGCACTGAATGGGCTGTGCAGAGGACACTATCTTGTGTTTTAGCTGGGAACAGTAAGACACAGATAAAGGAATTCAATCATCTTCCTATACTAAGTAGTGCAATTTCTTTGCTTTTAGACCCATGGATCTTTGTGTAAAACTCCTTCTGCATTTTCTTCTTCCTTTACTGTCCGACTTTTCTGTCTCTAATCATCCTTTTCCAGTTCTTCCTTTTCCTTGTTAAAGATATGGCTGTCACTGAGCTGCCCCTTGCTTATCATCAGCAAACCCACCTTTCAGAAAGATCTACCTTTTTGGCATGTTTGAAGTCAGTAAGATTTAGCCTTGTCATCCTTTCTGAGAGTCCCATCATTGACTATAACCCCATGGTTGACTGCTGTGTTATGCAGAACTAGGCAGACTGCAAGGATGTCAGATGTGGTATTGAGTCTGTGCTTTGACAATTGGAAAAGACATCGAGAATGAGATTTCACAATCCCAGAAGACCTTTGAGTGATCAATGAATTCTGAGTAAGTGAACTAGTAAGTGAACTTCTGCTGGTATAAGGGCAAAATCAAATTAGATCCATCAGCTGTTTCTGTCCTGGATAGCCACTGTCGCCTAGAAATTATACAATAAAAAAGTAACTAAATCTGATGTAGGAGACAGGGGATCAGTGATGTGTTAGAATAAATGCAATGTAGCAGTAAATCAAGCACCTAAAATACAAACCATAATCTAAAAATGTTGCCAAGGAAAAGACATTTTCTATTTTCAAAATTCATGGAAATTAGGACTGAACGGACTGGGGAATAAATCTTGTTCAAAGTTCACTTAGTAAACTAGTGATGTTATGAGACTGAGCTTTGATACCCTTGTACAATACAGGCTCATCACATTACAAGTTGGCATCCTGATATGAAAACGCTTGTCTCATTATTAATAATTGACAGAGCACATGATGTTATTCACTACAGGAGCCTATTAACTGAGCATTGGCAGCAGGATATAGTTGCAGGGAATAGCCTTAAACATAAAATAAACGGTATTAACTAATTCATGTAGTTTCCATTCAGCTCTTAGGACAGTGCTGACCTGCCACCTTGGGAGAAGATTGCTGTGGTCAGTCTGGAGAACACCTTCTCAAAGGTTGCACCATACCCTGAGGCTCCTCAACTCTCCCAACAGTCTGCATGTAAGGAGGGAATTGGTGCTGAAGTGGGGCCACTGACTACAGCTAGTGTTTATTAATTTCTGTGAAGGGTTTCAGAGAACAACATCCCCCAAAGAGCAAAGCTGCTTGTTGCTTGGCCATATGCCTGTATTCTATGATGTTCACCACTTTCTTCCCCCTCTGCCTGACACGTCAGTGAATATTGGTCATTGAAAGAGGTAGCTGAGTGGGATCTGGTTATAACTATGCCTTGAGAAAGTTGAAGTTATAATTCAACACTCAGATCTGAATTAACAGCTTCACCCACATCGTAAATTATTATGCAGAGAGGTAAGAACCAGAAAATGATTTTTTTTGTTTGTTTATTTTGTTTTCTTCCCTTAGGAGAAAGAAATGATATTCACAACTTATAGCTCTAAGGTCCTTAATTGGTTTACAATCAATCTGCAATTGTTCTTGGTTCTTCAGGGACAAGAAAGCCTAAAATATCCTGTTTTATCATTAAAATCATCAGATTTATAGAACCAGTATTTTGTAATCAGTATAGTCTGTTCTCCCAACTGGCAGGCAATATTGATGACATGTCTGCCAAAGGTGGGTTAGACAGATCAAGCTGCTGAACAGTAGCAAGGGTACTGATATTGGTGAAACAGTGTTCTGTGCTGGAAGGGAACTTGGAAAGAGGTGCATCTTTTCACTTGGGGAGAGGGAGGGGAATGTTGTTTTTCTCATTCAGGTTAATCTTATTTATAAACTGTTAACTTTGTGTTGGTTAACTTACAAGATGAATTTTTTCCTCATAATAAAGCAGCAAGAGACTTGTAGAGATACTGAGTTACAGCATCTATTGCATCTCATTATGATGTAGTAAATGGTCCCTAGATACTATGGTATATTCAGACCAAACCTATTCTTCACTTCTGTTCTTAATTAGCAACTAAAAGATAAATAATTTTGCTGTCATTGCAGCACAATAACAACCAGGGCAAGGCAATGACCAACGAGCCTTGCCCTAAATCCTGTAGCAATAAATGTTCAAACAAAAATTCCCCCTCCCCAACTTTGATTTATTAACTTGAGATGAATGATTTGGCTGTCAAAGTCTGTCAGTGCCATGCAATGAAAATAAAATCGGTGGCAGTGCCTCGTGTGTGAAGCCACTCATAGTATCTAGCCTTAAACATTAGCAGTGAAGCTCCAACTGTAGTCTGCTCCCCACCCCCATTCATTAGCTTTCTAAATCCTCCTGTCTTTGTGGAATCACTGCAGCAAGTTGAAAATGATATATGTAATGAAAAACCCTGTCTGCCTAGTGCAGAGAGGGTGGAGAAAAAGACTTTGCTTAGGAGCTGCTGCTGTGCTGATTCCAGCAACGATTAGTGCAGACTTTGTTAGAGAAGCTCACCAAGAGCAGAATATTAAGGCACAAAAGGGAAACTCATTGTTTCTAAAGATTTGTGTCTGCCTGGCTGGTTTTGTTTCCTTTTGGAGTTCTATGACCAAATGCACGTAGAGACTTCAGCGGGAAAGAAATACAGATGTCTTTGAGGCTTTGTTATAATTTGGGGCTATTTTCAATATTATGCTATAAATACAACATTATCTTTTCAGTATGGGTACCTGATGAGCAGGAAAGAATTCAGTTTCTGCTTCAAGTGCAGGCAGAGGCAGAGGGAATGGCACTGCATTATAGTGCAGTCCAGTTCAAGCCAGTAAATGACTGGTATGGGGAAAATACCAACAGATAAATGTTTCTGAGTTTTCATGAACTGTGTACACACAACAGTATGTTGGTTATTTAAAAAAAAATAAAATTGTGTGTCTTCTGCAAGATACACAGAAGAGTTGATTATTCAGAAGCATTGGATTTCACAGTGCTGATCTAAGTCAATGACAGTGTGGGTGTTCGGCATCTCCAATGCCACGCTATAATTGTACCTGATAAGTCAGGGTATGAAACTTGGATGTTTAATTATCTAATGCATAACGCAAGGACTCAAGCACATTCTGCCTCATAATGTGAAACAAAATCTGTCTCATAACTATACAGCAGTGGCTATTTTCTTGGTAGGAATGTAAATTTATTATATTCCGGATGCAGCATAACCTAACAGGCCAGCATTGCAGCTTTAGGGCTTCCAGTTCTATGGCCATCCCTTTGGTTTCAATGAATCTGCATGCAAGCTGTTGTGGCTTGGGCACAAAAAGTTTTGAGATATTTGCATTCACACATACACAACCACATTTTTTCTTCAGGTGCTTGGACAAAATTTCATCTGTTTTGGAAGCTCTTTTGTGTCAGGCACTGTAGAATACATCTTGGAGCCAGATGCTGTTCTAGACTGCTGGACTTTATAGTCAGATTGTGTTGTTAAAGATGCTTTTAAAGTGACTTGGTATTTATCCCACACACAGCATATAATCCAACTGTTGTTTGTATCCTGGTATACCTTGAGGTGCCCACAGAGATAAAAGCTTGTTTAATACCCAACATGCTGGAAACTTGTATTATGAAAAAGTCCTTGCCCTGAAGAGTTTTATAATTTTCAACTAATGTGATGTGAAAAACAGGGGGAAGGAATATGGATAGCATGGAGAAGTGAAATGAGTTGCCCAAGTTTTGTCAGCTGGTTTCCAGCTTGCAATCCAGTCCCTGAGCAATGAATCACACTGCTTACCGAAGGCCAATTTGTGAAGGAATGAGCTCCTACTGGGAAGCAACAGGCTAGTACATGCCTATTGACTTCCCTGCCAGATCCTCCGTGTCTTGGCTCTGCACTGTGCTTTACTACTCAGCATAATGTCCAAAAATGTTCACAGCATAGCTCAGAGGTAGCAACAGACTTGGAAAAAGCCACAGATGACCCTTTTCTGTGTGTGTGTGTATTCTGGATGAATGCATAAAACTCCTCAGGATGGCAGAATATTACAAACGTTTACAACATTTGATTAATGTCTTGTCTCAAAATCCACTTTGAAGAGATGCCTCAGGTATTAAAATGATAGACATGTAGTGCTAATCAAAATGATGCATATTTTTAGGATACAAGAACGCAGGGCTAACAGTGCCAAGTCTAGAAGTGCTTGCTTTTTCTTGTAATCAAAGATACACATTTACTTCTGCAATCTTAGCATAAGACTTCCTGAACCCATTGGGCTTCCATTGGGGTTGCTCAGATATGGTCAGGTATTACTGAAGATCAGGTGGCTGCTTCTTGTGAATTGAGCAAATATGGAGATATTCTTACTTTCAAGTTCTATTTCTTTTAAGCCATTGTGATGATTAATAGAGATTCCTTTAAAAAGATTCATTCTTGTTAAGTTTGCTTTCTTTTCCATTGTAATTCCTTCATTGCATATATTAGATACTGATCTTTTTTTGTTAAACGAAAACATCAAAAATGTGTTTATGTCAAATGCTCTCAAGTTCTGAATCCTATGTTCTGTAGACTGTGGGATGTGCAACTGTTGTCTTTTACCTTTGTCCCCTGAAAATTTTATTTAAAAATAGACAGAGAGGAACAGATGACAGCCTAACAAAAGGTCCACAGCGTACTGTGTCCCCTCCTCCCTGAGCCCCTTGTTCTAGCAGCACTCCTTTGCTTTCTCCTTTGATTTGCACCAATCTACCTTCAGAATTTTTCAAACATTGCAGTGCATTAAACACTACAGCAGATGGTGCTTTTTGACGGTGCCTTTCTACATGAAGCAACATTTTGTAGTGTATTCTGCATTATCAAAAAATCAAACATGTAATTATGCAAATATGTATGCCTTTATAATAATCAAGTTTTATTGTAAATGGTTGATGCACATCAATTTGATCCTGTAGTGCTGCTTTAAGTGCAGTTTAAGTGGCTTTTCAGTGTACCCAGAGGCAACACAAATGCATCTCTGGAATATTAATAAAATTCTGAATCTTTGAGACACCAACTGGTACAGCATTGCTTATACTGATTGAAACTAAATGCTAATCCTTTCCTTTATTTAAAAAAAGTCCCCTTTGTTATTTAAAACACTGATATTAGTGTGATATAAAGGGCCATTTTATTTTAAATTGTATTGTAATGTAGTTGTTAAAATAATGTCTAATCATACTATATTCAGATTCTACAATGTAAATTTGATGAGACAAGAATCCAATCATTTTACAGGCATGAAAACAGAGATGTATGTTATTACGTCCAGTTCTAATTCTGTAAATTTATTAAGGAAAGATCTGGTTTTAGATTTTAATCCTGAAGGCTTCCAAGTAACGGATTCCTGAATACTCACTCAGGTTTTGCTTGTGAAATTTAATAAGCTAGATACGTGTGGGGAAAAAAAATTCAGCAAGGATTTTGACATCCATAATGAAGTGTAAACTTTATTACTGATCTGATCCTGCCTTTTATACATTGGTTAACTTCGTTGGTCTAATGACAGCCATCTCTCTGAATGCACACATACACATTCTGCTGTGTTCGAATCAGCAGACGGGCTGTGGATACAGATAAACCAAGACTGTAAATTGTGTTTTGCCTGTTTGTTCCTCCTGTTCTGAAAGCAGGGCACGAAAGGAGCAGATTGCATTGTTCACAGGGAGAAGGCAGTAGCTATACCATGTGCCCCTTACCAGCTCCAATAGGCCGGATGTTTATTTTTTGGGTTTGCTATAAACAGAGGCTCTGTTAACCTGAAGGCAGATTGAGAAGGCAAAGAAATGAATATGCTTCCATCCTTGCACTGCCTGGACTTTCCTCAAAACTAATTTCCTGCAAACTTCATGAAGCTTTATAGGTTGAGCTTTCACTCTGTAAAATTTTTGCCTTCCTTTTGGATCTCCATTTCCAATTTACCTTCCTCACCATCTCTCTGCCCTGCTATTTTTGTTCCACGCAGTTGATTATTGTCTCTCTGCCCTTTGTCCTTCCTCTGCCTCTTTCAATGGTGTTTCTTTGGTTCCTTTCTGTGCTTGTGTTACCCCCCTTCACTTCTCCCCCTCACAGATTTTGCCTCCTCTGTCAGCCTTCTGCTCCTCAGATTTTTTTCCAAATGTTTCTCTCAGTTTCCCCATTTGGTTCCTTAGTCCTTCCACAAATGTGTATTTCCTAGCTCCCATTCTGCTTTCCACATTCCCCTTCCAGGTTTTACTCTGTCTGATTTCTGTGTTTATCTTTTTATTTTGTCCCTGCTTTTCTCAATTCAGATTGGTTTAAAATATTGCAGGAAAAGCTGCTCTTGAGCAATTTCATCCAGATTGCTCTCATAGCAGCTGCTGTCCTGGCACTTCCAATACTGAATCAAACCTGAGCCTAGGGGATAGGAGGTCCTTAAAGGATCAAATCACGACTTCAGAATACTACCCAAAATATTGGCAAGCAGAACATGGATATAAACCCACAGCCGAGAGTAACTGAAACCTTTCACCACAGTTTTGACGTGATCTGGTATTTTAAGGGTGGTGTTTGGCTTTTTTTTTCTTCTGAAATAAGGATTTTTTTCTCTCCTTATTTAGCATTCTTGTGACTCCAAAGCAGGGAAGAGACATCATGCATCTTGAGAAGGCCCTAGGGCCCCTAAAATTTTCAGTACATTTTTGCTTCTTTGCTTAATATATAAGCTCATTTAAATACTAAGTTCTGAAAAGCTATCACAAGAAAATTCTGTGTCAATAAACTTTCTGCTCTTAGTGAGACAGCAGGTTACTTAAAGTAATCAGAGATGCTGAAAAACAACTGAGATTTTTCTGAACTGAAAAAAGGAACTTCAAATTAATAGAAACATTTTCATAAAATCATGAAATATATATAAAGAAACAAATTAGTAAAGTAAATGACTCCTGCCTTCAGGATTTGTGAATTAATTCTCATGTATGCAAATGTGAAAGTAAAATTTATGAGAAACACAATGAAAATTGCTGACTTCCCTTTTTTCTTTTCAGCTGTGAACACTCAACTTGGTTTCTTTTAAATATAGTATATTTTATCTCATCTTAAATGACATTCATGGTGAAGTTACTTGCTTTTTAAAAAGTAGTCCTTTAAATATAAATTCTGTATGCCTGAAGCACTGAAACAGAGAAGCTGCCTGAGTTAACTTACTTGATTATTCACAGAAGAAGCCACCCAGATTCCTGAAGTTCAATGAGCAAATGGTTTTTATCAGTTTCATAAATCTGTTTGTATGTGAAAAATCTATAAGTACTATTACCTTTTGATTGCATTTAATATTCAGAAAGCAAACAATACCATGTTTTGCTTCTGATTTTTATTTCAGTTGCATTTCATTTCAAGCTTAATTTAAACACAATAATAACAAAATCTATGTCTAATGCCTTGATTTCATTTGCAAAGCCACCTAGACAGCCACATGCTTTGGTGGGTTTTTTCTTAATAGTTATATGTCAGGAATGCTTTAGATATGCTTTACCTGCATTTTATATGGGGCAAAGCCTTGAATAAAAATTATAATATTTGAATGTGATTTTGCACAAAAGAAAAATACAAAAATTGTGGGAAATCTGGAAAAAATCTTCTTAATGGGGTAAGGCTTGATAATACAAGTTTTAAAAGTATGAAATGCTAGGCAATGTTCTGTCTTCACAGAAAAGACTGAAACTCATGGTCAATTAATACAGTATTTCATAAGATATTTGTCTTTTCAGGCTGTATTGGTCACATAATAGTGAATAAGCCATGAATAAAATACAGCTCAGTAACTGCCTGGTGTTTTGTTCTACATAGGCAAACATCTGATTACTCGTGTGGCTATAGCAACCTAGTAGAAGTCCTCATGCAAGCACAGAAGCTTGGCCAGGCACAAGGGATTTCACTGCTAGCTTATATGCAATGGAGTACAGGCTGTCCATATCTCTTGATTTACTTTATCCTCTATTCTGCCTACTCTGGTGTGGTCTATGTTAGACTGCAATTACATCTGAGTTACAGGTCTTGAAAAGAGTGTGAACAAAGTTTTAATGTGGTTAGAGATAGCAGAGCCAAACCCCTCAAAAGTCTTAAACTGCTCAGCAGCCACCTTTCCATGCTTTGCTTAGTGAAAAAGCAGCTCATCACTCACTTTGCAGTGGGGGTATGTGGTACCTCCCCAGCAAATACTCCTCATTGCTTCAGTTGCCAAATTCCTCACAAGACCTTCAAATGAACCCCCATGCTCATAATAATTTCTTCTGGTCAGTTGAAGTGCTTTAGCTCTGACCATTTATGATTCTATTTATTCTTTTGAGGCTAACTTATCTGAATTCAAAACCTAGTATGTGTCAGTGCAGGTGTTTTTAAGTCAAGGTGGTTGGCTTAATGACTGCATTGAAAATAAATATATTATTATGATACTCTTTAGAGGAAAAAAGGTAAAGAGAGACACTGTTTATGTTTTATTTTTAATGATCCTACTAAATGCCACTCTTTGCCATTTCTCTCTTCTTTTCAATTTTTCCACAGAGAAATTTAAGTGTTAAATTTAACAAGGATTAAAATAAGGAAAAATATGTTTTTCCATGGAGAAACTGAAGTGCAGGAATATATTATTTTGTACTAATTATTTTTATTCTAATTTTTAATACATTGCTTACAGGTGCAGTGAAAAAAGGATTTTTGTCAGTAAAATGCTCTCTATGGAATAATGAATAAAACCATATTTTCCTCAACCAGCCTCTGGTACACTCATCTGCCAGGGGAAGCCCAGGTGCCATTCTTGCAGCAGTGTAAAGGTTTGGAGCCCTGGTGTCAGTCCCAGATGTGAAAGCTGACCCTGAAAGGCAGACCCAGGCTGAGCACATCTCTTCCTAATCTCAGAGGCTCCATCTGGCTCAGCCACCTGCAGCATGGGCAGAAGGATTTCTCCTTGTCCCGGGCTTCAGAGGACAGTCAGCAACCATCAGGTGGTGTGACAAAGGTGATGGCACTCTCTGGATTGGAAAAAAGGCCCAAAGAAAAGCTTTTTTGAACATTTCACTATGTTGTTGGGTTTTTCCCTCCTCTCCACCTGAGGAGGTAATAGAGGACTGTGTCTTCTTTTGGGTTTAAGGGAGCAATTGCTGCCACTCCACACACCTCAACTTATAAGGAAATGAGTAAATCAAAGTTATAAGAATTAGTGAAAGTCCTGAAATAACATCTGCTCCAGGCTGTGTTCAAGAATAGGCAGGTTTGGTTAGTAGGATATTAATCCTGCAATTTCCTTGTAGGAGTAAACTTTTGAGACTGGTGAAGTTCCGCTGAGAGCTCTGGAACTTGCCATGACATTCTGCCCACATTAAGAAAACCAGCAGCTGGTTTTCTTTAACTGTGATTAGGACAGTATTTCTTGAGACTTATTTAATTAAATAGTATTTCAAAAGAAAATCCTTGAAACCAAACTTTCTCCCAGATGTATCCCAGAAATGCCAGCTGCCTGGTGGCCTATGCTTGGCTAATGGTGTAAGCCAGGCACAGTCCCTCCATTCACAGACAGATGTCTCTGCAGTGGAGATCCTGGCTTTGCAGGACAGGTCCGGCTCACTTTTGGTGGAAAGCTTAAAAAAATCTGACTTTTCTTTGCAATGTATCTCTGAAAGCACTGAAATTTCTTGTTGAACAGAATTCATGTTTTCAGACTAGTCCTGTGTTTTAAGTCTGTATTTTCTTCTGAACCTAAAATTCAGATGAAGTTTCTAAACTTGTTTGTTGCTATGTTCTTAAAAAAATGTAGATTGAATTTCAGGGATTCTTCCACTGCTATGTTGTTCAAGAAGGATTTATGCTTCTGAGAAGTCATCTTAAAAGAGTTCTTTGACAGACTTCCACTTTGCATCTTTGGCTTTTAACTTTGAAATTGGCAGGAGAGGGGTTTTTGTCCTGTTTCTAAACAAAATGAGACCTGTGTGACTGAGCTGCTTTTCTTTGCTCCTCTTTTTCAGTGCCTTCTGTCAAATAATTGCTGAGCCAGTTGATCAATTTCTATCAAGTGGGACAGAAGGAGAGAGCAGTGAGATGTGAACTTTAGGAAGAAAACGGGCACTTAAGTATGTCCAAGGGTCCTGGGTGAGTGCTTTTACCAGGGAAAAGTGATCACAAAGCCGGGAGCCAGCTCACCAGTCATCCCCTAGACTTTGCACCAGCCACAGCAGAGGCTGTTACCTGCCCCAGTGGGAGAGGTTTATGAGGGGTCCTTTGGGAACTGGCACCTCAAGGACATGGGAGGCCCCTCTGCCACCAACGGCACAGTGAGGTGTTTGTCAGTGGATTTACAGTGAGATACTGCTCAGGAGCAACTTGTTATGTTGTGCTTGGGTCTCTGCCACGTAATATACTTTACATGAGGCCCGAAGAACACACCTATCTTGGGGTGGCTAGGTTCGCCAGAACAGACAATTAGATGTTAAATAATTAAATTGTTTTAGCTATTAATTGTAAGTGAATGTTGTTTTTAATTGCACTTTAATAATGCCATGCCCTTTATAACCAAAATTAATGTTTTCTGTCTCTCTGTTTTTGAAGTACATGTCAGTTTAATTAAACTATTAATGGTAGACAGATTTTAAGTACTTTATATTCTTCATTAAATTGTATCTGTTCAACAAGCATAAACAGGAAAATAGACTCAGAAGCAGATTCATGTTCTGCCTGATAAATCATTCATCATCAGATAAGATGATGAGGCATGCTTGTTTTTCTGTAGGCTCACAATGATAAACAAATCCACTTTTGTATTGTAATATTTATTGAGTTCATAGAAAAATAAACAAGACTGTTCACTTTTCATATCAGCAACAGGCTGAAAGCTGCTCTTTGCATTTATGACTGGTCAGTCAAGCAATATCTTGATGCTCTGAGGGTCAATCTTAGTTCATTTTGTCTAGGGTGCTTGTTAGCATAGCATTTCTCTGGTCTAAGATATAGTTCTTTCAGGGCCATTCAACTGCAGTAATGATGAATATTTCTACTGTTCCTGCTGTGTTAGCCAATTGTGTCTGGAAAGAATTAAAATAGCTTTTGATTTGGCAGAAATGATATATTTATAATGCAAATGTTGAGTAAGTCTCAATCCTTGTAGGACTGCAGGAAGGCTGATGGAAACAATTTTTTGAAGATTGTGAAAGACAAATTATGGCAAGGTCATTTCTTCTCTGTTGGTAAAGACTGCAAATCATAGTGGGCTGTTAATGGGCTAACAGTCAGAAATTAAGAAACACTGCAGCAACTGCTTGTGATACATTCCTGTGCATATTATACAGGCAGACAAAGATGTAACTGGTTATAATAGAGACAACAAACGTCCTTCCTTTGTGTGGCAGATCAATCAATAGCCAGGCATGTGATCTTGTTCACTATTATGTTAGTAATGAAACCTTCTTGTGATGTGACAACTGTGGAATAACATTTGGTCACAAAGCTGGTGTTAACAAGCACAACTGGCACTCTGGTAATTAGACTGATTCCTGGTCTACTTTCACAGATTGTCGATAAATGCAGTAAACAACAGGCTGCTTTCTCTCAGAAGAAGTTATATGAAGTTGTCATCCATTTGACGGTGTGTACTGTATTCTCCTTCATCTTTTATCAGATTCTGCCAAGGTGGGGATGTGCATTTCTCTATAAAATCATGTTTTACAATAGAAACTTTGCACGCATTGTTAAACCATCTCCTAATTAACCTCAACCTTTTCTTTCTCTTGGGAAGAAAGCTAATTTCTCAGTTACAGGTAGGCAGTTAGATGGAGATGTTCTTCCTCAAATTTTCAATGTTCTCCCCTCTGATACAGCTGTGTCTGCTGTGGACAGCCATTTATATTGTTTAAGGATAAACTGAAATCTTAAAAGCCATAGATTACCCTTGATTTAAAGGCCAAGAATATAGATCACATACAATTGTAGTATAATTTTTTACATTAAACAAAATAACTACATTCAGCCATGGATGTGCTAGCCAGCTTTTCCATCACCAATTTAGGACTGTTATGTCAAAACACATTTGCTGTGTTTTTCTCTTTCCACAGACCTGCAGTAGTGGAAAGGTGAACTGTAGTTTGGTCTTTTCACCGTCATGGCAGAGTAAGAAGGAATGAGAGCTCCTTCCCTAGGCCCCGTACCTCATCCAAGCTCACAGCCTGGCTCTGCTGTAACTCTGTCTCCTCCACTTCCAAAGCAGAAGAATTGAGTTAACTGAGGTACGTCTGGGAAGCTGTTCAGTTTATTTTGCACAAGCTACGTGGCAAAGCTTAAGCTGGAGGCACTGTAAACCAGCAAGGGTTTCTATGCTTGCTCTTCTTCCACAAGGTGCACTCAGAAACTGGAAACAGTGCACAGGGGATGGTGAGTAGTGGCAATGCCGTGGCATGTCTGGGCACTGGGGCTACCTGGCACTTTGCTCAGATCTGCGAAGTCCAGCTCCACGATTTCCAGCTGATTTCAAGGAGCCTTACAGGTTTGATTTGACCAAGAAGGGTTTCTTTCTTGTACTGGGCCATGTTTTGACCACTTGCTGCAGCTAAATTCACTTTGAAACATCAAGAGAGTAGTGAGCATTTCTTTATGGCCATTATGATTCGTTGCCAGATCATAATTTCCTTTGTAATCGATGAAAAGCAGTAGGAAGGAGTGTTTTACAGTAGGTACCTAGTTTTATGCAGGTTTAATGCAGGAAGATGCCTCATTAGCAATCAGTGAACACAAAAACTAAATTCACACTCACAAACCAGGGAGAGGTTTTGGACACATTCACTGAGCCATAGGTATCAAGAAGTTAGAGGATATAAATAGCAGCGAATGCAGTGTGCTAATCTGAATGGTTGGAAACGAGTATCAGAGGTGTTTATTGCTGCTCCCTTCACAGCACTCTCTGTTCTGATAAACCACTGAGGAAAACCAGTGAGGCTTTGTAAGGCTTGTAGGTTTGTACCCTATAGGCTCCTAGGAAAGAACTGTGGAAGGTAACAAAGGAATGTGTGGAGTTTTGTCTGATGGGTCAGAACAGCGTTTAGGGAGGGATTAGCAAGAGGCCTGTAGGTGCACCAAAATGCCATGCGCTCAGGGAAGGGGCAGAGCGAGAATCTCTTTTGACTTGTGGCTGGCTGTAGATGGTGGTATGATTTTGAGTGGGACCTCATGTCACACAGAATGGGTAAGGTTGGAAAGGACTGCAGGAGATTGTCTGGTCCAACCTCCCTGCTCAGACAGGGTTGTCGTAGTGCACACTGTACAGGACTTCATCCAGATAGTTCTGGAATTTCTCCAGTGGGGGAGACTGGAAGGCAATCTGCTCCAGTGATCGGTCACCCTCACAGTAAAGAAGTTCTTCTTCATATTTAGGTAAAACTTCCTGTACATCAATTTCTGCCCATTGCCTCTTGTCCTGTTGCTCAGCACCACAGAGCAGAGGCTGGTCCATCTTCTGACACCTCCCTTCAGATACTGACAGACAGTGATATGACCCCCTTTCAGCCATCTCCTCTTGGCTGGACAGCCCCAGCTCCCTCAGTCTTTCCTCATGAGATGCTCCAGTCCCTCCATAATCTTTGTCAACCCCCACCAGAGCTACTCCAGAAGCTCCATGTCTCTCTTGTTCCATTGTTCCCTTCAACTGGAGGGACAGAAATGAACACAACTTGTGCTACAGATCCCTTGATCTGTTGACCAAAGGCCCTGAGATCCCTCGATTGTTTGCAACCTTCTTGTTGGGACCCTGTCACTGCCTACCTGGAAAACCTGGAAAAATAATAATCAATGGGCTGTAGCAGGCTGGGAAGTTTCTTGGTGATGTCTCTTGTGCAGGCCCCAGGGAAGCAATCCAACTCCTTGTGGGTTGGGTCTGGTCAGTGTATTGGGCCCTCCATTCCCCTCAAAAGACTTAATTTTCTGACTACCAATGGCTATTACCTTTCTTTTTATCTTCATGGAGGAGGTTTTGATGCAGGGGGTAGGCTGCCCAGTTCTAGCTGATGACTCCATCTTGAAAGAACCTTCATTCCTGTACCCGTTTCCCCGGTCCTTATTTTGCTGGTTCTCAGATTCCACGGCCTCATACATATTTTATAAGGGCACCTGGGAAGGTGAGGTAAGTCATGAGGGGAATCACCTGGCACCCCAAGCAGAACCCATTTCCACTCTGCACAGTCCTTCCTTGGTTGGGAAGGCACTACAGGAGGGCTAGGTCCGACCTCCTCCTGAAAGCAGGGTCTGCCATGAGGCCAGACCAAGTTGCTCAGAGTTTTGTCTGGTCTGCTGTAGTGAACCTTCAAGAGTGGAGATAATGAAGCCTCCCTGGGGCACTGTTTCACTGCTGTTCTCCTACCCAGAAATCACACTAAGAGTAAAAATGCATCTTTTCAATTGTTTCTCCAGTTTCAACATGATTTTGTTTGGACTCAGTACTTCCCAGAACCCCACACAGATTTCTATGGCTAAGCCTCACATCTATTCATAAAAGACTCAAATCTGCTGTGGACAGAGCACTGAGATTGCATTGACTGTCAGTGGGAGTCTATAAGCAGTGAATATTTTTTTGCTGCAGGAAGTCAGAAAATAAAGTCTTGGCTTCTAGAGGAGAGCAGGTTCAAGCACTACTAGCTGCAGTAGGTAACAAGAACATTCGTGTCATTTAAAAAAGAGGTGGTTGGTCAAGAGCATGTTGAAAGCATCACATGTTTGGAGAAACAAGCTCTGCACTTGGGAAGTAACTGAAGAAACAAGACAAGGAGATGTTTTGCCATTCATATCACTTAAGCTCTGTTGTTTTGAGATGGTTTTACCACAAAAATGATGATGACAATGCAGAGTGTTTCCAGCACATGGCTGGATAATCTTAGCCATAGCTAAGATTGCACTATTCAGACCTTGTTGATGCACTGTCTGTAGAAAAGGTTTTTGTCAGGAAAAAGCACAGTGTTCTTGCTTCTTAGGAGTATATTTCACATTCTAAAGTGATTTCTTTAGTAAGATTGAATAAATTCTAGTTTATTAGATTTGATTTCTAAAGAAATGTAAGGAACAGAGTACAGCTAAGTGACAGAGAAGTTGCCTTGGCATTTTATGTTTATTTGCTATCAGTTACTTCCATATTAAATTGCTCCATTTACAAGCTAGTATAATTTTTTTCCTAAGTGCCTGCTGCTCCGTCTGGTTGTGGAAAATGAAGCTCACTTGTTTATGACCTGTGCTGTACTTCATCACTAACCTTCAGCATGTGTACAAGTTCTGGAATGAGAATAAAGCTTCACCAGTGGTAGCACAGCATGAGGCAAAGTATAATGCATATTACTGTGGTGCACCTGTGCTGGCTTTCCCTTGCTTATTGGGATAAAAAGTGTGCTTTATTAGCAGGCAAATAGGTAAAGCTTAAGAGGCCAATCTTCTCTGCTTGGCATATGGGGCTCCCATTAACATTAGTGAGTAAAATGGATATATTTTGACAAGAGAGCAGGGACATGAGGAAACAGGTAAGTGCAGAAACCAGGTGACACTTTCATAGTCACTTTTCTGACCAAAACTGAAAATTTTGAGTCTCTAAATGTAAAGATTGTGTAAGATGTTATTATTACTTAATAACTGTCAAAAACCTAGTGAGGAAACCAGGTCTAGTCTTTACCTTTGAGAGAACAAAGTGCCAACTTCTCCCCAGCCTGTGCTTAGGCCTATCCTCAGTAAAACACCTGTTTGAAACCTTTCCCACACTCATAACAGTTATCTTCTCATTTTTGTCTTCCCTGTGGAAATTATTAACTAAAAATTCTTTAAAAGGGAAGCTTTTGTTGCTAGCTAGATAGCTCAGATTTTTTCTGCACCTTTTGAAGGCTGTAAATGCATGAAACAAAGTGCTGGGAGAAGGATGAAGATCACAGATTTTCTTCTGGTGATGGACAGAGGTGTTGTGGCTCTGTGATCTCCAGCAGCCTTTCATGTCACAGCCTGTGCAGACCAGACCTGCTGTTGGGGTGGATGCTCTGTGATGGCTGGAGGGAAGAGATCAGCCTCTCCCTGAAAGGACAAAGGTGTGGCAAGCATTTCCTTAATGTTGAGTTTAGGCAAAGACAATTCTCGGAATGTCCTTCTGCACATGTACAATATATCTGTCTTCCCAGTTTCTCACTTGAGAGTTAGATCCTGAATTTTTAACTTGACTGGATAAGGTAACTACCCAGAAGAAATGAGAGATCAGCTGAGGAGGTTTCTAAACCAGGTTTGCTGGGGAGCCTCAGGCTTATTCTGGCTTTTCAGGATGCAGCAGTAGCCAAGAACATTTATTCCCATTTCCACTCGGCAAAGAAGATTTTTTTCTTTTTAGTTTTCTTTTCTTTCAGCTATGGGGTTCATTGCAATTACTTCTTTTCTGTCTTTCCAAAATCCAATTACTGAAAAGCTACATTTTGGATGCCCTTAGCCAATACCCTGAGTGTCCATTTAAAACAGCTAGACACAGATATGATGTATAACAGCTTTTTGGTTCAGTGGCAAAACTGAATCCAACCCAGATGGACTTGAATCAGGCAGTTTATAAGTTTTTTACAAAGTTAACAAAAAGTTATTTATATTCTACATCCAAAGAAAAAAATCTTAAATATTTGATGATTTCTTTCCCAACTTTTTTAGTAGGTATTTTTTTCAATCATAACACATTTTCATTTCCTAGTGGTAAAGCTATTTTTAGAAAAAAACCTCACTTTGGAATATCACATTTAACATACTAAAATCTGTTTCAACATTTAAAAAAAAATTCCTTCTACCTTTTCAGCCAAGGCTCTGCCCTGTACTGAGCACAACAACAGGGACTGCCCGCATCCCTCTGTGCCTCAGTCTGTGAGCGAAGTCAGCCCGGCAGGGGAGGGGCTGCATAGCCCTGCCTGGAGATGGTGGGTGGTGCCAGAGACTGCTGTGACCAGCGGCAGTGGGCTGCTCTGTCCTGCCTGTGGTACTGCTGCGCTCCACAGACTTGCTCAATTTGAGTTCGAATATTTTCCGGGCTCACCTCAATGTGCTGCATTTTTATCTCTGAAGCTCTTGTGATTACAGTCTAGGCAGGGCATGATTAAAGAAGAAGACCCTACTTTCCTGCTGCCCAGCTAAGTTTCATGAACTTCTGGGTTAATTCAAAGCCTGGTTAATTTTTTAGTGTATCTGCTGGGGAGAGGGCTTTCTGACACATTTGAGATCTTTTGTCACTTGGAAACATTGAGCCAATTTAGTTGACATTTTAATTTTTGTTGGATTTATAATTGTGGTCATGTGTCAAGAGGTCAATTTAGACAGCTCAGTAAGCTGGAAAAGCTAGCAACAAATTGAATCAAGTGAATATCCTTTCATTTCGACGTCTTTTTCTCTGCTTGTTTCAAGCCCAGAAGGAGGCCTTAAAGTTGATGAGAAGATAAATTCAATTATACTTAAAGCTAACTTTGGCTCTTAGCTCTCATACTACCTTTCCCCATCTTTGCCATCCATCCTATTGCAATCGTTTAGATTTGCCCCAATAGTAGTTTGCCTATTAGGTTTGCTAATGAATTTACTACTGCAGAAGACCACTTGCAAGACTGTCCTAAACATAATGAATGTAATTATTTAGCACAAAACCAGGGCAGCATCTTTTTTTCTCTTGACAAGAATAATTCTTTATTCTCTCATTAGCTATGTGCTTTGGTCTCAGTAAACTAGTTATTGACCTGCTCATTTAAGGAGCTTCACTCTAAATGCTTCTTCCCTTATTTAACTCGGACAAGTTTCTCTAATTTCCCCTCACCATGCAATGCTAGCCCGTAAAATGTAACCATTGTTCATTTGTTGTGAAGAGAGCTGGAAGACAGGAAGCTATTCTTAGATGGATGCTCAGCCTCCTGAGCCCTGCTTGCTTGTCCCTGGTTATAATGGATACAAAACTGTATGGGGCTTAGTAGACATCATGTAAACTCTATAGGAAATCTGAGCCAATGAATCATGGAGACAGACCCCCACTGAGCATTGTGTGTCTGAATAGACTGCAAATAGATAGAAAAGCAGCTTAAGCAAGTGGCTTTCATATGACAAGAATGCATAAATTAGAAATGAATTGGGAGTATCTGTTGTTTTAAGGCAGTTAGATTTTTACTTTCTTTATCATTTTCCTCTTGTAAGAAACCACTAATTACTCCAACTACACTGAAGACTGATGCAGAGTTTTTGCATGTGTGTGGGTTTTGTTGCTCTTTAAGCCTTCTCCTCTGGATTGTGCTGGCTCAGCCTGGCAGTGCCATCCCATGCTGCCTCCCCAGCAGCTGTACACCTACCCCATTCCATCTAGCAGTGTCTGTTGGGACATCCTGGAAGACTCCCACCTGGAGCATGACATCGATCCCTGGGGAAAGCAGGCATCTAGTGGTGTCAGGTCTGTAGAAGTGCAGGTCCCCAGTCCCAGCCAGGAGCACAGCACCAGCTGACCTGGGGTTATCCCTTGGCAGAGGTGGCAGCCTCTCATCTCACCCTTGCAGCACTCAGCGCTGAGCAGCAGTCGGCTGCCTCCTGTTCTCCTTGGGCTAGTTAGGACTCCTACCAGGTGGGCCCTGGCCATCAGTGAATAAAAGCACATGGCATTTCCAGGCAGGCTTCTGAAATCAGCCATTGGCTGACCAGTGGGGACATCCCAGGGGCACCAAGGAGCAGAGCCTGCTTGGCCTCCCATCTGTCCTAAGTCAAAGGGTGGGCTGTGGGTAGAGAGGCTGAGATTGCAGGGCCGTGTAATGAAGGCAAGGATGAGGAGAGTGCAAAATCCCAAGACATATCCTTTCCCCAGCCTCATGGTAAAAGGCTCATACCAGAAGGAATTTTTTGCATAGGGATTCAGTAGACTCCTCCAAGAGGGATACTCACTCGCTACATCCATGGTCTGGAAGTGGGAGATAGCATTCACAGCCCCATCTCCTGCTGATCTGCTTAGTGATAGCAAGTGAACCACCCAAGAAGCAGCTGCCATCTACCCAGCTTTCTCTGCAGCAGCACTGCAGATCAAAGGCCAGGAGTGGTAGGGGTATATCCTTCCCCATTGCCTTTCCAGCTGGGACTGGGAGAGAGAGTGGAGGATGTAAATGGTGTGGCTGAGACAGAGCAGCCTGAAGGAGGACTGGCAGTTCTGGTGCAAGCTCACCTGCCAGCTGGGAAAGGGACATTTCACTTGGAGATAGTGCCATGTGGACTGTGGCTGTTCTCATGCCTCCTGCATGTGATGAGCTGGTCACACAGACAGGATTATGGTGCTCTCAGGTCTCAGAGAGCAGGGTCAGGTGTTTGCAGGAGGACTGCTGCTGCTGGCACCCACCTTCTGCTCAGCAGCAGCAGAAATCATCTCTCCTCTGAGGCAGCCAATGTGGTGGTGGTGGGTCCAGGAGCTGCTAAGTTCAAGGACTGGCAAATGGGGCTCTGTAGTGACTGACTGCTGTTTTGTTGCTTGCTTTTTGATTGTTTTCTGGCTTTTTTTCTGTGCCTTTTTTGTTAACTTTGATATTTTCTAAAATGAAATATCCTGTCTCTAATTGTTCACAGATTGTGATAATAGACTGTGGGCAGATGGCCCATAGTTTGTGGTCCAGCAATGATATGAGAGAGACAGCAGCCCTCAGTTGTGTTTATAAATACTGGTGCTGAAGTGTCGCTGTTTCCTATGGCCCAGTGTGGGCTACATTCCCTCCTGCTGTAATGATCTAGGTTTCTCACTGTGTCCCTTATGCCAGAGGCCCACACGAGGTCCCTGGCTATCTATAATCTGTATGGCCTCTGATGGGTCTCCAGATGGGCCCTGGGGGTGGCATCACTTTGTCTAGGGAAGCAAAGAGGCCTTTGTCTTTTCAGGTGGGGGGAAGGTGACACCTGAGGGACCTGACTAAAAATGAAGGGGAGGAGAACAGGCAGGACAGCTGAGAGACCCAGCCTGGGAGGCTGACACCCTACAGTGAGGGCAGGCTGGAAATGAAGGGGCTGTGCCTGTGGGCAACCTGTCAGACTCTGTGTCCCAGGGACACATCTCCTCATCCAGCCCCTCTGCTGACAGTATTCCAAAAGCCAGTGCCAGGAGTGCCACTGCCCCGTCCAAAAGGCAGTTCAGCTTCTTGTGAAGCACTTGTCCCCTGTGGGCTGAGGAGCTGCTCCAGGGCAGCAGCAGGGGACGTGAAGCACCCTGTGTTTATGTTTGCTGGCTGCGGTGTGTCTGTCTTGTGACAACCACAACAAATCTATGGAAATGTGGCTCGCACAGCATAATGTAAAAAACCATCAGATTTTGTATTAGAAGTGAATATAAATTACAAACTTACACACTGCAGAAAGTCAGTGCAAGGTATTTTACAAGGGCATGTAGTGATAGGATAAGGTGTAATTGATTTAAACTGAAAGAAGATAGGTTTAGATAAGATATGAGGAGGAAATTCTATACTGCGAGGGTTGTAAGGCACTGGAACAGGCTGCCCAGAAAAGCTGTGGATGCCCCATCCACAGAAGTGTTCAAGGCTGGGTTGAATGAGGCTTTGAGCAACCCAGTCTAGTGTAAGGTTCACTGCCCATGGCAGGGGCGTTGGAACTAAATGATCTTTAAGATCCTTTCCAACACAAGCCAGTCTGTGATTCTATGGTTTATATTTAAGAAGGGAAAATAAGGCACTGTATTTTAGCTGTCTGGCTTTCTCAAAGTTATCCCTAAAATTCTAATATTTTTAATAGTAAACCTTTTAGTGAAGTATTTGATATGAGGCAGTTTACTTTCAAGGTGTTTTTCAATTTCTCCTAGGTAAATTTAAAAAAAAAAATCAGCTTTTTTTTTAAGCTAGCATTTGTCTGTTTGAATGTAATTGTGCTGCAAAAACTTAGCAATAAACACCTTCACCTTAGGGAAAGGTTAACAGATTCATTGCATTTTTAAGTTTAAATAATGATGCTTTAATGTATCTTTTTCTTGCCTGTAATTCCAGCTGTCTTTATAAGAGTAACTTGTCTTGTCAGTGCATGAATTCTCAGATAAAAATTAGACAAATTATGAAGAAGTCTACTGTCAGTGGAGGGCAGGCAGCAGGACAATGCAGCATGACTAAAAAAGTATTGTTCAGAACCGTCTTCAGCCTGAGATTTAGAAGGCTGTGTATCCTCATTCTGTTCCAAACTGTTTAATTACAGGTTCTGTGGGGCTTATTGGTGTGTGAGATTGCAGGACCAGGTCTCAGTTCCCTAGTCATGACTCATGGAGCTGCTGCCAACCATTGTGTGGCTCTGCAAAAGATGAGAGATGTGCAAATGTAAAAATGGTGTGCGAGGGACTAACTGCTCCCTGATGTAGTACCTGAAAAGACTTTCTTTGGGTCTTGTTGAGGACATTTCAGGGAGTTCTCATTTTTTCTTGACTTCCTGCACCATGAAATGCAGAATTAGTTTTGAATGGCAGCATTTTCCTAATGGCCTCAAGTTTCACTTGTAATGGCAATAGCTGACAGGGAGTTAATGTGTACATAACGTGAACCCTTCTCAGTCCTCAGCAGAGGGAGTACAGTGCTGTGGCATCGTGTTTTTCCAACTGGTCAGTACATTTCTAGCTCTGATAGCTGTTCTTTGCCAGTCCTCATTAGTTATTTCATGTGAAACATCAGTAAGGAAAGAGAACAGTGTGACTGCAGTCACTTAATTCTACAGAGCTCTTTCTATTTCTTAACAGTCACCGTTTTCCTATGAAAAATGGTGTGGCACTGAAATATTAGACTATAAATTGCAAGAGGAAGATTAATATGTCTTCTATCTTGGTAAGTTTTCCCATTATATCTCTAGCACTGAGATCTAAACTTGTTTTTCGAGGTTTTATATAACTCACAGAAACTTTGCTTTGATGCACACAATCTTACTATCTCTCTTCCACTGCTTGACTGGTCTTTGCAGGTTTGGTTAGATTTATTTAACTGCATTTTAGCAGAATCAACTGTGTATCAAGTGATTACCTATAATACAGTTACAGCACTTCCACAATTGAGTAATTGCTAAAATAAGAAGCAGGGCAAAACATGATGAGCATGTGTTAGGAAACAGTGCTGAGTTATGAGTTCTGTCTGTGCAAGACAGCAATGCATAAAGGCATTCCCCAAGATTTATATTTGAAAATGTGAACACAAAAGATGAAGGGTTTAGTATCATTTTTACTTTTAGAGGGAATGTCCTTTTGAGGGTTAAGGTGCAAGCTGTTTCTTCATCTCTAGCAGTGGGCTTTGCCTCCCACCCACTAAGAGAAGAAAGTGCCCTGCGACACTGTGTGGACCTTTGGTGAAGTTACCTTTTTTAGTTGCTCTTCAGGAAGCCTTTTCTTGTTCCAGCTTGTGAGACTCTCAGGTAGTCTTGTCAGAGCTGTTATTTCCAGCCTCATTGTCCACTTGTGGTGTGTTACCTGAGTGCAGGACCCTCCTGTGCAGTGGAGAACACAGGCACACGTGTCCCCATCACAGACATCTTACTGTTTAGCAGAAAGTGGAAAGGGAGACAAAAAGCCCTGACATCACAAAGGCTTGTGCTGTGTGATAACCTTGAATCCATGATTTATTTTTCTTCTCTGCAAATATATATTTGTAGCTAAAACCATCCTTTCAAGCTTCTCTCATGAGACTGATAATTTCTTGGCATTCCAAGAGAAGGGGGTCACTGGTGTTCAGAGGAGCAGCTGAAGTAGCAGCATTATACAAAGCATAAACACTTTCAGTCAGTAAATGAAAGCAATGTACTTTGCTCCAATACTCATCAAACAGAAAGAAGAATCTGTCTCAGCATGCTGTAGGATGATCATTAATTTTTAATAGTGTTAATGTTTATTAGTGACAGATGATTGACTTTAAGTGCCTTATGAATAATAAATAAATGATGTGGATTTTGGGCATCTGCCTTAGATTTGTATGCAAAGCCAGTGGGACTAACCTTCACAGTTTGAGAGAAGTGTAGCTTCAATTCCTCAATATATGCTGTAACACAGACTGTAAGACTTCTTGGGCTTTAGCTGTGATAAATCTGGAAGGCCTTTCTGTTCCCTTTCTTAGGACACATTGACTGCTTAGTGGCTTCAGAGTGAGAGGGGAGCTCACTGCAGCTCTTTTGGCTAGGGCAAAACTGCAGGAAGGTGCATTATTCACTCTGAGGCTCTGCTGGATTTCATAACACTTAAACACCTGTGTCCATCAAACAGAATGCACAGGATCACAGCTAGAGCTGCTCTTGACTTTGTAATTTCATTGACTGACAGTTTAATATCTATTTATTTTCACATCTGACTCTGGTATAGACAGGCTGGCATCCTGAATGTCAGGATATTATGCTGACAACTGTGTTTTTTCATTACTATAGAAAAAAAAGGATTCTTACTCATGAGTAAAGAGGTTCTTTTCAGGCTCAGCAACTGTAATAAAGACCAAATTATACTTCATATAAATTTGGTAGTAAGAGTGATAGGTTATGTGTACATATTTATATAGGAACAAGGGCACACAGTTTTCAACTTTCTAGTAATCTGTCTCTTCCATCCTGTGAAATGCCATGTAATCATATTGTTTAAATAGCTGGAACAACTGCCTTTACCACAGACTCTCATAAGCAGCACGATCTTTGCTTAAATTAGATGTTTAAAATTGCTCTCTTATTTTGACCCAATTTTATTTGCTTTCTAAACAGAAGCAAATTCTACAATATTTGAAGCTACTTAAGAGAATGGTTCAAAAAAAGAGAAATGTGTGTGTTTTGGTGAGGCTGTGCTGATGTTTAGAGAAAAAAGGGTAAAAGTGCTTTCATATTGGGCACTGGCCAAGTGGCTGATGACTCCATAATAATGTTCTCCAGATGTTAGGCAGTTAAACCAGACCAAAATGCTGTTGCTAACTTATTGTTATTCAGCATTTACTATATAAACAGAAAATTTGTATTTAATTCCACTTTAGTTCAATGGATTGTGATTAATATTGTAATTACCCCAATTCAGAGAACTTTTTAGACCAGACTCTTCTGTGCTTTTTCAGAGCATAGCACACTGTACATCAGCCCTAATTATATGGTGTATCTGTCTGGGATCTGCCCTGTAATCACATGCTCTAGTGTACCCTGAACTACTGGGTCTTGTCTCAGCAAGGAGGAGACACAACTGCACTCTGTAAAACATTTCAAGACACTGAAATTAAATTGCATCTTATCTTGGAAAAAAAGAGAATTGCTTTCAAAATTCACAGCCTTTAGATGGTCATCAGATGATGTGAAATCATCAGATCTCATCTGATTTCTCAGCAGTCACAGCATTAATTACTTTCATTAATGAAACACCTTGCTTATGATTTTTGAAGATTTATTATGCCTAAGTGCCTTATCTCTGTTTCAAGGTGTAGTCAGAGCATGACAGTGTTGCACACATGTGGTGAGGAGATGTTGACAGGATATAGGGCATCCCCATCTCTTTTGGGTGGGCAGATACTCCCACAATAGTGCCTCTTAGTGCACCACAGCTGGTCTCCCTTGCCTAGCCCTGGCTTGGTCTGTACACCCATCTTCAGCCTGGCCTGCTGCTCTTGAGCACACGTAGAAGTCTAGGCTGGGTTGTCTTTAAGGGTGGGAATCTGGGCTACTGCTGTTCCTGGAGAGGCACATCAGTGCCCACAGTGGGTTTCTGCACTGCACTTTCAGAAATCATAGCACAGCTTGCACCCTCGGAGAGCCTTGGGTGTCACACATTCCTTCAGGAACCAGCTGGTGGTGACAGCATGCCTGGCTTTTCCCCAGTGTGTCCCTGGGATTAGTCACCTCACTGCTCCTAGACACTTCAAAATCCTCAAAAATCAGGCCTCTGGCACATGTTGGGTGCTTTGCTGTTGCCACTCTGTACAAATACAGACGCACAGAGACCCACCTTGGTGGTCAAAGGTAAAGAGAACACAGTGTTTGTACCTTTTGGAGTACATAACCATCAGGGTCAGATTTTGCATGATAAAAGCAAAACTGATTTCTGTGCAGCCAATCAAAGGGGCAATATTTTAAGCCCTGGTAAGGGCTTTGTGCTCTGCTTCCATTTACAGCAATGTCAAGAGTATAGCAAGGACAAATGGGAATCATGTGTGATCATAATGTTCCTATTTATATACACATAAAATAGAACAGGCTTTTAAAAGCTAATACAATTTTCTATTATAATGATAACCTTAATAACAATATGGTTTCACTGCAAAGATATAAACAAATATAATAGGAAGTGAGATAATGCCATAAAATGGATGCATTGTTTTTGGAATTTGAAGGACACCTGCCAGAAAACATTTACCAACTTGTGCAATCCACAGCAAATGAAATACAAACTTACCTTCTGCTGTTGCCTGGATATAGCATATTTACTGTGCAGCTTTCTTATCACTGTGGATTTTGAAGATAATTAGTTGTTGTTGTTAGTGTATAATATCTGACCTAGAATTTACCAGGACTCACTAAACAAATGTTGAAATAAGAAAAGAGATAGTACTCTTTTTTTAGTTCATTGGAAGATGCAAAACTGATAATGTGTGTTTCCACAGTGCAGCTCTCCATGAGCTAGATATGTTATGATTATCTCAAGCTTTTTTATTGAAGTCTTCTGTTTAGATTTTGCATATACTTTGCTGCTAGCTCAACTGAAATGAACTGCAGTATCAAAGTAAAAATTAGGTTTGTCTCCTTTAATTACAAATGTTAAAAATATTGTGAATGAAGGAAGAGCTCACCAAAACACATCCTATGAACATTGCACCTATGTATCTAGAATGTGTTTTTAGAAAATATTACAGATTTTATTTATGAAATTAGCCTTCTTCCTCTTATGGCATAATTTGTCCCATAATTTGCTTCTTTTGCTGAAATCACAAAATACTCAAATTCTCATAAGACATTGATTTTCTTTGTAGCTTTCATTTCAGTTCTTTGCTGGTTGTGTATGTGTTCCTTTTAGTGATTTAGCAGCCTTTTGTCACATAAATGACCAGTCTTTCCTCTCAGTATGAAACACCCATAACCATGAGTGCCAGAGTGGATGGCTGGATGGTGTTTATTATCATGTGTTACTTCACCATGTCTTTACTTATCCGCATTCTTGGCACATTGGCAATCTGCTGATTTTCCCTCCTCTTCTTGCTGAAGGATGTCTGGGGAAAAGGACCCATCTCCCACCAGATGCTGAAGTAGCTGAGCTATAATGTGTAGTAGCCAGGAGCAGGAAGGTCTCTGGGGTGGAAAATGCAGGGTAACAAAATGCAGGATTAAAAAAAATTCAAGGATGGCTCATGTCTTTGTTGTTGCTGGGTGACTCCTGCTTTCTGCCCAGTGTAAGGGTGTCAGAACTTGAACTTCTCCCTCTTAGGGGTGACAGGAGCAAGAAGGAATGAGAAATGTTTGTTTCTTGTTTTCTCAGGTATGGTTTATGATACCCAATACATTTGGTGGTGGGCTAGGAGTATGTGGCAGGGGAGGGAGGACCTAGAGGCCAGAACTGTCTCACCAGTGTAGGAAAATTGGGAGCATGGCTCTGCAAAGAGCTGGAAGGGGATGAGTGCTGAGCTGCTGTGTCTGCTGGGGATCTGGGGCAGTGAGTGGGGTGTCAGCACACAAGGCTGCACACGCAGCCCCTGGGGCAGCAGCCAGGGCTCCAGCACACCAAGACACGGTGCTGCCCAAAGCAGCTGCCTGCTTGTGCACAGCTGTGTCTGAAATGTGCCCTGGGAAATGGTTGCAACATAGGCAGAATCAATACACCTACTTTTACTTGAGTTCCACTGCCTTTCCCTCCCTGACAAAGTGTGGGTTTTCTTCTGGTGCTCCCAGCTGTTGTGATTTCACAGACTATCAGGGCAATATACCATAGATGCTTTCATTATTATAGAAAATGCAGCTAGGTAGGTAAAATGTCAGTCTGAATGCTTCCTTTGCCTGTGTGACGTAGGTTTAAATCTTGAGCAGGGCATGTGATTTCAACTTGCCTTGAGCATAATAAGGAAGTAATTATTCAGCTATTGAGAAAGGTTCTAATATCATTACAGCCTGAATGTCCAGGCAATATCTGCCTATTATTTGAAATGGTTTCAAAATACTTGGGAAAAAACAAACAAACAAACAAACCCAACCCTCACATTCAAGTCACATGGGAAGAATAAGAGTTATAATAAAAAAGTGTTATGAGATAATTCTAAATGTCAGTTTAGCATATTTTAGCCTATTGGATCTTTATACAGAGTTGAATAACATCTTTCATGAAGTAAATGTCTTTTTGGTAAACTGAAGGTGACAATAATATTTAAAGGTCAGTTAACATGGAGAGCTGGTTCTAGTTATTATTATTAAAGATCCAGCTATATTACCTTTACACAACATTACCCCACAAATCCTTATTAAAACTGCAAAAGCAAACCACATCTTTCCTTCTTTTCCTCACCCCTCCTCCTTCCTGCCACAATCCTGAGATCCTTGATTCTGCCTTCTCTTTGGATGTAACAATTTCTCTAGTGAATAGCACTGGATGATCCTCACCCTGCCTCTGCCACGCTGCATCTGAAAGAGTCATACATTATAGTTGCTGTCAGTGCTGCCAACTAGAAAAAGCCCTCTCATTTCTACATTACATTTCAGCCTCCCACGTATGACATGAGCTACCTTGCAAACAGTTGTTTAATAGTTTTCAGCTGCTTAGGAAATGGTAGTTGATTTCAAAGGGGTTTTTTATTCAGAGAGAAGTTGCAGTAGTGTGTTGTGTGACTGCTACTGCGTTTAATTGGAAGCAAGCAGGCTGTCTGTCTGCCCATCGCACTGCCCACCCAGCCGTGACCAATTGGTATTAATAGTCTGCACAACGCCATGGTTCATTTATGCACAAGCACCCCCTCCCCAGAAAACTCTCCTGGGAGGGATTCTGTCACAGGGTGCATGTCTCCCAGGGCTGGGGGCTCAGGGGGCTGTGCTGCAGGCTGGCAGCACGGGGTGGGCACAGGGCTCTGTGCTGCTGCATGCCATGTTGTGACTGTCCCAGGCACATGGCTGGGGGCTTCCTCTCACAGCCCTCTGCCAGTGCCCAAGCTATGCTCTGCTTGGGTACATCTCCTCTTGTCTCTCAGTCACTACTCACAGGTGTGAGCTGTGAGGGACATCTGCTGCATGGGATGGAAGAGTTTGCTCTGCATTCATGTCAGTGTCTGGACCCTTCTCTGGGCTGTGCTGGCAGCCCTTTTGTTATCAAGATGGCCTTGAACAAAGAGGCAGTTAGTCAGTTTTGCTGAGGATCCCCAAGCGGAAATTGCTGCCAGGGTTTGGTGCTGCAGAGGAGGGTGTTGGCATGAGTGAGGTAGCTGGCCAGGAAATGAAACAAAAGTGGAAAAGTGATGACCAAAATAAGGAGATGGGATCATGTTTTCTTTCTTCATAGTGCTGGGTGTAGAGAAACCCAAGTGATTTAGGAGCCCTTTCAGTCAAGGTGGACATAGAGCAGGGCTGGGGCAAGCTGTTACCCTGCTCCTGGGCATGCAGAGGATGAGCAGGGACAGGATCTGCCAGGCCCTGTTCCTGATGGGCAATTCAGATGTAAACCTCATATTTTAGCATATAGAGAGAGTTTAGGTAAAGACATATGAACTGTGCTGTGTCTGATGGTGGCAGTCCTGGGGGGGGCAGCCTGGCAGCCCTTTCCTTCAGTAGTGGAGATATACCCAGTGTGCCCAGAAACATGATGAATATGAAGAAAAAATGAAGAACAGTTGCACAACGTTCAGTGCAGTGAGTGCTTCTCTGTGCTGAACAACTCTGCTAAATGCAATATGCAGTTCGTAAAATGGCTTCCACGGAGAGACTGCAAAAGCTGACTGTCAGATTTTTTATCCTAAGAAACCTCAAAAAAAAGAGAGGTTCAGTGCTTGAGTAGCTAATACCTGTGCCAGCTCTCCTCTCAGCACTGCACAGCAGCCAGCTCTCCTGGCCTGAGCACATGCTGCTGTTAAGGCAGCCAGGTTAGCAACAGGCAGGCAGGTAACAACAGCACAGGTGGCTGGACAGGCTGGAGGGCAACTGTGTCGGAAAGTTTTTTGCCCTTGGTTACTTTTTGCAACCTGTTAAGCTTGAGGTTGCAGAGATCCAGAACTAGCACTAGTGGGACACTGCAGAAATAGCCCCTTTCCATTGCTGTGGGAAGGTCCAGAGGGCCAGGCTTTGTGATGCTACTCTAGTAAACACTAAAAACACATGGAAGCATTCAGCCTTCTGTTTTTCAATGTTCTGGGCTCCTTCATGAGGTCTACATCCGTAGTTATACCCTTGTAACAAAATGTGCCTTCCTGTTTGTGTTTTTTAGGTCTGTTTCCAGAGCATCCTAACTTCCTTTCTTTCCTTGTTTCATTTCTGGATGAAAATCCAAACCCACACAAGCACTTTGTTTTCCCTGCTTCTGGTGTCCTTGGCTCCCTCTAAGTGAAAGGCTTTAAAAGTGTTTTTTTCCCAGATTAGTATCCTCTCCCCTCTTGTGCTGGTTCACTGATGACCTCACTGGTCTAAATATAGGTTCACCTTCCCCAGGCGCAGGAGAGCAGGACCACACTGCAGCTGTGGAGGTGATGGAAATGTTGCCTTTCCTTTTAGCAGCTGTGTTGGCTTCCATGATTGAAGCCTCACCTTCTCCAAGCCTGCTGCAGCCTCTGCAGCCCAGGTTTGGTGCTGCAAAGCAGGGTGTCTTCAGAAGTGCTCCTGCCCAGCCTTGGTGCCCTCGCTCGAGGCCTGCAGAAGGCAGAGGTTTGGAGCTGGCCGTAAGGGATGGAGAGGGTGGGAAGGCAGGGCTGGGGCTGGGACACTGCTGCCTGCTGGGAAAGAAGGATCTTCACTGCACAACTCCCACAGGAGGAGGTTTGTGCTGGGGACAGCATCTCTGGGGCCTTGGAGGGCTCTTCTTCCTGAGGTAACACAGAAAGCTGAAAGATGCTCCACCTGTCCTTTACCCCTCCAATAAATGTTGTGCCCTGTGCCCTCTAGATGTGAGAAAGAAAATGTGATTAAAATGGTAAAATGCTTTTATTTGTGAAATATTAGCTTTGTGTAATATGTATTCAAAAGCAGATACTCATTTAAAGGTTATATTTAATACAGCTCTGCTCCAGTTTTTCTTTTTTATTATTTTCTTATACATCTTTTCACTTTCTAAGGCAATGCTCCAGTGACTACTGCAATATAATAGCTGCTTTCTCTCTCAGTACACAATTTGACAGCATTTATTCTTTCCTTCAGTGAACATAATTACTTCACATATGGAACCTGTGATAGCCTACAGGCATCTGAGAGAAACCAGAATCATACAATCTGTCCCCTTTGTGAGCTTAATTTACATTCACAAGTGTCATTTTAATAGTGCTGGCAACATGTAGGATAAAAATTACAGGTCAGCTGCAGCATGTCACAGGGAACTGTGCTTAAGTCAATAACATGGTATTATTACATTCTGGATAATTTTACAAGGTAGATCTCACAGAAGGAATTTGACCCCTATTTCTTTAGTTTTCTGCCTTTTGGTTTCCTTCATAAGGTAATTCACTTAGAAATGGATGTATCAAAACTGCAAACATGTTGACAAAGAGGTTAGACTGTAGTAGGCATTTCCAAATCTGAAAGCAACACCTTTCCCTTGCTGTAACTTGTAACAGTGCTTAGAATTACCATGCTCTGGCCTATTTAAAAATTCTCACCGTTAATTCTTGAAATTTGTTTTCCTGATCCATGTAATCAAAATACTGAGGGGCATAGCCTTCTGCCTTCTTATTTCATACAGTTGACAGAAGTTTGAGCTTTCTGCAACTGATTATTTTTTTAGTCAGCAAAAGCACTCTCAGGCTAGGTATTTTACAGAAATTTTGTACAAGAAAAATGGTGAGTGTCACAGAGACATGCTGCATACAGACCTATGTGCAATTCATGATTTAATTTATATATTTATAAGACCTAAAAATAATAGCTCATTTTTTATATGGGCATCTGTAATATAGAGAGAGGTGCAATAGATAATCTAATAAACTTCAGGTTATTTGTTTTAGTGAAAACTTGTTTTGGGGTAGAGCACTGAATTCAAATATCAAATCAATCTTAGCTACCATTACTAATTATTTTCTGTTTTTACAAACCCCATAATTTGCTGCATTTTAAGCTTTCAAAGTTTGTTTAGGGCTTGTACAGTTTGCCCATAGTGCTATGACATTCTAAAAGTCCATATATACACAGACAAGGCAAATACACTCCCAGGTGCCTCCTCCCTGCATACATACCCACACACTTCCATTCCCTGAACCACGCAGCCATTTACTCCTCCTCAAATTTGCATCCTTCTCTTGCTGTAAGCACTTCTACTCATTCGAGGAACACAAGGGGAAAAAATCTTTTATCTAACGATTCATTTTCATATCACTGACAGTACTGGAGTTTGAGCAAGATTTTTTAACTAAGCCTCCTGCCCCCCTCCTCCCCCCCCCTAAAAAAAGGCATTTTTTTCCTCTGAGAAGGCTAGATAGAACATACTTGAATCTATAGTAAAAAGTATGTTAAACTAACAGTAAGGAACTGGATGCATAAATACCTAGATATAGTGAATATGTCCACAACCTGAAGACTTGTAATATGGGTGAGGATGAAGGAAAAATGCGTATAAACACCCCAAATAATTAAGATTAAAACCAGGAAAACTACAACTTGAGTACTTTGCATGTTTTTGAGAGTGAAGGTAGTTAGGCACTGGAAAGGATTCCTTTTGAGACTGGTGGAATACTTAGCAAAACTTCATGTCTTCCTAAAGGATGTGTCCCACTCTACTGGTGGTCTGATGTGAGAAGTCAGTCAGTTTTGTTTCATTGTCCATCTTTAAGTCCACCCAGGCCTTAAATCCCCTAAAACCACACAGCCAACCTCTGAAGTCTAATGTCAGCCTTTACTTGGGGAAATATGTATTTGGGGCGCTGGGAAATTTTCTTGTGTAAGGAAAGTGTCTATTAGTCATGTTCTTCACAGTCTGGCATAGGAAAGTGTTTGCATTTCAGATACTCTAGCCTAGAGGGAGGCTCTGGTTTTGTTTCAAGCTCTCAGCTGCTGCAGGGGTGTAGACTGGGAAACAAGAGCCACAAAGGGCAGGCTGGAGGTGTTCCACCTCTGGAGCTCTCCCACACAGCCATCTTAGCAGAAAAACTTCTGTCACTGATACACATGACAGCATATGTGCAAATACTAATATTTTATGTGCCTGATGACCTATTGACCAAACTCTTTTACTAGTGGAATATTTGAAACATGACAATTTTCATTCTTTGTGAGGATCTTGCATGAGCTACAGTTCAGTTGCAGAAAAGTCTCATTTATTCCACTGGAGATGTGCTGCAGTGTCTTGTCTGCCTCTCCTCAGCTTCTGTCTTCTCCCTTGGCTGACGTTAAGTTTATTATTTGTTTTATTAATGGTTGCCACATCTGGTATTTCTATTTTAGAGAAGGAAAAATAAAAGAAGTGTTTACAGGGGAGACTTTGCAGACAGGACCAAGCTGGGTGCAAGGCCCTGCATATGAACAGGGATTACTTCTGCTTCTTAAAAGGTAAGGGACACAATCAAGTTTTTGGCCTGACATCCTCTTTTCACCAGTAGAACACAATTGTGCTGATAACTTTTGTGAGAAGAGGCTGAACGTGCAGAAAGTGAATTCTGTTGTTGGGCCTAGAACTGGAGCCTTTGAGCTCTCTCTTTTTGCTAGCTTGTGATATCGGGCTCTTTAGATGTCCTTTCTCTGTCACCTCCTGTTGAACAGATGTTTTTTGGTGAAAAAACTTATCTTAAGAGCTGTTTTCGTCAACCTAATTTGGAAAAAGGTTTTGTATTCATCAGCAATGGTTTTGAACTAAAGTCAAGTCTTCGTGGGTTGGTTTCAGGGAAGTTGCCAGGCGACTGGGAGGTTATAGCTTGTAGTCACACCTGGCGGCTTGTGGACATAATCGGTTGGTTTTGCTTTGCAAAGTAAAGTAGGAAATTACTATGGTGAGATTGCCCAAAATGGAGTTTTTTCCATATTAGGGAGGAGTTCTGTGCTTGGCTGGGATGATGGTGCTTGGCCGTGCTTGCCTGGTGGCACCTGGGGCTCCCTCTGTGCACTGCAGGCAGCACAGTGCCCCAGTTCAGTCCCTCTGGCCCAGTGTGCAGCATCAGGACAGATGTAGGAGCCTGGATTATTGCAGGCAGTCTTTCATATTGTATTTTCTGAGTGATGGGTAAAGGAACAAATCTACAGATTGCGTGTGTGCTGTTTTAATTTACCACTTAGAGGATGAAGCTGAACAGAGTCTGTGGTTAATATGAATTTTAAAAAGATAATGAGATGTTTTTCCTCCCAATCTGGCATACAATCTTATTTTCTTTACTCCTCCTCCTCCAAAAAAAAACCCCCTACCAAGCTCTTGTCTCCAATTTGTTCCTAAATACAATATCAAACACCTCCTCTGTGCCTCTGATGTATGCTCAAATCTGTGTGCCACTGTGTTGATTCATCTGGAAGATGCCCGGCGTGTGAGTGGTTTGGCACAGTGTGGTACAGGAGAGGAATCTGATAGTGAGAAAGGCAGAGGCAACAGCATAATTATGAAGGATTTCTTCCCCTCATACTGCTTCTTGTTATTTATTCTTCTCTCCATGTTTCCCCTGGTTATTCCTCTTCCTGAAATGAAAATAACCTGGCAAGAAAACAATGTTTCCACTCCCATCAATTTTAGGCAAGGAACACCAGGCATGTTTTGTTTTTTTTTTTTTTTAGCATTTCTAACTGAAGGATGATTATTCACCAATATTTTTTGTTGAAGCAAGCAGGCTTGTTAACTGTGGTGACATTTTTAGTGATGCTATGATATCCCAGTGTCATTGTTGCTTGATTTATCAGTGTCTAAAGGATTATTTTGTTGAAAAACTTACCATGGATCTTGTATTTAAGGCTGACTTTATATGCATATGACTACAAGTGTGTGAATTTGTATGAAAATAAGGGACAGAACTGTTAAGATGCTTTTTCTGTTTTGGGCTTTTGGCTCTGTGTCATAAAATACAAACTGGAGCCTTGAATTTCCATGGTTTAAAATGGCATACTTAAACTGAGAAATAGTGTAATTGAGATCAGCTCAGCCACAGCCATCCTACAGTTTGCATCTATTTACTCCCCCTCTTTTCCAAATTCCTGACTCACCTTCTCTTATTCCTATACTTCTATAGGACTATTACTTGCAACCTCTGCCTCCCTAGCTGCTCCCTCCAGCTATGGAGGGCTATCCTTGCCCTCTCCAACTAGTTCACCACCACCTGCTAACCAGGCACACTTTGATCCATTGCTGAGCTTCTGGCTCTTGCACGTGGCTGCCATGGGTCTTTGAGGGGTTCCAGATAGTGTGGCTGGAGGAGTGGGATGGCAGACATAATGGGGAGTCTGTGGGGTCACCCTGACTAGAAAGGGGTGAGGACAAGTAGGGATCCCATTCCCTTGAAGAGAGAACACTTGGTGAGAAATCCCTTGGGGAAAGCATTGCTGAAGGGTTGGGGATGAGAAGCCCAGGAGCACTTCCCTGCTCCAAGCGTTTCTTGCAGAGGAATGCAAGGGTGCAAGTCTGCGGGCCCAGCTCGGTGCAGCTCTGGCAGCTGGAGTCTGAAGCAGTGGGTAGGAAAATGTGAACACTAGGTACCTGCTTGGAGATGCAGCAACCACAGACAGTTTGAAAAAACAAAAATTCAAAACTGGAAAGATGTGACCTTGATGCTTTTTAAACTCAATGAAAGCGAATGTGCTTAGATTTCCTGGGAAAAAGATGCAATTGGAAATTCTGTGTAAGTGTAAATATGTGAAAGCCAAAGGAGGTAAAGTTTTTTCCTAATTAGGATAATTAAAAAGAAAAGCAGTCTGCAAGTTGAATGCCAGACACAGAGCACCACAGCTCTTTTGCTATAGCAGGAGCAGATTTATTCATGGAGTGATGCATCCTGTTCCTTTTCTCTCCTCTGGCACCCAGGCTGAAACCTCCTGCCTGGGTGAAACCTCTGCAATCCAGGCTGTGTAATCCATCTTGGGCTGCACAGCATTGCTGGTCAAGCCAGTATGATATTTCCCCTTCTTCCTCCCCCTCTTCCCCCCTCCTAATTTTAAAGTGACTAAAACATGTGGTTCTGTCAGTCTTACAGTGGCTCAGCTCACCCATCATCTCCAGTTCCCCCAAAACTCTCTGGGAAATTCAGGTGCTTTGCAGTTCTCTGAAAGAAGGTCCACAGGGTTTGCTGCATTAAATCCAGACCACAATATTAAAGTTACATAGCTAGAAGGGACAAAGCACCCTATTCTGGGTAGGCCCTCAAAATCAGATCAGCTGTCAAAAAATTGTTTTGTCCTGAAGAGAGAAGTGGCAGAAAGGGAAGGCAGAGCACATTTTAGGGCCACTTGGGAGCCCTTTATGTGGGTTCTGGGCATTTAGTCTTCAATAAAACATGAATGCTTACCATAGCAACCACATCAGCCCCCTTCGAGAGAGCCACTGCTTGAATAAAGATGGGGGTTCACTGAAGAAAGTCCAACAAACACATGTAGACCTTTTACAGTGCTGTACAAGGAAACAGTCTCACTTGAGGAAGCAGACATGTTTTCCCAGGAAGCATTGTAAGAGTTAATGCAATATGCTGCTAGCTTTCCCTGCCTCTGCTGCATGCTTGCTCCTGGGAATTGCTGTTATTTGGGCGGCGTGGGTGGGGGATGGCAACGGAGAAGGGGTGGGCACCCCCCATGGCCCTGCTGCCTGCACTGCTGGGAGAGCTCGCTGCCCAGAGTATTTTGGATGCTTGCCCATTAAAGCTTCTCCCAAACTCTGCCCATGCACATTGAGTCACTGTTTTCCTGAAATCTCATGCTTGGTAGGTATTTTCCTCAAGTGCACCCTTTTGCTTTAATCCCCGCTTAATCTTACAGAAAGATGCAAACAATTTTGTAACATCTCTTTGCCTTGGGAAGTCTCAGGGGTGTTCAGCAAATGCTTCTGTGGCTTTTTATTTATGTGCCCCAAGAGCAGACTGGGGTTTCCCCCTGCAGTAAATAGGTTTGGATATAAAATACTAATAGATCAACCTCCTGGAAAAAGGATGCTTTGATTTGTAAAACTGGAAAGAAAATGTTTATCTGGGCAGTATTAGATTAGTTACAGATTAATTACAATTGTCAAGTATTATTCATCTGTAATAAGAGTGAATTCTTCACTCAAGATTCATAGCAAAATAACATTATTTTTCAAATAGAAGTAATTTAAATGGAAGTAAGACCTTCTAATACCACCATCTGTACAAGTAAATTACTTTCAGAGTAATTAAATATGCATATCTGGGCTGTGTACTGTACTGATGAACCAAGTTTTATGGAAGCAATATGCTTAAAAATCCCTTAGGTATTAAAGATGAAGAACCCATGGCATTTTGCATTCATATAACCATGAATAAGAAAAAATATTTTTTCTACTGCATAAGTTTGGGGAATATATTTTTATTAACTTTTCCAGGTTAATTAATATTTTTGCCAAATAGCAAATACTATCATCATATTTATTAGTCTGACATTTCACAGGGACTTAGAGCTCTATAAGAAGTTTCAGCATTGTGTGTCTGAATTTATGATTGTGACACAGTCACTCATCTTCTGCAGATTCCCAGGAAGCAGAGCAGTGCAGTGAAACCGAAATCATTATGTTGACTGAATTCATTACTGCCGGACTCGTCCCTCCATGAAATAGCACTGCTCAGCCAATTGGGATTCATGGTCACAACCCTTCATGGGATCATCAGGGTTTATAGTCCATAACAAATACAAATACAGACAGGAACAATAACAGTCTGATCCATCTGATCTATTGCCGCACCTTGTGAGACTGTCGCGAGTAGTACCAGAATAGTGACTGGCCGCGTGTTTTCTGTTGTGCAGATGAATGGCACAGTTGTGTAGGAAGGAGAGGCTGTGTCTCAGAACATGGCACTGACAGCATGGTGTTCAGCAACTAAAACCCATGCTTGCAACACGTTCTTCATGACTTATGGAAAGCACTGGTGTGTAGGGGAGCTTTGGACATTTGCTGGAAGCATCTGAACACTGTGGAAGTGCTTGGTTAGAGAAATACCTGAAGTCAGTTCTGTGGAGCACTTCAGAAGAAGTCTGAAATCCCAGCAGCTCAACCCTCTCAAAGCAGCAAATAGAGCTGTCTACATACTACCAAAATGCAAGAGCAAGTTCAAGCATAAAGACACACAGTTGGCACATCTCTGTTTGCAAGTCAGCCACTGCATGCTGCATGTGATATATATTTTATGCTTATGAAACATGCAGAGGTTCCCTGACATCAAGAGACTTAGTCTACATGCAGCACTTTCACAGTTATCTCCTCAGATTAGTTGCAGGAGTCTGACAATGGATGGAGGACAATAGATCAATTCTTTCTGCACCCCAAACGTAAAATAAGAAATTGTGGCCTGAAACACAGAAAGGAAATTATGAGAGCTTCATTTCTCTACTCTTAGCCCTCTGCTAACACATGTGAACCACTATGTTGTGTCAAGCCTTTGGAACCTGCTCATGTTTGTTCTAGGTCATACTTTGTGATAGATGGAGGTGGATATTTATGTAGCCAAGAGGAGAACCGTCAGAAATGCTCTAATCTGGGAGGTTTTGAAGTTTGAATGGCATAATTCCTGACCTAGTATAAGGCAGTAATTTGCTGACAGGTTCAGCTGCATCCAGTCTAATCGTGCGTGTGTATTATGCTGGAGGTAGCCTGCATGAGTTTTCTTAAATTGCCTTTGTGTGTCTAGCAGATTTTCTGTGAGGGTTGAGGTTGAAAGAGAAAAAAGTAGGAATTTGGGTGTCAATGTTCTGGGTGAATCCTTGACAAAAGGGCTTTTGGCTCTGTGGGATGGCTCCTGTCAGGGCTGCATATGAAAGACTTTTATAGTACTTCTGAGAAAGCCTGATTTTCAGGTCAAGGTTTGACCTGAAACAGACAATATATACATAATACTTACTGCTTTTGGGCAGCAAATTGCTTTTGGGAATTGAGGAATTATGGCAACAATGCAGGGACATATGCAAAAGAAACTCTACATAGTCAAAAATAAACAATTGAAATGTGACTTGGTTCGGCTTCTGAATGTGGCCACTTTGCCCTGTCTAAGTCCATGTTTATGCTAAAACATTCTTAGACTGTCATTATTAGCATAATGTAGCCCATTTCCCAATAATTTGAAAGTGGATCTTCCGTGTGTTTGAACATGGCAAGGTAGGACAAGGTGTTGGGGTTTTAGTTTAGTCCTAGTTTTCTTCCTGTTAAAGGAATTTTTTCCCATATGCATGTTGCTAGGGGACAAATGGCTGTACTTAAGAAAGACAAAAGATCTGCCCATTGGGGGTGGGGTGGGCCTGGCTACTCCTTTGTTTCACCTGGGTGTGGGGTCAGTTTGCTTTCGGCGTTTGGAGAGAGAAGCTGCAGAGAAAGAAGCTGCTGGTTCTTTCTTCGGCCGTTTTTCTTTCTGCTGGAAACAACGCCGGGATCCCAAAGCCGCCCTCCCTGCCCCGCTGGAGGCCGGGCTGTGGCCGCCCTGCCCCGCTGCTGCTTCGAGCCTTCGCTGTGTTGTAGCCGTGCTCATCCTGCCTGCCCGACCTCCGGGGGGTTCCCCATTTGGATACATCTCGTCTGCCACCCGGGATTTGTGCTCATCCCTGCCATTCCAGCCTGCCGTTCCTGAGGGTCCGGCCGGACACCGGGGCCAGCTGCCCAGCGGTTTGTGGAGCCTTTGTCCCATCCCTTCCCGGGATCCCAGGGCACCGGTGCCGCGTGCTCCCCGAGCTCGCTCCGGAGCGCCCCCTGCAGCCGCGGGGGAACCATCGCACCTGCCCTGCTCACCGGGAGCCGCCAGCGATCCCTGCCGGCTGCGAGCGGAACTGCACCCGAGGGGAAAGGGCCCGACAGCCGAGAAGGCTGGGACTGGGTTTGTGTTTGCTGTTACTGCCAGAGTTATTGCTGTTTGTTTGACTGGTTATATATATAATAGTAAAGAACTGTTATTCCTATTTCCCACATCTTTGCCTAAAAGCCCTTGATTTCAAAATTACAATAACTCGGAGGGAAAGGGCTTACGTCTGCCATTCCGAGGGAGGCTTCTGCCTTCCTTAGCAGACACCTGTCTTTCAAGCCAAGACAGATCTTGGTGCCTAATGTGGGGCTCGAGGGCATTAAGAGAGAGAGGTGAAAAAGAAATAACAGTTCCTGGATAACTTAATTTGGTGTGTTGGATATAGGAACCTTGTTAGGCAGCAATATGTGATGTACTTTACCCTGGTTCGGGTGGCATGTGGCCGTGGCCATCTTCCCCTTTGCAGCTCCTTACTTGAATATGGGTCCTCTGACTAAGGCTACCATTGCTGTTATCCAGCCTGCACTATGGGTCAAGAAGGTGAGGAATTCATGGGTTTTTAACTTCCTCTGGAATGTGGGCACGTGGATAAACGGCTATCACACACTGAGCGCATGTTTTTGGGGTTATGTTAACAATGGTACCTTCTGTGAGGAAATGACACCAGGGGAAGTTTTCCCCCAGCCCCTCAACCAGTTCTTTGGGCCCACCCCATCAATTTTCGAAGGGTTTAGATTCCCTCTGAATACTAACCATCTGCTGCTGGTAGGCCTACTCTATTTAGCACTCAAGGATAAGTTGAGATTGGCTTGGATAACTACCCAGACACCAGCCCCAGAGACTAGAGATCCTACCCCAGAGCCTGATCCTGCCCCAGAACCTGACATGGCCCCAGAGAGTAGAGTTCCTACCCCAGAGCCTGATCCTGCCCCAGAACCTGACATGGCCCCAGAGAGTAGAGTTCCTACCCCAGAGCCTGATCCTGCCCCAGAACCTGACATGGCCCCAGAGAGTAGCATTCCTACCCGAGAGCCTGATCCTGCCCCAGAACCTGACACGGCCCCAGACACTAGAGACCCTGCCCCACAGCCTGATACCGCCCAACAGCCCACCTCAGAAATGGACTACCTGAACTGGGTGGGGGTACTGGCGAAAGGGATGCAGGAGATATGCCAGGGGATGGGCCAGGTGCGCAAGGAGATGTGCCAGGAGATGGGCCAGGTGCGCAAGGAGATGTGCCAGGGGATGGGCCAGGTGTGCAAGGAGATGTGCCAGGAGATGGGCCAGGTGCGCCAGGAGATATGCCAATTGCTAAGGGAATGCACCTCCTCAGCTAGTGAAAAACCCTCTCCCTGCCCCAAAGAGGGTGAGTCCGACGGTGCAGCAGTGGAACCCACAGATGTTACAACCGTCCAGGTTTCAGCTGAACCCCAAGGACAAGCACAGCCAGCAGCAGTCGCCCCTGTGCAAAGGAGGAAGTGTAAGACCAAATCAGTACGACCAGTTAATGATGATGGGGAACCAGGGCCCTCACATCCAGCAGGAGAGCCAGAGCCAGAAATCATCATTGAGTCCCTGTCGTACGACAGTCTCCGTGGTATGCGAGACGACATTGTGCGAAGGGGGCGTGAGCCTTATACCACCTGGCTGCTTCGGGTTTGGGACCTTACGGGCACAAGTGTGCAACTGGATAGTGGTGAGGCAAGGTATCTGGGATCGTTGACCCGGGACCCAGGTGTGAACCAGGTATTTGTGAGGGAGCCAGGGCCCCTTTCTCTGGGACCGGCTCTTAATGAGTGTGAGAGAAAGGTTCATTCACAAAGAGAGAATGCAGGAGTACCATCATAGAATGCAGTGGAAGACACTTGAGGAAGGGATCCAACAGCTAAGAGAGGTGGCAGTATTAGAGGTACTCTTTGGGAGGGATGGACAGCACGGTAATGACCCCGATAAGGTCAGGTGCACAGGACAGATGATGTGGAACCTGGCAAGACTAGGGCCATCGCAATACACCACCTTCATTGCAACCATTGATGCTGACAATAACCGAGAAACAGTGGGCTCTGTTGCCAACAAGTTCAGGAATTATGACAGTATGGTCAATGGCCCGCTGAAAGCTCATGTCTCTGCTGTGGTCCAGGACCTCAAAGAGGAGATGAAGGAGATGAGGAAGGAAATGAGGGAGGAGATGGAAGAGATGAGGAAAGTCAGTGTGGCACCAGTGCGAGTCACAGGCCCCCAGGTCAGAGCCCGTCGTCCCCCTGCGAGAGAGAGAGGGTGCACCCCACGAGCTGAGCTGTGGTTTTTCCTGCGTGAGCCATGGGGAAGACATGAGAAGGTGGGATGGGAAACCCACTTCTGTCCTGGGAGCGCGGGTGCGTGAACTCAAGGAGGGAGGCACTAACCGAGGGGGTTCCATTAAAATCCTCTTTTCTTACTCTGTAAGAAAGTGTCTTGTATTGAGGTTGTCTGCAATTCTCACAGAGGCTGGAGCATTATTTTGCATACCCTTTCCCCCCATTTAGCTTCTAGTTACTTAGACAAAATCGAGAGAACTTTTTTACTTGCTGTGCTTTTAAAGCTTTAAAAGCTTTTGCTGAAAAGGTACCTATTTTCTTATCACTTTTTTTTTTTCTTTCTCTAGAAAAGGGCTTAATTTGAAGTTCTTTTTTGGCAGCTGTATTTCATTGTGATACATTATGTCAGGGCACATCAGTCACATGAAGATTTATGGAAAAAAACATACCCTTTATAGATGTCCTCTTCAGTCCTCCTCAAAACACGGTGTTTTTTCAAGAAACTCAACTATCAACAGCATTATGATTCTTGAAATATCGTGGGTGTAATGACTTCCTCTTCCTCAATTATATAAATGTTACTTAAAAAAGGAATATAGAATTTAATGTGGTGAACTTAGTAATTTTAAAAAAAGATTGACCATTTTCACCTTACAGATGTTTACTTTTTAGTGGTGAGCAAGGGTTTCTCTTCTTTGTAACCAAGATAATCCTATGCTGTTCCTTATTTTACCATTAAATGAGATACATTCTGAATTCAGATGAAAATGAGGTACCTTGATGAAAGTGGGCTTCAGGTGTCGCACACTAAGCATTGTACATTTCTCTTTGCTCTGATCCTCCAGCACACATAAGATTTCACCTCTTCACCTTTGAACAAGATTGCACTAACTTTGATCTTTTCAATTTTGTTCAACTCCAGGGAAGGAGCAGCTACTTGAAACATGTTATCATTTAGACTTTCAGAGGTTCTTAAAAAAAAAAAAAAAAAAGGAAAAAAAAAGGAGAAAGAAAAAAAATCTTGAAAGCATGAACTAAAAGCTGTAGATTTTTATCTTGAGCATCAGCTTTTGTAGCTAGTGTGTAATGTTTTAATACCAAAAACTGTCTCCACGTAGAACAAAACAAAATACAGATTTTAAAAGCACACAGAATTATTAAATATAAATTTCATTTTAGGTAAGCATTTTTCTGCAGTAGTGATGTAGGTATCCTTTCCCAGGTCAAAGCATAAGCTTTGTGTTCTTGCTCCTTTGCTTGTGGCCTAAACCTATTATTTGAGCCTCTGTACTTGTGTGATATTAATTCATGATACTGACAGTTAATCTATTTTTATAACTGTTATTATCTGAGCAAAATAACAAAATAGGTTCTTCATTTTCTCTTCCAGTCTGAGAGCATGTAACAGTGGGGAGCAAAGTTAAAAGTATGATATTTTCAAGATCTTACATGGTTTTGCAATATTCTTAAAATGATTATCACCATGGGCTAGTATGGTCGTTATTTTGCTATTATTTCAGTATTATTTGGGGTTTTTTGGGTTTTGTTTGGGTTTTTTTTGCTATTGCAGGACAGATTTTCACCCAAATACTGAAGAATTTTAGATCACAGAGCACTACTGGGGCTGTACCAGCCCCAATGTGGCTCTAAATTCCTAGGAAGTTTAATCAGAATTCTTAATGATTACTAAAAGTTTACATTTTTTTCTCATTGGCTCCTTTTTATTCTTGCCTAGTTTACTCAGATGTGCATTATTTCACCCGTCTTCTCTGCTGAGACTAGAGTCGTTTAGGGAGGCTCATGGTAAGTAGCTCTTTGTGTCCACCCTCTTGTTTTATTTTGAGGTTTGTTTTGCACAACAGTGCAAATGGGGACAGTTTCCCCCTTCTTGGATGTGATGCTCATTGAATTCATTTGCATTAACAAGCTGTTGGAAGCAAGTTAATGCCACATTAATTTACTCTTACATCTGACTTTTCCTGCCTATTCTAAGGGTTGCTTAGACAACAGATCATCTCCTAAATATCTCATAAAAAGTCTGAAGTCCACTCCCCGAAAAAGTAGAATTATGATTAATAATTCAAAAGAGTAATTTATATCACACTAAAACTTGAATGACAAAAGAAATAAAGATGTTGGTATACAGGTGAAATTATTGGTAGAGATAACCTCTACAGAGATCCTTGAGATGGTTACTTACAGGGACCAAGTAATATATTACTATTCATGAGCTGTTTATGTTTTCTTTTTCTTTGCAGTGTTCTAGGTGTCAGACAATCCTGGAACCAAGAACCTCAAATCACGTTTCATCCTCTGGTTTCCCTGAAACTCTTAGTTACACATTGAAGTTACTGGATTTATGTTCTGTTCAAGGTATTTGCCTACACACTCCTCTTTAAGAGCCTTTGATCTATTGTGAGCTGAAGGTTCATTGAGATTTTGGTTTGTTACTTTTCATAACACCTTTTGGCCTGATTTTGTGAGGTTAATCAGATAACTTATTTTGAGATGTACTTCATTTTCTAGCCTTACCATCACATATGCCTTTTGCAGGTGAGCCCCACTTCTAATCAACTTCTGTAGTAGCCAATGCCCCATGTCACCATTTGACTGCCACCTACTCAGACATCTCTGTGGGAGGGTTGTGATAAAGCCATCTGGACTCTTTGGTCATACAGGACATTGGCAGGTGTAGCAGAAAACTTCAGGTTCTCTAATGACAATGGGGTTAGTGGCAGTGTAAAATCAAAGTGGAAATGTCCTAAACCAGAAGTACTGAGAGAGAAATTGCTCACTGCCAGTTCTGGGGAGAAAATATGACACCCTGGGAGAGCTGATCCTTTTAGTGTTGCCCAGGTACCCAGTACTGCAGTGTGTGGCCAGAAATTATCTGTGAGTGAGACACAGGATATCACTTGCAGACTTCAGGGCCAAGAAAATCCGCTCGTATCCCAGTGTCTGCTGGCTGTAGCTCCAGGCTCTGTCAGTGTCACAGGAGCAAACTCTCTGTAGTTTCCTACTCTAGACAGTTTGCTGCTGCCAGGAAGCACTCCAAGGAAGCACTGACATTTCCAAAGCATTCAGCCAATGAGCGTGGGTGACAAACTCATAGATTTGTGGGGGTTTGAGGTAGATGTCCCCATCCAGGTTTAATGACATCATTCTACTCCACTTAAATGCTTACATTTTCCTAATTTTTTGCAGTAAAAAGGGCAAACCCAAATTTTCAGTCCACAAATCAATGGTTTCTCATTGCAGAGCAAGACACAGTTTTTTGAGTAATAGATTTTAATTTTAATTTTCCTAAGTATGTGCAAAACAATATGATTGTAGTATATAGGACAATACCTATCTTAAAGAAACTATTGTGTAGATAGATTTTCTTTTAGAATAGTTGGTAGTTAAAAGCTGTCCTTATTGCACTGAGGAAGTAAAATCCACACTTGTTAGGCTCTTATTTCATCCTCTTTCCTATGGTCTCACCTTTTTGGCCCCACTAACTTTCATGTCCATAATGAACTCCATTTAGCTTCCCTGCAGCAGGACCTTGTCTTTGTTAATCACTGACCCAGCGGCGTGAAGCTGCATAGGAGAGCAGGTTATTTTTTTTTTTCCTGGATTTTCTCTACTTCCTTCAGCAGTTGTGACTTCTAAGAAACTGCAGAACAAACAAGTATAAAAGATCAGGAAGATGGCCTGAAAAAATAATGTTTGAAAGATGTCTCATTGTACTCAGTTCTCCAGTAGCTGCCAGCTACAGGTTGATGGCTGAAATCTTAGAAGGAGTTAATGAGATTAGATCTTTGGCATCTGGTTGCCTAATGCTGTCTTCTCATTCAGTGGTGTCATGTTTGGGTTTTTTTTTACTTTTTTCTTTTTTTCAGTAACCATATATAAACTTTTCATGGAGATCAGCTGGGACCTCATGGCAGAAATCTCATTTAAAACAACTGGAAATTACTTCACCTTGGCTCAAGCCACAGCATAACAGATACCTTCTCCTCCTTCTCCAGCCCTGCTGTGAGTCAAAGGCATTTTCTGGGCTGTTACTTTCCTGTGCTGAATGACCTTGAGCCTCTTCCTGTTGCCCCATCTTTGCTTGGCTCAGCATGTGCATCCCTTGCTCTTTATAAATATGCCTGCGTGCTTGCCTTTGCTGTGTTCCTTTTTCTCCACAGCTGAAGGTATTGGTCCTTTGTCAGGCACTGAGACATGTTTTAGTTTATAAATGCCTATAGCAATTTTCCATGCTATTGATAGTGAGGATTTTTTTCACCTTATTAAAAAAATGTTGGTATTGTCAAATGCATAGTACTCAGCTAGTAGTGTGTTTCCTTTCTGCCCATGCTTGCAGAGTGAGGGAAAATTAGGTGAAAAAGTAGAGTAGTAGCATTTTAGACTTGTTTTGCTGGGACATAAATTTGCAGATTTGTGAAGCGGGGGAGAATCAGCTCACCATGACTCACAGCACAAACACAGCATGGTTGGAAGAGCCCAGCCTGGGTTGTGTGTATCCTTACTAGCAGGGAAAGCTGAAATGCTAATTGACGTTGCAATCTGCTTCAGGTCAGGTAAAGGTCATCAGACCCCTGCAAACGCTTAATCCTTCCCATGGAAGCTTTGTGGGATTCCCAGGGATCCTACAAAAATAACCTTTATGTTTGCTTACGTGGAGAATCTCTGCAGGAAGCAGAGCTGGCAGAGTGGTGGTAGAGAGGCGTGGGGATGGCAGAGGTGTCGGAAGGATGGGGAGGCTGGGCAGAGTCATCACCCTTTGCTTTTTTTTTCATGTTAAACACCATGTAAATACTGCTGTGAAACAAAGCTGCCACTCTTTGCTACCAATCATCTCTCAGATCTTCAACCTCCTTGTAAAAGGCTGCATCAGCTTTTCCCAGATGTGAACACTAGGACAGATTGAAGCACAAGCTGAATGTAATGGTGAATGTAAGGTGGGGCAGGCACAATGCTGAGCACTGTGCGACTTCCAAATGAATGTCCATGCATTCAGCAAGGTAATGTAGCACATGCATAACCTAATTCTTGCAGAAATATAGGGGGCTGTGTATATGCATGCCTGTGCATGCTGAAGTGCTCTGCTGGGCTGAGGCCAGGATGTTCAGCACTGTGTAGGTTTAGCCCTTCCAGATGTCTCCAAGGATAAAAGGGCAAGAAAGCGACAGTCAGACCCAGTAACAAGGAACACAACCCAGCTTTTAAAAGGCTACTTTTGGTAATTAGGTATTTTGTGTACTGTGGCAAGATGTGAATTACAAAACCCCTAATAATAATGTAGCTCAGTCAGGGTAGCCTTGAAATTAGACCCCTAGCAGAGAGGTTGCACTGTATAATGATAGTACAGTACCATTTGTTTCAACACATTTAGCACTTCAGAATGGGATTTTTTTGTTAAACACCAGATGTTCTAGTGACCTGAGTGCTGACTTTAAAAGAATACACAATAGAATAGTGTGTCAAGGTCAACGGCACAAATTAATCTGTATTATCATGCTGTCATATTATCCCATATGCCCCATATGAGAAAGATCTATGGCTAGTGCTTTCCTTACGTGTAACTGTATGGCGTGTTGCAGTACACAGATTTTGAGTTTCCAAAGCCCTCAACCCCCCCTGAAAGGAATCTGATTCTTGCTTTGATAGTTTAAATTGTAAATGTAACATTCTTACAGCGGGTGAGGGCTGTGTGGGTATGTGACTGTAGTCTCACAGAACCAGAGAGACATGCAGCAGCACAGTGAGAATTATGTCTGTTAATTGTAAATTCCGCCTTTAAGGACTTCAAAATAATAACCTGGGTTGCTTGGTTGTCAGCATTTTTCCTTTGACTTAAAAACGTGGTAAGGCACAAATGAATAATTGTTTACAAACATTTTAAATAATAGTTTATCTGCAATTGATACTTTTGTCTCCATGAATCCCCCATATCCCTTCTCCTTCCTGGCCTGTGACTTCTAAGCTATTGCTGCAAGATGGCAGGATGTCAATGCCCCCCAAATTGAACTTGTGATTTGTTTTTCTTTGATTTATGGGCTTGTAGTCAATAAACTTTATAAAGGAAAGTATCAGACTGAGCAATCAATCAAAGATAAGCAGATTCTTGTCCTTTAAAAGCATTTCACCCCAGTAAGCAAGGGCCTCATTCATCTTTTACAACCACTCTTGCAGCTTTCAGCTGAGAAAGGACTCGCTGCTGACTACATTCCCTTCTGCTGAAAACTCCCCTCTTCTGAGCTGAGATTTTTAAAATTCATTGCAGCAGTACATTTCCTTCCCATGTTATTTGCTATCTCTAAAAGGGCAGATTGTTTGCATGTTGTTACTAAAGGTAAATCTCCTTGCTGTGTAGAGAAGAAAAGGCTTATGTTTTAAAGTGTCAGAGGCATGGACTGTTGTTTTACAGAAACAGTAGTCATTTTCTTTGTTATTTTACAAAACAAAACATAAAAAAAAGGTTCCTGTTTGGTTTTTTTTGCAGTATCTGAATTTCCTTTTGAGTAAGGCAAATGTTATCCTGCATGTTTTGCTTCTCTGAAGCACAGATGGTGTGCATATGCAGATTGGTGATTTTTTAATCAAAACAGTGACACTTGGGAATATATGTAAGTATTGTAATAATGCATTAGTCAGGAGTGATGTTGTAACACACTGAGATCATACACATAAATCTAAGACACCATGTCTAGACACCCCAGGGAAGATGGCATGCCATGGGTTAGAGCAAGCATTAAGGAAGTGCAATATTTCAAATATGATGGGAAAATAATGCAATTTGCAGACTTTAATAAAACCATTGGGGAATTAATTTCACTAAGGATACTCTCTCTCCCAAAACATCTATGTTTCTACATTTGCTTCATAGATAATCAGAAGGCGAGGCACCGTACCTGCTATCTCAGGCATAAGCACAGTACGATATCTATGAATTGTGCTGTATCTTTAATATGCTGAATATGAAAATAATCCCTTTATAGTGCTTTAGTAGTACAAAACTGCATTATGCAAACAATGCACAGACAGCATAAACCTTGGAGATTCAGAATTTGAAGAGCTTATAAATTAATCTCATAAGTGTTGATTTGGGCATGCTCAGGGAGTGCACTCAGCTGTAAAACTTGACGGACCTAACCCACCCAGTTTTAATTATTAGCTTTTTGATTATCAAATATTAAATGAAGATGTGAAATTTATGATATTTGCATGTATCATTTTCCTAGCTCTGTAAAGGTTTTCTAAATTTTTTTTAAAGAATCCTCGCTGTCTTTGGCCGCTATTTGTTATTTGTTGTCTTGTATAGCTCTTGGCATATAATTTTAATCAACCAACTGCCTTTTAAATTTTTGCAGTTGATAACTACTCACAAGAAAGTAACTTGCAGTACTATGCCAGGAATGTTGTGATAAAAATGTCAATTTAAACCTGGCCAAGGATGACAATAATAACTATTTCCAAGTGAGAAACTTGAACAGAATACATAACACAATAGCACTTTTTACTTTCTGCCTGTGCAATATGTGCAGGAGCTTGAAAGGTTCCCATAATGATAACCCTCACAGTCAAAACCCTGCTTAAGAGTTGTCTGCATTGGTAGCTCCATCAACCTCATCATCTCATCATCTGAAAGGCTGATAGTAGAAAGTCTTCAAGACAACTAAACATTTTCAATTAAAATATCATCAACTCAAATGCTGGCTGTAATCAGTCCTATAAATTCTGCAGCTATAGAAGCTAGTGAATGAGGGAGCTCAGGTTTTGCCAGTAGTGACAATGGTTTATAGCCTGACCAACTGAACTCTGTTTCAGAAAACTAGTTGCCTATGCTAGCATGGAGTAAACTCAAACAATTCAGTATTTGCCCTCCCCTCATCTGTCTTTTCCTCTCTGGGCTATAAAGACACTCATCCAGAGTCCTTTATTAGGACAGTAATCCAATGTGAAGATACTTTGAAATCAAGACCTGAAACATGATGGGTTGGGACATAAGCGATACTTTGAAATTGTCAGGAGATTCCGGGAAAAGATGAGTTCACAGAGCTGGGAACAACATGGCATATGTTGTGAGGCCTCTCTGCATACAGCCCACCTCCTTCTTCAGAAAATTGTAAACCACCACTTATATTTAGCTCTTCCCATTTCAAAGTTAGATTTTGTCTTCTAGGACATTCAGGAAATGTGAATGGGCCTCAGGGCTTGTGCAGGGGTAGAAATACTTCTGCAAAATAATAATAATGAGCAGCTTTCATGAATCTCCATGGAGATTTCTTCCCTCTGAGCATCTTCCAAGCTCTTTGCCACAGTCAGGGCAGAATATCTCTTCTTTTAGGCCAATCTTCCTGTCGTCCTTTGCCTCTTCTCACCTATCTGGTGCTACACAGCTATTATTAGTGTGTATTATATTTATTATATATTCATTTGCACAGCCCTCATTTGTCTTTTTCCTTCATACTTCCTTACTCTGGAACTTGATCTTTGTTGAATTTCTGCTGTGTTTCCACCAGCACTTAATCTGTGTTAATTATTGTCATCCTTCATATTACAGTATTACATCCTTCATTCTTCATATTACAGTATCTAAATTCTACCCACTTTAAACAGTATCACATAAAGATGCACTAATGTTTTAATTTCAAGACAGGTTTTGGTAATATCAGTTCTTGTGAATGCAATGTATTACAGTCAGGTTCAATAAATATAACCCTCACAGTTTGCTAGAATAGAAACCAAATCCTGGATTCTTCTATTCTGTGGAAGCTACTGCAGTTTACTTTTAGCATTTTCTGCCTATTAGATGGATCCTTGCTCTATTTCTTCATATGGAGGAAGAGGTTCCATGCACCAGCTCTGGGTCACGTACGTTTTTGTTGATAACTCCTGGCTGCATCCCACTATGTCTGATCTTCAGAGGCACACTTGCACTGCTCCTCCCCATGGAGATCCACAGCAGAGAGAATGGGGTGAGGAAGGTGGGCTTACCTTCTCTCCTGGTTGCATATCCATGTGTGGTTCAGATCAAAACATCCTATAGATGTAATTCTCTAGTTCTGGGGGTGTAAATGATGGCACTGTCATTAGCCTGGGCTCAGCAGAGGGTCAGCCATGGTTGGGGATGGGATGTGAGGGGAGCAGGAGGCTCCTGGTGCCTCCTTGCTGAGCCCCTCGGCCCAGACAGTGCACAGCCTCCACTGGACCGTCAGAGATGGTCATTAAACCTGGCCATGGAGAACAACTTGTCATCCTGAAGGAATATCAGATGCTAGACAGACCATTTTAACCTTGCTTAACCTTTCACTGTGCACCTCAGCTAATGAGATGAATGAGAGTTATATTGGTGTTTCTTGACCTAGATCTTTTACATGACAGTTCTGTGTATTTGAGCAGCCTAATGCCTTATGTTTTGTAAATCAATATAGCTTTATCTATTTTTAAAAAGCTAGAAATGTTTCTTTTTAGGCATACTATCGTATCCTATAAATAATATTGATTTGTTTAGCCTGAAAAACTATTTAATTTTGAATTGGCTCACCTTGTTAGTCAAATACAGTTCTTGGGTAAGTCCGAGTATGAGTCTCATCACATTACTTTTATCCCTATGGTGTAGCAAACCTGGTGTCAATAAATGGAGAATGGGATCTCCTGTGCATAAACCGTATCTAAATTTTCAATTTACAGAAGTTTTTCAGACTCTGGGATTTAATGGGCAAACACAAGAAAGCAGTTATAGCAGATTGCACAGCCTCATGTTACCTCAAATAACGCAAATGATATAGGACAGTGATGGGAATGTTCAACATTAAAAGCCAGCCTTACATAGTGTTATGTGAATTGCACTGGCTCAGCTAAAAAGGAAAACTTAAAATTTGATTTTCTATTTACATCTTCAATACACAGTTTTCCTAGTTATTATTTTACTTGTGTTCTTCCATCCTTGCCCTCCTTCCATTGACTGAAGTACAAATACTCTCATTGCCATTTGCAATGTTCTGAAATGAAGATTTCAAGAGAACAAAATACTGGAATTCAAGGTTGGGGTCATTGCTCCATCTGTTGTCTGCTGTGTTTGACACAACCAGTATTATACTGCATGTACAACTAGAAAGGACCAGCACAGTGATGTTTCTTGCAGGTGCTTCAGACACTTCTAAAGGCATTTTTGAACATAACTTCTGACATTACCTTCCCATGTGTTCAAGACTCCTGTACCAGTATTTTCTCAGTTTCAACTGAGAATTGTTGAAATTGTCCAACTCCGTGATAAGATTCTTATACAAGCCTTTGGATTGCACGGTAAATAGGTACCCATTTAATCTGTTCACATATAAGACACAAAATCCTGATTCAATTATCCTCTCATAGCAGATGTTTGACACTTTAGGTACCAAATAGATTGTACAAAGATTGGCTCTGAAAGTACAGACTGAATTCATATACAAATGCAGGCATGATAGTGATTTTCAGGCTCATATTTTATGTTAGCATTATACAAATGCAACCAAGGAAGTGATTAGTACATTTCTCTATTGAACTTCTGAGACATTAGTTTGTGTATTATTACTTGCAACTAGCTTTTCAATTTTACTGCTATTTGCTTTTCTCAGTTGGTAAGGACAAAATATCAGGTTGATGATTTACATTTTATGTGGGAAAAAATAGGAATTGCAAGAAGGTCAGTCTGTGAAGTTTTATAGAAACATTAGAGAAGCTAAACAGCTTTAACTCTTAGTTCCAGAAATTAATGCATAGTATTGTTTTCCAAAAACACAGCATCATCTCATGACTTTAAAAATGACTGCGTGAAAAGCACATAAGTCCATTTTGTATAAAAATGAAACAGAAAGTATTAATATCTGCTTGCGAAGGGGATGCCCATATGAATTTGTGATAGGCGTCTAAATGCAGAGGTAAGTAATAAGCAGGTATTGACTTCTATTGAGACCAGTATCGAGATTTGTTGACCCAAAGAGGTTACAATTGACTGAAGAGTGGGGCAGTAAATCTTGTTATTGAACAAAAAGCTAAAGTCAATATATGTATTATTATAAACATTTTTCTTTTGGAAGAGATAATAAGGGCGGAGTGGTTTAAGACTTTAGATTTATATGGCCATGATAGCATACAGCTTCTTTTATTTAGTCAAAGGAAAAGAATGCCTGGGGGGAAGTTGTGCTTTTGGTTTGTTTTTTTTTTCTTTCTTTTTTTTTCATTTAAAAAAAATTATTTATTTTTAATACTGCTTCACCAATCATGCCAAAGCAGTAAAGCCTGCATCAACTTTCACATCATAAACCCTTATTCTCATTGTTTTATAACTCAGCTATAAAGGTTATTTTCAGATTGAAATTTGGCCTGCAAGCTCTTTGCCTAAGAATCATTTTTTCCCCAGAAGGGTGAAAGGAATAAAGATGATCTATTGAACTATTTATTGAATTTTAGAGGAGCACAGAAAATACGTGTTGTGATTTTTATATAATTCAAGATTTAGATTGTATTCCTTATTGAATATTATTTTCTGCATAAAGCTAGGATTTACTTGATCATAAAGGTGTGGGCTGAAAATGTTCTTTCAGTGCTTTCAAACACTTGCTAATATTAATCCATGCCTTTATTGTAAACAAGTATGATTTTTATGATTCTTATATTTTAGTCCACTCTATTATGCTCTGGTCAGTACATTATATTTTAGGTTATTTCTTGGAAAAATAAAGAGACAGTGCACAGAAGAAAACAGAAATCCATCCATCTGAAGACATTCAGCTTATTAATATAGTCACTCACTATAGGATGTATTAACACGCATCCTATAGTGAGTGACTGAAGAAATAGCTGTTGAGTTGCTATTTTATAACGTTTATATGTTAGTGTCTTGACTGCCAGTAGAAATGATCCTTCAGTAACTCAAAAATTCTCTAACAAAAATAATTTGTTGTTTTCCATTGCAGAAACCATCTGCCTCCTTCCTTAGTTCACAAGACCCTCTTATGTTTCTCTAGGATTCAGGACTTGTACTAATTTAGGAGACTCACTGAATCTCTTTAGCAGCACAGGCTATGATAAATGCATCAAACATATTCTCTGCTCTTTGCACTGGCTTGCTGTGAATTTAAAAACAAACCCCAGCTTGCCACCCTCATCTTGGAGCCATTTGGTGGCCTGGTCTCAGTGCAGAGGGGGCTGCCCCAGGCTGGCAGTGGAGCCCTGGCTGTGCCGCAGTGCCCGCGCTGCGCCTGGCACGGCTGTGCCGGAGTACCGCGTGCTTTGGAGCAGGAGGAGAGCTTCCTTCTGCAGAGGGCAGAGAGGAACGACCATCCCCACCAAGCCCTGGATCCCAGCTCTGCTCTCCTGCCTGGTGAGCTGCTCTCTGGTGCTCAGTTTGCAGTTCCCTTGATTCAGTTCCCTTCTGTGCTCCCACACTGGTGGCATCACTTGCAGTGGCATTCTGAGCTGGGAATTACTGCACTGTGGCTGATGGCCAGGACCTTTACCCTCCTCGGAGAAGTTCTCCTCCTGTCTCTGTATAACCTCATGGAAATATCATCATGGAAATTATCCACTCTTCTGTCAGGCCTCAGTACAGTGAAAGAAACCTTGAGAAGTGTACCTCCCACAAGAGCAGTATTTACAAATTCCCTGCAAAAATAACCAGACTTATTTTGAATTGAATGCTATTTCCTCTCACTGTTTGTGCAGTTTCTGCTCTGGAAATGTATAGGAGGGAAGGATAATTGTCTCATCCTCAGTTTTGCCGCATTTAAAACATGCACGCAGATGGACACTCTCACTAAAACTATGTGACCTGAGGCCTTAGCTTTCCACAAGTCTGACCATTGCTTCGGGTCCTTTAACTTTTGTCCTTCAAGTAGCAAAGAGTGAAAACACAGAAAAACCATTTTGTAATCCTTCAATATGTCATAGCTACATTTTTCTCTGTAATATGGAGTGATTGTTGGTACTTATGGTGCATCAGGAGTGCATCTGGCTGGGGATGCTGGTGTTGGCAGACAATGCAGTTGCCTTCCTCCCAAACATGAATGAGAAGCTCAGCTTGCACTCTTACCCAATATGGACAAGCAGAGTGGGACATATTTGCTTATTTCACCACAATTAGATCAATTACTCTGAGTTTAGTCAGAGAAGGTTGCTAGGAAGAAGTTTGGCTTAGAGTACCTTAGGCTGCAACCATAGTCAACTAAATCTATGGATTCTTATGCTCTGCCTGAGGCTTTTCATTCACTACAAGATAATGTACTTCAACTTTGTCTGCTACAGTATATGAAGGAGCAGTTTCTTTCCAAAAGCACGCATGCTCCTGGAAGTACACCAGGTTTTGAGAAACCACAGAATCTGGCTGTGCTTTGCCCACTTTATTGCAGTTTCTGTCTATAGATGCTGATGCATTTTAATTAGTTGCCATTTCCAATCTATTATAAAGGCTATAGATGAAAATCTTCTGTAGCTACAAAGTGCCCACAAATTTATTCAAACCTACTGAAACTTCATTCATTTCCATTCCCAAGACAGTTTCCAGCCTTCCCCTATGGATATGCATGCTGTTTAATGGCACATGAATTAGCATGTCTGCTTGTTGGCACCAGTGTGGTAATGGTGGCAGTTGCTGATAAAGCTCATTAGATGGAAATAAAGGATCTCAAGTAAGTTAATGGTGAAAAACATCTGAATTTAGTAGGAGCAGATCTGTGAACATAAAATGAGTCTGTAATATATTGAGCTTCAGCATGGTCAGGCTCTGGCTTGTGGCTTTTTGTTGTGGGGAGATTTTTTAAAATTCTGGGTTTACATAATTTTGCTTTAGAAAATCACCTGATTTTTGTTGTATGAGCTGTCTAAACAACTTTGTCTGCTTGTCTCTATTTAAAATGTGCTTATAGAAAGTGAACTGTAAGCTGGATTTGTGAAGTAGAAGGGAAAATCCATTTATGATGCCATCCTTTTCCTGAAGCTTATGCTGGCCAACTCTGCTGCTTCTGAACGAGATATACCTTTTTGAATATATACAATTTAAACACAGTATTGTCAGATAATGCAAAAATATATATTCAACCAATATGTCTTGGGCTGAACGTCCCATCTGAAAATGACAGCTTCTTTTCCAGTTTGAAAATAGTGCTTCTGCACTCATTTTCCCATGAATACACCATTGCCTTCTTTGGTCATGCTGAACTATTTTTTATTCACCATACAAGGTAATATGGTATCAGAGTAGTGCCATACAGATCTATGATGTGGTTTTTCAAATAAATATACTAGGGTGATTTATATGGAGCTTATTAGTGTTCACAAAGAGAGCCAGATCATGATTGATTTGACCATAATTTGCTCGTTCTGATTTGCCACTGTTCAAAAATTACTGTGTTTAAGCTAGAGATATGCTGCTCTCACCACTGTTTGCCAGAGTGGGATTAATAGTAGAATAATGTCAAGCCAGATGAACTTAAACTGGTAAAGTTACTTACTTTTTAAAAAAGAGATGGGATTAGTGGGTTATGTGGGTGAAAATCTTTCTAGTATCACAAGCCTTGTAAGCCCAAAGAACGTTTTTATTATAGTCAGTGGGGGATGTTCAAACAATGAGAAGTTGAAGAGCAAAAATGTGATTCTAGCTGATTCTTGATCTTGCTGGGGGAGGCTGTGCTTTGATTTCTTTCAGGAAAGCACAGTGCACACCTGTGGTATTATATAAAACATTACATAATTATGAGAATAATACCCTGAATTTTCTCCCTCCAGCTCTGGCCTAGTCCACCTCTAATGAAGCAGCAAGTGTGTGGTGACTTTCATTCAGATCTGTCCTTGTGGCTTAGCTTGCAACTGTGTGAATTTATACATGGTGCCCTTAGCATTTATTTTCTGGTGTTGCTTTTGGTTATTTCAGGGGGAAAGCCTACTGATGTTCCCTTAAAATAAGTTTACTATTCAGGCCAGGTTGTTGTCTTTTCTTTCCTGCCATGCTTGCAGCCTAATTGTATTTAATATCACAGTTCAGGGCTTTCCTCTCTCTGCTCCTTGTCACTTAGAGGTATTTAAAAGAGGATTTAAACCAGCTATTTTTTGTACTTAATCCTTGATCCCTTCTGCCTGCCCCCTGCCCAAGCTTGCTCATTCACTGGAAATAGCAACCTATGTCCACATTTTACTGCTCTAGTTTATAGTAATTTTGTCTTATGCCTTTGGAGTATAAATGATTGTTCAATTCAGACATTCAAAATGAAAGTGAAGTTGCCAGTGGAAACGGGTGACTCATTATACAATGAGTGAGTACAAATAAAAAGGTGCCTGAGTATAATAATCAGAAGATATTGACTTTTGTTGAGGTCAGGATCACAATTTATTAACCCAAGAGGTAAATATTGACTGAAACTTTGGGCAGCTTTTTTTTCCTCCTTTACTTATTGCCCAGAGAAGACTGTAGAGGATTTACTAAATAACTCCATCTGCTTGCACAGTAAGATGGAGACTTTTGCATTTTGCCTGCAGTTTTATGCTCGTCTTTTGTTCTGGCTCTCCCAAGGGCAAAACGATTTATAGCGTATTTTAGAGGAATATTTAAAATCATGCTAATTGCTGTTTCTTTGTCATTAATTTTGCTCTTGACAAGCCAGAATCCTTCTCCTGAAACAGGTTTTGCTTCTGAGCACTTCTTCAGATGATCCCAGCCCCAGACTGGCTGTCTGCATTTTCTCTCCTGCTCTGGCCATTGCCCTCTCTGATGTCTTGGGGACCATTTTTTGTGTGTGGGTGTGTCTAAAAGCACAAGGGTATTGTAGCAGCCATCAGAAAGATGCCCTTGGGAATGGTGACTCCTTGTGCTGCTGACATTCTGTTCACTCTCTAGAAAGGGCTTTACAATCAAATTATTTTCCAGCTGCAGGGACCCTTGTTTGGCTAAAATGAGCACCCTGAAACTGCTATTCTGCCACTTTACTTGGAAAACCAGGCTTTTCCAGGTTTCCTCCATCTCTGTCTGCTCTGCGCTTCCTAGGGTCTGCACAGTTTATGCTGAAGGATATGTTTGGGACTTCTGGGGTAGTTATGAGCCTTTTTGGAGCAGGGCACTTACCTGCTTTAAATTCAGTCACATTTTTTGTTTGTGCTTACCTGTCGGGTTTTTTGTTGCTAGTAATTTATGGGGTCACAGTCACATGGCTGGCATTTTGCAGTGGATCTGGTCCCTGCCTCAGGAACCACATGGGTGCAGAGCTCCCACAGGCCTGGCTGGGGACCAAGGGGTGTTGGTTGCCAGATGCCACCTCACAGCCACTGCCACCACATCTGGGCAACATCTGTAGCCCTTGACCTTGCTGTCTTCCAAGCTAAAAGAGATGGTGTAGTGAGAATTAGTGTGATTTTCTACTCTTACAGGCTAAATTATAGATTTGCTTCTTTTCTGTCCTCCCTTTCCTCCCTTTCCTTCTCCTTCCCCAGTCTTGTATTTTATCAAATAATCTGCTTCTCCTTTTTCAGTGTTCTCATTGCCCATTGTCTTGTAGCTTTGCTCCTGCATCCTCCTCAGAGTAAGATTTTTTTCTGTTTAGAGTCTGATTTACATGAGTAAGGCCTCAGGATAATCAGGCAGTATTGAATTTTCACACAATTTTAAATATTACAAAATAACTTCAGTGAGCTTTTATCAGGAGAGGGCTGCTTCGTGAACATTGGAAAGTGTCCTGAACCTGCTGATAAAATGCATCTGTGAAAAAGGGACTGAAAAGTATTAGTATCAAATTGTTATATATGAAAGCAAAGTCTTAAATCAAACTTTGTAATCTGTAGATTTTGGTGGAGGTGTGGACATCTGTATAGCAAACATAAGCCTACTGAAAATAAACTTTTCCTCACTACCTCTGCAGAGCCTTCAGAATGGATTCACATATTCCTGGGCATTTATAGACCCCAGACTAGAAGCCACAGCCAAAAATCAGTTTAATGTTCTCAGAGGATCTTTCCTGCTGAAGCTCAGCTTTGCTGAGGTGAGGAACCTGCCCCAAATGGTGACACAGGCTGATTTAAAGAGTGCTTAAATCACTCTGTAGTGTTAGACTCTAGTGCTTCTGCTTCATCTTGGAGACTCCAAGTCTGTTCTGCACACTTCTACGTGTCTGGCTCGTGTCTGGTGTAATGCAGCCTGCATGACCTGATCCACAGACTCCCATTACCTCTACCAATGAGGCCCATAAAACACTTTTGGGCTCAGACCAAAGTAAAAGGGCCAGAGGAAATGAGTTTAAAAGCCTGAGCACATCTCCCAATGGACATAACAGTCCACATCACAAAATTTATATACACGATTTGAAATAATTGGCAACTTTAGAAAGCAAAGCAAAGAGCAAAATGGAGCTACTTTAGCTGATTATTTATGATCACCTTTTGTCTTAGATGTTCCTGTAAGGAAAATCTTGCCTGTTTGGTAGTTCAAATCACTAATGCTGAACCTGAACTACTCTGTTCTCTGCTCTAAATGAGAATCACACATTCACTGTCTATTTAACAACTGAATTTGCTGTATTTTTAAATTTAAATGATTTGTCTCCCTTTATTTCCCAACGTTTAGGTGAAGACTCCCTCCCCAGGCTCTGCTACCTCTCTGTTGCCCTCTAAGTACTTCATATGAAAGGTCATAGGCTCACAATACTGACTCCTTGCAAAGTTCAACTGGCTTTCTTTTGTAGGATAAAGCCATTCCCCATCTCCATAGCAAGGGAGGTCCCCTGGCAGCAAAACAAATGTGGTTAGTTATGTGTGGCATGAACCTCAGCTGCACTGGGAGCTGAGCTCCGGAAAACATGTAATGGTAATGTATCGAGAATTACAAGGCTAACCCATCAGCCTCTCTCAAGAAATTTAACTCTGAAATGTTCTATTTTGCCTAGGGAAAGTCTATTTGGGTCTATCATCTGCTTTCCAGGAAGGTCCAGCACTCCCCGCTCCCCTGCTCCTTAGCAGGACGGATGGCATATAAAGAGGTCAAAGAGACTACCAGTGTCATGCCATAAATCAGTGGTTCAGCTTAGAGGAGAGCCCAAAAGGCTTCTGCTCATCTGGTGTAAACTGACTCATTCTACTGCAGTCAACAGAGGATCTGACAGCAGCAGATTGCCCCAGGAGCTTCAGAATTCCCACTTTTATCTAACTGGTATTTCCAACATTCTTTCTCTATTGTCAATGGCAGAGATTTTATTAATATCCTCTTAATAAGTATATTTCAACTACAGCTTCATAGAATATCCATACTTCCCTCCCTGCCCACAAATAAGATATTACGTATATGTGATTATAAAAATACCAGTAGCCAATTTAGTTTAATTTAAATTTAGATTTTGCCCTAAACAAATACTGATGTGCCCTGTATATTTTTACTGCCAGATCATGATTTACTAACTCCGTTTTGGGGGTTAAAGAGAGCATGACCTTGCCCCATATTAATATTTAAAGATTACTGTGCACATGAAATCAGATGCTGACACAAGTCTCAAAGGACTAAGAGGTTTTTAATCTTTTGAAGAAGCAGTGCCACACTGAAATATGTATTACTACATTCAAAACAGAGCATGTAACAAATGTCCCACTAGCAGGCATCAGAGACTGCAAATTTCATTCAGTGTAATGTGGTCTACAAATACCAACTTTTTTCCAGAAGGGAAATTGCAATGCCACAAAGGCTGATGCTTGACACCATAGCAAAGGCCAGCAGCGGCATCTCAGACACTGCAATAAAAGAGTTTGCCATCCAGTTCTAAATGCAGGAGCTGTTTAGTGCCCTTTTCAAGGCAATACATAGATTTTACTCTTTCAAAAAGGTGAAAGTTTATATACATTTCTGTACGAATGCAATTTAGAACAGTTTAGGAACCACATAGTTCTTTGTTTTTACAACAGCACAAGCCTAAAATATGAAAACCTCCTGATTTTCTTTTAATGCAGTAAAAAAGAAAGCCAGAACTGTTTTAATAGAATACAGAAACAGCTGATATTTAACATAAATGAATAATTTTTATGCCTTTTTTAGAGCACAATTCTTTTCTTTAAAAAAATTCAAGCTTAACCTATTAGCATCTTTAACTCATGTCTTTCCACTATACCTAAGCTTCAAACAAAAATATGAACTAGCAAGCCATAGAAGAGTCTAATTAGTTTCTCATTGCATTTTGGGTGTACTCAGCTTGTACAAAAATGCTGTAGATGAGGTCTCTGATTACAGTAGTTCCTGTGTTTTGATAGTATCAGGCAGGTGTTATAGGACTTGAAAAATCATGACTGAATGGCTCTATCCAGTGTCCTTTTGGGTGGATGACAGAGGTGGCAGCTGGCTATTTCTGGTCTCTTGTGTCATGTTTCTGACAGGTGATTGCAGACTGGTGCCTCCGGGAGCTTGCTGTGGTGCTGCCAGAAAGCACTGCTCTGGTTTGGGGATAGTTCAACCAAATGTTAGATAGATAAAGAAGAATTTGGGTACTAGAGGTTTCCAGCCCTGAGGAATTAGGAGCCTGTGAATGTGCATGTTCATTTCCAAATCATCAGCTGAGAGTCACCATGATGTTTGCTGATGGGTTTATATCCAATGGCAGTAGTCATTAAAAGGAAAAGGAACTAGACCTATTGTTTGGAAGTTAGGGAGGCAGTGCCAGAGAATTTGGTGCAAGGAGAGCAAGAGCATCCCTTCTTGGAGAGGCAGATCCCCTTGCCATGGGGTGTTGAAAGCTGACTATCATCTTGGAGTTGACTGTGCTGTTGAAGCAGCGTTGTTCTAACCTAACCCTCCCCTGGCCATTTCACAAGCAGGGCACACCTTCTTTGTTCGCTTTACAACCATTAAGGTCTTTTAACCTTCCTTTTCCCTTAGCATGTCTGCCCCAGGCCCATCCTTCTTCTGTTTGTGCCCTCCCTCAGCAAGGTTATGAGGAATGGGAGCAGATGCCAGAGAAATGTGCACCTTCTGAGTGAGGGAGTATGTAAAAGGGGACAGGAAAAACTGCGTGGAGACTTTTGCTTTCAGTGCTTCCCACGCATGTGGTCTCAGTTCAATACATTTGCCAGTCAGCTAATCTATTTCCCTCTAAATTTGGTTGTCTTGTCAGATTTTTGTGGGGGCAATATTTATTGGAAGTTTTTTGGTCACTGTAAACACAATTTGATCTATTTTATTTGAAATGAGTGTTTTTCTCAGCATGACTTACTTAGAACTTTCATACTGCTAAGTCTCAAAAAAAGAATTTCAGTGAGTCACAAGTGCTGCAGGATGGCATGATGCCATTCACAGAAATAACAACTACAGATGCATAAAAAAAATTAGAATTTGAGAATCTGAAGTTCTTTGCAAAATCTGCAACACTTTTATTATCAACACTGCTGATAGTACAAATGGGACTGAAGCAACTGATAAGTGTTCTGGTCCAATGAATTCACCTACTGCTTATGATCCTTCCAGTCGTATTTTTAACTGTTTTGGCATTCCCCATTAAATCTCCCTAAACAGTCTTCTTGCTGGTTCAGTGCTCTCGACCAGGAAGCTTGTGAGTTTGTGAGGATTTGTACTTGATCATGAATGATTCATGAAACAAGCTTAGAAAACTAAGTTTAACATCTTATTCAATGCTGAGGAAAAAAAGAGCATCTTCTCCCATACTCGTAACAACTTGGCTAAAAAGGAAGAGTCTCAATGTCTCATTTTAAACACTGAAATTCAGAGCATCTGTTGCCTTTCCAGCTAAACCTCATCTCTACTAAGAAGCAAGAAGAAGCATTTTAATTTACTACTGTAGCTGGTTTTGTTTTTTGTTCTGCTCATACATTTGACCACATACCAGCAGCACACCCAGCCAGGCACAGCTGACAGCCAGGAGCTGCCCATGTCGCTGTTTCTTGCTCACATTTAACCATGTGTTAGACTTTTCTCTAAAAGCTATGTCTGAAATCTGTTGATCTTGTTTTCATTTGTTTATGATTGATTCTATAGGCTCCTTAGGACAATAGAAAGCTTAAGCCCCAGGGTGTTAGGTTCTGGTGCCTCTCTTTCCTTCTCCTCTCCCTTGACCTCGCTGTGCACGGCAGACAGAAGTGCCCTGTTTCTGATGGGTGTGTGTGACACTCAGAGCCTGGGAACACACAGCACTCTTTCCCTGCTGTGCATATTCCATACTGATGATATTTGAGTCTTGGTTTTCGCACCAGCGAAATGGGGATAATTGTGTTGCTTTGATGTGCTGATAAAAGTGCCTTGTGAGAGCTAAATATTTCTTTGTGGAACATGCCATAGCATGTTTGGAAGCTCTGTACAGCAAAGGGTAGGAAGACGGCAGAGACATGGATCTGATGCAAAAAAATCGGGACAAAACAGAGGAGGTCCATGGTTATTCCCTTGCTGTCCTTTGTCTCCTATTCTAGCTCTGCAAGAGTAGGAGGATTTTTTTCCACTTCCTTTGCTGAATGAAAAGACGACAGCACAGCATACATCTAGGGACACCTGCTGAGAGAATAAAACACAATAAACACGAGCATGCTATGGTGAGAGACACAGTTTGTTGTACTAGAGACATTTTGATCCAGAGTTACAGAAAGTTTAAACACGTAAATTAAAATAAATTCAAATGCTTTTGCTATTCAACCTGAGGGGTTTTTTTTGTTGTGCTTTGGGGTTTTTTTTAGCTGGAAAAATTTTGATCTCATGGTTAATAGAATTATGAAAAAGAAGAAAGTACTTCTGAAAAAGGTCTTCTGAGGTGTCCCCTGCGACTATGATTTTAAACTGGTCTTGCATTAATTGCAGTTTCTCTGGCTGTTTGTTGGGCCATTGCCATGCTGCTTTAAGGTCTTGATGCTTTTATCTAACCCTCCCCTATTCTCTGTTTGTTCTTCAGCAAGGACGAGAGGAACCCTTACGGTATGCAAATACATAATGCTTTCTATGCTTCTTTCTTTAGAGACATAAAAGGATTTTTTAAAAAAGGCAAGTTGAATACATGGCAATAAAGACATGAATCTTCAGAAGCAGGCAAGCTACACTCCCTCTGCACTTCACAAATGAAGCATGGTTTTTGCAAAGAAAGAGTTTGTTAGGAGGACCAGAGGAAGCAGGATTTCCATAATGATTTGCAAGAAAAAATTCTGTAACACATGGCACTGTATTTCCTTCAGAACTGCAATCCCCTTGGGACCAAATTCTTTACTACTTAATCACTGCAGTAATTAGAGATGATGTTGGCAAGTGTTCATTGAACGTTGTGTCATTTTACATCTTAAAACATTTTGGCATTACTTTCCATTTCCTTTATTCGGTGTGTTCTGGTCCATCCCCTGGATGATTAGACACAGCTGGCCTTTGCTTTGGGACCAGGTCAGTTTTGCAATTAAGAGCTGTGTTGGTCTGCACTGATAAAAACAGGGACTAAATAGTTCTATTTATGGTTTATAAATTACTTTTCCACCAAACGTTTTTTATAATGACTTGTACACAAGAGGCTTGATGTGAAACAAATCTCTGAGCGAAACAGAGGATTCCAGCCACAGAAAATGGCTCTGTCCTACAGTGAGCCTTGTAATGTGGAAAACTGCAGTAACAAAGCATGAATGAAGATCAGACTGCATGAAGCAGAGCTCTGTAGATAGAGAATAATGTTGCAGCACCAAACCTGTGTGCAGAAGGTGGTCGTGATACAAGGAGGGCCCTGGGGGGCACGGGCGGCAAGCGGCACCCACCAGCAGCATCTGCCCAATGCTGCTCCTTCCCTCTCTGCTGCCCTGTATAGGCTGGCCAATGGGATGTCAGATGAAGAGAAAAGGAGAAGTGAAAGGGCTGTTTAATGCCTAAATCTGTCATTTGAAACTTCTGTTGGTAAGGCTGCGGGGGACTGCTGTTGTGGTGTTAATAATACCTCTGGAAATAGTGCAGCCTGACTTCTCTGCATTTCAGGTCTGTGCCTGCAGCTGTCACTTCAGAAAAGTAGGAAAGGTTCTTCGTACAAGATATCATAACATCTGAAAACTGCAGGTATACCTTTCAGTTTTCTAAAATCCAAGTATCATTAACTATGTTTAGTGACATATCAAGGCAACAGTGCACAATGGAAAGTCCCTGCACTACTCTTGCAGGCTTAGACTGTCCTTTTACACTCTAGATCTTAATCTTCATTTTTCAAAATGTTCGTGTGTCTGTTACTTTCTTAAATAGGCTTTGATGAGGAACTGGAGCCTTTCAAAGGTTAGATGTGGAGGGTGCAGCAATGGCCTGGCTGTGACGCACACTTCTCCCTGGCCCCGTGTGTGTGAAGATCTTTTCAGCTGGGCAGGCATTGCAATGTCCCTCATAATTTGCCTTGGTCTTGGATAAAGACTGTTTCCACTTTCAGTCTCATTTCTTACAGGCTGAAACAGAAAATTCATCAAATGTAAAGTCCAGCTTAAACGACAATTTGTGTGACTAATGACCTTCTAAAAGACAAGGTGGTAGATTATAATGTCTTTTGAAATGCTTTCAGAGGAGAAGAACACACAGTAAAAATTATATGACAAATATAAAAAAGGGAAAACAAAGTTAGTAATGTAAGCAAGCACTAGCAGCCATTATGCTTTTAAATTATCTCTCCACAGCCTACAAATCCTTGCTTTGACTCACGCACACCATACGTCTAGCAAAGAGAGGAATAATATCTTTTATTGCCACTCAATTATAATTGATATACTACTGTATCATTTTAAAATGTGTGAAAGCAGAAAAGTACACACACACAAAAATTTAAATGGCAGGCAAGGAACAGCATATAAAAAGTGATGGAACTTTCTGAGCTAGTTTTATATACATCCCTTTCTCCCCTTACATGTGTGTTCCAGGGGCAGACAAAAAGTACTAATGAAAATTGGTAATGCATAATAGCTCAAAACCGATTAAAGAAAATTACCTCTCCTTTTAATTCTGCTTACAAGCCTTTTCTGCAATATTGATTATTTTTCATAGGTAAGTGATAGTATCTATTCTTCCTGCAATTAATCCATATGTTCATTTTGCATGGTGGTTTTAGAAATCCTCTGAGGTCCAGAATCAGCAGGATACTGGTAACTTTAGAATAAAGCTAATTGTGTGAAAGTTTTTAAGAAAAAATCTGGCCTAAGGCTGATTGTGCTGCTGCTGTGATAAAGACATTTATTAGTGTATTTGTTGCCTGACATACTAGAGGACAGATCCTGGAATAATTTGAAACTAGAATTCAGATTGCACCTGGCCAATTGCTTCCTTTCTCCAACACTAGCACTTAAAATTCCAGAGCGGTGGCTATAAAGCAAATGCGTGACAAAACTACTATTTATGATTTTTGTTTGCTACTCTTAAATAATTTTGATGTTCCTTTTTTTCTTCCATTTCAGAGTCTGTCACTTATGTATATCTTCCAAGAGATGATGCTAGTTTTGTGCAGAAAGTCGTATCTCTCAGTCTTTGTTACATTTATCACATACGCCAAACTGATACCAAAAGGGAGTACGTTTTTAAGCACTTTTATGTAGACAATTCAAGCACTACTTTCTTTTCTATTTTTCCAGTGAAAATTCTCCTAAATCACCATGAGGCAGAAGGTATTATGGGATGCACCTTGAACAAAGCGTTGAACACAGACTGAGTGGCTGCAAGGCCAGGTACCTTGATAGTGTGAATGGGAATAGAAGAGTTCCCAAATCTAGTGGCAGGGGTATGATATAGACAAGTTTCTGTATCTTACTTCACCTGGGTTTCCATTCCTTTTAGTGCTTTTACATCCATTTAATGGATTAATAACAACAGGAATTGCCAATCCCTGCTGTTCACTCTCCCCAAGATGAACAACCCCCCTTTTGTTTAAAAAAAGACTGAAAAGTGTAAGCATGAGTGCTTCCAGCTTGGCTCTGTCCTACAGCCCCTGTTACTGGGCAAACTGTATATTAGACAGCCTTTTGCAACTCTGGGGGCACAAGCCCTATCCCAGGCTTGCTCCCTCAGGATGCCATCAGGAGCCAGGATCCAGATGAATCCAGAGGCAGAGTGGGCAATGGCCCAGTCCTTGCCTCTAGGAAGAAGGGCAGACTCCACTTTCTCAAGTGCTCTGCTGTGCTGTGTGCTATTTATATTTATTTATTTTTTGGTAACAATATCCTTGTTCTCCTTGTAGCACTTGAAGGCTGAGTTAAAAATCAGCCTGGAAAGACAAATGGCAGAAATACAGCTGACCTCACCAGATTTTTTGCTTTTAAGCTCAGGATGCAGTTTGTTACTAGCTGTGGGAAAACAGAACAAGCCAAGATGCATCCTTTTCTCATTGACATAAATGACCTATTTTCTCTTCAGAGGTTCAAAACACCCTGCTCCAGGCCTCCCCAAAAAGAATTTGGGTTCTACAACAAAGATAATTATAAACTAGCCTCTGCTTTTGGTCACTTTAAATCCACATGGTATTTCACACACTATTCTTTGTGCTGTCAGGCATACAGGAATTCTACTATGCTGCAAAAACCCCCCATACACTGTAAAAATGAGCTTTACTTTTTCAGTCATGTCACAGTAAATTGCCTTTGAGTGCATTATAAAAAACTGTCATACTTCCTGCGAGAAAAGTTTCCTATACTGTATTTTAAATTTGTCTGTTTCTTCAGAAGATAGAAAATCTGCAAAATTTGAAATTATGTTTGTCTGTACAAGCAGTATATTCAGAAATATTCTTTGTATTTTAAATGTATTTTTACATGAAGTTATAAGTTACAACAGTGGCACAATTTTCAGATGTGTTTTATGTAAATATGGATTAAGATAAATGTAGCAGGTTGAGCTAAAATTACCAATCAAAATTTTGATTATTCAGTTTCTGGATAACAGCTTAAGTGATGTATCCTTCTAAGAGTTATATCCTGAAATGAGGTATGCATTTGCCTTCCAACCAGGAGACCAAGCACAGCACGGGTGAAAATCAGTAGCAATTGTGCAGTGGGTTATGTCTATGTAAGAGTTATTTTTATCCCCATCATCCTGTCACAAGGAGAGCCCCTCTGGTTGGGAGCTTTAGCAGAGAGGTCACGGGCTCTAGGCAGAGGTAGACTGAGTTTCCTTCTCAGGCTTTGATGGACTTTATCAGGTCTGTCTCTGTTACCATAGTTTCCATTTTGTTCTCTAGATAAGAAATGGAAGTGTATAGTTCACAGAGGCCTTGATCAGTCAGTTGACATAGGGTCCCTGCCTGTGGTGAGGTATAAGGGAATGAGAAGTAACTATGCAGAGTCCTGTTGTGTGTAGGTAAAAATCAGTCTTTTTTTTTCCTTCTTCTTTTTTTTTCTTTCCTTGTTTGCTTGCTTTTAGCCATACCTCTGTTCACAGAAACTTGGTGTGATATCTGAATCACTGAGGTAAAAGCATAGCTTCACAGTTTTATAAGAAGTATTGTCTAATGATTGTGCATTCCAGAAACTCAGCCGTTGTGCGCCCGTTAGTGAGCTTGTTCAGCTCCACCCCTTTTGGCCATGGACATTTTATTGGGAGTCCTACTCACATCACTCTTTTTACACTACTGTTCCCTTTCTGTTCGTGGGCTTCTTGCACTTGCAAGTCCACTCTGAAATTTCAGAGCAGCAAGGACAGTGTCTGTACTGCAGCACTCAGAAGTTATAAAAGCAGTGGCTGCAGTTAACCACCACTGATAATACCTCTCTCACAGAAACAGGCATTGCCTTCAAATATCCTCTCCCTCCCTAAAATTGCTGCTCCTTCCAGAACAAGAAAGGCTACATGAAGGTTAGGGACAAGCCTCCACTGTCCAATACTCTCCCTATTTTACTGTCAGTGGAAATTTCAGATCACTTTATTCCCATGCCAGCATCATTGCCCCTACTTCCTTCATCTCTGGGCAGTGGCCAGGACTTTGGAGTTAATGCAAGTATTGTTGTGCAGAAGCAGTATTCTCTGTCACTGTTCCTTTTACCTTAATAAATAGATACTATCTGCAAGCAAAGGAAGGCAGTATGTGTTTTCTTTTAATTTATTTTGCAGGCACTGTTAAAAGGTAGGGAACTCATTATGTCCTAGCCCGACAGGAAGTTTTATTTACAATTTCTTACCTCAGTGCAGCTGTGGCAAATTATATCAGCCCTTCATTTCGTGCATTATCATTACTTCCTCACTTTCATACCCTTTCCAGAATTACACTACCACTGACCTGATGAACCCATTTTCTTTTAAAATCACTCCTATTTTATGTTTAGAGATTGCTTGGGAAAACTCAACGGCAGCAGCTAAAAGAGCAGGCAAGTTGGCTGTGTATAATCAAAAGGTCAGTCTATTTTCAGGTACTTCTTTATGGCTCCTGCTGAAGAAAGCATGGAGCCATCTGTACCCATATGGGTGCCAAAAGTTTGTTCTCATATACAGCACAAAGGGCAAGGCCAGGGAAAACAGCCACTGACTCCCTTGATGGCTCCTGTTTGATCCCAGAGGCTGCAGGGTGCCTGAGAAGATACTCGTTCCAGGACACAACCAATTCATCTCCCACCTGCCCAGAAGCTGTGATTCACTTCTTGTGCTGTCACTTTGAAGGAAGGGGACTCTTCCCAAGCCCTGACAGCAAGACTCATAGGTGGAGCTGAAGTGGAGGGGTGACTGTATGAATGGGACCACTGACTCTTTGAGGTTTACTTATCTTTTCTGCAGAGATCAAAACTTTCAGTGTGAGCTGCTGATACAGCTGTTTGCAGTTTACCCTTCTGTTCAACTATCCCTGCTAACTACATCATCATGGAACTATAATCCCAACCTCCAAGTCTGTATTTGTGGGCTACATCTATAGACTTGAGCTCCAGCAACAAAGGTTCTCTTCCCTTTTTTGGCTCCTTAGCCTGCTTATGCTTCTACCTAAAAAACACACTTTAACACCATAGACACTAAACCTCCAGTTCTCCAGCTGAGCAAGGCAGCATAGCAGGACAAAAAGATTTGTCTTCTCTTGGGTTTGCAATAGCTTTTCCTTCCAGCCCAAGTCCCAGTTTGGCTCCCTGCATCTCCATCTCCATCATACATTTTGTGCTCCTATTACACAGTAACTAATATGCTAAAATATTAGAGAATATACTAAAGAAATGTACTCTTTTATTAAGTAAACTCTGAATTGCTGCTGCTCAGTTTGCTATGAGTTGTGAATTTGCTCAGAGTTATTTTTACTATTGAGAATTGCCAGGCTTTATACCATGTTTTGCACAGGAACTCAGCTGCCTTTTCACTGTTGTGTTTGTAGTTCCCTTCCAAGGAAGCTGCCTGCTGTTCCCAGATTTCTCTTTCTTTCTCCCCCTTAGTATCCTCTTTAAATACAAGAAATGCAAATAAATGATTTAAATTCTGTATTTTGCAGAGAAACTTCCTGCTGAGACTTTACTTAGGCCAACTGATACCTTCTCTCAGCCTGGAGAAAAACCTTTGTCCTCCAAACTGAAGACAGGCACTTAAAAGTAAACCTGTTTGGTCTGCCCCTATTAACCAGAAGTACTGACGGAGAAAATAGCATTTTCCCTGTGTTCAGCTCTTGAAAACCACAGGACTGAGACTGTTTATTCAGACTGCTTTATTGTTTGGTATCATCCAATGGGACGGGCTGAGTTGCTACTTGATTCTCATTTCTCTTCATGTGAAGGTTTCAGCTCCCTTGGACTGCCATGAATGCCAGGCAATGATCCTGGTTTTGTCCTGACAGCAACCCTCATGTTTCCACTGGGCTTCCTGGACTGGCAGTCAGAGAGACTATTCCCAAGGGCTCTGAACTCCTCCTCTGCTCAGGATGATGGGGAAAGGCATCAGCACAGGCTGCCATATGGCACCACTGGGGAGATTTTATGTTACTTTTTGTGCTGCCCTTCTCTCAACAGAGCAAACCCTTGGGGCAGATAAGGATGTAATAAGTGACTTAAAGACATGCAATTGCCCCCTAAAAGGTGTCAGTTCAGTATTGTTATAGATGAGAGGCAACTGTTCTATTTCTGTCCTTAGTCTGAAATAATTTTCATTAGGATTCCTGAAGGTCCTTCTTTGCTGAATGGGACCTCTGCATAATGCTAAAAGGAATATTCTGTTTAATGTTCTGTTTCCCAACCCTTTGTCTTTCCTTCACCCAGGATAACTGCCAGCACATTAGTGAGTTTTTCATTTGAATGAAATTTTGCTCTAGCTGTGGGCAGAATATAGAAAAAAAATCAATAGCTATTAAGATACGTGATACTGCAGGATATGGGATCCTACTGGTAGAAAAAGCAAGGACCATCTATTTATTCACATACCCAAGTGCCTGCATTCATAGTCTGACTGCCCAGGTCCTGCTCTTCCCCCAGCTTTTCAGTGGGGCTTTTTGTTGCCAAACGCTGAGCAGAGGACGTTTTGCCCATTGCATTCTGCTGTGTTCTGTGCTAGTTTCTTGTGAAAGTGCCTTCAGGTACTTTCCCAGGGCTCACATTCATTTGTTCAAGAACAAGTTAAGAAAGAGGAGTGACTGGAGGTTTTAAAACCCATTTTCTTTTTATCTAGTGTTCTGTTAAAGCTTTCCTCCTAAGCAGCTTACAATAATATAAACAACCTGCAGAAAAAACTTCCTGTCAATCTACTGCTATAAATTCCTACAAGTCCAGGGGCTTCAGGAGCTGTATATTGCACCAAGAGGCCTTGGAGTCAGAGATAATTATCAGATAATTCACTCCTCTAAAAAATACTCCCCTATATTCAGAGTGAGTGGAGAGCAGGAAGGGGGAAGAGAGGATGGGAGGAGGTGTGTTCAGAGCAGGGGCAGGAATGGGGTCTCTGGCACGTGGGATGAGCATGGAGACCATGGGACACACAAGTGCAGCAGCTGAGTGAGTGCTTGCCTCTCCCAGTGCCCCTGGCTGTTGCTTTACCGAGCTCCTTGTCTGAGCACCTTCTTCCTCAGAGTAAAACACACATTTCTTTCTTTCAGCTTGTGTGGGTGCAGCCCAGGATCCAGTCCCTGGGGCTGCTTTAGCACGGAGAGCAGCCATGGTGCCGTGCTGCTTCGGCTTTGGAGGGGCTCAGGAAAAATGAGCAAAATCTAATTAAGAAGAGTGAAATACAGTAGAGTAAGTCAGCTGCACTGGAGTGTGAAATGGAGCCATTATAAAACAAAACACCATACAGCAGCAACTCAGCAGCTCCACAGCCTTTCAGGATGCTGACAGACTTCCCTGGCACCGGAGTGGGAATGCAGCGGTGAGAGCTGTTAATGTGTCAGACTGTCACTGGCCATGGCAGGGCTCTGCTGGCCAGCACAGCTCCTACTCAAAGGGGCAGCAGGAGAGGGGAACATGTCAGGCAGCACATGGCCAGGCCAGGTTGGGACAGGAGGGATGGGAAAGGGGGCAATAAGAAAGCACTGGTGCAACAGAAAGAGGAGGGAAAGGAAAAAAAAGCTGGGGAGTGTGGGGGTGAGCATCAAGGGCAGGTGTGGAGCAAGGCTGGGCCTTCCCCTCAGAAAATGAGAAGCTCTGCAGCTATTAGAGGACAGGTTTCCCAGCCAAACTGCTGGTAATGGCTGTGAGAGCTGCTCTGCTCTCAGGGTGCCACGCTGAGGGCAGGCATGGGCCACCAGGCTGCTCTCGGAGGGATTCAGCAGTTCCATGTGTGTGCCAGTTTGCCTCTTTAGTGACAACTTTTTTTGAAAAAAACTCTAAAACAACACCCTCCCACACACATACTCTTTTTGAGTTGGCAGTGTTCTGAGATCAACAAGAAAACCTTTAAAATATAGAAATTGTATTTGTTCTTCATGATGCTACAATTTATGGAATGATAGAATTAGCTCTATTATTTGAATTGAATTTTTTTTTTAAATGAAAAAATTAATCTTTCTGGAAAAGTATCTTTTAAAACAGGAAGCAATGTTTTTAATACTCTGAAACTATTTTTAATAGTAATTGCTTGCATTTACTTCTCTAAAAGTTGGTGAAAGGGCATCTTGAATGCATTACAGTGAGTTCAGCCCAAGTGAATCTGCCTTCAAGTATGCTAGAAAGGATATCCACAGTAATAGGATTAGTACAAAGAGAACTTGTTGTCTTTGTATTTAAAATCCTAAGGTTAATTTGTCTTGGTTCCACCCCTCCAAAAATTTTTGTAACGATTTTCTATTGCCAGTCATTACTTAATGATGTTTCACTGTTAAATGCTCACAAGAAATATCTAACACCTGCTGGGAAAAATTATCTGTAAAGGTTATCTCAGTAAGGCTTGGATGTAAAATGTCAAAGGACAACTTCATCTCTTTCCTCTTCTTCACCCCCCACCCTTACTGCAGGCAGGAAAACCAGGGGAGCGTTTGCAAAGCTGTCAGACAGGCAGAAGCCTGCTTCCCTCCAGCCTCTCTCCTCTCTCAAGAGAGCCTTGGGATGTACTTATTTAAGCTATCAGGGTGTCTGAAGGTGGAAAACTGAAGTCAGAGAAAATTAATAATTTACTAAAGCTTTGCTGGAGAACAGCAGACTTCAACACCTGCCCCTGTCACCTGAAGGACAACTGAACAGTGAGGCCAAGGGGTGCTTCCTGCCTGTGTGGAGGGGAGCACCAGCTGGGGACCCTGCTGCCACAGGGGCACAGGAACACAGATGGGTTACCCCTGGCTTCAGGATAACATCTTGTTGGCTTCACCCCCCTTTTCTTCTGATTTCAGAACTCTGCTATTCCCCTGCTCTGGAAAAAAATGTGGCTAAACACTTCACCTTGTGACCCCCCACAAACCCCAATGAATTTAATGCACCAATTTCAGTCTTAGTGGTATCCTGTAGGCTTTCTGGTCCTGCCTCCCAAAACCAAGACACTGCAGACCAACTGAAAGATTCAGATTCAAATAGTGATTTTTTTTTTCTTGCTACACTAAAGATGTTTCTTTGGAACAGACACAACACATTTAGATGTTTGGGGGTTTTTTGTGTTTGATAACTGCAAGTATTAGTGAATGCATCTGTTAATGTAGGTGGGAGACCTATGCAGGAGATCAAAGCTGCTCACGGAAAAGTCTTTGCAGGATCAGTTTTATGTTATACCCCACATTTCTCCAAAGCAGCAAGGAAGAACATCTTTGTGCTTCTGAGATCAGCATTCATCCTCCAGAACAGTCTAGGTGTTTATTATTAATCATTTGTGTTACTATCCATCTGCGGTCTATTTGCAGGATGGAGAACCAGCAGCAGCAATTATGATCAAGCCTGGCTGCAGTCTTTGGCCTTGTGTGCTGGCTTTGGCTGGGGTATAGAAAATCTTCATCTTACTTCCATGAAGCCAGCAGTCCAAAGCTTGACACTTTTTGTACTTTGCAGTGCTCTTTTTGACCCATGTCCCTCTTGCACCTTAGATGAGGAACTCCTGAAAGCTGAGTGTGCTCTTTGTCGTTCCTACTCAGTGGCTTTGTGCAACTGTAGAGTCCCTTCACACGGTTGATCAATCTGGCACCTCTTTGTGAGTGCTAGCAAGGGCTCACAACTGGCCATGCAGCTTTGTCATGCAAACTGATTAAAACAGGAACGTCCTGGAAACCAGAAAATCTGGGAGTCTAATGAAGGTCTGGGATTTGTGACTGCAGATTTTTCACTGGTAAATGCAGCCCATGGGGGGAGACACACACTGGTCAAGGTCAGAACTTCAGCGTTTTTATCTTCTCTTTTCCTGGTGTATCTCAGATTGGTTTCAGCTTTTCTGTTATTTGGGTTTTCCATATTTGCTTACTTTGTCTCCTGAACCCAATGAACAGAACAAGTGTCTCATTATCAGAGGTCTGATTGCATTCAGTGGGTGAGTATTACAGTCAATGCTTTCCCCTCTTCCTCTTGAGTACGCTGTGCTATGTACTGATGGAACTGGGAAAAATACCTCTTGTGTATCTACTGGAATTAGCCCAAGGTAGTTTTGTCAACACAGTATCTCCCTGTCAGTACCATCTTTCCTATCTTGATGTTTCTGTGACAAGATTTTTTTTCACCTACCCAATATCTTGATAATGAGGTTTATTAACTCTACCTGAGAGAGGCATTTTGCACCTATACCAAAGAATTTTGAAGAAAGAATTTTGAAGAATTTTGAGGACAGAAAACCTGCCCAGGTAAAGTTTGATGTGTGACACATGTATGCATGTTCCCATTCATTGTGGTTTTAGATAACTGTGTTCACAATGGGTAACAAAAGCATAGAAATACTGTGGGAGTACAAAGGGACTGTTTCTGTTCCTTAAGCTTTGATAACATGTTGACATCCTTAGTGAAACGACAGAAAGGGTCAATATCTTTTGCTGTCTTTTCCAGTGACATGTTTTGGAATATTTCTCTTTTTATTCACATGCCCTCTCTGTTCTCAGGTGAATACAGTTGTAGCTCTCTCTTATGGACAGCTCTTCTCTGTTTTGTGCTGCGTCATAGAGGTACAGATATCTGACAGCTGCAAAACATGCTTCAGATAATTCACTGAATCCTGGTGGTGTGACAAGCAAAACCCTTGAAAATCCCCACTGCTTTTGTAACTGCATAACAGGAAACCCCTGATGTCGGGTTCATAAAGGATGGCTTTGCAGGACTATGAGAAAATCCTCACCATGGTTTTGGAGATTTAAAATAAAATATATCTCTGCTATTATTTTTGTAACAAACAAAGTTTGCATCTCTTTTCAAGTTTATGATCTTGAGAGCATAAATGCATACAAAACTTCATCACTGGGATGATACATTTTTTGCATTTTTTTCTTAAACCGTCATTTTCCCCTGAAGATATCCTTGTCCCTTATGCCAGTCTCCCCTGCTTCTTTTTTTGCAATATGTGAAAGCATTGGCTCCAGCTGTTCTGTTGTTTGGAAAGACCTCAACACAGCTGGTGATTATAGAGAGAAATGTTATTTAGTGGGCACAAAAGGACCTGATGGCTGCTAGCAGATTCCTGGTCGGTGGGCAGCACTGCTGCTACCCTGCTGGGACAGGCCACGTGCCAGGGTCCTCTCTGGGTGTGCCTCAGGGCACAGCCCTGGCACAGTGGCACTGATGCCTGCTGCCATCCCTCAGCTCCAAGACCCTTCCCTCTCCTATTCCATGTGTTTCCCTGGGCTACCTACAAACCTACCAAGGAAGGCAGATTATTATTCTGGGCCCTCTTTTTCAGAGTGTTGAGAAGGGAAAGTAAGGTGTAAGCACAACCTTTCTTCTGATGGGATCACAGTGAACATTGTTACTGTGGTTTCTGACTTGGCACATTGTTTCCCTTTTCTGGATTAATCCCCAAAATATAAAACCATTTCTAATAAGGCTGTTGTGCTATCAAATATCTTTGTAATTACAGGAGAATGAGATGTGGCATGCACATCCGTATCCCCACAAATGACTCTACTGCAAAGGAAGTTTCTCATTCTATTCTTAAGTAACAAATCTTTTGCAGCCACCCCCATATTGTTAATATTCATCAGGGAAGGCTAGATAGTCAACAGCAGAATCCACAGAAGGGTTGCATATATGGTCACAGAAGCAGAAGGGTTGTCTCTTAGAGCTGGAACACTCTCTGTGTCCCATAAATATCTCTTGAATTTGTGCATCAGGGCTATCCCTGAAAGCTAGGGTTATTAGTAGTGTTTTTTGTGCACCAAATAAACTCAAGCATGGATTCCCTGTGGCTCACCCACAGCTTTCAGGTGGTCATTCCCTTTTTTGCTCTTGATCTTTACATATTTGGACCTACTGACTTGGAGGGGAAGGGCTGGTGTGTGTGGATGTGGCTCGCCAAGGAGACAGCTTACAGCACACTCTCACAATGCAAAAGCTCCTCTTTCTGAGTGTTTTCTGCAAGAATAGCTGGGATAATCAAGCCTTCCAAGCAAACAGAGGAAGAAAAAACAACCCTCAAACCAAACCTCAAAATTTTAGCCAGCACTATTTCCAAGCTCTGTCAACAACGCTTAAGTGGGCTGGGACTTCTCTGACAGCAGAAGTTGTAGGTGGAAAAACTTCACCAAAAAAAAAAAAAAAGGAAAAAGGAAAAGCATATGTGCAGCAGGCCTGTGAAACAGCAGTGCTAGAAGACAGTTTTTAAAGGTCAGAATTATTATAGGACATTAATTAGCAGACTGATAATGCTCAAATTGCCTTAGCAAATTTAGACACCGTGTAAGGCAATATGCTGCAAGGGGTGCAGCCACCTGAAAAGAATTTGGACACTTTAACAGAAAATATGTCCTGCTCAGAACAGAGCTAGAAGAACATAATGACAAAACAATATAACTTCCCTAAAGTAATTAGGAGGTGGTAGTGAGAGTAAATAAGCTTTTGCAGAACACAGTGTTAGTGAACCAAATGAGAGCAAATAAACTGCGTCAGGTTTTCTTCAAGTGCAGGAAAGAGAAGGTAGCTAATCCTGGATTGTAACAGTGGCACTTGAGCTGCTAGCAAAAAGCAAATGTGTCTTTGCAAAGAGGGGAAGTTACAAAACAGATTGAATATACTTACCAATTCCTGCTCCCCAACCATAAAAATCTTTGATGCATAAGTGAGGTCTTCATTTGGCCCCTAGAGAGCTTGGGTAGGTTACATGGATTTCAGGAACAGTTGTTGCCATGCATTTACATTTCTAAGAGAAATGAATAAACATATTCATTTTTTTCTTGCTCTTAAATTCAAAGTAGATCACGGCTGGACATATATTCCTTGCAATTCAGAAGTATTTTACTACTTCTTTTTTGATAATATGACATTGGCTAAAGAAATACTTGGATACTGATTTATGGGAGTTATCTGTTTATCTGGTAATTCTGTGCATATTTTAACAGGACAGTAGCTGTTGGAGGGGAGTAATAATCAACTTCTAAGTTTTCTTCCTTTTTATGGGTGGCTGAACTGCAGAATTAAAGATGAATCTTGAAGATGTTTATATTTAGGGAATTGGCTTCATTCATTGTAGATAGAGTATTTCTGAAACTTTCTAGCCTTTCAGTTTGTAACAGTGCACAGTGCAGGGTAGGTGTGTGAAGGTATCTGTACTCAACTCATCTATAAATGTAAAGACTTTGTAGGCTTAGTATATCATACATACATATGAAAGACATGTATGTGTATGATATATGTGTCTATGTATATATTCTTAGCAGTATTTGCCAAGAAATGGTTCTAGTGCTCCAACATTATCTTAAATTACCTGTTAAAGGTAGTTGTGAAAACCATAGCTGATTTGTCTTCCCAGCTGTCTTGGGGTGACGTTATGATGTGTATCCCATATCGCTGCCTATGCCCAAAATTAATTTTTGTGCCTTTCTGTGCCTCTAAACTGAGCCTGAGAGGGGGAAGGAAAAAACTGAGCAAAACTTTTTCAGGGCAGTTTGCAGCTTGTTCAAGGTCACACAGAGATAGCAGGTTTTTTTTTTTTCAGCTGCGGGAGGAGAGCGAGGAAGCACCCGGCTTGCTGCTTTCCAGTCAGCTTTTGACCAGTTGTTTCAGCTTCTGGTTCTCCGGAGAGAGAGAGACTGAGAGTTGGACTTTGTTTTTCCTTCTCTGGAATTCCAGATTTTCTCCCTTTTATACTGGACTGTTTTTTTCAACCTCAGAGCACATCGGGAGGACTTTCCACCGGGCACAGAGGGCCTGGCCCTGGCCAAGCCCCAGCACCGAGGAGACCAAAGGGAGGACTCTTAACACTTTCCCAGGTTTTTTTTTCCTCCACAGTGAAACATTTTATTATTTAGCCTTATTTTCCTTTTCCCGTGTGTTTGGTAAATAAATAGTTTTATCTTCTTCACTTTCCTTCGAGGAAAATTTATTTTTTCCCGAACCTGGGGGGGGGAAGGGGTAGCTGTGCCTTCTCTCAGAGGATATATTTCTAAATTTGGCCAAACCGGAACACCAGCTCTGTGAAGAAAATTCTAGTTTTACTGTGAGTTCTGTGATAGAGTATAAAAAGAGTTAAAAAGAAGATACATCTTCTAAAACATGGAGCAGGGAGTTCAAATTTAACTGTGTATAATATTTTTCCATTATGAATTGCCATTGAATTGGCTCAACAGCCCAAGATAAAATCAGCTGAAGATTTCTTTTCTTTTTCTTAACTTTTGATGGGGACACATAGATCGAGGTTAGAGCTCTCCAAAGATTATCCTCTGAGTGCCAGTTTTTAATGAATCCCATTTGTTTTCTTGATTAAGTCTGCTATTACCCCTGTTTAGTCTTGTCATGAGCCCATTAGCCAGAATTTTCATATCATTGTTTAGAAGAGAAATTAGCCTAGAAGAGCAGCAGTCATCATCAGACAATTTTCGGTGTATTTAATATAGTTTACAATATATGAAATCAGGAACTCGTAGTCTCATACACCTCTATTAGGAAAAAAAACACCAACCAAAACAAACACAGCTGTTCTTTGTGGTGAAATTCACAGGCCAATAAGGGCTGCAGCCAGACATCAGGTTGTGGTGATAACACTGTGTATCACTAGTGCACACACTGCCACAAGGTCTGTTTGGTGAACCTGCATCTGACAGGCTATGTCAGGTCTATGATTTGTGTGACAGAAGCTTCTTTAGGAAGAATCAGCTCTCAAAAGGTTTGACCTCTTACTTTCAAAAGATAAGCATACAGGAGGCTTACTGAGCCGTGTGGCCAGTCACAAAGTACTCAAGAGCTTTGGAAGTGCTTAAAAGCCATGTGATGGGTACAGTGAAAAGTGTAACACAGGTGTAGCAGAGTTTTGGAAACTCTTGACTTTCTTGAAAATGTTGTGAGATTAACGCCTTAGGAATTTAAGTATCTCCATCCCTTTTCAGATTCGCTAAATGAAAAGAGCAGCATAGGGTGAGGTGTACTTTTTAAATGACATTTTGTAAATTTCAAGGGATGCCATTTCAACCTCTCCTGGAAGTCTGAAAACTTGGACAAAAATTTGCAGAGCTGCCACAGAAGTATTTCAATGGTGAAAAGAGCCAGAATGAACTGCAGCTGAATCATGGGGTTGTGCCCTGCCATTATTCTGTAATGGGAGACATAACTTTGCCATGTGCATGGAAGGCAACATTGCAAATACTTGGACATGATGCCATCACTTAAGATTACTCATTCAATGCCCTCTTTCTCTTTTCTTGTTTTCTTTGTGCCACTCTAAATGACTAGGCTGGCCTGCTGGCATTTCCCTTTTTCCTTCTGCTTTTCCCGTTTTCTGCCCTCCTTTTCTGTAATTTCTGAAACAGAGTTGGATCTTGATGCTTAGAGCTTAAAGCTCCCACATCACTTTGTATTGGATGAACAATGTGAGAGTAATCACAGTAATCAAAGAGAGTAATCCAAAGAGAGTAATCCAGTAATCAAAGTGAAAACAATTCAAATCATATCACTGTTCCACAGGAGCTCCGGAAGATGCCTGGAAGAATTTGATGCATTTCTGGCCCCAGAGGCTGTTATGGAAAACACCAGTTGGTAATCAGAGTTTTGGGTTTTTTTTTGCTTTTTATTTCTCTTAAACTATGTGAATTACTGAGGGAAAATCTTTTCCCATATCCTTACCAGAGTTGGATCGAAACAGAAGGACCCATTTCATCACTAACCACATCTAAATTGCTTAATTTCTTGGCTGGATGGCAGAGAAACATCTTTACAAAACTGGTAAATGACCATGACTACCTCTCCAAAGAATTATCTCCTAAGAATAATTCAGATGCTGTAAGAGAAATGTACTCACAAAAAGCAGCTTTTCCAAACCCCTGTAGTCTCCCTGCATAATATTCTCTCTAGCTACAAGCCTCTCTTCCTTCAGTAAATGTATTATAACCCTTTCAGTCTGTTCTGCTTTACATACTCACCACCACTAATCTCTAACAAGGTTAAGGGTGAGTAACAATTTAAATTACTTTCAAATACAGCTGAAAAGCCTATTATAGATGCAACCTTGAACTTTAATTGTATAAAGACAGCCACTTCCTTAGCATTCACACTAGTGATAGAGTTTCTTGCTTGTAAGTCTGCCGGGACTTTCTGGCTGTCTTGGCAGCTATTTATTCTGCCTCTAGACTTTGAAGAAAGAAATGCATATGTTTAAACACTATAACACCACAATATCTGTTGAAATCTGTAATGATGAAGGTTGTAACATATTTGAGTTGGAGAAGTCAGTCTGGTTAATTATATGTTATTCTTCCTGCTATTTTACTAGGCTACACAAGAGGTTGCTGAAATCCAGCGTTTGTTTTCAGATGTACATTTATGCTTTTTAAGGAAATGATTGTAAAGAGCCAGAGAAGCTTTGAAAAGATGTTGCTCAAATATTTCCCAGCATTGGCACAAACTAAGCAAATAAGGGTAAGCTCAAAGGATCCATGAAAGGTAAACAAAGAATCTCCTTAAGGCTGGCTTATAGTCAGTAACGGAAAACTCTGGAAGTGCTTTTGCGGTCTCATAGCTTCCAAGCTTTCTGGTACTTCTGATTGAAAAAATCACCACCAAAACAAAACAAGCAATACCCAAACAAAACCCAACAAAACCCCTCCAAAGTCAGTGTATTGGGCTGGAGCACCTATGGACTGAAAGTTCTCTTCACAGGGATGATACCTTTCCCATGGCCATAGGCATGGACTTGATGGGAAAGATTACTTCCAGAGCTGAAAATTTGTACTTCATACCTAATAAATTTGTACTTCATACCTAATGAATCCATTAAACTTTACAGTGAGGGTAACAAAGGTGGTAGCAAAGGTGTTTACATCCTTATGAAGGTGGAAATGAGGTTGCTGCTCATGTAGTGCAAGCAGCTTGCAAACACATCTCAAGCACTGGTATCAGCTAGGGGTCTGCTCCACCCTGGAGCAGCTGTGTAAAAGATCAAGTGAGGTTTTCTTTGTTTTGTTTTTACCAGCAATGAGCTATGTTACATCAGGTTTGTTAAGCATAGATATAAACATTTTGCCTTGAATATATTTGATCAAATAATTTACCTCTTGTTTAGATTAAAATACATTTATCAAACTCATTAATTTTCATTAAATCAAGGATAACATGATATGAGTATAGCTTCCAGAGAGCTGCAAGATGGAAAGGAGAGCCCTGTAATCCTTCCACTGCCTGCAATATTCCTTGAGCCTCTGAGACACAAAGCAATGCTCTGAGCCACAGATCCCTCTGTGGGAGCACATTTGCTCTCCCTTAGTTGAAACTTTTAAAGACATTTTTAGGCTTTACAGTTTGATACTAACTGTGGATTTTAGCTAAGATATTCTAATTCAGACTTATTAGAACACAAAGAGTAGCACTTGGAAAAAGAAAATTGGATTCAGAGATGCACTGAAATTTTGTGATCCCTAGGCAGAGATTTGAGATCTCTGTATTTCCTCTTCATTCAGAAAACGAGACACAAATTTTAAAAATGAGACACATTTTGGAAGATTATTTTCTAATTTTATAATTCAGCTAATGAAATGCAGCTAAGTGAATACAGCACATGATATTAATTAACAGGAAGATGCATGTCCTCTTTAGGATACTTATCAACAACATTGGTGAAGAGATGTCAGCAGGAGCACTGTGGTGATAGCATTGGGATATTATGTAATGTTGCATGCACCAATCCTGAATAATATTGACTTATGCCAACTCCTAAACCAGCTCAGCCCCTTTCTCTTACCCAAAGCCTTCCCATCTGGAAAACGGATTCATTTCTAGGAAGAATGTAATGAGACAGTCCTCATGGTATGGGCTTTTGACTGATTAAACAGTCATAGGCTGAGTCCCTTTATGGTGCCACAGAAGGAAGAACAACTAGTAAAAAAGTTAGAATTAATATACTACATTGTATAAAAAACAGTGTAGCTTTCCTGCTGTACAACAAGCTACCAGAAACTTCTAAAAATACAAAGAAACTTTTTACTTCCTTAAATGTTTTTTCTTTTGAGTATTGAGCAATTATCCATCTTAGAGGTGGTTAATTTTGTGGGCAGAATATTAATAATTTATGAGTATGTTAAAGATATTGATCATACAAGGGTAGAAGCACTATGCTTGAGCTCCTTCTGTAATCCATTAAAAAGGAGGTAAATTGCTTCAGTTTCATATTAAAATATGAGGCTAGCAGACTGTAGTTTAAAACCTATGTAAAGCTGTTTTCCTGTTTAAACTGCAGTCATCCATCGTTGGTGTGGTGGTAACACGCCAGGATTTGCTGGGACTGAGCCACAGACATCCAAACCAGAGGCTTTCTCCTTTCCCCAGTGCCCTGCCCATGTTCCCCCCCCAGCCCTGGCTGCCTGGCCCATGGAGCCCATTCCTTGCACTGGGCACCTTCAGGGTCTGATATCTGCAGCCATGGTAGCTGGGCTCGATTTCTCCTGCTTGTGGCCTGTTTCTGGACTTGGGACACTACACTTGGAAGTCAACAGGAGTTATGAAAATTCTCCTGAGGAAATGGGGGGTATCTGCTGTGGAACCAGATCTATAGCTTGTCTTTTTTGGTTTTTACCAGCCCTGACGGTTTTGTCATGGTTGAACACAAATACCATAAACATTGTATTTATGCAAGGTGAGTACTTTCAGCAAAGTCCATAATTCTATGGATTCAGGAATCTACCTGAATGTGACTGCATCAGGGATTTAGTATGGCTTTGAATTGTTACCCCATTTTATCATGGTTGCATGAATAAAGTTTTAATCCTCAGTCTCAGGATTGTAGGGTGTTTCTGACAGGAAGGAACGTAGGCACTGAAACCTATCAGTGCAATCCCTCTCCTCCTATTCCTGTTCTAAGGTAGAAGGAAGAATGATATAATCCAGAGGAAATAAATAATTGGTGAATAATTTTATTAATCAAATTCCTTCTCGACCACCAATCTCATTATTTGTTTATCAGCCAGGTTTCTACTAAATCTATTCACAATTAAAAAAAAAAAAATCACCAAGTGAACAGTATTGAACCAATCCTTAATTAGGGCAGCTGAGATGTCTTGTATAATTAACTGGACTTTGTTCATAATTATTTCCTGATAGTTGGAATTGTTTTCCACAAGTAACAGAGCAATAGTAACGGTAACACCAAGAAATCTTTGATTTTTCAGAATAGAATAATGGCCAGGCTTATTGTGCTTAAGTTGCATAAGACCTATTTGGTCCCACTGATAGCTAAAAGTAATCACATCAATTTGTTTGGGCCACACAGGGAGGTTTTGCAAAATCAGTTCTTTTAATGTAGAAATAAGTATGCGTCCAAATCTTTGAAATGTGGCTTTTCTAATTTGTGTTTTACGATGGTCAGCCTGAGGTCACTCCTCAGCCAGCCACACGTGAATCCTGGTCCTTAACCAGAGAGAGAGAGAGATTAAAGCTGGTGCCCTCTATGACCATGCTGGGTCCTGCCCAGTGAAATAAATAACTGAAATCAGCTATTGCTGATAGTACAGAGATTAAAAAGCTGCAACTCAACAAAGATCTTCTTGGGCATCCTAACCAGCAAGGCCACTGAGTGACCCTATGGCTGGGCTGCAGGCATGAGACTGCCCAGGAGGGGTGCCCACACTGGTGGCCGTGCCACCATCTGCCACCAGCACTGTGCACCCAGCCACTAGCAGGCACAGAGCTCCACAGGGAGGGACGGCAGGGAGCACGTGTTGGTTGGTGGCTCTGGAAACTTCTAAATTTTACAAGACCTCACTAATGTAAGTGATTCTTTGTGAGAAACTGGAAAGAAGGCAAACAGGTTTTATTCACAGTTTATCACTATTCCTTTAGTCCTTTTCACGCTGGCCTAGAGCACAGTGTCAGCTGGAAGAATGCTGCAGGAGTGCCATATATAGTCATACATCCCACTGTGGGGAAGCTTCAGCAGACTCCAATCTATGGGCCCCTTGGAAAGAGCTGTTTGCTAGACCACTGCCTCTAATTTCAAGAGAATGAGTATCTGCTCTAATATGAGGAAATAGTAGTCATATTACAACTCAGGGTTGTTTGGAATTCATTAGGAAGCTGCATAAAAGAGCATGTGGGTTAAACAGGTTCACTGCTAATTAATACCTTTACTCCTAACGAAGTAGCTCCTTGCTCTTGGGGTTAGGCAGCGTGTGAGAAGAAAAACAAGCAGGAAGTTGTCTGCAGTCTCTTTCAGGACTGAAACAGCAAATGAGTATGTGTAAAGTTTAGGAAGACAAGCACCAGCACAAGGTGTAACTCATCACCACCTGACTCACAACAGCCCTAAGGCAGCAGGGCTGAACTTGTATGATCAAAACAAGACTTTGTTTCTAAAACTCCAAAGTTCAGAAAACAAACGAGAGGTTTTATTTGTATAATTTTGTGTGAGATTTGCTTAACGTGAGTAGTCTTCCCAGGAGAGGGCTCGGATGGTGCCGTGTTGTGTTCAGGCTAGAAACCGCAGAATGAAAGTTATGAGAATTATTCATCTGCCTCTGTCCTCTCTTCCTGGCAAAGATTCCTCTCATCTGCTCATCTATAAGGAACCTGGTGAATTTGGGTCATTGCTTTTGGATCACCCTGTCGCCAACAGTGTAGCCAAAGTCCGTAAGCAGTTGAACACTTTCAGGATGTTGAGAGGATATGAGCAGTGTGACTCCTTGCTCCTGGAGGGTAGAAAGCAGGGTGTGCTGTGTTGCCCTGACAATCATTCCTTTTTACGTCCTGTTCATGAATCAACTGACCCATTGCCTATGCATTTTATGTTACTAACTAATGTCTAATTATTTTTTTCACTGTTGAATTCCTTGCAGCTCTCTTTAAAGTTTAGTAGGTAAGAAGATTAAAACATAAATGCCACTAAATATGCTTTAAATATCAGAGCTATTGAAATACTTCCAGGTTCTGTATCCTCTTAAAAAATAATCCCTATTCAAAACAGAGAGGAAATGTCATCTGCATGAGTGTCTTCTGAGTTTAAGATTGGATTATACAGGGAATTATGTAAAATAGCTTTGGAAATCTGATAATTAAAAAAACTTTGGACTCTTTTATTGATGACATTTTAAACCTCTGTAACACTTGCAGAAGTTTTCTGTGTCGTACATGTGCTGTTAACCTCACATGTAAAATTTTCTTGCATAACTTCATGTGAATTAATGGTCATAGAGTCTGAATTCAGATTCAGTCAAGCTGAATGTGCTGTGATTTGAAGGCAGTTACTGGATCTACGTGAAGCTAAAGTTGGGGTATGGGTAGATCAGGATGTTGCTCTCAGCCACCTTGTCGGATGTCTTCTGTCTCCATAGGGAAGTCAGGAAGAAAATAGCCAGAGGCTAATGTTAGCTGAATTATTAATGTCCTCCCATATCATCCTGTATGGGAACACCACGACATCCCCAAATAGAAATCCTCAGAATTTCAGTGCCCGTTTATTAATGAGCAGGGTTACTCCAGTGAGTCCCTCTGAAAAGGCCCTAATAAAGTCCCGTTACAACCATTCCAGTTTGCACATTTAAGTGTCATAGCAAAAGGCTTGCAAACAGTCAGGACAGGTCTTTGTGGCTGCCCCAAGCCCTGCAGGTTATGGCCAACATAGAATGCCAAAGCATCTGTAGGCTGCTTTCCATGGATCTGCTACCAGAGCTGGGAAATGAAGAGGTCCTTGCATCAGTGTGATGTGCCAGGGAACAGAGCTCATTTCCAGGAACAGCAGACAGGATTTCTCTCCAAGGTTGATAGATACTCTGCTTTAGGAACAGCAGACAGGATTTCTCTCCAAGGTTGGTAGATATTCTGCTTTGTGGGGCAGAGAGAAAAACCCTTACACCAGCTTGGGTTTTTTCATCAATGTATACACAACACAGACTTTGGCAAATTGTCACAAGACCGAGAGGAGAGTACTGTGATGGCCCCTGGAGCCTGGGTGTTGCCCTGCCATCTCTCTTTTCCCAGCACACACCAGACCTGGGCCACACAAACCACGATGGCTCTGTCTTTGTGGTCACTTCCCCGGGTGCTGGCGTGTGATTCCCTGTGCCTTGCGCCTCACAGCAGCTGAGCTGGGAGACATGCCCGCTTATGTAGAAGTGCTCCTGATAAATATTGACCAGAGAATTTAGCATAAATATGCAATGAATCTATGAGCTAGTGAGAAACGTTAAAGCAGACATGTTTAGGACAGAGGCTTTCAAAACAGGCCAGGAAAATTCTTATTCGAGCAAGAGGTGACATGCGCCTATTCTTTCTTCAGCTGGCTAAGCAACAGCGGGAGTGTTTCCTACTAAACAGCCTCATTAACATAAGAATAACTACAGGGTAAATTTTCAAGCTCATTCCAAGTGAATTCAAAGGGAGGGGGGGAAATATTCTTTTAATATGCGCAACTCATGCAAACAATGATATGAAACTAATTCATTTCATCATATTATCACCATATCATATTAACTTAAAAGAAATAATAATGCAACATGGAAATGTTTGCATATTAGAGAGAACTCTCATTGTACCCTATTAGCACCATATCGTATTAGTATTAGTATTGCATTAGGCTATTATGCTACAGTGCTAAAATGATGAAATCCCACTGTGAAAACTGATATTGAATTCTTGTAATGTTTCGGAACCATTTTTAGCACTGAATATAAATAATTCATGGGAGCAGATCTAATGAATTGATGAAAACCCCCCATCCCTTGACATTGTGAGAGTATTTATGAATGTAAAGTCATGAACAGGATTTTTTTTTTTTAATGCAGATGGGCTGGGACTGAAATATCTAGCTTATCACTTGACCCAGTGTGCTTATGTCACACAGAGCATCAGGTTGAGTGGCCACATTTCTCAGTCAACGCAGCAAAGGTGGTGTCTAAGAAGTGGCCTGTTCCAGGATCAGGCATGCACAGCTGTCTCAGGGAGCTCTCCATAATGCACTGAGACCCCTGAGCAACGAGACCCTGCCCAGCACAGGGTCACTGTACTAATGCTACCTGGTCCATTTGCATTGGCTTCTTGAGTTGTTAAGATCTGAGACTAATGACTAAATGCTAATGAGAAAATATGTATTTAACTTGCAGGCTTTTATGGAATTATCCTTTCACTTACCCAGCATTTGGTGCTATGGTGTGATTGCAAGGGTAGTTATTACTGCAGGCAGTGCTGAACTTTGTTTTACGCAGATGTATTGCCAGCAGACCAGATCCCATGACTCTTTTGGAAAGCAGAGGCTATATGATGAACTAGTGAGAGTTAACTCAGCCTTTTAGAGCTCCATGAGGAACAGCTGAAGCAGACAGCATTGCCCATCCCTGTGCCTGGGAAAAGAGGGAGTGGCTGTGCTGGCACAGGCAGCAGGTGAACTGTGTTCTGAGTTAGTCACTGATTTACAGTCTAAATTACCATCACCTCATTCCTTTCTTGCTGCTCTACAGCATCTCTTGGATTATGCTGCAAGTCTCTCCTCTCTCTCCTCTGGCATCCTGCATTTGTGTCTGATTCTGCGCAGCACTGGCAACCCTTGATCCAAGCCATGCTGCTGCATGAGCTATAGGAGAAGTGGTAACACAGGACCCCTTCACAAATCCATTTGTTTCCTTCTCACTGAGGTGAAAATTCAGGGTAGGAGATACAGGGAAAGAAAAGCTGGATTACTGTTTCCTTTGCTTTCCAAAAGGGATGTGAGGATGCTGGCGTGCTGTGTACCCTGCTTGCCAGGCTCAGAGCACAGCCCATGTATGCCACGTCTTGAAAGTTTATTGTGCTCTTCAGGCTTGTCCTTTCTTCAGCAGTCTGGAATGCATCTGCTGTGCTTGCAGTGGGAAACATAAATCAGGTGGGAGGAATGACTGTGGTTTCAGTGCAGGAGGCAGCGATGTGGGTGAAGTTTCTCTAAAGGTCATCAGGAGTCACACATTCTCAATACTTTCACTTAGTCTGGAGATTTCAAGGAAAAAAATACAACAGCAAGATAGGGGATGTTTTTGATTTTGCAGGATACGAGGTCAGTGCATTATGACCTTGTTCAGAGCAGAGAAGGAGCTGATGGGGAGTGAGATCCCAGGAACAGCATTATGCAGAGTAAGAGGAGGTGAAGAAATGTGAACTGTATCCTGTAACCCCTGACAAACATGTTATGCACATGGCTGTTTGCTTCACGACTGGCTTGAGCAATGAATCCATTCAAGAGAAGTTTGATGGTGGGGTAGTGGGGGAGTGTTTATTTTCTCTCTGCTTTTTTTCCCCCATGCAGTTTTGGTTTTCTGTCATTTCCTCTAGAAAATACTGCTGTAATCATTGCAGAGATGAAGAGAGAGTTCTGCTTAGCTCCCATTTTTGTGTTCTAAACTGGAAAAATTACAAGTGCTTTGAGTTTATCCTGGCCAGTTCAGCTCCTTCTAGTTCTCACTGGCAATATTAAATTACACATATGTTGCTAGTGAAAATAACTTCAGTTCTTCCTGTAGCCAATATATAAAGTGTATAAATAACATGTTAGAGAGCTATTTTTTTTCTGTGCTGTATTTTTCTGTTAAGCTGAATACCAGATCTCACATTTATTTGTAAGGTATGTAGAAGAGAATTTTCCTCTGAGAGCTGCAGAGATACTTCAGTATTCACCTAATTCATACTCAAAGCAATGGATTTTTTCATGTATGAACCTCAGTAGCAACACATGCCATCTCAACACCAGCAAATAAAAACACGTGCTTATTTCACCAGAATATTTTTACATATATATAGATAGATAGGAAATGGACCCTAAGTTAACTAAACGGGCAGTATTTTTCTGCTGTGCTTCCAAAGTAGTATTTTAAGTAGATTCAAGCAGTTTGTTGTGGCTTACTGAGTTTGTTTATATGGGTCAGTATGGCCTAATTTTTCATATGGAAGCTCTTCTCCAATTATAACCATGAATCATTTTAGGTGAATGTGACAATTCATGAAGTTTTCCACAACTATAAATATTAGACATTTAGAAAATGCACCTTAAGCTCCAAACATTTACTCCCACAATTACTATCAAATGTTGTGGTAAGCTGGAAACAGCTGTTGCTAGTGAAGATCCCCATATTTTGTTGGAAAAGTGAGCGAGATCATGGCTGAGATGTTCCCTGTGTCCAGGAAGGAAGTCAGGGCTCCTGCACACACAGGAGGCAGCTCCTGGGCTTGGGGCACAAACAGCCCCCGGGGACAGAGCCCAGGGAGTGGTTTGCAGTCGCTGCTGCTGGGGCGTGGTCTGAGCACTACGGTATGTCCCTGGCTGATGTCCCACCTGTCTTCGCTGGCGGCACCTGCCGGGCTGCAGAAAGATGAGCTCCCATTCTGGAGAGAAGCAATTTCCTCTGCCCATGAAGTAAACTGCCTCTTGTGAGCTGTTTGCCAGTCAACAGGTACGGTGTATCCCAGCTTCAGGAAATGCCTTTTCCATTGTTAACTAAAAATTGCCATATGCTTTATTAAAATTCTGGCTGTTGCAGTGAAATATCTAATAGAAATATTATTGCAGATTGGACTGTTTCAGTGCTGGCATTATTTTTGACATTCATGAGCAGTTCTTTCAGTGGCATATTGGATCTCCCACAGAGACTGGTATTCAAACAGCCTACTGTTTTCTGGGCACAAGTGTTCACGTCTACTTGCCACTCTAAAACCCTATTTTAATCATGAGTTTGAAGCTTAGATTTTGCTTCTGCTCCCTGTGAATGAATAAGACTGGTGTGATTCTGCTTTTGCACTTGGTTGCATTTGGCTGCTTTGGGGATAGGAATGGTTGCTGTATAAGTTAGCGGCTCCCAAACACGTTTTGCTATTTCAGTATTCCACAGTTCTGTGCTTCCTATCATCCCACATAGCTGAGGACTGCAGGCTTCTCCTTGCTGCTGCAAGTTTTGGTCCCACTGCAGGTGAGGGAGACACATCTGCATGGCACATTGCAGTAGGGTATCATGAATAGCCCAGTGGGGCTGTGAGAAGAGCCATCAGATGTACAGATTTCCCGTCTTTTTGGGTAGCCTGAATCTCTGTACATTTCCCTGGGATGCAGAAACACTCCAGTAATAACTGCATTGTATTGCTCTAGGAAAAATTCTTCTTGTGTGTGCTGTACTCCTTCATCTTGCCAGGAATCACTGAGAGACCAGGGCAAGGGCCAATGCCCCAGACTGTTCCCCTGGATATCTGCCCAACCTTTTTTTCTTCCTTACCTCTGATACATCTCTACCATACATCTCCTATAGTCTTTGTTTCCCTGCTCATTCATGTTTCTGATGCCAAAAATCTAAAGCCAGACCCCCAGTAGTATTGACCTCCTTGTGCCTGTCTGTTTCTAAATAGCAGGGGGGAGAATTTCTATCAGAATCAGAAAGTACACGGGTTGAAGATGTCCGTAGCTGTGTGTGAGCTGGATTGAAAACAGCTCAGCTCCTTAAAAATTCACTTGGGTTTATCATGGTGAATACAGCAAGCTTGTCTTGTTTTCCCGAGCATATCTCAAAACAAGTGTGTGCTCAGACACCAAGACAGGCCTCAACCTGAGCTTTTAGGCTGGGACTGTGAGCTGAGGTGCCCAGGAGCTGGAGAAGCCTGGATCCCGTGTGACATTAGTGTCTCTGTCCAACGTGCAGCAGGAGAGAGGTGGTGTAGTGATGAGGTGGGAGACAGACTCTCTTCCCAGCACCCGGCAGGATGGTGAGAGTGAGCCCTGCCACCCCACGCAGGCAAATGCAACAGTACCGTCACTGTGCTCCAAGGGGTAGATGTGGTGAGTCTGCAGGAGCTGCCTTTGGTTTTTGGAAACAAAAGCCACAATCTTAGGGGGCTCCAGGAATCTGAGCAGTTCTTCAGAGCATTTGGTTTAGATAAGTAGAAGTCATCAGCACCGCCTATTTTTTGTGATAAGTATTATGAGTGCTCATCTGATGAAATGCTAAATGTGCTATGCTGTGTCACTGCTGGAAAGATTTCATTACCTGGAGGAAGTGCTGGGTGCTCATTTACTGCACACAAAAATTTCTCAGAACAGTGACTCTCTCCAACAGCTCTGTTGTTTGAAAGGAACACCAAGATTGGTGCTGTGATAGAGACAACCATAAATTTGTAAACAGTCATGGGCTTGACAGTGAGGGGACAAAATCATCGATGTGAAATGGGTCTTAGGCAGATGTTGAGATGGTTCTGAAAACAGTCAATGAGATGCAAGGTTAGACTCATAAAAGGGATGGCAAAATTGTGCCGGTGCCCAGTTCATAAAGGGACTAAAGTCAGGAGGGAGCTGCATCCACAGATCTGTGTGTGTATGGGTGGATTCAGTAATACTGCTGGACATACATTCAGTCATGCCTGGACAGAATTTCTTAGCCCTGTGGGGCCCATGTGTGTAAAGAAAGCAATGGCTTGGGAAAGCAGACCCAAAATTGTCGTTGGAAGCATAGCCCAAATCATGGCCTGACCCTGCTTTTGGTGAACCCCTAGGGAAGACTTATGCTAACCTGGGATCAGGTTTAACCCTAGCTCCTGAGACAGGACTCACCTGCCCGTGCAGAGGGACAGCCTGTGCCATAGAAGGATCCTGGCAGGCAGAACATGCTCTACACCTTCTCCAGCACAAGGCTCTGCCAAGTAACAGCAAAGCCAATGGTAATACACCTATGGATTTCATATGGATTTCATGCAGCTTTAACAGGCTTCTGCACAGAGGAAACACCTTGCACTTGGCAGAACAACAGCTGAATTGCTCAAAGTCCAATTACAATCAAATCTTGCTAATTTGTGCCCATAACTGGCAATTCAGTGAGAATGACAAAACTTTTGCAAGTTGTGGAGTAAGTGGTACACACTTTTTAAGAAGTGTGGCTAATGCATTACAGAATTCATTATCACCTTACAAACTTCTTCACACTCTGGAAAAGGATGAATGCTCTTAATTCATTTATTTTGACAAGGTTTGTTTCTTAAACATCTTTTGTTATAGCTGACAAGTTTGCACTGTTAAAAAAAGAAGTAATGAATCGTAATTAAGGAGACATTATAATAGTCCCTTTTTAGCAAGCCTCTGCCATTTTTTTGGTTACAGCTTGTGGCAGGCGTGGATGGAAGTGATTGTGTAGCACTTCACTCTGCTCACAAAAGCCACTGATGCAGCCGGTGCCTGGGAAGTCCTTTCTGCAAAACGGCAATTGCACTGACTCCATTTGTCTTTCTGTTGAGGATCTGCTGCTTTTTAAAAAATTGACAAAGTAAACAAACAAAATAATTCTCATTTGGCATAATACCTTAGGGAGAGAAAAAAAAAAGTTAAAAAGGAATCTCTTCTGTCATGAGGAGGGTATCTCTGCCACTCTGACTGTGCACTTGGAAAGAGTTTGACTGAATGTTTGTTGCAATTCTTAAAATATAACTGTTTTGTTCACTGCTAACATATGGTATCTCATTGAATAAGAAATACAGTTTGGAGGAAAACAGATCAGATTTGCAGGTCAGAGGCTCTGCAAAAATGGGATTTGAACCTAAGCACAGCAACCTTGAGGCAAGGCTGCCCTTCCTTGAATGCCAGATGTGCAGTGAGGGTAATTACCATCGCCCACGCCGGCGCTCGGGTTCGGATGACGAGCAAGGCAAAGGTCAGCTCCTGGCAGGAATCTTCATGCGGATACCTGGCCTGCCCCAGGCTGCAGACGGGCGTTTGTCTTTCTTGCCAGCAGCACAGTGGTCACAGGTACCCGTATCTGCCTGTGTACTGCTTGTAAATCTATAATTAGCTACCACAGGTTAAACAGACTCGGGAAATAACCGGAGTCTTTTTGAGGAAATGTGATTGTCGATACAGCAAGACCCCTGAATTATGAATTCAGCAATGATTGCTATTACAGAGATGGCGTTAGAGGAGTATCATTTTGTCAATTAACCTTTTACAATTTATAGTTTATTATAGCCTAGAAAAATCCACTTTTAAATACTTCTTTTTTTTAAACATGACTCTTGCTGCTTTAAACACTTACTACCTGCTCTTTAGCCTTTGAACATAGACTGTTATACTTGCTTAGCATAATGTATAACCCTAGGTCACAAAGCTAAAGAAAACCTTTTTAATTTATGGAGGATTTCATTTTAGCTGAATATTTTGAAGAATTTCCTAACTTCTGATGGCATTCAGGCTGACCAAGGATACAAATGTATCTGTGTTCCTAGGTCCAACCACTTTACCCTACTATAATTTAAGCTTTTAATTTCATAACCTACAGTGCCCTGGCTACTTAGTAAAAGAAAAAAGCATTCTTAGTCAAGACTGTAATAGAGAATTCTTCTGCTACAGCAGATAAAATGACAATGACAAAGTAATTATAATAAAAATTATTATTTTCTAAAAATACTCAACTTTAAAAATAAAATTTCTATTGTAGGAAAGGGAACAGACAGTTTTGATGAAAAACACTTGAAAAAATGGTGATATCTTTTCTTTGCTATATAAACACAATTATTTTTTTGCTGTAGCTGCAACAGTAAAAGGGTAGGAGAGAGGAAAGGTTTGCAGAGAGAGGTAATATTTTTTATTAGAACAATTGATATAGATAGAAAAAAAGCAGATATGCTTTCAGGGGGCTTATGTGACTGAGAGCTTTTCCTTTTGTTTTTTTTCCCCCCAACTATATCAGCTGGTCTAATAAAAGATACTCTCTCTGCCTGTAAACCTTCCTATTTTTGTATATGGCTGTTTCTGTGCATGTGATTTGTCCACTACGATGACAAAGAATTCTACAATTCTTAAAACTGGTATAATTCAAAGTAAAAGTTGATTATTAAATACTAAAATAATTAAAATGCTTCCTTCAAATGCTGAGAACTTGGGATTGGCTTTGTGTTTGAAAGAGAATAATTGTAACCCATGAAGGAACTACACACAAACGATAAAATGTGGTCAACTCTTCCTTTCAGCAGCTTTGAAGCAGCAGTAATCTAACAAAGCACCTTGCTCTTGCTGTGCTGACAATGAGTCCAGTGTACAAAAAAAGAAATTAAACAAAAAAAGACATTTTAATTTCAAGGTTCACTGGAAAAAACATGAAAAAAAAAAAAAATCAATGTTTGCCAAAGAGAAAGACAAACTCTGAAGGGAAATGAAAAAATGTATTTACAAGATTCAAAGAGAACTCTATAAATAATGGGACAATAAAAAAAGGAAATAAAATATTTGTCCCCCTTAACTCTAAATCTGCAGGTAATATTCCCAATAAATCTACTACATGAAATGGCCTTAAGGAATCATCCAATTATATTATTATCAAGAAATTATTAGGAAAAACAGAACCCTCAAGTCAAAGGAGTTTTTGGAGTAGTTACATCTCCACTGCATGGCTGCCTCACCCCGGGGCTCGGAGGAGGCTCTGGAACCCCCCTGGGTTGCCCACAGGACTGGCAGGGCTCCTACACAGCTCCGTGCCCCGGGAGCGGTGGCCCAGGGCCCGTGAGCAGCTCTGTACATGGACGTGCTTGGGATTTCGAGACAAAGCCCTTTTAGCCCTTCTGCCTGGAGCTCCCAGTGCTCGGGCTGTGCCCTCGGCTGGGCTGGGCTCCGCGGGGCTTCGTGCCCGGCCGCAAGGCCGCAGCCACCCTGGCCACAGCAAGGACGAGGCCAGCCCGGTCCATGCGCACCCCCCTGCCCCAGGGTGTGCCCTGGGCATGCTGCTCGTGCACGCCCAGCTGTGGCCACTGCCCGGCCACTGCCCAGCCACTGCCCGGCCACTGCCCAGCCACTGCCCAGCCACTGCCCAGCCACTGCCCATGGAGCCTGCCGCGAGCTGCAGCCTCAGCCGTGCGCCAGCACAGCCCCTCTGCTGCTCTGCTGCCAGCTCACAGCAGCCCCCGGGACTGAACGTGTTAGCACTGAATGCTTTATGGCCTCATGGCCATCCACATGTTCCTGGAGCCCGGTGAGAGCCAGGGCAGCAGCAGCATCTCCTTGCCCCTGTAGACGATGGCATGTGGGGCTGGGTGCACAACTCTCGTGTTTTCAATGCCGTTCTGTGCCCCAGCAGTGCCTGTGAGCACAGGCCAGGCCTGCATGCAATCCATGGCTGCATAATTAACTGCAAATAGGTTTTGATTAGATTCCCCCAACACATGGTCTTCTCCCGTGGGTGATTCAGGGATGGGCAGGGTCAGCCTCGAGAGTGTGGTGAGGGGTAATGCCTTCTCTACCTACACCTTCCTCCCAAGGCTGCTTTCCTCTGAGATTAAATTGATTTTCCACAAGCACTAGTGCCAAAGATCAGGCCTTGTCTCTCTACCAGGTCTCTAATGCGTTTCTCCCTATTAGTTTTCTGATATTCAGCGATTGGAGCTTTCAATAAGAATGTTTAGGTCTTATATATACTTTGTCTGACATATAAAACATTTTATAAACTTTATCCATTTAATTCTCCTACAGTGTGCAGTGTGCTGAAGTGGTATTATCTTCACTTCACTGATAAGAAGATTTACATTCACACAAAGCCAGACTGGAATTGGGGTAAGGACGAGGCTCAGAGCTCCAGATGTGGCGATAACCAGCTGCCTACTTATGGTGGTAGCTCAAATGGATCTGTCTCACCCCAGAGTGACCCTGAAGGTCAGGCTTGGATTTCCTTATTACAGGCACCTTTTTGTTTCAGCTTTGGCTAAACCTCACTGAATGTGTGGGGTTGTATTTGTCCTAGCTAAAGGCTACCCTTCATTTCAGATAACAGAGCAGGTAAGCTTCCTTAGGAAACCAAAGGGGCTCCAAACTGAAAAGGAGGCATGGATCACCAGCTGCAACAACTGCATGTGTAAAATTATTCAGAAATTATCTTCTAGGTACATATGCACAGCAATACTTCTGTATGCAAAAGAGAGAAAAGCAACACAGTGGCTTAGGAGGGAACAGTGCAAGTGTTGTCCACTAAATGTTCTCATGACTATGGCCCAGAGTAAAGTGACAGGGACAGGATTTTTTGGCTAACTGCTAACTTGTGGTAAAGAACTGTAAGAAAGGCCTCATCTCTGTTATTTAAGTGGGTAAATGGGAATTCATCCTGAACCCAAAACCCAAACCACTTCATTTGATCTTCCTAAGTAAAAAAAGCCAACTTAGTTTGTTTTTCCTTTTTATTTTTTCCTAGTTAGTTGCATGTGTCAGAAGGGATCATAGTACTTAATTTATAGCCACTGTGTTGGACTGCCTGATCAGCATCAAAACCATTTACAAACTGTAGGTTCACCTAAGCATATCAACTATGCTGTGCTGTCCTCAGCCCTCCAGGGCATGCATTGATGCTCTTGGGTTTGGAAATGGTGTCGGTGCTGCTTGGCTGGTTTGCATCTTACTCCAAGAAGCTTTTAAAGAACTCAGCTCCTGAGATAGACAGAAATTTAATGATTTAAGTGAAGCAATGTCTTGTCAGCTGAAGAGTTGGTTCAGGGTCTGTAAATATGATCAAATGCACTGAATATAGTTCAGCTTGGATTCACAACTCTGGGAGGAGAAATCAGCTCTTACTGGACAAGGGGATTTTATACCCAATAATTAGGCTAAATGAAGCTGTTGCACAGAATGGTGGCAAAGAGCCTCATTTTGTTGGCATGCTATAACATCACATAATACATGAATGTGTAGCGGTAGGTGCTGCTTTCTCCTTCCAAAATTTTTATTACAGCCCTAACCATTGACACTTCATTCCCTGCCAATTCCTCTGCTCCCTTCTCTCATGCTGGCAAAAGTATAGCAGGAGACCTAAAGCTGTAGGCCTTGGCAGGATCATGTGAATCTGCTGAACACATACATGCTGATTAATTCATTGCCTTAGCAACTGGAAAGTCTCAGATTATTCTCCCTTGTTTATTGTCCCTTTCAGAGCTAATGTGAGCTGTAACGATCATGCATGGGCAAAATACAGCATCCATTAACTGACTGCACCTGCAAGGGCCAAAAAACTCCTTTAATCCCAAAAGGCTACCTGTTTACACAAGTAAGATTCTTTGGAACACCAGCCCAACTGCCGCACTACATATACTGACTGTACGCGTCACCCAGCTAAATTTTACATGGTGGCACCAGTGTCAGTGTACAACAGTTTCCCTTTGCTTTGTGGACACATACATGACTACTCAATGTGCAAGGGAGGAGGGAATCTGGCTTTTGGAAAGCAGTGTGCAATGTCACCTTGGTTTCTTCTCAGAAAGCTCATGGATCTGCAGAGGAAGAGATGTCCAGGGTGTTACTGTAAGCGGGGCATGTGGGTGCCTGTCTGGGTGTACCGATGCTTGGCAGCAGCCTCACAAGTCCCACACGGTGTGTAAGGGGCAGCTGGAGCTCAGTGACATAGCCCTGTGCAGCGTGGGCCCGTGGCCGGCTGGCCATGGTGGCTGTGCAGCCTTGGCTGCCGTGCTGCGAGAGAAGCTGTGCTGACAGCTCCGTGCTCCCGTGGAAGAGCCTAATGAGGGAAGTGCAGATGGGCTCGCTGGGTATTGAGTAAACACTGCAAAAGGAGCTGGTTCAATAGATGGGGATGTCTCTGTTCAAGTGCAAACATTATGTTCATGTTTCATTCTTTTGATTTAGCTTTTATAGTGCTTATTAAAGCAACCTTCTTGGCTGAACCCTTGGTGCCCGATGAGTGTGCTCCTTGACTCAAAGTCCAAGAATGACAATCTCTCCAGCTCTGCTGTAATGGATCATGGCAGCTCTAGACTACTTTTCATAGTCTTTTGGAACTTCTGCATGGTTTTCAGTCTAGAGTGACCCCCTGTCCCTCATTCAGGTCATTTTGTTACTGAGGACATCTAAGAGAAGTAATTGGATTGACTGATTCTCCAGGCTGTCTTTCATCTAGATCCAAAGGCTGTCACATGAGCACCTACACATATATCAGTCCTAAAGAAGTGATGTCTGTTTTTTCAGGAAGACTTTCCAGAAAGTCTCCTTTTCTCTGATGATCCATAGTAGTGGGCTCCCTGTGCAGCTGTCCTCACACATCGCATAGTGCCTTAAGACCCTGAAAATACATGGGGAAGAAGCATTCCCCACTTTTTGCCCTGGCATCTTTCAAAACCTGCCAGCCCTGTGGAGGGCCAAAGCAAAGGGTCCTCTCACTCCCAGAAAGTACAGGAAGGTCCCAGAGCTCATGTCGTTTTCTCTGAGACCTACAACATTTTCACCATCTCTAAAGTAGCTGTTTCTCTATTTTTCTATTTTTGTGCAAACATAAGCTGCCCATTGGTAAACTCTGAGCTTAAACATCTAAATGCTGTCAGGAGGAATCTACATTTGCTTCAAGGCAATTAGGTGACTCATTGCTGTGTCCTTTCTTCGGCTGCATGGAGCAAAGTCAAATCCCCCATGGCTGGATGAAGCCAACTCCTGGCCATCCTTCTATGAATAAGCCCAATACAAATGCCTAGAAACATTTCACAGACTGAACTCATAAATGTGCTTCTTGACACAGAGCCACCATATTAAAGGTGTTGAAGTGCAAGTTGTGTAAGCCTGAGGGAACGTACAGAATTAATCAAAGGAATGCTGCATAGTCCAGACTTTTTAGAGTACAACATGAAATAACATCTGGATTTCTTCACAGACATTTTTTTCATATCTGTGAAAACTCTGATTCCATATTTACTTAAATAACTACGTAACAGCCTCTTACTCCCACTGAGACAATTCCATACTGGGAGATTTTCTTTAAATTTGCAACTGCTGGCTATCAGATATGGTTTGAGGGTATTGGTTTTGAAGGCAGGTATTTTCCCCCACATACTCCTTCCACTGCCCTTCTTAAAAGATGCACCATTTAAAAAAAAAAAAAAAAGAATATTTGAATTTCAGGCTACAGTTTTTATGAAAAGAATGTAATGCATCCCGGAGCTCAGAGACCACCGGGGTTGTATTAATTGATGTCCAGAGATGAGCAAGTCTTCTATTTTAAATCAGTCCTCCTCCTGCAAGAAGCATGGAATAATAAGAGGGGCTGTCAGCAGAGTACCAGGTGAACATTGCCGTGAGCCAAAGGGCTCTCCCTGTTCCTAGAGCTCTTTTTGGAAACAAGCAGCTATCAAATCAAAACATATTTACTTGATGCAACCAGTAGTGAAAAGACTGATGTGAGCAAATGCCACAGTACAAACAACAAATTTTGCCTCTGATAGACTGGTTTCCACCAATGTATTTTTATGTTTTTTTAGTGGTTAGAATATGGGCAGGGGAAAAAGCCAATGCTTTAGAAGCTCCCCTCAGCCTGATAAAGGTGAGGAATTAATGCTATTCCAAGTCAATGCTCTTCAAGCAGAACTCTGATAACAGTAGTTAGTTAATCTTTTTGTGTCTGCCTGTTTGTGGGAGATCACATTGGGTTTGTCTTCAGCCTGGTTTGCTTGAACAGCACAGAAAGCCCAGCTCAAATACTTATTTTGGTCAAGCAACACTTTAGAAAATTACTGATGCTGCCTTTGAAAGCTCTGCCTATTTTACAAAGCGGGGAGGGGGAAAATACTTAAAAGTCAATGATATGAAACTAACTAGATATATTTGAAATATTGATTACATATATCTTCTGAAATAGGGTAATGGGATATTCCTAGATGCTATATGCATGTTTATATGTCTCTGAAATGTTTGATTAATGTGCACCTAATCTTTCTTTCTGTTAATAGACCATTGTATTTCTTACTGAGAAATGAATTATTTGACCACTGGTACAAGTGGCTGAGAGAAGACCATTTATAATGCTGCATCTTCAGCTAGTGTTTCTTCAGCAAGTAATCTTTGACCTGGAAAGCCATTTCACTGAAAATGACTAATTTTGTCAATTTTATTTTTTGCTTTGAATATGTTTTTCTGGTGGCAGTCTAATCTATCCTAAAAGACTTACTTTATACTTTACAATATTGGTAAAACATAATAGAAAATAGACAAAGGAAAACATTCATGAAGTAAAACTTCAATTCCATTTGTGGAGATGTTATCCCAGAACTTTGAATTTAGAAGTGCAAAGAGATGTATTGGTATGCAGAAAGTTAAAAAAACACAAACAAAAACAAAAAAGAAAAAAAAAAACCAACCCAGAATTGACTAACCCATGTTTTTATTTGTTCATAAAATATATTGTCATTCTACACTGGTTTTGAGTTTGCTTTCCATTTTTATTTTAAGATTATCTAACATTTGAGTATTTTCATCATTTTCTATTCCAGTTGTTTCGAGCAACATCACTTTTCACATCTCTCAAAATTGTTTAGTTAGGAGATTCAACGAATCACAGGTACTGATAACAACAGTTGCTCTCTGCCAGCCTTGTCTGTATCAGCCCCAATCTTACCATTAAGGCTCTATAAGCAGCACATCTATATGCAGTGATTTTCAAAATTACAGTGCTAAACTTTCAGAAACAGGGATGTTCATCACTTTTGCACATTTGGTCGTAGGCTCAGCTGGAAACACTGAGCATCACACAGGCAAACAAACCATGACAAGCTACAGCTGTGGGACTGAGTGAATTTTGTGGAAAGACTGCTGAGGGTTAGTTTGCTCCTTGGAAACTTCTATAAGAGAAACCCAGCATTTGCATTTGGAGTTTTGAGAGCTCAATAAAGATCAATAGGTAACTAATGCAAAGGTCCAAACACTCTGAGTTTGGGTCATAGCCCCAAAGACAAGTCTTAGTGTCCAAACTCTCCTTTCAACCCACAACTAAAAAGTAGTAATCTGAATTTCCACCCACTTTAATAAATTTCACAGATTTCAGCCCACCCCACATCTGACATTCAGAGCCCTTTACAGAGTATTGAGTTGTCACTTAAAAGCAGAAGCATTTTAAAATGCAGACCTTTTGCTTTGAAAACAGGAAACACCCACTGAATCCACCTATCAGTAAAATCCAGCCTTGCATTGACTTCAGCTTCAGACTGGGGATGCTTGGGCCTTTTCTGACTTGATTTTTCCCTGGAATGACAAGAAGTAGTAGTAGGTTGCATGGTATCTGTTGGCTTTGACATGGAGCTTTTTTTATCCATTTTATAAGGTTCTTCCTATTGTGTCAACTCTGACTTTTGTTAAGCAGAAGAGGAGAACTTTAAATAAGGCTCTCTTCCTATCCCTCTCTTCAGCTCTCTTCAGACCTTAGACCTCCCAAGGGCTTTTGGAATCAGAGAAAGAGAAATAAATTTTACCCTGTCTGGAGAAGGCAATAGATGTGATCAGACTCTCAATAAGATTTATTTTAGGGTCTCTGTTAAAAGGAAAGTGGAAGGGGGAGGAGAAACTTTCCAGAAACCAGCTGTGTAGGAAGAGCAAAAGATTATGCACAGCTGGAGCATGTGAGATAATTAACTCCTGCCCCACCCCTTCTTCTTCCTCTTCTTCCTCCTCTTTCCCCCATGCTGTTATCTGGGGAGGTGATAAACTCCCTGGTGGTGAAAAAGGTTAAGGAAAGTGTTTGGTTACTTTTTTGAAGACATGATTTTGTAATTCAACAAGCTACTTCTGAGCTGAGAGAGCTGGGAAGGAGCAGCTGTACCTGCCCAGTGAGTGAGTATGAGTAAGTACCTGTGTTAAGGGCTGATGCTGATACTTTTTAGCTGTGCAAGTAGTGTAGCTAGCTATATGTACTTAGCAAATTAAAGGTAAAGCAGTCTTCTTATTGTAGCAAAAAAAAATTTATGGGCCATTGATTTTTATTCTCAAAAGCTTCTGCTGAAATAGAGAAGTATCTGTGAGAAGCATCCCAAAACATTGCCATGTAAGCCACTCTAAAAACCTGGGGTAAATCTCTGCTCTGTGTTTTGAAGTATAAGGAATGCAGGAGAAGCTGGAGAAGGTCTGACCTCCAGTGAAGCCAATTCTGCTCTGGTAAGCCATGGTCCTCCTGGTTTGCAATGGAATCAGAGAGAAGCCTTGCTTGAGGGAGATGATGTAAGAAATGGTTTCTAGAGATTTCTAGTCCTCTATTTTGAAAGAGGCCTATACTTTGATACAAAGAAAAAAAAAGCAGTCTTTATTATTTAAGAAAGATAGCTCCTAAGCATTTTTATCAAGCCCAATACTAAAAAAGGGAAAAGAAGCATTGAGCATAGCACAGGAAGCTTTCAAAAATTGGCTATTACAGGAACATAATCGTAAAGTACATTTCTCTTTAGAACATGCAAAAATGTTCTCTTTCCCATTTTGCTGCCTTGCTGCTAAGGTCTGGCAGAGGCAACTTCTAAAGTGCAGCTCCTGTACTTGAGGTGACATTAAAGCCTACTGGGACTGTGGATGTTGGGCTGGGTGCTTCTTGACCTGAACTGGGTACTTGTGTCCTGATGATCAAAGGGGATGAATGACACCATGCAGGAAGACTCGTCCTGAAAGCCCCAGCTCCTCCAGGCTTCTTGGAACTGTTCCTCCCCTCCCTGGGCTTGTGAGCAAGACCCTCCTTGCCAGGGTGCAAGGTGGTGTTAGCATATGATTCAGGATGGCACGATGAGCTGCTAATTAATGGAAGGAAAAGGCAGCTGCTGAGGAAGTGCCTGATTAATCCATACTGGAGCAAAAGAGGGTGTATGAAGCCTCTAAATTTAACACAACTTTAGGAAAGTGTGTCCTTCTTCAGGCTTGCTTGTGAGTCAATAGCTCTTGACATCCAGTAAAGCTGAAGGAAAACCTGGAAAAGCAATGCTAAGCTTTTGAGTGAAAAGTTCAGACACAAGAGGCAGAGAAATGCAGATACTTTGTTTTTCTCCTTGCTCAATTGCTTGGAATTTTTCCTTTTTTGAGCTGTGATTGGTATGTTCATACTCTCTCCCCCTAAGGGAAAGCCCAAGGACCACAGCTGGGCCTTGGCTCTGGGCAGGAGCTGTGCCTGCATTCCCATGGGCTGAGGGGACAGCAGTCCCAAACGGTGCCCATAGTCCAGGGAAATGTGATGGCATGGGAGCAGCAGGCAAACCTGCAAGATGGAGCACAACAGCTGTTTCTTGTGTGGAGTAATAGGCACCTTCCCACAGAGGCAAGTTTTACTTGCCTGGAAATGAGTTTGCCACTATTTTTCTCTTCTATAGATTCTTGTTCTCTTGTGTCCATACTGATCTGTTCCACTTGGTTTGGTTTTAGAAATAACTTTTTTATGCATGCAGCTTCTAACCCCCAGGTCCCTGCTTGTCACTCTGCAGCAGCCAAGAAAGGGCAGGCCAGGGCAACCTCCTGTAGTTGCTCGGGCACCTCTTGGACTGATGCTGTTGTGAACAATCCACAGAAAGATTGTAAGGGGGTAGTTATGCTAAGAATAATGAATATCAGTTATTCCAAAGGGAAAACTTAACTGGATGCTTGGGTACCTAGTCTGATAGTTAAATTATCTTAATTAACTTCTAATACCTCCCCTTCCTCTCCAGTGAGGCTACTAGCGGAAAGGAGACAGTGGACTCTGAAAAGAACCCTACAGAAAGCCTTCTGTAAGGCCTTCACATGTCAAAAATCAAGCTTTTGGTCCCATACCCCTTCAGGTAGATGGTGTTTCAAATGATAGTGAAACATTAGAATTAGGAAAGGATAGGGTTTTTTCCCTTCCTTACTGGTTTCTGAAAAGTGTGATTTACAAGCTGTCAATCATTTCCAAGGATCTCAGTCCAGTGTTTATTCAAAAATCATGTTTGGTGTAGCTGAAAGTGTTGTTACTGATGAGCAAGTCTGAATGCTGAGAATGAGAAATGATTGACCCCCTTTAAGGTAAAGGGGGAGACTCTTCATCCAGCAGAAGCTGCCACTGCAACAGATGCTGTTATAGCTTCTGACACTGATCGTGATGAGTGGTGTGTAATGTCAGTAAAAGATGAGAGGCTACAACAACAAAGTGAAGAAGAAGTCTCTGAACACGAATCCCGTGGTACCCTGGTAGCAGTTAATAGCCATGACTTCCCTGGCTAGAAATATGACTTTAAAAGTTCAGGTATTGGTTAACTTATCACCTATTCAGTAAATAAGCACAAGAGCTTGCTAATTAGTGATATACTATTATTTGACTCCAGATTTTTTTGTTTGGTTTTTTTTTTTAATAATTTTGGTTCCATTTTTCCTATGGCTTTTGACAAGCATTTCCTGGTTCTCTTTTTATTTCAGGTTCTCCTTTTGGTTAAATATAGTAAATATTTACAGAGAATAATTCATAGCAGAGCTGCACATTGTCCTGAATATTGGGATGCACTCAGGAGTAATGCATTTTGGGCCTCTTGCTAGCAATATCAAACAGTAAGTTTCCATGTGCAGTTATAAACTTTGTACCTCAGTATGAACAGTTTTAGGTTTCATACCCCCTCCCTCATTTTGCTACAGAGAATCCCTTGCCAGCTGTACTGGAGCAGCATGTGCCTGATGAAGGCTTCCAGGAAGCTGTTTGGGAGCTGTGTGGAGTTGGACCAGTAGTCCCAGTCTTAAAGAAATCTCCCCTGAGCAAGGAACCTTGAGTTACCACAAATAAATGTCCTTTTGGGGAGTAGCCTTTCACTAAAACCCCAAAACTGTTGATAGTGTTCACTTAGTGAACTATAGTGTCACCTGCTAGATGACAGAGTGGGTGGACTTTTTTATTGTTTCTCTTTCTGAAGGGATGTTCAGCTTTAAGCCATGATCTAACTCTTGTCCTCCCAGCTTTATTCTTACAAGTGGAATTAAAGTCTTTAAATTGTTCTGTAAGTTGTACAAATATTTACACTGCTGCAATGCATAAATCAGTCTCTTGTATGCATTAGTAGTAAAGCTTGATGTGGTTATATCCAGGTCTCTTGACACGTATGGATGTGGTAAGAATAAAGTGAGAGGAGATCCAGGGCTGAAATGTGACACCCCCGACAGCCCACAGTGCTGTGGCCACGTGCTTGTCCCTGGGTGGAGATGTGGCCCTGGCTCCTGTGATGAGGGATGTGTTGCTCTGTTTGCTGCCTCTGGTGAGCCCTCCCCATGGCCCCCCACCTTTCTGCCTCACAAGGACAGAACCCACTGCCTTCAGTGGGGCTTGACTGGCAGCCAGGCACCCCAAGGTGCTGCTCAGGAGCCAACTCCAGCCCTTGCCTCTGCTCCCAGCAGGGAAATGCCACAAGGAAGAACAGGGTCACCTCTACTTCTGCCCTTCATTTCTCATCCTTCTCTTTTTGTTCCTTTGTGCTTCAACATCTTTAATTGCTGAACTTGCTCTTGGACTCTGGGGTATCATAACTCTGTTTTCTTTAAATGCAAGAACTCTCGGTGTTTCCTGTTTGGGGACAGCGTGTTCAACAATGCAATTTTTCTTCATAAAAGTGCTTTCTCTCACATGAAGAATTTCACTTGTGTTTCTCCAGGAGCTACAGCAAATCCAGTTTGAGGGCACATGTTTTCACATGTTCAGAGTTTTTAAAAAAACACTATCTTCCTTATTTTTCTCTTTCCCCATTTTGCTTCCTTTGGGTTTGGGATTTGTGCCCGTATCTGTCTACACTCAGGACTGACTGGGGATCCAGATGCGTTCTGAAGGTCTGGATTACTGCTTCCCACTCTCTTCTGTTGTAGTGCCCCATGAAGATAGTTGTGGAGCTGGGTGGTAGGATCTGGGTATGTTTTAAGTGGTAACTGCTACATTAGTCATGCTTAATAGCTGTAATCAACAACACTATTTTTGTCTCCCAGTAGTGCAGAGGGTTTGTTGCAGTGGGGGTGTTTTGTGTAGGCACAGACCCCCTGAATGTCCATAAGTGAGCCAGGCAACTTTCTTTCCCTCCCATTTTGGGGTGTTTGGCCTCATGAGGTAGATAAGCTCAGCATTCTGCTCCCAAGGATGATGCTGTGATTTGTAAAGCAACTTCTCCTGGGTGGTAGGAACTGGTGCAGGGAGTCTCTCCCAAAGTTGCCAGTCTGCTGGTGGATGTGCTAGCCAGTCCCACGTTCCCATGCCATTAATGCTGAGTGTTGAGAGCAGCCTGCTGCACAGTGCCAGCAGCTGCAGTTCTTTCAGCCTGTGAATTCCCCAGCCTTCCAGCCTTTGACACTGACACTGTACTTTCTCCTCCAAGGCAGGAGGACATTTTAGTTATTTGTTAGTGAAACACAGACAAATAAAACTTTTCAGAAGGCCTCTTGCAGAAGCCTGGTAAGGCACTGTTTCTCTCCTCCCAGCTGCGATCACTGCTAGGTGCTGTGACTTTCTGGAGTTTCTGTTGCTGTCTGCACACCAAACAAGGCTTCCCTTCCTACTCCAGCCTTCCCCCCCAGGAACTGTCCCTAGTTCAAAGACTCCTCTGTAGGTCCATGGGCCTTCAAAGAAGACCTTCGCTTTGTATGGTGGCTTTGATCCAAATGAACCTTGGAGGTTTAACTGCCAGATAAAAGTAGAGTGCATTAACCCCCACAATTGCTCTAATGAAGCCAGGGTGAAGTTGTGAAGTCTGGGTCACAACTAATGGATGAGCCATTAACACTTCCCAGGCACAACAGCACTTAAAAATATCAAACAGAAAATGCATTTAGTGACTTTCAGGTGCAGAGCTGGTCACACTGTTTTGAGAGCAAGCTGTCATGAAAAGATTGCAATTTCATTGCCTCTCCCCTACTCTGCTTCCTGCCCTCCATGTATTTACATTTAAGGTCAACTCTTCCCAGGAAGGTTTTTGCTGTCATGAATCTGGCAGATGGCAGGTAACTTTTGTTTAAGTGCTTAATACTTCAAGAACTCATGTTGATCCAGAAATTTTATTTCCAAGCTTCATTTCTGATTAACAGTTAGGTTAGAACAGTTAGGTTCTATTGCTGGTTTATTCACTGAAATTATAATAGAAAGGTTTGAGGTCCTAGTTTCTATCTGAAAGGATTTCCTGCTGCATAAGGTAATTTTTTCCTCCAACACCAAGAAACTGGATTAAGATCAGTTGCTTTCCTGCATGAGGCTGAATGCCCTGGGTGGACAGATAGTGGAACCCTGTCCCAGAGAGTATGATTTGTAGATGTTTTGCTACAAAAATTACTGCTCACCCTCAGTCTACTTTCAAGAGACAGAGGAGCCTGTTTAAATAGCATATGTTGTTGCTGAATGATGGAGACTGTTTCAGAGGACAGCAGGCATTTGCTGGCACGAGTTTGCTGCCTTGGACTAGGATTCAAGCTCCAAACATGGCTTTGTGGAAGTGAAGACCTGAAAAAAAGGACTCTCCAAAATTCTCTGGGGTTGCTTCTTCTGACAGGAACTTACTAGAAAGCCTGGTTATGTTGCAGGCCTTGTTCTGGGCCTTTGGCACTGACTGCAACCTGGATTATGTTCTCCATAAAATAAACTTGAGTGCTTTTCCTTCCCCCTTCCCCCTTTTCTTTTTCTGGCAAAAAGTTACTTGAGCTGGAGCTAGCCTGTGAGCTGACCCTCTGTTGCCATGGCTGAGCCTCTGCCCTGCTTGCACTCCCCATGTGTGGGGAGAGGCTCAGCCATGGATCTCTGCCATCTCCTGAGCAGCCATGCTGGGGCATTGCTGAGGTGGCCTCCCTGTGATCTCATGCTCAGCCCTTGTGGCCGCTGTTCCCTTGCTGGCCTCTGGAAAGTTTTCATCCCAGGCACCCCTGAAAGACATTTCTGTTGCACTTGGGAAACACTTTCAAGCTGAGGTTGAGTGCATGTTTTATGCGTGTGGCCTTGTTGCAGCTCTGAGTTAATTCTGCCCACCTGGGAGAGGATGTGGGTCATCAGGAAAGCTGAGGGGAGCAGAAAGCTGAGGGGAGAAGCCTGTGAAACTATATCCATGCAGATGCACCAGCCCCTGCCCTAAGAGCTGGATGATTGTATAAGGCTGTAAATGAGTAATTCCCTTCCAGCTCAGCAGTGCTGTGATAAGCTGTGTCACAAGTTTAAGCTTTCACCTGCATGTGAAGAACCTCCCTTCCCAGCTGTGCATCTTTTGCATCTGCCTGGCACAGGCAGGCTGATGCAAAAGCCCCTGTGAAACGTGGCTTTGCTGTGCTGGCATCTCCTGGAGCTGCAGATGAAGATACATTTGCACAAAATGCTCTCTGCTACTCCCTCAGCTTACTGGAATGTACAGGTTGGATTATGGAGTTGTAAAGGGAAGATGTATGTCTTAATTTCCTGCCAGCGGTTTGTTAGTCTATAAAAGTGAAATACAGAATTGTTATTTAAGCCTTCTTTGTATGATTGTTTTCATACTGAGCAAATACTGCATACTAAAATTCCAAGGTGGGATAAGAACAGAGGCAGTAGCATTCCTGTTAAAACCTCACCCTGCTTGGTAGGATGTATCTCCTGTCTAATTCTCCACGTGCCTGTCAAACTTGTACCACTATCCACAAGCAGAAGAAGGAACTGCTGCTGTAAAATTACATAGCCTTTAGACTTCCAGATGAATCCTTAGGGCATAATTTAAGGAAACGGGGTCATGTGCTGGACACTGTGTCTTGCATGATGGTGTCATTATCTCTTATGTATTAGCAGGTTACTAATGCTGACATCTAATTAGCACCAAGAAACTGATTAACTCTCAATAGGGTCAAGAGAAAGAAGAAAAATAGATCTCAGGCAAGCAATTAGGTCACTTATTTAATAAATTAAAATACTTGTGATTATAAGCTCACTCTATCATTTTTTTTCTGTACTGCTCAGCTGAAGGCAGAAACAATGATAAAATAGTAAATGTAACGCCATGTTAATGGCAGCTTATTCAAAACACGGAATGCAAAATAAACCCACCTGAATTTTCTCTAATGGACAATTTATCATCCAAAACAGATACATTTTTTTAGAAGAAAAGTTGCATTCAAATACCAGTAAAATAAATGGAGTCTATTCAGATTTCTTATTCTTGTGATTGGGCTGCTCCACAGTATGGAGGCCAAGTACATAAATGATGCTTCAACACACATTTGTTACGTCAGATACTTATGTTTATTGTGTACCTTTTGCAAACTAATCTGAATGCTCAGAAATGGCAAATCAGATGAATATTGTGCAGGCAGCAGTCTCCATCTTCTTATACATCCCCTCTGCCAACTAATTTTTTTAAAATACGGCAAGACTTTGTTTGTTTTTGTGAAAATGAGGTAAAAAGCACCTATCTATGCTATCAGGTGGTGCATTCCACGCACAGAACCTGGTGTTTGCTGCCCTGGCTATAGTGACACAAAAGGGTTTGGCTTTTCATGCTGGAGTAGCCTTTCAGAGCTTTCTGATAGACAAGTTGCCCATACTTCCTTCTTGCATACCCAGTTTAAAGCATTTCTTAATTGGGTTCATTTAAATGCTAATTTTATTGAATTCAGACTCCTCTAAATCACAGAGGTGAGTTCTTGTCAGACTCCTCCAGTAATAATAATATTTCAAAAGGTTTGGAGCTCAGATTAGGTTTGGACAAACACTAGAAGGTCTGTTCACATGTGCAACATTGACTGCAAACCATTAAGTTTCTGGTGCCTTGCTTCTTGTGCAAGATCTCTTCTTCCCTGCTGCAGGCTCAGCTTCTTTGTCTCCTGCTTTGAAACTCTCTTGCTTACAATTTAAAGATCGCCCCTTCCCCCCCCCCAATAAAATCTATGTCTGTCTGATGTATATGTATATATATACAAGGAAGTGCCCACATATTTGTAAATTGAGAACTGTACTTCCTTACGTAGCCATTTTTATGGTTTGCTGGCTATAACTTTTTGCCTGAGAACTGCATTTCAGTGCACAGTCGATGGCACCACATGATTACCCTGTGCATGTCACGTGGCGTTTAACTCACTTGTGCAGGTATCTGTGGAGGCTTTTGACTGTGCTGGAGACTTGTAGAAGTGTGGTTTTCTGATCAGCGTGGAAAGTGGTGCCTGCAGTGTCTGCTGGAGGGAGCAGCCCATGGCATGCTTTCACCCCTGGCCTTCCCTTCCTGGGCTCTGGCCACATGAAGTACAGGTTTTGCTCTTGGAAGGAGTGCTTCCCCCACCTTTTTTCCAAAAATGCTTTTAGAAGATCAAGAGGATAATCAGACCTTTACCAAGACTCAAGATCAGTTTGGAGCTGTTAGAGACGGGCTTGGAGGGAACTTGCTGCTTCTTCCTAACTTGTTTCAGTTGCAGTAGGGACAGTGGCTGGGGAGGAACCTGGTGAGGCCAAGCTCATGCCCTTTTGAGCAGCCTCCAGAAGCTGCCCTCTCCCCAATCCTGTCCCTGGATGAGCTTTGCTTGACTATCAGTGCCACCATGGGCACGGGGGTGGTCCTGGCTCTTGCTTAAAGGTGCTCAGAGGCAGGGGAAATGCCTGGGGCCAGTGAAGCTGAGTCACTGATGTGCTCCCACTAGCACTGGTCCTCCAAGAAATGGTCTGATGAGTCCCTGGAAGCAGCAGCACACTCTGAATGCCTGTGGCAGGTCCAGAGTTAATTCGAGGCTTACACAACTGTCTCTAAATATAAAAATCAACACAACAAAGGTCATTTAAAAGAACAGGAAAATAACCTCTCAAAATGTTTTGCTTTTCTTAATGTTCTCTTCTTGTTATTAAAACAAATATATCGATGATGAAGTAGAGTATGTAGCATCAAGCAGTGAGAAATTAATCATTGGTACCTAGTCTTAAACAGTTGATTTTTTTTTTTTGAGAATGTCTTGAAACAGTTGTCATAAACACCAACAAATGCAAAGCAGCTTTCAAGATGACTTTTTGTTATAGGCATATTCCTGAACTATTCATCTGTGTTAAATGCATTTTGCCTTGAATCATATGTCATGTTGCCAGAAAAGAGTTGTTTCCATGCCAACTCATTTGCAACATGGGGAAAAAAAATCAAAGCTACTAACATCTGCAAGATGTCAGTACTGATATAAGCCACTTGCAATGAAAAACACAGAACTGCGGGAGGGTTTGCCAAATAGGCACTATATATAGGGTAGAATGTCATAAACTAATTGCCGAACAGTGCATTTCCATTCCTTTTTTGGCTGTATTCTTGATCTAATCTCTTTGCCAGAAAAGGCTTGCAGCAAAAGGAGCATCAGTGTCATCCACATGCATTTCTCTTGTAAAGAAGGAATTACTTGGATTTGTTTTTGGCTCAAGCCTCCAAAAAAAGCCAGTTAATTTAAAACATATAAGAACTTGTACAAGAAACTGCTGCTTCACTTTCCGTACTATTTCCTTTCAATTCTCTCGGCTGCGGGGTCTCCTTTTATAAAGGTCCTATTCATCAGCAAGATTAATGAGACCTGGTGTCTGAAACTGTGGATTCCATTTCACAGCTACTATTTCCTCTGCATTCTCCTTCCCACCCCCATGCCTTCTTTTTTTTTTTTTTTATAAAAGAAGATTGTTCGTTTATTATCGAAGTATTATGAAATGCCAGAGGCTGAGGCGCTGAAGCCTGAGCAGTTCAAATATCAAGGTATATTTAAGTTTAAGGTGATCCAAGCATTGCTGTATTTGGAGAGACGTTGAAGGTGGCATTACCTTTCTTTTTTGTCTTTTTGGAGGTATTAAAACAGTTCTAATTCTCAAAAGTTGTCTTTAATATATTGTTGTAAATCCATTCTTTTTATATCTGGAGGGTATACCAAGTCACCTATTGCACAGGTTACCAAGTCCATTGTCTCCTCTCACATCGCTGTGTCAGGGCATTTCCTCGTTGTGATACACGAGGTTTGGTTTGTGGGGAGGGACGGGACTGGGGGAGCCACATCAGCAGACAGACCTCTGCAGCCAGGTGATCTGGTGGACACTTCGAGTTGCCTCATGATCCCTGCACTAGTTCTGTGCCCAACCTCCTTGCTAGTCTTGGGCAGAGGGGAGGATGCTTTCCTCAGTGGATAGGCTGCTCGCCAGCCCCCTTGGTATGTGGGGTGCTGTGGCATGGTGCTGCCAAAGGGCTGTTGGCAAAGCCTGTCCCGTGGTACAGAGCTGGTGATAACACACCACAAGGTTTCCAGTTAGTCACGTGTAATTGCTATATTTCACAAAGGAATATTCATGCTTTCTGAGTATTGCTTACCCCATGAAAGCAATTACCAGAGTTGTCACGGTGCCAGTGAACAGAAAGGAGTTAATTTCATGGGAGTCGTCTTTGCATAAGAGAGATTTGAAATATCAAATTGAAACATTTATGGCAAAACCTTTTGTAAAGAGAAGGTCTTGACTACCTATACTTGTTAGTAAGGTAGAGGGGGATGGGAAGTAACTGATCTACTGTATTTCAAGTATTTCCATAATTTTACTCCTACTATTTTTAGAATGATAAAATTCTCATAGATATAATTTTTATACTTCATAAAGATCTCAATCCAAATTCATATAACTTTGCTTTATTAGATGCTTCTACTGAGACTTTTTAATAGAAGACTATCACAGGCAAGCAAAATTGAGAGCAAATGTAGGAATTGATTCCTATAGCACGTTATTTATTTCACCGAGTTTTGAAAGTTAAACCTCGAGTAAGACCACTTAAGGATATGAAAGATTACCTGGATTTTTTTTATTTTTTTTTTTTTTAATGAGAATGAAATGCTGTGAGCTTTGCTGTTACTGAGCAGAAGTTTAGGTTATATCATCCAGAGAATATAGCACACACCTCATAGTGTTGTTTTTCCATGCAAGTTCAGTGTGTGTATGTATTTATATGTATATACATATCTTGCATATATGTTAATATTCACATTACTATGTGTAATAGGCTGGTAAACAATGTTAAATTGGGTTCCAACTGAAATACATTGTAGTTAAATTTCTGATACAATGGTAATTGAAGAGATTAGAAGGCATTTAGCTTCTGCTTCTTCATATGTACGTGCTTTGTACAGTGACAACAGCATCCTTTTAACTAAGCAGTTTATTTTTCTTTCCTGTGTGTGTACTAACTCAGTAGAGCAGGAAAACATCTTTAGAAGAGGAAAATATGACTGTAAAATGATTTTTAAGAGTTCATTTGAAGTCAGTCGGGCACAACACCTAGAAATGCTTTAAATTGGATTTTTTCTTAAATCAGATTTCAGGTTGACAGTGTCCCATACTGTTATGCCCAGAATTATAACCTGGAATTCTGTTGCACTTTGCCTATCGCCACTCTCAAACAAGTGCTGCATCTCTTTCCCTTTGCACAAGCATTAATGCAACAAGAATAGCTCAGTGTGTGTATGGTGAGCCTTGAAGAAAATTGAGTGTATTTTCAAAAGGGTTTTGGCTTCTAGAAAATTACATGACAAGAAAGTGTTTATAAGGAAGGGCTGGGGTGTGTTCAGATGGAGGCCTGGCTCAGCAGGTCTGTTGGGAAGAGCCTGCAAACCCCTGCCTTGCTCGTTACTCCCCAGGCGGGGGAAAACAGCCCTTCCTCTTGTCCCCTTTTCGCCCTGCTAACGATGGCACGGGCGAGGTGAGGTCGTGGTGAGACAAGAGCAGCATTGGCCTTTCTGCAGCAGGGCTCAAAGTGCTCCTTGTGGGATAATTGACACAGTTATGCAATTACGGACACTTAGCATGAGGGTGGATGAGCTCTTGACCAAAGGGGTTGATCGTGTCACGCTTCTCACTCGAAATAAATATTCAATACTGCTTAGCTATACGATTAGAGAGAAAATGGCCAGCTGCAGGAACCTGAAGACACAAGTTTCCAGGTTAGAATCCTGTCTGAGCACAAAACGTAGAAATGTGTGCAGGGAAATGCAGATAGGTAAAAACACATGGTCCTGAGAGACGCCAGCCTGTGTTGTAACTTATGATACTTGCTACCATTCCTGTAGCATCCTCCATTCTTTTTCCAGGTTTGGCGTCAAATGAAGTTGACCCCAAACGTAAGTTCCAGTATTAAGGCACAGTTGTGCCCTAAGAGACTATTCTGGTAGCTAGGATTTCTTAAGGTGAAACTCTCATTCTTTATTTTTCAGAGAGATGAATAATGGCAGACAAAGCAAATCTGCTGCTACCTGTCTCTAGCCTTTTGCTTCATCTGAACTCCTGTGGCTTCCCCTCTCTGAATGTCAGGCAGTGCCATTGCCCAGGTCCTGCTCTATCTCCATGCTGAGCCTTTACCCACCATCTGATTCATCACAGCGATTTTTCATCTCAATTTGATATGTGAGCTGCTGGCTCCACTGCTGTGTCACGGCTGTCGCTAATTTGGCATGACTCGCATTGTGGTAGGTTATTCAGTCTCTGTTTTTCTTTTTAAGAGTTTTGAACCTGAGTCCATCTCCTAGGTAGGGAATTGTCCTCACTTAACACAAGCACTTTACTGATTTTGCTGTATTGTGATCACAGAGTTAGTTTTAAAATAACGTTTGTGTCTACTACCTGCATTTTCTAAGGCAGTGGTTACTTGATGAAATCAAGGATTGCTGCTAGACTCTTCTGCTGGAAGTGCCTTCCTCATTCTTGCCTATAGCAGGGAGGAACTAAAAGGGCTCACTTCACTTAAATAAAAAATCCAGGATAGCTTGATTTTTATCAAGGTTTTGTTTCTGTGATTCAGTTGTCCTAAAGATCCTTGATCCATCAGTAAGAGATGTTACTGAGCTTTTGAGATTTCTGTGTGATGAGAGCATGACAATGGAGCCTGCAGGTGATGTATTGTGGTGCTCTTTTCCATGAAGACTGGGGGCCTGCGTACTGGTTTGTTTTTCAGGGCAGGTCAAATACACAGCTATCCTGTTCTCTGGTGTATTCCTCAAGCATTTCTTAAAATCTTACTGTGGTTAAGTTAGTTGCTTCCTGCAATCTTTTGTAGCTCCTCTTTGTAATAAGCAAGTTTCATTATGCCTTCACCTGATAATTTAATATTTTGATCAGATTACCTTTGAACCCTAAGCCTTTCAGCGTGTTTTTCTGACTTGGATGATCTTCCATATACAGCCTTCAAGAGAATAGTTTTTAGAGGGTTTCAAGCCAATCATTCAAATGAGATCTTTACCAAATTGGTAATTCATCACCTGTTTGAAACTGCAGTGGCTTTTACATCAGACCAGCCATTCCAACATAACTGAGCCCAGGGTGAGCATCCTATAACTGTCCGCTTTGGTCTCCCAATTGACTGCACACTGTAGTCTTTGTGAGCTTATATTTCTCCATGTATTTTCTATGATTCTGTGTCTTTTTTTTTTCCTTTTGCTTTGAGTGAAGGAGTTGCTCCTTTTTATTTAAAAAACATGCATCTTCCTCAGGTTTTCGTGTTGTGCTTCTTACTCTCTTTGCTAAACTTTACCAGCTACTGCTATCAGCACTGAATCTGAACTTCTCTGCCATTTGAGGACCCAGGGTGCCAGGTGTTATCTCAGGATGTCATTACTCCTACTCTCAATATTTTTGGATAGAATTATTTCTCAGTAATTCTTAAAAAAAAAAAAAAAGGAAAGAGAAACACTCAAACATTGGCCCTTTCTTCTTTATTCCTAGTAAATCCTGTTTCTTTAAGTCTTGTTTTGCTCCTGGTAGGCTTCACTTAGAGAAGATTCTTGCTGTAGATTTCAGTGGGTTGCACAGGGCTCTTGCTTAGGAAGCCACCAACACCTCTCTAATCTTTATGTTCTATTACTGATGTTAGTGTTTAAAAAAACAAAAGGGCAGTAAATCAGGTTGGCATTAAAAATTCGCCTTTTCAAGGTGACTGTAGTGAGGTTTCTATACCTGTAATTTTTCAATTAAACTTTGTTTAAATATAAAAAAATAAAGGAACATGTTCCTCTTGCAACTCTTTCTCAGCATCCTGGTAATTTTGAATAAGCTTACTGTTTTCTTTTCTTTTTTTTTTTTTTTTTAAATACAGTAAGAGCCTTGCAACTATTTTTGGACCAGCTTTTTTTCAATCATATTTTAGCTATGTGAGGTTCATGAGGAGATATATAGTTTCAAAGAGAAAGAGAGCTTTGAAGAATTTCTTGTCTGTAGAAGGATTTGTGTGTATGAACTCCTTTTCTCCCTATATTCACATGTCTAGAGTAAGATATTATTTCAACTTACAAAACTTGTTTTACCTCCATCTTGAGATCATTATACTTAATGATTCTCATTGCTACAAGTTTGTTTCAGTTCTAGCAGTGCCCACAACAGGTGATAAGTATTTCCAAACACTTAAATGCAGTTCTGAGCAGTTTATAATCCTCTGTCTCCAGGAATCCACATCTGACGCTTGCTTTAAATGTCTTGCTGTCCACTGAGGGAAATACCTATTGGAGAACCATGCAAGCCCTAGGGGTACCAGTGTTCCCTCCATCTCAAACAGATAAGAAGTATCTATCTCCTGCATGTCTGCTTGGATAGGTTTGCTTTATAAGAAAATATGATTTGATCAAACACAGTTGCTTTAGGTTGTGGTCAGGTTCTGATACTCCCTGGTTAAACAGCAAAGTACAATGTCTCCAGTTTGGAGATTCCTGCTGGAGGGATTGCCCCTCAAAGGCATTTCTGAAACACTAAACCTCAAGTCCTCTGAGCTGAATGAGTATTTGCCTTGTGCCTTGATAAAGTCAGTCTTGCTTCCTGATGGAGCTCTGTCACAACAGAAATGGTGTTGCTCTGCAGATGTTAAAATAGCACAGCTTTGCTTCCTGCAAGCAAACCCAGTGTTGCTCCACCAGCCCATCTCCTGCATGTAGGGGAGCCAACATCATCAACAAGAGATGTTACGCTACTATCTGCTTGCAAATAGAAATGGATTTGCTTTGATTTCCCTCTGTAAATGCTTTGTTCTGTGTTTCAGCACATTTTAAGCTTTCTATTCTGTGTTAGCAGTTAGAATTTTCAGATTGGAGCACAGGTATTGCAGAGGAGGGCCAGAATTAATTCTGTGCTAAAAGAGCTGTTCTAAACAGAAATTGTGCTGATGCGCTTCCCCTTTTCACCTTACACGGGGAGATTTTATATGCATCACCTTGGGTTTACTGTAGGCTGTGCAAATATCCCTTTTGCAACAACTTTAGGCTATGTATGCCATATTTAAATACTACAAGTAAGGGGTTGTTATGAGCATGCTTTACTGATGTGAACTGCTTTGATCACTTTACCCACTAGATGCTGTGACTGAGCAGCACAGGAACACACAAAGCATTAGCTGATATTGCTAGTGAAAAACAAAACCAAACAAAGCCAACAATATGTAGCACAGTCTACTCTGGAGATAGCATTCCTATTAAGAGTGTGGTTATTAAGCTTGAAAAGCCCAAATACATGCACTTCTTTTTAAAGTTTAATCTCGTCCTTGAGAACCTTATATGAAGCCATTAGCACTAAGAAGAAATCTACTGTCAAGAAATGGCAGTAAGGGACTAAATTGAAAGCAGAATGGGAGAGTCTTTTTGCTCCACTGTGCCAATTATGTTGCCACTTTTGTTTCTGCACTGCAAGACTGATAGGGATCTACAAATGCTTAGATCCCAAGGGATTTGAGCACGTCTGGTGAAAATTGGAAATCAATAGGAGTCTATAATCTCAAGCAAACTGCATCATTTTCATGGGGGTGAATGATGGCAGCTATCCAGAGATGCTATGGACATGGTTCCATCAAGTGTATTTGTTGGAGCCTTCTGCTCAACATGAAAAGTACAAGGTCCTGGTTTCTTGGCAAATTAAGCATATGACTTGCCTCTCAATTAGCAAGGGAAGAGAAAAATGTTCACTGACCTTTCCATTCAGATGAATATTTTGTTGCTAAAGAGGAGGATTCATTTTCTGGATGTGAATTTTAAATGTATTGGCAGTCCTGCTGAGGAGGCAAATGTTTAGTTTTCAGTCCTGTCACTAGACTGCAAATTCATCTCAGGTCTGGCTTGAAGCAAGTTTCATCTCCAAAGCTGGGAGGTAATTTAGTTTCCAGGGTTATTCTGTCCTGGCTTTTGCTTAAGCAAAGGCTACCAATTCAGTGTGACAATGAGAATTGATATCCACTAGGGGCCAAACTATGCCCACCAAAGGCTTGATTTCCTTTCTGAAGCACATTTCTTCACTAGCAGTTGAAATTGCATGATTTTTTCTTTTTTTTTTTTTTCTTTTTTTTTTTTGAGCCCACTGCTTGATGCATTCAATTCCAGACTGTCCTTGAGCTCTTCAAGTCTCAGCCTGAATCCACAAGATACAGTTCACTTGTTCTAGAGAAATGTGCAGCAATTATGAATATTATGACTGTATTTGTCTATAGGGCAGGCAGGCAAGATATAAAAGTCAGTCTATTGATGACAAATATAAAGGAGATGTCAGTTTTCAGAGATGGGGGAAATTATGTCTATTGAAGGCTCAAATCCAATTTTTTCAATGTGTGTAATAGCTGAAATGATCCTGCTCCCATGTTGAAGAAGGGATTGTGAAAGAGCTCAACGGGAGATGGCTCAGTAAGGGTCTGATTCAAAGCTCAGTGAAATCACTGGACATTCCTTCAAGCCAGACGTGCTCTTGGACCGTGTGCCCCTTGTACATCTCTCTGCTTCCTTCAGTGTTTGAGGAAACTGACAAATGGAGGAAAGCACTATTGAGCCACACCAAAGCACACACAAATGTCGATGGTTCTTTATGGTCATTGGCAAGCAAACTCTAATGCTGCAGGCTGTTAATGGGAACTTGGCATAACCATTATCATGTATCTTTCCATAGACTCCAAACCCAGGAATTCTGAGGTTGTTCTTGAGCTTTTCTTTCTCCCACAAGGTACTAACAAATGAGCTATTGGATTAGTTACAGCTTTCATTAAAATGTAATTAAAAGATGTCATACTTTTATAGTCGGACTCAGCTGTAGCCAAACATATGGGCATAGTAAAACATTTCACAGAACTGAAAGATTTTGTGGTCCTGCTGAGAAAATGATAGCCTTACAGCTTCTCACTTAATTATTTTAAAATTAATAATAGCAATTGTTTAAGTTCCCCTCATTCTAACAGAGCAGCTTTTAATACTCCTGGCTGAAATGCTCAGTAGTGAAGGTAGTTACACTGCTGTGGGTATGGAGAGCAGCTCAGGGTCCTCAGTCCTGCTGGTTCTTACAAAAGACATCTTGGTACCTTGTGCACATGCATGACACATTGCAGGTGCTCAGGGGAAGGGACGTGAATCCCTGCCACTCCTGTCTGGGGAGGACATCCTGGCTGCCAGGTCTGACATACTTTCAGCATTCTCCACTGCTGCAGCTGTGCCATTGGCAAATTACTCCGAGATGGAGACAGGCTGGGATGTTGAGTATTTAGGTCACTTCCCTAGAATGGGAAGTATGTCTGTGGCTTTATTACAGTAATTTGAAGTTGTACAAAGTCAAGTAGCTGAAAGAGGAGGGAGATCTCTGCTAATAGCCTGGTCCTGGTGCAGTTGGGCACAGGAGCTGCAGTTCAAGTCATTGCTCAAGAGCAGGGATCCCAGTAGGGCCCCCCATGTCACAAAAGGCTTTGGGTTATACAGTTTTCCATGCTGGCTCTTGGCACAAGCACCAGTGCCTGGCTGTGAGGGGTGTGTTCCTGCGTGGGTGAGCCTTGCCCTGGGCTCCTGCTGGCTGCAGCCCTCCGTGTATACACAGGTGGAAGAAGGGGACAAGAGCTGCTGCCTATCCAGGCCACTCCTCTCCATGGAGCTGGCTGTAAACAAGTGGTGGGAAATTTTTGGGGGAAACCAAGGGTCTGTGAGCCACAGGCCTTAGAGATGATGAGACACTGGCCTCCTGTGCCTGGACAGCTGGAGATGGGGAGCCAGGCTTCCACCCAGGACAGGGCTGGGCAGAGAGTGGTGCCGGCAGCAGGGGGGTGCTGAAGCTGCTGCTGCTGTATCTTGGAGTGCAGGGACACTCAGTGTGATCCCCACAGCACCCCTGCTCTGCCTTCTCCTCTGCATCACCCTGAACACCAGCCAAGGAGGGATGCCTGGAAGGGACACCTTGGGATGCAGACTTTGTTCCCCTCATTTTTCAGAAGAGAATAATATTCAGCTTCTCTGAAGATGTTATCTATTTGCAATGTTCTCTGTACCCCACCCTGGGAGACAGCTAGGGCACTTTGAATTATAAATGCAGAAAGAGTTCATTCTCTGAAAGTAGTCAGGGGAATGCTCATTTATTCTAAAAGGTTCACAAATTTTAACGTGGATTCAAAAATTTAATTTAAATATGCATTACTTAATGTTATACACTTTTTCCACTTCCTTGTAAAACTTCTTCAGAAATGAGAAATCACATTCTGTATCCATTGCAGGAGGAAAAAAATACAATAAACAACCTTACTGTAATCTATTTGCATGGATTGCCTGAACGTTTATAAGTAACTAATCTGTTCAGGGGAACCAGAATCAGCCCTCATACATGAAAAATGCAGAAGTTGCAAAATATAATTTGAGAAGGAATTAATGACTCTCCAGTAGCATCACATATTGCTAGTCCCAGGAAAAAAAGACTTTGTCACCTTGTATGTGATATTTGGATATTGAGAGTATTTGCTCAGTGTAGATACTGCAGTTGTTATGTATGCAACGCAATAAGCCCTACTCTTATTGGTGTTAATTAATTATCATTAATATCTGGGTAACAAAGCAATGACAACAAGGTAGAGAGGTTTCTCTTTGCCAGCAGCTCTGGCACGTGTGCCCCTGCCAAAGTCCTGCTCAGCCAGAAGTGAGCAGCCAGACACTCCCAACCTGCGTGCACCTGGATCATGCAAGAGTGAGACTGTTACTACTGGGGGCCAAGATAAACATTTCTGTGGGAGAATAAGATCAGTAGCATTGGCAGGATTTGAAATAGTGAGAGAAAGAAGTACATTTCTGCACTCTTGTGACTGGTACATGGAAAATGTTTCCATTTCACAAGAGCTGTTTTCCTGGAGGAAGCTATCAAAGTGTTACTTTAAACAAACTATCTCCTTAAGAGGACTGAACCAAACCTATTTTATCATGTGTGTAGTTTTCAAAAGGCCTGAATGTGAGCCAGAGCCCTCCAAATGCAGTGAATCAGGGAAGGCTAGAACATAAAACTGGCTAAAATATTCAGAAGTTAGAAATTAAACAGATTATAGTAAAGTCAGTTTTATTTTGGGTACAAATTCCAAATAAATGATACAGTGTAGGACTGACAGCTCAGCTATCATGGACATCTGTCTGGAGATTATTCCTTAACAAAAGAGTCTTAGAAATCATTCATATAGTTTGTATTCATGTCAGGTTTTGGTCACAGACAAATTCACATATTCAGCAATGTAGTTAATCTCCTAGATACCCACCACAGAAGAATAGGGATTAATACATTTATCTTGTAAAACAATGCAGTCCTCCTCTGAATTACAACCAGAAATTAGACTGGAGTTATCAAATATGCTCAGTGAGGTTATGACTCAAGTCACTGCATTGTTAAAATTCCCATCTCTTATCACCTCCCGTTTTGAGGCTGAAGCCATTGAGTGTCAGCTGCCAACTGGGTTTGCTGGAGTCAGGGAAGCGCCTTCTCCAGCAGAGAATTTCTGCACGAGGGCTTTGCCTTGCAAATGTTATCCACAAGTCCAGAAAAGGTATCGGGAGACGCCCTTGGACTTGGTGATCCATAAAACCTTTATGAAAGTCAATGACTGCTCCATCAGGGATTGAAGCCATCATTTACATGGCATGCCAGCAGTGATAAATCCATCCCGCAGATGTGTGGAGGACCAGTGGGTGTCATGCTGTTTGCCTGCTGAAGTCTCTGTTAAGCTCAGAAAAACTTACTCTAATCTCAACCTAAAAAAAAACCAAAACAAAAAATCCCAAACAAACAAAGCCAACCCAAAATAGAAATCAAAAATCCACTGCTATCTGTAAGGGAAGAAAATTTCTTAGCTTGTAGCATTGGAGAGGGGAGAGAGGAAGGGCTCCTTCCTTTCCTATTCCTTCTGAATGTACGTGGCACATATATTTATAGGTTAATGGTACCTTTGAGGAAATACAAATATTGCAGTGATTAACAGAATTTTTATTTTCTGCAAGCTGTGTTACAAAATCCACATAGTTCCTGCCTCCTAAATGATAATTAATCTGCTGGCGTGCATTGTCCGTCTCCAGATTTCCACAGCGTGACACTGGCGTTTCTCATTAAAACGAATCCTGGAGGTACTTTGTTATTGTTTAGACTGTGAAAACCACTGGCGGGTTTTTTTCCCCCTCTGTATGTTTTGTAAGTGCTAAATGCAGGAGGAATTTAGCACATTCTTTAAAGGACTACACATTAATAATACATTCTCAACCACAAAAAGAAAGTCAAACTGCTAAATGGTAGTTGTTTAAGTCAACAGCATACAGGAAAAGGCACTCTCCCTTTAATCTTTGCTACAAAGGGATGCCCTTGTAGTCAAGACAGTATCATCTACAAGTCGACCAATTCTTGCTTGATGCGTTGCTCTTGTGCTTTTTAATAGTGCTTTAGGGGGTTATTTCAACAGCATTGTAGATGACAAGGCTCAGATTAGTGAAACTTTTCAATTCCATCTTTGTTTTTGAAAAGGCTGCCTGCTGTATGAGAGCACTTGTAAGGCCTTTTTATGCATCTCAGTCTCTTGCCATAGGTAATTATTTATTAATGTAAACCCTGCAAGAAAGATTGACTGTGTCAAGAAGAGAGCAAGGAAATAATAACCTAATAAAATTCTACCCTGATGCCCTTGTCTGATCCCAGTATGAGAGTCAGTAGTTCTGTCTTTTTACCACATTGCATCAGCTAATTCCCAAATTCAAAAGCAGTTTTGTTCAGTAGTGCTAAGACTGTACCAAAACAGTCCCGCTATTGGGATCATGTTCCTGCCAGCTGATCAGTGTTGATAACATTAGTGCTGCTCTGCCTCTAAGCCTGTGGCAATGCTGCACTATTTACACAATACAGAGGATTAGGGTTTGTGGAGCCACTGGTGGTAGTCTGAAATCAGCTGTCACATGGATTAAATGAACAGGGGAATACATGCTAGGGAAGTGGGTTTACTTTGGGTTTAGGTTTTGTTTTCGCTCCTAACCCCAACAGTGCTGTAAGCTTCTCTCTCAAGTTGCTTTGATTTCAACACTTTCTTCTTTGTGCTTGGATGGGCAGCGCTGCCTCTGCTGCATGCTGGGGCTCCAGGCCCTGCCTGTAGGTGTAGAAGCTACACCCTGATACAGCAAACCTTGGGGCTCAGGGGAGGAGGCTGGAATTCTCCTCACTCCATTTGGCAGTGTGGTTAATTTCTGATTATCTATACACTCTGTGTGCTATGATCGTCTGTCTGGGCTCTGACACAGCTGTTTAGGGACATTGTTGTTCATGAATGTGTTTGAACACTTCTTGCATCTGCTGACATGGTCCTCCTCCATGTTCCCGTGGCAGCACCTCCCACAGGTTTGCTGCTCCCCGTGTAAGGAAGTGCTTTCTTTCACGTCTTGTGAATTAATCTTCATATTCCACCAGATACCACCTCATTCTCACACCACAGGGATGAATTCTGACTAAAACCAGGATGCTGCTTTGCACTTGTTCCACTCACAAGCAGTAGACAGGCTTTATTAAAAACTAAATTTAAATCTTGCAGCTCTGTAGAGAGTGAAGGTAGAGTGAGGTTTGCAAAGGCTTCTGGCAAACAGGAAGGTTTTGAGCTGTCAGGTTTTGAAAAGGCAGAAGTTTTGCAAGGGCTCTTAAATTACATGTAAATGTTCAGTTTCCAGTGACTCTGAATATTGCTTCTTTTGGTCATTTTAGGGAGGGTTGCTCAGATCACACAAAGCATCAGCTTCCAAATTTTATTTTGTCTTAAAATGGCAAGGCAGCTGTCCCCTCAGTCATGCTATGTGGCAGAGGGACAGTGTGGCTTCATCAGGTACAGTTTCCCCTATGCAGAAAAACTTTGGGTTAGTTACAAAGCAAAACTTCATGATTTCCTTCTTAGGTTTTTGATTTATTTTTTATTTTTTCTCCCAATGGCAAAATGCCCAGTGCAAATCAAATCCTTCAATTCAGTTTCCAAAAAAGAAGAAGCTATCCTGTATGCCTGAAATATTAATTAAAAAGAAGCAAAAAGAGAGAGCTTTGGACAGATCCCAAACCAGCTACTCAAATATAAATGTCTGCAACTGTCATATGAACTTCTCAGTAAATGAAACTATAATCCTTCCTTCCTAACGTGGAAATACTACTTGATTAGCCCAATTAAGAGCAGATTTCTGACAGAATATTACTTTAGGGTGTAGTTTCCTTAAGGATGCAAAGATGCCAATTTAGAAACAACTGTATGCTACTCTTGTTAATAAAAAATAGAAACAAGGAATGGCATGGTAAATTAGCCATTGGAATTACACATTGGCTTGAGTTTCCCTTCAAAGCAATATAAAAGATGTAGAGCCATTAGGTTATTTTTACATGGAATGATTTGGTAAATCAGTACTCCATTAAACTTTTAATTTGCACAAGTAGAGCACTGATGTATTTTGGTTTGTTTGGTGGTGCGTTGATCGGTTGGGTTGGTTTTTACTGCTTCATTTTAAGAAACAGTTCCCTTAAACAAACCCCCTTATTTGACCCTGGTAGCCTCTATTTTTTGGTATTATTCTGGTTTGCTGTCATAGTGGTCTGTTTGTTGACGAGAGTTGTTTCAGGAGGCCTGTCTGTGTGTAATTGTGCTGCCCACACATGTGAGCCTCTCTGAGCTGCCCACTTACACAGTTAACTGCATGTGATAGCCTGGGACCCTCACTGCTCCAAGATGCCTGGGTTTTGGTTTATTTTAAACACTCTGCTTTGCTGCCCCATTACCAGGTTAGCCTGAGATCTCCTTGCAAGTTATTTGTGAATTCTGCATACAGCACAGAGAAAGCCTGTGGGGAAGTCGTGTCCCTTGAAATGCCTGTGGGCAGTGCAGCGGGGCTGCGAGGGCTCCCTTTGGGGTGAGCAGGAGGATGTGCCAGCAGGATGTGCCAGGCAGTGCCAGCAGCCTGGGAAGTGCCTGGTAGCTGTGGGGTGAGCGCTGATGGGATGCACTCTGCTCTTGCCCCAGGCACGGCCAAGCTGCCCTTGGCATGTGCAACGCGGGGAGCCAATTTCAAGACCTTTATTGTTTTGTACAATATAGTGTAAATATTTAACAGGGTTGCTTAAAGTTCTTTGTGTTTGCTTAACTGAATCAAGGCAAGGAACATCAATTTTCTGGGAAGATTTCTGCTCTGCACGATCAACAGAATTTCATATTGAAAGATAGTTTATCCATGCAGTCACGCTTATTTTCCAGTTGCCCAAATTAAGACAATCTATAAAGAAATGTTCATTTATTAGCAACTGGTGTTTGACAGTTTATTTCATGTAAGCCTCCAGCTTTCCTTGGCAAGCTTATTTGCATAATGTGTTATTATGTCTAAATGGAAAACTAAATGCCTCCATGTGGTCTTTAAATGACAAGTGCTTGTCAGCTTCATGCAATATTCAGAAGTAATAGATCCAAATCACAACAGCACTCACTATGATGTACAAGGAGAAAAAGAAACAAAGCCCAAAAAACTTGTTGCGTATCCTTCCCTGACAAATTTACACTTTGGTACAGAATTGTCAATTAGAGTTTTCATTTGTTAAACAGTTGAGTTCAACTGTGAAGGCATTTACTGAAGCTTTATTCTGCACTGCTTTTGAGTAATTACAATTCACGCTGCTGTTTTTTGTTTCCTTCTTTTTTTTTCACCCCTTTCAAACAATGCAGCTCAGGGAATAAGCTTCAGAAAACCTTGGCAAGGTATACCCAAGAATTTCTGCCTTAATTACTTCTTAATTACTTCTGAAAACATGAATGCTCCCTGTCAATGGTTACAATAGCTTTGGAAGATCTATTATGAAGTTCACATCTGAAGTAGTCCTTGGGTCTTAAATTTGCACAGTTACGTATTAATAATTTTTTAAAAACAGAAAAGTGGTGTGTGTGTTTGTGTTTCTAGGTTATCAGAGGACTCAGTGACGATATTGTCTTTATGCCCTTTCCTTGCACGTGCCTGGTATACTGCTCTGTCCCTCATGGCCCCTCTACCCTGAGCACACCAGAAACATCAAAGTTGCTTCCACCAAAGAAGGAAAAGTCTAAACTCTGCTTTTACACCAGGGTGGGATGTGGTGTGTTGGCACAATGAAGGGTTGGGGTTCAGCCAGGGAAAAAAACCTGCTAGCAATTAATGCTACAACATGATACTGTCAAGGGCAGTTCTGACCTTTAGCAGTGCCACATCTCCTTTTGATAAATGCTATTAGTTCCATCTCATGTTAAAGGTTAGAAAAAGTACACAGTATTTTACATGTAAGATTAATTTTTAGATTGTTTTCTTGTTTCCTATTCATTGTGCTGCATGGAGTGTTTTCAGTTGGATTTGACATTAGCAAGTTCTTTTAAGTTGGCATGAATGAAATGGTTTGGAGCAGAGGTTTGGGGGGTTTTCTGTGTTACACAATAAAAGTCCAGAAAGAAGATAGGGAGGAACAGAAAATATTAGAAAGAATATGCTGTCTCTTGGGTAAATCTGATGCGGGAGAGAAAGAAAAATGGTCAGATACTGCATGCAATTTTAGCTCTAGTCTAAAAGCCAGGAAAAATGTTATTAGTGTTGGACTGTTGAGTTTGCTGCTTCTACCTGTGCTTTCTGGTTGCTCAGTGTTGCAGGGCAAGGAGACAAGGAGATGTGGCTAAAGAGGACAGAAGGAAAAGAGAGGAGACATAAGCTGACAGAAGGAAAGTATCACAAGGGGCAGAACAAGTAGCAAGGACTCGTGTCACAACTTGTAGGCTGGTTTTGGGGTCAAACCACTTTTGGGTACCATCAGTCACCACCATCTGGTGATTTTGCCTTATAGTAGCTGAACAATGAAAGCTCAGAGAAATGCCTGATGGTGCAGGTTTTAGGGTTTGGGAAGTGATGGAGATAGTAAGCAGGCAAGCAGAAAACAACACTCGTTCTTCTCGTGTACTATCCTTTCTAGCTACTACTAAGCACTGTGGCCAAACAAGTCATCATCAGCCATGGACCATTAACATTGGTTACTAAAAAGATTTTTGGGGTTTTGTGCCTGTGTTTTCTGCACGTGCTAGGTTACCTTTGTGCATTGTGTTCAATAAAAAGGGACCAGATTCTGGTTCCAGAAGCCAAGAGAGGCTGGAAGCACTCTGGGCTCATGCCTGACGTTGGATGCCTGGCAGTAGTGAGCTGCCAGGGGCTGGCAGGCTCCTGAGAGAGCCTTCATTAGGGGAGCAGCAACAGGAGCTGCAGTTAATGAGGAGGTGGGAGCTCCTGGCTCGGCAGTGTGTCTGCTGTGAAAGAAGGTGCTGTGCTGGTAACTCCCTCTGGGAGGTCAGGGTCAGACACAAAGTAAGTGAACAGTTCGTCAGTGTTATTAAACGATGTTTCAGTCCCAGGCCATGGCTCCCCTCCCTGATTTCAGCAGCACCTCTGCTTGCTGCAGTCGGTAATTAAAGTGCAGTATCACTTGCAGCGGGCCTGGCGTCGGCGGGACTGGAGGCGTTTCCAGCAGTGGTGACCTGTGCCTTGCGCTGCCTCTGGCTGCCTGAGCTGAGCTGCGGGCTGTGGAAGCTGAGGTGGCTCTGCTCGCTGGGTGTCAGCCCCAAGCCACTCACGCAGTCGGCATGTCGTGCTCGGGTGACCCGCCTTGATGAGGGCGCTCTGTCATTTCCTCCTCCTCCGGTTCCAACTTTCGCTCACCCAGTGAAGGGAAAGCGCAAACACCAGTCGCAAACAGCAGGAAGGTTGCGTTGGCTTTGACCTGTCCTGCACCTGGCTCTCTCATTAAGCCTGGGCAGTGCCTCCCCAGGGCAGGCCCCAGAGGAGAAGGAAGGCTCCTGCCAGGGGCTCCCTGTGGGATGGGACAAAGTGGGGCTCCCCTGGCTGCCCCAAATGTGTCCCAGGTGCTGGGCAGGTAAAGCAGGCAGATGATTGGCACTTTGACCGACAGGAACCATTAGGGGAATGCTCAGATATTCTGAATAGCATGTAAGTTATCTAGGAAAGTCCAAAGATTTGCTCACAAATAAGTAAAAAGTAGCCAAAAATGTATTAAAAATGAATAATTTAATTTGCTGCATGACCACGCAAATAACACTACTGCTGTAAAAATTAGAGGTGGATTGCCCAGACTTGCCAGCAGGTGAGTTGCATGCTCCATCCCCAGTTGCAGTTTTAGAACTTTGGCTCAAAACTCTGTGCAGCATCATGTCTTCTGCATCTTACAGCTGGGTACTTTCAGGGTACTTTCAACAGTTCTTTTAAAAAGTAACATAAGAGTTACCATCTCATCTCGGCATGAATGATATTTGTAGGTGCATGAAAATAGGGATAAACTCTACATCAGTATGTACTTTTTCCCTGCCAAAAGAATGGGTAAAATTATCTGAAGGAAATGGCAATCAGACTGGATCTCAGAGTAAAGTGTCCAACAGGGTGAACTTTTCAAAGTACCACCTCTGATTTTACAGCTATTAAAACCCAAGGGCATTTCTTTAAAAATCCTCACCTTTTTTATGGTACCCTTATTTGAGATTAATTATGTATGTAAAATTCTCAATGAAGAATGCAGCATTCAAGGAACTCATGTTGAGTTTCAGCAGTTAGTCCAGCGATATTAAAATGAAACAGGACCAACTTTGTAGGAGGCAATTATAACACATTACGGTGTGAATTGCACACTGTGATTAAACTCATAGGAGGTACTCAGCAGCAGTGTTTGCTTTGAAAGGGGCGCTGATTACCATTTGTACTATGCATTTTGGTAATCAGAAATCATTATGGAAAATATTACATCCACTAAACAAATACCCCCTTAGCAGCATGAAATATACAGATTTTTTTTTTTTTTTAAGTCGCCCTATGCATGTAAATAAATACTTTTTTTCTGCATGGGACTAGCACTTGATCAGCACATCAAATAGTATGCTGTCAGGCTACAGCAGGACCATGAGCTGCAGAATGAATGGTTTTAAGTTAAAAGACCTCCTGGGGTTGGGTTTGTCTTCATGACTTAACGTCAGGCTGGTTGCAATGACACTCTAAACCATCATTTACTTGTGATTTATAAAAATAGCCTTGTGAAAGAATTAAACTAGCAAGAGGTGTTAACGTTTACTTTGGAAGTCCTGAGTTATTTCTATTAAATGGCTTTCCCTAGGATTTAAGATAGGGGAGTCTTAAGGCTCTTACTACCTATAAAATACTAATGGGCCTGTGTTGCAAAGGTACTATATTTTTCTGGCATGTTTTGACACCTAATATTTTGAGGGATTTGAAGAGAGCTCTTGTCTAATGGCATTAACCAGTTTTATTAAGGCATTTTTGCCACTGACTTTGGAGGGTGCTTCAGACAGTCACATGCAGCAGCCCAGGGCTTTTGCATCCCCCTGTGAGCCTCCTGAGCCAGGGCTATGTCTTCCCAAAGGCAGGGGTTTCGGTGCACAGCAGAAGAGAGGGGTCAGGCTGGCAACAGGTCCCACCCGTGATGACTCAAAGCAAAACTTGTCACAAGCTAACAAACCAAACAGCTGCTCGTTCAAGGGTGGATTTCCTTCTTTCCTTCTTTCCTTCTTTCCTTCTTTCCTTCTTTCCTTCTTTCCTTCTTTCCTTCTTTCCTTCTTTCCTTCTTTCCTTCTTTCCTTCTTTCCTTCTTCCCTTCTTCCCTTCTTCCCTTCTTCCCTTCTTCCCTGCTTTCCTTTTCCAGGAGGTAGTACAGATAAAGTGTAATGCTAATCCTGTAACATTTCAGGCAGTTGGGGACCGTGTGATTGCTTTAAAAATGTAAACTCATCTTCACTGTATCTTGATCATTTTCCCTTCTCTTTCTGCCATACCATTTTGATTGCTTAACATAAGGTCTAATGTCAAGTAATAATAAAGCAATTACAAGAAATACAATTCATTCTGAAGTGCATTAAGCAAGAACTAAATTAAAGCACATAATTAACAACAACCAAAAAAAAAAGAAAGATACATTAAGGACAAAATGGTTTAACCCCTATATTTCTTCCAGCATTAACTACCTTGGCATTAACTCAAAACTGGTAGGGAAAAAAATATAGATTATATGCACAGACACAGTAAGGCTTTTACTGATTTATGAAGGGAGATTCACAGATCTGTCAAGCATGATCCTTTCTTTATAGTAATAGACTCCGTTTAAACTGTCATGCTAATTTTTTTTCCTTGTCCATCTGGTCCAATTATTAGAAAATTGTACTCAAGAAGGCTCCAATAACAAACATGAAACAGCTCAATATTTCAAGTTGCCAGTATTTTTCTCATATTTGTTCTTTTTAATTAGAGAGCATACCAAGTTCCAACCACAGGACCCAGGCATTTATTAAGTGATAGAGAAGCAGCACTATTTTATTGACTAATTCCCCAGGCTTTTATTATGTTTCCTAGCAAAATGTGATTTATAGGAAAGTTAATAAAGGTATCCTCACCTACTGCACCTGGAGACAGGACATCTACAAGGGGCAGACATTCAGACTAATAAGTGAAATCACAAATCTGGAAGCTGAAATTGGATTTTATTTCTGTGAGTGCAGCAAAGAACTGATGCAGGCTTGGGCATTTAACATCTGTATTCTTAACTGGCTTTGCCTATTAAATGAACGTAATGGTTTTTCTGAATTTTCAGAAACGTTATGCTAACTAACTATACTACTTAAATTTTTTAAAGTTTTAATGCCAGAAAAAGTCATTAAAGCTTTGTTTCCTCTATAACACTACCCATTTCTTCCTCACGAACGTCTGAGACTTTTTTTAGTGACTTCATTCCTGAATTGAAAGTAACAACTTGAAAAGTGTGTTATTCCCCATTTCTTGTCACACACACATACAGGATTTTCCCCCCCTTTTATATAATTTCCTTTGTGATTTGTGCACGAAGGGAGCATTGTCCCATGGGGGCATTCTGTGGGCTCTGCTGATGCCTGAAGGGTGGTATCAGGACAGAGGCACACTGGGAAGCTTGGCCCTGGTACATACATCAGTTCCAAACCCAGCTATAAAAAAAAAATAGTACAAATTGGACAAAGGCAATTTAAAATAAATGCATTGATTCTGATTCTTAATAAGGTTAGTCATGCAATTGTGTGATGACTAATTTGTGTGCCTAATTACCATGATTGTATGTGCAAATCAAGTAATTATGGAAGTAAATAACCATAATCATTTATTTTCATGGGTAATTATTCAATTTTATGCACAATGGCAATAATTGGGTGTGCAAATTAAGCATGCAATTGTGCATGCATATTCAACACACACTTGTGTGTCTAATCTTTTCATAAATAATTTTTTTTTCTGACAATTTTTCTCATTTCCTATCCTTTACTCTGGTGTAGCATTACTGGGACACTCTTGCTCGAGGTAAGGATTTGAAAACTCTTCTATTCCAAGCCTTCCTGACTCTTTAGTGGTTCTCCACTGCAAGTGGACTGATCTCTTGAAAGATGGCTTTTCACTCTTGGTCTTAGCGCAGGTGTGCTCTTTTCCTAATTAGGCAGAGAATTACTAAACAGGAGACCTAAATAGATATATTCCGTAATTTCCTAAAATTTCAAATACGTAATTTTGTAACCTATTAAGGACATTTCATAGAAAAGGGTTTTTTTGCACACATGTACACAATTACCTTGGGGTTTCAGACATACTAGTGCCTTTGTCATGAAGAGGGACTTCATACAGCACTGCATTGGAGGAGATGTCCCTAAGCTGCCATTAAAGGCAGGGAAAACACTGTACCTCTTTGCTTACCACACAGGTCTGATTTACAAAAGCACTTTGGCACTGACCTAATTCAGTTCCCACTTAAGACACGTAGAAAGAAATCCCATTGACCTCAATACAAGCGAAGTTTATCACTGCTGAGCGCTTCTAAAAATGTCACCCCACTTTTCTGTCTTAAGACCTGAATTTGTAGGCACATAATTATCTTTAAGCATATATGCTCAAATTCTTGCAGCTGCAGGAGCCCGAGCGGCACTGCTGTCAGCAACGTGCTGATCCCCTGGTGCCATCGGTTACTCCAGTGTCACTCCAGGGAAGGAAGGTGTGTCCCAGACAGAGCTGCCGGGCTGTTCCCAAGTCATGCCTGTGATCAAGGTACAGCACATGCAGCTCAGCCCAGTCTGAGCGGTTGTTCAGGGTCCTGTCTGTACAGTAGCCCGTGCCATAGGGGCTGTAGTTTGTCGCTCTCTTTCCTTCCCACCTCTCCCTGCAGCAGGGAGGCAGGGGAAGCACCCTGGCTTCACTCTGCCTTGGGAGGAGTGGCTCATCGCTCTGTTTAACCAAGGGATTTAATTTCCATTGCTTGTCTTTTGTGTCCCTTTTCATTCAGATAGATTTCCCCAGCCTCACTGATGCTAATCTCATTGTCCAGGAATCAGCAAAGGGTAATTAGTCTCTGCAATAATGATCTATCTGTCACAAGATCATGGCCTTTCATCACACACCATCTCAGATGTTTTCTAAGCCCAGGCGGAAAAGGAGCAGAACTGTTCCATGATGTTCAGTGTCAGCTGTGCAGGTCTTCACCGTGCATGGGAGCAAGTCCCACCACCCAGGCTGGGCCATCCAGCCAGCAAAGCCTTCCAGTCCCAGCCCCACTTGTCAGCACACCAGAAAGGATTTACCACTGGTCAGAACCTGACCTTCTTGGCGGGTAAAAAAAAAGAAGAACCGAAAGCCCCATCCTCAACCTGTTTTGACATTTCAAAGGAGAAATTAATTTTATTTTTAGCTATGAAGTTATTTTTCTCAGTGTGGTATTTTTCCTATGGCAAGAGGTTATAAAGGTCAAAACCAGAATACAGCTTGTTTTTACTGAGATTAAACATCTTGCTCGTGTGCAAAGCATTTCTCCCAGCTGTTTCATTTCACAGGGAATTTTTAAATTTTAGGGTTTAAAGCATTCTGAAGTGAAAAAAAAAACCAACAAACTCAAAAGCAGAGCTTTGTATAAAACAAAGCTGTTTTGCTGAGTATTCTCCTGGCAGCAGTCAGACCTTTGTCACAACTGGGCTTCCTAGCTTGGGATGGAACCTGCTGCCTCGTGCAGAGGTGTCACACATTGTGCCCCGTCTCTGGGGCTGAGCCATCTCAGCTTGACATGGTGTCACACTCCAACATGCCTGTTTTTCCCATAACCACGAGCACTTTCTGAGCTCCTTCTCTCTGCCAAAGAGGTCCAGATGTTTCTTCATGTGTAGACTTTAGTTGCCACGCTAACCTGGCCTTCTACTGGACCCCATCAGAAGGTTGCATGCTCAGTTCTGTGTTTCACATCATTGAGAAGCTATGTAATCTATTCTTTAAAAATACAAAGAACAAGAAACTTTCATTCCAGAAGAAGTTTAGTTGCACCTTTAGGAAAGGGCTGTTATTGTTAAATTTTATGTATCCTATCCATAATATTACCACCTTTAAATATAAATATACACACGGAAAGCCATTTTGAATTATAATGTCTAGGAGAAGATAGTTTTCAAAATATCTGTAAATGAGGATAATTGAGCTGGGTTCCTACATAGTAATATGGCCACTGAAGTCGAAGTGGAGAGATAAGTCACTAATTATAAACAATAAACACTGAATGTTGTCATTTTACAATTCTGCTGACTTCACAGGGATGCAGCTGCCTTATGGAAAGTCTCACTAAATGTTTCTTTGTGCAAGAACAATTCTGCTTGTATAGCCTATATTTTCCATATTTCCCTATCCTTATTCTGAGTTACTGGAAACATTTGCATTAAAAAAGTATCTTTGTTTCTTAAGAGTTCATCTGCTTTCCTGCTTATCATGCACATGCAGAGAAAATGAGCTCAGCAGCAACAAGAAATGCCTGTTTCCCCAGGTCAGGAATCCTTCTGCCATAATGAACAGGAGTGACTTGGAGACAACACCTGACCTGGTGCTCTGCCTCCTGCTTTTTCAGACAGATTCAGTCAGAGATGCTGCTCCAGCCTGACAGTATGTGACCTTGGAGAACTTTGGAGAATACAGGACAAACTGAAATTCTAAGCTATTTATTTGGAGTTCAAAATTTCCTCTGGCCATTCACAGAAATACTCCTGCTAAAGAGGTATTGATGTCCAAAAATGGCAGAATAAACAGCCAAAAAAGAATCCTAGAAAGCCAGTTGCTGGCTTGGCAGGGTTGAACACCAAAGAGCTTGGGGAGCATCTACATCTGCAAAAAGGCTCAAAATAATGCAGTTGCATTAGTTACTTCTTCCTGTTAAGGAAGAAGTGCCTGAACAGAAGATGGCTTTGTGCTGAGCTGAACAGCAAAGGCAGGTGATTTCTCCTGGTGAGATTGGAACCTTTTGTTTCTCCATAGCTTAACCAAGAGGAAACAAGTATTTGCTGGAGAATCAAGGATGTTGCCCTACATGTTTGGAAACTGAAATACAAAAGAGAGTATTCACTAGGAAACAAAACCAATGTTAATTTAGTAAAAATATTTTAAAATTCCTTTTTATGGGAGGCAGCTAAACCCACTAACAGTCATATGTCTTGAAAATTACCACTAATCAAACCATGCCCTTCTTTTCCCCAGTAAAATGCTTTGTGCCCTGCTGTTTGTCACACTTGTCTTGTTACTCCTGATTATACCTGTTTGAGACTTATTCTTTGACTTAAATAGAACAATGCTGTTGTCTCAGTGAGGCTGTTACTTGTTTCTTGTGACCACTTAATACCATCCTGCAGTGCAAGATCATTCCTTTGTCTGTACTTTGCTCATCTTGGCTCATGCGGTACTGGAATTTGAAAAATAAGTGATAATTTGGGCATCCTGTTTCATAGCAGCATTGTGCTGTCCTCCTGGCAATGGCAAGAGTATTCATAAGGTGAAAGTAGGGCTTGGTTGCTAACAGTGGGCAGCAGAGAGGAGGGTCACCACTGAGAGAGCCCAGCTAAGACCAGTTGCTACACTTACAGACAGTGGGTTTCTACTTCCTGTGCATTTGAGAAGTTCCCCTCTGCCAGCAGATAACTGGCTACCTATGAGCTCTCCACTTGCAGTGGCTGTATTTCACAAGTGTCTCCTGCACTCTTGCACATGCAGAGTGACAGAGGCTGTGCAGCAGGACTGCAGGTCTCCAGGAGATGCCACAAATTAGCAGTGGGAACAAGTATAGTGCAGGGGAGGGCAGCTGCAGAACTCTGCCTCCTGCTTTGCCAGCTCCTCTTTGTTTCCTCCAAGTGCCTTGGAGATGATCCTGGCTCTTTAGTATTGAAAGCTAGAGCATCTTCCTCTTGTTCCTTACCTCTACAATAAATTCAGAGTGGTGCTTGCATGGTAGTATTGTGTTGGTAAGGCAATGAGGAGACTCTGTGACCATTTGCTTGAGGGCAAGATTTGCATCTGTATTTGTCTTGCTATCATTTAGCTATAAAACACAGGAAGTAATCTTTTCCTATGTCATAGGCATGATATAGGCAGCTCAATTAAAGTTTATGAAGCATGATCTGAGATCCTTTTTAACTCAGAGCTTTACAGATATGCAAAGCAAGGCTTTCAGTTATTCATTACTGTTTATGATACTTCACATCTTATTTTTTTCAAGCAGAACAGTACCTTGATCAGGAAGTAAGTCTGATTTCATGGGAAGGAACATGATTTGAGGAGGAGACAAATATGGTAATTATTAATTACATATTATAGCTTCCCAAGCACATAATTTCATCCATATACATGGAATACACTACATGGACTGGATGGTAGGACTTTCTGCTACAATTTCTCTTTCAAAATAAATAATGTTCATGTATGCTAGTCTGTGGAAATATGCTTGGAAATATTTTGGGATGTAGCATCTGATTTTTCTGTTGACAGTTATCTGCTTGTGGTCATATAAAATACCTCCTAGCTTAGATCTGACAATGAACACTGAGGATTTGTTTGCAAATGGTTTAGAAAAGAAGATTTACTTTGCTTTGAGGGCAGCTGGGAAGACTCATTTTATTGGATTACAGAAAGTGAGAGCAGTAAATAAAACCTGATCCCCAATATTTAATATATGAGTGTCATGAAAGACGTAAAGATTAACTGTCATGTCAAGATGCGGTAACTGTAAGTCTGCTGGTTAGCTATTTAACTGATAGAATTAAAGGAGGAGCAAACAGAATCCATCTGCCCACCCTTTGTTTTTCAGAAAACCCAGAAATGGAAGCTTTGAATTTTAACCGGCAAAAGGTTTTCTGATCATTTGCCAGCTCTTTCTCATCTCACTGATTTGAGTGATCCTGCCAAGTTACATGAAAACACTATCTTTAAACCATCTCACAACGCTCTGTTAGATCATTGTAGCTCCAATATTTTAACAAAAGCATATAATTTTCATCATCAGAGCACCGTTCTTCTTTATTTATGCTCACCATTAGACCAGGAAATCCTTATCTAACGAATTTGGTTGCATAGCACTCATGGCATTATTAGGAGCAGGTGAAGCATTTCCAGTCTAACTCTCATCCCCTAAATTGAATCTGAGTTTTTTGGTTCATACTTTGTACAGATTGAAATGCTAAATCTTTTTTTCTAGCTTCATTTGAGCCTCTATCACAGCCCTGAATCAGTTGTGGAGCCCCTGTATCAATGAATAACGTAAATTATGTACATGGACTAAAAATAACAGGGTGATACACTGTGACCTGCCACAGACTCTTTCTGCATTTATATGAACCAAAATACATTAGCAATGAATAACATCCTGCTATGGAGTCCTTAGAAGTGATATAAAGCCAGTTTTGTTGGCACACCACAGTAAGAACTGGGGTCATGACAGCCCATTTGATAGAACAGCAGATACAGTGGAAAAGTTCAGCATTGTGCCTCAGAACCTGCTGTTGTTTTCCTGAGATAACCTAACATCTGTGGCTTGAAAAACCCTCAACATTTCCATCTGCCTTTGGCTTGTATCAGTAAGTCCTGTTAATAAATGAATATTAGTTATTTTACTTCAATATCAGGCATTTACAAAAAGCACGGCCATAATTACATTATAACTACATTTCTTCTGTCATCTTTTCTTGGACTCTGTGTCAACAGTCTTCATACAAAAGAACTGCTAAAGGCACTTGGGTTGTAGGCTAAGTGCTGCCACTTCAGATTTCTGGCTTTCGAGCTAAGATTTAACCACAAAGCCTTGGCTGAACTTTGTGGCTATGTACTTAAAAGATGAGCTGGCACCTTTAAATCAGTTCAGCCCATGGGCCCAGAGGAGAGAAAAGTCAGCTCCAGAGTGCACACAGATGCACCGAAGCTTTTTCATCCGCATGTGGGCAAACTTTTATGTTGAAGCTATATTAAATTGCTAAAGGCAAACAAAACTACTTTGCTAGGTAGTCTTAAAGTTTATTTTTACCTGATGATGACATTTGCATTGGGAGTGAGGTACAGCAGCAGAAAGCCCACAAGGGCAGCATCAATGGAACAGATATTGAAAAGAACAAAAAAACCCTGTTTCTTTTTAAGTCCTTCATACTTGTAAATGTGAGACCTATTGCTGTGATAAATGAAAGGGTCATGAGCCAATGCACTAGAGGAGGATGAAATAGCACAGCTGTATGAAATACAATAGTGACTTTTCAAAGTTTGTTTAAAATCAGGGCAGCTGGTCCAGTCCAGGCTGGCTTTGCCCAGGGCTTACCAAGGGGAAGGTGCACATCGCACTGCCCTGGGCAGCCCTGCGGGTCTTGCTGTCTGGGACAGTATTTTCATAATCAGCAATGTGTCACTAAATATGTATCTCACAGCCTGGCCTTCCCTGGGGCCTGAAACTCTGGCTCCCCACCCCTTCCCATCCTTTCCCACCCGGTCTGGCTGCCATGGAAGATGGAGCAGGTTCTCCTTCCCTCTCTCAGGCTCAGAGGGTGTTCACAGCCCAGTGTAAAGCCCGACACGGGTCCCACTGTTCAGGGCTGTCCGTGGGCTGAGGGAGCCTGCGCTGCTCCACTGCACTCCAGGAGCACTTCTGGAGAGGGGACCAGGAAAACTTGGGAGCAGCAATGGAGGATTAGCTGCACCTACAGGGCTGCTGCCAAAGTATCTGAAAAGCTTGTTTTAAAAACCAATCTGGTTGCATGTAGGAGTAATTTCAGTGGTCTGCACTTCTTAGCTCTTATTTTGTGTATTGCAGTATGTGTCAGTGAGCAGAACTTAATAATACTTCACCCATATGAACCTTGGTGATTGCATGCAGCTTCAGCAGAATAACAAAATTAATTCTCCGATGACTTCACAGTAGTTTTGGGGAATAATAAGCTGACCTTTTGCATTTATTTTGTACGTAGAAAACACTACAAATTTATTAAAACAGGGATCTGCAGATTAATTTTTCAAATGTTACTGAAAACAACAAATTTTGTTATTTACAAAGATTTAAAATTCTACCTACTTGAACCTGTTAGAGCATATAATTTAAAACACAAGTATAAAAATGTCATATAAGATTCAAATATTATAGGCTTCTAAAATATACATGCTCTTAATAGGAACTCCAAATAATGTCAGTGAAGAATACAGGTGGTGTAAACCTTTACTGGTTTCTATTCTGACAATAAATCATACACCAATCACTGTAAGTCTATTGCCTCATTCAATAATCAGTTATATAGTTGAATCATGCTCACTTTAAGGTCATTCTTTTAATGAGTAGTTTTACTGGTATATCAACATACAATGTCACAGTATTATAATCAAGTAAAATAATAAACAACTAGATTATTTACTAGCTAAACATAACAAATATTGTTCTGTGTTTATCAAAACTTCATTTCCACCAGAACTACAGTAGAGCCTTGTCCTAAAAGCCAATATAGTTTCTCATTTTCACTATGATAGAATTGTTATAGCTTGAGAGAGAAATTTATACAGATATGAGTTCCATCACTTGTTATAATCAGCTGCAGAGTCTGCTCTAGAATGTTTTGGTCCTCAGAGTGGGGATTATGGCCAATGCTTATACTATGATCTCCATTGCTTGAATTCTCTGGCCCACTCTTTCTATTAGAAAAAGGTCCAAGTACATAAAAGAACAGTCTGTAACTCAGACAGGGAAACTTGTCAAGACGTTTGCTGACAGCAAATTTCATTTAGCTAGTTATACTATAAGCTACTTACTCTACGGGTGCATTTTGCATTCAAATTATTTTTTATCAAGATCTTTTCCTAATAATATGAAAATGTGTTTATAAAGCCTGTAAGTTGTTTATATAATAAGATTTTTAACAAGTTGGAATATTAAATTAAGTTTTGTGGAAGTGCTTCAGGTGTTGATAGAACTAACTTATACATGGTACATCATTAACTTTATCGTAAAGTCTAGCTTCTCTTCATGCAACAATATACAGCTCTGTGGTGGTAGCTATCAGCTACTTTGCACTGCAAACTGTGTTTTGTTGACTGTTTAGCAGGATTGTCTGTGGCTGTGATACCTGAGTCCTGCTGCCAGAGTCATCCAGCTGCTCAGTCAGCCCTGGCTGGTTCTCAGGCCCTGTGCTCTTTGCTACAAGACACAAATGAGAGCAGCCTGGTGGCAACACAGCCTAGTCTGCTGAAGCCCATCTGAGATCAGCTTTCTGTCCAGTGGGAGCTTGCAGAGTCACACTCTCATTCCTTTGCTTGTAGCCGAGATTTCTTGAAAGGAAAACTGTGGAAATGACCCCCCACGTTTGCTGTCTGAATGGCCAGGGCACACCGCATGAAACGTATCTTAACACGCATGTCTTAACCTTGATTTACCTTTTTTGTAAATCAGAATGAGAGAAGGGATTCCACAGCAAGCAGAAAGCCAGAGTTTTGCATTCTGTAGTTAATGCTGAAGTGTCTGACATGGATGTCAGATTGTCCTTTCATTACCACCTACTGGTTTTATAGGAAACTTATGCTCCTAACTTTCAAAAAGCAGGGGTTGCCCTGCTCAGGGGAAACCTACCTCAGGGTTTTCCAGAGCAACTAATCTTCCTTGTGAGTTGCTGCTCTCTTTGCTGCTGGCAAAAAAGCCATGTGTTACTGCATGATGATCTCATGCCTGGTCATGTAACTAGGACTTTGTGTATGTCTTGTCATATGACAAAATTGTCTTTCCCATAATGGGGAATATTCCTCTTTACCTGGTGGATGAGGGCATATATGGGGTGTGCTCCAGTGTTTGGGTAAGAGGCCAACAGCAGATGAGTGAAACAATCCTCATCATACCTAATTTGGATGCCAGAAGTTGTCTAAAGCAAATGATGTGAGTATGAGTACTTTTTTTAGAGGTCTCCTAATTAATTTGTAAATTTATGGTCACATTCTCTTTGTTGTCCACATTTTGCTTCACTTCATATCCTCTTCATTTGCCTTCTCACATTTTGTTCTTCTGTCTGAGGTTTGTCATATCTCAAAGTGGCAGGTCACCGAAAAATCTCCCAGTGAGTTGGAAGTATAACATGTTTTGTCTGGATTTTGATTTTGGCTTCAAGAAGCTTAAGGTGGTATGAGAAAAGCTCAATTTCTTCAACCCCTTTTGCTTGGCCAGTTGCCATAGCTTACCCTCAACTCCTTGAGCCACCAAATGATGTTAATGATATGTACCTCTGTCAGGTGCTGGGAGAACAGCAGCATTATAAATAAAAACAAAGCAGTACAGTGATCCATTACACAGATTTAGCACCTGGCATTAGCTGAAGTTTCTTACCCTGGGGAGGTGAGGAGCTGCTGGCTATGCAGGCTTGGAAGTGTAACATTGTACGTCAGTCACCCTGGCAAGATCTATGTCCTAAAAGGATGCTTTGTGCCCTGGGGACGATAATGGCAATCTCACCCCAAACGAAACAGAAAAGAAAAGATTTTTTTTCTTGATAACATTTGGTTAAGGTATATGGTTATTGCCACTCACTCTTAATTAAAAGATATTAAATGCTGTCAGTGAATTGATAGTGCTGAGGAACATAGAGACGCTGCTGAATATTCAGCAAGGTTAAGTGCAGCTATTGAGGCACCCACCGTTGCAGCAAATGGGCTGCAACATCAGATTTCAATATATAGGGCCAATGCTCTCAAACTGTGGTGTAGCTCAGCTGTACTGCCTCCCTTCATGAGATTGATGGGGATTCTGCTGTGCTTGCCACACTCCAGTGCAGAGCACTGGAGGGCATTCAGCATGTTGAGAAAGGTCAAAACAAGACTACATCAGCTTCTGAACCTAAAAACTCTGAACTCTTTGCTACCTATTAGGATGAACGAACAAAAGCTGTGTTTTGATGTGTGACATCCCAAAGAATTGCTTGAGGCAGATGAGAAAGTTACTGCTACTTAAAGGAAGGCGCAGTTGTCTGCAAGCTTCATCTCTCAAAGCAAGCACCGCAGCACAGCTCCGGCAAGCTTCAAACAAATCTATGTGCTCAGTGAACTGGCTGTAGGTTTGGTAATGAAGTGCTCATTTCAACAGCCATTAAAATTTTGACATCCTTTAATTTGGTTAACAGGAAAATATTAATTGTTTATTTTCAGGTACTATGGAAGCTGGAATAAACAATGCTTAAAGAAATACACCATAGCCTCGCATGTGCTACCAGTAAATCACAGTTTCTGCATTTTCAAAGCTTGTAATATGCCCTGTTCCAGCCTGTTGAGAGATATTGGAATCTCTCTTGGCAGAACATTGAAATAAACCTAAAATAAAGATGGCTCAGTGTGCAAGCCTCCAGTCACAGAGCAGGAGCAGCAGCAGGAGGGAAGGCAGCGTCTCCCAGACCTAGGCTGGGTCACACAGCAGCTGCAGGGAGGTTCTCCTCTGTTTGGGGAAAATACTAATTAATTAGCTTGTTTACTCCTAGGAAGACACCCTCTCTTCTCCTCAGAGCTGAGTGTCACCACAGGGCTCCAGTCTCGCCTGTGTTACCACTGGCTGGATGAGTCACTTCACTCTCCAGCCCCGGCTGGTTCTTTCCTGTGCCAGGGACTCTGGAAGGGACCCCTCCTTGACTGTGAGCCTGGACTGCACACAATACTGGCACTGCAGTTTCAGCTTCTGTCTCTATGCAAAGATGGGTAATACACAGTCTTGACCTGTGAATATTTGTAAATATTTCAATGTTTTGCAGGTCACTTACTGCCCTGTTTGGCTTTGAAAAAATATTTTTTGTGTATCTCTTCCTGACATAAAAATGACATTTTAGACTCTGGCTTCTAATATTCTGACTGTTATGTTATCAGCACTGATGGATTTTAAACTATGGATTAAAAAAGAAAAAAAAGAAAAAAAAAAAAGCTTTCTTCCTATGTCCTCATGCATGTACACTTATTAATTCAAATACAGTATTTATACAAGCTATTTTTTTTCTATTTATATCACAATAAATGAAGGGTGCTCAGAGGAAAAGAAAGACCTGTGCTGGTCTGGGAGGAATGTGATGCACAACAAGTAAGGGACTGACCCTCTTAATGTCATGCTGCTATTGATGATGTGCTTAAGTACTGCTTCTTTCTTTATATGGATGTAGGCTGAGGCAAGGCAGCCAGACTGCCACAGAGGGTGACTCAGGGAACAAGTATGTAACTAAAAGCTCGCTGCATCGCTATGGTCAGCATTACATCTGCCAGGAATTTCTTCTGGCAGCTCTACCAGGTTGTGAAAGAAATATTGTGGAAAGTTTCTGTTCCTCAGCTTTTCCTTTCATGAGATCAGAAATTCCATTGCATAAATGTAACAGTTTCAGAGAGGGGTTTCTATAGTTGCTTTTCTTCTTGGTTGTTTCATGAGCACAGTTTTCTAGTTGTTGTTAAAATTTTAATCAAGGGTGAATTAATACAGTGTATAATGTTTTTCAGTTACAAGTCATGTTAGAATTCATCTTAGTTTAATTACTTTTACATTAGGTAAAAATCTGGACATAGGAGCAGCTCTCCCCATCTTCAGACTACATTTACTCTTGTGACATTTAACAAAGGTCCTATATATCCAGAATTAAAAACAACCTAAATACTGCAGCCAGATCTATGGAGTTAAGTGCTGCTTTGCTGAAAGTTCTGCATCACTTTCAGCATAATTAACATCTGCCTGCTTTTATTAATTGACAATTGCAAATGTAGAGACTAGACCAGAATGTAGTTATTTTCTGGCACTGTTCTCTCTCCTTTCTGCATGTTCTGCTGTCTGTGTAGCTCACGCAGGCCGTCCAAGGGAACTTCTTGCATCCCCATCGCCTAAATTGTGCAGCTAATACAATACCAGATGCTTAATGCTTTCAATACCTAGAGAACTGGAGAGTGGGCACTCCAAAAGGGTTCCAGTAAGCTGGATTTATGGATCATTACAACTACAGAGATGGAATGGTGTGAATTTATCCACTAACCTTGAAATCTTGCCCTTAACAGAAACCATGTTAAAGTGAAGCATTTCTTTACAAAATCCAAACCAGACCAAGTTACGATGGCAAATACAGAAAGACAAGTACACTCATCTGAAAATCAAATGTAATAGCTTGTCCTTCTTATCTTTTCCTTCTCCGTATGCAGCTGACAGGCTGTGGGTGGCTAATGAATCCATGCTGTAAGGCAGTGCCTTCCCTCAGACCCTGGGCTGCAGAGAGCCACCAGCCGACACCTGCCAGCCAGCTTCCTTTTCTGCCCTCTTCCCTCTCTTGTGGATTGCTCAGTGGGTCATTCAAAATGACATCTTCTCTCTTTGCCTCACATGTTATTGATTCTTAGCTAATTTAGGAGGCCATTTCAAAGTTGTTCTGGGTAATCAAGGGCCCCTACTTTTTTGGAGATGCCTATTTCCTTTTGGTAGACTTGGCACCAAAATTCCCTGTACTTAATGAGGCTGCCTAAAAATCACTGACCATTGAGAAATTATTTGCTTTCATGGTAAGACACTGTCCAAATCTGCACTGAATCTATACATGTGTCATACTTTATACATACCTATAATGGAGATTAATGCTCATGGCTTATTATTGACTCTTGATAGGCACCATGCATGATAAGATTGATTTTTGGATCATTTTAGGATGATAATAGATTCGGGGTGTTTCACGTCATGTCCTACATTTTAGAGATACTCTGATAGTCTCTAAATCAGTTAAAAATATTGATACTTGCATTGATAAGTTGATGGTTCAGATCAGTTTAGTAAGGCAGCTCAGACACCTCAGACAGCTTCATACATCAGACTGGCTGTACCTCCAGGAGTGAAATGGTTTAAAAATTATCTTTCTGACCATGACCATTGAGATCATTATATTTTTCACTAAAAACTGAGCATATAGAGTATAAAGTCACCACAAGGGAAGAAGCCTGTAGCTGATGAGAATCTTCTTGAATACTTGGAAATTCAAAATACAATTTTTTAAGTCCCATAAAATTTGCATTTTAATTCATTTTTTGAATGGAGTATTTTATTGTTGCAGATAAGAAATTCAAAGGCATGACTGTCCAGTTACGAAGGACCTCCACTTCGTGTATTACAGTTTTGAAGGTACCATTGTGGTTACATTGGCAGTTTTGGACTCAACCCTAAACCTCTTTTTCTTTCTCAGCTACTGCACTGCTGTTCTCATGACTTGAAAGAATCAGTGTGTCCAACAATAGGAATACATAATAATAATAATAATAAAAATTATTATATGTCTTACAGAGGACAAGTGAGACTTAATTTATACTGGTATGGCATTTGTGATCTTGGGATGAAAGGTTATGTGTTAATTAAACTTCACATCTTGTTGCAAACCTCTCCAAAATAGTGCTTCAGTCAAGCCTGCTTGGTATGCTTGTGTCCTTAAAGAGAAAAACAGAGCAAAAAGAAAACAGAAGACGGTGAAAATCAGTCCTGAAGTTTTGTTGGCTTTTGCAATTAATGCATTGTCCAGCTGAGTATGGTTTCAATGGGGCAATACATAGGGTGTCACATCTAGTTCCAAGATGACAGACTGGGGAAGCATGCTGCAAGTAAGAAGCAAGCTGAGGAGTAGACATACCTTGGATCCTATAATGACAACCTGGTGCTTCGTTGTTTGCTGGCAATAAAAATATGTGGTGTCTGAATAAGAATTGTTGTGCACTAAAGTTTTCCTTTTTACTGAGCAAGAGTGATTGCTGTTTCCCCACCATTAAGAACTTGCCTTTAGCACTGTTAGACAATCAAAATCCAGAGTTTTTAGGGTTTAGGTCTGGTAGTCCCTAAACTTAAAGTCTGAGATTATCTCAGCAACATTTTAACTGCAACAAAGAGTAAAAATCAGTGCAGGGCAATTTCTGCCTGAACTAAAATAATAAGACAGAGCTGAAAAAAGGAGTGTAGAGATAGGTAAGCAGAGTCTCTACAGCTTTTAGAACCATGTTTGTGCAGAGCCATATTTTGTTCAGCACCACATGCTTTTCTTTAATAGGAGTGAGCTGCATTGCCTCAGGTTGGGTTGGAGCTGGGAGATCTTTTGTACCTCCAAATACCCAGTTCATCCTGACTAGCACTTGTATGTGTCAGTGGCCTTGATCCCTTCTCATTCCTGTCAGTGAGTTCCTGTGCCCCGAGGCCAAAGCTTAACTCTGCCTGCCCTAGTGCAGAAAACAGGAGGGATATGACTACCCTGACTCCAATCCCCTAGAAAACCTGCATCAGGACTGCAGCAGTATTTTGATTACTTACTACAGGATGATGAGTTCTACTTTACATGCTCTGTGCCTACAATGGCTGTAAATCATCAATTTTGCCCTTTTAAAATCATATTTTACATCTGCTAAGTCACCACATTAGACAGCAAGCACAATATTGGACTGATAGCTGAACTAAGAAATGAATAAAGAAATATAGATGTAAATTTGACACAAAGATGGTTGCTATAGTCCAAGCCATGAGGAATCAGCATATCACTGGACTGCATCTCATACTGCTGATGGTATTTGTTAACAGTTGCTGCTGTTCATGGTGGAAGTTGAGATGATAGCTGCTGCTTATTCTGAAAATGCAGATATCTTTGTTGGGTTCAGATATTGCAAAAGGTTAATAAGATATTATGTCACATGTGGCCAGAAATTCTCTGCAATTTGCAAGCAGACGGTTAGTAATGCAGTGTGACAAGCTGCTCTTGTTCTCCGGCTACATCAGCACTCCTAAAGGACAGTAGACTACACAGAAGATTACTCTTGAAATTATAAAGTAAATTAGTTTTGGGGATGGCAAACTGATTTTTTTTTTTTAATAATATCCATTCTGGATACATAATGAATTTAAGAACAGAATTATTTCTGACTTCCATCTCTAATCTGTTGCTCTTCTCAGCACCCCTTTTCAGATTTGCAGTGAGTTGATGTGCCTTTTACCACTCAACATTTCTGTAACTGTTTACAGTACATATGAAAGAAAATTGTATCTGCTTTTTATGGTCGATAGAGAAAATTACAATTTTTAAATGGAAAATATCATTTTGTCTAGAGAGGAATATTTGGAACCTCAGAAACATTTGAATTTTTCTATTATTTCCATATTAAAAAGACAAGAGTTAGGTTTGACAAGGAAAATTACTGAGGTGCCTTGATCTGTTGCCCCTACTCCATCATAAGGGAGATTTTTGTTAGCTGTATCAGGTCAACTCTAAATTACAGCTAACAGACCATGAAATTCCTGTGGAGCATGAGGAATAGAAAAAAAACCTGCAAAACATTAGTTTATGGATTGCTTTCTGGTGTTTTTTTAGCCTTGCAGCCTAAGGCATGACAGAAGTCACTAATTCTATTTGTGACAGTGACGTCTTGGTTTCTGATTATTCAGGTGCTCATGTGCCACACCAGAGCTGCAGGGGTATGCACCTCTCCAAAAATCTCATTTTGGAGGGTGGGAGTACATGTACTAGTCCCAGCTTCAGCAAGAGCAAGGCAAAGGGCTTTGGTGTTTTCTTAAGGATTGATGTGAGACTCTGGCTACCCTGCTGGGAGAGCTTTAAACGCAGAAAAGCTCAGCAGTGCCTGCAGTTTAGGTGCCAGCCTAAGGCAGCTCTGGGGGCTGTGTGTTGGCTGCAGGGGTGGCAGAAGGGAGAGCACTGTGGTGTCCCCAGCATGGGCTGCTCTGCTTCAGTGCCACAAAGGCCGGGCCCTGCATCTGCTCTGGCTTCGTGGCTGGCAGGGGATACCTGCAGCCTGCTTCAGGAGTTTTGGTGTTTTGAGACGCAGTGCTACAGAAAGGTTTTTATGTGCAATTTATTTGGGCAGATTGTCTTCAGATGGTCTCACAAGGTATTTGTAGCTTTTACTTAAATTCTCTGAGCATTGCCAGCTGCATTGACTGCCTGTATTCAGTGAGTGAAAAGACTGTAATAGCAACTGAACATGGTAATTGGTCCTTGCAACCTGGATTTCTTTTCTGCTATTAGCAAAACCACTATTCGCATCTACCTTTTAGCATGCAAGCAACTTCTACTTTTTGTGGTTGTCTTTTTATCTTTTCTAAAATGCAAACCCACACCCCAGTTATAAGCTATTATTAAAGAACTTTGTTGTATAGGCTATGTCAGTTGGGTCACATTTGCCTCCTGTGTATGCATATTGAACCTCCCAGTACTGCACACTACAGAAATCACAAGTCTGTGAAATTGATATGCTAAAAACTATTTCAGCTGAGTAGATCTGGAAGAGTAATGTTATCTATAACATTTAATACGGAAAGATGCTTAAGTGATCTCAGTTAAATTTGCTGCTAGACAAACAGACCAGTGGGAAAAGTATGTACAGTAAAGCAATTAAAAACCAGAGTGTCACAATGCATCCCCTTAGCTACATTTTCCTAGGGGTACTTATGATCCCCAAATCCTGAAGTGAGGAGTGTGTGAGGACAGCATGAAAAGATAGTAAGGGAGAGTGGAGGAGACACTACGTTGTTGAGTATTTTTGAGCATAAGAATAGTGTGAAGGTGGTGGTACCATTGTAGGTTCACACAACCAGGAGCAGAAGATGACTAAAATGTTGCTTCCATGAGTCTCATGGGTAAGAGAGAAAGTGGCCACTCAGGCAAGCAAATACGTATTTTATCTGCTAATTTCTGAATTTCTTGATGACTGTGTTTCCCCAGGATGCTTTAAACTCCAGTGCCTTACCCTGCAAATAGTTCTGCTTGCCCTTGGCTTTAGGTCAGCTGCAATTCACTCCCAGTCCAACAGCTTGTGAAGTGCCCCAGCAGTCAGCCTCTTTAAATGATACTACAGATCCATCTCCCTGCATTGCTCAAGGAAATGCTTCAACAGCAGTCATCTTCAAGGCCATGTAGTTTCAGTGTAGCAAAATTAACAAATTGTCTGTTCATTGTTTGCTTTCTAAGCTATATAGAGGCTATTTACTTTGCTTCTATATCACTTCCCTGTAAAGCTTTTGACCAGCAAGCACTCCATGGAATGTGCTAGTTGGAAAACATCTGAATAGGGATTTACATCCTGTAGAAATAGTCCAGATTCCAAAAATCATACTATTCTTAACTGAAAAAATATACTGCACAGCTGCCATTTCCTGTCTTTTAAGAAAAAAAGGGAATTCCATGGGAATATCATTCGCAGAAATATTTCCACCAAGCTCCACTCCATGGACTTTCTTACTTACATCTTTAAAAATTAAGAATTTTTTTTAAGTCAGCAACTGCCTGCCCAGTGATGAAAGAGTATGTTGCCACCAATACTATTTATTGATTAAAATATTGTAATAATGTGTTTTAATAATTTTGTGAAGATTAAAAGGATTTAAAATAATACTTATTTCTCTTGTAAGAGAAGAAGCATTGATCACCTCTATAGTTAACAATGGTGCAGTTATTTCTCTCTTTAGGAACACCCTATATTCTCTCAAGGAAATACTGCTTTCAGTTTTAGGAATGGTTTATTGCTTTCAAAGTTTTCAGATCATTTAAGAGATTTCATTTTCAAAGATTCTCACTCTGGTGGAATGCCCCTTTGAGGATTTCCTCACAGAAAGAGGTGTCTGCTTTGAAGATTTTCATTTCTTAAAAAACGGTCACATTTCTGGGGTGTCCTCTTTGAAGACATTTTTCTGTATCACTTAAAAGGTTCCCATTGTAAATATCTTTTGCCACCATGGACAGTATTCACTTGAAAATACTTCTCCTCTGTGATATTCTTTTTGATAATTTATACAGTCTTGTAGGAGTCCATAAAATATTCCCTATCAAAAAAGCCCAGGAACAGAATGCTGTTCCTACATAAAGTGCAAAAGCACGTGGAAGAACTTCTGTAGGATAGGATGTTATGAGAGCATGGTTTTGGAAAAAATGTACAAAAATAATTCCATTTTCTAACATCAAATAGTAAAGTGGAAAGGTGAGCTAATCTGTCACTTATATGGCCTTTTAAAAATTACTGTGGGACACTTTTTTTACTCCTTTTAAATTATTTGAGTTCAGAGTTCAAATTCTGGTATTCCTGAAATCAATAGCGTAAGTCCCATTTCAGTCCAGCTGTGCAAAGAATATTCTTTGAAATTGCTATGAATCTTCTTTCTTTGTTTGAGAATGTATTGCTTTAATTTACTACTATGTTATTGGAGATTTGGAATCTTTTCCTTGCTGGTGTTGATTTTTTTTAAAAAATGTGCTCTCCATTTCTTTTTTGGTCACCATTTTAGTAATCAAAATTATCGTATCTGTAAACTAGGCAACCTCAGAGCTTGTACAAGACTGGGCTCCTTGTGTATGTTACATAAAGTCTTCTGTCTGATGTTGCTCTGTGAGTTCGATAGAGGGCAAGTCAAAATTCACCTTAATACACCCTTAAGTTTGCATCTAAGCCTAGTTTGGGGATATTTACTCAGGCTGTGGCTGAAACCTCTGGCCTGCACTTGCTCCTGCCTGCTCCTAGTGTAGGAAAGGCTCATGGACTGCAAATGAGTAGCTGGAGGCAGGAGGGCTGGGGTCTCGGGGGCTCTCCTCTGACAAAAATTACTCTCAATCTGTCAGATCGCTTCAGTGAAGTCAAACCAGAAGAGTTTAGATCACCTGCAGCAGTGGATCTACCTGATTTTGCACAGGAACAGAAAAAAGTCCCCCCCACCAAAGCAGGCTTATGGGATGAGGGGTTAAAGTTTGCCACTGCTCAGACACCACATACTTGTTGGGACAGACTGGGTTCCAGTTTGTACAAAGCAACAGATTGCCAGGGCATCACTGGACTAAATGCTCCAGCTCAGTTAAGTTACTCATACCCTTATATGTGTATCACTAGCCAAAGTTTAGGCAGCTTCATTTCAGCTCAAAAATAAAAATCATCTTCAAGTCCCTAAATTTAGTCCTTGTCTGATCCTCAAATGGAGAACCTTTGTTGCGTGGAATACTGATTGGCAAAAGCTGTTGTAGTAATGAAGGACTCGCTAAGAACTAAAGCCAGTCTTTTTTGATTGTGGGTCTTGCATGTAGCCCACCCATGAAAATAAGCATTAAATATTGATTTTGAAAGTACAGTGCTTAGAGATTTTTTTCCTGGATTTTGTGACTGCCAGCTCTGCTGTCTGCAATGTGAAGAGCCAAGCTGGTAAAAGCACCACCATTAAGGGAGCAGTCCTCATGAGAACTGGTCAGCCACACTACAGTCAGAGGAAAACTAGGTTCTCATTGCACATTGACTAAATTACTAATGTACTTGGAGAACAATCATAATTTTGGTGTCAGAGTATTTCACCTGTGTCATGTAGGGAGCCAGGCCAGCACTTAGACACCTGTTTGGGACAACAGAAAGATCTTTACATTTTTTTAGATCAAGAAGCAGAGAAGTTCTAACCTTTGTTTTATAACATCAGCAGACACCTTTGCATTTGGAAAAAAAAAAAAAAAAAAAACCAACCAGAAAGAAAAAGATTCATTTCACTTCTTCCCCCTGACAGAAAACAGCTGCGGCTATGGCTGTACATGACCCACAACATGATCTTTACTCCACCACCACTCCAAGACAAAAACCAAGGAATGAAAGACATTTGCAATCACTGCTGGCATATATTGTTTGTAATAAAAAGTAAAACTGATCTCCAGTCCTGGAGAAAGCAAATGTACATGTTTTTAATCACAGTGACAGAAAAAAAGTGAATTTGCTGTGGAAAATAAATTTCCAGGTGGATATAGTAGAAGCAAGAGAAAGTGGGCAGACAGATAATAATCTAGTTGTCAAGAACAGACCTTCGGACCCATATGAATGTTCAGTGAAGTACAGGATGAGCTATGTCACATGTTTCAGTGTTTGAGATGGTAGAGAGCAGTAACACTCCCAGCCTGCCCAAGATGAGCTGTCTTTCTAGCAAGGATGCTAGAAATAAAATGCTGGAGAGCAGCCTGTGGGATTCAGGCCAGCAAGGCGAGTTCTGACCTGAACTTGAAAAAGAGACATTTATTTAGGGCACTGTGCTTGGAAAAGCTACACAATAGCCTCAAAACTTAGTTTAAGAAAACAAAGTAAATCAACATAGACTGCTGGGAAGAAATGTTGATTAAGGACATTGTTTACAGGAGCACAAAAAGATGAATAGCTACTAATAAATGTTGGGACTTTGCTCAAAGGCATCTGGGGAATTTATGAAGATGATAAGGACTGGCTTAAGATAGAATAATGTGGTTTAATATAACAAAGACTGGTAAACCAAACGATCAACCTTTCCCATAATATCCTGAGGATCTGTTGTTCTAAGCAACACCATTTAATGACACTACCGTTAACAATTCGGGGAAACTAAAGGGAAGGGGCTATTTGGAGATAAGGACAAATGAAAAGTTGTTACTGTGTAAGTGCATCTAATAGCAAGAAGCATCATATTCTTTGAAGGAGTCACTGAGTTTTAGCACAGTCTGATTGAAACAACATGATGAAAATTTAAAAAAACAATAATTTGTTGAAATTCTCTGCCCAGAGCTCTTGAGAAAAACTAAGCTGACACAGAATTAACAGGTACATTCTTTGATATATTAATAAATTTTTAATTATTAGTTATTAATACTGGATTAATAAAATATATTAAATGAAGGATAGGAAAAAAGCTCTTTTTTTCACAGTACAGGGGAGGTCATTGGTACACTACCAATGTTGTGATGGTCCAGTGGGACCTGTGTTGTTCAGCATATTCTTAAATGATCTGGAAAAAAGAGTGATTATCGAGGCGACCAAGTTTGCTGATGATGCTGAATTATTCATGGTAATAAAAACAAAAGCTGACCGTGAAGAATTGTGGAAAGCTCTCATGATACTGTGTGACTGAATGATAAAATGGCAAGTTAAATTCTGTGCTGAAAAATGGAAGTAATATGTGAGAGAGAAAAGAAGCCAAAATATACGTGCAAAATCCTGGAATCTAAATAAATGGCTTTCACGCAGCAAAGAGTGCTTGAGTTGTGGGGGGTTCTGTGAAAACACCAGCTCATGGCTCAGTAGGATTCAAACATGCAAATGAAACTGGTATTATAAGAAAGAAAAATAATATAAAACCAGAAAGCATTTATTATGCACCTATATAAAGCCATTGAGTGTGTAACTTGAATAATGAGGACCACTATGGCCTCCTAGAATAGGATTATGAAAGGTGTAAAAAAAAGCAAAACAAATCATTGAAAACAGGGAATGACTTCTAATAGAGGAAACATTACATTTACTAGAACTCCTGAAAGAGAACTGAAGACTGTATGATGGAGGTATACACATTCAAGAGCGACATGTGTAGGTACACAGGAAAAATTATGCCTCTGTTTTTTTTTAAAAAAGAACTAGTGGACATCAAAGGAAATTATCAGGCAGTGAGCCTGAGACAAACAGAAGAAAATATTTTTCAGACAATGATTTCCTAAATTGGAAGACTTGTTGCCCTAGAATGCTGTGGATGTCAAAAAGTGTTCAGGCAAATTCTTGGACAAGCTTCTCCTCTGAGAGTGCGGATGCTGTTTTTTCCCCAGCAACTCCAGAGACTCAGTCTGGGACAATGCACAGCAGAAAATGTCTTTGTGTGCTTTCTAGTTCCTACAGTCTTTCACGAAGAAAACATCATTAACTACTCATACTACTACTGAACTACACAGATGGTATTCATTAGCTGTTCTTGAAATAAAACGGAAACAACCAATCGAAGTGAAACATCTAAGTGTATCCATGATCAAAGGAAATTATTTTGGAAAACAAAATATTGCTGCAGCAGTAGGATTACTGTAATTTTAAAGGTATGGAACTTTTGAACAGCTGATAGTAGTATCTACACCTAAATTTTGGTTAGAATAAAATGGATAGAGGATATAAGCCCTTGTGTTTTGTAATGTAACAACTTAATGTGGAGGGCTTTGCTCGAGGTGTTTTACTTAATGGTTGTCTATTACTGGACATTTCAGCTGCCTTCTGAAACATCTGACGCAGGACTTCAGCAGAAAGTTGACAGGTCCTAAGGACAAGAGGGTGTTTTTTGGCAACAAATTTTTTTTCTGACCTTCTGAAACATGAGAAAGACAAAGCAAAGAGGTAATCTAGCAACACAGAAAACAGATGACCAGATAAACAGACGATGCTGTCATGACGTTCCAAATATGGCAGACATTTCACAAGGCATTCAAAAAGTGTACTAAAAATTATCTAGTAGTGTAAAAAGGCAAAGTTATATGAAGAGGAAAGTGGAATACTACACTGTGTGAACAACTGATCAAGAGGGTGCCATGGCATTTTATTAGAAACACACTGAGCGCTCCGATCTTTTTTATCCCTTCGATAATTAAATGCTCTAGTAAAATCCTGATTGATTATCACTTTTATTGATGGTTTGGGGGGGACCAGAGTTTTGCTCTATAAAGTCACATCCATTATTTCAATCAGATTTGCAAACTCAGTTCCAGTGTCTTTTCTGCTATAAATACTCAACAGGTGCTCCTCACCCTCCTTTATATGGAAGAGCATCTAACTCAGACAATAAACTGAATGAGTATTAGCTTACTTAATCAGATAGATTTTGGTGTCACGAATGAAGGAGACAAAAGAAATATTGCAGGGAAAAACAGGTTTGAATATGGCATTACTATAAAGGCAAAGAAGGTAAGCAAGTCAGGCAGTGAGAGAAATCAGATGGAAATCAGATTTTCTACTAATTGCTAAGAAGTAGAAGGATTAGTACTTCTACCAATACAAAACTGCATAAGATGTATTTAGATTTAAAAGGGGGAAAAAAGACAAAAATATCCCCAGTACAATGTGGCAACAAACAGGATTGAAAGCAATGGAAAATGAGAGAAACCAACTATAAACCCAACCTCCAATGGTGCAACGCCTACTAAGTATGCCAGAATCTACAGGAATTATATATATATAGAGAGAGAAAATATATAAAAATGCCCTGGATTTATGGAGATTTTTGTATGCACATCTACGTCTCTGATGTCTTCAATGTTACTTTTGACCATGGTACTTTATCACATGTAATCAGTAAAGAATGCCACAACCACAGATTTCAAAAAGAACCCAAACAAAACAATGTGGAAGGCAAAACCTTAAAGCATTTGGCATGATGAGCTTTATATTCATTCTAAGCAAATCAAATATTTAAGAGGGATTTTCTAAGAAAGTGAGTAATATAATTTAGTCTAGTGGTCAGTGATGGGTGCTGAAGACAATTTCTGAAAAAGGAAGTAGCTGCAGATATCCAAGTGATAATGGATGGCATTTAGGAGAAGCATTATCAGTAAACTGCTCCAGAGAATCAGAGTGGCCTTTCCAGAACAGAACAAAAAGTTGCAGAGTAGAATGAGAATTTGTACACACTCCTAATTGTTAATCCAGTTACTGAGCTATTTGTGGGGTCAGTTAGAGGAGAAGGATACTGGAAAATTAAAGCATGCTAAAAATTTTCTAGTTATGGATGTATGCATAGTTTTTCAGTTCCTAAATTCTTTATCAGGCCTCATTGCAATAGTTTTGATATCAGACTCCAAGGAATTTACACTAACCTGAAAAAATTAAGGTGCAATCAAGTAATGGGCTATCTTCTCTGAATACATGTTTGAAACCAGTATTGCTAGATCAAAATATTGAAATCACAGAAGATACTTTGAATACTTTTAAACATTCTTCTGGGTTTTGGATCTTACAGGAACATTTGGATCACGTTTTCAAATTTCTTTCATAGGTATATAATCTTTGACTTTTTGTTTGAATGCAATTCAGGATTTTCTCACGCACAGCTGAGTATTCAGAAAATCGAACATTTTATGTGATGAAATACTGAGATCTGGCAAAAAATGAGAAAATGTGTGTTTCTTAATAGCCACGCATTTTGTACCCTGATATGCTAGTTTACAGAGAACCATGGACACACCGATTTCTGTGAAGAAACAACCCAATTCACTGCAGTAGTTCCTTTGTAACGTTCCTTATTATTTTTTATAAAGTGTTAGTGATCAGTTACATAATCAACTGTGTAATACAGGTTGTTTTCTGGGAAGCGACTGCGTAGCCGAGGGCAGCGACCGATGGGGACAGGGCGGGGTGCGCAGCGGTGCCCGGGCCTCTCTGAACGTTTTCCCTGAGGAGAAAGGCCGGGTTCCCGGCGCTGGGAAGAGCTGGCTCCAAGCGTGGAAACTCTGTCCCTTCAACAAGTGGGGTCCGGCGGCAGAACGGCGGCCCGGGCGGGGCGGCAACGAAAGCCGATGGGCTGAACAGCCCCCGCTGCCGCTGTGCCCTCCGCCGCCCCCAGCTGCGTGCCCGCCCCCCGCGCACTCCCGCAGCGGCGCTGGGGCAGGAGGGGCAGGAGGGGCAGGAGGGGCAGGAGGGGCAGGAGGGCCGGGAGCGGGCCCCGCCGCCGCCGCCGCTCCAGCCCCCCGCGGCGCAGGCTCGCTGCCGCCTCACGAGCCGGCTCACGCCGGGCAGCTGAGGGCAAAAGCTTCACTGGCGCGCACGGCGCATGCGCGTTTGGCCGGCGCCTGCGCCTGCGCGGTAGCGGAGGGGGACGCGGAGCGGAGCCCGGCACTCGGCAACGCTCGGCGGTTTCCGTGCAGGCCAGGCCGCCATTTTCTCTCAGCTTCCCTGTGCGCGGCTCCTGTCCCGCTGCCCGCGCTCTGTCCTGCTCGGCGATGGACGGGTGAGTGGGCACCGGGGCGCTGGGAGCGAGCGCACCGCCGCGCTTCTGCTGCCGGTCGGTGGCGGGCTGCTGCGAGGGTGTGGGGAGCGGTGAGCTTCCCGCCGCGGGACAGCTGAAGCGTGAGGCCCCGCACAAGCTGGGAGCGGGGCAGGAGGGGGCTCAGTCTCTCCATAACGTGGGCCCTTCTGTAGGGTCTCCCGTTCAAATCGCTGAGGGCTTTGGGCCGCCCCCTACTTAGGTCTAGTGCCCGAGACGCCGCGTCTCGATGTAAAGAAGCAACGCCATCTACCCTCATCCGTCCCCCCCAGAGCCTCTCCCTCCCTCCTTCCCCCTCGCCTTTGGCATCTCTCCCCCGGCCGGGGGTGAGGAGGGGCGCGCTGCAGGGCTCGGGTTTGTTTTGGAGCTGGCTGGAGGGGAGGAGCGATGCCAGCAGGAGCGAGATGTCGAGCTCTTTTGTTTTCAGAACTGCCTAATAAGCCCTTCGGCTTTCCCCCCTTCCCCAGGTGGAAAGATGCCTTTGTATATGCAGTGGACTGGCTGTAAAAACCAAAGAAGGGAAGGTTGGAAGGAGTCGGCCGTGTGGGACAGTGAGGGCTGGGATGGGCAGGCACTACACGCAGGCCTGCTTTTTGTTGGACCTGGAAAATGGGGCTGCTGGCTGTAGCCTTCATCAGTGTAAATACAGCAACTTCCAGCTTCCAGATCTCTTATTAGGTTGTTTACTCTGCTTCAAACAGAAAAACCATCTCTTTGGTATGCTTTAAGCGTATAACCTTTCAACTGTGAGAGTTCCAAAGGCTTTTTATGGTTGTGATTATAATGGTGGGAGTTACAAATCCTGTCTGAGAACTCTTGTCAGTAATGAGTACTACATTGTGGAATGCTCTCTCATATTGTTGGGGTTTTTTTTGTGTGTGTGTTTGTGTGGACTAAGGTTTCTTTTAGGATTGTGATACATACTGTGAGTGATGATGTCACAACCTCTAAGAAAAAGATGTACCTAGACATACCTGTTGCAGCGTTTTGCCTAGATGTACCTCATTAAATTTTGTATAGGTGTAGCTGCCAATGCGTTGTTTTTTTGTTTTTTTTTTTCCCAAGCTAATTAAAAAAACAAAACAAACCGGTTCCATTGCTCTGTGCTGTTCAAAGAGTAGGTCAGGCTATGTTGCTGAACAAGCTGTTTAGTTAATAGAGGTGTGTGAGAAGTTCTGTACTTACTTTTAAATTACTCTGTTTTCACCCTATAATCTCACGTAGTCCAGAAACCCGAGTTTCCTAAATAAATTTCCTTGCAGCGCTGCATTGGAGTAACATTTACTTGAAACTTTGTACTCTTTGGAAAGGCCTATAAACTATGGGAGCCCAGTGGCTTTTTAAAGTTTCTTTTGTTTTTCAGTCCTGCATGTTATTTGAACATAGTTTCTTGCTCCGGGTGGTTGTTGCCTGTTTGTTTCCTCATTGTTTTGTCATTTGAATACATTGAAAAGTTGGGTTTATGAGGATAAATTGATTGACTTCTGTTCTTGTTTTTTTCTTTTTTCACAGCATTGTCACTGATGTTGCAGTTGGTGTGAAGGTAGGATGTACACTTAAATAAGGGGGCAGAGTGCTGATACAAAATTAACTACTTTGAGCATCAGTAATTGCATGTTGGAAGATCTTAGCTGGTCATTGTGAGCTGATATCTTGTCAGCTGTATATGCTTTATTAAACAAAAATCCCTAGAGGTAAATTGGAGGCTCTACACAGAAGACTTTTCTAGGCACTGAACTGTAAACAGTGCTTCTGGATTAGTGTAGTGGTGTTAACCTCTTGTTTTAAAACTTGATTTTGCATATTTTTTTCGAAACAACACTCTCACATTGTTGCATGGGGACTGTAAAAGTCGTGCCTTTTTCTGTCCCTCCCCCTCCATTTTTCAAAACAGTTCCCACTGAAGTTAGAAAAGAAGTGACTATCTGTAATTGGACACAAAAAATGGGAGCTAGAATTTGTTATGTAGACACAAAAGAGGGTGTTTGCTTTGCTGTACTTTTTATTTCTGAAGTTCAGTTAAGAATTTATCATATTTTTATAACAAGGAAAGGGCTTCCAAATAGCTGTTAATTTACTATTTATTTTGCTTTTTTAATTCAGATCTGTCACAGGAATTAGATCAGTACTACATAGTAGCAGAATGAGAAATAATGTTAATGCAAAGATATATGGACAAGAGAACCTCAAAGAATGCATGAGAGCAGTTCTATTTCAGTGCTAGAAACAGAAGTTTTGTAGTGCATACAGTTAACTCTTCACATTTGTTCAGGGACGTTGTAGCTTGTGCTAGGTACCTGCCTTTTCACCTGAAGCTGATCTGTGTTAACTGCTTGCTAAGCCCAGCTTTGTCTAGTAAGGCCCAGTTGCTCAGATTCAGTATTGGTCCTGCTGGATTTGGACTAGTTCTTATGTGATACAGCCAGCCTGTAGATACAGCAGCTGTTCTGTCAGATGTACCTATATAATGTTTCTGGGTAAGCTTGCTTCTAGGAAGAGCTATAAGAAGTCAGTTACATAGGTTTTGGACCCATCTGGCTCCAGATGTTCTTGCAGTATTGGAGACAAGCTTAAAATCATTATCTGAATCGTGAGTAAAGTGTAGTTATTAAAGTACTTCTGTGGGAGCTAATCACAATAGAAATATGAACTGACATGATTATTTCTCTGTTGCCTGGGAGGACAAAGTGTTAACTCATTAAAACTTAGCAATGTATTTAGTAGTTTGGAGGAATACCTGAGGATGTTCCATGTCTTTCAGCAGCAGACTGCTCCACATACACAGCTTTGGGGCAAAAATAAAATCATAAATTGCCTGTAGTCATGTCTAGCAAAGAAGTAGTTTCAGGTAGACCATGTATTACTTGGATCTTAAATTCTGACATTTCTCACTTCAGGAGAAGTAAATGGATTCAGTATCCCTTTCAGCCTTTACTGTGAACAACTTCAGTCTAGGAGAATTTCAGTGTTACGAAATATGTCCTAAGTGGATAGTGCAGTTTTGGAACCAAATTTTAAGATACTAGCCAGACAATGAAAGAAAGATGCTTCAGATGACATAACTGCTTCTTTCTGTTGATTGTAGAAGTTATATTATGAATATAAAAAAGAAGGCAAGATAAGTATTGGAGGAAGTGGTTAAACTAAATACAAGGAAAAGCTCAGAAGTATCAAAAAGTTGTGCTCTTTGCCATGTAAAATGGACTTGCTGTCTGGTTTTTAAAAGAAAACAATCTGTGTGTGGAAGTAGCTCAGATAAATAAGGATGATGGTATCCTGAAGAAAGCTGTTAAATATGGGAGGAATAACTGGATTATATTCTGGAGCTTCTGTAATTATCTCAAGATACTAGTAAGAGTGGAAAATGGGATTTCTGTCTAATTGAGGTATACAGTGTGCCAGCTTCATTTATGTTTTGTGGAAGGATATGTGAAACAAAAGGACATGTTTGTCCTTATGTTCTCTGGTGACTATTCATTGCTTTTGATGGACTGATGTGTTAAAGTTGAGGAATGCTTTGCCTATCAAGTGTATGTGAACAACTGGGATGAATCATCTGGCCTTCCCTTGGCTGTCATCTTTTTCATGGGGTGCTGTGGGAATGTGTAGGGAGTCAGTTTTGAATCCAAGGAGTTGCATTAGCATTACTCTTCCAACGCTGACTGGATAGTCATTGGATGTGGGCGGGGATTTACATGTGAGAAATCACCTTATGCAGAATAATTTTTTTACTCATTGCTTTCTGAGATTTTTCATTTACAGTGTGTATGCTAATCACCTGCAAAACATGTTTGTGATATATTCAATTATACTTGGAGAAATGGATTGTGACATATGACTCTTCTGTTTGGAAAATCAGCTTTATTTTATCATCATTAGTCATGTCAATACAAATTTGAAAGTTATATTAACTGTTGTCTGGCAGGTTGTTCTCTTAAACAGAAAAGTGAACATGTTAGTTATATTTTTAAACCCATTCATAAAAGAGTAAGAGAAGTTAACTACTGTAGTCTGGCTATTGTCTTTCAATTAAGGGAGGGCTTTTTAGCTTTGGGGACTGCATGTGGTCAAGGCAAGTAAAAAGTATAAGGACTGCTTCCTTATAATGTTTAATTAACAGTTTTATAATCTGAGTTATCTACAAATGAGGGATAAATTTGAAACTGTTACCATTTATTTGTACTGTACACTTGATTTGATTTAAAACATTTTTGTTCATCTGATGTTCAGTCTTAATTCTATTTACATGTTGAGTCACCAGAAATTAACACCAGAAACCGATACAAAACATAAAACTTAAAATGGAGGTGGAAAAAAATGACAAATACAACTTGAAAACTTGGTTTACATAGAGTAAATGTGGGGATTTGTGTGACTCAAAATATGCAGTGGGAACACGCTTCCTAGCTCAAATCTGTCAGAGCAGCAGTGTGCTTTAATTTCTGAAAGCATTAGAACATGTCACAACCCAGTCATCTTGTAAGTACTTATGAAATAAATCATACTTGATTTGGTCTGTAATGTCTTGTTTTGCTTACCTAGAATTCATGGAGGCAGGGAAATGTCACTGCACACAGTTCACCCCTTACATTACATTTTGCAAAATGCAAGAAAGAGTGAGCCTTAGCTCTCTGATGCTAATTTGTGAACTTGTGTTACATATAAGCAGTTTGTGTAAAGTATACTTGAATAGAAGAGAGCTGAGGAGCTGAGAAGAGAGCTGATAGTATTTACATAGTTCATCAGTTTTTAAAACATTTCAGTCCCTTGAAGAAATTTATACATTTTATAGATGCCTTTATGCGTAGCTTCAAAAAATTGTCATATCATATAAAATGTTTGCTTTTTATTTTTAAAAAAGTACATTACAGTTGCTCTGTTCTTATTACATCAGGTCCTTAGTTACTCTCTGGTTATATATTTTTGAGCATCAGCATCTAATAACTGTACTGTGAATTGCTCTCTTGTGTTCTCTTTACAATTACAATGCTTTAATCTTGATAACTGATTTGGCACTTGGTGTGATAGAGCCTTTTTCAGCCGTTGAATGTATGAAGTATATAATCTATCTTTCCTCTGGAGTAATTAAAAGAATCTTTGGAGGGGTATAAAACATGATACAAGGACTATATGTCACACAGGTGTAGGGAATAACTTAGGTGAACTTTGGGTGCATATTGAGGATGATGTCTCCTATTGTATTTCAGTGTCTGCCACTTCAGTCTAATGGATGATCTTTCTCCTGGAAGGGATGGGTAGCTGTGCAGTAAATGGGGCCTGAACAATTGAGTGACTCATTTTGTGTATGTGCATTGCATGTTTCACAGTGGCTGAGGTGTTCTATGTAACAGGAGAAAAGAACCAGCCATTTCTTCTTGGATGCATTATTTGGTACACAGCATTTGGGACATTTTTGACCTTCCTGACAGTGTTTTGGACACTGGCCAAAAACCAAGTTTCAGCTGCCAAGTGTGGACAGCCCTAGTTATAGCTAGGAGGGAAAAACTCATTCCTATAAACACAATTTTGTAATGTTTAAAGATGTGGAGATGGCCTTCTTCATCCCAAAGTCGGGGCTTCAGCCTTTGCAGTGCACTTAAGAGAGAAATGGTGGTGTGTATTTTGTTGGTTTTGTTTGGGATGGGTAGAAAATGCTAAGAAACACTGTCCTAGTACTTTCTAAGTTTTGCAAACAGTAAAGTATCACTAAGTCCTCCTTTTTCCTGATTGCTGAAACTTAACATGCAGGAATATAGTAGTAAGGGGGAAGGGCAGTAGCTAAAAACTGATAGAGAGGAACTGATGGAGAAGGGGGAGAGAGCACAAAGTAGCATTGTGTAAATACTCTTGAAGCACTTCGGTTTTTTAACTCAAATTCTGAGGAGTAGCCTTCTCTTCCAAAATTACAGAACTCTGAACCCTTTTTGCTAGTAATAACTGAGAATTTCTTCATGGTGGAAACAAGGAGATACTGTAGATATGCTGCGACTTTTTGTTTCAACTGTACACTGTATAATGAAAATGGGATTGAAAAGTTAGATTCTAGCAAGTTGTCAGATGATAAATTTTTCCACTTGTAAAATTTTCTAAACTTATTTCAGAAGCCTGTTGCTATTGGTTTTTTTCTCTCTGAAATTTTTTGCCTTCACTTGTAATTTTGGCTACTTAAAAAGAAGGGAGTGGTAGGATAAATTGATTTATTCATACAGGCAAATGCCATGTGATGGTCTGTTTCACTTAAAATGTTAGAATTGGAGTTTTGAGCTACCCTTGCATAGGGTAATCATTAGTAGATTGCTAGTAGATGAGACAAAGATGCAGTGATATGAGAAAAATGGGTTGTTTGTGAATTGGATGTGTTTTAATCTTGTGTTTGCTATGATAATGTTTTTAGACAACCTTTGTATTCAATAATACTTAGTAGTGATAGCAACAGTAAACAGGAAAAAAAAAAGTAACATTATAGCAGTCAAGTAAGACTGAAGTCTGACCATGTTCAGAAGTTTAGAACTGGCATCTGAATTTGTCTTTTCAGAAGTGGTATGGGGAACATGTCCATAGTGACAGAAAATAGCTTCTTACAATGAAAGCTGTCTGTTAACAGTAGAGATATCTGATAACAGTAACTTCTATAAATTGACTCTGTTTGAAATGGCTTTCATATTTTTTCTCAGAATAGCTGATTCCAGTTCTTTTTTTCTTTGTGCCTTTGGGGTATTTTTTGTAATGCTCTTTCTGCCACTTTAATATATGTGAAAAAGTAAGGAAAGCTGAAAATGGAAAGAAAGGAACCGCACTGAAAATTAGTTTGTTCTCTGTAGTAAGTATGCAACAGTGTAAGGAAGCTCTAGTATACCTACTTGATATGTTTTGATATCTTTCACTAACTGAAAATCACCTAGTTTTCATTTGTAGCAGAACACTTAAGTTTGCATCTTAATTGAGGAGTTGTACAAAGAGAAATGCAATCACCTGCACCACCTCTGAAAACATGCACTAATACCAGCATGAAAATACCTTTCCCATTTCCTAGAGCTTTGGGCCATGTTTTAACAAGCAAATCAAGCTGCATTCCATTTTTCTGTCACTGTAATACTTGTGCAACAGATGTTTAGGTAGCCAATTCACAAACCTCTCTTGGGAACTTAACCAGAATAAAGCTAAGCTGACACAACAGCAAGCTACATCTTTTTACTCAGGTTTGTACCGAAGTGTTGTGATTTCATAAGTACTTGTAACTATATACAGTTATGAAGGACAGAATAGGAACAAGTTGCTGAGGTCAGGGAGAAGGTAGGATTCTTGCTTTTGGTGATAGTTGATTCAAATGAGGTTGTGGTTTCACAAGCTGTTAATGGGACTGTGATGTTGGATTTAGGGGTTTGGGTATTTTTATAGCTGCAAGTACATATAGCCATGTTTAGCTTTTCATAAAATCAGTTTTTCTGTGAATGTGTAACATGAGTATTGAGTTATAGACAAAATAGCATTAGCACTTTTAATTTATTAGTGAAAAATAGGAGATAATGGAGTAGAAAATACCTTCCATGTAGATCACATTTTGAGGTGTAGAAATTGCTACTGAAGCTGCCATGGTTCTTGGGAAGGCAGAGGACACATCCAGGTGGTAGCTCTAGTGAGTTGTTCTCACCTACTCTAATTTACTACCAGTAATGTACAGCTGTTTGAGAGTAGTACTTCCTTTCCTGGTACAAGTGGAATCAAAAGTCTGAAATGGTGGAATAAGTTGTCTTGTTAGTTTACTTCTCTTGGATGTTTGAAGCATTGACTTATATTAGAAGAGATTCTTGCCTGCAGTCTTTCATTACAATTGAAATTGGGAAGTTTCCAAATGAGGCCGTGTGACATGGTAAATTGAAATCTGATTCTTTACTCTTCGGCTTTTTGGTTTAATAGTCCAACTTGATCTTCTGGTGCTTTGAGAAATTTGTTTCTTTTCAACACTGTGTTTTGGGAACCTGGAGATTTTTCAGGGAAATTGGGTTTTGTTAATCTGGAAGACTTTTCAAATTCCCTTGATTGCTCTCTCTCAATTTCTACAAAATTTGTGTGTTTTTATTAATGTTTTATTAATTTTCTCCTAGCTTCTTTCTTACTAAAAAATTGAGAGTGTTAAAATGTCAAGTTAGTTGTTAGGCTATACAAACAATGTATCCTTGGCTGAGGAGAATATGAAAATAATTGAAATAGGATAAAAAAGAATATATAGAGAGAGTAAGTATGTAAAGGTCATATTGTATACAGTTAATACTGTATACAATACAGTGTCTGATGTGTCTCTTGATTTAAAAGCAAGTGATGTTACAAGTAAGTTATTAAGCACCCATGGAGTTCACGACTCTAACTGATAAGATTTCATGCCAATATAGTTAAATAGTGTATTCTTAAAAAAAATTCAAATAGGTGTACTCCTTGCCTGTGAGGTTCTAATGAAGTGATAACATGTGTATAGTTAAACTGTATGCTTTGTAAAATACTTATGAACCTGCATGGAGTTTCTGTTGTATATATATGACTTAGCTTGTCCTGTCCTGAAATTAGGTTTCTTTTTCCACAGAAACCTTATAGGTCTTCTGTGATCCTATACATATGAGAGGTGTAACAAATTCCTTAGGGTAGTTTGGCTTACGTGTTTTGACAGTTGTGTGTGTAATCAGAGCATAAGGCAGATCAAGTGTTTTTTCTTCACAAAAGATTATGTGAGGGTGTATTTATGTAGTGTTTCATATAAAAATTTATCATGTTAAAAATAAAGCATCCTTTGAATTCTGATCCATCACATGTACACTGAAGAAAGTTTATAAAGGCTGTGTTTGGGGGTTTAAAGTGTCTTGTTCTGTTGTTTCAAACATCCAGTCCCCAAAGTTACTTCAGATATTGAAGCAGTGTGTTTACAATGTGTAACTGTTAGAGGGGAATGTTTTAATGTCTGGGTTGAAATTGTCATGTGCTTATTCCTCTCCCAAACCATCAGGTTTCTGGCTCTTTCTTTTAAATTGTTCCCAGATGTTGTTAGAAATAAAGTGTTTTACAGTGCTGTTGGATTTCCTTAAATCATGAGATCTGTCTCCTGGCTTGTCATACCCCTTGGGAAATTCATGCCTGTAGGCTGAGAATGACTGTGGTAAATGTGCAGTGCAGCTAAAGTTCTCTTACTTATCTTTCATTTGGGGGGAAAGGAGGAGAGAAGGAAATGGGGAGGGCAGAAGCATCTTTGAGAGAGATTTGTAATACCAGCAAATATAAATACCACCAATGAGAGTATTTGTAAGAAAGTGTATTTTTAAATATCTTTGAATGTCTTCTTTATATTTTCTAGTGGGAATTTAAGAAATTATTTTAGATGATACAAAGTGCAGTTCTGTCACTTGTTCACTATTTCTAGGAATATAGTACTGCTTCTACACATGCTTCTAATAAGCTCTCTGTAATACACTGTTAGGTTAGGTATAGCCATAGCTTCTGATCAGAGTCTCCATAGCCCTAAATTATTAGGAAAAAAGCTGATGTGTCTCTTGATTTAAACAGTTGTCAGAAAGTATTTTGATGCATAAAAGAGTAAATCTTTTTGGTAACTCTCAAGCCAAAGTGGTTACTCTCTGGTAGTACTTTAGATGTAATAAAATCTGGGGAATGTGTGAAGTATTTAAAGCCCAATCTGGAATGTGAGGAAAATAGTTGGCAAAGGCTTCTAAATAGTATATCTTTGATTAGCCTGGAAGGATAGTATGACTGTAATGACTTCCTGAAATTACATAGCTGCATAATACAACCTGTGATAGCATGAAGCTTTATAGTAGTCTTTTATGGGGGGGGAAAGAAATCTGAAATTCTGCTATGTACATGCAACTTGTGTAGTGAGGGATTTTGAGTTAGCTGTAACTTAAAGCAAGGATTTAGGACATTATTTTGCTGAGTTAGGGGCGTCTTTCTCTTTGTATAATTGACTTTGTAAATTGCAGGAGTGACAGTATATGAAATAACTATTCACTTAGGGAAATTAGGTAAAATATCAAAGTGCTGTCTTTAATTTACAGTATATAAAATAATTTTTGTATATATAATTTTGAATTTTCACTTAGATATGCACTAAAAGTCTGAGTTGTCATATTTTTTGTCTTTTTTGAAAGTGGTCCTACATGTCAGTTTTACATAAATCTGCTGATTGAAGCCATGCATTAAACATGATGTTTTCCCACCGTGCATGGAAATGCTCTCCTGGGGTCATGGGGGTGATAACATGGGCTTCAGTGAAAGGGTAGTATTGACTCTGTGACAAATTCCGGGTTCACTCACTGCAAGATGTTAGCTTGGCAATTCCCTTGTTTATTTTGTGTACTTGTATTTTGCCAGATGCTGATTTCATAAAGAAATGGTTTAGATATCTGATCTGAGTAGTTGTCAGGTTTTGTGGAAGATGAATGTAGATTAAGTGTAATTAAGACACTGGTAGGAATAGAAATACGGCATTGAAAACTTGTGCTGTTGAGGACTAGATGTTAGAAGATGACCTATTTATAGTATAATAGCAGTTTGTACTTACTTTGTTCTTAATAATCTCCTAGCCTCATGCTAAAATGGGTATTCAATTAGTCTCTACTGTGTTGCTATTGCAGTAACTTCCCTTTGCAGTTTATGGTGAAATATAATCATTGTGGTGGTTTTTTATTTGTTTATTATTTTAACTTAGATGTGAATGTTTTTGCCATCTCTGTATTTGTGATCTTCAGTATTGTTATGCAATCTCAAACTTGCTTTGATTCTTTAGAACACAGCAATTTGCACAGACAGGGAAAAAGAGTTAAGTGAACATTGCTCTTGGCTCTTCCTTTCCTGAGTCTGATTCTCTGTGAAACTCAAAGATCTGAGTTTGGTTTCCTTAGCTCTGAAACAATCAATACAATTACCTAATTTAGTTCAAAGGTTTGTTTTGTACCATTCGACTAGCAGAACTTCTGTGCTTGAGACTAACTAAATATTCAAGATGCTTGGAAAATTGGTTATGATGACATAGCAGAGTGATGGAAAGCTTTGCTCTTGGAGAAAGATGTCAGTCTTTTTTGGCTTAGCACTCTCTAACAGAAGATGCACATAAAACCAAAACCAAGCACCCTAAACCACAAATTGAATAAAGCCTTATCTCTGCTGAATAAATGTAAGTAAAATAAGTATTTATGTAATTCAGGAGGGATTGTGTCACACGATAGTGCCAGTCTAACAGCACACATTGGCTTACTTGAGATGCTTATATGAAATTGCTTTACTAGACAACCAAGATCTTCAGATAGCTCTTTTGAAGTAAATCACAATAACCAGGCAGGTACTGGTTTTGATTTTGTAACTTAACCACTCTGTGTCCAAGTCCATCATGTTTTTTGCTGCATAGCTGGTTTTAAAGTTACATACTGAAATGAAGTACAGAAGGATCCAGGCTGCTTAAGAACCAATTAGGAAAAATAACCATGTGTATCTAATAAGATCATTACTCACACGGTAAGAGGCATCTTTGTCTTTGACCAAAAGCTTGGGAAATGTGTATGGGAGTGAGTTAGGAGAAGTTCGCTATACATTTCTGATTTCATGGGGTAATTGGAAGAATATTCCATGTATGAACGTGTACATCTGTGAATCAGACTTTTGAACACTAATTTATGCAGATAAGACAAGTGTAGAATTTATGATACAGGCCAGTGTAAGAAATTCACATTTAGTTGTCCTTCTGAAGCAACAATGTTAAAACTTTCAAGTGCAGTGACAAAATCTGGTTATTGACTATGAAGGTGTTAATGAAATGTAAAATGATATGTTTGAAAATGAAGAGAGAATTGTTCATGAAACACAAATACAGGAACTGAATATCCACTCTTTTGAGTAATTTGTGCTTCTTTTGGATTTTTCTGCTGTGGATTAAGAAATTAACAGCTTTTTTGAAAGCCTCATTTACTAGGAACCAGAAGTTTATGTAATCATTCTTGCAGTCTTTCATTCAGCAGTTGCTGTTGTTAGTAACTTTCTGAAGCTGAAGGCAACTCAAATTTGAGATATTTCAGAATTGTAAAGTTCCTGCAGGTTTTGGGAAGAGCATTCAGTTGGTACTGGGGTTTCTTCAGCTGTTTTATGTAGTAACTACTGTACCGTTGCAAATTGATGCTTGTCATACTAAGGGGGGAAAAAAAGGCTGCTGAATGATCCTAATCAGCCAGACTATGACCAGATTCAGTGTCTGTTGCTACTTCTGCCTATTCAGCTGAGCTGGCCAGGCTGCAGACAGGAGCTCCCAGGCAAAGCTAGATGGGTAGCTGCAAGCAGGAGAAACTGCGCTTGCCACTGAGTAACATAATGCTGCTAGTAATCTGCAACTTTGCAATGTTCTTCCCTTGTATTATTGTTAGAAAAAATAGAACATGAAGGAGAAAGAAAGAATGTTTCTATTTCGACTTACACTGAGTACTTGCGTATTATAGTAGAAAGCAATGTAGTTAGAATAACAGAGAGTTTCTATAACTTGTCTATGTTGTTTTTCAGTTCTATCTAGCTAAATTTTTTCTTAGTTAAATCTGATTAGAAATGCATCCTTACACTGAAAAGGACAAGACATGGTCCTTCTCATGGTCCTCCCTAATCTTGGTATTAGGTATGAGACAATTTTAAAGGAGCTCTGTTGCTGATTTGATAGGCACAGCTTTGTTTCTTGCTATGTACCCTTACAAGTTTAGAGCGTTCAATAAACTATAAAGAAATTCTTCAGAGCTGATGTTGAAAACCAAGTAAACTTTAATGTCTCTATGTGTGCATACACATATACAAACTTTAATGTACTATTCCCTGTGTGGACACAGATATAGTGCAGTATGATAAAAAGGTAAAGGTTTGATTTTTATAAGTCTTGCAACTGTGCTAAAGGTAGTAGTCTCAGATTAATTTATTATGAACTATTGAGGTGCCCTGTAAAACATATTCATTAACTATTCTTGATTCTCTTGTAGTGTCCACAACAGAATTAAATCCATTTATTTTTATAAGGATGAGTAGTAACTGGTTTTTTTCATCATTACCATTTTAGCAGTGATCAGTGACCTGGATTAGTCTTAAGAGTGCTGCGGAAATACTTCTGAAGTGGGAAAGAACCTATAAGAAATTAAATATAATATTCAAAGGATGTTTAAAATACTTTGTTTATTGAAAAATCACATAAAGATTTTGTAGGCTTTTTGAGAGGTGAAATCTTGAAGGGTGAGGGGGGTTGGGGCATAAAAGAAAAAAAGAAAGAACAAGATAAAATAAGCATCTCTTCAGCTGCATCAAATGCCCATCCTACCAACAATGTGTGGAAAGGGTCATCTTGTATGTTTTCAATATAAACCCTCCTCTGATTTTTGCAGCCCACTTTTAAGTCATTCATTAATTGATATTTTGTCATGGTTTAAGAATTACAATGAAGATGTAATTCCCTGCCCTAAATTGTGTTTCGCAGAAGAAATGGATGTCCCCAAAATTAAAACTGATTATTTCCTGTGAACATTAAATCATCTTTTTTTTTTTTTTTAAATAGGGGTGTTAAGATTGAGCTAAACTCCATATTTTTACTTGCATAGATTTCCCTTGTAGTTTCAGCTAGATATAATAGTTTTATATATGTCTATTAAAATATTATAACTTAATTTAAATGTTATTGAAGTAGAATAAATATATTTAATTATATTTTAATTTGAAATTCTGGACAAAACTATTGTTCAGCAGTTCTCACTGTGCCCAGAGATGGCTTCATTTCAGTGGTGGGTTAAACAACTGTGCTTAAGCTGCTCTCATTTCAGATTGCCATGTAAATATACCGCTTTACTTAGATTTCAAGTTGTTGCACTTATCTGAAAAGAGGAAGTATCATCTTTAAAAATCACAAAATAGAGGAAAAAAAATCTCTTACTGTCTCTTTCTTTTTAGAGAGGATCTGACGAACTTCTTTCAGGCAGTGTACTCAGTAGCCCGAACTCTAACATGAGCAGCATGGTAGTTACTGGTAAGTGATGCCCTTTCAAAGGAGAAATCTATAATTTATACTTGGACTCATTTCCTGTTTACAAGGGGAGAACACCGAAACAAGAATCCGTTGTGCTATAGAGGGATAAACTGTTGGCTTGTATTAGAATATAGTGACTTTGTATTTCCTGCAAACCTTGAGTGTCTGAGAAGAATAATCCCATAAAAAAATAGGCAACTTTCAGATGTCTGCACACTAAATTGTTGGTGGGTGATGGGATGAAAACTTACAGTTGTCTTGTACAGCTGCCTTTAAAGTAAGGGATCTCAACTGCCAAGCGAAGGTAAACGGCGTAACTCCTGTGTGACATCAACTTTTTTACACAGGGACATCTGCAAGCCTGGGCATTATAGGAAAGAACACTGTGCCAGTTTCATAATGCAGTATGGATTCAGGAAGGCAGAGTTCTGGTTCACTGATAAAGCAGGAAGCTTCACTTTTCTTCCTTCAGTTTGAGGTTGCAGTGGTAGAATCTCAGAATATCAGTGCAAAGTGAGCATGGCTGTGCTGGAATCAGTTTTCTAGTGATGCTAGATAGAAAGAAAAGTTTTTCATGAATTGGCACACACTAAAACTCCATCTATTGCAGTTGATGCTTCTGTATGTTGAATGTGCATTGAGCTCCCTTGGAAGGCTCATTTCAGAAGTCTTCCTTTTTCTCTTTTTTCTGTTTTCTTTTTCTACCATACCATTTATTTTTTGTGGGTTTTTTTTCTTTTTTTTGCTTTTGCCTTAGAGATATGGAGGAGTTGGTTCATGGCATTAGAGGGTTTCTGGACTTTCCAGTCAGTTGCCTGGTTCACTGTTTTACTGTGCCTGATCTTCTGTATTTATGGGCTGAGCAGTATAATCCCTGTTATTAGTAGCAGACTCTTTCCATTTTAATTTATTAGTAAGAGATTGGGATTCAGGGTACAACTTCATGTTAGAATTAGGGTGCTGTGGTGACAGCTCTTGCCAGAATGGGTAGCTCTGTGCTTTCTCATGCTACATCTTTGGCACAAGCAGAAAAACCCCCAAATTCACGTGTTCCTGCTACACTCTCTTCTGTTGGAGTGCTCATAAACTTGCAGAATAAGTTAATGCAGCATTAAACTATTCTAACAAGAAAAAGTAGTTTTTCCTCGCAGCAGCTTACTGATCAGTCATGTGATTGCACAGTTTTAGACAGTGCAGTGTTGAGTGGAGGAGTGTGGCAGCAGAAGAAAACCACTTCCACTGGCAGTTCTGTAACCAAAGGTGAAGAGGTGGTCGTACTTTGGAGTAAGTCAGAAATGCAGTGTAGTGCATTCACAGCCATTTTGGAGCCCCAGAACATTCGTCTATCCTCCCTGTTTTTCTTACTTCCTTCTGGTTCTGAAAGAGGTCCCTCTCGTTTTCAATTTCTTGATGTCCTCTTCAATCCTGGATATTAATTAGTGTTTCATCAGTTTGCTTTAATTAAATGAGAAACTGGTATGAAAAGGAGCTCAAGTTGTGTGCATGAGGGTTGGGCTGTGGGCAGTGGGCATTAAAACAGGACAAAGTCCTAAATGTTACCAAATTTTCCATATATTTTTAGATAAATGTTTAGTTCCAGGAAATTAAATGCAAGTTAATTTAGCAAAGGAAAAAAAGCGATAAAAAAAATCAAAGTAAGAATTAAAATTTTGAGTTTTCAGAAGAAGAAATACAGAAGCTTGTCTAAGCCGACTTTACATAGAAATTCTTCCTGAAAAGTTCTGAAAATGGAGAAGCGTCTTTTGATCCCATTAGGTTGATGTATGGGATGGGAGTTTGATATACTTTACAAATAGAGAAGATGCTTCACATCTTGTTTTTATTTCTACCCTCTTTAAGCCGTTAAGGGTTTGGGTTTTACTCTTGGAACTTTCTTTTTTGGTGTGGGTGGGGGTTTTTTATTTGGGGTTTTTTTGGCATCCAGAACCATAAATGACTATTCAAGAAACAATGTCATTAGGAGTAGTAGACAGAGTATTGGTTTGTCCACAGTAGTATCAGATGCCTGTTATAAAAAGTTTCATATAAATTGTGTAATATATAAAGAAGGTTGGTGGAAAAATAATCTCAAACAAACAACAACCCACAATCTGAATGCAGTGCTATAATTTAAGTTTGTTTGGGTATTTTATTTTTCAAACAGTTTCTTAGTATTGTATTCAAATTTCGTTCTGCCTGCCTTATTTAAGTAGCACAAAAAACCCCTGTAGAGTAGGATAAATCCACTGTTCAGTATTGCTTCTGAATATATCCTCCCGTAGCTGTCTTGTTTACTGAGGACCAGGAAGTACTTTTTCCAGACTTGCAGAGTTTACCAGTTTAGACTGTAAACTCAGAAGTAGTTAGATTGAAATAGAAACCCGTGTGTTAATTTTCTCTAATCATCTTCTGAAGCCAAATGAGTTCAAGTATTCTTTTTGTCTGAGTTGATATCCTCCTTTTGCTTCAGTTCTGCTATTACTTTTCCTCTTCAGAAGAATTTAAAACTTTTTTAAATTAAACAATTTTTTTCTGTAGCCAAGGTACAGTAGCGATGAATCTTTCTCAAATTTTCTAGGGCTTCAAGGAACCTGTGATCATTTATTAAGTCCCTTGTAAATGAGACATATTGTAGATACCTGCCTATGTAAAACTAATACTTGGTCTTGCCCTTTAATTCTTAAGAATTGGGAAGTGTCATGATATTATGAGACTTGGCCATTGTTTTCTGGAGAATTTAGAAACCAATTCTGGTTTTGACTGTGATATTTCCACTGTCTGATCCCATGATATTTTTCTAAATAGATAGCTAGGAGAACAGAAGAAAGAGATGGTTTGTCTTTGTAATCCTCTGAGCCTTTTATTGGTTGAAAGTGTACACAGTCAAAAAACCAGTTGTCAATAGCAGTGCCTTAACAGGCCTAAACTCGGAGCAAAACTGTGTCAATTGCAGCCTCATTTCTTTCTCTTCTATAGAAATATTAACCTAAACCAAAATGCTTAAGTTGTCCAAAAAACTACCTTTTATTGGAAGGGAGTGGGTTTGGTGGAGCTGAGGGCTGTGTCACTATTAAGGGTGAGGCTGAAGATGATTTTTTTTAAATGAACATCCTACCTTTTTATCATGGGAACAGTTCCATTAGTGGGGTTTTTTTTTTGTATCCAGCTGCCATTCAGTGAGAATACTGTAGTACTTTAATGCTTTTATGAATACTCTTGCTCTAATCTCTCCCAGTGAAAGGCATGAAAGAGAAATGGTTTCCCTGCCCTATAGGGAGTCTTACAGATAAATCCTTTCCTACTTTTTTGTGAAAGAAACTTGTGAAATTGGTGAACACATGTTTGATTAGCATTCTTACTGATTAATTTGAACCACTGGTAATTCTCTGAAAAAGGCTAGCATGTTGGACATGGCTTAAAATATAAGGCCTGATCCTTGACCATTTTCTAAACAGTTTTGTCATCTGTATCGATCCTCCAGACTGTGTAGATGGGAGGAAGTTGACATTCACTGCAAGTGAAGTTATTGTTTTAGGTACTTTCAATATCTCTTGTAAAAGAGCAATCTTAACAGGAATTTAGGCTTGGATGAAGATGGCTTTTACCTCTTAATTCTGAACCCTGTTTTGGACAAATTTGATTACTGTCGTTGTTGAGAAATTTCATTTCAGTTAAGCATTTATATTTAAATATACAATATTTATTTTTTTTTCCTGAACTAGGTTGGACAGTATGGCAGAACATTATTCTGTAAACATTAAGGAAAGGATCCCATCTACTAGATTAGAATTTGTAGCAAGGGAGGACAGCTTGTAAAGTACAAGATCAGCAAATATCTAAGCTTTTCTAAGAAGTTCTTTTTCTATGTTAGATATATAAGTTTCTGATGTTTTTAACACCAGCTGACATGAATATGTTAAAGTTGTATTGTCAGAACCACAGGCCTTTTACTACTGCTTGAACTACTACTAGTTTTCCTTTAGCTTTTCTGAAAATGTTGTCAAAGTCTTATTTTCTGCCTAATCTTGCTTGATTCTGATTTCTTTGGAGGGCATAATCTTCTCATAAAGATCTGTGAGTTAATTTTTTTTTTTGTGTTGGTGCACAATGACTAGAAAGGCTCTTTAGGTAAGGTAAAATATGATTTGGTAACAGGATTCTGAGAAACCAGAGCTGAAACCAGGATCTTTAAATAAATATTCCTGACTCTGGATGTTTTTGAAGACATTAGTAAGGCACATTGCAAATGATTGTACATTAATATTTTTTTTACCTTTCATGATGTATGTTCAGTAAATACATAGCTGCAGATTTTAAATGCAAGAAAAATCTTTATCTTTAAAAACTGGAAAAAGTATTTCCTCTGTAGGGGGTTACTTTTATGCTGAACTTCTTGTGAGGCTTTTGCTGTTCAGATGGAGGACTGCTTAATGGAAGTTGTAGGAGGAGTTATCTGTATGAAGATGCTCATGCTGTGAACTCCATTGCTGAAATCCACACACAGAAAAAAGTAAAATTTTTAAAGGGATGTAGATAAAAAGTGAAAGATGTTGATGCAATTTTTATGAAAATTGGCTTGTCAAAGGCAAGGGATTAAAGCAGAAGAATTGGCAGGTTTTCTTGTTACAGCTGCCATCAATTTCATTGTTCACATTTGTGTGTTTAAAGTATATCAGTAGAAACATTCCAAAATCATTTTGCAGCTGAGCTCACCAAACTCCTGGAGCTTTGAATGTTACTGTTGATCGTGTTTTTACTTAACTGGCAGGGAATGTTAGGAGTGGCTTTGGTAGGTAATTCACTGTATTAACAGAATACTTAGCACTGAGGCATACAAGCTAATTATATTTCAAGTGCTGTGTTTAACTTGGGCAATAAACATAGATGTGCCATAGATGTACCATTTTTGATAGCGTGTTAAGTAAAATTGGTTATTAGTTAAAATTAATGATGCCTGAACATAAATAATTTACTTCTGAAGTTTGCAAATTGATTACAATTAATAATAATTGGGAAGATTTTAAGAAGTACATTACACGTGATTGGAAAGTATAGTAATTTAATAATACCAGTATACTGTACATATTTCTACAAATATGCAGACTTAGAAACTTAGAAAAATAAAAAATATCAGGATGGGAGAAATAAAATGTGGCTATTACTATTAATTTGGGTAATTTGTCTGCATTACTATTCTGTGGTAACTCATTGTTCTACTTCAGCTGGATTTCACTCTAGCTGTTTATTTTTACATATTTTTAAGGACTAAATTGAAGTGCATTAGTTTTAGATTGCAACATTGAACAGCCACTATACCATACTGTAAATGTGTTATCATAGTTGCCTGGAAAACTCAGTGCTCAGTGCATTTTGAAACAGGTGCAGCCTATGTGCAGATGAGCCAGTTAAAAGCTGTGTAGTTAAGTTTTCTTTGTTTTACTGTGTTTACTTCTTTAAGGTCAAATTCCTGTTAAGCAAGTATTTGTATTGTAAGATAGTTTTAATATTGGTTGGTCAAGATTTTCATATGCATATGGCCCATATCTGTGATAAATGACAAAAAAACCTCAACAAAAGCGTAACTAACACTGACCATGTAACATCTAACTTTCGGGCTAACAAATGTAGGCTTCAGACAACTTTGTATTCTGTGTGGTTTTATCACATTTTTGAGTATAGTATCTCGTTTTCTTGTTCTTTCAAACATTTTGGATTCCAGACTTTAAGTTGAACTTTTGAAGATTTACGTACTAAAACAAAAGTCCTGTTTATTTTCTTTAGGGAGCTTGGTAAAGGTCACTGAAGCAGACAACAGCTCTCTTCCTACATTTTATCAGTTACATCAGGGTTAGGTAAATATAGGAAAACTTTCTTTAAGAAAAGAACCTTCCAGAAATGAAACCACAGTGGTCTCTATTATACCTCCCCCACCCAATTTATGATTGTTTGTGTAGCTGGTTGGTTGAGGCAGGTGATTGTGTTCAGTAGCCAGGGCAACATTTTAATGTTTTTGTCTGGTCATAATCCACAACTGTAAACTGGATACCTTCAATTGCACTGCCTTTCTCTTAGTCACTTACTTCCTGTCTGGATATGTGTCTTATGTTCTACTAGCTGGTAACATTGAATTATATGTATTAAGCCAAGGTAAAACAAGAAGTGCTTTCTACATAGCAACGGCAATGAATACTACTGTTGTTGAGCTTCTTGTCTTTAGTATGTACAAACTGAAATTTCCTTTTTTTTTTTTTTCTAGTTATGTTATGTACTGACAGTTGTGAAACAGAGTGATTTCTGCAGAAAGGATGTTTATTTATGTATTATTTCACTACTGCAGATATGCAGGGATTTATAACCAGTGTCTTGTGGTCATTTTTACATTTTTTTCCCTTCTTTTCAGGAACTAATGGGTGAAAACAACTTTTTATTGTATCCAAAATTTTTTGCCTATGGTCACATAGTTACATTTCTATATTAGCAGATTGTGTAGTTATGAAAAAAGTATTGTACAGGAAAATCATGCATCTAAAATAAAGGTCTCAGAACTCTTGGGTCATATTTATGTATTTCTCCAAAAAAAAAAAAGGTGCAGAGAAAAGCTCCTCTAGGATAGAATTTTTATTAAAATACGTTTTCAAAACCAGTTATTATCAGAAGTAAGCTATTCACTGTTTGCCAGGAGTTATGCTGAACTTGAAGAACAGTTTTTCTGCAAAAACTGCTTGGTTGCATTGAATATTCATAGCTTGAATGATTGAATGACTTGGACTTACAATATGCCTTGTGTATATCGCAGTTCATTTTGTTGCTTTTTTATATAGGTTCCTATTTCTCTGTTTAGTAAAATAGGAGTTTCTAACTGATAATGCCAGGACCCAAGTTGCTCAGATTATGGCCATTTAAAGGCTTTGTCAGCCTGTAAGCATTCAATTTCAACAAGTTGATTTATGCTGAATTGAAGGAACTCTGCAACAGGGATGTGGCTTATGTATCAATTATATTTAAATTGTAGTATCCTATTTAGATGTGAGAATAATGCTTTGAATAGCATTAGTAAAGATAAGATCTTCTTTTGAAATAGTTGCCTGATGTCACACGGAAACTGAATTTTTCATGTCCTTGGTGGAAAGATGCAGAGGATGTAGATCAGTGCTATGGTTGTTACAGAACATGGGATTTTATGGTAGTCTGAATTGAATATAACCATTCCTGTTACTGAACTTGACAGTGCAGGGTTAATGGTTGGACTTGATGATCTTAAAGGTCTTCTCCAACCTAAGTGTTTCTGTGATTCAGGGCTAGGTTTCTAATTTTTTTGGTTTTCTATTTTTTTTAAACTACATATTTGTGGCTGTAACTTGATTTGTAAATGAACTAATACACTCTGTTTTAGTCATTCTCCCAGTGCTTTTAAAAACTTTTCCCCCAAGGTAAATATATTGTAGCCTGCTGCTTTCAGTGCATATTTGTATTTGTTAAAGCATTAGCAGCAAGACATTTGAATTGCATCAGAATCTTCAAGTCTAGTGAAAGCCAAACTACCTCATGAAATAGCTACTTGCCAGTAAGCCTCCAGTTAAACAGCAGTTTCTCAGCAGTAGTTATTAGTCAGCTTGTGATGTCTCCTCCTCTAACATCTCTTGGCCTCCCCCCCACCCCCTTCCCCCAGTTTTCAGCAGTTTTGTTTGAAGTGCCGTATAGGGAAGGATCTTTCAGCTTGTTGCTGCTTAGGCATAGACTCTGTTTCTACCAAAAGACCATGTTATTCCTCTAGTACCTTGCTCCCCTTGACTTAGCTTTTAACCTTTATGGACACTGATTCTGCTAATAAAATTTGTTAGAGAATGAAGTTGTTGTTTTAACAGTAGTTAAATTCACCTTTCAATGGCTTTAAACAAGTTGTGTTCCCATGTTGTAAATTTGGTTTTCTATTCCCAAGTGCAGTTTAGTGATGTGTCTTCAGCTGAGAAGTACCATTTAAAATGACAAATAAGAGACTACAGTTAGAGAGGTTTCATGCAGTGCCAGAATCTCTCAATAACTCTCCTAAAAGCTAAATTTAATTTGTTCCACAAATGTCTTGAAAAGTTCACTTGTGTATGTTCATGCATATTTAGTGTATGATACACACTTCATTGCTGCTATTACTGAAACAGGAAATTAGTGTTAGGTGATGTTGAATGGATAATCAAAAGTAGAAAAAGTATTCTCTTTGCTTTCAACAGCTGATGTGTTAATTTCTTCTGTCTTCCAAAATCCATTTTTAAATGTTTTGGCTTAAATTTTACTTTAAGAAGGTGGGCTTCCTTTTTTAATGAATGGTACCAGTTCAGCTTTCATTGTACAAGAGATGCTTGTGCCAATAAGTAATAAACAGCTTTTGTCATGGTTACTTGACCTACTGCTAAAAACTTTTTTTGGGCAATTCCATAGCATTGAGAATGCTTGTTGCCAGTCCCCCCATCCTGTCCCTCCTGCCCCCTGTTTTCTGATTGCCATACATTCTTTCGTGCCTAATTTTGTATTTTTTGCATATGTTACTTTAATATGTTTATCTGCTTTTTTACATAAATGTTTTTGCACAGGCACTTATCTACATAACTTTTTTTACAGTAAGTAAAAATGTTTAAAGAATAGTGTGGTTGAGGTTTAAGTGTGAAAAAATTGTGAGAGGCTTGTATACATTAGTTAATTTAAAGCTCTTAATTGCTATTTAGAAAAATATATATTTAGTAACAAAATGTTTCTTTTAAGCTTGTTCTTTAAACTTACTGCAGCAAAAGTTGAAAAACTGTAAATTGCTAGTGTTAAGTAGCAATGCTGTTAGATAAAAAGTCAATTGGGTAATACAGTAATTATTAAATTACTGTGTTAAATAATTATTAAAGGAACATTTCATATTCATGTATGTGAGTGATTATATACTGGCCAGTGATACTTTTACTAGAAGTGCTGGGATTACCTAAAGCCTAATTTAAATAAGAGCTTTAGTTTAACAAAAAGTAAACCCTTGGATATTATGCTGTGGAAGAGTTAATATGTCAAAATTATCAGTTGAAAACCAATACAAAAAACAAAACAGCTCTGTCAGTACTGATCTGAGCAGTCATGGTGAATATTTTTCTGGTGATGGAAAAAAGACAAGAGGTTTCTTAATTTCAGAAAATCCTTCAGTTTAAAAACTTTTTTGAATTCTTGTTTCTCTTTGCTAATATTTCATATTTTTTGAGACTTGTAATGAATTGAAATTATTTAGAAAGCTGAAGTATGAAGGGCATTGGACATGTAGTTTCAGTATCACCGTAATTCTTTTATCCTTTGCAAGTTTGTGTTTAATGTTTTGTTTGGAATGCATTGTCCAGCCTATCACACTTTGCCGTGTTTCTTCTGTTTGGTTTATTTATTTATTTATTTATTTTTGTGGAAATTTAAATTGAGAACAAGGGAAGACTATTGTGTGGTGAGCTTCAGGTGAAAAGTAAAAATACTTTTTCACAAACTTTGACTTTTTGTCTTGTTGAGATAAAGTGTTATGTATAGTTTTGAACAGGTGAAATCTGGCTACCTGGAAGCTCAATCTCACCATGTTTGCCAAAACGGTACAGGTTAGTCCTGTGAGCCTTCAGATCCTAGTTTAGTGTGTATTTTTCAAATTTTACTCTTGTGTTCCACCAAAATTTGTCTTTCTGTGCAGCAGACCTAAATAAAATACTTTCTATTGCATAGATTCTAGCATTGTCAGTCGGAGATACTGCTAGCTGAATTTTGACCAGTTTCTAATATTGTTAGGTTTTGTTATTTTGTGTGCTCTAGTAAGGTAGAAAATACTTCGTGTTCTTCAGTGCAAGAACTTTTTAAAAGCTTAGTTATGGAAATTTTTTTTGGAGGAGGGATGATGGTGGTGGTACAGGGTGTGGGTATGGAATTACTGCATGATGTGCCTCTAAGCACTGTTTTTAACTAATAGAGTACTTCAAATTTTATATTTAGATCTAAATATCTTGCATTTTTGGTAGGAAAAAGGAAGTCTTATCACTTGTTTTACTAATACCTAAATGCATGCTGATTTCCAGCACTGATTAATTCATTAATATCAGTATTTTATGACACTGTTTTCTTTAGCTCTTGACTCTGATGTTTACTCCACTGACATATTTTTAACCAAAGTAATTTTTTTCTGGCCTTCTTCCAACAGCAAGACTTCTTCCATCCAACTGGCTAGCTGCATATTAAGCAAAAGGAACTCAAGTTGGAATTTTGCTGGAATTCTGTACAAGAATTCTGGAGAATGTTCTAGACAGTGTCTTTCTGGTGCTTTGTACATTGATGCTAATACTTCCCTGATTCTCCTAGGGAAATTTATCTGGCTCTTCCCCCACCCCCTGTCTGTGTTGGCTACATTGTGTTTATTGGTTGGTTTTTCCTTTTCTGTCAGTGAGCTCGTAGTTCGAAATTGACATTTTTCTACTTTGTCCTTAAATTGGCTTCATCAGCCTTTTGTGATGTCAGGCCTCTGGGTCATCCCGTTTCTCCACTCTGATCTTTCCCAGCATTAGCGACGCTTCCTGTCTTGCTTTGTTACTTTTCTACTTTTTGTGTCCAGTTCCTTGGTGCAAGCAGTTCTTAAAAAAACTTAGGGATCTGTTAACGGTTTACCACCATTTTATTGCTTTCAAAAAATTCTAGGTAACCACTAACTGTTTTTTCTTTAATGTATGTTGGAGTTCTTATGTGAGCCCTTGTTAGACATAATTAATACGTTATTACATGTTATTATATGAGATGCTTCACTGAAAGTGAGAAGTAAAGGATTTGCTGTGGTCTTAGAGGACTAAGTTATTTTTGAACAGTACACCTTTCATGAAACTAACATTTGTCTCTGCAGAATTTGTTCTGAACTCTTGAATTTAGCTTAAACCAAATGAGATGGCTCACTTAAAATTAATTTCTTGCTTATAAATAAAAGCATTTTTTAATAAAGCATTATTAATATCAGTAAACTTTTCAAATAGAGTCTGAATATGTCTTTCAGCCAATGGTAATGACAACAAGAAATTCAAAGGTGATGATAAATTGGATGGGGCTCCTTCTCGTGTCCTTCATATCAGGAAATTGCCGGGGGAAGTGACAGAAACAGAAGTTATTGCTTTAGGTTTACCTTTTGGTAAAGTAACCAACATCCTGATGCTGAAAGGGAAAAACCAGGTAATTTATTGCTTTCCATTTTTTAATATGCTTACTGTCTGATTTCAAAATACTTTGTTAAAGTGCTATTGAAGTAAGTCATAAAGCAGTAAGTATTAAACAAGAGCTTTTGTTCCTTTATTTTTTTAATGCATTTACACCATCTTTTAGTATATTTGGGGGGGAAGCAGGATGGCTGGCAACTATGTAAAGCAAAAAGTTAGCTGGAAGAGAAATATTTATTCCTGCATCTTCAAAGATGAATTTTTGGAGATGAAGTACCTTAGAAAATAAAGTTGGTATGTGTAGCATGACATTTTCTGAAGACTGATATTTGTTAAAGTGTGTTATAAAACCTTTTGGTTTTTTATGTGCTGCTAATATGAAGATTATCTGCTTTGTAAATACTCAAAATTACCTGTTTTAATTACAGGCATTTTTGGAACTTGCTACAGAAGAAGCAGCTATCACTATGGTTAACTACTACTCTGCTGTGACGCCTCATCTTCGTAACCAACCCATTTATATCCAGTATTCCAATCATAAAGAACTAAAGACTGATAACACACTTAACCAGGTATATTTACTTTTCAATAGTATTACAAATGCAGACAGTAGAAGATGAGGCATGGCATGTGTTCTTGGCTCATGTGCCATATGTTTGAATCATTTGGTTTTGTCCACATTCTAACACTACTGTAGTCTTACCTATGATCATTCCAGTTTGTGAGACTGAAAGGGATTTGCTTTCTGCATGATCTTTCCATTACGATAAATTTTCTTAATGTTTCCTTAATGTCAAAAGGCAAAGATTCTGAAGTGTGTTTTTAATAGTTATTTAAAAGTTCTAAATAACTTAAATTTAAAGTTCCTGTCTTAGTTTATAGACTGTAGGATGATAAAACTGACTTTCTTGTTCTGACACCTGAGATTCCAATGCCAGTTTGAATTTCCGTAGTGGTTATGGCTGACGCCAATGCCTTATGTTTCAGTGCTTTGAATGATCACTCTAGCAGCACCGGTAACCTCAGCTTGTGATCTGCTTTTTCTGGAGAATAATACCATAATGATCACTCTAGAGACAAATGTACTTAATAACAAAAAACCATTTTGCTCTTGCCTCTCCAGGACCTATTTCACAATAAATGCGGATACGTATGTCTGTTCTTAGTAGAACAGAAGAATTAGCAAAAGTAACATGGTGACCAAGTCATACAAACTATAGAGAGATAAGAGACTCAAACCTAGCACAAGTCTGGTTATTTTAAGATTAATTTCTTATGTTGCATTTTTGATGATACAAAAAACAGCGTAAGTGCCAAATGAGTTTTTATTAATTGTGTCCTCTATTACGACATGTAAATAGTGAAGTTATAGCTGTTGCCTTTGAAATCAATTTCAGGCTAATCTATTGAAAGACTTGGTTCAGGTCAAGTATAGTGTTGATTTTCCTGTTGGTCTAAGTACTCTTGTTCCTTAGAATCTTTTGATTTTTTTTTTTTTTTAAATTGAGATTCCCCACCCTCCCAAGTGTCAGTTACAAAGAAAAATAAATACCTTCATTTACTTTTGAAAAACAGAGTAGGGGATGAATTCTGTCTTCACTTACAGTGGATGGACATACTCCCTTAAGAAGTGTTGTCTTATGTTGTCCTGTGGTTTCTCTGCTGATACTGATTTGGTACTTCACATGTTCGCCTTTTCAATGTATAGGATGTGCTGACTTTTTCAGCAGCTTTTATGGCACCATGCATATTAATACCCCATCTTAACCTGTATTCCAAGTCTTTCAGAACTTAATTCAAGTTTTATTTAGAACTAAATAAAACAAATAGGTACTTGGCAGTAAGCATTCTGTAACTACTGTCTCTTGAAGCATTCTGTAAAACAAAGATGGTCAGACATTCCTTTTCCTGTAAGAAAAAGTAAAGATAGCGCAGGTATTGCTTGTAGTCTGGCATTTTTTTGGATACTCAAAACTTAGCTTTCAAATCAGATGAAAAGTTTTTCTGATCAACCCAAATTCATTTGAAATTGGATTTTTTCTTCAGTCAGGAAGATGTGAAGATGTTAGAATGTTAGTATGTGTAACTGGAAAGTTAGAATAAAAAAAATTGGAGAAATGTGCAAGTATCTTAGTTAAAAAGAAGATAGGAAAAAAGAAAATCTAAGCAAGGGGTACTTCAAACAGCCAGGCTTTGGCTGGAGAGGTTCCATTAACCTATGTCTTTCTGAACTGCTCAGTAATAGTAGCTCCAGAGATTATTTTTACTTGTATTCTCAGAACGAGCTATTCTGAATAAACACACTGGAAAGGGACCATTTTTAAGTTTTCATTTCAGTTTTATCATTCTGTGAGAATCCTTTTCCTGTGAGACATCAAAACACCAAGAGGAGCATTTAAACTCAGATATAAAATAAATATCTCTTACTTTTAGTGCATTATCAAGACTCAGGAGAATTGAGAATAGAAGGACCTCTAACTGTGGTTTTTTTTTTAATCATCAGCCTGTCATAAATGCATGGGTTTAGTCCTTCTGCACAGACACTGCAACTTTTAGAAATAAATGTACTTCAGGTGGTGTACTTGATCTTATGGTGTTAGTTTCAATTTTGCAAAAATAAGGAAACGGTGCTACATACTACTTAAATGTCTTTAAATTGGCTACTTAAATATGATGCTGGATGTTATTTCGAACTTTTTTGACAAAATACTCATAAGAATTTTAGTATTTACCATTGCTTAGTTCTCTATTCCTTCATGTATTCACACTAATTTTAATGGAATGAAGTATGATGTATAAGCATAGGTAGATAGTGCTGACAAGGGCCATATGTTAAAATTGACTTCACAAGTTGTATTTTGTTGGGTTATACAGTTTAAACTTTTCCAGTCACTTTAAGGACTGACTGTAAATTGATACGTGCTTATAGAATGAGTAGGAAATAATTATGCAACTCAGCCAAATATCTGTCCATCTTGAAAGTTGTGTGTTTCATACATTAGGGAAAAGAAGTGTAATCAAAAGACATTTTTATACAGTTACAGTAATTAATGTTAAATGTAGAGGTAAATTTTGTTTTCCCAACTGGTGTTCACCAGGTCTTTTTTTTTTCCCCCCCACTTTCCTTATTCATTGATTCGTTTCAGTATGAGGAGTATCATGTAAGTTGTGAGACATGAAATTGTTTAGTAGCTCTAATACCTTTAAAATATGCAGTATGCATTAATATGATGGTTATTATTTTTACCTGGCATGCTCACTTGTCTCTCTTGTTTTGTATTGTTTTGCTTCATAAGGCTACTGTAATGAAAGTAGTAAATGGAACCCCTTTTTTCTGCACTTTTTCTTTCTCAGAAAAAGACATCTAATCTTTCTGATACTGTCAGTTTTGGCAGTGGAAGTAGTTACATAGATGTGTGTTCTTGTGGTATCATCATGTGGTTACCTTTGAATTTCTAAAATCCTGCTTGTGTTTAAAACAAAAAATCCCCATATATGGAGAGGATTTTGTTTTTCTTTTTAGAAAAGAGGGTGGATAACAGACACCAGTTCATTTACCTCTCTGGATACTGCTCTTTGACATTTGTTAGTCTTGTGTATTATTTCATTGTGTTTAAACTGAGAAGTTTGGGTGTGTTAGTTTAGAATTTTCCCTTCCTATCAAAGCCTTCTATGTAATTAAAATGGCAGTGAAATGTGAGCTGAGATACCGTCTTTTGAACAGTAAGATAAGCACTTCTGGTTTCTGTAGGGTTGGGGTTTTTCGTTGGTTGGTTTGTGGGTTTGTTTAGTTTTATTTCCTGTAAAGGAAAGAATCTTGAAACCTACAAAATCCTCGCTATTTATCCTTACTAGTAGAACAATAAGCTTGCTACTAGAAAGATTGATATTGGTGCCGTTTGAAGCCCTTCATTAATGTGACATAAGGATTAATTGATGTTTTCATTTTTGTTGTCTCTTCTCACAGAGTCAGACTGCATTGCACTCAATGTTGTGTTATGTCTGTAGCTCTGAGTTTTAAATAAGTGGACTATTTTGTGTTTCTGGAGTTACCTATATTAATATTTTTAATTAATTTCAAGCGATTATCTTGAAATAGTAAGAAAATCTCTCTTTTGTCTTTTTTTTTTTAAGCGGGCCCAGGCTGTTCTTCAGGCAGTGACGGCTGTGCAGGCGTCAAACGCTCCCATTAGTGGGACCACTGTTAGTGAGAGTGCAGTGACTCCAGCTCAGAGTCCAGTACTTAGAATAATTATTGACAACATGTACTATCCAGTAACCCTGGATGTTCTTCATCAGGTAAGTCAAATTTCATTTTAATTTGAGCTATGATTGGGAGAAACAGACATGTAAAACTTTATAATGTTTTTGGCAGATATTCTCTAAATTTGGTGCTGTATTGAAGATAATCACATTCACAAAGAATAACCAGTTTCAAGCTTTACTGCAGTTTGGTGATCCAGTAAATGCACAGCAAGCAAAACAAGTAAGTATAGTTCTCTTTTAAGGCTAGAGATCTTCCTGTACTCCCAACATTCTACAAACGTTGATCTAACAGAGTACTGCCATAACAGTGTGTCATACTCCTCCACAATTTTTTGACATTAAAAAAAAAAGAAGTGGAAGTTATTATACAATATGTTGTTACACCATGTGAAATCGGTGTTTCATGATGGTATGTTTATGGATACTGTGTCTGAACTATTTTAGACATTTGTATGAACAAATATTATAATAAGACTGCACAGAGATGAAATAATATGCAAGACTGGTGTAGTAAAAATGTCAACCAGAAGTAAGAATGTAGGATGTCATGGTGATGCATATTTAATTCACCAGAAGCAGCAAATTTAGTAACCCTGTTGGATTGTTGTCAGCAGGTACTTTTAAGCATTCGTACAAAGATGTGATTTGTGGATTAGTTACAGATTTGTGAAAGTATTTAGTTATAGTAGCCTAAAAAAAAAAGAAAGAGTAAACTTATTTTTAACCATAAATGCCCAGAAGAGAGAGTGTAGTTTACTCATGTGGCCAGAGTGTGAAGAAGCCTTGTAGCAGTGATGGTGAGCAGGATCTTGCTTTTGTTTTATTGGAAACTCTCCTATCCTGGGTAGGAGAGGCAAGAACAGGTAACTGGTTTTATTCATTATAGCAGGAGAGAGCCTTTGGATAAATTATGGCAAAGATCAACAGCATGTCATCTAGACCAGATGGTTTGAATTAATTGAATGGGATATGTGCACATTTGTGGCAGTAGGAAAGTTGAACCAAAGGGGAAGGTGAGATTTTTATTATTATTATTATTACTATAATTTTCAAGAGATAAATGGAATTAATTTATATTTTCAAACCTTCACATGCAGTCTGGGTTTGAGGAAGGCTGATTAAAATTGATGTGCTGGTTAAGTGTTGCTTGGCAGCACAGAAAGTGCTTATTGCCTGTAGAAGACAGACTAGCTGAGAACTTCACCAACGTGAAAAGCTCACACCTCAGGCTAAGTTGGCAAATTTTCCTCTTAGTAGAGGAAAGACAAAAATGGGCTTAATTTTCTGTTGAAAAGAATGAGGACTATATTGAAGTAAAGACTTCTTTAAGTGGTGGAGGATGGTCATTTTTGTCCTTATCACCAAATGAAATACTGGGCATTGAGTAAAAAACTGTGAGATGATCAAGACAGGGAATCACAGAAAATAAGACATGTTTTCAAAAAGCAGAGTGTAAGTTTTCATGCTATAGAACAAAATAAAGAAGAGAGAAGAGACAAGATGATATGCAGCTTGATTTATGGTGGTCAACTTTAAGATAATCTACTCCTGAAAAGCAGTCTGGAAATACTTGTATATCTGGGGTACAGTTTAAATTAGGGATGTGCTTTTCAGAGTTGAAATAATATCAAAGAGTTCAGACACATGCAGATATATCATTGTACTACATAAGAATTTATATGGATGGGATACACCTTGCGGGTTTAAAATAGTCATGCAGAAACTAGATCTTAACCTACAAGTGCTGCAGAAATCAATTGTGGACATTTAGATTTATATTAGAAATATTGATAAATAGTGGGATGCTAAATGTATTTGTTACAGAAGGTTGTAATTCAGGCTTGACTTGTGTTTGGAAAGCTATTTTTCAGTGGTAGATGTTACTGCCGCTTTTAAAGTGTGTTTCTGACGCAAAATATGACATCAAGTGATAAATCTTTTGACCTCGTTTTTTGAGTCATACATATCATAAAATTCAGTGGAAAGATGACGTCTGCGAAATGGGCTGTAGTGATGTGAAAATTTATCAGTTTAGGAATATATTATAAAGAAGTTACAAACAAAAGGATGAGGTATGTAAAGGTATGAAAGGAACCTAAAAATCTTTTTCTGTTGTTGACTTCAGACAAACTGATACTAGCTTGTGCGATCCTGTATTTATCTTTTAAAAAGCCCAGCATGTATGTTTCCCCAGTTTTGCATGTTTTGATTAGGGTACGTGTTCACTAGTAGCAGCTCATGTGAGAGTGACTAAACTTCATTGAGTACGTGACTCCTGTATGTACAGTCATTGTCAGTGATGTTGGGGCCTTAATGTCAAATTGAAATGGTCTTAGGTTTATAGTTTCATATTTTAAGCAGTCTATGCATAAATGTACAGAATGTTAAGAGTAGTATTGAAGTATGCTAAATTGGAAGGAAGATTTGATTTCCCCACTACCCTCACAAACTAGATAGAGTAAAATACAGTTCTTAGGGTTAAGCCAAGTGCCACCAGAACAAAAATAACTAAAGAAAGGAAGCAGTAAGGTGATAGGGGAAAAAAGCCCTTCAGTTTAAATGCATCTGGATGTACAAGCAAGATGATGTGGTGGCTACAATTAAGTTGCATGGAGTTCACAATCAAACACATGGTAAAAAAGTACAGTTTGCGATTTGTTTTCCATCCGTGTTACTGTAGAAGATAATGGGGAAATTTAATTTTCCGGTGGCCCTCTTCACAGGAAATCAGAATGTGGCCTTAATAGAAATTGAAGACTTATTAAGGAAGTTAAAGAGCAATTTGAAAAACTCGAGTGATGTAAGTACCAAGGAGAGATGCTATGCATTTGAAGGTTCTGAGAAAACAGTGACACTGACAAGAATGTACAATATGAAGCCTGTAGCCCTGTGGGATCTCCTCTGCTATTTGAATGAGCAGCTAGTAAAAAGCCTCATTCCTACTTCACTTGTTTTGTAAGAAACTCATTTCCTGTAAAAGTAGATAGTGGCTACACTGATACTTGTTTTATCACCACCCTCAGGTTGTATCCTTACAGGTTCCTTGGGTGAAGACTGGCAACTTAGGTTCCGTATAATGCAGCAGTCTAGCCAGGGATGGAGAAAGTAACTGAGAATGGGCAAGGGTAGAGCACATCGAACTGCTGTGCTTCTGCTGCTGCTGAAGGTTTTGTTTGGAGATGTCTGTATGGGTATGGAGCTAAGCACTAAAAATAGCCCATTTTTACTGTAAATGATGAGTAGTCTTAGCATAAGCAGCAGTACACCAGTAGTTTGGTATTACCATGGAGACATGAGAGTGCTGGTGTTTCTGTCTGAGAAGCTGGCTAATTCACAGTGTTGCTTTTGTGCAAATGTACTGGAAGTACCCTTGCCAAATCATGGATGTTAACAGTTATTAATGACTCATCTATAGAAAAATAACTGAGGCTCATACATAGTGCATGCCAGTCATCTTGACCCAGCACAGGTTAAAAATATCACTGAGGTTCTGTTACAGTTGGCCAGTTGATCCTTCTTTGGCCCACAGGCTATTCAAAGATTCCAGTGAGGTTTGACTCTGCACTCAAGATGTCATCTTTCCGGTTGTTTTGGCTTACAACTTCAGGGTGGGTCTGTGCTGGGAGCAGTCTGCAAAAGATCTCTGCTAGTCTGCGTTGCCCTAAAATCTGTAATAGGAACTTCAGGTAGTCATTGCAGAATGAAAGAAAGGACATCTCCAGATAGGATACTGAGCTGAAGGGCTATTATCTGCTATTATTGTATTAGGCTTTTTTGGACATCTTTAATTTTAAAGAGCACAGTTTATGTTCAGAAATAATAAGTAGTGTTCAGGTAAACAGGAGAGTGCTGGATTGCGTTGAGTCAGAAAGCCCAGGAAGTGCAACAACAGGTCCTTTGCACATAAAATATGTTAATTTTTGAGAACAGAATGTATTTACATACACTTTTTAGCCACAGAAACTTCTTGTGTCTTAGACACCTGTCTCAAAAGAAATTACTTTCATTCAGATGCATATCTATAGGATGCATTTGGGACACATCTCTCCCGAGAGATACTTATTATATGACCTTCAGTTACTCTGAAGTATTTATTTTAGCTGGAGTATGTTTTGTAAGTATTGCTTGGTTTGGGGTTTTTTTTTATGAATTTAGCCCTTACACCCTTCTAAGATCTTGTTTTTAGTTTTTTGGGTTTACTGGCACAGCCAAGATGAAGAATGATACTCACATTTGTAGAAGGGTCTCATGATACTTGATCTTGGTTTGGCCCATGTGTGGTGTGGTATGGTATCACATGTGAATGTATGTATAAATACTCAAAATAGAAATTTCTTAGCAGTAACTAGAGTTCTTGGAGATGATGTTAGAATGTACATTCACTAGCAGTAGGGCTGGTCTCTTTTTTTTCAGTATGTCTGTGAGAGGAACAGTGTTTGAGGGTTTGTTGCATGTTCTTTTGCTATACAAGTAAGAGCTTAGGACACGCATTCACATTTGTGACTTTACATGTGAACAATTAATCTTGAAAAAGATTCTCACCAACCAGCATTTTTCTTGCATTGTTAGAGGTGTATAATGCTGATGGTAAGGTGGTTGGGGTGAGGGTTTTTTTTTGTTTTGGTGCTTGAAGCCTTTCCTAGAGTTTGAGTACAGTGCTTTTTAAGAGTGCATCTCCTTCCTTCCTTTCTGGTTCAGGATGTTCTGTCAGCCTGTCTGTGTCCCAGCTACAATGGATTTCTCTTGTGCAGGACCTTTTATATGTACTTTTGGTTACTTTGAGTTATAAAGAGGAGTTTTTGCTGTTTCAGTAGAAGTTTTAGTTACTTACATAGCTCCCTTTAAACACTGACTGCTCTAGAATCTGCAAACACAGATATATCTTGGTTTGCTACTTTTTAAATCTGAAGTATTTCCATCAGCTTAGCAGCCTTCTGCCAGCCACAAGTCAATATTTCTACAGACTCCACATAGAGGTATAGTATGAATCCTGATGGGTCCTGTGATTGGGACAAAGCTAAAGAATACAGCCTTTCAGTCTAACTCATACCTGTTTTCTTCATTAGGGGAATGGGTATTCCCTTGATGGGCAGTGGCATTGTATTTGACAATAAGTAAACTCTGGCCGTGTAAATTGGACCTTCCTCTAATCCATATCTTAGTGTATTTTAGAAGGTAGGAAGTCTTCTAAAAGTGATGGCTGATTCTCAGTATAAGCTTTTTTAGGTGTAAGTGTTCAAGTGATACTCTTTTCCCAAATACCAACATTAGAAGTCTTGCATTCTGCTTTGTCACCGCGTATAAGAGCAAATTGTGTATGGTGTAACGGTGGTGCCCACCACCACCCCAACAATACAGAATTAATCCTCAGCTTGTGTTCTGTAAATAAGGACAGTAAGTTCTGCTTTTGTAATATTATATAAAGTACTTTTTAATTGGAGTTTCAAGCATAGGAGTTTCTCTTTAATTGCTAAGGATTTGTTGATACAGAGTCTGGATTTTCCAGTTTCTATTGGTTTTTTGTTCTATATGTTTTTAGAACTTTCAAGCTATGGCAAAATAATTATGTTGACTTAGATATTCTTTTACATTGGCTGCTAATGGGAGTAGTTCTTCTAAGTGATTTCATGAGCCCTGGAGATGTCAGCTGTGATCATCCTACGTATTGTAGGGATGGCCTTGCTGGCCCAGGCCTAGCAGAGGGGTGTCGGCAAGATGTTCAGTTTCCAGATGCATCACTGTATGAAAATAGCTTCCACAGCCAGCAGGCACACAAGGTTTGTGCAGTGCTTAGCTCAAAATAAGAAGCCCTACCAGAACTTGAATGTGTTGTAAAGTACACTGCAAGAGCTAACTGCAAGAGCTAGCTCAGGTCCAGAAGTGGTACATTTCAGTCCAATGTTTCAGTCCAAACATTGAAATAAAAGATGTGATGTTTGTATTTGAAAATTTTATTTGGTTTTTTCAGCACATATATATATATAAAAATACATATATAAAAAGTAGTTTTATATTTAACATAATGACTTGATTGAATGCTAATTTTTAAGATGAGCTGCATCTTCACTTCCTAGCATTCCTTAAGAATTAAACTGACTTTGTTTAAAAAGTTTTCATGTTTTTAAGTCTCTCATATTTAACTGGTAGTACTTTGCGTGAAAGGAAGATATGCCCAAAATGTAAATGGACTGAAATCTAGGTATATATATTGGCCTTTTAAAAGAGTGTTTTTATAGAGTACTAGGTGTCATGCTAATACGCATTCTTTCAGAAGTACCAATTAATTGTGAAAATGAGATTTCTAAAAAACAGTATTAGTAACATCAGGTTAGCAGTTAAAGTTGGTTTTCTTTCAATTTTGGCACTAATTACCTTTAAGGGGAGAAGGAAAACATGCAGGAATAATGTGTATATTATGCCTTAACAGATGGCTTTCTAACATGGTAGTTAAGTCTAGATTTTATTTTTTCCTCAGTTGATTTTCCATGTAAAAGAGTACTTGTGAGAGTCTTGATTTTTATTATTATTTTTCTTTGTGAAATCTATTTGGTGTTATGTCTGAATTTAAGCTGTGCTATAGAATGCAGGTTAATTAGCTATGTTCAACAGACTAAATTTAAGTTTGACAGCATTAAAATGTCCCTTGCTACTTTGGTGCATAAAAACAGTTTCTAGGTAAGAAGGGAACATCGAGCTTCCTGGAATCATGTTGAGAGGTTAAAGCATTTTAATTGGTTTTAAGCTAGACAGTAAGACGGATAAATATCTATACGCTGACCTTGTTTAAAAAAAAAAAACACAACCAAAAACCCCAACCTTGTGCAACCAACCTGTATTGTGTCTTTTAAATAAATTGTGCTCTCTTTTCCAGGCCTTAGATGGTCAAAATATTTATAATGCTTGCTGTACCCTCCGAATTGATTTTTCCAAATTGGTGAATTTGAATGTCAAGTACAACAACGATAAAAGCAGGGACTACACTCGTCCTGACCTTCCATCTGGAGATGGACAGCCAACGCTGGACCCAGCTATTGCTGCAGCATTTGCAAAGGAGACCTCTCTTCTAGGTATGACACTGACATTCTTCTTCTGTATTGCAAAGCCACTTCATTAAAATACTCATTAATCCTTCTAACAACTTAAACTGCAGTAGTGTCCAAAGGCCCATTCAAGGTTCAGTCTATATTGTGATCTGAATTGTAGTAACATAATTACATTGTCTTTAGAAGTACTGCGAAAAATGAATGCAAACTTGTGTGACAAAATGACAAATGCACAGAGTGTTAGAAAAAGTCAAGTTAGTTCAACTTGTATCCCAAAATCCATCCTTCCCTCTTTCATATGTTCCTGTCTGTGGCCACCTTGCCCACCTTCCCACCAAGTTTGTAAGAGAGACTTAAGAAGATCTGCATGATTTCTTCATGCTAATGTTTATTTGTACTATCCGATAATGAAAATAATGTTTTGCTGGTTTCCTTCAAAGAGGAAAGATTATGCTCTTTGCTTAAAAAACCCAAACCATATGGTGCTGCCTGTAGTTTTCTGGGAATAAAAGAAAAAAAATCAGTAGTTGCGCTTCTAGTGCTACGGTATATGAGTTCTAATATCCTGTCAGCCTTTGAGTTTGTCAGAAGTTGGTGAAATGCTCTGATAAAGGTACAGATATATCTATCTTCTGACTATTACCAAAGTAATCAATGTGTACTCCTACTCCTGTCAAATTGGTTTTCAGTGAGAACACCTTTCACTCTTTAAAATGTAATAGCACTCAGATGTAGAATCATTACTTTTATGAAAGCTGATGTTATGTTGTGATCATTGTTCTTTCCACTTAATCTTTTTCTTACTTTTTTTCTTTTATCCTTTCTCATTATTGTTCTGAAGAAAACATAACAACAACATAGATTTCATGATTTTTTGTACAGTCTGGGCCAAATTGAAGTAAGTTTGAGTTAATGTAGGAAAGAGGGGCCTCTGCTCTCTGTTATGAAAGATAGAAGGCACTTAGTGAATGATGTGAGCCCAGGAAGAGGTGAATATTGTAGCTAGGACTACTGAATGTTGCATTGTATTTGCCCCTTTTCTGAAATCAGGTTACTTGAGGGATATGTTTTATATCTAGCTGTAAAGTACACACAAACCCAATTCCCCCAAATTCCAGAGCGCTTGACTTTACATCTCCAGCATGACTTACAAAATGAGGGATCGCTTGCAGCTACAGCAAAAGTTTTGGGAAGTAAAAAATACTGTAGGAATCTGAAGTCTCAGAAGAAAACTTGTACCTAAAGTTCATTTTCTTTTTTTCTCTTTTAACTTCCCATAATTTAAAAATTGAAATCTCTCATTTCATGCTTCAGTTGGGAAGGTGGATGAGTGTTTGTGGAGAAGTTTGACACCATAGAGATGAGTGCTGTAGGAACACCCTTGAGGCAATTAGTAATTCTTTTGTCAGCCCACAATGACTAGAATGTAGACATGGGGCTGCAGTATGAGTAGTAAGTAGACAAAAGCAAAGTAAAGCTGCTTATTAATGAGACCCATAATATTAGGGATTGTAAGGCAGGGATTTAGGAGAGGAGAGAGGAAAGATTCATGAGTTACAAAACAGTGACAAATGCAGCACTACTTATGTAACTCTGATTCTGACATTTTCCTGAATCCTGAGAAGTTGGTTTCTAGTCTCAGGCTTACTAAAGTATTTCCTTGTATATAATACTTACAGTATGCATCAAATTAACAGGTTTAATTTGCTTGGCATGGTGAAATCACACTCTGCAGATGCTTGGGTCTTCGCATTTCTATGGAGATATTTAATTGGGGTTACTGTACTTTCTGCAGTTATCCAAGTGACTTTAGTGGAATTTATGATCTGGTACTTTACACCTGAAAGTCACTTACATACTTTTGATTTTTGTCTGCGAAACTACAACATTTTCTAACATTTTGATTTTAATCACTCATTCTTTTGTGTATATTAAAAGCAATTTCTAAAAAAAATTATGAAGATGACAGTTTCAATAACTAATTAAATATTATAATTTGTACTACTTGAGTAGACCTCCTAACATGCACTGTTTTTCCAAGTGGTAGAAAAATAAAAGGTACACAACCGGAGGGACTTTCATTGCAGCTGTGAAACATTTTCAGAGCATCAGTGAAGTCAGTCATGTTTATTTTGATGAGCAGTGGAGATTTTATATCATCTTGGCTTTTTGTTCTGTAAAAACGTTCATTGTTTCAAAAGAGACTTAAGGGAGCTGGGTACATTTTCTAAATCTGCTCGTGGCCAGTTGGGTGAGCTTGTTATATTCTTAACTCTTCATCATCTATCAAATGGGGATGGTTTCTAAATAGTTTCAGATAAGTCCTAAACAGTGTGTTACATGGTAACTTATTCATAATAGAAACTCTTCTTATTTTTATTTATTAAAAACCTTTTAATTGCTTAAATCAGCATGACAAAGTACAGTGGAGCCTGCAGACCAAGAATTCTGTTTGCTGTGGCTTTGTAATTTGTCTGACCTTTTCAAAAAATGAAATCTGTGTGTGCTATGTAATCAGTTAAAAACATATCAATCAAATAGATGATCTAGCCTGCATGCATCATCACTCATTCATCTACTACATCCTCACCTGTGATAAAATAAGGTTTCAGAAATCTTTGAGACTGTAAATTGGACAATATTCAATGAGTCTTAATATTTTTTGAAAGAAGGAGAAAATTACTAGTGGATGAAATGAACTGGTTTCAAATGAATTATCAGAAGCAAATGTATTTATCTTCTGTTTTTTACCTCACATGAAACAGTAGATACATTCTCCCTCCTCCTCCCCCCCCACCCCAAAAGTTACAGATGTTGCAGAAAAAAAAACTTTGGTTAGACAGCAACTGTATTATACTGAGCCACAACAAACAAAGTATTTCATAGAAGAACTGTTTATAATTGCAAATACCGATATGAAAGAATATGTTACTCACTATTGCAATTTAGATATTTGTTTAATATTAGAGGTGGAAATACATTGTTGTGCTTAGGGCTCCCAGAGCTTTATCCCTTCCTGTCATTGCTGGCGTTCTTTGTTTGCACTTTCCACTAACGCCCCTTTTTAAGATTCTTACTAATAATTTTGAAGGATAATAATTGAAAATACTTTTATAGGAATGGTGTTTAATTAATCATTGTTTTTTACCTTCTTCAGTGGGACCAAGAATGTCCTTGGGAGGGTCTGATGTTATGAAGAATTTTGCCTTTTAAAGCATGAGTTAGTTGGCTGTGCTGTGCCCAGCTATGGAAAGAACCATAAGAACTTCACTAGTCTTCTTTAGATTCCTTTGTTCCTAAAAATGCTGGACTGGCTTAAAGTTCCTAAGGTTAGGGAGAGGTGTCTAGACATACTAGAAGACTTGATATGCTCTAGTAAGACCTGGTAGCTTGACATCTTCTAAAACTTAAGTGATTGCTATTGACCTAGTATAAAATAAGTTGTATTTCCATTGTGTTGACATCTGTCATGCCTTACTGTCCTGGAAAAGTATTTGGATACATCAGTGCTCTTTTACTGAACCCTGCATGATGTGCAAATACAATGTTGATCAAATATGATAAAGCTATTCCTATATAAACTATGTGTAGTGCATATGTATCACAAGAACCTTTCGTGAATCCTGGGAGTAGCACGCTCATCTCATACCCCAGTGACCTGACCAGACAAAACCAACACTTCTCTGTAGGATTTGAGTTTCCTTGGAAGAAGAAAACATAAAAGCACAACTGAAGCTTTAGCTGAGGCTAACATGCATCTTCAGACAATAGGATTACAAAAGCCACAGAGCATGTTGAATTTTGAATTTAGAGGGTTGCCTCCCCACCTCATGGAGAGGTAGTAAACCTGTGAGAGATAGTAAACCTCTTCATGTGGCCAGCTTCACTGTTGAGTATTTAGCCAAGCATTAAGTTGAAGTGAGGAATGTCTCTCAAATGATGATGGAAAATAAGGATGTAATGATGCAGAGAGCACAATTAGTGTTTATTCGTACTGATTTAATCAACATTTACTTTGTACCATTTTGATAAACTAGACACTTCAAGCATTTTGGAGTGCAGTGGAAAAAGTTTTGATGCACAATAATGGTTGTTTGAATAGAAAGTACTTTTTACACCTCATAACTTTGCAGACTTGATCTGAAAAAAATTTTCTACATTTCTCTTATGTTAATTTAGCAACCCATTTCACAACCCTTTGGATGACTTTAACAGTGGGATGGTCTGCTGTGTAGAGTGGTGTATGCAGCACTAGTACTGATGTAGGAACTTTTTTTTTTAAAACGACTTGTGTGTGTTTCGTAAAATATGCTTTATTTTAAAATTAGGGCTTCCTGTTGCAGCTGTTCCAGGAGCTCTGAGTCCTTTGGCTATTCCAAATGCTGCAGCTGCAGCTGCAGCTGCTGCTGCTGGCCGTGTGGGAATGCCTGGAGTTTCAGCTGGTGGCAATACAGTCCTTCTGGTTAGCAATTTAAATGAAGAGGTCAGTGAAACAATTTTACTTTTTTTTTCCCTCTTGAGTCACACTTCATTTTTCAGTATTTTATAATTTCTTTGCATTTGGCCTCTTACATTTGGATTTTAAGCTCAAAGGATTTTTGCTGTTTTTTTTAATAATCTCCAAAGCTTATTTTAAAGCCATTATTGTTAAATACATTTATTTTCCTAGGTAGCTAACAACTTAAAATATCCTTTGACAGTCAGCTACCTATTTTTTTCTAAGAAAAATTTGGTAACTACTGCATGTTTGAATACCAACTATTCTTTCTTTTGTAATTGTAATCATGTAAACTAGAATTTCTGTTTTGTTTCTAATTGTTTGCTGTTTCATTTCATGCTTGTATCTCACATTTTTGAGTCTTAATTTATGTGAACTACTCTAACACATTTTTCTTTGAAGGTTCTCCCAAAGATCTTGACGAGGCAGTCTTCCAGTCTCTCTTAGTAATTTTTTTTTCTTTGCAGTTACTCATTTGTCTTAAAAAAAAAAAAAAGTGGTGGCAAAGCATTTTCACCTTAACTGTATCTTTCTTGCTAACTCTGAAATCTAAAGGGATTAATTTAGTTTTGCATTTTTACTGTCCTTTACATTTATTTTGATGGCTGTGAAAGCTGGTATGAAATGTGGGAAGTTTGTATCAGTCTAGCTGTTCCATTTTTAACTGGCCTCTGTCACTGTAAATCATTAAGCTTTTTTTATCATCTGGTACTATTTTGTCATCCACAGTCTTGCATGTTAAAATGTTTCAGATCAGAGTGCCATTTTGAAAGATATTTTGCCTGCATTTCATAGCCAGCCATGCTTACGCAGTTAAAGTTTAAATTTTAAAATTTCTATTGCATGCTTTTTTTAATTTATGTTCATGTTGAGATGAAATGCTGTAGTTTACTCTTAATATGAATGTACTTTACCCATATTTGTCTTGGGTGACTACATTTTACTCAGTTTTTCTTGTACAGTACATAAACCAACCATTTTCTGACCAAATTCCTGCATTTCCTATGTACTGACCTATATTTTATTTTTTTTTGTTCCCCACTTCCTTATTTTTTTTTCTTCTGCATTGCTGTATTCCCTCCCCCATTTCATCCTTTTCCCTATGTGTTCAACTTCCCTTTCCTTGTCTTTACCCAAATTCCCGTGCCCTTCCCTGTCTTACCCTTCTCCTCGTCTTTGTCTCCATTCCCTGTCTTCATTCCCTATGTTCATGCTTCTGTGCTTGAACAAAATGTTCCTCGGACCAACTTGCCCCAATTAACCGCCTTGAACCATGATCCATGACCACCTCACCATTCTGCGGGAACCACCCTTCGTTATGGATGATCTGTTCATCTCCGCTCTTCCTCGACTCTTCTCTCTTCTTGTCTTACGCTGCTTGCTCTTCTCTCCTTCTAAAGATGGTTACGCCCCAAAGTCTGTTTACCCTCTTCGGTATGTTATTGTTAGCACTATACTTTTATTATTGATTTGATTTTGTTTTTATGGTTTTTGTTTGGTTGGTTTTTTTTGTTTCACCTTAATTCTTATTTGTAGCTAGCACTTTGGCTTAAAGTTGAATAGTAAATCTTTTGCTATTTTTCTTTTGCTGTTTAAATCTCTCCATAGACACAGATTTTCTTTTAATGCATGCTAATATATTTTGCATGGTCTTTAATTTTATATCATTCACATAGCTTTGAGGGTTTATCAGAAAATTATTCTTTTCAAAATTCACTATTCAAAATCTTTATCTCCTTTATTCATTTGTGAGTGTGTTGAGTTTGAGTGAGTGATCTTGTTGCTGTCTGAATGTTCCATTGATATGTCAAAATACATTACTTAGGTGGCTGGCTTTAAAATGAACTTTTTCTTTTGGGTTACTTTTGACTTTGAAAAGGTGTTTATGGTGATGTGCAGCGTGTGAAGATTTTGTACAATAAGAAAGATAGTGCTCTTATACAGATGGCTGATGGAAACCAGTCACAGCTGGGTAAGATTAGTTTTCTGTTTATATTCCCATTAGTTTAAGTACTTAGAAATTAGGCTGTGTAAGATCAGATGAACTAAGTGTGTTTATATTTGTCAGTTTGCCTCTTATCCTGGTTACCCACCAGATCCAAAATCTTTTTGCATGCGCTTGTGTTCCAGAAGGTCTGCACCTAAATGAATACCCTAAATGAATTCAACAGCGAATCAAATGTGGTGATCCCTAAATAAAATTAATTATTCACAAAGAGGCTGCAGACCTAGTTCTTGATTCCAGTCTTTTAGCACACTGACCCTTTGATTTGCTTGGGTGTTTTTCTTCTTTGCTTGTGTACTGTACCACAAGCTGTTGAAAAGTAGCACTCAACTGAGTAAACTTGTCTTTTTCAGCCATGAGCCATCTTAATGGACAAAAAATGTATGGAAAGATTATTCGGGTTACCCTTTCTAAACATCAGACAGTACAACTACCTCGTGAGGGACTCGATGACCAAGGGCTGACTAAAGATTTTGGTAATTCACCTTTGCACCGCTTCAAGAAACCTGGTTCAAAAAACTTTCAAAATATATTCCCTCCTTCTGCAACACTTCATCTGTCCAATATTCCGTAAGTGTTCACTGTCAGTAAGCTGCTAATATTCATGTGAATCACAACACACTGAATTGCCTAATGATTTCCTGCTTATGCTTATTTTCTGTCTGTCTGTAGACCATCAGTAGCAGAAGAGGATCTACGCACATTGTTTGCTAACACTGGAGGCACTGTGAAGGCATTTAAATTTTTTCAGTAAGTAGCTTTTCTGCACATAGCTCTAAAAAAAGAGTTTTTGCAGCACATCTTAAGAAAAACTACATGTCAGATAGCAAACATTAGGAGCAACCCCTGCAGTGTTCAAGTTCCTAATTCCATTATTTTGTTTCAGAAGAGATCACAAGATGGCACTTCTTCAGATGTCAACAGTAGAAGAAGCTATTCAGGCTTTGATTGATCTTCACAATTACAATCTGGGAGAAAGTCACCATCTGAGAGTTTCTTTCTCTAAGTCAACTATTTAAAAAGGCAGATAGAGAATGAAGGTGTATTGCATTGTTTGGTGTTGTCACCTTTTGACTGTTCAGGAAAGTGGGGACCAGAGTTTGTCTTCTGTTTTTTTATTTTTTTTCATGCTGTTATCATTCCTCGATTGTTTAAAAAAAAAAAAAAAAGGCAGTGATATTAACTGCTTTTCAACTGTTTAACTGTTGTTTAGATAAACCATTGTTTTGTTTAAAAGATTTCAAGTTAATACCACATTTTTTCAACTTAGTTGACGTACGTGCCTTAAAAAGGAAAATTAGTACTGCTGGAATTGCATAACTAGTAAAAAGCAAATTTGGTTGTCTGGGGCACATTGTTACATGATAATTTAAATATGTTTAGGCAGGGGTGTGTAAAAAGGTTAAGTTTTTGTTTTCTCCTGCTTGATAGATTTCTTTATATGCTGGCTTGTCACTTACTTTTCTTTTTAATTGGATAAGATGCATTATGCTGAAAGAGTAAAATGACATTATTTGAGTTTTGCTACTTTTTGCTTTGTGTTCTTTTTTAAAAAAGGCCTTTTGTATTTCATTGTTCTGGTCTAGATTCAGTTATGAATGTAGGCATTAGTTAAAATTAACAAGGTACAGAATATTAATTTCTTAAAGGACAAAAAGTGACTTCTGTGACTTTGAGCCCTACGTGAAAAGCATTGTGGAATCTTAACCTTTTTGTACACACTCTTGTGGGATGTATCATATAAATGTCAGCACTAAGTAATGTCTTGTTTGTGGCTGAATATTTTTCGTAGATGTTTTTGGAGTTGACATGACTTATGTGCATTTCAATATATATTGCCATCTTTAGTTTGTAATTAAGATATGGAATATGGTTGTGGATTTCTGAGCATGTACAGACTGGTCAAGCTAGTTCAGGAAATGGTGCATGTATTTTTCAATGATGAAGAAAGTTTGCTGCAAATGCTTGCAGGAAATTTTGTGGCAGTTTCCTAAAACTGACAACCAGGTGGGACCAAAGTTTATGTGCCTTTAGTCTTAATTTACCTTGCATTGTAATATTCAGTTTTAATAAATCTCTTCAAAATATTTTGTATTTAGAAATTGATCTGACTTTACTATAAACATGGCTCAGAATCTGCAGATCCTGTTAATTTGAAAGCAGTTCACTGAGAGTCTGAACTGTTACCTTTATTCTGTTTAAATGACCAATACTTTTTGAAATTGATGTACTTAGTTTCAAGATTCATAGATTCTGTTATCTATGTAGAAAAAAAAGGTCATGTATATTTTCTATTAGTTGAGTTTTTACATCTTTAGAATTGTAAAATTCAGTATAGTTTGAAAGTGGCACAATTAAAAATTAATTTTCTAACAAAGTTGGGAGGTTTGATGGTTGTTTAATTTCATTTTGTGTGTACTCTGCTTACCTCTGTAGCATGCTCAATAAACACTTCTGTAGCTCTGTATTCACCTTTTCTGTCTTTCTCTGCTGCTTTCTATCTCTCCTCTTCTTTGTTTTTCACTTCTACTGTGCTTCTAAATTCATGTTTATTCTCTGCCAGGGTGGGAAAAGCGTAGTATTAAAAACTACTATTTATGGCTCTTTACCATAAATCTGATGCTGTGAAAAATACCAACTCTATTTTCAGATAGTGACCCCTTTGCAGGCATATGTGCAAATCAAACGTTTCCCACCCTGTTACAACTTACTGCTTTAAAGACATAACTTTTATTGTAGTTTGTTAGCTCTCTCTTTCTATCTTTTTAGTTTTTAAGCAGATTTATGCACTAATAGATCTCTCAGGTTTGCCATGCTCTCTTGCTGCAAGTTTCATCTTCCATTTTTTTTGTGTCTGCTAAAGATTTCCTACTAATCATACAGTGCACTCATGGGTGAAAGTAACAAAGGATTTAACATGAGGTCGTGGACCATACATGTTTGAGAACAGGATACTTCACCTTTCCAGAATCTTGGGTTCAAATGAATATTAAAACAGTTTGGGCACTTCAGTAGCATTTCCTTATATTACTTTGAACTGATTGTTGTGGGTTTTTTTTTCCTTCAGTTAGAAATAGGATTTTACACAGTTGCCATTTAAGAATAACTGAATGATCCTGGAGCATTCAGTAAAAGCTGTCGGCGTTCAAATCAAAGCATTTTCAGTCACTTGAGCAGTACAACCGCTTGTAGATACATTGATGTCAGAATACTTTGTGAACTGATGTCTTCCTTTGGGTGGCTTTCAAATCAGTAAATTGCTATCAGCTTTTGAAGGTCATGTTATAATATAGGGGACTTGCATTAGTCTTAATATGTTAAATAAAATGCATTTTATCAGAACTACACCCAATAGATGACTTAAGTTATACTCCAGGCATTGCAGTGATGACCCAATCTGAAGTGCTGGTAGAATCCTGTTCATCCATACTCAAAGCTGGTGAATCAGCATCTTTTAACAACTCAAGCACCCAAACACATAGTTGTGACTATTTCCAGTGATTTAAGCAGTAGTTAAGGGTCTGACTGAGCTGATCTGTTAACGTTTTTCATCTGTACAATATGATGTCCCATATTTTTCTAAAATAAAAGTGTGTCAGATTTCCTTTTGTGTATCAGAATGTGCTTGTGTGTTTCAACTAGAAATGTGAATTGAAATTTGCCATTCCTTGGGTTCGGCTTGTGCTGAATCATTTCCACTCTAAAACGTGTATCAGATAGCATACAGTGATTGCCATATGTGTAATTTTGAAATAACTGTAAACATCTGCACTGTCTGATTGTTATAAATAGAGGGGTTTATAAAAGGGTAACTTATATAATTCTTTCCAGGCTTATTTCCTTAATAGAAGTTTCTATACTTATCTCATTTTGAAAATTTCTGTCACCAAAACCTCAAGGGAAAGAGTATATATTGGCTTTGACTTGTTATAAATTCAGCAGCTTTTTTAATGAGGATATATTTGTATCAGCCAAAATTAAAAGTAATGACAGTCATAATTGTCATGAAAGCATTTTTTATTTACCTGAGGAAAATCACTGTTCAGTTATTGATACTTAGTCTTTAAAGTGGTATCTCTTCAGAAAATACAGATTTAATAATATCCTAACTCCTAAAACTTTCAAAAACTTGTTTTTCATGAGATGGTACTGCATTTTGTATAGTAATTTGTACATTTTTGTTGTTATAAAATGTAAATAAGTTTCTGTATTTTTAGCTCTTCAGAATGTGAAAAACATCACTTTTATTAAAATTTTACTAAAAATAAGATTCATGAATAACTTCTTACACTCCATGGAATGTGAGTTTTCAGATTGTTAGTAAAGCTTTACAGTAGGCATGGTGATTCTCCAAACTCAATTTCAGATTTTTAAAATAATTCTGATATTTTGTCAGAAGGCAGTTGCTAATTTTTCTTCCTTTGTGAATTGTTGTATTTTTCTCTGGTGGAGCAGTGAAATTGGTTGGAAGAGTCCAAAAATGATTCCTTGATCAGATAATGTCCACTGGCAAATATAGTATGTAAATGAAATAAACCAAAAGCTTTTAGCATTTTAGCTAGAATTTGGGGGAAAAGCTCAAAGTTAAGTGAATTCACGTAGAAGTATTTCTGCATATTGTGTTTTAACATGTTATGAAGGGTACCTTTTCCCTGCAGGAATAACAGTTCATACAACTATTTGTAACTTGCTGTTTTTAATGTTTTACGTTAATAATCAGTTTTATAAGCCATCTTACAGAAACGGTTTCTTTGATTCATTATAAGTTTCTTTATGTTTTATAGTATCTTACAGCGTGACAGGATGAATCAGATCCTGCTATCTGCAGGATTTAAGGCACTGTGATTTCAAACTGTAGTTTACTCCAGATAATTTGTCTAATTCTATGCTTGGATAACATGTACTTCTGTCAAAACATTAAAAAGAAGAATTTATGTTTTTCTCTGCCAGCAGGAATATAACTCAACTAGTCCATCTCAAGAAATGGTTTTTCCAATATCAAATGTGTTACATTGAGCAAGGCTGCTCAAAGATTTGATTGTGTTAGGTAGGGATGAGGCTGGAGTCCTTGTTCTGTTCCAGATGCTGGACAACCTGAAGTTCAGAGTTCTGCTAAGGTGAAAAAATTTTCTTTAAATAATTAAGGCAGGATGCCCCATGTCTTGTAGTCCTGATGTGATGTGTGTAGAAAGGGATATATATATATATATATATATATATATATATATATATATATGTATGTGTGTGTGTGTATGGCAACATCTGCAATATTTCTTACCTTCCTGGTTTCTTGGGGAGCTGAGCAGCTGCAGCCTGCTAGTCTGGTTCCATCCACACAGAAGATAAGGAGAAAGAATGATTTTTCTGAAACGATGGGATTTGGCATGGTATTTTCTACTTAATGGGCCTTGGGAAAGTTAGTCAGTAGACTGCAGTAATCTTAACCATAGAGAATGATAAACCATTAAGAATTACTCTGTTTGTCACTGGCTCTAGCAAGCCAATGCACTAAGTTTCTGCCCTGCTGAGGAATTACAGGCCACAATAATGAAGCTTTAAAGAATGCCTTTACCTTGTTTTTTCCTTTAATGTAAGAATATATTTATTATTGCATAATCTGAGTATCTTGAGCTTTGAAATTCTTTCCAGTCCATGTGTTTGGTCTTCAGGATGGTTAACAAAATGAGATAGGTGAGTTCCTTCTTCACCTCAAAAAAATTTTACAGCTTGCTATATCTCTTGTTGTTTTCTGAGTTCAGTGAATTTTCCTCTGATCAACAAACTAAATTTGGAAGAGGGTTACGTTGCTTTGTTTTTTCACTTTCAAAGTTTATAGCATGTGATGTTTAAAATCTATTCTTTCTTGATTAGTTCTGTAGGCAGGAAGCCAGCAAGGAAAAATGAAGAACTTTTCTTCCTTGGAAAAAATGTGAATTAAATGCAGATTGAATTAAATGTCTCAAAAAATGTAGCTGAAAATAACACTCCTATTATTGAAGAGTTCTGCATGTTTTATGAGTTTTAGCCCAGTTTCATGAGGAAATGAGGCGTGTGTAATTGCACCATCTCCATGTGAATGTGCTGTTCCCGAGATAACCCCTGTTTCTTCCTTGTCATTCCTGCACCCTTTGGTTGGCTTCCTGTCAGAGGGGTTGAAGGTCTCCAGTAGTAAGGTATTTCTGTTCCTGTCCTCATGATTGAGGATTGCTAGTCAAAGTCCTTACTTTCAATGCTATGGGCAAGGGAAGAAGATCTGATGCCTTGTCTTTTGCCGGGAGTTCTCAAACAGGCATGGACATGGTTCTCTCCCCGTGAAAAGGCAGCAGCGTGTGAGGTAGCAAACATGGCCTGGGCATACTGGGTACAGGCCACTGGAAGTGAAGGGGAAGGGATATTTTGCAGGAGGAGCAGAGTACTGGACAGAGGAGCCTTGAGGGTGTTCGAGTAGTTTGCTTTCAGTTGTTTTCATGCATAAATAGACGAGAAAAATTTTGACAAGGTGAGACATGTTGGCTGAATAATTTTGTAGGGGTATTTCACAAACAAGTCTGGACAAAATTAGTCCAGCCTGTGAGGTAAATGTGATATATTTTCACTTCAGCTCAATTGGCATGGGGGTGTCAGAACTTAGCAATTGCATGCAGACTGCTGTGGAAGCTGGTTTTCCTAGGATGAGTACTTATCATCCCTGGAAACCAGCAAGACTGAAAACCTGAAGCCTCTAGCCCTAGGATAGGCTATGTGTCAGGGTAGTTTAGGATGATTGACACTGATGGCTTGCCAAAGAGCTAGATAAAGTGAGCTAGTGGGATCCAGGAAGAGATTTGTTAGAGGAGTCATCAAGTGACACATGTGGGGACTGGCATTTTTTGATGAAAAATAGAAACTGTAAAATTTCTGACTGTCTTATTCTATGGCAGGGTACACCAGTATCCTTTGGGCTAACCCTGTTCCCCCTAGTTCCTTAATGCCCTGGGCTTCTCTCTGACAGCATCAACATCCTTTGAAGATTTCAGCTGTGCAGCTGAAATCATGCTGGACTAGTCTTTTTTTCATGAAGCAAGAAAGGTTTCTTGGCAGCTGCATCTGGTAAGCACCAGTGATTTGCAGCGTGTGGTGGGACACCGGCCTTTCCACTTTAAAACGCTGGCAATCCTCAGTAAAGAGTCCTAGTGCTGTGTCAACAAAGTACTCCTTTCATCATGCTGTGCTTTGTTGTCTAAACATCAGCCTTCAGGTATTGACTTAGATAATTTGAGTAAACTTTTTTGTGAACAACGGTTATCTTTCAAAATGAGGGGGCTTTTCCTTTCTTCCTCTCTTTTTAGAGATAGGGACATTTTCCTGTTGATTATAGAAAATAAACTAGAGGTCTCCATTAAGTAAACTAGAGTTCTTAAGCAAATTTTGGTCGACCCTAATCATTTTAATCAGAAGTGTGTCTAACTTGTTTATACTCTGATGGTAGAAGTCACACAACTTCCTTAGTCTGTATCACTGCTTTGCCATGCTTACTGGTAGACTTCAGGGGGAAAAAAAAAATCTTGACCCAAATCTTTTGCTGCAATTTAAGTCCACTTTGGTTTTTAGAGTGTGGTCATTTTCAAGTTCTTCTTGGAGCTATACCTCATCTTCTTTCATGTGTAGTTACACTAAAATACATGATTAATAGTAGATGACCTTTTTCTATTGGTGGCTCTTCACTCAAAATAGTTCTTACAAACACAGGTATTTGTGGTGCCATTCTGTTACAAATGAATGAATTGTTCTTTTAATTAGAGAATGGTAACAGCAAGCCCTTCTGCATTGCTCTGGGTGAACTCTGAAGATTTTTTTTCCTGGAGGTGGCATAGCTTTTTTGAGTAGGAGTCCCCCAAGGGATGTGCTCTCAGTTGCAGCAATGGAAGAATTGCCACATCACCACCCATTATCATTCACAAGTGACACTGGAGTTGCTCAGTAAAACTGAAGTCTGTAGAATGCAAGTGATCTTGCTAACAGATCAATATTAATATTTATTTGCAATTTTCTTAAGGATACCTGGAAATCTTTAAAAGTTGTTTGCTCTCCAAAGCAAACATGTAAAGTATCAGAACTTTTTTCACAGGAATGTAGACTGTTGGTTTGTATAGGCTATGACCTGTAAGTTTTACACAGGTCTTCTGAATATGTTGCCCTAAGGAAAGGGGTTCCACATTTCATTTCATTTCTAATTCCAGCTTTTGCAAGTTTTGAGCCAGTTGTAAACTTGGATTTTTGCTGATTTGAAATAATACATCCTTTCATACATGCCCTTTTTCAGTCCACAGCAGCTTCCTCGATGTCTAAAGATGGGAATTCTGTAAAACAGAGCTTTTTTCCCAAGGTGATTTCAAACAACATAGGTGACATGTTCCTGCATAGCTAAAGAAAAGTACAGAGATCCTTCTGTGTTGGGAGCAGTTACCCAGCTGCCTTCTGGGCTTAGAACTGCTTGGTAAGCTTCCAGACAGATTAACTGGAAAGTAAATGTATTGTGCTTGGTGTACCTGGACAGTAGTATAAACCCTGAACTTCCCTCAGTGAGCCATCACACTTGAAGCAAAACCTGGTTATCTGCTGCAGCTGTTAGGTTCCTAGGAATTCAGGCCTTGCAGATTCAGTGCTTATAGGGCTCTCCAGCACTTCTGAGACCCTTCAGTAACCATAGCAAGTTGCATCCGTGATTTCAGAACACTTGGGGCTCATGCACTTAAGGCTCTTGGATTAGGACAATGAGTAGCCCCAGAAAAATCTGGGAGCCCTTCAGTCTGTTTTGAGACAGTTCCCTCATAAGAAATCATGAGATATTGAAAGTTATTTCAGCTTCACTTAGTATTTAGCAACCTGCTTGAATCCTGAGTAACCAACATCCTTGTTACATTCAGAGAGAAGCTGTTAAAATGCCTCATTTTTTTTGAAATGTTTTTGGACCTTAATGTTATGCTCTGAATAATTCTTTTGTAATATTAAAAAAAGTTATATTTTTCAGTCCTCTACTTTGTATTTTTTTTTTTGTTATGTCTGTAGTAAATGTTATTTACATTTATTTTAGTAGAACTTAATAATAGTCAATGCAGAAGTTGGTGAACTTGCAGGAGGATTACCACTTGGAACAATAGGCATTAGTTTTCTGTGCTGGAAAAAACGAGTCCAGGCTTCTGGCACTTAAAAGGTGGTATCTAGGCAACTGCTACTGAATGCCAAGATCCTCTCTTGTGCAGACATCTGCCCTGCCAAAACCATGTTCCTAGGGAGAAGAGAAAGTTCATCCAGATGCAATGACTGAGTATGCAAAGAAAATGAAACTGAGGGAAAATGCTGTAAATACTGAATTGCTACACAAGAACTTCAGCTCCCTAGAGATGAGACAAGTAGCCGAGAGCTTCCTCTGCACATACTGTGTGCAAGGTGGCTACTGCAGGGCACATGGCCCAAAGCTGTACCCTCTCTCAGTCAGTTTCAGCCTATGTCCTTGCACTCATTTCTGTGAGAATGCTTTTTCTTCCCTTTCCAATTTCAAAAATGAATTTGCAAATTTAGGTTGCAGTGTTTTAAGGTTTTTTTAAGTCTGTCAAGCAGCACTATGGAAATGAGCTGTGTGTCACTGTGAGGCCAGGTGTGATTCACTTAAAACTGGAAATAATGTAAGACACTGAATCTAGCTGAGACTTCACTTTTACGGTTTAATAATTGTCACAAATAGAACCCTGATCTTTGGGCTGCCTTAATCTATAGTACAAAATCTCCTGTTGAGTAAGTATGTGTACATCAAGTTGCCTTTCTCTGTCAGGTAACAGAATGCCTATTTGCCACCATTCTCTTATTCAGAGACGCTAACAACTCCTTCCACTGATAAAGAACTGATGTTTTGAACTGGTTGATTTGTATGAGTTACCAGGTTTGTTAGAGACTTAATTCTTCTGTGTTTGGCAATTTTAGAAGTGTTGAAGTGTCAAAATATCTTACACTTGTTAGCATTTAAGCGCCTTCTTTTGCAATCATTTCAAGCAGTAAGGAAGATGGAACAGTTAAAAGTTTTAAATATTTTGGATGTTAGCTTTGTTCCAAATTTGATTTTAAGATAGTTAATGCTTGAAGAATTGCAACTGGATTTTTAAAGTCTAACATGTACAACTGCCTAATTCCTTGTACAAAATGCAGTGAAAGATTTAGCTACACACAATAGACACATAAATTTAAATATATTGGTACTAATAAAGTAACCTATTCCTCTCTCCTATCCCTTTGTTAACAAGGCTGTCAAGGATGGGAGGTGCTCCAAATGCTCCTCTTGCACTGCGAGAAGTAGCCAGGAATCGTTCAGGAGGTGCTTTCACTTTACAGTTGGGCTGTTCTCAAGGCTTGCTGCTATTCAAGGGATTAGTTCTGCTCCTGCCATTTTTGGTTGGGACCTTCTACCAGCTCTGATGCCTGTCTTCTTGCCCTTCATCTGCATGATTCAACCTGCTAAACTGACAGCATCTCTACCAAAAAAGTCAAACTTCTCCACTGTCTTCTCCCTCTCCCCGTTTTTGTATTAGTTTTTTCACTTTAGTGGACTGAACCTGGTCACTGAATGGTTAGAGAAATACTAAAGGAAATGGAGCAAACTCCTGGGAGGAGGGGGGAAAACAATGCTGCCTGCTTCAACAGAAGTCAAATATCAGCTAAAATGTAGCGAAATCTCACATTTAAAACCCTTTATGCTGATATAGTTGTTCCAGCCCTAAAGGCTGGAACTGTCACCAATTTTAGATACGGGTGGAAATACTGAGTCGCTCTATGACTTGAGCTAATACACACTGTGATGTTTATTGACCTGAGTGCCCATATGAATCTCTTTAGCTTCTAGACATTAATAATTACTAAAATACTGTCTATTACACAGAACTGTAACATAAATTGACATAATAAATCCATCACTTTACAACAGCATCTTAGGAAATGGTCTGCCACACACTGCAAAATAAGTGGATTATATCAGCTTCACGGGCTATGTGACATGTTTTGCTGAAGTTATGTTATTTAAATTCTTAATGTTTCCATCAGAGAAGCAGGAAAAAATACTTCTAATTATGGATTAATGATCTCTGGGATGCTGTTTATTTTGCATGGGGTTTTTTGGGGGGTTGTGCTTTTTTCCCCTACCTTGTGCCTATCATGCCACTTTTGTTGTGTTTCTGTCATTGCTGCTTTAGATCCAAGAAGGATTCTCTGGGCATGGCTCTTTTAAAGTCTCTGGTTATTATCTGGGTGGGATTTTCCTGTTCTGTTTCCAGACATGCTCTTTTGAAACAATGTGTTATTTCCTTGTTAATCATGCTGAGAATGATGTTTGCTTTTACTTGATGGAGTTGGGCTGACATTTATGCCATACGTTTCTTACAGCGAAGGCTCTCTTTGACTTTGAGGTATCAGACATGTTGTAAAGGCCATAAGCATTCTCAAAGAAACACTTCTGATTTTTGCCCCATCACTGTAGTATAAGAGGAGGAAGGCAAAAAAATGGTGCTTCATGAGCCAGGGTTTTACTGCTTTATGGTGACAGATAATGGTAATATTTACTCCTTATGAGCCATGCACATAAATCTACATATTTATGTAGTAATGAATACAGTAAAATATTGTGGCATTTCTACTTAGAACATAATTGCCATGTATATTAACACAGATCTGGATGTCAGAGAAAGCCAAAAATAAAGCTGTTTTACCAAATTGATTCATTACTATGGGAATATTTTAAGAAGCTGTAATAAGGTAGGTTCTTGAGACTGAAATATTTCTGTTTATGTGTAATGACAATGTAAAGGTGATAAGCAGTGTCATTCTTACACTGCAGAGGTAATTCTTACATTGCTGCAAAGGTAGCTGTAGACTAGTTCTTGTACTAAATTTCTGAAGTGTTTTAAATAGCTCTGTTCTTTATAGTCAAAGCAGATTGAAGATTGAATTTAAAAAGTTCTGCTAGACTTGGTTTACTCTTTTCTGAAACTTTGCAGCTCTTTTCCTCCTTGTTCTATCTATCTTGTCTCCTTTTCCATTTTCCGTTTATCTCAGCCTAGATACACCAAACCTTAAATGAAATCAATGTTTTTCTTTTCTCTACTTTAACACCTGCCTGTCATCACACCACCTGCCCCAAGTTTGGAGCATTTGCATTGTTTACATTGATTGGATTTGAAAGCTGCTCTCCTGATCTGTTCTCCATCCAGCATTGCATCCTTGTACCTTATTCCCCTGATGTTGCTGCCTCCTTGTCCTCTGTGCACCACCCTTCCCCAATGAATGATCCCCACATTCTTGCTTTGGGCTCCCTTTGCTTGTTGTTGGAGGTGTAATGGTGCTGTGGCAAACCCAGCACACAAATGTTGCTGTTGGCCCTCTACAGGTGTGAGCACGCTGGGAACTCTTGGGTTTGGGAGCAGTTTAAGGAGCTGATTGTCTTCTCCAGCCAAAACTGACCTTGGGAGGACTTAGTGGCTCTAAACCTGAGCACAGAGTGCTGCCTTGTGAAGTACCATCCTTATCCTTCATGTGTATGGAGTACTGGCCCAGGAGACCTCACCTACGAGTGCATCAGAGACTGTGCAATGGGGCACTTGAGCAAGACCTGTTGTCTGTTCAGAACATAACAGGATTTACCAGCAAGATGTCCAGGTAATGGTGACAGTCTTAATTCTGAATTGAGGGGTGGGAATGTTTGAGGATGTGTTTTCTATGGATGTAGGTAGAAATCAGACTTTAAATCTTGCTGGATAGTTATAATGGTGGTGGCAGGACTTCTAAACACATTCCAGAGCTTTCAATTTTATTGATGATGTGCAAAGCCAAATGAGGTTTTTTTTTAAGGTTCTGACCCAATACATTCCCATCTGTCTGGGCCTGTTTCTCAGGTAAGATACCTATGGGATATGGCAGAATTGCTAGTTTGGGTTTTTCAGATCACAAAATCTACTGATATACTAAAGGAAGGGCTAGTAATGAGAAAGGATCAATTGACAGGAGAAAGGGTGATTGCTAGTGATGAGCAGGGAAAATGTACGTGCTGCTCTCAGGGTTTTCTTAAAACAGTTTCTTTCAGCATGTTCTCTAGTGACCTTGAAGGTGAGGTTAATTTGATATTGATCAGATTAACAAATGTAAAATCTGGTAAATAAAAGCAATTAATTGAAAATAGTGAGGAGGTTGAATAAAAGTAAGGGGAGCTTTAACATTTGGAAGAACAAGAGGCTACAGAACTCCTGATGTTCCTGAAGTTAAGCATGAACTTGTGACTCCTTGTTACTTGCTAGAGAGAGCTTTGATTCAAGGGGCCTCTTGTGCTTCAGCATTTGATTTTGTTCACACTGATCCAGCCACTGAAGCTGAGCAGAAAATAATATCTTGTCTCCCAGAATTTCTAGTTAGATTGCAAGCACCCAGACGTTTTTTACAGGCTTGTATTTAATTAGTCCTAACACGACCCAGGAAAGAAGAGGAGATTTTGAGCTCGCTGTCCATGTTATGTTAAGGTACTGTGCTAGTTTGTCACATTTATGTTATTGAAAGAGGTAGAAGGATATTGGGATTTAACAGATCTGTTTCCCAGCCTTGGCTGCAGACTTGGGGGTCAGACACATGAGTACCCCTGTGTTTAACATTAGTGTTAACATCCTTCTCTCTGACCTTCATGGCAAATATTCTGCCTTCTTTCTGAAGATCCGCAGTGTGAGGGCAGGATATGGGATACCTGTGCATTCTCATGCAAATCCTGCTTTATTCCTGATGAACACATCTTTCCACTGATGCTGACAGGTCATGAGAGTAAACCTAGCAGCACACACCATGTGCTCAGAATTCACGATCCTCATCTCTTCCAAAGCAAACCCTGTAGTCTGTTCTTTAAAGCACCTTGTGTTTGGGGAGGTGCTGGGGTTTGTGGGTTTCACAGTCCTAACGGGGAAGCTCCAGTTTGCATTGTGCACTAACATCTTGAGTAGAGGCTTTAGGCAAATGCTTTTTCCTACTGTTGTTACTTATTCTGTCCTTTACATACAAAAGAGAAGACGTGAGAAAATCAGCAAGTGAACCCAAGCCCCAGGCTGTTTGCTTTCATGCAGTGGGCAGTGAGAGAAAATGAAGTATTGTTAACTGCCTCCCTCACTGCCTCCTTCAGTCCATTCTCATCCCATGAGTCCACATGGAAAAAAAAAGCCTTTCACATTTCTGTACCAGAAAAAACATTACAGGGAAAAAAACCCAACCACACTGCACTCCATACATTGCAGCAGTATCAGCCCTTCCCAGGTGCCTGTGTTGCTTTTAAGAAAAATGATAATAGAAACACTAGTGGGGAAAGACAAAGCACAAACAATTCCCACTCTTCCCCTTGAAGTGAGCAGTTTAAAAATGGGCTTATTTTGTTAGAATTCAGGGTAAATGCTTTTCAATAGATGAGAGATACTTTTACTCAGTTCCAATGGACTCCACCAAATCAACCTCCCACTCAATTCAATTAATTCCCTTCCCCCTGTGTGTAAGGAACAAGGTTTGGATATAAAAACACTAAATGTAAGATTAAAACGTCTACAGAGATGATCAGAAGGGAGTCTATTTTAATAACCCTCTCAGATTGCTGTGCATGAGATGTGGAAGTAGGAAGTTTAATCTCAGTGCAGTGCCTTTACAATTATAATCAGAATTGAGCTGAGTATTGGTCAATAGGAAATTTGCTCCTCAGGGTAGGGAGGACTGTAACAAGAATTAAGTCTCAGGATGTTAGTGAAGGAAACCATCTGAAAAGAATAATCAACTGCAGTGGTATGGATCTCAGGTGCACAGAAAGAATTGTTCAAAATTAAACAAAAACCCAGAGTGAGAAACAGCAGAAAATTCACAGAGACTTAGATGATCATTGTGCTAACAGGAAAGAAACACAGGTTCCAAGTGCATGATGCTTTTCTTTGGTGATTCTTTTGCTTTAAGATATTTACAGCTGGTGTCAGTGTAACAGGAAGAAGCTGGATATCAGCAAAAGGTTCTTCACCCAGAGGGTGGCTGGGCACTGGAACAGGCTCCCCAGGGAAGTGCTCACAGCACCAGCCTGGCAGATGCCAAGGAGCACTTGGACACTGCTCTGAGATACATGGTGTGATTCTTGGGGATGGTGCTGTACTGGGCCAGGGGTTGGACTTGATGGTCCTGTGGGTCCCTTCTAACTCAGCATATTCTATGATTCATACTCAAAAGAGAAAATGGTTTTAGCAAAAGTCACTTGACAAAAAAATTTTCTGTAGTTGCAGCACATATTCATGAAAATGTTTGCATTTCTGCACGTTCTGACCATCTATAGTATTTAGCATTTCAAACTTTCCTGTCAGTGTGTAAATATTAATAAGTCAGGATGCTGGTTATGTCAAGGCAGTTTTCTGCGGGGGTAAGCTATTGCCTTAACACTTTTTAAAGCTGAAGATTTTCTAATATCAGTCACTAATCACAATTGTTAGTCCTCCATGATTTGAGGTGTCCATTTCTTATGCAGAAGAAGCAGAATGTACAGTGTGGCATTTCCTTCGGTCAAATCTTAGTCACGTGATATGATACTTGAAATTACCACTTCAATTTAAAATTGAATCTTGTTTCAAAGAGCTGACAGTTACAGTGTCTTTTCAATATATTTATCATTGCTTCTGAATAATGACATTACTCACAGGACACAAGGAAGTGGGATCAGGCCTCATCTTTGAAAACTGTCTCTGCTGGGGAACAGTCTGGCGAGGCCAACAGCAGCCAGGTAACCCTGTCAGTCATGCCACGTCAGGCTGGGATTGCCTAGGAAAATATGTCAGAAATACCAGCCTGGGGCACAGAAATCAGCAAAACTGGCACCAGTGAGGGAAGAAGTCATTGCAGGAAGGTTGTTTATTTTGTGGGAGGGTAAGACAGAGAAAACAGGGTCAAATAATGGGAAGAGGTATGGTAAGGTATGCAAAACTCTCCATTTTACTGCAAAATGCAGGAATCACCTCCGAATGTAAGAGCTGCAAGATATAGCAAAAAATCATGTAAAGCTGAATATAAAATGAATATTCTGGAGTGAATGTAATCTAATTATTTGGGAGTTCAGATGTAGGTGATATTAGTTCTGCTTAAACATAGCACTGATGCTCTGGAAATCTTGAACAAGCTATTAAGGAATTACCATATTATAGGCAAATATTTTTTTTACAATTTGCTTCCAGTGCAAAGGCATATGGTGCCACTATGTCTCAAGCAATAAATAAGCAGATGTCAGAAATGTAGCCTGTGCTTGACACTGCTTGAGCTGCCTGTGCTTCCCCAGAGCCTGAAGCTGCAGCACATTTCATGGTGCCTACCAGAGTCAGAGCAGCTTGAAATGCCACTGAGAGGCTGGGGAGTGTCACAGGGGGTGCAGTGTCATCAGCCTCGCCCACGTGTCCACCAGAACTTATCTACCCTCTTGGTAATGAAGGTTTCCCTTCTTCAGACAAGACATCAGACCTGGGCAGTGCTCCTGAGAGGGAAGAAGGGGCTGAGCTATGCTTTCAGTCATTCCGGCTATCCCAGGTGGATTATTTGGATGATTGCAGGATCATTTGGTGGCTTTCTCTCATAAGGCATTTTTGAACCTAGTGTGCCTTAATCTAGTACTGAATAGAATTTAATTTAAAGCTATTCAGAAGCTAATTTAGAGAGGTTTACTGAGCTCTCTTCAAGAGAGCAGTCTTTTAGGATTCCATTTCTAAATCGTGATTTTTCTTTTTACTGTGTCTTCCAGGCTCTGCATCAGGGAAAAACATCTTGGTTACTATTGTAGGATATGAGATGGTGGTTAAGGGTGGTTACTTTGTTTTTTAAGAAGTGCTGAGTTCTTCTTGAAACACTGATACCTTTACACAGCACATGTGGCACATCTGTGTGGCCCTTAACCCCACTGGTACAGGCGGATACCAACAGCAGCTTGCAGTGACTCCTGGATTGCAGCAAACACCCAGTCTTCTGTGTTTCTTCCAGGAATCTCACTGTTGTCATTCTTGTTACACACATCCTGCCAACTGTTGGTCATCTTGCCACCAAGCAAGCTCCTGAGGCCCATGATGCTGTTCGGATGAAACCCTGGCCACCTTGCACCCAGTCCTGCATTCTCCTGAAGAGCAGCACAGGGGTTATGCACAGCACGTCCTGGGAGGATAACAGGAGAGGATTTACCTAAAGAGGTAACCAGCTACTGTTTAAAAAACCACAGTATTTCCCTAACAAACCTAGGAGCAACTGGCACTGGGTTTTCTGGAACACTTTTTATGCATTTTAATTGCCATTTGTTTGAAGACTTTGGATGATTCTCATTCTAAATTTCAGGCTCTTGTGTCTTGAAGCACCTGGCACCTGGTCTGTATGTGAGGGTAGGACCTTTGGCCAAATTATTGTATATCTGAAAAGTTCAGAACAAGGACTATACTGCATGAATTGTGGGGCAGTGTAGAAACAGGCAGAGGTGAGTGTCCCCTGTTGCTAACCGATTACAAAAAGCCCCTTTTGGGGCATTGGGAGGACTCCTGCTCTGGAGGATTAATGCATTTTCTTGGTGGTGCATCAGTGTTTTCTGACTGAAATGACTCTAGAACAATAATTCTTTAAGTAATACAGGGTAAGAGCAGGAAGGATGCAGTGGTGAAACTGGAGGAGATGAGCTTTGGGGCTTCCCCCCTACAGTCTGAAATGTGGTGCTAAGGCACCCAGGTGAGCACTCACCAGGCTGCTTCCCTTACAAGAGAAACGTGCAGCTTAGCCCAGGGCAAGCTCCGTGCTCAGAGCTCTTGTCCACTTCAGCTGAATCCCACCTGTGCAAATGTGTCATGACCTATTGATGGCATGGTTTGCACTGGCCTTAAACTGAGATATTTTAATTCATGTTTGGTGTGAGGAAGAAGTAAGACCTTCAGTGTTCACATGGCACACCTTTCTGTGCCCATGCAACCCAGTCTAAGGTCTGCCCTTAAATTCCTGCTGAATAGGATGTGCGCTGCTGAGACCAGAAAAGAGGAGCAGTGCAACCTTGTCTCTGCTCTTGCAGGAGAGCAGGAGCAAGCAGGTCCAAGAGAGCACAGCAGTGCTCTTGAGTACCTCAGGCTGGTGCCTCTGCAGTTTGGGGAGCGCTGTGAAGGCTGTGGGGTGGCACATCTCTACTGAAGTTGGTGTAGAGGCTTGAGTGATGACTTTCTGACTGTAAAAAGGGTTCAGTTGCATTTGATAGGAGAGCACGTAGAAACACAGTATTTAGGCCTTCTTAAAAACTGGGACAAACCTGTAGTGCAAGCAGGGTATATGCATGGCTCTGGACTGGGGATTGCATTGGAAGGCAGGAAACTAGGTGGTTAATTCCCTGTGATGTTTTTAACTCCTTCCTCACTTGCAGCAGTGTCCAGTAGGTGTCACATTCTGTGTCTGGGGCTGAGTCTGGCAGGAGCTCACAATGATGGTTCAGTTGTAAGTATTGTACAGAACATGTGGCTGAGGTTATCCTGACCCTATGCACCTGGGCACACTTTCTTGCAGGAGTTCAGGATTTTCCTGCAGTGTCAGGTGGGAGTATGACTCTTGTTTTCAGAGAGAACTTTTGAAAAAATTGTGGTTGGTGGAGAAGTTAACTTGAGTGGAGATGTTTTCTTTTTCTGTTACTCCTTCCAGTCAGATAACTAAATTGATTAAAAAGCTGTTTTTAAAACAGAGGATTACTCAGTCTTTTGTAGTTCCTTTTACAAGAAAAACGTGCTCAATAGAAAGGAGCCTAAGGTTTGCAGTAGAGAGAGATAGCCCTGTAATCTTTGTGTCTGTGTGTGGGAAGTACTTGAAAATTGCCTCCTACGGACAGATTAGTGAATTGTTGGTAGAGGAAAGTTTCTTAAAAATTACGCTTTGCATAAACTTTAAATTGCAGAAAACATCTACTTTCCCGTTAGCTCCATTATTTATGTACTATCTGAAACAAATGTCAGGCTGACACCTCACAAATTGTTTACTACTGATTCTCCTATTACTTTACAGATGTTCCAAAAGTTTTCACACCAGCTTCTCAGAAAATATCTAAAGATGAGGGCAGGTTTCATTCTGTAGCATCATTGTTTTGGCAGGTATGAAGAAAGTTGAGTGGGCTGATCATGTGCTTCCCATCTGTCAGCTCATCACTGTTAATAGGTGCTTGAAGGAAAATTGCAGTTATTTCACACAGCACTGGAAGCTGAAAGTTCATATGTCAAGAAAAGACGGACATGGAAATAACAGACTTTTTTATCTACAAAAGACATCCCCTGTGCTGCCCTGTTGGGGGTAGTTATCTTTTGTGCATGTGTGATCTTGGTCTAATTTGGACTTGCTGATGCTCACTGAAAAGGACATTACACTCAGTCTGGGCCTGTCTTCCTCGAGACCTTGAAACACAGAGCAGGATTTTTTCCAGTAGTGCTGAAGTCCCCCTAAAGGCTGACAGAGTACTACTGTGCACAGGTTTTCCTGATTCCTGGAACTATAGCTCATTCCTGAGTGCCAGCTATTGACACCTCTCTCTCAGCCACTGTGTTTATTGCTGTTTCTTATCCACAGAGGTAAGGTACAGCAGCTTCACAGGAACAGGTCCATATATCCACCATGGATAAAAGTTCCTCCAAATGCAGCTTGGACTCTACACCTTTAGTGGTTTTAATGACTAAACCATAAAATTTCCTTCTCTTACTTGTCTGAAACCCATTCTAACAACCCAGTCAATCTGCCCACATCCGTGGCTTCCTGGGCTGCAATTTATCTCAGATGATAAATACAGAAAGCTCTGCTTAACCCGGATTAGAGGCATCCTGCAGTGTTGGAAACAGCTCAGTGCTTGCAGGTTTTGGTACGGCGTGTTACAGCGTGACAGTAGCATGGCTGAGCTGTTAAAATGGCCAGTTTGCCATTCATAGTGCACCAGTCAAATAAAACTTGTCTTGCTATTGATTGTTAACAGCAGCTAAGCAAGCTCTTTTGTGTAATTCATCTCCCCTAAATTTAGCTGCCTAAATATTAGACACCTCATCTGAACCAGTCATCTACCATAGTCTCAAAATTAGTTATCAGAGATAAGCAGCTCAACACTACCTGTGTCAAGAGAGGTTTCTGGCAGAGGTAGGGGGTTAAGCCATCTCTGGATGTAACTGTTTGTCTCCACTCTTTCTGACTTAATTTAGTGAGTTTTGACAGCAAGGCAAGGGAAGTTCTATTCTTTGCTCTGTTTTTCAAAAGCATCCTTTCCATTTCAGCTACCAATATCCTTCCTTTTAATTATGAAAAAATGTCTTTGTGTGTGAAGCACCAAGTTGGATTTGCTGCCGTGATTTTAAGTTATTGCTTCTTATTTTCTTGTAGTTTCTCCTGATTGTGAATTAGAATAATTTCCAAGGTTGGGTGAAAAAGAAATGTTCTTTATTCTTTATTTAAACACATTTTTTCCAGTAATCAATAGCATAACTGGAACTCTGGGTTTCAGTGCTTTCTCCTTAAAAGCATAGATCAGAGTATTGTGAAGCCATACATCTTCCCTGTCAAACATTTAATTTATTGTGCTGTTCATTTATAGCTCGAGACTAGAGAACTATTGGTTGACAAAAGAGGATGGATGACTCTTTTATTGAGTCCTTATACAGCTGGCAGAAGATAGCAAATGGAGGAAGGAGATGTGCAACACTCATTTCCAAACTTCTAATAAATCGTGGCTGGATCACAAGGGATTTATGCTAACTTAAATAACTTTCCAAAGGATCAGGAGTTGACAATCATTTGTCTCCTTCTCTGTGGTTAAACTTGAGCATCAGAAAGCAGGTTAAGAAGAAACTTTTATAGTGGTACACAACAGCTAATGTTGTGGATATAGACAAATAAACAGCATGATCCTTTTCTAACTCAGTTATGGATATTGCTTTGTCCCTCTGAAGTTAAAGCAATATTAGCATTTGAACAGTTCTTGTTCAGTGTTATTTATCCCATTATACATCAGTGCTCCTTTGCAAGTTAGGATTTTGTGGTAGTGGCAAAGTGATTTCAGTACTTCTCTGGGGCTCAGTTTGTTGGTGGGTGCCCAGCAGGGTCATGCTGTGGGAGTGCTTCGGAGCCCCGATGCTGCTGCTGCTGCTGCTGCCTCAGAACTTCTTGGTTATGAGGCACTCAGCCTCCACTCCTGTAATTCTCTTCCTTTGATCATTTTGATGTACACAAAAATCTTACCATGGTAGAAAAATACAGAAGCTTATTGGTTTGAACTAATAATTTCCTGCATTTCATATTTTTCTGGTTTTTTTGCAGTATCAAGTTGTAGGTTTTATCTTGACCTTTGGGGACATTTGTGACTCTGTTCCTTTGCTTTTTCTTACCATATCTGTATCTCTAGTGATGTTCCAGAAGAATTCGTTATTATTTCTTAACTGTGATATTTTCTTCTTGAGGAAAGTTCTGCTATAACATTTAAAATACATCTTTTTTTTTAGTGATCTCTTGACTGAATATTATCAGTGGGTATGAGCCATGCAATCTGAACTTCAATCTGCTTTGTTATCTAGTAGCAGTAAAGTCTTATATCCTCCCTCTCAATCACTAGAGGGGAATGAATCCTATTTAGCCATAGCAATTAAAGAGATTGTGATTGGTTTCAAGTTAGAAGTCCTGATGGGTTGGTTGGAAAAAAGAGCTGCATTCTACAACTCTCTAACTTTCCCAAATTCCTTGTTTCACTTTTCTTCAACAATCTTTTATTTAGGTGTGTTAAAGCTAATACTACAGTTTATGTACATGTGTGTAGAACATGTAAATCACTGAACAACTACTGGCAAAAAGGAATGCAGAAGCCATTGTGCTCATGGAAGCTAAACAGAGGTGAATGAGTGCATTCTATAATAATTCTCTTCAGAATTTCAAACAGTGTATATATGAAGCAAATGCAAGGAAAGTGTTATCTGAGCTTTTTAAAATGAAGTGAAATTCCTATCTTAATAAACATAAACAGGCTAAGATACATTTCTTTTATCTGCACAAAAATGAATGGCATTTCAATCAAGAAACACAATAGTGAAGAGTAAGTGGTTGTAAGTATGTAGCTGCAAATGTCAAATACAGTAAGTATTTAGAAATAAATTTAAAAAACTGGGATTAGTACATTTGTTTATTTTTTAATAAAGTGTACTTACATAGTAATCAACACTGACCATCAAATTAACATGCAGAATTAATAATGTGTAATTTATTTTTGAAATGAAGAATGCTTTTATATCACAACCTCATAAAGAGTCAGCCTGATAAAATCTTACAAAAAGGCTCATAAATGGGACACCACAAATCAAAATAATTACCTTTACTCCTATTATATTCAGAAAGGTTCCTGTGTAGAATAGGTAGAAGAAAGAAAAAGGAATGTGTGGATGTGATATGATGTAACAGAACTCCCAGACTTGCATTCTACCCGCACATGTGACTACCTTTCAGGGAAAGTACTGGGCCAGACTTTGTTATTTAAAAGCTTTTAATACCTTTTATTAAAAATATTATGCACAAATGGAGAAGGCTATGGCACTTTAAAGAATTAACCCTTGTAAATATCTGCTCATATGCATCCCCATGTGGAACACTTCTGCCATCTTGTCTTAAGAAGCTATTTTGCAGAAACAGTGTTTTCCAGCACAGATTTCTATCTTCCAAGCTTCATGAAACCTCACATATAGTTACATTTGTACAAACAAAGCTCCAGCCTATTATCCAGAGGTAACATTTGAGTTTGCAGAAATGCTCTCTGAAAATATTTTCACCCTTATTCCCCAAAGTCAGAAAAACTTACCCCATCAGTCTGTTCTCCATAGCTTTCTCAACAAAACAACTTATAAAGCCATTTTCATCCAGTGGTAGTCCTGACCCAAACTAGCAGCTTTTCAGTGTCCAGTGAAGCAGAGTTGGAGGTGTGGAATCTGGGGGGCTGTGCTGCTCTGTGCACCACATTTCCAGCAGCGTTGGCTGAATTTGTCTGTGAGGGCTTTGCTGGCACAGCAGCACTGGGGCACACAGAGCAGAGCCAGCAGTGCTGCCTTCCCATTCCTGCATGGCAGCAGCCTCCTCCTCCTCTGTGCTGGGGCAAGGAGGTCAATTGTAAAATATGGCCTGTCTTGAGCAAGTGCAGTGAGGAACTGATACCTTTATTCTTCACCAGACCTTGACCAACCCACAGGGCTGTCGGCAGCACTCAGCACAGTGTTAATGAGTGTTCTTGGTAATTAACATACTACAAATTAGTCCTGTAGTTAAGAAGTCTCTAAAGGGGCAGGATGGTCTGCACTAAGTCCTTGTGAGGACTAGGCTTGCAAACTCTGAATTCATTGATAAGCATCATTGTAATAACCGTAGGTACCCTGGACTACCAGGACAATCTGAGGCTTGTACTATTCTGCATTTTATGAGAGTTGGTGCATTCAACATCTTCACAAGGAAATATAAGGAAAAAAAAAAAAGCACACCCCAGCTAGTTCATGCAAGCATGTTTGCACCTTTTTTCCCCATTTTTGAAGAGCTGTGTTGAGATAAAAAGAGACGGTTGAGAGAAGATCCATTAGAATTAATCTGCAATCATTGTAAACAGCAATAAAACTTCCAGTATTTCTACTTTCCCTTTTCTGTTCCTTTTATTTTCTCAATAAATAACAGACTTGTTCAATAAGTGAAATAGACTGTTTCAGTAGTCCATCATGGATTTTATTTTGGTTGTGCTTTTTATATCATGCTACTTTAAAAAATCCATTTTGTCAGGCTGTTTTTCATTCAAGCTTATTGCAAATTATTTGTTTGTCCCAAGTACATCTTGCATTTAGTGCAATAGATACCACTGAGTTCTTGATGGCATGGGGAGATAAAACATAGGATGGGTAGGTACTCAGCATTGGTTCCTGAAATTCCTGTTACATCCTTCCCCACACTTGCCTCCCTTTTAGCCAGGTTTACATGCATTCTCATACTTTTTGCCACAAGGTAAAGTATAAAAACACTTCCCTGCTCTTAAATTTCCAAGAGCCACACCAGGGAAAACACAGGAGGAGTTTTTTGTTTAAAACAGCCTCAGCAACATTGAGGCAACTGCTGGTTTATTATGTTGCCTGGTGAACTCGTTATTTATCAGATGTATCCTAACTGCAGAAATATGCCTAAAAACATAAGTGTTCAGTGATTTACACAGAGAAAACTTATAAGGTGTTCATTACCTTTTAGTAAAGTTTCCTTTCTTGTCTTGCGTGTGAGCAAAAAATCTACCTTCATGTTTCTACCTATCTAAATATTTCATAGGCTCTCCTACTGTACCCTTGCTGGTTTGATTTCCCATCTCCAGTTAGTATGCAGAGCCAGGTTTTTATGAAGTTCAAGAACTTACATGTTGCTTTGGTGTCACAGCCATTTCCCTGAGTAGGTGATAAAGCAAGTCTGTGTCCATACACCAGATACTGCGCCCAGCACTGAAATTTTAGCCCATTGTTGTATGGAGTCTGAAGCACAAACAGAATGACCCCCCTCGAGGTATTTTTTCATCAAGCCTTAATCACACAAAAAAATCTTTTCATTATTATAGCTTTTTCATTATTAATATATTACTTTCCTACCAAATATCCACTGTGATCTTTTTCGGTAAGTCAACATATTTGTCCCTCCCCAAGCAATACAAAATAGTAAGAAAATAATATTTTCTGAAGGTAAGAAGAATGCTGAAGTTTGCTACATAAATTTAAAATACATTTATATTATTCACTTGTTGTTTAAAAGGTTTTAGAGTTTTAAAGGGTGAGCTGGATTGCACTTTTTTCCATTGCTGTCTTTTTGGTGCATCTTCACATAGGGATGCATTTGCCTTTTGGGAAGTTGACAGTGTAAGTGGCTGACAAACTAGCTAATAAATCTGAGGTTAATAGGGTTGTAGACAGCCAAGTACATAGGTGTAGGAAGGATCACCAGCCACAGAATGCTGCACATCTAGAAGCTGTCAATACAGAGTATGAAAAATGCAAAGGACAAAGCAAAAGTAGAAGTTCCAGCTCATTTTTCTGCTTGCTGAAGCAATCTCTCACATCAGCATATCCTGGTCCTCTAGGGAAGGCCTGTATTTAGGGTTTGATCTTGCTTCTACTCATGCCAGAAAAAAGTGTCTTTTTTAACCCTAAGTGGACAGGATCAGATTGCTAATGATTGTCCCCCCAAAAATTAAACCAGAAAAAGTAAAAACGCCTCAGGTTATACCAATATGACATGTTTCTGTAAGAAGTAGTACTCTTTACTGCTTGTGTAGAAATCAGATTGAATTCATTTAGAGGTATTTAGAGATGGGTATTAGAGCTTTAAAGCTGATTATTCTAGTTCTCCTAATTAGTGGACCAAATGTTTGATACAGCTGCTGTGCACTCGTGGTATTGAGGACAGTTTCCATCTGGAGGAAAAAAAATCTTTTGAAGAAATTTTCTGTGCAGTAAATTAAATCCCTTGAAGTAGCTTGTGGCCAGAAATTTGAGTAAGTCAGCATGGGGCTCTTGGATTCAGCAGAGCTGCACTGATGGCTGTCACCTGTGATTGTCATTGAATTATGCAATGGAATTCTCTCAATTCCTGAACACAAGTATGAAATAGGAAAGGGTAAAAAGATGTTACCATTCCACCAAAACTCTTCAAAGAAAAGACAATTGCTAAAGCTTTGCACCTTCAATAAACTCTCCACTTGTCTGAAGCCACCATAAAAATAGCTGGCTGGAGACTTAAAGGTGTGCACATCACAGAACTGCCAGGGAAACCCTCCCTGCACTAGGCAGACTGCCAGGCTGCTCAGCTGGGTTCTTTGAAGGCATGATGCCCTGAAGGCTCCCTTTTTCCCCCTCTTCTTCCCTGTGAGATGTCTCAGATGTTTTTTGATCACGGAAAGACCTTGCCAAGGGGTTATCATTTCAAAGGGAGCCAGGATGCCACACACCAGCTGGTCTGGAGTAGCTGCCTGTCTCTGTTCTCAGAGGTGCTGTGGACACCATCCCATCTCACGGCCTCCCACTTGTGGCAGAGCAGCAGCAGTTCTTGCTGGCAGCTGCTTATAGCTGGGGAATGCTTCCCACATGGCACAGAGAAGCAGGCAATGGGATCTGAGGTTGCCAAAAGGTAAGACCTGGGAGAGGTCTGCTCTGGCTGGGAGCTGCACCAGGGTGTTTCTCATGGGCTGGCCACCTGGCCATGGCTATGTCACCATGAAGCCCATTCTCTGCACCTTTTGTTGCAAGGTTGAACTGGTGCCCTGAGTTGGGATTTTATCTTTTCTTAATAACTTCTTTAAAATACATATTAGCCACATAAGGCCACAAGTTCTTATGGAAAAGTCTTGGTCATTTAGAAGGGTGTTCTGCAGGAAGGTGCTTGTGGGAGGTGTCATGTAAACACAGTAAGAATGAGTGTGTGGTTAAGTGCCAGTTTGGGGGGCCTGGGGTCTGACAGCAAATCTCGATTCAGGTGTTACCTGAAACAACACCCTTGCCCAAAGTGGAAGTACCCTGAGGAAGAAGCCTGGTACACTGAATCAAATGCTTGGAGGTGCTATTGACTATGGCAGGAGTCTTAGAAACTATCTGAGATCAACTTATAGATGAATAAAATCAGGTGAAATTAAAGTCAGGCAAATAAGAAATGTGTTTGGAAGCCTTTCTCTCTTACCCACAGGAAAAGGTGTGCTAATAAGCACAATGGTTGTATTTTCAATGAAAGTTGGTTTGATGCTTAAAGGGGAGATGGATAATTAAGACTTTGTCTTCCAAAATATTAAATATTGATTTGTAGACATTTAGCAGCAGGCATAAAGCTCTTCTGAGAACTGGCTTTAACTATCTAAAAGATTATAAAAGATTTTACTTCTCCATGTAGAATTTAACATTTATTTTTTTTATTTAAAATTTATGAAATGAGAGTAAAATAAATCAGGAGATAAACTTCTAGCCCTCCAAGTGTGTTTCAGTTCTGCTTTATTTGGCCTTGCAGAGTCAAAATGGATAGATGATTTTTTTTAAGGTTTGTATTGGCTTTTGGTTTATTGAAGTGTCAGGAGGTTTATAAGCTCTTCAACTCCAATTTTGATTGGTTTATCCAACTACTGTCACTTCTTATCAGTATTAAAGGCAGAAATCAAAAGCACAGGACCTGTGGGAAGTAGCGTTTCTAATGTACACTGCTGCTCTTTTTGTCACTGCTCTGAACTATGCCCCTCTGTTCCTGACAGCAAACCCACGATGAGATAAGGAGGCGAGTTTCATACTTCATCAATTCATTTGTGAATTAAACAAAGCTGTTTTTCGTTTGAGTGTGTAACTTTCCACCTGCCTCATCCTTTCTTTATGACTTGTGAAAACAGCTGAAGTCCAGCATATCACATAGGACAGCTTTGCTCTAGGAGCCCATTTGCCTCCAGCCTTTTGCTAGTTGTATGTTGGGAATCAAGACAATTTGGTTAAACAGGTGAAAGAAGAGTATTCCAGCTCAGCTAACCCAGATTTATTAAGTGGGTTTGGGAGCTTAGCCCTGCGTGTGGCACTTGCTGGTCTGAGCAGAGTTAACCAGAGGTTCAGCTCCCTGGAAGGTGCTGGGCACGGGCCTCCCACAGGACGCTGGTGTGCTACTGAGGAGGCAGGTGCAAAGTGGTTTGAAAAACCATCTCTTTGCAGAAAGAAAACACCCATAGTAAAGGGGAAGGAAGAGTTAATTCTCACTAGGCAGTATCTGGGTGGGTATTATGAGGTGGGGTCTTGTCTTATTTACAGCTGGGCTACAAAAATACCTTCACTGAGTAAAACAGCAGTATTTTTAACCATGCTTCACCGTGGTACAATCTTTGTAGTAATAGGCAGTCTTGTAAATCAAAGACTTTATTCATAGTAAAGCATTTGTGCCGTAAGTTTTCTTTTTTCCTTTTTTTTTTTTTTTTTGAGATATCTGTGCATTAGAAACTGACATGAATTTTCACAGTCATTTTGTTTGGGTTAACAAGTGTATTGAATTTAAGAAACTACATTTTCTCTGCTTTATTTGCAATAGTTTCAAGTTGATCAAATCTATTTCAGACTGTTCTCCATTTTATGCAAACTCACTTTAAATAAGTGTAAGCAAAATACGTTCATTTTACCACTGGATCAATTTATTAGGTTTTAAAAGTGCATTTCCACTCTACCATCGACAGCAGTAAAGGGAAAAAGGGAGGAGCAATGACAGAAAATCTATTTGACAGAATAAATAGTTTCTTTGCACATATGTATATATAGGTGTGTGGGTTTATATGGGTAAAGTAATGGTGATGGCACTGATGAAGCAGACATGTTTTAGCATTATAATGACAAATTGTAAAAGATGACACATGTTAAAAAAAAGATTATGTTTATTGGAGACTTGGTTATTTCCTATCTTCACCAAACAGAAAATTGACGGAGACAATAGAATCCAGCAAGTTAGAGTCCAAATTGAAACACTAAGTCATGTCTACATGGCAAGTAAAAAGTAATTAAAAAAAGAGTCACCAGTTTTAGAGAAGGTAAAAGAGAGAGGCAACACAATTAGAAGTCAATACCTAAATCTTACTTAAACACTGCAATTGCAAAAAGCAGATATTTCAAAATAAGATTTTGCAGTGGCATAAAGCGGGGGGGAAGACACTAGGGAGAAGGAAGCAAATCTGTACATTTGCACATTTCTATGTAGGCATACAGACAAGATAGTTTTGTGTCCTTGGGTGTTTATTACATTCTTTACCTTCTTTGACCATTTCAGCTGGGCTATAGACCCAGGAGGGACATACATTTTATGTTATTTTCATTTTGACATTTTTACGGTTAAGTGTTGTGCAGACTTAAATTTTTTTGTGCTCAACTTTAGCCACTTGAGTCCTGAAGTCCTTTTATTTATCCCGTCATCTGTCATTGATGTAACTGACTTCTGCGACAGTGTTGACAGAATTTATCTAAGAGTTTGCTGGATGGCACATTTCACAGAATCAAATATAAATAAAAGGGTCCATCACCTGGGGGATATGGGATTGGAAGTCAATGGGTGTTGAAGGTGCTTAGTTTCACAAAGACCTATTCAAGAACTCACACAATCCCGTCTTACAGATTTATCTCTTTATATATGACCATGTTGATATTCCCTTCAGGTCAGGTAGCAATATGTTGTTCTTCTTTTTTTCTTTCCTAAGACCTGGCAGATAATCAAAGATGTACCTGCATTTCTTTCTGACATTTCAGAAATGCTAAATATTGTATTCTGGTCATAATGCTTTCTGAAGAAGGAAGGAATGGCCCATTTAATAATGTATACTTCATTTACAGTTTGGAGTGTTAGCCAACTCCTTGTGATGATGCTTCTTCCAGTCATAATACTGATGTATGCAGAGTTCTAACTACATTTTTAAATAGAAAAACAACTGAATGATACATTCAAAATAATTCATGGAGAGGAAATAGATGTATTTCAGCATGGGAGAATATTTATGCATTATTTAACAGCAATAATGTTTGAATTCATACATTATGCAAATGCCATTATAATCAGGAAAATGAAAGAACTTGGACTGCTGCAACATCTTTAAATCTACCATTAGGTACTTATTTGTGCATATCATTTAATACTGCACAATGTTACAGTATGTCACTTGAAGAGAGAAGTTATCAGAGACTAACAGGTTATAAGAAAGTAAAGCTGATGAATCCTGATTGCTACCTTGATGCTAATGTCTATAAATTTATCAGCAAACAAGAGTAAAGGCTTTAGTGGTAATTTACATAAACTTCTCTTCTGGAGATGAGTTACTGTGGTTTTACACACGGTCCCCATTTTGTGTTGTGATCCTTAGCCATCCCCACCCCCACATGACAGACCGGCACACAGCGTGGGCTGACACTGCCAAACTGTATTTTCTAAATGTATCAGCAGCTCTGTTCCAAAACTATCAAAACCAGCAAGCCTGACCATATAAACCAAAGCTGCTTCTGTTTCCTCTTATCTCCAAGACAAAGCATTAAAACAAAAGAAAAAAGAAAAAGAGAAAATGCCTGTGGTTTGGAGAATCTCTTGTTAGACTTACGAGACTGATCTCTCACAGTCAAAGGGGGGCAGGGTGATGAAGGGAGAGCTAGACTTTCCCCTTTTAAGTTGATGAGTGAATGAAATTTCTTCAGATTTACTCATATTGCAAAACTCTTCATTTGTAATATTTCTGTTAATCATAAAAATGAGAGCAAATAGAACTGAAGAACAATTGTACTGGGAGAGTGATCTATTCTCTTAACTCAGTCAATAAAGCTGGCCCATCACTTGTCCAGGAGATATTTACAGAAAGGGACAGCAGAGGGAAATTTTCATTCTGATTTCCATGTGTATTTGTTGTGTGGCAAGCAAAAAAGAATTTACATGCAGATGCCATCAATCTGGCATGTCTCATAAACACTATATTCCCCTAATAGCTCAGGAATTCAGAACAGATCTTGCAACTGGGTGGCATTTGGGCACAGTTTGGGTGCTCACCAATTTGAATCCAGTCCACAGCCTGGAATTTTCACTGTGATAGAGTCTTCCAGAAATGATTACTTTTTATGTCAGAGTGGATGCAGTAGTGTTTGCTCCTCCATTAGAGAGACTGCCAGGGCCTCTGCTATAAAATCCCTATCGCTAACAAGAAAGCACAATTCAACCAATATTTTGTGCTCCTGGCTAAGAACTGGCATGCCTGAATTCATCCTGGAGATTTTTATTTGCAGAGAATGATAACTAATTTCTCAGAATGCAAAATAATGCATGAACTTCCTTTTGTTGTATATTAACTACTTTTTTTTATAGCTGGCTGGGAAAAGAAAGGGATGTAGGATGCAGCAGGCAGCATGGGTGCAGTAACATGTGCCCACTCCAGTGCCAGCTGGAGATCACCAGCTGATGATGAGGAAGAGACAGGACTATACAAACTGGAGTCAATATGTCATGCAATGGCAAATCAATTAATGAGATATTAACTTCGGAGTGGTTATAATAATTAATGCAGACCTCCCTGTTTTACATGGTTTTGACAGTGCCAGCTGGATGCTGGCTATACAAGAAGAAAGTGGGAGATGGTTACCACTGCTGTCATTTTATGGTACCGTGGGACTGGCTGTTGTGTTTGTGCCTAGGTGAACTGAAGTTAAGTTCACCTCAGGTGGATTTCTGTGTCTACAGTGCCTGAACACAGTGACAAAGCCCAGCCTTAGATAGGACAACATGTTTGCATCACTGCAGTGCTTCCTCCTGGCTGGTATGCTCCTTTTGGCCAAGCAGATGGTACAGCATTTTGCAGAAGCTGTCCAGTGTGTCTGTGTTTTCTCTGTCGTTACAGCTCCTGAGATGAAATTTCAGAAAGTGCCAGATCCAGCCAGGCCTCTGTATGACTAACAAGGATGCCATCCCCACCACAGAGGAGTGCAAGAACTTGTGGCAACACCTCAGCAGAGGAGCTTGGAGTGAGCAAGAGAGCCAATGGTACAGTTAATTCTGAACCTGTCATAGAAATCATCTCTTCTGCCCAATGCAGCCCTGTTGTTTTGGCAGCATGGACAAACTCCAGCTGGAGGAAGTGCCTGCTTGGTTAAGGCAATTCAGCCACCTTCTGCAAAGTTACCAGAAAGTAACATCAGAGCTTCACATTTCTATGCACTTAGAAGGTCTTCTAAATGATGACCATAAACTCAATCCAGCCAAAAAAATGACAAAGTAACTCCTTTGGTATGTGGAAAAGCATCTCTGGGTTATCTCATCTTCCCAGCCCTTCCTCCACTGGAGTAGGATTATTGCTGCCATTACTCCTAATAGTTTCTGATTGCACTGAGGACATGCTCCAAAATCCACTAAAGTCGACAGAAAAATTTCCTGAGAGCCCAAATTACAAATTTATGTGGTTTTCTCAGTTCAAGATCATTCAGTGTCTGGCCCCACTGTGCCAGGATAGGTCCAGAATACTTGTTTTTCAAAACAGAAAAATTAACTTCAACATGAAACTTGGCACTGACTTGAGAAGGATTATCCCAGCCATCTATGTTCTGGCAATCCTTGCTTACAGCACAGTTTTAACATATGTTAAATTTTATGCTGATAGTTTGCATATCCTTATACTAAATAAATATGTACATTTATGTACACTGTCATGTAACAGTGATTTACATCTCATATGACCATCTGACATTGCTTCTCCTAGGAATGGCTGCATCTCCTCAGCATGATGAGGAAAATGCTATTTCAACCAAACAGAATATTTTAATTTCAGATAGTCAAAATGGTGTATCTTTAACATAAGGTTGTCTACAGTTTGTGACGTGGCTTTCATAACTTTGCTAATTCCTTTGGGTTTTAATTAGAAACACTTCAGCTACATTTCCCTTAAATATGAAAATGCTGAGCCCCCGCCAAACAGTATTATTAAGGTGGTTTCTTGTTTTTTTTGGGGAGCAATTTGGTTCTCTTCCATTTTATTGTGGCAAACACTGGCATTTGTCACTTCTTCCAGTAACTGATGCTTTCTACTTTAATAAATACCATATTAGATGCTATTCTCTTTCTCTGTTTGATAGGTGTACAGTGTCAGGAAGAAGAAGGTCACAATGATGTTAAATTTTCTGCTAAGCAAAGGATCAGAGTGTAAATGAAATCTTGAAAGCTGGGAAATGAGAATGTGCAAGTGTAAATAATGTATTAATTATTGACAGCTAAGGGACCAAAGAGTCCTGTTTAGTAATGACATCTTCATTGTCACACTGCCTGACACTATCTCAGGTATTTTTTTTTAATATCAAGTTTTTCCCCCCAAGATAGTAAGTATTTCAATTTACCAGTGTAACTATTGATATTTTTCATTTTCTTTGGCTTTTCTTTATCTTACTGCAGTCTAGGTGCTTGGTGCAGGAGGGGACGGGGGAGAAGCTAATCCTTGTATTTTATTGTGGCAAGTGATATTATTATGGTACGAAATAGATTTTTTTTTTTTTAATAATAAAAGAACACAATACTGAGGTGCAAAAGGAGATTCCACTTCATTGGTTATTTATGGAAGTTAAGATACAGTTTAGGAAAAGACATATGCTAGCTAAGGGCTCAGTTTTGCCAACAGGCCTTCCCAGCTATGAGTAGTGCTTAATATATGCCAGAAGCAGAATTGATTTCACCGTGGCTTTTTGAGTGAAACATTGGTTATGTTAAGGTGTTCCTGAGGTAAAAGGTTTTTAATACTCTGTACTTTCCAAGCATTGCACAAAGTCTAAGAGTAGTAGCAAATTCTGTAATATTTAAATTATATTTGTTACAAATTAGAGCAGAAAAATTTCCCCACAATCCCAAAAAGGTTGTTGTATATTAGCTGTTTGAATAAGGCTGCTAGATGTAAATAGCTAGGAGCTTTCAGATACGGAGGTTTAAACTGAAAAGGAAAAAAAACCCACCACAAGTCACTAAACGAAAACAACAACAAGACACCACCACCAAAAATACCTCCTGATCCTTGTTTGCCAAATGAGCTGTGAACTTTTGTTCCCCCACAACCCAGGCAAGGGGCTCCATTGCCCTTCAGCAACCCTGTGCCACCTCCAGACCTCTGCTAGTCCCTGACTCCTGCTTTAATCTCCCCACTGGCTTTGCCCATAATTAGATTTTGTTCCTTCTGTGGGAGGAACACGCATCAGTTTGAGGAGGCTTGCGAGGCTTGGGCAGGCGCTGAGGAAAGCCACTGTTCCCTGGCTGGGATCCCCGCCCTGCAATGTCCCTGGAGGGCACGAGGTGCTACTGGGGGCTGGGGGTTAAAGAAAAAGAAGAGGCAACTACTTCAGATGCTCTCCACTCCGTGATAATTGTCTTTGTTTTCACCTTACTGAGGAGAGTTGGGAGGCAGCTCTCAGTCAAATCCTCTTTCCCCTGAAAAATGCAGGTTCTGGTCTATGGAATTGCTTAGCAAATTTCTGTCAGCCTTAGTGAATTATTAGGGTTGATAAATCCTGGTATGTGGAGAAGTGGAAAAAGTGAAAATATTAAATTTCACTGTTTTCAAAACACTGTTTTGATTGATTGCGTTGGAAAGATCTTCAATTTTAAAAAGTGTGATTTCTTTGTTGAACAAACATGAATGTTTCTATGTAAGTTAAAATTAACGAACCATTTCACCTGCCATTTCCCACTTTTCAGTTGAATCAAGCCCTGCTGGTTTTGGCCACTGGTTCCCGAGGCAGGGGGTGCCCAGGCCGTGCCAGGTGGGGTCAGGGTGAGCTCGGGAGCTGCCACCCACACCCTGCCCCTCTGCTGGTGCTCTCTGTGCAGAGCAGATCCATGGTGCAGGGATGTTCCCAGCTGCACCACCCACTTCCAAGGAGATATTTTCAGGTGCTGGCATCAGGAGGAGAAAATGTGACTCGCTCTTCAAGTCTGTTGTTGTTTACAGAACATGTGTCTCAAGCATTAAACAATGCCGTATGTGATGCTGAATATAGAGCCTTCTTCCTCTGCCCAAGAATAGAACTTTATCAAAATGAAATTTCCTGCTCATTTGAGCCTGTCTCCATAGCAACAGAACTGTACACCTGTGATGTACAGGCAGAAGCTGTTACAACCTCTGAACTAGGCAGAATGAGCTGTGCTCCATCCCCCGTGGAAGGCAGAAGTGCATCTCTGATGTATCCATGGCACATATTCCTATATGCTACCTATGTGTGCTCCCTATATACAATCATTTTATTCAGGATTACCCTACTTACATTTGGTAAATAAATACAAATATGCTACTTACATGAAGTTGAACACTTGCAAAAATTCAATCTATTCTTGTCCTGAGGGAAGACTTTCCAACGCAAACATTACACAAAATAAAAGCTTGTGCTTACATTTGCTTCTGTAAGAATTTCCTAATTCAAAAAATTCATAAAATGCCTCCCTCTTGCAAATCTGCCAACCTGTTAATAGTACACCATTAAAAGAAAAAAGCAACTGCATGCTGAATTATTTAAATATTATTTTAATAGTAAACTGGAAATAATTATGCACCTTTGGCTATCCAATATTGCAAATAGCTATTCACTCCATAACTTTTAGTGAAATTGAACTTACCAATAAGAAACAAATGGCTGCATTTTAAAGCAACCTGAAATTATTTCCCCAGGTCATTCATAAGGTAGATCATTACAGAGAAACGTTTTCTTATGCAAATAAAAAATAGCTTGCTAATGCAATGGAAATTATATTTTAAGCTTCCTACATTTATTAGCTTATTTAAGAAGAGGCAAACTTCAAAGAAGGATATTATTTGAAATACATGCAGAGTAAAAATCTACATAATGATGGCTTTTGCTCTCAGATATACTGCATAACATATAGATGAATTGTCTCTGTCTTTTGATGTTTCCTTGCTCTTGCCTTTGCTTTCAGACCTAGCCTCTCTTCCCCTCTTAACTCAGCATTTCCCATTACTGAAGGCAGGGCAAGTTGCAAGGAAAAGGAAGAAATATGATAGGTGATATGTGGGTCTTGGCAAAGTTCATTGCATCAGGTTGCCTGAACTTTTAATACCACTCCTTGATACAGTGGGCTTGACTTTTTTCCCCCAGTGTTATCATAACCCTCAGTTCTATGCCAGCAAAAATGGGGCTTCTGCTCTCAGAGCAAAATTTCTCATCCTTTTTCAGCAAATGGGTGGACAATGTTGTTTTTCCCTTGCAGGGGACAGAGAAGCCAGGGCCTGGGGACTCCCCCTTGTGCAGGCTGCATCCAGCACAGTGCTTTGGTACAGCCAGTGACTGGATCAAAAGGGAAGGGAACTGATCTTTCACCCACACCTTAAGGACAGGAGGCAATGATCCCCAATTTTTTTGTGGTATTTGTAACAGCTATTTACTTTATTTTCTCTTTCTGAACTGTGGTTGTTTTCAGATTTTCTACTAGGGAATATCTGTTTTATATAAGCTGCTAATACTCTGCTTTAGGCAGAACATGGTGCTTGGAGCTTATGTAGGCTGATTTCAGGGAAACTAGCAGCATTATTGATTTTCATTGGGCTTATTAGGATCAGTGTAACATGCACTTTTGCTATACTAGATTGTATTTGTCTTTCATCATGAAATCTCATTACACTAAAAAGAAATGGAAACAAGTTGTGCAAGTAAAAGATTTTGCAGGGTACTCTAATGAAATTACTCTGTATCTGCAAAAACACACTTTGTATGTAGGTCATTCAAACCCTGAATGCTGCTGGTCAGACTGTTCTCATTTGCTTTTGAAAATTAAGAATAGATTCTCCAGCCTTAGCAGAATTATTTCAGATTTATGCTAACGTAATTGAAGTTATAGGTTGGTTTTTGAAGTAGCTGTGCTGTCTGAATTCTGTTGTTGAACCAGTGATTTACTAGGAAAGAGAACTTCCAGTTGTTTGTCTGCTTGCAACTGGTATGGATGATATTACCACATTATAAAGGTGTGAAATCCCCTTGGCTGTGGCCACACTCCTAAACCCCCAGCCAGGATGAGGAATGAGAAACAAGGTTGTTTCCACCCTTTTTGCTCTTGTGGGACAGCACCTCGTTGTGATTTGCCTGTTGACATCGGTGGAGGAAACATGAGCTGGCAGTACAGCAGATCTTCTCAGCTCAGCATCAGAGGCATAAAATCCTCCCTCCTGAAGCTCAGAGGAGATCTGGTTACCACCTCAGCTTCCCTCTTCCAAGACCAATTCACTCCCAAAGCTCATATGTCCAAACCCAGACTCTTCACCCATATTCCTGCAGCTGCAGACAGTGCTGAGACTTTCCCATATTCTGCTGGCAGGGAGAAGGTAAAGCTGTTTGTGTTGATATTCCCATCCTGTGAATGCCTGGACTATTTGGGAGAGCAAAACTCCTCCCTGTGGGTACCCTGATGCCATTGAAATAATGTGCTCAGGGCTGTGCAGGCTGAGGATGGCAGCAATGCTCTCTTGCCTGCAGTGGGGAGGCAGAATGCCTGAGCCATGTCTCCGTGGGGCCAGACCTCCTCTTGTGGCCTGTCAGCTTGCAGGGCTGAGGAAAGGGGGTGTGCTTTGTTTTTGTTTTATCACTTCATTTTCTTGGCACTTGAAATTGGCAGTGGGGAAAACATTCCTCCCAGATCTATACTCACTCTGTAAGAATGGATCAAGACTTCTGAGCTGTCAGGAAAAAATATCCTCCTTTGACATGTTTTGATGATGCCTCTAAGAATAGCACATTTCCTAATGGTCAGGATGCTTTTATTTTCATAGATGTTCTACATCTGGAGAAAGCAACATTTTTCTGAGAAAGAGAAAAATAATTTTGAAGAACTTTGAGGAGGGACTCTCAGGCTTCCTTTCCTAATACATGAATGTATTTCAGACCATAGAGAGTGACCTGTGGAAGGTACCAAAATGAGCAGAAAGCATCCAGTTAAAAACCAAGCTACAGAATAGATGCTAAGAAGAAAAAATTCAAGATACAAAGCTGCAGTTTCAAAGTTACTTGGGAATACAAATTTTGCATTATTGACAGTCTGTGATTTAATGACATTGCACAGTCAGCTCTTAGGCAATCTTGAGTCATTCCCTGTTGATCCAATGACACTGTACTCTTCTGCTTGGAACTGCCTACTGTTTTGTGGGGTTTAATGGAGAAATTTTGGTATGGGCTAGGCATGAAGGTTCTTTTCAGAACTTTTCAAACTCAGCAGCAAAATCCTAAAGAGGAAGCTCTCCTGGATATAGATGTGACAGTCTTATTTATTTGTGAAGAGGAGTCTCAAACTGCTGAACACACAGGTTTATGGGAAAGAGCTCTCCTGTGTTGCTGACAATCAGTACATTTTTCACTCGCAAAATGGTGCTTTCTGCTAATGCTACAGTAGAGTAATCAAAAGCACCTAATCCAGCTGATTAAAAATTCCCTTTTGGGCTTTGCTGACCAAATGAATACAATTAGTAAGACATTTCAAGTAGGGAATTTCCTGCAAATACTGATATTCATAGACTTTAAATTAAAACCATGATATGTAAAATTACATATCAAATGAAGAGAGATCTTATTCCTTGGTGCATCTAACTGAGATCCATTGTTGATGTGTGGCAGGAGATATTTTATTCTACAAGTGCAGGTAAGCTTTTCACTTAGACCTCAGCTTTAGAACCAAATTAATTGTGTGATCAAAGCATTTCTTTTTTACGTCCTCCCAAAGAAACCTAGCAAAAAATCAAGTCCCTTAAGTAAGTCAGCTCATGTAAGCAATGGTAACAGGTGCTATGGGTAGTTGTGGAGATGTTGTTTGTTTAATATTAATCTAAAATAATTTAAATGGCATCTTAATAGCCTTATTTTATGTCTCTTATTTTGATTTTAAAAATCAGTGCATTCCCCTTAGTGCAGTTAATAGGGTCAGCCTGTGAGCCTGTGCTGGTTACCATGCCTTCAGTCATGTGGAATCCAAACAGCCATTATAATTTGTTTCTAAACAGATCAAGAGCTATTTACCATCTCAATGTTTTGTGCACAGCTGGGTGTCTGGCAAACATCCAATATCCATTAACATTTAAAAATTAGTCCCATAATGCATCTTTTCCGTGGCTTGAGGAGTATACACACTGACACATGTTGGGAACCAATTATATTTGCACCACCATTAGTCTGGCTGCATTCAACTTCCCAGTAAATGAGGGCTAATTTAGTTTCCAGAATGGTGTATCTTAAATTCATGCAATGACCTTAGCAAAAGCAGAGTATCTGAAGATATAAAGAAGAAGGAAATGTTCAGAAAGAATAATGCTTCCTTTTTTTCTGCCTAAACCATAAGAGTAGATTATTATATGACTGTTTCCAGTATCCATGCCTGGCCTTAAAACCAGATTCCTTTAATTCAATACTGCTACAATTCATGAGCAGACTTTGGTTGGGAAGAAATCACACTAATATGGTAAACTAGCACACCCTCCTTGCTCAGATCAAACCTGCTAATGGACCTTTTTATAATAGCAATTTAGACCTGCCTGTAGCAGGTCTAACTCTTCAGGTTCCCAACTGATTTTAAGTGTTCTATTTTCCTACCAGCAGGAAAATAAGAAATACAGATTTCACAGTAAGTGCTGTCTACATTGCTTGTGAAATACATTCTAACAATGCCATGGAAGTGAAATGACCCTCACAACTGGCAGTTTGGCATAGAATTTTAATGAAAATTGAGAAATACAAAAATATTTTGAGAAGTATATTTACCAAACCTCTGCTGCCCTGAGAAATTCCTTCAATAATATCAGAGGTGAAATGGGATGTCTGGCTTGAGGGATGAGGGTGTAACACCCTTCCTTGCAGCATGTCAGCACAGCTCTCAGTAATCAGATTCTAGACTGATTGACTTCTGCTGCTGCAACGCACTGCACAAAGCTTCTCTGAGCTCACCCAGTCTGTGGCAGGCTGCTTAATAAAGCTAAATTGCTCCTACAAACACAAAACCATTCAGCAGCCTTTTGGAAGTAAGAGCTGGTTTAAAAGTAGTGTTTTTCCTTAGCATTCATCTGAACCAGTTAGAAACTCAGGAAGGCAGGAGTTTTCTAAATGGGCATACAGCAATACAGTGCAGCAAGCCTCCAGGTGAGGGGTCTGCTTCCTCCTACAGCTGTGCACATCTGCAGTAACTCTGTCCTCTTGGCACAGTTGTTTGAATGGAGTTAAAACTGTAGGATTCTGTCTGGAGTGTTTATGTAGGATGTAGGTTTATAAACAGCTCCATGAAAGTTTAATGTATAGAAATAGTTATTTACATATGTTTAAAATGCAGTATTTCATATATAAAACTTGTTCTTGTGTTACATCCATATAGTTCAGAGTTAGCCTTTGACAAGTATTTCTTTATTGTATCAGCACCTTTTTCCTTTTACCTTTTGTCAAAGAAAGTATCTTTCAGTGAAATGGCCTATTCTTGAAGCTGCCCTTTTGAAAAAGTTCACTGTACATTCAGTATTTATAGATGCTGTTTATACTGTCTTTCTCTCAAAAGACATGGCTTTTTATTTTATTGCTTTCAGTGAAACCCATGCTTGTAGTCTCTGACAATAATACATTTTCATGCATCATTGGCAATACAAGGCTTCATTTAGACTATTGATTTACATTCTTACTGTATTAGGACTTGTTAGTGTTTCATACCTTCTTATTGTTTGGTGATTGACCTTTGCAGATTTACAGTACATAAGCAATTAGCCAGTAATAGGTTAAATTAATAAAGAAGATTCCTATCAAATTTGGGGGATTCGCAAATCTATCATGTAGTGGTACTGTCCATTTCTTTATTTATATTCCTCCCAGCTGTGGTTATAAGCTGAAGCCCAAGTGCAGTAAATCCTGCTGAAGTTACGTGCAGGAAGAAGATGATGTGCGGCGTGTGTACGATTTGCTGGGTAAGTGGGTAGGGATGGGAACTGGCAGAAAGGTTGAACTGTTTTCTTGTTCTGTCTTGACAGTCTCTTTTGTTTTTCAGCTGTGGATTTAACAAAACAAAACTAGAGCTAATTTTAATTTTTAATTAAAGTCAATAGCTTATGTTCATTCTGATGTATTTGGTACAAAGAAGAATAAAAGAAAATACAGAGAGAAGCTTGAAAGAGAAATGCATTTCTTCAGCTTAATTATTTAGTTTCCAACTAAGAAACAGCTCTGCAGACGTCGATTATCCTTCAGGGATATCTTAGAAGAAGTGAGCAATTAGCTTGATTTTCTGTTGAATATGTAGCTTGTGACTCAGTATGTGATCTATTAAAAAGATGATAATTCCTTTTAAACTGTGTCCTGATATACATGGAGCCTTTTGCTGAAGATAAAAGTCAGTGGAGTAATCCAGTCCATCACCATGTGAGACACAACTTTTCTGGCTTGCTCCACAACAGACAGCGGTAATTTTAGGTGTTCCAAGGACTGTAAGAGTAACAGAAGGGTGAAAGAGGATGGTAATGCTCTCCTGTTAAAAGGTAACCTGGGATACTGCTCAACACTCTTTACAGCTTTAAGCATGCTTTCCCTCAGAAGCAGAGTCTAAAAGAAGGGCAACATTTCTTTGGTGGGAAAAAAGTCTCCTTGCACCAATTTCTGTAGGAAAGCAGTGACTGTTCTGCCCCCAGCAGCCTGGAGTCATGGATGGGGCTGTGAATGGAGACCAGCAGCTTGGGAAATTCAGGCAAGGCTGCGTGGGAAGGGCTGTGGAGAAGGGCAACAGAAGCTATGGCCCATCCTGCTGCCATCCAACCTTCCTGGGGCACTCCGGCCCTCGCAGGATCAGTGCTGGGTCACCACCCACACACAGCACCACGGTCCTGGGGCAGACTGCACCAGGCACACTGGTAAGAAGAAGGCAGCAACTGGAAGGGATATTTGAAAGAGTTGTATGATAAGCACAACCTGTCTGTGAGTGCATAGACTCTGCTGCCACTGCCCTGTTTCCAGATTGCTGCTGCTGGATTGAAAATACCCAGACTGTGGAGCTGGGGGTTACGTGTCTGCTGGCACTTGTGTTGCACAGCTGGCTGGAACATACAAACTCACAAAGTGCCCAGATTTCACACAGGAAAAGTTGAATGCACACTTTTGCAGTTTGTGTTCGGTGTTTTTTGGTTGCAGTTTTTTTGGTTGGTTTGGTTTGTGTGTGTTTTATTACTATTATGACATGCAAATTCTACTACAGGGAGATACTGGAGAGTTCGAGCTTAAAAAATAACTTTAAGTAAGTGACTTGCACGAGGATGAAGTTTGCATGTATTGCCAGATTTCCTGTACACCTCAGTCCCACTTTGAGCACCTCCACCTGTCAAACTGTGCTCCTCCAAATGCACACTGAGCAGATACTCAGCCCTTGATGGGCCTAAATTAGTAGGCACCCGTATTTCTGACATTGAAGCTTCCATGGTATCTGAAATCTTGCTTCTGGTCATGTTTAAAAGTGCCACAGTCCTGTCAGGACTGAGCAATGTGGTATCTAACTTGTACTTTCATCTGCAACAGGAACCCAATGCTCTAATGTTCCATGACAGCAAAATCTGGGTCTCATCCCTTCAAGGCCAGACTGCTCTGAATCCTTTCTGCACCTTCCCAGCATACTAATGGAAGGGAGGAGCAAGCCTGAACTGTGCACTCTTTCCCAGAATTGTGGCAGGGTGTTGAATAATCCCCTGTTTGCCTTTCTGCAGCTAATTTCAAGGCCATGTAAAAGAGGGCCCTGTGACTGTCGCTGGCATGGGCACCGGTGGGCTCCCTGTGGCACGACCCCTCTGCTCCTGGCATGGGTTGCTCCTGCCCACAGGTGGTGCACAGCAGCTTGGCCTCCTCTTCCCCTGGTCCCACTGAGCACCCTTTTTTAACTCCCCATGCTCCTTCACTCCAGCCTGAGATGGGCTGTCCAGCCTGGGGAGACATGGCATCCAGCTGTTTGTCAGACTGGACACAGGTCCTTTTGCATGATTACAGTTCAAGTTACAGCTCATCTATGTAAGAACAAAGGTAAGACATGCTTGCCCACCTCATCCTCTATTTATTTGTACTAATTATGCATCATGAATGCTACTGGTGCAAAACAGCATGTCCTGCTCAAAGATATATATAACAGAGGATAATAAAGGTGACACTGACTCACTGCTGACACGTATCCCAGCAAAAACCTCCTGTGTGGTTTCCAGGGATAGCTGCAGTCCAGAAGCAAATTAGGTATTTTCTTGTGGCCAGGAGCCCAGACTGATAAACTTTGCAGACCTAACTTTCCGTACAGATGGGTTGTGGCTTCCTGCATTGTGTTTCCATTTGTATTGAAAATTACCCTGGATCTGGCATCACTGGATCTCTTGCAAGGCTAATCAGCCTATCGAGCCACATGCTGACTCCTGAAGAGCTCCATAAATCCTTCTTGCAGTGCTGTCCCCAGTGCTGAGGAGCAGCCCAACCCAGGATCCTGAGCTTTTATTTTTCACAGTTTTATTTGTATTTGTATTTATTTTATTATTTTAGACCCTTCTGCTGGCTTCGGGAAGGTGCTATGCTCCATGAATGCAGTGAATGTGGGGTAATGCCAGCCTGATGGCCATGCCATAGGTTTAATCAGCTCAGCAGAGACTCAAGGGAAGGCTGTGTACTGCCCAGGAAGTCCTTCCATCCAGCCATCCTGGCAATGGACAGAGCTGAAGGTATTACCCGCGTCATTGCTTCCCTGAGGGGCGTGCTGGTGTACCTGATGTTGGCAATACAAGGCATCTCTCAGGCAGTGTCTTACCAGAGAATGTGATCCCTGGATAAGGTGTGGTGAGGAGTCAGGGAGCAGCACAGCATCTTTTGTGAGTGCCAAGCTCCAGGCTCTGAGCTGGCTGCTCTGGCAGAGGGTGTCACGGGTGGAGTGGGAGCTTCAGCCAAAGTGTGTTAGAGAAGCCCTCCTGTTGAGCCACAAGGTGCAGAAGGGACCCCCTTGCTTTCTAAACTCCTTCTCAGAGAGGAGCCTGGGAGTGGCTGGATCCAATCTTAGCCCCAGACACTGCCAACAGTTTAAGTCTAAGGAATTAGAGGTGTGATTGAAGCCTTGCACAACTTTGTTCCACGGGTTTAAGGATGGTAAACCAAGATATATTTATATAAAAAAGAATGACTTATGATGATAAATGGTTAGACAAAAAGATCTTAATCAGAATTATTTACTACACAGTATAGAAGATAAAACTACTAGTATAGTATAGAATAGTGTGCTATGTTAAAGCAATTATATTAAAGCTAGCAAAACCCCCCAATTATTAAGTAGAGTGGTGCCACTCACCCATACCAACAACTGTAGGCAAATCTCTTCTGCTCATCCTGGAGGACTAACCTTGAAGGGCATCCCCCCCCAAGGGAGGAATCTCCACACACAGTCCAAGAAGGGTGTGTCAGAAGAGCTTGCCAATGAAAGTGGGACTGGACTTCTGTAGTATAAAATGATTGACTGTATAAAGTGATATGTCTCCAGGCCAGTTGTGCCAGCTTAGCATTTTAGATAAGGATACTTTCCCATATCTGCCATATTTTCACCTCATTATCAGGATGTTTAACTTTGGGGTTGATGAGTCAGACTGGTTTTACCATGATTTAACACCAAAAGCAGTATGACACGCCCTCTCAGTTCCCCACTGATAGCTTTGTGAAGTAGGGCATTGTTGGAGTTGTGTTACCCCATCCCAGGCAGAGCATCCTGCTGCAGAGGGCAGAGCCGTGTGGGCAAGGGCTGGCCACAGTCAGGAAAAAGCCAGGAGACAGCTGGGTGCATGAGATGGCTGTGAAAGGCACTGACAGTGAAAAAAGCCCCACTGAGCACAGGCAGGGTCTGCCACAGCAGTGGGTTGCTGGCAGGGCACTAAGAGCCAGCAGGGAGCATCCAGCTCTGGGCAGCAGCAGGGAAAGGCCTCGCATGTGGAGAAGGGCACCAAAGAGCCATGGTCAGGGCAGGCAGTGCTGGGCTTCACTGGAGGTTTGGCATTCACCAAGTGTGTTGCTTCTGCAAGCCTTGCTTTTACATCTTAAACAAGGAGCTAAATTCGTATGTGAGCCATTGCCCTGTCTTTATGCTGAAGTGTTCCAGTGGAAACGTTCTGACCCAGAGAAGCTAGAGTATTCATTTTTCTTGAATGCTTTTGTAGGGAAATAAAACTATAGGTTATTTCTTATTGTATGTCTGAGAGGCTGTACAACAGAGTTAAAATTGAAGGGCAGGGAGAATTTAAAGGAATAGGACCTCTGTTCAGAGTGATTCCAGCTTAAAGATAAGGCACTGCTACATTTTCACTTCAAGCATCACTTCATTGATATTTCTGACATTTTGGAGGAGCAAAGTGAAAAAAACCCCAAAGATCTTTTCAATCCATTGGAAAATATCTTCCTGGTGTTTTACCAGAGTGCTGAAAGACATTTCATGGAAATATGTGTATGTGGAAACACATAAATAATAATTAATCTTTATTAGTGACAAAATGGTGAAAACAATGTGGCAAACACAACTACAGTAAATGATACAAATCCATTAACAAGGGTGAGCACCAGGAGGCTGCTTTTGTGTTGAATGAAAGTTCACTCAGCTGAAGGTTGCCTCCAAATACAGAACTAACCCAAGAGCTTGGATTTAACACTGACTGGACAAGTCATATTTCTCCTTAATGAGGCTCTGAAGAAAAGAAGGAAAAGAAAAGAGTCAGTATGATAAGCTGTGCAGTGCAGTAATTGGATCAAGCCGAGACACTGGTGGCCTTTAGGAGCAGCAGAAGAGACCTGTAAGCAGGCTGGCACATGCAAATTGTTTTCTGTATACAATTGTCTCAAAATGGTTTTTAGTTTTTTTTCAAAATAGGACAGGCAGAAAAACTGGCTAGTGGCTTCTGGGAATTTTTCATGTTTTACTTCTCAACCCGGTAGGATGTGGAAGGTTTTTACCCAAAGACAGCATTTTCATGCCAAAAAATTTATAATGAAATTTTGGGAGCCATCTTCCTTAAGTTACTTAGTAGCTTAAGGAGGTTTGGAGGCTCTGAGTTTTGAAGTTAAATAACTACAAAAGGAGTCAGGTGACAGCTACACAGGTTTAATCCTGGTAAGTCCAGAGCAGGTGGGGGTCACTGCAATATTTGAAGCACAAATATTCTCTGTGGGTCTTTTCCAGCTCTTATCCAGAATTTGTGGAGAATATCTTTAGGTGTAATAGAAATCTATAATCCTTGTGGAAATTCAGATTTTAATGATGCTGCTGATTTTTTTTTCCCCTTGATCTCAAATTGATTGGACTTCAGGAATAAAGTTCATTGTGAAAACACAACAAATGTAGTTTATAAACAAAAGTGTTTGGGATAGACAGCTCTAATCCAGGTGAGACAGTGCAACTCTTTCCTAGGTTAACTTCAGTTCAGACCAGATGCAAATCAGTAAAAATTTGGAAGATAAGTGTCCTGTCCTGTTCATTTTATGTTGTAGCTGAAAGAACTTTCCTTAAAGGTTTGAATTTGACACCAAGTTTTCCACTTGCAGTGTACTTCTAAGGCTCTGTCCTGCCTCTTGGCCTTCCTTTTATAGCTCAGCATCCAAAAGGCTACAAACTGCCCAAGGCAGAGTAACTATTAACAACATTGGGAAATCAAAAACGTGATCACATTTTAGATTGGCAAAATTGTAGGGGGTTTCTTTTGGTCATCTATTAGGAAAGCAGGTTTTAGTAATAAAAATAGTGTTATGGTTGTCTGGTATGCCTATGATACTGTGAAAGGAAATTTGGGACTGGTCAAACTGCAGCTATCCAGAAAATATCTCACAAGCACATTGCTAGGTGCTGTCATACTTGCAGCTCAGAGTAAGAAGTAGTAAGAAAGACCTCACCAACTGTCTGTGGGAAAATGAATCAAGTCAGCTCCGTCAGAAGGCTGTGGAGCTTCTGCTGGGACTGGCCATTTCATCTGCTGTTTCTTACTGGTTGTTTATAGATTGCAAGGTTGCATCAGGTTTCACATATCACAGAAAAATTTCTCAAAGTACTGACAGTGTAATTCATTTTTTTTCATTCACCAACTAAATATAATATTATCCACTGGATAAAAATGATTGACATTTCTCAAGTTGCCACTAGCAAAACTTTGAATCCCCAAATACCTTAACATAATTAAGTTATCCTCATACAATTTTTTCACTGATCATAGTGGTACTACTACTGGGTTTCCCAAGGAAACTCAATCTTTATACTCATGCTACAGATGTGTTAACTCACAGATTTTCTTCCTTTTGGATTTTTCAACTATACCAACCAATTTCAAATAAGTCTGACAGTAAAAATTCCTCAAAGATATCAAATTACCACAGGCTCTGTGGCAATCTTCGATGTCATCACTCAGGGACAGCAGGTTTTACAGTGTCCCTGCAGCAGCAGGACACGTGGAAGGGGAACAAGCCATGCAGCTGCTCCAGCTCTGGGACAGGCTCTAGCTGGAGCACAAGCAGTGCCACAGCACCCCGAGATAACATATGAACTCAGTGCATAGCTCCTGCCACTCCTGGAATGGCTTGTTCATGCATGAAGACCTATTTTCCAAAGAGGCCTTAGAGACTTCCAGAAGAACAGACCATGTCCACATGGCTGCCTCTTGATGCTGGCGTTGCCTCACTGTTTGTCTGGATACACAAGCAGGCCCCAGCAAGGAGTCCAGGCTGGTCTGCGGTGTCTTCTCAAGGTGATTCATGATGTATTTGTAAAGGCCCGTGGTACTGAAGTCATACACAGGACTTAACAGTGTTTTCAGATTATTTTGGGAAAGAGAATGCATTATAATAATGTAATCAACTGGAAATATCTAGAAAATTGAGCTGGTTCAAATTAGGTCTTTTATAAACTCCAAGTTTTTATCAGTTGTTCAGTTCAGTTGTGATTGTTTGGGGGTTTTTTTGTTGTTTTAAACAGATGCAATAATGCCATGCCCAGTGCATGTCGTTAAGCAAGAACAGGGCTCTCTTAGGGTTTATTTATTGTTGACAAATAGCCAGATTGGCACAAAACAAGGTATCTCAATAGAACTGTTGTGCCACCAGCTATACTTGTGTGTATCTGCCTTGCCTAGATGTGGCAAACTCTTCTTGTATATGAAATTTATGTTGTACATATGCGCAGAAGTGTTTGTGTGTAAAGCAAGTGTGGATGCAAATGTCCACATTCTACTATACATACCAAAAAATATATTAAAAAAAGGTTTTTCCAATTAAAACCCTCCAAGTATCTCTTTTATATATTTTTTTTTTTTTTTAAATCTTACAGCCTGTATCTGCTTTGACAGAACACCTGGGATAGAGCTGCCTTAGCTTCCATTGTGATCCCCAGCCCGGATACTCAGACTGTGGATGGGAAGGATGGCTCTGCCCCCCTCACATGCTTCGTGTTGCTCCTGCCTCTTGGCTTTCTCAGGAATGCATCTTTGCTACGGAGGTAGGGCCGATGTGCCATCTGTTGGGGGGATCGGCATCCCCAAGCCACAGCCCTGCAATGCTCCCAGACATCGTAGGAAATGTATGACTGGAATGTAGCGGCTTGCATTTGCATTTCACACATTCAGCTTTGCTTCACACATTCCCCTCTCTCAGACATGATAAAGGCAGGGAACGCTCTATTTCTTGTCAGCATGGATGGATGGCACCCCTAGAAGAGTATGCATTTGAAGCAATATGTTCTGCATCACTGACGTAAGCCAAGATGCTGTTAAGGCCGGGCAGGTTTGTTTTCCTATTCAGTGCTAGTGAGAGGGGCACTCAGGGACTTGGTGTCCTTGAATTTAAAGAAGATTGAAATGTTGCATTGTTCAGAATGAAGGGGAAGAGGATGGGAGCAGAATGATGCCACGGCAGACGGTAAACACTTGATTGCAAGAGCTGAATAGGCTTGGCCTACATTTTGAATCTCATCATGGTCTCTTCTATTTCACTCATTTGTACCCCTGACTTTACAGTCAGTCCCAGGTTTAATCCTGCTGTTTCTCACACATTTTTCTTCAGATCTGCAATGCTGATGGGGCATCTTGGCAGAAGAGTAGTACATGCCCAAGCATTTATGAATGAGGGATGCCAGGGTAGTAATGTACACAAGGTAATTACTCCCTGTCTATGTTTAGTCCTTTTAAGATTGACAAGTTGTCCTCATGAGATTCACCTAGTCATCTCTACACCTTCATTTCATATTGTGTGGCAGGGTGGTCAGTGTGCAGAAATATTTCTGAATTTCTAAAAGGAAAATTTTATCTGTAGCAAGCCCTGTCCTTTCCCTTGCCCTACCCACCAAGCATATCTATCACTCTCTCTTCATTTCCCATTCCACCTGGGGAAGACATCAATGTAGTGAATGCTAAGCACTAAACTCATTTGCAACTTGCCAGAGCCACTTCTGTTATTTTTTGTTTTCTGCTTACCTTGGAATAGCTGCAAACAGGGACTGAATGGGTCTGAGGTTGGGGGGAGGGGAGGGTAACACTTGCAGAGAAAGGCCACAGTAGTTCCCAGCATAATTCCTTTAAATATCCATATTTTTTTCATATCAGTCAGTGGAGACCAAGACGTGTAAAATTATAGTTAAAGCTAAGATGGGAAAAGAAAAATACTGGTGTTTTATATCTAGCTGATATTTGACAGGAATGACCAATTCTGATTCTATGCAAATATCAGTTCCTTGCTGGAGATGAAGGGAAGAAATAGAGACAAATTCGATGCAATGCATTTGTAATAGAAAAAAAACCTTTTTGATATATTCACAGGGCTTGTTATATTTTTCTCCTGCAAAAAAGTCTCTAGAACTTCAAATTATAGCTGGATTTACAGATGCTTTGAGGGACTTTTGAACCTTTGTCTCCTTATCTCCTGTCTCCATTGCATGGATGATTAGAACAGTAGCAAACAATCGTGACTTACTCATCCTTTCACCCTTTATATACAAACCAGTCTTTGTCAATTTATTCAACACCTTACAGTTGATTCCCAAGGTAGATATATCCTTGGTTCTGATCATCCTTTAGAACGACATCTTAAAAATATATAAACTAAGGTATGTTACTGTTTGATGCATACAAATGGATAAAACAGAATATAAAGAATGATGTCTCCACTCTTTGAAAACAACAACATTTGTCAAACTATTTCTAGATTTCAATCCACAAGTTCTGTAGGATGGATTTACAGCTAAACTTTCATCACTAGTTCCTACAAATATTTCCCTGGTAATCACTGCCCCAGTCACCCTTGCCAATTGTTTGTGTTATATGCAGAATTTTGGAAAAAATTAAAAGTAGCTCAGTATAGAAGTTAATACTTCAACTGCTTTCTGATTTTAATTTCCTATGTTGTTCAGGGACTGAAGGCACCACAGTATTTGCATTTGGCAAAGCTGGAGAAACTCTAGGATACGATTGGTCCCTGTTAGTGCATTAAAGAACGAGTGGCTTCAGGCAATGGACGACTGGGATTTGGTCTGTGGATGTGATCCCTGGCTGTGCTTACACCCTGGGCATGTCTTGCTTATGGCTGTTTGGAGAGATGCTCAAGTCTGCATCAAACAGTATGACAAAGAACAGGCCTGAAGGATGGACCCTTCAGTGTGTGTGAGTAGCACCTTCCTCCCTGTAACGTGCCCACCAAAATCAGAGACCACAGTCTACTGTGTGACATTTCCTTTTGTGCCCTTTAATGTCACCTGTAACTTGGATCGGGGAGGGGAGGGCTTGAGGAAGGTAGCATGAGACCCAAGTGGTACATGTGAGTCTCTCACTAATCAAACAGCTAGAGAAACAAAGGAGAGCTGATGGGTTGTACTTGGGACTGCTACCTTTGGGACTAAGCCTGGACAAAACATCCAAATGTAGGAAAAGGAGGGTAGAGGGTTGGCCTGAGGAGACATCTAGTGAGGTAGCACCAGTGTGTGGCACCGTGTGAGTGACCACTGGCCCAGCTCTGGGCATTAGCCTCATGTCACAGATTGCCCAATTGCACTTCTTGGTGCTCTGGGTTACGTGTGTCCTTCCAACTCCTGGTGCTGCAGTGCGTAATATCCTACATGGCATTAAACCTGATCCCCACTGCAGAGAGCATGTAAGAGCTGTGCAGTGCTCAGGGACCAGCAGTAGAGCAGGCTGGGGTAAGGGAGAGAGAGGGTTGAAGCATTTCTTCATAGGCAATGTTAGAAATACCAAATCTGTATCTTCAGCTCAGACCTTGTCCCAAAGAGACAGGAGCTTTCCCTCCTCCCCTGGCTCTGCAAGGCAGACTTCCAAAGGCCTCAGGTTGGTTTCACTCTATGTGTTCATTACTACTTTTTAATGACTGAATTCTCACTCAACCATGAAATAATTTAGGGAAAACTGCATTAGCAAGCAGACTTGCTAAGTTCATAATTAAGGTATTTTCAAATATTATGGGTGAAAATTAACTTACTGTGCTGTCTGTGGAAACAGTGCAGAAGGCAGCAGGTTGTCTTGTGGAATATTTATGAAACACTTGCTGGTTTTGGCTGAGGCCCTGGACAAATCCATGGCAATTGAGCACTGAGGGTGTTGGTATTGGTGTAGCAGTGGCTGGAGCTGATGTCACTCACACAGTGCTGGTGATGACATCCCCTGAACTGATGGTTTTTTCTTCTTCCTGTTTAATCATGTTTCCCCTTAATTGTGTGTCTTTTAAGAGGAAAGAGGATGTCTTTTTAAGAGGAAGCCAGGGGCAGGTGTGTTAGAAGGTCTCTCAGCATCAATACGTAATGTCCTGTTCCTCTGCAGCCTAAACCTTGGGGCAGCTCATGTTCTCTATTCCCTCTGTCGGGAAGACTGTGAGTGGGGCTGGTTGGGACATGGGTGAGGAGAAAGTTTTGGCAAGAAAAAAGGTGTTTTGGTGAAACTAAATTGTTTAACAGAAATGACAGGCTTTTGACACATTTATGTTGGATAAAACTATGAAAAACCTAACTTAGTATTTTGTTTGGGTTATTTTTGTTACAGAAAAGGAAATGAAAATTTAATTTCTGAATACTTATTTAAAAATTACTTCTCAATTCAATATTGACTACTGTCATTTTAGGAATGGGAAATAATTTAAACATTAACAAAGAAAACATTAGTTTTTAAAAATAGATATATAACAAACACAAACTTCCACCAGTAAACATGTCCTACATGTGACAGGCTGGCAGTGTGACAGGGTGGTTGAGCTGAGATTGACCCAAACTGACCACCAGCTTTGAAATCATGGGAAAGAAAGGACGAGGCAGAGCAGCAGTCCTGCTCCTGCAGTGGGTGGAAAGGTGGAGCTTCCCCTACAGCTGCTCTGCTTGGGAGAGGCTGAAGAGTCACAGCACTGATGGCATCTACCCACTTGGAGCTGTAGTGGACACTCCTCCAGCAGGATTTGCAGCACCTGTAACTGGATGTGTGTGTGCGTGTGGTCCATGGATACCCCAGCAGGAAGCTGGAAATCTCACTGAAAGGGGCTGGTGGCAGCAGTGTGGGACAGTCCCCTCTCACATCCCTGCTGCATCAGTCTGTGGAAGCAGAATGGGGAAGGCATTTGGGAGGTGTGTTTTAGGTGTATTTTTAAGGCATCAGTGGGGCAGAGTTTTGCATCCTTCTTTCACATGAGGCTATGCCGCATGTAGCAGGGTTAACCTTAATCACAAAGGGCATCCACACTGGAAGTGAAGATGTTGACAACCTGTCAGTGAGATGTGATGTCAGGATGTGACAGTTAGGAATTGAGATGATGTGCTAGGTGACTACAGGCACTCATTGGGTTGTGTCTCTGCCAGGCTGGCTTGTGGGGTGAGCAAGAGTTAACAGCTAACATTGTTTTATGGCCAGTACACGTGGTAAATAAGATTACCTATAATGAGATTAGCCTTGGACAGACTAAACCATTGATGAGTTCATCTTGGTCTGAGGCAATCCTGAAGCAATTGTAGCACCAGAGAGGATCTAAGTGGTGCTGGCTGTCCCAGCATGCCAGGGCCGTGCCAGGAGGTGGTGGCTTCTCCTTCTTGGGTGGAAAGACAGCTGCCACTGGGAAAGGGGTGGCTGTGAGTAACGCACCTCGCTGTAGGAATGTCATGCAAATTGATGTAATGAGCTTCAAAGGATCATTTCTGGTGAAAATGAATGCAGTTACAGCTGGAAATATTTGTGAGGTGCCATGTGTCCTGCCCAGCAACAGGAGGTTTGTCAGCAATGTGCCCAGTGCTGGGCAGTGGGGCACCCGAGTGGACAGAGATGGGAGCTTTGGGTTTTGCCTGGGAACAGCAGGAGGCAGGGCAGGGCATATGGAGCCTCTCCTGGGACCCAAGGGGGGTCAGGCACTGACCAGTACTCGGGGTAGTGGGCACCTGCTGTGGCCTGCAGCCCCCCAGGGGGTATTGGCTGGAGACATGGGAATGGATGTTAACAGGGGGCAGGGAAGGGAATTAATGCCGCCTTAAATAAATGTAGCTGGAACAAGACACCTGACAGCATGTGTTTGTGCTGTCCTTGAACAAACAGATTTTGTCTGGGATGGATTAAATTAGTTATTAGTTCAAGTAAAAATATACAGGGAATAGAAAAGAGCAGCCTGGTAGCAAAGTCACTGGCTTCAGAGGAATAGTCCTGCATTTCCACGTCATCTTCTCAGTGTGTTGCATACAGCTTCTCTAGGGGGGCCTCCCATAGAAAACAGCACCAAAAGGCATAAACCCAAGCAGGGATTTAGGAGAGTGGACCCAAATGTGTTCAGGGTAGACCTGGGGTGTCCCCACTGAAGGCATAGTACCACTGGGGAGAGCTGGATAAGGGCTGGACATGCAGTGTGCAGACTGGGCCTCAGACAGGCTTGTATTTGCTGATGTATTCTAAGTCACCAGTTCTGACATCCCACACACTCAAACCATTCATTAGGTCTCAGTGGTCTTAGGGTAGTGTAAATTAAATTAAAATCTGTCCATGTAGTGCTGTTGCAATGCAGAACTGATGTGGTGGTGGTTTCATGCCAGCTCAGTGTTATCCATCCAGTCTGTCCCACTGGGAATAGCTCAAATGTCTCCCTTAGTCCAAGGTCTCTGCTACAGGAATACACAAAGCAACTGCAAATGGCAAATGATCATCATTTTAGCAGACACAATTTACATTCCTACCACTTGGACCCTTTATTTCTTTGGCCAAATCTCACTGTCATTCATCAACTTTTGATATTCAAAATCTAAATAAGTTTGCTATTTTTTTTCCAATCAAATATGAAATGGTTGTTCTACTTTCAGTAATTAGTCTTTTAAACACATTTAAATTATCTTTTAACAGAAGCAAATATGACCTAGAAGTCTTTGAAACCAACCTACTCTTTTTTTTCCTATTGCTTTTCACTAAACACGTCTGTAGTGCCAGACTAAAATTATGCTGCTTAAACTTGATAAAGTACTGCATCAACAACAAAAAAGGAAACTACGACAGAGAAATGAATGGAAAGCAAAAAAATTCATAGTATGTCAGGCAGGCTTTTCTTTTCCATCTCACATTATGCAGTGTGCAAAAGTATCCAATTTGAAAACCTGACTCAGAGCAAACTGCTAGTGAGAGAGCAGGCGTGGAAGCAGACACAAAACTGCTCGCAGACCAGATTAAGTGAGCTCATTGCCAGCCCTCCCCCCAGCACATCAGAGATTTAAGCAAGCTGTGTCCTGCAGGGCACTCGAGGCCTGGCCAGGGTCACCCCCTGAGCCCCAGCATCGCCCAGGGCCAGGGCCCCCCCCAGCTGTACCTGCCCTCGGCCCAGGGTGGGGTGGGCATCGTTTGCTTTGAAGGGTGCCAGAAATAGAGATGAACTAGATGGAACAGTTCAGCTTATTAAATGGTCTCAGTGCAAATTGAGAGTGAGCATATGAAGAGGGAGATTGGTATTTGCTATATTTCTCTTTCTCAGAAACACTATTAGTGATCTCCCACTTCAGCACTTCACTTGTTGGTTAGTCCCCATTCTCCAAATGCCACTATGTCACAGAGGGAACATCAGCCCAGAAATAATTAGTATGGCAATTTGGCACTCACTCTTCAAATTACATCTAGCAGTTGCATGCAAAATTGTCTGTAGAAATCATCTGGCTCTTACCAAGAGTTAGTTTAATAATGGAGCTTGTTTTGTTACCGCCACTATTATGTTGAAGTCTGTGGTTGAGAATTGTTTTCCCCTCTTGCTGATGGAAACATCTTCTAGCAAAAGCAAGAGAAATTAAGCCTTTTCTGCTGCTTTCTACTTTGCTGGACTGAGGAGTCCTGACCTAATCTCTCTTCAAAATATAAGTGTTCGCTGATCGTGGCTCTCTGGGGAGACCCACCCAAATGCTGGATTTCACACACATTATAGACTATTGCAGCTTTTCCTCTTATCACTAATTAACTATTAATTGCTGCAGGGACAATACTAAAACCTCCCCCTTCTTATGTGACTACTGAGCCTAAGGTGGGCTATGATTCTTCCTGGTACAGAGGAGGAAAGGTAGTAGGAGAAACTAAAAGACAACACTCCAACCCTAGAGAGGAACCAGCTTTTCATTGCAGAGATCCAATGCCCTCAACTTGAATTTTATTCGTCTCCATCCTTAATGGATATTTTCAGGACACTTATGGGAGAAATGCAGAGTATATTTTTCTTTCTGCCAAAAAACCCCCATCTTGAACCTGAGAAAGCTTCTTCAGCAAAAGGGGGTTTTGCCCCAGCAGGTACAGTCCCCTGAAAATGTCCCAGTCCAGCATGTCAGCATCATCCCAGCAGCAGTATTTTGTCCAGCCTTCAACCAGATTACTAAGTGACTTAGTAATCAGCCTTTCCCATGACAGCAGGAGGTTCTGCAGCAGACCTTGCAGGTGGGATTTTAAGAGCAGGAATAATAGATAATGATGGGGCTATGTCAAAGGAAAATACAACATCCCTATAATGCGGACATTACAGGATTTCTGAAGCTGCTTTCAAAATGAGTCCAAAGAATATCTCCAGCAGTGCAGGGCCTCTGCAAAAAGAAAACAGGCAGCCGGTGTACTAGATGGAGAACAGTAAACAAAAAGGAACAGGGTGGTTTGTGTGTGCATGTGTGTTTGTGCTCATGCCTCTTGGGCTTTGCACACCCCCAGGAGCTTTTAGAGGTCAGCAGGTTATGCACATCAGCTGATTCTCTGCAGCTGGACACATGCACATCACTAGTGAATGCCAGGCAGTGCAGGTTGGTTTGGGCATCTTTCCTTGACTTAGTCATCGGCTTAGTCTGTGATTATGCCCTTGGTGGCACAGACGATATGTGTTTTTGAACATGTGCAATAATGAAAAGCTTTCAATGCACACTCTGAATATGTCTTCACATGGCAGGCTCTTTGGCTGTGTGCTCTGTGGCTACTCCTTAGATTTCATGTGTTGCTTTTTTCCTATGGATTGAAAGCCATTGAGCCTGATATCACGACAGCTGCATGGCCAAGGAGCTGTGTGGGGAGGTTTAGAGGAAGGTGTGATTTTCACTGTCCATTTATTCCTTGGTGTTAGTGCTTGCTTGAACTGAAGTGCAATTAACCAAACACCTGATGCTTATGCATTAGGGCACCTCATGGTGTTTGTAATGGCACTAAGTTATGAGCACTCATGGAATGGGGTGTCGTTCCAATTGTCATGCTTTTCTTCTGGCAGTCTTTAAGTCCCATTGGATTAGTAGCTCCTATAATGATTATGACTGTCAAATTAAGCCATCTGTAAACACTAAAACTTGCAAGCTCTTACCAGAATCACAGCACTCATGTCTGGGAAATAAGTTCTGCATCTTTTCAGCTGGCTGTCAGGAAAATTCTTAAATGGTTGGCATGTGCCTTGGTCCCTTCCTCCCAGAGCATCCTCTCCCTGTGCTGTCTCCACCCTGCTGCTGTGGGGGAGGTAGCAGGCATGGGCCTCCTGCTCTGCCACACATGGCTGGGCTGTGCTCTGCCTGCAGGGTGTCAAGAGGCTACCCTGAGTGTCAGTGCCTAATTCGTGGCTCTAAGCAAGTCACAAACGAGTTACAGCCCTCCCAGCAGTGGGGCAGCCCCCTTGCAACACACATATTTAACAACTCAAGCGTGAAGGAGCGACTTGTGCCTTAAAGTAGGCTGAATTCCACAACAGAAACCAAACAGGAACCAGAGGCTGGGCTCACTGGGTGCTGTTCATCCTTACTCATTGCAGCAACCATGGAAGATGCTACAGAGGCTGCTCAGAGTGCTGACACCAAGCAGATCTCCCTGTAGCTGTCTGCAGCCCTTGGCTGTGTCCTTGGTGCATCCTGCAGCAGTGACCAACTCCCCTGCTCATCTCCAGTGCCAGCTCACCTTCATCCAGACAGGGCTCCTGCCTCTCAGCTTGGCCTGTTGGTAAGCACGATGTGTAACTAATTATGCAAACCAAAGGTGCAGTGTAATAACACCTGGTGTGTTGCTCACACCACACCAGCAACGTTAAATGCCTCCAGGCTGCTCTTCAAGTGCAGGAACAGGCCAGGACAGAACTACTGAGGAGAGGAGGGAGAAACCCAACCTCACGGATGGGCTGTTGGAGTTTTCTGCCAGGTTTAAAGGATCAACTGGCTGATGTCATGGGCTTCCCTGTGTGAAAGCTGGGTCAGAGAGATCTGGGATGTGTCATAAGAACTTTAAGTGGTGAGACTTTTGCTTGCTGTTGTCACCATGGTATGGCTGGCTGAGCAGCTCAGAGCCGTCTGTGAGACAGGGCTGGGGGCTCGGCTTGAAAGAAGCAGAGCTCGGGCCAGTGGTGTTGGCTGCTTGTCAAGGGTTAGCAGAACAGAGGGAGTCCTTGAGATATCCTGCCCTGAGACAGCTCAGGGCTTTAAAAATGCTTTAGGTGACCTTAATTTTGATATGGGGTGTGCACTAATGAGCAAGCAGTGTGATGAATGCATAAAGCTGACAGAAGGCACTTGCGTCTGTAAAGAAATAGGATGTGCAAGGTCAGGAAAGGTGTGCAGGGTGAAGTGATGTTTCAGAGGCAGCGAGCATGCCAGGCTGACTCATGAGCTGAACTGTGCAATAATCACAGGTAATTATTGCACACCAGCCAGGAGAAGGATTTGCATACACACTGTGCTGGACCACAGGGCCCATTTGGGCTCTGGCATGCTCTGCTCACAGCTCAGAGCAGACAGGCAGAGAGATGAGGAGCCATTTCCAAACAGAGCCAATATTCTGTTTGGCTCCCCATCCAGCTTCCAGACGTGACATTGAGCCATGATGTGCAAGAGTGAGGAGACAGGGAGCTACTGTCTTCAGAGCAATGAAGGGCAGATGAGTGCCTGTATTCACCCCCTCAAACACATCTGCACTACAGGAATGTGCTTCTGAATCTATAGTGAGGAATTCACTTGTAAGCCAATATATTTTTCACTGAAATGAAAACAATGGAAATCCTGAAAAATAATGAAGCCCTGTTGGACAGGATCTCTCAGGCAACAAAGGCTGTGGCTTATCAGCTAAGGGGCAAGGTGTCACACCTGCCTGGGTCTCCTGTAACAGAGAAACCCCAAGGGATTCCTGTTGTCCTGGGGGACAGGTTTTGAGGCTGTGTCCTTGCAATAGGAAAATAACTATAGTACCTCCACTCTGGTGCAATTAGGGCCCTTGTGTGGTTTGGCTTTAAGGCCACCTTCCTCTCCCTTGACCTTGCCCAGATACGTGGCTGGGTTGGCGCTGATGGCAGTGAAGGTGCGTGTCGGTGTGTAAGGACACAGCACAGATGAATTCTATCCCAAAGCAGCTCTCTGAATGCAGAGAAGAGCACAGATTTCCTGTATGCTTGTGAACAGACTCCTTGAAAGCAGAGCAGATGTACAAGGTTTGTGGTTGAACACCAGGTGAATGCTCTCATGCACTGGGTAGGGGCTGCTGGAACCTCCTGCCCACTGTTCCTTGTCCCCCACAGCACAGCTGCCAAAACCCAGCAGTTACAGACACATCCTGCTATGGATCTTAGGGGTGCATCCATCAGTACCTCTAACACCATTTCTCTGCCCAGCTAGGCTTTAAGATATATGTGCTGCAGACACATCCCTTTGGAACAGATTTGGAGGTAACCAGCCTTTTATCAGTGTCTCACATGACATGCTTAGAAAAAGAAACTTAACTGTAAGCAATAATTAGCATCTGTCTAGACTTGTATATGAAATGTGCAATATATAAAGCATATATATATATATATATATATATATATATACACGTTCACAATGTATTGCAGACAAGTACATATACAGGACTGTTTGTATGCCTAAAATTTCTTGCAGCAAAATACCATTTTAGATTAAATAATATGAAGCTGTACTCTTTTGGCTATAATATAGATATTTCCAATCTATTTTTAGCTTTATCTGGTTAATTCAGCCACTCTTGGGTAGCAGTAATACTTTCTCTTCTCTTCTCATGATGCTGATTTTATTCTGGTACCCAGAGTATCTCTGGCAATAGCTCTGCCTCCCATTCCATGTTTACCGCTGGAAAGCTGGAATGCGCTGTGATTGGTATCACAGCAGCCGAGTGTGTGCTGTTATTCAAGTGGGACAAAAAGAAATGCTAGTAATCACGGGTACTCTGGGGAGATGACCAACGCTAAATGATTCACTTTTAAGACCTCCGATCCGTATTACGGGTAACTGGGATGAAGCCAGGCATCCAAGAAAAACAAATCTCCTCTCTCCCCCCGAGTCCGGTGGCTGGGCGGCGGCTTCGCTGCCACGGCCCGGGGTCATCGGCGAGGGGCAGCCGCGGGCTGCCCTGGGACGTGGCACTCGGGAGCGAGCTGACACCAGAAGTGACGCGTGGAACATTTGGGCTGCAGCGCACCACCCCCCTCCGCAGGCTGTCAGGAGAAGGGGTAAGGATGGGAAGAGCTCCTGCTGGGGGTGCGAGCGGGCCGTCGGGACACGATGGGCTGCGGCGTGTTGCGGCTTTTATTTCTGAGACGATGCGAACCCTCGGTGAGCCGGCGGCAGCGCCGCCCGTCCCGTCCCTTCGCAGGGACCCTGCGAGCCCGGATCCCCGCCGCAGCCCCGGCAGCCGCGGGTGCGGCTGGAAGCAACAAATTGGCCATGATTTCTCTCTGTTCGCCGACCACCAAACAGCCCTCGGGCGCTCGCTCCGTGTCGGCTCCGGAGTCCCCGCTGCCCTAGGGGTGAAACAACACCCGATTCGGCACAGACACCGCTGTCTGTTCAAGCGCAAAACAACCTCAGAACAGCCCTCGGCAGAGAGGGAAGCGAGATTTTAACCTTTGTTTTATAGCCCGCGCAGGGAGGTGAGCAGGGGACAGGGACTCCTGCGGTGCCCAGCGGCGGCCGGCGGGGCTGAGCCCGCTCTGGAGCCCGCTGGCCCTTCCTCAGCCACAAAGGCTCGCACAGAGGGGCAGGGACACAGCTATTCGCACCAGCAGGGGAATAGGGAGAGGAAGGCCAGGCCAGGCTCCTGGTTGGTTTGAAACACACAGGTTTTTTGAAATACATTTTTCCTCATGGTTGGACAAGAGGAATTTCAGTGATTTGCAGCTAGGGGTACCCCCCAAATCACTCCATCCTATCTGTTGAATGTATAAAGTACCCAACTGCCATTTTAATGCAAGCCAAGTTCTAGTAAAGGATAGAAATTTTGAGGGGGAAAAAAAAAGTAATGTATATTAATTCTTGTACCAGTATTAACCTCTGTGTGGGGGAAAAAGTGTTGGATGCAAAGTTTTTGAATCCACAAGCTCTCTGCTAACCATTAATTGATAGGATGTTCTGGCTAAACTTACACCAGACGACAAGTCGCCCAAAACCGAATGATGCTAAGGCTAAACATCACCATAATATTTAGTAGGCCAAACCTTTAGCCTACAACATCACGACATGTAATAGCAAAATGAACTTAGTACTGTATTACTTCTAGACAGCTTGGAGGATGCTTTCCATACACAAAGAGAAGCAAAGGCGTGAGGAGAATATGGCACCAGCACAATCTGCAATGCGCACAGAGCCTCTGTGCTTAGGCTTTTGTGTCCAGGGTAGGTCTTTCACCTTGCCAGCTACATAACTTTCTCCTTCTGGGTCTTTGGGCATTTCTTAGACAATGAATTGCCTAGGAAGAAGCACTTAAAATTTAATTCAGGTAGGGAAGGCAGCACACATGAATGATACAGACTCTACTAGCCCTTGTAGACGATATGATTTATACATTCACTCAAACAGCAGTGAATGAACAATATTATAGCAGGCAATATGCTATTGTGCTGTTACTTCTATGCCTTGTCTTTTTAATGAAGGAGTTTATACCTTCAAAGTTAATTAACTCATTTCTCAAAATCATTTACACATCTGCTCTGTTTCCAGTAAAACTTCAGTTTCTTAAGTTCTGAGTTACATTAAAAAAACTAAAACCAAACCTCTCTTTGTATAAGGCATGTTACTTCATTTGTAATGAGTTCAGATGTGGAATTGCTAATAATGATAGATTTAATGGGCTGAATTTGGTGTGTCATTTTGCACTGGTAGCTGCTGGAAGGACAGATTAAAAATGGCCAAGAGCCTCTGTTGTACTCAGTGTCCCAGCAGGCCCAGTCTTGGGGTGTCTCTGGCGTGCACCAGGGCCCTTTCTGTCACTGGCAGACAGCAAGTTGGAGCTGAGAGGGTCTTCAGCTCTGGCTACACCTACCTATCGTGGCAGCCCCCATGGCTACCTGGCACCAGTGTGTTGTGAAGAGCTTTTCCAGCTGCCTGTGGGGCCTGTTTTGGTTACTGCTGGCCAAACCCCTGGCTGCCAAGGGGAGCACTGGGTGTTGTGGGGTCTCAGCCAAACCCCACTTCATCCCAGGCCTCTGCAGAGTTGTGGAATAAGTGTAAGGACAGCACTGGGAATGGCAGCGCTTGAGAAGAGCAATGTGGGCAGGGCTGTCACTGCCCCTGCTGTGCCACACACAGGAACAATCCTACTTCCCTCTCCTGATGGGCAGACATATTATTTTAATTAAACTATTATTTCAATAACTGTTACGTGTGTGGGCATGGCTTGGGAAGCATTAAACCCAAGGTAAACAAAGAGTGTAGCACTCCATCTGCTTTTAACAGCACAGTTCAGCAACACGGCTGTTTGGGCAGCACACAGAGCTGAGTACTGCTAGTATTTACTGTAGAACACCTCATGCCAAATTTAGCCTACAAGCTGATCACAGGCACGGGGTTTCATTATTTCAAGTGATTTATTCTTTTCTGATGCGAAGAACACCTCTTCTCTGCAGCAAATGCTGCTTGTGAAGTCTGCTTTTCCACTTAAGGGATGCTAAGCAGAAGCTAACCAATGAAATGAAGGTAAATTTAATTATAAAAAACATAACGTTCTTCAAAACCAACAGCTCGCTCCCTCTCCAACAAGGAAAAATACAAATAGAAACCCTTTGGCAATCCTGAGAAAATATCTGGGGCTGGGGTGAAAGGGGCACAGCTTGACAAGTATGCTGAAAGCTGAATGTGGATTACCCGTGAGTGCAAAAATGAATAAATGTGTTTTATTCCATTATATTAATGAAATGGTTAATTCGGTTGCTGTAGCAACAAGGAACAGCCATGCTAAAAAGCTAAAGGGCCATACATAATGCCAGATACAAGGTCTCTCTAATAAAGCTGATTTTCTTAGCCACAATAGAAGTGATGTGTATTTTCAATACCATCAGCTTTTGCATCAAATCCTCAAGCTAATCCAATAAATAGCACAAAATAGCATATATGTTGGCACCTCATAAAACTTATGAAAGGGGTTTACCTATGCACAGTTATGCCAAAGGATCCACAGAGTGCAGTGTGGGACGCTTTAAAGAGAGTGTTCTGTGTGTGATGGTGAACCAGCAAATGCGTTACAATGGGCAGCTCCTACAGTCAGGAAGCAGGTGCCTGCAGGGGTGTCACGGGTTGGGTTTGTAACCGGGCGGAAACACCAATTTAGTGTAGTGGTTTGGTCTAAAATACTCATTACTGTTTATCTTCTGTGAGATAAGAATTAGGAGAAATGCAAAGCAGGCACCAACTTGAATGAATATAAAGAAGTTTATTAACAGACCTAAAAGAAGAAAAGAAAAAGAAAAAAAAATTATACCACCTTTAGAACTCTCCTCCTCCCCCCACCTTCCTCCCTTCTCCCACTGACAATGTAAAAAGACAACCCCTAAGATGTTCAGTCTGTTTACCACTTCCATAATAACCTTGTTCAGTCCATTTAGAAAGAGAAGTCTCTTTTTGCTCATGCTATGAAAACAGTATCACACCGAGACAGCCACCCACTTCCAAATATTGTTCAGTCCATTCAGGAAGAGGAGTCTCTCTGCTTACGATGTGAGTCCCTTCCCCCGACTTGCAGCTTTTCCCGCAACTGCTTTCGAGGGTCCACTCTTGAAAGTTTTCTGGGGTACAATTTTAAGGTTGAGCTGTTCAGAAACAAAAAAAACAGAGGCCCTTCTCCTTCCCTGGGAGCAAAGGGTCATCATCTTTAAGACTATCTCTGGAAGCATCTCTAGGAATTGAGGTTTTTCTCCTTTCCTCTTTGGAGCAAAAGTCCTCATCTGGTTCATCTGGTTCATCTCTCTCTGTCCAAACTTCTCATGAAATTACAGCTGCGGCAGCATCTGCTTATTGCTTATGACGTGAACACTCCACCCCCCATATCTTCATGAAATTACAACGGGATACTCTGATATATCATAGCTTCACAACAGACTTTCAGCTTTAAGCATCTCCTCTCTCGCTTCCCTCAGGTTTTCAGCTCTTCACAGCAATAAAAGGGTTAATCTCACCTCGGCCTTGCAGCTGGAATGTGGCTTATCGCAGTTGGTCACCTGGCCTCTGCCGGACAGAGGTGCCGCTTTGCTGAATCTCGGCCGCAGTGGAGGGGGGGGGTTCCGAGCCTCTCTGGCCGCCCACAGCAAGGCAGTGGGGGGGGGTTCCATGGCTGGAACAGGCCCATGGCTCCAGGCTGGCCGTGGCCCGGCCCGGCCTGGCCCAAGCAGGGCCTGGCCGGGCCTGCTGGCCCCTGCACGGGGCCTGCAGCCACCTGTGCCAGTGCCGGAAACGAGAGAGAGCTTGGGGGGGGAGTTTTCTGTTCTTAAGTGTGGATCACAGAGGCGGTCACAACTTTAAGTGGCTTAAAGAATTGTCCATATTCAAACTGGCCAGCTGATAGGTTCTATCAGGTCCCAGAGGAAGCTGTAAGCACCCCTTAGCAAGGATATCCCTTCCGGGACTATGCTTGCTAACCTATGACAAGGGGCAACCTCTGCAGCACTAGCCCAGTGCTGATAGCTATTTCACCTTATGGAAAATAGACTTTGTATTCTTTTCACCTGCATTTCATGTGATTTTGATTAAAAACAGTAATTCCATAAGGTTTCAGTGAGGAATCCTGCAGTGCTTGCTTTTGTTTAACATGAAAGTCATGGACAGTGTGACCCATGTTCAACAGCCAGAGGACAGACTATAATTACTGAAGCCTATGCAAAGCAAAGGAAAGAGGAGTGCCCACTCTGCCCTTCAGAGGAGCCTGGAGCAGCCCCTGCTCAACCAGGCCTCCCTGGGAAAGGAGCTGCTGGGGAGGGTCATGGTGCTGCCCAGCCCCAATGCTTTCATCAGGCTGGAGCCCTTCACCAAGTGCAGGATCACTTCCACTCCTTTGGCTCCCTTTTGTTACAGTGAGATTTATCAAATACGCCCTCACTCACTCTGCCTGTGACAAATAAAAGTCAATATAGCACACTCACAGGAGAAACAGAATTCACTGGCTCCCCTTGTCGAACTCAGACTTACAAAATGTGGCCTTGTACACCTGTACAAGCAACATGGGTGACTTTTATCTGCAGGCCACCTGATTTGCATGATAGTGGCAGTTATGTTCCTGAGAAACATAATTTCTCAACAACTGAATATAACACTTTCAGTGCTGAGGCCTAAACCTGTCTGCAACAGGCAGAAGTAAAAGCTGTGATGATAAGCAGTCTCTAGACTAAACAGGTGAGAATAATGTCCTTTAGGATGATAATTAGCTCCAGTCAGTGACATGTGATTCTAATCAGCAATTGTGACTGTGAGCTGGCACTGGAGGCATTTGATACTGCTTGCCTCTTGCTGAAATGCAATAAAAGAGAGCTCACCACTGGAGGCAGAAATAGTGAGCAGCAACATTAACTGCATCACTATGCTGAAGTAAAATGTTTGGTCTTACAAAAAGACAAGGCAGATCAATGGTTGCCATTATTTTAGTCAACTTGTATGAAAAGAATTTATTTTCTCCTGAACCTTACACAGTACCTCAAAACCAGACGAGAAACAGCTTTAAACTATGTGCTGCCCTTAAGGATCCTGGTTGCCAATATATGTGGAAAGGCCCATGTAATGCAGACAGATGAGCTCTGTGTAACCTCCACCTCCAGAAGGTGATGCTGTAGTGTCCCTGCCATGAGGTGCAAAGGCAGCTCCCTGCAGAGCACGAGGAGTCCTCCTGCACCTATTGCACTGCAGTGCTGAGAGTACGTGGGAGGGTTGGTATTTCTACAGCACCACAAGGAACCCCAGTAGCTCAGAGGATTGTTAGCATTTGCCAAGGGACAGTTAAACTGAAGGACTACAGTGTTCATCTGCTGAGCCACAGCAGAAAGGACTTTGTTCTGCTCAGGGCTGAGTCCAAGCTAACTCCCATACACTGCCCCAGCATCTAGGTAGGTGTGTCATGGTAAAGCTTAATAACTTGCAGTCCTTTTACAGAAAAGGAACAATTGTATTTCCTTGTGGTAACTTTATTGTGCTTAAGCTAGAAAAGGGGAGAGTGCACGTGTGTGTTTACTGTTAAGATTTGGATTGTTTAGGGCTTTCTTTGTGCAGAGGTGTTAAGTGTTCACTTGCCAAGCTGACTTCCAGCTTGACTGCTTGATAGCAATGAGATCTGCTCCCACATCACAAAAATCATGATAGGCAGATTCAGACCTCCAAGAAAGAAGGGATAAAAGCAGGAACTCTACACCTGGGCAAGGCCAGTGTGGACGTTTGCACAAGACCCAGCAGACTAACCTGAGGAAGAGTTATTAAAAATTGATCTCCCGGAGTAACAACTGGAAAGATTAGTTTCTCAGAAAAGAAAGGAAATGGCAACAGCAAAAACAAAGCAACCCAGATGGCCCATAAGCAGACTAATTATGTGAAAGACCCAGAAGCAACTCTGAAGTTACCAATCCAGCTGCCAAGAGTGTCTGCCAGGTTGCCAGATGTTGCCAATGAAAACCTATCTTCCACAGTTCATCAAAGAAGTGGAGCTGCCTGGTGAAGTGAAACCTCTGCCAATAAAATGAGTATTTTATCTAAAAAATATTTTCTACTAGGAAACGTGGAAAAATATAGAATTTTAACAACATGTCCAACCCTATGTTACAGTAGATAAATAATGGAACATACATACAGAATGCATTAGCATGATCTTACTGATAGGAAATATCTGTGCTTAACATTTTATTTCTAAGGCTGTAGTCTTGGATTGTGTTAAACAAAGTGGTTCTATAAGGCATGAGGTTGATGGCACTCATCTGGGGTTTGGATAATTTGCCTTGAATCTAGCAGTCACTTTTACCACCTTGACATAAAAGGCTTAAAGACAACAAAGCTGGAGGAGCCAGAGGTGACAGTAGTAGGCACTGGAAGGTGGGGAGGCTGCAGAAATGACACTAAGCCACTCTGTGGCTGCCAAGTCACCTCTCCCAGAGCTCTGGGTCCCCCAGGACACAACAACGAGGAGCAGCAGTTCTAGATGGGTAGCTTACATTTTGCTCCTGCCAAATTTTATTAATTGAGCAAATGGATGGCTGCTAAAAAGGCTTCCTCTAGCAACTGGTAAAGTATCCGAGTAAGGAGCACTTCAACACTGGAGACACAGGCTGCCCAACAGATTCATGGAAAGAGTAGTTTTAATTATGCTATGAGATCAAATTAATATTCCATTTTAAATCAGGAAATTATGTACTTTAAAAATCCTGTGTGATTTTTCAAATGTGTCTATTAATGTTGCCAATCCAGTGCCTTGGAAATATTATGTCAGTTCATCCTAGAGGCCAAAACCCAAACTGCCTGTATAGTCTGTTAGCAAGGCAAAACATCTCTTTTTTCCAATGAACATGTATGGGTGCATTGGGATTCACACAAGCATATTTGGCAGCTTTTTCAAGTAATTCTTGGCCTGCAGAGCATCCACTAAACATGGGGAGCCTTTTCTGTTCAGGAATATGATATGAATAAGAATGTGCTACTGGAGGATGAGCTATGGCACTTCTATCATAATTTAATTTGTCAAATATAGTTTACAGTATTTTATAATAATAATCAATAGCACAACATGTCTAAAAACTGCAAGGGCTAGGGTTGGAGGATGTCAACCATCATGTCTTTAATAATACATAATTCCTTAAATGTGCAACTAAATCACTGAAATATATGAGCTTAATTTGGAACCTCTTACACTTTGAAAATTCATATCTCTTTTTTAATATTCTGGTTACAGAATTTGCAGACTTGACCAGATTTTTCTAGTTTCCTTGTCTCTTAAATGCACTAAATGAGATGGGTTCCCCAAGACCAATGTGAAAAACATATAAACCCCAGGAATATGTCCTTTGTGTCTCTCTCCCCTGCCTGTTTACACCTCACCATACCCTGATGACTTAAGACATTCCTGCAGGAGACCTAAATGCAGCTATTTCTCAGAGTTCCTGCAACACATAGATTTATTGCTGAGTGTCAGAGTTAGAAACAAATGCATTTGGGAAAGCATTTCCTGAAACTGCTAACAGACTTGACAGAACAAGAGTGGGGGAGAGGGTGGGTAGTAAGAAGCCTCTATAACATAACCCATTATTCCTTCTTTAGTAAACAAATTGTAGTCTTGATCATAGTCTTGATTCACAAAGAATGCCTTTACTTCTCCAAAGATTACTTTATAGCCACTGCAGAATCCTGAATATCCTACTCAATATCCTTGGAAAAGCTCTAATTTTACTGCTACATTTACCAGGTTCTTGTGCTTAGATACTTAAATTAGGTCTCTTGGCATTGTCCTGTATTTAAAAGAAGCCACACTACCACATGTGATGCCTTCAGGACAGTAAGATAATCAGGTCTGGGCATGCAGGAAGAGAAGAGCAGGAGAGGCTGCCCCGCTCAGTCACAGGTGACACAGCACCTCTCACCCGCAGGGCTCGTGGTAGGCAGGATGCAGAGTAAGAAGTACACGGTAACAGCCCGGGAGAAGACAGCTCCTTTTCCTTGCATCTGCTGTCTGGGAACATAGAATGTTACTTTCAGACAATCTGATTTTGATGTCTTTTTCTGCCCCACTCAAGGGCATGCTGCCTGTTAGGCAGCTCCTCGGCAGAGGGACAAGCAGTACACGCAGAGACTCTCCAAACTTTGTCACAGACATTCACGAAACAGCTTGTTCTTCCTGTGAGTCCACAGGAGCTCATGTTAGATAAGAAACTACTGCAAGACTAGGAGCTTTAAAGAAGTTGCAAGCAAATATTTTCTAAGCAGTGTGACTATCTGTTCCTGTTTCATCTGAGTCTGAAAAATCCACAATGATAAATAGGAAAATTAAAATATGAAGAGAAAGCTATTAGTGGAGACACTGGGCTTGAGCCTGCCAAGCAAGCCCAAAGCACCAGCAAAACAGTGTTGGTGGAGCAAGGGCACTAAATGGAATGACATTTGAAAATGTTCGAATTTACAAATGCGTGCACCCCGTGTGTGTGGGGAAGGAAGGGAAGTCACAGGCAGACAAAGAGGTGCCAGAGAGGGGCAAAGAGCACGATACATTCTGCACTGTAGGCAATCAATGGAATAATGTACGTGTGAATTAATTCATTAATGGTTCCTGGAGTGAATCTTAGAGATCATGAAACACCAGCTGACAAGGGTCTACAAAAAAAAAATTCTGTTTAGTAAATGCAAAAAGAAAAATCACAAACAAACCCAAGTTGGTTTCAACGTTTATTTATAATTCAGTGTACAATTCATAAATCAAGAAACAAAAGCCAGGGTATATTTTTAATCAAAGCTTTTGCTGCTCACAATATATGCTATAAGAAATTGAACTGATAGATCATTTATTATTGTTATGAAACTAAAGGCTTTATATTCTTAAGTGGAGTGAAGCAGACAGCAATATGTTCATATTAGAAAGTTCCTACTGTGAGTGAAAAATGGAATAAATCTGAGATATTGTTTAGCAAGACAGATGAATCTGTATTTATTTTTGGCTGTGAAACTACTAGAACTATACATAGCTGCTAAGTATGAAGAACCAGCACTGGGGGAAATCACCTTGCCAGTTTGCCCTGTGTGTCTGTGTTTGGCAAACGCAGCCTGCAGGGTGTGTAGTCCATTTGCACGCAATCAGATCTCTGACCTGAAACGTGTACATTCTGGAACATTAATTGGCACGATTAAAAAGTTATTTAGAGGATGAGCTTGGAGCAAAAAATGTTGTTGCTTCTCAGAATCCTGAAACGCAGGATTCTGTACTTCCTAATAAGCCATTTGAACTGTTTGCAGAGAGATGTTGTAAGTGTTCACTGAGGGGGGAAAGTAATGATCAAACCACCCATGCAACACACAAATCTGAAGAGTCCAGCATGTGTCAGTGCAAAGCAAATTTATTCTATAAAGTGACTAGTGTGAAAAAGAATTAGAAAGGATTATAAAAATACACTACCATATGTTGTAGTAGTTGAAAGTGATTAATCCAGTTCTTAAATCCTATTTTAAACTCCTTTTCATTTCTGTCTATAGAAAAATAGAAGCCACATCACTTTGTTTGAATGCTATGTAGTTAATTACATCTTCTAAGAAACTCTTTTAAAACTAAATGTAATGTTTAATTACAAAATGCTCTCCCTGAAAACAGTTAGCTTGTACATTGATATGTAGTTCATTAAAAATGCTTTCTTAATTATATTTCCAGCCAGAAAATACACAGAGATTAAAGAGTCTTTAGAGAAGTTTTGAAATCACAGCATGAACTGTAACAAGAAAGTTACACTTCAAATAGTGGACCACTGACAGCCACGACCACCTTTCTGTAATTTCAAAACTTAATTGTTGCAAAAATAGTAATTGGAAAGCAGTGCTCATTGTAAAAGCTACCAGTATTACATTTTTTTATAGGAGAAGATTTGCAAGGACTAATTAGAAAGCAAATCAATTGCATCAAACAAGTGTAAAGTTGGCATCAGCTGTCGGGCCGGGCACCTCAGTGCGCGGGGTTCACGGCTAAGGGCAGCCCGCGCTTGGGCTCGTAGGGGGTTGTCCTGGAAACCATGCGGATGCAGTCGATCACAGGGCACACGCTGAGACACAGGGTGCAGCCTGTACAGCTGTCAGTAACCGTGGGCAGGTGGGTTTCGGGATCAAACTGGATAGCCTGCGAGCGGGAATAAACATTATCGATGTCACGCACAGAAAAGGTCAGAATTGCTCCCGTTCCAGTGTCTGCATTTCCTGCGCTACAGCACTTGGAGACATCTTGGTGTGATTCTGCACTGCAGCTATAGCAACTGTTCCACTGGCCGGGAACAAAAGAGCCCCCTCTCCAGACACTGTGGAATTAGAGAGGTGGGCCAAATTACACCTCGGCAAATGCTCAAGGGTCACAAGGGCTGGTTATGAAAGGAGGAGTTTGCTCCATGATACTTAAACTCCCAGAGGGTATTTCTCCTTCACGTGAAGGAAATATTTCCTAAGATATCAGTGTGCTGGGCTTATTGGTTTAGAGGAGACACCAGATCACACCTGATCAGCTTCAGCACAATGCCCGTCACAAGGCATTCTTTTGACTTCTACTTTCAGCACAGCATAAACAATCTAATTTAATAAACAGTAGAGAAAAACAGAGCTCATTGTGCCTCATGTGATTACTTTCCTTTGCAAATCTTTGAAAGGAATATCAGAGTTTGGGGCAGGCAGAGCTTGCCTTAGTTCTCACGTTCCATGCAGTGAATCCTCATTACCAATTAGGGTGATAAGTGTATTTGAATGTGAAATAACAATTGCAGTCTCAATGATATAAGCTCCTGCTTATAATGGAAAAGGCAATTAAAAGCAAAACCAAAAGCATCACACAACTGCAAAAGTGTCAGTATCTAAGAAGCAAGACTAAAAAAGTCAAAACATTTAAAAAACGCCAAAAACACTGAGTATCTACTTGGAAGAGTTTAGGAGGGAAAATCAGGCAAATCTCCCTGACCACTCTCAGCATCTGGGGGGGGGGGGGCGGGGCAGGGAGGTGATGGGAAGTATTGGTGCTGCTGTAGGTTGGCTCCAAAGGCAGATTTGAGGCATTTGGGGTTTCAGTACTAGGAAGGCACAGAAGTTGTTGTAGCAACCAGCAAGGGCAGGAAGTCTGAAGTAACTGCCCTGGATCTCTGAGTTTTACTTTAGCTCGAGCACAAAGAGAGCTCTGGCTCGTGAGTATCTAAGGAGGACTCCTTTCTTTCTCCCTAACAACAATGCACATCTTGAAAGGGAGTTCAAAGAGGGAGAGGAAGTCAGGACTACAGTGCTGACTTTAAATTAAGGAAAGCTTTTCTGCTGGAGTCATACAAGGTGACAGCTGTGTAGAGCAGCGTGGATATTTCTGAAACAAAGGGAAGCATAAAGCAGATGCTGTTTTGAAGGTGAGGGGGGTTGTTGTTGATTTGTTTGCAATTAAGAATTCCTTTGCAATTCTGTTCAATTAATTTATTTTCATTTTCCTTAGATAAATAAGGAAAGAGCATCTTTCTTTTGTGCTTAGAAAACCTTCTGGGGGTTTAAACTTTGGTTCTTTTGATGCTGATTTTTTTTCCAGTTACAGAAAATAAAATTTATTAAATCTAAACCCAATCTTTTGCTCTCTAAGGATTATATGAAAAATATAATCCTGAGAAATCTGATGGAAGGGGAAGAGGTGAAGATTGCAATGTCAAGAAGAAATTTAGAAAGTTAAAAGGCTACTGTAGTAATCTATTTTGGTATAAATACAGCATTAATTTTCTTGTATCAGTGGAAAAAACCTTTGCTCTGACATACTTGTTTCAATTACAGTTGATTTTCAATGGAAGACTTCTTTCTGTGACTTTATGTAGTTCAAGTCATCAGACCTATTATTGATTAGACTGAATTAAAGAGGAGCAAAAACGGATGGTGTCCAGAGGAGCCCTGGTGCTCAGTTAAAGTATTTGTTTTTGACAAGCTCTTCTCGGACTAAGACTTATGGAAAAATTCATGTAGAAATTATTGCTTGGTGCATACTGGATTCCATGGAAGTTATACTAGACCATATTTTAGTTTTCTAAAAAAAGATGAGCCCTCCTGTACTGCTTTTTTTACTGCAGACCAGTCCATCGTCTCCAGTGGACATGGCATGAGATGGCACCTAGACATGCTGATATATTTCATACAACTTGCTACCATATTGAGCAATCAGAAAAATACTTTGCTGCAAACAGGAGCCTCAGCTCAAAATTGAGCCATTTTCTGGTCACAATGATTTCTGCAAACTTCAACCTGCTGCTCTAAACCCTGGCAGTTATCCTGGAGAAAGGATTTGTAACTCAATCAAGATCAAAACAAAGCCCCATCTGCCTGAAACCTGAATTAGTTTGGTTACTCTGAGGGAACAAGAACTGGGTTTCTTAAAAAGCATTTGGCAATAAGACCAGCCCTTGTATCCCTGCATCCCCTTGGTGGGAAGGGACGTGTTCTTCCCTTTCTCCCTCGTGTACTTGAAAAGCATCAAGAACTATATTTACTGCCATTCAACTTGGGGCTCCTTCATTTTGTTCCTCTTAAAAAGAACCCCACTTGCAGTCAGGGCCCTGTGACAGTGATGTGGTCTGTGCAGCCCCTCTGGACCAGCCGTGGTCCTGCACAGCTTGTGAGCCAGAGCCTGGGAGCATGACAGGCTTTGAATTCAACATTTTAGGCATCTGTTTTTGCCACCTGCTCATTAACAGAAGGTGAATTCTTTCTTCCCAGCAGCAGAAAGATAACTCATTGTGCCTTCCTGCTAATTACAGCTGTGCTCTTACCTGGTAGCCAGAATCATTACAGGTCATGTAGCATTTGCCACAGTTGATACACATTTCCTCGTCAATCAGAGCCACAACTTGCTCTGTGTTGCACAGATCACCATATGTTCCAATATACTGCAGTGCTTTTCCAATTACATCCTAGGGGGAAAAAAAAAGTTATCAACTCATTTATGAGCTACCTAGGCAGTCTCCATAGCTGCACTGGAGCGCTCTCTGGTACTTTAACATGGAAGATTTGGCCATGCATTTTGATGATGTTTAGGCTTTTTCTTTTAAATTTCCAAGAGGCTGACCTTCATATCCCCTGTAAAACACAAAAGAATCTTCCACACAGACACATTTTGAAGTATACATTGTGTACAAACACATTCTGCAAATAGGTTACACATTTAGTACTCGATTTTGCATGTGCTGTTGTTTTGCCATGATTGGGTGAAACTTCAAGGAACAAAATGGAAGGTAAAACAGGAGTGACAATCAGATCATCTTTGGTCATTTCTCACTAGCACAGATTTAAGAACTCACAGCAAGAAAAGAAAAAAACAGAAAGAGAACAAAAACAGCTCTTCTCTGTTTAGCAAGATGCACAAATGACATGATCATCAGTTTATTGCAAATACTGTACAGAAGTAGGCTCTGGGTCTAATCCTACAAGATCTGTTAACTTCACAAGGAGGAACTTGTGGCATCAACCTTACACACATCAGTGCTGCAAAAGGTGTATGGCAGCACAGCACATGGGTACATACCACAAAAAGGAAAGCTCTGCTACATAAATTAAATGCAGAAATGAGCCCAACCTTGTGTTCCTAGTCTGCTAAGAACTTGCAAACTCAGCACTACTTTCTGAAAGAATGAGATCTACCTGGTCTTCAGCACCTGTACAATAATATCTTTATGCAGAGACAAATTTCTACATTCACTGGATGCAACAGCAGGATCTATGAAGTTGCTCCTAGTGACTGTTGAGATAGAAAATTCAACCAAATCCTATGCCCAGGAAGAAAGACTGGCAAATTGTAATGTTTCTTTGTTCCAAAAACACTCAAATGTTTTCTCTCTGCCAAACCCCATAGTTGCTGCCATGTGAAATACCTTGGTTGCATTCATTCAATGCTAAAACCTTTCCAGTTCTTCTCAGCAACATGCAGAGAACATTAATGCTCTTTCAGCATAAAACAGCTATGGCACATTGCTAAAGGCAGCATGATGAGCGTGGACAGATGACTGTGAGCGAGTTATCACAGCTTAATGAGTTAACACTCATCACTTGAGCTGTGCAAGCTGATTTTGTGCATGGTCCAAATTCAGTGCAAATTTGAAGTAAAATCTGTTTGCTTAAACTACTGTAAAAGGTCAATTAACTACTATGAAAGTGTTTCAGTTAATACTTTTTACTAGAATGAGACTTGAACACAGAGCCCTTTACTGTGACTCCACTGATGAACCACAGTAACTAAATAAAATGTGATCTCCTAGGAACTGCTTACACCCCCATCTTTTCACTTCCAGTTCTTACTCAGAAACATGCACGTATTTACTGGATTTACAGCAGTTTTCAGGTGTCTGCAGTCTTCTGTGTCAGTTGAAATACTGCAGTGGTAGAATTCAGCTCCAGCTTGTTTCAGCTCTCAGGTAGGCTTCTCTCTTGACAAGCCTTGTCTTTTGAACCTGCTGCAGGTTTCAAAATACACGTCTGTGTGTGATCTACTGCCCTCAGCAACGCTAGGTGTCCTTAAACCTGTCTTGTGTGTATACAGCCCCCAAACATTCCACTGCCAAAAATGCATGTTGCCTGCAATGGATGAGCTGTGTGCTCAAGAATTTAAAGAAATGATGTAAAACCTGAACAACATACAGTTAAGTAGCTTTCCACTGCCTGCCTGTGTTGCAAAAGTATCAACAGGGGGAGATTCCTGATAGTGAAGAGCTTTTCAGTCTAAAAAAAAGCACATGTTTAAAAAGCATAGGTAATTTTCTCAGGGAGGTTCTGGATTCACATTTGTATTCTTTAAATATTGTTTGGATGTTGACAAAACCCAGAGCTCAAGTGGGTTGCAGAGATGGGCTACTCACATAACCATGGAATGGAGTGCCTTGCTTGTGAGAGAAGACAGAAAGAACCTTACAAGATGTTTAGCCTAGGAAGATGATGGCTGAGCAGGAATATAATGTCCATATATATGTATATATATACACACACACACACATCAGGGAGGAAAAAGAACTACTTAAGTTAAATGACAATGTTGGCACAAGAACACACAATTATAAGCAAGCCATGAATAAATTCATGGCTGGAAATTATAGAAGGTTTTTTAAATGGGAAAGGAGTGAGGTGGTTAACACCCTTCTAGGGAAACAGCTGGAGGAGAGGGGGGAAACAGTCCGAGGTTTAGGGTAGCATTAGATGGCTCAGGAAATGGTTGCTTGAAACAACGTGATCAAAATTGATTTTTCCAGCTACAAACTTACAAAGGGAATAATGAAAACAATGCATAAGGCATGGTGATTTCTGCATTTTTAACCAAGTCTCACTTCTCACAAAATCACAAAAATACACTTTTGGGGACTCAGAATCCCAAATAGGGAGCATGATGGCACTTTAGAGGCCTGAAAGTGATTTCAAAAGACTGTGTCAATGATTTACTGCTCATTTACACTCATTGGTGTTGTGTCTTTTAATCACTTATTTCTCTCAAGCAAAAACTGTATCTTTATTCATTTGCAAAGTTTCAAGATATTATTGGCTAAAAAAGCAATGGTACTAAAAAGATGTTCTGCAGGTGCACTCTTTTACAGCTTCTTGTTTTCATCAAATCATAAATGCTTGGAACAAAATAAACAGTGCAGCAAGAAATAATCAGCTTTCCCTGTTTAAAGCAGTTTCACTCCAAAAAGCAACTGTCTAAAATGGCACTATGGGATTCCACACTTGGTATATCTCAATGGCCTCTGGATCAAATTTGCACTGTTTACAGATTAATTGGTTTTTTTTTTTTGGTTTTGTTTTTGTGGTTTTTTGTTTGTTTGTTTTTTGGTGTTTTTTTTTTTTTTTTTTTTTTTTGCCAACTGCCAGACCTGCAAACAGAAGCCAGGTTCTGAAAGTCAAGCTGTGTTCTTTCTGGCTTATGCATTACCAGCAGCAATTAAAAGAAAACAAAACCAAACCAAAACTGGAAGTTAAATTTGGTCCTAAGCTGCACCTTTGCGACAGCAGGGACCCAGAGTACTCTTTTTGATTACTGTTGTGCTGTCCTACTCTTCTCAACAAAACCGTACTGAAAAAACTGAGAAAGGAATGTAGTCCTGCAACTGGAACTGTCAGGGAATTCAGTTGCTATGGAGAGAATCAGAGCAGAATCCATTAGTTTTATGTTACTAATGAATACAGAAAAAAAATTCTTTTTGTCACTAAGCTAAGCAGATGTGGGTTTGAGTATACACAAGGAGAAGATCTGTTCAGCAGGATATTATTTTTACAGTTCTGTAATAGCTGCATTTGAATGTTAATGTATCAAACATTTTATGGTGATTAGATTTTCATTAGTCATCATATTAGTAAACCTATATTTGCAAATACAATTAATGGTTCAGCTCTGGTCCTTGTAGACCTGCTGTGTCCCTCTTCATGCAGATGCTTTTGTGAAAGACCACACGGTGTTCTAGAGATGATGAACATCACAGGCCTCTCATTAGAAAGCCATACACAGTGCAGGTACTGCATGTCATAAAGCAAGTTCAAAGGGAACACACATGAGGGAGGTACCTGCCTTCCACCTGAGCTTTTTTGGCAATAAAGGTGGGGTACGGTCCGAGAGCGAGAGATGAAAAGAAGAAATGTTAGAAAGAAAACTATGGATTAAAGTCACCAGAAGCTGAGGGTACATGACCAAGGTGAATTTACAGTAAAGTAGATAACAAAAATACATTAACTTTTCTTGAAAGATTACAGATGTTTTGCCAATACTCAAAAAAGGCTACTAAAGGTACACTTTATTTGGGGACCTCTATTTTCAGTGTAACAGCAGCAGCACTAGCTAAAGTGGGACTTATAAAATAATTCAAATCGTAGAATCATACAATATCCTGAGCTGGAAGGGACCCACATCATTGAGTCCAATTACTGGCTGTGCACAGGACAATCCCAAAAAATCACACTGTATGCCTGAGAGTGTTGTCCACTTAGATGAACCTTGGTGACATAAGTCAATATGTTTTCTATAATGGAAATTACGCTTCGTGTATCGATCACAATTCTTTATGAAGACCATGAAGTAATAAATCCAAAAAACAAAAAAAACCCCAAACCAAACCCCCAAAAAACCCCAAAACCCCAGTAATTTTAATGTTTGACAAGGCCTCTCACAGTGGCCTGTGACACAACAGAGCTCTGAAATTCACTAGCCATGAAGTGGCTAAACAGAGCAAAAAATAAAGGGTCGGAATAAAATGATCAATGTTCAGAAAAATATTAGCAGAACAAAGTGTCTCAATTTTCTGGTTTAGTTATGATGCTGTTTAATATGCTTGAATGTGTTTCAGGAAAAGATTTGAACCAGAAGACTTTGGTTGATACAAGTTTTCATTTAAACTAAATTTAAGAAAATCCAAGGAACTTGTAGGTATGTTATAAAATTTGATGAACAGGTACTATCACAGTGAAAAAATGCAGTTCAACAAGCAGCTGCTCAAAGTAAGTAACTTTTGCTGATCTTGCCAACAGATACATTCTAGATTAAAGAAAGCTGCAAGAGAAAACAGGGTAGGAGACCCCACTGACAGCTCATGGAACTGTCCTGATCAGAGGCAAACAAACTAGCAAGGTGTTAAGATAGAAAATAGCCCCATAACTACTGTAGTGCTGCTGTTCTAATTAACCAGCCATGATGTGGAATATGCAGTCATTGCAGTCGTACCAACAGAAGCACAGTGCCCTGGAGCACTGGGCAATGATTAATGGGATGAAATTTAACAAGTCCAAATGCCAGATTCTGCACTTAGGATAGAGTAACACCAGGCAGAAATATAACCAGGAGAGGAGGGGCTGCAGAGTGCCCTGCAGGAAGTGATCTGGGGGTGCTGGTGGGCACAGCTGGGTGTGGGTCAGTGTTGTGCCCAGACAGCCCAGAGGGCAAAACCATGTCCTGGGGTGCAGCAAAAATGGCACAAATGGCCAAAAGAGGCAACCATCTCACTGTGTGTGGCACTGCTGCAGCCTCACCTGGCGTGCTGCCTGCAGCTCTGGGCTCCACCACTTCAGAAGATTGTGAAGGTACTCAAATGCATCCAGAGCAGGGCAACAAAGCTGGGAAAAGGGCTGAAATGTCCTATGAGGAGCAGCAAAGGACTTTGAGTTTGTCTAGTTTGTAGTCTGTCCTCTACAGCTTCCAGGGAAAGAGGAAGTTTGGATTTCTAGGATTTCTCCCCATAACTGAAGACTAAAATTTACTTAACCTGTATATATAATGTGAATACCTCCTGAGGTACTGTGATGGGGAAGGGAAGGGGAGGGGAGGGGCAAGGCAAGGAGAGGAGAGGCAAGGAGAGGCAAGGTGAGGTGAGGAGAGGAGAGGAGAGGCGAGGAGAGGAGAGACATGCATAGCTCCACCTGAAATATGCAACATCTCCACATTTATGATGAAGATTACAATATGGCCTTTTCTAGGCAGGCAAGCACAAGGTAAAACCACTCATGTTAAACCACACAGAGACATGCCAAGAAGGATCCAAATGGTACAACAGCAAAATAGTGTTGTCCCTACTTTAATATTCCTCACCTCTCAAGAGGCTTTTAGAGATTTAGCACAGCACTGGACTAAATGTGGCTAAATGCCTCCTGCAGTGCTGGCTTTTAGACGGGTGCTTACACATCAGCAAAAAAAGACTTGCATATTATGTATGTGCAAAAGACCATGTAAATGTATCTGTACAAACAAGGGTGAAAAATAAACACAAGGAATTTAAGCTTGAGGATCTCTGTGGATATTTTTCCAGCAGGTCGAACAGCATGCCATGCCCTAGCTAAGAGAGCTATGCCAGAATGTTTGAACTACCAGACAATCTCTAAAGCAAGACTTCTGGAATAAAAAAAGGAAGGAATAAAATAAGCAGATAAATGGTGACTGAATATTGTGGTATAGGCCCTGAAGGACAAAGAACTAAATTATTAGAAAGAAAACACAGAAACATATAAGGAAAGAAATTAAAGTAATAAGGAGGTAACCTGAGGTAGGCAAATACATCTGTGGGAGGTGTACAAAGCTGCAACTGAAAAGATCCAGGGCACACATCCACATACAGCACAATTTCTGGTATTACAGACAAGTGAGAAAAGAATAAACAACTCTGCCGAATATCAAACTATGCAGTTTCAATTAATATTAAAAATAGAGAAAATAATGAGAAAAGCCATGGGAAAAGACATCAAAAAATCACAGAGGGGTTTTAAATTGACAAATAAATGGTAATTTGACAGCATGTGGAATTTATATAAGTGTTGGAATTTAGGTATCACCAACCCAGCAGCTGATTAGACTGATGAGGAAATTTTGGGGAGGCATCAGGAAATTTATAGCAACCCTCCAAAAATACAGCCAGCCAATGCAGGGGTCATAGGTCTTTCAAGGACACCTATCTCTCCTTTAGGTACTGGAATTGGCTCTAGAGTGCCCCTAGAGCCTTCTCTTTTCCAGGCTGAACAATCATAAGTCTCTCAGTCTGTCTATATAGGAGAGGTGCTCCTGCTGTTTGATCATCTTGGTGGCTCTCTGAGGGCTTCCTTGTTGCGTCTGAGTTTGTCCAGGAGCAGGCCTGCAGCATCCCTGCAGACCTCAAGGAATTTTTCCCCGACTTCCTCTTTGTTGGGATGCATCATTCCTGAGCTTGGAAGAGGTGATTCTTGAATATCACCAGCTTGCTTGGGCCTCTCTTCCCTCCAGGGCTATCTTTCCTGGTCCTCTATCATGCAGATTCCTGACAGGCCATATTCTCCCTCCTCTCTGTGGCTGAAGTTGCTGTTTTTCCCCCCTTTTAAAATACATTATCCCAGAGGCGCTGCCATCGCTGCCGATGGGCTTGGCCTTGCCAGTGGTGGTTCTGTCCTGCAGCTGGCTGCCAGTGGCTCTGTCAGACCCTGGGGAGCTTTCAGCAGCTTCTCACAGAAGCCACCCCTGTAGCCCCACCTCTATCAAACCGTGCCAGGCAAACCCAACACACCACCTCTCACTGCTGGTTTGGTCACTATGGCTAAAACATTCCCTTCTGAAGAGATGGTCACACTGAAAGACTGCCATGAGCCAGCTTTGGCAATGCCTATCTTGTAATTGCTTCAGTCACATTTAACTGAAGGTGTGGAGAAGATGCTAACCTGATTTCCCTGGCTGAGAAGCTCCTCAGACACCAGTCAGAAGTATTCAATATCTATGCAAACAAAAGTTTGTGTTTGGGGGAATTCATTTTCCTCTTCCCTGCAGTATGGTCTCTTTTCTTCTTTTTAATCTATCTCCTACTACTTGGATCTTTTTTTGCTTTTATGCTTGGAGTTAGGCATGATAAATTACCGACCTCAATTTTTAAATTTTTTTTTCCTAGTCTTCATGTCCATTTTTCCCTCTTGCTAAACTTTTTCCTTCATTCAGTTTATTTGCTTTTGGATGGTATCAGTTTTTTGGTTTTCTGCTGTTTTCAGAAGCAAGCCATCTCATTGAAAATGCAGTTATTGGCTGTTGCTTCTTCTTTCTCTTTTTCCCTACATCAGTACTCTCCCTGCAAGGAGAGCAGAACCATGAAACCTCTGAGGTCAAGCAGGCTTTGAAAATGCTCATCATAGTGAGGAAAAAAGAGTAGATTGCTGTTCTTTGGAACTTTTTGTATATATACAGAAAGGAACCCCAGCACAAAAGGAGGAGAGATATTTTCAAAAGCATGACATAAACCAAACTAAGCAGTCCAAAAACCTGAGAGAGTGCCAAACTAATTAACTCAAACAGGAAGACAATTCAAAATTTCTCCTTGTCTGGTTTTGCCATCCTACCAGTTAGCTTGGAATACTGGATGTGTTGGTAAAGTGCAAAGTTCTCTTGGCAATTATGTGGTTTTTGAGCCACAGCTCACGTTGTATTTTATGCTTGGCCTTATTTCTTCAAGAATTCTTACATGTCTGATCATGCAGCTATCTGATATTCTCCCCTATATGAAGAAGACAGTCAACAAGGTCAACAGAGATAATTTTCATATTGCTTTATAAATGGTCTACATGAGAATCCTGATATAAAAAAAAATATTTTTCTTATTCAGATTTGAAGTTTAAGTAAACTCTAAAGTGAACACCTAGAATAATTAGCTCATGCCGTTTCATTTTATTGATATTTATTGACTACCTAAGGGAAGAGAAAAGCTTCAGTGTATGGATTATGCAGTAGATAGGGGTCACAGGTTTTATTTTTACCTTGACATTTACTCATTGTAAACGGTGGATCAGCTACTTAGACAAACATTCTTCAGCTTTAAAAGTTCAAACTCTAAACCTATGACACAGCTTTTATATGTTCCTAGCACCAGCCTTTGCCATCGATCCTACATGAGGGATGGAGGCATTTAGCACATTGCAAGTAATCAAAAGGTCTCATGCAAAACAGCTCGTACTGTAGCATTCAAACTGAAAGAAATTCTAAACAGTCCTGCTTTGTTCTTCAAGGCATCACCCCTGCTTGATCTGCAGCTACTGTTCCACTGCCTGAACATCTTCATTCTGAAAAATGACATTAGGGAAATACCTATACATGTACATCACAGATCATTTCCCATCGATTTTGGTTAAAAGCTAGAAAGTCTGCATAAAGAGTTGCCTTTGATGCCCTCTAACAAGCTTAAAAGCAGTAATAACCAACTCATACTGCTAGAAATGACTGTGCATGTCAACTGCCTATCATTTCTCATGCATGTATTTTTGTTACCTTGATTGCTGGAATGGGCTTCTTTGGAACAAAGTGCTTTTTCTCGGGAAGCACAGCAGCCATGTTCTGTGCCTTCAGTTTAATCTTGTTCTCAGCTATTATCTTTTTGCGTTGCTCCAGGTAAGGTCCAAAACTGGGCAGTTTCTGAAACAAAAACCAGTAAACAGGATTATGCTTAGTAAGTGGGTGTAGTAAAAAGATGAGTCTGATCCCAAGGGTGAGACCTTAAGTCCATGCTGACTGCAACTTGCTTCTTATTCAGGAAGCTGAAATTGAAATCAGTAAGACTGCACTAGAATGAGAAGTGAATAAAAACCAAATATGAGCACTGGGATCTGACTTGGAAATATATACTGAATATTAAAATACTAATATTTCACAGGAGAAAAATAGCTGGATTGCAGGTCAGTATCCAACAGTCTATTATTTCCCCATTGCATACTCGCTTATATATAAAAATGTATCATGCTAAATAATTCAAATGTGTAACTTTATTTCTGTTTTATTTTATATTATGTGGAAAGGTATCATAAAATTATCAGTTTACTTAGAAGGGTTCCACCAGTATTTAAGATTATTTTTATCAATACCTGAATATATCAATACATATTCTTAAAGCTTACAAACATGTATGTGGCAGTGTGATAACAGAAGGCTGTTTTGACCTGTCAAAGTAAAGCTAACAAACACCAAATGAACTGAAACACATTATAATCTCCTAATTTACCTCTACGTCCCACTTGCAATCTTTTCTGCAACATTTAGTCCTTGAACCCAATTAAGCAAACTCTAGAGGAAGATCTCACTGAATTGCAAAACTCGTATCTCACCCAAGAACATGAAAGAGCTGGATCAGATTTCCTAGAACACTCATCTTCCTGACAAAAAAACCCCCTTTTGCTTACCTAGCAGAGGTATGGACAACTGTAGTGTGCCACAATCACAGATTTAGTGAAAAATGGTAGAAAAATGGATTTTTGCTTGATGCAATAGATGATGCCCTTCCTCCCCTGAAACTAGTTCCTTATTCTGCAGAAGTATTTTATCCACCTAACTAAAGCCTGTTCAGAAGCTACAGCAGTACTGCAGAAACCAGCAGGTAGTAACAAGGGATACATAGCCTGAGCAGCTGCTGGCATTAATTCACGCTAATAATACAACCTCAAAGAGCATATCGAACAAGATACAGTACTGCTGTGCTTATCAATTTTTTAAGAGGGAATTTCAATGTGAATTTTAAACCCCAAATTATTTAAAAATTTACAAATTATTATTTTTTTAAAATGAAGTAAATCCAGAAGAGGTTACTCTGCTCTTCTGCTAATCCTTAGGAGAAATATTCCTCAATGATCTCCGTCAGTCACAATACCCAACCTTGGGACCTCAGGCTTCTTGCTATGACAAACAAAAGCTTTCTTGGCTGCTGGGTTTTGGGCACTCTGAGCATACAGCCAGAGGGTGAGGTCCTTGAAACGCTCCCCTGCTTCTGAGACTTGGTTTGTGGTCTCAACACATTTTTCACAGCAAGTCAGCCTGAGCCTTGCTGTGTCCCAGAGCTCTCCAGAGGAGGTGCCTCCCGCAGGCTGGGACTGAACCTTGCTCTGGGTCACAGCCACGGTCTGGGCAAAAGCAAGGCAGGACTGGGGGTGTTGCAGATCCCATGTGTCCCAAATGCAGAGGCAGCCAGAGTTTACCCGCTGGCAGAGGGCTTTTATTTTGTCTGTTCAATGGGAACTTGGCTCCTGCATGTCATGTTCAAGGGCTTCCTTACAGACATCAAACTTTCCTTTCTGTGCAGTTGCTGTACATGAAATGTTCTAGGACATCTTAAAACCAGGCTTTGAGAATTCCAGCAAACAGCAGTAAGGCTAGTGGCCTTACACACAGACAAATAAGACAATAAAAGCAGAATTATTTTAAACAGCAAAATGAATAGAAGGAAGAATTTGTCTAATTTCAATCTAATCAATAGGTTCTAAAGCACACACACATAAACTCAATTCTCTATACAACTTAGAAAACATAAACTTTTAGCAGAATTTTAAAAAATAAAAATTTTGATGAAAAGTGTTCTTGTGTGTCTACTACTACTACTGAATCAATTAGAAATATATTTTTGGCTAAGAATAAGTAGTGGCTGTGTCACTGAGGAACTATTTCCTCTCCATAATTTATGTGCTGATGCCAACAACTTTGGCTTGAGAGGGCAGGAGACCTGATGACAAAGCATTTTTGGATTCTTTCCTGTCTGGCCAGGAATTGAATTGCTGACTTTGAGAGTAGGTAGCAAAGCTAATTTTGCTGAGGTTTTAACTGAAGTAGTAGAGAGAGGAGACAGTTCTTCACGACTTGACTGATTGAAGATCATCTTTGGGAACACCAGCCAAATCTTTGCAGAATAAATCCTTTACTTTTCTGTTCTCTTGATATACACCAAATATCCTAATCTCTACAGACAGAAACACTAAGAATATTGAAATTAAATAGGTGATCTAAGGAAAAGTGTGGAAAAAGAATCCATTTTTGTGTATAGGCAAAAAGGGAATTACAAAGGTTAATTAATTTTCATAGTTGTGAGATGGAAGCATTCAGATTTTTGTATCTAACATAGCTGCTAGCTGGAATGTACAGCAGGCATTTTGAGAAGTGTGCAACGACTTCATTTCCATAATTCAGATGTTTTGTAATGACATGAGTGCAGTTAAATTAAACCATATAATCCACATATTTTAAAAATGAATTATGATTAGTCTAGAAAATGGCCATCCAACCTGCATATTTGCTGTGCACTGCTGTTTTTCCATCAAGAACCTGGCTAAATGGAATTTAAGATAATTAAGGAAACATGTAGGTCTTGGTTCAGGCTTGGGCACATACACAATCAGCTTGCATTGACTTCACAGAAGGTGACTGTGTGCCATACAAATGGCCTGGTTATTTTGTGTTTGGGGTCTAGTAGTTCACAAGCAGCCAAGCCAAATTTCATTAAACAACACTGAAAACCAGCAATCTTTTCTATAGCAATAAATAATACATGAAAATGTAGCCTCAGGAGCTTAGGAAGGACTTATTGATGGTTCCCCTTATGAGTAATGCACAGACATAGGGAATGCTGAGGAGACTGCTTATTGTTCAGAGCTGCGGTTTCAAACATTTTGCAGTCAAAGGCCATGTGAAATGGCAAAAAATATTTTAATGAAGTGTGTTACTGGATCTAGCAAAAGTGGAAAAATGTTGGAATAGCTGCAGAAGAGATGGGTATTTAAGAGATTTTAAAATTAAAATACCCCTTTGTAGGGGATAACTTCCTAAGCACATGGGGGATATAACAACAAAATTCCCAATGAAAGCATAAGCTCAGAGCTTGATGTGTTTAACTCTGTTTGCTTTTGAAATATTTATACAGCACTTTTATTTTTTTAATTTCCAGATATTCCAGTGTCACTAAACTCTCCATAAACTGATATCTTTGTCATATCAACATCTGCCTAGAAAAAACAATTCATATGACTATGTGGAGCATAGCAAGTGCTTAGAAGATTGCAACAAGCAGAGTAATTAGATAATTCTTGTCTACTTATATATCTGTATCAGTGATGTCTATAGCTGCATTATTTGTATCCATCTGTCTCTATATAGACATAATTCAGTGTGTTTCTACTGGAGGGATAACATCAAGAATGGAGTCTAAATAAATATATTAAGTGGAATTATTTCATTGTTTATAATTGCATTATCACAAAACTGGAAGCTTGAAATATTTTGCTGGAATATTTTACACAAAGAAAACAAAAATCCAAATCCTCCCCCCACCTCCACAAGCTGCCTTTTAAGTGATGAACTGTATAAATCTTCAGCAACATTGTGATTTTTGTTTCAGTACTTTCTCCAGGGATTCATCATTGATGAATTTGTTCTTACCAAAAAACCTAAATCCTGCTCATTTAAAGATAACAGTATCTTCCACTAAGCCTGTCTCTATTCAGATATAAAAAAGCATTACCCTGCCAATAGAGAACTGACAACTTAATGAATCAACAATGAAACCTTAAGCCAGAGAGCTTTAAGGTGAGTAAGTCTGTTTTGATTATAATTTATTCATGGATCAATCTAAAGGTAATTGAGCATATTATGAACTAAAAAAGGTGCTTGTTTCCTAATGGCTAAAAGTAGAGAGAATCCTCCACTTCAGATTGCTGCAATTTTTATGGGCACACCAGCAAGTAGCCTAAGCAGTGGAACAGGCTGGTGAACAGGGCAGTGCAATAGGCATCAGACGACCCAGGCTTTATTTCTAACTTGGAAACTGATCTGATCCTTACTCTGGGAAAACCCATGTATGTCTCCATGATGTAGTCATGGGTTGCTTATTTGGGACCTGTCTGCTACTAAGGGGCTGGATGCCATCTACTGTTAGAAGACACAGATTTCAGCTGGCACAGTCTTTTGGGTTTGCATGGCAAGGTTTTGGTTGTGGGGTGGCTGCAGGGGTTCTGGGAGAAGCTTCTCCTGTGTCTGACTGAGCCAAGGGCAGCTGGCTCCAAGAAGGACCTGCTACTGGCCAGGGCCGAGCCCATCAGCAGTGGTGGTAGTGCCTCTGGGATAACATGAATACATCAGTAAGGAAAGGAATACGAGGGAAAATGTGGGCCCGCTACTGAATGGAAAAAGAAACCTTGCAAGGGGCTGCAGAGGAGGCTGGGATACTGGACACCTTTGCAGTCTTCACCTCCAAATCCAGCCCTCAGGAATCCTTGACCCAGGAAACCAGGGAGAAAGTCTGGAGAAAGAAAGACTTCTCCTTACTAAAGGAGAATTGGGTTAGAGACCATTTAGTCAAATTTGACATCCACAAGTCCATGGACTCTGATGGGATGCACCCACAAGCACTGAGGAACTGCCACAGATCACTGCCATCTTGATCATTGTTGAAAGGTCATGGCAGTCAGGAGAGATGCCTGAGAACTGGGAGAAAGCAAATGTCACACCAGTCTTTGAAAAGAACAGGAAGTACACAGGGAACTACCAGCTCATCAGCCTCACCGCAAACCCTGGACAGGCAATGGAATGGCTGATCCTGGAGGCCATCTCTAAGCACAGGGAAGACAAGAAAGCCATCAGGAGTAGTCAGCATGGATTCACCAAAGGAAAATCATGATTAACCAACCTTATTGCCTTGGCCCACGAGCCTTTTGTTATATTTTCTGTCCCCTGTCCAGCTGAGGAGGGGAGCAATAGAGCTTTGGTGGGCACTTGACATCCAGCCAGGGTCAGCTCACCACGCATGGTTAAGTATCATCATAAATCAAAAATAAGCAACAGCCTCCGATGGTACTCCAGTGCATTTGAAGTATATGCTAATGAGATGGCACCAAAAAGAACACTGGAACATAGCAATTTTAATTAAAAGATTTTCAGGGAAAAGTGGTCACAAGGTAAAGGAAGAACTTATATAAACAATTCTAGGGATCACTGGCTAATGGGCATTTTGGGTAGCAGTATAAATTAGCCATGAGGCAACATATAAAAAAAATACTGTTTCTCTCACATGTGAATTTCCCACATTGAATGTAATTTTATCTCATTCCTTTTATACTTGAGTGTTGTCTCCAGACTAAGGTATGAAGGTGTGTATGTGTTCATTCTCTAAATACCTCTTTTGCACTTTCAGCATGTAAACCATTTTAAGTGACACAATGTCCCTCATGAATCTGGAAATGAAACTGAAGCCAAATTGTCTTATTTAATGTACTTTATGTTTTTGAAGTGTGGAAGTCTCTACTTGCACATAGCAAAAATAGGTGAGAACAAGAATAAAGACTGAAAAATACCTGATGAACTGAACTATTTAAAGAGAGTACAGACTGCACTGCTGAAATATTCTCTACTGGTTGCGGTGGAGATGCACCAAACAAAGGTCCACATATTTAACAGCTATGTAAATAGATGGATAATTGCCACAGCAAAACTTTGCCATGTAGTGGCAAGCACTAGTGTGTTTTAGAAATCAAACAAGAGGTGACTCTTCTCTATGGCTTGTTTTTCTGAATAGATCTTTCTCTGAAATCACTTTAGCAAGACCTTTCCCTCAGAGGACAGAATAAAGGAGGAGAAAATACAAATTCTTCAAATGATTGGAAAGAAAAAGGTGGTCAACTACCTTGGCAGAATCACGGAGTGGTTGAGATTGGAAAGGATGTCTTAAGGCCATCCAGTCCAACTCCCTACTCAGAGCAGCATCAGCTACAGCAGGTTTCACCAGTTGGTCTATGGGAGGCAGTGTTGAAAGCCTTGCTAAAGGTAACACCTACTGCCCTCTAATCCACCAAGCCAGTCATTTTCCCCTCCATAAATCCATGCTGACTACTCCCTTCCTATGAAGAGCAGTTGATCTGTGGTCGGTTTTGCTATCCTCCCCAAATACCACTTTCTTCTGTAAATGAGCAGAAAAGCTGGGCTTTACCCCTTTGCTGCCTTGGTGGGAGTACATCTGGGAAAGTTTCTCATTGGCTTCAGAGAACTGGGGAGACAAACAGCAAGGCAGGTAAAATCTAAGAGTGAAACACACCTTGGGAGGCTACACAGCCAAGTGACTACCTCAGACACAGTTAAAAGTGTGAAGATTACAGAACAAATTAACAGCTTTGAGGAGAGTAAAACAGGTGAAGCAGGATCTCTGAAAGTCAGAGCATGATATGGAAAGGCAATCAGATACAGGAAACATTTAAGTGAGGTAGACAGTTGCCCTGCCCAAGAGCTACAAGAATTTAAATCAGGTTTGTATAGGTAATATTATATGTCCTCAGTACAAAGGTTTTAGTAATGTTTAACCTCCATTTGTTCATGGAAAACTTCTGTATGTGATGTGTAAAGTTTTCCAGAGAAAGCAGTTTCAATTTTAGTCTTTTTTTCCCCCACTTACTTCTGAATACTTATTTATTCTTTCTAAAGTCTGATGTGCTCAAAATGGCTGCATATAATTGAATCCTTATTACATACTGCATGCATATGTAATACTTGCATGTGACATACTTTACACTGTGCTACAATTTCCAAGCAGTAGTCTGCCTCCATCCTCTTGCAACTTTACACCACCACCACCAACAGAAAGGTTACTATAAAGTTTCCTGAAATGGTATCTGCTTTCTTCCTTGTTCTCAAAGAATACAGTGAAATATGACTCCAACATTTCCAGAGAGAAAGAAAAGACAAGGTCCCAGTAACAAGAGCAGCACCAGTAACAACAACAAAATCTTGTCACAATGTCAAGGTAGCTTGTGTTCCTTCTGGGAAAATAAAAAAAAAAACCCAAACCCCAGCAATAACACCAACAGCTGAATTCTGTTCCTCTGAAGGTGGCAAATATCACATATTTTCATATTCATAGATATATGGAGAGAATGTTTTGCAGAAGCTTTCCCCACAGGTAAAAAGCCTAACTAATGAAAACTATGTATGGCAATAGAGAACGTGAAGCTGTGAATTCTTATTCTGTTAGACATTCTTATTCTTCCAGGCATTCAAAGCTAAATCCTCTTACATAGCTGCTTTTCTCTGTGTCAGTCCCATACACTGCATGGTCAGAGCCCATGGCAGGAAGGAACCATCCAGCTGGCACTAGGGCTCATGGCAACACCTCCAGCAGGGAGTCTGCAGGAGTCCTCCCCGCAGCATGTGGGCAGGAGCTGTGTCATGCAGAGGACGGGATCATTCACTCTACCTGTTTCCACCTGATAGAGAGTTTCTTGGGCCAACATCAGTTGTTGCAGCCCCTGGAGCTGCTGCAGTTGTATTAGCAAGAAGCCACAAGGACTTTGTCCCTTGTGTTAAAGGGTTCACACATTCTCATGGCTCTGTTTCTTAGAGCTGAGACATTTCTGGCATCAATGCCTTTAATGATGCAGGAATGCCATCAAAATAAAGGACAGAACACAACAATTATTCAGAAAAAAATGTACTCTGCCTTTCAGTTATTTTCTTTTTTTTTTTTTTTCTTGGAACTTTTATTTGCTTGGTAAGCAGCGCTGTCTCAGTAATCTGCAATTACTGCACATATACTTGTTCTGTAACCTCTGCTGCCCACACTGTGTGTGTATATACCATTGCATTTAGTTACTCAACTATTCTGCCTGCTCTTTAAACCATGATTATTTAAAGTGGGTGAGCTAACCCCCAGCCCTTCAGTAACTCTGAGACTAAACAGAACAATAATGTGTGTTCTAGGAAAACACATTGCAGTGACCTCACCACGAGATATACAGCACTATGCTTGAATGTGCAGATAAAAATGTTATTTACAATAACAATTATTTCTTCATAATTTTTCTAACACCTCCAAAATTTTCTCATCTAGATCCAAATCAGAAATGAATTATTCTTCATGTTCTTACTCAAATTTTTGGTTTATATACACCAAGTGAGGGAAAAGATTTTAGAATTATAGGCTTACTATAGTACAGCAACAACTTACATTCTACAAATGTACTGAAGTCATGAAATATTCATCAATAAAACAAAAAAGAGTTAATATTTGAAGCAAGCTTAGACATTTACAATCAAAAGCCAGGATGACATAGATGATAAAGAAAATGTTACCTTCTGGGGTACAGAAAAGAAGATACTGATACACATTACTGTGCTACTTCACGAACATCTGGCAGTCTGTCACTTAATAGACAACAACATCTTCTCTAAACAGAATAGACTTGAATTCATCAGGGATTCCTGTAGTACAGTATGTGCTTAACTTAAGTACCTGCTTTCTGTGATTTCCATAGATTACCATATTCATGACACTGTGGAGTGAAAGCATTCTTCTCACTCTCTAACCAGAACATGGAAAAGAAATTAAAACATTGGCAGGCACTTTGTCTCCAGTTTGTTGGACACGTGAGGAAAGGACTTTCCACCCATTTATGCAGATGAAATTCTCTGTCAGCTAAGCAGCAGCATAAAGAAGATGTCAGCAGAATGGCTATTAACAAATATCTGTCAGGCAAGCAAATATAACTGTATTCAAATGTGTTTATGAAACAGGAATCAGTATCAATTGAGCCTTAGTGTTGGAAAAAACTTTGTTCAAACAGGGTTTTGTACTTTTACTGATACATAAGTAAAAATAATCAGTCTGGTATTCACATTTACATGTGTATCTATATACCATTTGTACACGTATCTATACATTTAGTTTATGCACTTATTATATCAATGCTGTTAATTATATGGCTACATGGAAAATGCCATTGCTAGATACTTTTAACCACCTTCTCCAAGCTGGCTGGTCACTGAGCTGTTGAGACCAATGCTAAAATCACCTGTTTGTTTGGATTTAACCATTCTCTTCTGGGGCTACATGTACTGTCGTGATTAACTCCAGCAGTACCTAGGACCATCTGTTTTCCAGGCCCTTTCAAAGAAGCCTCAGAGATGCCAGCTAGACTATTAAAAGGGAAGAATAAATCTTCTCTTACAACTATGAGAAAGCATGGATATCCTTGCTGCTCTATTGGTTACCAGCTGACCTGTCAATCACAGATACTGCTGACCCAGCAAGGTGAGCATTAAGCTGAGTTTGCTAATTCCACTTGTGCTAAATGAGCTGGGTCAGGTACCAGGAGCAGCACAGCCCTGTTTCCAGAACTGTGAGGGCCAAGGAGGTTGCATTTAAGCTGCCTACATGACCCATATGAATCTGTTCAAGAGCTCCTTGAGCAATTCAATGTTGCCACACAGCCCAGCAAATTACCCCTGTGGCCAGGAGGAGGTGAAAAGGACAGTGTCTACATCTGCCTCAGCTCTTCCACACTCCAATCCAGCACCCCCCTGCTGGAAATACAACTCCAGGCACCCTGCAGTACTTACTCATCAACAGCCTATGCGTGCACCACAGCCATATAAAACACACACAGTCCAATCAGTATTGCCCACCAAATTCATGCTCTCAGAGAATGACTAAACAGAGAGGGCAACCAGCAACCTCCTCTTCCAGACTCCGGAAGAAATCGAGATTTTGAAAGCCACTCCTACAAGGCTTTCAGTACATTCAGTAAAAGAACCACTGTTTCCCCTGTGTGAAAAGAAGATGCATTGCCACCATTGCTGTATGTGTTTCAGCTGCAAATTTGCCTGTCAAGTACTTTCTGCTAGCAATCAAACCTTCCAAAAGAGCCTACACTTTCCCCATCTGCTGGATCCTTTGCAGATTTTTGTTTTGTTTTGATTTTTGTTTATCCTGCCTTTTTGTTTTGATCTATTTTTTTGCATGGAAGCTCCAGACTTATTACCAAATGTCTATACTGTAAACAGCATATATTTTCAATGTATGTAGAAATAAACTCCATTTTTCCCTGGTAGACTACACACTGCATAACTATACATATATTATTGCACTAATAGGTTACTTAAATGCAAACCACTGCTAATAATTCCTATTTAAGCCTTCTTCCACTTCAGATTCATAGTAATCCATCTCTTATGGCAGATGAACTACAGCACTTCTCCTCCTCCTGCACAGACTACAATACTTTACCTCATTCATCTCTCACACATGTAATCCTTCCATCTCTACTTCACACAATCCTAATTTAAATGTAAAGTATTTGATGCAGACAAAAGAGCTCTAGTCGACTCTTGCAGTTATGACCAAGGAGCCTACCACTGCTTTTTAGTCTTCAAATTCAATAATACAATGCTTTTCATCATCACCTTTGAATCCTAAACTCACTAAATCTCATGCTAAGAGAGTCATAATACAAATAGTTCTAGCATTCATAGCAAGTACTTCCACCCCTGATAGTCAAAACTCCCACTTCAGTTGGAGAGAGGAAGGATGAGGCAATGCTGAATAATCTCCTATGAAGAGTTTGGCTATTCTGGTTTGATTAAGGCCTTTGAACAGTTTTGAAACTGCAACAAAGCAACATATAACATATGACATTAAAAAAATATATATATGGCTAGATGGAAAAATTGGAATAGTGCACTAAAGGAAAGTGATAATGAATAATTTCTATAATTTCAAGCTATTAAAACTTTTAGAACTGAAAAGAAATAAGTAATTGCTAAACACTTTTAAATTAATATTACCTCAAACTTATGAATAAAATATAAATAATACATTACAAAAGTGAGTTTCACTAAACTGATATAACTGCTTCTTATATCACTATCAGGTAGTGAGGAGACATCAATATGTAGGTACTAATGTGAGAGAAACCATATAAAAACCTAATGTATAAAACCAGAAGAGTTCTCATTAGAGCCCAAGTCCCCCACAGTGCTTCTCTTACATATTTATCTGTCTTTATAACAGCTAACATATCTAACATATCATTATATTCTGAATATGGCATTACAATGGTCATATATTCTAAAATGCTAATTTGATTAGATTTTCACTCAAGTCAATCAGCGGAAGAATGTGATTTTTAAAAATCTAACATGCAAATCATTAGAAATACAGATAACAGGCATACATCACTATACTTTAAAAAACGATCTTGTTTTAAATTACTGTAATAGCTTTAAAATGAGTTCTGATCATCTTGTTACTGCAATACTTCACTGATTTGTATGCACAGTTAGGCTTGCAAGTAGATGCATTCAGCTTGCCCTCTGCTATTAAGTATAACCACAATCACATATTGCTTGAACAGGCCATCCACTTTTTCACTGCTCACATGCTCCTTGCAGATAAACAAAGGAGATAAATAAACCTTTACCTATCATGGCACAGTGTACTCATTGCAGGCTGTGCTGCAGGTCAAATGGGCTGACGTGGCACAAGAAACCATATAAATGATACTTGCAAAGAAACTCCTGTCCTGATGCTTGCAAAGCTTTTCTGTGTGGCTCAACATGCAGGGAGTTACATATTGGGGTCTCCCCCTCCCTGCCATGTAGCCCTGGGAGAGGGGCCCTGGGGGGAGACACGGGGTTTCCCTGCCCCTGGTCAGCCTCGTTCCCCACTGGTTGTTTTGTGTTCCCCTGCGTGGGCAAGGACCCTCGGGTCCCGTGATTGAGCAGTTCCTCGGCAGATCCCGGCCATGCGGCTGGAGAAATGAACATCTCTGAAACAGCTATCAAGAATCAGTCCATAGATATTTCTTTTCCATGGGCCTCGTTGTCTGATACACGTGTTGCAGTATCCCCGCTGTAACATATGGTAGATAATGCCAGCAGAACGATCCCCGATCCCTAAGGACAGTGACTGATTTGTGAGTAAACTCTGGATTTCTCTTCTTGTTTTTGTTTTACTATTCCATATCTAAACTATGGAGGAACTGTGGAAAGACTCTTGGCTCTCAGAGCCACATATGGACATTTATCTTAAACTTGAAAAGATTCTTGAACAACGATTTGTAAATTTTAGCTTAATTCAAGCTCAAAAGGAACTGAAGCACTTCCTTTCATGGTTGTTTAAGAACTTTTTCTGTTTCTTGGGATTTGATTCTTACCAAAGACTTTTGGAAGACTGTTTGGACACAGTTAATTTCTGAGTCAAAATATTTGCCGATGGAAGAATATTTTCATGAATATTATTTAATTACCGAGACTGTTGAACAATGTCAGCTGTGTCCTTGCGAAGTTAAAACTGCTCCAGGGACTGTGTGACCCAGGCCACATGGACCGAGCGCTCTGTGAGCAGCAGCGAGGCAGTTCCCGCGCGCGGGTGGAGTGACGTGAGCTGCAGTGTCGGCGGGATGAGGCTCACCGGGAGCCCGCCCGGCCCCACGCAGCGCATGGTGGAGCGAGCCCCGTGAGAGGAACGGCGCACGGGCGGCGGCGTGGAGCTGCGCCAGGCCGAAACGCGTGCTGGAGCAGGGTGCGGAGGGGCTGCCACTCGGGGGCCCGGCTGAGACGTGGGCGCGGTGCCAGGCAGTGACAGCACAACTGAGAGCAGAGGTAGTGGAGCACAGGGAGCTGAGTGGCGCGGCTTGGCCCACACGTCCCCGAACGTGATCCCGGGAAGAGCGCACAGGCACGAGCAGCCTCGAAAGTGAAAGAGAAAGCAAAAACACAGCGAGACAGAGAACAGCAGCCACTCGGAAAAAGGAAAAAATCATCATAGCTAAGGTTTTAGGAATAGTAAAATGGTATAATGTTAAACAAAATTATGATTTTATAACAAGATGTGACAACCAAGAAGACATATTTGTTCATAGAACTGCTATTAAAAAGAATAACCCTGAAAAATATATCCCAAGTTTAGGAGATGGAGAAGTAGTAGAGTTCAAAATTGTGCAAGGTAGAAGAGGGTTACAAGCAGCAGAGGTCACTGGGCCTGATGGTGTTTCTGTAAAAGGCAGTATATATGCTAAAAATCATAGTCATGTTAGACTATATCTCCATTATAAGCCCCCCTACAGTCTCCCTTTCCTAATCCCTCCCTCCCCTTTTACCCTATATCCTATTACCCCCCAGGGTATTCCCAATCGGTTTCTTCACCCATGTTTTCCCTCACAAAACCATGCCTTTGCCAATTGTCTCCTCAAAAATCCCTTTCTAAAGCCGAGTGGGGGATGAAGAGGGGGAGGGAAGAAATTAACTATTGTTGTTTAGAGTTCCAACAGGTACAAATGGAAGAAACCCTCTCCTACCTCAGTTTCCCCACAAAGCATGCCCAGAGAGTCCTGTCTCCCTTCTGTCAGCCTTAAGATGTTCCAGAGAATCTGTTTGGACATTTAAAGACTCAGGAGGGTTGCTTGTTTTATTTTGAAACTGTTCTTGTTATGTTTATCCAGTTGTTTTCAATGTTAAGTTCTAAATCTCTTTTTGTTAAAAATAAACAGGTGAAATGTTGGGGCCCTCCCCCTGCCATGGAGCCCTGGGAGAGGGGCCCTGGGGGGAGGCACGGGGTTTCCCTGCCCCTGGTCAGCCTCGTTCCCCGTTGGTTGTTTTGTGTTCCCCTGCCTGGGCAAGGACCCTCGGGTCCCGTGATTGAGCAGTTCCTCGGCAGAGCCCCGGCCATGCGGCTGGAGAAATGAACATCTCTGAAACATCTAGCAAGAATTGGTCCATAGATATTTCTTTTCCACGGGCCTTGTTGTCTGATACACGTGTTGCAGTATCCCCGCTCTAACAGTTACACTGACTGAGGTTAAGGCTCCAAGCAGTGACTGGGGGAACCATGTCCCATGGGCTGACTGCAGCCAACCCACCCTTCTTGGGCAGACACACCCGACTTCATCCCAGGAGCTGCATGTGTCCAATGAAAAGTGAAACAGAGTGCACAGTGGACACATCTTTTGGGCTGCTTGAATAAACTGCCTTGTCTCCAGCCATTCTGCACTCAGATAGTTCCAGATAACATAACCAGAGGATAACCTCTTAACACATCAGTGATCCCACGAGCCCTACAGAGCTGTGCTACTCAAAACTCTCCCATATTTAAAAATCTCATCCTCATTCAAATTGTAAAAACAAAATGATTTTTATTTCTTCCCATAATTCAACTTGTTAAAATTATGCCAGATATTTATAGTGATTCAACCTACAGCTCAAAAAAAAAAAAAATCTCTGGCCATTTCGACCATTAGGACAGAGAGGGAAACAAAATTTTCTACTTAGTGCAGCTTCTCTACATTAATGTTGTCTACAACAGCAGTGCTGCTCTAAAGGTCACAGATGACATAATTTATATTATTATAGATAATCCATGTCATCTGTCTGCCTGACTTTTTTTCTCCATATTTTATAGAGGTGCTGTGTATTTCAATGGATAAAGCTCCTAGGAGAGCTTCAGTCTGAGCAGCTTACACAGGCAGGAGCAGTCACCATACAGAAAAGATTTGCTGCTTCTCCTCAGGAAGGCTGGGCCATTTCTTGCCTCTAGAGAACATGCATGAGTGTAAGTTTGTTCCCAAATATCCAGTCCTTCTGTGTGCAGAGCACTCCAAAAAGCCATGACACCACTGCAAACTGCAATTTGCTGAGAGGCAATGGCAGTGGTAACAGCCATGAGAACTGAACTAGAATTTTGTTCCCAGGTTATTTGTGTGAATGAACGAGTCCAGGCTCTACTGTGTCCAAAAGCAGCTTGCTACAGGGATTTCCAGGATGGCCCATCCTGACTGCACCATCTGCAGCAACTGTTCAGTTGTCCTGATTTTGTGTACAGCAGCTTGGGTAAGAACTCAGGGGTGTACATCTCAATCCCTTCCAGATGCTGAGCAAGGCGCATCACTACAGGCTGTGGCTACTGAGGGGGTGCTAGTTCTTTATAAAATCCCTTCTAATAATTGATGGCCACTTTGTACTCATACAGTTTCCTGCCCTTAGAACATAAGGGTTGATGTTTTCACTTGCACACATTACTCCAGTGTATCTGAGCTGGACTGCTCCTACACTGCTGGTGATATACCAGCCTCTTCCTCGGAGCTTTGTCCCGTGTGTGCTTCATGCCCCTGCCCTACCTTGTGCAATGTAATGGCCTCAGCATTTACATGCTGCAGTGCTGCACTGTGGGGTGTTTTGTACAGCTCCTTTACAGAGGAGAAGACTTCAGCAAATTATAGCAGTTGTATTCATAGCACGCTTTTGTTTAGTAATCACCTCAGGAGACTGTACAGATCTGAAAAGTGTGGAAAAGTATTGTGAGATGGTTTATGAATCCCACTAATCTTCAAACTGACATTTTCAGGTGTGGGTCTATCCTGCATGGTTTTTACTTTTTAGGAGCTAGGTAATAGCCTTTAGGAGGTCAGCAATTATCCCAGTGCTCCAGGAGTCAAATGCAATTTCGTCTCATTTTATTTCATTTTAGATTTATTGCCTTGGTCATTTCAAGCAGATAGATGAGAATGTAATCATGATCAGCTACAGCTTATGCTGTTCTGTTTCTGCACCTATACAGCTATGGCAGTGATCCCAGCCAGTTCCATTAGTTCTTCTTGCTGATACCGTTGGCATTCTTCAACCACAGTTTTGATATCAAATTGCATCTTCTTCCACTGGTATCCATACTAAGAGATGCTCAAAAGATTCTGAGGTAGTTACAGTCTGTAATTCTTACATCTAATACATTTGCAAATATATTAATATTGCATCAGAAACTGAAAAGACTTTTTAAAGATGGAGAGCATATTACCACCTGCAGGTCTGTGTAATGCCTTGTTAGATTGCTAAAAAACTATGCATATGTACAGCTTCCCATCTTCTCTACAGATGGCTGGCTGCCCATCTGACCTGTGGCTCTGGAAAACATCAGCTATGAGACTTACGCTCTCCTTACTTTCACTTACTTGCCTTAATGCTTTTTCTCTGAGTGCTAAGAACATTGTATCAATCAAGTGCCCTCCTGGCTGCATTGCTCTGTCCATTTCCAGCTTCTCTTTGCCTAGAAGGCATCCCAGACCTTTATAACACCATGTAAGAACTTTGCTACGGGAGCTCTTAGGGCTTACTACCCATTTCAGCTAAGTTTTCTGACTTTTCCTCTGTAACTTTAATGAATTGTTTGCCCCAGTTTTCTCACATGCTTCTTTCATTCATTCACTTGATTTAGTTAAAAGCAGAGTATTTGTGAGTTACCTATACTTCCTGGTATTTTAATTCATTCAGCTTTTTTTGGTAATCAACATTGTCCTGCTGGTATTTTGATTGTTCTATCATGCCACATTATGCTGTACATTTTTGTCAGCAGTTTTAGACTCCCAGAAAATGCCAACAAAGTCTCTGTTGTCTAGCATTTACTGATGTTTTAACTATCCAGCTGGCATTCAAACTCGTCTCTGCTTTAGTGCTGCTGCTCTTAGTTTAAAGTTCATGCATCTGCAAACGGCACCAAAAGTTTATTTTTGCTCTTGTGTAGTGCATCAAAGCCAGATATGTGTAAAGTTATATTTTCTGAGTCAGTTTGTTTTCCTGATGTGGTGAATTTTTCCTTTTTGCTACTGTAAGCAAGCTTTGGCAAAACAATCTTCTTGCCAATGCAAAAAATCCCATATGTGAGACCATTACCAGTCGATTTCTCTTCTCTGCTTTGTGCTAATGCATTTATGTTTGCACAAAATTTTTCCTTGCCTATGCAAACCTTTCCTGGGTGGTTAAGGGCTTGCCTCTGCTCCACTGGTGGCCTCAGCTCATCCCCTGGAGCCTTGCATTGCTGCAATGCTGCTGCCGAGCTCTGCACTCATGGTTTAGTTTAGACCAGAGCACATCTCTGATGTGAATCTTGTCTTTGTCCCCACACACTGCACCACACTTCTTATGGCAGTGCAGCTGCAGAGAGCACAAACTGCATTTTATTTTGGATGAAATGAAACCTCAGTATGTGCTCCAGGGGTGCAGCTGAAAGGAGCTCCAGCTGCTAATGGGCATTTAGCACATGAGAACAGACCAGAGCTAGAACACAGTAAGAAAACCACGGTGTGGACACCAGTCTGCAGCATCAACCATTTCACTCGGCTACCCTGTTCCTACCTGGCCTGTTTGTCTGCACTATTCCTTACAGTAAACATAACCTCTATGTGCTCTCATTTGAACCATTGCAACTTTGTCCCACCTACAAACTGAATTCAGCCTCTGGGATGCAACTCATGGGTTAGCTGTTTTATGGCATCGGGAAAGACAAGGACTTACCATTTTTTCAGACCATCCATACTTGGATAACACATATATATATACTAGTCACACCATACAAAAATATATGTATTAGTCACACATTTATATCATTACACTACATCCTATTATATCTTAGGTATTTCTGGAGATTTTCTAAAAATTCTCACTGCTTTTCTTGATTTTGGAGCCTCAGGCTGTCAGAGCTCTTTTTTTCCTGACTGCAATTTTCACTAACATCTAATAGAGCCCATTTCCATGTCCATCTGTCCATCTTTCATTCCCAATCACACACTGCAATTACTTGTCTTTTTTTTTCCCTTCAGAGTCTTTTCCAAGATACTCTCTATATCCACAGTGGTAAATCAGTGTCTGGGAATGTTCCTGGGCACAAGGATGTTTTCATCTATCCTAACAAAGCATTACAGCATTTTTTGCCTGCTTTTGGCCTGTGCTGACTATCAGTGTCCCAGGCAATTCCTGGAGAGGCTTTGGAAGTCGGCATGCTCCAGGAGCCATTCCCAGCAGGCAGCCTGCCTGCAGCCAACCTGCTTTGGAGACTAACAGCTTCTGATCATCAGCACAGGCTGCTTGGTGCCAGCTGGCCTGAGCACCTAGGAATATTCCTGGGTACATTTAATTTGGAAGTACAGACATATCTCTCCTTTCTGAAGTTAGGTGCCTATAGGAATCTAATCACTTCTGATGTCAGTGCCCAGGCAGAATGAAGTAGAACAGTGTAACATCCAACTAGTTTCAAAAAATGCTATTCTCTGTCAAAAGGGACTTCCTGGAACTAGAGAGACAAAGCTTAACGCTAACCATAAAAGATATGTCGTGGCATGGAGTTATTTATCACAGGTATCACTGCATTTTTTTTACATTTAAGAACACCTCTTTTTTCTTTCTTCCCCTCTCTCCCCCCCCCCAAATAGGAGAAGTACAATTACAGCTTCAAAAAACCAAGAAAATGAACAATGTTCCAGCATGAGACAAAGAATGAGCTGTATCTTCAGCCTAGTCTTAAAGCAAGTTCCTGCACGAGGAATAAATGGTTTCTCCATTCTATGGCTACTTTATGCCACACAGGGTTCCTTTCACACTCATTAAAATCCTGTTGTAGTCTTAATGAGGAAGCAAAGCAATCTCAGGATGCTATAGAGTTTTCTCTTTGACACTTTACTGATACCAGAGACACTGATACTGACAATGGTACAGACAGTTAGTAAAATGATAATATTTTGCTCCTAAGTGAAATAACAGCTTTAAGAAGTTACTGTTGATGATTACTTCCAGCTTCTTTAATATAATTTGCTATCAATTGTTTATCCCTTAAGAAAACTTTGCTTTAAAGTCTTTAAACATTTCCCCAACAGAAATTAGTAGATTTGAGGGATCCACTGACTCCTTTTTTTGTAACAACGAAACTGATTTATGCCAAACAGCAGGTCTCAATGGCACTACTGGGAGTATGGATCGTATTTAAAGACCAGCCCAGGCACCTAGTTTTGCTCTTCAAGTATGAGAAGCATCTTGAGAATTATAATGTCTTATGTTTTTCTGAAAATAATACAAACTGAATATTCACAGAATGAGTCTCGGGAACAGAACTGTGAACTCATTTTCATTTCCTTTCCGTATTTAATTAGGTTCCTTGAGCCTGCTTCTAAGTGCCTCTGTTTCTGTTCCAGAAGACAAAAGAAATGAGATAAAATGGACACTTGTTTCCCATTGTTGCCTTCCCTTGTAAAGTTTTTATGCCACCTTCATTATTAAAATATCCCAGCAGTGTCTCTCATTGAACTCCACCTATCTTGCATGTCTCACCTGCTCTCTCATTCTTTGGGTATGGGACAGGCTGCTTGGTTTTGGTTAAGATTTTAATAATTTCCTTCCTGTAAAAAGAAAAGCAAGTAGCAACATAGATACACTTTTGCACAGAGAAGGTAAAGCTGGAAGAGCGCCTTTTGCTGTCAGGGTGAAAGGCAAAGGCACTACCTGAGTCCAAGGTCCCGTGGGAGCTTGTTCCACAGCTGGGTACATGCCCCTAAGCCAACTCAGCCACCTCACACAGCACAATTATAGAAAGTGTGCTGCTGAAAATCCAGCAAGCCAAGGAGTGAATGAAGGGAGTTGTGGAGTGTAGTCTTCCCTGGGGTTTCAGCACAGGAGGTAGAAAGGATCTTTGTACTCACAGTGCTGAGGAAAAGAGCCAAGCACGGTTTGCTCTTCTGTGCCAGCATGGCCCATCTGGGGCTTCCACATCACCACACCACTCCTCACTGCCAGCACATGCAGGGAGCCAGGAGGAAAAAAAAAATAAATAAAAAAATAGGAGGCAACAGAGAAGGTCAGTGCTTCACCTGAATGGTGGAGATGGAAGATAGATCTTTCCTTCAGTGTGTGCTGTACCTTACAGCTGAGCTGCTCTGTTGGAAGATTCTGGAAATCCAGTTTAGAAAATGGAGGGAGGATGGCCAGGTGTGCTCACAGCAACTTGAGTCCCTGAGCAGACATGCTGCAGCATTTTCTACAAGCTGAAGTTTTTCAGAAGATAATTATAACTGCTGCTACTTCATTCTTTCCTTTCTTTTACCTCTTAGTAGAAGGTAAATCACAGTAATAATAAATTCTTCTATAGAAATGCAAAGCAGAACTAAGAATGAAATTGATGTCGCAATTTTAATCTACCACTTTCATTGTTGTTAATTTATACGCAAACACTGCCATAAGTTCCCCCTGGAAAATAATCTAATCCCTTTCAAGCACTCCCCATGAAGACCAGATAGAGACACTGAGTTTCATGCTGTATTTTTTGTATGTCTTAAAAGATTTCCCTTTTTTTTCAAGTTGGGGCAAAGAACGTGCTCCTGTAGCAAGGCAAAGCAAAGCATATTTCAACCTTTATTTGAAGTTCCTGATTGCTGCGATAAGGGCTGAAGAATAATTTAAGATACATCAGCTATAATAGATCACAGTAAAATTTCCAGAGGCCTTTCAAAAAGTCTTACTGTTCTTATGCATATAAAGCCATCTGGGGTGCAAACAAAGTTGAACTTTCTGGCTGAGCTCACTTCACAACTTGCAGCTTGGTTCCAGTGTAGGTCACTAAGCTATGTATTATCTTTCGAAAATTCCTCAAGAACTTAAGCCCAGATAAATACCACACCATAAAATTTTCATGGCTATCCTGCCTGTTTCACAGCACAGGTCACACACAGTGGCCAGGACCTGGCCATGAGGGTTATCAGGTTTGGAGCATGGCTTGGGGCAGAATTTGTGCTGCAGAGCATCGCCCAGATGGGCACAGGGTGGCAAGTGGGGCATTGATGGCCAGGAACAGCCACTGTGGAGCTTTTGTGGCAGAGAAAACCCAGAAATATTTTGAACTTCTTTGCAACTATTTCTTAGAGAGTGAGAGACCATGGGAAAAGCTCAAAGTCTCATACTCCAGCTGATTTTGGAGGAGAAAAATCCCCACGAATTAGAATGAGAACTGTACATTCTGTGAGAATGTAGGGAAGCCTTGGTACTCATCAAGGCAGCAGAGTTTCCTGCCATGCTCCTTTGCCTTCGAGATGACCATTTGGTATAAAGAGAGCAGCACTACTGAGATCAACTGTGCTGTTTTCTCTGCCAGCTTTTCGGAGAAAGGGGACACATTCTGGGGAGTTACTGATTTCAGATTAAACAAAGTATGCCATTTGCTCACAATTATTGTACTATTACTTTCATTGTAATGCTACTTAATTACTTTACATTTCAATTTGCATGAGTAAACAATTTCATCTCTGATCTAGAAATATCTCCTTAAAATCAAGTAAAACATTTTCAATAGGTAAACATCCGAACTGAGCTTTTTACTGACTGAGCTAAGAATAGTCTTCAGCAATATACTGAAATTATTTGTTCAAGCAAATGTTCACAAGTACATTAAAATGAAATGTTACATTAAAATCAATCAGTACATTAAAATCAAAAATCTTAATTTTCTTATCTCCAAAAAAAATTTCTATCCCTTCCTGACTGCAAAAGCCAAGTAGAACCCATATGCAATAAAACAATCCCTAGCCTAAAATTTTAAACCAGTTGTTCAATAACTTCTATTTCTTTGCAGTATTTTTACTTTATTATACTTTTATAATACCCTCAAATACATCTATAAAACTTTACAGCCCTTTTCCAACAGTATTTGGGGTGTGGTCTCAAAAGAAGCATGTTTATGAGCTGCAAGACAGGAAGAAAATTAAAGTACCCTTATGGGACTGAGGCAGGGACACTACAGTTATGAGCTTGGATTTTGATGTATCCACTACTACCTATGTAATTCTTTAGTCTCCAAGTTTTCACTGCAGTTGCTTTACAAAATTATCTTGTATTGGACTGACAACCTCTCAATGCTTGAAACTGAAAGCAAGTTATGTTGTGGCACAGTCCCTTTCACAGCAGCAACTGTGCATGTCCTGGCTAATGCTTATGGTCAGGGACTTCACTCCTTGTGCAGGAGAATCCTAAGGGCAGCTCACCCAGTCAGACACTTCAAATTGAGACCTTTCTCTGTGGATGAGCTGGGGATGGTATTTGGAGAGCTAAGTTAGAGTCTTAAAATAGACTGCTAAGATTTCACCTAAATACATCTCAACAAATTCTAAGTTCTGCACTAAAAATTATATTGCCAGTGTGTGCTGAATTATGTGCCAGTACTCACACAGTCAGAACAGTGGTCAAAACCAGAGGTATCCCCTCCCAAACTGCCACTTAGGAACTGGGCAATTAAAGACACAGTTTGGACAGAGAGGAAATGTTTTTTTAAATGGAGACAGAGAGGCAGACTTTCAAGCTTTTCAGACTGCATGTTCATCACTCAAATGTTGTTAAAAATACCTTTGCAAACTATTCACACTATGCAGACGAAAATAACTCAGTAATAAACAACAGAGAAATAAATTGGGTCCTGTGGAAAAATGTAAATACTGTTTCTCCTCCATCTGCTTTATCCTGGTAATTAAGTCCAAAATCCAGCAGCAGGCACAAAAGCCCACCCACAGACCAGGGACTGAAGGTCAAAATGAAGCTGTGACAGAATTGATAAGAAAATGGCTGCAGTCTATCAAATGAAAGATGGTGACTTTGTTGTGAAGAAAGAGAGGGGAGTTCTGAAGTGTGAGGCATTTATTAGCCTTGTTCTGTACCACCCAAAATGGCCCCAAGGCTGTGCTCCTTTGGGTGCTCCTTATGAAATGGTGATTATGAAAGGCACACTCATGCCACAGCCACCAAAGGATTTCGTGTTGCTCCTGTTTTAACTGGTAACTTTAGAGGCTTAAAATATAATTTTTCCTAATGGAAATGGTATATGAGCTGTTTACAGTTTGGTGGTACATTTTTAGTAAAAGGGAAAATACAGATATGTTTGTGCTTATAGAGCTTTCTCTGTTTACAATGAGTCTTCTTATTGTCAATTTACAAATGGAAAATTTTGAAATGGACATTTCAAAATGTCAGAAGTGCTCAGCGCTTGAAAGAAGGCTCAGTAAAGGCAGGGAAAAACTGCTGGAGAGACTGGATTGGACTTTTGGTTTGGAGTAGGAAAATATGCCACTTGGCATATATTTAATATTATTATTAGTAGTAGCAAATATTCAGAAAATATTAAGTAATGATTAGCACCTATGATATAATATGATGTAATGATAGTTAATATAAATAAATATAATTATAGTTTATAGGTTCTAGACTTCAACTACTTTAAACTCAACTGCAAGAACTTGTCCTGAAGAATCTAAAAAACCCCCTGTATTTCAGTGATGTGTTTCTGTATTTCTCATGAATTCAGACATAATGTATAAGACAAGGTATTTTATAGCTTTTATATAAATAAATCATCAACTTGGAAAAAATACAACATAGTAATAGAAAAGAATGTAATAATTATTCCAAGCAGTCAAACAGGAAAGACACAAAATGATAAACAAAAGAACAGATATATGATGTATCCTGACCAATACATGGGTTATACAGTGACTTACTTACACTGGGTAGTTACAAGTGTGGAAATCAAAAACACAGCCATAGCATAAAATATAAAAGGAGCTATCTCATTAAAACTTACCTGCTGAGTTGAATGGAGGGCAAACAAAGTCTTACCTGTGTGAGGATTAGACCCACCTTCTTAATAAGAGCTAGGGTAGGTGTTCATAAAAATCAACCATGAGAGCCCCCAAGTTCAATCAGCCTGAATGAGATCCCAAGAAATCAATAAAATTCTTGCCAGGCCACTTCAAACTATTACCGAGCCTGAGTGTGGAGCACCAGATTACAGGCTGGCTGTAATTTTTCCCTGGAACAACCCAAACACAGTTCTTGGGCCTTAATGAGTTTTGTTCAGCATGAATAGGTCAGCAGAGTGCAGAAACCTCTTTTGTCAACTTGTCCATGTAGAAATGGTGTGTCACCAGCTCTGTTCAGGTACTGGGGACAGTTGCCCAGTTGTATGACTCATGGACAATGGAACAGAAAGCCATTTTTAGTCCATTTGTCCAGAAAAAACTCAGGAAGTACAGCTTTGACTGCTCAGACACCCATGTGGTTGACTCAGAACTGCACAAGACTACAGAAAAACCTTCAAGGGCTTTCTATAGCAATAAAAATGAAGAAAATGGGAAAGGTCATAATCATGTTTGTAAAGTCTGATCCTATTCTTTAGGCAAAAAGACATTTCAGTTGCATACTATTAGATACTTACAGCTCCAGTGACTTACAAGAAGTCACTATCTGAACACTGCATAAGGATGCAGCTTCCATGGGTAGCCCCTGTTGTGCAGCTATAATGCTGGAAATGGCCAGGGACCAGCTGGTGCAGACAGGAAAAGTCTGCAACTCAGCACATAGTCCTGGCAACCCAAAATTTCTCCCAGCAGTACTTCCATTAGACTCCATGCATTCAAGTTTTAAAAGTCCTCCCCACCTTTAATCTCAACAGCACAGCAGGAAACCTCCATCATTTCTACTAAAACACTTTTCTTCCAATCAGGATAATTTTTCTCCTACTTTTCCTGAATACTTCCCTCCCCCCCACCTCCTAATTCAACTCATCAGTCTTGGTTGAGTTTTCACTCTAAATCAGAAAATCCCCCTTTATTCACTGATTGCAAAAGTCAAATATTTGTACATCACTGAGTTCTCCACCTCTTATGTTTACACACATCATTTGGGTAGGACACTTTAGGACTTTTAGCTTCTTCAGCCTCCCCCCATAAATAACTCCTTCTATATTTCTCATACATATGTGCATGTCACTACATTTAGGGCTACTCTTATGGGCTAAATCTGTTCCTGAGAGAATTAGGAGATGTTCTTGCAAACTTCCTCTCAAAACTAGCATAAGAATAAAAGAATTCTTGGGAAACAGGCTGAAAATTAATTCTAAGTCTGCCATCTATGACCTATACCACCTACTTAATTTTGCAGTTTTCTTGCATGGACTTTATGGCCCACAGAGTACCTTGCTATCCAAATAAACAACTTTCTTAGATGAGATGCTTAAAGGGACAATGATTCTTTCAGAAGGTGAAAGTCCAAGTCTTTTCTTGCACATCAGTATGTGTGTCTATGACTAGTACCATAAACAAAATGGGAACACATAAATAAAAACAGGTTTTACTAATAATAGCTTCTTGTAGATACAGAAGAGGCCTTTCTGATTGCACAGATATTTCTAAGCCATCTGGATGTCTGTAGGATACAGCCTGCAACTCCATAAGACTACACCTCATGTTATATCAAGCATTTTACCAGGGCTTAATGAATCAAAAGATGGTTAGAAGTACTGCTTAGAAATACACAGTGTTGTTAATAAATGTCTTCTCTCACTAGGGGTAGATTCTAGAGGAAGAATTTCATATCATCAGGTTCTCAGACTAGTAATTATAGCTTACATTTTGAAAGCCACAACCTTGCTTTCATGAATGCAATTTGCATCAAAATCTGCACTTACAAAATCAGGGAGAAGAGTTTTGCACACATAAATTAATTGCCAACCCATTTTCTAGTGCTTGAACTGCAGACAATTAGCTATCAATCATTACTGACCTGGGCTTTACTCAATGAGGACACAAAGAGCAAGACTCTGCAACTAATACCAATCCCACAAATACTGCAGCATCCTAAACATCCCCAAAATCTGTCTTCACTTGACAAAGAAAATACTCTTTGGCAGTAAAAGCTGGTACAGAGCTGAAGGTTGGAGAATGAGGGGGGAGAGAAAGAGTAAAAGACAGAGATACTGATTTGCTCTCAATGAATATGAAAAAGCTGATCTCTGCCATTGAGGAAAATTCTTGCACCAGCAAGTGCTGACTGATTGTGATGAGGAATGCTTTATCACCCAGATCCAGACACCCTTTCATATGGTGATTATTATTCCTGTCATGACCCTCTGGTCATCAAGCCACAGTGTCTTTTGTCACGAAACAACTATCCAATAAGGAATAATCTAGGAATAAGCCTGTAGCATAATATCTTCTGCTTGCTTATACACACAGCGGGAGGAGGAAAATCTTCTTCCTGTGAGTTATTACCTGCTCTAATCCACTTTGCAAAAGAGCAGTATTTCCTTAATTTTGTGAAGCATGCAAACATATTTTTCACAAACTACAGCTACCTGAATAGCTCAGACCAGAGCTGAAAGCAAATCTTAAAGCTCTCTCAGGTAATAAATAACAAATAGTCCAGCATCATCATCAAATCCATGGCAGCACAGAAGCAATCAAATATTCACATTAAACTTGATAAGAACATGCAAAGACTGAATTGCATGCCAGCTTGCCTCCATATTTAACTTCATTTTGTCTTCTATAAGGCCGATGTCTGGCCTAATTCCTGATGCTGTTCTTGGAGCAACAGCTTTGACAAACAGAGGTAACACATGTACAAAACCCCAACAAATACCACATTAGGTCTGGTTTAGTTCCTATAAAGTTCTAGAGACATTTTATATTAACATCACATCATCCATATTAATATTATCCAACTACAAAACGCTTTAGAACTCATTTAACCTTCCACACATTATTTCTCTGTTTTTTCCAATACAGTTCCTAGAGAAAGGGGCTACCCCTCTGCAGTCAGACAGTGTACACCACACTGAAAGCATCCAGGGAAGAAGGGCTGGGAACCCTGCTCTGGGAGCAGAATGAGGAGCCATTTCTGGCCACACAAGCCAGTTCTTTTTATGTCTTTTCTGTCTCTACTGCCTATGTAGATCACCTAACACAAGGGCTGTTTTGAATGGTTTTATCCAACTAGAAAGCCAACCCTAAGTAACAAATACAACAATACATATACAACTGTACAGAATAAAAAATTAATGGTGTTAGAGAAGAATGATGCACAGAGACATTATGTGTGACACTGGGGAGGAAGTGGGGGTAAGTGTGCATGGTTAATATGAAAAGATGTCAAAAAAAATGAAGCATAATAATAGTGCAATTTATCCTTGCTAAACGTACTGCACTGTGCTATAATTAAATATGAAAACCTAAATTTATCTCTATGTTCGGCTGTCATTAACTTAACAGGGAGTGCACATGTTCTAATCTAATGGCTGATTTTTTTCTCCATGTGCAGCATATTAAAATGTATATTAGCCTCAAGGTGCATAAACACAAAATAATAGACCAAAGGTTTTGGCCTGTGGAGAAAAAAATCCATGCTCAAAGGCCGTCAAGTAGCTGGTGATGCAGGGGAGACACTCACTTAGCCTCATTAAGCCGAAGCTCTCTTTTGCTTGTCTTTTGTTCTGCATGACAGCAGCCTCTTTGTTGTATAATAATTCATTCCAAGTTCGTTCCAAGCTACCGAAACTGGTGAACTGTGGCCATTTTAATGAGCAGTATTGGTGGTATGCATAATCTGGAAGCCACGTGGACCAGGCAATCACAGAGCACTGCAGCCAGCAAAATGAGATACTGTCGAAATCACAAATTTGTCAAGTTGTTTTTGGACAGGGTATTATAATAAGCACTAAAATATGCATCTTATTACTCTGCATCTGCCAGTCAAAGATCACTGTAATGAATGCATGCTGCAGGGTATGACCAGGCCGTTTCCCTAAGTAAAACAAACTGCAGAGTACAAAAAAGAATTATGTATTTTTGGCAGTGCCTGGATTTTTTTTTTTTTAAATCCTTTTGCATCAGGAGTTGGATTTTCCTGGCTTAATGTCCATAGCCAGCAGTGAATGCACTAAAACTGCCACAGCCAAGGAGTTAACATGAATACACGGTTTCTTAATAGCCACATTTACTGCCTGTGCATCTGAAACTTTAAATTCCATGCTCAAAGCAAATTCAGCATACAGTGCATATAAACCCCACAAAGATTAAACTACTTTAAATACAATTTAATAATCCTAGTTCCTTTTGTTTTATAAATTTCTACTGCAAATGGCTTCACCGTTAGGGAAGGTACATTTTACGTAGCCTGCTCTCTCTGTGAGAAACAGCACTGTAGGTAATCACAACATAAACTTCTATAATAGAACAATTAGGGGAAAAAAAGGGTTTAAAGCAGTCCTTTTTTTTCCTACAAATTGGTCAGACTCATGATTGAACTCAGCTTGAAAGGCTGTGAGGTTCACCAATGGCTGCAAACGTCGTAAATATGACTTGTGCAGTGGGGTGCAGAGTCTGCTCTGCTGGTGCTCCCCAAAACACTGCTGGTGATACCCCACAGAGAACCATCAGACTCTTACCTGGAGCAATGCCTGTGGAGACCTTTCATCATCTGGTGAGGAGCTGAAAGACTAAGTGGGGAGCAGAAGGAAAGGGCTTATTTCCTCATCTGCCTGAAGATAACGGTGCAGACATATTTTGGCAGAGCCTTATTTTTGGGCAACCCAACAAGCATCTGTAACAAGAGTTCCTGAGCATGCTGATGTACAGTTCCCATAATATCCTAAACTTAGAGGTTCCTTGATCAATACTGGCTTATAATCAAAAGGCTTTGTCTGGCTGAAAGCCGTATTTCATGTCCAAGTTTTAGTTAATGGGAAAGAGGATCAAACAGCTCTGTTTGGTTTGCAAAGCCAGGTTTTGGTAGCAGGGGGAGCTAAAGGAAAGGTTTCTGTGAGAAGCTGTTGGAAGGTTCCCCCATGTCTGATAGGGTGATGGACCTGCAGCTGGCCATGACCGAGCCAATCAGGAATTACAGTACAGTCTGTGATTACACATTTAAGAAGGAAAGAGAAGTTATTGCACAGAAGTAATTGCACTCAGAGAAGAGACGAGCGGGAATATGTGAGAGGAACAACTGCAGACCCCAACATCAGTGAAGAAAGAGGGGGAGGAGGTGCTCCAAGCACCAGAGGTGAGATTCCCCTGCAGTCCCTGGTGCAGACCATAGTGAGGCAGCTGTGCCCCTGCAGCCCATGGAGGTCTATAGGGATGCACAGATCCACCCGCAGCCCACGGAGAAGACCCACATTGGAGCGGGTGGATGCCTGAGAGAGGGCTGTGAACCTGTAGGAAGCCCATGCTGGAAGAGGCTCCTGGCCTCCAGACCTGTGGAGAGAGGAGCTCAAGCTGGAGCAGGTTTCCTCATAGGATCTATGAACCTGTGGGAGACCCACACTGGAGCAGCCTGTTCTTGAAGGGCTGCACCCCATGGAACTGCTGTTCATGAAGAACTGTAGCTCGTAGGGAGGACTAATGCTGGAAAAGTTTGCGGAAAATTGTCTTCCATGGGAGGGATCCTGCACTGATCCAGTGATCAGTAGAAGGACTCCTCTCCCTAAGGAGAAACAAGATGTGATGAACTGACCAAAACCCCCATTCCCTGTCTCCCTGCACCACTTGTGGGGAGGAAGGAGAGCCTGGAAGGGAGGAAGAAGTGAGGGAAAAGGTGTTTTTAAGATTTGTTTGACTTCTCATTATCCTGCCTTGATTTTGATTGGTAATAAATTCAATTAATATCCCCAAATCAAGTCTGTTTTGCCCAAGATGGTATTTGGTGAGGGATGTCTCCCAGTCCTTATCTCAACCCATGAGCCTTTGGTTATATTTTCTCTTCCCTGTCCAGCTGCAGAGGAGAGTGAGAGAGTGGCTTTGGTGGGTACCTGGCATTCAGCCAGGATCAGTCCAGCCCAGCTTAAATCTAACTCTTTTCCCCTCTGAATTTTTTTCAGAACTGGTGATAGCAATATGGGAAAAAAGGTTTCTTCACCAATATTAATTATTTTATTGCAATCTTTATATCAACATATGATGAAACAGTCCATATTTCCAGCCATAAATACCATTTTTTTCTGCCTTTTTTAATGTGGTGTTGGAAACAAGGGGACCGTTCTTTACCATACTGGACAAATTAGCTTTCCCAAAGAACAAGGAGCACTTCTGAAGGGTGAAAACCTCTGTTCAGTGATGGCAGTCAGAGGTCTTGAAGAATCTGAAGGCAGACAAAACTTTATGAAACAACATTGTTCTTGCAGAGCTGTGAGTTCCCATTTATTTATTTAAGAGTTAATTTAATATTTTGTATGAAATCTGGTTGGTATAGCAAGGTTTTTTCTCTGCCATACAAAAGACTATTTAGATTTCACTGCAGTACGGTTAGAATTTAGCAAGTTTATACTGTTCAGAAGACTCAGCTTTTAGTACCTACAGATACTTGAAGGAAGTGAGTATTTTTGTCTGTTTCAATGGGAAGTCCATTCAGAGAAGAAAATCAGAAGGTTGTGAAGTTTAAGATGATGAAATTTCACTGAAGTCATACATTGTGCATGTACAGCATCATTCTCTCTCATCTGTCTGAGGAATAAAGCCACTGTCTATAAATGTGTTTTTACTAGATAAAAGTTTAACATTTTTAGTACAGCACAACCTTAATAGTTGAGAACTGTCCACAGTTTGTTTGGAGTTTTGTATATTTCTGGAATCAAGATGCTTAAATGATTAGTTGTTGTTATTTTTAATTTTTTATCATTTAGACATGATCAAACAAAATTCACTTTTGCATAACTCCTGGTGCTGAAAGTATGAAACATCCGTATGTATTTCTCTCTTCCTATAAACCCACACCTACCAACTGAATAACTGGCCATATTTTTGTTTAGCTACCTGGCATGTATAGCAGCCACTGCCTTAGGTGTGATTTTTACAGCTGCCATTAATGGAAGTTTTTACAGAGACATACTGTACCACTTCTGTGATCACCAGCTGACACCAGTGCATTTCTGGGACATAATCACTTCAGCTATCTGGATTAAGATCAGTGAGCAACTAGTAAGAGAGTCCTGTAACAAACAGACAAGGTGAGACAGTGAGACACACAGGAGATCAGATTGCATCTCTGGGGAATACTACACCTCATTCAGATACCTAGTGAGAACAGAGTTCTCTTTATCGCTCCTGGTCATGTATCTTCCTGAGAAACTTGTGAACATTATTTTAAAACATAATTATGTTAATTTTGTATTGTAAGGAGACCAACTATGCCCTTACTCTCATTGATGCAGTCACCCTAATAACTTTGGGTTGTAAGAGTGTGCACTACATCTCAACTGTCTTCCTGACTGCATCATGCACTTGATCTCAGTCCTAAATTCATTCTGAGGTAAGTGTGCTTTTACAAAAGTTCTTCCCTGAAGGAGTCAGTGAGAAGCAGTGTGGTGTCATCATTAGCTTGCCATTCTCTCATCTCAGCATCAAGATTTGCACACCGAGATTAAACCTGAGACAAGCTGACAAGTTTTATTCCATGCAAAGGTGATTCACAGTTGATATTGATGACAGTCATCTGAGCCAAGGTTTCAAGTGTCAGGTCCTCCCACAGAAAAAAAAACAAACCCAAAACCCAACTAAATAAGCCATCTGAAGAGCAATGAGGAAGGAAGCCCAGAACTCTGGCTTTGGCCATCTTTGTGAGTCTGACACAGCATCTGTGCTAGGACTCTCTTTGGAGCTGTTGTGGATATGGTTACAGCCACAGGAAAAAATAAGTACAGTTGGTAGAACTATGGAAAACTGTAACATTCAGTGACTGGAAACCAGTGAGGCTGGCATTTCTAAGTGGAAATCTCACTCCTGTTACAGGTAGTGTAGTACCACAGGTCACATCCTGGACAATGGCTCCGGCAGCAACCGCTATGTTAGCAAAAGGGAAAAGCTACTGAAAAGACTATCAGAAAATAAATACCACTGGCTCAAAGATGATAAATTTAGGGTGTACATACAAAAATAAATACATTCTGCAACAGTGAAAAACAGAAAAAGAGCACTCAAGTTTCCAAAATATTTTCCAGTGTTGTGATGCTTCTGATATTTCAAGGGCTATAAATTATCGGAAGTATTAGTTTCATTAATGCAGGAGGATGAACAGATACTAATCAACATGAATCTCTTTTTCAGCCAAAGAATTTTATGTTTGCTATTTAACTGCTTGTTATATTACACTATTTAGCACAGTACTTTCAGTATTCTCTCTGTTTAGGAAGGAAATTACTGTGATAAATGTAACACCGGACAGTGATAACTGCTCAGTTCATCATTTATCTGGTGACTGCATGGCAAGACAGCTTCAGTTTGAGGTCAGGTGTACCATTTAGAAGAAAGTATTTATCTTTTAGTTTACTCCAGTCATCAAATACTACAATATTTCATGACAAAACTCCACTGTGTCACTCTCCTGTGGCAACACTCTGCACTCAGCATCTGTTTGATGTGGAAACCAGGACAGAAAATGAATTAGAAAAAGAATAGTTCACCATTATATAAAACTACAGACATTAACATTCAATACTGCACTGTGAATCAAAACAGATACCATTGAGAACATACTTATCCAGGAACAGAATGGCTCCTAAATCCATACTGTGTTTAGAACTGTGGAGGCTCAATGAATTTGTATAAAATCAGAAAGCAAGTGGTTCTTCATGCTGGGGAAAATAATTCTGTTTCAGTTCCTTATTATTAAAATGTCAAATGTCTGAACTTCCTATCCCTGTGATTCTATTTGGAAATAATAGTAATCTTGTAACAAAAAGGGGGATGACTCCTGTATATTTTTAAATTTACTGCACCAAACCCACAACACATCAAATCAGCAAATTCACTTTTTTTTTTTTTTAAATGCCAATGTTCACGTGTATTTGCTGTTTAGCTTCTCACAAGGTCTCACTGCATTTCATCTCATAGTATATACCAGTACAAATTGGCACAGCTCCTTGTATGTTTCTATGAGGCAGGATTTTGGCTGTCACATTTTACTTCATATATAACATACACATTCCCACACATTATTTTATCAATGAGAAGATAGCAATAGGTTATTTTCTCTGTTCCAAATAAAGAGTAAGGACATGCTTTTCAGTGAATTCATTTTAGGAAGAGAATCACAAATGGGTGTTATGACTTGCTGCCATGCAAGTTAGATATTTGTGTTTGAATTGAGATGAAACTACAGTACTTAACTAAATTTACTAGGCACAAGTACATGAAATCCAATATTGATAATAATTTATGAAAGTAAGAATACTGATTCCTACAATACTGCAAACTTAGTTTATGATAACATAATTAGTTACACTAATAACACTGCTTAGGCACAGTCTTGCTAATTATGATATTATAAATATTAATGATATCAAGTCTTTGTATTTGATTGCCCCTAGTAGGATCATTTATCATAGTATTTCCAGTTACCAGAGTTATATTATTTTTCTTCCTTTTCCCTTGTTCATTCCTGGACATCCTGAGCTTATGCCTAGAATGTATCAATAGCTCATCAACGATGCATCCTGCTTAACTTTAAATCCTGTTATTTAGTAGCAACGTTACAATGATGTAATTCAGTGCTAATACAAATACACAATTATATTCTATATGTCTTTTAAATGTCTAACAGAGCCAGCCAGACAAGATTACATAGGGCTTTGTTTTTATTCTTTTTCATGTGACCTGTTTCAAGTCAAGATTCCTTTGAATTATTAAATGCTTCCTTAAAGCATATTTTCTCGTAACCTTTTTAAAGTTAATTATTGATGTAGTGACAAGCAAAAAAGACTAAGAATTACAATTTCTTTTCCTTATTCAAAAGGACATGAGAAACATCTTTGTCAATGGTTGTCTGCTTAGTAAAATACAAAGGTAATACAAAGAACACCGAGTGCAGCTTTAAAGAAGAATTACAACAAATCTGTAACATGACTTGGAAATGCTGTGTAGGTTTCCACAGGTGTTAAAGGAAAGAAGTTTAGCTATAACCCTTTGAGCCTGGTTTAACTGCTTAACATAAGTAGATGAAAATGAAACTGCTTATATCTTGGTTTATTTTTAAGCAGTGTATTATCCAGAGCTTTAGGAATAGGATTGTCTTTCCTCCTTGAAGGTAATGTTATAATTTTCAGAGCTCCACAGAGAACAACAACAATATAGGAGTCTCTAATCTCCTGCTAAATCCAATTCCAGTCATCAGCAATGATAAGCAGAGATTTGGAGGCATTTGACATTCCAAATCCTATTCTTTTGTAATTCTTTACTTTTTACAACATTTTCAACAGTCGTACATCAGATTTTTGGAAGGATAATCAATAGGCATGATGTATAACTGAAATCAGTCTTCAAAGTGATCCCCTCTAGTAACCAGAAACAAAAGCTTGGCTTCCCTGCTGTGCAGGTATTTTGCTTAGAGCAGGAGGCAGCTGGGCATCAGCAGGAAGCCAGTTACACCTCCCTGCTTCTCAGCACGGATCAGCAGGTGCCCTGGTGGAGGGATGAGCAGGACTGGGGCAGCTGCAACCCATTGCATCTGTCAAAAACCTCCAAAAATGCTTTTGTAGCAGGGAACTACTAGAGCAGAGAGGAAAGACAGTCCAGAGGTTAGGATTTCATGCTGACCATCATTTCCATTCCTATTTCATCGCAGACTTTCTAGGTTTAAATGAGCTTGTAGAATTTATTAAATTGTCTGGTGTCACTGATCCTCACCTGGAACTCCACTATCTTGCAGGTTTGGGCATCAGCACACATGAAAGACCATGAGATGCTCAGGTATGGTGATTGAAGGACCACTCCTACCCGATCTAGTGTTCCAACTAGCACCTGGTCTGTGACTACCTGTCTCAGCTGGTTGGAGTCAGTGCAAGGGGGTTTTTGCATGTCTCTTGAATGCTGCACCCTGGCTGGAACACCCAGGAACTTCTGGGACAATATTGGGATCAATCTGAAGTGAGTTGAGTTTCATTAAAACAAGCAGTTCCAAAACTTGTTCTAATGCATTTGTAATTTTACATCCTATACTTTTTTTTAAGACATGCTATTATGAATCACGTGAAGAGATCGTATTTATAGTAAAAATGTTAGCCCATATCAAATCATTTCAAGTTTGTCTTCTTAAGCTGCCTACATATTTGTTAATATTCAGAAGGAAGATGACTTGGTGACTAATTGTGACAGCAGCAGTGATTAATCAAGGTAAGTAGCAGAAACTGCATACAATGATTATGGAATTACATTCAAAACCAAGACATGGTGTTATTATACAGGAATGGCAATAAAACAACATACCTTTCCCATCAGATCGGCAATTCTCGGTACTGGTTTTCCTTTCTGATGGCACATGGTTGCAGGACTCTGTCCATCCCAGTCTTCAAGTTCCTCAATGCTTTTCAGGTAAAGAAGAGCTCGTAGTCCAGTGCAGTAGTCATCAATAACAGTGAAATCTTGATTTTGGATCGCACTGCACACCTACAAAATGTAAGTCAGTTATCAGCACCATCCTGGCAGAGAAGCATACAGAATTAGCAAGCTCTTTGGATTTACTGATTTTCAGGTGACCCTTCCTGCACCTCCACTGGGAAAGAACTACAAGAATTCAGGATTATCATCTGCGTAATTCTATGTCATGATACCACCACTGCAGTTTGGGAAAGAAAGGGCTTAGTAACACCAGCAGCAGCCCTTGGACCAGACCTGAGGGCAGTTCAGAGACAAGCCCAGCCCCAGGTGTGCCTGCTGGGGAGCTGATACTGAGCACACCAGCACACTGGCATACCAACTACCACCTGTGCTCAGCCCTTTGCCTGCAGACACTCAGTGCTATCCCCCAGCCTGCTCTATTCAGGCATAGCCAGTTAGGTCCCAGCCCAGCAAATCACAAAACCACAGACTTGCTGAGAGTGGAAAGCATATTTTGAGATCGTGTTGTCCAACCTCCAGCTCAGAGAAGGGTCAGCTACAGGAAGCTACCCAAGACTGTATTCAGTCAGGATTTGAATAGCTCCAAACAGAGACTACACCTCTCTGGGGAACCCGGTTCAGTGTTCCATCTCCCTTGCAGCTTTTTTCTTATATTTAAATGGAACTTCCTGTATTTCAGTTTGTGCCCACTGCCTCTTGCCATTCCACTGGATAGCCCTGAGATGAATCTGAATCCAGTGGAAGTGTCTCAGCAAACAGCACTCATCAAGGTGACTTATTATGGGTGAGCATTGCCAGGCACAGAACAGAGCAATCCCCTTCTGCCATTCAGTGCAACTGGGAGGCCAGGCCACTGTCTTTTAGATACTTTAGAAACACAGACAGAAATATAGCTTTATAAACATATAAAGTAGTGATCTCTGACCTGCAGAGCTTAATGTGTAACACAAAACTAATGACAGCAGAAAATAGTCTGACCATTTACATGGGTTCTTCTAGGGCAGGTCGGGGATATCAGCTCAGGCTTAAACCCACAGAGATCCCCAACCAAAATGACAACTGAATAAAAAATCCCTGACTGTTCTCTGAATACTTTCTCATTAGCTAAACTCTAATCAGCCATCAGTGATGAGGTACAGGGTTGATTGAGTGCCATTAATTATCAGTCCCTGGAAATGCTCTGAAATTCCAGATGTGTCAGTGTTTTCAGCCTCTGATTCAGCTTTTATTGTAAAAGCTGAAAGGAATGTTCTTGATGATACCTGGACTCCATGCACACATAGTGAACACAACAATGAAATAGCACCTACTTTAGAACATGAACTGGTGCACACAGACATGCACAAACACATCCACACTTCCTGGATGTAAAAACACACTTTAGATCATAATTGACATCAACACTTAAAAAGCACAGGAAATATATTCTTGTTTTCCAAATTTCACAAATGACAATACAACTTGCAGTCCTGAAGACAGTTCCACATCACATTGGGAAATACCATATACTACAGCTGAATAAGAAAAAAAAATAAGGGCAAGCTATAAAACAAGCACAGTAACATTTTCTATGCAGCCCATTTACATTAAAAAAAAAATTTTTTTCTGGAGAAACAGTGTGGGTATTAATTAGGTCTGTTACACCTTCCACAGGCTTCAAGATTTTTTTTTTTTTTGAGAGCAATTATAGAGAGCATCATAATAATTTCCCATACAATTTATTTAACTGTAAAACTCCACTGATGCTTATTTAAACCTTTTTGTACAGCAAGGAATTCTCTGGGTTTTTTTTGTGTATGGGTAACACTTTTATGATCTACTCTTAAAGATACTAAAACTGTAAAAAAAAGCCAGTTAAAAGCCATGTCATGTCACTTGAAACAAGTTCAAACACTTTTGTCAAAATCCTGAAATATTTTGACAGGATGTATACACATGAGATACACTGGAGGATACCTGTAATAACCTTATAAATAAAGAGGCTTTCACTGTTTTCCAGCTTGTGGTGCAGTGTTATGAACTGCAATAATATAAAAATGTGTGGAAGATAATAACACACTAAGAGCTAACTATTTGATCCATGTGATTCTATAAGCAGTGCACTATTTGCTTTCCCTGGAAAGCCAAGAAAGTTCCAGAACAGAAGGCAAAGTGCAATTTTTAAGAAAAATGTAAATTTCTGCACCAAAGAAAAATGTTACATGAAATGGAAAGGCTTAAACCAAGCAAGTGATCTCAAACAATCCTCCTCTTCTGTAGAAACCTTATGACTGTGGCGCCCAGTGGTGTGGATAATTAGCCAAACATGCCTTTCACTGATTTCACTGGATAAAAGCAAGTGCTTATGTTTATGGGCCTTTCCTAGAACAAGACAGCTTCAAGCATTAACACATACAAAACCAACTGAAATTGTTTTGCCATTTTTTTGGCAAATTCCAAAATTCTGAGCTTTAACATTTCTTATGTTGCACATATCACATAGTGAGATGTGTATTTTAGGCTTACAGTATCTTCCATCAATCAGTGTAGAAGCCTTTGCTGAATTTTAAAAGGTGGCGAACAAAGTCAGGATAAAAGGTCACCATGACCCATCAGCCATGACAATTTCCACACCACAGAGAGAGGTTTTTAGCATCATACCTGGCTGCCTCTGAATCACCAGTTTAAATGACTCTTTTCAGCACAAGAGAAGTGGCAGGGCAATAGACCAGGTGAGACTCAAACTCAGGCATCCGGAAAAATCACAGAAGAACTGAACCAACCCATCTCCACACCTCATTAATGCCCCCACTTTGCTCCTGCTTGCACTGGGAACAGGCACTTGCCTCCCTTGCAAAGCTCAATGCTGAGCCCAAGCCCCCTCTGCTGCAGCCCAGATATTGCTGTACTCAAAGTGGTTGCTACCACCTCTCCTTTAATGTCTTATTAAACCCCCTCAAGAGGAGATAAAGGCGAGAAGTGCTGGGTAAGGGCTGCTGTCTGTGCCTCACACACCCATGGAGCAGCAGCCGGAACTGCAACCAGCCCTGCCCGCTCAGCCCCTCTCCTCAGCATCAGGCTGGTACCCACCAAGCACAGCAGAATGTGCTTCCCTTTAGACCCTGAAGCAAAAACCTGAACAGCACTGAGACTTCACAAGTGAGAACACACCTCTGCCGTGTTGTGCCAGAGCAGTGCTCTGTATCCTGTGGCCAACAGAAGCTGCTTATGGACGAGTACACGGAACAGAGCGCGCCTGGATCCGCTGCTTGTGGGGTTTATCAGCCCAGGTTCTGGCAAGCAGCAGTGCCGGGACTTTGCACAGCAGGGATGGCACCTGTTTAATATCCCTTAATCCTAAATAATCCAAGTGGATCTGTTTAATGAGTAAATTAACATTCAGCTGTTCACTGACCCAGACTTTCACCTGAAACATTTAGGTAGAAAGCATCTTCTGTGGAAGATGTGAGACTGGCCCTGTGGAGCATCCTATTGGGACAGAGTCCAGGTCACAATGAAGCTGTCAGCTGTACTGCTGACAAGTGCTGTCCTGCTGTCTTGCTTGTGTTGGTCTCTAGCATTGGACTAGAACTTGGACTAGAAGTGGAAGGTGCTACATTTTTCCTGTTTAGGAAGGTAACGTGTATTCACATTGCACTAATATGCAGGGAGGTAAGTTTGCACAAGCTTGGTTTTACTGCATTGCCTGGCTCTGTCCCAGTAGTAGAACTGCTACAATTTAAATTTTAACATTGGATCTCCCTCATTTTCTCACAGATCCAGACTCCAATGATTGCCCCTTATATCCCAAAAGAGATGTAGGCCAACGTGCAATGTATGATCAATTATAATGTGCTCTCAGTATTCTGAAATCTAAAACTTCTCAGCATAAGTTGCAACTGTAAGTTACAGTTCTAATCTTTACAGACATGTCTGAGATACTAAGAGACACAATGCCTGCTTTGCTGTTGGTAAACACACACCAAATTACCTCACTGGGGAATGGTGATGCGAAATGAATCACAGGTTAAGGCTCTAAGTAAAACGATTCTGCAAACTGCAATGATGGGAGAGGCATGCAAAGGTCCCTGCTGATGTCTTTCATAAGAAATGACCAGTCTGCTCTGTTACTAAATAAGCGTAAAAACTGAGTCTAACTTAGTCCCAGGATCTAGAGACATTACAAGTCTTACTTGAGGAACTGGAGCAAATTGTAAAGAGATCATTATTGTGTAAAATAATTTTTACATGTTACAAGATTGTTATTAAACATTCACATGAATCTGAAACTTTTAATTCACATATTTTGAAGAAAAAGTTCATTACTGGTGACAAGTACTTCCACGCCGGCCACAAAACATTGTAGACGCCTTTGCTGTTAGCAGAATCACTACACAACAGAGATGCCAGTTTCTGAAGTGCTTACTGAGGTAAATCCCCTGCACTGTTTATTGAGAGCTCTGTCTGTGTAAGACCTTTCAGTTTTGTCCACAGTCTGCGTTCTAGAAGCAATGGGAAAAATACCCAGACATTAAATTTTATTTTTGTTCCACTCTCTACAAAAATGGATGTGGTTCCTGTCCAAACTTTGGCATGTCCTGAGGGACTGTGTGGAAGACCTGTGCCATCCATGCAGGATGTGGACAATGTGCCTGAGGCATTTCCAGTCAGATCACCCAGTAAAGTAACTCCCGCTCAGTGCTATCACTGCATTTTCCCTTTGGGAGATCTTGTAGAGGAGAAATGTTTTTCAGTAACACTAGAAGAGGAAACAGTGAAGTCCTCTTCAGGCTGTGCACTCTCTCTTGCCCCACGACCTTCAGTTTTTACAGAAACTCATTATTATATAGCAAAATCCCAGCTGGAGAGGTGATGATGGGGAAGATGGTGCCAAAAACGAACCCTAGTCCCTATCTGCATTATTCCTATTCCATCAATAACTGGGATTCCAGCAGAGGCCACAGAGGAGATGCAGATCTAGACATGCTTGCGTACTTTTCCCTACACTACTTTCACCTAACAAGAGCTATTGTGTATAATCTCACATACTGCTAGATCAGTATAGACTGGAGCAGGTCAGAGAATCTAGCCTGTTCAATAATGTGTTGTTTTTCAAGAAGAGAGTAAGTATTCTTAGTGTGACAAGATCTGTGTGAACAAAAATTCTGTAAGCTCTGGCAGCTGTTGTGCTCCAATTTGAAATTGTTTCCAAGTACTCTTAGAACCCTTTGCAAGTGAAGAATTTGTTCTGGGAGACAATAGCTTGGAGAAAATTTTAATTTTTTACACCCCTCTGAAATACATGTATCTCTCTTCAGGACATGGGTGTAAAATAATTGTCAGTTTTATGAAAACAGAAGTATCAGTAAGGAGGCAGATGGGTGGCAGTGATAAGCGGTCTAGAAGTAAGAAGATTGATGGGTATATATTTGTATATACAAATGCAAATTACATAGCTTGACTGTTCTACCATATTAGTTTCCATTTGTTGTAGCTGTACAACATCAAAGCAGTGATGTCTCCGTATATTGCATTTAGTGGTAATGTAACGGACTACCAAAAAAAAATCAAAGTGAGAGTTTCTAAGTAGTTTCCTGGCAGTTGAGACAGCAGGCTCTTTCATCTGTGCTGTAACTGTGGCAGTGCATTGATTTAAGCTCCTTCTGAGATCTCAAATGCTTTTATATTCGTAGGTCTCACTGGCTGCTTTCTTTTTGCCTTTTTTCCCCTTCAAATGATAAAATTCTAGCATTTAGCAGAATGCCATCTTGCTTCCCCAGAAGATGGAGACTTATTTCAGCTTTGGTTCTAAACTGCACAGGATTTGTAAATAAAATAGCTCTCAAAATGTCATTTGATTAAGAAATTGGCCTTTGACTTCACAATTTCTAATATTCTGACCATAGCAAAGGGATAAAGAACTATTATTCCTCTGAGATACCTGTGAGAGGGTTTACAATGCATTAACAATTGTGCTTTTCCATTAATTTGGTTGACTCCCTTTGCAATATTTTTACTGGTATGCTCAAATGGTAAATAAAAGGTTTTCTGTTTTGTATTATAATATATTTTCAATTTTAGCATTAATCATCTTTCTACAGAAGCTTTTTCTATTAAAAATTCTTCCTGATAAGTATTGAAGACATGAATTCACCTTCCCGTTGGAGAAACATTTATGAATGCCTGAGCTGTTATTTAATGTATAGTTGAAGCTACTGCTTTCTTGATTAGTGTCTATTGATTAAGATTCTATTTGTGCCCACCTGTGTATGTATAGGAATTGCCAACATTAAGATGATTAATTTTATTGTAGTGGGTAACAGCATTATGATAATCTAGGTGAGTCATATATACAAATTAGAATTTATTCTCAAAAGCAGGTAGCAAAAATTGACTTGACTAGAGGAAGCTCTTTCTGGTCCATGCAATCTATATGCTCTTGCCTATGGAAATGAGAAGGTTTTCTAGCCCCTGTACAATAACTTAGATGTGCCCAGATCTCCACAGCAAAAAGCAGCAGACACTGCATTGGTTGTCTGACAGTGCTCATAATAATGTGGCAAGAGCTGCAATGTGAGAGCATGCAGACAAATAAAATCTCCTCTGAGAGAGGTTTCTGTATGTACAATCTTCAGGATACCAATGTCTATGGAAAGGCTGCCTCTATAATGATGGTTCCTCCTCCTCATGTCTCGTTGAACACCAACTTACCAGAACATTAAATGCATCGCCTAAATTATCCTTTCTATCTAATTATTACCTCTGCTACAGGGTTGTAGGATTAAGAACAGTAGGGGAAGTGGTTTATCAGACAATGTGGTGCAGTCTCAGGAAAAAACCTCGAGACTCTTGGTTTTAAAGGACAAATTTATGAAAGGAAAATGCTTCCAAAATATTGATATAGTACAGATGGAATGATTTGATTCACTCACATTAGCTGCTTAAATGACTCTAGAGATATAGGTTAGCAGATGGGATGTTACTTAACAAGTCTTCAGATACTGGATCAAGACACAAAACTGAATTGCATGATAGCTGATAGCCTTTTTAAAAGATTACAATTGAACCAATATACATGAGCTAATGAACTACTATTTGTTTCAGAGTCTAGTACAGCTTTCAGGGAGCAGTCTCAAGGACTCAAATATTACATCTATGAATTGTCTGAATTATGGGGAAAAAAGCCCAACTAATCTTGGACTCTACTGAGTCCAAGACTTGAAGTCCTAATGAGCTGAGGGCTCTTCTTAACTAACTATTAACCTTTAATTAATTCTAGCCAGGCCTAAACTCACTTCTATTTTAACTAAATTCAGCGCAGCTAACTTTCTAACTAAATCTTTATGTTTCTTTTAAAATTCTGTGTTTCATTACTAGTGACACTTTGAGGGAGAACGCACAGAAGAAAGATTCAAAGATGCTAATAACTCCAGGCTCTGCAAAGTAGGCGACCATTCACATAAGGTTTAAAAAATCTATAATGAAAAAAATAAAAAAGACTGGATAGTCCTATGCCATGTGGGTCTCAGTAAGTCAGTGAAGTATTTCAGATATTTTGTTATACCTCAAGAAATTTTATCAGACAATCTTGAGATAAATTTGTCATTCTAATCAGAAGTACAGGCTAATGTCAGTAAATAATGGAGCTCAAAATTAGTTAAAAGGAGAAGAAGGTCTCCAGCCCACGCAAGACAAGCTTATGGGATAAACACTGTATTTCCTGCAACAGCTTGGGTCCTCTCTACAACAGGACAACAAAATGCTGACATGGTGTCAAGCAGAGCTGAGCTGGCACTTAGGGAGCATCGAGGCAGGCACCGCAGGGACGGAAATATGGATGCAGCAGCTGGGCAGCAGGGAGAGCCCACAGCATGTGCTGAAGCCACAGCAGGCTCCTGACACAGGCTTACTCAGAAGCTTCTCTAGCACCAAGGTGATGGCTTACTCTTCCTGGCAGAGAGACCTCGAAGTACCTGATTTTGGGGGCTGCAAGACAGATCTTGTTCATGTACTGCACTCCAGCAACCCTGGGCAGTTGTGAGTGGCCAACAGTGAAGGAGGAGAAAAAAGTCGAGAATCCATTAGCCACTTATCAGACGAGGGCACGGCAGGAGATAAGAGCACTATAAGGGATCCTTTAGGAATGTTATCCAACACATTAATTCCTAGCCTATTCATATCTATCTTTCCTCCCCTTAAGTTCTCCATTGCCAATTAATGTATCTTTGATCTAAATAGCTAAACTGGGTGTTTGGGAGTGGGAAACTGGTACTTATCAAGGGACCCTGAACGAAGCAATTTTGTATCCCGTGTCTTTGAGAGGGGAAATGCAGAATAAATCAAGAATTTTCAGAAGGCTCCCTGAGGTAACTGCGGGTTTTTTCCCTGTCAACCACCCCTAGAGGAATGGTTATATTTCCTTATCTCACTAAAGCATTCTGTCAGTTCTTGGAACTACAAAGTGGACCTTTATGCAGTAGGTGGGCACACACACCCCGATAAAAGTGCTGATTGTGATCATCTTTCCTAAGAAAACAAATATGATTCCACATGCCTTGAGCATTGAGGAGTCTGGGAAACAGCTTCATAATCAGCCATGTATAGCAAATCGTATCATTGTACTGCAGATCTACAAAATGAAAGATAGCTTTGAAAGCAGATGAACTAACTCCCCTGTGTAAACAGTCCAATCACATATAGAGGCTCTACAACTATCTTTAAATATATGCTGAATATATTTATATTCATATTTCATATTAATACATCATATTTCATTTATTAACACCCAAAGGTCTCGTCTCTCTCTTACAAGTACTGTTGTGGAAATGAAATCCTTCAGCTCTCCCAGCTCTCTTCAGCTGCTGGGACAGCATCACCAGTTGTGTCAGGTAGATGTAGATTTATCTGACCCATTTCCAGCTCCAAAGAAATTTCTATAGCAGGTACCAGTTAAGTCACTCAGATATGGTGTTTTGATGACAAAGGTCATCAACTAACATGACACAGAAGTTAGCAGTATTTTTAATATTTTGTTATCCAAGAGCCAGCCACAGGAACACCATCATCTCTGGAATCAAGTTGGTCTGTCATCCCATTTTTGGAAAGGTGCATTTGTCAGAGATGAGCATGATTCTAGGAAAGCATGCTTTTCAGAAAACAACGCTGTTCTGAATAACGTGGGGAAAAGAGTTTCAGAATTACCAATATGTGCTGTTTGACAACATGGAATGCAATGGCTACATTTAACTTGAAAATGTCTGTTTTGCAATCCAAGTTAATTGGAATGAAAAGGTCAAAACCAAAATATGTTGCAAAAAGATTGAAACAGATTTGATTCACCCAAATAATATTTTTTTCTTTAAATGTGTTAATTCCCCACGTTTTTAGAATTTTGATTATCAGTCTAAACTGGAAAACTTTTCCATGCTTAAACTTTCCTATGGCAGAATAACTATTCCCTGATCACTGGCAATAGTCAGGCTCATTAACGCTTAACAGATCCAGGCTAGACCTTCAGTGTCCATCCCAGGACACTCTGAATCAAGACTCAGCAGGGACTTAACCCCAGATCTATTTAGATTGAATAAAATCTGTCAATGAAAAACAGTTTCCTCCAAGAAATTTTCAACAAATTCTAATGAGAACCATCTACTGAGGGACATCCTCCTGTGACCAGAATTTTGAAAGCTGCAGACCTCTCAAAATCAAACAGAAAAGAAATTTTTCCATTTTGGAACCTCAATTCAGTCCTGCAATGATTAACCCCTCATCCTTGTGAGTCTTTCCCTCTAGTACTCTCACATTATATTTCAGCTAAAATTACTTTCATCCTTTATCAGCTTGCCTGTACGAATTTGTGCAGCAGCTGCTGTGTCCATTGAAGAGTGAGATTCATGTGAACAAAATAGTTCTGACCCTGTGAATCCTTCGTGTCTGAGATAAAAACCCACTTCCACATTTCCTTAGGGATTGTTTTACCTATCTCAGTCCAAATAAGAAATATCAGCAAGAAAAGCAGCAACATAACTCAGGATATTGAAGGACGTTAAACCCTTCCTAAAATGTACTGCCAGCTTCCGAAATGCCAGCTTAGAAAAATGCTTTCTCTGTTTCTCTTATTCTAATTGCATGGATAAAAGAACCTGTCCTCAGCCAGATCAAGCTGTGTCAGGGGGCTTGTGCTGTAGCAGGAAAAAACTTACTGCTCCCTCCTTCCTGGGCAGAAAACCCACTGCTCTGACACTGGGAAAAGCAACAGATCAGTGACCAAACTGCAGCTAGCCCAGCACCAACCCCAAGCTGAGTTGCACAGCAGTGCATCCCTGTTTCAGTGGGGGCCCCAGGACCATGCCTTCCCTGAGCACAGCCTCTTCCACTGCTTGCTTTCTCTTTCTTCCTTTCACTGCCAGGTACAGCCTCTGACTGAAAGATCAACAGAGCTGCTACGATACAAAAAGGAAAATTTCTAAAACATGTATTTTCTTTGTATGGCTGACAATGTTTCCAAGATGAACTTCTCTGACGGCAGAGCTTTGCAAAACTGAATGCTTTACATTCTCCCTTTTTGGAAAACAAGTCCCCTGCAGTTACAACACATATAACATTAAAAAAAAGCAACCCCACAAGAATTTTCCTAAGTAATTATTGTAGATGGCAGAAAGGAACAAAGAAACAGCATTTTCCACTGTGCTTATCTTGCCTTCTATTTATTTTCAATATCCAACAAGGAGCTGGGTACACTCCCAGATTCAATTTTCAGTCACCTCTGCACGTACTCAAGGGAACTCAGTCTGCAACAGAGCTAGCTTCATGTCTGAAAGCAACCTGAGCTGAGTAAAATAACTTGCCTACAATTTCATCAACAATTAACCAAGCCTCTAGTGAAGAGTCATCTCCATGTTGCATTTAGTTTGCAAACTTTAAACAAAACTCACTCGGTGTCAATTCACACAATGCGCTTTTATCTCCATGGAGAAGAGCTCTGTGAGTGTTCATGTAAGAGAGCAGCAGCACGAACCCACATCAGTAGTGTGAATCCACATTAAAAATAGGTGTAGCAGTACTGCGTTTTCAAAGGACAAGCAATGTTGTGGTTCCTTGGGAGACATGGAGAAAAGCATGTTGCCAAAGCAATTATTCTTCCCATTGCCTCAATTCTTAAAGTCCCTGTGTGACCAGCCCCAGGGAAGCAGGGCAAACTCCCAGGAAAGGGGAGCAGACCCAGTGTCCCCAGGAGAACAAATCCCCCTGCAGAGGCCATGAGTGACTGGTGTAAGGACAGCATTTGAGCTGATGCCCAACTGAGACCTAATTGTTAGTAAATAATTATTACCACACAGTGATAGTTGAAACTACTTTGCATGAGAATTCATTATGAGAATGACAAATAGCAATTGTTACAGAATGAGCTTTAATTCATTCTTATGAATTTATGAAATAACAATCCTATCTATGCAGACTTCATTTACTAGCTGGTGAAATGAGCAGAAATAAAGGAAAGCTAATAGATAAATCCCCTAAGCAGCTCCAAATAAAATGCAGAACTAATGCAAAACTGCACAAAATAAAAGGCATTATTAGTGTTGAATTTAGTCCGTAACTTTACAATGTGCTGATTTGAATATTGCAACTTTTCATTAAAAATGGCAAAATAATATGTAAGAATCAGTAATGAAAACCGCCACAAACCTGTTCTAATTTGATGGTTTTTACTACTATAACCAAAAAACTTCATAGATTGTTTTTGTTTGACAAATTCTGATTTCCTTTAGAAGAAATTGTCACAGAAAATTCTCACTATCAATTAGCAATTTCCCTCCCAATCATCTGTAATGGAGCAAGTGTGGCAGTCCTCTAATTACTTTTTTTTTTATTAGCAAAGACAGACAGTTGAGAACAGGTTGAATTTCTGTAATTAGCACCGGGCTAGGAAAAAACCAGAAAATAATGAAATGTTTTCAGAAGTGAATGCTTGGGTATGTCTGTCCCAACTCTTTCCTCTCTTTCACATTCATTTTTCTTTGGATTTCATGTCGACATGTTCAAACAGCACTTTGTTCCCTCTTTTGTTTCTGCATGTACTGCAAATTTCAGCTCTGCAGAGAACGGCCACTCCATTCAGTGCTGCATTCATTGAAGACTTTTTTCAGTGCGTGGCTCTGTGAGCAGTGGAGCTAATGATATCTGGCTTCCAGCAGCTCTGTGTCTCCTGGTTGGGTTCTCTGACGTCTAATAAGGTGTGACTGCCAATTAAAGCCTTTCCTGTGGCTGACACGGTCCTAACAGCGCTGTCCCATGCGGGTTCTCAGAGGTCTAATAAAGGTGAGCTCATAGTGTGCTTGTGCTTACAGTGAAGGAATGCAGCTACTCTCTCTCCTCTGCCTTTTTTCGTTTCTCAAAATCTGTTAGAGTAAAACACTTTCCACCTTCTGGCAAATTTCAGTGAAAATGGCCACAAAGCTCAAATGTGGTGGAGGATACTCAAATGGATGTACAAATACCTATCAAGTTTCTTTGGGAATACAGTCTAAAAACTGCTATTTCTACAGGAGACTACACTTATCTCAATCAAAGGACTTACATCTGAAAAGTGGTTTTGCCTTAAGTGGCGTTTTTTTTTCTTAAAAATCTTGGTGGGTCTAAAGTACCATCCCTTGAATCTTGTCTCGTATCATTTTGGTAGCCTGACACTGCATCCAGCAACCTGTTCTTCCCTCATCAGTTTTAATTGTGAGAGAAGAATTAGGTCCAGCACCTCAACTTCTCTGTGTTGTGCACAGCTTTGTACAGAAAGGTTTTGTTCTTCTACCCCTCAAGCTACAGCCTGTGTCAAAAACCTCACAGTGTCCAGCTGGTGCCCAAGTGTGCCTGTTCTTGGGCTCATCCGCCCTTGGAGCACTCTCTGCCTGGCACAGAGCAAAGCCTGCAGCCTGTGTTCCCCCCGTGTGGGCAGGGGGCAGAGGAAGGGTGGGGTCTTTGGGAGTCCAGGCAGGAGAAGCACAGCCTTGCTCTGCCACCCCGATGGCACCCTGTGGCTGTTTGAGACTTGCAGCAATCCACGGGACTTCATTCTCCTCATACAGGGCTCAGACAAAGAACTCTTTGTCTGTATTCAAAATCATGGCTATTCATTGCAAGACAAAGTATTTTCTTCCCAGTGGTTGTCAGTATAAACTTAACCTGGAACTTCAAAATACAGGGCCAGTCCCTCACTCCCCTGCTCTGCACGCCCATGATTTGAATGTCTTTTAGTTCTCCACTCTGCATTAAATGGCACAAATAGCAATCCCAGGATGAGAATTTTCCGGCCTGATCTAGTCCTCACTTAGCTACGGTATCAGAGTCTTCACTGACTTCAACAGACACTGACACGGGCTAAAAAGAATAGCAATGAAGTGCATGGAGAACCAGATCCCTACTTTGCAGTTCTGTAGCCATAAAAAAAGTAGAGTTCCTTACAGGGTTTCACATTTGCACAAATACAATAACAATGCTGCCTCATAGATCAAGTCCCACGATTTTGTGATGGAAAAGCCTGTTTATTCACACACAAAGGGCCATCCTGCTGTTATAAAAATTTCTCAGCTAAATGCTTCTGTAAAAAGCCTGCTTAAGAAAAAATAATAATCAAACTGTTCTGAATCCCTTGAGACTTTTGCTCCAAAGAGGTACCAACAAGAAGGCTCACTCAAAATGTTAAAAGTCCACAAGCAGTCTCACAAAAACAACTGTGTTCCATGTTGGAGAGAGAGTTTATCATACAGAGGCAAAACTCATCACTATTGCTTTCCTGTCATGGGCTGCCACATTTCCAGAGTTGTTTTGCTCTTCCTCACATCCCTGAGGTCCCACTGGTGCTGGGAGGAAAGAAGGGTATGGGGCAGATCCAGCTTCATGGCAGCTCTGCCTGTGGTGGGGGCACACTCCCACCTTCTTCCCCTGCCTGAGAGATGAGGAGGGTCACGGGGCAAGGCCTGGAGGCAGCAAGTGCACATGGGCTGAACACAACACGGTGAGGACAAGAGCACAGTGCCCACAGGACGGGACTGCAAGGCACTCCATCCCAGCCAGGAGAAGAGGGAGATGAAGGCGGAGGAAGGTGGGTCTGAAAACTGGCTCAGGGCAAAGCCACAGGCTGCCCCACTGGGAAGCAGCATTCCATGGGTGGATTTTAAATCATTGCTGGGTAGAAAACTTTACAGACATCCATGTCTGCAGCAGGGGATGTGTGTGACCTCCATACTTCGTGAGAAAAGACATTTATTTGAAAAGGAATTCATATTCTTTACATGAAAATGACCAATATTCCAGATGAACAAAGTATTCCATACCAGAATATAATCCTAAAAGGTTCTACCATGAAACAAGTATACTTCAGAAAGTGCCCCTTTGTTCTACCTCTTTTTTTTAGTTACATCTGCTAGAAATAATGACTGCAGAATCTCTTTCAACAAAAGGTCATTTATGTCAATGGACAGAACACAGAGGATCAGATCACCTGCTGTAATTGCAAATTAATGCTCTACTGCTAATGCATTAACTACACAATATTGATCTACAATTGAATCATACAGGCTACTGTGAAGTGATTTTTACTTTAATATTTTTACACTTTTATTGCTTTTTCCATAATGCATTTTCTCTTTCCGCTGGAATTTTCTATAATTGTTTCCCATTTTAATTTCCTGCATCAAGATGACTTTAAAAAATGTATGTCTCTTTCATAACCTTGCAAAAATCTAACAAACCATCAGTGTGACATGGTAAATCACACACATGTTGCAAAACATGCAAAAAAAATTTGATGTACATCTAATTTCGATAAATTTGGGCTTTAAAAAAAAAGCTTACTTAAATTAGAAATAAAATACCTCGGCCTCAGTGGAAGTAATAATGACATGTATCACAGAAAGATGCTTCTAGACATTTCTGGAGCTCCTGGTATACAATGAGTGCAGAATTATCTCCATATTAAAATTGTTTCTTTTTTTTTTTAAATTTCATGCCTGTACTGAAAAGGGGTTGGTAGATTCAGGTATGTTTAAAAAAGTATAGTGCTTGGAATCAGCTGAGGAATGACTGAAATGTTTCAGCATCTTTAACGAGTGATTAAAAAACAAGTAGGGTCTTTTTGCAGGTGTTTCTGAAGTCCATAAAGTGGAAGAACGCTCTGTTAAATTGCTGTATAAAATATTAAGCCCAGCTACTACTGACTACAATGATCCAGTGTGTTTTCCATACCTGCTGCAAAATTCCTTACACTCAAACCTTTTTGCGAGTAACAATACTAAGATGTTGCCCTCCATCTTCGAAAGGAGGGGATAGAACATATTTTGACTACTGAAACTCTCTCCCCACTGCATTTCCTAATATATCTGCTTAATACCACTTGAGGTGCTTATGGCATACAGCAAAATATGGCTTACCTCCTGACTCCTGACTTGCATTCCTGTGTATGATGATTTTGCAAATGGAAAATAAATCCCCGTGTTTCAAAAATAAAAGCAATTGGAAAAAATAATGGAGAACTGATTGCAGGTGAAATAGCTGCAGAGAAAAACCTGATCTTGCTTTTAATGGAAGAACATTTATTATTCATAAACCTTTCCTCTAACAGATATGCTACATTGCAATTAAATCAAGTCACACAAAGCCTCCTTATTATCCTAGGTCATGAATGTCCTGCTCCCATGGCAGAGAAGACACAGGACTCCTGTTGAGACACAATGAAGGGAAGCCCGGTGGTCAAGCAAGGGCTGCTGTCCCAGGCTCTTGAGCTGGGCTCCATGGATAGATCAGAACAGTCCGTGCTACTCTTTGGGATGGGACCATGTTTAATGCTGGATGATCTGACAATCCCTACCCTTTACAAATCCTGATGGGTAACAGGGTGGTGATAGCAGGGACACACCCCAGTTTTAAGTCCACTGCCTCTTTGGCACAGCTGAGCACAGAGATCACTCCATCACTGCCAAAGCCCAGGCTGCTCACTTCCTGCCTCTGGATCAGTCATAAGGAGTCCTCATAAACCATATAAGTGGTTTTGGAAATGTGAAGTCAGATCCCAAAATGTGCAGTACTGTGTCAGTCTGAACTACCTCCAACAGTGTCCAAAACAGATATTTTAGATAGGCTATGGGACACATATAGAATGACCCCAATACAGTCCTAGCTTCTACCTGCTTAACTCAGGGACTTGCTGTGAATGCAATGAATCTTAAATACTGAACCATTCAGTGGATCACTTTATTTGATGCTATCTACAAATTCTGTACTTGGTCTGTATGTTGGTATTGAGAAAGCAGAAGTGAATGTCAAAGCTGTAAGCAAAAGAGGTTGTGACTGCTGAAGGAGAAAGTTGGGCATTAGATACCAAAGATATGTGAGAGAGATTGGGATTCAGGGAAAAGAATATTAGCTGGCTATTTGTATGACCTCATTTAGAAGGAAAACAATGGAAATTACTCTCATAATCCTAATTAGGTTCCAAAGATGACCTGTGAAGACAAGGCTGTCTTCTTCTGTCTATCACAGTGTATCTCATCTGAGAAGCAGTTTCAGTCTAGTCCCAGCAAGTGTATCTCTTCTATGACTTTCTACAGAGATTACTCCTTTCCTTCTCCCTTCCATCTGTCCTTCCCATCATGAGGGAAAGACTTATGGCCTGTATTCACAATCTTGCATGAAGTTTACGAAAGGCTTATTTTAAAATAGATGCAACTGAACTAGTTCAGATCCTTACCTACACAGCCACTTCAGAATCCATTTATCTGATGTTAGTTTAAATGACTTCCCTACTTTAGTGAAACAGAAATAAACCACTCAAACTGAGGATACTTTTGATCCAGAGGAGTTTAAAATCAGTTATAGAGATGACTTAAGTTATACTGGTGAAACTTAAGGACAAAATAAGAGCTTTTTCACCATCTCCGGGAAAAATTCATTGAAAAGAGAAATTATTCTGTAAAGGGCAAAAGATCTGTATAGATCCAAGTCATTTGTGGAAGACAGTTTCAGAGAATTTGATTACTACTAAAAAGAAAACAATAATTAATGTCTTGTAAATCAAATCGTCTTTCTCTTGAGCACTGACTGGGACATCTGCATTAAATTATATTTCAGAATTTCCCATTAACATTGGGCCAAACTAACAGGAAAAGAAAAGAAAGAATAAAAAAACAAACAGCTACACTGTCTATATAAAATAGAAGTGAAAAAGTGACATTAAACCTCTTGATTTTTAGTCATCCAGAAACAGATACAGCAGAGATAGAACAGAAAATTATTTCACTCAGTGCAGTTGAGATCATGTAACATTGCTGAGACAAAGCCATCGAAACTGCAGCTCTATTAGCAATAGCAAATGAAATGCATCTAGAGCACTAAAAACATTTCCTTGCCAATCCTAATTTTTTTTGTAGTCAAACGCTGTAATTTGCACCATTACTTAGTATTTATACAGAAGAAGCTGCCAATTGTGTAAGAAAGGTCCATCTTTTATCTGTCCACAAAAAAAAAAGTTTGAATCACTTTAACAGAACTAAAAAAAAAAAAAAAGGAAATTATATTAATAAATCCAAAGAACATAGCAAGTATATAAAAAAGAAACAGCCTTCTGCTTCAGCTCCCAGAGATGCTAGCTTTGATGTGCAATTAAAAAAACCCAAGAAAACCAAAACATTGAGCTGGCTGTGTTGTTTTTTTTTGTTTTTTTGTGAAACATAGCAAACAAATGACTAATCTCAGCAGTTACTCTAGCTGTGTAAAAAGAATGGTCACACTGAATCTAATTTCAACGTCAAAGTGAATTGTGGGAATGAAACCACTCTAGTCATCCCATGGAGTGACACAAAGCCCATATTCACAGGATCCACAGCTGCTGTTGTCTGTAGTGGGATGGACAGATAAAGGAGCTGAACATCTACCAGAATATAACAATATACAATGGAGCAATATAACATAAAGGCCACCTGCTCCTCAGCCCTTCTAACATATATGCTGCAATGGTGCCCTGACATGCCTGGCAGAGCAGGTGAGGGGCTGATTTCCAGCCAATTTTCTGGTGCCTGTAATACGAGGCCACCAAGGCTTCCTTGCATGACAGGGACTACCCAACCACGCCAGTCTGGCCAGCACCTCAAACCAACCCTCAGGCAATGCCAACAGCCTGACTGCTGAATGCAGCCAACCCCTCACTCCAGTGCAAGGCCAGCACCTCATGCAGGGGGTACAGCTCTACACCTCCTGCCTCAATGAACATGCTTAAGGGACACAGATGCCTGCATAAACAAGCATTACTTTAAACTGGCTCCCTGTGAGACCAATGCAGTACTCTTTGGAAGCCCTCTCACCTTGAGAAGGCTCTTTGCAGAAAACAAAAACTGAAAATACAGCAATAACAGATAGCTCGAGCTTACCTCTGTGTCAACCCTGTTTGTATGACAAGTGAGAGATGCTTAAATTTTAAATCCTCTAAGCCAGAGATAAAAAGTACTAACAAACTCATGGTTAGCCTTTTCCCAGATTGGTATTGCAACACCCAAAGTTTTCTTTTGGCAACTGCTCCTCCTCCTCCATGTGAAACGAATGTCTCCTAGCAAGCAGCATGAAGTGAAAAAAAATGAAAATTCTTTTCAATGGTAGAAACCCCACACTATCCAAATGTTTGAAAGGAAGATACATTATGATCTTAATCATCATTACTTGAACGTTAACGTTTTAAAGAAAGAAGCGGTACCTGTAAGACAGAAGCCCCACTGTGCAGAAACTGAAGCCCAGCCTCAGCAGAATCGATGCCTCCAGTTGCCAAGATGGGAAATCCTGGGAGGGCACGGGCGATGGCAGACACTGCGCGGAGGGCGATGGGCCGGATAGCATTTCCTACAGAAAACCCGGACATTGGGTTAGCAACGCCCCACAGACCCCGATGGAACCTGCACATCCCTCATGGAATAGCAACGTCAGGAACTAACATCTAATTCTGAGGCACAGAGGTCCTATTCATTTATAAACTGACACCAAGTGTGTTTCAAGTGGTATCAACACTTGTACAGCAAATTATGCATGTGGCTGGAATACAGAAAATGGCACGAGCATTTGGATAAACATTGCAAAGTCAGCTTGAACGTTTTAGCTGATGCTCAAAACAAAGACTAACAATGTCTGAGGCAGAAAGCAATACTTTACCATACAGTACACTGTAGACAAAGAGATCTATGTTTCTACATAAAGAATCAGGTTGATTTTTTGAACATAAACGCTATCCAAGTAAGAGCAAACATCTCATTTATTTATGTTCAACTAAAAGTTGTTTAAAGTGCCATTTCACTGCACTTGACATTTCGTATTTTATTTGTTTCTCCTTCTGGATGTTTGTAGATTCAGATAATTCTTTAAGTAAGACCCCTCTAACAATTAATATGATAGTCAAATTCTCAAAAGAATAAAGTATATTCATTTATGGTAATGTCTCCAAAACTGCAGCTTGTATTTCAAATAGTACATAGAGGTTGAGTCAGACAACCCCCTGCTATATTTAGAGGATTATGATTAAAGTCTCGATACACTGTGTCTGCAATGCATCTGTTTTGACTACCTTCCACTGATGGTATGCAAGTATTAAAAATATGCCTAGAGATGCTGCTCATTAAATGATGGACAGCATACACAGATGACAATGCCAGTTATTTTTTAGGCTAGTTGGGATTTCTCTAGAGAACTCCTGCATTATTAAAATTTCTACTTAATTTAGAGAACCTTTAGCCTAATTTGATGCTGTCTTAGGGTGACTTTATGATGTTGTATCCCATATCGCTTCTCTATGCCCTGAAATTAGTTTTGTGCCTTTCTGTGCCTTTAAACTGAGCCTGAGAGGGGGGAGGAAAAACTGAGCAAAACTTCTTCATAGCAGTTTGCAGCTTCTTCAAGGTCACACAGGGATAGAGACTTTTTTTTTCCTGCTGCGGCAAGAGAGAGAGGGAGTGGAGAAGCACTCTGCTTGCTTTCTCAGCCAGCTTTCAGCTTTCTTTTTCTCCGGAGAGAGATGGAGAGGTGAACTTTTGTTTTCCTGGGACTCTGATTTTTCCCTTCTTCTCTGCTGGACTGTTTCAACATCAGAATACATTGGGGAGGACTTTCCACCAAGGCCTTGGCCCTGGAGGTGGGCCCACCACCCCGTCCCAGCTCCAAGGAGGGGGAGAGAGAGACTACGGAAGGACTCTGAAATTTTCCCAGGTTTGTCTCAGCAGATCGAGAGGTTTTATTATTTAGCATCATTATCCTTTTCCTGTGTGTTTTTTAAATAAATAGTTTTTATCTCTTTCCTTCGAGGAAAATTCATTTTTTCCCAAACCTGGTGGGGGGAGGGATGGTTGTAACCTGCTTTCTCTCAGAGGATATATTTCCAAATTTGCCCAAACTGGCACAGCTGCTATAACTGGGCAGCAATACAGTAGTGTAAGGGAGGACACATCACACCCAGAGGACCTGAATGGCTGTGGCTGGCAGGCTGGTTTTTTCCCCCCTCAGTACTGTATGAGGTAGCAGCAACTAAACTTTATGCACATGAAAGGGATAGCCTAACTCAAGATGCACTATTGATGTGTTTTCAGGAAAATTAGAGGCTGACTGATAAGAATGTGAAATCTCACCAAAACTGCTTTAAAGAATCTAAGATCCCAACAGAACAGATCACAGAAAGGAGCTGGAGTTGAGCAGGAATTTTTCCTAGGACACTAGGGCTGAATTGATTGTATCGTGTCTGAAAGGAACAGAATGATCCTCTGAAAGAGGATTACTGCTAAGAGTCCAAAGAGCAAATATTATGACATAATTAATGGTCCCGTCTTAGAGAAATGCTTGAGGAAAAAAAAATGGAAACCATGCAGTTTGCTCTGACAGATTTACATATAAAGCCTTTTGGAAGGCATGGAGGCCAAAACATACAATACATGGCCAAAAACACTGAAAGTAATCTTATCAAAACCAGTAGTTCATTAAATTCTTCAAATACTCAGTTTTTGAAATTGAAGCTGGCAGTAAGCAGCAGACTTGCTATATTGCTTTCAGGCTGACATAGCTCCAGAATCTCACTGATGAGGTAGTTGGTTTTCAGAAAGGTGAAAGAATACAGACACGGGTAACTCTGAAATTATGTGACTACAGGGAAATTTCTTCCCAATCTGCTTTTGAGGCATGAAGGTTTATACACTTCTAACCCCAATGTAACTCTTTAGAGTTTGCTTTCAATGAGTTTTAAAGGCTTGTAGACCCTCGGCCTTAAAGATACCTTGTAGTAAAGAGTTCCACAAGAAAATATAATTAGCACCCTTCTCACTTAAATGACTCTCTCTGTACAGTGGTCAGTACAGGAACAGGACCAGATGACAGCTTATTTATGGTTTCAGCACAACAGGTAATCAGAAAGGCCTTCATTCAGCCCAAAGAAATCAAGCATATGATTCAATGAAGTCTAGCAGAAACAGCAATGAGACTTAGAATTTATTATGGAACATAGGTACTTTTTAGTAGTAGCTGAATTTGATATTCATAATATGAGTTATTACTTACATTTGGTGATTAGTAAATTAGTGATAAATTGGTATGATTGCAAAAGTATTCAATTCATTTATAATTCACCCAAATGAATTTAAAAACATTTCAGAAGTGCTTCTGATGAGAGTAAATAAATGGATGTAATGACAATCAGAGGGTTCACTAAGGTCTCACCATTCATCCCAGCATTTTTTTTATTAGTCTACATCACGTGGAACAAGCACAACATAAGATGCAGCCATTCTCCCTTACATTTTTTCATCAACGGTTCAGAAGCTTGTCCCTCTGTAACAAAAGCTGCTGGGCTGGAATACCATGTGATTTGCTTGTGATAGAGATCCTACTGCCTAATGAATTGGTGAAACAACCTTCCAGATTAAAGGAAAAAAAAAAAAAGAATGAAAACCATAGAAATGATAGTAATGCCAAGCTATTAAAAAAGAAGGCAAATTAAAGAAAAAAGTTAATGAACACTCAATTTGACTTACAGTCTCTGTTTTCTTGTATTTTCATACAAGTACTATAGGAAGGTAATAAATTCCATTATAGAGATTTGTGGAGAAAGAGTTTTTAGAAGGCTGAAATAAAGGAGATTTAATGCCAAATTTTAAAAGATCTGTAAGTAGTAGTGGGAATTTGCAGAACATTTTCTGATAAATCGAAAGGTATTTAAGAAGCTGAGGTCCAAATCCAGCATGCATTTGAAAGACAGCTCACATACTAAAAGATAAGCATCTACCACATACTTTGACACGTTGGGATCTGTAATTCCACTAGTTAAGCACCCGTAGCTGAGGAAACTGCTGATATGGTGCTCTCTTGATAGAAGTGCTACAGCTGCTACCAGATGCTAGATCTGGCTATCATTTACCTTGCTGTAAAATAATGAGATTTAATAAACAAAGTCCATTTATCAAGACCTCAGGCAGGGGAGTGAGATATAAAAATGAAAGACAGAAAAATACTTTGTGGAGATGACATGCTACTTTATGCTGAAAGCTCTTTCAAACCTCATTAATTATGGAATAAATATTTGCTATTATAGAAAGACATAAACAATGAAATAATTACAAGATGTGAAAGTCCCTGACCTTTTTCTTGCCTTAAAACAAAGAGCTTTGGCTTTCTCCTTTTTTCTTCTTCTTCTTTTTTTTTTTTTTTAAATAAAAAGTAAGACTTTTCAGACTATCAGTCAAGGAAATCCAATAGCCAAAATCCAACATGAAGGAGAAACAGAACATACATCAATCAAATGTGTCTCCCTGATCAGAGATAGGCAGAGCTGCTCTTGTCCACTGAGGACAGCAGGCTGATGACAAACTGATGAAAGATATTATACCTGCTTGTTTGTTTGTTTATAGTTCCTTAGGAAGTAAAAACCCTTTACCAATGCCAGAAGACACATGTTTTATTATGACTTCCTAAGTACTTGGAGTCCCCAGATGATGTGATCCTGTCAAACACCAAAAATGTTCACTAGATTGAGGGTTGAGAGCCAAACCTTCTTCAAGAAGCCTGGTGTTAAGTTTCAAGCAACCCAGGAGCTTTGGGAGCTCCTAGCAGAAACAATGCAGACCTCTGACCCCAGTGATCCACCAATCAGAGAAAAATAATCTCAAAGGTCTTCAATACTGGGCTACCTTCTCACTTGCAATATATTGGACCAACTTGATAGTTTAAGGTTTTCAACGCATGTATGGAGCAGCTCTAATGAGGCCTTTAAGTAAAGATGATCCAGGTCCATTAAAAAACAGCCAACAGAGTCAATTCAGACTGGTACTACTGAGACTGAATCTTGAAAAAGTCTGAATGATCTTTATTGAACTCTCTATCAACTAAAGAAACAGATTCTAAAGGAAAGCAAACTCTCTTACCTTTGGATAGCAGATCAACTAAAACCAAATTTTTTGTACCTATGGTTACTAGATGGAATAAAAATGAATTTGGGTCATAATTCTCCCCACTCCATGCATTTTCAAGTAAAATTATTTTTTAATTTGCATTATATTATATTATAAATTTAATATGAGATTTAAACCACTGAGCCTAAATATTACAAAGAAAAAACAGCTGATACATAATTTTTTACTAATAAATTACCACTAAAGTCTGTGCTGCTAAAGAAATGTAACCCCCCCAAATCTAAGCAACATCACCTTTTGTCCCTCTGTAGATACCTTCTTGGAAGAAAACTGACATGGTTATCTCCCAGACTGTTAAAATTAATCATGATAATGACAGCAAATAACAAACCTGGGTGAAAAGAATTATACAAGGAAAATGGTCTGGAAAAGTTCAGGCACCATAGATAATCAGTCAAATGATTCAGAAAGTAAGTAGGTAAGAAAATTTGGAGATAAGAAAACTTTGTTTTCATCAGAAAACATAATTCTTTATTAAGACATTTTCTGCATAATGTATATGCTGCCTAATGCTGGTGATCAAAGCACTTTACATAATCTGCATTTTGAAGCAGTTCAGGGAAACTTGCAGGTTACACACAAACTATTTGCATCACATTCCTTCTGATTGCAATTATCCTGCTCGTTCTTTCTTTCTGCCACCTGTAGGTGGCCACCATAAGCTACACTTATCAAATAACTCATTAGCAGGGTTTTCAATACTGTCATATCCAGATAATTAGCAATTTATTTAAATACCCAATTTCTGTGGAAATAATTGCCATGGAATGCCCTGAACCTACTTTTTATAAACTATAATAAAAGTGTTAAGATAATCCCTGACATTTGCAAATGCCATTAGTTCACCTTTCCTTTTGATAGTGCTATGGCATTATGTTTAAACAATTACCCGATAACGCAGCAGTTTAATGAAACAGTGTAGCAGACACATCCTTCAAAATGACCAGAGAATGCATTTATATGCAGAAGAAAATCCAATGAACAGACGTGTTTAGAGAGAAAGACTATCCACAGTTGTTATGAGGTCTGCCAATGAGACACAAAATATTTAGTGCACGAAAAAATATAGGAAGTTCCCAGAAAGCAAGAGCAGGGTGGACCTTGCCACAACTTAAATGGTACAGAGCGTAGCACTTCTCAAGATCCAGAGATGACTCCTCTCACTGCTCCCTATTTCCCTGCCTGGTCAGTCCTTCAGTCCATTACTACTCATGAACAGCCATTTGCCAAAATCACTAACTAATTTACTCAGGCTCTGACTATTTTCAACCAAAAATTTCAGTTATTCATGCACCAATGGAGAATTTGAGGGAATAGTCCTTTTATGGAATGTCTCTACATCAGTCAGCCTACACCTTCAAACCAATGGCTATTTAATGTTTCATGCTATTCAAAAGTTGTGATGGGCGATGCACCAACTCTACCAAATCAATGGCAAAGGTTCTGCTGACTACAGAGAAGTCAGGACTTAGAAAAAAGTTAATGATTCTGCCGATTTGAAACAATTTCTATCTCACTCTGCTACAGCAGGCTCTTGAAATCATATCAATTGACGGGATTTTTGTCAGCATATCGTGACTATCTTGATACACTGATAGTGTGTCAACAGTTCTTCTGATAACTATTGACCCCTTCCTTTTAATTTCAAAGCTTACATCAGATGTGATTCTGTTTCTGATACATACAGAATTGAACCCAACCTCTGAGTAGAAAAAAGAGGCAATCATTTTGCTTCATATTTCCTTTAAAAGAAAGTAAATTTGTACTCAAATAGAAGAAAAAGCTGGAACTTCCATAATCACAGAGAAAAATTGGTGTCCTTTTTAGGATTTAATTTTACTATTTTTGAATTAATATAAATGATTATTTATGCTCTTTCAGCTGAAAATTTAAAAAATCACCAGAGTTCTCATTCAATAAATGTTTAGTACTCATCAGAGAATTCTCTCAATTAAAAAAAAGGCTAGAATCAGAGAAAGAGAGAGGGAAAAATTAAATTTTTCTTATCTGTAAGTATTATTTATCCATGGAGACCTGGGGGAATTTTCACTCATATCAAACTTCCGTAGGAAAAACCAAAAGGACAGATATAGATTGTTTTGTGAATGCTGCAAGAAGTGGTTAATCATTTCCTAACAAAGCCATTCTCTCACTGAAAACTACAGATTCACTAGAAGTCAATACTTCTGGTTGTCAGCATGAAACCTAGCAAAGCATTTTCTGTTGCAATTCATCAAACGTTCATTATTTAATTTCACTCATGGTTCCTACTTTGGTTTGACTCGGAGCTGGAAATTGTCTGACAGTGCTTTCCATGTTCTCTGGTTGGCTCTGGAAGCCCTTTCATTCCCTTGACTGCTTTGCTCTTGCTGCCCACCATGACCTGGAGCCTGAGCCAGCTGCTCTGGTGTGGCGGGGCTGAGCATCCTCTTCTGCTGCAGGAGGTCTGGCACCTTTTGCACTGCAACCCTCCTCTGGCCAGGACAAACCTTGCCTGCTACCCAGAGAGTGCCAGAGATAATCAGTAAAACAAATAACAATACAACAGTAGTGAAAAGGCAATAAAATAGCCGAGTTAAGCTCCCAGCATAATACAAAGAAAAGGACATGTGAATAGGACCAGCGTAACAGCCACCAAAAAGCCCATCTAGAAAATATTGCCAAGTTACCAGACAAGACCACTGCAGCCATCACAAAGGGACAACTGCATTCCTACCAAATTCTTCCCCTCAAAAGATGTGAGTGGTTCACTTTATCACAGGGTAGGTCTTGCTGCCCTTTTATTCCGATGCAGAGACAGATGTGTTTAACCTGGAGTCTGGTAGAAATGGTGCTGGCTATTTGCAGATTTGGTCAAAGGCAGCCTTGCCTCTGTCAGGCTTGGCAGTGCTACCTTTGTTTGAGCTGGTTTTAACCTCCATGGTCAACACGACCCTGGAACCAGGACGTGTGTGTATGCCCACGTGTCTGTGCCAGTGTTTTAGCACATCCATAATTCTAACCGCAAAAAGTTAATTTAGTACAACTAAGGACACACTGGAAGAGATGTGACTGCCTGCTGAGCAGGGAATTGAGGCTCCTACACTGTATTTAAAAAGCCAGAATTACTGAAAAATGCAGTACAACAACTTTTCAGGTCATTTACAAAATCTGATTCATACCTTGTGCTGTTTAATAACCACTTGTCCAGGAAGTCCATCACAGAAAGGGAAGCAGAACTTCAGGAATTACAGCAAACTAAAGAAATGAGGTCTAGATAACTAGAAAGCTCAGATAAAGTATTTCTTCCTCACTTTACATAACTCAAGTTCATCATTGTCCTATTTTGAGGTTTATCTATCTTATTTTGTCTATCCCTCTATTTATCTATCTCATCCAGTTGCTGTTACCTAGTAATAAACAATTTTATGTACCAATATATTTAGATCCATTTATGGATACATAGATATTAAAAATACAATGGCACAAACACAAATTTTTGCAAAACAAAAGACTCTGTTTGAGTAGAAAACACTGTATTTGCCTGTGCATTAGTGTCTACATACACATCTACTATATTATTATTATTACATATCCATATAGTCCGTGTGAGTATATATATATATGCACACTCAGTAGATGTATTTCCATATTCACATATACATAAAACAGTGGATGACACGTCCCCTGATAAAACCTGTTATTTCAACACTTCTAGTGAAAAGTGTTAAAATAAATGGCTCATCACATACAATGTGTTAAAATAAATGTTTATTTCAACACTATGTGTATCATAGCCATTTATTTCAACACTTCCCATTTCTCAAGACTCACACAACCAAGAGTAGGAGAACTGATAGCTATACCTAAGGTAGCTGAAGCACACAGCCCTACTCTGCTTGCCACAGGATGAGTAGGAAGTTACTTGACACTTTTTTTCCTCCCAGCAATAAATGGAAACTCCCTACCTTGACTGTTTGTGGGGATCTGCATGTGCCTGTAAGCCAGTGGGCTGTGTCATTGTTTGGAAAGAAGGGCCATACCAGAGTCTTTTGAGATATTTGGGAAGCAGGCTGCCGCTACCAGGGTAGGGCTGGGAAAAGAAGCGAAGCATGGGGGCTTTTGAGAATTTCCCTTTGCTGTTTCTGACTTTGACACAGAAGCATCCAGGCAGACAAAGATTTATGTGATCAAGAGCAAAACCTAGAGCTGTTCATACTGAGGGCTGGATGGGACGTGATTTTTGGAGCACCAGTTATAATTTGTTGATCAAATTACAAGTTAGAGAACATCTGGGTTCTTACTCTACCTGCTGAAAACAGTTTACTGGGAGGATTCTTCAGCTCAAGACTTGCCTTATTAATTTTAATACAGAACCTGAAGGGTCTTTGGAGCAGCAATTTTCCACCATTAGGTGGTCTCTAAAGTACAAATATAGTCATTGGGAGCTTCCTGTTGGTGCACTTAGATTAGTGTCAGCAGCTGAACTCACTCCTACAAGCTGAGCTCAGACATTACATTATAGGCCAGTGCTAAGCCAGCATCAGTTTCCTTCTCTGCTTTATTTTGGGAGGAAAGCACAAGAAGCTCCCATTTTCTGGCAGCTCCTGCTGGAGCCAGAGGGCACTATGCCTTTCTAGGTCTGTCTCGAAGGGACAGAGACAGGATGAGGATTAAGAAATTTAAATAATGCACAAAACATGCACAGAACCTCCACAAACCTCGACTTCTCTCTGAGCAATATTTACCACTAACTTGCCTGTAATGTTTTCTTACAGCTTTCCCTGCTTTGAAAAACTTTAAAAGCATGACTAGAGATTGTCTAGGCCCCAGCAAGACAGTGTGGCCTTAAGAAGATAAACACTTGGAGGGGCATTCTCTTTTCTTTTTCTTGTACTTTTTCTTCCCTGAAATTGCAGATCTGTTGGCCAGAATGGACAGAGCACAAACCCACAAAACAAACTAACGAAAGGTCATTGAAGACTTTGCAACCAGCATGCCCTATAAAAAGACTTTTGCACCCAGACAATGAAAAATTGAGACCACATTTTCACCAACTCACAAATAAATTCACTGCCTCGAGCCAAGCCATTTCACAGTGCTAGGTGCCTATATTCAAACATCTCTCTTCCTGTAAAATTATTTTCTCCCCATGTCACTTTTGTCAGATAAAACACTACAACCATTTTGTAGTAGAATAATCTACAATGCAATTAAAGTTTTCCAGAAAAAACCCACAATGTTTTCACCCTTTCACTTTCTTCAAATGTGATTAGTTCCAGAAAGAGCAGGTATCATCACTCCTTTGAAGGCACCGTAGGTTTTAAGATTGGTCCTCAGAAGTTGGCAACACATAATAAGAGAGCTTTATTCATAAACATCAATCAGTTTCAAGAATGGCAGTTGTTCACAGAATGGTAATAATAGAAATATTCAGCTAATAACTACTGTAGACATTAAAACACCATATGACAGACACGCCGTGCTCATTACACAAGTGCGCTTTCTTATTATGGTTCCATAACTAGGTACATAAGTTTCTAAATATTTAGTTCCTTACACTTCAAATTATTTTTAGAGTAGATACTAAAAAAAGGCTCTTCCCCCAGAGGGTGGTTGGGCACTGGAACAGGCTCCCCATGGCAATGGTCACAGCACCAGCCTGGCAGAGGTCAAGAAGAGTTTGGACAGTGCTCTCAGGCACACGGTGTGACTGTTGGGGATGGTGCTGTGCAGGGCCAGGAGTTGATGATCCTTGAGGGTCCTTTCCAACTCAGCATATACTGTGATTCTGTGATCTTTTTTAAAATGAAATTTACAGGACAATCCTTAGTTTTCCATGAATGAAAAAGAACCCCCCCTCCAACTGACAGTTGATACCTTGGCTTTAGCTGAGGCCTTAGATGTGCATGGATGACAATTTTAAATTTTGTTTTCTTTTTCTCCTTTTAAATAACCTTCACAATTATAGGAAATTTCATGCCATTTCTTTAGCTGAGAACGTACAGAAAGCTGAAGAATGTACAGTCCCTTAATGGAAAGCAAAATAATTGCTTGTCCATGCTGTGTAAACTATTTATGGCATAAAGGAAGCCCAAACCCTATTTGCAGAGGCCTTTACTAGCTCTGTATATATTACTGAGGGCTGGTAATTAAAACGTGGTTATATCAGTCCTGCTTGCGACCAGTCACACAACTCAGTGCTGAATTCAAGAAGAAATTATATACCCGTATCATAACTCTGCTTTCTGCATTAATGAAAAATAACAGCATTAATAGGCCTAAATATTCATTTGTTTCATGTATTGAGCAACAGAAGGGGGTGCAAGGGAATTTAGCGTATTGCTCTGTCAGATCACTTTAATTATCCAATGAGGGCAGCTCAGAGGGTGAGTAAGGGACTTAATTGATGTAGTTACTCATCCCCTCAGCTTCCACTGAAGAAAAATGGTAACAACACAACTCCTAAGCTGCATTTGTTGGTCTTCAGTGATCAAAGTAAAGGCCAATTAACAGAAAGCCAGGGGCCCACAAAGTGTTTGTTCATTTTAAAATACTGATCAGAACACACACTGCTACTGCTAAACACACACCAGCAGTATCTGGCACTTACATAGTGCCTTCTAGGAAAGGATATCCAAATGCTATACAAAAATATAATATTTTTCTCTCCCAGAAGAAAAAGACAGCAAGGGGAGGCCTGGCCATCTGTATAGAGTAATTCCACCTGAGCAGAAGAGGCAGCAGTCAGCCCTCCTGGTCACAAATCCCTTGTCCCAGAATGTCCTCTTACCCTTTTCTCTAAAACTGTTTGTAATTTAAAGGATAACGTTTTAGAAGTATGCTTGTAAATCAGCTCAAGCAGCCTCCTCTCGGAAGTAAATTACATACGAATGTGCAAAAAGCCTTATTCTGTGTGTTTTCCTGGATGAAATGTTATGCCTGTTCACACCACAGCCTCAAGCATGGAAATACAGGGGTTCACATAAGCATTTGGGACTGTTGCTGTCACCCACAAAGGAATTACGTTCTCATTCCTTCCTGTTTTTCTCTAACCTAAAAGAAAACATATCTGATTCACTTCGGGGGCAGTATCTTCGGGCAAAACTGTGTTGCTTCCTTGTTTTTCTTGGTCATGTAGAATTCTTAGGAATTCTGAAGGTTATTGTAGGCAGCCAATGTACACACCAAAATGAAGGTATTCCATTTGCATGAGCTATCACTAACATAACACTGCGTGTGGAAAACTCAAAGAGGAAGACTCACAAAAGCATAAATGTTCCATGTGAAACTCTAACACATCTGTTCAGCACTGGAAAGCCTGCATTTAAGTCCAAAGCACTAGAAAGCAGAGACAAGTGCATTTTTGGAATTAAAACAAATGATGGTAATTTAAGGAAATACTATGAAGCACACAAAGGCTGTACAATGCCATATGTTGCACAATGCATCTGGTAATCAATTTAATGTATATGCCAAGTTTACTAGAAGCCCAAATGGGCTTAAGTTCTTTACTCAGAAATTCAAAAAGCAAACTACAAGCATTACAAACACAGTGATCTTACAATTAGTAAAAAAGTGGAATTTTCTTTTTACCTACAGAACACACAAAAAAATTAATCTCCTAAATTACTTCCCATAATGAATACATGTCCAAATTTCACTTTTGATCAATGACTTTCATAAAATCACAGTTTTAGAACATGGTGTGTTCTATAGTTTAAAAGATAAATGTGATTTTAAAATTATTTTATACTCAATGTTTACTTCTGGTTTGTAGGTTTGAAATCATGTAGGTTTTATGCTGTCATTTGTGATTCTATACACAATACACTACTGAAGATGTCATCAAACACCAATGTACAGCCAATCTTGCAAGTACTGTGGTCCTAAATCAAATATGAATCCACAGTTACAGTATTAAAAATACAGCAGAAATCCCTAATTCAAGTGGACAGTATCACCTATAAAGCCAGAATGAATGGTGTAGGATAATAGTTTCCAGACTTGGGTTACAGTGTCAATGCAGAGACTTGAGCTGTGCTAACTCACCAAGCTTGATCTTGCTTGCCAGAGCATGCTTGTCAATATTTAGCTCCCAGGGAGCATGCCACGAATCTTTACAAAAACTAGCATAAATACAAAATACTATAGCAGCTGCTGTGATCCTTTTTCTAACATGGAGATTAAATTGTTGAAATTTGTTTTGAGCTTTTTAAACCAGAAGATGTGTCTCATATACCTACTGTAACAAGAATGTGAGAAATAGTGTTAAGGAACTGCAGTGCTGTTATTAAGGCTTTTTAAAATACATAAAAAACCAGATGCTTACATTAACTTACATGATTGGAAGATATTTTAATGTCAAGCTTAAAAATATCACTTTCTCCTGTAACATCAGTTTAGAAAATGGACTAGGATAAAATAACATGCACCTGTGTTTTCAAAAAGAGAAATCTAAGCTGCACCAGTAAACCCTGCCTCATTTACTTGCCTAACCACTGGAATTTCACCACAAAATGTAGGCACACACTGTCTTAGGCATTTGACAGCAGTACATGTACTAATATGTAAGGAATATACTAACCTCAGATTTCTGATGCGTCAACAGAGCTAGAAAGGAAGCCACCTCTGAGAATGCCTGACTCCTCACAGGTATGAGGGGGAAGCCTAAGAGTCTCCTGGTGAAGTGCCTGACATTTAGGGGATAACCCTCAGCTGTACTTGGTTAGCACCTCTGCTGACATCTGCTGTATTATCTGAGCTTGGCTGCCCTGGGACAGCCCCAGAGGGCTCTCAGACACAGACTCATCGTGGAGTGCATCTCAGGAAGGCAATGCAGGTAGCAAAGGCAAAAGAGAGCACCACTGCTGTCTGCCTTCTGTGCTAACCTTTGGCTCAGTGCATCTCATTTATGAGAAACAGAAATAGCAAAGGACAGTGGAGGGAGCCCTGGAAAAGCCCAAGTTTGGAAAAGAGACTAAGAGTGACAGGTTTTTTTTAGGACCCATTTCCACTATCTGACTCTAAGAGTAAGCTAGGGATGCCCTCAGAGCTGTAAAACACTAAGCCTGAAACAAAAGAAAAATAAACACATCAGAAAGAAATCTGTATGGCAGCCCCACGCAGAAGGGAAATCCATACTAAAATTCCCCACACCAAGGTGGAGCAAGACTCCCCTACATCTGGCAGGGTTTACCTCCTCTCTGGATACCTGCCAAGAACTGGTCCTCTAGTGTGTTTTTATAAACAAAAAATATGCAAACAATCTCTCCATTATACCAATAAATCAGAATGTACCACACAGTAGACTTTTTCCTAATATTTCTTGAGGAAAGTAAGTTGCCAACAGTTTTTCCTTGGAGGTCTGAATTCTTCAAATCCCACCTTCAGTAAGTTCTGAAGAAACTTCTCCATTTATATATAAAAAAAGAACAGATTGTTTTAAGTACTGTTTGGCAGTACCTTCTCTGCAAGTGCACAAAATTTATCAGGGCCTAGAATGAGAAGATTTCTCTGAGTACTCACTATTGAAAGCTAAGCAGCTCTTGAGCAGGCATACATATCCAAAAATTGGTGAAAACACTGCCAATTCTGGGGTATTCAAATAGGTGAGCACCTGATGTAGCCTTACCAGTGTAAGTAGAGTGATACCTGACAGGAGTAAGGTAAGCTCAGCCCAATCAAAATACAGACTAGAGTAAGCATACATTCCTTTGAAAAACAACAGGTTACTCAATAGGGTCACAAAACATTTGGGAATGGACGAACACAACTCTAACACAGTTAGCTATGTCTTCACTGGCATGCCTACCTGCCAAAACCACACAGATTTCTCCTCATTTTGAGCTGCCTGAAACAAAGTTCTTCACAGTACCAGCCTTACCTTGGTGCTGAGTCAGGTGTGGTACCACACATTCTACAGACAGCCCTCATGCCATTAAAAACACCCTCTCTATGTATCTGCAATGGATTTCTTATTCTGAAACAGTGGGACATTGTGCTCAACAGTTCTCTCTCTGCTCTCACTTAACCCAAATAACAGTGGCTCAATCCCTGACTACGAGTGTCTTCTGGGATTCAAATGGAACTTAGGGAAGATGGTTACACAGTGCATGTTAATAGGCAAGCCAATTTCAATTACCCAGCAATGTAGAAACTGCAAATTGATCATAAACTGGAAAACTGAATTCCTACAGCAGGTTCCCTAAGAGATATTGTAGGATATGTTTGTATATCCTGTGTGTGAGTAGGACATTTCTACAGCTCATTGTATACAATGAGGTGCTTGCATGAAAAGGCACATTAAAATGCAGATTCCCTAGCTGACTACTATATACTAGATGCATTCTTTTGAAAGGTAAAAAAAAATGTCCTAATGGTTGTGAAATACATCCATAAATGCTTCTGGCATGCATTCACTAGGGATGATGTGATACCCAGTGAAATACAAATCTAGGGTCTACCCAATTAAACAAATCTGCTCTATTTTGTCTTATGTATTTTATGTGTGAAGTTGGCACTAGGATTTATTCCCTATTCAAGTAAGATACTAAAAAATACAGAATGTTAGCAGGATTTAGGTGAATAAAGATGCATTCCCTGGCGAGTTCATAACAAATCATTGCTAACCAGTGGTAGAACTTTCCAAGGCTACATAGAAGCAGGACAGCAGCAGTAATGATGTTAAGTACATCCTTCTGGTGCTGATTGGTATAAACCAATGCCTTAGGTTTAAACTTGTTCCAAGGAGAATTTCTTTTGGCTTTTTTTTCCCTAAACCCCCATATCTGATTGTCAAAATATCCTGCAACAGGATTAATCATAGCAAGCACACATTCACGTAACTGTGAAACCCTCTCTTCAAGACACTTTGTGACCCTTTTCTAAAACACATCAATCAAGCACTTTGTACGTGCTGGGAATGGTGAGAGCCTCAACATCCTCACGGAGATGCGTAAGCTGTGGAGGTGACGAAGGCTACTGATCCAGAGGGAGGAGCTCGCACACAATAGAGAAGTTGGGGTGTTCTGTCAGCGGTGGCAGGATCCCCACAGTGATGAGAGAAGACAGTAGTAAGTCAGCCTATTCTGCAAGCACAGCTGTCCCACAGAGAGAAAGAAGAATGGGAAGAAGCTCCAAACTAGTAAATGTTAAATAAGAAGTCATTTTTCTATTATTTGTTAGCTAATATTTTGATCTGTAAATGTGATGCAATTTTTTTTTCATAAATGTAAAAACATGTTTACTCTTCACATGAGAACATGCCCTCCACAGAATAAAGATGGGCTCTACAGACAACATATGCACTTGGTGACTAGAGCAAATCAATATGCAAAGCAAGGTACTGAAAAAAATGAACATGCTTGAGACACACCAGGTCAAACTCAGGGGTTTTAACCTTTGCTCTGTAACAATTGTTACTCCGAATTGTTTTCAAACTCTACCAGATTCTTGGTGTGGTTTTGGGTCATCTTTGGGAGGGATGGAGATTATAATTAGAGCTTCTGCTCTGAGTGACGGGTACAGTTAATAATTTCAGCAGAAGGCACTTGTCTCATTGATCACTCTTAAGTACCACCTGTACCACCAACCCTGCTGTTGATTCGGCTATGGAACAAGTCAGCAGAAAAGATTATTATGGCCACGCATGATCAACAATAGGAGCTTGTAACACTGACATGAAATCACATCAATTGGGAGCCTATTTCCTTTGCCAGGTCTTTCCTCAGCCTCCTATACTGAAGCTCCCTAAACTCTCATAACAAGTATACAGGTTTTAATGCATCATACACATACACTGCAAACAAAGCTTTGTAGACCTACAGGCCAACTTGAACACTGCCACCAAAACCACCTTCTTTGCGCTCCAGTCCACAACCACATGCCTACTCACTTCTTCTGGAATGACAGAATGTACATGTGCATCACCTGCACACTGAGGGAGGAAAGCTTGGCCAACTCTAACTTAATGATCACCAGAGAAAGGTCAGCAGCCAGAGTGACCCTTCCAACCAGTCACTGAGCAGCTGCTGGGACAACAGGGCACACAGTTCTCTCAGTTTAGACATATTTTTTTAGTGAGTAGTAGCCTCTCAATTGTATGAAAGGCTGGAGAGCTATACTGCATACTATCACAGTCTCTAGACATCATTCAAGCATCATTTTCAAGTCAAAAGAAATTTTGACTTCATTGTGACTATCTGTGGAGAGAAGTGAGCAAGACCGAGAGACCTGCTGAGACTTAATGGCAAACAAACCTAGGAGTAGACTTCACCACAGCTTTTCTTGATTTTTATTGTTTTAATTAATGTCCATTTGAAATTTTTGATAATATTTTCATTCCTGTGTTAGAATAAACTGAAAAGTACTTAAATGCCAAGTACTTTTCAAGCAAGAAATTCTTAAGATACTAAAAGTATTTATACGTAAATGACCTCTGAAATTAACTATACCAATCTTCTTACAACAGAAATATTTCAGTTTTAAACACAATAATCTCCAAAAGACATGACACAAAAATACTCAGAGAGGTTTTTTCTTGGTGAGTCATTGCTTAAAATTAGAAGAGGTGACCATACAAGAAAGAGACACCTTTTCCCCAGACCTGACAGACACAGAAAGACAATCAACAAAGACACCACCACTGGGTTCAATCTGGCTGATATTACCAGAAGGAAAACATTTCTGTTCCTGACTGACTTATACCTCCTTATCAGGCCACAGTTTACCTGTGGTACATTCACCTATACCCACTGCTGTGACCAGGTTTAAATACAAGCCCCCGCTCCACCAACCTGCTTTAAAATGCTTGGACATCTCTTTTACCTTTTCATTTCCTTCTTTGTTAATCAGACTATGTCTTCAAGATCTTAACTATGAGAGCACTCATTATTTAATCATGCTAAGCCATACCATTATATGAACATATTTCCCATTTTATCTACTTGCACCCAGAAAAAACCTTCATGTTCTTTCTCCCATGCTCTTTTCCCCCCAATCTACGCCACAGTGATTTTCTCTTATTTTTACCATATTATGTCTGAGAAGAATTTATGATTTTATCTGAATTGCTTTCTGACACATGCCTTTGGTTGCCATGAGTAAGACTTGATAGCTTAACAGTTATCTGATTATTAAAAACCCCAATCAACTGTGAAATAAGTTATTTCAACCGTACATATTCTATATGAGCTCTGATATAAACAGTAAATCCAGAGTGTTCAACAGCAGCAGTTTAGAGATTAACCTAATTACAGGCTATTAAACCAGGAGAATATAGCCAATTGCATTTCTAGCAGCCTGCACAGAACAGCAACATTTAATGATGATTTGATGGTTTTCTAGGACTTTGGAACAAATACTTGGCTTTTAGTCTGAGAGCAATGCCGGACATTCCTGTCTGATGCTTGGGGGATTCAGCCAACTAACAGATATATTTGGTGAAGAATCTCATTCTAGTCATGCCCTCCCTTCCTAATTTCCCTTTTCACTGTTTTGTCGTCTTTGCCTGTTCCTGAGGGAACCGAGTGATTGATAGCCTAATCCAATGACTGTATTACAGCTGCCTCAACTTGGACTCTTTTCCTTATCATTAGCAGTTAGCCTATGGTTAAATTCACAGCTCACTGCTTGGTACAGCCCCTGAGATTTAAGGGTCTGGCCTTTAGAAAATATTTAACATAAAATTGAAATCTTGACATACTGAGAATTCAGTTCTCTGCAAGGCTTCTTTAATTAATCCAATGTACTGTACCATTGTTCTATATGAGGCTCTGACATGGTGAACTGTTACTGAAGCTCACAGAGATGTGTAATTCTAAATTAAACACTCACTTACATGTACCTACACTGCATTTGTTTCCCAAGTACATGTGCATGAATGTGAAAATTTAAATCCAATCTCTAACAATAATAAACCACAAACCAATTACACTTAAGGAGTAAAGACTTTTCATTCATTTCAAGCTCAGAACAGGCTTTTTTCAAAGTAAGAGGATGAGAAAACACAGCTTTGTTCATATGCTCTGTTAAAGACTCCTCCTTCATTCTTTCTCTAGGACTCATTTAATCATTTGGTGAATGAAATCAATTATGATCGTTTTTAATCAACTACAAATGGCACCTGTGCTCAAAGTATAAAGTGTTTTCTTTGTTGGAATGAAATCGGCTAGAAAATATTAAAAATTGAAAAAAATATGCTTAGTTCTCTGACCTTATCTAGAGAATAATACTTATTTTTAAATAGCTATAGGAAGGATGTAGACCTTGATCTATGCTGTAAACCTTTGCCCTACTTGCAGTCAGTCGATGAGCTGCAAGCCTCTATGAAAATGGCAGCTGAGTCCCAGATGAAAAATTATGCATCTCATAAACTGCTATTCTGCTGAAATGTCAAGCTATGGCAGGGCTGTACCTCAAACTCAGCACTTGGCATTTTCCTTCTGTCTGCTTTGTTGCCATGAAGCAAACATGAACAGTGAGGATTTGTGTAGGGCAGGTAGCAGGCGAGCTCCCTGTCAAAAATCTATTATTAGGGCTCTGATCTCTCCTGCACAGACCAGTGACGGCAGCACACTAAGAGAAATCAGACTGCTGCAAGGACACGACAGAAAACAGAGGACTCTTTGTGAATCCTGACATAATATATGCAAATAAGGGCTTTTAATGGCTGAGCTACATTGAACAGGAATAATAAAACAAAATTAAAATTGTACTACTGCATATATTTGTTTTTCACCCCTTTCCACACTGTTTTATAAATATATGTTAATGTAAATAGTCTTTAACTCTTGGTAAATATTTATACTAAACAGAAGTGCCTATGCATACATACATTTTGTTTTGTTTCCAGTGATGGGCAGCTTTTCATTCATTTCTATTGACCAAAATCCACACTGCACTGTCACTGACAGAACTGTGATGAGTAAAGTGAATGCTCTTGGCTGTTTTTTTCACTTTTCTTTTAATGATGTGTCATCGAATTAAAATTAAAAGGCAGCCCTTATTACTATAACTTCAATTTTTTTCTCTTTCAGTATAATTCGTACATTTCAGATTAGAATATATGCCTCAATTAATAATGTCAATATATATTTTAATTTAATAGCTCCTGAAAAACATTCCCTTAAATGTTACAATTGCTGTTGGACAGTGTTTTTTTGTAAAAACAGACAGCTCCGCTAACTTCAAAAAGTAACTAAAATTAACTGCCTCTGCTGGTTTCCAACAATTATACATTCCTGCATTTAATGAGTGAATCTGCCACCCAGGTATCCTCCTTCTGATACCCCTTGTGGGCAGCTATGGAGTCATAACACACAGCTTCCTGAATCTCTCCTTTTCTGGAAAACAAGCTCATGTACTAGCAGATGCTGTCCCATACATTTGTGCAAATAATGCCAAAGTACTACGGTATACAATAAATGGACAAAGCAATAACAGCACACAGACATGAGGTATTTGAACTGCTACTGTAAAATACTGCAATATTTCTGAAACAAAGCATTAAAAGAATACATAGTGAGTGCACCATAGAGAGATTTGCTTTTAACCTAAGTTTTTGCTAAGTCCAGTGTATGGTTTTATAAATTTATCCCCTAAGGATTTGGCTTCCAGACAAAAACAAAGAAACAAACAGATGACAAAGAACAAAAAACCATGGAAATTCAAACAGAAGCTCTGCTCTATTTTGCCTGCAATAGATATCCTATTGTGCTGCAATGTGATGTGTTTTATAAAACGCATCTGGAATATGGAAGCACAGTGTGAAAGCTCATGGAAAAAAACTTTTTTTTTTTTAATTTTAAAATACATTTCAAGGAAAGAAATCTTAGGGAAGCTTGCAGCTGCTGACAGTATATTAACATTTCTCTGAGAAACCTGGCATCTTTTTCTGGTATCTATAAAATACCAGAATAAGCATTTTTAAAATAATTTATACTTATACAAACTAAAACATCTCTTTCAGAGCCAGAGGTCCTTATTCTTTGTGAGGATGAAAACCCCACCATTAGCCTCCTTTCAAAAAACAAATACCCTGCAAATACTCTGCCCATGTATAAGAACAACTCAGGATAAAATCTCATGTATTCTACATTCTTAAACTATACAAATACTGCTAGATCCATTCTAAAAGCTTCTTAATGGAAGTCAAACTGTCTCTAATGCTGCAAGCACATATGACAGTTACACAGCTTGAAAAACTGCATCTTAATTTAAATATTTTTCTTTCATCATAAGGGCTTACTTCCTTAACCATATTTTGTAGAATTCATTAGGACATTTACACTTTTTGAGTAATGGGCAGTTCCTATAAATTTATTTTAAAAAATGGATGAAGACTGGGGGATCCTCTAAGCACAATGTCCTCTCATATAACAGGGCCACAAAAATCTGCAGGGCTACCATAGCCTTTGGACTCATCCGATGCTCCACAGTGCAAATTGGAAATTAATTTTCTTTAGAAAACAGAAATTTATCAAAATTAAAGTGAAATTTTCCCCGAATATATTTTTTTTGTCACCAGGATAGAGGAAAAAGAAGAAGAAAAACCTGTGAGATTTTATAGTGCTCAATATTTGGAGGGTAAACTTGGAATCCAGGGGGCCCAGCTATAACCTGGGCTCACACTTGGGATTTAAACCTGGCTCTCCCAAGTAAGGCTCATGAGCAGGTCAGCAGGCTGTGTTAGTGTGAGTGTGTATCCTGTGAGAGCTGTTTCACTTTGTATTAATAATTCAATATTTGCAGGGAAGTGGAGAAGAGAGAGACTAATCCTACAGTCTGGTAGTCACACATCCACCTGGGATACTGGGATCCTTCCCTGTCAAAACCACCCAAGAAACAGGAGGGTAGGAAGGAGGAAACAGTGATGCCTCTTGCAGCTTAGCAATTTTCAGCCGATCAGATTAGATCAAAACAGGAAGGTCACTGCCTGAGCACTGGCTGGCAAGAAAACACTCACTGTGACAACTCAAAACTAAATGGGGGTTTCAAAGTAATCCCATTAAGTCTCTTCTTCTTTGAAAGATTGTTTAAAAATGTTTAAAAAAAAACAGAGACAAAAATCTGTTCTCAAAACATCTCAGGATTTGGTAATGATGTTAATAAACTTTTTTATTATTATTATTTTTGTGTATGTTAGATAATCATAGGAAACTACCTGTCCTTTAGTAAATTAAAAGGAATTACAAAAAAAAAAATCCTGCTTCAATGTCTCTCATCTAGAAAAATGAATGAACCTCCTGCATATAGCTGCTTCTGCATGAGGCAGACAAGAACAGAAGGGATGAGGAGGCCAAGGGGAAATGTTATGTGGAAAATACTTTTTCAGTACATGGCCACGTAGGAGCACACTTTTGAACACTGGAGGACAGGGAAGTCTGTCAGTCAAAATTCTGGGCAGCTGCTAGGCCAGGTCACTAACACATCTCAGTTACTTGCTTTTTGTTGGAAACCTTCATCAGACTCAGAGGAGGGAGTCTGCACTCACCTGGAGAAGGCAACCTGCACTGCCCTAACAAACTGTGGACACAGTGCATTTATCAATACCTGGAGAACCTCAGTCCTTTAGTAGACCAACTTCTCGTCCCATGACCTGGTCGCTGCCAGGGCCAGCAGGCAGACACAGGGGCTGGATAATGCTGAGGGTCACCAGTGCTGAGTCAAGGTGCATTTCAGACCCCACCAGGACACCTAAGGGGACCCTGTGCTGAGACCTCCACAGGGCTGGAGCCAGCTCCCACCCCACCCACGGTCACACAGCACCCTGAGTGTGGCACCCTGCAGGACAGGGACTCCTGCCTCACTCACCGTACCTCTGTGCCATGTGAGCATCACTGCCAGTCCAGAATTTACACACATGGAAAAATCCAGAAAGCCTGATCCAGCTTGGCTGTGCGCTGTATCTGCCCTAGGTTTGTGCACGACAGAACAACAATGAACCAGCTGTGCTTTGGGAAAACACACTGAAAACGAAGCAGACTTATTGCTTCTATAATAGTGCTGTCTTTCATTTCAAAAATTAATTCTCTCTTGAGAGGAATTATTTGGAAAAAACAACAAAAACTTACTGACTCTATCAGATAATAAAATAAAACAAGAAGTTTACACACATCAAAATAGAAACCAATATGTTACACTGTGAGCAACTTTCATGCCATAGAGCACTTCCCACCAAGCCTGTAGGCATGTAAGTGGTGTTCCTGCCATTCCACAGACAGGAGAAATAAAGCATGGAAAGGTCAAGTGTCTGGCTGCAGGCCACACGTCTGCGCCGCGGCACAGCCGGGAACAGAAGTACGGCCACCCTGCCCCTTGCTCTGACAAGATGACACGCTCTCCCACTTTTTGTCTTCTTGTAAGCATGCTAGCTCTCCTGGTTTAAAATTGCTTTCCTGCTTTTGGAAATTTGTATACCGCTATACCTGACTGCTGAGCAGAAAGTAGTGCAGCATGCTGCCGAGCTATTGACTTTATTGGCTCTGTGGCTTTCTTTTGTGCAAGGAGTTGTGGGATTGGGACCCAGTAATGCCAACTATCAGAAAGAAATGTTTATATATTGGTCTGTTGCATTTTGCTCTTTCAAAACATAATAAATTGACAGCACTTCAGTGTTTTACATATTTTTTAAATAAGCAGATTTGCATCATAGGTAATGGTGCATCCTAAAATGTAATTTTCTCTCCCCTCTGATGCACGTAAAACTTCAGGGAAAAAAAATTATACTTACACACATACACACACACATACATATACATAAAATAGAGAACGAACTTTTCCTCTGGTCCATTTAGTATTGTAAACCACAGAAGTTCTGGTACATCCTCACAGCTGGGCATGCAGGTGCCACTGTAATTTACGCCACATACATGTTTCAAATTTGTGACATAAGAGACACACTTCTCATAATGCAGCCATTTTACAGATTTTATTAGGCAGACTTATGGTAGGAAGGAATATTCAGAAATTGCAACTTAAATGAGAAAATGTGAATGGTGTTACTTATATAAAATACTACTGCAATAGTTCTTTTATTAATTTTTAATGCACAGCACCCACTGTGACCTCCTTTATTCTTTTCCTGTCAACATGGCAGGCTAGAGAAATTGAAATGGGCTGTAGCTGTTCTCTTCTTGTTCCCCTCTTCCTCCCATTTTGCATAATATTAAAATATAACATCTTATTGGACTGTCACTGTGAAATAATCATTATGCGATGGGCATAAAGATTTTTTCTGATTGTTATCACTTTCTTACTTTTCAGCGTTCTCTAAAAAATTCCAAATTCTATGTAATTATCTGAGGCAAGAATGCAATTTGCCACTGAATACACTCATCTGAATTAAAGTTTGTTTAAAAGTCATCTTTTGCTACATTTCCTGTGGTTCTCTAAGGATAACACCAGTCACAAAAAATATTTTTGCCTGTCTGGTCTCTGATTATGTTTTTGGGGTGAGGTAGGAGGCGGGTCCAATAGAATAACATTTGACTCAATCAGGAGGATGCTATTACTTTTATGTATATTTACTGCTACCTCTATCACAAAGGAGACAAATGTCCATACCAGTGAAGTCAAGAAGCTCATAGTATTGTCTTTGCAGGGCCAAGTTTGTGTTGTCACAGCAGCAGAGTTCACAGGGTCAATAGATTAATACATTAGTGTGTACCGGCACTGGACTGGAGTGTAAAAGTTTTGCTACTGGTTTGAAAATTAACTGTGAAGCAGGACTTGCAAATATGGCCTACATAAGATATTCTTGTATATCTTGAGTAATAGGCTAAAAAATACGCATATATTTGCCTAATACTGTCTATCATTTTTACCACAGTGAGGAGGAAATAACCTTCCTGGAAAAGGTGCACTTAGTGGGAAGGAGGGAGGAAGGCTGGAGATTGGGCTATGAAACATACACTGCATTTGGATTGTTGATATTTCCCCCTGCGATGCCCTTTCATTAGCCTCTGTCTACCGTGGGGCCTGACAATTGTGACAGGATGAAAAATTTGAGGAAAACAGAGGGTCACGAGGGAAGAGATTTCCTTCCCTCTGCAGTGACCCTATTGCAGTATTCTGATGCAGTGCTTTACCATTAAGGAAAGGGCAACCCAAGAGCCTTCACACTTAATCTGTTCCATCTGTCATGACTTAGAAACATTGACCAGCAGTGAGCTTTAAGGACTCGGTGAGACTGCAGACATGATATTCTAGTCCACTACAAGGACCTCCTGATGTTTTGAAAGCCTCCAAGGAAGTACCATGCATCAAAAAGGGCAACACCTACCTGACATGCCACCATATGTGGTCCTCAGTCCTCGACCAACTGCTGGCCAAGGTGTGCTGTCTGCTTTCAGTCCCATCAGTCCTGACACAGTGTTGGTGGCTGTAACCCCATCTGCGCCACCTGTGAAAGGAAAGGTCAGCCGCTTCTTGTTAAATCATGCGTATATGAACAAGAGAGGATAAAATACAGCAGAAAACCTGTGAAAGTCTGAAATAACTAGAAACTCAAATAAACAGCTGGTGTGCAAAAGCAACAAACTGCAAGGGGATACACAGAAAGGTTCTTATGACCAATCCTGGGATAATAAATCTAGCACTAGCTTCAAGGCAGGCTGCATCGGCTGAAAGAGCTGTAAGGGCTATAAGACAGCATGTGCAAACACTGGGGCTGACAGGCAGATCTCTGCCCTTCAGATGTGTGGGACAGAACCTGCTACAGTGGGTGCTCAACACCCAAAGGTACCCCAACACAGCGGCCACCTCCTCCAAGCTTCTGTGCAGCAAGACAAAAGTAGCAATGTGACAAAGAAACAATTACCATGGTTCTAAGTGATGGACACCTACTTGCAAACTTACTTGCTGCCATGTTGTACTTTAAGCTCTAAGGAAAAAAAAAATACATATATAACTTCAAATGGTGTATTTTTGTTTTCTCAGAACACACACATCATTTTCACTACTAAATATGGGAATAGCGGGATTTACAGTGGTCTGGTAAACATATAAATATGACAGAAATAAGAGCATTCAGGGAAACACACAAAAACATATACAATTTATTGTTCACAGTCTAACATGGTTCTCTTCATATATTGCTCTGTTCTAGATGCATGGCCAAAATTAGGAAACCTTTGATTACTCTGCTTATTCTAAATACATCAAACAAAATATTTTAGTATTAGTTTTTGTTGTTATCTGTTATTCCTGAAACATTCCTATCTTACCTCATCCAGCAAATTAGCAATCTGCACAACTTGTGCACTGGAGTCACTCACCTTCCTGCGCAGCCACTCCAATTTTCACAATATCAGTGACATTTGGGGTCAGTTTGGCAAAGAAAGGAATGTGAACAGCTTGTCTAACCCAGCGACAGATGTTCCGTACCAGCTCTGGATCCTGTTCAAATAGGCCAGATAAATATAGAACATAATTAAAAGTAATATGAACAAAAGGTACATTAAGGAAATAGAAAACTTTTTTTTTAAGTGACTATACTGCAATTTTGTGAAATTGCACATCAGACTGAACTTCATCTCATTAGTTAACTTATTTCAGACACATCAAGTAACTGCAAATCCACTACAGAAAGGCTATTTCATGGAAAAAAAGAATTTTTTTTTCCAGAAGACAAAGATTTCACAAAATGTTGCCTTCCCAGAGAGAGGAAAACACCATTTTGGATGACAGAGACTACTTTACCCATTTATTTTAAAAATTACTTTTCAGTTTTAATGACTCATTCTATGTAAGGTACATTAAAAACAAGCAGTATCCTATAAAATAATGTGAATCTGAAGCATTGTCTGATCATGCCTTGATCAGAACAACAAAGATGAACCGAGGTTGCAGGGCTATCAGAATACAATTCAGCATTTCTGAACTCTGAGAACAACTTGGGATGGCCACAGTGTAAATGAAAGATCAAAATCTTCTCTGTTAAAGCCAGAAATCGAAATCGTCAAGTGTTGCCTTTTCCTGATTTCCAGTCATTTACTTCCCTTATGGAATACATCTCATGTAGACAGTAATCAAGTAGCCTTTCCACTGAGGACAGCTCAGTGGAACGAACACCTGCATCTGGCACATACAGGGGTTCTTGTTCAATGTAACTCGTTTCATTTTTCTGTTGGCAATTGATAATGCTCTTCCACAAATACCTTAAAATTTGCAATACTGATGCATGTAGAATGTACTGCATGTTCTGGTTAAAAATTGAATGGTACCATTACAAGATTTAGTACAAGTATTACCTGTGGGTAGGCTAATTGGTACTGCAGCAATTATTTACATTTACTAAGTCTTTATCACTCTCTCAGATAATTAAATCTGTCATATATGAATAATCTTCTCCCATTTGGATATTGTAAAAACTCAGAACGCTGCATTGCTATGTAGTAACTGAGAATGGGATGAGACTAAATGAAAATTAATTTAAAACAATCCAGAAGACACCAAGGTTGCCAGTATAGCGAACACACAGGAAATATCCCCTTGTTGTTTTTCCTTTTTTACACCAATGGTTAAATACAAACAAAAACCCCACAGGCTGTGTTCCTACAAAGTACACAGTGCTTGACATGAATAGTAAAATCCTAAGACTTAGCTCTGGCATCCCAATAAAAACGGTGATCTCCCCGCCCATGCAGCTGCCATGAAATATGTATGAACCCTGCACTGGCAGTATGAAAGTAGTTGCAGCTTTGACTTTCATTTCTGTTTTGAATTTCCTTGAGGCCCAATGCAGAAATGAGAGACCCTCTAGAAGACATGAATTGTATATCCTTTATGTTAATTCTTCTCCTTAGAAATCCTTGTGATAATGTTCAGGATGTTGGCACCACATAACTCATTATGCTGACTTCGTTGTGCTTATAGTGCTGCCATAAAAATTCTTACCCCAGCACACACTAATGCCTTAAAAAATACAATTACTTTAATCCACACTGAATAACTTGCTGGGAGATGTCTTTCATAAAACCCCAATTTTCATCTTACCTAAGACAATTTAACTAGTTTTTCTTCTGTAATAAATAATAATTGACTTTTTTTTTCCCCCTGAAAGTAAGTAAAGATCTTTATTTTCAATCAGTTCTACTTCTCACACACTAAGATTAATGCAATGAATGCAGTGGAATAGTCTTCTATTTCTCATGCTAGTAAACACTTTAAATATGTGATTGCACAGCACATGATTAGACAAAGCCCTTTTGAAAGGCTCACTTGTATGAGCCTTGGAAAATTGCCCATTTTTGGTACCCATAAAATCACTGGTAAATTAATATGAAAATAATTTGAAAATTCAAGTGAAGGAGGTAAAATCTTTCATACTATTTCACTTAATATTCCAAGGAAAAAAAAAGGAATGTTTAGTGAGTAAACATTGAAAAAATGAAACAAAAGTTAAAACAGTGCTTTGTTGCATAGCGAGACAATTACTGATAGAAATTGGAAAGGTGATTAATTTTATGCAAAAAAATTAGAATTCCCATTAAATTTGAGAATTCTGAACTGAAACAGGTATTTCTAAAGATTATTTTTTCCCCATAATGTTTTATCGAACTAATTTGCACATTAAGTAAATATCATACGGAGATAATGCTAACTTAAAAAAATGTCAGTTTACCCTTGTGCCACACCCCAAAGACACACCCATGTGATGCACCTCACTGCTTCCCCTTTCAGTGCGAGCCCTACAATGGAGTTGTGCTGGAACATCCAGATGATCCATTCTTCCACCCTCCTCCTCCTTGCTCTGCCTCCAGCCCCTCGTGCTCAGATTCCTCCCGGTGCAGGAGCGAACACCAGAGAGTCACCTCAGCCCATCCTCTCTCCCCTCACAGCAGTGGCACTGGCAGTGCCCAGTGGTCACAGCCCACGTGTCCCTGCTCCCAGAGGGACTTCTGTCATGAAGTGACTGCCTGAGAGTACCAGAGCTTTTGTGCTCTCCAGACTACTAATGTATTCTCAAAGAGGAATAATATCCTCACCTGGTTTTAGGATTTTTTTTAAAATTCACATTTTCTTCTTTAGATCATTAAGAGAAGTTAATTTATAAATTTCATAATTCTCTATTTGCACTGAGGACTTGGAGAAATGCATTCTAAGCAATCAGATGGCTGAAACCAGAAGATGCTGATGTCACTAGACAGAAAATTTTCATAGGAAATGAATAAACTACGTTTGTATAATCCATGGGAAGTTCACTGGCTGGTGCACAACCTCTCCATAAAAGCTTGCCTGCCTTTAGACTAAGACCAGTTTGCAGAGGTCACACAAGAACACAATTTTGAGAAACCCTAAAGTAATTAGAAATGAGAATTAATTTCTAAATGCAATCACTGACTAAAGAAATGCAGTTCAAAACTTCAGATTTCTGAGAATACTAATTTGTCCCATTCAAAAGTTTTAAACTCAGGTGCAAATTTAATAAAGCGAGTAGCACGATACCAAAAACTAGTTTTGAAGAGGTTATGTACAGGCTTCATTTTGCCTAATTCATTTGACTGACTGAGGACCTCCCACCTACTTAGGTTTCTGAAAGACTGACCCCAATTTACAAATTGCTTTTACCCATTCTTTCTTGGATTTATAAAACCTTCAAGGATGAGCATAAAACTTGTGAAAGAATGAATCTCGAAGCCTGTAAATCACATTATAAAACATACTGTCACTGCTAATACAACACAAATATCTTTTTTCACCCCCATCTAAGTTTCTGAAAGTGCCTGCAGCTTTTATCATTGATAAAGTGGTTGACAAAGTCTGCATAGTTAAGAAATATTTTCTAAAAGGCTTGATGTGTAAAATGTTACTAGCTGTAAAAACAGCTGGGCATTTGTATTCACAAAACCAACAATATGAACTAAATAAAATATTATTCTGCTTAATTTAGTACAGGATTGTAATGCTTTTGGTTCAGAGTCTACCATGTTGCTAAAAATTACCTTCTTACATTACACATAACTGGGTTTGTTGGTTCTCTCATTAATAATGATACAGTGTGATTGTAACAGAATGTGTAGCATAATTTTGCACTGTGTGTCAATCCAGAAGAATGAACAAATGCTCCAATGGACTGTAACATCCATTGCTAGCACACTTTGTTTATCTGCTGTATTTTATTTTTTTTTTAAACAAATCCCATCTAAATAAAAGCTTGCTAAAATTATCATCAGCTAAAACATAATATTGATTCATGCACTGTACCTACAGGAATCTGTTGGTAATTTAATACCATATAAAGTCTCTTTTGGTATAAGCTGTACATCAGCGTGTCGTCTGTCTTCCTGTTAATCAAATACTGCTTGTTTATTCCAAAGGCACAGGAGATTTGAATGTTACAGGGGTTGTCTTTTTACTTCCCTAAGCAACAGTACAGAACCATTTTTCCTGAATATTCATTATAGCCTTGGGCTAGATGAAGCTTTTAATCCTAACTACTCATTGCCAATGGGTAGATATACTAGAGGAAAAACAACTATTCACCTTTTTTTCTAAATGATCACATGATAAGCTTAACTACAACCATAACTATGAGCATAAGTCCTCAGAAATTAAAGCAGCAAGTTGTCTATGATTGCAATTGGCATCAGTAATGAGATGAATCCCCTGTCCTATCACCCCCAAGGCAGATACATCCTGCCCGTTTAAAAAGAAGCGTGAAAATGCTGTGCATAGAGTAGGTCATCTCTCCTTGTGTTTCATGGAAAGAAACAAAACCACGATGAGATTACCACAGAAATGTCTTGCTGCAGATTTTTGGAAATTTTTATTGTGACCTATTTTCAGTGTTCTTGCAGGGCCCTCATTTTTGCACTATCCTGTTACTGCACAATCTTTACACTGTATTCAGAACACCTCTCTGAGGCAGAGAATTACTATTATGCCTGTTTAATAAATGGAGAGAGGAGAGACAGACAGCCTGAGGTGCACCTCCTACAACTCACCTTGCTTTGGTGCCCAGTTTTGCAAAAGTCATTTGAATAATGACCTGAAAAGGTTTGCCTGGCACAAAACTGCATTTGATTCTCTGGACTACCTTAAACCATGAGATACTTTCCACATTAACAACAGAAATATTTTTAATACTAGGATTTAAATAGCTTTTCAGAGCATTTGAATAATGCAAAAGATAGAATTACAACTTCTTTAGGGTAACTAACACGCATTTGTTAACTACGCAAACAGTCCTCGGGAAGCACATGTGTGTGAGTGCACGTACATATACATGCATGCATATATAAAGAATACAAAGAGCAGTCTGAAAGATGTCATAAAAAAGAACAATCTGTTACAAGATTTTCCCTAAGAACTTCATAAGAAAGGTTAACACTCAGTAGAGCACATTAGTTGATCTTGTCTAATTAGTACTACAGAAAATAGACCATATCCTGCAATCTTCAGGCTGTCCCTAAATAATGGTGGCAGTTCTGTCTTACTAAGAACAGGACAAGGACTCGTACATTTGTGGAAAGAATGAAAATGCAACTTTTCTCAGACAAAATCCTGACTTTACATATGTATAACCGCTTCATTACATAGGACTATTGGATTTATCACCCCACGTCACATTGATGATTTGTGCTGGTCCATTATCCTGACCGTGATGATGGGAAGTTCTAGATGGCACAAAAGAGTGTTGCAAGATGCAGTAAGACCTTGCATATAAAGTCCTTAAATCTCATCTATCACTGACTACAATGACCTAAACAACAAAGTTTCAGAAATTAAAATACTTTATCATATTTAATGCAAGAGTAAGTCTGATCTTCCTCATACACCTCAAGTCTTTGATGGCCACAAGACTATTCTCATATATATCTCTTGCCTATGAATTTTATGGTTAAAATAATGCATTATGTAAGCATGTTTTCAATTCTAAATGCTGATAGCAAGTTACAGAGGACTTGTCTTTTTATTAACTTAGCACCCATGAAGCTGACAGCTAGGCAAGAGTAGGCAAGTGGCACCAACAGTCCCTCATCAGAGCACTCCTCTCATGGCAGATTTTCTTTCTGTACTGATTTTTCAGAAAGAAATCTTGTATTCCTGTTGTACCTATTAGCATTGGAGAAATTTTTTAGATGAAAAAATATTCTGCAGTTAAGTCCCTCATTCTGAGCAGTAGATACATTTTTCAAACTAGTACCATATCTGTGGGAAAAGGAGGGAGTGCTTTTATGATTACAAGAATGATGTAGTGTAGGAAAGTGTTTTTAGGTGAGAATTTGCAAGACTCAGCTGTTAAATTTAATACACATACTTCTCTCACTTTACTGTTTCATTCAACAGTAGTCTGCTAGGGAAGAGTTAAACCTATCCTCAGTCAAATCACTGTCTGAAAGCCCAAGAGGACTCAAATGCACCTTCATCTGAAAAGCAAGAAAGGAGAAGAGAATCTGCCCATCTGCAGGTAACCTCCATGCAGCAGGTCCATCCTACTCTCCCTCTGAACATTACGGTGGCACTACCTGCCACAACCTGCAGTGTGGAAAGGCAGGGACAGGATGCATTTGGAGAAGGTTTAGAAAGTGAGTAATGATCATTTCTAGAGACTCCTCACATATTCAATCCACTCTGCTGGCTTGATGTGTACCTATGGATCTGCACCTTTTACAGAGATCCCATAAATGAAATGAGGATGTACTAGCCTGATAAGCTGTTAGTTTAAATATGTCTATCCAGTATTTCTTGTCCAGAAAACCATTAAAAAATCGTAACTTAAAAACAAAACAACCCCCCCAACCCTACCAACAGAAAAAACCCAGCTCTGCGTGTGAAGAATTACACTTTTGCTATTCATTAAAATATGAAGAAAAAGTAAAAGTATGGGAATTCCATCTTAAAGCATTGTAAATCAGTATCTGTAGCCTTCACCACTTTTATACATATATATGTGTATTTTACTATTTATCCTTTCCACAGCTATCTTTTCTCCCTCCTTCTATGAGAACATTGTCTTCATAAAACACTCTCTCTAAAGCTACACAAAATTCCGACCGTACCTAAATACAGAATTACAGTCAATCACTATAGCAAGAGTCACCATTGCAGAAACTCATGGTTAATTTTACTGCCTTCTTACATCCCAAAAGGAGCAGTTCAGGTTGTGCATTTGTCCCCATTCAAACTTAATTAAAGCTAACAATTTGTTTAAAGCCTGTCAAAATAAGGGAAGGATTTCCCAGGACAGAAGATGAATAACTCTCCGCTTCTCATCTGGAGTAAAAATTCTTCCTCATTTCTCAGGAAATTTGACAGCTTTTGGTCAACATCTATTGACCGCAGCTGTCAAAAAGAAAGAAATGAAGCAGTTTAACCTAAGGCAGGAATAACAGTTTTCACAGTTGTATGTGAAGCTATCTATATATATATTAGGAAAAATTTTTAAAAACTGCCTAAATTACATCAGAGGCTTTGGGTTAGCCTGGTCAGCTTCACAAAAAGGTAGCTGCTGGTTGAGAGCTTATATCCCTCCAGCAAGACTCCATGATGTGATGTGAAACCAATGCCACAAAACAAACTTTTAGAGATAATGATAGTATGTGAATTCAGCACTCTTTTCCAGTCAATACTGTATTTCTTTTTGGCATGAGATCCAAAGTGTACTAGTTTAGCAAAAAAAACCCCCAAACTCCAAAATCTCATTAAATATCTTCAATAAAATGGTACAGGAAAATCCCATTCAGGGTAAAAATTCAAAACATCCGAACATGAATAATGTCATATTATGTTCTAGGAGAATAAAAATGTTTCATCCCATTTCAGCCTTCAGCTTTTATTAATTAACTTGCACTTTGAAACAAGAGGTCTTTTCAATATGAAGGGAGGTTGTAGAGGTGGGGTTTTTGGAAGCATTTCTAAATGATCAGAGATTCAGATGAGAAAAATTAATCAAATTCCACAGTTACCATTTAACTAAACTACCATAGCAACAATATGCACTGTGACTATTGTTCACTGATTTAATTCAAAGACATGCTTATTTTCTACTCTCTTACAAACTCTAAAATGCTCCTTTCTTTGAAAAAGTCTTTTGAAACAAGTCTACTGTGTTAATGAACACATTTATGTTGTTTCTACATAGCAAAATGTTCTCTTTATAATTTGAACAAAACTGTAGTATTTTTAAACTGGAAAGATATCATATGGCTTATATAACTAAGTATGTCCTACTACTGAAACAAGAACATTTTTGCTTACAAAATACTGCATATTAAGATGTAGAAGTACAGCTTGGAAAATTCCCATTAGTTTTTGTAGACTACATTAATTCTTTTGGTTACAGTCTTTTCAATTAGGCAAAAACATTACCACTTGAAGACCACATAAAGAACACATTTTTATCTTTAAATTTAATTTTTAAAACCCCAAGATTTTTAGAGAGTAATGACTCCCAATTCATAGATGTTTTTGCCTAAGTAAAAATCTAAGCAAGAACTGAGAGACCTGACTGAACTTTTTTTTTCCTGTGGTAAGTTATAAGAACTAAAAAACTCCTGGCACCTAGCTCCATTCCTAGATGTTTGGACTTTATTAATTTAAAGTAAAGCTGCAAGCAAGGTGTCAAAATTTGATCAGCTGCTCCTTCAGATCTGTCACTGCAAGTTCCACTTGGGGGAGCCTAATTGAGGTTCTCCTTTTCTTCCAGTGATATCAATGTGTCACTGGGCAAAATCAAGTCACTCTGGATTAGGTCTGGGTTTTGGTCATGGCTGAACTGAGAAGTCAAAAGTCTGAGACCCTATCTATACTGAGAGAGATAACAGTGGGCATTGAGAAAAGCCAACAAGGGACTGGGACTCCTACTTCTCAAAGCGGTCACAGGCTCTTCTCAGACTACTGTGAAAAACTGAAAGAACAAATTGGTGCACATAAAAAAACCCCCTTGAAATTTAAAAGCATTTAACGAAATAAACCTTATAGAAACATACAGGGTTTCTACAGAATGAGAATTTCAAGAAATTTTTCAATTTTAGGAGATCCCTTTCTCCCTTTTCTTTCTTACTCTCCTTCTTACTAGTATCACAATTTCTCCCTATGTCAGCTCTTTAATTAGAACATTTGAAAGATGTTAAAAGCACAAGACAAATAACCTTTGATCTCCTCATTTTATTTAAAAAAATGGGAAGAATAACTTGTTACAGTGTTTCTTTATTGTAGTACTCTACTGGAGCTACACAAATGAATGATGCTTAACGTATGACAAAAACCAGACAAAAATAAGCCAAACAAAAAGAACTCGCTCCAATGGGTTTTAACATACCTAATCTAAAAGCTGCCAATTTTAACACAGGTCAGCATCCAAACTCAAGAATACATTTATCAAAGTGCTGTGTGGGAGATCCTCTTTGGGCATCTTATTAGCAGCACGGCACTCCTACATCCCCTCTGAGATAATGCTGCACCTCATGACTGAACACCCGTGTGTGGACAAGGTCAAAAATGAGCTGGAGATTTTTGACTGACCAGTAGAGAGAAGTACAAAACACATATTTGTGTTGGGAGTAAGAACAACAATTAGAGGGAGGTCAAGATCAAGCACAACTGGGACTTGAAAGGTTGGTGGCTGCCTTTAGTCAGCTTTGTAATTACTCCATTTTCAGATCACAGAAAAGCTTTTTGTTTTCTCCCCAGCACAAAGACAAAAACAACTGAATTTTTTTTGAAAACTGATTCCTCTCTCTGTGTAGGTGGTTGTGTCATAATGTTTTTCCTTATCCTGAATGTTTGGGGTTTGTTTCACTTATTTTTAATTTTAAAATGTTAATCTAAGCAATCAGAAGAAGTATCTCTGTTAGAAAACATTCTACTTTTACAATTATGTATAAGGCTTTTTATATGTTTATGGTTACCTTACATGATAGGGAAAAATCTCCTTTTGTTTCATTGTGATAGGTCTGTTAAAACTTTAGCAATGAGTATTTATAGTTATTGATTTTAATGCAATATTAAAGGCATTTAAATCAGATTATTTTCTTTGATTGTCAGAATAAAGGTTAATAATAGTTGGCCTGAAAGGTTGATGCACAGATTGGCAGTTCAAATTAACAAATTATTTGTTCCAATACTAACTGGGCTTAAACAGTCCAAGTGAAAAATAGGAAACTGTCACATTTACCTTTAGGAAACTTCTTGGACACACTGACTGGAAGGATTTATTTATCAACAGCGCTGGTATATGTAAAGCATTCACTAATAAAAATGTCTTTTTAACCCTGACAGAACAAAGTATTTTATCTTGGTTGTTCCTAGCCAGCCAAACTAATGTTTCTCACAGCACTGTAAAAAGTGGTATGCAGCATGATTAAATAATATTTCAGCTCTTTAGTTCATGCAGAGGTCACCTGCTAGGAGGCATAAAGGTTTGATTAGGTTTATGTCATATATGAAATATGTAAAAGGGAAGTGCAGAACTTGAATATGTGAATGCTGCAGCTACAAATAGCTTTCTCTTGTGGTCAGGTAGGCAAGCTCTGTCCCTTCCTATAATATTAAGGCAGAAAACACTAAATAATTGAGGAAAGCATAAACATTTGAAACATGAAACTAGGGAATTTAAAACATATGCTCTGAGAAGAATTTGCCACTTAGTTTTAAAATGGTCATCAAGTGGGCACGTATTCAGATTTGGGCTACTGTAAAGAGCAAGCTTCCCAACAAAGTGTCTAAGTTTACTAGGAGCTGAGGCAAAATTTAAAGAAATATGAACGTAGTCCTGAAAACTCTTGTGCAGGCAGTGAAGAGATTAGTTAATACACTGCTAGTTAACTTTATCAAACACTGGCATAAAACTGAAACCATAAAAAGAAAAAATTATTAATTTGCACCAACATAAACAATCTTAAAATATTACATTTTTCCTGAACAGTTACTTGTTGGTGATGATTTTGTTTCCACTAAATCCTGTTTACCAGATATCATGGTTACAAAAAACTGCAATGCCTTATGGCACAATCACATATCCAAAGGCAATCCAAAGGGCCTGCACATTTGCTCAAGTTTCCTACATTTCCCTTTTCTGAAAACTTCTCAGGGCATTAAAATACAACTTCAAGAACAAGTACAGGTTGCCATTTGGTTTAAAAAAAAAAAACAAAAAGGGTTTGCTCCTTTATGGGAAGCACTCACTATATACTTCATTGCTGTTAGGCTACTGAAGTGTCATTAAAACAGCCAAAATCTTGAAGTGTCATTAAAACAGCCACACAACGGCAGGTCACTGATATTGTGACCAAAATAACCTTCTCTGTGTAATCTGTCACCCATAATGTGAATTTCAGCAGAAACGCTTCCACCATAGTAAGATTGAAAATAAGTGTAAACCCAAATTGCTTCCATGTCTTCATGATTTTCAAGGAAACAGAATCACTTTTACATTTGCTAAGAAAATACATTCTGTAGAGAATACTTTCCTTACATAAATATAAGTCACCACACATAAACAGTATTTAAAACCTTATTAGCAGCCATAGCATATCATTAAAAAGTTTCAGCAAGTTGGTAGTGCTGTTAACATTACTGCCGTATTTATAATCCCTTTTTATTTTCCATTTTGTCTTTTGAGTAATTCAATTAGAAATCCTTCAAAGCAATAACAGTGGATTAAATGTTGTCAAACCACAATATAAAATTACAGAACAGTGTTCTGATGATGAATTTATTAAACTTTGCATTTCAATTCATTTCTCCTTGAGTGTATGAAAAGCAGAATTCTTTAGACAAAACACCAATTAACTGTCATACCTCATTATTAAGTATTGTCTCCTTCTACATGTTACAAAAGATAGAATATATAAGGACATAAAGGACACGTGCAAGAAATCCATTTAAATCACAACATTTAATCACACTTGAATCCTGCAATGGTAACAGAAAAGGAAGTGATTTATCAGGTACTGGAGGAATGTGAATGAAGGAAGGTGAATGATGTCACCCAGGAGTGACCATAAAGCCAGCAAGCTTTTCCTGTTCAGATTTCAAGTGAAATAGCTCATGAGTCAATTTTTACTTTGAAAGCAACTCAGCACAGGGTTTAGTTTATGAGGAGAGTTTTGAAGAAGCAAGGAATAGAAAAAGAAAAGAAAGAGACAACTGACAACAGAGAAGATGAAAAAGGGAATCCAAAGAGGTTGAACAACAAAATGGAATTATCATAAAAGACTATGAACATAAGTCCACAAAACACATCTCCTGACCTGTGAAAATGTGTGCTTAGGTCAACATTTGCAGGAGTTGAAGGAGGCAATCAGGAGCATCCCTTCTTCCTGCACATCCCAGATTGCCTCCCAGCAAAACACTGCCCAGTGCAGCTCATCCCTGAACACACAGAGTAACAGCATCACTTCCTCAGCCAAGGAGTCCTTCTTTCTGAGGGACTGAATTTTTTGCCTCTGCTGAGCTTCTCCCTCAGTTGAACTATCAAGGCTCCTCTTCATATCCATTTGCTTGGGCAGCAGGCAATTCCCCTCCCCAGCCACCCAGTTTTATGGAACTTACAGTGCCTTTGAAACAGTCTGCACTCTGAAAAACACGACTGAAAGAGGTCATTTGGTCAAAATATGGCCCAAAGCAACAGAGGCCAGTGGCAGACACAAAGGCACTGAGATCAGCTAGGACTTATATTCTTAAGAACCAGCCAGAATGCATGCAAGTGGCCAGCGCAAGAGAACAAGAAGACATACAAATCCTGAAACTCCACCCCAAACACCAACACAAACCTCACTCACACTGGTTTATACTGGATTTTGGGTGACGATGTTCATACTGCTGCTACAGCCCACTGTAGCACCACTCTGCTGTACTTTGCATTAATTTGTTGCAATAACTGCTACAGAAGAGAAGAGCAAGAACTAATACTGCCTGCAGGACTCAATGAATTATACTTAACCAGCATATTATTGTAGGCTGATAGTAGAATGTCACATGAACACAGATATAATCAAATTCTGTTTGGGGCATCATTTATTTAAAATACTTCAAGCTCCTTGCTGGCAGAACAACAGCGAATTAGCATGCTATGCTGTGCACCTCAATTAAAAAGCAGCCTCATCTTTCCTATATCCAAGGTACAGCAGAGCAAATCTAATTGTGCCACACAGTCAGCTCTCATCTTTGCAGAGTAACCAGGGCTTTGGGGTGTTTCTTCTTTTTGTTTTTGACAGATTTGTCGTCTTCTGAATGAGGCAATGTAGGCTTTTATGAAACTTGTCTCCTAATTGCAGGCAATAAACATAAGCACAGCCAGCAGCAGAGGCTGTAGCAAGTACAGCTGAAATAAAATGAAAATAAAGGTACGAAAAGAACCACAAAACAAGTTCATTTTACATATAATCTGAATAGTTAAACCACGAGGATCTGGATTTCAGTGTTCACAAGAGACATATACATTCCTTCTTCAATATAAACTAAAAAAAAAAAAATCAAACAATTCCCCAGACCTAGAGATTAAATGCTGAGATTGCTGAGACAGGCAAAGAGTTTTTATATTTTGGAGGTTTGAAGGTATGACTAATTAATGAGAAAGAGTTATATGCCAGGATGTTATTAACTTTTACAATATTTGCTTATAGCATGAGGAATCTCTGTTCTTGCACTTAGTCTGAGATCTCTGAATATGAGATTTGTTGCTTTTGACTTGAGATCTCCTTGTTCATACTGATTATCTTACTCCATGTCAACACCTAAGTCCTAGTGCTTCCTTTTATCCAGTACTCATTTCCTACCCCGGTACAAAGAATGCCGTGCCTTTGGTTAGGAATTGAACTGGGTGGATCCACAGAAATGGTTGTCTGAATGGACTCCAGGAGGGCAGGTACTGGAAGCTCCCACTTGGAGTGGGACTACCACCAACACCAGTGAGGTTGGCCATAGCTTTGCCTGCCTGAGCCCTAAAAACTCCAGATGCAGAATACACAGCCCCTCCATGACACCATGTTCCTGATCTGCATCACCTTGTTGGGGAATTTTTTCCCTAATGTGCAATTTGAAACATTCAGCCTGCAATTTGCCCCTTGCTGTATCATCTGACATGACAGTGAATAATCCTCCCCTCTTTGTAGCTACTCTTGCAGCATCTTTGTCACATCCTCTCAGGTAGTTGCAGGCTGCTCTTTTCCTCCTTCTGTCGTTTTTCACTGCCCACTAGGCCAAGGAGACTCTCTGATATTTTAGAAGACTTTGGGTATCATTTGTCCTAATCGATCTTATTCTAATGGTTCTAGGGAGATGCACATTAAAGCTCTTAGACCTGAAGTTTCATTGTAGCAGGAATGCAAAGTAAATCCAGATTACCAACTCAATTTAGCTATTTATTCATTCTTGGCAGAGCAGCTGCAGAGACTTGTTGACCTTTAAACCAAAATCAAAAAGGCAAACACTTAAATTTGTTGATTTCATGACATTAATAATTCTGAATGAATTCAATGCCACTTTTTAGAAAGATAGTAAGACAAAAGAAATTAAACATCTTTGCATGGTTTCCAGTGAAGGAGTGAAGGACAAAAAATGCACCACAAATACAACACCACAAGTTAGACACTGAAATGTGAGCGCTACCATCTCACATGGTTGATTTATTATTTTCAGGATTTTATGCTAAAATTAGTACAGCAATGAAGTACAGTGGGGAAGGGATACTGTCATTTTTAAATAATCTGCTGTTCACCATATTGTCTTTAATACTAAATGTTTTGTACATATAGGTTATCTGATTCAAAGAAAATCTGTGCATTAGTGCTGGTAAACTTAATGACAAATTTTTAATGATATCTACTTTTATACAGTTGCAGATCGTTATGAAAGAATACAAACCTTAACTTTATTATCATTAATCGGCATTAGTAAATATAATTGACATTTTATACAGAACCAGCTTTAAGTAACTTATTGGCAGCAATACAGATGCCTCTAAATATTACCCTCTGGCTAGCTACGCTGTTTGGGCGCCAGAGTGTCTGCACTAATGACTTGGAATTAAAATCAAATAAAAGCTGAGAACTGTAATTCAGTATAAAAGAAACAGCCATACTTAGTACCAATTTTTATATATATAATTTGGATACACCAGGACCTTTTTTAATTTGCAGCTGATACAAAACAGTGAAAGTGTTTGAGACTAGATAACAAAATAGGATAGAGAAAAATAAATCTGATGTTCCCAGATTTCTACACTTACCCTGTAGGCATACCATAGGAATTGGAATGAGAAGAAAAAGTAGACAGTGTAATTAACCTTTCCTTTCCCTTTTTTTTTTTTAAACAACAAAAAGGCAGAACATGTTAGACATTATAAATAGTAAAAACACCCATTTTTCTGCCATTATTTTTCATCTCAGCAATTTCTGTAGTTTCCTGAGGATTTAATGTGCTTAGGCATGAAAGAGGCCTAATCCTTGAAAAAATTTCCTATGAAGACATGGATTATGTTATCAAAAAGATTTAAGAAAACCTGCTTCACTGTACAACCAGGAAAGCTGCTCTGCCTCTCAAAGCCTCATGCCCTGACTTCCAGATATCGAGTGGTGTTTTTTTTCCTGAGCATATCTGAGCCCTGTCTTCCCCACAGCACCCATGTATGACCTATTTGACTTCAGCTCTGGGGGAAAAAAATAAATAATACTAAAAGACCAAAATACTATCTAGCACTTTTGTATCTTCTGATGGAGCCTCCAGGGGCCACCACACATTGTACCCCCTGAAGGGCTACTGATAAATCTTGTTGCACATATCATTACTTAATCCAGTTTATCCCCACCCTTTGCAACGATAATCTACATTTAAAATCACTATGACTTAATTTTAGCCAACTCTGAGGAAGACCATCAGGATCTAGCTCTCTAAACATGGCTTGTTTTATTCATTTATTCATCTAGAGAAGTTGATTCTTTTCTGAGCTCTCAGTTTGATAAGACAGTTAAGAAAACACAAGAAAATGTTTAAGCAAGAGTAGTATATATTAAGCATTCCACAGGATATCCATATTGTATGGGAAACACAGAAATTTTATTATTATAAAAACATATATGTATATATAAAGTAATCTTCTTTCTTTATGGATCTGATCTCCTCCATGGAGAGTCACAAATCCACACAATAGCCCTGAGTGCCCAGATTTTGCAATTGCTTCTCTGATTTTACGATAACTGAAAGATACGTAAGAACTCTCGTAGCCAGACAGCTCCCTACCGACTATACATCTAAGCAACTTCACATGCATACATTATTCCAACCCCTGAAAGCTGGAAATAACACACACTTAAAAAAATAAAAAAACCCCATGCTTGAAAAGAGCCTGTTTCAGGTTCTATGGGGAACCTCCAGGGCTCTCCCTGACCAGCCTGAACCTTCCACAGCGTCCTGCCTTCTCAGGCAGGGAGGGGTAAGCCAAACTACTGAGTTACGCTCTGCAGACTGAAGGGTGGGAATTTCTTCAAAAACTTATAAAGATGGCTAAAATAGCAATTTGTTGTTGAATGCAATTCAGAGAAAAAAACAGTAATAACTACTACTGTTGTGCTAGTGTTATCCTGGAGGGCTTTTGTGATTCTCTCCCATTTTTAATCATAACTTGAGTAAATGACCACTGGCCATAAAAAGCATCCAGATTACTTTCATTAAAAATAACAATCTATGGCATGGACCAGATTGACATAATTTTGTTCACAGAAAACAATAAAATGCCCAGTGCACTCTGCCTGACAGTATTGCTATGCTATGATAAAGCTATACTTGGGAGTGTGTCCACTGGAAGCATTGCACTGATTACAGCTCCTATTGCCTGCTGGGTTTTAGAAAGTTAATGATTTAGTTATCCAACCACATCTCAGTTCTTAGAAGTTTTGTGTTTAACTGAGGAAGTGAGGATGAAGTAAGATGCTTACTAGCCCTCTACAAAGGGGCCAAGCAAATAACACTATATCAATTTTTGGGATATATAATCATGATTCCCACTCTGCATCCCGTTCCTCCTCTTCTTCCCCCTGTCCCCAAAATGTATTAAGATGGGAAAGCAAGCAAGGTTCATAATTCTGAAACTTTGACAGTCAAACTCTAGAAAACCTCTCCTGGTAGACTGTGAACCAAGATTTTTCAGAGACTTTCCATTCACCACCTTTGGGCATTTTTCAGAGCCAAAACAAATTTCAAACCACAACAAAAACATGCAAAAATCTACAAACTTCAAAAGGCTATTAGTATGAGAATTAGGGTTGGTATGTGTATCTTTTCTTTCAATGGGCAAAACAACACACGTTCTCCTAACTGAAGTCATGGGATGTATCGATAAGCTCTGCAACAGATTTCTGCATGGCACAGACATCAGGCATGGTAATTCCAATATAAACAGTATAAACCAACGGATCTGTAGGTTACAGAACACAGGCTTTTGTTATAAGAGAAGATGTTAACTGAACATAGTACTACCAGAATGTATGGTCTCTTCTGTGATTCTGAAATACAGTTAGGTTCACGTGTTAAAAATTGTGAAATGAAATGTGTATATACCTCATGTCCTTCAAAATCATTACTGACTTATGCAGTAGTTACTAGGTTGTGATTTAAAAGATATCTACAGGCCACTGAAATGAAAATCAACAAATTCTGTCCAAGTGCTTTTTTGAAATTATTTGTTTTCATCATGTTCCTTGTCAAATACATAATGCATTTTTGTTCTCAGCAAAACTAAGCATTTTGTACATTCTCAGTTTCTTTTTTTTTTTTCCCTTTCATCACTAAATATTTAAACACATTCAACCTAAAAATCTCAAGCTGGTAATCTGCTGCTTGTGTCTTGCCCCCTGAGGTGCAACTATCAATGTGGCAGTGCAGGATAGCTGGAGAGACATTAAAGAGATTGTGGTTACAATCCTACCTGCCCACAGGCCAGTCCCATGCCTCGCTCCCCCATACCATGAGGACATGATAAATTTAACTCCAGCGCATCAGCACCAGCAACCTATGAAACATGAAAAAGGAAAAAAATTGCAAAATTAATTTCAAGTAATGTACTCTTTCCTGTAGCACTTACTGTTCATTTTTATAGATTTCTTTAGACATTTGATTTATTTTTCTTTTTTTTATAAGAGAAAAAGCTATGGTTATGATATCCTAAAAAACAAGCATGTTGATCATTAGAGATAAAAACTTGAAAAACCGATGTGGTTTCCAAAAATTATTAAGGAATTAGAGTAAAAAACAAAGTAAAAAGATAGGAAAAGAATAAAGAGTTGGTTCTGGAAAATGCTAAAAAATGAAATGTAATTACAGAGCCTAAGAGCAGCACTGAGAGAGAGGTCTGGCAGTCAGTATTACACAGGTGTTGCTGTGCTCTGAAGAACTGTAACTCAGTAGTAAATTTTTCCTTTTTGCTTTAATGGATTTAGTCTCCAAATTTTCTGCAGGTGCCTGTACTGTGCCATAGCTTTTGTCATTAAATAAATTTGTTTCTGAAGAACAAGAGAGCAATTAAAAAAAAAGTCTATACAAACATATTATTCATGCTAATTCTGTTCATCGCCCTCAATTAGTTACAATTACAAGGGGAAGGAGCCGAGCTGTCCGAGGGCAGTGCACAGACACGCTCCTCTTCCTTTCTGCTGAACTGCTCCAGCCTGACATGAACATCTCTCCTGTTGCCTTCCAGCGGCTCTAACTAGGGTTTTGTTTTGCATTTGCATTTTGTTTTTGCTTATTGAACTGGAGTAACTTTGCCTGCTGTGTGGCCATGGTTCAGCAGCTCCCAAAGTGCGTGAGCAGGGGAGAAGCCATCCATCACTCCCAGGAACGCTCCCCGCTCCGGCCGGCTCCACGAGCCCGGCCATGCCGCGCTGCTGCCGGTGCTGTCGGCCGCCCTGACAAGCTGACCTTTTGGATGAATAGGTCGTCCTCCTGCTGAGACACTGTGGTACCTTCTGGGGCTTCTGCTCTGATGAAAGCCACATCTATTACCTCCTAGGTAGGATGCTACGCATGCCATTAAACATTCCTGCTCTTCAGCTGCGCATTCCCAGGCACCCCAAACTACTGCTGCTCTCCACAGGGCAGACACCAACAACTACTTCTCAGAAGAATGTTTATCACATAGGTTACACATCATTGACTGCATTTAAAGAACCACTTTTTTTTTCTAAAGGAGTAACATAAATACAAGCACAGATTGGAAACATGTGTCTTAAAGTTGGACAGCAGTACCACTGGATTAAAAAATCAGGAGCAAATAGCACAATAAAGCCATCCGTCTCAGTCAGTTTAAAAGTGGTACTGCTTCTGTCAAGCACAGATTCCAAAATATAATTTCATGGTCTATTAGGTAAATAAAGGTATAAATTGAAATAGTGCTGAAGATCACCAAGCTAATTATTGATAATGTTTAATTTTACTTCTCTAAGTCCACAAAGTGACTTTTTTCCTCATAGGTTTAAAATGCTCAAAGAAAATCAAGAAGTGTCATCCCACATAACCACAGGAGGGCTTAGAACACTGAATAAAGAAACAATGATGTCCAAACATTCCGCCATATGAAAACACAAATTCAAGGTATCCACACCTCCATCCATACATATATAAAAGCATATTTAAAATTTAAACATTTAAATCTGAGCTAATGCTAGCAATAATGACAAGCTAATTTTTTCTTTGCTTAAATTTGTTAATACTATGCTTTTAATTTCCTTTAGATACTTTATATGGAAAACACACTTTGATTTAAACATAGCAACTTTGCTTTCCATTCAGGTATAGACACCTTTCTGAATGAAATTAGTGCAGTCTTGATAAGTATCTCTTATACTACTCCCTATGGACACAGGTACATGTTATTAAATAGTTTTTTCCTCAAATTGAATAGAAATTTCAGGTGCATAGTCTGTTTGCTTTTCTGTAAGATTGGATTTATATTATAGAAAACCTGATGACTGCTATTATATATGCTGACTTTCTCAGCTATCATTTTTGAAAGTCTGTATTAAAACTAGAATAGCATTAAATGAGCCCTTTATACTTTAAATATTCAAGAGTTTTATATTCAAAATTTCTTCTAGTGCTGTCAAACTAGTGCGCCTGTAGGCAAGGTAAGATCAAGTTAGGCTCTCAAAGGCAGAATTAAATTTTATCAGGGCATCTGTCATAATATACAGTTTGCTTAAAATGCAAATAAAAAGTATATAGATTCAAAGACTAAAGGCTTTCCAGCTACTGCTTAAAAATCCAAGGGACCATTTTTATGGAACAGATTTCCTTTAAATTTACATTTCCATCATTTTAATGAAAATGCAGAATAAACAAATTATAATGGACATGTTTTAAATTCTCATTTTTCACTTTGAATCTATTTCTTTCAAGAAATTCCTTACTGCAGCTCTTGTTTTTAAGGAGAATTAAAAAAAAAAAAAAATACACAGAAACGCATTTAGGAAACCATTACCTCAGCCATTTTTGAAAGTTCAGTCCAGTCCTCCCTGTTATAGCTGCACATGATGCTGGCAATCAGAACCTGGAAAGAGCATGTATGCATTATATATCGTTTTACACCATGTTAGCAGATTTTGTAATACTGTACATTACTGTGACTCTAGACATGGACTGCACAGCCTGCATATGGGAACTACCAGCTGTCTGCCAGGAGCTATAGAGTGAAACACAGCTGCAGACTTCACTGGGGACAAGAAACAGTGAACAAACTCATCTATTGTATCCCTGGTCTGTAAAGAAGGTCTATCCATGTGCATTCTCTTTGTTGTGTGACACAGTGAGAACAAAGTCTGTCCTACACACAGAGCCAACCACGGAACTGTCAAGACATACTTGTTCCTGAGGTCAGAGGAACGAAGTCGTTATTCACCATAAATACAAATGAAAGAAGCATTTTGACTATTCAGAGGTAGGTGAGACATCAGTGCGTGAGTTTACACTCTAATGTGGCAGTGTATGAACACAATATTCCAGCTGACTTCAGGAATCCAGCACACACCAAACCCTGACCTCTGGAGTCTCATACCGTGCAACTTTAGGACAATGACAGCCAGCCAGAACTATTTTGTGTCCCAGAGGCAACAACAACTGCCTCTAGCTGCTGCTCCCTCTAATGTATTTTTTTGAGGTTCATGTTTTTAGGTAAAATAAGTTCTACTAGGACTCTTCGGGGTGTGGAGGGGCAGCTAGACACACAACTTACCAGTTGCATACAGTGCTATTTACTGTTAAATGAATGTTAACTACTCCTCTGGTCAATGACCAGTTCAAGTGACATTGCTAATTTCTATTTAAGACTAAAATAAAATCATGTATTTTGCATCCAAAGATCAGACATTGAAATTCTGAAGTTGATACATTTGAGGTAAGATGAGCAGAGAATTCAGCCCGGGAATTCCTGCATGAAGAACTTCTTGGAAGAATGATGTTTGGAAGGAAAAAACAACAGAGAACTATATTGCAGCAGCTGAAAGGTTAAATCAGAAAAGAAATCATAAAACTTAATAGAAGTCTACCCGCTCAGTTTGTGTTCAAAGCAACACTAGCAGAGGAGAACAGAGAAGCATCTGGCCACGCTCTTATTTATTTCACCCTCTTACATGAAACTTTCACATGAAAGTTTGATCGACAGGTAACATGACATTTGATTTTAATCTTTTTGTTTTCCAAACAAGTTTTACTGTCATCATTAATATCTAGGGTGGGCTTAATCTGTCACCCCCTCATTTTAACACTTCTCTTGAACTTTCCCATAATGCTGAGGGTTAATGACTCATTCACTTCAAACAAATACTGAAAAGCATGGTGTAGAAAAATTGTCCAACACACACAACTGCTGAAACTGTAAACTCCCAAATTATCTCCATAAGAAGGAGGAGATATGTAGCATCTTCAAAATGGAAGGAAACACACCTTGAAAAGTAAGGCAGGTATGGAGAAAATTGGACCTGGTGAGGTTACATTCTACCCATTTAAAAGGACAATACCACTTATCATCATTATTTCCATTGTTTTGCTCTGATGAGTCTCTACAATCAACCCACATACCTGCAGACTGCCCACCCACCCACCCTTCCTTCTGGCTGCTGTTTGCAGGATAGGAATCTGGTGAGAAGGGAAGTGTTTGATGAAGTGCCTGCCTTGCCTGCAGGTGCCCATTTGTGCTCACCTCTGGCAAAAAGATAAGACCAAACTTTTCATTAAGCACACACAGTCATCACTGCCCATGCTTTTATTCCACTCTGACAGGGATAAAGTGTCTCTCTCCTACACCATAATTTTTTAAATTGGGAAAAACCTTTTATAGCTATATAGGTAAAATGTTAATGAAACAAAATTTGCTCTGTGTCCTGTTTGAATATTCAAGATAAATTGAGTGCTCTGGAAATAAACAGAAATCTCTTTTAAAGAACTTTAATTTTTAAAAGCAAAAATTGTGAAAAATCTGTTGAAGAAATTATATATGAGAAAAATTTAAAGCAACTGGAATTTATCTAGAAACCACATCTTGTCAAATTCATGCTTTTTAAAACTAACTAAAGCAAAAAAACAACCCAGCAGCTCAGACACTGACAACATGATAAGGATTTTCACAGTTGCAGTCACAATCCAAAGCACATCAGAAATCTGCACAATTGAGCTTTAAAACAAACCAAATTTTTCAGTGGGAAAAGTTGTAAGACAAGGGTGGCTGACTATATTCATAAGTAGTTGAGTTAGGTTACATCAAGTGCTACTAATGAAATTTGGAAATTCTGCTGGGAATGTACAAAAGAGGAGGAACACGATCTGTGATGTTTCAAAGAGCTGTTAATTAAGACAACATGCTTATTTAATACTGATTAGTTTTAGGATTCATATTTAAAATTAAGCCAATACTTTTTGACAGAAGCATTAGTTTACAATAACAAAAATAACTGAAAACAAAAATTATGTTTCTGCCATGACTGTTCACAGGAGAGCCATGATCTCAGAGGGAATAATGAAAATTTAGAATTAGTAGGGATTTTATTCTTTTTTTTTTCTCAGTGTTCTCTTATAACCGGAAAATAAACTTATTTCCTAGGTGGAAAAATATCCCACAGCACTCTGTGTTAACAAAACTGTCCTTCCCCAAAACAACTTCACAGTCTTTTCATTTGGAATCAGTGCCCATGACAAAAAAATAATCACTGTCACGTGTGAACATTTAGGGGAACTATCTGTGATGCCTGAGGTTTGGATCTACTCCTAAAATCACACATGGAAATTTATAAAGAAAATACAGACTATTATCTCCTACTACCTAAAAGAGAATAGCAAGAAGAAAGTAAGAATTAGAAGTGATAAAATGCAGAGGTTTTACTGGAAAGTAATAAACAAGAATTGTATCACATTTCAGCTTCTTAGTCTCTTCTCACTCATTTTTTCAGTGCCTACAATGCCATGTACCACATTGCCACCCCTGCAACTTTAATAGCCCCAAACAGCTGGTATCTCATGAAAGTCCAGCACATGGCCCAGCCCAGGAGCATCTGCAGAGGGCACATCCTTTCTTTTGATTCCTGAAATTTTCAGTGGCAACCTGACATGAACTTAATTACAGTGGTTTGAGCCACAAGTGTGAGGCTGCACCATGCTTCCCAGCTTACAAAAGTAGACTCCTGACAGATCTTACAATGAAGCTGCTGCTAAAGTGTAGTAAGTGGTAAATGAAGGTTGACTAAATTGCAGCTTTGTCATAGCTGGAGTGTGGGCTGCCTGCAAACCGTGCATGATTGAAGCACAGTGGGGACCACTGGCCCATTTCTTACCACAGATCAAAATCATAGCTGGTATTTGCTGTTCCCTCTTCTCCTCCATCCAAACTGCTGCTTTGCCTGGTGTGGGAGATGCTGCTGCCCTGCCCTGCCCCGGGGAGCAGAGCAGCCCTGCGGACTCTGTCCCTCCCTGACGATCACTGTGACAGACGTCACCAGACAAGGGCTTTTCGCCCCGACACCACACAAGGTGAGAGACAATTTCTCCAAACGCCTACAAAGGGACAAATGCTTGTTTGCAACAACACACACTGTTCTGTGTTCAGAATTTTCCTGATAATTCATGGAACAAAAAGGTCCACAATAAAGCCTGTTTTTTGTTGGAGGAAAGGGAGATGGAAGAGGGAGGATATGTAATGTACCAGTTAGGACACCATTATAAGATGAATATACTGTAGCTAAAGCAGTAAAAAGCTACATTTCACACAATTCTGTGACTAATGCATTAGTAGTTGTTCTACTTAAAAGAACAGTGACAAGGTACTTCTCATAATCCTTAAAATATTTTTCTCCCTGTTTATAATAATCCCCTGGAAGCTTCAAGTAGAATCTATTTCCCTTGTGAATGATTTTTTTTCTCTTCCATTATCTCTGTGTGGATGTCTCATGAATGCAATATCATTAAAAGAAATAAAAAGGATGAGGTTTGCCACTGCATATGTTTCTTAGTGATCTTTCTTTCCTAACACATGGAATTCACTGCAAGAGGTTGCAAAACAAAAGGAAGGAGAAAAAAACCAAAAACTGGGCCTAGTTTGGGTCACATCTATTTAAAGCCAGAGAGCAGTAAAACTCTATGTTGACAACTACCATTTGTCCAGCACTGCTGTGCAGGGAGTAAGGGAGTTTCAGTACACTCAGATGGTCTGAAAAAAAGGTCTCAGGGGTCTGGATTTAAATGTGAACACTGTCAATTCCTGCAAATTTAAGAAAAATTCTCAACATATAGAATGAAATCACAATCCTCTACCCTCATGCCCATGATAACAAAATTTATTTTGGTCATCTCACACAGGCCAGAGCCTGTATCTGTTCCTAACTTACCCTTCCAGGCCTGTGCATAATCTCCCTGCACTTCAGGAAATACAGCCACCATATAGTTTCTGCTTTCTCTTCCCTGCCTCTCCCCTCCCATTGCTGTACCAGACTTGAGGGCAGTTCTGCATCATGTTCATAGATGCTCTATTTAGATTCTGCTGCTGGCCACAACATGCACCCCTCTTTGATTTCTCAAAAACTGACAAAAATCCACAGTATTTTATTTTTTATGTGCACAGTCCTTGCAAAAATAGAAAGAGATTCTTAGCATCATCTTTAAAAGACTGCGCTCCCCTGAAAGCTGTAAAATCAAGAGGAGCTTTCAAGAAGGCTGAAGGATTGGGTTTTTTAACAGCTACTTGTTTGGGAAGCAGAGATAAGGAACAGGATAATTGGTGTGTAAAGAGAGGGTGCAGAGATGGAAGACTTTATTAAGAACCAGATTTAAATACCCAAAAAATTACTGCTGACCAAGCTAAATTTCAAAAGGTATTTGTGTTTGGCTCAGATGGAAAGACCTCAGTCTTCCTTTCAAGACATGTTTCTTCTTCTAAAACAACACAGTACAGCCTTACCACATGACCTGCTTAGTCTGAACAAACTCAAACATTTTAAATCAAAATTCCTCAGGGAGCATTTTCTAAGAAGGAGCTTGGCAGTGAAGATATAATCTTTCTAGACAATGGCAAAAATAAGATGTTCAGTTCACCATTCACCAGTGGAAAAGGTACCTACATCTACACAAACACACAAGGAGAGGAGAACTTCTGGGCAGCTGAACCACTGTTTCACGGAATAAAATCACCTATCTGTCAGAATGTGGGGTACATGCACTCAGTTGTGACCCACACCACCTCTCACCCACACATCAGGACAGGCTGATGCACTGGGAACCTTCCTGAAGGTCCTGCACAAGTGCAGTGATGAGAGCACATGGTCCACCAGGTGCTTGGTGAGAAGTTAACAAAGAATGGTTTATAGGGCACTCCTATATCCAATTTCAATGACACAATAAATAACCTTGCAAATATCAACATGGAAAAAACACCTGCTGCAGATGGACTTCTCATAGTTCTTCACACATGTAAGTCAAACATGCGGGCCACAGGCCAGACTGCCCTCACAACAGCTCTTAAGATGCAGTCTCAACAGCAAAGAGCAGTGAGGTAATAACAACAGCACCATGGGGTTTTTGGGTTGGTACCCATGTTCTGCCTTCTCGAAACTCACACCAAGAGCCTTCCTCTCTAACTCTGCCTCTTGCACAGCATCAGGTTCAGGACAAGTCACAACTGTGTCACATCATGCCAGCAGAAAAGTTCTTGGAGGCTTTATGCTATTCACTGCTGCCTGTGGCTGCCTTCTGCTTTCCAAAATGGCCACTGGCTGATGAAATGATCACCCTGAAAACAATAGAGCCAGAATTACCAATGTACAGAACACTTCTAACACCCACTGTACAAGACAAGAGTACAAGAGCAGCAAACATTCTGTACTGCACAAATATGCTCAAATGTGCAGTACTGAAAACAACGGGAGCACAAACATTTGCTGCTGTAAAAACAACCCTCTGGAAACCAGCCTGATTTTGATGCCGTGTACACTCAGCCTGGTTTCTCTTTTTTTGTACATTCTTGTAAATTTTGATTTGTTGCAGAACTGAAATAAAAATAAGCTTCTTATTAAAAACTACCTAGAACATCAAATCCCATGCAATAAGAAAGTTAACAATTGTAAAACCTGTCATGTCTCTGAGAAGCAGAGGAATTATCTTGTTATCAATTTAATAATGGAACACCGAAGTAAATGATGCCATCCACTGACACCAGTAACACTGTCTCTCCTGGGAAATTCATGTTGGTAGGAACTGTCAATCTAGATGGATATGGACATATGAAACATTGTACCTTCAGTCCATAAATCTATTCTTTCTGCACTGCCTTAATAAAAAGATTCTGCATGATGATAAAGCCAAGCAATGCAGAATGTCTTGACACTGCTGACCTGCAATTCTCCTTCTCTTCTCTCTTCTTTTTTCAGGGAATTTACTCTCCAGTAAATAATTTAACAATCTCTAACCATCCACTGTTTTCCTCCTTCACTTGCACTTAAAAGACATATATTTGAGAAAATGAAAATAAGACAAGTAGGGGATTTTAGTATGTTTGTTATTCAGCTGTAGCAAACCCTTTCTCTGCCTTGTTACTTTATAGTGAGATCTCCGAACGTTTTTTTAAAGTGAAGGGCAAGTTAGATACAACAGAGCAACACAAAAACAGGCCAAACATTATCACTACACAACTAAGTCTAGTTGATAAAAGTTTGAAAATACTATGATTTGCTCTGTATCACATAAAAGAAATCAGAGTAAGCAGAAAACGGCAAAGATTCGATTCTCAGGCTAAATGGAGATGCTTAAAGGCAAACACTTTCACATGATGACTCTGCTTCTATCAATGACACCCACCTATTTAATGAGATTATTTTATGGATTTCTGTGAGTACACTGGGCTACAACTTCAAAATCAGGCCTAGAGCTGTTAGGTTCTAACACCCTCAGACAAACACAACCCAAAAGGTATGAACAAACCTTTTTATTTGCAAAATGACACAACATTGTGTCTTTGATGGGAGCACAAGGCTAAGCAGGCTGCTCTTTAGAACTTGATGCACCTGTAGAAAAACAAGGGAAGTACTTGGTTTCTTAAGTGCTCCTCTACCACGTCAGACTCAGCACCACATCAGCACTACCAGGGCAGCAGTTGAGCTACTGTGCCCTTGGTCCTGCTTACACAGAAATGTACAGGCACAGATCACAGACATGGAAAGTGGGGACAGATTCAAAAGCTCACCTAATGAGAGGCCTACTAATTCACAATGCAACTGAAAAAAGTGAATGGTCAAGAAAAAAAAAGATCTGGTGCATCTCTCATGACTCAGGGCACTCTAATTAAGAAGTGGTAACTTCTGAAGGGTGAAAAAGCAACCATGGAATAAGAGTTCCCCAAAACATACGTACAATGAAAGGGAATACAGCACCTGTATGGAGTACTTCAGGGAAACTCAAATATTTAACATGATTAGAAAAAGTATGTCAATTTTATGACAGACTCTTGAAAATTTTAGTACTTCAGGTAAACCCTTCAAATTACATTGAAAATTACCTATGTGGCTAAAGACTTCTCTGGAAATTTGATAGAATCTCTGGGATTTTATTTTTCATAGGAAACCTATCCTAGTTCAACCTTTAGTCTCTTTGGTAATGACTGAAAACAAATACATGAGTGAATGGAAATAAAGGCTGAATTCAAGAGAAGAGTGAAGACAGATACTAATTTTTGGCAGCACTTCTTTCTAACAATGCCTGAAAGTCCTTGTGGAATTGGCATACCCCTGCTGTATTTCTGTACTTTCCACACTGATTTAATATAAAGAGAAAGCAGAGGAGGCCAAAGCAATATTGGAGAAGCTAACAGAAAAAGAATATATCTAATTCTATGATATTTCAGACACATGCTATGACCTGTAGCAAAAGCTTTACACCAGGGTGCTGACACATTATTGATTCTCAACACCACGTAAGGAAGACAAGGCTGGCAAAAGGCTACACAAATTTGTGAATTTTTTCCTCCACCTTTAGAAATTTTTCTCTTATCAAATTCTCTGCCCAGGTACACACAGTCCTTTTTACCACAGTTCCTTGAGCACCTCGCTAATTGTTGCTCTTTATTCTCACAGTAGCACAGGCAACTCTCTGCAGGGTGCCCCTCTGAGAGGGGAAGCCAACTGGAGAAAAAGATGTTCAAGGCATGTAGGCTGCTCCCACGGAGGGAACGAGCAGCTGTTGACTGAAAGGAACCCTAAGATCCCTTCCAGACCTTGGCTGCTTCTAGATACATACAGATGTATTTCCCCTATTACTTAGCAGCAAAGCTGCTTAACTTACTGGAAAACAAATTCAGCAGAAAATATAAAGAGACAAAATACAGAATGAATAACTTCATCAGTTTCCTAACCCCTGCCCTCTGTCAGCTATCAATTCCCCAGGTCAAATCTGTCTCTTTGCATCTCTGAGAAGTCCATCCTATCTCTTCTCTTGTTCCATCACCCCCAGGGCTTCTTTTAATTCACTTCCTTGGATTTTGAAGGCTCCAGAAAGCTAGAAGTACCAGTACCAGTCGAGGAGAAAATTGTGACTCAGAGAGCAGAGAGAAAAACCCCTCCCTTTTTACACTTCAGAGCCCTGTGATCTACTTCATCATGTGACATTGCTGGTGCCAGAGGGATGCTTGGATGGAGCAAATGATTTTGTCAGCCAGGTTGCATCCTCCACAATTCACCCACTCTCTCTCTGTGCACCATCATCCTCATAGTGTTGCACTAAAAAGCACTGATAATTTACCTGATTTTGTACAACCACTCTTCAGTTAGGCTGTTCTGGGAGGTGAGGGTATGGTAGTTAAGAAGATGTGTAGGAACAGGCTTTAAGGCTCGTCCTATCTTCAGGAAATTATCTAATGGCTTTAAATGACAGCTGCATGGGGGAGACCTCTCAGTCCCTAAATACTATTTGTATTTAAATACTATACATAAATAGTATATAAATACTATTTCCCTAGGTATTGGTCTAGGTATGGGACTTCACAAAGAAGAGAGGTTCTTCACAGGCCCAAACCTGCCTGATCAACGGAGCAGGCTCACCTCATGACCGGAGACAACCTGCAAATACCACATGGTTAAAAGCATGGGATCTTTTTGCTGGCCAAAGCAAGACCAGTGGGATCCATCCCCACCAAAACCTTTCATTTAGAAAAAAATGTTTCATGTATAAATATTTCTATGGTGAAAATTACAGTAAAATAGTCCATTAGCAAAGAAAGGAACTCTGCTTTCTGGCAGGCACAGAACTTTTCAAGAAGTGAAGATGAAAATCCATGTTTTCTGTTGAACTTGATCTCTTCATATATCTTTCCTATCATCCCCTGGTATTTCCCAGCCAGGCCAAAAATTCAGTGAACAAGAGTGCCACTATGCATTGAACCTCCTGATGGCAGGTCTGCAGTGCTCCCATCTGTGGTATGATCAGAAAAGTCTCATGAGTGGGTAGCTTTTTTTTTCTGTGCAGACATTAGAACTTACTTAAGTAGCTAGCTGTTATGTCTGATGACCCAAGTAGTTCTTTGGCTACACTCCAGCAGCAAAGAAGATACAAAATTAAGGGCTGTAAGTTGGCAGTTACCTTCTGACTAATCTTTCCTCCTCAACTGCCAGTTCGATCCACCTCTTCATATTTTAGGGAAGCTCATGTGAAGATGCTGAGAAACTGAAAGAGGCCTTACTATTTTCACTGTATATGTGGAAATTTAATAAAATTGTTACCTAACTTGTTCAGCATATTGCTATGTGATTGGACATTTTAAAATTAAAATGCATTGAATTTTGTACAGGTTTATAGCCTTGTTCAAATGATCATTTAAATGAAAGCACTGAAAAACCTAATGTTGGTGAGATTTTTATCAATGACCCAGCTGTGAGTATGTGTGTTCCCAAAAAGATAAACTGAAAATAAATCACGTGAAGTGTGGATGCCTTTGGCAGAATCAAAGGCAGAAGTCCTTCTAGGAACCAGAGGCGTGCTGAGAGCACACTGAGAGAATGCAAATATAACACACATGCATTTTTAATACCCACCCTTTGCTTTAAGATGCACATACTGCACTCAGGTAAGAATCTGAGGTACCTATAAAATCACACAATCTTTAGATACTCTCATCTGAGCTGGATATAACTTAAATGAAGCATTCTGCAAGCATATTCAGATTTTAATACAGTTAGATAGAGAGCATAAATGGCTAGGTGGCCAAGAATGGTGTGCCTAAGAAGTTTATCTCATTACACTGCAAGAATAGTGAAGCAGATTTTTATAAATGCTACCCTGAAATTTAGGAATAGCGCTTCAGTATTTTTTTTCCAAATATAAGACTTTATTTAGCTATTATGTATAGACAGAAAAAAATAACATAAGTACAATTTTATAACAAAAATATTAAACATAAAAAGGAGTAAAAGAAAATTAAACTTGAAATAGACTAGGAACACTGCACTTAAAAATGAGAGAAAGATGTAAAAATAAACCAGTGAAAAAGCATTCTTCCTGAGATTTGTGAGACTGGGAAGGGTAGTGGCAGGAGATAGGAGAGAAAAGCACTCTGCTGGTTTCTTAGTTTACATTTAACCTACGTGGCTCACAAGAAAGGATGTATTTAAGTCTCCCTTAAACAAGTCTTTAAAATATTTATTTGGGTTTAAGTGTTCAGTAAATAAGTACTTGCTGTCACACACTTCCTTCAACACTTAAAAGACCATCTCCACTAGCTCTGCATACAAGGTTTCAACAAACACGTTAATGCTGATTTATGAGTTACCACTCATGGGCACACCTGCAGCCAGTGCCTGCTCTAGTGCTCTTTGAAACCCATAAAATAGGAGGTAAGGCTGGTTTGCTACATCCAAAATGGAAGAAATTCATATTAACTTGAATCAGCCTGTATTTGCTGCAAGTTCCCAACCGTGGTAGTTACCCCACTGGCACACTGCAGTTTGCTATACCAAGGTAATTGGCTGGCATGTCCATGTACACATAACCCTGTATTAGACTAAGACTATATGAAGATAACAAGATTGCTTAAAAAAAAAAAAAATTAAATATGAGGGTTAATTGAGATCTAGAATATGGAAATATGACAGATGTGAGAAGTTTAGTGATGAAGACTATGTAAAAGTTGATGATCATAGTTCTTAAACACAATGTGCATAAAAAGTTTAGAAGCTACCAGCAGTATTGAGGGTATAGATTAAGATCAGTTCAGAGCCCACTAAGAATTCTGCTAATCTACATGTTCCTCTTGGTAGATAAAGAAAAAAAAACATCTTGGAACACTTTATTCCCACATCTCGCTCAGAATTTGAGATTTTTCCCTAGCCCCCCTCCCCAGAAAGCACAGGAGGCTGGGATATAGTCCAGCTGCTGTCAATCATGCTGAAGAGCTGGCTCTAATTGTGATAGATTCAAGCATGTGCCTCTGCCTTTCTTGTCTGAGCTAGAACAAGTCTGCAGAGAGCCAGCTCTCCTACTACCAGCACAGTTCAGAGCAGCAAACGCCGCACTTGCTTCTGAACAAAAATAAACAGTTTGATGGTATAACTGCATCTACACTAGGTTCTGCCAGGACAGCAGTTAGATGCCATTTTATTTTTAGTATTCCTAGCCTACATAAGTATGCGAGCAAGCCTTTTAAATATAGACCTAGCCTTCATATTTTTCTTCATTAGAGCTCTAGCAGAATGCCTAAAATGTAAACCACATCACAGAATATCCAGAATATGGGCTACAGGAACAGCATATACTTACTACTTTGCTCAGGTATATATTCACTTTTCTATTATTATTGTAATATACACTACATAAAAGAGAAAAAAAGCAGAATTATCTAAATCACATATGCTCAGTGCTTCATAAAAGACTAAAATCGTATCACAGACAGTAAAATTAATGTCAAAGGTACTGTGCATTTTAGAAGATAAAATTCTATAATTTATCCAATTGCCTATGACAAACATGAAATGGAAATTAGGAAGATGTATTTAGGGGATATATATTTTGCACAGATAACCAGACTAGCAGAATGCTGTAATTTTTACAAACTTTAGATTTTAATTTTGATGGACTGTTGACTGCTAATAATTTTTAAATTTTGCCATTATTTTATTTTTAAGATTTATCTTGTAACATTGCCACAAGGTCATTTTATCTCCATCTAACGGCATCTATATCTTAATATTAAAACAATAACTACCCAGAAAAGGGCATTTCCCAGGGAGTAATGACTGGCTGGGAGGAGTTGATGGCCTGAGGCACTGCTGAGGGCCATTAACCCTGGCCAGTCATTAATCGCCAGGAAATGCCCTGCACCAAGGTTGTTATAGCTATTTTAAGCACAGATTGAAGGGGGTGAAATGGACATCTGAGCATACAGGGGGTCTAATGCATGATGCCATTTCCTTTGTTGCAGTTTATGGAGGACATTTCTACAATCTACAATCCTGATTCCCATCCAGATCACACAGATCGTTTTGGAGCACTCTATTACGCACACAGTAACTCACCAAACTGAGAAAACAGTTAGGATTTTTAAGAGATTGTCGTTTCCCTCTAAATAATAGCCTGCATATTCACACTTTAATAAGATGAAAAGAAATATGCAACTCTTCATGTCACTGTCAGCAGAATTACATTCTAGAAATATCTTTTTAATCACACTGTCTTTATGTTTAGGGCATTTCCTTTGTCAATACTCCTACTTAATGACCGCTCACATATCTCTGCAGAAAAGGAATTTTTAGCAGCAACTGCCAAAGCACATCCTGAAGCAGCTTCTGCTGATGCTAGCCATTAAGGAGTTTGTCTTTTCCAGTAATCAAGCAGATTGGGTCATTTTCTAGGAGATGGTTGGTGAATTATTTCAGAAACTGCTTTAATTTTGTCCTACTTTTTACCCTAAGGCTAAAGTTTTAAAGATGGTTCATAGACCTCACAGAACTGTGAAAATTGTTCTTTTTTTTCCAGGGATCAATAAATCACTTTTTAAATCAAAAAGGATATTCTTAGCATATGTACAAATAGTCTTCTGCCTTACTGAACTACTCACTATTTTTCAAACCCTAGCCGTGACAGTAAAACAAACAAAATAAGTCACGGCTTTATAACATGCATAGGAAAGAACTACAGTTCTCCACTAAACTAGTCTGACGTTTCTCAACAAAGCCATAGTTTCCAAGTGCAAAACATAAAAGACCTCACATTTTTCCTCAAGGTCCTAATTTGTCACCACAAACATGTACATCTGAATCATAAATTGATTGTAAATATCTCCGTGAACTTACCATGTTGTCCTATTTTCAGTTACAAATTGCAGTTTCCAGCAACAGATAACGTGCTTTCTTAAAATAAAATTCCCTCAAATTGATGGCCAGAATACGTATTTCCACTTCTTTGCCAGATTAGTAACTGTATTTTTTAAAAATTTAGAATAAAAAATCCCCCAGTGGGAATATTGTGCAGTTGGGATCAAACACTATGACATGTACTGCACAGTCATTTGAACATGCATGATCAGACATTGTCTCTGGGTAAATTTTTAGCAGATTTTCTTGTATCACTGGATTGTCTGAGGTGACCCTCTGGAAATGGAGCAAATCTTAGTGAATTGAAAGCAGCATCTCAATTACAAACCCGTTAGCACATCATTTCAGACTAGTACAAAATAAAATATATACATATCAGCTTCAGTTCCAGTAATGTAGTTACATGCTAATCAGGTTGTCAAAACGTGATACAGGAACAGTGGTCCAAAGGCTGAGACAGGACTGGGAGGCAGAGAGGGCTTCTAATCTTGGGTGCCAACCTAACAGCTCCTCTTTGTGCACTGACAGTGTAAATCCACAGGAATGGTTACGCAGCTCAGTCCCCTTTCTCCCACATGCACCAGCAGCAGCTCCCTAGGGCAAGCTCACAGTAGTATTTCCCTAGAAAACTTGCCCAGCTTTTAAGAAATCTGTGGCATACGAATTCCCTGAGTCAGAGGTGATGCTTTCAAATAGCTTTTCCAGTAGGTTTTTCTCAACCTGTATGTACCTCTGGGACTGGCAGTGGCCTGTAAGAATGAGCTCCACAGCTGCCGAGCCATGTGGTGAAGAATCTCCTATCACTCATTTCCACCTATCACCCTTCTGGTTCCAATCCAGAAAGATGTGAATCACACAGTATATTCAAAATGTGAAGGGGGAAAAAAAAAGAATCAACACGCTGGCATAGTGATGGGTTTTGCTATGTTTTCTTCCTTTCCTAGAAATTCTGTGTTTGATAAGCTTTATTTCAATGTTATTCAGCATTAAGCTGAGATTTTCATAGTGCTCTCTTACTGTAACCCCAGTATAGTTAGCTTGCTATCACTCACTGTACATATAAATTTATCACTGGTTTATCCCATGTGCATACTACTTTCATTTTTTTTTTCTGGAAGTTCATTGGCCAATCACTCAGTACTGCAAGATTCTTCACAACCCTTTTATGTCAGCTCTCATCTTTATCTCCCTACATTACACACTATTATCAGCAAAGTTTACATTCTTAAAATTCTCTGTCTTTTTCAGATTGTTAATAAACATTTTAAATAGCACAGAACACAGTACAGATCCCTAAAGAATTTTTCTGCAGCTCTCTATCCATGGTGAAAATTGCCCATTTATTCCTTAACATTGTTTCCTTATGTTTAACTGGTTATTTATTCATGTAGGTTTCTTCCTCTAATCTTATGATAACTTAATTACTTTCAAATTCTTCAGTGAAGGACCCTATCAAACACTTCTGGAAACCCAAGCTCACTTTATCATCTGAGTTTCTCTTGATGTCCTCAAAGAACTTTTTTTTTTTTTTTGGCATAACATACTACAAAGGGGATTCTTTACTCTTTGTTTGTTTTCTTTTTACTAGCTCTATCTTTAGAACAGCTTTTACCAATTTGCATTGGATAAAAGATTTCAAGCCTGTAGTTCCCCAGATCTCTCCCAGAAAGGAGATTTTACATGGACTCCATGACACTTCTTTGCTACTTTTCAAGCCTGAAGCAGATCTGCTATAGCCAACATGACTATCAAAACATGCTGGTGATAGATGAGAATTTTCCTGTATTTTCTCATTTTTTTACTAACACCTAAGCCTCAAGGAGTGAAAATTTACACCACCATATTTTTTAGCTCAGACCCATCTCTATTAATATTCAGGTCATGTGAGACTTAAGCATTTTTTATGTGTTGTGGAAGAGCCTTTCCAGAAAAATTTCCTTCCTTATAAGCAAATGTAATCTCAAATACACAATACATCAACGTTTCTGTTACCAGACTGCTTTGCTCACTGTGAAAATTGGACTTCTTGCCAAATTCCTCCTTAGACTGAACATGGAAAAAATGCATCCTGCTGGCTCACCAAGAGCTGAACCTGGATCAGGAGCAATGAGGACACCCTCAGGATGGGGAAGAGTGGAAGTTTCCCTGGAACATGCAGAGGTACGTTGTCAACGTGTCTGCTGTTCTTTCTGGTCAGCTTTTTTCCTTCTCTTTTCTAAAAAGTGTTTTTCTTTATTGTTTTTCATCCTCCCTTTTTCTGGTGGTGAATGACAAAGAGAAAAAGGGAATGTGGTCAATATGCTCTGAGATGTCTTCCTTTCTACCCACTGCAGCAGTCACTGGAACAGAGGAGTTATGGCCGTTCTTGTGCTCCACACTCTCTAGGGCCAAGTGATTTAGTTCCTGGACAAGGCAATCAGTGTGAGTGCCTTATTCCAACCTTACCTTTCCTCTTCAGCTAGGATTTCCTCTGATGTTAAGGGAATGGGCCTGCTTCCAGTTTTCTGTAGTGAAAGGGATCTTTTCCATATGGTGAATTTAACAACTGCTGCGTGGGTTTTTTCACCTCCTACCAAGCATCCATGACGGCTGGCTTTGGGAAGTTTAAGCTGCAGCAATAACAACTTCTGGAGCTTTTTAAACGTGATTTGTGGGCCTGAAATTCAGATGAAGTAACCCAGGTAGCTGTTCTGCACTTCTGGGAGTGTGCAGGCTTCTAGACAGCCCAGCTTGCGGTTCTCTCCCCTTGTGCTCTGCCCTTTTCAGTTCATGTGGAGAAGCATCTGGACTTTCAGCAAGGATCCTCTGATAAGCCTGAGAATGCACAGCACATACCCTCCCCATTCAGGTGACTCGACACTGGTACCAAGTGAGGTCCCCATGGGCATGGCCCTACCTGATTTTTAGAAATGTTTTAGTCCAAGTTTGTAGATACTGAGCTTGTCAAGAAGCACGCGATTTATCATACAGTAGGTATTTGGAGTACAAAGTATCATTTCCCTGTGATGGAAAGGTAAAGCTATCTATACTAGCCCTAGGAAGAGCAAAACTATTACTTTTTATAACCTGAAGCAAGTGCATGACTGGTTTCGCAAAATGCAAATACTATGTACAACATCCCACAGGCCTCTAAATATCCATTAAAAGCAAAAGCTATAATAATACCTGCAAAATTAAACAAAGTATTCCTAATACCGCTAGTGAGAAATCCAACTTTGACCTTCTCACAGTAAAGCTGTGAGGTGTATGATTCCTCTGTATCTTAAAAAAGTTTTCCACCTAATGTCCCTTAATTTTAAGTCTCAAAGGAGATCTACAGCAATTTTAGATATTCTGGTCAATTCCTCTCAGTAACCAGATGACAGGGTCTACTATTAGTGCAGACTTAGCAAGGAAAAAGGTTTATATAAACAGATAAATGCTGGTCCCAGTCTATAGACAAAACCCGTTCTTAAAACCCAAGCAGGTCCAACATATAAGACTGAAATATAGGACACCACTTCAGGGATCACACTGGCAAACCCATTAAACTTCCCCATGTAAACTATCCAAATAACTGTTGCAAGTCTATTTCTATTCACCTTATAACTTCATCTTTTTGAACATTGCATGTTTCTGCACCAAAATTTATTTGTAGGAGAAATGCACTCATATATGCCTGTTAAGACTGCATTTTTCTTCCTCTGTAGCCCCTTATCTTAAACCAAGAACACACAAACACCAAATCCAAACAAAACCAGCAGCCTTATTTCATACTGCTGTGGTTGAAAAAAAATTCATATTATAAAAAACTAATTACACCATTCCAAGAGATTAAAAAAAAACCCCAAACAATCCAAAAAATCAAAAGCCAACAAAACCCCCACAATGCTACAAAGAAGTTGGTTACCAGCCTGGGATCCAGTGATCTGTTCTCTCACACTCTCTAGCATGGCTACTCCCAACAGGTGTTCCTGGGACATTCTGAACAAAATGTTGAACAAAAATACATCTTTAACAGTTCCAGCCTTGAAAAGCTGCTCTCTGCTGAGTAACTGTCAGAGAGACTGTCAGCAACATTCTGCAAGCAGCAGAACAAACATTAAGACAAGAGTTTTCAGCTTAGTTTGGGGGTCCATGAGTACTAATGTTTCTAGCAGAAGAGGTTTCTCAATTCAACGCATCATGACACTGCTATCTGAATCACAGATTCAGTGTCACAGCTGACAATCTGGTATCCTATGTACATTCCCTAGAGTCATGCAGAAGATCAAACTAATTTGTGTTGAGCTAGGAGGCCAAAAACTTACTTTTAAGACTTCAGTATACTAGCATAGAAATATTAAAAAAATATTCAATTTGGCATCTTTTTCCAAGATCCCAGTTCTTTCTTGTGGTACAAAGTTCTCAGAAATTTTCTTGTTTGTGATGGACTTCTCTTAGTCTGGTAGGGAATGACATTTCCCCTTCAATCTATTTTATGAAGTGTCCTGTCAAAGCCCTTATTTGTATTGCTGTGACCTCCTGCGCATACTCAGACCCAAACTAATTTGCATACTGAGGTTTTTAATTGATTTGCTTACCTTATTACCATCTACAGGGCACCAATTATAGGAAGGTGTAGAAAGACTATTTAGCAACTGTGTTCATCACCTTCTAAGTGAAACCTTGGTACACATTTTTCTGCAGAGAAGTATTTTACTATTTTCAAACCTTGCTCTTCTCAAGCTTGTTCTCCTCAGTGCAAATGCTAAAGAGTTTACAGCTCCTTGCTTTACCAGCTCACCAAGACATACTGCCACCACCAGTATACACAGTTCCCAGCACAGATAATGGCCAGATTGTAGCTATTGTAAGTATGTGAATATAAAATTTTAGCAGTAAGTTCTCCCCCCAGGCTTTTAAACTTTTTTTTTAAACTTTCTCAGCCACTTCCCAATGATTAAATTTTGTAGACATTTGCTAATGTAAAACTGATTGTTTTTTTCCGCACAGTTTTCATTCCTGTTCATATCATTAGGTGAGTTCTACTCAGCTAAACTCATATTTCCTAGGTAAATTAATTTCTTGAATATACTATAAACTGTCATCTTTCCAGCCACATTTCGGCTGAAAAGTACACCAACACACCACATAATCAGGTATCTCCTTGGTGAATAAAATATGAAAGTGGGACTTGTTGTGACATTAGCGTTAGTTCTTTTACCCCACTAACTAAAGCACTTTAACCCCTGCGCATCCCAGTTATGGCCTAGTCATGAACTGACAACTTTATGCATTTCACACCTGTGGGAGGGTGACCCCAGTAAGCAGCTGTTGATAATACTTCACCAGCTAACATAAAAAAATCCAGACACCTTCTGCTTTCTCCTCTGCTTGGACCCTTACAATATTTTATTCACTGCCAGTGGAACTGAAGCAAGTTCCTGGTGGTGGCAGCTCTTCCCTCATCCACTTGAAGTGGATTTGGGGTTGAAGGGAGAAGCTAATAGGAGACCAGGAAAGACTGCCAGGCAGAGAATATTTGCAAGCTACAAGCAAGAATCAGGACGCAGAAGAAACAAAGAATGAGGCTACCCACTACAGGGGTGAAGACAGCACAAGGGAGATGCTAGTTCCTGATTTATAGAGGCAACATGTCACAGTTAAGTGACATTGCCCACTGAGCTGTGACTGGTGGTCCTCTTTTGCATAACCCATTGCAAAATTCAGTTTTCATCCTAGCCTCTGTTGGGGGAATTTAGCTGCCCTTTATGGTTTGCTTCTTCCCAATGGCACAAGATAGAATGCTGTTGTGGGATCATCTTCTAGTGAGGTGCCTATTTTGCTCATATCCTTTTCATCTGTAACATAAATCTTACTCTAACTTGTATTTCACAGTAAAAGTAATTATGTGTAAGTTTTGATGGGCTTTTAAAATTTGCCTTAGTAAGATAAGTTTTTTTTACTGTAATCACTTGTATCCTCATCTGTTTGGCCTTCATTTGAGCAGAAAATGTCATTCTTTGGTTGTTAATTAAGTTCACGCGAACAGTTCTCAGAAACTGGTTTTGGTTTTAACAAAACACACAAAGCTGAAAAAAGCCTTTCTAGAGGAGTGAACAGCAATTGGGTGAAGAAAATTCTGCAAGCTGTAATTATATAGAATATCTCAAAATAAACACCAAGAGACTTCTCCTCAGTGAACAAAATTCTGTTTTCAGTTAGCAACAAATTTACCATTATAATTATATGACAGTTCTTAGATGAGTTCACAGGCATGTTTTAAAAATCCCTGTAAGCAATGCCAAGGTCTACTGCTGGGTGCTGCTTCCCCTATGCCCACGCAGGTGTTGCCAGCCTCAAAGATGCCACAGTAGCAGCCATAGTCAATGTGCAGAAACTGAATTCACATTCTCAAAGTAATAACTCACATATAATGAGGGATGATCAGAGGATGTTCACCCCAGGAACTCTAGAAGAGTGGGACTTCCTCATCCCACACACAACGCTAGGTCTCAGAAAATTCAAATCTTCCTTTTGAAATGCTGCTAGTGCTTTTCCTCACAGAAGAGAATGGTTTGATCTCAAGCATAAAGTGCTGTGAGGGATTTTTGGTGAAGACTGCAGTGGGATAGCATTCCCACAGAAGAAATGGCCAACAGTCTGCCTGCATGCAATACCCAGGACTTTCACTTAAAATCAAAATCAGGGAATGGGATATTATCTTTCGGTTCATGCTTTCATTATGATGAAGCTCAGTCACAGTTAATAAAATGACAAGAATCTCAGCAGAGAAACACAGTCTATCCACAGTAAGTAGGATATTAAACATGCCTTACTTTTACTATCAATATGAAATGTTTAAACACTTTTATACTTGCTGATGTGCACATTTAAACACCAGGGATAAGAAAAACCCCTTGATTATCTTCATGTCATAATGTATTTAGGAATGTTCACTTATTTTGCTTATAGTTGAACCATGGAGGTAATAACTTCAAGACAGAAGACATGCAGGCTCTGGGATTTCAAGTTCTATCCATTCAAGATAATGACTGAGGAGAATTTTACTTTCTACCTCGTTGTCCTTATTCACAAGAACAGTAGCTGAAAGCCATTTATGCCAGCTAGCTGGTGTCATTGCTCCCAACCATGATTACTATCTTTGAGACAGATACTCCCCAGAGCCAAACAAGCTCTAACAAAACTCTATCCTTGTAGTGAAGTTAACTTTAAGTATTGGGTTTTTTTCACCAAGAGCACTCAATTGCTTATAAAAATCCCATAAGCATCTTACATATCTGGATTAAGAATGAAAAGAACACATTCATTTCATGATCAAATTCAATTCACAGTAATAACTCTTATTATAAATTACATATGCTCTTAAATACAAAATTATTCACAACAGAACTGCCAAGCATCCACACTGGATCAACTCTTTTCCTTGATATTATCTACTTGAAACTAAACATCAGCCTAACTAAAAAAATCATTATTGTCCTCTACATAACAGCAATTTCACAGAATTTTCTGTCATAAATAATATTTGGATGGGCTTTCCTGGTTCTTAACAATGTACCTGTATGTCAGTAAAGCAATTTGCATTCTATTGAATAAATACTATGTGTTTCCACGGATCTGTAAACTAGAGATTCCAAGTAAGTATGTTGCATCTTTATGACTGAGTGGCACTTACGTGGTTTGGAAAGTCAGCCTTCAGTTCAGTAATGCTTTTACACCAATATGCTGCTGTTTTCTCGCTGATCAGTTCAATGTTTAGGAAAGAGCCTTGGCCTGGGCCATACAGAGGACCTGAAGTAGTTCCACGCACAATCCTTGGAGAAACATTGGTCACAATATCCTGCAAAACAGCAAATTCTGTCAGATGGATTTTGAAAAGTGAGGCATGTGTTGATGATACATATTATATAATATAAGCTAAAATGTAACAGGTATGTTAAAAATCTACTACTATTATGAGCAAAAGCTACAACTACTGGGCAGTTCCCTAAATTAGCAGATTCTCCAATTAAATTCTTTACGTCAGGGGAGAAAAATGTTTGCTCTGTGTGTGAAATGGTATGATAATCATGAAGGAAATGCCAATATGGAATACCTAAGAACAGCCATACAAAATATCATTCAAATAGTGCTTCTGTGTTGGGCATACAAGACCTTGTGTAGAAACCTGTGGGGGCCTCAGTCTATTGCCCCCAAAGGTGATCAAAGTTCATGTCCTACACTCACAGGTGAAGCTCAGAGAGGTGCAGCTCACCAGCCTCTCTGCTGCAAAGGCAGGGGCCAGGCACGAGCAAAAGTCCACCAATACATCAAACTTCACAAGTAAAACCGTATGATTAAAAGAGATAAAAATCAAAACATAAAACACAAAAATAGTGAAAATAAAGATTAATATTGTAAAGTATGACATTTCTGAAGGTCAGTGTGAGGTTAGCAAACAATTTTGAAACATACAGTAAACACACAAAATGTTGACTTGTTTAGTAGTCCTAATTAAGCTACGATGTCACCAGATCTATATTAACAAAGAACCGTAAATTCTGACATTATTTAAAACTAAAGAGAAACATAGATGGCAAAATGTTCCTTTTGCCAATTTCCAATTAAAAATAATTTTGAGTAAAGGTCATTTATTTACAAACGTATCAGAATTATTTGTTTAAGTACCCCTCCTAACCATCTTGTCATTTTTAGTGAGATAACATGAACCTCTATTAGTATATAGCAATTAAGGTAAATTTACATATTTTAATTAAGAAGCATCCCATATAAAACAATTAGGGTAATAGGCATACTAACTGGATTTCATAACATTTGGACGTTTTTCCAGCTAGATAGACAGGAAACCTTAATTAGCATTAATTAGCACTGATCTGCATATGTTTGATAAGGCATACCCTTGCCACAAAAGATTATTTATTCCTGAATCTGCCAAATGCTGCAGTTACAGAGGATAAAGGGACTTTTCTTCACATTGTATGTAAATTTGAGGCAATCTTAATTTGCTTATAAAATTGAATTAATAAAGTTGAATTATTACACAGTAAATACGCACTAATATTTTATATTGATAGATAATTATATGTCCATTTTCATATGTAAAAATCATACAAGGTAATCTCACCAGTTCATCTATTTTCAGACCTAGTAAGTCTGGAGCATGGACCCCACATTAATGCCCATTTTTCCTATTATAATATTTTCCCTTCATTGCAAAAGCTTCACCTCCCTCTCAACAGTTAAGTTATATTTTCAGAAAAAAATAATTCAGAACACTTTCTGAATTTATGCAAACCAAAACCATACAGAAAAATGCACTTCCCTTGCTCCCTGAACAAATTACGAAAACTGAAGTTTATGCAGAAGAACCATTTACATCAGTTTGCTCCACATTATCCTCTTGAGCATTTCGCTTCTTTTAAATTGCCTCAGAGGAGCTTGTGCTTTGACTTCATCCTAGAAAGCTGTTCATGCACACTGGCCACCACCCCCTGTGAGGAAACAGGCAGCCGGTGACTGGCAGTGCGACCTGAGTCCTTCGGGCACAGGGTGCACGTGGGCACGTGCAGCTGGCAGTGACCTTGACCGTGCTGCAAGCAACCACGGGCTGCCTTCTCCCCTGCTCCAAAGCAGTCAGCAGCCACGTAGCTACTGTAGCATGGCACTAAGCCTGAGTGAACAGCCTGTCTGCTGGTGGGAATAAACTCCTGGGTTTAGTGCAAATTATGATCATGTGCGTGGTCTGACTTCCATTTTGCGGCTCGCTTGTGTGCATGTTTGCCAGATAATGCTTAGAGCCACTGATGGTACTGTTTGTTATCTCACTCTGCACAAGCCTTGGTGTTCTTCCACTCACTTTCATTTTACTACAGGTAAGAATTCAAAGACTGAGATACTACTGCCTAGATTATACCTCTTGTGGGCCTCTCTCTAAGCCTCTGTCTGCCTCCATGCAAAAGCACTCCCAAGTTTTCCTCTTTGCCTTGGGTCTCCAGGCAATCTCTTCTCCCTTCTATGGAGACCCCTGCACAGACCCTGCAACTGCTGCTGAAGCCACATGGCTTTGACACACTCTTTCCCAGAGCTCAGTTATAGTCAACATCTGAGTGACAACTTCTCTCTCCAGGATCCCACAGAGTTGAATCAGAGAATGCACAGACTTTGCAAACTGTCTCAAAAGCAGACATTCTTCACTTTAATGACCACAAGAGATACACAGAGCTATGTGAAATAGTAAACACACATACATCTCTCTGCCTACATTTCCTCACTGCAGAATTTTCCTTGAGATTTTGTGAGATCCCTTTTGGTGCTCAGGGACCTTCTCCTCCCATTCCCCAGCAGCACAGACATCAGTTTCTTCCAATGAAGAAGCAGCTTCACTGCCTCCCTACTGCCTCTGTGTCACAAGACCTCTTTGGTGTGTCCATGCATCACTTTATCTCTCCTGACCAAGCTGTTTCTGCTTCCAAAAATCCTTCCTGGCTTTGAAATCCAAACATTACCACCTGGCTGCTTTGTCTTGGCTCTTCCCGGGAGGAATATGCTGTCCTTATTTAAGATCTCGTTCCTCATTTGCCCCTCATAGTTAAGAGTTAAACTAAATGGAAAGAGTCTGTAATGACTGACACTCTGGCACTCCTCCTGTCTCTCGTTAGCACATGACAGCCCCAGACACTGGGAGACTCACAGTTCATGGAAACAAAATGGAATTTATAACTTATGTGATCATTCAAGGAATCTGTCTATGTACATACAAAATAAAATCACACAAGTGACAGAAAATTGTCTCTTTGAGATGAGTGTGAAATACCTACACTTGAGGAACTTGCCTTACCAACCTCTTCATCTTTTGTTTCCTGACATGGCTATGAGAAAGCTGAACAAGGAAAGAGTTGGGCAAAGGATCTATTGGCTGGGCTTAGCCAACTTCATGACCCTTGGTCTTAGGAATGAATTTTACATGGTACCACAGGTATCATGTTTCACTAAAACAGGAAATTCTGGTGGCTAGCCAATCGCTATTGCTTTCTCCAAAACCAGCAGATAAGGGCAGAGCAGCTGACATAGGCCTTGTGCTCCAGTCCATGGGGTTTGTGACAAACCACCTGCTGGTGTTTTAATTGAGCACTGACTTCTCCTGTTTGTAGGAATTGTGAGGCCAAATGCTGGCACTGATAATTCCTTTTCTTTTCTGAAACGCCAGTTTTTTCCTTTTATCCCAACTATGCACACAACCCTTTTATTGTTAATAAAAATTGCTGTGTGCCTAAAAAGCCACAACAGAACTGACATAAGAAGCCTGACAAGAAGTACTTCAGGGTTTGAACCTCAAAACTTTATCGGTTCTAAACAAAGAGATGATCTGAGCAATGAGCTGGTCTGATTCCTGCATGCAGGTGAGAGGAGAGGTCCACATACAGGAATAGAAGAATGTCCCCAGTGTCCAAAACAAATAAAGGATCTAACTCCCCCATTCAATGGAGACAATGTATGGTCCTTGAGAAAAACAGCACTTTCACGTACTCTGAAGACCAAGGACAGAAGACTTTTAACAAAGAGCTAGGGGAGAACAAAGCTTCTATCTTTCCACACTAAAAAACAAAGCCATGTGGAAAAAAAAAAAAAGAAAAAGAAAAATTGAAATAATTGGCAAAGATAACAGAAAATACCACATAAAATTACTCTGTTTCATGGGGAAGTATTGAAATTCAAGGTGGATTTGGGGATTAAGGAAACTGTATTCAGTACTAGATTACAGCAAAACAACCTGTTTTGGGGTTAATGTAAATGAAGAGAAACAGTGACAACAAATAGAATCAAGGGCCAACCGTGAATCATGAATATTTCAGTTACTGAATTTCTTTCATTGCCTCAAAAGCTTATTCATTTCTCCAGGAAAGCACTGCAGAAACAATCACACTAATCCTGCAAATACCTCTAGTTCAGGACATCACCAAAGAAAGTGGTGTGACAAAGATAAAAGCACTAACATCCTGCTGCTTTTGGATTCCCCTCTTCTGCATATGACCAATTCTGGTATTCTAGTAATCTGAGACTGAGTTAATTTGCATTACACATATATTTCTGTTCCTGTTGATTAATTAATTAACACACTGAAAAGACGACCCAAGGCATTGATCAGGCCCCATTTGCTCTAATAATCTCTGAACTCTGCAATCAGATCATTGAATTCTAAACTACTTAAGTCTAATGGGCTGGGAGATTTGAGGCAACATTTTAAAGTCCAGACACTGAGCAGCTTTTAGTCAGCTAAATTTAAATAAGGGCATGTATCAATATATCAGTCCATACCTTACTAGTCATTCTGAAATTTGTTTTGCTTCACACTGTCCACATTTGCAATTGGTAATTGCCACAGATTTTTGTGTTGTAAAATTGCAACCATGCTGCCTATAATGACCAATGAAAGCAGGACTGCAGGGGCATTTCAAGTTTTAGGGCATCCAAAGGGTTGTTGGGCGCAGTGCTAGATCATGCGATAAGTACATCCATTGTGTGTTTCTCCTAAACCAATCAGCAGAGAAATAATTCACATTGTGAATATTAACACTGTCATCTGAGGGCATGGAAGTTAATGACACGTAGAAATTAATCAAGCCATTCGCCTCTCTCTCAGAATTATTGTTTTAAGGGAACCAAGAAGATAGCACTTCATTAACTGAGTTCACTTTTTATTTCATAATCATGTCCCTCAGAAACTAAAAAAAAAAGGGTAAAAAAAAAAAAAGTATTTGGAGAAAAGCACGTTGAGACCAGTTGCAGAAAAGCAGTCTCCCAAGAGGTATGCCACCTCATGCCTGTTCAGTTGATGTAGCTATACTAGGCAAATACAATAAAAGATATATAACAAAAATAACCAAGAGAATAAATCTCTATGATTTTTCCTATCAAAGTTCTAATGTGTTTCTATTGATTTGCAGAGCTCAAAACATTCTTTTTCTGACCAATTTTTTTTCAAAATATTTCAGCTAACAGTACGTTAATGAACACTTGAAATAACAGGGTTGCTGTGGGGAAAAGAGGGGTAAAATTAAAGAAAACTGGAAAGTTACAAAAATTGCAGTTAATGTACATGCTAAGGGGGATGAAACAGAATATGGAGAGGAGTGGAAAATTACAGACACAGTTATAACAGTATGGAAAATTATAGGGAGAAAATGTGGTTGCTACTTCTTGGATGGAATGCAGTCAACATACCCAACTTCCCACACACAATACATGCTCCACCCAAACATAAAAAATAGTATAAAAGTAAGTTAAAATTGGGGAGAAGATAGGGAAGACTCCATCCCACCTTCTGGGATCAGCTGAAGGGAGCCATCTTCTCACCCGTAGGGATGCCTATTGGGTAAGAACTGTACTTTTATGTACACTGATTACCTCCAAGCTAGCTTTTGTTAGGAATTAGAGCTTATCCATATATAGCTTTGAATACAATCTTGCAGCCATATACTATCACCAGCCATCTTTGAACTTTAACCTGTCACAATCTTCTATTACATTAATAAAGAATGCTATTCTGTAAACTGTTAGTGGGAGTTCTTCAAGGGCACTGGCAGTTGCTGGCAGTGGGTCATATACTCAATTGTGGAGCCCCAGGAAGGGCTGTCTCTCATGCTGTCAGTGTGTGACCCTGAACATGTCAGAGGAGCTGCCCTCTGATCCAGTGACTGCTCAGTGAAGGGTCCCCGTAATGGGACACTGACAGACTGGGCAGGCACAAGGCTGTCAGCTTTCCTGGGACACTGACAGACTAATCAAAACACAAAGGGGTTGAGAAAATCACCCCTTTCACATGACAGTGGTTTAAGAGAACACCTGGGCATTTTTATTCTGGATATGGAAAGAAAATAAATGAATTGTAGCTTTAATTAATATATTAAGCAACTGTACAACTATTCACTCTTGAAATACAGCTGTTCTGCAATGTAAATGGCTGACGCACAATTAAGATTTTTGGATTTTAAAAATACATTTAATCATACTATAACAGGTGCTTACTTCACTCTGAGAGACACAGAGAACTTGCCTTGCAGCACTGGCCCCCAAAGTCAATGAAAGTCACTTCATACTTCAAATTAAGCTTTTCTCAGCTTTAACATATGAAAGCAGATAGGAATTAGTGACCATTGTCAGTTTTTTTTCATTAGTATGAGAAAAAAGATTAAACACAATGAGCAGATTACTATTTCTAACAGAGTTAATTTATTTGACCTTTCTTTCTTCTAGGAAAGGAGGGCGTTATACTTGCCAAGCAGAGTATGCATCTGTACGTTCCTGGGGCTGCTGCTCACTAAACGTCAATGTGAGCACCAAAGCAGCCACAATGGCCTCTTTGTGAAGGAGAGATCTAAATAAATACCTTATTACGGTATTTTAGTCCAGTATGTCAAAACAGCACACCTGAAGTTAGTACACAATAAACTGCAATGTGAAAAACCAGCTCAAACATAAGTTTCTACCTTACTATGTTCAATACACCACCTTCTTTAATTGAATAACAAAGTACAGTAGCTGAAATATGCAGTTATTTAACCAAATTATGATGTGCTTTTCTCCCCAACATTTCAAAAATATATCCAAAAGGTTGTATAGACTTCAAAATCTAGTGTGTGTGAAATGTTTTCTGAGCTTATTTTCTAAATGTTTTAATCAACCCCCCAACATCAAGATTCAGTTTTCCCTAATTACAGTAGAACTTTATTACAATTTCACCTACATGAAAATATGGAGGAGACATTGCCTTTTTCTGCCTAATATCGCAGTGAAAGCATTCTGGAAATCTGGCTCACTGCTGTTTGCACACCCTCATAGATACGAACGGCATCACAGACTTATGTCCTCGTAATTCCCTGCCAACTCTCACTCAAGGTCTTGTGATGATTTGCCTCTTCTGTGACTCAGCTGTCTAGCCAGACTGTGTCTAGTATCACCCCTTCTGGAGCTTTAACCATCCACAAAAGGCAAGTGAAACCTGAAGCAACAATACCACTGCACACAGCACTGTTCCTATACAACCTTTCCGACTGCTGCCTCCCCTCCTCTCCATCAGAAGTGAGACATACTACATCTCTGCAGGGTTTCTTTCATGAGGCCCAAAGCACTGACTTGCTCTCCTGAATTTCCCCAAGTCAGATTTTCCAGCTGAACTGGAAGATAAATGCTCAGCAAGGACCTCTACAAACACAAAACCATTCCAACAGTTACAACTGTGAAGACCTGATCTAGTAGAGCAGGATTTTTGCAAAACATGGGAAGATTTAGTGGCTCATGAAGAAAGGCAGGAAAATTTGCTTTTGATTTCTGCCCAAGGAGGTTTGATGTAGCCACTGGCTGGCACCTTCCAGTGCACAAACCACTGCTATGTTGCATGCAATGCTGCCTGTTGAATTTGTAACACCTGCATTTAGCATCTTTTTAGTGAGGGAATAGGCCAGACTTTATTCTTCCCATATGAGCACAAAACCTCATCCATGTCACTTCCTCACACTCTCCTTCTCTTCCCCTCAGTGCACACAGAGGCATTTTTTAAAAATGAAAACCACCTTGACAGAAAAACTTATCTCAGAACTTCCCACCATGCAGAAACTGCTCTAATCTCTCTGCCACCAGGTATGAGAAATAAAGTACCATAAAGACACTTCTTTTTTTTCATTGCTTTGTCTACACCTAGCCCTCTCTCTCCTCTTCATTGCTCTCCTTTTCTTGAAGACAGATAGTATATCATGATAATATGAGGTAAAATAATTATTTTTAAGTTATTTCACCAAAATAAGAACTGAATTTAAAAATATAGTACTTCCTCAGCCTTCCAGCATTTTTCACATTGGTGATTTAAAGCATAAGTGTTCTGATCTCTCCACTAGTACAGAACACATCTTGAAAAGGAACCTTGCTGTAACTTACAAATTGTGCTTCTGCAGCTTTTACATACAAGATCTATTATGCTACAGAGGGGAAAAGAATACCTTAAAAATATTCTTATCTGTCTTTTGATGTCTGTCCTGTGTTTGCAAAGATGAAAGTACCCAAATCTGTACTTATATTTCGGAAGTGTGGAACACAAACAGTGCTTGTAAATCTTCCTTAATATCCTGCTTTATTTCTTGACTGACTAAGCTGAGTTATGCATACTATTTTTAAAAAATAATAGTCCATTACCTCATAAATGCTTTTACAACATTAAACTATTGCATTTGTGTTTATTAAACCAATTTAACACTACAGCTTCAGCGAGTAAGCTGGCTTTCCAAATCACTAAGTTAGCACAGAAAACTGCAGCCCCTCAAGGGAAAAAGCAGCGCCGTCAGGACTTTGGAGAAAAACTGCTGAACCACTCATATTGTGTGTGAAAGACAAATGACAAGTAAGAGGTTTAGTTACCACATATTTGATGTGTTTCTATACTGTCTCATTAGTGCTTTAAGATTTAACCATGAGAACGCATGAGAAACTTCAAAATTTACAGACACCGAACTTCATTTCTACCTAAGCTGTTATCATTGCTGCTTGCTCAGCACACCTTCCTTACTAATGCAATTCCCAGACAGAAGGCCATCAGTACAATAACTTGTGATGAAGACAGCAAAACCCCAAGCTCTTCAGATAATCTTACTAGATCAGTGTATTAAAAAAAAAAAATAAAATTTGCTCTCTTTACCTGAGAATAATTGTGGAACAATCCCATCCCCACTGTAAGTCAAACAGAAATGGTTTGCTGCCCTTGCTTAAAACAACAGCCATCCCCCAAACTTTGTTCATTCAGACATGACAGTTCATCTAGAAGCTGCAATATTAATATTAATATTAATATTAATATTAATTAATAATAATTAATATTAATTAATTAATATTAAGCTGCAACTTAAGCTTCATAAAATAATAAATTAGGAGGTTCAAAACCAATACAAACTATGAGAAGAAGTACAAAAAATTAGAGTAACAACTATAATATTTATGTCAAATCTACAATTTTTTTCTAGCTGAGTTGTGTATTTCATAAGAAAATGAAGTATTTGATCTTTGCTGACAATTACATTTGCTTGAGCGGTTTAAAAAAACCCCACTTTTTACAACACAAGGCCACATTGCTTTAAAATTAAAGCATTTAATTTTTTTCTCTTTTTTTGCATATTTGCTTGTTTTCTAAGCATTAGAATATAAGGGCACTTTTACTGTAATTACGAAAGATAATTTTTAAAATGTATTATTTCCTACAGCACTTTGTCTTGACAAACAATTACTAGATATCACATTCAACAGAATACAAAAAGCAATTTCTATCAGAAGGTTAAAATTAGTCTTTGAACAAAAGATGCTTTCAAAGCAAATCCAAATTCTCATCAGCTTTATATCAGTTTCTCTGTGAGAGACAGAGAAGTGAGGGATGGAAAGAAGAGAAAGAAAAAAAAACCTGAAGGACATTTGAAAAATTTCCTGCTAATGTTCAGTGTGAGCACACATTTTATCAGCTTTCTGATAAAGGTCTAAGCAGAAGGACATGATTAAATTTCTGCTGTCAAACTGTATTGTGGTCAAAAACTACACCCATCAAAGAAGAGAGAAGTAGAACTTACAGTTCTTGAAAGAAAGTTGTATCTGTATGCAGATATTCACTTTTGGATCTGTTTTTGCAGTTCGGGGTTATTGGTTGGATTTGACGATCCTAAGGGTCTTTGCCAACCTAAATGATTCTATGATTGTTGAGTCTTGGTGTTTTGATATAGTAAACTACCTAATCAACAAATGGTTGCTTTAGCTGACTGATGAGAAAAATGTTCAGTAATTTCCTTAAAACATTAATTAATTTTCAGTAAGAGGTCACAAGAACAGAAAACTACAATACAAATGATGCAATGCTAACCATTTGAGAAGAAAATGGAATAAAATAGCAGTACATGGGTAAATAAAATACCTGCACTGATTGCAACTTTTGATCTGTATCCCAACCTGAAATTTCTGTTCCATGGCTTTTAAGGACCTGTGTACCTTCACAAAGGTGGAAAATTAATGCATAATAACTGAAATACAGTACTTCAGTCTATAATGCTTACCCTTGGGACTACAGTGGATTTAGATCATAAAAACTTAGCTTGCATTAACAGATTAATTATTTTACAGACATCTAAAAATATTAGTCCATTTTCAGTTGTTAGGGAATATCATCCTCTAATCAGTGGTCAAAACTTGATGTGATGTAAATCTACTTAATTGACCAAATAAAGGAGCAGCAATTCTTAAGACTACTTTCTAGATGAGTGCTACTGAATGGCCCCATGAAATGGGAATAAAAAGGCACTTTTAAAGAAGTGTGAGTCTAAGAAAATCAGGGAGGAACATAGGGAAGAACCCTTAAAAAAATAAGATCCAGGAAGGAGAAGGAAGAATTTGCATTAAATATTATATACATTATATATTTGCATCAGGAAGTTTGAAAGAGTCACTAAAGGGAGACATGCTTACAAGGAGTATACAAATTCTCTTCTTGTACTTGATGGGGACACCAAATTAATATTATTTTTTCAAACATCATCATTAGACAAAACTCAATGTTAGTTTCCATAACATTGTTTTCTAATTGCTAAACAAAATACTGTAGGAAGGCAATAGGGCAACATCAGTATCGGGAGGTTCCTAACAGGATGACCTAGAAGCCAAGACACACAAGACCACAGAATGAGCTTCTCTGGAAGAAAAATAGAAAAGAATTGCAGTTCATCTCATAATTCTAACACAGCAATACTAATGGCTGCTAATTAGGCATGTAACTTCACACTGGAAAAAGCACAGAGGTAACTATTTATCTAAGAGACAATACTACATGGATTAAAAAAGCTCCTGTCAACAACTCTGGACACCTGTACCAAGCTCATTTATTGCCTAATTAAATATTAACATGTCCTGATAGAATCTGTGGTATAATTTTAATTACTGTTTTCTCACAGGGAAGCCATATAATCAATGTATTTCTAGCTGTTCCTAGAGGCTGTTTTGTAAAACTCCATTAGTAAATTGTGAACCATCACTAAAATATTTTCCTCCAGATTTCTCTAAGTAAATCAAGACTATTATATTCTCCTAGGAGGAGGGGAGACTAGATGCCTACCTTCAGGGGAAAAATAAATGATTTCTTCAATAATCAAGAATAAAAATCTTTTAACTACAGTCCTATTTAAAGACTTGTTAAAATTCTTGCACAAAGAATCAACATCAGGGAGTTACAGATCACCAAAGTTATATTTAAATTTATGTATAATCCAAAATATTTTTATTGCTGGATTGAGTAATTAGGATGAGAGTCACATTACTTCCTTCAAGCATGTATTTAAATTTTCTGCTGGGGATGAATTGCAAATACTGAGGTACGTCTTGAACCTACCTTCATATTTTCTTTTTCCATTAGGATTAAGGATGCTAAGTACTATAAGCATTGATTAACATTTGTGTGTATTTAGGGGTGCGAAATGCAAGGACAATACAAATTCTGTTTGGGATGCTATTTAAATAGCTACATATGTAACTTTCAAAGTATCAATTCTCCAGGTAGCATTAAACAATTTCAAGTCATAGAAAAAGAGGTACAGGGAAGATGGAAATATCTAAGGGAATATTTTGCTTTGCATTCCAAGATAATCTAGCCATAGATTACTACTTTGATAACTGAGCTCTTAAACATTAACTTTGTTTTGAACATACTCCTTTTATCTTTTTCTATGTAAAAATCCTCTGGAAGCCAAAGGGTCTTTTGTAAGAGCAGGGATTTCAAGGCTAAGCCACAGTCTCAGAGCCTGATTATACAGAGATCTGGATACAAAAATCATGGGGATAAACAAACCATGAAAATATCAGTCCCTGTGAATTTTAGCTCAGCATTTGAACATCTTGTAAGAGATTCAAACCAATTTTAATTCAGCACTACATTTTAGACGGGATCTTTAAAATAGATTTTGATTTTTGCTGGAGGCCTCATCTACCTTAAAATTCATGAAAAAACCCTGGCATTTTCCTCTTTGTATTGGCTACAGAGTAAGGAGCCACATAAGAATATTGCATGAAAACTTTTAGATTTTATGTTCATAGACATAAAAGTAGTTGAACTACTTTCCATAATAGGTTCAAGCTAAAAAGAGGAAAAAATCAATTAATTGACAACATTCTTTCAAAATTACTTTTCTGTGAATCAACTTGCAAGGAATCTCAAATCATGCACTGAAAATAAAACTATCATCCTGAATTAATTACCATTTTTGTAATGACTAATAGGTTTTTTCTGACCCCCTGAATCACGGAACAAACTCTGCTGGCATATTTTGATTGATAAGCATTCTTTAGCAGGATGGCTCATACAGAACTTGGGGGAGGATGTAAACATCCCAGGGAGTGCATTTGGAAATGCAAATCCTGGGTGGACCAAGCTCAGGAAGGGTAGAACCAGCATACCCGGGTCTGTCATCGGGAGATCTGAGTCCTCTGAGAGCACCGTGTGATCATCCATCAGTCATCACAAGGGTACCACACATGGGCTCAATAATCTAGACAGAAATGGCTTTTTCCACTTGAGAGCTTCAAAGTGGAGATTTCCTGCCTGATGGGCTGATTCTGCTTTTCCAGACTGAGCTCTTAATAAATAAACATTCAGTGTTTGCAGATGTTATACCCTCTCTGACAGGCAGAAATCCATGTAGAGAAGTGCTGAAGTGCACATAGAATTTTTATGCCAAAGGACAAGCTCTGTTTCCCATCTGCTTGTGGCAGATTGTCGGGGTTTGACGCAGACACAGAGGCCCCATCTCAAGTCTGGTTTTCCTCTACATTCACCTGAAGTTTTCATAGCAGTAGCTTAGTCAATGCCTATTAACTTTTTTAAATGCCCATGAAAAATGACACATTCTATTGGCTTTCAAAAATCCACCCTGTGGGACATAAAGCACAAATTTAATACAGCAAAAAGATCAAAGCTCATTAAAATATTCTTGTAAGAACCAAAAGCAGCCATGATACATGGAAATTCCTAGCAGGACCATTCTCCTGTTTACCACCAAGGAAAAACAATATTCTAAGCTAGGCATGTCCTTTTTCATCAAATGTATAACAAGTCCCAAACCCCAGCCCTCTCTGGAGTCATTGCTCAGGTCTGTCAGTTAAGTAAATATGCTCATCAGAGGATCTAGCAGGCACACACAGATAAGGTAGATATGAAGTCCATTCCCCCTGAAATCAATAGGAAGATGGTTGTTAGACACTATAATTGAGTTAGGGTTTCATTTGGGAATCTGTTGTAAATGTTCCCACTCTTACTGCCACAGGGGTGCAAGAAAGTATATGACAGCTGGGGCTGGATCTCTGGCACCATTAATGGCACAGCCAGCTGAGACCTGCTACAAAAGGCTTGTACATGCTCAAAACTGGAATACTAAGAGTAAGTCTGTCCTGAGCTAGAGAGGGCAGAACAGGGATTGCCTTTGCCTCCTTCTTCCTACCATGGAAACGTGGAGTTTAAAGCACAGCTCACTGCAAAACATCACTAAGAAACAGGATATACCCATTACTTCCACGTGCCAGATCACAGGAGCAATCTCACTCCAAGGGCGGTGAAGCCAAGTTTGCATCAGGGCCAAGGAGGGCTCCACAACACCGACACCCAGCGTTACCTCATACACCCAGGAATTACCAAGGCTCTTCTCAGCCCAAAGCCTATCCCCACATACGGAGACTCATCTATACAGCATAGTCTATGCTCAATTAATGCGCCAAACAATTAAGTATATAGGCAGGCAGAGACAGCACATTTCTGGTTTTGGAGGAATTACGGGTCTGGATTTTTACACCTCAGCTATTTTAGACAACCTTCCCCTAGTGCAGCCAGTACTACAGGGCAGGGCAGACTTCTTTGCTGCCCACCTAGGACAGGACGGATAAAACTGTTCTGTACACACACTAGTGCAGCAGGAACTCGTGGGATTTAAAGGGGATTTTGTAAACTACAATGCAAAACACTGTAGTGCAGATCCCAAGAGGATCAACAAAATCTGACAAATTCTTAAACTACACTCACAGAAACTAGTTATTGTAGGATTGTATTGTAGTTGTAGAGTTATTTTAAGATGGAAACCAATTGGGCATTACATAAACTCTTTATGCCACACATTTTCTCACAACTTATATTCATATATTTTAATTTTATTTAAACATATATGCCATATATATACCAATATGCAAAACAAATTGCATAATTTTTAAATTTGCATAATCCATACTTCAGTGAAGTTTTTTTTGCTTTTTTTTTTAGTTTTGGTACTCTTTAAACCATAGCCTCCTTAAGGCAAAAAACCTGTTTAAAATCTAACTCACACCATTATTCTGTGATATTTAGTGTCATTAGTGGTAATAACCCTTCTTAACTGGGCCCATTCCTGCAACTAATTTAGTTTACACAGTTCCCATCAACTCCAATATTCATTTCAATATGGCTTCACCACCAGATCTGAGCCTTATTAAAGTAATACCATTTTTACCTTTTTCCCCCCTGTGACTAGAAGGGTTCTGAGAATGGCTCATTTCCTAAACACTGCATGTGTACAACCACCAATAACCCAGCCTTTGTGAAAGAGAGTGAGCGCTGCTTCTACTGCAGTTGTTTAAAGGTGACTTCTCTTTCCTACAGCCATTCTATTCTGCAGTAACTTAATGATCTGTTTGTGAAAACACATGCACCTACTTCTTATTTACACATACTGGATTTTATACCATGAATTCACCTAATTTTAATTATGCATCATTGCCTAGCGATACAGGAAACAGAGCTCCCCCATCTCAATTGTGAACACTAGCATCTCAAAAGATTTTTTCTTTTTTAAGTGAAGATAAGTTACTGCATTAAAAATAAATGAGGTATTTTTTGTCAGTTGATTGGACACTGAGTACGCATAATAAATCACCAGGAGCATTGTACGCTGGTCTACGCGCTAACCTTGAGCTGCAGTTTATCTATTGCCTGCAATTCAAGAGACAATAAGGTATTTTACCCAATCAGCTGAAGGAACTCAAAAGACTGAAATGGCTTTGAAATACACAGGCTTTTAGATATCAAATTACCTCTGGAACCCTCTACCCTGAAGTAACTCAAACAAAACCCATTTGAAATACTGCTTCAATATTCAAAAAAATCAATAATTTAAACCACAGGTTGAACATTTTTACTGCTTCCACTGCAGACAGTCGTTTTTTGAAATGAAAATGCTAACGGCACCAAAGGGGAAAGCTCCAGCCAGCAGAGATGTGCGTGTACAGGCGTGGATTGGCTGGAAACGTTGGCTTACTTTTCCTCCCCCAGTTACGTTTACATAAGATCTCTCAAAATAAACAACTCTCATTTCCACCACTTGGAAAAAAATGTTTTTCTTTGTTGAACTTGATGTTTCTGTCCCTGAGAGCTCAGCTATATCAAGACACTTCACTGTAAATACACGTGCTGAATGCAAGTGCTACATCCTCAATTACACTATTAAGTCATATTATTTTGTATGTAACAGGCACTAACATTATGGCTTTGAATACCAGCAAGCACACTGTGAACTCCTGAGTAATAGATAGAAAAGCAGGAATTTGGGTGATGTTGTGTTCCAACATTTACAGTAGGAACAGGAAGCAGTCCAGCACATGTTGCAAAAGCCAAACACCTATGGATGGTCCACTGCCCATGATACCAGCTCAGTTAGGCAGAGAAACGGCTGGCTGGAAAAAGTTTTCCTAAAAGACAAGGAAAACACATGAGGAGGAGACCTGGTAGGAATGTGAACCCTTGGAACATAATTGAAGCAAGCTAGACATGGAGGATGTTGGACAAAGAATCAAGTCTCTCCTCTGCATAAATTTGACCACCAGATTTAATTTTAAGAAAGTTTGAAATACGTCACTCTCTTTCTGTAGAAACTGTTATTTTTTGGTCATTTAAAACCTCATTAAATCCTTGCACTCTCTGGAACTAATTTTTTAAAATTGTGTAAAAGAAGGAATGAAAGAAATACAAAAAACACCACCGAAAAGCAAGGAAATAAACAGCACAAGACAGAGCTTATATATCTACAGGTACGTAACTCCCAACACACAGTAAGAACAATTTTTGCTACAGTAGCAAAGCATCACTTTTAGTATTGTAGAGAGGGGCATAAGAAAGAAGTCATAAGATTGATGGTCCTTGGTTTATCATTTTAATACTTTACTCTCAGATATATTCTTGCTCTCTCTCTCATACATTTTTAGAGCCTTCTCTAACCATAGTGTTAAAATAGAAATGAAAATGTAAATTATATTATGAGAGTAAAGTTGCTCAAGTAAAGAAAACCATGTATTTGGATATATACAGTATTATTGTAAAGTGAAGATTAAATTGGCATTGCTGTTTCTAGAAAAAGAAATTATAATATACTATTATGAATTTTCTGGCTGATAGATTTGTTCCAGTTTAACCAAGATAAATGCAGATTTTTAGCCTAGAATAAGAAATGAAAAAAGAAATGTGACACTCAGAAATACATACTCCAAAAATTTGGACATGGACTCCAATATTCTGTTCTTCTTAAAGGCAAAAATCGTTTCTGGGTATCAAACAAAAAAATCCATGAATGTCAACAGAGAAATTCATCTGAGTTTGACTATATCCAGAATATAGGAAAATAAAATTTTGCTTATTTATGTGTTCGAGACCTGCATTACCTCCACATGAAATCACCTATTCCAGGTACTCCTGTCAGTCTTTAAAATATACCTCCTACACAAGAGCAGCCCTCAACTGACCTTCTGAGAACACTGCTCTTGGCAGCAGTATAAACTTAAACAGAATAATAAAAAACCAGTAGTAACTAGAAACCCAGTATTCATCCTTTCCTCAATTCTTGCAAAGTTAGGGAGGAAAAACAAGCTCTTTGAGTTTGTGCTGCAGTTAAGGGATTTGGGCTGTTACAGATCACCCTGGGCAGGAGCTCCAAGCACGTGCAACAACAGTGTTCTGTGAACTGCCAGCATCTCCTTCTGCTCCCCAAACAGGCACTATGGGCTGGGGGCAGTTTTGATTCCCCTTGCAGAATTCAAGCCATGAAGACTAACAATATTTGGGTAGATTGAAGACCCAGTCCAATATAGCATGGGCTGGCAGTAGGTTAATCTTGAAATATAAAGCATGGATACTCATTGCAAAGCTTGTATTCAGAAAACGAAAGGGGTGTAGGCTTCTGGCTCTTGTCTGTTCTTGCAGCTACAGCCTGGAATGGAACTACATCCCTCAGCCAGAAGGACTGATAATTCTCTTGCTGTAGCCTCTGGAAGTTTTCTCTAATGATCCCAGCATCACTCCTATCTTGTCTGGATTGACTTTTGCTCAGCGTGCTTTCAACCATGCCCCAGTCTCCCACAAACACTGAACAATACAATCAGCTGCTCCAGCTAAATCAGTTGAGAGTTATAAAGCTGAGTTTCAACATATTGAAAACACTTCAATCAATGTCACTTTACTAAACGTTCTCTATGGCTTGATACACACATTAAATAAAAGGGTGCAAACAGGAACCCTCCTGAACTGCACAGGGAGAGAACCATCACAGGCAATAAAGCTGAACACAACGCCGACACCACGCCAACAGCGTCCTCTCACTCCATTGTTTAAGCATGAGGCTTGAAAATAGACAAGGAAGATGCTTTGGGACACACTGCATTAGGGACGTTTGGGAAATGCTCCCAATTTTGATAGATTCCATAGTCATATAAGATAGAGCAATAAATGCAGATGAAAAAAATTGGTACATTTAAAAAAAACTGATTTCTAAAATAAGTTGGCTAGTGATGCTGTTTAACAGCAGCATTATTGCCATACAATTTTTATTGCAGATCGTGATATTGCAATAGGGCTTTATATACCTACATTTAGTATACCATGTGAATTACTGGAGACATGCTTTCCTATGTTTGTGTGATTTATTAAAACATAAATCATAATAGCATGTGCCAGAAATTCCTTTTGAAGGATATAATAAGGTAACAATTATCCTCTGAACTCCTTTCTTTGTCTTCAGAGAATAAAATGCATTAGAATGTATCCATTTGCTGCCCCATGACAGAAAATGAAAGCAACTGTGATGGTTGCACCGTATGCTTTCAGTTGCAGTTGGCTGGTGAAGTGAGCTTTGCTCCTGAATATGCTGTCAGAAGCAAAAACAATAGTTTCTCCAATACTTTTAAAGAATAATCCTTAAAAACAGTAAGGAAAAATTAATTGAGGAGGTTTGTTTTTTCATATGTGCAGACAGATGTGGAAAAACCATACATGTAAATATTAAATACAAATTTAAAGTATATTTTATTTGAAAGAAAATTATGTACACAGGGCCTCCCTGTATGATTTTGACTTGAATCAATGTACCTCACCTTTTTTGTTTTATGCAATAATTCATGGGACCTGATGCAGGGGAACTGTAGCATTTTCTTCTGTGGAAATACATGCAGAGGAGCAACATTACAGGTATTGTTATAATCCCCCTCAGAGCAGGTTTAAGGCCTTCCAGATTAGCCCCTGTGTGTTTGGAGTCCTGTGTCTGATGGCTGGCACAGTGAGAATGCTCCTAGCGTACCGTGATTTTACTCAATTATTTTTGAAGGAAAAATCATAAACATTCACAACATAGAGGGTGCTACATAAAGGCATTATTAACTGTGCAGGTAAGTAGAAGCAGCAAGATCACAGGATACGATTGGCTTTATTAATTCAAAGAAAGTACAATTTAATCCCTCAAAGTTTGATTGTTTTGAAATTCTTTTTCTATGGGAGAAGAAACATATATGTGCTTTAAATTTAAAAGAAAAAAAATGAAAATCAACAGTTTCAGCAGCAAACCGGATCTGGAATTCACTTAATTTTTCTTTTTGTTCCAGAAAGACACTGTGTCTAAACCACATACTTCAAATGCTTAGAAGTAAAATGATGGGGACCACTGAAACAAATGTGATTTCCAAGAAACAAAGTGGACATTAAGTTTCACTTTGCTCAAGTGACATCAAAACATTCTTAACAAATAAGCACATATATACATGCACACCTTCTTTGGTTTAGCTCATGATGTACAAAGAGCTATATTTTTCATAGATCTTGCAGATACGTAACTCAAAATTACATCACAATGTCATGTGAAGACCCAATCCTGTGTTGTGCAACTTTGATTCTGAAGGATAATTACATTTGTAATTAACTTTAAGAAAGTCCACATGCCATGTCATTTTACCGAATGAAAAATTTAAGTCACAGCAAGCTGATGTGTGGCAGAATTTGGTGTCTGTACTCCTGTGCTGTCCAGGTTCTCTCTGCTTAGTATTCCTGACCATTTCCATTGCCTTTGGGTCAGAATCTGGAATCTAGATTTTTATTAATGATATTATGGTTATGCATAGTGCACACATATTTTATTCAGAGCACCACTGTGACCTGCTCATACTCTGTCACATTTAGGGATGGACACAATGCAAACTAAAGTGCATTCAGAATGCCACACATGACGGTTATGATGGCTGGCAAGCATCCTTATTAACAGCTATACTTTTTCAACAACAACACATAAAGCATGTCCCTGGAAACAGGATCACTTTAGGACTCCACTAAATAGATCAAAATACCATAATTACTGCCATGGTCAAGTCACACAGTTTGGTGAAGTTCTGTACATGAGAATTTTGATACCCTGTGTTTATCTAAAGTTCAAACTGACTAAAATATAAGAGCACATGTCACTGCTTTTCTAATATCACATGCTTAAGCCTTATTTTATTTACAGCTTCCAGCAGCTTTCAGCTCAATTCCTCGTTGTGCTGGCTGCCACGTAGCTGGAGAAGGCTAACAAACCCCTGCGTGTTCACATGACAACCTTTGTGCAAACGCATCCTTATTCTGTCATCTACTGGCAGCGTGCTTCCCAGTCATGTTCTCTGCCAGTCCTTACCAGTTTGCCAATTACACAAGCTGCTTCCCAGACATCAGACAAAAATTCCATAAGACTGCTGTGCGAGCGTACCCTAATTAACCATCAGCTTAATTAGACAATTTACTGTGTAATTAGCAGGCAATTAGTCAACACCTCTCAGATCTTATTGACTGCTGTGACAGCCTTCCTTAGTCTACACATTCCCATACGCTTCCATGACCATGATCCCAGCCCTATCCTGTACAACAGCAACCCTTGCAAGGGAAGGGAAATCATATTACATAACAAGGAAAGAGGGAGAAAAATCAATATATAGCCTGTTCATTTATTGAACTGTCTTCTAGCCAAGACTTTCTTTTCTCTAGGAATGGAAGGTCAGCTGCTAACAAAGAAACATTCAGCAATAACATTAGTTTATGTCTTTTTCATTTGTAATGCGGTTTAGGAATTTAATTTTTTTAAACTCTTATATGGCACTAAATTATCAGAGTAGTCAGGCAAGTAGAAATTAAGGACAAAAATAATTTTTAAACTTACTAACATATTGTAGGTTTAAATATATGTTCTAGAACAGTGAAAAGGTGGTGATAGCTACTTTTGAGACCTATACTTGCATTGTAATTAACTGTTTCATAATCCAAAATGCACCAGGAAAGCCAAAATAGATTATAGTATAAAATGTCAATACTCAATAATAATTCAACAGCATTACTGTAATTCAGTATAAATAATTTTTGAAGTAGTATCAAGTCCTCCACACAAATCTAAAGTTATGACCTTATAATACATGATGTGAGAAATTACAATTAAAAACTAATATAACATGAATATTAAAGGATTATTGAAAATGTCTGTTCCTATTTCCTTTTTCTATAGACCAAAAATTGGATTCTGCAATTAGCAATGACAAAAGCTTTTTGGATATTTCTTAAAGTAGTAATTCCAAAGTTCACAGGATAGATTCACTTGTCTCCTCCTTGAATAAATAGAGGATTTATTCACAAAAATCCTATGCTTCCTGACTGAAGGATAGAGTCCCACAATCGCAATTAGTAGTGAGAACTTTAGGTAATTATGTATCTCAAATAACGATAAGAAATGTTATTTAGAATACATTCACATACATATTTGGATTAGTAATAGGTATTTTAACACAAGAACCTGTCAGCTTTTTTAAACATATGGGACTTCATTCTGCTTTTGCAACAATGTCAATCAGGAGTAAATGCAATTATATCACCATGAGATTCAAAAATCAGCTCTTTGCTTTCTTAACTTCTTGTGTGGGCAAATCAGATGTTAAACACAGCCGTACCCTTTTCATTTACCAAGCAGGAACTCAAGACCTGAGATAACTCAAACACTTAGGAGAAGTGTATTGCCCTTACATAGAAGCTACACTGGTATAACCAAAAATTCCTTGAAAAGTGATTAAGCTAAACCCTGTAAACCTGTGTGTGGAAACATAAGCCAGTTCTGAGATAGTTACATCATTTCAGCTATTGCCTGCAAAATTCTTAACACGAGCTATACACACATACATGCTTGACACCGATCTAAGAGTGTCTCTGCAGGGTCAATTCGGGACCACATTTCCGCAAACATGTTGCAAGAGTCCATGGACCAACCAGGAATCTTGGGACAATAGCTGCTGCATGAGGTGCTTCAGGTCTCCTCAGCCTGTCATGGTGCAGAGCAGAACAGCAGTCACCTAACAGCACGGCTGCCTTATAACGTGCCCAGCTGAAGCAGGAGCCACCAGCTGGTGCCAGGGGAGGAGGCCCAGCACTGGAAGGTCTTCCCCAAGGCATCTGCAGCCTTAAAATGGCAGTGGGCAGAGGTGGGGTCCCAAAGTGTCACCTAGGCTTTTGCAGAAGCCAGCATTTGACCACAGCAATGAATGCAGACCTCAGCAAAGATGCTGAACTATAAATGAGAGCACCTGAATCATGACGACCATTTTCCTTACTCCACTTCAGTATCTCAGTAGATGTACTGAATTCTAGATGGTGTTTGGGATTTTTTTTATAATTAGAATGTAGAAATGAGGGAAAAAACCCCAAACTCTCTCAGACGCCCTTAACCAAATGGGGAGAGTCAAAAACTCAATGACTTGAAACAAGGGAAACTTCTGAATTCTAAAATGACAAAATAAAGATTTCATTTTTTCCTGAATCTCTGTGCTTAGCTATTAAAGTGTATCTTAACAATTTCAAAAAATAGGGAAGTTCTTCATTTATGCTAAGAAACTAAAAAATGTTAAATATGTCCTTATGCTGTGATTGTCTTAGATAGCTGCGTTTTAAATACAACTATTAAAAACAATTTCCTAGAACCTTTTCTAATAAATTATAAAATATATGCCACTTAAGAAAGTTAGATGCAGTTGGTTGCATGTAACTAATATGATGCAACAATACTAAAAGGTTTGCAACAAATCTGAATTGAGAATGGAATAAATGAGAAAATTCTAAATTTCAGAATTACACACACCAATTTCTAGCTTACATTCAAGCTGCCTTTTTAGCTGAATTCCTTTCAGACAAAATTTATATGAGTCGTTGACAAAATCATCAACAACCTTCCAAGGACATACAAAACAACTACAGAAAAATATAGCTGAACAATATTTTACACAAGTATGTTACATATTTGCTTTTTAGAATCCTGTTTATACAGGATGTGATATTCAAAAAATGTTGAGTACTTCAGACACAGCCAACAGGACTTGCAGATCCTCAGCATGACTGGAAAATCAGGCATGTGTGCTCTCCTTGTCTCTCTCAATAAATATTTGCAGGTATTTTCAGAAGAATTAGGTAAATAAAGCAAAATTAGTAAAGAGCAAAGTAGCTTCTTCAATATAAAAAGAAATACTGTTCTGATTTTTAACCAGTGTAAAATTTGCATATATGTTGTTTGACTAACTTGGTAATAGTTGCACTATGAATAGAAACTACATCCTCTCAAGTTCTGGTCACTACCAGAACAGCACCTATTGCACTGAGCAGGAATGAACGCTCCTACTTTTGGAAGCTATTTTTTATATAAAGGCTAATGTAGGAAAATACCCAGTGTTGCAGTCTGTATGGTGCTTCAGAATTACAGAGGAACTCCTCAATTATGCCAATCTAAGTGCACTATAAGTTTCATTACAACATGCTACAGTTTTCAGATTAAAAAATAACTTAAAGACTGATTTAAAAGTCTTTTATACATAATCTGCCTAAAATATTCAAGCTGAAGATTAATGTTCAAACTTACAGTTCATATATGTATATGAACTCTGGCTACACTGTTTTGAACCACCAACTCCAGAACAAAAAGACAGGAAAAAGAAACAACCTCTAAATACTGCGTAAAAATTCCCCAAATGAACAGAAACCAAATCCTTTAGACATAAATGAGAATCCTGAAGCCTATCAAGAACCAGTTTTGGACACATGTGTGGTTTTACCTTTGCTGGCCAGCTTCATGTGCAGCTCTGAGGAAGGTAAGCCATTGGCAGCTTAGACTCTGTGGCAGAAAAGTTACAGCCACACTCACTCTGCCCCATGAGGAATGCAGGAAAAGTGATAATAGGGGAAGAAAATTGCAGATCCTCTGGTTGTAAAAATCCTGCCCTTTAGCACAGATGAGGTTTACTGACCCAACGTTCAACACCCCTGCATGACAGATCCCTGTCTTCCACTGATGAATTGTCACATTGTGCTCCACACCTTGAGATAACAGACTTCTCCATGAGAGACTTTGCAGAAGACGGACTCTCACTGCAGAAGAAATGCAGCATTTCTGTGATATTTAATGCTACAGGAAGAGTGGGACTAAACATTTCCTCAGAGGCTTAATTTTTATCACAAACTTGTAAGAAGTTTTTAATTTCTAAAGTAGTAAATACAAACACAAAGAGAAAGAGAGACTTTTTACAGATTGTTGTTAAACTCTAGCTTTAAAAATGTGGTTTGTTATCTTCAGCATTAGAAATATTAATTGGCCAAAATAATCAGAATTATTGACGGTAAAAACAGATTTTAAATGGCCTGAAGTGCCTCACTTACAAATTTTCTGGTGTCAAGATGCACACCTGCAACTATTTAAGGTGTGCATTTACCTGGTGCAGACTTCAGCTGCGGTAAGAAAGGCATTGGCTTATCAATAATAACTTTGTTAAAGCTCTCAGTTCTGGAATCTTGGGTCTCTCTTTCACTGTGTTCAAGCTGTGCTACATCTCTCCAGACAGATCCTTCCAGGGTGAAGATATGCCAAACCCTGATATCATCAGGTATATGGACTGAGGAAAAAGAATGGTTAAATGCAGTCCTTTCCAGTTCCTCAGACAGCAACTTTGAAGCTTTTGAAGTTATTTGCATGTAAAGAAGTCTCCAGCCTTCTTTACACTGGGTCAGAGATAGTAGGGTAAAACTAAGTAGAGAAATGAGATCTGATCCTTAAGTAGAACATATCAGAGAAATACTTTTTCTCAGAGAAAAAGAAAGAAAGTGTTCTCCTGCTACTTACTCAGATTCACAGAACTATTTGTTCTTTTTTTGTAGCTAAATAACACATTTTCTGTATAAAAATAAAATGGCATAACTACAGCATTTTAAAAGATAATAATTACTTTCTATAGCATTTCCCTAGCATAGCCTTTTACCTCTTCTGTTAAACTTCTCTGATTTTATGCACTGATCTAAAAATACAAAAATTGTGAAACAATAAGGATGGTATTTCTTACTAAAATTCTTTCAGAAATATGGAACAAAATGAAGGACAAAGTAGTCCTAAGAATAGTAAAACTAATAATAGTAATTTTAAAACTTGTAAAACAAGAAAATAATTTAACTTAAGAGTGTTGTGTGCTAAGGAATCCCATAAAATGCTCATTTTTCTGTTCAAAAAATGTAGTTAATAAAAGTTGTCTAATGCTATTTAGTAGAAAGGCAAACAGTCCCTTTTATATTTGACATTAACAATCTGATCATTTGTCTCCCCAAAGAAAGCCTATACAGCTTTCATACAGACCACACAATAAAGAATAGTAATATTTCTGTTTACTGAGATATCAACTGGCATTTCGTTGCAAGTCAATGGTCTATCTTTGCTACAGCATACCAGGCCTCAATCTGGCATCTACAAATGTCAAAGTTATAAAAAAAAAAATTATAGGATGGAAATCAAAAGCATGTTCTAAATTCCTAAAAACCAAACAAAGTTCACCTAGACGTATTTGCTGCAGAAATCAGTACAATATTCAGCTGTCAATCTTCAAAAACAATGAGGGAGTGATGCTGTCAGTAGGACAGGATAATAACATTTCAAGCAGATGTTCAGGCGGGGCTCTAATTCTCACTGAACTCCCTTGGTAAGCATTTAATTTCTTTATCATATGCAAGCTAGGCAAATTGTACTTCATCAAAACTGTATTGTGAAATATTAATATTTCATATTATAGCAAAACTCCATAGAATAACCTTTGTCATATTAAGAACATCAGAATTTCAAATGTCATGGTTCTGCATTTTAATGCATCTTAAATAGCTTTTTGGCTTGGCACCATAAATTATAACTAGTTTAATCTAAATTACTATGCTGTAATATCATACAAAAATATACATTTTGTAATACAGATTCACTTCTGTGAAATACTAATGTTATGGAAAACAATGCATCATTGTACCATGATTTTTTTACCACCTTCAATTATGAAGCGAGGTGCACACAGTGCAAATGTATAGAGAAAGAACTAGCTGGAGCCTGAATATGTATATTGTAATAACAGCACACAGAAATGTGATATATACTGGGCAAATTAATTAATTCTCTGCCAGCAACGGGTTTTATTCAGAAATGGTTCTGAAAATGTATTGTGAAATCTACATCTGTGAGCTGCATAAACATATATTATGGCTAGAAAGTTTCCTCCGCTATGGTTTAGCTCAAATTTAATCTAGTTTTAATTGTAGCTTTGCTTTTAAAATCATCCACGCAACTTGCTCCATATATAATGAAAAAAAAATTAAAGATTAAAAATGAAGTTAGTCTGCATGTTGATTTCGGCTGGTTCTCATAATAAAGGCAACTGTTTCTGCATTATTGAAAGCGACAGCATCACAAATCAATGCATGTCACAACAAAATAAAGACAGATGTATCTGATTAATCAGAATTAAATTTTAGAAGTGAAGGAAGCATCTAAAAATCAAAGCAAAGATTTCTGCTAACCCAGTTGTTTTTTCGTCTTTCTAAACAGCCCATACACTGCAGTGAGAAAACAACAAAGCCTGAATTCAGCTGATAAAACCCTAATTTCTGCTATAAGCTCCTCACTGTGGTAGTGAATATGGCATAGGGATGTACACACATCATACAACCTCTGACTTATTTTGATACTATGTTTATACAAACTTTCTGATTACAGGTTTTAATGCAAATTTCGTGTTCTAAACAACACTCACTGATAAATTCTTAGTAAATAAACCAGCTCACTATAACACTTCTCCTAAAACCCTCCCACTCACAGTTATGTGTTTAATTAATGTAGTATCTGTCATTCTGCGTGTAGTTTTCCGTTCATCTAAGCTCTAAAGGACATAATAATTGGTATCCATTTATTGTGGACTCTGTGATATGCAGCTCCCCCATTTCCCTTCAATACCTTGCAAACAGAACTTATAAATAATATGTTGCTGCACACAGTTATCTGAACAAGACAGAAATACTATTTGAACCAACAGAGCAATGAGCTATTGATCCTGCAGTCAAAAAGGGAAGACATGAATGTACAAAAAGGTGTGTGAAGGGACACTTCTATTCTGCTATCATTTGTCTTTCCTAGTGATTGTCCATTTTAAAAGCAGTTATTCCCTTTTCTGGAAGAAATCAAATCTAGCTGATACTAAAGCAACTGTGCAAAGATGTTTAATTTAGTAAGTAACGTTCTACAAGTCACTATCTCCCTCACAGATTCCAACAGACACATACAGGTACAGTCCCCTATGATTAACATTTGCACTACACTATAATATCCAGCACCTTCTAAAGTATTTAGAGTGCAGTATATTTAGAAGTATAAATACTCTGAAGGAAATTCAGCTATTGCTCACGTTAGCTTTTTTGTAGGTTTCAACAATAGTACAGTAGTATGCAAGAACAAACTTTGCTGAATCACTCACAGTTGAAATGCTCACCCTACAAACAGAAAATGCTACCAAGGCTGTCATGAAGACAATTATGAGCAAGGTACGTGGGTGTTTAAAAAGAGAGTGAGCACGGCACGAAACAGTGAGCTCTGTGCTAACTCCCTCTGTGACAGCATGTGATGCTTTCAAGGTGAGGCCATGACATATGAGGATTAGAAGGACTAGGGGAGTAAATTACGGTCCAGAGGCTGAAATCCAGCACTGTTACCCAACAGTTCCTCTGTATGAGGCAGTAAGGCCTCTCATGGGCTGCAGGGATCCCTAGCCTTGTGTTTTCTTAGAAAAGCTTTCTGTGCTAGATGATGAAAGAGAGAACAGGAGAAGTAGCTCATATGAAATAAATTCCGTGTCTTACAAGAATCCAGCCTGAGTCCTTTTTATCTCTGTCCTTGGATCCCCGTCTTCCAAGATTTATCATGCTTTTCTCTCTGACCTTATTCCATCACACCACAGGTAATGTATGGAAATTTGTGGTTGGGCTGTATACGCTTTTCACTACCTATACGTCACTCTAATTTAGCTTGCATCAGTCACTTCTGCTAAACTGTCAAAGGATGCCCGTGTTAAACAGGGAAGTCACTGTTTTCCACTGTCAAGTGTCTGAACACAGTGGTCAATTCAGTCACTGGCTCTGGAAAAGGGAGGATTTCTGCTGGTGCTAAGTTCCCCATGGCCACACAGGCAGTTTACACTAGGCAAATCAGAAAGAAGCCCACCAGTAAAGCCTCACCAGGACACATAACATGAGGAGATGAAGGAAGAACACAGAATACTACTTGTATCACATACAATCAAGGCTGAAGTGAAAAAGCTTCAGCTGCCAAAAGCTGTGTCTAGCAAACTCTCTTCCCTCCCAGAATCTCTTCCACTCTTAGGAACTGTACTGTCTGGGGAGCTGCTCCTCCTCCTCCCACCAACTCTGTAGCCTTACATCAGGAAATCTTCACTCTTCATCCTCTTGTCTATTGCTTTGACTAGCTGGGCAGAACAGCTCAGTCTGAAATCCCCACCACTGGTACCACAGCCCAAGAGAACATTCTGATCCCTGGTTAACACCGCACAAGATTTATGTCTACGTAATCAGAACCTAAGTTTAAAAAAAAAGTTAGCACATTATGCCAACCTGTAATACTTCAAACTCTCTACCAACAACTTGCTCCAGCATTAAGTCAACATGAGCAGCCTTTCTGTAATACTCTGTTCACATAAGAACTGCTGTACCTAATTGAGCATTTCTTCCCATTTGAAATAGTTATTTTTGTAGCATTAAGTACCATGTTACTCTGATAAATAAAAGCAATTTTGCTTCTGCAGCAGCGCTCAGCCACGCATCTCAAATAATGTCACAAATATTAAGGCTTAACACACCTGAGGGAAGTGAAGTACTAGGAAGAACACAATAATAGAAATCTAGCCAGCACTTGGGTGGGACACAGTTCTGCTAAACACAACACATGATTCAAGAGTTTAGGCACAGAGAAAGAGTACTGCCTCCTGATGAACACTAGAAGGAAGCTTTGGTAGAAATAACAATCACTGAACTAGAATTCACTAGATAGCACTTTTCTGAACTTACTAACTTAAAAAAGAAATAGCTGCAATATTCTACATCTTATTGAAACAAATACTTAAAAAAAATTTGAAAGATCTCCATCTGAGTCACACCTCCAGAGCATGGCATCCAGTGGAACACTTTGCAGTCGCCATTTCAGGAATGACTCAGAGTCTGCTGCTTAGTATAGCACCAACATCACTTCCTACAACATGCATGTCTTTCCTCCTGAACTCCCACCCAAGCTGGAACTCAGCCTGTGTCTGTTTAGCTCTCGAGATGCACAGTAATCAACGTGCAGTCTGGCAGGACTGCCAGCATACCAGCAATAAAACTGATAAAAAAATAAGTCTCAGTACTTGCTATGGGTTGCCTGTAGCCTAGGCACTGAATAATTACAGCTGATAGCATGTTATACATGTAAGTCAGTTGTAAACATACTTGAGAGACATTTATGTCCTAAAAAGTGTTTTAATAAGAAGCCCTGTGAAGTATATTGGAATCTTCTGCAATCCAGAGGAACACTTACTTCCTCAGGGCTACTTTAGGTGTAAGTGACAGCAGAATCTAGCCTGACATATTTTACAGTATTCTGTTGCAATACAGCAGCATTTTGTGCTTAGATCTTCCTCATACTAGAGGGGCACCCACTATAGTTAATTCACCTGTAGTACTTACCCATGGAAAGGTGGTGGAGGAACAAATCCACAATTTCTCTCCTGCTCCATCCATCAGCACACTTGTATATCCCCCCTCTGAATCAAGAATAAAGGCTCTTGTATTCAAATTGAACTCAAAAGCTTTCTTCAGCCCACACTGCTGTTTGTTACTGGTTGACCATATGGTGCTATTATTCACACTGTTACTCAGGCCTATGTCCAAGGATTCACCTTTGCTTTTCTTCCTCTCTCCACAAGTCAAACCATATCTACATTGCAGCCCAAAACCTCTTTCTTTTCTCTGTGATCTGTTTATCAAAGTTGTTATTTTCTTCCACTGTCTAAACTTGTTGCTCAGTCTTATTTTGCCATTTTGAATGTAGCAACAAGGAGTTGCAATTCTCCTGAATTCAAACAAGCAATTACATGCTTAAAAACACACAAAATGCTTTATTTATGGTGCCACACTGAGCCATAGCCCTCAAGACTTAGAATTCTAACTCCTTCCTCCTCCACTACATGTTACTGAAGGTTGATGTCACTGTGCTTTTCTCTCTATAGGCTTGTTTTATGTTGCCTCCATCCTTCTCTTCCACTACCCACCTAGCCTCCTCCTTGCAGCCACATTATCACATTGCAACTGCACCTCCAGTTCAATGGCTTATCTTGGCAGCCTCTGGCACAGAATCCGCCTTTCGTGAGTTATGTGACAAAGCTGTTACTCATTCCCTTTGCATTCTGATCCTTCACAGAAAACACTTTCACTGCAGTATCTTAAAAAACGGATTTTTTCACTTAATAGGTGGCTAGTATTAAAGGTTGGGGCAATAAAAGGGAAGAATGTAACAACAAACAAAACCACAAATTGTGTCACTGCGGTGTGGAAACCTCACAGACTAGTTGAACTACACAATGTATCACACCCTTCCCTGCTATCTTTACGCTAGTTGGATATAACAGAGCTATTCCCCAAAGATTCAGATTTTTCAAATATACAAAGAAATGGCTATATGCAAAATGGACATTAAAATATTTCCTCACCTTATCCAGGGAGAACGTTTTAGTGACAGCAAAGCCCCATCCAGCTTCAAATGCTCTTCGAATCATTGAAGAACTCGTAGCAGGGGTTGCACTGGCAAGGCCAAAAGGATTTGGAAACTTCAGTCCAGCCATTTCTACACTGATATCCACTAAATCGATAGGAGTATAGAAGAGTGGGAGTTCTGGAACCGTAGAAACTGCAACACCATATAAGGACTGAAAAAAAAAAACCAAAACAAAACAAACCACAAAACCACAGAATTTTTTCTAATCTATTTTTATACAATTTATTATTAATCCTGATAAGGGAATAATTAATATATAACAACCCGAAGTTTATTTTATTTTGTGTTCAGACTTGCAAATCAGCAAAACATGCAAACACTTGCCTATGTAACATCTTCTGCCCAAATAGTATTCATGCTGAAATACCATGCTATGCTGGAAAAACCTGAATGACAGTAACAACAATAATAAAGAAACAGTTATTTTACATCCTGTACTGATAAGCCTGGTTCAGTCCAAAGGTTTGTTCAGCCATTCTGAAGAGTTACCTCTGTTCCCTACAGCAGCCAGTAACAGAAAGACTGAAAAAACCCAGGGTATGCAGACGGACCCTTTCTAGTTTTCTTCTCAGGTACCAATCTATAAAAAGTGTAGGAAATAGTGAAAAATGAGGGAAAGCATCATTTGGAGAAACCATGTGGAGGATTACTCAGCCCTAACTCCATGTATTGTGAACCTCTAAACCATTTTCCCCTACTTTGAAAGGTTTTATATAGCCTACACAGCAGCACATCTATGCAAAACTAATATTGGGTTTATATTTATTTGTATTAGTATGAATATACTTCAAGACTGAAAAAAATTAAGAGTCTTATTTGACATCAAAGTATATCATACATGTTAGGGCTCTGCCACCACGGTCACTTTTGTTTTCATTTGAAAGTGCCTTTTCTCTGAAGAGCCAGTGAGAAGCATTCAACATGTGTGTTGCATCTATTATAAAAATTGTAATGAGAAAAGCTTTTCCCATGTATGGATACTGAACAGCATCCTAATCAGGCTGTGGTGGGTAGAATTTAAATGTTTGCTCACTCAAATGGTTGACTCAATAAAATCACAAAGAAATAAAGCAGGAATTTCCAACACAGAGAAGTCCTACACTGGCTGTGTTCCTAATAAGTCACAGGTAACAGCACAGCAGTTTCTTCTATCTTTAAAAAGATTTTTTTCAGCAGAACAAAAAGAACCAGTACTTGAACTTTGGAGAAGATTTTCTGTAGCAGAGTAAAAACCTCAGCCACTTACAAATTGCTGCCTTTTGGTTTTTTGGATTTTTTTGGATTTTTTTTTTTAAGGAACTTATTTAATCAATTTTTACCTGTGAAAACTGATAAGCACAGATAGGATGAGTCTGTTTTAGTGCCTTTTGTTTCCTAGGCTGGTTTGAAACCTGAGAGTTCAGACCTGTTTGGTTTTGGGATTGTGTGGATTTCCATCACACTGTTCTGATCCCAGATCTTTGAATCTTCAGACAAAGAGAATACATTTTGGGGCCAATTTTTCTGATGGCTTAAAAGCACTGAAAGCAGTGGAATTGTCCTAGCCTGAATTATGCGAACCTGAATGGATCCCTAATGGTGGAAATTTTGAGAAAAGCTAATTTCTAAAGATCCCTAACACTTGGGACCAAACTCACTTCAGTATCACGACCTCTCTCAGCTAGAGGCCAATGCATTTGCACTTTATAAAAAGCCAAACATGCCACATTTTCTCCTTCCTGAGTGTTCACCGCTTCCTCCATGTCATACTCCACAGGGCTATTTTTCTACACCAGGAGAATCTGAGTTCTTCAAAAACCAAACAGCCTGGCATTCTATATCTCAAAACCTTTTGTTGACTGGCAAATAAAAAAAAAAGGTGGGGGGAAATGAAAAAAAGTATTTTCTTTTAATCTTTTTTTACTTTGAGTTTTATTTCATCTTTTTAACTTTTTTTTTTTGTTTTCCTCAACTAATATTTCAACTGCAAAATGTTGTTTGCAATGCCAAACCAGAAAATTCTGGATCACACAATTCAAATTAAAGCATTTTTAGAATGCTACCACTTTTTGTCTCCTACACATCTGAAAGTGGGGAAATCTCCTGAAATCAACACTGATGTACTGAAATCTTAAAAAAAACTCTTTGATTTTCATTACATAAGAATGACGTCAAAAAAAGACTTCAGGAAAAGGATTTGGTCAACTCCACTCTTTGCACACATCTGAGCAATAAACCTAATTTTCTAGTTCAAATTAATTTGCTATTCAGGATTGTTCAAATGTTCTCTTTGAATTTCAGTCTGAGGATTGCTCACACACTATTCATAGCTTGTACAACTGTAAATATTGTTTGCTATAGACAAATAGGCAGACAGTGCTGAATATGAAGTTGAAGTTCCATTGTAGTGTTTCTTTTCTCAAGGACAATTAAATCTCTAAAAGTTGTTTTCATCTAAAATGAATGTTGCTTAAATGTGATTCTTAGTGACCTTTCTGCTGTAAAATAGAAAGAAATCCTATCCAAGACAAAAAAAAAAAAAAATTCCTCCAAAGCAGTGGAAGACTTTTGAAGCACATGGTTGAAAATAACCCACGCCTTGCCTCCTGCATGCCGTCATTCCAACCAGTCTAAAGCCACTTCCCAAACCATATATAAGGGCCCATTTTCCCTGCCTCACTTCCCCCTCCCAAAGAGCAGAACCACAAAGAATTCCACCCACATGCACTCAGCCCCACAAAATGTGCCTAATGGTTTGTTAATGATGAAGTGACCCAAGCACAGGTGGCAGGGGGAGAATTACAAAAGGTTTGAATGGAATAAACCAAGTAGCTAAAAACACACAGGGGAAGGATGTAGCTGATGGTTCAGTACTCAGTGGCAATACATCTTTGGAGATTTATCTCCCTCTTTCCTATCGCTTCCTTTTTTGCTGTATTTTTTTGCTGTTTTTTTCATTTCAGCACAATGCTTATAAAATAAATGTATTTTATAAACCTTGATGCATTGTTTTCTACAAAACAAAGTTTTTGGCAAACAGAAATGTTATATAGCTTCCTGAAAGTGAAATCATCTTTATAATGAAGGATTTCCCTGACACTGCACAAACAAATTGGAAAAGAAAGCCTACAGGCAAGAGTTTATTTATAATAACTCTTCCCTTGATTTTTAGAAGTAGAGGACAAAAAGTGTGGCCCATTCTTCCTCTTAATTTGATGCCAACCAGCTGAGCTAACAATATTGCAGGTACTTGTTGCAATCATGACAATTTTTTGGAGACTGGAACAGGGTGGTGAAAAATCCCCATCATGTTGCAAGCAGTAGGTCTACTTTACCCTAAACAGGATTCGCCTGAAGGCAAAAGCACATGGGCTGCAGTGCAGGGCTGAGAGACAGGAACTCAGCTTTAGACCTGATACAATTTTTAACATTAAGTTTCTTTAGATGGAGAAAATTCTTAACCAGAGTGATATGGTCTAACTGCATTTCCTGGCCTTTAAACAAAGATAGACTGTGAAAGCGAGTAGCTGTATTACTGTTATTTTTCACAGAGAGCCTTCTCCACAAATCCTACTGCCTGGAAGAGTTTTCCTGAATACTTCCATCTTACTCTGGCTTTCTTAAAGTCTGATCCTAAAACGTGTTTTCTCCCTTGCTTCTGCTATCCTCTCTCCAGTTATTCATTATTTAACTTTGTGGTAAACATGCTTATGTTATTTCATACAGTCTCTGAATGGTTGTGGTTGGAAGGGATGCCTGGGGACTATCTTGTCCAACATCCTTGCTCAAAGCAGAGTCAGCTACAGCAGGTTTGCTCAGGGCTCTGTCCACTTTGACAGAGATTTTCTAAGTCCTAGCTTTCTCTTTCTGTAACAGACATATTGCTTATTCAGAGGCAAGCAACTAATTTACCAGGCTTCCTAAACTTGCCTTTAATCCACCTTTTTGCAAATGGTGCTTTATTGCTGCATGCTATTGTTTCATATGTTGTTCTAGCTAAACAAAGAGACATTCATTTTTTTCCTGCAGTTATCCTGAAAAGAAACAGACAACATAACTAATGGCTTCAAATTCAAGCTTCCTGGGAACCTCCCAATTCTGGTATTGATTATGAAATAATGTATATCCATATATGCTCAAGGAATACATGAGAATGGTCAATCTTGATAAAGAATCAACACTATACTTTTCAGATAAAAAGCCCACATATTTTCTGACAGCATAGGTAAAGAAAAAATAGAAAATATACAATAGTAGTTCAAAATAACACTGTGATGTGCTCAAAGTTCATCTTGAATAATGTTTTTAGTGAAGTGCAATTTATATCAGACCTGTATTCTCTAAATGTATCATGTACATTTCAGTCTAGGAGAAGCATAAAAGAAACTTCCACACTGGAAGATTACAGTAAAGAAGAATAGATTTAAATAAAAGAAAACTTACTGTGAACCAGAACAAAAAAGTCACTTTTAAAGAGGCATTTTAGTGAGAAGAAGAAGAAGCTTGACTGTCATATATGGGAAAACAGTCCACGGGTAAATGTATGAATAGAGTAGGAGTGAGGCATTAAGACTGGCACAATCATCCAAGAAGAAAATACTGGAGCATCTTTGCTCTCAAGATAGGCATAGAAAATTAAAAGTTAATCCTGCAATAATTGTGAGTTACCTTGAATATAACTATTATACTGTTAAATCCATTCACTGAACAAAAAGAAATGAATGGTAACTGAGGCACAGAAGAGAACAGCAGCCTATATTGCTTCTGCACAAGATCATAAAGTCACTGTTGGACAAAAGCTAAGGACTACCATCCCCTAACTAAATAAATCACTAAGATTATTTAATTGAAATTTTTACATCATTCATGGAATAACACAAGAAGGTTGAATTGTGAGAAAATGTGAGTAGTGGATAGTTGCATGAATTGGGCTAATTCTGTTTGGATCTCCAAAGACTTGCAAGGAACGGTTCTAGGAAGACTGACTGCATTTCCTAACAGGTTCTACTACAACTATCCTTAGTTAGGCTTTGACCGGTCATGTTTACAGAAACTAACCTGACACAGCTGCAGGCAACAATTTCTGAGATGAACCTATGCCTCATATAGTGGGAGGAATATGTTAAGAGGCAGGAGATATTTAGGCAACTAATGATGGAAAGTTTCCAGCATAAGAGCAGCCAAGAAGCTTCTGTAAATAACTCTCAGTACTGAACATAAGGCATTTCTGCTGAAGAGTCCTTGAGTCTGGATCTCACGCCTGACTTGACCATGTGCCAGAGCTTGCAATGACTGGAGTTTCAGGGCACATATCAGGCCCATCTGTTCGCTTAGCCTTTTGCCTGGAGTAGGTTGGGATACAAGCAGCATGCTGTTCAAACAGTGCATTCTGCAAGTTACTGTCAGGATGGTGGGTTTGAGTTACACTTTGACATGGTCTTGGATTAGCTGAGAAATCCTATGGAATAGTTTTATTTTGATGAAGACTGACTGCATCATTTATAAATCCTGCTGCTGAGATAGTTGGTGATTTTGGAAATGGCTACTTACTCCTTAACTGAAACACAGACAGTATCAATGCATTTATTTAAAATTTAACATGTACTTGATTCAGAGGCTCAGGTCACAGGATGGTTGCCTGCTTTAGAATCTCACAGCAGAGAGAGAATAAGGTGGTATGTAAGGACATTTTTTCACTTGCTTTTGGAAGTTTCCAGAATACAGTTCAGCTGTGAACTGAGTGCATGCACAAGTGCACAAGGCCACGCACACGTGCACACACCTGTCCCTATAAACAGTAGGGTAATGCTATCCTTCTCTAAACAACTTCTTTAAAACCAAACTCTCCTCCAGTCACTAAAATTTCTACCAGGTCCAAACACTGGTGAAGTAAATTGCCAAATTACAGCATTTTGCACCACAGCAACCAGATTTTACAAGGGCTGCACATCCAAATAAATGCCCTTGGGCAACCCATTCATCTAACAGCTGGAAAGGTGACACTTGACATTTGGAAACTTTCCTGTGAAGATTGCTGTAAGGCTTTCCCATTAGCTTCCTGGTGAGACTGTAAGGTTGAATAAGCTGCCTTGAAACCTGCAAAGGGTAACAGAAATGCTCTAATATCACAAGTCTGCTTGATTTAAAATTCTAATTCTCAAGCCATGACTATTCAGATTTTTTCCAAAGTATTAAATACATTCCGGGGGGGGGGGGGGGGGGGAAGCTTTGAGAAGGAAGCAACATGATAAAGGAGGGTTTTATAAGTGATGTCTGTATTTCTAAGAGGTTGAATAAGAAGACAAAAAAGAGGAGACACCCTCTCTCCCCTACCACAGTTACCCAAAATCACTGTGCACTGAGAAACTAAGCAAGCAGGTCAGGGATTAAAGATGTTTCGCACTCAGCATTTTCATAGGGTCTAAGAAGGCAGGACACAAACAGTGCTTTAGAACAAGTGAGAAAAAATATGCACAGATACTAACAACAAGCTTTCAGTTGAAGTATTTTTAGGAAGTGAAATCAGACCCCAACAGCATGAAATTGCACAAACATGCAATCAGAGAGGCTTTGAGCAGATGGATGGGGGAGAAAGACATTGAGCTGTTACAGTCCCAACTTCAGTTGTTCAAATCTCTTTATGTGGGAGAATGAATCATGTATCATGTTTCTTAAAAGTTCCCTGCACTATGAACACACTTCTTGTCAGCTGGTTCTCCAGGCTGTCTCTGTGTCTCAGGAGGTTCCTTTGCAGCTCCTCTACTAGAGGAGTGCTCTTTTACTAGAAAAATCAGGGCAGAGGTGCTCAGTCAGCAACATGAAAGGAGAACCAAAGGGAGACACGTAGTTACCAGGTTTCTCAAGTCTGTATGCCTGACATTTCTGAGGAAAATTCTCCATTGCATTATTTGCCTGTGTGCACTCAGTTTTTGTCAAGCTCTTGTATTCAGTTTATCAGTCTCATCAGAGCAAACTTGGGTTCCAGTGTAGACAACCTGAGAGTTCTGTAAACTGTTAGTAACCTAAAAATGCTTTCCCCAGGTAACACCATTGGCAGTAGTTAATTTTTACTTTATGGACTACTGGAAGATTTTACTTTTTAATACTTTTGGAGCTTAGTTTTCCCAAATACCCAATCAGGGCTTCTGCTCGAAGTGTCTGTTGTGCAGGGAGGCTGACTACCCTTGAGTGTAATTCAGAGCTGGGGCCAAGAAAATGTTGCTTGAATTCTAGTGTTAAGATAATGTAAGAAAAGCTGAGTTCATCTACCCAAACTCTAATATGTGATCCAAGCTGAATGAATCTGTAATGGTCTAATCACCAGATAATCTAGGTATTAGTTTCTCAAAATTTGTATAATTAATCAAAACCACAATGACATTATTTTTAGAAGTATCTAAAAGCAGATAAAAATGGGAAGAGAAAAACACTTTCAAAAAAAGTCACCTGTATGTATCTGTGCATGTACCAGGAAGCTTGTTTTCCATCGTTTACGGATTCCACTGTAGTGTTAGCAACACCACCAACGTCACCCCCTGCAAACACCCAGGGTTCACTCGTTTGCATAGTTTCTGGGTCTACTTCAGGGAGACCCCATCTGTTAAACTTGATAGGTGCCAGGGCCTCTCTGACTGTAATTAAATAAATGACAAATACATTAATAAAAGAAAGAAATAACTGTTGCTAAAATCTCTCAAATATATGCCTATAACAATAACAAAATTTAATGCTGAAAAAGATATCTCTCATAAAAGTCAAAACCATCCTGACAATATTCAAACTCAGAACATCCTGGAAGAAAGGCTCACTTCAAAACCTGTTACACATATTAAGAATAAAACCATAAAATCACAATCAAAATTAAATGCTTACATGAACAAAATACATTTTTGTATCTTTTTCACTACAATTTCTGAATGTTTTTTAAAGCATGCATTAGGAGATCTTAATACTTTTCATGCTATTAGTGAACAGCACATACAGGCAGTTTGCAAGTGAAATATTACTGTCCTTCAAAATAATGTAGACGTGAAAATAAAAAAATGCTTTTATACTGCATGGCATTATATAAATGTAATTAAATACAAATAAATGTTCAGAAAAATATTCCATTAATATTTTTGAATTATTATATTCACAAGGCACTTCAAAGGAGCTTCATTAAGAAACTCATGTTTTCAACAAATATTTTTAGCAAATTTTGATGGCATCTATGAAAATAGGGGGGGCTATATAGCTTTGTCTGCAGTACTGAAGATTCTGCAATAAAATGCAGCTTAAATTTGCAATGTCCCTCAGGGACATACCACTGGCAGATGCAGATTGCCAAGGTCAATTAAACTGATGTAGCTGCATTGTCATAAACGTAAAAGAGAAATCTGCCAGTTGAAGGCGAAGATTTCTCCAATACAAAGGGCAAAGTCAGGGTACTGTCCCAGCACATGTCCCAGTACAGAGCAAGCTTCAAATGCAGCTTTCCTGTGCATCGCAGTGATGGGATTTCCTCCAAGGCTCTGTGTCTCCTTTCATGTCCAAATCATATATTAGGAGTGTATTTCAAAGTGGAGGCTGTGCATAATCAGGAGCAAAATTATTAAACCAGAAGCAAGGCACAATCATTGTCACCTACTTGTCCCACCTATGCTCTCCTCCTCACCCTTGCCATTTACAAACATATCAAGAGGACTCAAATTCAAAAAACGTTTTTGCAACTTGTTCAGAAGCCTGAGTCACAGAAGACAGTTTTAAGCTGCAAGACTGTAGCAGATTTTCTACCAGAAGTATTTAATCTATCTGCAAGACCTATTGCTTGCACAATCTCTTCCACCTGGCATATACATGTGCCTTAACAAAAAAAGTATTCGGGTAGCAACAAACTCAAAAACTTAAGAAATTATTTCCTATAAAAATATCTAAATTACTGCAAGATCACATGAAACACAACCTTTAGAGTGAGACATTTTTGTCTGGAAAATGAGGGGTTTGGTTTGGTTGGGTTTGGGCTTTCTCTGTTTGTGTGGGTTTTTTTAAAGGACAGAGTTGGCTGATAGCAGTTTTATTAAAAATCCTTCAGAAATCAATACATTAACTTTCTCTTTGTGCCTCAGACTGTCTGTACTTCAAGAAAGCTTTTGATCATCTTACATTTGTCATATATAGGATAACTTATTACATGCAGTTGTACTGTCTCAGCATGTGGTCTAGACAACCCTCACAACTTAAATATGTACAGGCTTGTAAGGACATGTTTGGAAAAAAACAGAGGAAAAGCTTGGTACTGCAGGATTTGGTAGTGGGGATTTAATAGATGACTTATGTCTCTCTCAGACAGGACTGAACCACAGTAAAGGTGTCTGAGGACAACATGCTGTCGAAAAGGTAGTTTTTCAGACAAAATGATGTAAAACTGGAAGTTCTGACTACTTATTTCATCTTGTGGAAAAATAGGGTATTACCTCTGTTATCCTGGATCTATTACATTTCTCAAATCTCTCTGAATTACTTTGTTCTAAAATAGCTGTCTGGACATAATTATACCAAAAGCTTTTTGAATGTGAAGAATGCCCAACATATGTTCACCTGAAACAGCTCTCTCTCCAGGCCTGGGGATTTGTCTGTCTGATCAGTATTTTTAAAATTGAGATAGAACATTTCCCTGGTGGCAAGGTTGACATGGCATCCAACTGCTATTTCTTTCTGTCTTTCTCATAATCTCCAAGATTTAGGTTATATTAAAAAAAAGGGCATGGTTCAACAGCATTTTATATAAGAGTTCCTAACATCCTCACAATTTGGATCTGATACCTGGTGCAACTGAGAGGCTGAAGGGGCCACCGCCTAGACCACCTGCACAAAGAAGGGGAGAACTTTGGTCTTCACAAAGGGAAGTCCCTTCTCTGTCCCTGCAAGGGTGAGACAGAGTCCAAGAGCCAAACATGAGCTTGAACTATTGGTTCTCTGAATTGGTGTTTGACAATGAACAACAAGCAAACCAGATATTTAATGTTTGGTGCACAATTTGCGACAGAGGTAAAGAGTATCTTTTAAAACCTTCACCCTCACAGTTTCAGTCCTCAAAGTTTAAAACTAACACAGCTTTTCTCTTGAAAATTTAAGCTACAATCCTGTGTTTGTGTTGCCTTCTCCTCCACAGTCTAGTGAGACATTATATATCATTTGAAAAGATCCTTCTGGATGAAAGACAACATACAATTTAATTATTCTACTGCTATCAAGTAATACTAACACAAATAACACCAAACAAAAGAACAGTGCTGAATATATTTTCCAAATTTGCTATATTCACAGAGCAAACAAACACAAATGGAAACACAGCAGCAAATTATAGCATTTACAAAAGCAATATTAAAATATAAGTGAATACAGAAAAAATATTTTAATTAACAAAACAAATCAAATGGAAAAGATTCCTCAAATAAAGCTTTAAAAGTGAGTCTCTGTGTGACTGCCATGACTAATTATGCATCCATGTAATGTGTGTTCAATTTGGGCTTATTTAAATAGCAGAAATGCTCATTAGCTGCAGTATATCTGTGAAGCTTCAATAAACAGTTTAATGGTTTTTATGTTTAACCAATTTCGTAAGTTCCTATAATTTTAGCTTTAGTAGCTCATTAATGTTACTTTTGATATCCATCTTACAGAATTCCTTTAAAGTGAATAGTAGCATTACTTCTGAAAAATACAAATATACTGTAACTTTCTGATTCTAAAATGTATAATTACAGCTGTCACATGCACTAACAGACTAACTGCTGACACTGCCCAGTCTAAATGCCCAGCAAATAAAGAAAGGCATAATCATGCTTCCAACATTCCCTACCCCACTAGTGTACTGAACAGGATTAAAAAGTGGTTTGACTCGACCAAGCTGAGTCCAGCTACGCTTGGAAAGGGTCATCCTGCAAGCTGCTACTGACTTTGTTTTCTGTCACCAGCAAGCAAAAGTGTCGGATGTCTATCAGAGTTTTTGCCCTAAGTAAAAAGGGCTTTAGAAATCATCATGAAGCCACTTCTGGATATTGGAAATGGGTAATCATTTCAGCATGTGTGTACCAGTTTGGCCAAATTTAGAAATATATCCTCTGAGAGAAGGCAGGTCACCACCCCTCCCCCACCAGGTTTGGGAAAAAATAAATTTTCCTCAAAGGAAAGTGAAAGAGATAAAAACTATTTATTTAACAAACACACAGGAAAAGGATAATAATGCTAAATAATAAAATCTCTCACTGAGGAGAAAAAACCTGGGAAAGTGTTAAGAGTCCTCCCTTTGCTCTCCTCGGAGCTGGGACTTGGCCCAGGGCCAGGCCCTCTGTGCTTGGTGGAAAGTCCTCCCGATGTGCTCTGATATTGAAGCAGTCCAGTAGAAAAGGGAGAAAATCCGAAATTCCATGGAAGGAAAAAGTTCAACTCTCAGTCTCTCTCCGGAGAAAAAGAAACTGAACTACTGGCCAAAACCGGGCAACCGCAAGCCAGGTGCCTCCTCCCTCCCCTGCTGCAGCTGGAAAGAAAAGTCCCTATCTCTGTGTGACCTTGAACAAGCTGCAAACTGCTTTGAAAAATTTTTGCTCAGTTTTTCCTTCCCCCTCTCAGGCTCGGTTTAAAGGCATAAAAAGGCTTAAAAATTAATTCCTGGGCATAGGGCAGCGATATGGGATACACATCATAAAGTCACCCCAAGACATTCCACCCCTTATCCCATATCATTGGCTCAGTGCCCAAACTAATATATTCTAACTCTACACACACACCAATACATACATATATATATATATACACAGCTATGTATGAACAGTGACACTCAGCAAGCAGTGGTACACAGGCATTCCACATTACAGGTGGTTTTCACCCAACAATCAGATCTCCCTGCGGTACACAACGTGTTATTCCATCTTTCTGCATTACCCACCACGTGCAACCCAGTCTCTGAGCAAAGACAACCCCACGGATGGGTTTGTCTGTACTCAAAGTGGAATTAACCCAAACAGTCTTTCCTAACAGACCTCTGACCTGCACTACTGGGACCTTATCTCCATCTACTGTATGCAGGGATTCAGATTGGGCCGGACCAGCTCTATTGGTGGAACCTCAGGTGTTAACTAACCAGGTGGCCTTTGCCAGATGCTGCTCCCAATTTTTGGAAGTTCCCTGTCATAGGTTAGCAAGCTAAGTCTCGGAAGTGATGTTCTTCTTACAGCTTCCTCTATGACCTGATAGAACCTATCAGCTGGCCAGTTTGAATATGGACATTTCTTTAAGCCACTTAAAATTGTGACCGCCTCTGTGATGCACACTTAAGAATAGAAACCCCGAGGCAGAGGCTCTCTCTTGTTTCCGATGCTGGGACAGGTGGCTGCGGGCCCCGTGTGGGGGCCAGTGGGCCTGGCCCAGGCCCTGCTCGGGCCAGGCCAGGCCGGGCCACCGCCATCCTGAAGCCGATGGGCCCTGTTCCACCCACAGAACCCCCCACACAGCGCTGCTGTGGGAAGCCAGAGTGGCTCATCTCCCCCCCCTCTCCACTGCGATAAGCCACATTCCAGGTGCAAGGCCTAGGTGAGATTAACCCTGTTATTGCTGTGAAGAGCTGAAAACCTGAGGGAAGAGAAAGAGGAGATGCTTAAAGCTGAAATTCTGTTGTGAAGCTATGATATATCAGAGTATCCCATTGTAATTTCATGAAGATCTGGGGGGTGGAGTGTTCAACTCGTGAGCAAAAGCACCTGCGCTGAGATAGGCAGATGCTGACACAGATGTAATTTCATGAGAAGTTTGGACAGGGAGAGATGGAAGCGATGAGGACTTTTGCTCCAAATGGGAAAGGAGAAAACCTCAGTTCCTAGAGATGCTCCCAGAGACAGTCCTAGAGATGAAGATGAGTAAGACCCTTTGCTCCCAGGGAAGGAGAAGGGCCTCTGTTCTTAGAGATGAAATGCTCCCAGAGATGGGTGAAGAGAACTTTTGTTTCTGAATGGCTCAACCTTAAAATTGTACCCCAAAAACCTTCAAGAGTGGACCCTCGAAAGCAGTTGTGGGAAAAGCTGCAAGTTGGGGGAAGGGACTCACATGCGAGCAGAGACTCCTCTTCCTAAATGGACTGAACAAAGTTATTTGGAAGTGGGCGGCTGTCTCGTTGTGATAATGTTTTCATAGCATGGGCAAGAGAGACTCCTCTTCCTAAATGGACTGAACAAGGTTATTATGGAAGTGGTAAACAGACTGAACATCTTAAGGGTTGTCTTTTTACATTGTCAGTGGGAGAAGGGAGGAAGGTGGGGGAAAGAGTTCTGAAGGTGTGGTATGATTTTTTTTCTTCTTTTAGGTCTGTTAATAAACTTCTTTATATTCTTTCAAGGTTGGTACCTGCTTTGTGTTTCTCCTAATTCTTATCTCACAGAAGGTAAACAGTAATGAGTATTTTGGACCACACCACTACACTAAATTGGTGTTTCCGCCTGGTTACAAACTGAACCCGCTACATTCCCCCACCTAGTGCCTTCAAAGTGGTTTTCAACAATCCATTGCACCGTTCCACTTTGCCTGCAGCTGGTGCATGGTAAGGGATGTGGTACACCCACTCAATGCCGTGTTCTCTAGCGCAGGTGTTTATAAGGCCATTCTTGAAATGAGTCCCATTGTCAGATTCACTTCTCTCAGGGGTACCATTGTCTCCAAAGGACTTGCTTTTCAAGACTCAAGATGGTGTTCCAGGCAGGAGCAGGAGGCACAGGGTAGGTTTCTGGCCATCCAATGGTGGCTTCTACCATTGTGAGCGCATAGCGCTTGCCTTGGCAGGTTTGAGGCAGTGTGATGTAATCAATCTGCCAGGCCTCCCCATACTTGTATTTCGACCACTGCCTACCATACCACAGGGGCTTCACCCGCTTGGCCTGCTTGATTGCAGCGCATGTCTCACAGTCATGGATCACCTGGGAGATACTGTCCATGGTCAGATCCACCCCTCGATGTCGTGTGCCCACTTATAGGTGGCATCTCTGCCTTGATGACCTGAGGCATCATGGGCCCATCGAGCTAAGAACAACTCTCCTTTATGTTTCCAATCTAAGTCTTATCTGTGACACTTCTATCTTTGCAGCCTGATCTACCTGTTTGTTGTTTTGGTGTTCCTCATTAACCCTACTCTTGGGGACATGGGCATCTACATGGCGGATTTTCACAACTAGCTTTCTTACTCCGGCAGTGATGTCTTTCCACTCCTCAGCAGCCCAGACTGGTTTTCCCCTACGCTGCCAATTAGCTTTTTTCCACTTTTCTAGCCATCCCTACAGAGCATTGGCTACCATCCATGAATCAGTGTAGAGGTATAGCTTTGGCCACTTCTCTCTTTCAGCAGTGTCCAGGGCTAGTTGAACAGCTTTGAGTTCAGCAAGTTGGCTTGATCCACCTTCTCCTTCAGTAGTTTCTGCAACCCGTCGTGTGGAAACCATATGGCTGCTTTCCACTTTCGTTTCATCCCTACGATGCGACAAGAACCGTTGGTGAAAAGAGCGTAGCGTGTGTCTTCTGATGGCAGTTGGTTGTATGGTGAAGTTTCTTCAGCACGTGTTACTTGTTCTTGTTCCTCTTCATCAGTGAGACCAAAGTTTTCACCTTCAGGCCAATTTGTGATTATTTCCAAAATCCCAGGGTGATTCAGTTTCCCGATACAGGTGCGCTGTGTGATGAGAGCAATCCATTTGCTCCATGTGGCATTGGTGGCATGGTGGGTAGAGGGAACCTTTGCTTTGAACATTCATCCCAGCACTGGTAGTCGGGGTGCCAGGAGGAGTTGTGCTTCAGTGCTGATTACCTCTGAGGCGGCTTGGATTCCTTCATAGGCTGCCAAGATTTCCTTCTCTGTTGGGGTGTAGTTGGCTTCAGACCCTCTGTAGCTTCGGCTCCAGAATCCCAGTGGTCGACCTTGAGTCTCACCAGACACCTTCTGCCAGAGGCTCCAGGACAGACCATGGCTCCCGGCTGCAGAGTAGAGCATATTCTTCACTTTCGGGTCCTGTCCTGACTGGGCCAAGGGCTACTGTATGAGCGATTTCCCGCTTGATCTGGGCAGAGGCTTGCTGCTGTTCAGGGCCGCAGTGGAAATTGTTCTTCTTGCGGGTAACCAGGTAAAGAGGACTCAACAATCTGTCTATACTCAGGAGTATGCATTCTCCAAAAGCCTATGGCACCTAGGAAAGCTTGTGTCTCCTTCTTGTTGGTTGGTGGAGACATTGCTGTGATCTTATTGACGACCTCGGTGGGAATCTGACTTCGTCCATCTTGCCACTTTACTCCCAGGAACTGGATCTCTTGAGCAGGTCCCTTGACTTTGCTCTTCTTGATGGCAAAACCGGCTTCCAGGAGAATTTGGATGATTTTCTCTCCTTTCTCAAATACTTCTGTTTCGTTGTTCCCCCACACAATGATATCATCAATGTACTGCAGATGTTCTGGAGCCTCACCCTCTTCCAGTGCAGTCTGGATTAGTCCATGACAAATGGTGGGACTGTGCTTCCACCCCGGGGCAGTCGGTTCCAGGTGTACTGCACACCCCTCCAGGTGAAGGCAAACTGAGGCCTGCACTCTGCTGCCAGAGGAATGGAGAAAAATGCATTAGCAATGTCAATAGTGGCGTATCACTCCACTGCTTTTGACTCCAGCTCGTACTGGAGCTCCAACATGTCTGACACAGCAGCGCTCAACGGTGGAGTAACTTCATTCAAGGCACGATAGTCCACAGTCAATCTCCATTCCCCATCAGACTTGCGCACAGGCCAAATGGGGCTGTTGAAGGGTGAGTGGGTCTTGGTGATCACCCCTTGGCTCTCCAACTCACGGATCATCTTGTGGATGGGAATCACAGCATCTCAAGTTGTCCGGTACGGTCGGCGATGCACTGTTCAGGTGGCAATTGGCACTCTTTGTTCTTCCACCTTCAGAAGGCCTACTGCAGATAGGTTCTCTGATAGTCCAGGCAAAGTGTTCAATTGCTTAATGCCCTCTATCTCCACAGCAGCTATTCCAAAAGCCCACTTGAGTCCCTTTGGGTCTCTGAAATACCCGTTTCGGAGGAAGTCTATGCCCAAAATGCACAGGGCCTCTGGGCCAGTCACAATGAGATGTTTCTTCCACTCATTTCTGGTCAGGTTCACCTCCTCTTCCACCAAGGTCAAATCTTGTGATCCACCTCTTGCACCAGCAATAGAAACAGATTCTACGCCCACATGCTGCGATGGAATTATTGTACACTGCGCACCAGCGTCAACCAAGGCATCATATTTTTGTGGTTCTGATGTACCAGGCTAACGAATCCACACAGTCCAAAAAACACGGTTCTCCCTGGCCTCTACCTGGCTAGAGGCAGGGCCCCTCTATGCCTAGTTATCCTTCTTTCCCCGGGCTTGCATCTTAGAGGTTCCTTCATGGGAATCGGACATGTCATCGTCTTTTCCATCATTTCCGGCAGTTTGGCTACAGGCAACTGGAGCTACTTCCTTTTTGGTAGAAATTCCTTTCTGAGACTTGCGCTCCTTCAATTCACACACTCGTGCTGCCAAAGCAGAAGTAGATTGTCCACCCCACTTCCTCATGTTTTCCCCACTGTCACACAGGAAATCCCACAGCTCACTTCGTGGGATGTACTTTCTCTCTTGGGAACATCTGCATTTGGTATCGGAATCTCTGATCTGTACCACTGAGATTTGGAGATTTGGAGAAGGCCCTCTTAGATCTCCTTCTTAATATCCTGGAGACTCTTCTCCATTTTATCTTCTATTTTCTGCACACGTGTTTCCACAGCTGCAATTTTTGCATGTGTTGGGCCATGCACAGAGTCTGCATATACTCGGAGCTTCACTGCCATATCCTGCACGGCCTCATTCGCACCGTAGTTCAGTTTCATTATTGCTAAAGCAGAAGCGTATTTTTGTGGCCCAAGTCGTATGAGTTTTCGCCACACGAATGGATTAACTCTGACCCGGTCTGGACTCCTCAATCCTGGGTCATCTGTGAAGACAATCTCTACCACCCCTAGTTCTGTCAGGCTCTGGATCCTTGTTCTATGGTCTTCCACTGGGTTTGCTGCATGTAGAGATCATCTCCACACATATATCTTTCAATCAGGCCTGTCAAAACCCATCTCCAGCAACTGTCAGAGTCAGCCCCCCCCTTATCATAGCTTGGTCAATAACTGGATCATGTGAAAGGGATCCCAAATGCCTCACTTCAGCGCCATCCAGCATTACACCATCACCTGCAGCATCCCAAATACGGACCATCCAACTTATTATGGATTCATCAGACCTTCGGGTGTGGTCCTTTCTTAGGCTGTGAAGGTCCTTTATGGACATGCACTCAGTAATGGTCTCTGTGCCTGAGTCAGATGGTGGTTTTGAGGTTCCTTCCCCTGCATCTTTTGAGGTTCCTTCCCCTGCATTATCCTTATCTTTCACTGGGCGATCAGTTTGGTTGTGTATTTTCCTTGTGACAGGAGCCACTGTCAATGGCTTAGACTCTCCATCTGGTTTGGGCTTGCTGTCTGGTATGGCTGCAGTCTGAGTGACTGGGGTATCTGCAGGCTTTGCTGATTTATCTTCCTGTCTCTCTACCATTACATGCTGCAGTGTGCGACAGGCATATGCCAAAGCCCAACATACTGCAAGGAGCTTGTTCTCATTAGAATTGTCATTGTATTTCTCTTTCAGATATTTCACCACCTCAGCTGGTTTCTGAACTTGTCCAGGGGGGAAAGTGTGAAAGACAGTGTGGAACTGCTGCACCCGAACTCCTTCAATAAATCTATTTGTGGAGAAAAATCCAATTCCAAATCACTCAGCAGGAAAACTCCTACCTATTTCAATACGAATCTTTTGAATGTATATAAATTTCAGTTTTACATAAAATTTTTTTTACAAATCTGGTGACTTAAAGCCTGCTGGTGTGAGGCAGATGCTGTGCTACCAGGGAGATGCCAGGGCATTCCCAGCTGGGGTATCACAGCCTCTCTTCCTCCCCTTTACTCTCATTAGATAGTCAAGGCTTCAGTGCTCTGCAGTCAAAGCTACCCAGTGGTCTGAGCAGGCTGTACAAAGAAACTCAACATTCCTTCCAAGTTCTGGAACTCCTGGTTTCTGTGCCATTTGAAGTTCTATATTTGTTCAAAGGAAAACTAAAATCTTTTTCACTTATGAGGTCAGAGCTCTGCAAACCTCTTTTCCTTTGTTCCCTAGAAAATGCTTCTCAAACTGTAGAAATAAAAATTAAGTATGAGTGGGTTAAAGAATAAAATTGTAAACAACTTGGGAAAAGTTATCTTTACTGTATGTTGAACTATTCTAGGGGAGCAGTAAGCTGCTGCAGTTTCCAAGCAAGATGACAGTTGTACTAAAAGCAAAAGCAAAATATCTGAAAGTTGTGACTGATTCCTGGAATTAAGAAATAAAGTTTTGCTCTTCAGTCACGATGCAAGAGCTAGCTACTACCAACATTTTCATAAATCATATTTTGGTTCACAAATAACTTACTATTTCTGGGGTTTTTTTACAAAGGCGGTACTTGGAGTTTTCTTGGATATTTTTGCATTTCTCTTTTTTACCTCTCCAGGAAAATAAAATAGACATTATCATGCTAAGATTCAGTGTTCTGGTTACATGGGAATTCTTCCTCTTTACTGCTGCCTGATAAACAGAGCATCAAACTAAACTTAGGTTGCCAGTTCCCTATTCTAGCTTAGTCCCTTGTTCTGCACTGAATTTTGCAGTGCATTTTGAGCACTGTTTTCCATACCTTCTCCACGGTTCTCCTTGGAAATTCATGAAAATAAATCAGAACAAGGGCATTTGTTCCAAAATTTTGCAGTCCATTATTTATTTACCACATTATTGATTTACCACATGAGGTTCTAGAAAACCTTCCAAAACCCCTAAACACAGGGTTTTAAAAACAACACCAAAAAAATTTTCCAAAATTCTCAGTCAATCAATGCCACTATCACAGTAGTTAATGAATGTCTCAAAAAAATCGTTCCCTTTGCTAATCAGAAGGAAATAGATTAGAAAAGGGTTATTCAAAGTTCAGACTTTAAAACCAAGTGGATTGGTGTTAAGTAGGATGTAGAGGCTGAAAACAGTGTGAGGGAGTACACAGAACTGCAATTGTGTATGTTGAGTTGCAATTTGGAATGGTGACAGAAGGTATTTCAGTAATTCACTAATACATTTTAGGCCTCAAAAATAACAAACCGCAAAAAAGCAGGAACCGGAGGAAAAGTACAAAATTCCTCTCATAGCGCTTTAATTTTGTGGGTCAGTTATGATGGCTTGAAGGCTCTGGTAAGCTTTGCAGTTAAAATAAAGCAGCTTGTACTTGCAAAAAAATTTTTTTCAAGAAGCAAAACATTTTTCTTATTCCATCTGCAGTAGCTGGATTTAAACAATTTGTTGGGCTGTTCTACTGGTTTTAATAAAATGGTAACCTTCTTAAAACAGTCTAGAAGGCACCTCCCCTGTTTCGTCTATAAGCAACTTCAGGAGCATAAAATGAACCTAGGAGTCAGTTTTTTTAAGTAAGTGATGCATTTATATGATTACCAATGGGAGGATGAATAACCACTAGAACTGTTGCTTAAAAACACAATCAACATTTTATTTTAAAGAAATAAAAAAGACTAAATACCTATTGTGAATGCATGGAATCTCATTTGCAGATTTAATAGTTACCATGCAAGAATAGGAAACATCTTGTTGAAGATAATAGACTAGATAAAACTTTCTAACCTTTGAGCTATTTCTGCTGTCACCCACACACTTATGGCTCCTCATAAAACTTTCAAACACGAGCATCAAAGCTGCCCTGAACACTTTGTTGAACTGGGGCTGTCTAATTTTAATCGCTTTGGTTTTGACAGTATTTTCTTTATTCTTGTATCAGTAGAACCAGCATTCATAGGACATAACCTGCTGTCTTAGCCCATACCAATACTGCATCTGCAGTTCCCCGAGGTGCCTTATGAATTAGGTCAATTAATAGAGCTCTTTGTATGAGCAGCAATTAACATGTTTATTCAACCTGCACCTGAGTCACCCAGTCACAGAATAATTGAGACTAGAAGGGCCCTCTGGAGGTCGCCTAGTCCATTCCATTCAAAGTTAGATCAAGATCCAAGTCAAATCAGTTTGCTCATGGCATTGTCCAGATTTGAATACCTCCAATATTTTCATCTCCATCTTTTGATGGGGAATACCTGAATATTTTCATCTCTTGAATACAGAAGTGTGCTTCATTTAGAAAAAACAATGAACCATGCAAACAAAAATCCACAACAAAGCACTAAGAAGATAAGACGTTTTGGTGCTGTGTTTTTTTCCTTTTTCATTTCTTTTTGTTACATACACTGAGGTAGTCTGGAGTTTTGGTTGTAATCCAGCTCAATGGTGAAAAGCAAATTTGACTTCCATTAAGATAGCTTAAAAAAAAAAAAAAAGACTTAAAAGCAACTGAAATGGTATGCTCAAAATAAGCACTTTATGCACTCAAGTCTTAGTTTCTTTTCACTTTCACAACATCCAAAACAAATGACTTGCATTTTTCCTTTTTGATTGCTTTTCTAACAGCAGTTTCACCCAATATACAGCGTGAAACTGAGGTGTTTTGCTCACCCCCAAAGTAAATGACTCTCTTCTCTCATGATCAGCTCACTGCATGACTTTGTTCCCCTCCCATTTTATGTTCCTATTTAAAAACCTCTCAACAATTAATTTAGACTGTGAATGCACCCTAGGAAATACAAGACTGGCACAGTATTAAGGCTAAGCAACACAGTAAGTTCAGTCTTTTAACTGAGGTAATTTTTAATGTGGGAGAAAACAGAATCACTCCTGTATCATAGGGTCTATGAATCACAACAAAATACACTGATTGCATAGGTTAATATTGATTTACCACATGAGGGGCTAGAAAACCTTCCAAAACCCTTAAACACAGGGTTTTAAAAACAACACCAAAATAATTTTCCAAAATTCTCAGTCAATCAATGCCGCACTATCACAGCAGTTAACGAATCTCTTAAATCTTAAATTATCTTCTCCTTGGTTCCTGGAAATTAGACTGAGCCCTGAAGTATGACCCACACAAATGCCGGAGTCTTTCCACAGCAATACAGCTCCAAGAGGAATGGGAGTCTGTTCTCTCAAAGAGACACAGCCTGCACCTCCTGTGCCCTGCAGAGCAGGAGGCAGTGGCAGGGCAGGAGGCAGCCCTGAGTAATCAGCACTGTACGTAGCTGGGTGCAGTTGCTATCTAGAAACAGCCTAGGATGCAAGAAACTATCCCAAAGCAATAGTAGCACACACAAGATAATGTTCCTCAAAATACCAGGTTGATCCTTGTTTTTACTGTAAGAGAGGGTTTAGACTCTTCTCATGGTTGCATGATGGTTTACCATTCTATACAACTGGATGTTGAGCAGGGAGTGCTGAGTACATCATTCAGGTTTAGAGCCTGCTTAGATCACTTTAGATTTACCTTTTTCCTTGACTGCAAAGATTCACAAAAGCACATTATGCTAAGAAATTTTGAATACCAAATTTTCTGGTCTTGTGCAATGTGACGCACTTGCCAAGTCCTCTGTCAGAGCATTTATACCCAATGGACCATGACAACATGTCATAGGTTAATTGGCTGGCATGACCATGCCCTGGAGAGGCAGGCACATTGATCACTAAGGCTTTCAGAACCTGCTAACCTACATGACCGTCTCCAAGCTGAAGACCTATTCATTTTATCAATGTGTCTTCTGCTGAGTCAGTGTTTTTAACTTTTGAGGCACATTCAGTGTATTTGCCTGAACTCTAAGTCTAACCTAGTGTTAGAAGAGAACACTCTATAAATCTTGCTCAGTTCCCATGTTCTTAGCTGTATTGCATGTTCATCTCTCTGCTAAATGCAGACAATTCGTCCAATCTCTGAAATGTCATCAATGTGCCAATTTCTGTATCTTTAATACAGAATTAAGTATTTGCTAATTTTTAAGACTAAACCTTGTAAAGTGCAACTAAGAAATATTGTGCAAGAAAAAAGTCTCTCATATATGCACAAGAAGTAATACCCAGACCAGCTGAACCAGAATAATGAATGTTTCAATTCCTGTTTAATTTGCTAGGTTAAAAAAAAAAAAAAAAATAAAGAGATCGCAACGATCAGATCAGTTCAGCTTAAAGATGTAATATAATGAGTTTCTCTAGAGTTAATTAATGAGACCAGAAGAAATTCCCAAGAGTTTCTCTGAGATCCCACTTGCATTGAGAAGAAAAATATATGCTGGAACTGTACTTCTATGCTGAGTTCCAGCTCTACACAGCAATATGCAGAGAACTGCCTAGTTACCAGACCCTCAAGATTTTTTCTAATAGGTGTGCCTGAAGGACAAGTTCCTGTAAGAGGACCAGCAGTCACAAGCTGCGTAACCTCCACAAGACCCATTTCACAAAACTGTCGAAGGACAGGGCATGGCTGCAGCTAAAATAACAATCAGTATTTGCATTAGTTAGGGTACCTTTATTGTCACTTAAAATGGAGCCAAAGGCACTGATCACCACATCGGCTTTCAGACGGACAACCTGATCCTCATCTTCTCTCCAGTTTCCATCACTGTCTTGTTCAGTTCGAACAAATTCCATAGCAACAATTTGTCCACCTTTAAGAACAACTTTCCGAGGAGAGAGGAAAGGCAGAAATTCACACTTCTCTTCTTTTGCAAGTTCCATCTGTAGAGTAGAAGCAATAAAATATATAACTTTAACTATGCTGTGTTTTCATAAAGAAAAACTCCAAGCAAACCAACCAGAAAATATTTTTTGACTGAAGAGGCTACCATGGATTCTTCTATGGTAGAAATCAGCAGTGTCCAGTACATACAAAGTCACCTTACTGTCAGCTTCAGAGCCTCTCATGCTATTAAATCAAGCAGGGTCAGTAGGCAAATTTTCAAGGCAAATATTTCTCCAATATATTTTACTATTGTTCCATTACTTTGAGTATGTTTAACTCCTTTGAGGGCAAAAGACTTCACTTACGTAATTATCTGTGTGTTTTAAGAAATGGCCTAGTATTAACTTAGTCCATGCCCAGACTTGTATTTACTATGATTTTAGGATTTTTTAAAAAGCAACAGTTTTCTGAGTGACAATCCAGACTTAAGATCTTCTGAATCTCTGCTGTGGTAAAACTGCTTAAGTCAATTGCCTTCAGAATATGACTGTCTCTATTTTACACCAGAACTTTTTTGAATGTGTAATATCCCACCCGACATGATTCTAGCATGGCCATTACTAAATGAATCTGCTTTTATTTTACTGTTTTCTAGGCCCACTGCATGACTGGACGAGTACCAACATTGACAACTTTTAGAAATTTACCCAGGCTTCTACCAAAGATTTTGGTTCAGAGTGACAACTGATTATAGTAAGAATCTGAATAGACACGAGTCTGTGCACTGGCTTCCATAATCCCACTGTGTCTAGAACTCTTGACTGAAGTGCAACAGAAGTAAATCATGCACCAAGAAATCCTCTGTTACTTTCTTTGCAGCTCCATTTCCCCTCGGGAAGATCTAAGGTGCCCACCTTCTAGAAACAGATGACCAACTACCATAAATCTCATGATAAAGATGTATTAGATGGCCTGCTATCCTCAGGTATATAAAAGCATAATGTACCAAATAAATGAAAACAGAAAAAGACCACCAAAATAAGAAAACATAATCTGAAAAAAAACTCCTGTAGTACATATAAATTGAGGAAGGAGAATCAGTTTCAAAATGTCCAGATGACCTGATAAATGCCGAAGTCCAAAGCCAAACTAAACATTAGACTAAATGCTAAAATATGTGATGAATATCATTGCTTCAATGTCACTGGCAGTGATTCAAAGCCAAAATCACTGTAAGTAATTTTTTTACCAGAAAGAAAGGAAAGGAAAGAAAGAAAGCCTTTTATAGGCTCAAAAGGCAATGTCAGAATCACTGAGATTCCTTAAACAACAACCAGAAGGTATCATTCCAGGATCTAACCATGATCTGAAGAGCCATCTGCAATCCTCTAGTGGCTGTTTGATTCCAAGATTAAAAATTTTAGTTCATTTTCTAATTTACAAGAAATTCTACCCCCTGCTTGCAAATGCATCTCTCTGACTTGTCAGGAAACAGATACAACAGTGGAAAATTATTTAAATAAAGAGTACACAAAGTGAGCCTCAGATCTTTAATAAACATTCATACATTTTAAGAGCATTTTTATAAACAAAACCTTTAGGAGATGTCTGTTAACTATCTATAGTACACTTTCAGACAACATAGAAATAACCAAAATGCCTTCTTAGAAATGCTGCTATTCCATTTTACCTCTTCTGGGACAGCCCTGATATGAGTGAATCCCTTCCTGAAGACCACAAACACGCGACGAGCTCCGCAGCGCAGAGCAGATGTTGCACAGTCAAAAGCAGTGTCTCCTGCCCCGAGTACAATCACAGTTCCATGTATTGATGGCAACGGAGAGTGACAGGCACACATCCCTGAAAGATAAAAGGAAAACCCCATTTTCGAGTAGAGAAACCATTTCTGCATGACAGCTCAAAAGGTACTTGTACTCAAAGCAGTGTAAAATTGCATCTTACAGTTTCCAAGCATGGAGTGTCACTATCAAATTATTCTGCTCCACTGAAAGACAGTTTTATTCCCCCTTTTAAGATATGCTCATATACATAATTTCATAGTCAGTACTCTAAGCAGCTGCATCTTTTATTGAGGAAGAACTCAAATGACAACCTTTTTTTAGGATTGTGGGTCCTATCAGGTTGAAACTAGAATTGTGAGATCTTTTTATTCAAAAATTAAGTTTCTCTCTCATCAGATTCATTATCCTCCCAGTTAAAAAAGAACCAAAACCAAAACAAACAAAAAAAGATGACCAGTTGTTGATAGTTTTGTGTAATAGTGTACCAACATCAGTCCCCTCAGTCAGATTTCTATAAAGCACTGACACTGTTCTGGCTGTGACATGATTCTCAAAGGCTATTCAACAGCTGAACATGAAGAGAAAGAATATTGTTACAGTAATTCCTAGTTCTTCCATTGGCAGAAAATGTTTAACCTACAGTAGCTTTCTACAAATCATTTGTAAAAAGTTACATGGAGGAAACAACAACATTATGAGGTTATCATCTACAGCTTGTATTTGATGATTCAATTAAAATAGAAATACTTAAGTAAAACTGAACTGTGTCTGTTCCTTGGATGAGACTGCACTTTATCACATGTTTAAGTACAACTAACTGTTGATTAGGCAAATGGTTGTAAGTTGAAAAAGAATGACATAAATAATACAAAGCCATATTCTCCATGAGCCCAGGACAGTTCCAGTCAGGAGGCACTAAGCTGGCCATTTACCTACTGTACTTTAACTCAAATATCCTACTACAGCAGATTTTCACATGTAATTGTGGAACACAAGTATTATTGAAGTAAACAATGCTTTTAATTTAGAAATACAAGCAGAGTGAGAAACAACACCTATTCTCTCTCCATTTGAAAAATGGTTAATGTATAAAAAATGCTGTAATTTTCCCTCCCTATGTATATGGTGTTTATTTAATAGGATTCTTAGTCTAAAATTCTCTCTAAACTATTCTCATTTATTTTTAATGAACTTAGTACTTCATACAAATTGAGCAGTGGAAAAAGCACAAGTGAAGCAGGGGAATGGCAGCTCAGAGTGCCATTAGAGTAAGAGTCTAGAAGGGATCAGTCAGAGCAGCCCTCTTTGCTCTAGGGAACACACTCCCAAGGTAAATTCACATCTGTGTATCTGCAAGGGGAACCCTTTTTGGAGGAAAGTATATTAACAAGTGGCATTCAGAATTAATAAGCAGGCAGAATATGTATTTTACCATGAATAAGTCTATTATGTCTATTATTTAGATAACTGTCATAGTGAAAAAAGGAGGATAGAGTAGGATGTAGTATGTGTATATTTTATTTTAAAACTCCATGGCTTTGAGAGCAAAAGGTGGCTATAGCTACAGACAGACACTAGGAAAATTAAGTAAAAGAGACCATGTTAATTAACAGACAACACCAAAGAGGTATCTATTACTGTCAATCAGAAAAGGTTAGTTCTTCCAAGTTCATCCTTTTTCCCATTGTAGATTTAACATAAAAAACCCCATATATCACATATGCTAGCAAATCAAGAGTGCTACTTTGCACTATTTTGAAAGATGTGGATCACATATAGATCCTCATACAGACAGGTGACCTACAGTACACAAGTGCTACATTGCTACATTCTGCTCCACAGAATTCTACAAAGTATTTTTAGTCAAATTGTTTCGAGAAAATTGTTTTGCAGAATTTACTTTTCCTTTGTTAATCTATGAATGTGTTGCACTGCAAATTCTCAATCTGTTTTATTTTTAAACATCTCTGTCTTCAAAAAGAAAATGAAAAACCCACCCTTTTCTCCCAAATCATTTAAGATTAGTTTAAGCTTAAGAAAACAGACAGAAATGAGCATTTGTTGAAAACAGCAGAGAGATGGGACAGATGGAATGCAGAATTTCACTCCTGAAATATTTTGCATAAAATGGGGTAATAAACTTTACTTTTATAAGCGGAATAATCTGCTACAGAATATATGTTCCTCAAAAGTGTTGAAGAAAAATCTACTAAATAAGTGGGAAATCCTATATGATACTAAAAGAAATTTCTGAATGCTCAAATGAAAATCAGTTTGTAGATAAAACAAGTTATATGAAGTCATATGTAAAATACCACATTCTGTCCTAAGTAAAAAGAAAAACTGTACATTAATTTCTCTTTTGCCAGAGAAATCTAGACCATGAAGAAATGTGGCATAGAAACCACATATTTGGGGCTTATGAGTTCATATTCAGGGACACTGAAAGCAGCTATACTCCTTGGGAAGCAAATGCAGCCATCTCTGTGCTCAAAGGAAGATGTAAAACCATAAAACAAGACTGCATTTGGTGCAGTGAACTGAGCACCTTCTTATTAACTCCTATCCTACTCCTGTTGTCCTGAGTCTTAGACTGTAAATTCATTGGGTAGGGAACAAGTGCCGATTTAAATGTGTCTGTAAAACCTGCAGCACGTGACTCGGGATCGAGTAAAAGAATTTATCAACAGTCTACAAATCAGCTGCTTATATAGGTCAGAAACACCTTCCTTAATATCAGATTTTTAGAGGACCATCTTAAATATGCTATTTTTTCAAGATACTTTATACAAATGTGAAGCTTTTGTCATCTTTCGAATATAATTCAAACTAACAAATATAACTTGTTAGGAGAAATTATTTGCCATACGTTTAGATTTGTATATATGATCATTTAGTTTATAAGCCTTGGGACTAACTTTCCTGACCATGACAAGAGAAACCCCCGTCCCAGACATATTCAGTGGAAGGTACTTTGTAACTGGATGAGCTGCTGTGTAGACAGTTGGATATATTAATAACTGCCAATGACTTACTGAATGTGATTACAACAAGAACAGAGTATCACACACCTGGTTTACTTGCCATTGCTACCAGAGGTAAGAAGTCTTTAGATGTGTAGAATCCTTGATTCATTCTCAGTCCTTGGAATATACGGTCTCTGTTTGGTTCTGGCAAACCTGAAATAAGATATTTTATGGCACACCAGAATTACACAGGAAATTTTAATGACCCATATATATTTTGAATTACACATACATTCTCAAAAACATCGTCAATACAAGCACTTTTACAAACCCTTGGATGTTTCCAAAAGAGTATCACAAATGACCACATTTGTAGTCTGCAGCTTATATAACTGGTGATTGTTTAATAGTACAGGCACTTGAAAATCAGGTTATTGGATAATGTGTGTACTCATATGACTCGTAACAAAAATGCAGAGGGGAAAGGATTAGAGAGAACAGGTTGCAAAAGCAGATAATACAAATGAGGCAGTAACAAACAGCTTAACTGATAAGGGGAAGAGGAAAAATGGCAGTGCTGTAGATCTATCTGTGAGTACTTGTATGCCATCATTTTTTGCCATTCTTGATTATTTTCTCAAGACCTCAAAGTCTTGATTGGCTAAAATTTATTCCTAGTTATTAAAAGCACACATTTAGACAAAGTCTGTAGGATGCAGACAAGGATTTACTTCACGACTATTAATAGCAACAAATACCTTTCAGTTAAAGGAAAGCAGCAAAAAGCACCTTCCAATTACCAAAGAACATCTTCTCATTTCTGTGTGAATGGTTGGACAGCACAAAAAGCCAGCCCAGCTGACACACCAGTTAAACCATTTTACTCATGCAAATGCAATCAGGGTATTTTCAACAGTCTCAACTTTCATATTTACATCTAAAACCCCAAAATATTATCAAAAGTATGCTAATTAATAATTAAATACTGGAATGAAGTAAATGTCAACAATTTTTCTAAGAAAATACACTAGAAGTAAGGAATCCTCACAGCAAGCACGAAGAAATGGAGCACACAAAGCAATCTGTGTTCCCTCCATTCTCAGGCATGGCTGGCAGCAGAATAGTATTTCTCCTCTTTGAGACATACTGGTCTGGAAAATCCTAATAACAAAATGTTGGCATCTACAATAATTCAGGATTGCACGTTAAGGTGTGCTCTTCCAAGCAGGGAAGGTTTGAGGTCTTTTTGTATTAATTAAGCAGCAAAAATCTGTCTCGTTACAGCATACAACCAGAATTAAGTAACGAGAAGTCTGAGAACTTTTTCATGAGCTACCTATATGAAGTTCATTAAAACTTCTAGAACTCTGAATGAAATTATTGTAATTCTAAAAAAATAAAATACATTTTTAGATTTAATAGTTTCAGTGAAACAAAACAACATACACTCTCAGTGAATTCAAAATGCTTACAAGCCAAAAAGCAAATAAAAAAATCCTGAAATTTGATCTCTATTTATAAAGAAAATCATGACTCAGTTGCTGAATACCTCACTTTGAAACCAACACTGATCTATAGTTGGATATTGAGAAAAATAAGGTTAAAAAATACTAGCACATCCTGAACTTCAAGACCTTTAAATGCTGTACCTTCTGGGTAGACTGGAATTTCAGCTAATGAATAATGAATAATGGATATCTTAAGAGGCTGCCAGAAATTCTTAGTACAATATGTAAAATGCATTAAAGAAACTATTTTTAAAAGGGCATAGATTTTCCTCTATGTATATATTGCAAAATCATCTATGGAAAGAGTACCTCAGAAAAAGCTCTCAGTGACTGCCTGCAGGCAGAGGACAGAGTAATGCAACTATTTCTATTGAGATATCCATAAACCAACTCAGAGGCCCCAGTTTACTCTTGGGAGAAACACTCTTGTCATTAGTGAGATGTCCAGCCTGCATTAAAGATAATTTCTTTTCTATCTAATGTGTATCTCCATTCAAACCCAAGGAGAAACCCTCACAAATATTTTTTCCCACTTATTTTTGCTGCTTTTATCATCTCCTAATGAAAACTATTTGGTCTCTAACAGCATCAGTAATTTGGCTCCCATAGGCTGAATAAAGAGTATAATAAAGGGAATGTTGCAAAGTTCTTGGTCCAGGTTCATCACCAGTTTGGTATCACCGAAATCAAAGGAGTTGGATAAGAATGCCTTGGATTCAAAAACGTTTTGCCTGGCTGATATGACCAAACAACTGCCAAAGAGGTCATCAATTTACATGGCATTAGCTAAATATTTATTTTACTATTTTCATTTTTGTGAAAACTCCCTGAAAAAGTTTAGTGATGTTTATATTTGAAGGAAATGCAGGGGATTTCTTAGCACAGATTCAAGCTCTTTGCTAAGCACCTGCTGGAAGTTGTATTGTACTGGATTCTGATGCATCGCCTTTTGCTGTTTAGGATTTGCCATTGTAATGACTGCATTTACTTTTGTTAAAATAGAGAGACTGAGTACTTCTTAAAGCCACTAGGCAAGCTAAGAAAGAGGCAGACCGAGGCAGACAGAGAAAGAGATCAAGAACAGATAAGATTCACTTCAGAGACACCATTTCATAATAAACATCCACCCAACAGAAGTATGTTTTACAGAGAGATCAAATATTGATAAATAGCCAACAGCCTCTTGGGAGAGAGAATATTTAACGAAAAAACAGCTGTAGAGGAAAAATGCAGTTTTGAGCAAATGGTTTTAGAGAAGAAATAAAATTTAAAAAAACCCAGTCACCTAAGAAAGACACAATTTAGGTCAAAATAATGAACCAAGAGAAATACCCTTTGAAGATAAATCAGAGAGATCCTTTAGAAAAAGGGAATTCACACACTAATACAAAATAGCCAAGAGCCACCCAAAAAAAAATGCTTAGAAAAATATGAGGTCTTTTCCCTGGCTTTTAGGCTGAAGCCAAGAAAGTCAATTGTCTGTTCTCTAAATCCAACTGCAAGCCATTTAAAAAGACTTTTTTATTTGTTATTTGTTATTGATTGTTCTGAAACAATCTATCAGTATTCCACATTTCCTGTCTTTAAACCACCTATATCAAAATCTAGCGATAACAATTATTTCCTTCCCCTTCACTGATGAACAACTCCTTTGAAGGGCAACCAAGAGGAGGCAGCTTAGAAAGGCAGCTCCCCTGGTGATGTTTGGATGGCCTCTGCACACCCTCATACAAGCAGAGGGCTATGCTCAGCCTCTCATCTTCTGCATCCAAAGCCCTGGACTTCCTCAAGCCTCAGCTCCTTTGCTTGCTGATAACAGGAAACAAGCTTCTGAAGCAACTGATACCCAAACCACGCAATGAAGCCTCATGGGCTGTGTAAAACTGCATTTACTAAGAATAGAGAAAGTAGAAATGTTGTGAAAATAACAGCTTGCATGACAGATCTAGTTCAACTTTGCAAAAGCTAACCTAGACAGTCCCAATCTGGGTCAGGTGCAGCATAGAAAGCAATTCATCTTGATTCCTGACCCTCTGGTTTGCCGTGCTCTGCCTTCCATCTACAGGTGCTCCAGCTGTCTCTCAGTAGGCATCACAACTCGCTTTGCTTCTTTCCTTCATTTGGTCCCCACAACCCCTTCTTCAGTGTGCAATACCCCAGCACCAAAGTCTCTCCCAGTTATGCCACACCATATACTTTCCAAAGTCCTTAGCCCCTGTAATAGTGGCTTTGGAAAATACAGACTCTAACTTCCCATTTTTGTGTCCTTTATAGATACATATAAATATATACATGCACATATGTATTAGAAAAAACCATCATCTGTCTCCTATCAAGATCTTGTACTCTCTGTTCTCACAGTACTGTTGCATGTCAATTTTCTTCATGCACAGTGTCAAGCCCATTGTTTCCTTTTAAAGAAAATTTAGGTACAATTCCCTAGTCCAGTTGAGATATGAATTGCTAAGTGATCAGAGCAAATTTGTCAGATATACAATAGCAATATACCAGATATAGCAATATACCAGAACGATGCATAGACAATGTAAGGGATTGGCTTGCACAACAGGGCACCAAGTCCTCTCAGCTACTGCACCAAGTAAATCCAGGCATGTCAACACATCAATCAGCTAAGTCTGCTACTACTGTAACTATGAGCCTGATCTGGAAAGGGAGACTGAAGCAAGAGTACAGGCACTGCACATCTATCTCCTATTTTGATCAAATCCCCTCTTCCCAGAAACAGCTATGCTTCTGAGCCTGAACCTACTGTTAGGATTACTTAAATCTGACATGGTTGGGCAAATTTGCAGTTTCAAATTAACTTCTCAACTGATCTTAATAACTGACATAGAAAATAAGCCCTTGTCCTTGATAAGGGCCAAATGTAGTTTTCACTGGCAGCTGACTGAAAACACATCTCCAGATACACACCAAAAAAAAAACCAAAACAAAACCAAAACAAAACAAAAAAAAAGAGGAGCTGAAGGTGAAGTGTAAATATACAGTAGCCTACAGGGACAAAACTAACTAGAGCACTATTTTTTCCTGGTTTTCCTCACATTGAACACTGAAAACTTTTGTTGCCTTCATTTTTAATTGTGATAATACTGAATTTTGCTGGTGAATGCAAACTATGTTTGAAAATACCATGAGTTACCTTTTAAAAGTGCTGACACTTTGTACATTCAATCTTTCAAGTTTGTTTTGAAATGACATGCATTCATAAATTTATCCAAATTCAATCAAAAAAAACCCAAATAAAATGTGATTGACTGGCTATGCACATTCCTTTTTCTAACTTTTGAAACAAGGAAGCCAAATATCAAACCCCATTCACCAATTTATGGATTTTTTTTTAATGTTCTCTTGCCATACACATCTGGAGCTAGAAAGTTAGAGAGCAAGGACATCTTTCCACCTTTTACCATATCCATGCTTCTGTTTCAGAGTTAAACCAGAGTTCAAAAAACCACATTTACAAGGAAAACTCTTCTTCTCCACAGCCTCCATTACAGGAAATCCTAGGACTGGGTGGAAAGCCTTTAACTGTCAGATAATATTGAGAATGAGGAGAAAAATCCATGAATCTCATACAAAACTGGAGAGAAGAAACAAAGGATTGATTACCCAAATATCTGCTCTGGTGGCAATGCAAGTCTTCTGAAATAATATCCAAGAGGCCAAGCCTAGACAAGCTGAGTCCCAGCCTGCTCCTCAGCATAAGAAACTTGAGCACAGTCTAGCTAGGAGGCAGCACAGATTCTGCACCAGCAGTTCCTCACCTTTGGCCAGCAATAGGCTATGCCCCTTCATGTGTCCTGGGCAAAGGAGCCATGGAAGGCTGATGGCCAGAGACTGATGTGAGTTTTAGAGAGGAAATGACACTGTCTGATAAATTAGTTTTTTGTTAACAAAGTTTGTTTATTTTTTTTTAACTTTCTTAAAAGGATGCACTAAAGTAGATTACAGAGCTAAGGTAATTGCCCTCTTAAGGTAAATTCTAAATCCACCATTTGTCTTCTGAAAGGGTCCTTTTGAATTAACAGAAAAGCACCATTTTGCCCCATGAACCTGCCTTTTTACACACAGGGTGTTCCAACCCGCTTCTTCTGCTCCCATACAAAAATATTTCAGACATAGCACGTCTGATGACATTTAACACTTGCCCAGAGACTTGCAGCTACAGGTACCATATGGTTAGACTGTGACTACAAAGAAACATGGCAGACTGTAAAATCTAAGTGCATAAGCACTGCTTTAATATTTCTGAATGCTCTGATCTTCTTGAACAAGTCTTGTTTGTGGGCTGGGGAAGTGGAGATCAAAGTCTATGTATTTAAAACAGTTTTTATTTAATGTCACACAATCCAACATATGTATAAACTGGACCATGAGTTTTAAGTATGTTGAAGTATTTTCTTGAACAATAACACTGAAACTGCAAACTTTCATAACTGTCAAATTTACAGTTTTACCTAGACATGATAGAAACTACTTGTATGCATTGGGACATCCTCTACCGATTTGTTTCTAAGAAGCCACATTCACTATATCCATATTGCTAACATTGCTGTCCATGGATCAATACTGCACACATTAGAAATGAACTATATTGAAATGAATAATCCAAATATGGTAGTTAAGCTGTGCCACACAGCTGATTATACTAAACACACCACTACAACTCATGCTATGACATTCACCATGCATGGAACAGACAACCATTAATATCTGAAGAGTTACTCTCTCTACAGTTTTAAGGGTTTGATACTGGGAATCTAGTCTTTCAGAAAAGTTGCAAATACTCTGTAGTTGCTCAGCTTTTCTCAAGGTCAGTCCATCAGTGATTAACACTTTAGTAAATACTTTTGAGGCTCGTATTTGTAAACAATCTCTCTCATTTTGCTGGAGATTTTTTTTATGGGGACAGCTTTGTTACTTCCTGTTGTGAGGTTCAATACAGTATGTTTTCTAGGTGCTTGATTTTTTTTGTTTGATATGTATGTCGATGGAGATAAGTGTTTTAATTACTTTTTTAATGTCTATGCTTTTGTATTTTCTCCCTCTCTCCCTTTATTTCCTGCTGTTGAGATTACTGCCTCATCTCCACAGCAGGGGGCTCCTTCAAATTTGTTTTCTCTGTAAGTCTGGTAGATTAATTTTGTAATATAACTGCTCCTTTTCTGTATTTTTTATTAATGATTTATTTTCATTGGAAGAGGTATGCTTGCAAGATTTTTAGGAGTAATTCCCTAATGATGGCTAAAGACCTCATTCATAGAAAATAAAAGGGAAAAAAGTAAAAGAACTACACTAGGGTTAGCCTTCTCTTACCCTCAAGTTAGAATGAACAGTGTGTAAAGCATATGTGAAAGCACCCTTCCCATCTACAGCATGAGCCATACACAGCTGCTGCAGTGCATTCTAAATTGAACACCTATATCCATACCATGGCTTTTAAAAACATCTGAATAAGTAGCTGAACCTGGAAGCAATGCAGTCTGTAGATCTCACACCTTACTTTTTTGCTAAATTAGACACAGAGACAAATATATGAACTCTTGCAAATGGTATCAAAATAATAAGAATGAAGGAGTCAGATTACTTAGAACTAAATTTGGTTTTATAATCCAATTTCTCTTTGACTATCAATTGCCCAAACCCAGTTTAGAGGTAGCCAAAATTCACAGGAGCTAGACATCAGAAAGTGCAGATGGGAATCACAGGCAGAATCAATCCATGTGAGTGATGGAAATTAGGATTATGACAACACAATCAGTGTTGCCTGTCTGAGCATGGGATACAAAACACTGCAGCCTTGTGGTCTGCCCTTGCAACATTTAGTGATCCCATGATCAGATCAGACTGACATTTAATGTCGACCAAAGTGTCCAAAGGTGAACCATAACTCATTAGCCCCATCAGATATAGACTCCACCCCAAATTTGATTTTATTGTAATCAGTCCAGCCTTAGACAAGGCTTTAGCCTACCCTCCACTGCCTACCACTAGTCTTAATCGCTGTTTTTAATTTTATTATGGTCAACATACGGGAGCTGCACTTTGAAATTTAATGGGGTAATACTCAAGCATGACTAAAATAATGTATTTTAATGAAAAAACATCTGTGTTTCAAGATGGTAAAACAAAGACCTGGAGAAATTATGTAATAATTGTTCAAATCTCAATATCTGGCTATTCAGGCAAGCACCATGAAGATTTTGAACTCAAGGTTTTGAGCATTTATCCTCTAAGAGAACTCTTAAAATGCATACCTCAGAACTGAAGCATACTGTATCACTAAGTGTTTTTAAAACATAATTCTTTAAAGGACACGCCAGAAGAAGTGATACTAGGTTGTACAAACATATACAGATTTCTAAATTAAGAAACAGATGGTAATTCTAGCCTTTCTTCTGTGTTTGGAAACTGATACTTAATGTTCACCATATCTGAAGTAGTCGAGTTGAGGATGCTAGGAAGTTAGCTGGCAGCCCCAGCAAATGAACTTGCTGGAATGTGAAGATCACTGTGAAGTAAACCTTATCACAGAAAAAGATGAATGCAGATATCTCCTTACCTTCCCTCTGGTTCTGTTCTGCCTGTTGTTGTTTATTGTAGGACTTAAAGCACTGAAACTGTTTGCTATGAATCTTGATTTGTAGAACATAAGAGTTCTGTAAATTGTAATACAGAGTAACTGAAGAAACATCTGCTGTAAAAAATAAAGTGGAATATTGCTGCAAACCTTTCTTAACTCATCTTGGTAACATTTATTATACTGGCGACAAATTTGAAAAGGTCACTAGTGAAAATGCATTTAGAAGTCTGAGTCCAATCCATCTCTACCTCAAGAATGTATCACTCCACCCAGGAGCAGAGCTTGTTTCAGTCTGCTTACAATAGAGCTAAACTGGATTTTAGTCCTGGCTGGAATTTGGTCACTTCCCACCATGGACTTGAGCTGTCATTTTTCAGGAGCATTCTTGAACCAGGACCGCTGAAGTTTCAGATCTGACATGCTAATGTTGCCAGTTCCTTCCCCTCTTTCTTCTACAAGCTTGTTCCTAGCAGTAACCTGCCAATGGAAAGACAGGGGGCTGTGTTTCCTCCAGACACCACCAAGATAATATTTGCCAGTGGGATACACTGCACCACCCTAGAGGAAAAGAAGCTAGACCCAGCACTTACTCGTGTTCAGTAAACAGTGCTGAAGTGGCCACAAAGCAAGATCACCTCCTCAGGGACCATCTAGCAGTAACTTGAAGGACACACAAAAATCTATCATCTCAGAAACTGCATGTCACAGTGATTTTTATACAGCACAGAAAATCCAAATATGTGGAAGCAAAAGCAAAATAAACTGGATGGTGAGACTGGGAGTAACAGACTCCTGAAAAGAAAGCAGAAAATATTACCACACCTGTTTGCAATGGAACCCATGCCTTTCCCCAAGCAGACTCATTATAACTTAACTGTCTAATATGCCCTGTTTATAAGCAGTCATGCTGCTATACTGAAATAATCTAAGCAAACAAAAATTTACATAGGGAAAATCAAACATTAGCATAGCAAAGATGTATTCATATGTCTCCCCATTTCAAAACATGGGGAAAAATCTTGAGAAGCTGGATCAATAGTGGCTACATACGATAAATAGACAGGGAATGGATATGAGAGCAATGAGAATAGAAATGTGAGCAAAACTGGTGATAAACATTCACAAAGAAAAAAACACAAATACTTAGTTGGCATCATGAAGAAAAACAAATACTAGGCCTCTACAGTATTGCAAAGCAACAGCTGAAAAAACCAAACTATCAAAGGCAGCAAATTCATTCTGTAGAAATATATGAGGACTAATTAAGCAATTAATATTCTGTAATAACACCTTTGTTACATCTCAGGCACTGTACAGGAAGAAGTTGCTATGAGGTATACTGAGACAACATCAACTTATATTACCTAAAATCAACCTGCATTTTTGATATATTAGGAATATAATAGACAATAGGTGGTATCTGTGTTTGAAATCTAAACACTGATTTTTATAATATTGTTTCCTAAATTTGATGGAATAAAGCAGCAAAGAATCATAGAAATATCTAACTACAGCCATTTCTCCACAACTATTCCTCTGTTTCACACTACTTCCATAGCTCCCATTCTGTTTCAATATAGTGACCATGAAACAATAGGCTGAGTCAATCACAGCTTTGCACCCTGTATAATTGGATCTATATTAAATATTTGTAAAAACTTACTTCTCTAGGAAAAAAATCCCACATGCTAAGTAATATTTGCAAAATACAGCACAGCACTTTCCAGTCATTCCTATTTTCAAAACATTACAAGGATTCATCTTTTCTTTTTTCATATGTAGAAGTCTTCAGTGTAATTCAGCAAGGTCTTCCAAAAGCTAATGAATAATTAGCACTCTGTGAAATTTCAATACAGGAAACAAATATTTTTTCCCAGTTCTTTGTTAATATATTATATTGTCTCACCTTAAATCTTAGCATGTTTATATACTGGTTTTGTCCACATGAAAGAACAAAAAGATGCTATAAAACTTATTCAGTAATTACTCCTGTGTTGTTCCGCCTACACTGCATTTTTTACTCACTTCAGGTAAACCATCTCTACATATATTTTAAAATGATGCCTCAAGAAAAGACTTTTAAATGTTATTCATTATCCTGCAGCACAGATCTACAACTGAAAACCTATCATCAGTGCATTCTGATGAAAAGGTAATAATTACATCTTTTTTTTCCTTTTTTCTACAGCACAATATTTGACCTACGATAAAAAAAACCATCCTATCAAATTTCCATTTATTATTTCTACCTGAAGGGCTTTGCCAGCTCACACAAACATAAATCTCCATTTGTCAGGTTTAAACTGTACCTGTCCCAGATGCTAGGAGACTTCATAGCTCTTCTCCCTCAAAAATTACCAAATAGCATCATGCAACATAACCTCCCTGCAGCCTCCCCTGACCCTTGCAATCAATAATATCCGTAACCTGTGTGGCAACAGTTAAGTAGTACAGGAGCCGTGCACTATCCCAGTTAACCACATTGAGCTGTGATACTCAAATCTGCTCCCTGGTGTCTGCTGTGATCAATTTTAATCTCTGCACCAAGAATAAAAGAACGCAGCCCCCTTGTTTCCGAATTCATCTGAAACGGATGTTATAGATTTGTAAGTCTGCACAGGAGCTGTGGGTTTAATACAACCAGCAGCTCAAGGAAAGAACACATCTAAGCTATCATTCATTCTCATTACCCTCAGTGCATTTTGGATCTTCAGAAGCAATAAGAAACACAGGAAAATGCACATGTACTGACTTTAGGCAAGCTGATTTTGTTAAAATAACATCAGGTAACTGTTCTTTGCTAGAGCTTTATGCATTACTGCCAGGTAAGCTGGAGGTCAGTCTTTCCATTACAATTACTTTGCTTAAAGGTTTATGAATAGGCTGCCAATATTAATTTCTTCTGGAAATGTGTCATATACAGTAAATTAAACAGAAATTCCCTAGAAATAATAAAGCCAGCTCTGCTGAGTTAAAAAGAAACAATTATTTCAGAAAGAAAGAATAAATCAGGTTTCTGATGGTATTTGTTCTCTCACCTCCAAACTAATTTTATTTAAAAGCTGGCAATTTTGCCAGCCAATTAGACTAATTAGACAACGGCATCTGAATGTAGAACAGGAAGAGAGTAACTTTAGAAACCTACTCCAGTAGAAAAAGTGCTTTTTGAATCTGTCACACTACCAGAATTCATGTTTCCAGAGTTCTCGTAACTGCATATTTATAGACTTGGTTATATTGGCTCCTCATCAGCAGCTCCAGTGCCATGAATCATCTATCAAAACATTTGAGAAGATTTTCTTACTCATTTCTTTAAAGCAACATTCTGAAGAGACACTTTCAACATGATTATGCTCCAGTGTTCACTATCAATTATGAAAAAAAGCACACAGTTTTATAATTGCAGGTGAATAATAAGTATGTGTCATCAGAGGCTTTATCTTCTCAGATTGTCACACACTGTGTGTCAGTACAGAATACCCTGCAAAAAATATGACATTCTTGTAACATGATGGAGGGTCAATGAGCTTTCTCACTCAGGTGATTTACCCCCTACACATCAATGTCCTTATCATTAAGCACATATTTATCTCCCTTTCGTTTTAAAAGCAACTGTAATAAGGAGTTTCATGTAAATATTCTGTTAAAGTGATATTCTCCTACACAAGTAGATCAGCTCAGAAACATTACAGTGACTGCACAGCTACCCCTTCATACTTTCACATACTGGAAATAACAAAGCAAGTTCATACTTCGACCAAATCCTATTCTGAGTAAGGGTAAATGACAGAAAAAACTCATGAATTGTCTTAAGTTTTTTTAATCTATTAATTAAATCTGAATTCCTTTCTCAACAACAGCATATACGGTATTTCATATAAAATTTTACTTAAAAGACAGAGTGTCTTTATTAACTAATTTTCATCAAATGCCTGCATTGGGCACTTCTCATACTGCTGACAGGGCACTAAATCTGAGACTTTGCATCAGAACTACAGTGCAGTGGAACCTCAGATGCTTTATAGTTACTATCTAGAAAACAGAGAAATGGTGGTGCACATCTCCAAATGCCTCCTCAATGACCAACAGTCAGGAACATGAAATGAAACACAGTCACTGAAGATCATGGGTCAGGTACTTGGCTTGTAGGTTCAGATACCTGCACAGGCGTGCACAGAAGCTTCCTCCTCCTCTTAAATTTATGCTCTTGGTGGGGAAGAAAAACACTCAAAATGGGAAATTTATACTTATGTTAAGCAGCAAATTTTTGTGATACTTAAAGCATCAGTGAGGTAGGACTGTATGTCCCTTTTCACTCCATGAAGAGATGGCTATGACACATGTCAGGAAGTTAAAACAAGACACCTCAAATCACCTGCAGTGATGATGCAAATACTCCCAAGGGAGCATGTATTTCCTCTGACATGGCATTCAACCCATGCTAACGCCAACCAAGGCACACAAATTTACCTGGGAGTGAGCATGAATCCTTAATGTCTGCTTGGTGCACATTTTTGTATTTGCAGTGCTACAACAGGAAGAGTCTCTCCCAAAAGAGTTTCAAATGGTAACAAAAACCAGATCAATAAATAGAAAATCATATTACACAGTCCCACTAGGTCTCTCTAACAAGGATTTCTCTCTGAAATGTTCATGCTTGTCTAGTGCTGCTGCTTTTAATCCTTTCACACCAGTGGGTCCTACATGCTTGCATTAGTGCTAATGTAAAACAAATGAACATTTTATACAAGGATATCCACTCTCCCCAAGTAAAGTGGTTAATACCAAAGTAAGCTTTAAGAATGCAAATTATTTTCCCTGTGTGGCTGAAAAACTACATGAGTTGTTAATTTAAAAATTATTAGCATATAAAATCATTATTATCTCTGCAGTTAATGTACAGTTCACTGACAACTTTTTGGACCATTACAATTAAGAAAGGCAGCATCTTTAATGAAGTTACAAAACACATTGTTTATTAAATAGCAAACTGTATCTTTAATTAATTTAAATATTATAATCCGATGAAAAATTATTTCATAAACCTCAAGACAAATTATGTCAGAGATGGAGTATGCATTTTGCTCCCCTATGAATCCTAAGCAGCACTTTCAATTTGCTCACATGTTTCTGTTGTATGCAAATCTGCTCTTGAAATTGCTTTCAAGTGCCTAAATCCAATGGCACTAGCATAAATCTAAGATGCAGTTTGTGCTATTCTTTCTTTTTTAAAAAAGATTTAATTTCTTGTCAAATGTGGAATTTGGCAGTTCTAGTAAATGCTGGTTTTCTATTAATCCATCAGAAGAAAACTGAGAACAGATTTCTGTGAGAGTCACAAAACCAGGCTCATTGGAATATAGACTATTTGGGGATCTACTGAATTATATTGATTTGCTGTTGTGTTTTGAACTAAAAGGTAACTTTTGTTCAAAACTGTCAAAGGCTTCGAAAACATGCTATAATGCCAACATTTAAGCACAGACTAAGCCTAAGCTAATTTTAAATATTCTTTTTTTTTTCCTTTACACAAATTAATCTCTTCACACTGTCAAGAAACTTTCTGCTCTCTGTCAATAGATAGACTTACCTGCTTGATATGCTTGCCACTATCTGAAATGGCTGAGAGCTGCACAATTAAAGAAAAAGTTTAGCTGTTCACAGCATTAGGCTCTTCATTGCACTTTGGATCCAGCCCAGACCAAAGTCAGTATTAAAATGTATTGATTTCTGGATCACTAAGACAAAATTAATACATTCAACATCAATTATGTCAACATCAACTTGCCACTGAAAATTTTGACAGTTTGGAAACCCTCAGTTAGCTATCGGACTTTCCTGGGCTAATCAATAAATTGGGAAAGCTGATATTATATTCAATTTCTTTATGCTAAAACATTGCCACATTCTATCTACATCTGCTTTACCAGAAATATTTTCTGTGCAAAGCATGAAGGAGAAAAAACTCTTCAGTATAATATTATAAATAATAGTAAAACTCAATTTTTAACAAGCACCAAACTTTTTTTTAAAAATCTTCTGACAGTAGTAAAAAAATTGATATAATTACATAATTATACGCAATTATAAAATACAACCACAGTAACATGTTTAGAGTTGAAACAAAAATACACAGATCAGAAAATAATAAACTTGCTTACTTTCACATTAGTACAGAAATTTTTGAAGACAGAAACCCATCTAGAAACATAACTGGAATTCTTTTGTGACTACTCATGTGCCAGAAGAAAATTCTAGCAGGGATTTGTAGGCAAGTTGGGTAGTGAAAATCAGATATGTTTGCGAAAGCACTCACAATAAAATCAAGTTTGAAAAAGGTTTTCCTGCAGAAATCTGACATTAACTGTAACACAGTTGCAGGTGTTAAGGACCAAACAGGACAGTACTTGAAACAAACTCCTTCCTAGGTGTGCATCTAAATACTCTCATTGACTTGGGCCTAAGTACCTTTGGGACACATCCCTTGTCTGCCAAAAGATCTGTATGCCTGTACATTACTGATGCAGACGAAAAGAAAACCTCAGGAGTGCCAGGAGACTTTCAGAGCAAGCATTCTTATGTATTCTGAGGTGCTCAAAACTGGATATGGTCCTAGGCAACCTGCTCCAGCTGACCCTGCTTTGAGCTAGGGGGCTACACTAGACAATTGCCAAAGGTCCCTTCCAATTATTTTACAATTCTACAAAATATGCCCTGGTTGAGGTCCTAAGCCACAGAAAGATTTCTGAGGTTTTCATCTGCGATTTAAAAAATCCACTACTACAGTTAGGTAAAAGAAAATTATTCCCTATCAGGTGACCAGACACTCATAGAACAGAGAAATTCAACAGCAGGTATGCTTCTATCAGTTACAGAGCTCTCCTAGCCAGTGGCAGGATACCAGGATTCAGACCCCTTCTTCCTCCACCCACGCTACAAAGAAACAAAGCTCAGCCATGGAGAACTAGAAAACACAGATCTCACACAAGGGTCGAGAGCTAATTTCTGAAATGTCTTCCCTCCAAAACCTCCTTCCATCCTTCTACTTAGTACCACACATACTTGTTTGCAGAAAGCACATCTTACTACACAGTCCCTTTCCTAGTAAGTGATGGAATTGGGCTTGCCTTATTCAACAAAATGACTCAATAATCTTGTAAAATCAGAGTGTCGGAAAAGGACAGTGACTTTAAACCAAAAACTGAATACAATTTTCCTCCATTCACAGATGATTTCAGTCGTTAGCATTTAAAAACAACTCAAATATCACTACCTACAGCTGTGGATGTTTGCAACATGTAACAGTAATTCTACCTCTCATGTCATTTTATAACAGGTTACGACTGATACTGATCAATGCTGGAGCTTCCTTAAAGTCCATGTAAAAATCCCATCACACAGATGGAAAAACTTGACTTGTACATTCACTGCCCTATTGATAAAATTATCTTTTAGAAGTGCAGCATAACCAAATCAGTTATATGCAACCAAGACTTTTACACCAGTATTTTAAATTATAAATTAGTTTTGCTTTACATATAAAATTAGACATAGAATGACTTTAATTAACCTTAGCAACAACAACAGTTGTGTGAGGAGAGACTCAGATAAACAGAATTGTGTGCTAAAACAAAGTCTACCTCTGATTCTGCATTCTTTATTTCTGATTATAGTATACATATAAATAGAAAACAAGTATTGACTTATGCATTCAAATGCAAAATCAAATCTGCATGTTGAAGGTACAGCATGTGGGATGAAAGTTTTTTAACCCTGCACTGACAACCACATCACCAAGCATACACACAGATACAGCTCCATACCTTTAAGTACATGTCTTTCCAAAAGCTCATGCCCTCCAATTTTTGGAGGGATGGATTATGATTATAATAACTCTTGAGCCTAAAATTAAATGCTGAGCAGTTATACATTTATATATCAGACAGCTTTTTTTTTTTTTTTGCCACACTCATCTCTATCACCAACTTAACAGCAAAGAAAAAAGCCATTTTCAGAGACTTGTAGCTCAGGGAAAAAATAATGAATTAAGCCACATTTCAGAATATCTGAATAAAAAAACTGTTGAAGGGGCAAGAAGTGAAACAGTTTCTAAATGCAGTCCTTGCAAGATAAAAAGATATTATTGTTGAGTGCTATAAGGGAGGTTTTGGAGACTGCACTATCTACTTATATATTCATTCAATCATTTACACAGATAGTTTAGAATACTGGCTGAAACCAAAATTCCTAATTGCATAAATTTTACAGAATGGGGGAACATTTATTAATAAAGGGTAAATCATACATCCAACTAAACACCTGGGAAGAAATTAACAGAACTGTGCATTCAGAAAATGAAGCCATCAGAAAGCTGCCATAAACAGAATGCTGTTGTGACACTGAAGAAGAAAGGAAGAAAATATAATATTTAAAATTTTGGAGGCTTTGTAATTAAATGTATAGCAGATGTAATGCAGAATTTCTGACAATACATCAAGATCCATAAACTTTATCAAATGTAGGTATTGATATTATAGCAACACCTTCCTATTTTCATTACATGCAGAAATGCAAATCAGGTAGGCAGACAGCAAGCCATACTCTGCGCTTGGCTGCATGAGTTATTTTGATACCAAGAGTAACAAATAGCACTTAGTGTTTGTAGCACTTTCTATTTGCAAGGTGCTACACAAACAGTCAATCCTCAAAATACCCAGGATCCAGATAAGAGATCAACATTTATCCCTGCATTTTACAGATGTGCAAAGAAATGTAAGTGATTTGCTGAGGACCATAGAATAGAAGCAAGGTTGTGATGGCTCTTGGGCAATTCCCATAATAAGATTTTAAAAGGCTTGAAGAGTGGATTTTCTGTAACTAGAACCTTAATGGTGTGGGAAGCATGCAGAATACTTCCTGCCTCCAACGGTGCTAGTGCAAGCATTGTCTGAACACTCATCTCCTTGCAACTGGAGCAACACAGACCACCTGTGCCCCACACAGGAATCAAGGTGCTGAGAGAAAGGGAGCAATGTCCTTGAAAGGCCACTCTCTATGCTCTTAGAAAGGCCTTGGGGACCAAGAGAGCTTCTCAACTACTAGAGACAGGAATCAAGCCTCTGACATCTATTAATTACTGTAAAATGCTTGTTTTTGCAACTATTTTCCCCTTCCTTGTTTTAAGGAGATGGGTTACACCTACAGACTGTGTCACATCATAGCTATTTTGCCAGTAGCCTGTACAGGCTTGACACAGGTAGAAAGATTCACACGTATCAGTGGGCAGCTACTGCATCTTTGGGAAACATCTGATTGCTAATATTAAAAACCAAGGAATAATATGCTGTCAAAGGGTTATTCAGAGAGTAAATCAAAATTCACACTTAATTAAAAGTCTCCCTGTTTCCACCGACTCCACACAGAGTAGTAAGAGCTCAGCTGCAGAAGCCGAGCGGGAGGTGACTCTTTAATGAACTGCACGTTTGAACGAGATGGTCATTTGATGTCAGCACAGACAATGGCCACCTTTCTTCAGGATTACTACTTTCCACTATTTGACTTTTTTTGGACATGTCTAATTATATAGCTTCTCTTACCTGTCACCTAGCAACCTTAGCTGTGATTTAATTATGTTTTTTTTTTTAAAATCCCATAATATATTCACTGACATAACAATATGCTTATTCTTTGAGTTGAATAAGTAACATAATCAAAACTGGTATAAAAATCCTCAGAATATACACATTTCCTCATCTTTTAACTTACTGCAGCTGACCAGCCAGGAGAGGTTTTTATATAAATACTTTTTTTTTAACTTTTACATCTTACTTATTTGATACACATGACAATAGTTTACAAAGAACAGAAAGGATCAAAATTCAGTAAAACATATATTCCATTCACTTGTTCATTTTTCTTTAAAGAAAAAGCTGACATCTAGGTTATCAAAGGAAGAAAACTATTGAAAATGTGGCCAGAACAACTATATGAGCTTTTGTCTTATTTTAATCCGTCCCATTTTTATCATCTTTATGGATAATTTCATGACTTTCAGATTTTATTTCCTCAATTTGCCTTTTTTTCCCAGTTTATTTATTCTATCTACTTTTTCTTTCTTTTTTTTTCCTTAATTTTTTTCAGTTCCATTTCATTGTAGAAATTGTCTCCCATTTTTCTACTACTGTCCTACTGTCTTCTCTCCCATTTATCTACTTTTTTTTTTTTTTTTTTTTGAACTGTCCCTCACTTTGCTCAGGGTTTTCTCCTTCAGCCTTTCCTTCCCAGGCACACACCACGTGTTGTCTCTGGAGCAGCTGAAAGCAACAAGACTCAAACACAGCTTGCCTAAGGGCCCAGGGATTTGTCAGCTACAAGATGCTTTAGAGAAAATGTTTTCTTACAACTTACTTAGTGCCTCAAAAATGCCAGAAGAACTTAAAGTATGCTATGTTGGTTCTTTAAAATATAGATAATGTGTATTTAAAAAAACCCAACAAAAACCCCCAAACACTAACAAACAATAACGAAAAAATCCAAACACATGCAACACCACCCCCTCCTTCCCCCCATTTTCTAGCCAAGCAGTAAGTAGGGTGGAGAATAATACTTTGTATTTGATTATTTTGAACTAATCTGTAGAGTTCTGCAAGGCATCAGTGTGGTTGTGGGACTGCCTCATTGAAGGTGTTAAGATGTTGTAACAGCTGTTTATGGCGGCATCTGTCCTTGACTGCTGTAGTGAAAACAGCGTGGAGATGGTATGAATACTCCTGATACTAGTGAAAAATATCATATATGGTAGATGTCCCACTGCCTTAAATTCTATATTAAAAAGTTACACAGCGAATTCTATAATTTTTTTTCTACATGAAGTGCTTTAAGCAGTTTTTTCTTGATATCACTTTTCTCCAGTATTACCTGCTGCTGTACTGCAAGCATTTACTCTCATATTGAAATCCATGCCTGGTAAGGCAAAGTGGTCAGCCAACACTGTCTGTTGGGGTAAACCCCACATGTGCTCCCTATACAGAAGGCAAACTTGCCCTCAAGCAAACCTTGTTCATACTTCAGTCATTCAGACAGGACGCAGAGCAGGGCATGCGTAGTCACTCCAGACACTGCATCAGAGCTGTGCAGACATAGCCATAAATGCCAATGGAATTAATTACATTCTGTTAAGTGAAGTTTGTGCATAAGCTTTTGTGAGAACAAGGCTTAATGTTGTTTTTAACATAAAAACACTTTACAGAACTCCTCCCACACTTCTTAAAACTGCATCCCTAATTATGGAGTGTGGAGCTCTACTATAAGTGATTGATGTTGTTTTGTGTGTTGTTATGGAAACAAACCAAGTAGGAGTTTCTGATTTGCGTATAGAATTTAGAGTCAGATTTTACAGTAAATAACTAAGCTTTCCAGTGTATAAGCAACAACACCATATGGCCATTAATCTCCACCAAAAGACTATGTCCTCACTTGCCACTACGTTTTAAAACTAAGATCTTTCGAGGAAAAGGGCAAAAATCAATGGACCTGTTCCATCTTGTCACTGGTCAGTGAACAACAGAATGTGGTTGTCTCAATTAGGGACAGTTTATGGGTGTGAACATTTGACAAACTCACTCAAAACATTCAAAAGAAAGCAGTTTTTTAACCCAAATGTGAATTGACAAATTCTGCAGCTCACAGGATGCCTGCCTGGGGATGCTACAGCTATACACAGGAATTTATGGAATGGAAGTGCCAAATGAATGGAAAGTTCAAATGAATGACATATCTAAGCTAAAAGATAGTAATTTTTGGTACTGAACATGCAGGATGTGGATACCTTCTAAACAGAAAAAAGGAGACCGGTGCTCCCCAAAGAGCTTACTATGCAATAAACAGAGGTTTGCAAAAAAGATTGCAAGTAAGTGTAAAAGCAAAAGCCACAAGAAGAAGGAAAACATCAGAGCGGTATGGTTTAGTAAGAAAAAACAATGTTAATTTTGCTTCTGAGGAAGGTAAATGACCTAGATAGACCAGATGATGATTCCTGTCATAACCATTCTCCATTTGTGCATAGAGAGATGAACTTCTGCTCTGCATATCTGAATCCAGCCCTGCACTGTGGCCACCCTTTCTCCCACCACCTGACAACAGGACCAACTATCCCTTTCCTTTTTGTCTGCTCTGTGGACTATTGCAATTCCAATAGAACCATCTCTTCCACCAAGAGGCATTACTGATTACTTTAGCTCTTACTTTGCACACTCCTGGACCCATTCCCAAGCAGATAAAAATGTTTAACCCAACACCCACCCAAAATGGAAGGTGTATTCGTTTCCCAATGAACAGCAGTACCAAACAAACCTCTTGTAAACGTAGTTGTCACCAGTTCATACATCATGGCAGTCCAGTGGTTTCCTGACTTGTCTGCTTATTTTCCCCTTCTTGCAGTCATGCCAGAAGCACTCCTGGATTTGCCCAAAATCATCATTACTAGCTCAAACATCCAGTAACCACTACAGTTCCCTGTCGAGCGCTATCAGACAGGCGTCAATTGGCCTTAGAGACATTCACCCTGATGAAGTCAAAACCCATCCTGCCATAAAGGCCCATCAGCAAATCCCAGTCACAGAGGCTCCCTCATTTGGGTCCAAGGCATGTTCACCCCACAAATCTGCCATTCTAATATTGCATTCATTCCTTATTGAAAAGTCAGCCACTTCACCCCCAGAGGGCATGAAAACTTCCCTTACATCTCTGGAAGCAGAAGGAGAAGAATGGAAACTGCCCCAGCCCAGCTTCACTACCTCCTTATTCTGGCTTTTGATTCTACCACTGATCCCAATTTTTGTTGCTCATATTTTTGCTCTGAGGAAGTGCAATGTCACTCTGGTTAGGGTGACAAGCTTCCTCACCCGTTCCTGACCAAAGTCACCTCTGCCTGGGAAAACACTAATAATAACTCTCTTCTGACATTAGATATTTATGCTGCCCTAGTGCCCTTTGCTGCATCCCGGGGTGATTTCTAACTAGGCCTTAATGTGATCCCATTAGTTATCCTCCAGCTTTGGGGACATCTAACATCCACTCTGTCTGAATGTGTACAGCTATGGATATAACCCCTACAGGCCTCTGCTGCCTCCTCCTAACTCTTACTGCTAATCCAGACATCAGGCTGGAATCTGGCTGAAGGGCATGGCTTAAATATCCTTCTTAGTGCACAGAACCACAGTTTGCCCCTCCTCTGAATAAGCAGTGCAGTGTCTTTACAAGGAAGCATTAAACAAGACTAGGCAAAATAAACAGCAGTCTTCTGTTTAGGCTTGTCTGCCTGACCCGTGTGCCACAACCTTTGGGCCAAGTCTCTCCTTTTCTATCAAAGGGAAACAATGCCATTTAGATGGTACAGAAGGTGAATCATAAAGATTTGTAATATTACACAGGCAGGTATTAATATTAAAAGCTGTTTCATAGGTGATATAATTGCAGTTATTTTTGACAATAAAAATCCATTGAAATTAGGATTTGAACTACACATAAATGTAGCCATCAGGCTGTGCTTCTACAGTCTCAGCTGAGTACTCAATTCTCATCCAAAAGTGAAACCAGGATTGAATAACCAGCAGCCAATGCTGCTCCTCTATAGTAAGAATAACTAATACAGAGGGAATGAAATAAAAAGAGCTAGCAATGCATTTCCCCCCCAGCATATCAAGCAGGTTTTCATATGGAAGCAGTGGTCATCAATCACTACCTCATTACCAACCTGTCATCTGGGTTTAGGCTAAATGTATTCTGGCTTGCTGCCATACTAAATGTTCAATGAAACATCCTTAAGGCTCTCTACAAGTTCAGCTGAAGTCACACATGCTATACATCAAAAAGGAACATTAGCGTTATCATAGCTTAATAAATAGTGCCATTCTGGCAATGTAATCCTATGTTCTAGTGCTATCTTCCATTGCCAGTATTATACTGCTTAAGTAAACAATCTTGCTGTCTTGTGTGAAGTTTATTTAGTGATAAATGCATGTAAAGATAATTAGTCATACTGTTATAGGTACACTTCCATCCCAGCTGAAGAACATGAGCAAAAATAGCATAGGATTTTAAAAGCACACAGTGGCATAAATGAACTTTATCTTGCAGCATTAGTTTATAATTCTTGCACGTGGTAGTTTATTATCTAAGCTTCACTGTGCTGGAAAACAATGACAGTTGAAGGACCCCAAATCAGTGACTTTTCAAAATAACAGTGGCTTCAATACAGGACTTTTGCATACCATAGCCACTAAGATGACTGCAAAAATGTATTTCAGCATCTGTGAATACTACTTACTTTGTGAAGAACTCCTGACTTAAGGAGGGATCCTTATACTTAGTCACTCATTTCCACGCACATTTGAAGCACTAAGTCCTGGATCTGTTTTCAAATTTAAAAATGCTAATAAAACATATGTATAGATTCTAAAGTGGCAGAAGCTTCAAGAGGCACCATAAAACAAACCCTAATAAGATATTTTTAGAAACATGAATCAGTTTATGAACGTAATTTTTTTTTTAAATAGTGAAAAATCATCTCAAAATTTAAGAATACTTTTTTGTTCTTGTATAAATTTTTTCCTTTATAGACACAGCATTTGTTATGCAATCAGGCACTACTATTGTTTAACTAAAATATGAGAAATAGCTCCAATATGTTCAACCACAGATTTTAAGTATGTACCAGAAACCTGCTTTGACTAGTGAGCTGGGCTTGTTCTGTGCAAAACACACGGAGCATAAATCATGGATTCAAACCCTTACCTACATGTGACACTGTTCCTTCCCCTTGTGCATTGATGAAACTGAAATAGTAGCTGGACCAACCCCTTGAGAAGTCCTTTTCCAACATGTTCACAGATGCACACATACATGAGGAAAGGCAATCCATTTTTTAAATTGAATTCTGACAAACTGGAGAGAGAGGCTGTTAAATGATTCTTTGGTCTGCTCGTTATATCAAGCAAGCACAAATTTGCCTAAACCAGGCTTTTCCTTTCCTGTTCTCCTGCCTCATCTTCTAAGCCACATAACCAGAAGTCAGTCTTGGGACAAATTTTGTTGTCAGCAGAGTCATAGCAACAAAGACTGAATTTCCAGACTTACAAGTGGAGAATGAACTTGTCTTTTCATCCTTGAGTTGTCTTGCTTTTTGCTTGCCTATTCTACAACCATTAAAGTTATCTTGTGCCTTTTAGAAAAGGTCTCTGCCACAAAATGAGGATGATCAAATAATTGTATTTAGTGCTTAGAAAAGGTGATATGCCAAGAAGCAGTAGTTCACAGTTCCTGAGAGCAATGATAGTGTATTTTGTGTGGTTCCTGTTCAGCACTGCAAGGAAAAGCCATGATAGGTTTTCCTTTTATACTTTCTATTTCTGCATATATACAAAGGGCCAGGCATCAAACTTGCTGTAAATACTGTGTAATAATGCAGCTCAAAAAGCTTGCACTTGCTCAAGAAGATTTCACTGTACTTTTTTACAAAGATACTAAAGAAAAAAGGATGAAAAATAAATACATGTTGCATGTAAAAATCTGACTGCACTAAACAGTTCTGTCCTTAACCATAACCTTAATTCAGTGGCATTTTAGAGGTCACCTGCAATACAGTTAGCCAGCTTAATTCAGAAGCTGCAAGTAATCACTAAACAAAACAGTGAAAAAGGACATTAAAAGATGTACTAACCAAAGGTGTACTATCATTTTCTTTTACATTTGGTGGACAACAAGGGAAAGGGAAAAACCATGCTTGGCTTTCTGCATACTTTGTACAAAAGAAGCCACCAAATAGGCCTGCACCAGATCTGACTTCTTCCATGCCTCATAGCTTATAGACTTAGCTGCCTGACCAAAGAATCTGGATCCAGATTCTTCAGTTCAGAATCCTTCAGTGCAGAAATCACATTAACAATGCTTTTGACTGCTTTTGCTTCTGAAGTTTCAATTTGGCTGCTAGACTAAATTATTGCAACATCCATGTAGCATCACTATAAATTCTGGTTATCTACTTCTTTAGCTTTGATTGGTTTGGGTTTTGGGGTTTTTTCCTCTCTCCCTCTGTAGATATACATGGGTCAGGATCCTGAGAGTGCTCAGAGTTAGTATCCAGCTGTTGATTCATATGTTCTCTAGGCCAACACCTGCTGCAGAGGTACTACCAAGATCTCATAGTTGGCAAGCTGCTCTAACTCCACTCAGCTCATAGGTTGAAAGGCCACTCCTTTAATGCAGTCAGTTTGTGGCTTACACATTGAAGAGAGAGAGTTGCTGTCACTGCTGGAGCTCTGTTTTATGAAATCCCGTGATGGTAAAACCAGATGCCCTCCACCTTCATAACAGCTTTAACTGTCCAGTACACCTTAGAAAAGTAACTTCTAGGGCCTGGTGACAGGATAAGCCAACCCCTCCATGAACAAGAGAAACTTCTAACCCAAAGCTATGACATTACTAAAGGACCCTAAAGAATTGGCTGGAAGCATGGTCCGAAGCCAAGATTACTTTTCTTTCTATTTCAGATATAATATGAAAAAATAATTGAAGATAAAGATGCTTTTTTCTACTCTTTAACTCCCACTATATCGGACCCTGTAAGATCAAAACAAGACGAAGAACAGATCAAATGCTATGAACAGAATCTAACAAAAAAGATCTTAAACAAAACTTTTGATAAAGAATTTTGATCCTAAGTAACTAAATACTATGTTTTTGCCATTCTGTACTGAATTGCACAGACAAATATGTGTGAATTTAGGTTCTAGGGACATTGCAGTGCATGATCCAATTTTACCAAAAATTGGCACAACTTTAAGACCTTTATAAGGTTCTACTTTCTTTACACAACATAAAAACATGTATTTTTTTGATTTGTTTATACTCATATAAATAATCAGTGATGAATCCCAAGAAGAAAAATATTTCAGCTTTCTACTGAATTCAACAGAACAGAAAAGTAAGAAAGTGGATAAGATATGTAATAGGTGTAGATTTATGGAACAGCATATATCAGAATTTCTAAACATTACCCACTACAGGGAAGTGTCCCACAGTCACTGACCCAGCATAAGAGGACAAACTGGGAGAGCAGACTACATTTCCACTGTCCCACCTTTCCTATTTCCAAAACTAGAGAAAAGGCACTTTTCTCTAATCCTGGAGTCAGAGCACTCTAGCTTGTCTGAACACACCCTGCAGCTCGATAGAGGTGAGTCAGCACCATCACCAGCTCTCCCACTCCATGGCAGCTCTGAACAGAACCGAGGGACGCCACCAGATCGACAGCCACGAACACGCAGCACAGAATAAGGTCACGTTATAAACCGAGGGCAGGCTAAAAGACTACCCAGCAACTACAAGACTAAATTGCAACTACACAAAAGTAAAACCTCCATCCACAAGTCACTGCTCATTTTCAAACACACAGCTTGAGTAGGGAGATGAGAATCAGACTTGTTTATAGACGGATATACAGCAAATTTAACCAACTTTAATGACCCTACCTTTTAATGACACTACAAATGCATTAATTTTCCTTATTTCAATGTTAAAACTGCATCAGTACATTTCTTCACTCCTATTATATTGCTAAGAGAATTCTTTCTGTTCACATATACAGTTGGAACAGCTGTGTATAATGCCAAATGCAAAAATTTAAGGGATGTTCCAGCATATTAAGTTTAACCCTCATTTCTGTCTCAATGATAGATGCAAGAATTCCAACTAGGTTGATTTTATGAGCCAGTTAAATGATTTGTATTCACACCAACATTAAAAATCCCCAAAGTGACAAAGTGTACTTGAACAAAAATACCCTGCTTGTGACATATCCTTTACAAGTAATGTGTTTTCATTTTTCACATGTTGCATCTCATTTATTTTATTCAGGCACACATAGTTGAATCTACAAGATACAGTGAGCTTCCAATACCTTTGAAATAATAAATCATTTCTTACAGATGTTTTCACCCAGTGCAAGTCTGCTGCTCATTAATCAAACACTATCAGTATCTATCACTGCCCAGTGCTAACAGGAAAGGCACCTCATTTTGAGTTTTGACTTTTATTCACTGGTTAGTCCCTGACCCTTCCACTACTGCATGCTTATTAGAAACCCCTACTGCATGGCAGATCCTACTACATGGAGTTTTAGAATGGGTATTATACAAGCAGAAGTACTTTTTCATTAAGAACCGAAGGAAACAAAGTCAGGCTGCTCTTCAAATTGGCAACACAAATGCAATCAAATTGTCTTCAAAGCTCTTTTCCAACATCTAAGTAAAACATAACCATGTAAGTAAACTATTTCTGGTCTAGATCTTTTCACATCTGAAATGTTGAAATAAATATATATTAGGTACTACACAAGATACATTTCATTTTTGATAAATTTTTAAAATTTCATTTCAGAAAACAGTATGTTTGATACAATACATCCTTACCAGCATAATCCTGCAGGGGAAAATCTACAGAAAATGGTTCAATGTGAGTAAGAAGTTATCTAATAAAAAATTTCAACTTCCTTGTGATCATTGATATATTGCTGGATGCATGCCTATAATGCAAAATAAAATCTGCATTATTTCATCTGCTCTGTTGGTTGCTACACATCTTTTTCAAAATGCTGCAATATAAATGAAATTGGGTATGCAGACAAAAATTGCAAGTGCTTAGGAATGAAGATTTCTGTAGCTTCAAGAAACAGCCTGAACATTTGCCAGCAAGAACACAGTATGGCTTCTCCACAGCATTTTACAGTACTGAGCACTTTCAGTCCTTTTAGTGCTACATTTCACTGTTCCAATATGATAATAGAGAGAACGAACTTGGCCAGGACGCCAGTAGCCAGAGCCCAAAAGTCTCACCCTCAGCAGACCACCACACTGCTTCCTTCCAGTGATCCCTTGTGGTGTGCATGATTTATGTTTTTGTTATTAACAAAGTGAAAAATTAATGAGCATGCTTCAGGTAAAAAACAACTACCATCTCCTACCACGGTGGCAATTCGCTCAACTCTCCTTTAACTAAACATTTTGCTTGCATTTTCTACATCTTTCTGAATGAACACTGAACACACTTGTATCTAGGATTATTCACCCTCCAAGGCTGATTAAACATATTCCATTCTTGGCAGGTCTACAGAAGTGACTGAGCTACTATGTGTATTTTCTATGCCTCAATACAATAAAGGGCACATTCAGCACATGCAAAGGCCCATATTTGCATTTGAAAAATAAGAAACCAACTTGTCAACATAGAGGTTGTATTAAGACTCTTATGTCCCTACAATTTAAAAAGTGCTAAGATTTCAGAATTTCCTTTACTTAGTTTTGTTGGGATTTCCAGAAAAAAGGAACAAAGCACAAAGAAGGCATAGATTGTAACAATTCAGGGTGATTTCTTCAGATTCTATCTACTGTTGGAAGGAATTTTTTTTTTAATACAAATTAACAAAAAGCCTTTTTATCAAGCAGCTACTACAGAAAGAAAACAGGCATGAACTTTATCCCAGAGATTAGTACAGACACCAGAACCGAGCACCTTACGCTTCATGCACAGAATGGTCCCTCTATCTCCTCTAACTGCAAATTTCTTTCTGCAAGAGACTTCCTTCAGTCAAGAACTCAAACTTTGAATGTAAGGAGATAAGAAATAAAAAAATGGAAACAGTGCGTATTTGGTCACCCAAGTATGTAAAGTCTTTTTGAGAGCATTTTTTTATTTTGTTTTGAAGTGACTGTTATCTAACTTGGTAAAGTTTAACAAAACATAAATATTTCTAGACCACAGAATATTCTGAGGTGGAAGGGACCACATGGATCATCAAGTCCAACTCTTAAGTGAATGACCCATAAAGGGATTCAACCCATAAACGTGGTGTTATTACCACCATGTTCTGACCAACTGAGCTAATCTCCAGGTCATAAACTTCTCCCAGATAAAAATTTGGCCATCATTTTTCATTTAAAGCAGATTTGTGCTGGGCCATAATAGAAGCATGAAGCCTGTGTTTATCAACAAACAGAAATGCAATCATGTCTAAGTGACTCGGATACTGAAGTAATCATTTGTGCTATTTCCAATGTCTAACTACAAAACACTATACAATCTATAAAATTAGAATAACTGTTTCCTTTGGAAGATAGTTCTGTTCTCATTTAAAAAATCCAACATATTAGAGAAAAAGCTGTAAATATTGTATTATTTAGAAATTATCTTTAATAATGGTTAATAATCTAATTTCAATTTAATTAACAATAAGGTGCTGACATTCCACTATCCACTAAAGTGTTAGAATCTATTTAAATATATGCATCACATCCAAATAAACAATTATCCATTATCAATGATGGCAAATAAACAAACAATCATTTCTAACAAAAACAATCCTATGAAATCTGAGTGAGTTACACCATCTTCTATTACATAAATGAAACAGTAACAAATAAAACCTTGACAACTCTTAGAAATGTAGTAATACAATGTAAGTTTCTATTTGGTGACTAGCATTTCAAGAGAGTAGCATTGTTAACATTAAGGATTAATTGGCTGAAATCTGCTGATCTTTAAATTCTTATTATTCTTCCTTTTTCTTCCCATGAAACTGATCACCAAAGATGATTTGAGAGAATATTAAGCTATCATACTAGCTTGTCGAATGCATTTTCACTTTCTCTATTGGTTCATATTCGGCTCAGTACATTTTTAGTACAAAATAATGAATAACCAAAGAATTTCCAAAAAGACAGTGTCAAGGACAACATTTGGAAAATAATTTCCTCTGTTAGATAAACATGTAATTTGTATTAGCATTATCCAAACACTCTAAGTACTTAATGTGCTTATTTCTGTGTTTTAGTCTTGTAAACAATTTTTATAAAGACAATTTGCAGTAAATTTAGCATTAACACACTGAAAACACTAATAGTAAAAGCACACCTTGTGACATCACCAACTGTCAAATTCTGAATATGGTTTGATAGTCTTCTGTGTGCATTTTATAGTATCTGAGTGACTTTATGCACAAGGAATGACAAAGCTGATCTCAAGTCTATAGAAGACACCAATATATTCCATGAACCCAGAGAAATATCTGCATACCTGTTAGCCTTTCATTTTGTATTCATAAATATATGTATTTGCACAGTTATTTTAAATTTCATACTAAAAGCAACCATATGAGTGGCCTATGTGAAAAGTATAGATAAGAATACTAAAAAAAGAATTTTCAAGTATCATGACAATAGCAAGTGGTTCAAAAGCCTGCATAATCTGAATGTATTCAAAATCAGAGACACAGCAGCACAAACATTTAGGTAGCTTAGTTAAAGAATACCTGTTATAGTGAACATGCAAAATTTTTTTCTCAGATATTTGTTCCCTTTAAAAATGTCCATGGGATTAAAACTAAAGAAGGGCAGGGGATGTGCCTTCCCATGATGATGGACACTACTGTATTGGACAACAACCTTACAAATGCTTCTGGAAGAGGAAAGCTTTTCAATTAATGTGTTGAGCTTGAAGGGAGGAGTGAGGGATTCCCTTGGGCACACATTGCAGGCCATTACAGGACTCAGAAGGCCCTCAGACTAGAAATCCCACCCAGTAACACAATCACTAATGAGTGTGCTCCAAGTTAAAGGAAGAACCAAAACTGGTCTCCCAGGGTTTTCTCCGGAAATGAGGTAACTGCCTTTCATTACATCAAACTCCTAAACCAACAAAGGCCTGACTACTGAGCAATGATGGAAAAGGAAGCAGATGACTGAGAAGCACAAGACTGAGAAGCACAGATGACACAGATGTGTGAGATGTGTCACAGATGACTGAGAAGCACAACCACTGCATCAGATGGAGGCCTTGAGCCCTGCCCATGCCTAGCCGTGGCTTCCGAGGCACCACTCTCATGAAGTAGAGAAATGGCAGAGCAAGAAGATCTCCTAAAGCAACCCTTGAAGTCCTTCAACATGTACTCCAAATCAACAGCACAAATCCAGTTTACTTAGCTTTGTCAATTCAATTCAACAAGGAGATACACCCCTTGTTGAGTGGCCAGTGAAAGGAACATGAATTCAGGAACATTATATTTATGAGACATAAATGTGACAGGAAGACTGCTTAAAACTTTATTCATTAACACAAAAAATTGCTTGCCATCTTCTCACCAATAATTGGCACTAAGTAAGTGAGATTTTGATACTCTATTTGTACATAATCTTTAAAAAAAAATTAAATGCAACAAGGCTGGGTTTTTAACCAGTGTTTTATATTTTGAAAACTAGACGAAGGAAAGTAAGGAATTTACAAAAATATTATTTAGATTTTTTATTCTGTCAGTCCTCCTATAGTATTAAGTAGAACAATATTTCAAAGAGTGATTGCATTAAACACATATGGGACCACATACAGTTTTCTTACAAAAAAAGGAGAGCTCAGCTAAAGTAAATTACATGGATCAACTCACAAACTGCACTTTAGTAGGTTGTTCATTCTGTGTCTGAATATTAATGCAGAAATAAAAAGATGGCAGCATAATTAATATTGGTTCATCTAAAGGATAAAGGTAACTGAGTCAGGGAGTGAACTTTTGGAAACAACATGCACATAAGCAAAGCTCTTTTCTTTAGTTGTAAAGCATTCAAGTAACATCAAATATGAGAATACACTATATAACATCACCATTTTGTTCAGTGGGGTTTTTTTATACACCTCAAACACAAAAATGCTTAAAAATATATGCCTGAATAAGAAAAAGTGCTAAATAATTTTAGATTACATAATCTGCTAAGATATTAAAAAATTAACTACTCTTAAAAAAATAGGAACCAAATTAATTTTGTCATTATATTTAGATGAGCATTTCTTCAGGCACATTCTCCAGCATCATGGAAAGAGACAGGAGAGTGTTTTGTAAAACATACGCAAGAGAGATTGTTATGCTAAGTAGTTTTGGTAGGAAAGATAAGTAAGTAAGAGCACAAAAATCTGTGTAATTTACAAGTCAATATCATAAGGCTGCCCAAGGGCAGATTATTAGTATTTTTTGAATGTGTCCTAAGACTATTAATAATAAATAAGCTGTTTAGTGAATCTCAGCCCTAAAAGCTTTCAACTGCCTAGTGCTTCCGATGAGTACATAGGAATATTCCACCAACATCAAGAGCAGTACCAAGAACTAAAGAGCTGAAATAACAGCTTACTACAAATGCCAATAGTAGGAAAAAATGCCTCAAGCATAAAAATTCTTGGATTTATGTACGTGGTTGGTCTACAGGAAAGATGCTGCATCGGGAATAATAGCAAGTTCAAATTCCTGCTATAGAATGTAAGAACAGGTTCTTTTCACAGAGTTCCTTTTCTAGTATATGTACTTGGATTTTAATAACAATGCTTTTTAGATTAAAGAGTAGCAGAAGATAATAAAATAAGGACTAACAAGTTTTGTATTAGAACCAATTGATTGTATAATTAATTTAGAATATTATTCACATGAGACATGAAACAAGAAATGTAGTGTTAAAGAAGGATGCATTTATTCTCCAAGCTGTGAGCCATGAGCTAAGGCTCTCCAGCAGGCAGAGTATAAAGAACTCCTATACTTGACTGCACAGACTTGTGCAGACCTTCTTCCTTGGGACTTTACCTCATGCAGCTGCAGTTCAATGTGCAGTTTTGATCCTGTTTTGTACTAAGTGCAAACACTGCCCTTCTCATGGAATCTTTATTTTATAAACAACATTTTAAAAATTTAGTTTTAAAATTAGTACTGTAAGGCAATTGTGAAATATTTTGAATTGGTTTTACCCAGATCCTGCCACTGCTCTTCATCTCTGCTGTTCTTCAAACTGTTCAAAGTACTCTGACTTCATGACTCATCTTGATTATTTCATTCCCATTATTTCTAATACCAAAGGCTCACAACTTTTTGCAGATATATGAATTTGAATAGGTTGGTTTGCAACAATAAAATATAATTTCAAGTGTTTTTCCTGGTTCTGTAGCCTTTAATATCTTTGACTGTATATGGATACCAATGCTTAAAAGGCCATTGTCACCATTTAAAATCCTTGGTGAAAAGCACTTACTTTCTAAAACACTGATCTCCCTTGTCTACAAGGGGCAATGAAAAAAACCCAGAAACTAAGCCAGGCACACATTTATTTTGAGTATCTAGCTGATCATGTTTCCAACGACATCATTCTTTCCTGCACTACCTTCCAAAGTATTATTTTTCTCCCTTATTTGTTGTCTTTTATCTGCCTGTCTTTAGGCTTTGGCTTCCTTGCAGCAAAACCTATACTACCTATAAAGTGTCAAAATATTTATGAAATTATAAAATTATACAAAACAATACCAGAAAACAATACTCCAGCAATAGAGCTGGTGATCCTAAGAGCCTAAGGCTGCACAATGCCTGTCCTAAAGCTCTATCTTTAACCAAGGTGCAGTGCCATTTACATGACTTGCTACATTACCACAGAGGCAAACAGCTCTTCATGAAAGGGCCTAACAGCCTCCCACAACATTTGGGAACATCACAAACACCAAGACACACAAATCAATTCTGAAAAGCAACCAACTAACAGATAAATCCTGGATATGTTTTCGAATGACTCTGCTTCTAAACTCCTCCTTTGGAGGAGATAACTGAAATCACAAGTGAAAAGAAAAAGAAAACTCAGAAATACAAGGTAAATCACAACCAGAGAAGCAAGCAAATAAATGTCTGCTCACAACCTGAAATGAGAACTATTTTGAACATGACATATCTCCTCCATAAATGTCTGTGCCTGGCCATGGGCCTACGGGCCCCATATGCAGATTTCATGTCCTCCAAATTTAGTTTATGAATCAGGAGTACGATGCACAATTTTTTCCTATAGCACAAGCAAAATGAACATCTGTTCACTTTTTGCCACGTAGGTTTATATCTGTGTGGGTGGGTGTGAACAGAGCTCTTGATGTGTAATAGTCCTCCCATCTGCACACCAGGTGGCACTGCATAGTTAATCAGAAGATAATAACAGGCATGAGGAGATTACTTACTTTTTGGGGAAGAGAGAGTAAATCAATCTCACAGAGTTTTTTTTAAAACAAGGTACATTAATGCCTGCACTTTTAATTTTTTTTTTTTTTGGTGTGTAATTTCACTCCAATCAATGACATGATCTGATTATATCATTGTTTGAATGCTATGTTAATTAACTATGAATGACTGCAATTACGACAAAGGTTCTTTCCACAAGGGATTTCATTTATTTTCTTTTCCTTTTTTTTTAATGTACATTTTTAACCCTTGCAAGCAGAATATACTATTTAGAGCACATTTAAGCAACAATCTGCTTAGATTTACTTGGTACACTCATCTAACCCACCATTTCACAGAATTTAATAGACCTCTGAATACCCATATACAACAAAACGAACTTTACAGCAATTCAGCGTCAGAAGATGGAGGAAGAAACAACAATCTTCATTACTCACTGAGAAGTTAAGTACAAAGTTAGCTAGTGCTGCAAGTTTAACTTTAGTGTTTGTAGGTTTAAAGTGGCTAAGCAATTTCTGGGAATGGAGGCTTCGGATTTTTGTAAAAAGTTAACTAAATAAAACAATATTTGAGGATCTATTTTGATCTGATAGTCATCTAAGGAGAATGTAAATGTTCCATAAAACACTTACATTATGATAAAATATTACAGAATAAGGATAGAGGTTTGTGTAAAAGTCTGCAGAAAATATGTTTATGGTGATAGCATTTTTATGTAGTCATTTGAATGTCATGTGAAAAATGTCCTTAAATACTTTGAATATTTAGTTCATACATTTTTATTCAATTAAGTAGTTCTATAAAGAAACTGTTTTGCATTTTCTCTTTCAAAAAGAATATACAATGCTTTGTGAAGTCTTAAAAGACAGAACCACAGAATCATGTTTTCCAAAGAATGCAGCAGAACTTCTAGAAGGATGAGTAATAAAAGCCTGGTATCTCTGCATTTGCTCTGATAGCCATGAGAGACACATACACACAGGAAGAGACACAGTAACACAAAGCATTCAGACTGCTCTGCTCCCCGTAGGATACCCTGGCTGCCTTACTCTGCTGTCTCTGAGGACCATGTGCTCTCTCCTCTAGCCCCTCACCCCTTCATTGATTTCTCCTTTTGCTCTCAGCATGCTTATTCTCTGTTGCCCTGAGACTCTATGGTGTTTACAGAAGGCAGCAACTGATGCAAGATTTTTTTCTTTAAAAGCAAAATTTTCAAACTGATTTGTCAGTTCAGGCACAAATTCTTCACAAACCCTTCTTATCAAAAAGCAGAGCTGATTCAAGCTAGAGTACATTGAGTAATCTTTCAAATCAGGACAGGATGGGATTTTTTTCTATGCGTACTTTTACAGATTGGTTTTAAAACTTTGAATGTTTAATTGGGAGATTTAACTCCTATTCATTAATGTTTGTGAGTAGCAAACCCAAAAGTTCTGTAACTGGAAGAGAATTAGAATTCTAAGATGAAAATTTTAAGGACTCTAATTCTTCATCTCTAATTCTTAATTAGCATTTTTAATTGCCCAATGAAATAAGACTAAGTTTAGAAATTGCAGCTACCTAAATGACGATGAAAAAAGGAACTAGAAAAACAAGTAGAGACTCCAAGAATATTGTTACTCCCATTGTTTAGCTGCTACCTTTTTGACCTATAATAATTATCATGCATGCTATTGTCTATCATTACTTTCAATGTAAAAAACTGAGAATTGTGGACTACCCCTCTAATACTTACGTTAGCTGTAATCTGAAATTGTGACTGCTGGAGAAAGCCAGACACATGGTGTATCTCTTACATTGCCATTGCCCAGCTGGATCCTTACAGATTATCCAGGTAACTATGAAAGTTTTTCCTAGTTCAACATATGTCTGCATAACCCCAAATTCCACATCAGTCTTCACAGCCTAATTGGGAAAGGTAAGATGGAGGTAAGATGTGACTCATACTGAGCCCCCAGAGGTTGTCAAAGGTTGGTGTCACATACTGGCCACCTGTTTGTTTCCAAGGCTAGAACAAGGTACTATTCTCAACTTCGAAATAGTGACTAAATGCACCAGACCTACTGGCTGGAGAGCATATTTCCCCTTAAGATAAACCGCCACAGCCTCAATGCCTCAGTAAGCAAAGAATTGAAGCGAAGCATCCTTTTTTATTATTATTCATTTCAAATAAGTCTATTAACCTGTATCCTTTTGTGAACATCTTAGGAATTCTTTACCTCTCATGTCAGAAACACAGCAAATAGCTGATTAGAGCACACTTTTAACCTGTCCAAACAGCTCTTACAAAAAGCCTTTGCTATTCTTTTTTCTTCGATATGGTCACTCGCTAGAAGGCTCAGACCTCAGTCGCCTACGTTTTAGCATCGATAGAACCTGCAGTGGAGGGCACTTTCCCTACTGCACACAATTTTCCCACTGGCAATAGATTTTCCCTGATGCATAACAGTGTGAAAAATAGTTTTCAACGTTCTCTTCGCAACTCCACCTGCCCTCAGGTAGCTAGTTACTTACAAGTGCTCTTCCGTTTCATGAATCACACATGGACTTTTATACAATCCCAACTGATAAAATCTCAAGTTTCATCTCATTTGCAAGACTAAAGGGTGTGCTTTTCAAAAACCACATTGCTGTGAAAAAGTCCTCTCACACTGTACTCTCGTCCCATCAAGGATTTCATATTTTTTTACACTCATTTACTTTTTCTTTTTTCCACTAACAGGGAAAATTGAAAACTACCACATTTATTTTCCATCAAGGTACAAATTCATCCAGAAGCAAATTACAACAAAAAATAAATCTTCTGTTTTATGTAAGTAGCTCTATAATTATTTTACCCCTATGATTCAGGGTAATGTTCAAATGTGATGTTTCATTGAATATGTTTGTTCAGTGGGCAAAGAACACAAAAAGAAATGCAGTTCAGACTCATTATGGAAAAGCGTCTGTTGCTGAGAGCTTATAAATGCTGTATTGCATTAATATAGTTAACTCCATAAATATGCAACCCCTTGGCATGTCCTCCCCCTCTCACTACCAGTATGCAAGGCCACATGACTGTCCAGTGTCTTACACAGTACTGCAAAAGTGAGATGACAGGCAGACAAGGGGGTACAGAGAGGGACCAACTACATCATAAATTCAAGGAAGCTTCCAATAACAAAACTTTGTAGGTACACATAATCCTTCATTAGCATTTATACCCTCTGTTTCCTAGTACAATCAATGAACACATGCTTTACAGGAGAATTATGGTTCTCTTGTTTATTAAAATTCTGGCTGTGTCCCTTTACCTAGCATCTGTATGGCAAAATGTTGTCTGGAGATATATTTATTTATTTATTTATTTATTTCTAACCAAAATATATTTTATATTAGAATACCTTTATTAAGGTCAGAAAATAAACCTACATACATAAACCAAACACCAATTCTATGCGAAGTGCTCAGTGGTCATTTTAGCTGACACTAAACTGAACTGTTATTCTAAGCTTCTGAGTCAGAAATGCACAGGAACGATGGTGATGTTAAAAAAATTACTGAGAATTTTTTCCTAAGTGCTAGACTCACAGAAAACAAATGCTTATGAATTAATTCCTCATTGGTGAGATTTTGCAATGCAGTTTGAAAGACACAGATGAAAACAATGAAAAGTAGAAGTCACACCATTTGCCTTGTATACAATAACATCAAAATATGATACATCAGAATTCCTATACACGGAAGTTCTCTAACAATGTGAGGATTTAGGATTACATAAATCACAACACTGTGCTATCATTACACAACAGAATAGACCTGCAAAGCTTATTATACTGCATAACCAGATGGTAAACAACAGTTGTCGTTGTACTAAGAATTACATCTCTGTAATCAATAATAGGAAGGAGGAACAGTTGGACAACTTGTTTCCTATTATGTTCACTTAGGCAACGTCTAGATCAATAAAGAGCATTAAGCCTCATACCAACTGTAGACAATGCCTGCTCAACATGCCTATCATATGGCAGCAATGGGTCCAGCTGCACTTCAAAATACTTGTAAATGGATAACAATTCTAATCTAACATTAAAAAGAAGCAATGATTCAAACAGCAGAGAGGTAACAGGACTTCTCTAGTACATGAGAGAAGACAGACATATGATGCCAGTTTCAGTATAAGTCAAAATCAGCTTATTTTGTTAACCCACTCCATAAGTACATTTCACTACAGCCTATCCGAAGGATGTTACAAATTTTATATGGATGAAAGAAAAAAAGCAACCAAGCATGATATCACTGGCTTACATATAGACTCAGTAATTGCGTGGGTGTAATAAGCTGTGCGCAAAAATTGAAAACTAAACTCGTGTATCGCTCCAGGCCAATATGGCAATTAATTACAACCAAATTTGTAGTTCATCCATTTTTAACTATTTAAGCAAACAATAAATCAACCCATTCAGCTACATTCACATCTTACTTAAAGATCTATAATATAAATGTGAAAATTTTAATAACTGTCTTAAGGCCAGTACCTGTAGCTTCCTGATTTTATAATTTTTCTTATATCCCATACTTCCATAACTCATCAAATTAAAGCTTTCTCCCATCATGCTATTAACAAACATACAGGTTCCAGTTTATTCCAGTCCTTCAATTTCAACAGGACTAAACACGGGACTGTGAGCTCTTCTTACCTATTCCAATAAAGACTGCTTTATAGCCATCTTCCTTCAGGGTATGGAGTGTCATTCCATCCACTGCAAGGCCTTTCCTAAAAATGATCTGAAAGAATTAAAAATTGTTTTGTTTCAATGTGACAACTTGAAAATAATTTCTATTCTTCTTCTATTTCTATGTCTTGCATACAGACACCTCACAGGATCATCTAGTGAGCAAACAAAGCAAATTGTTTTCCCCCAAACCAGGCTTTAAAGACCAGATTCCTCTGATTTAAGAAGTGGCACAAACTACAAATGGGTAAAAAGGTACCTTCAGATCATCTTCAGATGGAGACCACCACAGGCTGGTTTCTGCTGTAAGCTAAAAGGTCTAAAGCAAACTAAACAAACAGATAACGCCTGTCTATGGAACAAAATACTGAAGTAGAGCTGAAAATAGCAGTTTTCTACCGTGAGTAAATATCTGTGTTCAGTGCTGACTACAAAAGGCTGTAGTTTCACCCGTGCAAAAACCTGAATATAAGAAACATGTCATGGAAGCAAGAACCTCCTTTAGGGAATATGCACTGAACAGATAGCCAGCACTCCAACCAAAACCCAATCAGTTTATGTTACTGCACAAACATTAGTGAAACTATGACATGAGACTATTCTGAAGAGAAAAACAAGCAATGCTCTCTGCACAGTATCAGGTACTTGGTAGGCCTCTAGATGTGCAGAATGCAATGCCAGTAACCAAGGAAGGATTGTATTGCTTTTTGCTGCATACTCAGAGCTCACAGCCCAACTTTTGAGATCACTATCTAGAACTCCTGTATGCCAAAAAACCTTCAGTGATGCCAATGGTGCTTTTGTGAATTCAGAAAACCTGCCTGCAAAAGACAGGGTCAGAGATGACAGTAAGTCTAAAGAATACTCTTCGCAAATTACAGTGTGCCCTGCTCAATTGTAATGAAGCAGCACATTCTGCAGGCTAAACTAACAGAGGTTTTCAAAATTATGAATGACATAAGTTTTGATTTAGACTTGCAATTGTTAATTCTAATTTAGACAAGCAACAATGCCCACAGTGCAGTGATAGGTGTTCATTTATTGAAAGAAATAACTCACAGCAATCAAAACACACTTATAATCTATACTTGTTTCTGTTCAGTTAGTTTTTACTTTCAGAAGCAAAAGCTGAATTTTTTTTCCAGAGTCATGCTCCACCACCAATCCTGCTCTGAGCAGCCACTGCACAGGCTGAGCACTTAGAGTAGTTGCAAGAGTGTAAGGGATAGGGAATAGTGTTTGCTGTGTGTTCAGGCAACCAGCGATGGCAGTCCCTGTGCAGAGGTCATGCAGCTGGAGATACACACACCTTTTGTTCATCACTCCTAACCCCAAGGCCTTTGAGCACATAAAGTGTGTGTGATTCCTCTTCTGATATTTCATACTTCTTGACATAGGTATGTGTGTTTTTATCTCCGCATCTTAGACTCTCTGAACTTGAATGCTTTCCCCCAGGTTTTTTATATCACTTGTGATTTTACTTTAAAAAATGAAATGCTGTTGTGTAAGCTCTCTACTTTGTGATCTTAACAGTTTAGCCTTCAAGCCACTGTGTATCTTGTTTGTTATTCAATCTGCCTGTATTTCATTTAATATACTTTTCAGGTTGGTGGGGAAAAAAAGGCAGAGGTAAAATACAATTTACACTACTTAAAACACTGACTTTCTTTGTCTTTGGATATTTAGTACAAATTTTATCTGAGGCGAAGAAGCCATGTACTGTTGCAATCCTTAAAACAATACAGACTCCATCCTCACTTGCAACAAAAGACATTCCATAAATTGGCATTACATTTTCTTATCCTGTTGTGTACATACGTTATGAAAACCTAATGAAGGAATTTAAACAGCAATACTATTTTATGTGAGGATTCATAATACATCTAGGGCCTAGCTCTGCAATCCTTATTCAGCTGACTAATTCTTACTAATTTCAGTGGAATTACTTGAATAAACAGCACTACTGAGCATTTACTCAACACAGTACCTTCCACTATTCGAAATGCTTTAAGTAAACACCAGAAAATATTTCCAGCTTAGAGAGGTATAAACCTAAGGTACTTATTTAACCAGCTTGCCAAAGGGTCAATTGCAAACCAATGGCAGAGCTTTGAAGCAAATTTACATTGAGATTCTCTGCTGCACTCCAGAACTGCAGAGGACCTGCAGGTCAAGATGACATGGTGGCTCCATCAGTCCATTCTGGAGACCCTGTCATAGCACAAAGCCCTGGGAACTGAGATTGGCAGAGGATTCTCAGGAGTCTGTACCCAGCAGTTTTTTTGTCTCACTAAAGTTGTCTAAGTGCTCTGTTTAACCCATCCCTAACTAAACCTCCATTCTGTAACTTTTTTCAAGGGTTTCAAAGGGAACTTTAAAGTAGAAAAACAGACCTTTAGCACTTAAAACCTTATCTTGCATCTTACCAGCATTTTTATAAAACCTGGGCAGAACAATGCTCTCACTCAGGTCTTGTGACAACTGCCTACTGCTTTTATAATATGAATCAACATGAAAGATTCCAAGAAGAATTTCTTGCTTCACTGAAGGTTTTAGTAATGTATTAAAAATAAAGTATCCCTCCTGTTACTCAAAAATTTGATCTAGTGATACATTCTAAGTTTGTAACTTCTATTACAATGTGCAGCAATTGTAAATACTATCTAAATCTTCAGCTCAAGTCCTAAATTAACAATAAATCGCTGTTCCCATTATCTATAAACAACACACATTTATTTAACAGAATAATGCATAACTATTGCTTTCCAAGAAGTTGAATAGACTGTTATTGTTTATAACAGATGATCATGTTAACACTTTAATTTGATGCATTTTATTATAAAATTAACTTGGATGCAAGACTGTATGATAAACCATAAAGAAAAAAAAAATCAGGGAGAAGGAACAAAAGAAGTATCAAATATGAATGGTTTAAGTAGTGCCAAACTTGATTAAAAAAAAATCAAATCATTCCAATAGCTACACTGAACCCCTAAAGCAATTTAGGAATTTGTTTCTTACAGACAATTAATCACATGCAGGCATGCCAGATGAGAACTATTGATTGCCCTTTTCCAAACTAGTGGCATTCAGACAGGAGACAGACAAATGCCCTGAGCAAGAGGAAGCATCTTCCTGCCTCTGTCTAGCATAGCTTTTAATCGTTCTTTACTAATATGCATGACATTTTGCTGTTAATCTTTGGCAGAGTTCTTGTTCTTTTTTTTTTCTTTGAGCTATACATAGGCAGGATATATTTTTCATTACCTTCACTCCAAGATCCTTCATAAGCTCGGCTTCAAAATTCACTACATCATATGGCAATCGGAACTGGGGGATTTCAGACATACTAAAATAAATAAAAATGCTTGTGAAATACTCATAACTATTAGGAAAAGAGGGTTTTAAAATTTGTTTTTTATTATTATCACTATTAGCCAAAATACTTATAACACACCTTAGTTAATTTTGACATATATGAATGGAAATGTGCTGAAATGTGACTCTTGACTTTTTTTAATTGTTAGAGTAACAAAAAAGCTTTATTCATCCAATGCTAAAAATATAGGTCAGGAAGGCAGTACCTTCAACACTGACCACACCTGTAGGTAACTATTTAACATATATCATGTTTGAGTTCTAAAGGACTTCAGCTCCATTCCTTTTGTTCACCAGAATATGTAACACCAAACTTAAGATATCCATTTAAAAAAGGACCTCATGGCTACTAAAAGCAAAGTGACATAGCAATCTTTCATTAAGCTATCCAATAAGAGAGAATGAAATTTCCCATTCAATTTTTTAAAGTGTTACATATGCTATTTTGAACTATGAGCTACTAAAACTGTACCCACCTCCATTTCTATTTCATAAATTTTTTATGATTTTTCAGGATGGACAAACACTATCAGCTGTTGATTTCATGTCTGCTTTTTGACTTAATGTGTACTAACTGGCATTTTTTCCTCCTGGGGAAGATTAGGAATGACATCTTCAAGTTCCCAGAATCACAGAAGAGGAAAACTGCAGTGCCAATATAGGATCTCAGTTTATATCTACTCTTACAGATCTAATAAATATATATTTATCTCCAATGAAATGAAATCTATATATGCCGGTTCAAAATCTCTACTGTAAAACATGTTGCAGATAAACACAGTGAAGTTATATTTTAGATACTTTTGTTCAATGAAGATAAAAACCTAAATATGCAGAAAAGTAAAGGCTTCTCCCCGGATACTTCTAAGCTTCAAACGGTTTAATCTGTTCTCAAATTAATGAATCTGAAATATCCATAACAAAGCACTGGCACAAGAGATTCACTGCAGCTTATTTTACATATTGATATTGACCACACCATCTTTAGCATCTAACTCTAACAGGCCAGAAGAGTTTTATTTATTTTAAGTTGCATCAACTTTAATTATATTGATAAGAAACTGGTGTTCTTCCTTATTTGTAATACTGCCCTTTTTACACCTTTCTTGACCAGTGTGCAATGAGAAGTGTTGTAAATATCAGATATAATGAATGTGTCAATACAACTTTCACAGGTCATGCTAAATAAAGGTGTCTGAGGCAGAAACCAATGTATCAACATGATTCTGCAACAGAGATTCAATAAAGAAACCTAATCAAAAAAAGGAAAGTGCTATTTTCCAAGCCACCTATGTATTTGTTGGAGGCCTGTCATTTCCACAACAGGCTCCCAGAACAGTACTGGTTGTGTTACATCACTGTCAGAATCTGCAAACACTTTTTTGCTCTCATTAAACATTTACTTAGTCTGATGCTGTGAGGTATACCCACATGCATGCACATTAACTATGAAAAGAGGCTTTTTATGAAAGTCAACTGATACATCAATAATTCTGAAACAATTTCTTTCAGCAGCAGAAGCTGCTTTCTGACTCTGCAATGGAGAGACAGAGGGGGAAAAGAAAACGGGGCAGAGATGGAGGAGGAATGCAGTGGATGCAAAGTGTCCCACAAATTCACCTCTACCTCAAATCTGACCCAAGCCAGAGGTGCTTGGACAGGTGCCTGGCATTTCTCAGCAACCTCAAATTACTGTTGCTCCAGGGGCAGCTCTTGGTACACTGTAAAGCAGTGCCAGAGCTAGAAGTACAAGTAGTAAAGCTTGTTCATGGTCTCTAAGCAAGAGCATGGTGTACTCATGCCTACTCTACTATAAAGCATAAATTTTACACAACTGGTGAAATGTAGGAAAACCTGCCCATAAATATGAAAATCCAGACGCATTCAGAGAAGCACAGATTTATGTTACATTTAAATATCCGACCACAGGAACTGCAATCACTAGGCACCTTTCCAGTGTCACAATATTATGAAAATTAGCTATGATGCAAGAAACATCCTAACTAAAAACAACTGGAAAAAACTTTAAGAAGGTACAAACATGACCATTATAAACAGCTGATTCCAAATACAAAATTGATTTGGTCTTCTTAGCAATTTGCAATAGTTTATGAAGGCTTGAAAACACTTGTTAAAAGATGTGCTGCAAAGACTTAGAAATGCAATAATGGATGATTGCTGCCACAGGCCAGCCCCCCTTCTGTTTCAAGATTAAAATAAGGAAAAAAGGAATTGATGCCCTTAAACCACACATGAACATTTCTACGGTGAATGGAAGTAAAATTTGACCTTGATTGAGACGTGTTCTTTAAGACTCAGAAGAAAGAAATACATTTTAAAATACACTCCTCAACCATTAAGGATACTAACAGAACAGGCAAAACTCCGTGTAAGGGTTTTTGCAATAGGAGAAACAGACAAAACATTATTTTAAATTCAACTTAAACCATGAAGAACTTAAGATCACACTGCTTCAAATACACAAGCACATATTAAGCAGCTGGACCATTGTACTATAAGCGCTGAAGGAAGTCCTGCTTTGTATTGCCAAGTCCAACCTGAGTCCAACCTGTTACCAAAAAAAGCCTTTTTGTTAAAAACCTCTTATTAATTCTGACTACTTTACAGCAACAAAACTGATTTTAAGCTGGTATTTATGATAGCATGTGCTACTCAACAGGTGAATAGGTATTTCACATACTAAATTTGCAATCCTCTATGGTAACTAGTTCAAGTAAAACAGCTTCACAGTTAAATGCCTATGGATTAACACGTTGGTAATTAGGCAGAATAATTCTGAACCTCACTGGGAAAAATGCAAGTAATCAGTTCAACTTCTCCAGAATTGATTCTCTTTCTTGCAGAGCACTGAATAAGTATTTGACATTATGACATTATGGATCAAATTCATTAACCGTGTCAACTCCATTGATTTCAGTGATGCTGCATTAAGAAATGTAAGTGCATCACCCTTCCTTCTCTCTGTTTCGTTACATTTTGTATTTTTTAAACACATTCTGTGACTACATTTTGTATTCTTTCACATCTTACATTGTAGAACTTAATTTTGATTTTGAATGGCTTGGTACCCACTAGTCAGTGTCTGAATTATCTTATACACAGGGATTCCAAAAAACCTACTGGATTTGATCACAGCCATTGCTGCAGTGGCAAAAATTCATTTTCTAGTGTAGAGGACTGACACAATGCAAATATCAGCCAAGGGTTTACCACACAGCAACACTGCAAAGGTACCTTCCTTTATGTATTTGTAACTCTTTGAAGGTTGAGAATTGCAGGGGGTTTATTTCACCCATATTCTATGGTCTGCTAAAGCTGCACCCATGACTGTCACTGTCACCTTTATTTGCACAAGGTAGTCCAAGAAAGCATTCTAAACCTAAAATTCTCCATGAAATTAGTATGTCTCTAAAACTTTTTAAACATTGTTTCACTATGGCTACAGTTACTTAATTTTGTTTTAAAAGTTTTGGGTATGGGAAAATGGTTCCTGACACCATTTTCTAATATGTTAATTTGGCAACAACGATTGCACCCTGAAATTTAACAGGTCATGTGAAAAGAATATAGGAGATAGCCAACAGTTTTCCAGTTAAAGCTTGCCTGTAACTGTATCTCTCTTAATGTGAATGATCAATGATTTAAATAAAAAGTTACTTTTACAGATCTGAAATTTTCTACACTCTTCCTTTGCTAAAAGTAGAGGGATCACATATAATATATGAATGTACAACAGTTCTTGCTATGTTTTCTACAATAAGTGGAAACAGTGCTTTGTTATCATTGTTTTATTACCTTAAGCCCCCAAGGTACTCCTGCTTTTCAAATATGGTGATGTCTGAATAGCCCAATCGAGCCAAAAAGGTAGCACAACTTAAGCTCGCAGGTCCCGCACCAAGAAGAGCTATCTTCGCCTGATATGCTTCAGGCATATCTTCTGGAGGAGGTAAGGAAGGGTTTCTGATCTGAGGAATATTCATGGCTTTGAAAACCTGAAAAGCAACACAATCAACAGGTTAAATACTTTACATACCCTCCCTACGTTTTATTATGAATGACATGATGGAAGCTTCTGCTAGTACTGTCACATAGCTGATATAGTATAGCAGATTGCATCGCAACATTACAGCATCCAAATGACACGATGTGTGCATTTGTGAGGGATGCTGTATTTGCAGGGTTTGGTCCTTTTATGGGTCTTTTTGTCTTAAAAATCTCTGAAGTCAGATCTTTCGCTCCTGTAAATTTTACAGAGAAGACAGAGCCAGACTACCAGTAACAGAATAGGAATGCAAAGTCAGCCAGATGGCAGAGAATCTCTGCAATGCCAAAAAATTTCCCTGCAAACAAATTATTCTTACTAGTAGAAAAATACTTCCGCAAATAGTGCAAAGGATTATAGTGCCAGTAAAGGGGCTTTGCTTCTTCAAGAGACAACCTGTGTGATCCTAGAAAAATCACTTACAGCTTGAATTTTTAGAGGTGGTAGGTAACAAACTTTACGCAGGTTGGAAATGTTTTTTAGGAACCACCCTCAGTCTTCAGTGCTGAAGGAACCACCCTCAGTATTTTCATTGGCAATCCATGCTTTAGATGCCTCCTCTTAGATAATTTTTATAGGACTTTATTTTAGTTTCTTATCTATTTCATATCTTGTCCACTTTTTAATTGGGTTTCCAATAACTGTAGAAATACCTGAAAATTAGACTGTTCTCCCTATGCCTCAATTATTAATTCACCTGCCTAATGGTGATGATCTGCTCCAATCTGTCCTGACTATTTAAAATACTTTGGAACAGTCTCTGCCCACTGTTGTGCATTTCTACAGAACTCAACACAGTTGGCTGCTAACCTAGTTGTAATGTCACACAGTTTTTCAGATCTGCATTAAATCAGTTCTTTACTCAGGCATACAGGTAAGAGGTGAAGGCAGAAATATTCTGCATCCCCCAAGCTAGACTTCACTGTCCTCTGCACAGAGGAATTGAATCTCTATCTTGTATGAGCTACAAAAGGAAAGAATAGACTTACAGCCTCAGAGGCTACTAAATATTAGAAGCACGGAAGAGCACAGAAAATCTTGTTTTTACTTGGACATTACAGGGAAAAATGTTTAATCCAAACAGTACATAATTGTAGCAGACAAAAGGATTCAAGAGAGCATTGCATGGGGATTCTCAGTCATATCACAAATACTCTCAATGCAGCATCTCAAAAACTACCAGGAGACCACACTGCTCCCCACCTATTGCAATGCAGAGCTGTGTTCCATAACTACTAACTAGTCCTCTAAAATACATACACTGTCATTTGTCTTAATAAATATCATATTTAAACTATTTAAAAAGCTTACCAACAGATTTTACTTTCCTTAGAACGCAAGAAGCAAAGGGTTTTCAAGTTAAACTTTGGCAATTCCACTCATGATTAGAATTTTTCATTTATATTTTGAATCAATGTTCATTTTCTTCATGTGCACTTGAGCACTCATGCTAGGTAAACCAATGATTAGTTCCTTCCCTTTCTAAAATTTCTGTGTCAAACTCCCCCAGTCTTTGTAAATTGACACAGCGGTTTAACAAACTGCATGAAGCAAGAGACAGATAATTGTTTTAAAGAAAGAATCATTTAAACCTGACAATTCATACAATATGGGAAAGTTTAATGTGGTTATTAATGGATTTCACAGGCTGAAAAGCTCATATTGTACTGTGAAACTAGACTATGATAACCAAAATGCAATGATATTTCTAAAATGTCTGCTTTGTTAGATTCATAAGAATGTGCTTGAATCATACCCAATTTACGTTAGTCTCATGTAGCTGTTTAAGAAGGCTATTCAGTAACAAAAATTATATAACTTGCGTATTGTATGTGTATATTGAGCACTCTGAATATGCATATGCTTAACAAATTTACTACTAAATTTACTTTACTGTTAACATAACTATTTTTATATGTATTATTGAATAGTCATACCCATCAAATAAATGTTACACTGAAGTTCCACACTACTGTAGTGAAGTGTTAAGCTTCAGAAACCAAGCACTCATGCAGAAAATCCTAGGAGTTCAGGCTGAATGGTCAGCTTTAATTCTGCCTATTTGCAAACAGGGTGAAACTGTCTTTATGCAGCACAGCCAGCTTGTGTGGCAGTATCTTGCCATCTGGAATTCAGTGGCAGTTCTGCATATTAAGGCTGGCAGGGTAACTGTGTGAAAATAGCAAACTGCTTTAATGTATTTCAAAGGATTTTTACTCACCTAATGGTGAAGTCTCCCTATATTGTAATTCACTTAATTAAATATCACTGAATTCCTCTGTATAAATCCTTTGGTGGCCAGAGATGAGTAACTGGCAAGCAAGTGCTCAGTGGCACATTACATGCAACTGTCCTTTCTGCTTCTAATCTCTTCAGAATGTGTTCAGGAGGCAGGTAAAATTTAATACTATTACCCTTCTTTTCACTTTTCCTTCAACAATATGATTTCTTTTTTGTTTGGATGGAGTTTTTCCTTTGTTTTAGAGGGCTTTTTAACCAAGACCCATTCAGGAAAATGATAACAAATGATGAATTTTAAAGCAGACTCTGAGTGAAAAGACTCAATCATCGTCCTCATGTCTGCCTTTCCTTCTAGCTCCTTCTCATACACAGTCAAAAGAGATTAAATAGATTAATAATAGACATTAATAACATTAGGCATTTATTCTTCAACTTTTTATCAAATATGACGTAATTATCATTACTTCACTGTCTAGGGCCTATTCAAATTAAACCCACACTGATTCTGTCCATTTCTTATGCCTCATGTCCATTAGGGTCCTCCGACAGGATATCCCAGCTTATAAAACTTGGTACTCAAGTGAGATTCAATTCAACCAAACCAAAACAGCCAATCAATTCTGCTAAGTTCTAACAACTGAAAAAAACCCTTTCTTGATTCACACATCTATAATATATTACTGTTTTCCTATTTGCATCATTTCAATGTGTAAAGATGTGAGAGCACTTGCTCAATGCTCCCTACAGCATGATTCTCTACAGTAAGAAATCTAAGTTTGTTGTATTCTCTGATGTAAATAAAGCATCCTTTTACTGCAAAGGGGTTGGTTCATATTCCAAAACATTCACCAAAGAGCATAATCCAAAATATATAAAAATAACTCATAACACAAGTTTGTATTCAGGTTCCACAAGATGTTCCACTTAAGCGAACTACAGTGGTTTCAACCACTGAGCAACTGATTCCAATTTAAATTTCCTGGAAAGTTTTAGCCAACTCATTTTAGCTGCTTTTCAGAATGCAGATAGAGATAAGCTTATTGTTACCCTCATGTAATAAAATCCTGGTTCTTTTCTACACTACACCACTCTTGTATTAGCATGTTTTGATGAAAAGTGGTGACATTTGGCAAAGAGTAGCAGGTGATTCAGAGAAATGTATTTTGCTAATCAGATGAAAATAATTTTATGGCATATTAAGAATGAATTAAATGAGTCTAAAACATTTAAAACAGGTTATAAATTATATTTAGGATTTTTACCTCAAATTTCATGTAATTTAAATAAAGTAACTAATTTCAGTCAAAGTAACTAATTTCAGTCAAACTTAATGCTATGGTTCAGTTGACAAGGTGGTCTTCAGTCAAAGGTTGGACTTGATGACCTTGGAGATCTTTTCCGACATTTATGATTCTATGATCCCTGGCAGTGTTCGAGGCCAGGCTGGATGGGTCTTTGAGCAACCTGGTCTAGTGGAAGGTGTCCTTGCCCATAGCAGGGTAGATGGAACTGGATGATCTTTAAGCTCCCTTCCAATACAAGCTGTTCTAATCTTCTATGATTGCTTAAAGTTATTTTTGGACTATGACAAAAAAATTTATTAAACAAAACAGTAAATAGATTGAAAGCTTAATCTCAGTGTTAAAATGTAAAAAAAACCTTTGTCTAATCCTACAAAACCAGACTATCAAAACATACTTACTTTGTATATCCAAGATATACACAGAAGGACACATTTCAGAAGGACAAACAGAAGGACAATTTAAGCTTTTAGTAATACAAATCATAACTAAGTCCTTTATATTCTTCAGGCATAATGCTTGGTCCCATGCTTAAAAGGCTCTAGAAATAAGTTTATCAGCCAGGTTTACACTTAAATATCCTTCACTAAGGCGGTGTGATAGCAAATGGCTACTGACATAGACATTAGAATCTAGCTGGGATTTATTTTAGTGTGAAATGTATCAGTGTACACTGAATTGTTACCAGATTTTACTAGTGCACAGACAGTAAAATACAGGCAATGAAATCAGGAACATTTAGGAACTGGTTTTATTAGTTTCACACTTTCCCACTGGTTTCCATGGATATTTATCTGTAGGCTGGTTTATATCAATATGGGGCAGTTGAATATTTAAAGAAGAAAATCATATTCTGCACACATTTTAATACGAAATGAAGAAAATTGCATGCACAGTAATCTTGTTGAAGTTGTCAAATTACATGATCACCCAATTAATTCCATTTAATTGCAGTGGATAGCATACGATGTTACAAGAAGTGTTTTTTCCACAGACATGTGCTAGTTACGAAACCTTGATTTTCCCTCCACAATTTAAGAGCTAAAGTTGCAATACTTCAAGTTTTGATGGAAGTGAGTGCTTACAAAACTAGGGCCTAAAACATCTTATTAAAGACTTCAAACCTCCATTATTATAGTTCAAAGATATCCCACAGATCTAGGACATTGCAGAGTCCAAATCTCAACGTTTCATGAATCCCACCACTAAACAGACATAGCAACATTCATGCAAATGACTTAAAAAATCAAAACTTATTTAATATCTGTAAAACATGCTGTAGAGAAGTTTATATAACTTGCCCAAATACCAGCAAATCTTTCAGCATTGGACTGAGAAATTAGAAGTCCCCAGGTTCATCCCCTGAACTATTGTCTGAAGGGGGTGGTGTAGCTTTCTACAAACCTCAAATTTTATTTATTTTTATCATGGATTTCAACATGATTTAAAAGATAAAATTACCTAAAGATGTATTAAAATTAATACTGATAAATAAAGGGCTTTTTCTACTTGTCCTGCTGCCTCAGCTCCCCAGAACAACCCTCCTCTGCTGATGCAGCACATGTATCCATGGTGGTGATTATGCCCAGGCTGGTATCTCAAGGCCATCCACCTGTAGGAGTGGCAGCCCCATGAGAACCACCTTCTCCTCACCTACACGACAGACTGGTCAGAGCTGTCAATAAACAACTCAAAGAGGGACCCTAAGCCCAAGGGCACAGTGCACCACTCCATGGCAATTCCTCAGGGAAGACATTTCTTCCTTGACTGTGGTGGGCAGGGGGAGAAGGGAGGTTCAGCACTCAGGTTCCTAAGCAGAATGCTCCTTCCAGCACAGGTACTCTGCTGAGATGTCCCTAGGTGAGCAGCAGGTAAGCTCATACAATGCCTTTTTTAGGAAAAACACATATCTAATCTCCTTTTCCGATTTCTTTCTGCTGCAGCAGTAGTCAGAATGTATCTGCAAAGAGGAACAAATCACCAGAACTGTAGCTGGCACAAGAGCCACAGTACTAAATGATCTAGTGTTTATATCTAGTATGCAGAGATTAAAATAATACATTTTCTATTTAGCTTATGTTGCACCATTCAGAATGATTAAATAGAAACAGAAGAGAACCTTTAGATTCAATGAAGTCTATCCAAAAATGTAGTAATTTGAGAGTTTCCTACTAATACTACAGCAGATAATGTAACAGATCTTGCTTCCTTTTTACTACAAGCTTGCAAACTTGTACTTGAATAACCAGTGATTTTAGTTCATTTCGGGACTAACAGACATATACCTCAAGCTTGTATGTATTGTCACTGCAATCTCAGTATATTTTCACTGAACTTGTGTTCAAAAAATGGATGTTTCCTGATTCTGAAGAATTTGGGCAAAGGAGACAGATAAAGACATTAATATGATTTTGACCTGCGCAGTAGCAGGTGTAACCTGAGCTTGACACTCGTCATTTATAATAGTGAGCTTTTACTCCATGTTATTCTCTAGATGCAACAGTTACCATGGTAACTGCATCCCAGTATACACATTCTACATCATAAATACAAACGGATATTTCCTTTTTTCCACTTAAACATTTAATTGTCAAAATTCACATTTTTCCAGGCTGGATTACAATTCACTTTGAGAACGAGCCAAACATAGTTACAAAACTATATGAAAGGGCAGAAGGAAAATGCAGGTGGCATAAGGTGCCATTTTTTTTTTATTGTTCTACCGTATGCAAGACAAATATTTTACAATTAGGGAGCTTTATCTGCAGTAGGAACAGATGATCAGTCATTGTTCAGGAGCACAAACAGGCATACGTCATACCCATATATTTTCCATTTTAAATCCACATTCCTGCTTTACTGCAATTTTATCTATTATCTCAGCTACCAGTTGTGTCCTTTTATTATTGCTCACTCTCGTAATGCATCAAGTGTATGATCCTCAGACTAATTCCAAGGGAAAAAAAAGCCTAAAACTGGCTTCATGCACAATGGAGTTTTCAGTAAATAAGCCCCTGTGGGACAAATATTACACCATGCATGAGAATCACCATGCAGCTCTCATTAAGACTAACACATGTTGCATGCCTAAATTACACAATTTGCTAAGTTACTTGTATAGGTAGAGCTGTGAACACACTTTGTTTGCAGTATCTGGACCAATTCTTGTATGAACAGTAGTACCTTACAATTTTCTTCAATATTATAATCTATATTTTTATAATGATTGTTACTTGGAAGCACTATTTTATTTTTGCAACTACACCACTTTCACCGTAAAATTTAACTGAAAAGTAAAAAAGTACTAATTGCAAAAGTTATTGCCTATTACTACTAATTAGGAGTGCTGCAACAATACAAATTCTATGTTAAACAGCAGTAAACCTAAAGGTTATTAACAACAAATTTTTTTACCTTCTTTTACATTTTTATATGCTAGATGTATAGAAATAGAGCTACTATGAAAATATTAAGGATAATAAAATTTATTGAAATGTTCTTTTTGTTGGGAGTGCCATATAGAACTACATAACAATTTTATTTTGCTAGAATTCTTGAAACTAATATAATTTTAAACAATCTTGAAACATTAGGAGCAAAGCCATTCAAAACTATTAATCCTCTGCAGTTTTCATATCAATCATTATGCTAGCACTGAGCTTTTTGAATAGATTTCTAAAGATTTTTTGAAGAAAAATGGCAGATATTTAGCATTATCTATCAAGCCATAATTCCTCTCTATTAATCATAGCATAAGGGCTAAAAGAAGATACAAATCAAATGATAACAGATATTACTTGCATTTGGTTCCTAAACAGTAATATTTCACCATTGTATTTATGATCTACTTGACAACTGCTTAATCTTTTTTGTTTGGTCAGTTGGTTTGGGGGTTTTATCTTTGGTTCTGTGGCGGGTTTCAGGAAAAAAGAAGTCTGCTGTGCAACAGATACTAGCTTTTCACAATATGGAATAAAGGCCATGAGAAGAAAAGCTAAGAAAAGTGCCTTTTGACAGATAAAACCCAACTATTGAACATACACATAAAGCTAACACAGTCCAGTGTCTCTAGTCTCATCCTGTAAATGAGAACTTTGGTCTAAGCTGCACTGATTCTTATACTTGTGCATTCAAATCTCAAGAAAAATGAAGTGGTTAGCTACCTAAATGACAGAGAGGATAGAAGATTCAGCAACAGCTAGCAGAAGAGTTTATCAGGTGCTCCAGAAGATTTACAAGTCTCCTGGAGAGATAAAAAGAAAAACAGATAAAAGGAGAGCAGCAGCAGCAGGTAGCATATTTGCTCATCAAATCATGACCCACAGCCATAGAGAAGAGAGTGTGAAGTCTGTGCATGACACCAGAAGAAAATACTGGTCTTATAGATATCATCTGTTACTTCCAAATTAATTTGCATTTCTATTTTGGTCTGTCCTACAAAGATTTTTTTTTTTTTTTTCCCCAGGCTTTGCAAAGTTGACTGGAACTTCATTGTGTGTTTGTAAATAAGATCAGCCAAATGGCTCATGATACAAAATAGGGGCATGCATGTTTGTTAAGGACTGTATAGAAATGTGCAATCTTACCACAGGCATATGCTGTTTTTAATATAGCCACAACTCCCTCACTTTCACAAAATCACAATTTTTAGCCAATGATATTTAAGCTAGATCAGATGAGATACCATCTGAGACCTTGAGTTAGGTAAAAATTCTCCATGCCCTCAAAAGAAGTTAACAAATGAGCAGTTGCCTCTTTTTTCAGATGGAAATTGGAGCATTGAAACTACATAATCAAAAGCAATGCACAAGAACCTCAACAAAAACCCATGAGAAGAATTCCTAGCATGAAGCAGCAAGTAACAATGTCTGCTTCAGTAGCCAAACCATGCACCTACCCTTATGAACTAAGAAATTTACACGTACACATGTGTGAATCTGTATCTATATAAGTAGATGCACATGGACATATGTTTTAGGTCAGCCTCAAACTACGTATTTACTTAGGTTTGGCAAAATGGGACAATAAAAAGAAAAAATCATCTGAAGCTTATCTTTGTCTCAAAGCCAGTATAAACACACATGAATTCTGCTATAGAATCTACCCTATGCCCGGAACAGTTCTACATCTCCTTAATATGCACTTACAGATACAGGTGCACTTGATCTTTTCCCCTATGCAGCCTACTCGAGTAACATCCACAATTTCACCTGAGATAAATCTTTCATTATAAAAGAAATTGTCTCAACTACTAGTATGTCTAAAGAATCATTGTGTTCACAAATAATGTTCCTTATGTTCCTATAATGTACTGCATTACAAAAGCATTCCTAAGCTTTTGAGTGTGCTGTAAGAAAAATGATAATTATTCTAGCTTTCTATGCCTTTATTTTATTAGAATCAACCATTTTTTTGAAAAAATACGTTAACAAAGGCAACCACTGGTAGTGCTCAATAGTACATACAAAGAATTTAAGACATTTGCAAGTCCTACCTACCTCAGTAGCAAACTGCTGCAATCCACCGATATTAATTGGTCCTTCCTCAGTGGCATACAAATTGCAGCCACCAACACAGAGATCTGATGTTGGACACACCATTCCACATGTCAGGCCAAGTGGATTGTCAGAAAGAATCATTTTGGCAGCTCCGTAATAGTTCTGAAGGAAAAAGAGAAAGGAAGAAGAAATAAAAAAGACAGTTGCATACCAATGAAGCAAAAATTAAAACCTTCAAGAGATAATAACTTTGTAGTAGAATAATACATAAATACATATGTTAAATAACACTGATATTACTCAAATGTACTAACATGTTATGCAAAATTCCATCAAAGACACTGAGAATAAAGTCAGCAAAAACTGTGGCTTGTGCAAAGATAAACTTTAGCTTTTTAGCTTGCAAAATAGTTAAAAGCATCTTCAGTCTGAAGCGGTTGTAGGATTTTTAGTAGCTTAACAAATCTTCCTTCACAAACTAAAATTGCTGCATTATGTACTTGAAAATATTTTCTTCATTTCTAAGTCAATTGGACAGTAGCTGAGTTGCAACCCTTGGAGGTCTGACCAGAAAGTGCCAGTTACATTATCAGCTCTTTATGACACAGGAATGAAAGGCTTATTTTACACATCTGTGCAGACCATCTCTGTGGATATTCCTGTCCTTCATACCAGAGCAGTAGCACCAACTTTCCCAGACACATGAAGAGAAGACTTTCCACGTAGCCACCTGCAGATATTGCACTACTGAATTCTTTTTTGAACTCTTTTTTCCTCAGCACACACTGATCAGGGCAAACACTTATTCTCCAGTTTCTTTAAATAGCAAATCAGGGAGCTGATTAAAGATGTTACGTACAATTCACAACTTCAAAGATTCTCAATATTCAGTGGACTTCTTCAGAAAATGAATAACCACGTGATATACAAGGACTAGCAAGATTTCTTTCCATAATAAAACTCTAAGGAATGGCCATTAGCAAGTTCCAAGTGCCTGACGCCATGAGAAAACAACCCCTCATGTTTTTTTCAGCTGGATAATTGTCTTAAGAGGGAGCATCAGAGGAAATTCCAAGAGAGACCTGAAGTGTCATTTAAAGGGAGGGAACTACTGATGTCAGCTCTGCACCTATGTTAATGAAATCATGGTGAAATTAAAGCAAACTTTTTACATATTGTATTTTCTTGTGTATAGTCAATATAGAAGTGTAGTTAATAGTACAGTGTAGTTCTTCCTTCATTTTACCACTTTTCCCAACCCCTCCAGAAGTCCCACCAAGGGAAGTCCATGAAGATGGTTAAATCTAGAGTTACCTTTTAAAACCAGAAGACAATACAGTACCCCTTAGAACCAGCACATGGCTGAGGTTCCACAAAGTTTCCTCAGTGAGAAATTAATGCTGGGATGTCATTCCAACTTTCTCCACACTATAAGAAACTGAGAGGCTGAAAAACAGTATGTCTCCTTCCTCTTCCACCACCTATTCCATATTCCAATCTTCAGCAACCACCACCAGCAAGAAACTGTTTTCCAGAACAAGTACCTTCACCTGTCCTGTCCCAGGACAGCTGACCCAGAACAGAGAGAAGATGTAGTGGTCAAGCACTGCTAAGTACTTGGTCATAGCAGTGCAATGCCTGGGACATTGTGTGTTTATTCAAAGCAAGTGCTTTGCCACACAGAGTAAGAACTCACCAAGGAATAAGAACAGTGTCAAGATCTGACAATGTAACCAACAATGGGTAACAAGAATTTGATTTGGGAGGTTCAAATTCACTACAGGCATATTATAAGACTGAGCATACAATTCTCTAAAGTTAAACCAGATGATACAGACACATACAGAGATTACCAAGAAAATGATGACCTTCAATAAATGTATTTCCAAATGTAACTGGACTTCTTGCTTACAGTTACTGGTCTACTGGACATCATGAGCCTCTGTCCATCACCTGGAAACACAAACCAACTGCCTAGGACTAGTTTCATGGGATTTCCTTAGACACTATTAAACTCCACTGAAATTCTAATCCTGGCTGAACAGGAAATCCCTTTATACACCTATTCGGAGAGAATCTTCAAGCATTTCCCCTGCAGTGACTAGTGAAACACTTTATTATCTGCAATTCTCATTTATTCCAATGTAAAGGAGTATCAGTTACACTGAAATTGTATTTATTAGAAAATATTTTTGCTCTTCCAGATGAATTACACTGTTTTGATATAGAGATTATTAGGGATGCTAAAAAAAACCTGTAAAGACACTGCAAGCTCAATTTGGCAGCAAAATACAGAAGTCCAGTTATATTGGAGATGTCACTGACACATAAATTTGCAGACAGCAGAAGTGACAGTCAGTGCAGGAGACCCACACCTTTCTGAAGCAGCACTGGGAGACCAGCCCAGATACCCTGCAGCATCTTAAGTGGCTCTAAATGCCTGTTCCTCTGGCAATTACATCCCGACATTCCTTTTTTCTACTCTAAAGGAATAATTACAAACTAGTACTGGTGATTTTTCTAACTAACTCAAAGACAAAATGGTTTTCAATGAACTTTTGTTCTCTTTTATGTTTCACACATATTAGACTTATAGCGTTCCTTCCTGTGTCATCCAGGATTATTATGTTTAGTATCTTCAACTCTGGTTCAATGGAAAAAAAAGTGCATTTGCATTTAAGCAACTTCATTAGGGATTTTCTACATTTTTTAGCTTTGTAATTAAAATCAATATACAGACCTAGTTATGCCTAGAAAGCAAAGCTGTTAAATATTACCTTTTTAAAATTAATTTTCTTACATATACAAAGTATATTCTCACACTTGAGCTGTGCCAATACAAGCAATGTCAACACACTTGGCACATCTTACTTCTTTTGCAAGCTCAAACCAAACTTTGAGCACAGCTATGCTACAGAAAGACAGGGTATGTTGAAGTACAAGTGACTTCAGAGAGACAGGCCCAGGGTCACTATGGGTATAGGATCAAGATCACAGTTTGTTAAGGGGATATCTAAGGAAATCTGCCTCAGAACACCATACCAGAGCTTGGTAAGAAGGAGGTTGGAACTGAAGACCCAGTGGGGGAAAGGCCAGGTGCTTTACTCTTAATTTGAGGGAAATGTGATGGAGTATATGAAGGTAGAGACCTGATTTGGGAAGCTTTGAGATATTGCTGTCATGATCATGAGTTCCTGCAGTGCCACTAGTAGCGGTGGCACCTGAGAAAAAAGGAATTACATCCTCTTCAAATAAGAGTATCAAAAAGTATATAGTACACATTAGCATACTAAATATTAAGACCTTAACTGAACTGTATCAAACAGTATATATCTTCTAATCTTAGCAACTAAAATATTTTTAACTATAAATTAAAAGACAGTCACATTTGAGAAAAGCAGGGCAAGGCTTCTGCACTGCTTCCCTAGTGTGTTCCAGCTGCGCTAACATGGACACCTCTAGAGATGAAAGGGAAGCACAGGATCAGAGTGGACTTGGTTTCCTGGTCTGTCAAACAATAGTTACTCTGTGCTAATTTTACCATAGGTAAACTTAGAACATTCTCTCAGAAGAGCTGCAGTTCCCTTATTCTCCTCTTCTACCTTCCTGAAGACCAGTGCAACCACTGTTCCCATTACAACTGTTCTGCTCACTACCAGTGAAAGGATATCACCATGTGCTGCTACCACAGCTGTGGAGTGGCTCAAAAGCAAGTCCATCTGCAAACCTCCTGCCTGCCAGGGCAAAGTGCAGTGTGAGGCCGGGCTCTGGGCAGGACTTCACATGCCCAGCTGTGAGTTGCTTCATCTCTTTATCCTTCTATTCTATTTAATCATTTATCCTGTCTTTACTGTGTAATTATCCAATATATTCAACAATTAGAAAAATGTTTTACAATACTTGACAAAAACTGGCAGATAGAGTAAGTCTAGTAAGTTACACGGAGTGGTGTTATACAAGCTGTGTTAAAAAACTGCAAAGCATTGTGTTACTACAGTAATAAATGAGTTTATAGTATGTATACAGTGTCTTAAATGTTTAGTTACACAAACACATTGTGCTTATGCAGCTTTATCCTTTTTAAGCTGAAAACATGTATTAATGATCATTACATTTATCAGTGACATTAAAAGTAGAATATTCACAGAATATTCACATTTTTTAAAAAATATTGATCACTTCAGAAAATTAGTGTGTAGTAGGCTGCATATAAAATAAACATGCCAAGATGCAGACCTGGCAGGCTGGTAACTGCACACATGTTGTACATGAGAAAGGATCACAATTAAAGGGAGGCTGGCTTCATTAAAATGACACAGTTACTTCAGTTCATGGAATAATTCAATCTACCTTAACAGTTTGGAGTAATTTCTGTAGATGTTTAAATAATAAGATGACTCAGTTGGCCAGTTACTTAGAGACGTCACAGAGGAAGCCAGTCTAAAACTAGAATGTTTCTGAATTTTTTAATGAGATAAATGTCTGCTCCTGCCTTTGTTCATAGAATCTTTTTTCCTGTGCACTTCCATAGAAATAAAATTAATCTAACTGGGTAAGATGTTTTATGGTTTCCTACATCAAAATGTCAATAAATACTACATTGCTAACACAGGGAACAAAAACAAGCCTTAAACAGATATCAATAATCAGAGGAAAACAGGCAGAGGAGGATCTCCACATGTATCATTTGGAAGCATTATATAATTTGCATGCAAATTAGACTGTTTTTTACTTGAAAAAAACCTATTAAAACACATAGGATCAATACTGAGAGACCAGAAGAAATTGCATTTACTATCAGGAAATGCTTATAGCATCCTTTCTTTCAATTCAATTCAAGAGCTTTTTAAAGAAATTCATTATGCATCAGGGTGTTTTGATATTGCAGTTTTCTCAAAAACAATGAAGAATATGCATTATTATGCTTTCTGTAATAAAAATGAATACACTGACTTTATCAGAATTTGGAGACAGTGTGAATACTTTAAAAAGAAAGAAGAAAGAAGTCATAATTTCTTTTTCATCTGGATTTAAGTTTAAAAAAAGGGAGACATAGCAGAATACATGGAAAAATATCACCACCTCCTATTCTAGTTCATGTTCTGCAATGGCTTTAAAATTTACTCAAGATGTATTGGATTAAAATATTTCCACAGACCGAAGAGTCCCTATTTAAAGTATGTTGTTATATAAGGAGCATTTTTCACACTGACACACACCAGTTCAGATATAACAAGAAACGCCCTCAGTCTGTCAGCCCCCCCAAATATCTTCCAAAGAAGAATGAACAAAACATAACAGCAACTTACCAAATCATACATATTCTATATTATAATGCTGATGATTTTTAATCAATCCAGAAATCTTTCACATCATTTGACTTGTGCCATCATAACAGGACTGTAATTTCACACAGTGTCACTATCTTTTTATGAAAAAGAATGGAAGAAATATCTTGTACTGTCATTTTGTCCTTTGTAGTCTAGAATGTGAGAGATTCCTTAATTGACATAGTGTCATCGCAGAAGTCTATTCTACATAATTACACTACGGCAACTGAAACCAGCTGTCAGCCATTCCATTACACTAAGTACAAACAGACATCTCAAGAAAAGTCACTGCTTCATGTGCATCAATTTAACATCATTCCTACTTTTCCTTTTAAATTTTTTTTTCTTTTTTTACTATTTTATTTAGTGACCTGAAATACACTAAGATTAACAGAGAAAGATGAATAAAACAGCACTTTCGAAAAACCTGGAGCCTCAAAGTAGTACTTAAAGATTAATTGTGATGCATAGCTGTATATAATTATTACCAGTCACCTAGCAGCTTTCTGACTTTCACAATCTTTCACTGTATTAACAGTATCCCACCTACAGTATTTTACATAAGAACAGTGACTCGTCGTTTTCTACAGTCTTTGCAATGGCATATGGATGTCTTTTGTTAATTTAATCAGAGGTCCTTTGGCCCAGAAAAAAACCCATCATTCTGTTTCTCTCACCTGTCATAATCCTATGTCTCTCAACACCCGTTCTCTGTGGCAATCTTCTCTTCATTTATTTTCTCTAGGAAATTCCACAACTTTTTGTATCTTGTTTTCCTCTGTCTACACACTTTTCATTTTTCTTATTTCTAATGTATTACCACAAACACATTTTCCTTTACTCCCTCTATCTCCCAAACTTCAGATTCACCCTTATCCCTTGGTATCCATCTCTATCATCCAGTTTGTTCCCTCTATGATTTCTCCTTTAAAAAAGCAGAATTTACTCTTGAAAATCCCACACGAATTTCCTTTGGTTTCATTTAAACCTAAGGACTCCTCCGAAATCCTAAAGCTTACCCTCGTGTTCCACAAGTTTCTCTCTACTGTTCCTGACATTCATTTCTCCCTCCTCCATTTCCCTTGCCAGTGTTCTGCACAGCCCAGGGACAACCTTTCACCTTTTATCCAGAGGGCAGCATGGCTTCGCTGATTTTGGGGGTTGGGCTGCTTTTTGAGTTTGTTTTTCAATATGGGGTTTTTATTTGGTTTAGGGATTTTTTGAGGGGCACTGGGTTCTTTTTTCTTGCTGTTGCTCTTTTTTTAGTGCTAGCCTCCATACAGTCTGTTAAAAAGAGTTGACGTGTCAGTGCAAACGAGCTTATTTTTATTACTAAGGGATATAGGAGAAGATGGTCTTTCTGAACACAGAACTGTTGAGTCAATGTCAGGAATCACTGTAATAATGCATAGCTTGAAATGAAAATATGAGCGCTAGTAACAGAGGGCTACAGCGACAAAGTGAGTTCTACGAGTACAGGTAACACAAAAGATACTCCTGTACCCCCAGTTCTTCATTACAGACTGAGACTATAAAGGCTGAGTCACTCACTCCTTATGCCTGTGCTGTGTAAAAAAAAGTTAATATTCCCATGTGCATTAACAGTTGTTTTTCCATCTACTACTCAACCATAAAGGTGTCTGATAACAAAAAGCTCCAAGACACTCTCACTGAGCAGTTCAAAGGCAGAGTATGTGAGGAGCTGTTGCCTTCTAAAGGTCCACTTCTCTGGCACAGTTTTGCTGAACAGGAGAAAAGCTGGACACCCTACAAGTGTTCAGGCTGAGAGATGCTTCAGGGAAATAGTAGGAATTTCTGCTGCTGTAAAACATTTGTTTGTGCCAGTCCTAAAGGATGACAAATGTTAAAGCTCCATTTTACAAATTCCTTCTTGCTTTGACATATCAACACAGGGAAAGGAGGGCATAAAATCCTAAAATCATTCCTGGTAGTCCTTCAGGGCTAGGGGACAAAGCTTCTCCTGCAGCAGCTGAACACGTTTGGATTCTTTTAGTGTATTTTTTTTCTTTTTAAAGAAATAAACAACTAAGACAGCACTAGTTCATTATAAAACAAGGAATATACATTTTGCAGTGTGGTGGTATTTAAAGAGGACAGCTGGAAGTCAGAACACTTGTTTGCCATCTTCTGATGTTTAGAAATAAATATAGTAATGCATGCCTGGTGAATTTGAAGTCTGGTCTGAGAGACACAATTGCAAGCGGTCTTTGTGAACTGAGAAACATGAACTGGGAAGACACAATAGAATAGACTGTACCTTTATAAAGTGGAGTTGTAATCCAGTTTGTATGGAAAAAGAGAGTGGAAGTTGTGGCCTAAACTCTACTGAGTCACAGCAGCTAACACAATACAGTGTAAGTGACATCCTTTCTCTCAAAGAGGCTCAAGGCTCATTGAGTCTGGCAACTCAATTACCCTCTCAACCCAGGAACAACTCTCCTCCCCTGTCCCTCTTCTACTCCAGAGCTCAGGTCTAATGGCAGAACAGCCAAAACAGCTACATTGTACATGGCCTGTAAACATCTAAAAAGCCTCAGGCTTAAGAGAACAAGAATCGCTGACCCTTTATGATTGCTATTGCCATTTCCCAACAAAACAAACTGCATACAATACAGAGGTTTTAAATACCTGACAAAGTAATTCGTTTTCAGCATACTACTGTCTAAATAGTTTAAATATATTAATATATAATATTAAATATATTAATAATGAATCATGTTTAAATAAATATCTGCATGCAATACTGCTTACACAAGGATAAGGACAGGGAATTTATTGAACACAATTTTCTCTAAACAAGCAGAAGGGTAACCAGCTGAAGTGAGTTACTCAAGTGGGTGATAAGAGATTCAGAAGCAGGACATGGACTGCAGTAAGTCTAGAAAAATGTACCCCAATTCCCTGAATTTATTGACCTCAAACACCTGAACATTCTATGTTTCACCTATTTATTTTTTTCTAGAAGCTACCATACATATTTACAAGCTTTTAGATTAAAAATGGAAGTTTATTTATAAGATGAAAACAGCAAAAACAAATTTATCATATTGAAAACGATCTTCGGTGACATGCAAAATATCCTTGATCATCTTAAGCAAGAATTTCAGTGACAATAATGCAAAAAATTTCATCAAGCTGAATATTCAGACTGCTGAACGATAATATCTAACTTACTATTTCAATAGAAGTTTAGCAAAATGCATAACAAAGTGAAACCATTTTCATATAATTACTTACCAGTTCCATTAAAGACTTTCAAAATTATAAATGATACATTTTAGTGTTCAAAAGCACACCATTCTTGTCTCCTATCTGCTCTAAAAGTCTGTAGAGCAGGTACCACCACAGCAGCAGAATGAAAGATGGCAGAGGACACCATAGGAGCAGCTCTTGCAGTGGGCTCTCACACATATTCTGCCAGGTCATGACTTCAGGTGAATCATTTCATCTTTTGGTACCCAGCTCTCAACTTCTACCTTGTACCTATTGCTTGCTTGACAGAAAGCAAGGAGTTTCAAAGTGCAGTGCTGTAAAAACAGCAAGACATACCTATAACTATAAAACAATTCCACTAATAAAGTAAACCAGAAGAATTTCCTGTTATTTTCTGAAAAAACAGTATTTTTTATAAGAGATTTTCTAGCAAAGGCATCAGAAACTAATACATTAAAAGGAAAATTCAGCCCAGCAGAGTGCAGCCATCAAGTCAAGGCTGGGTTCCCTCTATGCACTCATCCTTAAGTTGCTTGGGACACAAATTACAGGAGGCATAGCCACTGACATGGAGGCTACAAATACAAAAACAGAATGGTTTGGGTTGGAAGTGGACCTTGAAGATCATCTAGTTCCAAACCCCCTGCCATGGGCATGCAGGACTCTCTGGTCTTGCTCCTCAGCCCATGAAATCAGCTACTTGCTAAGCATATCCCACTGGGGGTTTTACTCACTTCTAATTTTGGGGGGTTTGTTCCTTTGGTTTCGTTTTCTGGATTTTAATTTTAAAGTCAGCATTAGAGCTGTTGCAGAGAAATGCTTCCACAACCATGCTGTGTAAGATTTCTTCTGATATGGTAAGGAGAGAAACAAGAGGGTAAGACTGTATGTAAACTCACACCTGAAACTTAACAGAAGCAGTGCTGATTTAGGCATGCAATTTTCCATCCTAACGTCTTTAGCAGCAAAAACCAAATATCTGACTTTTCAAAACTTCTGTATGTGAATGCTTCCTGCTGCAACAACCAGACATCTACATGAGGTAAAAGCAGTTACCCAAGCTGTGGTATACCTTTTATAAAAGGTTTCAGAGTGAATACAGAGGATATCGATAGGTAGGGATAGGGCCAAAAAAGACATGCTATGACTACATTTCAGTAATTTAAGATACTTTGGGTTCTCCACAAAAAAAAAAAAAAAAAAAGCCCAACACTATATCTCCTCAGAGAATAGTAATAAGCTGCAATTCTTTTCTACAGCAGGATTTTCTGATAAAACACCAAGTGATCAGGTCACCCTGCAAAAACAGTGTCTTACCAAGCATCTGCAGCTTCCAAGAGAATTCAAAAGCCATCATCAAACAACCCAAATTCCATAGGGTTGATCCACCTCCCTGACCATCTGACAGGTTAAATCTGGCCCTATTAGAATCAGTAAGAGTGTACCCACTGGCTTCAGCAAGGCAAAGGCTTTACTTCAAACCTTCAAAGCAGTTTACTAATATTATTCCAGTATAGCATTGCCAAAACACAACTCTCAAAGCTCTACAGTCACCCCACCTTTATTGTCTCTACTTTGTAAAAGAAGCACAGAATTCAAAATGAATCAGCCATTAAAATGACTTACCCTTTTTGTCAAGTTACAAAGGGGCATCATATTTTGGAGGCTGTCAGAGTCTAAGAGACCCACCAAATTTATTGTACCAGGATGCTGCTAGTGTTACTTCTTTTCCTGACATCTTCTGTTGTAGTCTTCAATCCATCTTCCCTGGTTGCTTATTCCAAGCTTCATGTTTTGATAACTAGGCCCCTTTTCTTTCCTCAACAACATATCACCCTATCCTACCCAAAGCAGTAGCATAATGAATCCTCCATAAAAAAAGACCATCCTGGTAAAATACTTCCATAAAATTTGCTTTAGGTTTCCTAAACAAATACAGCACAATGATGAGACAGAGAGTAACAGTTTCATTACTGTCTCATACCTTCCCTGCTCAGTTTGCCTGCTTCACGATGCCTGAAGAGGTAATAAGCAACAATATGCCACAAACTATACTGTGGTTGCAAACAGATGCCTACATTCATGAAAATAAATGCAGCAGTGACAGCATACAGATTATATAAGAAAACAGCCTATATGCATATACTGGGCATAATGCCAGTTACTGCAAACCACATCAACATGTAGTTACATGATAATTGATACACACATTTTAATATCGCCTCTTATCCTAATGTTTCTTGTTAAGGTGCAGAATTTACTGGTGTCTTCTCCATACCACACACAGTTTAGTGAAAGCCACATGGCTCTTCACTTGCACATGGAAGTGCTGCTGTTCCCCACACACTTCACTCAGCGTTACCTGTGCTGGCCCTTTCAGCTGCATGTAACAGTGAGAAATGTTAGAGCACAAAAAGCAGACAGATAATCTTTATAGCACCCTCAGTAGATTATGAGTCTAGTTGGGCTCATGCAGACATAAGTCCCATGGCAGCTAATGATTCCATCAGATGGGAAGTAAGCTTTAAAAGGTACGGGGCAACCAATATCCAGTCATCTCTAGGCTATCCCTGATAGCATAATTAATCTTGTCACATCAACTATGCAGTAACCTTTATTTATTTCTATTTATGACCATTAAAAGTCTTTGTAAATCACAATTCAGAATAATGTTTTTAAGATTTCATTATGATCATCATATAGTAGCCTATTAAGAAAAGGTACAGTACCTCCAAAGAGGGTGGCCCATTTCTTCCTGTAGTATGTTATTAACAGTCCTAATGAGTGACTACACTTGCATTAAACAGAGCCTCTTACTATAAAGGACAAGGTAATATTCCTTGAGATTATTATCTTTATACCAAATTTCTGCCCATAGGAAATTTAAACCATAATCACTTCAAAAAAAAATAATAGAAAACCACCAACCCTCCCCACCCCCCCACCTTTAATGAAAGGAGAGGTTTGTAACTGTAATACCTCAGGTAACAAAAAGGTTAAATAATGACATAATGCTCAGGTTTTTGAATAGCATTGTATTTGAAAACCATTAATACCAAAAACTTTATAGAAAAAGTGACATGAAGAAATAGATCTGCACTATACACTATCTGTACAGGCACAGAACAGAAGTAAAAATAATCAAAAATTAGCTAGCTCAAACTTAAAAATATCTGTTCTAAACACTTTATTTTGAAGACTTTACAAAGATAAGCCTTGAAATGCAATCTCACCCACAAACTGCAAGTAACTGCTGTTTTCTCTGGCCACATACAACTGCAAGCCCGACTTTACCTTGTTTGCAATGCTTGTGATGAATGACTTGATGTCCAGATTAGTTGGGCAACTCTTCTGACAGGGGGCATCTGCACACTTTAAGCATCTACAGGAATAAAAGAAAATGTGTCAAGGAGACATAGAATACAAGTGCTGCCAATAGCGTAAGGTTTTCAAGTTAGCACGCTAAAAGATAAGCCACAAGTAAGAATCCATAACACCTTCATAGAACTTCTATTTAAAACCTCAAAGCACTACATTATCATTACTGACTGTTATCAAAACACAGATTAGTTATGCTTTGTTGACTGCACTTTACATAGGAAGGCAGAGGGTACCATTTACAAATACACAGACTCCACCTGTCAAAGTATTAGGAAACTGTCAAATTACATAGAGGTGATTTTTTCCCCTGGAATCCATGATTGTTAAACTTCTGACCAGTTCATTTTACTATTTGAAAAAAATCGTGCTGTGACTCTAAATTTATTAATTAAGTTCTGGAAGTCTCACTATGGATTAAATTCTGAATGTTGGACAATCAGACATACAAAAGCAACAGTATTTCCACAGAGGACGGAATTACTTTTTACTGTATGTCCAAAGAATAAGAATAGCTGATAAATTTTCAGGTCACTTTTCTAGGAATTTCCTGTGATAAGTCTGTGACTTCTGAAAACAATTCAGTAGTCTTATACATACTCCCAACCTAAATCCCTAAGTCCATCTTCCTGTCATTTCTAATGACAAAACCTAACTGTATATTAAAACATCCTAAGTAATAAAGATTGATTTTCTATTTCTGCATAGTCATACATGGGGATGCAATGATCTGGTTGCCTGCACAAGTCCCATCTAAGGATTAAGTCCTCAAGACAGTCTACACAATGTGCATTAAGCAAACCTAACCAAAAAAAATACATGTCAGCTGAAAAAGTAAAATGGTTCTCTATTAAGCACAAATATATTAGCACACAGCCTTGGTTTTATACATCAATGATTATCATAGGTCAAATGCCTCACTACTTCTCTCAGAATTCGTTGGGTTATTCCAGATGCTCTTTTGATACTGCTTTAGTAACATACAGAATTAATGTAAATTGTGGGTTTAACAATCCATGGAAGATGAAATAAAATTTGATTTTTACATATTATTTGAGCCTAGATACTTACATAAGTTCCACAAGTCTACCTTAATTATTGTTATTCAGTGCTAGGTTGTTACAGTGGGGATTCTGTAACACGATGTATCAAACAAGGAGTCCCAGGGAAAAGAAATATATACGGACCAATTCTTGATAGATGTTTCAGAGATGTTCATTTCTCCAGCCGCATGGCCGGGGCTCTGCCGAGGAACTGCTCAATCACGGGACCCGAGGGTCCTTGCCCAGGCAGGGGAACACAAAACAACCAGTGGGGAACGAGGCTGACCAGGGGCAGGGAAACCCCGTGTCTCCCCCCAGGGCCCCTCTCCCAGGGCCACATGGCAGGGGGAGGGACCCCAACACTAGGTAAGAACATTGTGGAACTGCCTGGGACAGAATATTTTAAAACACATAAAAGCTGCGAAAGTCCAGTGGACTATATACAAAGACATGAAGAGCACATTAAAAGGAAGGAAATTACTGGAATACCTGCAGCAAAACACTGGTCTGACTTTGTCAATCACACACACCAGGGTTTTTTTGTTGTTGTTTTTTCAATTAAGGGTGGAATACGAGACAAGGGAAAGCTAGTTAAGTAAAAGATTAATTAGCCTTTCATCTTATTATTCATTATCCTCTAGCCGGGTATTGCAGACAATATGGCACCAGCAAAATCTGAAGGTACATGTGGTAGTGGCTGTTTGGATTTTCTCATAAGACTAGTCATGGACAAAAGGCTCCAGAGGATATACTTAAAGCAAACAGGGCTCACAGGCTGCAAAAGATGGGAAACCTGCAAAAGCCAAACCCAGGTTCAACACCACAGTGGGTTTCTAATTCACCTAGCTGGGATGTCAGAAAAGCATTGGCAGGTTTAGCTGTGGCAGGTGAACATAACACTGCTCAGCACTACCTGTGACAGGTACGTGTTAGAAGGGGATTAACAAGCAAAGGTGGGACTGGGGGACCTCAAAAGGCTGTGACCAGAACACTGAGTCAAGAGGATGCTTTTAGCATTCTAAGAAGACAAGAATTTCTCTTCTTTGAAAGAAAGTAAAGTTCTAGTACCAGAAGCCAGAAAAAAAGGAGATGCACTAGACAAAATAACACCACAATAAGGGCTCAGATGAGCAATTTGCCTGTGTAGGCAGTAAGGAAATAACAGAACTCAAAAATCACACAATTAAAAAAGACATCAATTCCATTACAACTTTTTACTCTTCACTTTCCTCAGTGTGGTTTTCTTTAAAATACAACAGTCCTGTATTCAAAATCAAAGGAACCACACTGAACATAAAATACATTCTGTGGACCATATACAGAACAATCTCTAGTCAGTCAAAACTGACTAGAATGGCACCTGGAAGGATAAATTGTGTACAGATTACTCATTGAGACTAGAAAGCATCTTTACCAAATTATTTCTCTTTTGATTTTTGAGCTGCTTCACAAATAACAGCTGTTGAAAATGTCAGCTACTGGGAGGGGCAGATAATGCAAACTTGAATGTGAGCTTTGGGGAGGAGGGGAGGGCACCATGAATATGCCAGTCCAGACTTTCTCTTATAATAATACCATCTTCCAGGCACTCTGCAGACTAAAGTGCACCAGGCTGCCATTAATCCCACTTATCACCATGACAGCTCAGTAATTACACTCCTGCTATAGCTAGGTACTGTAAGGTACAGTAGTCCTAATAAAACATCAAGCACTGTGCTGAATGCATGCTGGTGAGGTGTTTTATTAAACCTGGGGGGTTGATCATCAAGTGACATAAGTGTTGACCTATTTTTCTATATGACAATAAATTATCTTTTGACCATACCATAATAGATATTACAGAGTGCATTTACTGTACAAAGGAGCAAAGGTATTGCATTCTGGTGAACCAGGCAGAAAGCATAAATAAAGTAGTTGAGTCACACACCAGAAAGTTATTACATAAATTGCTGTAAGTGATTGATCCTTTCAAAAATCACAGGCAAAATACCGTGCTTAAGGGAATACACCAACAATTACCATGAGCTTCAGTTCCACATGCATATACTGCAATGGAGAAACATTAAGTATTACACTTCCTTCCTTTTTCTTCAGCTGTCCTCCCACCCTGTGAAATCCCACCTTTCATTTTACAAGGTTATTTTATTACTATGATTTTGGTTCAAAATATTGTAAATAACAAATTAGAAATTGAGATTAAATGTTTCTAATTCACCTGTTAACTCCTAGCAAATTAAATGAAGAGGTGCATGGTCACTACTGAAAAAAAACCAAACAGCATTCTGGACTACATATGGACCTGTGCTAATCTGAGAATATAAATCTCAGCATTTCTTAAAAATATAAGAAAAATTCTACTGACTATCAGAAAACACCTTATATTATGAATTTTTCTCCCATTTGTTCATGGAACAGCATCTCCTTTAGAAACATATAAGCTGTGCTGAATCTTAAAAAACACCACATTCACTTCACATGCATATTAATCTCCATATAAAAGGCAACACCATAGTCTTTGCACTGCAAAAGAGAAAAGGAAGCCATAGTCAAGACTAATTTTCAGTTAATAGCTTTTGTTGAATAGTTGTTGAAATATTATCCAATATTTTATCTTAAAGTTAAGATCTCTGACCAACAGTACCATTTCCAGGCACAGACCAGCTCTTAACACACTTTTGCTTCTAAACAAAGAAGGGCAATTTAGTTGTATTGTTATGTAAAAATACAGCAAACAATTCTCTATACAACTGGCAATAACATCACCTGAAGTGCAATCACATGAATGCTGAAAGGCTGGGCGTGCAACAGATAATCCTGAGTAATATTCCACAGCAAATTGTACTGATAACCCATCAAATCTTCATGTATCACAAAACAGACCAAATAACCTTTATTATGGTTACTGTTGGCAGAGGTTTAGAAGCAAATTGAATCCTAATTCATTTATGCAGGTTTCTGCAGGACATAGTAATTTTGAAAAAAGGCTTCCAGCTCTACTATTTGTAGAAATTTCTAAAACTTTATCCACTGCTCAGAGAAATAGCCCAGATGATGTTCTATATGTACTTCCTGAAGCTTCGGTCAATTAACGTTAAGAAAGTAGTAGAGCTAATTGCACCCAATAAATAACAGGCCAGTTTGAACAGGAGACCCAACTTTGACCCAACAAAGGCTCTTCTTGGTTCCAAGTCTCTTGCACCACTCTAAACTCTGAACTGGGGACAGTAAGTACTGAGATAAGAAAGCTGCATGTCAGGAAGAAATTAATCTATTATTCCCAAATAAATCTAAATCCCAAGTTGAATGCCCATTGCCTTGACGGCAAAGGTGAAGAGCATTAGATAGATTTTTCTCTTGAGGTTCAATCTTTTAATTACTCATGGCTAATTCTGTAGAATTTAGGCCTCCTTATCCCCATTTGGACTTGCTTCTTGCTGCACTGAAATGGGGTCAAGAACAAACCTAAACAGAAATTTCAACATCTATAGACTCATTTCAGAAAGGTAAGAGACGTCAGGATAAAGATCCAAGAAAGATCCACTACATAAATGGTAAGCAACTGGTGAAAACCTACTGTTGGCAGCTGTAAAAAGAAAAAAAAAAAGCTGCCATTGTTTTCCTAATTAAAAACAACCAACCAACCACACACCCTAAACTAAGATTCACAGAGAAAAATCCCACATCCTTCTGTCTTCATGTTCATTGCACACACTGGATAGAAGAGGAGAAAAGGATTATAAATATTTTGCCAGGTGTAAATACCAAAACACCACAAAAGTTGATATAAGGGTTTGATGAGTACCAAAGACATATGATACTTACAGGAATATTCAAAGTCAAGAAACAGAAAAAGAATTCTCACATGCAAGGCCAAGCTCTGTTGTGTATGTGCAATGTGGCAAAGATGACAAAATCTTAAATTAGAATTGGCTATGAAAACAATTTTGGGCTATAGGAAAAACAGATCTAATTGCCAAGAAATACCTCTGAACCCAAAAGGCACCAGAAACTACAAAACATAGAAATACAGGCAAGTAGATATCCTGGTCCTGGATATGTAATACTGGGTGAAAGGCAGCAGTCTTTCAGGTTATATTGCAAAATTACATGTGACAAATTCTATTTGTGAGAAATGCCCAGCCTGTTAGCCTGTTAGCACAGGAGCCATAAGAAACAAACAAAACATTCAATATCATGTAAATTTGCAATACTAGTTCATATCTAAAGAAAGAGGGAAAGACTCCCACGTTGTCACTGTTGCCTCTTCAGTCACCTGAAGTCCCTTAAGCCTTCTGCAGATCCATAATAAAATGGCACTACTTCTCTGTCAGTAAGTTCACATGACCAGAGGAAGCAAATTTTAAATAGAGGCACTCTACAGGATTAGAGACAGACATGACATTGCTGCTGGCAGTAACAGGACGTGTAAGGGAGGTGCTTTTTATCGAAAAGAAGAAATGATCAGAGTTGAAAGTTAGTCTTCAGACACAAAAACCTCCTACCCTAGTGCAGAATAATGGCACTTACAGACAAAGTTATTTTTGGACACTTAAGAGGTAGTGAATCATATGGACATAGGCTCCAAATCATTCTATTCATCAATGCCTCATCTTTCTCTTTTCTTCTTTGGCTCTCCACACAGCCATAATTCTTTTCTCATCTACTTCTGAATCCCCTTTGAGTGCAGGAACTCTCCTCTCCTCTTTGCTTCTGCCTGGCTGTCTTCCTGTTTTCTGTAGTCTTTTTTCCCCATTCATCTGAAACTTTTCCACTTCTCTGTCCTATAACTTTTTATCATCTTTCATCATAACTTCATTTTAATGGACAATGTTGATAATATAAAAAAAGAAGCCACTGTCTGACATCAGGTATCTATGACAGTGGTGTAGGAGAGTGTGCACCAGTCACTTTACAGTCCATTTTCTGAGTTTTTGCCAACTACCACCAGCCCTTCAGAAACCTCCATTTCTGCATTAAAACCATCACTGCCTAACACCATGTCTTCTGCATACTCTGGACATAGCTGTCTTGGTCTGTGATCAGACACACAAATGGAGGCTAGCAGAGGAAAAGTAGGTTGGTGGGATTTCCCCTTAACCCCTTTCTGAGCAGTAGGAACACTGCCGGCCTCTGCCCACACTGCACCATAGGGAGCAGCCTGCTCCAAGTCAGTTCATGGGAAATGATATTCTCCTTAAATTCCTCCTGTCATTTTACTGGGACACAGAATTTTTCACCAATCATTTTGCAATATAACCTAAAAGATTGCTGCCTTTCAACCACTTCATTTATATAACTTGTATATCATTACTTTAATCGTATTTCACCAATTTATAATGTTGCTGAATAAAGCTGTTATATAAATAAGAGGGATTAAAAATAGAAAACACAGTTCAGCTTACAGGATACTGTAGCACAAAGCATGTCTATCAGCTGAGGCCAAATCAGAAAAATTGTATCATCCCTTTAACATTTTAGAAATCAAAACTTTTTTATATATATGATGAAACTCATTTCAACCATCCATTACATTAATTCTAAGCATGGTCCCCTTTTTCTCATTTCATAGTAAGCATTATGAAATTGCTATGTTTTCAACAGTATTAACCAACATTCAATATTCATTAAACTGCCCCAGAAAAACTATGTCTAGTTAAAGGTTTTATTGTTGCCAACAACAAATTTTTATTTATATATTAGAGTTTTTAGAGTTACAAAAACAAAATGCTTAAAAGTCAATCTGAAACTTCTCTGTTAACACTGATTAAATTTAACACTACATATTAATTAGTATTTTGTCATCATCATAGGAACACAATATAGTTTCCTAATTATAAAAATAAACTTGATAGTACCCTTACTATTCCAGTAGTGCAAAAGACACACAAGAAACACACTTGTTGATAAAACACTGATAGTACCTATTTATACCTCAGACTGTGCTCTTCAAGTCCTTGAAACCAGCACTTTACCTGCCAAACCAGCCACTTGTGGCCCAGCCACACCTCGCCTTACGGAGCTTTTAAAGCAGGTACATTTATGTTCACCAGAACAGTGATCCCTTTCACATAAGAGACAGCTGTTACACGATGTTCAATATCCTTTTAATCCTCTATAGACCATAGCCAGAAAGGTTGACAGAACTGACAGTTTTTATTATGGCTTGTCCTGTACACAATAATCTTCTTTCGCCTGGACTATTCTCCCAGAAGTGTTACAGATTTTTTGACTTACATCAACGATCATTTCTAGGGTTTTTAGGAGATAAGAAATTATTTTTATGTGGCATGACTCTTGTCCTGTGTAAATTACCTTTCCAAAATACCAAACACCTGTTGTCTGTTTATCTTAATGTCAATAAAACTGCTCTGGATTCAGTTCAGGGAAGATATACTTTACAAGTTTAGTCAAAGAGTTTTTTTTCTCCCAAAATGCCTTCATCATCTATGCACGTCTTACAAATGCCACTCTGTTCAATATATCATTAATATCAGGACCACACATCTACCATTTATTTGCACTGAAAACATTGATTACATTTAAGAATAACATACATAAACAATCTATGATACAACAGAACCTAACTAAAATGCATTAATTGAAAATTAAAGAAAATGTTCTCAGTTGAAAACTACAAACCCAGAAGAAATGGATTTACTCACAACCTGTCTAGAAATTTAAGCAATTCTACCACAATTAACAGAAGAGTGATTTAAATAAAGAACTTTTGTGGAGAATTAGTGTTGGGAAAGGCAGTAACAGCATAATAAGCTAAAGCTTCCCTTTTTAGGGTCTGAGCACCAAAAACTTCCCCACCTCTCTCTTTTCCATCACCCTGCAATTATCCACAGATCTGATCGAATGCTGATCTATTACCCTGCCACTCACAAATCAGCTGCACTGCTCTCTGCACACACTGCGTTCCCACCATTCCGAACTCCTGATGCTATTAGCAAGGGGTAGAAATGTGGGAGAAAGGCAGAAAAGAGGGCAAAAGACCAGGAGGTTTTTTAGCTTTGCTGTTGGTGTCACCTGAATATTTGACCCTACACAGGGCATACTCGGGAAGCAGACAAAAGCACAAATTAAGTCACTGAATTTTGGATTTAAAAAAAAACAAACTTCAAAGGTTCCAATTGCTCACTTTCAGATTTGCAGAAACAAAAAATAATTATCCGTTTTGGCTGCAACTACAGTTTAGAACTCCAGAGAAAATTAAGAGGTCAGTCACCTTTCTACTGTGAACATGGTAAAGATGCTTCTTCCAATGGAGGAGATAAGTCATTGATCCCAGATGACCACCTTTTTCCAAGATTTAAAACTTGGAAAGAAAGCCAGAGCTTCCTTAGTAAATACAGCTCAGTCCTTCCAGACAGTGAACACTCCAGTTCATTGTCAAACTGCTTAACTGTCCTTCATTTTAATATATGTAGTCCCCAGTGGGACTCAGTCAGATCATTCAGTTGCTTACAAGGAAAACGCTTAAGCAATTTCTTAAGCCAGCCCCATCAAGTCTTCCAGAAGTGAGTTCTCAGCATTCCAGGGTCCTCACCTTAAAATTGCTACGTAGTTGAGAACCATGTGCTACTACTCCTGTCTTTTCCCTGAGAGGAAATAATGGTCTGGAAACTGCAAGAATTCAGCAGTGGATTCTAAGATTTAATATTTTGTCTAGAAATTGCATGTGTACAAGGACTGTCTTTCATCCTCTTTTTCAAATGAAGAGGTTTGTCTAAGATACCTTAATAAGTGATACTGTAACTTGTTAATATGCTCAGTCATCAAGACCCAGAAAAAAGGAAATCAGCCTGCTATTTTGGTTCTGATTTTCTATGCTGCAAATAATTGATACATTTTTTTAGTCATAAGAAAATAATGTAACCCTGTTTATAATACATCGGCATCTGTTAAAATGGTGGCATTTTCTTGCATGTTTTGATGTTTTAAGATAATTATTTGGCTTTGATTTTCTACCTCAAATTTACTCAAAAAGTAAACATTCAAAACCAGTATTCCCTCAGCAAATGAAAAGTGCTTTATGATATAATTACAGAAATCACAGAGGGAAACTAGAGAGGTCAGCACGGAGTAAAGACAAACCTTGAACAAATTACACTAAGAATCAATGTTGCATTTTTTTATATCTTGATATAAAAAAATGATATATATGATATATAATTACCTTGATATAAGTAACATTTCAATAGTATATAGTTGAAAATTCAGTCTTAATTGCTTGCAAGAGGGAAATACACTAACTCATTAAGAATAAATGATAGGTCTTGAATGTGCTATATCCAGATTTTGCTATGGCCACCTTCACTGAGAAAAATTTTATAATATTCACAGTATGATAATATGAATAAATGACATAGCTGAAAGTCACAGTCCAGACTTCACATTATGTGAAACCGATACATCATTTAAATACAAAAGGCTTCCCCCAACTAAAAAAAAAAAAAAAGAAAAAACAAAAAAAAACCCAAAGCAATAAAAAACCCCACCAAACAAACAAACATCAAACCAAAAAAAAACCCATATGGACAGAGCCTTTCTATAGATCACCAAATAAATTTAACACCTGACCTCCTCAGCAGCAAGGCTGCCTCACAGAAGCACCCCACTGTATACTTGTACCTTATCACAGTTTCATTCATCCAGTGTAGAAATCTCTTACATGCAAACTACTTAATTGGAGAGAGCTGATCAAGCTTTACAGTTTCACCAGACTACATGGACAGAAGGCTGGACTAGATGACCAAACAGGTTTACACTACCTCTGCAATTTCTCCTAGTATGCTTAGTAACAGCCTTCTAAAATGGCAAATTTATGACTGCTTATCTATCTACAGTTGAGGTTTCCTACAGAGACAAGCAAACTCTAAAAATTTAAGAGTTTATGTCTGCTTCAAGTCATGTAGAACTACAGGAGTGACATGAGTATTCATTTTCCTTATAAATTAAATCCTTATTTTTAGCACTTTACCAGGCACCCCAAAATTAGGATAAATAAAAAGGACTGTAGTTGAAATAACCATACTCAAAAGATCTCAAATATGAAATACATACATGGATTTTTCAAATATAACCACATGAAAATATTTTAAAAACAGTTTTATTTCTGAGCACTACAGCATGGCCTTCTGGGTCAATGTATATTGGCAAAGAAAACTCCGTTTACTAGCTAACATAGAAAAGACTCTGGACTCTCAGTGTCAAGAAGGCTTAGGTGGGGCAACTAGAGAATAACCAGTGTTTCCAAAAATAAGACAAATATCTGTTGCTAAAAGGAAGGCACAAAAATCTTGCATTTTAGTTTTTACCCTTACAAGCTAAGAAGGAAGAATTTTCACATCCTTTCAAGAAGACTATATAAAAGACAAAGTATTTGTCACATTTCCTCTCATACTGAAGTTAATGGCATAAGAATGAATACATTTTCTGTGATGGCTCAGCAGTTAAGTGCTGCCTGGAAAATATTAAAAGAAATGGGGTTTTTTTTCAGAGAAACACAGCTTTAAGAAATTTTAGGATGCATAAAAAAAATCATTAATCTGTTGGTTCACCATAGTTTGATAGATCACTTGTTTTTGAATTTGTGGCATTGTTCCTCTTTGTACATGCTCAAATTGTTAGACCTACATCAAATACAGCAATCCCAGGACTGTAAATGTAGTGTGGCTGTAAATGCACACTTCCCCCATTTCCCAAAGGCACTGCATTTTCAAAAACCTGCTGGAAGGATTTAAATATTCTCTTTTGGTAGATAGTTTCGCTTGCTACAAATGAGCAGATGTCTGCCTTTTGGCAATTCTTTTTTATGCAGTTATTTGAAAACAATTACAGAAAAATATTAAAATTTATATATAAAAAATACTCCACAAAGATCTGCATTTCTCAGACTAGTCACACAGACATTTCAGAAAGCACAGGAATCAGTACAAAATGCTTCTTCTCTTCTACTCTCCATTAGTACCTCCCCTACAAAAAATCACAGAGTACGCATTAGCAACTTCCCAACAGTTCCTGCATCCCAGACTTAGATGCTCTGATTTTAGCATTGCTCTTTCTAACCCAGAACCATTAGGGTTTAATGAATGCATCCAATAACTTCCAGAGTTTCATACCTCAGGATTTATAGGATACTACAATGCAGCCTATGATATCAACATAATCACAAATATAGCTTACTTACCAGTGTCTCTCTTCCTTAACAGTGAGGGCTGCCTATTGTTTTCTTTACTCCAGGTGAATGCCCAAGCCTGCTGTCTGCAAACTCAGACAGCTCTTATTAAATTTCGCAGCAGTAAAAATCCTGAAGCTCTGTACCCATGCCCACAAATTAAGCCTACAAGAAAACCTCCTTGACAGCTACTATTGTCAGGCTGCTCCATCCCTGGCTCCAGGATGTCAGCAGGCAAGCCTACCTATTGTTCCCCCCCGTCCCTGGCCAGGATCTGATCACAGCAGAATATATTCCAATTTGGGGTTACTGTAGACCAGTAAGAGTTTTGATTGTGAATGATGGTGCTGCTTTATCAGATTCCTTTCTGTCAGGAAAATTAGCAATTACCTGATTAGCAATTTTAAAAGCAGTTAGCTCACTTCCATAAAGGTATCTTGATACTGGCTTCCAAATTTTAAGCAGAAGGAAAGAGAATTTGTGTTAGAATCCCACTCCAACCCCATTTCAGGTATATTAAGGGACTGTATTTTCTGTGATGGGCTGGGTGGTGTTAAACATTGTTCAGTCAAGAAAGGCTCCTAAGGATACTAGAACTACATAGGTTTCATCTTCAGCCTCTAAGTTTTGACTGAAATTAGTCAGTTCAACAAAGAATATCAATATAAATTCAAACCAACACTTGGGTGTTCGTTGTGCTGCCAGTATGTGTTCAAGCACGTAACATGAAGCAATGAAACAGAGGACAACAAATGCAACTAAGGGGTCTTTAGTCACTTCTAATTTAGTCAATGCAATTTGTTTTTCTTTTGCAAGCCTAGAATAGCAGAAAGATAGAATTATCCACTCTTTAATTTCCCATTTCACTAAGGATGTGAAAGGTACTACTAGTTGCTTTATGACTGGAAACAATTTCTTGGAAATAGCCTCTACTTATTGTTTCCTACAGTGAAGTAATTTTTCGCATAACCAGATAGGATATTTTTCCAATCATAAGAGGAAAAGAGGTTTGTGTTTCTGGAAATTAAGAGAGGAATGAAGAATAGTAAAAGCTCTACCTTTTCTTCATCCCTTCATTTCCTTATCAATGGACCAACCTTTTCAGCCCCTTCAAAGGCACAGGAGCTTTTCAGAGAGGCAGGAGTTTGACAGTTATCACTCAAAGAGAAAAATTTAAAAAAATCAATTTCCAAAATGCAATTCAAAGAGCAGAACTCCTGACAGTATTTTGGAAGATGTCTCTACCAATCCATTTTGGTGCTTTACACGTGCTAACATTCAGCAACCTAAGTTACACTCTTTTGTGCTTACAAAACATGATGATGCAAAATTCTGTCCTCAATTCAAAACAAAAGCAATAGAAATATGCACAATACATTATGTAAGGCAATATAATCATCTCAGTTTTCAGCAAAGAGGAAGGAGTGACACTGCTCTGGAAAAGTGCTTTACTGATAGCTCAGCACGATCTTTGCTAAAATAAACTTGAATATGTTTACTAGCACTGTACAAGATGATGTTCCAGCATAAGCAGTTAACACTGAACCACAAATGTCAAAACAGACTAAGAACATTATGTGATACATTATTCTTTTTTTATTGTGTTTGTTCACTTGCTAATTTGCACGATTCAGTAATTCATAAAAGCGTCTCCCTATCATTAGTGCAAATCAGTAATTTTCTAGCACATAGTTAAAAATACACATTTGTACTATACATTGCATGTTTGTTGCCTTTGGGAAAATGAAAAAATATTACATGGTCAAATGAAATTCTTGGGTGATTATTTTGAACCTGAAAATAGCTCTACAAAACCTCCTGACATATTTCTCAACATCAGCCTGGTGGGAGTATATCACTCACCAGCATTTTTCTGCTTAGCATGAAAATACAAAACTATTTTTTCTGAATAGCTCCTGATAGCACTACCTATTCATGTATTTTAAACTGAAGTCATTTCTTCACTGGATGAATCCTATTACTGCCACACCAGTAACATTCTGCCTGTCCTAATCCTTCTCTAACACACACTCTTCCCATAGTATAAGCCTAAGTCACTGTGTAGAGATAAACCTCAAATAGATGCAGGTTCCATGAAAAAATTTAAACATCATATTTTGGTTTTAGATTCAGCCAAATCATTTCAACTATAGTTCACAGTATCGCTTTGTGCCATCATTTTTGGAGGAATAAGGGTTCTTCTTAATGCATCTACCTCATTACTGTGGTATGTGTACTATTTACACAATATACACACTACAAATAATATTATGAATGCTTTAACTAACTTTTATGTTCCAAAGGAACAAAAAAACCAGACTTATTTTCAGATGTTGTGATTTAATGTTACCTTTCTATTAAGACAAAAAATTAATGAGTTCTAGCATTTTCAATATTCTTACAATACATACAATGTAAGGTGTGGGACACAACCCAACTCAACCAGAAGAGTTGAAATTAGTTTAGTCGCCAGCCATGAATTATGTGTGACAAATGCCCGCAAGTATTCCATCTTTTTACATAGTCAGTTCATAATGGCTCTTGCTAGTATCTATTAAATATTTTATGAATTTATCATGAATATAAAGTATGACATTACTACCTTATTCTTGGAGAAATAAGAGATTAAATTACTGACACACTGTATCCAGGGGTGGGGAAATATAAGTGGGAAAAATGTCGATTAAGAAAAAGGAAAAGAAAACAAAAACTCAACAACAGCGAGTATTAACGAAACACAAACACCTTGCTAGGCCAAGTTTTTCATGCCAAACCTATTCCAAGTGGCCAGGTGTTTCAGAATGCTACAGACACCAATTCTGGGACCAGTGCTTACAGCAGAGAAACCTACAGTTCTGCTGCAAAAATACTAATATTAATTTGCTGATTTTTCAGAATGTCACATTTTCCTTTTAAATGAAAAAGGTATTTGAGTCATATTCCACTAAGCAAATATTAAATTTGCATCGTGTTTTATGAACATGTATGCTGTATTGTACTAAAGCATTATATTGGTACATCTTAGGTTATGACAAACTTACTTCTAAATACTGTTTTGACACAACTGGTCTGAACTTTTCTGCCCAGCTACAAATTGCTATTCCGTTAATAGAGACCAGCAGCATTTCTTTTGCAAGCTCAGAACCCAGCCTTACACCAGAATCTAAAAAAACCAGATGACACAACTTTTACCTCACTAACCAAGAGACAAAAGCACAGACACCTGAACCAAGTACCATGAATCAATGAGCCATTTTTCAAAAATGTTATTTTGTAAACTATGATTTCTTGCCAACATAAAACTTAGCTGCATTGTGACTCCTGTGATTAGTGTTCAACCTGAAAATGGTCTGTTACAGTTCTGAAGGCAGAAAGATAGTTCCTTAAAATATAAGGATGACTTGTTTTGAGACATCTAAGCATCCCTAAAAACATCACTGACTCTCAGTGTGCTGCCCAACCCTCAGCATTGCTCAGATCTGCCATCCCTGGGGAAGTGGACCAGGTGAAAGCAAATTCATTACCCTTCACTTTGCATCTGGAAGTGGTATAACTAGGTCAGTGCCCATAAACACACGCGAAAGAATTAGTTCTGTCCATTTCTTATTCTGCCAGTTAATTGAGGCTCGGCATAATGTTGAGACATTTTCTGTTTGCCCACAGAGGCTGTGAAATGTCCATCCTTGGAGGTATTCAAAACCTGGCTGGACACAGCTCAGAGCAACCTGCTCTAGTCAACACTGTTCTGAGTAAGAGGATGGGACTAGACAACCTCCCTGTGTCCCTTCCAATCTCAGTCAGTGGCTCTGATATTACAAGAGATAATGAAGCCATCTGCTTGAAGGTCATTCATCTCTGCCTGCCCTCCCTGGGTCCCCAGAGCTATGCTAACCCCCGACAACACTGAACTCAGGCAAGGCAAGTTCACACTTGTACATGAGACTGTGTTTATCTGCTCACATTTACCTAAGCAGTCACCCTCAACAAAGCACCCGAGCATCTTTCACTCTTGGTTTGTACTCCTCTCCCCATCAAAGATATAAGGCAAAGAAACATTATTTCAGTTTTGACAACAAACGACTAAGGTGCAGAATATTTTAGCAGTTTTCAGCAACCTGCTGCACAGAAACCACTTGCATCCCAGCTTCCAAGGCAATTCCAGAACCACCAAGTTTTCTCTCATTCCTGGGTGCTCCACTGGATCATCAAGTTAGATGATACTGTCTTAAGTTAACAAAAGCTTTCTGAAAATTTTAATCTAAAAGCTACAGCGATCAAGAGAATAACTCTCAATCTGTTGCTCCAAGCAAACAAAATCATGATCCCAGGAAGTCAATGAGAAGCCTGTCTTCAATTTCAGTGTACCCCAAGGTGAAGCTATAGCAACATTTTTGTTACTTTCACTTGTATTTTTTCTGAAGAGCACAGACAATTCAGAAGTTACCTGGAATTTAGGCTGTCACTGAACACCAGCAAGACTGTTGAGTGTCAGATAAAGAATTCTTGTCATAGACACTAGTATGACAGTAAAAAAGAAAAGTTTTATTTTTAGACTGCTGCTGAAGTCGGAGGCCTATTGATTAGACATATTTAAAGGAAAAATAACCTGTAAACAGAACCAGTACATTTAGAAGTCAAGAGATTCATTTCCTTAATGATGTTTTTAAAATCTCCTTTGATAAAAGAAAATTCCTTAATAAATAATTTTGTTACATCACCTTTTTTTTTATGTCATATATTTGTGAATGAACACTGACCAGAGCACCAAGGTAACTGTATGGATTTTAACATTTACATGAAAATGAATTGAATACAATTATTAAAAACCCTATATTTATGCATGTCAAAAGAAACAGTTGTTTTCTTGTATAAGATCTCATAGTACAGAATTTACCTTTTTTCAAATTCTTTTACATACAGATGAATTCTCAACAGTAAAAATCAGCATAATGACATACAATAAAATATTTTTCTGTTTAAGGTGACAGAGGTGTAACTTGTCAAGACATTTCAAGTCCCTGAATTTTGCTTTCTGTACTGCTCAGAGAGGTCTTATGACCCGTATTATTACAATTCCCTGAAAATTTTTGAAGATATGCCAAATTCCTGTTAGTATTAAATTCATATTCAGTATTTTACACTTTCAGAAAACTAAGTAGTCTTATTTGTGTGGTTCTTTAAGCAAAAAGCACAAAGTATGTTTGAAATTACCAATAATGAGGAAAGACTGGCTATCTTTACACATTCACAATATTCAGTTCACTTTACATTGTTCTCCACTACATCTAAGTACAGCAGTAATTACTGCAATAAAGAATATACTCACACACAAATGAGAAATTCTACAGAGGACTGTTTAAAGTGTCTCTCCCTTAATAATTCTCTGATCAACCTGCAATAGCAATCATACAGGGAGTATCTAGTAGATTCTGCATTATTTTCATGAAGAAAATAAGGTGTAATTTAGCATGTGTACATACTGCATCATAACATTAAATAGCTGTTTTATTTTACATCTAAGTTCTGAGTCTGGGTGTTTTGGGATTGTTTTAAAGAAAAAACAAAACAAAACAAAACAAAACAAAAAACCCTGAAGATTAATTAACCCTAAAGACTATATTCAAAATACACTGAACAAAACAGGGACCCTGAAGATTAATTAACCCTAAAGACTATATTCAAAATACACTGAACAAAACAGGGATCTGTACACTAAGATTACCACATGGAATAAAATTATTTAACCTGCTCAAGTATGTGGCCGAATATATCAGAAACAGTATTAAAATGAAGCTGTGATCTTCAGTTAAATAGGAATCCAAACAATATTCAAAATTCATAATATTCACAGTATTCAGTTTTTTCTAGAGATTAACACAAATGAAATATTTTCCAGCTGTATGAAACACTTTGAAGATGTATTCTGAATGGTAGACTCTCACTTCTTGTCTGAATTTAATGTTAGGTAACTTTCTTACTACACTGCTGTCTCTTGGTAGTCACTACACACGGTAATAAAAGAAATAAGTCCCCCTCATGTTGATAAAATACAGTATGTCTGAAGAGAGCAAGCATGTGCACATGTGTTAAAAATAGAATGCACAAATCAAATGTTTTATTTGCACTGGGGCTGGCATAAATCATTAGCTAACAAAAGCATTAATGCTATCCCAAGGCTGCAGCCTGTAAATAAACAACTTTGAAAAGAAACTATTCTGAAGGAAACCTCCACTCTCAACTGTCACATAAAGCATCCATCTGTCTGATGCACACCTAGTGAAACTGAAGTTTGACTATAGTATCTAATACTTGTATTGAATGACTCCAAAAGTATTCAATAAAAGGGAACTTGTTAGAAGGAAACAAGACCCTTCCACCTAATCAGACTTTTAAATTCTTTCAAATACTTCAGCAATCTCTAAATTAAACCATCTGTAGCATAAAGAGAGGCTCAGGGATATTAGACCTCAGAGTTCCCCTATTTTTAGCCAGCATGTTAAACAAATCTTCCTGACAGAGCCACACTGCCAAAATGCAACTGTACTCCAGAGAAGAAGCCCTCCTGTCTGTGACTATCAGTCCCTTCTTGAAAGGTGCCTTTTAGTGCTACAATTTCCAAAGTACTTCCAGCCTACAGGCAGCCAAGCTAGGTGACAAGGAGTTTTTTAAACCTGCAGTACCAAGTGAGCTGCAAAGTCTGTGTTTTAATGAAACTTTGCACTAAGAGAGGGTAAACTCTCTAAGAATGTCCTTATGAGGAGTAGTGGGAGGCTTCTACAGTAGGGAAGCCTCAAATTGCAAGACATTATATGTAGTCCAGAAGAAATGCAAGAAGCTAAATTTTCTGCACTTTTTGAACTGTTCCTAACATCAGCAGTTACATTATAAACTAAAACTTTGATTCATATCCTGGTTTAAAAAAAAAAAACAAACACAAACCTGCACATTCTTTTGATCTACAATACATAATGTAACCCTACCTGCTCTTTATATTTTTTTATCACCTTTTAACATATCAATCCTAGTGAAAAAAAAATAAATTATAAGAATGAACACAACAGAAAGCTCTTGCCAGCTTTCCCCCGCTCCAGAAAAAGTCTGGTGACGCACATGATGTTTATAGGATGCTCTGAAGTCCACCAAATCCAAGCCATGGCAGACCCAGGAATTACATGAGCAGCTTTTCACTTGAATGATGGTCCCTTACCTTGACTGCCCAGCATGACAGCAGTGCTGTACTGCTACATTCAGAAGAGCAGCATCACCTTGCCAGCTAATTAAAAATCACTGGTGCTTATAAATCTCTCTAAAATAGGTACATGCACATCTGAAATGCTGTCCAAAACCAGGCAAATACTTATATTGGTAAGTGGCATGCAGGCATGTCCTGCATGAGTTTCTAACGAGCTTGCAGGAGACCGATGCAGTTATTCCCCGCTTCCACAAATGAGTAGTTAATGCACAGATTTCACCACTAAGCATTTATCAAGAACTGCTATCAAGAACAAAAAACAAGGAAATATAAAAACCAGGATATTGCCAGGTGTAAGTCACAGTTAGAAGTATGAAATGAAAGCTGTTGCCAATTAACAGAAGACACAGAGAGAGTAGGACTCTGTAACCCTCACTACCAAAAATACATGAAGTGACTAAGAAAGTTCATCCCAAAAGTAGTTCTCTTAAAACCTAAAACTAGGCTTGCCTGGAAATACGTCTACCACAAAATGCTGCCAGGAAGAGTTTGGAAACTAAAGAGCCATTTACCTCCAATTGTACATACCTTTCATATCCTTAGAACCTCTTAGATGGGGAAGGAATTGCCAGCATGCAGTTCTCACACAGCCAGTCCTCACAAACCTCACCTGCATCCTACCCTACCATAGCTAGACTTGCAGGTCAGTTACACATAAGGTTCATCCTTTTTCTTTGGTTTTCCAGAAACAAATTTTGGTGCTTCAGTCTCTGCTACACAAAGAAGTGAATGAAATTTTGTCCTGGAATACAGAAAATACACAACACTGAGTAAAGAGATGCTTTCCAGATTTTCTGAAATGAGGACCATGTTTATTGCTCACAGAGGAGTGAAGCAGACCATGCATCCACTGTAATGTCCATCCAGAAGGCAAGTTACAGCCTACAGGTCTGTTTACTCTATGTAGTATTAAGTGATATGTATCTGGACTGTAAAGTGAATGCCACAGTCCCCAAAGGTATACCTAATTCTAGTGTATAGGAGTTTAACCCTAATATTTTTATTTTTCAAAGTATGACTGCATTCAGTAGTTTGACTATATAAAAAAAACCCAAGTCAAGGGCTCCTACCAGTAGAGGAAACAGATTATTTATTTTAAAACACATAGGGAGGAGGAGGAGGAGGAAAGAAGCTATCGGTAACATGAAATGTCATTTGCATCGTGCACAAGTACTTTGGGTTAATTACTGCTGAAGTGGTTAGACTATTCAAGTTTTAATCAACAGAGTCCTACTCTGGTGCAGATGCTAACATCTGTAAAAGTTTTACCTCCTTCAGGCATTGTAGCACCTGGAAAAGCCACAGGGAAGGTAACATGGAGTCTTCTTGACATTACTGCAGCAGATGTCAACTCAGGAGGAGGCATATTCTGACTTGCACCAGACAGCAGCATTGTACAAACCCACACTCCCTCTGCCTAAATACAGTCTATAAGAACACTAGGAAATCTGTACTGAGAACAGACTTGCCATATGATAAAAATACCAGAACTCATTGGGGAGATGTACTTAAAGCTTTAAATTTTGTCACATGGGTATAGACCTTGATTTGGCAATTGTTTCATGTGGCAGATGTACCACTAACAAAATCATACCGTTCATGGTGACATTGTAACTTCTGTCTAACAGCGCAACATCTTTGATTCAAACACATAAATTTTAACAGAACTTCTGTTTAAAACCACAACCAAAAAACTGAAAAATATTTATTACATGAACATATTTTCATGACTTCTCTTTTCAGCAGGTCTACTAACTGTAAGCAAAAAGGTAGGCACAAACGAGAAAACATTAGTACAAGAACCCAATGAAGATATACTGGACGCTACAGAAAACTGTTCATCCTTCACCAGTCCAATCTTGGAACAAAGGACTAACATTATATTCCTGTTTGAAAGCACATCCCAGTTGCAAGACAAGCATCGCAAATTTCCCCAAAGTGAGCTATAGAGCTATAAATACAGCAGGATCAGTAGAAAAAAGCACTGCAGCCCTCCCAACATGAAGGCCGTACAATCACAAAAAATAACAAGCAAAAGCTTAAAATATTAGACATGTATTCATTGGTATTTCTTTTACAATGGTATACTAATAATGATAATTTTTCCAGGTTAAATTCCCATTCAATTTGTCTGCATGGAAATAAACACTAATATCGACAAACTACACCACAGTGGCAGAAAAGGTACAAAGCAGTATCATCACTCCCAGGTTTTCATTTACTCAAATCCTTTCCAAAGCCCTAGCATCCCAGTACAGGTTCATGAGAGAGGTATCTTCATCAGAAATGTGCCCAGGAATCTGGAGTAACAAAAAGTAAAGTACTACTTATGTTTCCATCAACTTCACAATACTAGAATGCTACGAAATAAACACAGAGTGCAAGGGTGGTAACTTCAATACATCTCCCAGATCCACTGCAATAACAGTGCAGCCTCGTATGTCTCATAACATTTAATAATCTTGCTGCAAACCGGTGCAGCAAGAACAATCTTCCTTGTTCTTGCAATAAACTGCTGTTAGCCTCTTCCTAATGCTACAGAAAATACTCTCTGAGCATTTCCACTCTCTTATAATAACTAACTTGAATACTAGAAACTGTAGTACTAATGCCATGTACTAACATAACTCGGAACTTCAAAATTTTTTATGTTCTTACAAGTCAATCTACTTCTACAGGAAAAAGAAACCAGATTTCAGACAACTGTTCCACAAAAATCTGTAGCCATTAGGATTTTTAAAAGATTTTCTAGAAGGTGAGAGTAGTCTTTCAGATGTAAAACACTTATGAAACTTACTCTGCAGAGAAGATCAACTTTTCTTTATCTCAGTCCGTAAACACAAAAGGTAAAGCTGACAATTCTCAATCTGTAATAGTCAATCTCAATGGGGTAATATACAAAACTAAAGAGAGACAGTAGATTTTGCAGATTACTGAACTTACAGACTACCACCATTATTTGTTCAGTAACACGTTATCACACTCCCCTCACGTGGAAGGGACAGATATACGTCTCCCTTTTTGAACAATGCTTTACCGTACTATTTCCCTTTCACTAATGGCTCTGCAATGTGGAGTATTTCTGGATTTGTCTGCTACAGTTCTCACTTTTCAGTGCAGACTCCACTTCCAGTCTCTGTCCAGTAGATCCAGTGAGAAGATCACTTACTAAAAAAATCCATACACCACACCTTCTATAAACTAATAACACATACACCTAAAGCAATTGTTAGGCTTTCATTCCAGTGATACCAGCGTGGGAAGCAGCATACACATCTCCCAGACATTCCTTACACTGCTTCAAATCTTCACAGAAGTCTAAAACAGAGATGATATTGGGATGCCTCCTATCATAAAATCTCTCTCCCATGATCCAGGGACAAGTAATGTATCCAGAGGAATTATTTTAATGACTTAATGCTAATACTGAAATGATAATATAAAACAAGGTATTAGAAGATGTGTGTATTCAAAATCCAGAGAATACAAAACTACATCTCATTTTACTTCAAGGGAGACAAAGTAAGTTACCCAGGCAGACACCCAGTTATTGATCCACTCTCATTTGAAGATTTCTGAATCAAATTATTCAATCAAGAAGAGTAAGAGCTCAAATATGCCCAAGGCAGGGAGATTCTTGGGCGTTCCTGAAAAAGATGCAATTTCTAACACAGCTCTTAGACTCTCTGTGGTTATCCTCTCCCATTTGCTTACACCTGTGAAAAACAGAGGTTTTTGTATACAAAATGGAGAGATGTGAATGGGTACACAAAAAAAACACCTGTCTAAGGTAAGGGTATAAGTCTATAAGTCTAAGGGGTCTTGAAGTCTAAACTGAACCCAGCCTCCTAAAAGATGTCCCCTTGAGCTGTTTCTAATTCACCTCAACACAAACAGGACTGGAATGATAACAGTTATCTTGAGAATTGAAATATATCTACTTGCATTTCTACACAAATCAGAATTATGTTTCCTCAAATCACCCAAGTGATTTTAATTACAGGGTCAAGCTTGAAGATACAGAAATAAGATTGGCTCTTCTCACAGTTCCAAAACTTTAGAGGGATTTTAAAATATCCTAAACCTTAGATTCAGCAGTATACCCTCCCATTCAGAGAACTAGGTTTTGTTTTGACTGCTTGATCTTTTGTGTCATTCAGGCACATGCTACTCCTTTTCCATGAATTCAAAATGCAAGTACTAAAGCAATATTTTTGACTGCTGTTTCATCTTCAAAGGCAAGATTTGGGCTTTGAAGACCCAAAGTTAACTAAAACTGACTTCTTCAACTCAACTTGGATATTCAGGCTCCTAACACACACTAAATGAATGGACAGAGTAGGCAAGGGTATATGTAAGAGATTCTCAAAAACCAGCCAAGATGCTAGCTGCAAATAGTTTAGTTGCTAAATATCTGACATGGTCAGAGACAAACCAGAGCCATACCTTTCCTATTCCAAGGGTTACCACTATGCATTTGTTCATGAGGGAATAAATTTAAGCTCTGCTTTTCCATCCGAAAATAGGAAAAAACCCAAAACAGTTTCATAGCAACCGTTATCAGACAAACTATGTTTGAGCCCTAAGCCGTGAAAGTACTAAATTCAGGCATTTACTCAAAAATCAAGAAGAGCAGGGATTTGAACTCACATATTTAACACGTGAAATACTTGGTAAACTTCTAACCTGTTAGCTTTCAGTATCAGAGAGTTTCTAAGCTCCCTCAGTACATCTGGCTTGGTTTACCTGTAGGGACTGAATCAACGTGGAACAGGGAGAGCCTATTTGGAAACCTACTGCAGAGTTCAGTGTTGAGAAGCTCCTTTATGGAAGTGCAACCTAAGTACTCCAGCAGCCTTTAGGGGCTCTCAGGCTTTAGGAGGTAAAAGGCAACTCCTAAGTGACTTTAGTAATTCCTCTACAGTAATTCCTCTCATAACTACCAGGTACTTTATCTGACCTGGTAATCAAAAAGTTATTTGCACATGTTCTCAGCCTTCTCAACATAAAAACTGATTAAATAATCAGTCCATTTCTTTGAAAAATACTATATACTGTTCAATAAACTTGAAAAATGGATATATTCTGTTGAACAGATGTGCAGCATTTCAAAAATCCCATTTCCAGAGAAAGAAAGTCCAAATGGATACTTCCAAGGATGCAAACTAGATGCTGTATTCAATAAACATATCTGCTTCTGCTTAGCATGATATGAAGCACTGAAGACACTGTAAGGTGCTATATATGGTACATTACTCATTCTGAGAAATAGTTAGCTGAATATTTTACAAAAGGAAGGTTATAGCTAGTTGCACGTACATTTGTGATTCAAAGCCTTTGTTTAAGCAATGACACCCATCCATCTGATGTATGCAATGGTGCATGCTTTTTTATAACAGTTCTTTACATACAATGAGAAAATCCAAACATACAACATGTTTATAGCATATCAGGCAGTCCTTCTAGAACATCAGCCTGGTTCTGATATTGGATGAGCTCCTGACAGCATATCAACCATTCTATCATTCAGTAATATCTCTGCAGCTTTCAGAAAGAGACAGAAGATCTTCCCTTGGAGACCAGCACAGCTTGACTGTACTGATGGGTGCCTAGTTTGACCTCTAAATCTCTGGGGAGCATTTCATAGTAAAAAAAGATTAAGAACTCATTAAATATCTTGTTTCCTCAACAGCACTATAGAAGGCACTTAAGGAATAAAACCCCCAACTTTTGTATGTTTATATTACCCATAATAGTAAAACTGATAAAAAATATTTTTAAAGACCTTTTTTTTAATAAGTTGGTAGCAAATTGTTTTTTCTCTCAGCTGTTCACCTACAGATAGGCACAACTGACAGGAAGTATTCAGACATTTTTATGTCTGAATATTTAGACGTATTTACCACCACTATTATTACAACTTCTCAAAAAACCAATGTATCCATGATCCAAAACTAGTAACACAGTACAAGAAAACCATGCAGGTTTTACATAGTTCCATGTAAGCATCTTTTAGTTTTGAGGCACAGAAAAAAACATGCTTAGTCTGATCTAAATTGCTGCAGTGTTCTTGTTAAAAACCACCATCTGTCAGAGATTATCATATTTTACACAGAGGGAACATGCATTAATTATTAATCCTACTCCTCACAGAAATGTACTCACACAAGATCAGGACTATCCATGGTGTTACAGGAGCATTAGTACTCTTAGTAGGTAGTCTCTGGATGAAACTCGGGATTGATCCATTGAGAACTTCCAGCAAATGAGCTGCTTCAGGGCAGGTCACTGGCCCTGTGGCAGGGCATCATCTCAAAAGAAGCAACAGCTGAATTCCCAGGGCTTGAGTCTGTTTCCATGAGCCAACATAAATACAACAAGTATAGATATTACCTTTACAGACACAAGCACTGTTGCTCTATGCTGTGCACACACTGAAGCTCATGTTCAAGTTTAAGCATAAGAATTTGGCTTCATTTAAAATTAAATGCAAGAGTGAGAGCTTTCTCAGTGTTGGCCAAAGTGCTCAGGACTTTGCTGAGTCTTCCATGTGTGCTGAGGGAAGGAATTCATAGCTGTAAAATAGCATAGTGATGTGGCAGATCTAATTTATCCACTCTGAGATTCTGAAAACCGGCAAAATAAGAAGATAAAGCAAGCTTGTTACAGATCTTGATGAAGGACAATGAAAAGGGTTCATTCTTCCCCAAGGAACTCCTTAATCACATATAATTTCCTAGGGAAGCTGGTATAGATCACATTTCTGCTCTAATACAGTTTTACCTATTTAGCACTGTTTGACTACGCAATGCCACATACTGCCTTCAGTTAAAACTTCATTACTACTGAACTTGTTTCCTTGGTCAGAGGTGAACTGACCAGGCAAATCATTTCATCATGAACTAACTTCTCGCAGGCTTTAGTATTTCAGTGAGAAAAAAAAACATTAAGAAAGCCTACTGAGCAAAGTAATTGCATGGAGGGGAAAGAAAGAGAGATAAAGAAATGTATGTCATATAGAAGTAGCTGGTATGAGACAACTCATAGTACCAGGCTTTATTTGATGCAAAGGATGCCAGAACCTCTATCTTACAACAAAGAACAAAGCTGAAAGTTGATTCTCCAAACAAGAAATAAGACATGTCAGAACTTGAAGGACTTCTATGGATAAACACAAAATATACTAATGTCCATAAATCTCAAAACTTTGATGCAGTTTTTAATTTTAAGGTAATCTCTTATGTTACAATGTCTGTACCTTTCTGAGCAAGGAAGAGGTTAAAAATCTTGCTTTCTGAAAAACAGAAAATTCTCCACTGAAAAGCTGCTTAAGCTGCCAAGCATGGAGGGATAGTACTCCAGTTGGAACTCATTACAGACAACATAGGAGAGCTGATCCAGCTTTTTATTTACTGTAGAGGCAGAAATGACATGAACATCTTTCTATCTAGATCTAGAAAAATATGTCGGCCCTGAAGCCAAGGATCAGAACATTATCAACCCTGCCAAAATGAAATAGGTTATTTGTTTTTTTAATTTAGTGAGATTTGGCACTGATTTATGTATTTTTCCCTGGAGGAACTATTTATATTCTTCAGAGCACAGATGATAACTGTTAATTTTCAGTGGCCCTGCATAAAGAAATAGTAGGGTTTTTATTTTGAAACAAGAAGACCACAGTTTTCAATCTGGTAAATTTCAGTCAAGCCATTTTAGGTCTTTTCCAGTAGGTGGAACTTCCAAGGAAAGCTTTTTCAAGTAAGGACATGGCCATGTCTCTCAGCGCCAGCACCTGTGACAAACAGGAAGGGGGATGCAAATTTCACATTGAAAGTTCACCTTCCATCAAGAGAAACATAACTAAGGACTTCTCCCATTCTCACATGGTTCATTCTTTTTCCAGGATAAAGTCACAGCATGAAGCAAAAAGTGATGTCAGTTGTGAGAAAATAAAAACAACAGGCGTCTTGTCCTCTGATGCCCTTTCCAGTGACACTCCCGAAAAAGGATTTTACACACCTTTACATACCGCCATTCCAATACCATATCCATTCATCTGTACTTACAGTGCATAATATAGCTCATCTTTCCAGTTCAGATTAGGCTGCCTGTATGTGAGAGGGGTCATGAGAACCTGTCAAAGGACCTTCCCGGGACTCTGCTTATAGACCTCACTTCAGAGGTTTAAACTGACCATACAGCAGGAGAGTGATTCAGTTATTATGTAGGGTTTGACCCTTTGTAAACTACCACATCCTAATCAGCTTCCCAGGCAGTCAGGGCTGGACCTCAGTTTTCAGGCCGTTTCTGCTGAGAACTTTGACCACTCATCAGTCACACAGAGACTGAAGAAGAAAAAGTAAGATCAGTCTGGAAAGCTACAACCTTTCCTACAGCTATTCCATAAGCAAAGGAAGAAAGATTACAGTACAAGACTTTGCTTGGTCCCTTTTCCATAGTGAAGTGCTAGTAGGACACATAGGGAACTACTAAAAAGTATCCTGGAGACAAAATTCAAAGAAGGGAACAAAAGGGGACAAAATTAGCTGCCTAACACTAAAAAAGACCCACTCTTTTCTCCCTGTCAGGATAGCTGAAACTGGTCATCACAGGTGAGGGAGAAGAAATCCATCAAAACAACCAGCTGAGATCATCCCCTTATTTGAAAAGGTGGGAAGAGATCTAAACTTCCTTGCTGTTTTAAAACAACAGATATCTCAACATGCAGCACAGAATTATCATTATTTGTCTAGTAAAGCTAAGAAGGCATAAATAAGTTACATGAAAAGCAATAAAATCACTTACACCACATATTCTACAAGAAAATTATTCTTGCTCTTTGCTCTATGGCTTACCAGAGATTTTTATGCAGCAGTTTTGGTGGTAGACTGTAGTTCCATTTTAACAAGAATTCCATCATATAGTTCAAAACTACATTCCTTAAAAAAAAAAAATACCACAACAAAAAAAAACCCTCAACAACTTTGTCTACTTATATTAAAAAACCTGTCAACACATAACACTTATCCTAAGCAGTGTCTGGGTCATCAGGAATACGAAACACAACATTTGATTTTTATGATAAACTTCTGCTTCAGGGTAACTACTGGCACCAGTAGAAGTTCCCCACAGTCCCACAACTACCCATTCTGAGCCCACAGTCCTTCCAAAACCGGGACAATGAGCACCTCTGGTGGCTCTAAACCTTAACGCTTGCTTCCACAAGGCTGACTCCTAACAAAGCATGCAAGGATTGCAACACATTTTCCAGAGCTGTTTCTTTCAGATGTAACTTACATGGATTAAAGATTACTGCACCTGGGCAATAATGTGGCATCAAATACTGACGTAGCTCTTCAATGCATAGGGGGGACAGAAAGAAAAGTCTTAAACAATCAGATTTTTCAGAGTATTTTCACAAAGCCTTACTAATATCCATATTAATTAGTGACCTCCTCATACTGCAATAAATATACCTGTCAGCAAACCACTAAAAAGAGCAATAATCATATGATAAACAGGAGTCTTTCCACTAAGCCAGTCTATTAATTACCACATACTTTTCCACCATTATTCATCACATGGATAATAAATGAGCCATAATATAAGGTTTATTTATCTTGTGATTACTTCCCCCTAGATCATCAGCTGCAGAGGTTTTATGGTACTGCTATATTCCATCAGTACAAAACCTGAGCAGATTTTGTTGACCCAATGAAAAAAATTCAGAACAAGGAAGAAACTGAACATTGCTTTTCTAGAGACAGACTTACAACCATCAAATTACTGAAAAATACCCCAACTATTACAGTGCAAATCTTGGTGATACAATACAGACAGACATTTTAGAAATGCTCATGGACACAGCTCCTTCAGAATGTTGTTCATATTTATTCCTTCACAGAAACGGGTTCATCAAGCTGTTCTGTATTTCTGCTCATGCAGTGAAACAAGAACTGAGGAAACAGATTCTTTTTGGAAGCTACTTGCAATTTAAAACAATTGAATTTAATTTAAAAACATTCTTTTGCAAAAGAATATCTGAAAAGTCATAACTAAAATGAGAAAATGCCTTCTTCAATTTCATCTTTTTATATACTATAAAAAATAAATTCAGAATTTAAATTGGGAAAAAAAAAATCAGAGGATATCATTCCATTAGGATTATTTGTCAATGAAGTTTCACTAAACTCTAAAATAGAAAGAAAACTTGCTCATCATCAGAATTTTGTCCTTCAGGGAAATTTATCTTGCCCTCAATTTTTTTAATAGTGAGCTATCTTACACAGATTTTCACTTGGTTATGGACTCAAGTTTCATTTGCTCATTCTTTTCATGCAATAGTAGCTGTGATGTTTTTTAAATGGCACATCTCAAAAAATATTCTTTCTTTAGCATTTAAACATTAAAAGCTCTTGAATTCTCAGCAATTTTGAAAACCTGGTCATTAGACACTCACCTAGAATAAAAATTTTGAAAGGTTCTTATAGTGATCTATCTGTACATAACTGCAAGTTGCACATCCAAGCCCTCTGTAAGAACTGTCAAAGATCCCAGCCTATGAATAGAAAAATAAAACCAAAACCACCTCACAGACCTTACCTTTCTGAAAACATGTAAGCTGCCCTCCAGCCCCCAAAGCATACTTGCTTCTTCTTGGTTCTAACCAAGCATTACAGGAGCACCTGTGCCAACCTCACCAAACAATCCAACCTGGTCTTCCCCCACTATTAAGCCTCAGCAGATGTTTTGTTATAACCAGGGTCCAATTTTCAAGACCAAGGTTGCATCTTATATACTGGAAACAGTATCTTAACCTTGCTCCAGAATTTTTTTTCCTACCTGTCAATAAGAATAAATGTAATCAACATCTCTTCACCTGTCCCTTTTACCAAACCAAAGTGGCAGCAAAGAAACCTGAAAATGTCCCATAATAAAAGTAACTAATTCAAAGCTCCCTTTTTGAAGGAAGGTTTGCACTTTCATGTTGGAAGTAACAGAAGAAAAACAGTTTGATTTTTATTTTATAAAATTATCACATATTTGCAGACCTGATTCCAGGTGATAATGGACAGACTGCAAGGGATTTTGGTTTTCAGTCTCCTAAGTATTGCTTCCCTCTTTTTCACCTTTTTTTTGTGAAGATATAACCATACTTAGCTTTTAATTCAAAGCAGAGCTCTGGTTTATAGCACATAAAGATGTCTCTGAAGCACAAAGTACTGAATCAGAGAAAGGAAAGCACATCCCATCCTACAGTGGTGACATGAGTTATTTGCATAGTTGCCACAAAAGTAATAATTACACTGTAACTCAATAGGAACAATGGTAATTTCACAGTAGCTCATGTTGTTGTTATCACCCTATATCCTGATAACTGTGAAATTAATTTGTGGCACCACTGTATGTGTCAGCTTTAAGCTGTTCCCTAGGTAACATTACGCTACCATAGAGAAGGAATGCTTGGCAGTAAAATGGGTAGCAGCAGATTGATTATACCAAAAGACTCTTTCCTCTACATACAAATAACTTGACAATCAGAGACGATGATGAGAAAAAATCCTCCCCACTGCCTTTTTTTTCTTTTACTTTTTTTTTTAATATAAAAAAATAAATAAAAGAGTTAAAGGTATTAACTGACTGTTATCCATCCACTGGAAGAAAGGTAAAATAAAATGAGCAAACTACCATTTTGTATTTAGTGCCACTGACCCATTGTTCCAACTGCAGCCAACATGCAGTATAAAAAAGCTGAAAGTTTCCTTTCACTTCCTGTAGTAATTTCCTACGTTAACCATCAAACAGTAATTTTAAATATAAAAGCAAATACAGCTCTACAACATATTTAAGACAGCAACAACAGTGTAGGTTATGCTTTCAGGAATAATGCTCACTTCATCTGAGAGGTACAGTCCTTTCACCTCTGAACATTCAAAATTATTTTGCAATACTACGGTAAAAAAGGAGTTCCACACTAAATATAAAAGATGACACTGCCACACAATGCATAGAGAAATTACAAATTTACTGGTGAAAATTCAGTGCCACAATAATTGAAGGTCTGGAAAACATTAAATTATGAAATTTAATGAGGGAATTTATGACTGATTCATAACAATAAACAAAACACCAAGTTTAAACTTTCTAGTCATTCTGCTTTGTACAGCAGTATGTATGAGGCTTTGGATTTAAAAAAGATGCTATTTATTTTCATAGAACTTGGGTATTTTTTTTAACTTCTAATTCAGGCCTGCTTGTAGCATTAGAAATGCATACTGTAATGACTTTTTCTCTCACTGTAGGTTTGTGTGCAAGGAAATAGGTGAAAAAAAATCACAGCGTGTCACATATACTGACTCAGTGATTCAGCTGGAGTTTTTTTACTGAAAAAGCAGCACCATCTCAGTGTCAGCACTAGTCATCAAAGCAAACCAAAGTGTTGAGCAGATACTCTGATCCAGGATATCCAGGGACAAGCATGTTTTGTTGCTCTGTGGTTTTGATCTTTATCTCTGACTGATCTTCTTTTTGTGACTGCTGTCCCCAAAACCCCTAACAGGTGATGTTCAAATGTGGGAGGGTTTTTGGTTTGGCTTTCTTTTTGCAATCCAAACTAGAGCTTTCAAAGCTCTGAAAGCAGCTGTAAGAGCCTAAAACCAGCTTGGACAATCCCAAATATGTATTCTTCATTAAATATTGGCATATACTATGCCAAATCATGTCACTACTGAGAGGAAAATTTTGACCACCCCATACTTAATTATTCATCAGAAAGGCACTCTGATCATTATCACTATTGACCCAGGAATTCATCCTATATCCATTGCCAAATCAGCATGTACCCTCGTCCCCTCAACACACTCATCTTTCACTCCCTACTGTGAAGCAATTCTCATGCACAAGGACCATTAAATGCTGACAACATACACAGCACAGATTTGTAGTCAGCAAACTCACCATATTAACTGCATGGAGAAATTGCTGGCGCTCTTGATGCTAGTAGGAGTTACTACAGGATATCAGTAGTGATTGATCCCCATTTTCAGTCCCATAAATAACTGTCTGCAGTTGGCTTTGCTGGACCTGTGCAGAGTCTTGATGCTCAGCTAGCTCAGTAGTCTTTTTTCCCAAACCTGACCCTACTTCTGCCTGCAGGACCATGGGTCAAGGCTGATGGTTGGCTTACTAACCTCTGTGTATCTCCTCTGTTCTTTATTTTCTCTTATACACTCTTCAGATATCAGTGTGGAAACAACTCCAACCAGCTGGAACAAACACACCCTCTGGAACAACAAATACTACCAATGACAACCAACCTTTCATTTGCTGGATCAATGCTGCTAAAGACATTAAATGCTTCAAGAAAGGTATATGGATGTATGTAACTAAAGACCTTTGGAAAGCTTTAAACACTAGTAGTAATTATTATCTTTATTGTAAGCCCAAACTTACCACCACAGATAAAATGGCTGTGAGCAAGAGGTGTCAGATACTCTTCTAAGAATACTGATTGAAAAATGAGCGGGGGGGGAAGTTGTAAAGAATATCAACGTATCTTTAAGACAGTTGCAGTGGGTTGATTGCAACAGTACAACAGTGATGCCTACTGACTTGGGGAATGGCTTTAAAGCAATGTGAAACTAGTCAAGAATGAGACCAACTGCAAAAATTCTGATTCTTATCCAACCCCCAGGTCTCTACAGCAAAATTACTACCAAAAAAGATGCCTTGGCTTCTCCCAGATGCCAAATGGCTGATATATTATTACTTTCCACACTTCAAAAAGAAAGGAGACATTCTGTTGATATCACACATATATTTTCAGTTAAGATTTTGTTTTAGATATATTCTTCCTCAAAAAATAGGACATTTTTGGAGGAACAATGTACATTATTTGATCTCATTAATGGAGTACTTCTTTCTGATTTCACAAGATACAGCAGGATTTTTGAAAAAGAGTGTACATGATCTCTAACCAGATAGAAATTGCATTTGATTACTAAAACTACAGTGCTGCAAATGTAGCACCTACAGAGAAACTTTTTCAAATATCTCCAGAATACCATAATATCTCAAAATTGAAATATAAAATCCTTGCAATGAAAAGACATCAAATACATTTCACAAGACAATTGTCGCATACATTCAGCGAGAGTTATTAGCTGGCATGCGAAGTCTTGGAATAATTTCCATTGCTCTCTCATCCAACTGTAAGCTTGACGCATTACCTTGGAAGAATGCCACGTTTCCCGCTGTGCTAAACTTACTGAAACAAATAGGAAAGCAGCATTGCTGTGTTACATCCCTGCTTTACTATTGTGTAATTGGACCACACTACAGGAACAGCACTTTGTATTACAAACATTGAGTTACCATTATCAACTTGTGGCTTCGTGCTCCCAGCATAAAAGCAATGAATTCTTGTTTTACATCAAGAATTAAATGAGTATGATAGAAGAGAAAATATTAAGAGAAGTTGCATTTCAAGGCTCTGCTTGCAGTTCTAGTTTTAAAACAAAATAAATTTCATATGTTATGACATTGTTATACTAGCAGGAGAAAGAATGTTTAGCAATGCCAGTAGCAAAAAGATTACTCAGGCCTTTCTGAATTAAAGTCTTCATTCACCCATGTACCCAAGTAGAATAAAGGAATAAAAATTGGTCAAAGAAGCTGGGAGTTGGTTTTACACTTACAGAAACAGATCTATTTCAACTAAGAAAGAGGGAAAAAAATTCATTCTCTATAGTCCCTGCTTAAATAAACGCCTTCCTGTACTATAAAAAGAGTATCAGGGATTTCATCTGCAATTGGGTGAAGAGTGGGTCTCTCCCCTCTCCTCTGAGATGTTAACCAGCCTTTCCTTATGATTCTGGCCACAGAAGAATTTGTGCCTAGAATGGCTACATCTCTAATAGCAGAAGATACCCTAAAATGACTGTGTCTGTGAGCAGTGTGGCCCAAAAGCAAAGGGTCTCTACAACAAAACAACTGGCATTAAGGCTGACATAACCCCTCCTGAAAAGTGCTTATTTCAGCTTACTTCTAACCTAGTCCTGCAGGCTTGAGCAACCGACAGGGACATGAGTGTCCCTGCAGCTTCCCCATCACAGCTCCCTGTGCCAGCCATGCTAGGGACAGCAGCCAGGAGAAGCACTTGGAGGAGCAGCGCATCCCCCGCCGGGCACGCGCTGCCCTGCAGCCCCTGCACAGCTGTTAGCGGCGTCCGGGAGGTGACAGCGAGGCACCTTACAGGCAGGCCATGACTAAACGTGTGACTCCACACAGGAGCCATTTATGCTTGTCTAACTACTCAAAAAGAGCAGTCAGGCCAGATGCTGCTAATTGTGCAGCTGCATCGCAGTGCAGGCTCCAAGATGGACTCAAGAAACATCTTCTGTTTAGGCTACTGCAGCCACGTGGCCAGCGGTTCTCAGCCATGCTGCCACAGTTCTCTTCAGTAAAACACACTCAATGGACCCAGAATCTCTTTTAAATATATAACCATTCCTGTTTAAGTATTTTTAAACAGCTCCGTATAGCTCTTTAATTACAAGAAGAACAATTCCCACCCCAATTAAATATTTAATCTGAGAAGGCACAAGGGAATACCCTTGGAGACAGAAGAGGGTTAACAATACTAGCAGTTGCCATGCAAGCAAATTTGCAATGGGAAGACTGAGGGGTGGATACTCTGAGGCACAGCCCAACACGTAACAGCCAGGCATGAGCCAAGCAAGTCACTGTAGCTCCCGGGGAACAGAAATTGTTTTACATGTGCTCAAGTGCATCTTCTCTTCATTAGAAAAACACAAATAAGCAGGAAGAGTCACTAGAAAAGCCACTTTTTGCTCAAGTAGGAAGATACATCAGGTAGGAGAAAAAGAAAAATTATTTTATAAATATATTTTTTTCTATTTTACAATGCTCCTCAAAGTGTGTTTTCTTGTCTTTTTAGTAATACTGTCAGATACCAACTTAAAAATATTTTAATTCATTTGATACATTACCAATTACAAAACAAATGCTTGGTTAATACTAATTAATGACCACAAATGTGGAAAAAATCTTCAGTAGGCAAAATAGCAGTAAGAAAAGTATTTGTAGCCTTAATCAGTACCACTAAACACTACTATTTGATAGTCGTAATAAAAGTAATAGTCTTTACAAAGATAGCAGCCATAATAACTTTATTAAATTTAAAAAATATTATATGTAGTAATAGTAATCACTAATTTTTAATGTGGTAACAGTAGAAATATTAAATACTATTAATAAATAGGAGTTTAAAAAGTAGTCACACATACAGTATTGTAATGGTATCAGATAATAAATCAAGTCTTTTGTAAGTATTCTGATAGAAATCACATTATAATTCTTTCCATTACATTCTGTTCCATATACAGATCAATTATTAAAACTCATTTGAATGGGTGCAATTCTGTGATGATATTTAGAACAGTTCAGGGTTTATTATACAGAAAAGACCATTTTTTTGTTCTTCCTGGGGAAAACAAACAAACACACAACAACATCATCATAAAAAACACAAAAAACAAAACAACTAACAAACCACAAAAAACCACAAATCACCTTGATTTTTGGTATTGGACCAAGCCAGAACTAAATGCTGAACAACCTAACTACACTAAATACATAAAAATTGATCTGCAAACACCTGCTCCACAAAGAACCTTGTCATTGCCAATACTCTGTGCACCTTACAAAGCCCACCCTAGGCAAGCTGTGCTGGGCATTCAAGATGGCAGGAGATGTCACTTGAGAATAGCTTGTTCCTCTATTCTCCATTACACCTCTTATGTTTGTCTCACTCTGTAAGCAGCTTCTTTGTACAAATTGGTGCCTGGGATCGATCTTAACATTCCTCAGTCCTGGAGATGCTAAAATTTAGTAGCTTTGCCTTAGGCACTAGCAGTGAAAGCCTCTGGGTGGTGTCCTGAAAGACCTAAAGTGGTCTAGGGCTTAAATGGCTGCCCATCAACTTTTCAACAGCAAGCTCCAATGAAACAGATGCCTATGTAATGAATCTTTGTTCTGAAGAAATAAGGATGGAAAACTGTTTCTGTGAAATTTTGTATCCAATTAGCTAAATTTATGGTACTGATTCCAGTGTATCTTAACAACTGTCTTACTGAAAAAAGGCCAATACAATTTACAGTCTTACTTTCAATAAACAGGTTGATTCCACTAGAAAATTAAATTTAGATAATCTTTTCTTGGTCTCCCAAATAGCCTCAAGTAAATAAACAGAATTTAAATTCAAAGGTCTACAGGGGAAGGACAGATTAATTTTGATGGAAGGTAAATATCTTAGGGCACAGCTGGACCCACAGTTTAATCTCTGAAACATCCTCACCCCAACATACAACACATTTCTAGGAAAATGGATATTTGCTCTTACATCCAAAAACCACAACAGCCAGTATAAAATAAAGTTAGAACTCTTGAGAGGCAGCAAAAAAAGTATCAGTAGCTAATAATAGTCATTATAACCAAGGGGTTCTAAGCACATATATATCATGGTTTAACTCCAGCCAGCAACTAAGCCTCACCAAGCCACTCATTCATACCCTCCTGTTGGAATAAGGAAGAGAATCAGAAGGGTAAAAGTGACAAACCTCACGGGTTGAGACAAAGACAGTTTAGTAGGTAAAGCAAAAGCTGCACATGCAAGCAAAGCAGAACAAGGCATGCATTCACTATGTCACACTGGCAGGCTAGTGTCTTGGGAAGAGACAAAACACCGTAACTCTTGAGTTTCCACCCCACCCTTCTTCTTCCCCCTCCCTACGGTCTGGGAATATCCATCCCTAGGATCAGCTGGGGTCAGCTGTCCTGGCTGTGTTCCCTCCCATCTCCTTGTGCACCCCCAGCCTCCTTGCTAGGGGGTAGGCTGAGGAACAGAAAAGGCCTTGACCCTGTGCAAGTGCTGCTCTGCAATAACTGAAATATCCATGTGTTATGAACACTGTTTTCAGCACAAATCCAAAACACAGCCCCAGAGCAGCTACTGTGAAGAAAGCTAACTTCTATCCACCCAAATCAGCACACCACCATAATCAGAAAAGATAATAATTACCTGGCCACAGTGAACATACAATGCAAAGACACGCTACCTAATAATGCAATTTTGAATGAAGATAGTATTTCTTCCTCAAACCCTTAGCTTTGCTTTGTATCCTGAACTCCAAAGAGAATGTACTCAAAGACACCCATGGCAACAGAAAGTCCAAGGACAACACAAAGGAGGAAGAAAAGATTACACTTTTTCAGGCTTTTGAGAAGTATAGTAAATGAAAATAAATACAGATATATGTAAAACAGCATTTGTAAAGACAGACTGGTTTCTGACTGTAGACAAAACAGTAGGAAATGGGCTTTGTTAAATACATGTGGAATGTGGTACTCTCAACAGGCTGGCTACAGATTAAACTAATAACTTCTAAATAAAATGGCATGAGCTTCAACATCTTCAACTAAAACATCTGACTTCTTTGCCAAAGCTGCAAGACACCCAGCTTCTGCATACATCCCAGACCTTCTTTATGGTTTAAAATGGTACAATACTCCTTCTACCTAAACCATCCAAAGCCCTGAAACAGAAAATCAAGCATTAATCTAAAAAAAGCCATGGCTCATGGCAAAACCATCAGCAAATTTTTTTCACTCATATCTGTACTTTTTTTCTTTTATTTATATTTCATGAACCAAAACCTTTTCTGAAGTGTATAGGCTGGTAATCCATATTGTATACATTCTCCCTGGCAATCCAGAGTATTTTCCTGAATGCTATTGGCAGCAAAGAAATTTCAGAAATATTTTAAAACTTTTGCATTTTAAAAAGTAACGAAGGGGGAACCCATGGAGTAAACTCAAAATTCTGCAGTGCAATTTTCTACTCTGTTTGCACACGAGTGGCTGTTAGTCGCTGAAAAGTACGATGCTGCACCCCCTGCACACCACCTTTGGAGTCTTTGTGGTAATCCATCTGCCACAGTGGTTTTCAAAATCTCTTTCACCACCAGCATCAGACATCATCTCCTGCAGTTTGTAAAGAAGCAAAATTTTGACTCTTATCCAATTCTTTAAGTCATAAAACTAAATGGTTCAAAACCAAAACCAGGCTCTCCTTGGCTGAAGTGACAAAAAGTGGAGGTTTTTTTCTCCTCTCTCCTCTGAAGTATTTCTTGGGAATGCTATACACAAATACAGAAACTATGTACTTACCACACTCAGACTAGACCCGAAGCATATTTCAGTCACAGTAATATATACAAAAGAGCATATAAGAAACATACAAGATTTTATCAAAAATGTTCATGTAAGATGTTGCCTAAAGCACATTTTAGTATATCAACAAAAGTAGCAATTATAATGCAGTTTCCAAATCTATGAATATTATTTATTTTGCTGTTTTACTATATTGCTTGCTTTTTGCTCACAATGCTTTTGTTCTATATCCATGTATGGGTTAGAAACACTAGAAGGCATAATTCAATCCTGTGATGTAAAGTAACTGCAAATCTACATTGTCAATTGGAATAGCAAAAAAAATTCAATATCCTTTCACATTTGCCATTCAGGAACATCATCAATCCACTATTTTAGGTCAGTAAAAGCTCTATTTGTCAGTTTATCCCCGCTAGGTGACTAAATGAACATTTAAAGGAAAACAATCTAATTATCTTGATCTCCTCCCCTGTAACATCTAAATAAACAAGCCAATCACTGGACCAGAATGAAAATTACAACTCATGAATTAAAAATAAGAAATTATATACAGTATTTTGAACAATGTATGTACAGCAATCAGCTGACAGACTTGGAAATTTATTTCAGTTTTAAAATTTCTGGGGAAGGTATTATGAAGCTGATATTCAACAGAACAGTCCATCTCACAGTCAAGCCCAAAACAAGGCACTTACTAATTTTCTTGATTATACTTGAAAAATATATATAAGGCAATGCAGTTACATTCTGTAGTGCACAGGTTAAGCATTATCACTAGTTTCCCAAAATTTTCAGTGTGAGTTATACCTGACACTTGAAACAATGGTCTTGACATGTATCAGAACCTTCTTTTTCTTTTTAACTGCAAAATGAAATATGAAGTTCTATAATTCTCCATAGAAATGACAAAGACAATAAAAATTTTAATAATTATCACAAAAATAATTACATTAATGTCATGCATTCCTATACATGCTTGGTGTTGCAGCTTCTGTCTATAGACAGAAATTACTGCATCATGGCCAGATCTGAGCAATTCATCCCAGGCACTGTTAGGCTCTCAGAGGGTGGCTAGTGGGTGACTCAGAAGTTAGTTAGCCAACAAAGAGCATGGTAAAATTGCATGAACACAGCTTAACAGTGCCTTGTTAATGCAACTAAACAGCTTCTACCACATAAGCAGCTTGTTTAGTCATAGCTCTCCCTATCCGGGGCAGCCTTGCACTGCGAAGGCATATGGCTAACGCTTGGTCAATGCAAGTGATGTTGGCAATCTGTTTGATCTGTAATGTAAACTAAGAATGATAGTGAAGTTCTGATTTCAAAACAGCACTCAAAATTGAACTCATATTAGCCACATGGGTCTTTACAATGGAAGTACTACTAAAAGTTCTCAAGTGCTTTAACATTCAGTGTGCATTTCTATGCAACACCAAACGGGAATAGAAACACCCGCAGTTTGCAGCATCTCCTCATCTCCATATGCTATTAATAATATGGTAAATTTATAAAATTGTGAAGATGCATATATAGAAAATAAATTCCAAGGCGAGCAAGTTTAACATTCCCTAAACTCCACAGTTTTGTGGGAGTCTTTGTTTTCAGTCTGAGAACACCTCTGTAGTTAATTTTTTAAAGGAATATCTCTAAGCCTAATGCAGTCAAAATAAGGGTCTAAATCAATAAGCCAATCAGTGGCTTACCTAATTAATATGTCCTCTGTGGCAGGCAGTGTTTGTTTCTTGGTGCTGAGATAGATACATCAGAGGAACATGAGCTGGTCACCCAAGGAGCAAAGTGTTGTTGCAGTTTGGAAGCAGCACAACATTTTTGTTAAATATTTAAGAAGCAATCACTTGCTTTTCCCCAAAAAGCATGCCCCAGGAAGCATTCAAGTGATCGCACTGGAGATAAATGTAAATATAGAAGAAGGTAGAAGAGAAACTTGGACTGACTCCCTCAGTCCCAAACAAACACACTAACACAAGGCTAGTGGCTACTTTCATAAAATCATTAAGTTTGGAAAACATCTCCGAGATCATCAAGTCCAACCTTTGACCAAACACCACCTTGTCAACTAAACCACAGCACTAAGTGCCACATCCAGTTGTTCCTTAAACATTTCCAGGGATTGTGATTCCTCCACCTTCCTGAGCAGCCTGTTCCAATGCTTGACCACACTTTCAGTGGAAAAAATTCTTCTTGATGACCATCCTGAACCTTCCCTGGTTCAGGTCAGCTTGAGGCCATGCCCTCTTGTCCTGTCACTGTTTGCCTGGTAGAAGAGGCCAACTCCCATCTTGCTACACCCTCCTTTCAGGAAGTTGTAGAGAATGGTAAATTCTCCCGAGCCTCCTCTTCTCCAGACTAAACCCCCGCTCCCTCAGCCGCTCCTCACAGGACTCACTCTCCAGACCCTTCCCCAGCTCCGCTGCCCTTTTCCAGAGGGCCCCTCAATGTCTTCCTCGAGGTGATGGGCCCAGAACTGGACACAACATTCGAGGTGTGGCCTCACCAGTGCCCAGTACAGGGGAACAATTCCTGCCCTGGTCCTGCTGGTCACAATATTGCTGATACAGGCCAGGATGCCATTAGCCTTTTTGGCCACCTGGGCAGACACTGGTTCATGTTCAGCTGCTGTTTACCCGCACCCCCAGGCTTTTTCCCACTGGGCAGCTTTCCAGACGCTGTTCCCCAGTCCAGCAGCACTGCAGGGGCTGATGTGACCCAAGCACAGGATCTGACACTTCACCTTATAGAACCTTACACCATTGACCTCAGCTCAACAATCCAGCCTGGCCACATTCCTCTGCAGAGCCTTCCTGTCCTCCAGCAGATCAACGTTCCCATCCAACTTGGGGTCTCTTGCAAACTTACTGTGGGCGCACTTTATCCCCATGACCAGATCATCTGTAAAGATAATAAACAGGACTGGGCCCAGTACTGATCCCTGGGGGACACCACTGGTGACCGGCCGCCCACTGGATGCAGCAGCATTCCCCAACACTTTCTGGGTTCAGCTGTCCAGCCAGTTCTTAACCCAGCAAAGGGTACACCTGTCCAAGCCGTGAGCTTCCAGCTTCCCCAGGAGAGTGCTGTGGAAGACAGTCTTGAAGGCTTTACTGAAGTACAGAACTTTGGAATACCGGAATTTGCTTCAGAGACTCCCACCTTCCCAGAACACAAAGGATTTCTTTGAACAGACAATCTCTTGAGAGCTGGATCAGGAACCCAGAAGCCTTTACTTCTCTTAACTCACCTTCCCTTTCAGTTTACCTGAGACTGGTCCCATCTCCCAGAACAATACAGGAAAGCAAAAATACATTTAACATGACATTTTCATTGCCCTTATTACCTTACACTTCATGTCTGTGCTTCTCTAACTTTAGAGCTCTATGACGCATTTTAAAATGGGAAAATCAAGTTGCCTGACTCAGAACCGAAATATGAACCCGTATTTGCCACGGCTCAGGCCAAAGCCCAAACAAGTTGGTTACTACGTATTTTTTAGTTTGCACTGCAGACTTGTTTTGTTTACGTGTTTAAAATCCCAGCTTTTACTCTGCAAACTAATGAATATTTGTGAAACCTTGGAACTTCTTACACTGCAATTTTCTTGGGTTTTGCCCAGTCATAGAAACTATTTGTCAAATACATCTGAGAGTCTAGACCATATTAAAAGAAGCCTGATTATTACTAACCCCAGCTTGCACAGTTGTCAAGACAACAGTGAATATCATCATTAACAGAAACTGTTTCTAGCAAACTGGAAATCACAGTTGAAGCTTCACTCCCTTGTTCATATTATCCGAAACCATATGCAAATATATGAATGCAAAAGAAAATTCTAAATGAACTTCGGTATCTTTTATACCGATTCAAACAGATAAGCAAACTTTCTCTTTCCTTTCCCATTTCAAAGTACGAATAAATATGTTTAAATTTTCCTTTAATAACAAGAAGACTATACAAAAATACTCAGCTTTAATTTTCACTTGCAAAGCTTTCACACATACTCAGTCAGTGTTCACAAGACAGACCATATCCATATCCACCTACGAGTAGGATCCATTTACATATTAACACCTCACCAGCCTCGCTGATTGCTCACCACCTTAACCCACCATGGTGGCTTACCAACTCAGTTGATAAGCAAGCAATTGCAACACTAGATTCAGAAGGTTTCATTTAAAACACTATGGCTTAGTTTGTCTGACACCAGGCTCATGAAATGTACACTAGACACAGGTCTAAAACGCATGGTAACATATATGCAGTGTTCAAAAGCAATCTACCACCTGCTGAGTGGTGACACTACAGAGGGACCTGGACAGGCTGGAGGAACAGGCCTACAGAAACCACATTAAAAAAAAAAAAAAAAGAGAGAGACTTTGGATTTCTGCCACACTTCTCCTAAAAGTTACTTTATAATTTGAGGAGGCAGGGGCTTCATTATTGTGTTTGCCTAATTTTAAGACTCCTCAAGACTACTGTACCCTACTTCCCCAGAGGAATGCTTACTGTAGCACTCCACATTCTGGTTTCACCATCTATGAAAAGACTACCAGTGTCAGCCCTCAGCTTACACCACTTCCTCCTCCTCAAATACTTGTCGTCTCATAGCAGACAAACCAGTCTAAAAGCTCCTTTAAAATTCTAGATGAAGCTTTACTGATGATTTGAATCCAGATTTTTCTCAGTGATTACATATTAAAAACAAATTGAGCTTTGTTCAACAAAAGCTCAGTGCTCTTACTTAGGCAACCTGACATTATAGGTATATAGCTATATTTTTCTACCCAGTTACTACATAAAATACTCAATTAATTTATCGTATACACATTCAAGGTAAGCAAAGCAACAGTCTGTCCATTTATAAACTCCAATTCAAAAAACTAATGGATTTTTATTGTTTACTTCAGCTTTGCAGCTGCATTAAAGTATAGTAATAAATAAAACATTTGGAGTACATTAACAAAATAAGCAAAACATTAACCAAATTGAATGCTTTATGATTTTATGTGCAATCACAAGTAAATCAAATTCTTACAATACCACTCTCTATATACTGAATAATGGCAAACTACTATCAGCTCATTATCTCATTCAAAATCTAAAATAAATGTGCAGTAGAAGTAGAGAAAGTTCATAGGCTTTGTGATAATTTCAAAACCCTTCAGAAAGTTTATTTTGCATACATCTATATACATAAACAAGAAAGATAATTTTCATGTAATCCTTAATTTGAATACTGAAGAGCTGGAAACAGAACAAGACCCTTCTTGGATATTAGTATTTGTTTATGCAGAGCACAGTGATACTCACAGACTAGAAGTGTACTGAAACCCATACTAAATTGACCATTTTTCTCAAAGATGAAGTTAAAATGGAAGGTCTCATTCCAAACAAGAGCACTGGGGGAAAAGGTTCATTGTATTTCTCATCTGGCAGACCAGTAGTACCACTCTGGGAAATCAAAGAGGGTTTGGGCAGACTGCCCACTCAACTTAAGGCTCATCTGAGATCCACATATATCCCCTTAGCTATCCAACTAGGATTTTTTGTTGTTGTTGCTTTCATGCCCACATGATTTTAGTGCTTTTGTGCAATGTGCAACCCTCTTCACAAGGTTCCCTTACCAAAAGGAGGCAGGTACCTCATAATACTGAGGTCAGGAAATCTATGTCCTCCCATGCCTGGTCCAATGTCCACTCTTGTCATGAAAAGGAGAAGTGAACTTTAATCTATAAAAATGTACCATTTGAATTACATATGTACAGATCATCTTGGGATCCAAACAGAAAAATGCAGCCACCCAGTAAATAAGGCGACAATTTAGCAGTTGAAAGAACTGTACAACCTAAAATAACAAGTGTCTTTTACACACATTTAGAAAAATATGTACACCTACATGCATATAGCTCTTTAAATTAACATTTTCCACCTTTCATGTGCCACTCGAGTATGTTATAAAAACACATTACAGTATAAATTCAGTAAGTCAGGTATTTTCTTTATCTTAAATCAAAAAAGCAACTAAGGAAACAGCCATTTAATGCTGACTGCAATTAAGAGAATTCCAGCATTGCACAATATCTGTCACACTTCACAATCAATAACTATTTCTCAGAATGGCTAGCAGAAATAGCCAGGATACAAATTTATGAGATAGTAAAGCGCTTTTGCACAGAAAAGAATCACAAGAATCTTCTAAACAGTCTTTATAACACAAACATGACCTTTGAAATGCCAAAGCTCCCCTTGCTATTCAATGCTGATCACCAAAGAGCTGCCAGCTCCCAAATTTTTAAAATATTATCCCTGCCGAGTCATGTATTGCAAAATGTCGCAAACCTGAACACTGTTACAGGACAGCAGCAACTTGAAATCCAATTTGTTGGAAATACTGAAGGTAGCTTCATGTGCCAAAAATTCCCCAAATCTTTGCTTTTAATCACTTTCCATTTATTACATGCAAGATTTAGATACACCGATGACCGACCACACTGGGAGAAAACCCTAAACGTATGAAGCAAAACGAGCATAAAGCAAAAATCACAATTAGAAAGGTGAATGAATGCCATTATTTTTACAGCACTGGTAGTTGAAATGTTCAGCATACTTGTAGGTAAGAATATGTTTTCAAATGGTCAGTGCATACGAGAGAAGAGCATCATGAGCATAAAGACATAAAGTCAGAGTTGTGCAAATCAAGTCATTCATACACATCCATAAATTTAAAGAGATTATGAACACAGTCAAAGCAAATAGGTGTATTTATTTTTTAAAGTAGATTCTTGGGGAGGGGTTGTTGTTGTTTTTACTTTTTACTGCACTGGTTCAAGTGTAAGAAGTTATTCTCATATCAGGCAAGTGAGATGAAGCACTATGTTTGCATCATTACATTTTACTATCCAATTTCAAAATCTTTAAAGGTGCAGCTTACTATAATTTTCTGATTCACAGACAGTACTATAAATAACATCTTCCTGATTATTCGGTGAGTTACTTTAGAAAATCTGCCTTCAATTTCACTACCTTTCAGCATAGTAATCACTCCCTTTTCCAGACACTATAGCTGGCAAGTTTCTTTAGAGTCCTGTACCCAGATATTCTGCAGTGCAAGTAAGGATGGCAGATAATTCATCTTCTGACTAATTTTAACCTCCTCTAATAAGTATTAAGTGCAACAATATGAGGATATTAAGCAAACTATACATCTCTACAACATATAATGGACCACACAGATTTTTACATTCCGTTACCAAAACCAAAATCATGTAAATCTGGTGATAAAATCAGAGTACACAGGAACTATATAAATAAAAATCAAATTCAATTTAAAGCAAATACAGGTTTGTTCAAACACCATTGTACAATTGCTTTAACACTTACAGAATTTAGATGAACAATATTTTCATTCACTCACAGTTTAGTATAAATATAAAGCAAGGCACCCCCTAAGCATTTTAAATAACAAATTAAACATTTACATTTTTTACTGTGCAGTCAGGCTTAACATTTATGCAGCTTCAAAACCAAAGTACAGCCTCAAGGGAAGCCTCTCCACTGACAAATTAATACCTTAGAGAATAGAGCTGAATGGTGGCAATGAACTCATTTGTTCCCCCAATAATGAAGAATGACTCTTTCTTTACCACATCTGTGACTGTTGCTATGGTGACCCAGACTTACCTCATTGCTTCTCGAAGTGCTCCTCGCTCACTAAGAGTCGTGTGCTTGATGTCATCAAAATTATTTTCCAGTTTCTCACAGTTCTGCAACAAATGGACATAGCCATGTATAGGTCTTAAACAGTTCATTGTACATGTATTAACAGTATTCAACATCACGCAAACAAAACTGATTCATATTACGTTACCTCAAATTATGCATTCTGTTCTAATTACATGGGAGTCATTAAAAAGACATTGAGAACTCAGAATTAAAGTAAACATGAATCTTATTATATGGTTGTCATGGAAATCATCTTATAAATGTTCCGTAATGAAATTTATAGAATTTTTACTTTTTCTTCTTTAATTTTTTTTTCCCCATTTATCTCTATGTGAGGCTACAATGCTACTATACACACAGGAGAACAGAAATCTAAATGAGTGTTTTAGAATTATAATAAAAGTTATAAATGTTGTCCCAATGTAACAGTGTTGTTGGAAAAAAACAGTCATATTTCATTCTTATTTAATTTTTAAAACATAACAGAAATTGAAAAGATTAATTGTTTACAGACACCTCAACCACAATGTTTTTTTTCAGATTAGAGTTCACCAATATTTCTAAAAGTAATATGAAACCAACAATTTTGTCACAATAAATGAATTAAAACTTTGATATATTCTGTAATTTATTACTAAATGTGTGACTGGTTTCATTACTTCAGAGCACTGATCCTTTTCTTCTGCTGCCACAAAGACAGTAAAATTGATTCAGAAGATGCTGGGAAGTGCAGTAATTTGTGTCTGTGCAAAGTGAATCTGAAATACCAGCGAACAAAAATTCTCTAATCATCTGCATCTTCCATAGGATTTTTATATTCTCTCGAGGCTTAATCAATACAGGAGGCTTTTAGGTTACCCCTGTCTTCCACAACAACTTTCTCCAATACCAAAAGTTACCTCTGGGAGGCATAATTTTGCCATATGGGTGTAAAAGAAACAAGTTGCAAGCAGAACAGTTCCTATTGCTAACAACCTCAAAGGCAGGATTGTCAGGCTCTGTATGTAGCCATAATTTTAAAGAAATTATGGACACTATTATTTGGTCACATTGCTTTCATAGTATTTAATAAGTGAATTAATTTTTAAGACCACATCTTAAAACTAGTTACAATAAATACAGTAAGAGTTACCTTTTGTTTTTTCTTTTTTGCATTGATTCTTTATTTTTATAATTACATTCTATCTGAGGCTACAAAAGCATCACTGTAGAGGAAATTATTAGATTCTTGTAAATGACCTAGCAAGATATTTTAGCTTGTCCAATTAACATTTAAACTATCATTATTTTTAGATAAGATTACAGACCTTTTAATACAAAGTTTTAATGTAATAATACATTTCTGAGCAGAAAATTTAACAGAGCTACACATATTTGGATCTTTTGACATCTTTTTTCTCCTTTGTAAAAAACTATGTATGTCACAGTAATTCTTCTCCCATGGTTAATGTGATTTTTTTGTTTGTTTGTTTGTTTATATTATCATCAGTTGTCCTTTGCAAAGCAAATTCATACTCAAAGAGTCAAAGGGATTGCAAAATAAAGATATGGAAGCTGTATAATGAAGTATTCCATTATTCAGATCAGCATACACTGACCTTCAGCTCCAAGCACGCACAGGCAGGCCAGTCATTTAAAATAGATAAAAGAAATCCAAATCAACAGTACTAATCATTGAAGGATCCTCGATGCATCAATACTAAGCTAAAAGTACCTATGCAAGCAAAATTAAACTTCCCATCCTCCAGGAAAATAGAAGCCAAAGGAAACATAATCTGGAATATTGCTCCAAGGACAATGTTTTAACAATCCTGTTTCCAGCACCTCAGGACAGGTTCAGAAAATCTGAGCCTCACACAATTCATTCCTGACCTTGTGATATAAAGCATGTAAAAATGACAGACAATCCAAAGCAGATTTTTATCAAATACAACTAACTTGTCTCAAGACTGTACAAGTTAAAATAACTGGTCCTGTCCATGTAGAAAATGCTGAAATGAGTAAATTCAGTTGATATTTCTTTGTCTATATAGACTATACTGTATTAATTGGATGAAGGACAACAAAGGTGGCCCATAGCTAAAGAAAATGCTGTGATCATTTAGCCTTAAACACAAAATACTCCATATCAACTATACACCCAATGCAAAAATGAACAGATAACCCAGAACAAAAAAAAATGGAAAAAAAATTACAGACTCAAAGAATAGATGATGTACCAATTCACTTGGCAAGAAGATGAACTTACTTCTACCATTTCTGAGAATTGTTTCTGCACAGAATCTTCCTCAACTACTTCAGCCAAATAGCTCTCATGCAAGGTACAGCAGTTGGAGAGTCACTAGGAGAAAATGTGCTAAAACCTGAGCCAGAAGCAAACTCATGAAAGAAAATGACCTCACAGGACCATGTCATCAGTTACTGCATACATACTGAACAGGAGAGTACGCAAATGCTGATCACACCCACGGCTTTTCCACTCATCCAAGCATGCCTGATCCTCTCAGAGGAAGCAGAAAAGGGTGTCTGAAATATCAAATGCAGGCATAGCTACAGGTGCATAGATGGCACTTCATGTGTCTGAGTATCAGTTCACATGCGATACTTGTAGATCATCCAAAAGGATATCAGTTTCTGAGAAAGGCTACCAATACCAGTGAAATTGTAAGCATGAGAGTACTCTGAAAAATATGTCTGGGAAATGAGGAAATTTCAGTAGACCATGACCAGGGTGAGCTTTACATTCTGAAGTAGCAAAAACTGAGCTCATTTGATTATCCGTGCTATCAAATAACTCATATGTATAAACATATTGCATAGGGCAGTATATTGTGGGCCACAATATTTCACAGACTTAAGTATAATGAGCAATTCAAGTCCAAGGTGTTTCATTTTGAGCAGCAGCTAAAGTAAAAAATTAAATTGCAAGCAGTGAAAAAATTGCTTTTGGTGGCTCACTGCCAAGTGATTTTTTTTGGGGATATAGATACAGTCTAGAAGTTTTAACTCTATGATTCAATAATTATATAGCAATCTATATGTTATCCCTTTTGGTAGATCTATAGTTCTGTATGATACTGAATTAAATATCGCCCTTGAGAAGTCTGGGAGGAAAAATAAGTAGAGAGTTGCAATTAGGGACATGGTCATCATAAGTTGAAATACCATTACGTGTAAAAATGCCACAGAAGTCTAAATGCTGCTTCTTATAGGATTCTAGGATAAATACTTGGAATTTTTTTAGTGTACCAAAAAGCAAGAGTGGGAAGCAAGTATTGATATTTTATATATAAATAAATGGCTTATTTATCATATGAGATCTTAAGCTTCATGACTAGTTAAAAATGGAGATGTAGGCTGGATATCCACAACTATCTGTGGCATCACACACAGCATACTGGTAAAATGTATAATCAGAAATGAGAAAGATGACTAATGAGTGTATCTTCGAAGATGAGGAAGAAGGAAGATTAACGAACAAGTTGAAAAGTTTTCCTCTCATAACCACAAAAATACAACTTTTTCCTGCTACAATTTATTTTTGTTAATAAAATAAACTCCAAGCTCTGGGAGCAAAGACTATGTGCTCGCAATTCTGTATTTTCAGTTAAGTGACAAGGCCAAAATACTCTGACACTGACTGAAGTAACAATCTAGCTCAAGTAAGAATAGAAATAAAGAAACCGTCTAGTTTTAAATAAAAGCCTCGGATAGTCTGGCAAAAGTGAAGTTACACTTTTTAAAACCCATCTCTCAACATTCATCATCTTAGGTTTCTTGCATATGTTTCTGTCTTAGATGAAAAAGCTTTCTTTGTTGACTTACTGGAAAAGCAATTCTTCATTTGGCCCCTTGGGTCAAATGAAGAACTTTGCGGAAGTAGCTCAGAAACCAACTGCAGTCTATTGCCTGGTGTCACCAGTGAGCATCTCCTAAACCACAAAAGCACTTCTGCCTCTGCTCTGCCACAACAGGAGCAAGAGTCTTCAGAAGACCATAACTCAAACTTGCTCATTCTGTGATACAGTAGGGCTAAATATGACCCCACTTCCACTGAAATCAACCGTAACTCCTCTAACCATCAAAACAAGAGTGAGATCACACTAAGCCATATCTTGCTACTTTAAATCTATCCTGAAATACTTTACAGAAGACTTTCAAAATTACAGATAATGTCTCTACACACATTTTGAGATAGTTGAGAAATAACATCTTTTGTACTGACAACACCGTAAGACCTATTCTAACGCAGCCTGCACCACTGAAGTAGATCTCTTATCCTCGTTGATACACTGCCAAATTAAAAGCCCTACTTGAAACACCATCTCTCTCATCTGTGAAAAAGGTTTTTAAGGTAAGTACTAGGCTTGCTGAATTCTTGGAATTTGTTGCTTCCACACGGTTTTAGAACGTTTTCTTAGCTTGAGTAAATCTCACATTTTTAATGTCAAACATTCTGTGTATTAAACATAAGGAATGTATAGTAATTGAAAGACAGAACAGCTCTCAACTGTACAATTTTTTATTTACTATTTCCTACTGTTTATGCAGACAAATTTAATTTATTAAGTGTATTTGTACCTAGATTTCTGAGTCCTTAGAACGAAATAACCTGGTCCATATTCTGCAGGATTTAGTAGCTCACTCTGATATTTTAATTCATTATGTTTAAGGAGGTAGGTTCCAACAACAGATTACCAAAACTGTTGGGGACCTATAGAATCTACTGTAAATACCTACATCCCGTACAGATTCAGCAAGAAGATTGTCAAATTTTGGTCCAAAAAGTCCCTAAAACTTCAAGTTCCACACATGCTACAAGGGTGACCACATTAGCTAGCTCTTCTGCAAATGTTGGCCATACTGCAGAAGTGATCTTCTTTAACAAAATTGTAACAAAATTTGTTGTACTTTCAGGGGACTTCGTAAAAAAGTGTAGAGAGCTGCTTTTCATATTGATCTTCTTATCAATATATATGAAATCTTAACACAAATAATTCCTTATTCTAGAAATGTGAATTATTTATCAGCAGAAAACTTCAGAAATAACTAACTTGTGTTTTATAAACCTAAAGCAACGCTATAATAGTAATCTAAACTGTAATATATTGCTGCAAGGATAATTATTAAGGGAAAACACAGCTGACATTTTCTGATTTATGCACACAATCAGAGATGGAGTCCAAGGACTGTGACATAATTATCTTCATGCTTACAATTTTTGTAAATCTCTTGACAGAATTTTAGCTAATTTTAAAATGCCTTCTGAAGATTAGCACTTAAAACTGTTGGGGAAAATAGCACAATTTATTAGCAAGGGTATAATTGTAAACCTTCCAAATACTCATTGTGAATATCATTTAGACAGTAACTCCTGCTTTAGCAGCTGGTATATAAGACTCCAGTTTATGGAATCTTGAAACAACAGAGAGAGTAGAATCTAATTAAACAGGATTACATGCCAAAAAAAAATATTAAAAACAGACTAATAGTCAATTGTTATGAATTTGAAATAGTACATCTACTTCTTTTGATGTGAACTGTGCTTTATTTCAATGAAACCTAAATATTCTTAGCAGACTCCTCTCTTGATTTGGAACAGACTGTCTTTCTACACTGAAACAACACAAAAAGCTAAATGGTTCCATTGATCTTCTCTCACAGACTTAAGCACCCATCTGCTATAGGGTAAAATGACTTACAAATATTGCATTTATTTTAATGTTATTCAAGAACCAATAGCTGTATTCCATACAGGAAGCCTCCTGAAACTGTCTTCATACTGAGCAACTAAACAAAACTGATGCCATTTGCAGAGGGCCCTACCTTAAGAGCAGTCTTAAAAACTAAACACGTAAAAGGACTGTTTGATCCTATCTGTAACATATGATGATCTTTGCAATATCTGCTTACTAAATTCCTTCTTCCTATTTGTTGTGACTCATTCTCAAGGGGTTCTTTTTCCAAAAAGGGGAAAAAAGCAGCTTAAAACTGCAAACTGACCAGCTGTTCACAAAGGAAACACAGATCCTTTTAAAAAAAATTTTTAAATACACACATATTTCTAATATCTGCAGAAAGTATATTGAGCCCTCAGGTATTTACACAACATTTGACAGCATGCCATTCACAATACATTCGTTATAACAAATTTTCATTACGTGATACAGCCATATTGGCCAGACAAGCTCTTAGAAAAATATAGATATTAGTACATCCAAAAAAGCTGAATTCCAACAGAAAACCAGCCTAAGTGGTAGGAATCAAATAAAAATCAATAGAAAAAAATCATTGAATAGAATTGTGGGAGGCTTTAATCAATGCCTTATTAGCATAACCATGTTTGCTTTCTCAGAGTTTTTTTGGAGGTATATTAATTTAAGGCACTTATAAAAAACAGCACGCATGCAAACTCAAGAACAAGTATCACATTTTCTCCACAAATGGGAATATACTGCTAATACGGGATTGATACCAGGAAATACTGATGCATGTGCTATTTTCTGAAACTGCAAGTGTGGTGTTTTGTTAATAATTACCAGAAATACTGTTAATGCAACTGGAAATTCTGAAATGAAAGCAGAAATTTTGGATTTTTTTAACTCTTTCCAGTTTAAAATACGGCACATTTAATCCTTAAAGACGGGTAATCATATAGAAGTTAATTACTTGTTAAACGTAGTTAACACTTTAGTTTGCAATTTTACTGGGGCTGTGAAAGATGTTCAGTTCTGAGATGGCATTCTGCTAACTTCCTTTTCATGCTGTTTCACGCACAAATTTCAAGTGGCAAATTTATCACAGCCTTCATGTTCACATAAGGGTATGGTATCTTGCTTGAATTCAACCTGCTGTTGTCAGAGCAGATGCAGACACCACGTGTTTTGGCAATGGGTAACACATCAGATAGTAGTGATACAGGGAGGGTGAGAAAAAACATTCTGAAAGGACCAAGCATGTAACACAAAGAACAGTAGAGCAAGGAACTCAAAAGAATAAAGAGCTACAAAAGATATGCAAGAAACCAGAGGCACAGCTGGAAATAATAATGGAGCAGAGAACACAGGTGATGCCACTAACTAGACAGGACAATTTATAATGCTCCTTCTCTTGTGACTCAGCTTTAAAAGACAGAGAAAACTTTCAGGGAGGAAAAAAAAATAAAAGGAAAACCTTTGCCTCACTCACATTTTTCTTTCTCTTCTTAAAACAAATGTTAAACTTAATCAGTAGATGAATGAGAAGACTTGGCAACAAGCTACTGGTCCCTCTGCATCTGAAGGGACACTTGTAAGACTGCTTCCCTTTATGGGATAGTGTTCTGTAGCAGGGAACAATATACATCATGTCTTAAGAGTATCAAAAGCTTCATCTAAATACAGTTTCTTTTTTAATGTGGCTGTAGTCCTGCCTTTTGTCTCTTGGAGACCCTAATATTCTCAACATGAATTTAAAATCTAATTCTTTAAGAGCATGAAGTTTAAATAAAGAGACACAGGCTCTTCACAGAATTTCTAAATATACTATTTCCACTTGATAGTGAAAATATAACTAATGACTAAGAAAAAAAACATCCCAAATGCTGTACTCCCTTCCCCTCCTATTACTTTCACATACCTCAACCCTGCTTGCTTTTCTCTTGGGATTCTTTACTCTGCTTAGGCAAATATTCCCTTGACTCATTGAGATTAAATAAAATGAGAGCATGCAGGTAAAGACCAGACTCATATTGAGAATTAACATTTACAGAGCTCATAACCTGGGAAAAAAAGGAAGAATCTTTAAAAGGTAGGTAGAACTGTACTCCTAAGGAACAGATTATGTTCTTGACCTTCAACAAAGAGCATAAGGAAACACTCATACCCAAAAGCCCTTGCTCTTTTAGAACCCAAATGACCAAGAATTTAAGGAATTAACCCCACATATTTGAGAGAACCTACTTACAGGATACCTCTTATTTTTCATGCAATAGATAAAGAATTATCAAATATAAAAGTTTTTTAAAAATTGAATTTATAATTAAAGGCGTAAACACCATCCTGAAACAGTATGGTCCTGTCTTATGTAGTGGAATAAAAGCAAATTATATGTAACAGGTTTGCTTCCTCAGCCCAAGATGCCACCTCTCATCTCTTACATGGCACATTTTATTGTCCAACAGCAGTATTTTTCAGACAGGCTACAACAAAACATTTTCTTTCATCTTGCTGTTGCCTCAATTGTAAAAAAAAATAAATAATAATTTTCCCAACAAGTTCTGCAGAAACTAATCTGCTTTAGCTATTTCTCATGGCTTCGCATAAGATTCTTGCCAAAAAAAAACTGCATTTGGGCGGGGGAGAGTTAATTTTCTTCATAGCAGCTGCTCTGGGGCTGTGTTTTGGATTTCTGCTGAAAACAGTGTTGATAACACAGCGATATTTTAGCTATTGCTGAGCAGCACTTACACAGCATCAAGACCCCAAGCAAGGAGGCTGGGAGTGCACAAGGAGTTGAGGGGAACACATCCAGAACAGCTGACCCCAACTGACCCAAGGGATATCCCAGATCAGATGGAGTCATCATCAGCACATAAAGCTGGGGGAAGAAGAAGAAGGAAGGAGGTTCAGAGTGGTTCCTCTTTGCAATATGGTTTAGTGGGTGGTATCTAGTTGAAGGTTGGAGTTGATCATCTTGGAGGTCTTTTCCAACTTTAATGATTCTGTGATTGGTGTTTGTCTTCCCAAGTCACCATTATGTGCAGCTTGGCCTTCCTGGACGTGGCTGAACACCTGCCTGCCACAGGAAGTACTGAATGTATTCTTTGCTTTGCTTGCATGTGCAGCTTTTGCTTTACCTGCTAAACTGTCTATGTCTCAACTCACAAGTTTTCTCACTTTTACCCTTCTGATTGTCTCTCCCATCCCACCAGGGGGGTGTGAGCAAGTGGCTGTGTGGTGCTTAGTTGCCAGCTGGGGTTAAGCCACAACAGCAAGGTCATACCAAGGTCCGTCTCTCCTGATCTTACAGATCACCTAGATTGTATCTATGGACAGTTATAGAAACATGTGCACCACCCCCTTCCATGTGTGCTCCTAATTCTCCCCAACATCTAAAAGACTTACATAAAATAATATTTAATTCCCCCGGAAAGAGCCTGAAGAGTTGCTAAATACAATGCCAACATCTGAGTAACTGGTCACAGTACCAAAGGATTAGACTCATATAGAGTGAACACTGTAGGATTTATGACTTCTGGGCTCCAAGCAACCCAGTGTTTCTGTCTGGCAGAAGGAGTGGGGGAAATCCCATTCTCTGCTTAGCTTAGCAGAAGAAAACAGCAACATGTGAAATACTTCACTGCTGTGACTAAAATAAGTCCACAAAAAATATTACTAAGATACCACCAGGTATCTGACCAGGTGAATTATGCAGAGAAGAGTATATACACTTCTATTCTGGCTTACCGTGTTATCTAAAATTAGGATTGCAGCATCAGTATCACATTGCTACTTAGGTAGCAATGAAACAAAGCAAAATGTGAAATTGACACTAAATTTCCTCAGAGGAATAATTGGAAATATTCAGCTCACTTGAGAAGTATCTATCCAAGTCAATGAAATAAGTATTAGGAAAAAGGCTGCAGAGAGTAAATCACGACCCTTGTATCGAGACCTTGGTGCAGCTGGGTAACATGCTGGCATTTTGTTCCAAATTTTCCATCACTATCATTGTTCATCAAAGCCAGAAGAATTATTTGACTTTAAATAATCTGAAGTTCATTCATGAACTATGGACACTGGTATGCAAAACCCCAACAAAATGTTACCTCAGCTCTTATGTTTTTAACTGTATGTTAACTCAGAAGTAACTGTAGATGACAGGAGATGTGTCATAAGCAGATATATAAGTGAGTTGACAAATCACATATCTTTGGGAAAAAAAATAGGCTGTAATTTCTGCTCTATTTCCATTATCTTTGAGATTCAAAAGACATGTCCTTGTGCTGAGATGTCCACAAAAGCCAAATATTTAAACACATTATATATTAATTGCCATCTAAAATACCTAAATATGAGAGGAACGTTTCCTATCTTTTTCTTTCTGTTTTCAAATCCCATATAGAAAAATAAATTGAGAAAAGACTACTATAATTATAAGCATTCTTTACTGTGCTTAGCAGTGACTCGTATCTCGTACCTTATTGCAAAAGATACAGTAACACAGAGACCTCAGACTCTGTAATATATACAGTCAGAAAAAACAAATGGAAGTGCAAAATGAAAAAAACAAGGAAAGCAAGAATAAGAATGCAGAAAGAATCACCAAGCTGTTTAAGAGTCAACACAACTACCTATTTTTAAGTATCATGCATCAAGCCAAGTTAGTCAAAACAAAAGCTTACACTCATTGCTAAGAAGGCGGAAAGTCAAGTCTCGGTGGGGAGGGTGTGGGAAAGGAACAACAAAGTAGGACAGTACAAACACTTAAAATGCTTTTTTCCCTCTCAAAAAAATACTCAGAAAATCAGAGGCAGGAGCCTATTACAATGGTTGCAGATCCTATGAAGTTACTGCCATCTGTTGCGCCATCTATTTACAGACACACAAGCATAATCAAAAATTAGGGAAAACTGCTCAAATGAGTGCAACCTTCTTTGAAGATACCATGCATGTTTAACAAGCTTTAGAATCTTCCAATAGAAATTTAAGAAAATAAGTGGTATGGATTTATTTTCTGTAAGAAACTACGGGAACAAGAACTTTCCTACACACAGACATGAACAGGACTTACGAGTAGCTACATCGTTCAGCAAGGCATTCAAAAGAGCATTGAGAGAATGCTGCTGTAATGCTTGTTTATTCACATGTAGCTTGAAAACAACATCCAGGATAAATATATTGCCTCAGGTCTCAGTTCCATTTACCAGGCTAGCGACAAGACCACTAACTACTCAATATCTCAGTATGGCACTATGCACTCTTCTAGTTCTGTGTTAGGGCCCTCCCCCGCCTCCGTGAGGTCCTGGGAGAGGGGCCCTGGGGGGAGGCACAGGGTTTCCCTCGCCCTTGGTCAGCCTCGGTCCCCATTGGTTGTTTTGTGTTCCCCTGGGCGGGCAAGGACCCTCCATGATTGCCTCAGCTCTCGGCAGAGCCCCGGCCATGTGGCTGGAGAAATAAACATCTCTGAAACATCTATCAAGAATTGGTCCATAGATATTTCTTTTCCACGGGACTTCTTGTCTGATACGCGTTGTAGTGTCCGTACTGTAACAAATGGTGGATAATTGCAAGCAGAACGATCCCCGATCCCTAAGCTACTGATTTGTGAGTAAACTCTAGAAACTCTGGATTTCTCTTCTTGTTTTTGTTTTGTTATTCCATATCTAAACTATGGAGGAACTGTGGAAAGACTCTTGGCTCTCAGAGCCACATATGGACATTTATCTTAAACTTGAAAAGATTCTTGAACAACGATTTGTAAATTTTAGCTTAATTCAAACTCAAAAGGAACTGAAACATTTCCTGGCATGGTTAAGAACTTTTTCTATGTTTCTTGGGATCTGATTCTTACCAAAGACTTTCGGAAGACTGTTTGGACACAGTTCATTTTTGAGTCAAAATATTTGCCAATGGAAGAATATTTTCACGAATATTATTTAATTACCGAGACTGTTGAGCAATGTCAGCTGTGTCCTTGCGAAGTTAAAACTGCTCCAGGGACTGTGGGACCCAGGCCACGTGGACCGAGCGCTCTGTGAGCAGCAGCGAGGCAGTTCCCGCGCGCGGGTGGAGTGACGTGAGCTGCAGTGTCGGCGGGATGAGGCTCACCGGGAGCCCGCCCGGCCCCGCGCAGCGCATGGTGGAGCGAGCCCCGTGAACGCCCGACTGAGAGGGGTGGCGCTTGGGCAGCGGCTGGTGGCAGTGGAGCGGAGCCACGCAGCCGAAACACACGCTGGAGCAGGGCGTGGGGGCAGGGCCATCGCTTGGGGGCCCGGCCAAGACATGGGCGTGGCCCAAGGCAGTGGCAGCGCAGCTGAGAGCAGAGGCGGCAGAGCACTGAGAGCTGAGCGGCGTGGCCCGACCTGGCCCGCGCGGCCCTAAATGCGACCCCGGGAAGAGCGCGTGGGCACAAGCAGCCCCGACGGCCCCAGCAGCCCCGACATCTCCAACGCGGGAGCAAGCGAAAGCGAAAGAGAAAGCAAAAACGCAGCGAGACAGAAAACAGCAGCCACTCCGAAAAAAGGAAAAATCACCGTAGCTAAGGTTTTAGGAATAGTAAAATGGTATAATGTTAAACAAGATTACGGTTTTATAACAGGATGTGACAACCAAGAAGACATATTCTTTCATAGAACTGCTATTAAAAAGAATAACCCTGAAAAATACATCCCAAGTGTAGGAGATGGGGAAGTTGTACAATTTGATATAGTGCAAGGAAAGAAGGGTTTACAAGCAGCAAATGTTACTGGGCCTGGAGGTATTCCTGTCAAAGGCAGCCGTTATGCACAAAATTATAAACAATATCCATCCCAGCAACTTCCCTACCCACAACCTACTTTCCCCTTTTACCCTATACCCAATATTAACCCTTTCCTAAGTTTACCCCATCCCCAGTTTATTCCTAATCCATTTTTCACCCCATGGCTTCCCTATACAATTCCCTTTCCCTACAACTCCTCTCCAATGCCAAGGGGGGGATGAAAAGGGGGAGGGAAGAAATTAAACCCTCTCCTACCTCAGTTTCCCCACAAAGCATACTCAGAGAGTCATGTCTCCCTTCTGTCAGCCTTAAGATGTTCCAGAGAATCTGTTTGGGCATTTAAAGACTCAGGAGGGTGGCTTGTTTTATTTTGAAACTGTTCTTGTTATGTTTATCCAGTTGTTTTCAATGTTAAGTTCTAAATTTCTTTTTGTTAAAAATAAACAGGTGAAATGTTGGGGTCCCTCCCCCTGCCATGGAGCCCTGGGAGAGGGGCCCTGGGGGGAGGCACGGGGTTTCCCTGCCCCTGGTCAGCCTTGTTCCCCACTGGTTGTTTTGTGTTCCCCTGCCAGGGCAAGGACCCTCGGGTCCCGTGATTGAGCAGTTCATCGGCAGATCCCCGACCATGCGGCTGGAGAAATGAACATCTCTGAAACATCTAGCAAGAATCAGTTCATATATATTTATTTTCCACGCCTCGTTGTTTGATACATTGTGTTGCAGTATCTGTACTGTAACAGTTCTGTGTCTCATTTACTATCTCCTGCAAGCTTTTTACTCCTTTGGAAGCTTCCATGTCTCAATCTGATTAGTTTTCTTCTCCCAAAACCTTATGGCCAGCCTTCAGACAGCTCAGGCTGCTGTATTCCCCTTCTTGTCAGTCTCTTGAAAATTGCTATGTTCAAGCTGAGGTGAACAATACAAGCATGCCCCAAAGCACTAGCCAAGCACCTTCCCAGCAATTCCCAAGCAATCAGGGCCATATGGAGCCAAGATACACCAGAAGAGAACTGCAATGCAAGACTCCTTGATTTGAATTTGGCTTAGCACTCTTTGGAGGAGTCTAATTCACAAACACTGCTCAAGACATTTGGGCCAGGTAGCACAGCTCCTGAGCTAATTAAATGGGTCTCCCAGCCAGGCTGTCTCTGTCACAGAATTTTCCTCACATTGCTACGCTATTCAAGCCTATAAATGGCTTCAACTATTGCAAGTGAAGGCCTTTTAGTTCCCTGAACACTGCACAGGACAGATTGCCCCTGCTTATTCTGTTTAACTTGGAGAGTATGAACAACCCACTCCCTCTATGCAACCAGCGCTTAACCTAGCACCCTGAGTATAATCACACACATTTTTTCAATAAAATGCAATAACCTAGTTTTGAAAATGTTATTTCAAAACAGGCAGACTGAATAATTTCTAAATAACACTGAAACTCTTACTTTAAATTATTTTTCCTCTCTGGGAAACATATTGGACTTATTAATCAGTCCCCAGCTCCTGAGTGTCACTGCTACTATTATATATGTGCAAATAGAGTAATAGGAATGAACAGGATGATGCAAATCAAAAAGAAACAAAAATCATCATTCTTTTAACATCATTACCGAATTTTCTCCCTTTTCTTCTTGAAGTCATTTTTATCTCTGATTTTTAATTCTTATTCCTATGCAGCAGTTTCCCTGTTTCCCTTGTGTATACACTGTTTGAGCTTTCAATTTTTAATTTTTCTTCAATAGTGCCCTATCTTTTCTTTTTTTTTTTCATAACTTGGGTTTTTCTCTCCTGCTCTTATTTCTTCATGCTTGTTTACTTTTTCTCCCCTAGTCCTTACTAATTATTTCATGTCTCTCAGTCATTTAATTATGTGTCATGGCTTTTGTTTTTTTACATTTTTATATTGCATTCCTTTATTCCACTCCTGCAGTTCTCTGATTTCTATGTGCTTGCTTAACTATTACCCAAATGGCTCCAAGCAGGACACACTCAAACTGAAGAATAAATAAATTAAAAGAAAAATACTATCTGTGGCCATGTGGTGTTGCCTAGCAACACCCTGTACCTCTCCACAGCTTTTCTAGAGCCCTGGTGGCAACAGAGCTTTTCAGACTTATTGCTACAAATATATGCAAGATCCTTCTCACATTGTTTGTCCATTCACTGACAAGTAAAAGCAGAGGAAAACATAAATGAGAAAGAAAAACTCCAGAGAAAGCATCAGCAACAGCACAAGAAATGGCCACCTACTCCGATGCACGCTGCCCTCTTGTCTCATGTACTCTGTAAAACACATGCAACTTTTATATTACTGCTGTTCACTAACACTACTGCTGTTACAATCTTTGAGAAACAAAATGTAAATAAGATTTCTTACGCAATTAAAATGTGTTAAATTCAACCAACTCTTAAATAGCTACTGTGGATGCATACCGCTGAGATTCATTGGCTTCTTCTGAAAGACACTAAATAAAATATAGTAGGTAGCCTCCAGATTGTGTAGAGTAGGAAAAATGGTCCAAGCATGGCCAAAAATATAATGGAATTATAAAAAAAGTGAAGTCTGTTCCCAAAATGTATTGAGTCAATATTAAAAGATTTTCAATATTTATAATTTCTAATTGCTTCAGATGTGACAGAAGTGAAAGCAAAATGAATCCTCTCCCCCCCAACCCTTTTCTTTTAAATGCAGGTTTGTGGGCTCAGTCTTCAAAAGTTAGAACTAAATGCTTATTAAGTCCACACTTCTCAAAGATTCAGCATTAGCTAGACTGAGTTTCAAAAATACTAAGCTAGTTTCACCGACAGTTGTTTTTTTTTGTTCCACAGCAGTGAAAGATTCCTTTCAACAACCAACTACCTCTGAGAAATAAAGTGGATGAAATGATGCTTATTCAAGGCACTAAAACTTTAAGGATATTTGGAGCATTGGAAGAGGAGTCAAAAACTAGAAATGCTAAAACAAAATATAACTACATAATTTAGCTAAGGTCAAACCTATGATGAAGCCCCACAAAATGATGAAAATGTTAACATTGTATTTCTGAAGGGCATCAAAAACTGGTGTTGTTGCTTGGAAATTTTATATATAGCTAAATCGGCCTCAAGGCAATTTGATGTCTGCATAGCAGAGCATCAGTAGCAAGTGAAAATAAAGCAGATCAGAGAGCACATACATTAAAAAGGTATTTAACAGCATCAATTTACATCTATCAGCTACAATTTGTTTCTTAGTCAAGACAGGCTGCAAATGAACCATATAGATAAACAAAAGGACAGAAACTAATATTCACAATTAACAATTGTGTACACAATTAACCTCATTCCCAAAGTAATGCTTGTAAAAATAAAAGGCTGAAGTAAGTTACACAGAATTGGCTAGAGAACACAGAAGAACCCATAGATCATACAGACCATAAAACAGATACAGGCATTGCATAGGCAAGCACTTAAAGTGCCTAAAAAAGGTTTCAAAACTTTATTTGGCTCCTGCACATACATGCAGAAAACCCAGTTTTAATTATACAATCAGATGCTGTTTTACACAGAAGTGTTTCATGACTTAAAATATAGAACAGAGAGGGCTCACTTAATCATTAGCCTTTCAACATTCGGGCTTAGTGTGCAGCCTTGTTTACTGGCCACTGTTCAGATCCTCACTTGAAGGCAGAACTATTTTTCCCCATGAACATTTCAATGACACTCATCATTATGTATCTGATGTGATTTAAAAGCAATTTATTCTACATACTATTAATTTTCCCTTTCACCAGGTACCAATTGGCATATTTGTGCTCAGGCACAAATACCTGAGCATGCTCAGATGCCACAGTCCAAAACATTAAAGCATACAGGAACTAAAAGTGTCAACTTGGACGATCACAGCTAACCTCTTGCTTTCACATTTAGTTCACATTCAGATTTTCTTACCCAGTTGATGGAACCATCACCCTCTGATCAGCTGGTATTTCTAAATCCTCTTCCTGCTTAATTCTAGCCATTAGGCTCCTAGTCATTCTCATCCTCAGCCCTTGGCTGTACAGCCTCCTAATTGCACTATTAAATTTATTCTTATCTTTTTTATTCTAAACTTCAGTGCCACATAGTTCTTTATGATGTTCTAGTCCCTTCTGTATTGACAGTGCCTGTCGACTTTCTTGTAACATGTTCCTAATATTTATGTCAAGCTCATTAATGAAAATATTAAATGCTATGAATCTGAAGACTGATCCTACAACAAGCTCTGCTAAAAGCCCAGCAGATCTTTTTTAAGCACTTCTCACTCTCATTTCCTCTCTAGCCAGTTCCTTTTCCATGCTACTATTCTAATCTAAGCAGATAACATTTCATTATTAATTCTCAAAAATAAAAACTCAAAACCCTTGTCAGTGTGTCACGATTAATCCATAAGAATAAAGCCCAATATGCCTATTCTATCTTCTTTTTACCTTAATGCATTTAATAAATCTCTGCTTCAAGATTTGTTTTCAAAGTTTTGCATGCTGCCGATATGAGACCAACAGAGTGAGAGTTGCCCATCAATTCTCTATCTTTTGACATACACAAACTGCACTGGCTATTCTTTAATCAAGTAACATAAGTTGCTCTACTACAAAGCTTGTAATTTCACATGTCAATTTTTCTGTGACACTTTTATGGGTGTTGTTCTGTCCCTTTGACTTCAAACACAAACCACTCCAAGTTTTCCTTCTGGCCTGTCTGGGGTAATTTCCACTTCTGCACTTGCCTGCCCATTAAGCCACCTCTTGCTTTACTCCCATTTTAGCAAAACTAGGACAACAATTTACAAAGACTTAAGACAATACCTAGAATGTTTAATCCTATCTTCACACTGACTTTGCTTGTTATTTTAGTTCTTTTCGTTTAAATAGCTTAAGAATCTTCTACTATTTGTTTTATATAGCTGAATAACCTTTTACTATTTGTTTTAATTTCTTTCACCCAGAGTGACTCAGCTTGACTTTTGAAAGTTCTCATTTTTTCCTCTGTATTTCCTGCTTTGCCAATCAATCCCATTTTTTTTCAACTCTGTATGGGTAATCCTCATAGTCCTAATATTCTTTTTGAAATTGTTTTACAGTTCAGTGTGAAACTATTCTTTACAAATTAGGATTCAAATTCCAAATAACTTTTGTACATTTCAATTAAAAATAATCTTCTCAAAATTAATGTCTTTGAACTGTTTAGGTGAGTTCAGAGATCTAAATAGTTTTTTTAGCTTCTCACTTTGTCTAGAAAACAAATTTTGGCAATTCTTCTATTGAATTTATTTGAACTAACTAAAAAAAAAATTAATGAACATTATAGTCTGTGTTTATTCTATGACTTCATCCATTTTTTTAAATTTAGGGATAAAGTTCATTCAGATCCATACCAGAATTAGTAAGAGTTGATACTGTTTAAAATTCTATATTAGTGTTTCTGATTAAATGACTGTTACTAACAAAGTTTGTCAATTATGACATCAAAGAACACCTACACCCTTACCGTTATTAGGATCTGTGGTCTCCAGGCTGTATTTAAAAAGTCAAAGTATCTTACAATCAATGATGTATCTCTGAAATAGATTACAATCAATTACAAGTACAGAAGTGGTGAGGGTAAAAGAATGAGGATGGTGAGATGATGAGAACTTCAGAAAATATAATTTCAATAGAGCTAGGGATCATTCTGGTAATGTCTCCTGAGAGTTATACTGATCAATAAAGGAAAGCAGGAGAAAGTGCAAATCCTATAGATATTCACAAGGGGAACTATTCCTAAGCAAAGCAAAAAAGAAAAAGAAAAAAAAACAAAACCCCACAAAACCACAAACAAACAAAACAAAGCAAACAAAAAACAAACAAAACAAAAACTCACCCAAAAGAGTGTTCTTAAAACACCTTTGTGATCATACCATTTCTCCTTCCACAGCCTGAAAATCAAAATCATAAAAGCAGGGAAACTATGACATACCTAGAGTAGATAAATTTCTAAGTATAAATGAACTGCATAAACACTGTGGAAAAAAATCAGAAAGTTATGCAAATTTAAGTTAAAAAAGAAGAGGAAAAAATTGTAAAAAAATAGTAAGAAGCTGTTCTAGATACATGAGAAGCAAATAGAAAATGAAGAGAAGTACAGATTATACACAAAAGAGCAAATAAGTGATGCAGAATCAACAGCCCTCCCTGCTCTCTTTATGAAGATAGCATGGTATACCCATAACTACAACTAAAAAAAATTACTTTTAGCAAGAAATTGCAGGCTTGAGCATGGAAAAAAAGAGGTTTAGGAATTTAATTATTCTTAAACAGATATGATGCAGCTTATGTATCACTGAGTCATCGAGGAACTAACTGAAGCAATGCATGGATCACTATCAACTGCATCCACCAGAAGGCTTGTGGTTCCAAAAGGTCAGAAGAGACAGATATAATGCTTCCCTTTAGAGGGGCGGGAAGGAAAAAAAAAAAAGAATAAAAGAAGTGAAAATAGAAATCATGTCCCCAGGCAGAGAAAATGGAGTACATTTATTAAAAATTATAAGGTGACATAAAAAGCGCCAACATGGGCATGTAAAAACATTGTTAAATCAATCTTATTTTCTGTCTTTAAGAGGATGAATGAACTCCTGAATAACTGGCACCACAGATGTGACAAATCTAGAATAATTTTTTTTTTTTTCCCTGAGTATTCCACAGCATGTTTTCATAGGCCAACTAAAAATGTAGACTAGATAAAGAAAATACCCAGTGACTGTGCAACTAACTGAAAAACAACCCCTGGGTTGCTTTCTATTACCAAAAAATAACCAGAATCAAGGTGATTCATGATTCATGCAAGACCTCAGTGACTTGGTTAATTGGAAAAAATTAATGTACTAATGGTTTCTACTGTTGGAATGTTTGGTGGAATAAGGGAAACAGGGAAGGAAGAGATATTAAACATTTTAAAAGGCAAGAAGAGAATTTCAAAATCAAACCAAACTAACAGGTAAGAATTTGGGCCATAAACACACAAGATAATCCAACACTCTTTCAGAAAGAACAGCACATGTCTGATAGTTCAGTGGTAAGGCAATTAAATTATTTCATTCTCATTGGTGCTAACTAGGCTCCAGGTGAAATATTGTGTCATTTTTCATCATCATGATTCAAGAAAGATGTAGGAAATTAAAATCTAAAGAAAAGCAAAAAAAAAAAAAAGTTTCATAAAACACAACTAGCAAAGAAGAGCTGAAGGAAAATAGAGAACTTCAAGCATATCTAGCAGGAATCTTCTCATATAAAAGAATCTTAGAATGGTTTGGGTTGGAAGGGACCTTAAAGAATATCTAGTCCAAAAAACCCCCAACCTGGCCTTGAATACTTCCAAGGATGGAGCATCCACAGACAGATAAATTGACAGAGACAGAGAGATATTAAAGATTTTATAACAGAATTTATACAAAAAGTGAACAATTATCAATTGTTCTTCAAGTAGTAGTAGAAGATTATGATTTGATCTTCAACAAATAAAATACAGTATATTTTAGGAAAAACTTTGTTTCACTGATTGAACACTAACAAGAATGAGAAGTTCCTATATCAAGTGCCATTATAAATGGGTTATACAAATATCTGTCAAGAAATGTCTAGCTGGACTTCAATCCAGAAATTCTTTTAACTACCCCTCCCAAACCTTTATTTTTATGATTCTATGATGAGATTGATTTCTATTTACAACCATTGCCAAATTTAAACCTGCTGTGAGGAAACGCTATAGCATATTCTTAGCACAAGAAATGAGTTTCTTATCCTCCCCTCAAGTGATTTTGATCATAAAGTTTCAGTTTTACACTTTCTATTTTTTACCATCTGTTGCATTATTAACATAAACTTTACCAGTCTTTTCTCTATAGTGCATATCCTTTAAAGCACCTATACAGGAAGTCATTTGGATACTTCTTAATTTATTGACTTGCCTTAGCAATGTTAATAACATTCCTCTCAGATGCTACATGAGCAATACTTCAACTTATTTTTCTAAGGAAAAAACAAAGCCATGAATTACAACTTGACTCCATTTTCAAATGGAATGCATGTGGTAGGATCTTTAGTTCTGCAGAAGAAAACATCTTCCACTTCAGTTAGCAATTAAGAAACAGTACATTGTAGTCCTGTTCTTCACATGAGAGGAGAAAAGAAAGTTCTGCTGAGTGATTGTTCCAGATAATTGTTGATTAATCAGGAGTGACTGAGGGTGGAAGGAGTAACTGCAGAAAACACATACATGTAACTTTCTCAAGACAGCTGGAACAGGGACATAGCCAGAAAGACTTGTGAGGGAATGTGCCTCAACAAGGAGTACCTAGCATCTCTGCATACTGAAGAACCCAAAACATTATTTCTGGTCATTGATTCTCAATAGGATACTATGTCTATTTTCAACACTATATTCAAACAGTGTATCAGTTTATAAAACAACAAAGAAATCATTATGAAAATCTCAAATAATTCCTGAGATTCACTACCAAAAATGTAGGAGTTCCTGAAACCAGGACACTACTGTAAGTAAAGAATACTGAATATTGTAAGCGATGAGGCAGTTACCTGCTCTGCACCTGACTGTACATTGTGATAAAAATGCAACAGAAACTGACCAAGAGAAGGTTTTTAAAGCTTCTGGACAGCTCTGTTGCATTAACATACTTTTGTAATTTCCAGTCTGTTACACTTCCTTGCTTCAAAGCATGAGGATGTCAGTGTTCTTTTTAAATATGACACAACCACGATTTTTTAAAAGACACAGCTTTTTCTGCCAGCCCTGTTCATTCATACTTAAATCAAGCAAATCTTTTTATATGCATATATGACTGCATTTCTGATATGCATAAAAGAATGAATGGACTGGTACTGAAAAATTTCGTCCAACTACATGGCAAAGTTGCAGACAAACTACAAGCGGGGTCTTGTAATGGACACTTCAGTGCAATGTAATATTGGACAGTGCTACAAGCAATGCTTAAAATACAGCATTCAGCAAGCTATCCTGCTTCCTTCACACTAAAATTGGTCTCCCAGCTCCGTTTACTTCTACTGAGCAGGTGTCGTCCAGAACTTAGACACTATAAATAGATCTGAAGTGAGTAATTACTAATAGGCTAACAATGGTACAGGATTCTCCAAGAAACAATGTACAAGCACTTAAAATTTCTCAACCTAAAGCTCATGATCCTTTCTAAACAGAGTGGAGAGGGGCCTTCACTATAGAAGAGGAAAGTCTAGTAGAGGAAAGAGCAATCTTAGTTTCAGTTGGAGGCAATATTAAAAAGTAAAAATAAAAAAAAAGTGGGAGTAGAGGGTCTGAAGCAAGAGAAGCTAGTCTTCTTGGTATTTTTTCTGTTTTCCTAAACACCAGGGTAAGAAGGCACCTTTATCTCCATCCAGGAACCACAGGAAAGTATACAGAAGTCCACATCTGAAAGAATATACTAAGCAGAAATTGAAAGTTAACAGTGAAGATGGTTTCTGATCCTATCTCTACTCTCATTTACTCAGCTTTAATGAGGGAGAACAAGTTGGATTTACCTAGAATTCAGCACTTTCAGCAGACAGGCGTTTTTCATTTTGTCATATAAGTATGTGCAAAACGAAACAATTTGCAACTCTGAAACACTTCTGGTTTTGAAATGGCTAAGATCAGAAATACACCTGGAACTAAATGCTGCTCACTAATTGGCAAATGCGCCTCTATAGAAGAGGAATCATCCAAATCAAATATGAGGAACACCAAACCTGAGGAACAGGAACAGAAGCAGTTAAAAGGTTAGAGGTGGTTTTGCACAGCACTCCAGAAGAGTACTAAGAAAGCATTTGGCACAACTTGCCATCACCCAGTATTTACAATTTAATACACAGAAAACATGCATAAAACCACTAATTTGTTGCAGCCAGGCAAGTTAGGAGCTATTGAGATATTCTAATGAAAACACCTTAAGACATTGAAACTAATATAAAACATAAAATTCAAGGAAATTCATAATATGCAGTTCTTAGAGCAAGTATAAGCAATATATATAAACATGTAAACCACTTTATTCCAGTGGAAGGGTTATAAATGCCAGCATATGCTATCGATAAGAGAAAATGCAGAGTAATTAGTTAATCTAAAAAATGCATGAGTAGGAATTTGACTGCTAAATGATTAAACTGGTACATTTTAAAATGTGTATTAATATTTAATTATTGACACTATGAGAAAAGAGAAAATCTCTTGATGTTACTTCTCAGCTCTTTCTGATACTCAGTAACACATGTATTATTCATATGAAGAGTTTGTGCATATACAGTCAATCACTAGTTAAATATAAGAATCATTCTCAAATTCCCTAATCACCTCAATAGATCCTAATGCAATATTTTCCACATTTGGGAATCAGAGCGTTTTATTTAAGAAATCAGTCTGGCCATGATGAATACAGCACAGCTCGAGCAGACATCAGTTCAAAGAATCAGATGTCAAAGTGCTCCCTCTAATGTCCCTTAATCATCACACCAATTAGTGGTTGAATAGTGATGTGATTAAAAAGACTGCTGCTATCCTATACCTATTCAGACTAGTAGAATTCTACATATGTTCTACCAATTAATGTTTGAATAGAGCAGCGATTAGAGAGACATCTGCCATTGTATACCCATTCAGGAAAGAGCTAAACTTGCATATTCATATGCAATGAAGACAAAAATAAATATTTGCAAAGGTAAACTATACATTTAGATTATAAATATAATTGAGTTGATTTCCTTTAATGAGTGTTCTCTATTTTACAATATTTGGGATTATTTTTTATTTATAAATATAGAATCTTTCATCAATACATGTCTAGAAATGGACAAATTATTCACTGAAAAAGCATTTATTCATTAAAGTTCCTGATTTCAGGCCTTGGGTGTACTGGGTTTCATATCTACTTGTCTGCAATTTGCACTATTTCTGCTTCAATCCATCAGTTATTTGTGAAATGTTAACTGGATTATTCTGTAAGCATGATACATGATTAGGGACAAAAATCATGTGAACGTTTTCCACCTCACTGGAAGGCAACACTTAGAGTAACAAACTGATTATAGCTGAGAAAGGATCATCTTGTTTACAAATTTTTCTATGCAAGCTTGAACATTTGTATGTCAAGAGGTACTTACACACCTTTTTTTTAATAATTACTTTTTACAGATGTTTATATATAGCAGTTACAGCCACAGGAAATTTTAGCAAGCTCTTATTACTACTGTTTTAAGGGAGTACCCTTGTCCTCTGAATGTAAAGAGCAACATGAGCTGGTATGTCTTGCAATGAGTTGCAGATCTCACTCTCCATCATTAACACAAAGCAATCAGGTAGTTGCACTTAAAGTTGTACAGAAAAAGACAAGGTGAAGAATTTGGTTTTCTCTAATGGCTGGAAAGAACTATAGTACAGTTAAAGTCTTTTTCCCAAAGTGATGCCTCTGCCAAAAAGAAGGAAAAAAAATTTAAACAAACAAACAAACAGGTGAGCATCAAAATTTCATGGAAGAGAGGCTCTTTTTGCACAATGCTGATCAGGCTTAGCACATGTAAGGACAAAGAACAATGCTACTACTGCCAGAAAATCAATACTATTATAGGCTATGGCAATTAGCTACAAACCAATTTAAACTCCATTTCCTTTTCACCTTCTTGTCTTGTTGAAATACTTCCAGCATTTCCATCTGGAGCAAATGTTACATTTATTTCTAAATGCAGAAACTGAAGAAAGTCTGAATACATAGGTGGATCTATATCAACTTCTCACCTATCCTTAGTAGGTAACTACAAGATTTCATTACCAAAAAGAAGGGTGGACTAAAATATCCCACTGAATTCTCCAGCGACAAGTCAATTTATAAAACCTGTGGAGGTGAATTTCATTTAAATTAAAAACCTGCACATGTACAAGGTAAAAGCACAACTCATCCCATAATGCTTACAAACCCTATTCATAAAGCATGGGAATCAGTGTGCTGGGTGCAATGCAAATGCACACATCTGCCCCTCTAGTTTGTGATCTAAATGTAGGCAAGCATAAAATACACAGAGAAATGGAATTATAAAGAGTTAGATATCACAAATAAAAACATTATTCCAAAGTCTAAACAATCCTTAGGAAAGCCCTGAAATCAAAGCAAATCAGTTTCACAGTTCACTCCTTTGTTTTTGTTTTATCTGTAAATTGATGACCTAATGTGACCTAAATTTTGCACCCTTCTTTAACGTTTGCTATTAGAACAGCCATTACAAAAGTCTTCTACTTTTAGTTTTTTCTGGACAACAGAAATCTCGTTCCCCCAGATAACTAGAGGCATCTGTTTATACCCCTTTTCAGCATGACTCATAAGAAACAAGAGTGTTAATGCTTAGGTCTAATGCTGTTACTGAGGGTGACACAGCAATAAGGAGTTTTCTTACTCTGATATAAATCTCTGAGTTAAAATTTCTGAAGGAAAGCTGACTAATCTTGCACCTACTGCTGTATCATTTTTACAGCAACACTTGGTTGCTAAGATAGTAAATAGACAATAGCACTCATTGAAAGCATAACTGAACCTTCCTTTAGGAGAATACTTGTCCAATGCTGAGGAAAGATACTGACATTCAGTTTCCACTTCAGAACTCATTAAATGGGTAACCCAAAGTGTCTCAGAGCAGGCTAGGAGTTAAAATTTCACTTGTGTAATTATTCTGAAGAAATATGTAAGTCTGCCATCTGGAAGTGTATTAGACATTACAAAGTCACTGTGTGCATGCCTCAGCAGATGCAGCTTTTGTTCAGAGTTTTGAGGGCTGTTAATTTAATTAGTTTTGTATTTTCATACTCCCACCTTCCTTTCAACAGTAGTTCTGCAAAGGCAGCATCAGAACAGCTTTAAAAGAATCTAAAGCTAAAAGCCAAATTCAGATTTTAAGGAAATGGAAACAAATAAAGTTCGTATGGACTTCAAATGGAGCTTGATCTATTCATTAGCAGGCCTAAACATTATCACCAGTGGCTCTCTAGACCAAAACAGAAAATTTTGCTCAATGAATCCTTTCCTACATTAGCTTTCTTAATTTAAGGAGGCTAGGAAAGGATTCTACCGTCTTGTTTTATTTTTTTTATCAAAACCACTCAACAACAGTGATCTGGAGAATGTAAAATGTCTCTTATTTTTTACTAATGTCTTTTATGTAATGGGAGACCAGACAAATATTTGATTTTTTTAATTTTTCAGGGCTTTTTCTGCTATAGTAAGCTGTGTAGCAAATCTTACACAGTCAAAGTAAGCTACTATCTCTGAGTGAAGAAAGGTTTGTCAGTTTTAAAAACTAGGACCATTACCCATCTAAAAATAAGGACTATCCCTTTACAGTTTCTTCTAGCACTTTACATTTCTTATAATAGCTTTCAAACTCAATTATGTGATGTTTCTACTAAATAATACATAAAATGCAGTATAAGAACTATGTGTGATGAAGATAGTTATATCTGCCCGTGTACACATTTGTTTCTTTCTAACCTTTAATCCATGTACCACATGAGCAGACCCTTGTCAGGGTAGGGTCCTAATAACTGCACAGATCTCCCAGCAGTATTACAGAACTATAAAGCCAAGTTGTTTATTAGATGGTAAGCCTATGACAAAACATCATCCTGCAATATTTGACAATATTCAGAATTTCTTTCAACTGAAAATCCTGACAAGGCACGCAAGCTAGCAATGAACCCAAATCAGAGGTGTTTGCACAGCCCAAGAAGCTCAGACCTTGGGGATCCAGGAATATTTGAGACAACATGAGGTAAAAACAGCTAATAGCAGGAACACGGGAAGAGGGACAATTTCTAGAAAACTATGCACTTTAAAAATCAACAGCAAATATCAAACACTTCATGTATAAACTGAATACAAAAACCAAACAAGGCTGACATGGAGAACAGCTCAGGGTTAACAAAGAGTGATTTAAAAGCCTAGATGCTTTAGAAAATCTGTGTTAATACACCCATTAATAAAATATTTCTATGTTACAGTTTAACTAACTAGGGTAATTTACAGTGGGACACATAATCAGGTTACTACACAGATGCCCAGCTGCCCTGCTGCACGGATACCTGAGCTTCCTAACAAACAGTTTCTGAAAACAGAGGCGTTTACAGCCTGGTATTGATTTCAGGTCACCTGAAAACACAACAATGCAAACTGCAGCTGCCCAGAAGCCGCTTGCTAAGTGGCCCAACATTCTGTGCTGCAGGAACAGACAGTTGTGGGCAATATCTGCATCAGACATCCCAAAATAATCATCCAAGCTCACAAACAGAGGGTTTTCACATACATAAGTTTCTAGTTCATAAATTATCTGAGCCAATAAATACAAGAAGGTAGGAATATTAGCTCTAGCAAGAAAGAGATTCTTACAATCAATACTATAAAACAGGAAACTGTACTAAGAGCATTGCTGAAATGCTAAGGATATCCTGGGTTGGTCCTCCCAGCAAGTATTTGTTGCTCATACTGGATTTCATGATTTTAAGAAACTGAGGAACTTTGTGGCATTTTTGGTTGGGTTTGTGTTTTGTTGGGTTTTGGATGACATATTTTTAGTTACAAACAAAATCAACTTCCTATCTGAATTTTCCTGTGTAGTGGGAGAAGGCGTTTTGACAACACTATGAAAAGACACCAGTATCATTAGACCCATATGGGAAATAGTACTCTACCTAAAAGACTTCTGAATTTAGAGGATTATGTAAGACAACCTGAAGGAAGACAGTAAAAACACTACAAACCTTCTAATCAGATGAGAGATCAAAGAGACAAAAAGCATCTGATAGGATTAGTCAAATATCACACTGAGACTAGGAATTCAAATACCTAGAGAGAAAATGATGATATCTAATGGCAGAAATACTGAAGAGTATAGATTGTTTACAGCAAAAAAAAAAAATTATCCTAAAATCAACTATTTCCTGAAAAATACAACACACAATATTTAAAATCCCGAGTCATGTTTTAATCTAAGCATTATACACTTATTTATATATAAAATAGGTACATACAATAGGCTCCCCTATTTCTGTAGCAAAATAAAATTAGCTTTAAAAGTCTCAGAAAGTATAGTGAAGTGCTGCTCTGCCCAGTGTGACTCTTGGAATACAGAAAGAAAAGGAGGGAGCAGCAGAAGAGGCTGCCCAGGGAAATCAAAGGGCTCTGCGTGGCTGGGGATGTGATACGAGAGACAGATCAGACTCCATAACAAAAGGCACAAAAGTTGCATCAAACACTTACTAAAATCACCAAAAATTTAAAAAGTATGGAATTCAATTGGTTCTGAAAAATAAACAGCTCATCACAAAGTAACTTTGTATCTACAGGAACAAACTAGAAGCCAAATGTGGCTACTAAATAACACAAGAAACTCCAATTGATTTCTCACACAGCTGTGATTTCAGCCTCAATGATTGTTCCAGATGCGATGATAAACATGTTCCAGATGCAATAATAAATGTGCACTTACTGAACAGTTTTTGTCAGAATTCCTTTTCCATTGCTTCTTGACTTGTTTCTTTGCTGCAGTTGAGTGAAGAGTTGCATGTGTTTGTTTTCGGGGATTTAAAGCCAGAATGTTCTGTAGAAAGAGAACAAAATATATTAAATTATAGATTAAAATTTCCATAAAGGTTCAAAGGCTCTTAGATCACACTTTACACACTTATTTACAGTGCTATGTAAAACTAAATGCAATTACTCAACATTACAGCCCAACTTCATACAAATTTATTTTGATTTGTATTGTCCACACCACTTAGATAATGAATATTTAAAGACCTTTCTAGGATTACTAGAAAACAGAATTATATTTAGCAGCTTTAATAATGGTTTCCATTCCCATATATTTTTTATGTACAGCATATAGAAACACATAATTCTGCTTCATTATATCACGTCAAGCAACACTTGTAGAACAAAACAAGCAAAAATATTTTTAAATATCTGGGTTATTTCTGAATGTTTCATCACTTCAGTATGAACCCCAACTTCCTCGGTATAAGAATCTCCTTCTAAGCCTAGTGAGCTGATAAGTTAACTCCTTTATCTTTTATTTGCGAGGACACAAACAAATCTCAAGAATATAGCTATGCTTTTAAGTCATAGTGGAGGTCCGACACCACAGGCAGAATGAAGTTTGCCTACGTTCACTATCCTAGTGTAACTTCGCAAATTAAATCCAATTTTTGGAACCAAAACTTTTTCAAATCAGACAAGTGACAGATTTCTATAGCAAAAGTGACCTTGTTTATTTCAAGGGGTGAGTGTGAAAGGCATTCAAGAGACAGATCCAGACTCAGGTCTGTGATGGAGAACAAACACAGGGACATTGCTGGTTGTAACTTCTGGAACTGGTTTGCAAGTTTACCTATAAAAAACCTTGGCTTTAGCATTACATGTCTCCACTGTGGTGAGTAGTGTGTGTTTATTCTGTTACTATATGTCAAAGATGTGCGAGACTGACTTACAGAAACATGAGGAGTGTGATGGAGTTATGAATATTATATTGTAATTCTTCCTAATTTTAAAAATCTGCTTTGGAGGGTGATAATGATGACAGTCATCTCTTGTATTAAGATTTTATTGCACTGATTATGGGGACTTCTTATTTTAAATGTGAAGGAGTCACTTTCTATTCAACTATTTAATGCTTTACTCTGAACTGATTGGTAATCCGATTTTCCCACAAACCAGAAACCTCACCCCTTTGAAAATTCTACCTGCAAACAACGACATAGCCTAACACTGCAACTCCCAGACTGCCTGAAGCACAAAGAGATGAAAAGTGGGGTACAACATTCAAAACTGTATAGACTATTTAGCAGCCTACATGCTGCTGATTTTCAGAAAGAGTTACAGGGTTTTATTGGATGTGCCTCTGCAATTCCAGCAGCAAAGACTCTGCTCCCGTTCAGGGTGTTCCCCAGATGAGTACCTCAAGCAAGATGTGGCAACCAAATGCATTCAGTGGTGGTTTATGCCAATTTATTTTGCCCTTAATTAAAACAGAGCAGGGACATCCATATAAGGGATATCTCAGCAGATACTTGAATTTCTCAGGATGATCAAACTCAACTGTCAGAGCATTATCTGACTGTTGAGTACCCAAATTACCCAAGCTGGGCAGTACGTTTTGAATCACATACAAACTTCAACAAAATTTTGTCTACTCTCTTTTGTAATTGCTTAATGCTTGGCCATGAATATTATAATTATTTTAGCAAACTGAAATGAATTGCAAATTTCTAGCAATAAACTGTAACAGATGTACTCCACTGGGTACAGCACCAGTTGGTTTAAAACATGGAACAAATGGTGGGGCAAGCCAAGGACGGAAGAATCCCCATATGTTTGCTCCTGTTGGAATTCTGGAGCAGGAGCATGGCTCCAAGTGCAACAGTTGCAAAAACCCAAAAGGACTACGTAGCACAGCATGTCCCAGAATTAAATCTGAAATAAAATTGGCACAGAAAATACTAAACCACATATACAATATAAAAACTGCTTGTATTTCCACTACCTAAATAATATACTACCTGCCCAAATCTTGGATTACTGACCAAAGTTGCTGCTCTAGCTAGAGGTCCCTGGTGTTTAAGAACAACTCAGAAGTTAACTGCTTAAGTGGGAAAATAATGCAAATGTTCTTGGGTCAGTTGAACTGTCAGAAATTAAATTAGTGAGGGTGTTTTCTTCCTATTCATTTCAGTTCCCTGGTTGGCTTTTCATAGCTTATGGCTAGTCAGTCATTTAGTAAATTTAACTAAAAATTCAGATGGGTCAGCCACTAAGTGCAAAATTAATAAGAAAGTTCTAGAGTTAGTATTGCAAATAACAATGAATACACACAACTAAACAAAAATAAACCACTTGGACATGAAAGAAAGAAAACCTAAGACCTTCAATCTCTCAAACACACTGGTCATCTGAGCAGGGGGAAAGTTCATTGGTGAGGAGAATTATTTGGGCACCTGCAATCTTGCTTGTCTGAATCATATGCTTATCCTGCTACATAAGTTCTCATTCTTGCCATATGAGCTGTTGCTTGATCTCTCCAGATATTGAAAGGGCAAGACTTAAGTTCCCCAGCAGAGGATACGGGTACATAATACGTCTTTTCAATACGTCATAATACTTTCTATGAACTTTGGATTTCCCATTAAGATGCTATTTGTATAGTAATGCAGAACCTATGAATTATATCTTTACAGTTTCACAGAAATGGTCCCATTTATTTCATTAATAGTAGATATAACTCCAATATCATTAATGGCTGCAAATCAGAATATAAGGATGCTGTACTTCAGTGGAAATCTATTGTGGTACTCTGTTGATGAAGAAAGAGATGGGGCTGTGAGTAAGGACATAGAAGTGGACTGAGCCCATGCTGAGTTTGTGACATGTGGCACAGAAGCACAACGTGCACAGTCAAGTTAAACTTGCAGCTTTGCACAGCACTGATGATTACGGGCACCACCAAAGTATTACACTTTCTTTCACTATTTCCACAGATTAATTTGAAGACTTCACTTTGGGAGAAAAGCCAAGTAGCCCATCTCTGTGGAACACAACTCAAATATATTTTGCAGATGACTCCCTCAAATATAATTACCTTAAGGAATTCCTTTAATAATAACCCATGACAATGACTTCTTTCAGGTCTTTTAAAAGACAACAATTATTATAAGCTACAAAATACAGAAGAATGGTTCAATTTCTGAATACATCCTCTTCTAGAAAGGAACATATTTGTTATGTCTAATAGATATTGATTTAGGTTGCAAGAATCCTAAAATGCAATAAACTACTCATATGTAATGTACATTGAGAATGACTAGCATGTATAAGTCGTAGCTACAGTTCTTAAATTTTGAGAATTTAGTGATAGATGGTTATGTTGATCTGTGCCAACAGCAACATAGCTTCTGAGATTAAATTTACCATAAGCTATTCACTAGATGTTTATTGCTTAGCTTCTACTTTAAATGGCATGATTAAGAAATCTACAGAAAAAATACTAGCTCTAATTTTCACTATCATCTATTAATGAAAAGGCTGTAAAAGTTTTAAAACAGCATGTTATATCACAGTGAGTAATTTATCAGGAATTTGAATTAGTATTACTCCAAGTAAGTGATTCCAAAGCAGTCATCCAGGATAGGATACGCTCTCCAGTTGGGAGTCCTGTCTCTGATACAGCACTTTCAGGTAAATCAAGGCAGGTTTGGCACATGCTCTGCAGTGATGCAACATAAATTTCTAAAGACATTTAATTTCATTTTTAATTTCATTAAAAGTGTCACTTTTTATTCTCATCTCATAAAGCCACTCTTCTCCTGAAATCGGAAGAAGCTATTTCAATTAAATCTGATTCTTAATTAAATGCATGTTCAGCAAAATAAAATATAAAAGTTATGGAAGCACTATGCTCATTGAGAATGCGCCAAAGCCACTGGGGACAGAGGAGCAGGCAGAGAGGGGATGTTATTAAGGAAAAGGTACAATTTAATTCATAGGTGAGACTGCAGTAACTCCAAGACAGTCATCAAAAAGTCCTACAAGTCTAGCAGCATCTTTGTAAATTATGTGACATTAATTCAAATTTTGAAAGCTTTTCTTTAAAGCACTATGTTGTGAAATCTTTGGCTTTTCTTTTTTCTCCCCAAAAGTAACAACCTTACCAAGGTGTCCTGCTTATGTGGACTTTACCTCTCATTCAAAACAATAAATTTGGAAAAATTCAATAGTTAAAGATTACTCTTCTTCTGGAGAGCCTCTTACTGAAACCAGTGAGTTGCACCAGGAGTATTTAGTCCTTAGTAATCCTCATATTTGTTACTGCTCATTCGAAGCCAGAATAAGGATCAGAAAATCTATCTTCAGGCTCTGCCACAGGTTGCAATATCAAAACTGTATAAACTTCTTGAAAAGACAAAGTAAATATTTGCTTGTTTCATGGATTCTGTCCACTTCCTGTAGCTTGTTGGGGAAGCTTCCTATGAACAGCCCCAAAACACCTGCTGAAGTTCACCACAGACCAATGTGCACACTGTCACAGTGAAGCTGTGGAAAATGCAACAGTTCATTGTTGCAGACTGTGATTGTGGGCATAAAACAAGGTCCCATGTGTCAGTCTTTGTTTTAGCATACAGCTCATTTCCCTAGCCCAGCCTCTGCAATACACAGGCTATATCCTGATTTAATCCAGTTGCTTCACAGAGCCTCCTCAGCTAAAAAGTTTTATATATATCAATTAAAATTCTGGAGTAGGCCAGGCATGCTAGGGAATGCATGCGGAGAGCAATTTAACCCACCCCATTCCATTAATCTACCCAATTTCCTTAAAAGGAGTTGTAATCTCCCTCACAGCAAGTAACATTAAATGTATTGCAAGATACATATGTTCACCAAGTGAACATAATGAGAACATATTTATTTTTTCTAAGAATAATGAGCATATTAAACAATTAATTTCAAAGCTATGCAAGTGTTAATTCACTGACAGAAACAAATACCTGGGGCTTTTCCACTAATATTTTCTAGTATATCTGAATATGAAACTAATTTTGTAATTGCTATTCAGTCAAAGGCTAAAGAATTCAAAAGTATTTGTTTTCATGAGATTAGATGACCCCACAATAAGGAACTGTGTTGAAAAATCACATCAGTGAAGAAGATGACCAAGGTGTGAACTCCTATTAATATCTAATTTGAATTGCCTAATTCACATTTTGCTTCTCACATCTACTCTACTTCTTGGAAAGCTGCATGAGGTACTGACAGTCAGATGCAGGACTTTACATGCCATGCAAAGTCCTCATTATACATGAAAGTTTCATTGCCCAATCAGAAAGTTCTAGTCATAGGAGAGTTTGTGACACCCGAAGATAAATACAGGATTTCGAAAAGTATCTATGGTGTCATGTTTTCCTGAAGCTAGCTCTGTGTTATTTTCCATTATTGAAAGAATATAGGACAATGTTGTGAATCTCTCCCACATGCTTATTTATGACAGAATATCCCATAAATTGACAGTTGTGTCAAATACATATTTCGTTACTGAAGATCAGAACTGATGAGAACCTTTACAAACAATTTATGTAACTTGGATGATAATGTCTCTTAGGAATTCATGAATTCATGCAAAAATTTCAAAAAGGTGAAAAGACCATGCTTTCACAGTAGTTCAGGCCTGGTTTAATTGTGAAGCAACAAAAGCCAGAGAAAGCTTGATGAAATGTGAAATGAGTGGAAACATCAAGGGAAGAATGTGGTCAGCCTTTGGAAAATCCAAGGAAAACCCCCAAGGAATTATTTTTGTATATTACCAGATATGCTTTCTGTTACTGAGACAAATGGCTGCACACATGAGCAAAGTCACAAGCAGACTGTGAACATAGTTTATTCCAATATACCACAGTGTGACAAGGTGCAACCCTCTCATCTCTTTCAGTAACAATAAATTCTCCAGGTGGCCCTCTGCTCATGCCTGAGCCCTTTATACTCTTATTAGCTATGAACCAGTCCTCAAGGTCCATCAAGTTGGAAGATGGGGCTCCAGTACTTTGAAGAGACAACCAGCCTATGAACCAGTGCCAGAAGAGCAGCAGCACTGCAGCCTTCTGTGGGACAGGGATGGAGAAGCCAACCTGCTCAAGGACTGAGGCCTGACCCTGAATCCTGGCGTGCATATGGGCAGGGGGAGCTCAAACCCAGATGGAAAAGTCCCAGCTTTTAATCACAAGACAAGTTTCTTCTTCAAGCCACACAAGCTCATAGTTTCAAAAAGGAGCAAGAACTAAGGCCAGTGGACGATCTAGTGATAAGCATATGCTACCTGTGTGCTGCCAGGTCACTGCCTTTAGCATAGCACTTAAGTGCTGTATCTTCATTTTTACATTTCCACATTGCTTTAAATTCCCCCCTAAGACAAACTGCTGATAGCAGAACAAAGACCTTTCTGGTTTCTTGCACTCCTTGCTAGCCCCTAGTATTTAGAGAGAGAGTAAGACAATTTACCCTGTGACACCCTCACAGTGTATCAGTATCCTAGAGGTGTAGTCCTGGATCCATTACTAGATACTTAAGGAATGGGATTTTCAATTTTATCACTACAGAATTTCTTGATCCTCAGATTTTCCTGCAATATGTAAATACTGTGTCTTAACAAAATGAGCAGTTTTCTAAATCACTCCCACAAAAGTCGGGAAAGTCTTAGTTATGAATATGTCTATGTTAACAAAAGTGTGTTATACCTCATGCACTTCCCGTTACATAAACAAAGTTAATGCATTACACATTAACAAAGTAGCAAAATTACACAACCCTAAGCATGGCTTACATAATACTGCTGTTACCTTAACTGTCAGATTTAGAGCTTGATTTCTCTAACTCAGCAATGCATTTGTGCTAGGTATTACTGTAAATTCTAAAAGGTTTATTAAAATGAAACCCAAAAAGTGTTACTTGTTTCCCATCGATACCAACCACTCTCCTCTATGGGAAGAGCTCTGGGTGGTAAATTACGCTCATGGAAACTCTGCATGCTACCTCCTTGACACAACTAATCTCTGCAGAAGTGCCTTGACCCTCACAGGGAAAACTAAAGCGAATACTCACCCTCCAGGCTTTACTTAAATATCCAAGTAGTACCAGTATCAGTGAATTATTCATGCATTTAACACAAGCATATATACATCAAAACCATACAGCCTAAAGCAGGCTCAAACGGCACCATACCACAGGATCAGTTCTGAGGCTTCTCCAGGGACACCCCACTCTGTGATAAGATCACGTTTTCACACTATAAACAATATACCACATCCAAAAATATTAGCCTTTGCACAGCAAATTCAGAGAAGACATAGCTGAGCACAGCTCTGGCTGAGGTACTCAGAGTTGAATTAACTATATATATTCATTTGGTTGGATAACACATTACTTAATTTACAGCCTTTAAAAGTAGGTTTTAAAATTTTGTGCAGCTATCTCCTTCTGCACATACAGTTAACATTTTAGTAATTTTTCTCCCTAACTGGACAGTCTTTAATCATCCAACCAATTGGTGAAGTGCAAAAAAAACCAGAGCAACTCATGTCACAGCCTTGATTCTTAGCTTCATGACTGCTGTTACTTTAGAAGTCAACACATATATGGTTTCCAGTCTGTGATACCCACTACCCCAAAAGTCACCTTTTTTCATCTTTGTAAGAAAAACACCTTCCTCCTTTACAAACCAAAACTTAAAGCTTCAGAAAAATATTAGGTTTGCATCACAGGTATATCAGAACTTTTTGGTTTCCTCAGTATAAAATTGATCTATGTCTAAAATGCTTGCACATTAAATTGCTCTGTTACATGAGGAATACAAATATTATTTGTAACTGCTCACTCAAATGGAGAGTCATTTATTATTTTTCTATATTTTATATAGCAAAAAGGATCATTATTATACACATACAATTACATCTCACTTCTATTTTTCTACAAGACCAACAGATCACAAGACAAAGCAAGCTTAGTTGCCTTTGAAAATAAGCTTTGTCAGAACCAAAAAAAGGCCATTGTATCTCCATAACTGAAACTCCAAACTGGACCCTCAGTTTTGAGTGTTTGCTTAACCAAAACCCAAACTTGCATTAGAGACACATCTGTTAATGACAAGTGAATGCTCTGCTAACTTTTGATCATAGGAGAGAAATTAGCAAAGTTAATACTGCTTATGTTTAATCATTGGCAAAATCAGCGGAACTAATTTTAGCTGAGCAAAGCAATGTTCTGAAAACTTTGTTAAAAGGTGATTTTCAAAGTCCAATAAATGAACTTGAAATGCAAGGATGAGAGTAACAATATACATCCAAAAGATCTAGTACATTCAGTGCTTGAAACAAATGTGAACATTTGTACTTGTTCCAAGAACATGCCAACTATCTATCAGTACTGACTTTCTAAATCTGTTGAGACATGAAGTAACAAGTAAACCTACCTTTTTGCAACTAGTGTGCAAACTTCTACAAAAATTTCAGTAGCAACTGTTTAATACAATGGTAAAATGCAAAATTGACAATGGGACTACTGATTTTCCACTAACTTTGTGTATACACCAGAGCATCCTAATCAAAAAGGAAAAAAAGAATTAGCATGTAGAAATAAAATGGAAATGTGAAGGATTTGTTAATTGTATCCAATAAATAGTGAGGGTTTGATATGTAAAGTCATATTTTAAAATATTATTAAATGTCTGATAATTGGAAAAAAAAAAAACAAACCCACAGCTAATTTTCAAACAACAAAATTCAATAGCCCATGTAAGTAAGGCAAGAGGAAACTGTTGACAATTTCTCCATTTTGTTTTAAAATGTCATTGTTCACTTTTGCTGAAGCACAAAGTGATGTTGACACCTTTAAGCAAGGACACATGATATTCTGTAAGTATACAGGGACTCACGTGCTATAGATGAGAGTGGAACATATATCAGTAACAGGAAATATAAAAATTCCTTGGAGTTTTTCACTCTTACAGTTTTGATTTTCAAATCTCATTGACATTAAATACTGATGAATGTGTGGGACGGAGGCAGAGGCGATACTCTTAAAAAAAATAAAATAATGAGGTAAGGCTGCCCAATCTAGAAACATGCCAGCAAACATTTGGATTCTGATCTATTATACTTTGTCCCATGCTTATAGAGAAAACTTACTTTTAAACACTTTATAAAGGATATTGCATGTAGTAGCATTAGTTTTCAATTCTTTTCCTTATTAAGCAAAACTGCATCTCTGCTGTGAGAGCTCTGAGCAGGGAAGAACTATTCCCATTATCCTTTGTAAGGTTTTCTAAAATTACAGTGAAGTATTTCTCCTATAAACATACTGAAATGACTCTAAGGCTGTGGAATTCAAGCTGCATCAAAATCAAAGTACTGGACTTTTGAAAAAAAAAAAATTCCCATCTTGCTGAGAGGTCAAAGTTCTCTTTCCTAGAATACAAGACCACAAAGCTATCATTCAATTAGGATGGAAGTATTAAAAACCAATTGTCTCAGACCAGTATCCCTTTGCTGTTTGTTACGAGCAGAAGCACATACTGCAGAGTAACAGGAAAAGTTGTAACAGAAGTAACATCTTTTAGAAACTATACAGAGGAAAGGTACCCAGGTAATTCTCTGTAAGTGCCACCTTCCTGTACTTCTGTGCCTGCCAGCTTCAGAAATGTGGATTTAGTCTTTACCTCATAGAATCATAGAATGGTTTGGGTTGGAAGGGACCTTGAAGCTCATCCAGTTCCAGCCCCCCTGCCATGGGCAGGGACACCTTCCATTAGACCAGGTTGCTCAAACCCCATCCAACCTGGACCTGAACACTGCCAGAGATGAGGCATCCACAACTTCTCTGGGCAACCTGTTCCAGTGCCTCACCACCCTCACAGTATAGAATTTCTTCCAAACATCTCATGTAGACCCACTCTCTTTCCGTTTAAAGCCAATTCCCCTTGTCCTATCACTACGCTTCCTTGTAAAAAAAAAAAAAAAAAAAAAGAAAAAGTCCCTCTCCAGCTTTCTTGTAGGCCCTCTTTAGGTACCAGAAAGCTGCTCTAAAGTCTCTCCTGAGCCTTCTCTTCCAAACAACCCCAACTCTGTCAGCCTGTCTTCAAAGCAGAGGCATTCCAGCCCTCTGATCATTTTTCTATCTCTCCTCAAAAAAGTCCACATCTTTTTTGTGTTGGGGACCCCAGAGCTGGATGCAGTACTCTAGGTGGGGGTCTCAAGGGCAAAGTAGAGCGCAAGAACCACCACCTCTGAACTCCTGGCTACACTTCTTTAGATGCAGCCCAGGATATGGTTGACTCATGTTGCCAAGTCATGCTGAGCTCTTTCCACTTGACTTTAGGTCCCCTTTTCTTTTAGCTATTGTTTGCTCCCTTGTCCTGAGTCAGGGCCTACATTCACAGGGAAGCTTTGTAAGTAGGGCAAGTCTAACTCCAGGAATGGAAGTTGCAAGGCAAACTAAGCTGCTTCTTACAGCACCTGAGGAGGGGATTCACAGCAGGACACCTTAGCTGAGTGTGATAAAACACCAGACAAGAGGAACACAACCACAACCGCTGTCCTCTCTCACCCTCCCAGACTTACACACCGACTGGCTGCCTCCAAGATGATGGTTCTCAGCCTGAAACTCTACCTAAGTTTCAACACTTACCTCTACTTAAATACATGAGTTCCCTGCTTCTATTTGAAACAGGGAAAAATTGGGGAAGAGTCACAAATAATTACAACAGACACTATTGTAAAATAGTCTAATCATTACTGGAATCACCCCTGGAACAAGACTTCCATCCCATCCCCATGTTCTGCCTTGCCCTGCACAGAATAGAAGGCAAACCTGGATGAGAAGTTGAACTGATTTGCTGTTCAGCTAAGATTATAAAAGCAAATCTCAGAGCAAACATGACAAGAACGCTGCTCCAGCACTAAAAGAGTTTTAGCCCAACTCTCAAGACTTCTTACGTATTTTTCACTAAGGGCACATTGATTAAGTGCATAAAGAACATTATACTGGGAGTTAAAAATTACCTAACTTTGCTTTTGTGCTAAATACTTCTCAGGGTTCCTAAATCAATTCATCTTATCTCCTCACCCAGTACCAAGCTTTAGCAGCACGCAAGCTATTCTGCTTTACTTAAGAAGCAGTTCTTACTCTACAGTCTTCCAGAAACTATTTCTTATCATACCCTACCCTAATGAAAGAGTTCTGGCCCTTCAGCAGAGTATTGGTTACTGCTGACTACTGAACTTTACTCAGACTATAGATACTTTGAGAAGAGATAATATTTTCATTTTTTCCATTCTGTATTCATTTTATTTCTACATTTCATCATCAGCATTCTAGAACAGCTTCTGTTGTGGTTATCTTCTTTGCTTTTTTTTTTTTTCCCCTCCCAACTCTTTTGTCACTTTCTCACTTCCATCTGTTTTGAAAAGCTATGTTCATGCTTACAAAAATCTTTCAAATTTTGCATTTTCAATTGGAACTGAAAAAAGGGCAATATCAAACACAGTTTTAAAATGGAAGCAGAATAAGTCTGGGAACCACCTCTAATCTCCCATCTTGTGTTCCTGTAGCATACAAACACAACCACACACAAGTGTGAGCATGAATTTGCACAAGCCTACTTTGTCCCTCTGATTCTTAAGCCTGCTGAAATTAACAGGGAGGTTCATCTTAGCACCGATGAACAGATTTGTTAAGGCTAAAATTAGATCTTGTATTCACCTGTAATTATATTGCAAAATGTTGCACTATATGTGATCTTTTGAGTGCAGATGCTCACACTGATTACTGATAACAATCCATGAGAGTTCGTATATAGACCTAACTAGACACACCAAGAAGGACAGCAGGCCCTAATTTCATCAATAGAAAAGCAAGGCAAATCTGGTACTCATTCCCATTTTTGCCCTGAGCAGTAAATCAGCAGTATTCTTCAATACTGATTTAATTTAGAATTAAGAGTTTTCCTTAATATGATGGCTACACTCTATCTCGCAAACCTAATTTTTAACCTTAAAATGTGACATAATATGAAAACTGCCAACACAAATAATTGACTGCTTTATTATAAATAGAATACTTGAAGTTATTTTTAAAATGCCTCATAAATCCACATTAAGTCTACTTTATTGATTTCAGAAAATTTCATTTTATTTTCACAGTCATAGTCCATGATCTGTACACTTAAGAAAAAACACTTTTTTCAGTTTTAACTGTCATTGAAATATCCTTCATTTCAAAGATTTTAAGAAATTATCACTATTCACTTTCAATACAAAGCCTCTTACATTTCAGCTGTCATTTTCAAAAAATCATACTGAAAATAGTGTTTCTAAGCAGAGTTCAGTTGCAGTGTAATAAGTAATAATTTCATCAATTAGCAGTATTCAGCATCCACTGAGAGTTCTCTCACTATTATTTTATTCATAGAGTCCTTTGTGGAAGTAGCATACTAAAAAGATCCATTTATCCTTCAAGGTTTTTCATAAATGTGTCATACATCTTAGAAAACAATTGGTTATTATTCTCGCTCAATCTAAATAACTATAATAACTTCCAGGTGTAAAACCTCTCTTTATACTTGCAATCTTCTTTACTCCCATTATGGGTCTACATTTTTAATAACTCATTCTAACACTTCTACCTACTTTCACAAATGAATTCTGGAGTTTTGCATGGATGCTAGACATGCCTGGGTGGAAGGGTAGCCAGCTTATTGTTAAGAGCAGAATAGAGTTGGGTTTCATAGAATGCCCTTCACAATCAAGGAAAACCCAAGCATTTTATAATGAGCAAGATGCTAGTAGAGATGCTAACGGTGCAGTGGCTGGACAGGAAAATGCTGTAATTATTAAACTCAGCAATAGCTTGCTTGCAGTGCATATTTTATTTCTCCTTCCCCCTAGATCCCTCCACATATTTATCAGCACTTTTTTCCTCTCTCAGAAGCACATCCTGCCTTCTGTCCTTTCAGCTCAAGAGTGCAAAGGGCTCCCTTCAGAGCACAATATTCTCCTTCCTTAATCAACTGACAGACAAGCAATTGGACAGTATGAGGACCTCCCTCAAGGCTGGGCAGACAGCCCTGTACAGAGTGCACAGCACAAGAAAAAATCCCTGTCTTAGGGGACATGCATCTCCTACACAGCAGCCTGCTTCATTCTCTCTACATTGGCCAAATGTTTTGTTGACCAAGAAAAGCTCAGCCAGGACAGTTCATCCCAACAGAAGTTTCAATTTAAATAAGGCTTCTCAGAGCACAGTTAACAAAATCATACCAAAAACCAAGGCAAGCATGCCACAATATATTAATAAATAAACTAGGTACCACAACAACCTCTCTGAAAATGGCACAGAGTCCAATCTCCATGATAAACATAAACCTAATGACACTGAGTGTATGACTAATACTTGAAAGAAGAGTGTCCCTAAGAAGAACATATTAACTAACATCAAACTTTCAGGTTTTCCACCTTCTACAGTCTCAAAGTGGTATGCACAGGTATATCTATTAAAAAAAAACCCCACACACCAACAAGACATGTAAATCAGACAGGTTGGCTGCCTGGACACTCTACTCCTTAATTACATATATAATTGTTTTTGAACCTGAAATTAAAATGTCAGAATGCACCATGATTGCCTTTAACTGATGACTACCATCCCATCTAAATGGAAATATTCAGATTCATCACCTAGATACCTTTTTAATTTGCTTTCAAATAGAGTCACAGGCAAGCATGTCTGTCTTCTCCCATTTGCACTGCTGGTGTCAAGTTGAACTGGAAAGGCCAACCATTTCAATGAACTAAAATAAACGTAATTTTAAGGTCAAGTCACTTGTAACACTTCAGGCAGCAAATGTCATACTGAAAATAAAATTGAACCTTGGCTTGAGCAGAGATGAAAGGTTTGGCATTTCAAGGACTTCATTGTGTTTATCACTTTAAATCTACAAATTAAATACCAACATCACATACATTAATATTTGTCAAACTAATAATGCTTTCTGAAATGATATCTTTAAATAGTGGAAGCATCATTAAAAACAAAATACTTTTATAGGTGGGCTTACACTTGATTCAAATGGTGAAGTCTCTGCAAGACCTAAAAACACTGAAAATTCTGCATTGGCTTAGGGAGGCATCTATGACCACAGTAAGAACCCAGATTTTTCACAGGAAGATCAAAGTATTTTGACAGAGGAAAAGCAAAATTGCCAAACTCAGACCACAGCATAAAAAAACCCAAAGATGTTGAAAAAGTAGATTATTTCATTTCTGATTTATGATTTGGACAATATTAAGAAAAAACTCCTTTACATATCTTGATATAAACACCCCTCAAATGCTTTGTCATTTCCTCCTCAATGTCTTCTAATTTTTGTTGTTACTGTTGGTTTTTTCTACTCCTACTCGAATCTTACGTTCTTTACCACATGCAACAGCAAAAAAATATTGGGGTGTTTATTATAGTTGTAAGAGTCTATGAGCATAAAAAAGGCAATTTAAACTACAGACCCAGTCTGAATCACCTGTTATTTCATAAAAGAATACATCTGGCCAATTGAAAGGCAAAATGTTCTTTTTTTTCTAAATCGCATTATTAGGAGAAGAAAATCTGAGTACTTAGTTCAATTCTTCCACTTACTTCTTTAGCTGCCTTCTTTCCCAATCACAGTTTGACCTGGATATACATGACTTTTTAAAAAATTTATATTTTGAATTATGGCATTGCATATTACATTATGGAACTGCATACAGACCAAGAGGACAAAATGCCCCCAAAGATCTGTGTAGCCAATCTCTGTTGGCACGTTTCACAAACTGATGCTCTGCACATGTAGAGATGCCAGAGATTTATGCTGTGCTGATTTGCAAGAATTCTGCCCTTAGTATAAAAATGACAGCAAATGAAAATGAAAAGACTTCGAAAAACATGCCCACACAAACACCACCCTCTGAGCTTCTGATAAGGCATTTATGGCCAAAGGTTCCTAATCCCAAATGTTTGATTTCTTTGCCAAATCACATACTTGCCGAAGTCTCATATAAAGGCACAAATCCTGCTCTTCTCAAAGGCGACAGCACAGGGCAGGGAGCAGAGTGTGTAACGCTGTACTGAGGAAATAAAAAAAGGAATAGAAATCATATGCTAATAAGAGGAGGGAAGTTGCCAGGCAACCAGGGAGGGAGAGAAAGCAGTTTTTGATTTGAACTCAATGCTGTCAAAGGGTTAGCATAGCCAGAACAAACAGGACATATTCAATCCAGCTTGTCTGCAGCCACCAGGAATTTCAGCTTTTCTCAATATTTTAACTAGAAGTGCATTCTCAACTCAGTGCCAGTTACTTTTGTGTTCCCTGGGTCATTTTACTGACACTGGCAAAATGGGATGGGATGGGATGGGATGGGATGGGATGGGATGGGATGGGATGGGATGGGATGGGATGGGATGGGATGGGATGGGATGGGATGGGATGGGATGGGATGGGATGGGATGGGATGGGATGGGATGGGATGGGATGGGATGGGCAGTAGAATTTTTCAGTGTTAATTTGAAAAGCAGCAGCTTGTGTCTTCGGGTAGCACAAACTGCACCATGCATGTACACTGGCCAGTAGGATGGAGAGAGCTAAGCAATCCTGGGTCCAAGCAAATCCCAGTCCATCCGACACAGCCACACCTCTCTGGGCTGCACTGAAAACTGGGCAAGTCCTGCCCTGCTGCTAAAACTGCATCCCTTCAAATGTGCCTCAAATACCTGCCCTGCAGTGCTGCACTCTTGTCAGAGCTGATCAGCAAAATCCTGCCTCATGCATATCAGCTTCCTACATCAACATATAGTTGTACTTTCTTAAAAGATGTGACACTAAGCAGAGGAAAGACTATAATTCAAGTTTGGTCTATAATATGAAATTAATTTCTGTAACTAAAAGGAAATGAATTTCAGTTCCTGCTTGTTTTCAGAGTTGCTAACTGCCGTGACTACTCGTAAGTCTCAGCCACGAGAAGAGTGGGATCAGCAGCTCTTACTTGAAAGACCTTATATAAAGAGTAAAATTCTAAGGATGTGGAAAAAATTGGAAGTTTAACTCATAAGTAACATTAAAACTCAAAGGCAGGAGAAAAATGAAAAGCACAAGCCAATTTTTTTCCCAATGTAATTATTTTGGAGGGCTTGACTGCTACAATCTAGCAGACTATTGGCAGTAGAGGCAAGACCATACATAATTCCTTGAGCATGAGCAGGATTTGCATATAAAACATGAAAAGATAAAATGTTTCATACAGAAGACTTTCCTTCCTATTTGCCAGATCAAATTCTAACCTGATGAGTAAATCATTGTTCAATTTTCTAAGACAGACATGATAATTGTGGTCTATAATCTTCCACGAGGTCTAAGCAATCATGCTATAATTGCTGTTCCACTCAGCTAAGAGTTTATTACAATAAAACCACTAAAACAATGAAAAGGCTTGAGAAATTCATTAAGCAAAAACAGCTAAACAGGAAGTTTTGTTTTCTCACTGACTGCTTGTCAAATGACCCTAGGAAGCCACAGCCATCAATCTGGAACAGCAATCTGATCATCATAACAAGCTATAAAGCAGTAGCATAAAAACATTCTACATATTAAAGCTTCATTATGGAACTTCAGAAAACTAACAGGTATCTACAACAGAGAGAGACACTGTAATAACTGGGGCTTTTAAAAATAAAAGTTGAGCCTCGATCAAAGAAAGCTAGCTTCAGCTATTTATTCACATAAACTTTGCCTAACAGCTTTGTGAGCCATGCTGACTAGTGGAATTCCCTGCTATCTCGCCGGAGGTTTCCTGTTTTTTACAGTATTCTTTATTTTTCAATCCCTGCCCTGCTTCTCCTGTGAGCACACCAAGCTTAGCTCTCAGACATACCTTTCTACTTGCAGTTTTCCACTGTTCTTGTCCATTTGCGTTGGGAGAAAAATCTGAAAAGTGAAACCTGCTTACCTTGCTGCCATAGCCCATGCTTGGTAACAGCTACTAAGTATATCCCAGGGAATGAAGAACAGCCACTGCTATAAAACCTGCTACTTAAAACAGTACGGAATTTGCAGGTAGTACAATAATGCTTTCTCGAGGCTTAGGAGCACTTCCCAAGTGACCCTTCCATGCAGGAGGAAGCATGGCACAAGGGATTCTGCTCCCCTGGCTGACTCTGAAAGCAGCTGCAGCCCTTGAGCGCACGTGTGCTGTCTGTACCATCAGTGAGCTGCCCAAACAGCCCATAACCTCATCCTACATCCATTACGGCCTTCAGATAGCAGTGTAGAACTTGCTGCTGAACGAACTCAAATGTGCCTGCTGGGCACTGAAGAATTCCTGGAGCCTCTTGTGTTCTCCCTAAGGTAAGCACCCAGTGGGCACAGTCTGGCCCTTAAGAAACATTCCTCTGAACCCTGAAGTAACACCAAAGAAATACTTTGATGAATTATATAACTTTTGAAATAAAAATACATGATTTAAGATCCATTTATACTTTTTGAAGCTAAATAAAGAGAAAGCATAACATAGTTATAGCGACAATGTTCATTACATTGTAAGTGAAAGTGACGTAAATTTACCCTGATAGTTCTCAAACAATTCCCCAGTTGTAATTTCAAAACGTGGCTCTAGCCCTTCACACCTTTCATTCTATTCTCACAAGTCAGGCATCAGTGCTGGGGTGGAAACAGCTGTGACAGCATTCTAGGTACCCAGATGCTGGTCCAGCAGGGAATTACCCACTCATCAACACCCAATTCCCCTTTAAATATATGCAATACATAATTCAGATAGATCTATGAAGTGCCAACATACTGCCTACCTACTATAGGAATGATAACACTGTTTCATTCTACGTTGTATTGGGGAGCTGGTTTTAACTTTCGGTGAATGTTTCAGGTTTGTGACAACACTGTGGCAAAGCGCCTCCACTCTGCTGCGAAGAAGCCCTTACCAAGAAAGGCTGGGAGACCTACTCTTCTCCCCAGCTGTTCTCTGGGTGGCTAAGAGGTAGAAAGTATCCACTACCCAAATACCACCAAGTGAAATGACGAGAGAGTGCAGAGAAACACTGGAATGCTGTCAGGAAAACACAGCATGCAGAGAACAACACTAAACGGTGTCATTCAAGATTCCGTTCGACATTTAACCGTTTTGCAATTCATTAATTTCCGAGTACTTGATTAGACAACTTCAGTTCTTCAAAGAATCCTGAAGATTGCAATAGATGTAATTATATATGGTTTACACACAATGATAGTCAGGAATCAGGTGAAACAAGAGAGAAGGAAAAAGAAGGGAAGACTTTTTTTCCCAGAGTATGATTGGGAAGTTTACATGAAGCCTGTCAACATTCTCTGGGGTTTGAATAGACATTTAACAGTCTCACATTACAAGTTAGAAAGGGAATGCTGCTCTCATAGTGTAGATTTCAAAAATTCTTGTAAAGACTTAGAAAGATAATAAATAAAAATCCAAGGCAAGTCCTTATACCATAAATCCAAGGCAGGTACTTTCACATGTAGCTATTTTTAAATAAGCTTTCTTTCCTTTTGCTTGGAGTATCTGCATCCAAGGAATATTAGCAGCACACTTTGACAGTTGACTGTATTCAAAAAAGGCAGTGTTTGGGGTTTGTGGAGTTGCCAGTACTTGAGGGGAGGGAGTTGTTGTTTTGTTTTGGTATTTTGGGTCTTATTTTTGTTTGAGTGTTAAAAAAAAATAAAATTGGTGAAAAACATATATTTAAATCACAACACGCCTAGTCTTCCACAATTTGGAAAGCAGATTTTTAGAACACAACTATCTATGTAATTTTTTCATCTTCTTTAGTTAGGTCCAGAGGCCGAAGCTACTGGCTAAGCCAAACAAGGGGGACAAGATTCCTCAGGGACAGTTTCCTGGAATTTTTCTTTTGTAAAATAACTTGCAGAACCAGGTGTGATTTTAGCTACTTCTAGCACACATTCTTGGCTCCTCTTTAACCAATGACATGTCTTTTTATCTATCCTTAACTATTTAAATAAATGATAAAGCAGCTCTAGGACTTCAAACATCGTTTTTAATATTTTAATTATATGAACTTGAATTTGAAACACTAACCACTGAGATAAGTTTCACTAAATCACTGGTTCCGTTTTTATACTGTAGCCAAGAAAGTGACCAAGACATTCAAGTTGTGCTGCCAGTGCTCATGTTGATAGACTCCTCCACTCAATAAAGAAATTACTGAGAATATTTATCTACAATGATAGGATTAGCTAGCATGCACTGTCCTTACTTCAAAGACAAAGATAAAATAAGTTTTTTGAAAATGCAGTACTTCCCCCTGCCCAAAAAAGCAAAGTCCTATGCAGGGGCGGGGGGAAAAAAAAAAAAAAAAAAAAAAACAACCAAAAAAAAACCACAGAGGGCTGCAATGCTGCAATTAGATTATCAGTAATTATTGATATATTCATCTGGGAGACAAACCATACAATGTCTAAATTTATTCGAACAGATGGGGGAAAGACGATACACTTGGTTAGAAGGAGACTGCGTTGATTTCCTTGCTAGTTTAAGCCACTGCTGAAAACAAAAATACAGGAAGATACTGACCAAAGTTTCTATCTGAAACCTCAGAATAAAGCAAACACTAGCCTTTTCAAAATCCATCAATTCATCTCCTAAATCATGTTGTACTGCTTACTATCACCAACACAGGATCCTACCATAACATTGTTCTTTGAATGAGTCATACGTATATAGAAATGCAAAGCGAAGTAATACAAGAAATATTTTGCCTTAAAAATTTAAGTACTCAAAAACCTGTACAACTTAAATCAAACCTTTGTCATAGAAAAATGAACTTTTAACAATTGAAGAAAAATCTGGCTGCTCTGAAACCCCTGAGCTAGTAAAAGACAGTGCTGGTTTCATACCACAGTGCCTCCCTAATTGCCAGGAAGACTTCTGTGATAGCTCATTCTTCCCATCCCTTCCATGCTTCAGTTTTATCAGAGTATCTGTAAGACCATTTCTGGACATAGTCATGGTTTGAGCAGTAGCTCAGTCATGAGCAGTAGCTCAGCTAGAAAATGGACTGGACACAAAAACTCAATACAAGAACTAAGGATGAAATTCAGTCACAACTGACCTAGAGATATATTCAAGTTTTTGCTGTGCATATTTGTGTATTATGACTGGGCCACAATGAGCTGCAATAGCCCACCCTAAACTTAACATTTTTCACTTCAAGGTATACCACAACATAAAGTTGTGTCAGGGCAGAACAAGACTATCAACCACAAGTTGATTTATTTTTGCTTTTGTTTTACTAGACTCTTCATAAAGAGCTTAAGTTCACAGCCAAATGTGAGGTCCTGTGAAAGGTGGGAAAATGCTACCTTGAAGCCCAACCCTGCAACCTGGCTAACATCAGCAGGAGCTCCCCACGTGTGCTACTGCACCAGCCTTGGTCACACTCCACCTCAGCTCCACCTTCCCAAGGCCACGTCCGGACCCTACTTCCAGCACCCAGTACGACCTGCAGCAAGGAATGTCATGCAAAACCCTCAAGTGCCGCAGGTGAGAAAGCCACGTGCAGCAAGGGAACTACTCCTGCCCTCCTGCTCAGTCTCCCATGCAATTGTTTTGGTCCGAGGAGACTGGGTGCAGTCCGTGAACACAGCCTGACCCATGGCGAGACAGCGATGAGCTGGGTCCCCCAAAGCTCCGCTGGCCCATAGGCAGCTGCGGGATGCTGAGCCCGAGGCCATCGGCCACGCAGCTTGAGACCGTCCAGGGCTCCTCAGGTCACGGCCCCCGAGCAGCCCTGCCCCGCAGGAACCCTGCCAGAGCCGGGAGCCCGACCTCACCGGGGAGACGGGGCTCGGTCACACCCTGCCCTCGAGTTCGCCGGGGAGTGACGGGAGGAGGCGAGGAGAGGGGAGGCGCCGGGCGCCACCCCCTCACGCCCCTCGGCCGGGCGCCGGCCGCGCTCACCGCCGAGAGGACGGGGCAGGGGCACGGCTGGAGCGGTGCGTCCGGCGCTGCCCCGGCAGCCACTGCCCGCAAGGGCTGCGGCTGCCCGGGCGGCTGGACAGCTCCAGGGGCCGGTGCCAGGGCTGCCGCGGCCGGTCGGCACGGCGGGACGAGGCTCCGGGCACCGCCGGCGGGCAGCGGCGAGGCACTTCCTAACGCCGCCAAACTTTACCGGGCGCCGCCGCCGGGCACAGCCCCCTCCCCGCTAGCGACAGCCGCACGTCCCGGCAGGGCGAGTGGGTACCTCAATGTCCACCGGGTCCCGGCTCAGCACACGAGCCATGGTGTCCGCACCGCCTTCCCCCGGCTCCCCGCAGTCCCGGAGTGGAAGGGAGCGGAGAGCGGGAAGAGGCGGAGCCGGCAGCCCGGGCAGCAACGCCCAGGTGGGCGGGCGCCCCCCGCGCCGGGCCGGAGCCGCCCCGCCGGGCAGGGCTTCCCCGGGGCACGGGCCGGTGTGGCGTGCGACGGGCGGGCTCCTGGCCCCGCTTCCCGGGCTTGCGGCGGGCGGCGGCGGCCAGCGAGCGGCGGGGACGCGGCTCGGCAGCAGCGCAGCACGGGGGCTCCCACACACCGCCCCGCCGGGAGCGGCCCGGGGCCCGCGCCCCGCCGCTGCACCCGCGGCACAGTCCCTGTGCCTCGCCCCACGTGCGCGCCCACCCTGCTGCACCCCTGCCCTTCTCATTCCCTGCTGGTAGAAGAGAAACTGCGCGGGGAGAGCCAAGCGTCAGCCTGGCTGTGTTCATCCACTCATGATAATGCCATAGGAGCAGCCTGCACGCCACGGCTGCAGCCAGCCTTGCTGCGCCTGGGACCACTCTCCTGCCCAGCAAAGAGGGGTGGACCCTTCCCAGCACTACTGGCCTGGGCTGTCTCTGAACCTTCACCCCCTCCCCACAGGGACAGCGAGCCTTCCCACCCCTTTAGGAGACTCCCTTCGCAGAAGCCATCCAGCGGGTGGGAGTAATGCTCGAAGGCCAGGTCACTGCCTACCAAACATTGCAAGTGTTTAACACTAGAAATACAATATTTACGGTATCATGTAAATAAACATTTCCACTGCAACAGGCCTAAAAAGAAAGCATTTGGAGAAGCAATAACAACACCAAAACCAAACAAACCAACCAGCCAACCAAACACTAACACCTGTTTCTAGAGAGCACTTTCATTTAGCCACATCTATTATTACTCAAAATATGAGCACTTTTATCACCATTTTACAAGGATAGAGGAGTTTAAAACTAATCTTTGATTTTTTCCAGTGTGCATGCCAGGCAAGTTCTTGGGTTCTTCCTCCCCTTCTCAAAACATACCCCAGACCTGCTCTTCAAAATTCTCTTTACAGCACTCATTTTATCCAGTTAGCTTTTATTCTCCCCTCTTTAATACAGCATTTAGAGGGGGAAAAAATAAAAAAGGCTTCCCACTCCTATTTACAAAATGCCTGGAAAATTGTAAGTAGCTTCTGGACATTGGTGACCCTTTGGATGCAGTAGAGAATTGCTTTGCCTTTTCCTTTCACATCTCCAGAGATAATGCCTCTCACAGAATAGCATGGAAATTTTTCTTTACCTTGTAATTATTTTATTTCTTTCCATCTCTGTAAAGGAGCACTTTAGAGATGCCCAGTGGAGGGATTTTTTTTTTTTTTTCCTTGTAAGATGTGAAGAAATAAGGTTGAGGTCTTTTGTGTCTCAAGTGAGAGCTATATTTTCTCAAGTCTCTGCTTCAGCACTATTGCATAACAATTCTTGCTGATTACAATCGCCCATGTAAAGCAGCTGAAGTGTTGGCAGGAAAATCAGAAGCAGGATCTCCTTCATTGCTAGTACTTACCTCTAACAAATCCAAGAATCTTTGGTTCATTTCACTTATACTGACATTGCTGAGCAGCTCCGTGGTCTGATGCTAGCTGGGGAGTTTTCTGGTTGTGTTTGCTACTGGCCTACAGCACTATATTGACTATGCAAGTACATTAGGTGTAATACATTTTTACAAGGAATATTTTCATGTACATGAAATAATAAACTGCTTTGTGACCAGCCTCTTACAGTTTGTCTCCATTTGTTCTAAACGAGCACTTACATAGAAGAGACCAGCACTGAACTGTCCATTACACACATCTTCTGTCTTGTTCTGCAAGTTGTAAACCCTTGGTTACCCCCATGTAGTGAACCTGACACCTGTAGGATTTTTGACCAGTGAAACTAATAAACAGTGACACCTTTAGATTTCATGGAAGTAGAAATTTTTCCTACAAAAGCAGCAAGACTTATTCTGTCAATACATACAGGTGAGAGAAAGGGATTCGGAGACCTAACCATACCCTGCTTTAACTCACAGCTCCTTTGGTCCCCTGTTTCTGCTGAGAATCAACTTGCTGTCTTTATACCATGGCAGTCAGCCAGTCTGTGTCAGCCTGCTGCTGTTTGCCAGTTTTCCCCAGGCCTTCTGTAGATCACTCATCTGAACTTTGGATTCTCAGCTGTGGCAGATAGTGCTTTTATCAGCACTAAGCATGTTTACAGCTGAACTTTGTTTCAGGAATAAGTGGACAAAAACAAGGAGACACACAAAACATGCATCAGAATACAAGTATTTCATCTTTTCTAAAGTAGAAGTTATAAGAAATTTTAATAAGAGGTGTTACACAGCCTGGATATAGTTTGGGCTTTTTTCATGAAATGCTAAGCCTCTGATTTTAATTTGTTTCTCCCCCTAGCAGGATTTTTAAAGCAGTAGAAACAGAGCAGTGATACTAAAGACCTAACTCACTTCTGACATGAAATGCTGTTGAGGTTTGGTTGAGTTATAGGCTTTTGAAAAATTGCCATTAACCTTTTGTTCCTTGTGCTCGTCAGGTAAAATTTGCTCACATGCCAAAGAAATAATTGCATGTGAACTTTCTCCAAAAAGCTCCAGGCACTCACTGCTACCAGAGCAGCTACAGCCTTGTGCTGGGAATGGCTGCCTCACTGGGAGGGCAAAGGAGGGCAGGGCAACATACGGTGAGAAAAGCTATGTCCCTCAATTTCAAATGGTTCCAGGAACACAACCTGCAATCTAAACCAAAGGATTCCTCCTCCAGCCATTGCAGTAGTTAATCTCCAAGTTTAAAGGGCAAACTGTAAACTCTGAAAGTTCAGCATTCAAATTCTGGCAGTGATGTATTAGGGAGCCTAGAGGTCTCAGTGTACTGATAGGTGGTACAAGCAGCTCCCCACTTTTTCTTCAAAAAGAACTGATTCACATCAGTTCAAGTGCTAGAGAGACAGACATTCCAGACTTAAATTTGCTGTGTAGTTGTACCTTGAACCCAGTGGGCACTCTTTTATCCCACGCTGGTCTTATTCCAGGATCAGGTTCCTCATTCATTGCATGTGATGAAGAGTGATGGTTACAGTCTCACAGCTAGCATCTCTCAACATCTGAATGCCGAATTTAGCTGTCCAGATTGCTCATTACACCTAAGCAGGTTCACCTGTCAAATTCATGGGATTTGGGAAAGCCTGACTTGAACCCAAGTTGCTCTTTTACCTTCTTTCTACCTAACAATGACAGTGCAGAGATTTATATTTCAGTTATTTACTGCTTCAACCCTCTTAGTTTGGCTCAACAAAATTCAAAGTAAAGGTGGTATATCCAGTATGCACAGGGTCCAAGAGAAATGGGATTAGGAAGAAAATGCCATGAAGAATACAAGCTGCTTCTGGAGGCTCATAACAGCTTCTCAGATTTATTTTGATTTTTTTCTCTTACACTATGAGTCATAGCAGCAGTGGTGGTGACTTTTACAGGACAAGGTAAATCACTGTTAAAGTTGAAAGTAGTGCTGCTGATTCCAGTACCAGGTTCATCAGCATAAGGACATTTGTGTTGCATGTCTTCACTGTACTGGTGTCAAGGAGGAAACAAGTGTATACACATGAAGAAGTTGAAGTATGAGAGGAGAGGTTTTACTGTACTCTTTCTGAAAGGTGCATAAGTGAAGAGTCATAGAGTAACTATGCCACCGTTTTCCTCGCTCATCCTAATCCAATACAGGAGGACTTGAATTCAAGACTTAATTTAGGGAAGCTTGCTCTGACTACCTCTCCCAAATAACAGCATTGATGTTGCAGTATATAATTACAACTTCGTGCATTTCTTCACCAATTTAAGGGAAATGCTCAACTTAAAACATTCACAGTAGTGAAGACGTGCACTGCTTTTCTAATCTGCTTGTTTACAAATGGATTTACTCTTCAGTTCTCTTCAGAGGGAGCAGCTACACAGGATAACCCAGGGTATGGCACAGTGCAGGAGTACCAATGCTTTTTAGGTGTGAGGTACACACAATTATAAATTCTCTTAGGAGGAAGCTCTGACCATTAGTCAGACATAGCCTTTGGGCATGGAACTGTAAAGCACAAATAGATGAATAAGTAACAAAATGGCCACCATGTGGGCCCAAATGCATTTAAAACTACAAATGAGCTGTTCTTTAGTGAGTCCACTAATTTATTCCAGCCATCTGTATCAGTGTAAACAAAAGCTTGTCGCCTAAAGTGCTTAATAATTTTTAAGATGTAGCAAGGACCACAAGTTTCAACATGATCATCTTGGGGGAAAAAAATTACGAAAAATGAGCTCACACATTTTCACACCACAAACATCTTTTGATAACCACTATCATGAAATTCAAAGAAATACTAAAAAGTAAAACTTGTTCCTGGCATGGCATATTTTTTCCAATTTAAATTCCACCAAATGTTTCATTAGGATATTTTAGGGGATGGAAAAATCTGGCTATTTTTCCCCCTCCAGTCTCCAGTGATGACATCTGTAGACAAATTCTATATTTATTGCTAAGACTGAGAATTGCTAAATTGACGTCCTGGGTTTGTACTGCTCTGAGAATCTTTTCTCTGTATATGTCCCAATTTATTTTCAGAGTCTTAATATGCTTCTCATATTGCTGGACCTTAGCTAAGTGAATAGTCAAGAAATCTGAGTGTTTATAAGTTAAAAAGTGTACACATTTAGCATGATTGGATACAAGCAATTACAGATCTCAGATTAAGATGGGATTTTGGAGCACTGAGCATGAGGGCAAGAAGGCTGTAAGTACCTTATAGGAAGAGTATGTTAGACTTAATTTTAGAGGTTCTGAACAGACACTCAGTTACATCAGACAAAATTATCATTTCTGGAAAAAATCAAAATCCATTATAATATGTGAAATTTTGAAATCACTTAGTTGCCTCTGAGACATCTCATAATTGTTGTGGTGGAAGGGGTGTCACATTCATCTTTCAGCTCCAGGTGTTAGAAGCAAAGAGTGCTGCTTTCCAGACATCACACCTCAGGGTGAGAAGAGAGAAAAGTAAGTTCTGTTTTGAAGGAACAGATCATTTGCATTGAGGCCCAATACAAGGTTCTATTTGCATCTTCTACATTCCCTGTGGCAGCCAGCTTCTGGCAAGGGTGAGGTCTGCCCTTTGAATGAGACCTGGTTTGGAGCTATTTCACTGTGCAGCACTGGAGTAGAGAAAATGATACTGAGCTCATGCAAGAGTCCTGTAGATGTCAGCTGGCTGGATGCAGTGATGCCTGACCTTCCAGTCCTCCCTCCCCTGGACAGAGAAGCCTTCCAAGTCTCCAAAAAGTCAGACTGCCAAGCTATTATAGAATGGGTTTACTACATACTTCTGGCAACAGCAAGTATTTCTTCATTCAAGCAAATGTTAGAGATCATGAGTTACTGCTTAGCTTATAACCATGCAAAATTAACTACTTCTGTGCTTGCAGTTCCTAAAGGAAGCATGCAATGAGATCAGAGGATGATCAACCTCCAAAACAGACAGACACCACCAATATATTCACTAAACTATTGGCATGAATTCATCCCTCCAACTATGGCATCAGCAGGAGAATTATTTATTTTAAGAGATTATGTAGTTTTGTTGCTTTCCAGAGATACTAATGTGGTACAAACCAGCCTCTTGAATTATTTACAAAATACTACTAGCTTTAAACTATTGGGTTCCATAGTTGCACCATAACTCCCATAACTCGTTTCAACTTTGATAGCTTTCCAAATGCCTCATAAAACAAACATTTGACAGACAAAATGGTGACTGTTTCCTTTTTTAAATTACTATTTTTTAAAGAAAAACTGCCACCAGGTTAACATTCTTGAAACAAACTGCATTTGGATCATTCTAAATTTGGTAGTTCAAAAAGGAACAAACAGATTTGTTTTTCTAAGAGAAATACAGTAGCTGATGGTAATACAATGTCCGTATAAATAATTGCAATTAGTCCTTTGTCTCTGCACTACATCCTTTCCTCTCATGGCTGAAATCCCAGCTGTGGGCAAATGACTGGGGACCCTGAGGACAGGTAATTGGGGGTACAGTTAGAGGAAACTCAGGACTTACATTAGCATCTTAACAGGAGTTATAACAGTACAGAAATGATTGGCTAAATTACACTTGCTGCTCCCTGGACGGAAAGTGGTTGGCATGACTTGAAGCCTATTCCATGATGATTCCCCATCACCTGCTAAGAGAGATGGAATGGAACATGGAGCAGAGTGGAGACACCGTGGCCAGGCTCAGGGGAAGTCCTTTCAGGGAGAGGGAGCTCGATGGTGCTTTTCAGCTGATAAACTGCATAGCACCTGTCAACCAGGGGAGACAGGGGAAGATGTCCCACTGCTGAACCAGTGACTGGGGCAAAATCCCTCTCCTTAGATGAACTTGCATCATTAAAGCCTAATAAAAATATTAATGCACCCCTCTATGCCAAAGTTCCCCTCCTCCGAGGTGCAACAACCCGTCACTGGATGTGCGTTCTGTATTCTCTTTGACTGTATCTTTGAAAGGAAAGCGAGGTAGTTTTACACCAATCAGTAACAAAGGCATGTATGACTAGAGTCACTCAAGCTCCACCTACATACAAAGAAATGGTATAAAAGTAAGTCGGGAATGTGGGAAAGGTTAGGGAAGACTCCACCACAACTGCTGGGATCAGTCAACAAGCTGAACCAGTCTTCTCCCTCATAGAAGTGCCTATTGGGTAAGAATCATACTCTGTGAATGCTGAACATTTTATTCCTCCAAGTATATTTTTGCAGTCAGACAGTATCACTGACACCCTTCTAACCTTAACCTGTCACAGTTTTATATTAAGAGTGTTATTCTGTAAACTGTTAGTGTGAATCCTTTGTGGACACTGGCAGGTGCTGGCAGCAGGTAACATACTCAAATGAAGGGAAAGACCTGCTGAGGGGTCTCCCTTTCACTGTTGGTGTTTCCCTAAGTCAGTGGTGCCACTCTCCTATCCAGCAGGACTGCTCAGTGAAGGATCCCCCAAACAGGATGCTGACAGACTGATAAGGCACAAGGGTCTCAGCTTTCCTGGGGCACTGACAGACAAATTAAACATTAAGAATCTAGTAAATCTCCCCACACTGAGGCTTGAGGAAGTCTCCCCTTTTCACACGACACCAGCCTTACTTGGTAATGCCCATTGACCAACAGCAGCAGTTTTAGGCTAGGTTAGTACCTTTAAAACACCTCCAACTATGCCCTGTGACCAAACAAAAGAATCTGCCAGTCATTGCGGAATCTATTATTAAAGCACTAATGAGAGCACTACAAAAGAAAAACCAGAAAGCCATAGCAAATAATAGGAGCTGTATGCTAGTCTCATCATAAATCAGCTTTGGTAGGCAGGTTTACCAGAGAAGTCTTAGTTTTTACAGAAGAAGCAAAACAAGAATAAAGAGATAGTACATGCTTGCTTAGAAATAATGATTTACAAGTTACATTAGTTGTTTAGCTGTGTTGAAACACATATTAGTTCTCTATTCTTTGACATCTTCCCATTTAGTTACTATAATACACAAAAATTAACATTTTCTTTTTTCATGTTAACTTCAATGCATACTGGATTGCCATTAAAACAGCAAACCTTTCCTCCCTCCACCAGTGTTGTATGTAAACATTAACAGGACTCTGCACATTTTTAACCCTACTCTTCATATGCCTGCAAGTTGCTTCCTACAGAGTTCCTTTTACATGGAAAAGATTCATTTTCGCTGTCCTGTAACTTCAGCAGTTGTGGCCATACACACAGTGAAAATGTATTGCTCCTACTGCAAGATTTGAACAGAGTTAAAAGACTATATTGAGAATCATTTTCAAATAGAGGCTATTGTCTTATACAGGTCTTCACAGTGCTCAGTGCAACAAACCTCAACTATAGCTTGAATTTTATAGTAGTGTTTAACAGCCATCAACACTAACAGACACAGGTAATTAACTTGAATGCTTTAAGCCAAGCAATGAAATATAGCTGAAGAAAAATATTCTATATTGCTTTACATTTCATAAAAATTTCCTGTAAAGTAACATAGTACTTGGGCTGAAAATTAAATAGAAGCCCTCAAAGCCCTAACCAGCACATCTTTTGCTCTCTACCTTCCAGCAAACAGGACAAAAGAAACAAACACTTATCCAGGTTTTCCATGGGACAATTCAAGAAAATATCTTCCCAACCTTGCTGTATAGATGACTTCTACTCAGGACCTATACACTGCACAGAAGAAAGGAAATTTCTACTTAAAATCTCAGATGTAGCTGTAGCCCCCCAGCTGCTGGTGTGAGATAATGTATAAAGACTATCCACAATCTCAGCTGTTGACTGGGGAACTGATGCTCAAATAATATAAATGACTTGTGGTACATCCCTGTGTCCTTGCTGAACTACTAGGCTGATGGCAAGCCAGTCATCTGTCTTCAACTGCTTTGAACAAGTTCCTGAAGCTATTTCTGAACCAGTGAAATAGGCTAACTTTACAATCAGCAACAGTTATTGCCTTCTTAGCAAGGTCAAAGTGAATAGGAGAAATTAATTCCTACCCAAGGTCCCTGCAAAATATGGGCAAGACGTTAATTCACTGCCATCCTAGCCTAAGGTAGCAATTGTCAATAGGACGAACAGTCTGCATCATCATTTTCTCTCTAATTTAATCAAGGTCATATTAGATCACTACATCAAATCAAGCAGAATCAATTTGATAAAAAAAAAAATCTGAGCTAAACCAGATTCCTTTTGGAAATGAACCCTTTATAACAAACATTATCCATCAATGTAGGGCATCTTATCTCCACTGAAAATTACTACTGCTATAGAATACATACCATGATTTTAAAAAAATATCTTCCCCCACCAAATAAAACAAGATTACATTGTCTAGTCTCATGCCTAAATTTGTGTTTGTTTGTGGTTTTTTTACTGTGTATTCCATATAAGTCTCGTGCTGCAAAACAACAATTTTCACAGAAACTGAAAGATATGTTTGACAAAAAAAGTACTGTATTATGCTGGGTGTCATTTACCTCACACTAATTTAGTTTTTAACAAGAGAAAAAATAAACAAATCATGGTGCTGTGGAACTGCCCACTTCTTACACAAGTGAACAAAAGGTTTTATGTTCTTTTGCCTTTTTTTCCCTTTTGGCTGATTCCTTTTGTTGGGGTTTTGTTTGTGTTTTTTAAGATTATGTCCAGTAGAGCTCTTTCCCAAAAATTCAAACCAGTTATCACTTTAATTGCAGTACATACATATCCAAGATTTTACTCTAACTGCATAATAATCTATTGCTATGGCAACTTTTGGCTATGCTGCATTCCACCTTCCTGCAGAATGCTTAGGTGGACTACTGCAACAACAACCAGCTAGGAAAGTGTCATCTCCACCTGCCTGGGCCACAGATATAGTCCTTTTAGCCCACACAGCAAATTCCTGCTTCAAGCATTCCAAAAATTTGAAAGACCTCTCCCATATGCCTCATAACACCTACATCAGTGGCTTCTATAGCCAAAACATTTTTTTTTCAAGCTTGTCAAATACTGACAATGAGATCATATACATATGCATACTTGTAATTTCACACTTCTTGCAGGGAGAACCTATATCACTGTCACTGGATATTTGTTATAAGCCTGAAAGGAACAGAATATCATAGGATTTAAAAGGCCTATATTTTTTAAATTTTTTTCCTCAATCACAGAAGAAATTAATCATAATCCTATAAACAAAGGTATTGTAAATACCAAAGTCAATACAGGCTGACAATTAAGACTGACTGAGGAGCTCCCACATACAGAGCCAGAGCTGCAGTTGAACCCCATTGTAACAGCCTGGCTGGCCCATCTGCTTGGTGTACGCTTGTTTGTTACTCTCCCATCATAGCCTCAAACTGCCAGCTCTGAGTTTGGGTTGTGTGCTTTGCAAGTGCATCCCAGCCATTTACAGATAAGCTCCCCCCACCCCCATTAAAGCCATGGTAACACAATTTTCCTTGGATCTGATTTTGCACTGCCTGAGTACTGTGACACCAAGCAAATACTACTCTCTCCAGATGTAGCTGTGATCTTGTGAAGGACCAGCCTTGGCATCAGCAGGATGAATTTGAAAGGATGCAGACTATGGCAGAGACATACCTGCCTTTGTTTCTTCCAGTAAGAATTTTTCTCCTTTTAAGTCTATTCCTCCATCTCATACTAGTTGCACAGAATGAAATGAAGAGAAGTAGGCTAGAAACATTTCTGACTAAGTGTAACCTCAAAGTATTTTGGAATAGGAAGAATACACTTGGGACTTACATGCCCAAAGTATACAGGGTATAGATCCATGAATTTTGGTAAGCTGTATTGTAGGGTTTATTTTTCCTTTTAAAGTTGAAGTAAAGCCCTCAACAAAGCCAAAAATGCATAGAATCCCTTTGGTCAGAACACATTTGGTTGGAGGAAAACACAGTTTGCCATTTAGAGTTGCAATAACCTAATTTATTTTTTAATAAAAAAAATAGGACTCTTTTCCATGGATTGTGACTTTTAATTTCAAAATCAATTATGGGGGGTTTTTTATCTATCAACTATAAGATGTTGTATCTTAGCACCAAGATATTGTAATGAAACACTACTTTAAGATTTAAAAATCTTTATATCACTGAATTTGTAATTTCCTTTTGCCCATGATTGAAGGGACTTTAGTTTTTTTCAAAGCATATCTACTACAGCAGAAAGTCTGTCTAGGTGTTTGATGATAATTAGCAAGAAAATTAGCCTGCTAGAAACGTTATTCATCGAAATACCATTGAGTCCTAGGAAGATTGCAAACCTCTGTTGGAAAGTTTCTCAGAGGCAGGCTACTTGGTTGCATCAGGTTTAAATCACATGAAGCATTGATTAAAGTATTTCTCGATTAACTATTGCCAACTTAAAAGGTAAACCAGACCTTTCATGTCCAATTTTAAGGGAACATCTAGGTCCAGATCCTCAACTCTGTTAGGGCTGTTTTTCTACTCCACAGCAGCCTAGAGGCTGCCAGCTAAGCTAATGGTTGCTATTCTACCATACCAAATATAAAGAGTAAAGAAAAGTACTCAAAATATGAGTCTGTTTGGGCCAAGCTTTAGTACATAACACCTCAATTCCTACTTGAATAAATGAGCATCTGAAATTTCTAAAATACAGATAACACTTCTGTTATCAATATACACATCACAGTAGTGTTTGGGGGTCTTTTATTCCTAACTTTTTTGAAGTGCCGCAGACATACCCCTGGGGCTGCATGTGACTCTTTGGTCTAAGCTTTTGCACTTAATACACTTTTCCCCTGTTTTGTTATCCCCTCCCCTTCTCTCCATTCTACCACCTGTTCTTCATCCTCTTTTCTCACTTGCCCATGTTCCATGTAGAACTTTTGCTTTTAACTCTGTCATAGCATCAGGAGCCTTTTGTTTTCTTATTCCTTTGTGATGAACAGTTTGTCTTTGAATAGAAACTCAATCTAGTTTTTGTTAATTTTCAAGCAGAGTATGGCTGCTTTTTGCAGTATTTATTTTAGTAAATAATAGACCTGCAGGACACAAAGCTGACTTTTACACCAAAGCAAATCTTAGTATGTTAAAGAGAACAATCACCGTCTGTCTGATTGATCTGGAGTCTTAAGGGATGGACTACATCTGCTGTAAGTTAGAATTATTCTCCTGCTTGGAGAAAAGCCAAAGGACTGGGAAATTAAAAAAAAAAAAAAAAAAAGAAAGAAAGAAAGTCATAACTCATAACCAAGCACCATTCTGATAAAAATGCTTTGGACATAATAAAATTATTCAAACACAATGTAAGATACACATGGGTTCTTTACACCCCACTTATTTCAGGTATTTTTCTGATTTCCAGGTAAACATGGAAAAAAGAAATATGTTAGTAGTGGGAAATGTTTTTTCTTTCCCGACTTCTGTGGGTGACCATTAGAAGTATTTCTTCCCTATCAAGTTACTCTAATCCATGTTACATTTCACCTCCCATTAGCTTGACTGCAGCATCAGGGCCTGAATTCATGTAGTATAACATGGTATTAACTTCTTTTGCTGTATAGGGAACTACAATAATATGTGCTAAACTGTTGCTAAAAGCATATAAATTTGAGCATCTGTAGGACTTTCTTCCTTATGATTAGCATGCCTTGACGTGTTTTTTTTATTACACGTTTGAGAAAGAGTAAACTAGTCTTTTCTTTAGTAAAAAGGGTAATGAAAAAAGCTAAATTGCTTAGGATGTGAAGGCAAGCATGCAGCATTTCAGAAGTCTGCCTGTCTCTGACAAACTCAGTGGAAATCAATTATATTTCAGAATTTGACCCAATATTGGTACGCAAAACCAAGGAAATAAAGCCAAAAGGCAGATTCATCAAAGGGACTTTCATATACAAATCATAATCTTTATCAGTTAAAAAGGAAAAAAACTGTGACAACAGGAATAGGCATGAAAGGATAATGCTTGGTAGCAGAGCTGGTGACTTTTTTCCTAGTTCCTCAAAAGATGTAACAGTGTAAATACTAGTGAAGTGAGAGGGGGGAACATTTTTTTCTCTGACCTCTATGTTATATGCACCATAGAAAAACCATTACTACACTCTAACCAAAGGTATGAGGAAAGATGAAAAAAATTGAAATCACAAACTCTTTAAATCAATTGCAAAACATACCTCAAGAATAAAGTTCTCTAAAGCAGTAAGATTTCAGCAGAACCTAAAGAACTGATTAAAGAGATCCTCTCCTCACACTGGAAAAAGCCTTTCATCCAACAAGGACCTGTTCGTGCTCACCTTGAGCTTTATAAGCTTTTTGCACCTGCTAGGCACTAATTGATTTCATTGAGAGCAGGTGATCTAAATTAGCAAATTTAGCTCCAATTCATGACTAAATATGGAAATACCTAACAGAGGAAGTGACTGTTTTATTTTTGCTGTAATCTCCCCCTACCCTGGGGCACAGTAGATGGAAAGGGGAGCTTCAGCTTTTGTTTTTTGGGTTTTATTTTGTAATATGAGAGTCATACAGGAGGGTAAGAGCGTTGTGCTTTCCCCTTACAGTCTGCCTTTTGCTCGAAGGGGCCTTGCTCCAGAGCTTGCATGCAGTGAATGTACAATACAGCAGCTCCACATTCCTGACTCACCACCTCCAAAGTGAATGTAGGTGGCATTTGGATAGATCCATGTGATTGTGTGAACCAGGTGAATGCTGAACAGCTGCTTTTTGTGCGTTATTCCCAAACTCTGCCCACAGAACCCAGTGGGACAATGTGGATCACAGCATTCCTCTATGGTTATACACAGACATAGCACCCATTGATTCTTCCTGCATCTTCTTATGATCTTCATACTCATGACTCTTCAAATTACATGATAGAATGGGATCTGCTCTAATCTGCTTCCTCTTTTATGTCTGTGTTTCTGCTCTAAAAACAGTATTTGAGAGCCTCTCTTTGCCTTCTTAATAACATAATAAAGAAAACTTAAGTGTGAAATGTTTTTAAGAACAGTAAGAAGACTATTTTATTTCATAGAATCATAACATCTATTATTTTACCAATTGCTTCTTCTAATCTTGTAGATTTGGCTATAGGTGCACTTGTGTAACCTCTACACCAGAAACATCTACGTTTTTACCCTAGTTGCCTTCATTGTGTAATAAAAATATGTGATCACTCAAAATTCGTTGTGTATCTAAATGGCCTTATAAATGCTGGTTTTAGGAAGGAGTTTCCCATGATATGTCTTATACAGTTGTTTTCAAGTCCATGGGATACCAGAACCTCTCTGCCTCACCTTCCATCTTCCTGCTCTTCAAAGGATTGCCATGTGCTGGGCAACTGAGAAGGTATCGATAAATAATTATGAATGCCCTTCTGTGCCAGCATTTTTCTGTTTTTCATTTTTTTTATTTAAAGAATATTACAGATGCACTGTCAAAGAATGACACCGTTCATCTCGTATTTTTGGAATAAACAGCAAATGTGACTTAAGGCTTTCTGATAAATTCTATAAAATGGATTTCTTGAGCAGAATCATGTGTTACCTATGGGTATTTCCCCATGAAAGTAGAGACTAAAATTCTGATTAGATATGGATATTATCTTTTCCGATATTTCTATCAGTGCACTGATTTGGCAAATATTTAGACCCAAAGGTCAGGGCTGTTCATAGGTCACATTGATTTGAAAGTTGAATGTCTGCCCAAGATTAAACACAAAGACCAATGCTTTCCTAAATCAATTTATTTAAGTCTGTATGTAAGTGGTCTGTTGAATCAGAGCCTAAAGTCAGCAACATATCAGGAAAGATAATGAGTTTGGGCCAAATATGTTATTAACAGCCAAAACATACAGTGAGACAAGGAACAGAATTATTACTTGGATTTGAACTGAGATCCCTAAATGTATAAGTTAGCCAGATCTTTAACTTTCATTAACTTTCATTTCTTTTGAAGCTCTTAGCTTAAATCTAAATGGTGAGACAGGTTACATTTACCTGTACATGCTGGAGTGGCCCTTCCTTGTCTTCTGCCCTGCATCTGGATCTGCTTCCCGGAGAAGTCACAATATTAGCAGGAACGACAGTGCCTGCTTGAGTTTATCTTGCTAGGATGGTACAGAAGATACACCTAAACTCCAGAGCTGGGAAGGGCTCTGGACCCCACAAGCTCAGGGTTGAAATCTTTTGTATTCTGCAGTGTCTTCAAACAGAAGTTTATTTTGAGTTTCTGTATAAAGCAAGTAGAAAGTCATCCTAACAAACACAGAAGATTATGAATCTGGCAGAGCACAATGTAGATCAAAATGGTTTTAATCATTACCCCCTGTTTTAATTACTACTTGACACATTATCTCTATTGTCCTTCTACAAGTCTGTCTTTTGAATGAAATATTAAAGGCGAGTTACAGCTGAAAATATATGCAGTCTAGAAAGAAAATGGCTTTGAACTATTTGAAATGATTTATTGTCCACATTTCTTTATGAATATTTATTTGCCATAGTGAAAGCAATTCAATAAAGAGAAAACATGAGGACCAGTTAACTGAACATTTGCATACTCTAACAGTTAAAAAAAGGGAAAGAAAAATAGTATGCTGCATTAGAATGGTGTTAATGTTTGGTTTCCTGTTTCATTAATATGCAAGATTCAGATCCTGATGAGGAGATATATAAATAGCCTACAAATAAGTGTCCCCAGCCTTTATATATTCCCATTCAGAAGGAAATAAACATGTTTGTAGAGGGATTTTCCAAGGCCAGGGTGGAGTCTATCATTTTGTCTCCATACTGCTTCAGGTAGCTGGCTGTAAATCTTGCTTTTTGCAACAATTGTATGTAATCAAAGTCCTCACCTTGTCAGGACCAGAGGTCACTCATTCCCTGGCACTCCTCAGAGGAGCAGCAGGCATACCTGGCTATCAAAAGGAGACACAAGCACACTGATTATTTTAGTGATTACGCATGGCTATGTGCACCAAGACCAAGACCACACACACAGCAGTGATGCTTCTTCCCTTTGATCCTCAGTGGAGGAACAGAGTTTTTCATTGTATGCACTCTCATTTCTCCCTGCTTGAATTAATTTCATCGACCAAAAAGCACTATGTGTTAGACTTGGAATGAACTTTGTTCCTTAGAGCTTCTTAGTGATATTCTGATACCCAGTCACAGATGGGGCCTTGACAGATTTTGTACTGATTTTCGTGATTCCTTTTCTCTTCTTTTTTTTTTTTTTTTTTTTTTTTTTTGAAGCAGGATTGTTGCTGCTTGAGAATTCACATGCAAATGGAGATGTTCACTGGCACTGTTTCACAAGGCAGCTTGGTTGGTTGGTTTTTAGAGCTGATAAACTGAATATTATATCAAAGAGTACTTGGAAAAGGATGATCTTAATATATAACAGTTCTTGAGAAGGATGGTTACAGTAGTAAAACAGACTTTGGACAAATACATAATTCTCTATGCATCAATATTCTTCTGAGCAAGAATGATAATAATAGTATTTATTTACAGTAATAATTAGCATTATTATCTACCTGAAGGCTAGCAATGAGGCTTAATCATTAATATTTTCAAATTATTTCACAATCCTTAACTAGAATTTGCCCTGAGAGTACTAAATATAATCATTTTCTCGGTATGCCAATTTCATTTTTCTTTGGGAAAAACACACTTAATGTGTTGTTCTCTTTACATTTTTCTACATAAAACATTTTAAAATTCTAGTCGCTAAGCTTTACTAGAAGTTAATAACAGAAAAAATTGACATTATTGCATTTATTGCTTTTTCTTCCTCTTTTGTCATAGTATTTTATCCCCACATAGATATCATGATATCGTTATCGTCTGGGAGCTTGTTACTGCTTGTACAAATACAGATGTGGAGACCTACACTTGCTGTTTATTTCCTTGTCTGAATTTGGAGTTGACAATGTAAACACACATTGGTTCTCTGAAGTCAGAGATCTCTTGATGTACCACTTTAAATATATTGTGTGTACCAGAGAGTTTCTTTAAGTTGCATACTGTTAGATGCTACCCCATAGTACATGCCTGGATATATTTGTAGGTATCTCAAATTTTTTTTTTTTTTTTTCTTCTGCAGTTTACTAAGTTCTGCATTTATTGGCAAATGTGTATCAGTTACTCACAACTGAAGATAACAACTAAAGGAAATGGATCTGGGTGTCTGTTGGATAGCTAGACTCCAATGGCTGAAATCTACATCTACCAACATAAAAGCCACAGGATATGACACTGGTATCTTGTGGTTCCAATCAGCCTCCTGGTATTATAGCAGTACTTTTATTTAACTGTGTTTCTACTGAGTTCAGCGTGCTCAGCCACGCTGGCTGTTTTACATAGCATCTGCATTGTATATTGTGGTAATTGAAAACTCAATACAGCCTGGAGGCACTAGCACAACAGGACAGGAGAGGGCTGGGGCATAACTCAGAAGAATAAGGCAGGCAGGCAGGAGCAAGCAGGGACGAGCCAGCCCCAACACGTCTCCAGCAGCAGTCGAGCTGGGTCAGGCATCCGGCAGCTGGAGGTCCCGTGGCGTATGGCAGCTCTGAGAGCAGCAAACACCCAGTGCAGGGCGTGGGATGAGCGGATGTCCCTCCATCTGCCATCGTGGGGCTGTCATCTGGAAGCACAGACAGTAGGCAGAGTCCAAGGCTCACCTGGAAAATTACATGGACAGATCAAAACCAGATTCATGGCCATGCACGTCACTGACAGCTCCCATCCTGCACATGCCCAGCCCTTCCCAGGGTGGTTCCTGTTCCTAAAATGTCATCTAGGCATTAACAGAGAATAGGTCAGATATTTTTTATAGTGTTTCAGAAGTGTGACATATATCAACAAATGTCACTTGCTATATGAATGCTCATAATTAGAATCAAGACAAATTACGTAAATTAAATGACTGGAGTAAACCACAGCATTTCTTCCTATTAGCCTATGTAGAAAGAAAAAAATGCCTTGAGTGTAAAAAGGAGAAAAGAAATAATGAAAAAACAAATTGTGGCATGAAGAAGATAAATATTTCTTGCCTGTCCTCTTGGCTCTGTCTATGAAGATTTTGTCCAACAACCTCAGCCAAAACTATTTAGTGAGTGATTTGTGTGTCTGGCTGATGGAAGGTCCAGTTGTCTCAGGGGCAGCCTTGCAGGGTTTCCAGGAAGCAGACAAGTAGGTCTCAGCAGTGGGAGTCACGAGCTTTTCATGTCAGTAGCACACCTCAGTTGATGGGATGGTTTGAAGGAGTTAGATGTGGCCCTACCTTGTAGCAGCACCCCCAGAAAGTTGCTGATGTTAGATTGTCTCCACAGACTGAAGATCTACAGCTTTCCATGAGTCATTTGGCGAGGAAGGAAGGTGGACTAGTCCAGGAAACTTAGGCTGTAGGGCTGTAAAATTGAGAGAGGTTGAAACATTCCACCCATTGGGGTTCTCCCTTGAAAGTATATTTGTATGAGAGATTAAACCACCCAGTATGTCTTTACAAACACATTTAAAAGCACCCTGAGGAGCAGATCACACCAGTTCCTGCCCTCCCTGGTGTTCTGGCTTTGCTCTCCACTCTGCTCCAATTTGTCAGCCAGAACAGTTCAAGCTCCCGGCCTCCTGCTCAAAGCTGGGGAAATGCTGTGCCGAGCTCCTGCAGGACACCCCACACCATGTCACAGGGCTTCACCACCATGGGCTCTGTGCCACCTCTTATCCCCAAGCTCTGCCCTCCAAATGCCAGTGGCCTCTGAGGCACAGGTACAGTGGGTAGGAGCGGGAATCTGGGTATGTGTTCATGTTTTCATCTCCAAACTTTCTGCTTGGAGAGAAGCCTTTTAGGGCTCTGTTCGGTCTCTGCATTAGGGGTGTGATCATGTATATTTCCTGCTCAAGGCACAGTGTTAATTAATCATTATTTCTAAAGTTCTTTTAAATTCTCAGACAGTGGCATCCATTATTTTCCTCTGACTCTTCTCTTACCTTTTTCTTCTTCTATTTAGTATAAGGAGTCATCAGTGGTGAACTGATTATAAGAAACTAATTTACATCATCAGTTCAGTAGTAGGACACACTTCTTAAATCATCTAAGAGAAATACTTTTAATTAAGCAAATGTCCTACTCAATTCACTGTGGACAATCCCATCATAATGGATATTATTTCTGCATGCTAAATCTTAATCTTCATCAATACTGAATGCACAAGGCAAAACCATTATAAAAAAAAAAAAGTAGGCTTACTCTAATATTGCCATTTTGAAGCTGCCAGCTTTTATATTCATTAATATGATGACAACAGACTCCTGGCTAACAAATTTTACTACAGATCAGAATTTTTATCAGATATGTATATGAGATCAAATCTATGCTAGCCTATTATTTGCAGTTTTTATTAAAAAGTTAAATTGGGATTATTATAAACTCTCTTCAGGTTCCTTAATAAAAGAAAATTAAAGTTAAAATCTAATGAGATTTCCTGGAAGCATTTTAAAAGGCTGCAACAGCAGTAAAGTCAGCAGGCACCACACAGTGAATGAAAGTATTTACCGACCAGAAGATGAATGCCTCTTCACCCAGAGTCTGACGGGTTTACTTTATATGGATTTTGAGAGACAGAGAGAGAAGGAGAAAGCAAGAAAAACTCCAAGTCAGTGCTCTCCTAATCTAAGACATCATATTGCTTCCTGATCAAAGCTTTCAAATTCTGGTGTAAACTGACTTCTTGCTCTTGTGACCAAAATCTCCTCTCTTTTCCCCCCTCCCTCCATCTGTTCAGGCTTGGGTTTGGAAGTCCCAACTGCAAAGGAAGAAAGCCTGATCCCTATTGCTTCAGCTGTGGAGTTGAAACCCATTAATATTTCTCTGGCATGTACCCTGACCCTGGTGCCCTTGAACATGCTCAAAAAAACATAGGGTATTCCTGAGCCTTTGTCCCTGAGAGGATTAACAGGGTTGCCCTGGAGCCAGCCTGAAGGTGCTTTAATAGGTAATAGGGGTGGGCTTCACAGCCAACTTCAAGTTTTGCCTCAGGCTGCCCCTGCTCAGCAACACAGATGCAGCCATTGGAATTAGGGGATAAAGCATGGCTCTGTGTGCGAGTTAGAGCGTGAATCCTCAGAATCTGGTGCAGGGTATCTCCAAACATATCCTTCCCCCACCAGGACAGGCATCGCAATTGAGGGTACAGGGACTGGAGACCTGTGCTGCTTCTGCCATTGACTACTTCTCTGACCTAGAGAGTTGGTTATATAAGCTGTCTCTCCCTCTTTATTTTTCTTTCCTCTCTGGCCTCTCTTATGGCTTATAAATTGTCTGAAGGAGAGACTGCAGCACTCTCTGTGGTTTTGCTGTGCTTAGCACAAGTAGGTCCTGTGGCTATATCATGGTAAAAGTAAATAAATAGATAATAATGGTAACAGCAGTTATCTTTTTGTGTGTGAACAATAGGTTCCTAATGGAGAAGCCTCTTCTCTAACTTTTTTTATCTGCAAGTAAAGGTCTCTCTTTCCTCACTCAGCTGGAGAAGATACTGCTTTTGTAAATCAGACAAAACTTATGTAAAGTGGAACACATCTTTGATTATGCTGAATACTATCCTGTCTGTAATTTACCCTTGCTGCTGCGAAGGACACAACATGGTTAAGCTAAGAAATGATAGACTGAACATTATGTGTCAGGATGGTAAAAGATTTTTCCTATCTAAATAGGAAACAATCATCAAAAAACAGCGAAAATATACAAGAAAGTGTTTGAACATATTATAAACAAGCCACCTCTCTGTTGCCTTATATTGATTTTGCTTTCCTTGCTCAGATTCCTGCAGATACTTCTCCTGTAGCCTACACTATTTATTTTTTAAAAACTACAAACTGTAATGATTTTTTAATGATGTGAGTATCCTTCCTCTATAAGTTTATATATACTGTTACCTGCTCAGTCTGTCACCTCTTCTGTGTTTCCCTGGGTGAGTCCAGATCCTCCCAGTGACATTTCTCAAATTGTAGATCTGTGCAGTGCATTTTCCCGGAGCTGTTAAAAGCATTGCTACTTTACTTAATGACAGTGTTTAGCAGTAGCAGCTATCACTCACTATTTGGTACACACCAGGTTCTCTGCACAGGGGCAGAGGGGTCATTATCCCAATTTTACAGACCAGAGAAACTAGGTGTTGCGTTTGGCAGCAATTAGCCCAGAACATGCTGCAGAACGGGAAAAGGACAAAACACAACTTCAGCTCACATTTTATTCTTTAGGGCGTTGCTGCTTTTGTTTCCTCTAATATTCCCAGTTGTGCTGTGCCCTCCCAACAGCATTTCAGAGAATGATCACAGTAGAGCCAAGTGCTTGAGCAATAACACATTCAGATACTGCAGCAAACAATGCGAGTAACTTTCCTAATTTTTGACTTTGCCATGTATGGTGTTTAGTAACTTCTACCATGTCTCTGATGATTTCTGGGTCTGCTGCCAATAACATGATACATTCCTAGCCAAATTAGCATGTGATATTTTGTGCTCATACTCCAGTGGTAAGGTCTGTTTGTTGTCTCCATATAGATGTATTTTTGACAGGAAGAGCAATTCTATAAGCCCAGGATGAAAAGCCCATCAATTGAATTGGTACCACATTACCATGGCAACAATATAATGCTAATGAAATTGTGACTGTTGAACCTATTTTATGGAACTCTACAAAATGGGCTTCATAAAAGGAGAAATCTTGTTGATTAGTAAATGTTTTAAAGCATGATGAAAACCTGAGAACCACATGTGCTGTGACATACTAACCATGTTATCGTTGTCATTTAAGATAATACATTGCTCTTTGTATGAGCAATAATGCTCTCAAAAAACAAAATTATATGAGAAAATCTGTGTTTCTCCAGGTTTTAACTGCACCACAGAAAGACTGGCTCACCTCTCTGCCCTAGTTCACTGAATCAGTTGGCATAGGTGTGTATTGAGTCATGCAGTTTTTGTTGCTTATTTAATCTCTCTCAGAATCTATAAAATTTACTGCTACTGCAGCTGTGATAAACACCTTTCTGTAAGACAAATGTGGCTTAGTTTATATAAAATTATTCCACAAAAAACATATCCTTTTAGATTGAACCCTACACGGAGAAGGTGTGATAGTAGGAATGCACTCTTCACTTCCCACCTCCCTTCTTCTTGCCCATTTGGCAGCTTCCTGCCATATAGACTCCCAGCACAGAGGAGAGAGCCACCCCCCAGAGGGACAGCTCTCATCCCTCGGCACAGCAGTTCTTGCTGAAAGCAGGGTTTGATATTATGCCTGCTTTTAAACAAAAAAATGCTGAGCACTGGAATTTCCCAGTCAGTCATGTCTCTGGACAGGCTTCTGGAGAGCTGCCTCACCTCTAAGTGTCTGGGGCTTCTGCATCCTACAACAGGATTTAATTTTTAGATAGATAATAGATAGATAATAGGTAATATTCCTCTTTGTTCTCACCTTGGAAATAACAGTGTGTCTCACCCTATGGAGTCCATCTCCTAATTTGCCAGGTAAATCAGAACAGAAAAGCAGGTGTGCCAGCAAGCACTGAGCTCAGTGAGGCAAGGGGGCTATGAACATGCATTTACTGTGTTGTGTTGTCTAGGTATTTAGTAGAGACAACTGGGGGGAACACTGCTCATTTTAGTGAAGTCCTGATCTACATGGCACAGAAGTCAGCAGAACTCTTCACATTAGATTTAATGGGCTTTAAATCAGGGCTTTAAAGGGCTGTTTCTGAAAGCTCCATGTTTGATCCTATTTGGAAAAGGGAGCCCTGTCTAGCATTTCATTATTTCCATGGTTTTTGGGAAAGCAACACACTGAATTTCTGAGTTGATAGAAATATAATGTAATGTAATTTCACTTAATATATATTTTGCATTGGCTGACAGTTTTATTAAGCAGAAGCAATAATCATCATTATTCAGTGTAATAACCATCTCATTAGAAATGGTCTAATTTTCCCTAATTTTAATTTACCTCTCAGACTAAGCTGTTCTAAAATTACTGAGGTGCCTACAGTTCAGTTTCATAAGACTTCAGCAGAAACATAAGTCTTCAGAAAGCAACTACTGACTTACTGCTGCTAAAATAGTGGTATGCCAGACCTGAGAGAAAAGGAAGTACAGAAAAATTCAGATTAGGGAATTGCTATATCACTTTTTATTTCCTTACTGTCTTGGAAGTAGCACATCCATTTTGCACAATGATAAATTGTATGGTTGCCTTCAAGCCCTGCATACACTACCCTTTAATAAAGGACCTGGCTAGGGATCACACCAGAGACTCCTGGTAAGGGGGAGCTGACAAGCAGAAATATTTCTTGGAGAGACAGAGAAGGAGATGAAGACACTGATCAAGTTTCATTAGCATCCATTGAAAATAGGATGTAAACTGTGACATCCCGGCAGATTATATATGTCAGGCAAGCAGATGTGAGCAGAAAAATGTAGATGCTAAACCTTACCTAATAGGCTTACTCTGTGGATTATTCTCAATGAGCAAGGCTATATTAAGTGTTGCCCTGTATGTAGCTATAGTTAATATACAGGATATAAGAAACATGCATTCATAAGTGAATCTGGGGACATTCCCAGCTGTGCTGAAGTTAATGCTCTTTGATATACCTTGGAGCATCCTAAAAGCACTTTGAGTGTCATATACTTCTACAGTTATCATAAAAAGCATTATGGCATTTATATAGCTTTAGTTCCAAAATTTCAAAGGGCACTCTGTTTTCTCTAAAAATGTGCTCAAAAAAATTCTACACTTAAACAGCACTTGTGCATGCAAACTGCTATAGCAGCTCAGCTCCTTGATTTGGTTGTGCCAGTTCTGAAAACACATTTGATCAAAAGCATTTTGTTGCAATCATAGAGGTAAGTAACCTCATATGAACAAGGAAGCACTTTTCAGGTTATATTATAAAATAGACAAATTGTCTAAAGGTTTTGTTTATCATCAGATGTTATTCTGTATATTTCCGAGTCATAAAAAATAACTTTTTTGGTTTGCTGCGGGTTTTTTAATGTTCTCCTAAAACAACACAGAAAAGGCAGTCTCTTCCATGGAAGTGCTCTACTTATAAAATCTCTTCTCTTTGAAATGCTGAGCCTTTTCCAGCTGTAGTATTCTTTGCTCAGCTATAAGAACACAAAGTACAGCAGTGAAAAGCATTACTCTATTATCCCAAGATAATTTGATCGTCTGTAAATGTCTTTTCCTGCCTGTGGTTCCAGACATTATGCTCTCATTTGAAGTAATGATTTGCAGTTATTTATACAATTCAAGTTAGCCCACACTGGTTTCACCCTGAACATTTACCTGCATGGTACAAACATGGCTTATTTGTAGTTGTACAAGCTAGATTAGATGGGTGATTTTTGCAAGCCACACTCAATCAGCAGTGCAATGGGTGCCTACTGTAGACAGCCAGCTCCTGCAGGAAGTGGTGCAGTGACTCACAGGCGGCTGTCTCCTGCCCACATCAGTGTTATCACAACCATACATCAGCATGAGTCTGCTGGACATGTTGAATTTTAAGTTCTGACATAAAACCATAGCTCTGATCTGATGTGGTCAGTAAATACAGCAGGCCACTTTCCAGAAGTACTTACCCTGCTTTTTTTTTTTGGCCTCTGTGTGGGATGTGAAAACTCACCTTAAATTCCTCTTGCATTTCTGGAGTTTATCATACCATTCCCCCCAAAGCTGTAAACAAAGTGGTCCAGTGCTAACTGAATAGTTGTTTCACCTCTGATGTTAACCTTTCAGGGTTATACCATTTTTTTGTAGAATTTGTAATGTTAGTGAGTGTGGACACAAGGATTTGGTTTTGCATGGGCCCAGAGTTCACCTCCCTTACTCTCACTTGGGAGCCTGTGTTGAGATTAGATTTACATGAGACGATAGTAATTTACTCCTGGCTCATAGCTGATCAGCAATGGATGGAGCACTCTGTGGTGCTGCCAAAAAGAAAGTCTCATTTCAATCCCTGGTGAGCCTCCTCTGTGAGCCCGGGGTGAATTCAGAGGAGCCATGCACTGGTGACATCCATTGAGCTGCCTGCTCTTGTGGGCGTGAAAATGCTCAGCAACACAAAAGACATAAAATATGATTTCCACTGTCTTTTTCCACTATCATACATTCCTGAGTATCACCCTGATTCATATTCAATACTGGGGAAAATATTAATGTCAAGGGAGTGAATTGCAGAAGGATGCAGTCCTGACTTGGGGTGGTCAGCAGCCAGGCCAGGAACTTCCACCTCTGCCTTCCTGCTTCTCTTATCCTCAGTTGGAGTGGCTCCCAGAGTTGTGTCTGAAAGTGTGTGTGAAAGTTACAGTTCAAATAAAACAAGGGGGGACAGTAAACAGTCAGAAATTATTGTGTTTCTCCTCTCATTTGTTCATGGTATCTTGGATACTGTTGTGACAATTCAGCAAGTTTCTTTAAAATAAGATTTTAAAAAACCCAAACAAATATTTGGAATACTACTTCTATTTTGCCAAAAATCTTTGAAGTCTTTTGAGAGAAAAATTAATATAAACTTGTCTTTCCAGGACACAGAATCATTTAAGAACAGCAGCACTTTAAAAAGTGCAAGAATCCCAGTTTACCATCCTGATGTTGGTTTATGATAACATTTATGACATTAATATAATGGATTATGACCTTTCTTGGCTTGTCTGACTGACAGTTATTCATATATAACACAGTACTTATCACCTTGGTCCTTCCATAATAATAATCCCTTCAATTTTCTGAGCTGTGTCATCAAAACATGTACTCATAAGTGTTGATCTCATCTGTGGGAGAGTAGCACTAGGAGCTCCTTTTGAGCTTTATGTCACCTAAAATCTAGAGCGAAATTGAAGACCAGTTGCAGAAAAATACCCTGTCTCTAACTTTATCACACAGTCTGCATAATGGCCCTTATGATTTTAAATGATTTACTGAGTCCTGTCAAAATGCTGTGCCTTTCTGTGGTGGAAGGTATTGAAGTTCAGAAATGCCATTATTCTGTACAAGTGGAGCGATCTTGAGGAAATACACAATAGATGGTGTGCTACAATTACTTACCTTGACCTTCCTTTTTTTTTTTTTTGCTCTTTAATCTCCTCAGGATAGACAGAATAAAATATATTTTCTTCAATATTTAGGGTGAAACTTTGCTGTGCAATTTGTACTTGCTTTCCTCGTGCCCATTTTTACTAAACAGGGTGTCAAGGTATTTCTTTTTTAGATTAGCAGTTTCACATGAATCCTATGTAAAAGGTGGACGAGGAAAGTGAAAATTTTGTATGTTTCCAAGGACTGATCACTTAGCAAATTCTAATGATGTTTGGGTGGATAAGGGGTCGCTCAGAAGTCCTGGATTAGACACCAAGGTCTGTCACAGTCCTGCTCTGTAACTGTGTTCCTCCCCTGTTTGCACTGAGCCTTCCAGTCTGCTCAGGGGGCACCAAGGCGTTCCCTACCAACCTCTGAGCATGGGAGTCAGGCTGGGGCTGTTGCTGTGGCAAGCAAAAGATGTTCATGCTGCAGGATCAGGTCTGCTACAGCAAGCTGATGGTTCAACTCTATCCAAACAAACCTGGGAATTGCGTGAAACACCCCACACCAGCAAAGCAGGAGTGGAAGCAGGAGCTTCCCGTGCATGGAGATGACACCTGCCTCTCCCTGAACATGGCAGGCTGTGAGTACAGCCACAACAGCATGCGGTCTTTACATAGTACCAGCTGTTCTCATGCATGTAAGGATCCTTCAAACAATGAATGTTAAAAAGAAACATTATGTCTTTAAGCTAGCTGAACAATTCCATATGGCTTAGAGCCACACAGAGACAGGACATTCCCATTCACAATGGGGCTCTGCTTCCACAGACACACAGGCCTGCCTCTCCCAGGGGTGCTGAGGCTCTCCAGCCCTCACTGTTTCCCTGGGGCTGTGCACCACTATCATTCTGGCACAAACATCCCATCTACAGGAATGTCAAGTTCAAGCGAGGACAAGCCTATAGCACAGCAAGGCAGCCCTGGCACACACCTGTGACTATACTGATACCTCTGTCTTCTCCCCGGTATTTTGTCAAGAATGTGGCGTGCTAACTTTTTTTGTTTCTAATTATTTTTTTTAAATAAACCAGCACTGTGACAGGGTAGCTGCATGCAAGGTAGGAGTAATGCTGTTCTATGGGCAGAACAGAGGTGCTCTGGTGCTCAGCTGTCACCTTCTGAAGCTGCCTTCAACATTCTGAGTGAAAACAGTTCGTCAGCGACAGATCCTGGGCTGCCCTTTCAGGCTGGGTCCATTTCTATCCCTGGGCCTGGTGATTAGTTTTATTCAGCTGAGAGACAAATACTTGGGCATTTGTCACTGTTTCTTTGAAAAATGTGTGCATGTTTTCTTGGGCTATCAAATGGGACATATGGGAGCTGGATTCCGTCTTTCATTAGATCTTGGAAATTGTGTCCTCCTGAGACAATTAATTATCATGATGTTCTTGGCTGCTAATGTTTGATTTCAGATTTCAGTGGCAACAGACTTGGCAACACAGATTTTGTGAGGATGGTCTAATGGTTGATGTTATTACCCATGGCCTCTACACAGTTTTCTTCAACCCCTCAGCTTTTGCAGAGTTCCCTTAGGCACGCAGACAAGTCCTGTGGTTTCTGTCCATGTCTTAGATCTCTCTTTGAAAATTAAATATAATAGCATTTTCCTGTTTCACAGGACAGGTGCAGTACAGATTGTACCTCAGCAGAGGCCAGGCAGCACTGCTGCAATCCTCTGCCACCCCAGCTCCATGATGGAGAAGTTGTTCTGCAAAGCTTTTCTGAGATCCTTCCACAGTTTAAGGCAAAATCATTCACAGTAGAAATTTGTCAAATGAACATATTTCTATTTGTTTACTTTCAGTTTGCCCACTGCAGATACCTGCAGGCTGTACACACCTTTATCTTTGGAAAAAGGCTACGTGAGCTATTTGATGTAGGCTCATGTGTGAGGTATAGCCCCTCAGCCGGTGTCTTCCACATGTGATCATTTCCAAACTACACCTTTCCAAAATCAATGTGATAGACAGCAAAACCACACACTTCTAACCTATGAATACAATCCAGAGATGTAATCTAGACTGTTTGCTTTGCTTTTATTACCTCAATTATATTCATAATCTTATATAAGAATTCATGGCTAGAAAACAGTGTTAGTTACAACTCCAAAAAAATGTTACGCCTCTCTCAGAGGGAGACCCAAGCAAAATACAAAATATCTATTGAGTACAGTTATACAGTAGATAACACATCCTCTGTGAGGAAGAACACATGCTTTCCTTCAGTATCCTCTACACAATAACAGAGGGCTGAATTTTCCAGGGGAATGGAGAAGACAAACCTATTTCAGAACACCAAAAGGCTAGTGACATTTTATAGATGCATTTGGTAGTACTGTTGCAAATAAGCAGCTGTGTGTGTAGGAGCTCACTTAAGTGGTCATTTGTGATTTGAACTCACAAAAGGCATATCACAAACCTGTTTGAAACAGATGTGCTCCTACCCTCCATTTAAAATAAAATTAGTCGATGGTCTTAATTTAGGTAACCTTTGCAGTCACTAATCATGATCAGAGATACAATCACACACTTTTTAAGCATGGATGAAAGGCATTAGATAGAAGAAAAGAATGAAGATAAAAAGAATATACCACTACAATGTTTGATATTCCTTCCAGATAGCTCATTCACATTTAAATGGAATGACAAAAGGCAAAACATTAAATGTAGTATTGCCTATTTTCACTTGATACAGCTAGGAGTTCTAATTCAAACACTCTGGGATTGAACTTTGTTTTCATACCTGCCAGACAAATTTTTGTTAATTAAAACAAAAATACAAGCAGGAGAGCTGAATAATTGAACGTAAATTTATCCTATCTATCCTATTTACTCATGGCATGCTTTTTTATACTTTTTATCCCATGTTATCTTAATGCAGTGCTTTTTTCAAAATCCCTTATTCCTGCCATCAATTCAAGCACACTGATCCATTTCCACACACCCAGCATTCGCCTCCAATGCTCTGACTTTCAAACCGTATCTTTTGCAGACCATCAGGTAGGAATTTGCAGAAGACTGGCTGAAAAGACACTTATTGTGCAACTAATAAGGAAGGTTGAAATACCATTAGCATTCTGACTTATGCTTTAAAATGTCAGTATTACAGCTCTGCCTTGCATCCCTGGTTGCACAGTCACTCTGAAGTACTGCCGACGCTGCCGTGCGATCGCAGGCTGCCTGCAGCAGCTGAGCCACACAGGCTTTGGACCACTACAGCTTTTTGCTCAGGCTGCTGATGGCTTTCCTTGGTGAGCTGATCACCATTAAGGCTACAGAAGAAAGCACTAAGCTAAAAGTTTAAGCTCTGAATTTCTCTGATAGTTTTACTTCAGCCCCTCACATACCACTGTCTTTGAAGCCATAGGAACTCCCTCCCTGTTCAAATATTTAGTTTTAGCCTCAAAGTTACACTTGCCCTTAAATTATTATCAGCTCACAAAGGCAAAGTAAAATGCCTAAAAGTGAATATTTTATCAATCAGCTTCAAAAATTGAAGAGAAAACATATCTACCATTTCATAGTGTTCCTTTCAATCACTGGTTTGAAAGGATTTGGTGAGAGGGTATCACATCTATATGATGGACCAAGAATTTTCAGTTGATGCATGGTTGGTGTGATGGAATCTTAAGATCTGCTGTATGGATGGGAGTATAAAGTTTGAAAATTAAGATCCAAAGAAGCTGCATGAGAAAAATCCTTATGATTAAAAATTGAAGAACATTGATCTACATTATTGACTGACAATTGTAAATCTTTCATTTTACAGGAGAGCTGCTTCCTAATTTGCACACAAAAGTCTTCAAAACCATTGGCTATTTTCTGTACAGGTTTAAAAAATATATTTAACTGGATATGGCATAAATATTGTTTGCATGTTGACTATGGGGCTAGACTAAGCAATACCAGCATAAGAAAAAAAACCCCATATATTCCCGTGGAATTGCTTACAGAGCCAACAGCCAGCCTGAAGGGAGCTGCTCTTATGACAAATGTCCATGCATGATGTAAACCTCCTTTTTGGTGATGGTGTAGTAATTTCCATTGCAAGAGGTTATTACATTTTTAATTGATTCTTAGCAGCAAAATCTGTAACCTTCACTGATATGTGTCCATTTCACACAGTTATTGAATTTTGACATATCTTGTTAGATGTTATGATGAGACAGATTTTTTTTCTTTGCACAGATTGATGTCCATTGATATTACATTAGTTCATCAAGGTTACAAATCACACTGCATTGCACTACATTTCACATTTTCTGTATCATGACAAGAGGTTTATAATATTCACTCTGGGACATATAAAGTGCCTTCTACCCATCCCTTGGATAAATAATTTAAGAAATTGTTGGGAAATCATACCTAATTAGTAAGATCTGCACTCAATAAGTGCCCTTTGATTTAAATTGTATTTGTATTTTGATAGGTATTGATTTTAGGAGTAGGAGAGATGAATAATACATTTTGCATTTCTCCACTGTTTACAGCAATAATCTGACAGAAATAATGGAGGAACACTCCAGGAAGCGGCCTCTTTGGGGACCTGCATGCCTTTCCCTAGGAAGCCCATGGGACAGTTAAAGGCACTCCTATGTGGAATGGCCTGATCCCCTTTTCTCCCATTGATTTGCTGCATAATCCTGGACAAATCACTCAGCCTCTCAAGGCCTCTCCTTTTCCATCAGCAAAATGGAAACAGAATGGTTCCTCATCAGTTCACAGATGGCCACAAGACCTATGGAAAAAAGTAACAGATACATCCAAGTGGGTATTACAGACATCCTAACTGGCACTGCCACATGGAGCACGGAGCCAGCAAGTGAGGCTTCCTGTGGGCACAGGAGAGTGTGGTTCCCCACAGCAGGACCTGTGTACCTCTGAGAGCAGCGTGGCAGAGCTGGGCAGCACACAGCACACACAGAACACACCCTGCCAGGCTCCTTCTGCACTCAGTTCTGCCAGCAGGAGTGTTCTGGCTGGTTTGGCGACTCATTTTCCTGGGTGAATTGATACAAGACTAATTTGGTTTTCTTTGGATGCTAATCCCTCAGATTGCGAAGAGGGAACAAGGTGAGGTTGTGCCATGCAGATAACCTGGGTAACAGGCTGCTCTCTTCCCGAGGCAGTGCAGCTCAGCATGCAGGCAGGAAGGCTGCTTGCATGAGTGGCCAGGGGTGAGGAATGCAGACAGAAGAAAACACCTCTGAGACTGAAAACAAATCAGAATATATAGGTATTTACAAACACTGATTTCCACCACCCCAGCAACTGTAACAAATGTAGACTTTATGAGATAACCATAATTAGAGAAAAGCTTTATTTTTGGTTTGGTTTTTTTTCACCCAGTATGCCAGCCCTGATTTGAAAGGAAAACCATAGGCTCAACTGTGCAACACAATAAACCATGGCATCAAAGCAAGCATCAAAGTGGCCCCTCGGCTGCTGGCAAACAGTACAGTCATAAGAAAAGAGACAATGAAAATACAATAAGTAGAAATAGTGCTTTTTTCCCATAACATAAACACCATAGACATTCTTTTAATACAAAGAGAAGCAGGATCCAATGTGACAGCTTTATATTTGCCAAGTATCATGGGAGAACTGTAAAATACATCCTCCCCAAACCAAGCCAAAGGAGCAGAACGAGCCAAGATGTTCTCGTCAGAACAAAGACATCCCTTTTCTTAGGTCTCAGACAGTTAGCAGGATTAATTTTGCTTTTTATTTATTTTAATCATCATCTTTGTCTCCTGTTAGCTCCAGCAAGATGTGCCAAAATATCTATTAGTGCCTGTCTACACAGGTGCAGTCCACTGCACCAAAATCACTTTATGGTCTTCAAGTAAGTGAAATTATATTTAAGACTTTTTTTTGAATATATAACTTAAAAAAACATTCTCAAGTAGACAACTGAGAGCCAGGACTGTGCAACTCTGATGCAGAGGGATTGCTGTCAAATGGAAGAGCAGACGACTCGTATGTGTTTGAATCGTCAGCCTCTCACAGGGGGAGATTCAAATAATGCATAGTGGGCTTCTTGTGATGCTTTTTCTCCTCTCTTTTTTCAGTTAATATTTTACAATCTTTTAGAAGTATTACCTGTACATTAAAGCCTATATTCATATAATCATGAGTGACATGCAACTTTTGTGTCTTGCCCTCTACTTTCAGGCAGATTTAGAGAAATTGAGGCCTGACAACCCACAGCTGAGGTGCACAGGAGCAAACAGCTGAAAGCATAAGGATGGGGCTGCTTGAACATATTTTTTCCCTTTTCTCATTAAAGTTTCATCTGAAGAATTTTTGTGGGAGCATTAGCCAGTAAAACAGCACCCATCAGTTTTAAGTTCCCAAGCAGCAGTGGCACAGGGGAGAACAAGTGTCAGATACACACAGTCTTTCTTCTTATGCCTTCTGTACCCTCCCAGATGCAGTAATTCACCCTCTTCTGTATCTTTTCATAAGAGACAAGCTATATTAATTATCCTGAAGTATTTTTAAAGAAGATGAATATTGGAGAAGTTCTTACTTATTTCACAAGACATTCTACCTTCCATGTAAAATGTAATGATTTTCCATGTAAAATTAATGATTGTAATAAGTTTCATTTTAAGGCAGGTCCCTCCTGGGTAACCCCTCTAGTAAAGTCTGCTTCCAGGTGACTCCAACATGAGAACCATATTTGCTTTTATGAATGCTGAAATGGTCCATGAATCTCAAATAGTATTGCACCCTCTGTTTTATAAATATTTTATGTGTTTTTCTTCAGTAAATACATATATTTTTCTTTTTGAATCTCAGGGCACCTTTTGAGCTGTGTGGCTCTTAGAATGTTAATAGAGAAGTAGCAACATGAAACCGAAAATAAATGCTTTTAACGAACAGGGAAAGTCTATATTTCACCAAGGAAAGTGTGGTTTAAAATAAAGCAGACTCCTGCAACGTCTAAATCCTGCATATTTTCTGCAGAGCATGCCACAGCTATTGACATGCTGTTGGTTTTATATGTCCCAGGATGCATGAATTATTACTGTCATTTGACATTTTATATTCCTAGTTCCATAGCCTATAGCAACACTTACCAGCAGCTGTGGTAGACTATACCAGACCTCTGGCAATGCCTCTTATTGATCAAGCACTGCTCAGTGTTTGCCTGCTCAGTAATGCAAAGACATCCTAATTCTCTAAGACAGAAAACCCACAAGTTAGTGCGTTTGGGATTTCTAGTCCTTTCAAGAGACTCAAGACACGAAACACAGATTACAGATACCTTCTCCCCCATTGGGAGGCACACTGAGTTATCTCACAAGCTTTAGGTACTACAAAAGAATTACCATTGTGTGGTAATACTAGAGAGAAAAGCTGGCTGGATGCTAACTAATAGTGCTAATTTACAAACTGGTAATGAAAGGGACCTCACAAATGAGCAAAGTGTTCTGCTGAGAGTCAATGGACTTGCACTGCCAGGTTTATTAACTTCTTTAAGAGGACCTATACAAAGTAATACAGGAACCCCAGTAGCAGAAAAACTATATCAAAGGTGTTGGTGCTTATGATTTGAATGAAAATTGCCCAGCGTTTACTTAGGTGGAATTCCCCCAAGACAGCAAGAGCCTGAGTTCATGTAAATAACGAAATAGAAATTGCAGATCACAGGGCAGCAGAAGATACCATGACTGTCCATGAAAAGACCCAGTGCAGCAGTGACTGGTTACTGGGTCTAGCAAACACATCCCCCAACACCCTCCTGAGTCAAAGGAAAGACGACCTACCCTTGGAATGGGAAAAGTCCTGTCAGGCACTGCAGCTCACCACAGCAGCATATCAACCTCAGCCCCTGCCTCGAGGAGCCGGTTTATCACCTGCTCCCTTTCTCCTAATCCACACTCTTCCCCTCCCTTTGGTACCTCCTCTGATCTCTCCTCCTTCCAGGGAGCAGCCACGGTCCCAGCGTGGCTGCCCAGTGCAGCCTTCTGCATTGAATGGGTCAGCAGGGAACAGAGGCTGTGTCCATGCACTGCCCAAGGGGCTCCTCTGTGAGTCACCCACGTGTGAGCATGATGGCCAAGCCCTGACACTGATATGCTCCATGTCTGCATGCTCTTCCTGCCCCAGCAAGGGCCCTGTACAGGGGCAGCCAGGAGCCAGCTCTGACCCACACCTGGGACCTCTGTCAAAGTTGTGATGAAACCAAGGTAAGGGACATGCTCAGCTTGGCCAGCCTAAACCAGCAGAAAATTTGTGTAAGACCAGCTTGGCTTTTGCCAAGACTCACAGCTGCCCTTCCTCAGGGTCTAGGGGGAGCATCCTGGCCCTGCACCCTGCACAGGTCACAGCTCACACTCAGGGCACCAGTGCCCACATAGTCCCAGGGCTAGTTGCTCAGGGACTGAAACACTCTAGTAACAGCCCATCCACATTTGCCTGGATAAGGATCAGCTTTGATGTGGTTCTTGCGTGGTGAGCGTCCATCCCAGCCTGCAGCAGTACCCTATCCCAGCTGGTACTGACTCCCCATGTGGGGACAGGGCCTGAGGGTCTTCCCTGGATATAGAGACCCATTGGACCCAACTCTCAGGGTGATGCAGATCTTGAATCTGACCCCTGCAGACCAACCCCATCAGATTGTGACTTTGCTCCTCTCTTTGGCTGAAGAGACAGTGGCTGCAGCACCCTCCTGGCATTCTCTGCTGGTCTTCAGCTGCTTCTTCTGCAGCTATTGCTTTTTGTCCCTCAGCTTTGAACGCAAGAGTAAGCCTGAAGCATGGCAACGAGGTTTTCTGCTTGCATTGCACCTTTCTGTCCACTCTCTCCCACTGTCTGATTCTTCTGCTTCCCTTTCCTGTCCCACCAGTGTTACTCCCACACAAGGAGCCCCCAGCATCTTTGTTTCCTGGTTGCATCTCTTGGAAAGCATCATTGGGTCATGAACCATTTCTCCAAACACTGACTGCATCTGCTGCCTTAGCACAATGATGGAGTTGCTTATACAGTCCAAACTTCCTACAATGAAAAGCCCCATTTTTTCAACTTATCCAGTGATTTTTTATGATCACTTGAAATACAGCAGCACAGCTCTGTGCCTGTAACATCTTCAGAGCCACTTAACAGCACAGCCAGAGAGCACAATTCCAGTTGAGCTCAGCTGAGCACAGAAGGTGACTTCTGGTGCTGGAGCACTTCATCACTGGGGTAAGATGGGCTGGCGAGGGAGGCAGAATTTGACTTGCAAAGCCTCTTTCTTTGACATCCTAAGAGGGCAGCATAGCTGCACATGAGTTAAACTCTTGCCAGCAAACAAAAACATTTTGCTTTGCCAAAATGTTACAATGATGATTTTGTTCCTGTCTTTTGAAGAGATGAGATTTAATCGACAGATTCTGTCAGCTCCTCAGCCAGCTTGAAGAGAGCTGATTAATGACAAAGACCATTGGCATTCACACAGTCCCACCTCCTTGAATGCATAGTTCCTCTTTGGTTGACTTCTCCCAGGGAGAAACCATTTTTCTGCCTTACTCCTGGAAATGATGGAAGGTGCAAACTTCAGGCTAAATGCTGTTCTTCTCTGCTTCACGAGGCTCAGCCCGCTGGCCTCACATTCCTGTGGTCAAATCTGGCAGAGCAAACATCTGGAACATGCAAACAAACCCCCAAATTCAGACACCTGGTCATAACAAGGACAGGGAGGGTGTTTTCTGCTGCAGTTCATCATTGCTAGGGTGGGAAGAGCCGCATTCCAAGCAGGACAGTTGGAGAGACTGCTACAGGCACTGGTGGGACAGGGCATACTCAGAAGTGGCACAGACTGCAGGGCCAAAAGCAGCCTTTGGTGCTTCACAACAGTGCAATGTGTACGCAGGTATTTAGGTTTAGAAATATATACACATGCACACTTACACAGATGCTCAGTTACACATCGTACGTATGTGTGGGTGCACGTATAGGCACACATGATGGTAGCCCTACATTTTCAGTGCATTTTCCAGGGCATCATATGCATCTGTGCAAAAAGATCACAACTCCTGCAGATAATTTATCAGCTGAAATGGGAATTTTACAGCTGTCCAAATCCTTACTTTTGAATCTTTCAGTGGTTTTTTTTTGCAATTTGGGAAGTCTAATTTTGACTTATTGACACCAGTGCACTTTACTCAGTGAGGACTATCTCCTACCATGGTTTCCTCTGAACACTCATATGAGGAAACAGAATTATTCCATTTATGCAAACACCAGATGTAGTGGTTTTAATAAAATCAAATGCCTTTAAATAAAATACTTCATATAATTTGATTTATTTGTAGTCTTGCTTCTAAGATTAAAAATATCTACTGTCTTCCCATGATCAATAATCCAATTTTTAAGGGGCTGTTACTTTCATTATAAACATATAAAAGCAATCCAAGCTACTAAAATCCTGTATACAGACACATTGTAATAGCCAAACTACTTTTTACCCAGCAGGCAAAAAAAGAGACATAAACAGGTCTGAATTGTTGCAGGCATAAATATTTTAGACAGACTAGAAAAACCTTTGGGAATTTGAGACCGTAATTAAGCCCCTTAGCAGACCATTCAGTAAACCACAGCCTGAAGGACCCTGTGGTGGGTCCCAGTTGAGTGAGACATTGAAAGGGTGTAAAAGGCAGCACACCCACTTCGCCCAGGGGCTGTTCACCTGTTACTGTAAACAGGTCACAAAGTCAAGAATGGCTTCATAAATGTGCCACAAGCATTCCCTGCTCCTGTGTGCAACATGGGGTGCTTCAGCTGACAGAAGAAAACAGAGAAGACATGTTTCTCCTTTGTCTGCAGTCAGCTGATCTTCTTCTGTTTCCACCTCTTTCTGCCCACCTCCTTCATCCCTCATCCAAGCTCTGTAAGCTTCCTATTACGCCATATGATTTTAAATCAATTTGTGTTAAACTATTACTGTTCTAGATGCTCTTTCTCCCTTCCTGTTGCTCAGTAGGAAGTAGACTTAGTGGTGCCACCCTAACTAATGAAAGTTTATTTAAGAACAGCTCAAACCCATTAAAAATTAGCAGCTTGGTCCCACAGACCTGTACTCAAGCCATCAACCTCCAGCCTGGATTGATCACTGTGGTGTCCAAGAAAGTGCTCTTGACAGACCCCACACTGTCTCAGATGCATCTTTACATACATTAGTTGCATTAAATAAATCATTATCACTGCACCAAACTACCTTCTGGCCTCATCACATGTTAAAATCTCAGGACCTGCTTGGGACTACTCTGCACTGCTGATATCTGTGACAGTGCCATCCACAGAGTCACCCCGAGCCAGACACTGCAGTCAGGCTCACGCAGCAGCTTGGAAGCACAACAGTATTTTTAACATCCCAGAAACAGTTACTGCATCATCTCTCTTTATGGCTTTCCTGGAATATTCTTTTTATTCTCTGGTTTGTACAAAGCACTGTGTCTAGGACCTTAACTCTGCCTGCTCATGGGTTATTCCTGCCCTGTGAAGAATGCATGGACTTCCTCTTAAACATGACTTTAAAACTGTGTTGATGATGAGGAAAGCAAAGCACACATTCTGATCAGAGCATTTATCAGATCTCTACTCTTTGTGTGACGGTAGACAATGTTTCTGATTACCAGAGAACAATTGTACTGGTCTCTCCAAATCACAAAATAAAGATTTACAGAAGATACGCTCTTTACTCTTGCCAGCCTAAGTCTAGAATTCATTCTTGACAGGTTGGAAATGCCAAGCCAAACTCTTTGAAATCTTCTCTTAACCTAGCTTTTTATGAAGGCTGAATCTCATTGACAGGTCTGCTTTTACTATCAGTAGTAGGGCAAAACTCCTCAGGTTGCTCTTTCACAAGGACGGTATTAGTTTACTCCATATTGAAGTTTATTAGGCTTTGGCTTTTTATAAGGCAGCAGCAAGTAATTGCATGGAACACGTGTTTTCATTGTCCCCATCTGTAATTTTAAGAGGGTACAATGAGAGCAGAGATAGTGTATAAACACCTTACAAAAATAATCTTTGGGCTTGGATAAGGATGCATTGATTTCAGTCATCTGGTTATCACCAAATCTTTATGTGAAAGCACTGAATGTATGTTTTATTTTAAACACTTAGCTCCTCTAAATCACAATTACTGATTTTTTTTTTTCTTTTTGACAGTAGCAAGAAACATCAGCTAGCTCTCCTCTTAGAAAAAAAAAAAATGAAAAGAGGACCTACAGCCCAGTGTGTGGCCAGATAGGACATTACTTCATCTTTTGCCACAGTTTGGTAAACAGTAAGCCTTATGAGAACTGGTGCTTACTCATGTTCCTTGTAGACCTCGGGCTGTCTGGACATGGATGAACATCAGACAGTGCCTGTGACCAGCAGCAGCTCATTAGGGCGGCCGTGGGGCACATGAGCCTCTGCACTCTCTTACTTTTCATTCCCTTGTCTTCTTTTGCTTCTGTTTTCTTTCTGCTTTTTTCCCCCATTTCTTCTCTTTGTCTGCTATTTCCAGTCATTCCTGTCTACCCTGTTCCTATTCTATCTTTTCCCTTTGCTCAGGTGTTCTGTCCCTCTCCTCTGCTCCCTTCAGGAGAGGAGAAGGGGGTACTGCTGTAATTTAGTGTTGATTTCTTACCTAGCCTGGGGTAAGCAGCCAAAATGTAAGGAAACAACAGCTATTTTGTTTGAAAAATGTCACAGGTCCTTTAGGGCCCTGATTCAATCCCTCCAAAAAAATTAATCAATTGCGATTTTTAATAGGCATCAGATCACAACTCAAGGTACCATTCCTTAAATGCAATAATGAGTCAGCTCATTCTAGAAGTTGCCGCATTTGGAAAACATTTTGCCAGTTATTCATGAACAATTCTACAAAATTAATCACAACCATTATTTAGTGAGCTCTATCACATCAACTTTGCCATTATTCAGTCCCCTTGTTCTTACATACCTATTCAAACCGTGAAAATAAAGACTTCTATTTACTTAAGCACATCTTTCTAAACATCTTTAAAATGCAGTAAACACTTGGTTTTTTGCCTTAAGTCACACAAAGGACAAGACAATAAGAGCTAACAAGAGTTCTCACAAGAACACTAGAGAGATGATAATGCTACTATCACATTTTTAATATGAGATAGGGTTCTGCACCTCAGATTTAATGCACACAGAATAGTTGCAAGTGCAATGGCTTTTGGATAATGACATCTAGAAGCATGAAATTACAAGTGTACTGACAGGTTTTTCTGTGCTTCCTTATAGCACAGAAGCTGCTGCTCTTTGTCCCCCACATCCCTTGTGTCAGAAGCAGCCCAATACTAATAAATCTTGAACACACTTTTGAGATTCATAGCAAGGGCTGCAACACCCGGGTGGAATTTATAAACACGTCTTAAAATTGTTTCTGCGTCATGCTAGAGCACAGACACAGAAGGAAAGGTCTCTTTGCCCTGTTACTGGGCATCATAAATGAAAATAACTTCCTCCCTCTGCCTGGGATGTGATCCCTGATATGCACAGTTCTAGCTGGACGTGAAGGGGGCAGGTTCCCAGCTCTTGCTGGAGCAGCCCTGGGCAGAACTGCATGTCCCTTGTGACTAGTAGAGATGGGGCAGCCCTGCAATGCCTCCTCCTAGCTCACTTGGGGAACCAAAGATCTTTTTAGGACACTTGCTGTAAGTATTTATGAGTATTTATGTAAGGTAGCAGCAGGGCTTTAAAATCTGGCAGTGCCTAGACTTCGCAGGCCTCAAATCTGCTACACAATTAAGATTTGGGGTTAAATTTCTTTTTAGGCATTTACATAACCTCAGAAAGTGCTTTACTCAGAGCTGTCAGTCAGAGAAGTTCCAGCATAATTTCTAAAACATTAGCGAGTTTCACACCCAATGTACAGCAATCTGTTTGGATCCAAAAACTAGAACATGCTGTAGTAAACAGTTTTTTTTCCTGATCTCATTTCATGTAATTGGGCAGGAAAACTGAGGTATCAGGGGCTTGAATCCTTCCTGGAAGAACAGCGCTGGGCAGAGAGGGTGCTGCATGGGTTACAGTACTGGATTGTGACTCCTCAGCTCATCAGACCAATTCCCTCTACCTTTCTTCACTCACTTGGTAATCTGGTGTTCCCAGCTTTTCACTGAGCAGCAACTTAACCCAGAGAACTGCAGGGATTTATTTAATGCAACAAAAGCTTTTGTCTTGTGACTATCAGGTTTAAGTCATTGTATGGATAGATCCTCTGGAAATCATACTCAAACTTCCAGAGCTTTAGAGTAGCTATTTGGAATCCATCAGTAGAAAGATTGGAAGTTCCTAAAGAGAGAGGTCCTTAGCTGCCATTTCTTGAACCAAGACTCCTCTCTCTTATGATTTCCAGTGAGTTCCTGCTCTCATATTCTAAAGGTAATACTACATTTCTGGGGGGGAAAAAAAAAATCACTAAACTCTTAAGATTATATTAGTATAAATATTTACCATAGAAAATAATTTACTGGCTTCCTCAGTTTCCTTCCATGGACACCCTCTTACACCACACTGTGCTTTATGCATAGGCAAGAGAAAATCCAAGGTGAAAAGCCCAGGGCCGTGCTGATGCCCTGGCCGCCATCCTTTGAGCCGGGCAGGGAGGAGCCGTGCTGCCCCGGGAGCTCTGCAGAGCCTCCCGGCAAGCCCGGCTGCTGCCGCACTGCTCTTGGGTGGCATCCCTGCCCACCCAGGGCAGGCCCGGCACAAACCCCTCCCCAGCACCGAGCGGGAGCGCTGCAGCACTGCCTGTCCCCGGACAGCCCTTGTGCCTCCGGGCAGAGCCACGCCAAGGCACAGCAGCACCACGCCCTGGGATGAGGAGCAGCGGCACGGGACAAACCCAGGGGGCCATGGCCTTGGCATTTGAGCAGGTGGTTATCTGTGATTTTTCTGGGGGATTAGGTTGTATCTGCTCATTACAATAATCTACCACCCTGACCACTGAAGCTTCCTGAGCTCCCAAATGTCCTGGCCCCAGGTGACCCCACCTGGCCCTCTGTGAACCCCTTCCATCCACCACACACACCTTGTGTTCAGCAGCTCCATGTACCATCAGCCTTTAGCAACATGCATAGAGCTGTTGTCCTGCCAAGACCTTTTCCTTCCATAGGAGACCCATTTCTCCCCCCCCCCCCCCCCCCTTTTTCTGTTCAGCTTAAAGAAATAAAAGGAAATAAAGAAAAATAAGGGGATTGTGAAATTACAAATTTATCACCTGCACATTTGTGTGGGGGAAAATATTCTCACCCAGCACCACTCAGACATCCACGCTGTTTTAAAGGTACTATGCTTGACCCTGTGGGGAGCTGATAGTACATTTTGTACTGCCAGCTTACTACAGCACCTAACTCCAGGCAGTGCTGGAGCACTGCAGTTATTCCGTTCACGTGTGCCTGCACAGGCAGGTGCACACGCTGAGTGTAAAACACAGCTGTATTCTTAAAACAAACATGTTCAAATTGCATCATATTAACAGAGTATCTTTTGGCTTGAAGAAAGAGACACCTATTTTATATCCCTTATCAATCATGATATCTAAATTTGGAGCATCCAGGTAGCATACTCACTGATGTCTCAGTCAGCTCCTGTGTTTTCATTTTGACAGTATTTTTCAACCCCAACACCGAGTAGAGAAGCAATTCATGATCCGAATTGTTAAAAACAAGAGCAATTGCTCATGTACCCTGTGCAGCAGAGCTGCCACACCACTGGGGACAGCCTGACAGCCTGCAGCCCCTGTGCAGGCAAGGGAGCACAATTGCATGTCCCTAATACTGTCACACCAGTCTCATTATTTGGGGACAGGCTTTTCTGCATGGACAGCATTTGGGGTTTTTTGTTGTAAAAGAAGAGAAATGGCTAAAATATCAATCTTCCCAAAAGCTGTCAATAATAATAATAACAACAATAATAATAACTCAAATAAATCAACATGTTTTGGTTTTCTATATAAGGGCATGCTGAACTATCAAAGGACGATAGTGTTCTCCCTTCCAAAGAGAGACAGGTGATGACTCTTCCCATATCTCATGTTAGGTAGGGTTATTCATATCCTAATACTTGTGCTACGTATGCATGCTTTAATGTCCTTTTTGAAATGGTGCAATTGAGGCTCTAATTGGGGTGGCCCAACCTTCAGTGCCGTTTCAGTCCGTGCTCATCTAACATCACAAACTCAGCAGGGTTGTCCTGCATTTAGACTGCTTTAAGAAACTTTGGTTCCCATTTTTCATGCTGTCCTGTCTTTCCCCCACTTGTACCTTGGCACAGGGAGCAAACAGAGCAGCACAGGCTGTAGTGTGCTCCTATACTTAATTCCCTGAGCACAAAGCAAAGATGCAAGAGCCTGGAGCAAGGATCTGTCCTGAAAGAGGCTGGTATGGAATTTGTCACCAGATACAGGAAGCTGCAGAGTTTGGGGGTTTTTTGTACCCTGCAGGAGCTCTGAATCAAAATATCTAGAAAAAGTGCAATTCAGTAAAAATTAGATCATCCTTTTCATCATTGTTTTCATCTCCTGAATCCTTGCAATAGCTTTAGCATTTTGGAAAGAGCTTCACTGAGAGACAAAGAGGTTTTGTCCTGAGGAGCCACGGCCCAGCAAGGGTAGATCTCCTTCTGTCACCCCCAGGCAGCAGATCCATGCCACCCCACATCCTGGCTTCCCCTGCCCCTGTGTCCAGAGGACCCGCTATAAAACACTTCATCAGTTCACACAGGCATCGGCATCTGCCTGAGCCCAGACATCCAAGAAGCACCAGGAACAGCAGACATTGCAATGTTTAAATGTGCTAACAAATAAAACAATGCATGGCAGCAATGTTCCAAGTGAAAGGTAAAACTCACAGCTGGAGCAGGCTGTAGGGTGGTGGCTCTGTGCACATTGCAGACTCCATCCTGCTGAGAGGGGACTTGGCAGCTGCCTGTGCCTCTCCTGTGGGGGTCAGCTCAGACCTGCCCGTGGCAGAAGGGATGCCACACAGCCTGGCCACCCCCCCTGCCGCCAAGGCAAGCCACAGCTGCCCCTACCTTCACTGACTGCATTATTTCCAGCCATTAAAGCATTGCTCTGCAGGCACAGATTTTCATGTCAGAATCTAGGAGCTACAGAATAACCCTACAAACCAAATTATATGGCTGAGACCCCCTTTCCCCACCAGGGCAGAAACAATTTTGATCCCATTTGTCCTCTAGCAGTCTTTCCTACAGGTGAGTGACCCACAGTGCTTCACCACAATTAACCATGGCCATGGCTTTTAGTAGCAATTTGTTTTCAATTACCTCCTTCAGGCAAATCTGAATGATTACCACCAGTTTTTTCAAATTTCTTTCTGCTGCCAAGTCTGTATCAAAGTGTTCAAACGCATCAACTGTTGATCCCGCAATATTCCAAAGAAAGCATTGGTCGCCCCTGGTGGAAACCAGGGTAGCCCAAACCCTGTGTTGCTTTGCCTGGCACAGATCCATGGGCACAGACAGAGATCTCTCCCCAGTGAGAAGTGCAGGTCTGGGTGCCACAGGGCCACCCTGGTGTGAGCTCTGCTAAGTCCAGGGCAAGTGCACACCTACTAACAAAATCACTGTTGCCTGGGGCTGCAGGGCCAGCAGGCAAGTGGCAGCAGCTCCTGTCCCAGCTGAGCCCTCTGAGGTACTGACTGCTCCCAGAGCAAAGGGTGCTCACACAGGCTTGGGCACATGCTGCCCTCCATCCCTGCAGCATCGCCACCACTCTAAGGTAGCAGGGACCAGACTTAAGCTGATCCTAACAGTAGTTCTTTCAAGGTAGGGAAATGAAGAAAGGAAACTGCAGCGCACTGTGGATCCTAATTGCATTTGCTCTGCAGGCTCTGAAATGTCAGTCAAACAAATACGCCATTGCCTTTACTGCTCTGCAGTTGCCATTTACTATTTTACTGGGAAATTGTCCAGGAAAGGGATACTACCTAGAAGGGACCATTATGCTAGCACTAGAAACCAGCAATATTTCTGAACAACCCCATGGGCCCATTATCTGTTCCTACACTGCAGAAAGACAAGAAGAGCAAGAGTGAGCCAATTTGTGTTTGTGGTAGCAATTGCAGCAGTAGAGGGGATGGAGACAGCCCAGGACCCAGCGGGCACATCTGAACTGGTGCACACTCTGGAGCTGTGACAATTCACACCAGAGAAGAGCGTGACTCCGTGAGTGAAGAAGAAAAAAAAAAAAAACATCTTAAAATGAGCTCTTTTATGAGCCTAAGTTTCATTATGCAACTTTACCAGAGTTTATGAGGACCAGAGCAAACAATATGAAAACACAGAACATGCCCACTCTCCAGCTCTATCAGTCCACAAACCCATTCATTTCCTGGACATGCAGAGACCATGGGGCAGATGGGTTTGCTGAAGTGACGAACCCCCTTTCCCTGGAAACAGCCCCACTAAAACCATCTCTTTATCTCTGGCAATGCCTCCTGCCCTCCAGAGAGCTCAATTCCTGCTATAGGTAGCTCCTTGATATTTAACTACCACACTGCTAGACTTGGAGTGAGTGATTGAGATATTTAATAAGCAGAATCATTCTGAATCACCCCATTTTACCAGTACTTTATTTCTCCTCCAAGTCAAAAATGCATAACAAGGGGTACTCAGCCCACTTCTGCTTACTGTAATTCCCCACCCACTCCCCACAAAGAAACAGATTTACCTGGACTAGATCCCACTGACTTCTAAGCAAAGCTCAGTCTGTCTGTCCTTCCCTCTCTTCAGATAGTTCATCCCAGAGGGCAGCCTCAGACCTACTTATATATTCAACCTCTGTGGGCAGGGTAACCAGGGGCTGTGCCCAGCACAGGTGAGGAGGAAACCATCCATTGCCAAAAGAGGCAGCTCCTACCTCCCTGGAAATCAGCTTAGCCAGGAAAACTGTGCCCTTCACACCAGCACCTGTGAAGGCTCACTGTTTGCAGAAGGTTCAGCAACCATTTCATTTCTGACATTTTTTGGGTTTCAACACATTGTCTCTGGCCCTGAAAGCACAAGTGGATCAATGCTCAGTTAAGCTCTTGTGTCAGGGCACCCTGTCCCTGGTACTGGGGCAGCCCTAACAAGGCCACACAGTGTCCTGCAAACAGGGGACAGGGATGGGGTCACCGCCAGCAGTGCTGTGGCTGCTGTCTGGCACAGGGATGGCTGTTCTGCTGTGGTCTGCCGGCTGCGTTCTCTGCCTCACAGGGATGTACACCATGAGCATTCAGTCCCTACCTTATTCTTTGCATACTTTTTTGGCTCTAGGTATATTCTCTGCAGACATACAAGCTGAATGAATGCTATTTTTTTAATCATATTAAACAAAACAAGTGTCATCTTTTATCACCCCTTTGTCTCTCAGATTGGATTTCTTCAATTCACATGGGTTACGCATTTTCATAAACCACATTGGCTGCAGTAAGCTGTGTTTGAATCATCATTTAGAGAAGTGAAGATTTAATTTCATGGTGGAATTAAGGTTGACATTTCCTTTTTATTTACACTACACCAAGGATTAATAAGGTTACTATAACCTTAATCTTTGATGGCTCAACAATAGAATACTCCGGGATTACCGCAAAAGCTGGATTTTAACTCTTTTAATCCCATTATTGTTGATAACCTTATCAACACTGTGCTCCACCACAGAGGTGGAGTGGAAGGATCTCAGACTCTGAAATTCCTTACCATGGAGCAACACTCATAGTTTAAACAGAAGAACCAGAGACAGTTGCTTGGTTGATGCCTGCAGTGAGGTTCACAGTTTGCAGTAGGGCTGCAATGCTGGTTTTAAGCGCCTTGTCAGAGATCTTTGCCAAGAAAAACATTGGTCCAGTGGCATATGTTGGCGGAGCAATGCAAGGTTGCTCTAATTCCCTTACTTTGTTTTTCCCTCCTCCCATGCGACAACTACTCCAAGAATCAGACTGGCAGTCTGGCAAGTTGAGATCCAGAAACTTAATGCTAATTACCATGTTTACAATTCCCAACCTGTCTGTTGGTGCCAACAATCAAACTGCATCCTCTTGAGTGCACCAAAAGACACTTCCTGGCAGTAGTTTCCTAAGGTTCCAGGCTGGCTACATTAATTACTGTTAACTTAATTTTTGCGTATTGAAAAGCAGCTTTAATTAGCGATTCCATGGATCAAAATCATCCTTTTATGAGTTTCAAGGAATAGCAGCTCAACTTACTTAGTAGTCTTACTTAAGTAAGACTACTTACCAACCTACGAGTCTTTGATTTGGAAACACAAGTGGTAGTAAATTTATATGTGGCCTGATAAATAAGGTAGGCAGAGGTTTAATAAAAATAGCACCAGGAAACAAAAGGTTATGCCTTCCCTTTGAAGTAAAAGAAGCAGCTCTTAAAAGGCAGGTTGGATATATTTTATCATCCTCAGTAAACATTTGACTGCACAGAATAAACTACATTCTGATGGTATATCACTGAATCAAAGTATTTAATAAATTAAAAGAAAAAGCATGTATTTTATGAATTCAGTGAAAGAGAGCCCAAACTCAAATAGCTGCAGGGCAGAGCCTGAGCAGAGAGGATCCCATTTGTGCCCTGTGAGTCCTAGCCTGAGACTCCTGAAGGCCATCTGACTACTCAGTTGGGATCCCCTTTTGTTGAGCATGTGCTGCAACCCTGCTGGAGTCAGCAGAGCACACAGGGCTGAGCAGTACCTGGGAACTGGCTGCCCACTAAAGGTCTGTGCCCATGGCCATGCCTGCAGAGCCCACCCAATGCCCACAGCTCCCCCTCACAGCAATACATTTCTAACCCAGATTTTCCATGGCAATGCGATTCAGTCTCCATGATGGGGCCTTTAAAATGATCAGTTGCTGAGAACTGCACTACATTGGCTCTCTGAAGATGTTTTCCTCTGTTCTCTGGCTGGTGTGAAGCCAAAAGACTGAGAGCAGGGCTAGCCTGAGCTCTGCCCCGATGTAACTTGGTGCTCCTGGGGTGGACGGGCTGCTGGCCGCAGCACAAGGCTGCTCTTGGTCAGTGCTGCCCAACACTGGCAGCATGTGGATGCTGTGCTGAGGCTGCAGTCAGTCTCATCTCTTAGGGGCAGTTTGGTGTGTCACAAGCATCTGAACATGGACAGTTTTAAGAGGACCCTGCATTCAGACTAGAGCAGCACCATGCCCATATCTGCTTATAATAACACTGGTCCTCCCTGTAAAGATAGGCCTAGGGGTCTGATTTTAGGCCCCTTTTTCTGAAAACTTGGTCTAACTGGTGCTGTTACAGGCCAGAGTGAGACTGTCTTTTCTGCCCTGCAGCAGATTCTCCACCATCTCACCAAAACCCAAGACACCAACCAACTTCCCTGCTCTCCTGGCAGTGTTTCACAGGCTGCCAGCCACTGCCAGGCTCCTGCTCTTGCACCACAATCCTAATCTGTGAGATTGCAGTGGGCTACTAAGGAAAAGATAACCCAGGGCAAGACTCAGGTGTATGAAAAGCAGTGTGGGGTAGGGGAAATAGAGCCAAAGCAGGGAGTAAGCCAAGGAGACAGACATTAAAATCAACAGGCATTTTAACTTACAGGGGAAGAAGGGAAGGAAAATGAATCAGTGCTCCCAGAGGAGGCAGTCTGAATCTACTCAGATCCTAAAGCAAGAGAGTGGAAACAAGCATTTAAGAGCAGTTCATTTATACAAGGCATACTGAATATACCGAGCAAACTACCAAAGGAGGCAATAAACCTGCATCTTGGAGAATGGTCTAAAAGGAGTTAGATTGGCACTTTAGAGCAAAGAAATATTTGAGGTTGCAAAGGCAAGCAGCAGTACACGGAGACACGTGGACACAGCTCACGTGGCCCACGCTATTGACGTGTTTTCCCTCCCCAGCCCAGCCTGCTCAGCTTGATTACTTACATCTTGTGTGACTTACATAGTCTAAAGAGAGTCGGCCAATTTCCACTCAATTTATAATTTAGCAACCAGAGGAGCTTGATTCTTCTAATTTACATAAAACATACATAAAACTGAAAACAAAATAGCTTTAGAGCATATGGGCAAAGTACACAAGAGCCACAGAGGAAAGCAGGAGTGGAGAAGGATATGGAGCAAAAGCACTGTCTGGATTATGCTTTGCTAAGGGCTTCTAAGTACCTTATTTATGATAAATATCCCACAGACAAACAAGTTTTCATCATCACAGACACGTGTTGGTGGACAATCAGCACACAGACCTACCTAACCAATGCCGTAACGCTGGAGTGGGCTTTTGTACTGCATCTTTCTTTTTCTAGGTAAAGAAATATTGGTGAAAATCTTCTGCAACCATATGGCAAGATGGCACCAGAGTGTATCAAGGTAGAACTGCCTTCCTCCCATTCCCTCTTGGACATCTCCTTTTCTCATGAAGAAAGGCAGGGAGCTCTCATGCTGTGGGTAAATCCAAGTCAGCATTCAGCTTCCCGGGAAGCAGCAACGGGGCTGCACTCTTGTGACCATTTCTCCTGCATTCCTCCTCCATGACTGCTGGGTTCTGGCAGAGCCAGCGAAGGCATTCTCTGAGAGGAGACACCACCTGCCAAGTGTGGAAGCTGGTATTCCTCCCGTGGCATGGTAGGCTCCAAATCGTGCCTCTCTTCCCCATTTGCCTGAGGAGTCATCCTGGGTACTAACAATAGACTCCATGGAGGCTGGTGGAGCTCAGGCTGCCTCACCAACTTCTGTCTGAATTCAGTCATTTCCAGTGAGCAATGTATAAATAGATGCTGCCTCATTATTGATGTATCTTGTGCAAAGGGTTTAGCCAGGGATGAAGCTTGCCTGCTTTCCTTTTATGGATGAAAAGCGGGATCCCATAGCCTTTATGTGAGATCTCTGCACATGTCAATCAAACCACACCAGGAGGAAGACTCTGTGCTCTTAGGTCCATGTTAAATGGCAGCCATGCGGCCACAAGAAAAGTCCTTGGGAACAAAATGCAGCTTTGCACGTGTGTGCGTCTGTGTATAGGCACATTTAAAAATATGCACAACAAAACCAAATGAAAAAAGAATTCTAATGGTTGCAGCCTAATTTTTCTATTCCTTTTCAAATCCCAAGATCAGGCTGTAGTCTGGGCTACTCTGACACAAATCTCATTTGACATCGTTATAAACCACTGATTTGCACTAATGGAAGAGTTAGCCTCTGATTTAGGAAGCAGACCTTAGTGGCTGGCCCAAGCCTGAGCCTCTCAGCCCTGCAGTCTGGCTGTAGCCCATTGATACTTGCCAGCTAAATTTGATCATGAAATCCAGTGAAGGTGAGCTATCGATATTTCAGAAAGCCATTCCTCACACTTCTGGGCAGCAAACGGCCCATCACTAAGAAGGCCAGACCCTTGTCAGCATGAGCTGACTTATATGAAATGAAACACTGACCTCACTGCTAGCTCCAGAGTTAATCTCAGAAGAGAGATTTTATTAGAGAAAGCAGAGCTACTCTTCTGAGCCTCTCTATGGGGCACACATTTAAATTTTGCATCCAAGAAACATGGAATACTTAAAATAGAGTTGCATTTGGTAAAAAATAAAACCTGAAAACTCCAGATAGGTATTGTGTGTGGATTTCTTTATTTGATTTGTTTCCCTTGCATTTCTCATCATGCCCATTCAGCATCCTTTCCCTCGCTGGAGTTTTCCATCCCTCGGTACCAGGGAGGCTGGAGCAGAGTGAGCAGCACCGCCTCACTGCAGCTCCAGCAAAAGAAAATTAAACATGTCTGTGTTCATCTCTAACCAAGGGTCTGGACTGGCCCTGTCTTCTTTGCTGGTAAGAATTTACGCAGACAGAAATAACAAGCATCTAAACAAGAAGAGCAAAAGGGAGTGGGTTTGGCTCTTGCTTCATAGAGCAGGACTTGCAGATCCAGTTTTCATCAAGGGGCTCTTTGAACAACCAAAGGCAAATGGATTTATGTTATCACATGTGCGACAGCCACATGATGTCACAACACAAAAAAGGACAATGAGCAGTCAAAAAGAAAAGGATTGTACTGAAACCTTGAAAGTAATTATGTTATTGTGTTCTGCATAACTCAGACCCTCGCAAACATGCAGGGAAAAAGGTATTTTTCTTAAAAATGGAAAAATCACCACCTCTTAAATTGAGGTCTGAGAAAATTTCCACTGCTCTCCTCTATAGTTCAAGATCTTCAGAAGAAGAAATTAGGAGATTAAATCATCCTGACATTTCTAAAATAAAACACATTGAGAAAGAAAATCCCTTCAATCCCCTCAAATCTTTTGCATGTGTTGTAAACAGGAAGGAGGACAGCGAGGCAGTGGAAGAAAGTAGGAGAACAAGAAACAGTTTTTACCATAGTGGTCATGTTTAACAACCAGAGCATCAAGACTGTAATAACGGTTGCTCCAGTAAAACAGAAAGCAGTAAACTGTGTAACAGAAGAATGTTTCATGGAAACTTGATGAAGAGGTAATACAAAATGCATTTTCTTGGAGTACCAGGTAAGTTATCTCCTGAAGAATGATTGTTAAAGGAAGAGTTTCCAGATAGTTGGGAAGCATTAGTGCATCAACCCTCCCTGCTCTTACTATTTGCCACCTAAATTAAAGAAATAAAATAAATCCTTAATAATGCAGTAATTAGTGATGCCTTTTTATTTGAATTTTTATCAGCGTCTTGTTAGGAGAATGTGAATACTTGCACAGCTATTACTATCAGATAATCTAAAAGTAGTCATATGAAATCTACATTATCTATGTAAATGCCTCTGTAAGATGCAGTGAGATGGTTCTTTTTTTGGTAACAGGCTGCACAATTGCATGCTGTACTGTTCTGGTTCAGAATGTTCCTCTTTCTCAATTAGAGAAGACCAGTCCCATGTTGATCACTTTATCTTTGATTTCCAGTGATTTAAAAGATTGGTTTGACCTGTGATCATAAATAAACATTGTGATATTGTCCTGGTTTAGTAAGGGAACTGCTAATATTCCAAACAAGGTTATGAATCAGCAATTGTTAATATTAAAATCAGCTATATTTTTCCAACATTTCATGCCTCATGCAATAATGTGAGAGGGGTGTACACTGCGTGCAACTCAGATGAGCTGATACAGAACAATACGGTGGTAACAATTGACCCCAAAGCAGATAAATATCTACTTAATCTGAAATACTCTTGAGTAGTTTGGAAAGTATAAGTTACCTCTTGTGGGCCTAGCTCTTTCTTTCTAGTGGTATAAAGTGTTGAAAAATTATCGGAGCCATTTCAGCTCTGTGGAGCTGAGTTGCAACAGTCAGAGGCAAGGAGGCCTCCCCAGATGGCTTTCCATCCCTGGTGGGGTGACTACTGCCTGCTGTGTCTTGGCCAAGTTAATTTTACATCTCCCAGGCAAGAGCTTTCCTGCCTGAAGATTTCTCTGTTGCTTTATATCATCCCCACTGGCTAGAGGGGTATTGGGTTCACTGAAAGGAAATGCTTCTTGATAGCCACACTGCATTTTCTCCGTGCATAATTTCTAGGTCTATTTGCACACACCAGGCTACACTGCTTTCCTGCAGACAGGAGAAATTCTGAACCCCCTGAAATCAATGGAAAATTCCCACTGGTTTTTTGCAGAAGAACAATTTCAAAAGCAGGATACTAATTTCATTTATCTATATGGGCATTATTATGTAATTTTGGCTAGGTATGTATATTAATATATATATAAACTGCCTTTCAGCTACATATTCAGGGCTCTCATTTTTCCCATCAATCAACTGCCTCTAGTTTCTGGAACATTTCAACCAGTTTTTTGTTGGCTGCTCATAACTAGATACTGTTTTTCCAGGAAGCAAACTACCAAACGTGTGTGATGTTCCAGCCCTGGTTTCAACATTTCTGGTGCATACTTCCAGCGCCACACTGCGATATCTCCTCACCTACAGTCCCTGGTGCCTCACCTCTCCTCTGCCCTCTGACTCTGAAAAGCTGGGTCACATCTCCCTTCTACCATTACCTCCTGAACTCTTCTCTTTACCTTCCTCAGGATCCTCTCTGTCCTTTGAAGTCAGACTCTTTCCATCATCTCTATGAATTCTGGCTTGTTTTTTCACTTTTAGACTACTTATTTTTGGCCTGTCATTTAAATTTCTTTTGAGTCATTGTTATTATCGAGCCAACATTTATAAATAGCTCTATGCATTGCAGGTATGTGATAATCAAGTCCTTTGATTTTTGAGCAATTCAGTTACTAAATGATAGCAATAAAAAGCATGTAATCATCATGGGCGTTAGCCCAGGAAATGTTTCTACCATTAAAGCTTTCAGGAGGTAGATGATGATTCTGGTAAAAATTTATGGCTCTTAATAATGAGTGTTATGATTTACCTTTACAACACTAAATGGTGAGGTGTCATAACAGCTACGGGTAATACCTGGGGGCGATACTTTCAGAAAAATAGTAATCTATTAAAAGGAAGAGAAGAAAAAGCCTTTTGTGTACATAAAGACATTATTTATTTTAAAAAACGCATAAAAATCCAGTTGTGTACATTACTGCTAGTGTGATGTAGAAAGGCAGAGAAAAAGGCTAGTTAGCTTATTCTTACAGCTGCAAAGTATGTGTAGAGCTGTGTGGATATTACTCTTTTCAGTTTCCTCAAGAAAGCCCTAGGAACACTAGAAGCCACCTAAATTAACACAAAAGACAATAACTTGTCATGGGAAGAAAGTCTACACTCCCCTCAAAATCATGTGTAGTCTTAAAAGCAGAAAGCAAGCAGAATTGAGCCCAAGGAAAAACATCTGCATAACCATACATATCTACATGCAACACTGTGGGCATTTATTTTAGGCAAATTTGCCGCAGCAAGAGGAACACAGGTCATAAATACGCACTGCAACAGCACGGCCCCTGCTGAGGTGAGTGGGTGTTGTGCCTCTGTCAGGTCTGAGAGAATGGGGCTTTTCTACTATGCTCTAGCCTCTCCTCAGAGAGGGGTGCATGTGTGTGTATATATTTATTCCATTCAGGGATATATGCATATATAAGGGCTACAGATTTAAGTTTTTCTGGAAAGAGCACCTGAAATCCAATGGCAGTCCTTATCACTTGATTTAGGGTACTGCTAAGCAGAGAAAAGCTTCACATTATGGGCAGACCCAGGCAGGGCTGTGACCCTGCCTGCACAGGACAGTAGGGAGCAAAACTGCTCTTGGTTCTCTCTCTCTCCTGCCATGGGGCATGATGTGCCCATTGTGCTCGGGGACACAGCCCTTGGGGTACATCCCCACTCTGGGAAGGCCCGGGCAGGGCGGGGGACAGCCAGTATCACAGTGTCACCTGCGCTGCACCAGGGCCGCTGCCACACCAGTGTCTGCTCTGCCATTAATGCCTGTGCTGCTCTGGGAGCCCTGGCATGACAAAGACTTACCTATGGCAGCAGCCTTCGAGGCTACTCCAGTGGAGAAAATTACCCAGAGATATAAATCTTCATAGGATTATGGCCTTTAAAGACAAGGCTAAGTTCAAGTAATTATTTCTGGGCTAATTTTTTTATTTAATTTTCTACCAGGATGCAGACTACAAAAACCATTTTAAAACACAAATTTAGCATTCTGAATTAATTAAATATGCCCTCACCAAAATAGCTGTTAATGCACAGCTGGTGCTACCACAAACCTCATTCTATAATGTCCTAGGAAATGCTCATACTGGTACAATTAAACCCCCTTATTTATAAAGTAATTTCTTATTATGTTCCACTATAAACTTTTAGTGTAATTTTTACCATTAATGAAATATCATTAGACTACTAGAGGCAGCGAGGTTTTAGAGTTATTCTTTTAGCACACGGGATTCACAATTTCTAAAGCAAAAAAAAAGTAGGAAGTGTAGCATTGTAAAAAATCCCGTTCACTAGGGGTCTAATCTTTCCCACAGTGAAATCAATTGGGACTTTGTTATTGCATTGGATAGTAGGATTTGGCCCTAAATATTTTGGATTTAACATGAGCAAGCTTGCTTTCCTGACCAGTCCTGGGGAAGCTATGTGCATTCCCAGGATCAGACCCACAGTACGAGTAGTCACTACCTAGATGTCTGTTGTTCAGAAAGGACCACTTCTGTCCCTCAATACACACAGACCCCTGGAACTGCTAATGAATGGGGGGAGTCTCTCTGAGATCATGCTATTGGGAAACATCATTCCAAGAGCCCTTATTCTATTGAGCATTTACACAATATTCTAGAATCATTTTGGTGAGCATTCCCAGTATTTCTCCGATCGGATCTTACACTTTCACTCTTTTAACCCACATAGCATAGCAATTCCCAAAAGATTTTAGGGAAGAGAAATCTACAATCATCAAAATGTTAATTTTGACAATGACAAAGAATACATGCATTAAAAATGCATCAGCCCTGTCATTAAGGCATTATTCAGCAAAACCATCTCATCATGCTTTACAGAAAGCAACTAGAAGAAACCAAGTATAAAGAACCATTTGCTAAGCTTGTATTTATGGGTACTAGTCCAATGCATACTACAAAAGGTACTCAACCAAGCAAAGAGCAAACAAATCCACGTCCTTTATGTGATGAAATGGGAACTCCTAATAATAGTCTAAGTCATGACTCAAGGGAAGATGTCAACTAAAAGCTCTGACCAGAGAAAGGTTTGTAATACAAACCTGGATGTTTAAAATAGTGTTTCCATCGCTGTTCCTGCAGCACTTGTGAATGTGGCTGTGTTATGGTGCTGAACTGACTATGATTTAGCAGCTGATCGTGTCTTTTTAAAGCATAATTTAACATTATTTCTGAGGCTGTTGAACATACTAAACTACAAGAAAAAAATCTGCTTTCAAGTGGTATTAGAGAAACACAAGGATCAGAGTGCTAGCATCAAAGATGTGTCTAAAGAATAACAGATCTGCACGTCTGTTACAACGAGCACTCCACTCACTACTAAAGGCAACAGACTAAGATTCCTTTGGCAGTTGTTGGAAATTATTAAGTAGAACATAGACAGCCTTTCAATCTCTAAGCAAGAGACAGAGAGAAAGACATTCTCCATCATCCCACCTCACACTCTCAACGATCACCCCACGCCTGGCTTGTCCACATTAAAAATAATTCTTAGCCCCATCATAGCTGAGGTTGGGGAAGGATCCATTCAAAAAGGCTGTCTTATCACAGGACTCCTGATCTTGCTTTAAAATGGCTTCTGATCTAATTCACTTAAGGCTGAAATCTGGTCTCACAGTTGTGACTACGTGGCAACAAGACCTGGGATCATATGGGCATGTGGAGAGGTCTTGAATGGCAAAACACAGGGATGATCACACCCTGCTCCTTTTCTCTGCCAGGCTTGTGGGCAGATGAGTAGGGGAAAAAAGACTGGAACTACGAATGCTATGCCTGGACTTTCCTAAGCACAACATCTGAAAGACTGATCAGGCTTTTAACCAAAGCCTGTGCCCTGCTGCTGAGATTGGAGAGTGGGACAGATGCACCTCTTCTATGTTAAAGCAATGGGGCATGTCTTGGCCAGTTATGGGAATCAACGCTCCCTTAGTTGTGTCTCCCACCCGTTCAGCTGCAAGTAACATTTGGGGAGTCCTGAGCTCTTGGAAAGGGCACAAATAAGCCACCACCTGAGCCGCAGAGGGGAAAAAATCCCCTCAGCTCTGGCCCTGAACACGTGTCTCAACCTGGGGCCTCAGATGCTTACAAGCTCTTCTGGGCGGGAGCTGGTGTGAAGGTGGATTCTTAATCCTGCCCTCACCAGGTTGCAGGGTGAGGATAAGAGAGCAAGAGGGGCATCGCTCTCATTGAAAGCAACCGGCCTCAAGCTGCTCCCCAGGAGCGGCCCCGCTGGATGGCCGAACCCCTCCGCAGCCTGGGAAGACGGGCTTCCCCGGGCGTCGGGCGCTCTGCGGCCGTGCGGGGTGTCCCCGGCCTCGCTAGCACGAGGTGCTCGGCATCTCCCCGCCCGCGGGCACCCCCAGCCCCGCACGACTCGGCTGCTGCGGGCGCGGGGGCCATGACGGCCAGAGGGGCGGCAGCCCGGGCTCTACCGGCGGGTGCGGACGGAGCCGGGGCCGCCCCGGCCCCGCGGGCACTCCCTGTCCCGGTGGGAGGGACCCCGGCAGGCGACGCCGGCCGCCTCGGTTCCCCCATCCGCGCCCCACGCCGGAGAGGGGCGAGGGGCCGCGGACGGAGCGGGCTGGGGGCTGCCGACCGAGTGCCGGGGTACCGGGGCTGCCCGGACGGGGCGAGAGCCTTGCCCCGGCCCCGGCACAGTCTAAAGAGCGCTGCCCCCGAAGGCGCAGCCCGCAGCGGCCGTGGCTCCCCCGGCCACCCTCTGCCGAGGGGCTTGGCCAGCCTTGCCGCGGCCCTCCCCAGCTCTGGGCTTGCTCCCACGCACACACACACATCGGGCACCCCCCTCCACAAGAGACAGGGCGTTCGAGCTCCCCCCGCCCGGGCAGAGACACAGAATGAAACATTGCAAAGCGTAGGAAAAGATGGAAAAGGTGCTACCTTGGCAACTAGAGGAGGTGAGGAGCCAGCTGGTGGGCTGGGGGCGGTCGCGCTGCCTGCCTGCCTGCCCGCCGCCGGTACTCTCCTCGACTACGCGTATTCTTAAGCAATAACAACGTAATCCGTATTATCCACCCAAGAATACCCGTCACCGAAGAGAGTCAGAAAGCTGCTGCTGTTGCTGCTGCTGCTGGTGGAAGTGCTGCACCGGGACAATAAATCCATAACTATAATTCGCCTCTAGAAGAAGGAGAATCCACAAGGGTTGCCGAGTGATCTTGTCCCATATCCAGTGGACGCTGAACCTTCCCATCCTGAGGAAGCGAACGAGAGGAGTAGGCATTTAATACACACACGTAACAGTCTCTCTGCTCTCCTGCTCCCTTACTGGAGCGGGCGAGGGCTTGCAGGCGAGGTGAAAAGAAATAAATCAAAGTAAGGCTGAGTTTACCTGGTGATTGCCTGGTTTCTTCCTCTGTGCTTCTCTGGTATCCTATTCCCTAGCTGTATGCTCCATCAATTCTCTCTGGGAGCTTGCAAGAGATGTCATACGCAGCAACAGATTCCTGTAAAAGAGATGCACGGTTAAGCACACAAATATTACAAATCTGTTTGCATAGGTGGGCTTGGGAAAGCTCCGATAAAGCAGCAGACACGCCTGAGAGACTTTTCATCTGGGCTTTGGAAATGCATTTTACAAGTCCTGACTCACACTGACTCGATGTGCTACCAAGAGGAGGGAGGGCGGAAAGGAAGGCGATGGAGAGGAAAAAAAAAATCAAAGAAAAAAATAGCAAAGGCTCCGATCTCAGCAGAGGCACTCCTCTGTCAGGCCTCCTAGCGCCATAAAAATCTAAGGCGAAAAAGGCTTCAAAGTACAAATTCAGCGCGCTCCTCTCCCCGCGTGTGCCCGAACGGCGGAGCCCGGCGGCTGCGAGGCGCCGAGCCGGGCAGGCGGCTCCGCGGCGACGGGCGGGGGCGGCGGCAGCGCACCTCCGCCCTGACACCTGCCGCCGCCCTGCCAAGGTTTGCAAAAGGCGAACCGGGGGGGAAAAAATAACAATAATAAAAGAAGTTATTTCCGAATGGTGCCTGCGGCTCTGCCTGTCACCCGGAGCAGTTCCCTTATCAGCAGCGCTCGTGCCTGGGGGAGGCGGGGAGGGGGAAGCTTTGTCTGATGATCTGCCGCGGTGATAATAAACGTTTATTGTTCGCCAACTAAATAGAAAGGATCTCTGCAACGTCATGGCACAGCACACTTTGCCTAGCGCTAAAGAAACTTCTCCGTGCTATTTCACCCCGGCTCCTGATGCTAAGAACAGCTTCCGTGTGAGTGATGGGGAGGGGGCAATGAAATTAGCACTGCACGGTCCGAACCCGCGCAGAGCAGGGGTACTCCGCACTTCTTCAGCCATGAGTAATTACACAGCACACAGAGCTCTCATTATCCACTGCACTCGGTGACTGACCAGCTTGTTGATTAGATTCCAATTGAAATTAATACAAGATGCTTGCTTTTGCTACAGATTTCTTCCTTAACATGAGCCCTTGCCTCCGCTGACGTATTACCACTATGCTTCCTACGAAAACATACGAGAAGACAGCAATTGTTTTGTATCACTGAATCTTGTTTGAATTTGAAAGAAAAGAGAAAAAGAGAGAAAGAGAAAAAATACTTTGATAGCTACATTACCTTAAATAATTAAAAAAATATTTTCAACACACTCTCCTCTATTTTAATCTCATTTTAGGTGTAATTTCCTGTATCCACTAGCACAGCAAGCTTTCAAGTCGTATTCTAAATGGCAGCTGGAAAGTAAATAACAAACACTGTAATTTTTCCCCGCTGTGAAACTGAAGGCTGTAACCCCATTAGCTGGCGTTGGAACTCAAATAACTGATGCAGTGGGTTTCCTTCAACTTGAACAAAAGCCGTTTGAAAAAGTGAAATGCACCGAGTCGTGGCGAAAACACTCTACGGTGATACCCTAGACCGATATTCTCCGAAATTGGGAGGCGCTCCACAAATGCATCGGGAATTAGGCAGAAATCCAAACTTTGCGTGGGGCTTTTTTTGTTGGTTGGTTTTTCTGGGGATTTTTTGTTGGTTTTGTTTTTTGGTTTTTTTTGGTTTTTTTTTTTAATATTAAAGAATGCGATTCCCGGGGAAAAGCAGCCCCGCGCGGCGCCAGCGCTGTTCTCGCTGTGTCCATCTGACACTGCCCTTCCCCTCCCCGAACAGCAGCCCCCCCTACTCCCCACCAATACAGAGCCTGCCGAAACTTCCCGTGCCCAGCCCCGCCGCCGCCGCCGCCCCGCACCGGCCCGGCCCGTCGCACCCCCCGCCCGCGGGCCCCTCAGCACCCGCGGCGACGGACAGCGCCGAGTGCCGGCCGCCGCGCCGCTCCCGGGCCGCCGCTGCCGCCGGCGGGGCCCTGCCAGCCCCGCGCCCCTGCCCCTGCCCGCCCCGGCCCCTGCGCTCCCCGCCGGCCGCACGCCCTCGGGCACCGGGGGAGCGAGCCCCGGCCGCGCTGCCCCCTCGCACCTTCTCCGCGGCGTGCGGGAGGTGCCCGTGGCGGCGCGCCGCGGCACTAAATACCTTTGTTCACCGGCTCCGGAAAGCCATGTTTATCGGCGCTGCCGCCCCGCTCCGCGCCGAAAGAGCCCGGGTGCCGGAGCGCTAGCCCGGCGGGGTCGGGGAAGGGCCCCGGGGGGCACCTCCGCCACCTCCGCCTCCTCCGCCGTGCCCGCGGAGGGGGACGCACACACCACACACACACAGGGAGGGGATCGGATGGAGGGAATTAAACAATTAAGCTATCAGGAGCGGAGCTCCGAGCAGAGCTAGGGCTATCCACGAAAAGCAAATTTCAGGAGGGGGAATATTGATCCCATCCGTCAATAGAAGGGCACGATGTCTTTCCGTGTAAGAAATTGTTCTGAATTAGGGGGCTCGCTGATGAAAGGGGTGGGGGCACAGGAAAAAAAAAAAAAAAAAAAAAAGAAGAAGAAGAAAGGAGGAAAGAAGAAAATATTCCTACCCGCTCAAAGGGAGCCTCTTTTTAAAATCGCTGGAAGCTCGCTCCTTTTGCCACCTACCCAAGTAACCACCAGAAATCCACCTCTATTGAAGCGCTTACCCTTTAAATCCAGGTTTCGAGCAGAACTCCAACTGTGTGTAAAGCCAGGGAGTCATCTGATGTGTGATGGGGAATGGGCTCTGGGCAGCAGAAAGCAGCTTTCTCTCCTGGTGCCGGATTACCATGTTAACAAACCCCGTGAAGGGACCCCGGCGCCTCTGGCTGGCCATGTCTCGTTGCTTTCACACATCGGCGGCTGCTCTTGCTTCCCATGTCCCCGGCGATCGCCTCTCAGATGAATGTGGGCTTCCAGAAAAGGAGTCGGGGGGGAGAGGAGGAAAAAAAATCGCCTAATGCAATCAAATCGATCTGATCTACACCATCTGTCGCCTGCCACTACACACAAGCGTTAAAATAGGAAAACGGGAGACACTGACAGCTCAGGAAGGTTGTTCTGCAGAGTTCATTTTTAGCAGAGCATAATTGGGTATGGACAGCATACAGTTACCAAAGCTGCTGTTAACCATCCAGTAGAGGATCCCGAACATGCTAATGGTGGATTAATTGAGGAAGATCTGACGTGCAAGCTTCATAGTCTCTTATTCATGACTTCCCAACGGGAAAGGACCAATGCCGTGTGGGACTATGGTAACACAGAGTCAAAGAGCTGCTAAGAAAATGGCTCTGTGTTCATAGCACCTCTCTCTGATAACAAACATATGTCGACCAGAACCGTTTAGCAGGATGGGGAAAATGAAATTTTCTTAGCCGAGGTTAGCAATTCCCATCGCTTGCACTTAAAGACAAGTGAAAAATGGACTGCGGGTCTAAGGCGCTTTCAAGTGCTGGTCTCAGGCTTTGCAGCTAGTGAAAGCAGACGGATCCTGCTCAGACGTGGGGTAAAACCCCAAATCTCTTACTTCTTACTGTGACCAAAGTGCATCCTTAGCAAAGCTCTAAACAAGCAGCTCTGCTAATTTCATCAGGAATGACGCAAGGTCGTTTTAATGCCAGGAACCCTTTTGACTTTTTCCAGCAGGAATGGCTCTTGGGCAAGACATTTCCGATCACTGAAATTTGACATAATCTCAGATAAATATGATTTGGGGGGTGGGGGGAGAGGAAGGGGGCGGCGAGTTGGGAAGAGACGGAGTATGCATCCAGACCTGCAATCAGCCCTGCTGCCAACACTCCAATTTGGTCGCGTTTCCTAGTCTTTCCTGAATTATGAGGTTACAGAGCCTTATATGTAATTATTAAAGCCATGTATGTACACAAGCCACAGACGCCTCCGGCAGCCGCGTCTACACACACCGACCGGGAGACAAAGTGCGCCCGTCGGGATGCTCTTTTCCACTCCCTGATGAATCCATTGCCAGGGGGGAGAAGGACTGCTAGGACAAGCGAAGACGAGTTCTCATGCGCCCGCCCCAAGCCCGGGCGGAGGCTCCGGGCAGGGCCGCGCGGCTCGGGCGGCGGGCGCGGGGCCGGGCCGGAGCTGTCCGCCCGCCCGGTGCTGAACGGCGGCCCGGCCCCGCAGACAATGGCCCCTCTCCGCCGCGCAGGGCGCCGGGCGGCTGCCGCCTCCTCCTACAAAGTCTGCGCGGTCGCCCTGACAATCGCTACAACAATTAGGAAAGTTCTCCTTCGTTTCCACATCTCCTGTCTGAGTCGCAAAGAATAATAACGCCAATAATACGAATCCAAGCAGCTGAATGTAAGCGTTCCGGTAAACAATTATCGTTTAGGGTAATTCTGGAGTCAACCGCATGATTCTCCTGGAAGTTTGTGTTAATCTCTTTAAAATAAATCTAACAGTTATGAATTAGATTAGCCTTGAAAACGTAGCCTAAAGACAAATCAAACACTTTACACGATCTTTTGTTTCAATATACATTAATTAAGCACTGCTGCCTACCTACACAGCATTTTCGGGTCCCGGCCGCGGCGCCGAGCCAGCGAGCCCCGCTGCCTTTGTTGGCATTTGCGTCCAACTATTGCCCTCTGCAGGTCAAGTCCCAGCCGCGGCGAGCGCTCCGCCGCTGTCGAGAGCTCCACGGACAGGAGCCGCCGGGCTCGGCGCCCCCGGCCCCCTCTTCGACAAAGATCCAACTTTTGTTGGGTTTGGTTCTTCACCACGAGGGCTCAGACGTGTTTTCTTTAGGAGGGGCTACGAGTGGGGAGAGCCGGCACCAACACTGCTCAGGCCGTCCTCAGCCTCCATTTCAACCCTAGCCAGGAGAAGACAGAACAAGGCGAGGTGCCACTCCGAAGACGTGTTGTTTTCTTTCTCCCCTTGTCTCCACATGACTACGGCAAGTTTCCTAGGCAAAGCCTACCCTTCCCCTGCGTTTGCAGAAAAAGCAGGAAGAACCCAGCACCAGACAGGATTGAGCCGGTGGCGACACTCAGGATCCCCCCCGACTTCCCCAGTCGGGCAACTTTTCTTCGGGCACAACTTGAGAGTTTGCTTCTCTCACTCCCATGGTCCCAGGGCGACCTCACGGGAAGCCAGGCGGGCTGCGGCAGCGGCTGCGAGGGGGCAGCCCGGCAGCAGCCCCTCCCTCCGCCCCAGCCTCTCGCCCCCCAGCCCAAAGGGATGCTTCCTGCTCCTGCGGAGACAGCGGGAACTTTGGGCCCCGCCCGGTGCCGCTCCGGTAGTCACGCTCTGCCGTGCCTCCGTACGCATCGGCACCGCTCACACGGTAACGAACAAAATGCTGTACCAGAGAAAAAAAGCTCAACCAACCCAGTGTTACGACGATCTAGTTACGGTTTTGTTACTTATAATTCAGGAGATTCAGTGCCCAATAAAAGGGGGCCGCTCCCTGTCTTTTTCCCATCCCACCTACACACGGGTTCGTAAGGACCCGCTCTAATACCCTCTCTTCGCTTCCTACCCGGGGTTAACACTGTGCACACGGGCTTCGGCATCAGCTCGGGAGCTCGGCACCGAAGCCGCCTGCTCCCGCGGGCTGCCTGCGCCGCGCTGCCCGGCGCGCACGGCCGCCTATCACCGCTGGCATATGACCGTCTTTTCCCGGAGCCGCAGCGAGGCGGGGAGGGCGGCTGGGCTGCGGGCGGACGGCGGACCCTGTCCCTGCCGCAGGCGGCCCGGGGAGGGGGAGCGGCCGCGCACCCCGCGCTGCCGCAGAGGCGGACACGCGCCGGCCTTTTGTCTCCCGGCAGCCACCGCCCATCCCGGCCGGGGGCTGCCGCTCCGCCGGTCCCGCTTCCCCGGCCCCGAGCCCGCACCGGGCGGAAGCTGCGCGGGGGCGTTCCGGGCCCGGCCGGCCCGTTCCGCACCCGCGGAGCCGCGGGCAGCGCCGCCGCGGCGGGGGCCGCGGGCAGGCGGGGGCACGGCGGCGCTGCCGGGGGGCTGCCGGTGCCCGCGGAGGGGAGCCGGGCCGGGCCGGCCCCGAGCCCAGCCCGGCCCCGAGCCCAGCCCGCCTGCGCGGCGCGGGGCGGAGCGGCGGAGACCCCTGCTGGCCGCGCAAGGGGCAGCAGCCGGGCGGGCAGGCGGGGCCAGGGCCCGCCCGAGGAGCGCCGGCCCCGCCCGGCCCCGCCCGAGGAGCGCCGGCCCCGCCCGGCCCCGCCCGAGGAGCGCCGGCCCCGCCCGGCCCCGCCCGGCCCCGGGAGCAGCGCAGCGCCGGCGGCCCTGGCCGCTGCGAGGAGGTACCTCCACCCGGGATGACGCCAGGGGACGAGGGTGTGGGCACAGGCAGGGCTGGGAAAGGAGGCGAGCCGGATCACCCACCCCTTCCCGTGGTAGGGCGAGAGGGATGCGGGGCTGCGCCAGCATCTGCACTCTCCTATTCTAGCAGCAGGAGCGGTCGCCTGCCCTCGGGAATGAAGGCACTGAAGACACCGCCAGCTGGCTCTCGGCAGGGTGTCCCCTCCAGGGGGCTGCTCGGTGGGGGTAGAGTCCAGCCTCTAGAAGAACGCTCTGTGTGCTGCCCTGCCACCTGCCCCTGCTTGCACCCACCCCGTCTCCCATCCTCAGCAGCCAACATGAGGAGTTCCTCGTTCAATGTTACCTTGACCTGTTCCAGGTCTGCTCCCGCCTTAGCTCTTGAGAGCAGGGAAGAATTACCTGGAAATGTTGAATAACCCTTCAAGTGCGAGGCTGGTGAGATAATCAGGGAATTGAAGAGACTCTGAACAGAGGAGCCTAAAAAAACCAAAATACACATGATGGAATTTGAGATAGAAGTAGCCAGTCACAATGTTTTCCAGAATATCGCCTGATGTTACATCTTGGTGATGTCCTGGCTGTTACCTGGGGACACTAGATTTGCCTGGACTGATAGCCTAGTTCTCTGGTTGTCTCAGGCGTGATACCCAGTTCACAAACTGATTGAGATCCATTTAGAAGCCCTTACTTTCTCTGGACCTACTATTCCCCTTGGAAAACTATTCCAGAATCTCATAACTTGGCTTAAGTTTTCCAGGCTATGTTTATTAGGGGCCCGTTTATAGCCATTTGTTCAGATGCCAATTTTGTCCTTGAGCTTAATTAGTTCTGGTATTTACTCCCCTCACAGTGTACTAATATTCCTTCTCATAATTTCTTTTGTTTAAATCAAGCTTTTCAGTCTTGTCTCATAAGATAGAATCTTCATTTCCCTGATTATACCCATATCCTAGCAACTTATAAAAACTGGGTCATGACCAACACCCAGAAATTACGGTTTTCAAAAGGGTTCATTATTCTATCCATTTTCAGTTTGACCAAGACACAAGTAGGGAGAATGATTAGCATAAGGTCAGACAAACCACAATTCTCCTGACTTCAAGTTCTTTTGTAATCTATCAGGGACATGAGTTCTGAAAGGCTTGCGGTTTATAACTTGGCATTACATCAATGCACATTTATATACCTATATATCACTTTCTGGAGGGGGAGAATGGCCTTGTAGTTAAGAGAGTACATTAGAAATCTAGAGATGTGGCTTTGAATGCCAGGTCTGCCACAGGCAACAGAGGTATTTTTGGCTGGTCCTTTAGTCTTTTGCCACATTTCACCCCTTTTAAAATGGGGACAGCAATCTTCCTCTTGTTGCTTTTTTTTTCTTTCCCATATACTCACTTGCATTGTATGGTCTCAGACCAAGCACCTCCTTTCTGGGTACTCCTGGTGCCTGGCACTCTGAAGCTCAAGTGTGTCTGTGACTTTTAACCTGCAGTTAAAAATAGACCATACTTATAAAGTCTACTTTAAGGGTCTATCATAAAAGATCTTAGTCAGTAACCATGCTAGCAACTGGAATTCCTGAGATCTTCAGCCCCTTGATTACATTAAAGACATCTTCTGTCATTAAACTAAGCCCAGGGACCAGCAGTAAAACCAGAGACATTTAACTGCAAATCTGCATCCTGGCTTCTGGTTTTCAAGTCTTTGCCTGGTTGAAAATCAAGTCAAACTTTTATACTATTATTCTTAGTAGTAGTAATAATAATAATTTAAACATTTAACAATTTAACACATTTTCTTCACTGGTTTTCAATTCAGAAGGCAATTTTTGATCAACTAATACTGCACAGAAACAGAACCCACCCTGGAAGCCCCAACAGCCCCATAGCTGGAGTGGTTCTGGTAATAACAAATGCTATCATTGTTCTTCCCCAGCAATCCAAGTGTGGAAGGTTGAGACTGAACACAGAAACAGAGAGCACTCTCTTGAGCTGAGGTGAAGCAATGATATTTATGGGAGTAATTATCACAGAGAAAAACTGGAAAAATATGATTACAGCAAATTGTAACTCTCTCAGATATGTTCTTTGTTGTTAGAAACAGCTCAGCTGAGACCAAACCAATATGAACAACAGACTGGGAGTGTCAGACACTGATTCTCTGGAGGCTGATACCATCAGACCCTCTGAGCAGAACATGATCCAGCTTTAGCATATTAGAGAGATTGGTGTCAGCAGCCTGCATCTCTTCCCAGCCATTCTACTCACTTCAAAACAACCTAACAAAATGTGAGCTTCTGGGCTCCCCACTGGAAAAGCTGACCTGGAGAGGCTGTCCCTAAAGACCACTGCCAAGAGAGGCAGCTGTCTCAGAGCTGGACAGATCCCTTCCACAGCAGCTCTGTCACTCAGGTTTCAGGGTGCGGCCGTGTAGGTGAGTAGGGTGACATGGCCATGCACAACACCCAGCACTGAGCTGGTCCTGCCTTCCCACTTGATTCCTGTCTGGGCTTCAGCTGCACTGTTTGAAAAATACATGAAACCTTTGGAGCGCTTCTGCCATGGGCACAGCCATGGACTCACCTCAGCATGAGGGGAGCGAGGAGCACCCTGGTTGGAGGATGGGTTCTGCTGAAGGAACTACAACTACCCAAAACCTGTAACAGGGGGTGGAGTCTCAAAGACCTTAGAGGCAATGAACTATATGCTCTGCAAGCTTGGAGGCTTGTGTTGAAGAAGAGGATATAGTGAAGAAAAGGAACCTTCAGAAGCTGCTATTGCTCTGCAGCAGTTCTGTGTGCCCTGTATGCAGAAGGGTCTGAACACAGCTTGTGCAGACAGGTTTTGTGCCTTCATATTCATGTGAAGTCCTGGTTTAATGCAAGACATTTGCACCATGGTAAATGTTGTCTTGCCAAGTCAATTATACTTGGGGAGGGATTTTCACCACACTTTCATGGCTGAGTATTTTACGTTTCATGCAACTAATGTCTTGCAAATGATGTTTAGGAATTTTTAGAAGCAATAACCAATCTTGTGTAAAAACAAAAATATCACCTGACAAAGTAGTCAAGAGTTTTCATTTAAATGTACCTAGCCCATTGATCAGATGCATCAAAGAAGTTCTTCAGGTGTCTTGAGAGCTCTGTGTTATTGCTACTCTCGGTCTGTGAGAAGAATTATAAATGCTATTTACCTTTTAATTAAAAAAAATACCTTGCAAATTAAAGACATGCTCCTGCACATCAAAATTTAGTTAGTATCTTTTTTTATTGTGCATACTATGGCTCTCTAACAGCCTATTGAGTCCACAGCCATCCGAACACACATTGCTGTTTCCCTTTTCCCCTACATTTTGGGCATCATGTGTTAGATCATGTGTCACATCCAAGGGGAAAAATTCTGTAACTGACTGCTAATACTTAAGCAGATCTCCTGCTTAATATTCTTTCTGCTTACAAACCGCTCAAAATATATTGGTGTGTCCTGACAAAGGCAGAGGAGCAGTTTTGGACACTTGTGTGACATACGTCTTCCTATCTTACGTAGAAAATTTGACAGTGAATGACAGAACACCTTAGAGGGATCTAAGAAGATGATAAAGGCAACAGCTTTCACATGAATAGAGAGTCTAGTTCCTAACAGTTACAAGCTTTTTTTACATGCATCCTTGTAATTTGACATTTATAATTCACTGTAGTGCTGAATCTCTGTCATTTTCTCACCGTCAGGTTCTCTATACATGGATGTACATGTCCTTTCTAATTAGTATATCTATTTGAACATTTAATCTCATCTCTCAACCTTATTATGCAGTTGCATATTGATCCATTATGTATCAACAAATGCTCTTGGTATAACATATACAGTTCTGTGTTGCTCCTCTCTCTGAACAGGTACCTGTATCTTCTCTTTTCCTGGTTGTAAACCCATTTTGTGATTAAAAAAAAAAAGCACATTAATTCACAATGGATTGAATAACAGGTAAAAATAAATATCCTGCAGAGAAACATTAACTCTTGAGATTATATATATGCGTGTGTATATATATATATATGTACATACAGACACAGAGTAAATATTTTATTGTGCATAACATCTTCCTCATAGGGAACACCTAAGACCTTTCCCGAGACATTGATGCCTTTGCAACACTGATAAACCTTAGACCTATTTTATCCTTGGAGAAACAGTACAGAAATATTGCAGAACTTGCTCAAGGTAAGCAAAGAAAACAGTGAGACAGCTGCAGACAGAGCAAGCCCCAAGGTCTCAGCACCTGACCTGAAGCCCACTAGAAAACACAATCAATATGAAAATCAGGTTGCATCTGCAGGCCCCAGTTCCAGGACTGACCTTTCAGTGCTCACTCATCATTTTGCATTAGCAACTTGGGTGGTGCCGTGCCATCGCCTGATATTCCTGTTTATTAGTTAACTTAGTTGAGATTTAATTCAATTGAAATGAAAGCTTTTCAGTGTCATGTTAAAACAGGCAATGAAGGACACACCTTTTATTAACAGTCATACTGATCCTGAAGTCAAAGAAAGGATTTATTTTAATGTTTTAAATACTATGGCTTTGTATTTGAAACAGGGGATATTCAAGTGGTTGTACTGCTTAAAGCACAGAATTAAAACTTCCCTTCTACTGGTATTTAAAAAGATATCTTAGGGAAGAATTCAAAGCAAACTTTTTACAGCTTTCAGCTGATCAGGAAAAAATGTATTATATACAAATACTGCAAACCATTTAAATGCTCTTAATGTAACTTGTGGTTTTGACAGATAACAGGTTTACATTGAAAAGAAAACAAAAGCCAGTGGCAGATCAGAAGAACTTACCCATACAGTTTAGAAGAGTATACAATGGGGATAAAGACTATTTTAAAGAAAAAGAGAGCACGGACATGGATGTCAGTCTATTATTCATACTGTTCAGTGGAAAAGCTGGGAGTGTTACAAGCAACCAGCTCTGTCCTGACAGCCTCAGACTGGGGACACAGGGCAGATCCTGCACTGCCTCTTCTAAAGGTTTCCCATTTAGTCACACAGTATTTTCAATGGGGAAGAAAATCTGCTCAGGACACTACTTTCACAAATACTGATCTTTACTTCTGCTAATGTATAAAGCAGATATAAGCAGCACAGGAGAGATTTTGTTTATGTACTTTTTTTTTTCCTTGGGTCTAATTATTGGTCTGCAAAGTTCCACAAAGTTTTCAAAAGTTTAATAAAAGAAATGGAAGAAAGTAAGTTTGTTTTTGCAGCTCTCTAGTCTGAGCATCAATTTCAAATGACCTTGATGGTGCTGGTTGGGGGTTTACCTCTTTATATGGCTTTAAGTGCCATCCAAAATACAGTCCTAGTAGCACCTATTAAAATAATTGTTCTTATGAAGAGGTTTCCTGGAAAATATAAATAGCATCAAACAGCATCTAAATGTTCCTAAATGCAAAATGGAAAGCAAGTGATTAATTTATTCATTCTAAATTTAGAAAAAAATAAATGCACCATATTTTATATTTATACTTTCACTGTGCTTATATACATATATATATGTTAATCTTTAAGAACCACACTAGAAATCCCTTCTCTATTTTAATATCTGACTTGGGAAAAATTCCTATTCAGTCAGTGAAGATTTTCAGTAAGCAGAAAATTATTAAGGATTTTAGAATACATTGCCTGGGTCAGAAGTGTCTTTGGAAACACGACAAGTCTGTGAATTTTTAGGATCTTTTCCACAGCAGCTGAATATGAATTGGAAGGCTTCCAAATCCAAGAAGAACAATGCCTTGCCACAGCCTTACTCACAGAAAGCCATGGAACAGCCCCAAAGAAACAGCCAGAAACACTATAGCTTCATTGAAAAAGTTTGTGTAGCTTAAAAAATAGGGTAAAAAGTTTTTTCATGAATGTGAAATACAGCTTTTCTTTGAAGATAATCTGTTTTTTGATTAAGAGTTCTCTCAGTCCCAAGTCCCTGTTTTGCTGACTTTTTTGCTTGGTCAGGCTTCCTGTTGCCATTTCTGAGATCCGGGAGCATGAATCTCCACTTCCAGCATCCTTAAATGCAGAGTTCTTCCAGCATTTTGTAAACCTAAACCAGGCCACGCAACAAAATTACCTCTCATGTTCTGCTTTATGGCAGAGAATCTGTGCTTTGCCCTGAGGCAGGTGGGCTGCCCCCCGGGGATCAAACAGCCAGGCTTCTCAGAGCCCATGTCTTAGCTTAGGTCTGCAGTAAAATGAAGCACACTTTGTACTTGTGAACATTTACATACAGTATACAAGAAGTGCTGCAAGAGAAAGTTCAGTAGTGTGAGCCTATGTATCATTCTCTTTGATATATCTCTCCTATTTTCTGATCCTATTACTTCAGATCAGCCCTAAGTCTCATATCTAAACAGTCAGTCCAAAGGGAAAGTGCCTATTTACAGGCTGGATTAAGAGCTTTAACAAAAGGCAAGGCAGAAAGCCATTCATTTACTATATAAGAAAAAGAATGTCTTTGTATTTTATCACTTGCCAGCATCTTCCAAATCTTTTTCTTTGTGTTGCTGCCCCTCCAAACAGAAAGTAGAATGGGAAGTTCCTGTTTCACAGAATGGATCAAGAAAAGGAAAAAAAGCACATTGTGCAACTTTCCCTTTTTGCCTCTAATGGGTTTACTTTTGCTTCACCCCTCAGGGCTCCTGCGAGCGTATGTGTTCAGCTGAAACCCCACACTGCTGCCTTGTTAGACCTTTTCCCAAGACTTTTTCTTAAGAAGTAGGCATTTGGAAGCAAACAAGAATGGAAGATGAGGGAAGTGCTGGAATGAGGAGAGACTGAGTTCCCTAGCCAAGCCAAGGACCAGTCCCTATCCAGAGCACAGGCAAAGGGAGAAGATGCCCCAGACACTGGTGGAGAGGACAGGCAGTGGGCAGAGCATAGCGTGGCACAGCAAGAGCTGCAGCGATACAGAACGAAGCAGGTCCAGTCCCATAGGGTCAATAACACAACACGTGGAATGAGCATGGAGAGGAGCAGGAAGCCTCTTCTCTGAGGCAGCCACTACACAGCACAACCTGCTCAAAAAAGCACTGCAGGTCCCCAGAGACTTAGCAAGAGAGGGGTGAAAAAGTATTGCTCCATCTTGGATTACTTATCTTGGGGGGACAAGCTAAGATAGAAAACAAGGGTTAGCGGAGGGTAATCAAAACTCTCCATTTTTTGAGATATCTAAATGTTTGCTTTCATTTCTTTTTCAATCTGTTTGCTATAGCACTTTTTGAAACAAAATCCATAATTTCCAAATGGCTGAAGTGGACCATTTGTAATTATTCATGAAAAAAAAGCCCTATTTTTTAAAATAAAGAAGACTCAAACTTTCTTTTACAAATCTTGTGATAAAACAGTAGTCAGTAGTAAGTAAGGATGAAACTTTAAAAAAATTTCCAATGATACACCTGAATGGAGAAAAACTGAAGGCAGGCAGAACAGAGTGGAGTGAGAAGTAAAGCATTACTTTGTGAATCTTTACACAGGCTAGTACCTCCAGTCTGGCAAAGATTTGCAAGATTTGGCCCAGGTGAGCTTATAAACTCTAAATTCTCATTAACTTTTACTCCTTGCAACTTGCCCCAAGCTAGCCTGCAGTTTGGTGAGCTACACCAGAGGCTCCATCCTGCAGCCCCAGATGCTCTCCTGGGCACTGGGGCCCTGTTCCATCACAGCCCTGGCAGGCCCTGCAACCCCCCATTTTTTGTATGTACTCCTGCATCTCCTTACAGTTCCAATTCGTGGCTCCACTCTTCAACCCCAGCACCTTTCTTCACCTTCTGGTAAAATTCCTTTGCTCCAAACTCCGCCCTGGCAGGCAGACTCAGGCAAAGTATTTCCCCAGCCTAATGGCCTCTTTGGTGTGTGTATTAACCCAAATCACTGGCCTGAGCCACCCAGGGTGAATGACCCCTCATTACCTCTGCTCTGGGAGATGGATAACACCATCCTGACAGCTCAGGGTGGGTTTCATCTCTACAGACACTTTTGTGATAAAACAATTAATCATGTCAACCAGAATTTTTCATTAGAACATCAGTGTGGGCAGCATATTTTTAATAGTATTCATTTCTCATCGGTGCCTGTTTGGTTCATCTTACCTGCATTCTCACAATTAACTGAATTACCAATTTCAGAGACTGAAGGGAATTTCTTCCATGTTTTTCCATTTTTCAATTCATCACGACATTGGTAGGGATTCTTCAGGCATTTTGCTCTTATCTGTAACATGACACTTCAGCAAATTTTATTTAAGAGAATCCCTACCCTAGCATGTGGATACCGACCTTGTTGCCATCTAATCTCTTTTAATGGCTCGTTACTGTTGTGGCATTTGATCTCTTGGTCTTTATCTCATTAGCTGTAAGGCTCTGAGATGTGGTGTAGGGCACATATTCAGTAGAAAAACACACTTGACTGCAGCAGGAGGGAACTGGCTTTGATGGCCCAAATGGTCTCTTCCTAAGTGAACTTCCTTAGGACCTCTCCCATTGTCCAGTAGAGATTATGCAACACCTCTGGCTTATTCCAGTAGGAGCTATACCAATCCAGGATTAAAGCACCTCCTTCCTTCTGCTTTCCTCCATTCAAGCATGAAGAGGCACACGACCAACGTGAGCTCCTTCTCCAGAAACAATAAGAGAAATCCTTCATTTTATTGTACTTTTCCCCTCAATGCACGCAGCTTCTCTATTGCCTTTCTTAAGTCACTCGCCTTTTTGCAAAACAAGAGGACTCATCACAGCTTTTAAGTGGTCATAGGCACTGCAATACAAGGTGGTGCATTCCACGTTAAATCAACATTAGAGTGAGGGATGAATACAATCTATTCAACAAATACTTTATCATGAAAATTATTAAAATTCATAGCTTAGAGGTGAGAATGCTTCTTTAAGAAAGGTACTTATGTTATCCCCAAAATAGCACCAGTATCATGTGATGTTCCAGTTACTATGGTTACCACAAATTTGTTATTTAATAGCAAAGAAAATAGATGCACAAAACATGCTAATTATAACTGGTACAAATTTTTCTAAATGTTTTATATGAATATGCATGCATGTTTTATGCATAAGGAATAGGAATGCCCTTTTTCAAATAATTCTTCAAATTTTTAGAAGCCTTTTAGTAACAGGCAGGGAAGTACATTGTGTGGTTCTCAGCAGTGAAGGAAAAGGAGACTGAAAAATTGAAGATGAGCACTTTGTTTAAAACCATGCAGTTTTCTATTCAAATAGCAGAAGAATCCTGAAAATGCAAGAGGTTTAAATTTGTTGAACCTTATACTTTCCCAACAGAATTTGCTTTGTTTCTTCTTCTCTTTGCAATGTTGAAATTGCAAAGAGATTGAAGTGCCTGAGAAACAGTTGCAAGACCATTTGCAGAAAAGTTACATTTTATGAAATTATAATGTTAATATAACCCTGATACAGATACCAAAGTGCTCCAGTCACTGCCAGAATCAATACTGCTCGATACAACTACAGCCTCCCTCTGCCTGGAGCTCCTGGCTCCCACCTGCGTGCAGCGGTGTGCCGGCTCCACAGGCTGGTCCCTGCTGCTCCTGCTGGTGCTGGCTCACAGCAGGATGCACCTCAGTGTGTCCCACTGCTGCAGGCTTCTGATGCAGGGCCTGGGGGGGCCTCCGTGGGCTGGGGGCTCAGGTGGCACTTGGCAGAAGCACAGCCTGTGAGCACAGCATGGAAAGATGCTGCTGTGGACTTGTGTGTATTGCAAGGAGAAATACATGGGGCTGGCTCTTGTTGTGAAGAGGCGAGATGGAAGGGATATGTATGCAAACAGATCTCATATAATTCCCCTCTTCTTTCTGTTCTCCACCAGATGCTCTGGGAGATAAGCCTGGGGGACACAACGCATACAGTCCTTCAAATGCTGGAACTGTAAAACTTGCCAGCCTGACAGGGTTCCTGGGGAGGAGCAAGAGAAATCTCATTCCTTTCCTTGGGCTGTCTTTGGCCACGGTGAAAAGACTCTCATGCCTAAACTAAACTAAGATATGACTGCGAGTTGTGGGAAGAAAGTAACTGGCTCACGGCTAGTGCAGGAAAGCTGCAGGCACTCATGCTGGCAGTGGCACCGTGCCCAGAACCAGACACTGCTCAGGGCTCCGCTGGGTCGGTGCCTCACCACCCAGTGCTGGGCAGCCCTGGCCACTCATCCAAATTCCCACCTCTTCCCAGAGAGAGGAGGATGTTGCACATGCCTTTGGGGCAGGAGTATCGTACAGCAGACTCTGCCACACTCGGGGGTCATTGCTGAAAATGTCACCACTGTCACTTGAAATCAAGCCCTCTCCTCTCATGGAGGCTTTTATCTCTTCCCTTATGAGGATGCACCAGCCACAGGCAGAATTAAAGTCGTGTGCATGCATTTTGCTGTCAAATGGCCATACTTAATGGCACCAATACCGAAGGCACTCACTTATGCTGCTGGTCTCTCCCTTTCACACCCAGAGCACATGCTAGCTGGCTGCTGTATTTCAGATGTTGTAGTGTGTCAGCGATACCGACTGAAAAACCTTCTCTGTGGCTTGCTGTCATGCCGTGATTGATATCAGCTGTAACAAGAAAAAATGTTATGGCACTGTAATTCTGCTTGATGCAAGGTAGTCTTTGATCTTTACCATTTTGCAAAGATTATAATACACGCTTAGTTTGATAAATAATACCCTTTCACCAGAGTCCTGTAAAGTGGAAGAAAAATTGACAACTAAACTTTTGAAACTTCTCTGGTGCAGGTGTTGATGTTTGCAAAGCAAAAGGTTAAATAATAGGATAAAACCCCCACTTGCCTACTTATAAGCAGATGTGAATAATAAGAACTTTCTAGACCAGCCCTTTTGGGCTGGTTTCTGTGTGTGCATCATATCAGCAGCAGAGCAGCCAGCTCCTGGCAGAGGCACTTGCAGCCAGGAGAGCAATGAAGGAGCTGGGGGCTGCTGGGCCAGCTGGAACTTCCAGCCTCACACAGAAGCAGAGGGGAGCATTCACTCTGGATTTACTTCATCTCTGTAGAGAAATTCACCCAGAGAAATTCAGAGCTATGGGAGCCACACACATAACAGTGCTCACTCATTCATCTGGCTATAGAATGGACCCCCAGACAGGGATGAAGGCCCAGCTCTTCCCGCCCCCCAGGACAAACAACAGACAGCAGAGGACATCCCCAACATATTTTCTTCAAATTAGAGCTCTTTAGGTGAGCTGGGACTTAAGTTTCCAAGTGCCTTTCTAAAGATTCTAAGAAAGAACTTAAATGGTATTTTTTTTTCCCTGCTTTTTAATTTGAATAGTTATTTGGATGCGGCAAAAATGAGCAAACCCCAGCACCATAGCCATGAGAAAGTGTTCTCATCAGGTAATCATTTATTAAAACATTTCAACCAGCTGGTACGAATATGATTGTCACTGGAAAATGACAGGGAAATATGTGCTTCCATCTGCACTACCAAGCCAGGAAACATTCCACTGTAGGAGTTTTTCTTCATTATCATTGCACTTCCATACACAGAACAGTGCACCTGAGCATGACCCCTCCCTTGGTGGGGCCTCGGGATGGAGCAGAACTCCAAAAGGGGAGATGCAGGCCCATGCACTCCTCTGCTTTGTGGCTTTGTAGTGCTCCAGACTGCTCATCTCAGACCATGACTCTCACACTGCCTGGGGGGCAGGTCAGTTTTATTTCACCCAAAGGTGGATAGCCTTTCACACAAACCTATTTACAGCTGAGCTCAGGTTTCCAGCAGGAATTTGCCAGGGCTCTCTCAAGGGAGGGGGCACACTGGCAAAGGGATTTAGCATCCAATGGGTACTCTGCCAAATCCATGAAAGATTTTGCATGGCAAGAACAGGGTGTAACTCCAAGGCCATGATTATTTTCCATGTAAATGTCTGTTTCAGTTTGTGCTTAAATGATTATCTGTCATTGATTTGTGTGCCTAACTACAACTGCTTCAAGCTGTTTTCAATTATTCTGTTCTCAATACGATGCGATCCCAAGGATTAGCCATACCGAGTGCCACAAACCACCTTGCAGCAACAGAGTCATAAACTGAAGAGGATAGAAAGGATTTTAATAGGAGATTAAAAGGAAGAAGTGACTCACTGGATGAGAGAAAAGAGGGAGTGCGCAGGCTTTGACTGCAGGAGAGCTGCTTTGTGATGCCTCTGAGTGCACTGAGGACCCCAGGTTAATATAATAATTCTTTTTTCCTTATCATGCAGGTCTTGGGTAATGATTTCATAATTAGGGGTGTATTTAAAAACAGGTTTTAAATGAAGCACGTGTTCTGTCTTTGCAGTAAGAGTAGCTGGCTAGCTGCAGTGTAACATTGCACACGGCTTGTTTCCTTGCCTGCTGAATTCTCTTTGCAAATTTTATGCTTATTTTTCTGTCTTTCTAATTAAAACCCTGCACCTTTGGAGAGAAACTGTATTTCTCCTTGGCAGTCCTCTCATTCTTAAAATATCAGGACTGATATTTTAAGACTAAACAACGTTCATCTACCCCAAATCCTGTGTCCTCCGGAGGGGGTAACCTGAACTCTCCCAGACCTAGCACCTAGGTGATACACAACACTGCTTGTCAACAGCTGCTCCAAGGTTTATCAGCTAGGATTGGTAACACTCCTACAGCAATCAGGATCTGAGAGTGCTCCAGTGTTTCTCTTTACATACACTAGGAAAGTCTTCATATATTTGGGCTAAGATCCTAAATGTTACAGAGTAATTGACTACCTACACTCCTGCGGTAGCCATTTGTGACAGTATCCATCAACTGGGAAAATGTAACTGTTACTGAATTTCTAAGAACAGCTATTAATATTCTGACTTTCAACCAATTTAAATATTTGAATTTTCTGAGTGCACAGTTGAGATGAATAACATGGAGAAGCACACTCAGACGGATTAAATCCTCTATGGATTCTATCAATGCAGAGAGTAGAAAGAGAAGTTATTTATCTGACACACAAATATATATATATATTTGTAGCAGATAAAATCAAATGTGTTATCACTATCTGCACTCTGCTATGTATATTTTAAAACATTATGAGTGAATAGGTACATACACAGCAGTAGTTTACAAGAGATAAGCATCATTAATTTCCACATAGCTATATGTTTTCATGGGCTTCTTAACCTTTTAATATATAATAGCAACTACAACACTATTCTATATCCTTGGGAATATCACAGTTTTGAAACATTTCAGTTTAAAATACAGAAAATGCCACTGCAGTAAAGATTTGGAAAGTGAGGTACATGGCATAGGGAGTTGGGGATTGGATTCCCAGCTGATCTTCAGGATGTGCTTGATCTGAACTGATCCAAGCCCCAGAGGGAAGCACCGTGCCAGCAGGAAGAGAAGTGCCTGCAGAGCAGGATGCTGGACCCAATGCTACCTGCCAGGCTGCCCTGGCAGAGACTTTCTACCTGACCAGAGTTTCTGGGCATTGGGAAATCTGGTGACAATGTGGAGTGATAACTCTTCCTCTGGAGACAGCTGTCTCACCTTATATGAGAAACTGCTATTTCTTTTTCTAGGCCAACATTCAAAAAGCTGTCAGATCACTTTAATCTGTTGAATTTTGAGCAAATTCAGATAAAATATGCCAGTATCCAAAGCAAAGCCAAAATCTAAATGCCCCAGTACTGAATCTATAAGATCAATAAAAACAACAGGGCTGTCTGCAGTAGCTTTTTCAGAACATGGAGCAGTTGACTCTAAACAAAGCTTTTATATAACTAGGCTTTTCCCATGGCACACCATATCCTTGTAATCAGTCTTTAATCTCTTCTCTAACTTTCAATAATAATAAGACGCAACGAAGCTTACCCAAATGAAAAAAAAAAAGTATATGCACAAAGGACCAAGCATCCCCATGGGGCAGTGGTGGAAAACAGTGTGAAACAGGATGTCTGATCTGACATTCTCCCATTGCCATATCATAGGCAGAGTGAATGATTATTTTCAAGAAAGAAAGGTAGCCAGCTGAATCTCAGTTATCCTGGTGAGGTTCAACATATCACTACTTTTAAACTGAAAAGGAAAATGATCTGAATAGAAACAATTAGTTGAAGGGGCACGGTAAATAGCTCAGGTATATTTTGGAACTCCAGCTGCAAAAGTATTTCAGAACCTATCAAGCTATGCTCTTTGACCCTCCATGAAGCAGGATTGCATCTTTTGTGTCTCAAAGTTCTCACTGACAGTTACCATTTAAAAGAAATTGCCTCATTTTTACACAGTCTAAAGCGTACATTGGTAAAGAAGAATTTCCTGAATGCAGATAAGTGAGCCCAGAGTTGTTTTGACACGACTCAAAGGCTATTACAGATGTAACAAAAGAAGATGAAGAGATTTATCTTACCTTGTGACTTGTACTCGCTTATTAAGACACACAGCAGAAAAGCCCAGAGGCAGCGAGGTGCCAGGGGGCACGGTGGGCAGCAGTGGGGCAAACACACCCTCATGGAAAGGGGATTAGAAACACCTCTCTGAAAGGACCCGGGAGTGTGTATGTACAGTGAGTGAATCAAACCTCCAAGTACCCAGCTCACTTCTGCACTGAGAGAAAGCTGCTGACACCAAAAAGTGACTAAACACTGAAAGAGATGAGAGACAGCAAGAGGGAACAGAAAGGGATGGGACACTCCTGCTGGTGGGGGCAGCCCCAAGCTGCTTCAGCTGTGGCTCTTGCTTATGCAAAGCTTGCAAGCTGTGCATGAGGAGGCTAGTGCAAAGATGGGGAGGAGAGGGAGCGTGTCTGTTTCCTACAGCACCTGAAGCACACCGGTAAATACAGAAATGCTTCAGTAAATACAGACACAGGGCACAGCCTGCAGTTCAGCAACCTGAAATACCACTGTGAAAAGACAGCAAAAAGGAATGATCAAAGTACTATCACTTCTCCGTGATACAATGTGTCCGTCCACAGCAATGCCAATGTTTTGGGGGCTGCCAAGTTCTGCACAGTAAATGCCCCTCAGGAGGCAGGAAGACCTGCTGCCCTGGCAGGGCTGGCTCCTGCCCCCCCCATCACACTAGGCCAGTGGCCAGCTGATGTGTCAGTGCACATCATCCTTAAATAACACAGCTACGGGAGTGCTTTGAATTGTCATAAAAACACCAGAAGTGTCTCAGACCGATGCCCAAATATATGTATTTCATGAGAATTGGGCCATTTGCTTGAGAAAACTCTTGAATTGAATAAGCAATCTATAAAGCAAAATCATCTTTTTTTAAACGGAGTGCCTTGTCATTGGAGAGCAATAGATAGCCCTCACCTTATCATGGAGCTCCCCTTCAGCCACAGCCCTGGGGCTGGTAGATAGCTCATTCCTGTGATATACTTTGATGGGTGTCATTCCTTTTTAATAAGTCCAAACAAAACAGTTAATAAATTCAAAGAGCTTCCTATCAGTATATCTCTAATTCTTGGCTTTTGCTTCTTCAGCAGTGCTGATCATCTTCTTGAAACTCATGGCATTCTCATAACTCTTTTTGAATAATGATCTGTGTTTCAGGCTTTGATTCAACGCTGACGCGACTTTTCTGCATGTTTGGCTGCGCAGCGTCTGCCGCTGAGTCACATCTGATTTACACTTGAGATAAACAACATCATCCAGGGTAGCCTCTGACTCCGAGAGGAGCACCCACTAATCCACATTGCCAACAGGGTTTGCTATCACCATCAGTCTGGAGGATGCCAGCCTGGTTTTGGTCTCCATGGAGATTGTTATGAAATATATTAATCCATCATCTCTTGGTTCCCAAAAGGATCTTTGGGAGTTTTTTAGCACCTCCATGGACCTCACACTCCCTGAAAGAGGCAATAGCTATGGATTTCTCAGCAGGAACAGAGAGGACTCTCTAAGAAGTGGTCACCTTTGCCATGGCTTAGGGGAAATCTCTGCAGGAAGAGAGCTCTTCCATGTGTGTACAGTGAATATGTCTTTCAGAGTATTTTTTTTTCCTTTTTTTTTGTTGGCAGTCCTCAACATTTTTCTCCTCCCACTTTCTGGTGACATTGCAAAATATCCACACTAAAGTGCATTCTGTTAGCAAAGTAAAATGGCAAAATGGTGTATTTTAGGTGGAAGTGTAAATGATATACTTGCAAGAGTTGGTCCAAACCCAGAACCTGAACAACGGTTCATGGGAAAGGCAGCTATTTCACACCCACTGTAAATGACAGCATCGTCAGGTATCAAAATGTGCCAGAATAGAAAGAATTAAAAAAACCCAACTATAACAGTGCAAACCTGAGATTTCACAAAGAGGCTCTAGTGTCATGCTAGCAGCAGCTATGGATTGCACTAGCTGGATCCACAGAAACCCCCTGTAATCACCCTTTGCACAGCAGGACCACCACCAACTGTAGCATTGGCCTGGCTGGACCTTTCCATCATAGGAAGCTCCTATCAGTGTCCCCTCAGCTTTAAATTCAAGTTTTGTTAGAGAGTTTGGTACTGAATAGTGAAACTCACAGCATCTGAGGGGGGGGCAGGGAGGCTTCTGACACACCTCATGTGATGAGTAAGTTTCCCCAACGTATTCTACAAATTATGCAATATAATAGCTGAACTTTCCTGTGATCTCACTTTATATTTACAATGTATTTTATTGTGCTGGATCTTATCCTAAAGATGAAAAATTAATAGTTAAAATCCTATTCTCTAGATCAAAGCATCTCTTCATTGTTTGTAATGAAACACTTTGACTCTTACCTAAGTTTTCTGTTCAGCCTGTCCAAGAATCCAAGTGTTTCATTATAACAGAAGTGGGAGATGCTTTGATCTAGAGAATAAGAGGCTTCAAATATTTGCTTAATAGCTATCAAAGCTAATTATTCAAATAAAAATAATAATATAAAAGTTGAGGATAACAGTAGAATATTAAATAAGTAATAAAAGGGCCTGGGTTGATAAATACCTTGCCATATTCTCACACTAATAATATTAATGAAGAATAACGGCTTATATTATCATAATGTGTATGTGTGTGTGTGTATGAGTATAATGGACTTCTACCCCATGAGACCTGATTGTGGGCTGAGCCTCAAACTATTAGGCAAAATAGAAAGATGGTACATGCTACTAAAGGCTTACAACATAAGGCAAGATACAAACGTGGGGCACAGAAAATAAATGGTGTTGTACACAAGGGAAGGTAGGATGATAGGTGAGCAACAGGACAGGCAGGAAATGAAGAGCTCAGCCCTAGTTAGGAAAAGCGGGCACAGGGCCTTTCACTGTGGGATGGGGAGGAGGATGAAAGGTGGCTGCTTGCAGGATGGTCCCCTCAAAAGTGGGAGGAGCTGGGGATGCAAATCTGGGCCCCCAGCACAAGGGCAAATGGAGCTGGCATCAGGGTTACCCCAGCTGGCAGTACTAAGCAGCTGTAGATAACTGGAACCAAACTGTGATAGAGCATGAAAATGAGGACAAATAGGTAACTTTTGGTGCAATGCTGAAAGAGGAGAGGGAAGAGGGATGGACATAAAAATGGGAGATTGATGGCTTAAGAAAATAGTACTTACAGTGTCATTTTAAGTGGGCACCAAAAGGCCTATATTTCATTTGTCAAGGCTGGATAAAAAATATGTTGCACTAATTGAGACATAGAAGATGCTAGACAAGGGCCTCAGCCACGGGGATGGACAGGAAAGGCAACATCTTAGTGATGCTAAGAAGGAGCAGTCAGCGGGATTATGCTGTATCCTGGATGTGAGGACCTGAGAAAGGGTCTGAGTCAAAGATGACACACAAATTACGGGCCTGAGTGACAAGCAGGGCGGTGAGGTTGTCCGCTGTGATCAAAGAGGGGACTAGCAGGGAAGACATGAACTGGGGAAGATTAAAAGTTCTGTCTCTTCCACATTGGGCTTGAGTTGACAGACTGTCTTCTACATGAAATGACAGGGAAACAAGCCCAGAGATGAGGCTGGACAGAGAAGACAGGTCAGGAGCACACAGGTAGATCTGCAAGTTAGTCGTGCAGGGACAGCAGCTGATCGTGTGTTTGCAGATGAAATTACCCAAAGATGCAGAAAGGTGAAGAAAGAGAAGGTAAAGAGGACTAGGCTCTGTAAAATGAGCACAGAAAATAGTAACACTAGTGACATAGCATAAAATGACACTGAAACAATAAATACACATGAATAATTTAATTCCAAAAGTGCTTTTAGTTTTTGATTTTATCTAATTTTCCCAAATAGAATTTTCCAAAGGGTCATTTGAAAAGTATTCATTTTTTTGGAAGAAAATGTCATCAAAATTAATGTAATTTCATGAATATGTCAATTTTAACCAAAACCTTATTTTGCAGAGGAAAAACCTTTCAACAACAAAAAGCCCCAAAAATTCAGAGCCATTTGCTTTTAGCTCTGGACATAGATCCTACTACTGCCAAATAGCATCTTTCATGATCTTCTTTATGTCTCAAACCACGTTAAAGAGGGTCTAGAGGTTTTGCTGATTCTGTTGTAATCAATCCTGTCACAGCAGTTATTGGATTTATCTTGGGATCTGAACACCAGCATTTTTCATTGTTGTTTTACATTTTCTTTATGACTGTACAGCTAAACAGTCAAGAGCATAAGAAAACCTAAAATATGCTAAAGAGAACAAATATATTCAACCACTATAAAATTATCTATAAAGCTTTCTTGGCTCCAAATAAACATCAATGACTTCTTTAGTGGACTTTAGTGAAATGTAGGTATATCCAGGTATGAATTAATTTTAAAATCATATAAGAGTAAAGTGGGCTCATACTTACCTGGCTTCATTTGGTATAGAGGTTATTTTATTTATCAGAATAATAGCATGCAAGCATGGCAGAGCCAAGTGACACCATGAATGAAATCAGGCAAGATTCTTACACTGCAGAAACACCCACCCAAACCCAAGCGTCACATGTGCCTCAGCCTTTCAGAGCCCTATATAAAACTGCTCAGCTGATGCACAGCACTACTTATAAATCATGCATACATCTTTGTAGGCTTCAATGCAGTATGGACAATAAAAGGGAATTAAGATGCTTAATGAGGTGAGATGCTTCTATAAACTGGTGTCTGTCTTTCCTTATTGTTCACATTCTTTAGGATATCATTTTCTTTCTTCTTCTTCCTATCTTTCATCATTTCTCTGACTAACAAGTATCCCAGCTTTTCTACTAAAGGATATGATTAGTTACAGCATTAGGCACGTGCAAAAGATCCATCTTCCCATTTCAGGTAGTGTATGTGCCCTTCATAACATTACCAGCCTCGCTGTATGTGTTAGACAGGTTTGCATGGGCTATTTCTACTACTGCTGTGCTATTTCTCCAAAGCATATGCAGCTGGTTAGAATTCCCTGACTAGAGCTGCCCTCCCTGCATGCAGGGGACAGAAGCTGATGTGCCTGGCACTGCCTGTGGCTTGCTGTCCCCTCACTGCCCGTGTGCCATTAGACAGAGTCACATATAATATCGTGTCAGTTGCGTCATTAACAAAACGACAAAATAAAACTTGAATTACCACTCTCGGATGTGGTTTACTGGAGCATTAATACATTTCTTGGGCTACTGAAGTCACTCAGCCTTTGCAGTCATGGCTCACAATGCACCCGATGTATTATTAATGTCCCAGTAAAGCACACCCTGTTGTGTCTTAATGCTGTGGCATAAGATGCCTGGCAAAGTAAACAGCTATGTAAAGCAGAGAGTGATGGCTGCTAGAGAGATGAACAGGGGGACATGACGGCTTTGCTCACCATGCCTGTGGCTCCAGCAGTCTCAGGGATGCCTCAGTAAGGTTTCACTGTGTATATTCTACAGAAGGTTTTTTCCTGGGTGTTTCTAAACATCTATTATTTATAAAGCACTGCTGCTCTGCATGATGCTTCATGGGTAAGTAAGGGAAACATTTCCTGCCCTGAGGAGCTTACACTGGCTGCTCCAGGTGCCATGACCATGCATGGGGTCAAGCAGAGGTGCAGGTAGGACAGCTGTCTGTTTGCAGCCCCCAACCCCGCTGTGCCCACCTCCCCACACGGGCCATGCCTACGCCGGCAGAGAAGAGCCTAAATGAACGGAGGCAGCAGCGTCATTCTGGGCTGCTGGCATTTCCATACTGCTTATGCAGAGTCTACATCTGAGATAAGCTGTACCTCTCTGAAACAAGTGCTCAGATAATCTGTATCCTCATGTAATTCGCTGCTATGCCTGCTGCTACAGCTGCTGCTACACAATTTTCTCCCTCCAAAAACAGCTGTGGATCTAGCAAATTTCTTCAGTGTTGGAGGACAGAAGCAGTGGGTGGGAGGGAGGGAGACAGGAGGCAGAGATGAAGGGGAAAGCCAAGGCACTGTGCAGAGAATGGGAAGGAAGAGCAGAGAGGAAGAAGGAGCCTCGGTGGGGAGCGCACTGTGTGCACTACCTGACACATACAACCCACACGCTGCCTGAATCAAAGCATCTTTTATAAATAACCCCTGGGAAGAAGGTCTCCACAATGACAACTGAAAAGATTCAAAGCAAAACATACATGGCAAAGGCAATCCTGTACCTGAATATGAGAATTTCCTTTACTTGCTTGATGATGGGTTATAGATGACTCCAGAATGACTCAGAGAAGCCTTCTGCAGAAGTCTGGAACCTGAGAGTCAGGAATTCATGAGAAATATGGACAACCTCCACCTGTGAGGTTGCAGATTCCCAGAGCAGGAGGAAGACCACATCCCCATAGAAGCAGTGTAGGATCATGCCTTTGAGAAAAGGAAAGCCGCTGAGACAGTGTTAATATTACTTCTTGCATATATATATTTTTTAATATCAGTGATTTTGGCCCAGTTTTTGAGTTAATACACAGTCCTTTCATCTTCTAAAAAAAAAGGCAAAATGTGGGAAAGGAGTGGAAACAGATGACTACAGTTTGGGGGTCAGACTGAGAAAGAAACAGCCAGTATGTACATTCAGTACGGTTTGTATATGTCACCAGGGGCTCAATGGGTGCAGCTGGGAACGTAACACAAACTTGAGTTCTGCAACTGAAAAAAAACCACAGGTTTTTTCAAATCAGATCACTCACTTGTTGTCATTCAACTCAACTCCAGACAAAGTTTTCCTTCAAGTTTGGGATCATTTTAATCCTTTCTATAATCTTTTCCCCTTTTTCAGTTCAGTTTGGAATTGAGAAATGCATTTCAAAGCAAAGAGTCAACAGGCTTGGGTTTTTCAAATGTCAGAGTGAATTGTCTCAAGGTTTTCAAAATTTTTTGCCACCTGCTACTTCCCAGGTATGTTTTCCCTGGCTGAGAATGTGTTGAGTCTCATCCTAACCTATTTTAATTTCCCTGAAATGCTGTTTTCCAGATAGTTTAAAGTTCACCACTAAAAAAACTGTCTATCTACCCCTTCCTCTCCTCTTCCTGTGGGCTGCTCAGTTCAGTCCTTCCATGCCCAACTGCCCCTAGTGCCCCTAAGGCTCCCTACAGGCATTCCAGCACTCCTGGAACTAAAGCAAAGATTCGGAGAGGAGTAAAGCCAAAGAATTTAGATGGAGGGGGTAGGAGCTATGACAGCCTGAAAAGGGAAAGGCCTGGAACAGAGAGGGGTTATAAAGCAAAATACAGTAAAGAAATTACCTGCTTGGTGAATAAAGCCTATGGGAAGTAGACAGTCCCCACTCTGTGCTGTAAAAAATGTTGTAAAAGAACTGGTGAATGAATGAAATTATTAAATCAATATATTCTTCTCCTATTTATAAAGCCTTTGCTTCCAGTAGTTTTTGAGTTCGATAACGTATGTGCTGTGAGAAATACAGAACAGTCAATATTAACAGCCCCCCTCCAGCTGCAGTTAAACTTATTTTAAAATAATCTCCACATTTTCATATATGAAGTAGATGTTTAAAATTGATCAGAGTTCAACATATTTATATTAAAACAGATCCTTTTTTATCAGGTGGTTGGAGATTTTCTGATAGTTAGAGCCATGTCCTTTAGCTATCAATATGTTTGTCCTTCAATGAGTAACTGTCTTCTATGCAGACTCTGCATGCAGAAAAGACTCTTCAGACCCTGGATATCCCCCCTTTTAACCACTTGTGAAAGAGAAACAGATCACAGACCTTCTGTGTCCTAAGCACACAGAACAAAATGGCACAGTTCATCCACGTAAAGGGTGCTGGTCAGCCCTCATCCTGACCCTTCAATGAAATATTGCTTTCAAACAGAAAGGCACAGAGTAAGTGACATCTGTTAACCTTTGCAGTGTGTTTGTGTGCTGCCACAGCCTAATCTCTGTGAAAATCAAAAGGGTGTAATTTTTTCAAGTACCAATTTGGCAGGCCCTTACCCCCACTTAACTCCTCTCCACGCTGCCTGCCCAGGGCAAGATTTCAGCGCTGTCCAGGAAAGCTCAGTCTGCTACCACAGACGATGGGCAACCAACTGCCTGTAACTTGCCAGGACAAGTTGCAAAGATCACTAAACTCCCAGAGTGACAGGTGATCGATATGCTAAACAATTAGTATCAAATATACAGTAAATGATGCATAATATCATTGGTGAAAAATGTTCTATTTAGGCAGAATGTAGATTGATGTCAGAAAATGCTCTTTAGTGTGTGGAATAATCAAGTCAACTGCTTGATGGATGTACTATATAGTCTATTTACATAGCGTGGATTCAATACACTTACATGACATTTGCATCAGAAACATATCTATAGTCAACCAATAGGAAAGAATACATGATTTTAGCAACATGCTTATACATTAATAATATTACTTGGCAATCTGATGTTTCAAGACCCAGGGTGAATTACTTATTAAAAACCCATATACAGCTATCTGTCTTTATCTTTCTTTCTGTGTGAGCCATAATGGCCTTGATTGTTTTCAAAATTACATTTGGCCAGGATATGACTGTTACATGAAACCTCTTAAACCAATATCATTTCCCTCACTGATAAAATACATTATACTGCTGGGTGCATTGAGCCAAACCATTAACGAAGGAAGCTTAACCTAACCTTTGTGCTTCTGACCAGCCGTTCAAGCAAACTAACATTTCAGGAATGGTTTAAAAAGTGGAATTGACATGATTATAAATTTTTATATTAAGTTCACTCATTTCTTGGAGCTTCTCCTATCAGACTCACTTTTAATGGTTTGAATTTTGCAGGAGACTTAGTTACTTGGGAAGATACAAGGAAACGTACTCCATTTAACATTGTTTAGAAACGCAGGCACAAGATAAATTAGCTAGATAAGGTCAAATTAAGCAAGGTCCATTTTAAAACTTGAATTCAGGATGCATGAGAAGAAGCAAATACATGCATTCAGTACAAATTGAGAAAAAAAAAAAAGATGTGATGGAAGTCATGGATAGTCAAATTCTTCATAGTAATTGAGGTGCTATTTTAATAAAGCATCTCAGTCCAGGCCTTGTTCTAAGAAGAAGTACAGCTCCCCAGACCTGCAGGCCAAGACAACAGAGCTCGTCTGACAGGAAGCAAGTGACAAAATGTCAGTGAGAAACGCTACTCTCACAAGGAGCTAACAAAGCCATTTTCTGAACTTAATACTCAACTAAATCCCAGTGCTTCTTCCTCTCTCCTCAGCTGTCCATCATGAGATCTCTGTGCAACAGACAGAGGAGACTGACCATCATTTTCATGCTCAACAAGAAGAGCCACAGAACACAAGTAAAGGAAGGGCATGACTTACCTGTAAATATGAACAATGCATAACTTCTGCATGGCACTTTTTCTCTTCGGGTGTCCAGTGGCTCTAGGAGCGAGGCCATGGTCTGTCAGACCTTGGGGTAATGGTTTGTCCATGATGGATACCAGTGGCAGAGATACAAGTGGCCCATCTCAGGACCACTAAGCTGGAGAAGGCAGAAGGCAGAACTAGGAATCCTGGAAGAAATGCCGTGCAGTTCATTGTACATGCAAACTGGCAGGCACCACAGAGCAATGCAGTCTTGCCACAGGCAGCTCACCAGTCTGAAAAATTTCCAGAGGAAAACCATTTCAGAGGCTTGCTACTCCTAATTTTTTCTCTTCCCTTGTTTTTCCTATTTGTCTGCTCCTTTGCCATTTCTGCAAACACTGAAAGCACCAAGCATATTCCTGATAGAAATATGTAAGCAGATGTAAGACAGAGCAACACATTGCTAATTGTAGGGCACAAAAGGTATGCAGCAGCTCCTTTGCTTGCCAGGACAGAACTAATTTTTGTCTGTACAGCTGTAGTTTTTATCAGTGCAGATAACCAGTTTACAGCAAGTAAAGCACTATTTTCTTACTCTCTGCATGGGAATCTCCTATAGCAGGATGGCTCTGCAAGCGTTACGAGAGGCAAAGCCAGAGAAATGAGCTAAAGCACAGCAGTGTCTACAAACACATCTTTTATCTGGATACCCAGTACATCATGCTACACCATGGTAGAAGAGGGGATCATGACATCTCCAGCAGGAGAAATCCCTGCTCCTAAGGAAGATTTCTTAACCTTTACAGCCACCATTTGTTTTTTTTCATGCTGCATCAGCCATCTTTGAAACCAACAGAAAGAGGAAGGGGAGAGTTGTCTTCAGAGATGCAGGAGTTCCTCCCCTCCCCTGTATTGCCCCACAGGCACAGACACTACAACACAGCTGGGCACTGTGTGGCCATGCCCATGCCCAGCCATCGTCCCTGCGTGGTGGCATACTGCAACAGACAGGGACAGGGAGGTGGCAGGAGGCACAACAAGTAGCAGGGACCCAGGGGAGCAGGGGGTCTCCATGCGTCCTGCATAGCTGCCTGGCAGGCTAGAAACCAGAGGCACCCCCCACACCACCTTTCCTTCCATGTTCAGAGGAATTCACCTTCTTACAACACATCAGAGCAGCACCTGGTTCCCTCTTTGATCTCTTCCCCTGTCTGGAAATAATGCTTCACATCCCAAATCTGGCTAACGGCTCCTGCTGAAATGGAGTGATGCTCTTAGTGCTCTAGTTAGTGCTGTCAAGCAATCTGAAATGGAAGCTGGCAGTTGTCCTTCCAAATGGCTATTGCTATGTGTAGCCCAGAAGTGGTAAGCTAAAAAATCTTTTTGTATTTGAACTCCTTCCAATTTCATTCAGCAGGATACTGGCAGGCCACTTTCTGTGTTAATTATTTCTGTCCTGATTGCCTGGCCACACAGAGCACTGGATCGACAGTATCACACTTCACCATTTGTTAATTCTTCCAGCTGAATGCAGAAAGAAAGTGAAATAAAGAAATTTCACCTAGAGAAAAATCTCCAAAGTCAGGAAATGGGAGAAAATATGCCAGTGGAGTCAGAAGATACATGTATCTCCCAGAAATACACCAATCCCTCTGTGATTTTGAAAATCTTTAGGAGCAGAAGAGTGACACAGTATATTACTCATTGGAAAACGCTTAATGGGTCTGATCCTGAAATGAATTACACTGGCTTAAATCTGGAATGTCTCCAACAAAGTCAGAGATTAATCAAGAAGAACTTTTAATGCTTGATTAGGAAAGACTGCCTCTGCATTGCTGGCAGGTACAAATGAGAGGACCTAGGCATAAAATTACCTCATTGCTCCCACAAATCAGTGAGCTAAATGGCTACATCTTGACATTCGCACCAGCAGTAAATTATAGTCAGGCACAAAAATCTTGCAACAATTAAATGTGGGTGCAAATCAGACTAAAAACCAGAGTGTATTTGAATGCTGTTAACACAAATATTACTTTCTAATGCTCTCCATAGTGTCATGTCTTTGGGAGAGCACAACGAATGCAAGAAATAATGCTGTCCAAAAATACCGCCCTGGAAAACTGCGTCGTAGAATTTGCACCAGAACTTTCCTGTCCTTGGCTTCTCGGCAAGACTACTGCAATATTCCTGGCAAGGGGGAAGGAAATGGATGTTTTCAGCCAGGGGAGCTGTCTACATGAAGAGGAGTTTCTGTTTGTACGTTACTCAAGTGCAGGTTCTGACTGTACCTGCAGACCAAGGCCAGTCTGAGAACAGAAATCACACATGCCACAGGTCTGACATTTTTACAGACTATTCTACTGGCCATTGAGATAGACATCATGTAAGATAAATTTATTTCTCACGCAAACCAGGATTGTCTGTCCTAAAACCAAGCAAAATTATGTAGGGTCTGTGGTGCGTGCCCTGCAAAAGAACAAGCATATAAAAAGAAAACTGAGTACCCTGAGCAGACACACCACACACTAAATCCATATAGAAATGAAACTGTTTTGAAAAGTAGAGTCTAATAGGCAGAATTCTGAAAAACAAACAAAAAAAATTAAAAAAATAAGCACAATTGGTTACTTTCAAAACAGAAAAACTTACAGATATCCTCAATAAATTTTAAAATTAGCATTGAAAGAGTCTAGATAAGATGACCCAGCCTCCCTCTGAAGCACGAGCTTCTTGTTTTGACAATGTGTGAAACAAAGTGGTGGTGAAGAATTCATTAACCAGTTAGTTAAAACAGACCCATAGCCCTCAGCTTCACTGCTGTTGGGTTAAATAGGACATTTTTTATGAACACGACTCAGTGTCTTGAAAGAGACCAGTTTACACACAAGAAGTCATGAATATGTTCTGGCAGAAGCCTGAAGAGTCTCTTTTGGAAAAATCTAATGGCAGTATGCTGCTGTGCTGTTGCATCAGGGCTGCTGACTTTCTGTTCACAGATATTGAACTGGTGCTGCTGTAGCAAGAGCACTCCAGAAGTTAATTGGGAAAGATAAATAACATGGCAAAGCACCAGGAGCACCTCAGCATGTGGCTTCCTCCCCCCCCACGCTTATAATGCCAACAGTGCCCTTTGAACCAGAGTTTCCTGAAGGATGTTTGTGTCACAAAACCAGTAACTTTCCTTTTTGGGCCTCTTCTCCTCTCACAGTAGTTCAGTTGAGACTGTTGATAGTAGAGTTCCGGGTGGTAATTAATCATGAATTTGTGCATGGTTGCCAGTAAGGAGGCGAGGAACCCATACTGCCCCATGCAGCCCCAACTCCCACACAGCAGTCTTGCATCCCCCCTCTACTCCCAACCCCAATGGTCTCGGCACGGGAGATGAACAAATACCTGTGTTTAGCTAATAATAAAAGAAGAGGAAGGCAGGTTGGGCAGCAGTGGCACTCACTGTACTGGCATGGGTTTACTGCTGTCCTGCCACGGGTATCCCTGGCACATTGACATGTCACCCAGCTTCCTGGTGTGCGACACCTCCCTGTGACTGTGTGTGTGTTGGCCTGCCTGTGAGATGGAGATAAGCTGATTAATGACTGTGTGGTGTCCATTTTGGTTCAGGAATTTTGTGGATACTGAGGTTAGAATTTCATCTCTTTTCCCTTCATGGATTTAACTAAATCTCACCCAGGATTTTGAAACATGCCAGGATTAGAGAAAAATCTCTTTAAACATGAGCTTATTTCTGACACCAAAATTTCTCCAGCCGGGATCAGCAAAAACAGCATCAGTTTTAAGGTCTCCATCTTTATAGTGGTTGGTGTTACTGGGCATACAATCTGTGCCTGGGAAGCCTGGGCTTTGCCTGAATTTAGCTGAGCTCTGGGTGCTCGTTGTGGTGAAAGCCAGCGCTTAAATTGCATCAACCTTCGATCCAGAAGTACAAACTGTGTGAGGAGAAACACCATCAACTAATTAGACTGTAAGCTCCCTTCCTCAGAAAATCTTTTTTATCTCAAAGCTTAGGAGTTTGGATGTAGCATGGCTTGGTTGCTACCACTTAGCAAAATGGGAGTGTGAGTGAAAAGTGGGTCCTTGTGGAAAACCTGTGTGCACAAAAGCACCCTTGAAAAATGTAGCCAGGATGATGCTCTGTCTGTTCAACTTAACTATAGGAAACATATCTAACGCAGCAGATGAAATGAAAGCATAGTGTAAAACCTCACTCATGGAACAGAAAAACAGTTGCAGCTTTACAGCTGCCAACCACAAGTCGGGAGGTGGAGGTTACACTGTTCCTGGTTCCCCTGTGCCTGGCAGCAACCGGCCTTTTGTCCCCCCTGGCTTTCAGCTGCATGGGAACTCTCTCCTATCAGACTTCCTTGCAAGTACTGGCTAATGGCACAGAAGGGTTAATTGCCATGTCTTAGTGTGTCCAACAGACCCTGCTGTGCCCAGAGAAAACTGCCCTGGGCACCCAAGGCAAGGAGTGCCCAACCAGGTGGGGTCTGTTTCCATAAAAGTGACGCTTTCCAGTCCTTCGCTGTCCAGTCTCTCAACACAAAAGCCTTTCTTTCCAATACCTTGCATCCTTGTTCTGCCTCCTCTGGGTCTTAGAGAAAAAAAACTTTGGCCTGGCAGCTCCACACAGGAGGTCTGTGCTTCAGCCTGGGAGAACGGGAGCAGGTAGTGCAGTGCGTACTGAGCCACTGAAGTCTGGTTCAAACATACTTCAAAGCTTTTGGAAGCCAACAGGGGTCTTATGTATCACTACTGATATTCACATCAATCTGGAGCACTTTGTCCAAGTCCACACAGTGGGATCTCTACAGAGTTATAAATATATCCCAACTCTCAGGACTCCCACTCCCCTGCTCTAAGTCCTCTTACCATTCCCTGGCTATATATGACACTCCTGGATATTGTGTCTTACTTTTCCCTCTGACTACAATTCACTCCTCCTGTTTGTAAGGGAAAAGGAAAAATTCATAGTTTTGCTTGGACACTGACTCACCTTTTCATCAAGCTTATCCTTCTTTCTGTGTTCACATCAGGAATGAACTTTCAGACAGGTGGCTGGAGGAGAGAATCTCATCAGAACAGGGCATCGCATCTCTGAAATCTCATGGAAATTTGGTCACAGATCTTTACCAACTTAAATCTTCCAGATACCAATACCTTTCCAACACTCTGCATTTGTCATTACCACAGGTTCAGTTCACGTCAGCTTCATGCTGTTCCAACTCCACACATGGCCAAACCAGGTGTCTTTGTTGAAGGGTCCAGGATGTATCCTGCGTCTGGATGCCCCGGAGTCTGCAGCAATGTTCCTATAATTTTCAGTGAGATGAGGGGAAAGCTCCATGTGGTCCTTATACCTGGAGCTAAGCATAAAGTCTGACAGCAGAAACAAAGAAAAAATACAGAGCAGCCAGTTTGATCCAAATTGTTATAGGCCTTTATGGAATCATAAAGATCAGTGAAATGGTCTTTGTGTAACATACCACAATTCCAAACATAATAAAACTAAAATCAATGAACATTCTTTAAAATCAGTGAATACACCCACACAGTTCAAATTTCATTGTATTTAGACATGCAGTAGATGTTCTGATACATCAACTCTGATTTCGCCTTCCCCTCCTCCTAGATATTCTTTTTATCAGGTTGCCTGTACAAAACACATTGAACACAGTGGGGGGGGGGGGGTTGGGGAGGGGGAAGCACTGTTTGGTTTTAAGTATTCATTAAACATCTGTAGCAGTTAATACAAAGGAAGAGTCTTTGAATAAATCTAAGAATTAGGAAATTGTACTTCTGATCTTGACTTCATCCTCATGCATCAATGAACATATTTTAATTTTGTTCATCTTTATTGCATTTAAACCAAACACTGAAAACAACAACCCTCATCTGCCTGTTATATATCATTTCTAATGACAGGGTACCTTTTGTTCTAAATGCACATGTAAAAAGACTTTCACTTTAATATTCTAGTTCTTGGCTTTTCAAGTTAAAATAGTGCTTTACAAGTGATCTCTACTGATAATGACATACATTTACATTAGAATTCCAACCTGATTCTCTACCTTTCATAATCTACATATATCTTTTGTTTTGTTTGAGATTCTTTTCTTGCAGGTTATGTAGATTTTACTGCAGTAGATTTTTCCCCCAAAGAATATCCAAAAATACACGTCTGCACAGCATAAAGTTGGAAGAACTGTTTGTCACAGTCTGCTTAACAAAATAAGTTGTTTTTCTGTTTGCAGATTACTCCTGAGAAGGCATCCAAGTTTTACAAACACATTCATTATTAGAAATCATCCTGTGAATTTCAAAATTTAGGGCCAAAATGGACTCTTAGTTCATTTAGTTTGACCTCTTGTACCATATAGATTACTACATCTCACCCGTGGTCTAAACTCAGAGACTTCATTAGAGTAAAACATTTCAAGTCCTAAGATTAAATTGTGCTTCACTGGTTGAGAACAAGACAGACAAATCTGCCAGGAATATCTAAGCCCCCTGGAATAGAAAAGAATTATTTAGATGAGATATGCCCAGATCATCCCAGCAGGTGAGGCTTAAGTTTAGTGAGCAGTAGGACGGAGACACCTGAAGATCATCTTAGGAAAGATGATACCCTGCACCAGAGCACTCACTCACTCTGGTCCCAGGACAGTTACGGAGGGATTTGAGTTCCTAATCATTAATGTCTAGTGCCACTTGACACTTCACATGGGGTAGCCTGGTATGTCTGAAAGCAGGACAGCACTGCACCAGCACCAACCCACAGCCCCAGGAGTGCCAGGAGAGGGTGAGATATGTGAGGCAGAGACAAGGGCCAGCGGACCTTCTGTTTCACAGCAGAGAGTTCCAAGGATGGGATTCAGTTCCACAAGCAGCCCCAGGCTTTTTTCCAGTCCATGGGGCTTTACACTAGACAGCAGACGAGCCTAGCAAGCTGCTCAGCACCCCCAAATGAAGACACCCATGTTTGGGGAGCTGGCAGATTCTCTGTGTTCTATTCACTGATTAATAGCTTTCTGTTGCCCAAATCTCACCCTGAAAGGCTCTAGGGCTTCAGAAGGACGTGAGGAAATAGCCCAGCAAGATCTAGGCGGGGGTACATGCACACAAAAACTGCCTTGGACTGAAACCCTGACACACAAGTTTTCATTGCACACACTGTCTTAACCCAAGAAGGGGAAATGCAAAGACAGTACTGACACCAGTGCGAGCTACCCTCCCAAAGCCCATGACAGGACTCACCCAACCTCCCCTCAGGCTGGCCACCCCCAGCTTCCCCCCAGTCTACTTCAGCAAATGCCTTCTGGTGTGTTCCCACCCACATTGTGGGTACCTTACCTGGGAGACTGCCTGCCACAGGGCTTGTTAGGGAGGTCTCTTCCCTCACTGTTTCCAGTGGCAAGTGGAAATCTCAGATATTGCCAGTCTCCTCATTATACACCCTCAGCCTCTATCTCAGACACATACAGTGGGCCTTGGTTGTTTGGTCCCTGCCTCTTGCAGGCTTTGACACTTCCTCTCCCTTCATGCTCTCGGGTTTTTGCACATCTGGCCTGGGAGAGCACAAGAGCATGCCGATTCCTACTTAAGAAGATTGTTTTTTCACAGCAAACAGTCAAATTTCACATTGTCTGTGAAAGCCTAGATGTGAAAATAGTGTATTCTTGCATGGCTCCACTCTCAGAAGTGCTAAGCAGTGAACAGCTCCCCATAGCCCCACAGCCATGCATTTCCATAAAAAAAAACAGGAATCAAGGCCTTACCAAGCACTGGAGTTCTTTAAATCGTAGGTAAAACTAATCTGTATTCCAATTTGAAAAAAGTCTCTGAAAGGACAAAACACGCATGTTGATGGCAAAGAAAAAAAATCATATGTCTGCTCATTGGGGAAAAAAATCCAAGAATATTTAATGTGTGAAAATAGGACTCCAGTTATGCTGTTAAGAATAATGAAATCTAGGGTGCTAAGTACTGTATGTGTTGCTGTACAAGTTAAGCTGCCTGAGGCAGTTTTAATTTCTCTAGCCAATTTTTCTTAAATTTTCTCTTAATTTACACACCCAAGTATTCATCACCTGTTGAGGAGGGGGTTGGATAGGGTAAGTGCAGCCAGAGATGCTCAAGGCAGAGGCGGGCAGCCTGTGCCTGGGGTCCTGGCCATAGGGGAGCTGGGCACTGGGCGTGGGGCTTGCCAGGGAGCCCTGGAACCAGAGCAGAGCCTGGCAGCCACATTCCGGCTCCTCTGAGATCTGCTGGGAGCTGCCCGGTCTCTGGCATGGTGGATTTTAGTCACAGGCTCAACTATTCCCTCCAGCTAATGAGAAAGTACTGGTCACAGCAGCCCATGAGGGAGAGGGGTGTGCCCCTTACCGAAAGAAACAGCCTTGGAGGCAAGCTCCAGAGCCCAGGGCTGGCACTGATACACATCAAAACAAATTGCAATTGTTCCCAGGGTTTGGTGGGAACAGCATCGCCAGAGAGGCCAAAGGGCAGGTGGGCAGGGCAAACAGCCCAAGGATGGAGCAGAACCAGCAGCTGCCAGCCTAAGACTGCAGGATCAGCACTTCAGAGGTTTTTATGGCTGCTTTAGCTGCACCAGGCTGACCTGAAGAGCTGTAGCCATTGTACTGATGGCATGGAAAGAAAATACCTAGGATATTCTTCAGTTGCTATTCTAAGAATTTTTATTATTGTTTTATCTCTTTTGAGGCCCTTTGGTTTAACCTAAATGTGCCACCTTCCAAGAGCACACAAACTGGCTGCTGCAGGACCTTCAGTCCCTGCTAAGTTGCCACTATGTTCCTTTCTCTGGGCAGAACAGATCCGCTTGAATGTTAACATTCTCAATAGTCTCGAAATGTAAGTAACTCGCCATGCAATATCTTCCTATTAACCTTGCCTGAGCATTTCACTCTTCCCCTTTCTAAATTTTTTTTTTATTATTCCTTGTAGCTACTTTCCTTGTCAAGAACAGGCTGAAATTAACTTGTCAAAATTATTAAATTTGAGAGGCAAACATAATTCAAAACTGGATAGCCACAAACAAGTGACATCAGCAGGACTGTGCACTTTGGGGGACTACACCAGACATTGGCATTTTACTGGTGAAGTAAACATTTACATCTGCAAATCACTGTGGTACTTGCTGTAATTTTACTTGCCAGGAGCCACTGAGTTTAAGGCAGAAGTCTGCCTTTAGAGTCATGTTTGCTCCAGCCTCAGCAGCACGTCCTGCAAGGGCTTGGGAAAGGGTCTTCATTCTCCTTTGGTCTCCACCCTGTATCAGTGGCAGGCAAATTTTATTTTAGATTTGCAAAATATTCACCATTTGTGATCTACTATGGTGAGCTGTCACTGTCTGGGTCTGACTCAGAAAATGGATTAAAGTGAAATAACTGCAGGAGAAATAGAGGTAGGTGCTGTGAGACAATTCACAGGTATGCCCTGGGCAGCAAAGGCTGGAAGTGGCATCCTTGCAGGATGCTCCATGCTGATATCAGAGCCTCCCTGACCAGGGCAGCACAGGGATCAGTTGGTGTCCATGATTTTGTACAAAGCCATGGCTGCTGGTAGCTGGGCGGGTGCTGCTGCACACAGGCAAGGGGCCGAGTGCTGCAAAAGGGCCCTGTTGTGCAGCCCACCAGCAGCAGCAATGCTGAGAAGCCCCTGAGCCCCTCTGCCACCACGTGGGGCTTGCATGCCCAGCAAGTGAGGGACAGCTGCACACAGCCTGCTCACTTTAACACACCTCTCACCTGTCAGCAGCCAACCCTGAAAGCACCTGGTGACCTTTCAGCCAGCTCTCCGTATGGAACAGCTACAAGCCAACAAACTATCAGCACAGTGATTGAAAAGTCCTTCATTTTCCCCTTTCCTTCTGTGTTTACGTTTCCCCAAGCATGCAGTGCAGCCATTTCCACCGAGCTGCATTTCAGACATTATTTGGGTTACAGAGCAGTAGCTCTGCTTGTTTAAGTCACTAATCCAACCTCAGGTGCGGAGATTAAGCCACAGCCCATTTTTATCACGTTCTCTAAAAAAAAAAGGCTGCTTTTTCTGCACTGCAAAACCACATCAGGGTCTGCACTGTGTTCCTGATTCACAACAGCAACATTCAGGCTGCATTGCTGCAGGGATCCTTTGGTCAGGGTGCTTTCATCCTGTCTTGGGCACAGCACTGGCAGGCAGATCCAGCTTCTTACTCATCCAGAGGAATGAAACGCACAACCAGCAAAGGCAAAAGCTGCTCTCTGCCCACGCCTCAGCAGCTCCTGCCTGGAATCCTCCTGATACAGGGGAAGCTCCTCCCCGAGGGGAAGTCCTGGGGTGGAGGTCTAACCTTGGATCCTAATGGTAACACCCCAGGTTATTCCCCACCAGCCCCCAGCTGCTGCCCAGTGGAGCGAGGTGGCAGCAGGACAAGAGCCTAAAAAGGTGGAAAACCAGGCCAGAAGACCTTGTGGAAGATGTCTGTTCAGCTCTGGCTTTGTACCAGGGAAATTACTGCACTCATTTGCCTCTGAGTACAAAATGCTTGTATCCGCATCCCTCATCTCCAAGCCTTACATATTACCCAAAAACTATAGTTGAATTTATCTATCATCTATATTGTGTTTGGTCACAAACCAGTGCAGAAGACCAGATTCACCTCTGGCGTAGTTTGAGTTTCACACCTTTTTAATTTTTCTTGCTGCTGTATCCAAATGGCAGCAAAGATGGACCTCTTCCATGTCCTCATTTTCCAAACACAAAACTCAGAGAGAAGCAGATTATGTGTGGTTTTCTCCCTTTCAGTGCAAGATCCTCTCTTCTTCCCTGCTCCCATCGGCAACCAGAAAATGTCCTCAAAACTCTGATGGAAAGACAAGACACGTGAGATAGTATATTATTCTGAATGGAGTTTCTGGAGCAACTAAAGTTTTGAGCTCATCTGCTGCTGTCTCTCTAGTTTGATTCAGAATCTAATTTGTCCAAAATTTCAACCGTGATGAACTTTCCCAAAACAGAAGCAGCAAGCTGCTTCCCACCATCACATACTTGGCCTGTATCCCGCCTATCCATATGCAGCAGATGTAAATATAATTTACTGGCACAAGCAGCTTTCTGCACATGGCATCTTTCTAAGTCTTCTTTAGTATCCATGTGAAGAAATAAATGATTTTATTGATGCACTCGAAGGCCCCAATAATGCTTCATAATGACCTATAAATTGAGGTCTTTCTTAATATGCATTGATCAATAGCTCACATAATTACGTCTCGTATCATTTTGCTGAATTGTTAACAATTCTAACCAAAGCCATAATGATTCCTTACAGACAACATAAGTCTTCCAGGAGCCACATTTTGCTGCCTTCCATGTATCATAGACCTGCACAGATACAGATTTAGTGCAGGCACCAGTTGCATCAGCTAATTTAGGACATGGCCTCTTCTCTGCTGTGCCCGGTCACTGCAAGTGGAGCTTGCAAACTCTCCCTCCACATTAAGAAATGTCTTGGAAAACAGATTGGCACAAATATAGACAATTCATTTTTTCTATCATGTTGAAATAAAGTGGTTAGTAAGATGGTGCTTTAATCAGGGAGAAGACAACTATAAAGTCAGAATGAAATATTTTCAGTGGTGACAACCTGTCTGGTGGCAATGGGAAATCCTGCATGTCAGCACATTCATTCTTGGCTTTATCCTTGCTCACTGGATGTGACTCAAAGGAAATGCTGGGCTTCAGTTTCTTCATCAGCAAAATGGGGATAATATTTCCACTTATGCAAGTCACTTTAAGTGGAAAGCACTGCATTCATGCAAGATAGCTTTATCGTGCCAGTACGCCACAGAGTTTTTCACTTTCTGCCTGGAACATTTCATAAAAATCCCTCCACATATGGAACAGAACAAGTATTACAGACTTCCAAAAATGTGATTTTTAGGGAGATGACAGTGCCACTTACATTTGTGCACTTTTGTGTTTCAAATACAGTCATGTTTGGCAACGAAATTCACAATCATCTGGCAGTTTTTATGAAAAAAGCTGACCATACTGCTCCAGGTTTTGCCAGTCTTGTCACAGTCCCCCCTCTGCACCAGCTCTGGCTGCTGCCTGGGCAGCAGGATGTGGCTGGCAGGCTCTTGCTCAAAGCCCCCAGCTTCACATGTGGGTTTTGGAGCAGAGACATATTGTTTATCACTTTAAATTCCCCTCAGCGAGACTGTGCTGCAGCATCAATTGTCATTCCACCACTCACCTTTAGCGGACGGAGGAAAATGATTCTCTAGCACCTTGTTGCTTTGCTTCACAAAAGCAGTGAGACCTGGGGCTTCAGGCAAGCTGCAGATGCTGCCCTTCGCAGGCCCCACAGTCTGCCTGCATACACTTAGCTCCCCATCCACCACGAGGGGTGGTTTGCTGTTCCTGGCCCAGCACTGTGCTGCCAAGGAGGCACAGTTCTGCTTAGCAACTTGCTGTCCCCTTCTCAGTGCAGGGCTTTATTAATGGCAGAATACTGATATATGTTTAAGTAGTTCAACTTCATGCTTTCCCTCCTATATGAGCTTGGAACAGGACTGTAGACAAGTACCATACACCACTATCAAAGAAAGAAGAATTATATTTTAATTAGCGTATTTATCTCAGAGAACACAGTGATTAGTTTTTCTGATGAAAATAAATGCAATGAAAGACTAACAGACTTTTGGTAGCAGAGCCATTAAATCCTCTCTCTAAATATGGTCTAGATATCTGGGGTGCAATTAGGACAGCAGCACTGAGTGCTTCTCGGGATAAGTGTACGGATGCACTCTAACCTGAATCTAATTCTGCTCAAAGGCCAAGGCAGAGGAATGCTATTTGTGTTGTAATGATTTTGTGGAAATAGGCACCATTACATTTCTAATGACTTTTGGTCAACGAGCACCTTGGACTTTCAGTGACTGCCACTAAGGGCCTAATTGCTTTTAGCAACTCTTTCACAGAAGATGCACCATCACAGCAAATGCAGAGCTCATGTGTGAAGAAGTCAGACCCAAACAAAGCAGTGGGTATCAGGACAACAGGACACATGATACAAGAGCTTTTGTAGCAAACTGCAAAATTCAGATATCACTATTAGGCATTACTTGTAAAAACAGATCTGAACAAATAATTCAAAATGAATAATTTATTTGATTAATTTTGTCTCTCCTTGCTTGGGGAATATATATAAGCCAATCACACCATCTTGAATTTATTATTCAAATATATTCAGTGACTTTATTTTCACTATATTTTTTTACTCTATGGATTAATCAGAATATTTAAAATTAAAAATACAGAGTTTTCCTGTGATTGGCCAGACATGCCACATGACATTACTTTTCTTCTGTGAGCAAGTGAGTATGCCAGCACTTCTGGAGTAATCCTTATGCATGCTAAATTGAAAATTCAGTTTTGACAAATATTTGCATGTGCATCTTTGGAATTCGCTTGCTGCCAAGAAAACTGTCAGTAAAATTCAGCACCTCTTAAATTTGTAAAATGTGAGAACTAAAACATGCATTTTAACATTTGCATTTAATTTTTTTTTCTCTGTTTCATCTGGAAGTTTTAGAACATTGTGTTTTCCCTGAATGGATGCAGCACTGCCTACCAGGACTCAGTTACAGTTTTGAGCCACTCAATATCACTTGACTCAGCCCATGGTCTGTTATCCTAAAAGCCTGTAGTTTTCTAAACAGGCAAATGCTACATGCATCACGTGCAAGGCCTTCAAAAGTCAGGGTGGTTTTGCCTTGATGGATATGTGCATTATTCGTGTATCACTCTATTACTGAATGACTCTAGTTCTATTGTTAGGAAAAAGCAGATTTGAGAGCAACTCATTAAAAGCCTAAACTACGATGTTAGCATAAAACATAGGTGAAGGGAAAAGTTATTTCACCACAGAAAATTTTCATCTCAACTTTTCAATTAGTGAAGAGCACCTGCTAAAGGAGCCCTCATTTATCTGGCGTGTTACTTTGTGCTATCCCCCACTTTGAGAGCAGAGCTTCAGTTAGAAATTCCAGAGAACATCTTTCACTACCTCAGACTTCAGCTCCATGTTTCTGAAAACATGCTCATGTGTATGTTTGCCTGAGAACCAATATGGCTATCTACAGGATTTATGTGTTAATATATCCCTGGGTCTATCTTTGAAACTGCCTCCATATGTTCATATGCAGGGACATGAAAAAAATTTAGGGTCTATCTAATCTTCAGTTACATCTGACCTACTGTGACTTGGGATGGGAATGAAACCAAATATAGCCCTGATCACACTTGGCTGAAGTATTTAGGTAGAAACTCTGCCCATAGAGAGATATTTGTTAAGTGATCTGTAGCAATCAAAAGCACAGCTGGACACAGCCACTGATGCCCTTCTTGATGTCCCCATGTCCTGTTCTGCTGAGTGGAGCCACTCCTGCCTAGCTAGCACACTTTGGGACACCATCAAACAGTAACAAACAAAACCCAGCCCAGAGAGCAGGAGTGTTATCTGCTGGCAAAGATAAGCAGGAGGACAGCAGCTAGCTCTTTTGGGCCAGCAAGGATCACAAGTGCAACTGTAAAACTGTGGAAGGTAATAGGGTATTAACTCATTGAATAAACAGAGCCGGTGCTCCAGTTACCATGCAAGATGATTTAAATGGCTTAATTTACACTTCACAGCAAGCCTTTCCTACTGCAAATCAATAAATTTGCATAGGTTTCAAAATAATCAGCAACATGCTCCTGCATATATTTTTTAAATAGGTACAAAATTCCTTAATGAAAGCCAGAATCCCATCATAAACTCAGTTTTTAGTTCACCCTCTAGTTGCATTGATGAGGAAACATGAATATATTAAGGATTAGAGCCAAGCAGCAGCTTTGCAGCTCATTTCTGCAGACAGCAGGACTGCAGGTTCCCACGGATCCAGGTGTGCAGCCCCCTCCCACCACCCCACAGTGGTGCAGGCAGAGCCTCCTGAACACTCACAGCCTGAGCAGAGGAAGAAATGCAGCTGAGATATCCTCTGTGTACACCTCTGTGCAGGGGACAGGCACATGGAGGGAGGGCCAGATAGATGCACAGAGGCCAACTTCCAATAGGGGTAGCCTTTAACCAGATCTAGATACACTTTTTCCATGTAATTTCTTATTTCTTGCTCTCCTCCTTACCTTTGGTCTGGCTAGGATCAGAAGTAGAAGCTCCAAAATGCCACCAGCAAAGCTGTGCTGGCAGTAGATATGTGCACAGCTCCTGAGAAAGCCTGCTCCCATCAAGGTATCAATGTGATATTGCCAGTTAAAGGTTAGAAACGTTTGACAGAGGCATCCTGGGACTCAGGATCTTCTCTAAACCAAGGCAAACTTCAGATGTTGTTGAATTATCCCCTTAAATATCCAGGACAGCTAAAGACAAGGCTTTGCACTTGCACGGGCTCTTCTGCTCTCCTCTCATTTTGGTGCCCCCATGTTCACAGCCACAGCATGGTCTGACCCCTCTGGGACTTGAGGAACTGGCATAAACTAGTGAGGAAATCTCACAGCTTTCCTGGATCATGGATAGACTGATGGGTCAGTGGGGCATGAATGGGGTGGTGCCAGGGCAGGCTGCAGCAGCAGGGCAAGGTTGCAGTGCTGGCTGTGTGCAGGCACGGTGAAGCTTGGACTTATCAGACCAGTCTTTCTGTGCTCAGCTGTAACAAACTAAAAAATAAGTTAAAAAAATAAAATCAAGATTAAAAAAGATTGAGAGGGAATATTTCTATGCTTGTAGCTGTGCAATGACTAAGGGCTTTGAAGTTAATTTTTAAGCAGATGTTTTTACTCCTCTGCTAAAACAAAAAGCAAGGTTTTTAAACAGAGAAACAAAATGAGGGCAGAGGATGGAAAAAAATATGAGTACTCCTGCCAAAAGCAAGAGAGGCGTAGGCAGGGGCTTTGATGGTTTCACTGCTAGAACAGGGGGTGGCCTCTTGCTTTTCAGGACATGGGGAGCTCAGGGGTTTCCCTGGGCTTGGCATGAGTTAGCCTCAGGTACTGACCAAAATTTGAACACTTGAACGAACTTTCTCCTCCTTCCCAAGTGTGTGTCATGTCACTGTGGGTCACCACCAGGCATCTTGGGGACAGTACAAACACAATTCAGGTGTAGTTCAAGACTTCTGAATAGCAAGCACATCCTTTCTGCCTCAAGTTCTGCTCCTGGTCTGGTCAGGGAACTGAGGAGCTGGAGCAGGACTCAGATGACCATCATCTCTCCCCATGGCATAGGACAGGACTGTTAGCAGCCTTAAATCCTGGAGCAAATGTCCCTTTCTTAGCACCACTGTAGCAGTCCTAACTGGCTCTGCTGGGATAGAGTTGCTGCAATTCCCATTAGCCTGTGCCTTATGGGACTTGCCAGAGAGCAGGTCTGTGTGTGGAGGAACATGAAGGCACCTCTGAAGGACAGCTCAACCCTTCATCCAACTCCCTGCACTCCCAACAGAACCTAAGGGACACACTCTCCTCACTCAGACCACAGCTACTGTCTCACATGGGTGCAGATAATTAGTGGATATGGAAAATGGACCCCTATTATGGTCACGTTTCCTGGCAAGGTACTAGCCTGCTGTCCCTCATTTCTTTGCACTTCTCATACTTAATTTGTTTTTTGATTGGGGGTATTTTTAATATTTATTACTCATGGCAGAATGTTGGGTTATAGTGTGTCAAACTTGCCAAAACTTCAAGCAGAGAGAATGATAAAAAGTATCTTGAAAATCATATTTGCCCCTTAATAATTTAATTCTGTAGAAAGGGAAATCAAAGCATCACAAATTGATTGCTGTGAAACAAATTACAATTATTTCCACACATCCAAATAAATCTACTAATTTTAGGCATCTGACTTGAGGCATTAGATTGAATATGCAAATGCACATGTTGAAATGATGGCCGTGTCTCTAGAGCTGCTCACTTATTTCTCTGTTCTTACTCGATGCTCAACAGCTTCAGACTGCTATTGAGACATGCAGTAAAATAGCTGCTCTTAAGCATTGCCTGTTAAAAGTATTAGAAAGCATGTCTGTAAAGCACAACTGACAGCCTTAGGCAACCAACTCTGGCTTATCCTTTCTACAAATGCAGACTAATGTCCACTGTCACTTCCCCCAAATCTACTGCCAGTTGGGTCATACTGGTCAGGCATACCCTTAACTGAAGCCCTCTGCCCTGCTCTACCTTTTAGGAAGGGCATGCCATGACATGAAATGTCCCCCCTGAATGCAAGTTTTCCACATACATTTTACAAAGTGTACTTGTTCAGCTGTCACACTGCTTCACATAAGAGAAGTCATCTGATATTGTTACTGACATACTAGTCTAGTGTGGCATTTAATATTAGGCTTTTTATAACTCACAGGGATGGCAGAGCAATCTCAGGTAATCAAAATAAATGAAGACAGCCTGAATAATGCATTTGTTAAATCTAAATAACATACAGTGGGACACCTTTTAAAGTGTTTTCCAGGCAAATGTGACTCAGGTGCAATATTGATTGAGAAGATAAAGACAGGTGTTTTCAATTCTTATGTTATGGATGCAGAGAGGACTTTGATAATGTAACAATCATCTTTTGTTACTTTGCTGCAGTCCAATACAGCTAGAATCAATTTTTCATTGTACTCATTTACTGGAAAAAGGGATAATGGCAAGGACAACACAGCTTTAATAGAAAGAATAAGTCATGATTTAATTCAGATGTTGTACTACAGCTGCAAGTTGAAAGATGTATTTATATATACCAAAACATACAAAGGAGCCTGCATGCTTTTGAATAGATGTCATGGCTCTGCATTTCTATTTATTGGTAGTTAGGTGGAATGATGCAGCATTATTATCCTGACAGCGATAAGAAAAAAGAACCTTTTAAAGTGCAAAAAGATAGCTGTAGGATTATGAGCAATCTTTATAGAAAAGCAAAATAAAGGGCAAGAGCAAAAGGGCACATTTAGGTCTTCATTAATATTAGTATTTAAGTAAAAATGACAAGCAGAAAAACCCAAAGAAAGGCTAAGTTCACAATCAATGTAATGCTTTTCTGCACAATTGAGATATTCCTCAAAGATCTCCGGCATTTTTGATAAATTTTGTTCCTATGGAAAGTACTCAGAATGACGATAAAATAATGATTTCTTTTTTTTCCCTAGAAAAATAGATTGCTTCATGACTTCTTGAATGAAACACAAATCTAAGAGTGATAGTGTTTGGGGCTGGATTAGTCTCCTGGGGTTACAGCCAGTGTATGAAATTTCATAGCTTTTCCAAGGAGTTCAATAGTGCTCTTCTCTGTAGTGAGACACTGCTGAGTGACCCCTGAAAAAACACCCCACAGAATGTGCTTCAAAACGACCACCAAAAGCTGCCAGGAGTTAATTGAGCCTGGTATAGCCCAGAAATATTCTGCATGGCATAGTTCTGAGCAGCACTCATTAGGCCAGCCTAAATCTCAATTTCAGCAGACTTTGGAGGAAATCAGGATCCAAAGTCAAGCTTTAGAGTTGCTTTCTACCTCTCTAATAGAACTGCTCTTGAAATTCTGACTCTCCTTTTAATGAGCATCTTCTACAGAAAAGCAGACAAAAGGAACAAAATCCTTCCCTGGAATCTCAGGCTTTTCTTTAAAAAGAGCCTGATCTAGTCCTAACTCATTGTAAACTGAGCCCACATTCCTCTCCGAGGAGCAAACAGAAAAACTGAAAAGTAAAACAAAACAAAAAAAGAAAAAAAAATCGGAGAAAAATTAACTCCTTCCTCAGCAGCAGCAGCTTCTCACAAGCCTTTCTCAGTCTCTTAAGCTGATGGATCAGACTCAGCTGCAGCTCAGCTGAAGTGGCTCAGGAAGGCATTTCCAGCCTCCAGAGGACATCTGGAATTTACACCAGTGACCCTGCACCAACTTTGCACAGTTCCTGAGATGCTGGGAAGCCTTGGGTAAGTAAGTCCTTTTTCCCCCTGCTGAAAGAGGCACATGCTGGGTTATTAGCAGGCAAGGGGCAGGGAGCTACAGGGCTCCGGTCCCGGGAAGACCAGGGCATTTCTGTAGGATGCATCAAACAGAAATGTTCCATGAAGTGTAAAAGGTGCAACAGGAGGACTTGGGAGAGTCACAGATGTCCTGACAAGCAGAAACAGAGACACCCCACCTCAGCATAGCTTCATACAGGGGCCAGTAGGGGCATTGCACTGCAAATGTCTAGGATCCCAAACTTACTGAGGGTGGCCTCAGACTGTGGTGAGTTTGCCCTAAAACTGCTAAGATTTATAAGCCACCTTAAAGAAAATAAGTTTTCCTTTACACTGCCATTTCTCAGCCAGTAGGCTGAGACTTCAGACTTTCCTCCCCAAGTCACAGGAGAGATGCTGTGTGGAACCTCGACCTCCTGGATTTACTTGCACCCAGCTAGTCTGACCATGAAAGAAAACCCCTAGAATGGCAAGATCCTGGAGGAGACGATGAAAGCTTTGAGCTGAGCACCACTGACTTCAACTCTGTTGACTCCAGAGGTTAGGATAATGGCATGAGCCTTGTCCTCCTGGCCTTTGCCTGTGCTGCCACAGAAAGAGAAGCTATTTAATTAGGTTTTTTTTCTGGGCTGAGAAGAGACTAGTACATCAATAGTCCTATACAAGACGGCAAAAATGCCTACCTCTGAACCCAAAAGGGCCTTCAACTCAGTTCCTATAGCAATCCACATTGCTAGACAATGAAGAATGGTGGCTACCACCTTTTCCTTAATCACTCTTTACATACCCTGTTCAAGGTCCTGATGTATTTGGAAGAATGAGCTCTTGCACACTATCCAGCAGCTACAGTAACACCTGACAATGGTGAATGACTTTATATATATGCAATATAATCCTTTTAAGGGTTATATATATCCTTTTAAGGAATATGTATATATATATACATATATATATATATATATTCATCTTCATGAGAAAGGAAATTCCAGCATTCTCCATTTCCCCATCTTTGTAGATGAAGCTGCCATTATGGGCTAACTTCACCTCCTCTTCACTACCTTTCCCTCTTCCTCTGTGGCAGCCTGTTAACCCCTGATTCTGTGATGCCATGTTTCCCCGGTTCCCTGCCCTAGCCTTGGCCACTCCCTCGGTTTCTTCCTATTTGCTCCTGTACCCCAACCCCACCCAGGGACCGCCCCTGGGCCCCTGACAAAACCATCCCTCACTCAGACCACGAGGTCTCTCTCTGTCTGCCTCTGAGGGGGCTGGGACAAGCTGTGAATAAAGCCATCTTACCGCCCTCATGGGAGACCCTTCTCTACCTCCTTTATCACCACTGCGTTGTAATGCTGCTGGAGCCAGATCGTGGGGCTGTCCAAAATGGACTCTAGGATGCAACTGATGGCACGGCCCTAGGAAACCCCCCTGTGCTCACAGGGAGCTGCAGCCTGCTAGGCAGAGTCCAGCGGTTGCAACATTCCTCCCCTTTCTTTCTCAATTCTGTCTCCATTTTCTTTCTTCTTGTTAAAGGTTTCTTAATGCTGATGCCTACTACTTATTTTAGATTTAGATAGTCCAGGTAGGAATTGCCTGTAAAACCAGATCTTTCTTCTTGGGGAGGAGTGGGCATTCAGGTTAGTACTCAGCAAATCACATGAACTCAAGTTACATTTTTCCCTTAGTCCTGTCTCAGTATAGAAGAAACATTGAACCAGCTCCAGTCTAGCAACTACCTGAGCATGGCAGAAGCCATGCCCTTCCAAATGCCACTCTGAGCTCCCAAATGACTCTTTATTCCCCATATAATTAAGAAGAAACTTAACTCTGCAATAGGAAGATGGGGTAAAATCCTTAACACAAGCTTTTCATACCTTGGTTCTGTGCCACTGTGAATGCAGTTGGGTCTGAAGCGTGTTAGCAGGCACACTTCTGGGCTCAAAAGGATCCAAGACTGAAACACCTACATATGGAAGGAAGTCAATTTCCTGGAAAGAAAATAAAACTGATACAAAACATACAAAGGACCCCAATATCAGCAAGAATGTCACCAGCAGTGCAATAATTGAAGAAGATCATTGCAACAAATCAAGCTCCCAAGAGTGACTTCCCTTTCACGTAGTGAATGGACCGGTTCGTTCCCCAAACAATGGAAAACTTTGTGGAGGCTCTGGAACAGATTGCTCTTTTTGCCTCCATTACTCACAGATCAGCAACAAAGGCAAGGGCTAAAACTCATCTTATTTGTTGTCAACAATTTATGAAAAAATAATCTAGCTCACAGGAAACAAGGTGCTTCAAGAATTTGCTGAAGTGAAAGCATTTCACTGTCAGCATGGAGTCAGCTTCAATATGATTCATCTGATCAGTGTGCTACTATTTTATGCTACATTGATCCATCTAGGAATTATTGTGAATACTTTACCGAATTTTGTTACCACTAGGAAAAATGCACTGGAACTGTGCTGTCTGACTGTGCCCTGACTTGAGTCACAGATGGCAGTAGGACATTGCCATTGCATTTTGTGGGCATGGGCAGGCCTGTTGTATGACATGTTATCAGTACTGCAGTGACACTGAACAGTGGTCCTGGGTCTGAGGTGAAAAGCAAGATTTCAGCACACATAGCATTTCCTTGAATCCATCTCATACCCATTTTTGATAATTTTTGGTCTGCTACCACTTGGCACTAAGCTTGTAAAAGCAAATGAAACATATTGTAAGTAACCCATTCAGAACTGCCAGCATCTAACACTAATGCTTTCTGACTAACAGCTTTAGGAATCCTTCAAAAGGTCAGCAAATAAAGGCTCAGAGCTGTCAAACTCCAAGAGAAATATCTCCAAAACCTAGCACACACATATCCCACCGGGATCCACATTTGACTCCCTCCCACCACGGAACCTGCAGCCACGTAGTGTGAACATGGCAGCCAGTGCTCTGCAAGGAGAGCCCACATCAGCTGTTCTGTGCAGATACTCCCACACCAAAAGGGATTTGTTTTCACAACACCATTCAGAGTGGGAGATTTCAGGCTCCCAAAGACCAACCCAGTCTGCATATTGTTTCAATAGCACTGGAGAGACTAAACCAAGATCACCCATAAGACATTGCCAACTGTCCTTTCCCCAAATGATTTTAGTGAAATTTTGTGCCTAGGAAAAGCTGCACATATAAAGAGATCATTCGTCAACCTGCTTAGGAAAAAGGCATAGAAAAAATGGGATGTTCACTTTGATTAGAAGAATAAGTCTTTCAGAGACAAGTTCTGAGGCTCTTAGCATAATCCTAGCAAAAATTCCATCATAATCCATGCTTTTATTCAGAAGAACATTTTCATTGTTAATACATCAGATTTTGCTTCTATCGGACTTATGCTCAGTGATTATGACACAGTCATAGTGTTTGCATATGAAAGAGTAAGAAAGGAGTGAGTGCTATAGTCTACAGAGGAACACATGAGGATGGATGAATGTTTGCCTTGGTAAATAGTATTAGAAGTAATTATTTTTAAAAGTATTCAGGTGCATCTCATTTTGCTTGTGTGTAACTAAAAAGGAAGCAACTGATTTGCAACCTGGGATTTGAAAAAGCTGATAAAAAGCCAAAGAATAATTTTTGATGAAGTACTTGTTCAACAGCTGCAGTATTATCCAGTACCTATTGGGCAAGTGCCAGGCTACCTGCTTAATGTCTGGAGATTGATAACTGTTCAGAATTTGATGAATGACAGATTGAGAAGGTAGACATAGTGCCTGGACTACAAACATGCCTAGGGATGATATTCTTAAAATAAAAAAGTGCAAGTTTTTAGTTAATTAAGACCATGATTATCAGTCTGCTACATTACTTATTTGTTATTTTGAGGTTTCCCTGCAAAGAAAAGGTTCTGAAGGCATCCTGGCAAGTGCCCACTGATAGCTTTCTTGAGAAGAGTTTGAATCCAAAGGAGTAAAGTCTCAGCACCTCTCATTTTTTTCTCCTGGAGAGTACCAGCACTATTTCATCAAACAAGCTGCTTGACTTTGCCAGTATTAACTCATTCTTTGCTTCCCTAATATTTTTTTTTCAGTATTGTCAAATAACATAGATGCAGAGAGATGTAGTATTCTAAAAGCCAGCTTCCTCTGTTACAGCAAGTGTTATCCCTGAGGTCAAGGATTGTTTGAATCAATAACACACCAATCTCAGTAGCCCCATTTAAATGGTGACTCAGTTCACATAATCCAACCACATGTCAGATGAAAAAGAATGGTTTAGCAAACACTTTGCAGTCATCTGGTTTTTAGAACTTAGTAGTAAATTATTGGATATCAGTCCACTGTTACAACTATATATCTTTACACAATAGTAATTTTTCCTAGAGTCTTCTCCTGCTCAACTGCTTATTCAGTATTTTTATATACCCTATATTTATTTTCAAATACCATTTTAAAATTCTCACAGGAATTTTTCTATCTACAGAAGTTATAGGGGACTAAGTTCACAAGAGCTTTCTCAGGTAAGGAAAGCTGACACAAAGAGTTTGGCTGTCCAACTAATTCAGAGCATAAAATGACTTACCTCTGGTTCAGTTCTAATTTAAAAACAGCCTCTTCCAAGACAACTGCATTCAACTGGGCTGTCCTAGACATGCATGCTTCTGCTGGGAGTTTTAATACATACACTGGTTAAATGAAACAAAACTAATATATTAGCTATTTTCTATCAGATTAGAAAAATAACCTTACTGTGTAATTACACCTCCTGAGCACCAAGAGCAGCTGGATAAGACTGGCCACAGGGGCACAAGCAGGAGTGGGAGCCCCAGCAGCACTCCATGGAAGAATACCTGGGAACAGTCAGGAGGGGACCTTGCACTGGAGAGGTGCCCCTCAAAACATCCTGCCCTCTAGCAGGAGAAGAGGGGCAAAGACCACCCAGACACCCCCATCAGGCACAAACCTGAGCGGCCAAGCTCCCTGTCCCTGCACCAGCTCTTAGACACAGCCACACTTACATACACCCACACAGTCACCTGAAGCTTTATTACTGCTCAAGTGAGGGGCATGTTAAAATTAGTAGCAAGTGGGGAAGGAAACACAAACCAAGATAATTTGACAAATAAACCTTTTTTTCTAGGGAAAAGGCCAAACTCTCCCTGCTGGGCTAGGAATCTTCTATGCAAAACAAGCAACAAACACAAAATCACAAAAAATGTCTAAAGCACAACAAAAAAATCCCCTGATATCATGAAATAGACATTATCTAAAGCTACTTTTTTATAACTTCCTCTTTCATGTTTTCTTTGGGATTACACAAAAAAAGAAGACTGCCAATACTTCATCTAGATATTTGTTGATTACACAAACGCAGAAAAGCTGTTGGTGAACAGAATGACAATAACAAAGACTTTTTTCAGAACATTCTACTTGTGGTGAGCCTTTTAAGATTTGCTCAGTGATCACTCTGAGAAGTACATGTGAATTTGATTAACATTACCAATGCTCTAGGACAGAAAACACTTACACTCGTGCCAGAGCAACTCTGAATCAATAGTCTTGGCCAACACATACACATTTCTCATTTGGCCTTGAGCAGCCCATGTGCTGCACCTGCATTGCTGGCAAACAGCAGGCAGATAAACAAGTTCAGGGCAGAGCAGCACCAGCATCTGTGCTCGGGGCTGGGAGCACCTACTGCTTCCAAGGAGCAAAGGGCTGCACAGGGGATCAACTCTCCAGCATGGCACATCTCATGGGAGGGCAGGCTTTCATATACATGACAGCACACTTTCTACTTACTTTGTGTGGTGTAGGAAAACCAAGTTGCTTCTTAGAATTGAAGATATTTAGCCAGCCACCATAGAGGGGCTTTAAATGAAGGACAAACACAAATCAGTGCTGGCTCTCAAAATGTGCATTGCAGCACATGCCATAGACACAGGACATCTGAAGAAGTGCTGCTTTTTACAGGGATTGTCTTAGCAGTTTCATGGGAAAGAGCAAGTTAACTTAATACTGTGCTTTTTTCTAAATATCTGATTTTACAGGAACATGAAACCTCATGGGAAGCAGTCAGTGCATAAGTTACTGCTTCCCTGCTGAAGCTTTCCAGCAATGAAATATATAGTGGTACCCTGTCTCAAGCAGAGGGATACCAAAATTGACATTAAATACAATGCAGGGTCTGAAAAATACTATGTGAAACCTGACACAAACATCAAACCATGAGATTTTTTGGAAGTTGCACAGGAGAGACAAAGTTTGCTAAGAATGTTGTGTCTTTAGCATGAATATCTGAGTGAGTGTTGCACTTGCACTGCAGGTAGGTCACTGCTGCCCTGATTTCCTGCTCATTTTCAGCATCTGTAAATCCTAGAGATTAGGAGCTGCCTGGTAAAGCTACGCTCTTACCTCTCAATTGGCTGCTGTGGAAACAGCAATTACAAGTTAAATTTCATCATGCTTAAAAATAATCCTCTTTTTCCCTCTGATCTAAGGTTACCAGTCTTAAAAGAAGGCAGCAGACAATTAGAAATGAAGGAAAGCAAAGGCTCAGGCTGGGATGTACATACACACTCCACTCCTCCTGCCCAGGCATTATTTCTTGGCTCCAATGGCATCAATAGCAACTTTGCCGGTGGCAAAGGCGGTTTCACAGCAGAACCTCAAAAGTTTTCCATAACCCCCATATGGATCTGGACCTCCCTAATGGGCAGAAACTCTCAACATTGCAATGAATTTCTGGAAAAGAAATTTAAACAATGGATGTCTGCATTGTGCTCCTGCTATGGTGGCCAGAAGTGCAGAGCCGCTTGAAGGAAGTGCAGCTTGCTCAAGGGACCAAAGAGCTAAAGTGCTCCAAACCAAAGCAAACCTCAGACAGCTCTGCAAGTTACACCAAGATATGCTCTGTTGCATCATCTTTGGGTTTGGTTTTTAGTTAATCTAATTTAAAAAAACAAACCAATTCTCTCCCTTCTCCCAGTTACAGGCAGCAAAAGCGAACGGCACAAATGAGATCCCTGGTTTGCTCTCTGATGTTAGCAGGCTGAGGAGGCTCAGTTAGGGCTTGAGATCTCGCAATTCTATTCTGCTCTTCCAGAGATTTTTCTTCCCTAAAACACAAAAAAACCAAACTTGTAAATAGCTTCAAAGAACCAAACCATTTTAAACTGTAATTTATACTTGCATTTTGGTAAGTGCATGTATGCCAGTTCCTTTGTTAATAGTATTTTATCTTCTATAATTTAAAGTTTTTGAAAATGAAATAGTAATTACTTTTTTCAGAACTATTTCTGTATGGAGCAGCCTGATGAAATATAGGGCTTCAGGCAGATATTCTGCATTGATCATTGCATGGGCATATGAAGGAATTTGAAGAAACAGAGAATTTCACGTATTTGGAATCAGATCATTGAAGGTGACTCTTGTTAGGAGCTTTTAGATGGAACTGCCTATTGCTGCTTTATGTTTTCTGTCTGCATCTTTAAAAGAGCACTTTGGGAAAAAAATTGTGCATTACAGTTATACCTTACTAATTTCTAAGGAACAGAACACAGACACTCTTTGGACTGGTCCCAGAGAACAAAAATAATTTGAGAACAAAAACCCAAAAATCACTTAAGGAGAAAATAATTCCAGCTCTTGAGAAGTATGAGTGGTGGTAAGATTGCCATCTTATATTTAAAATAATGAATTACAAATCCTGATCTTTAACACCCTGGCAGCAGAACTAAGAACTAATATCATCAGTGGGAATCCAAGCAGAAAGAATAAGTGCTTAGACCAAGGTAACAAAAGCAGAATGAGGAACAAAGCCTCATGATTTTATGTTGTGTGCTAGATCGCAAGTCAGCTATTTGGAATGATATTTTCTTTTCCCCTCTCTGCTAAAAACTTCTGTGTACAATGTAGAGTCATGGCATTCTTAATGGTGGGACTACTTCTGGCTTTTACAGTATGAGAAAATTTTGCTTCCTTGTTCTTATTCCTAAGGCATGTTGAAATATTCTGGACTCATAAGTTGACTTTAAAACAAAAATATGAAGTTGGCTCAGCCCTTACAACTTCACTTCTTCACTAGATTGTTTCATTTGAAAATTTGGTCTGTAAAAAGACAAAATGGCATTAAAAATTATCACCAATTCCACATGGTATAAATTATTGAACAAAATCTCCCTGCTTTATCAATAACCAGTTTGGAGAACAGTACAGGAAGCATATAAAATTCTCTCTTTACAGACTGTGTGGTACCATGATGCCCTATTGCTTCTCAGAAGCTACCCACATCATTTTATCTCCACATCACTGAGAAAAAGACAATCTGAAGTTTGCTTACTTGTGCATCCTGGTTTGTTTACTCTTCTCCAGACAAAACCAAGGATGAGCACATTTCACATGTGAGTTTCATGCTCTGCAAGGAATGAAAGGTCAAAGGGTAGCAGGCGAAAGCTATTTGCCATTCAGTTCTAATTTCCCTCATAAATTATTAAACAATCCCTTATGCATTTCCATCTTTGATAGTCTTGTGGTATAAAGTGTAAGTCAATGGATAAGCTAATTGCAATAAGCAGAAGTGGTATTTAATGCACTGGACACTTTCAACAGCAAAGTAGTTCTAATTAGTGTTTCTAACTGATGTGACAGCAGTTTACAGAGCACCAAAATAGTTCCTCATTTGTCAAGTGGGTCCGAAGCTTATGGCAGCTTTCTGATCATCTCCCTTGCCGCAGGACCTGAAAGCACCTTCAAAAAGCTTTCTCTCATTGATCTTTAGTCAGATGCTGACTGAAAGGCACACAGCTTTGCCAGAAAGAAGATAGATATATGCTGTACCAGCATGAAAATGTCACTTACCTAATGAAAAAGGGTACCCGTTCCTAGCCCCTCTGTATGCATGTATATGCACACACATGAACATACCCAAACCCAGAGAGGAGCGAAAAGGGGCATTTATTTTAAGTTAAGCATTTGATGTGTGTGTAAAGTACTGTCTGCATAAACTTACCACATCAGATCATGTAAGACATATCCTTAAATATACACAAATAACATCACACAGTCTATGACTGAAATGCAGGGATTTTCAAAATTCCATTAAGCTCTTCCCTCTAGATTTTTCATTATAAGGCATGCACTGCATCAAATGAACTACATCATTAATTTCAAAATATCACAGTTTACTTTCCTTGTCTGTTTCTCCTACTGTATTGATAGTTCAGCTATCTTGCTGTTCTCTGAGGGCTGAGGGAGTAAATGATGGCATGTCGGGTAAAGAGCAAGTATCTGCCGAATACAGTGTCAAGAAAGTTCAGAACAGTTTTCTCTTTGTTGCACTTGTTTTATAGCCATCATTAAATTAAATATTGTGGTTAGTTATGGGATAAACGATGACATTTTCCTACATGTCTCAGACATTTAAAAGGGCCCATAAAAGCATTTATGAGACTTTAAAAATAGTTTTTAAATTCACTGCCAAGCAGGTCTGTCAAAAGCCACCCTCTACTGAAACACATGCACCACATAGCAGGAGCTGTGCTGATGTGTTACAAGCAGCATTATTTGATGGTGCCATGTGTGTACCACAGCCTTTCTTGGATGCTGGAGATGCAGCACTCCCTGTGATCCAAACATCATCCAGTTTCTCAAAGTGAGATGATGATGCACGAAGATCTGTAACAAAACAGCTGAGTAGTATCTGCACATCCAGGCTGCCCATTTCTGCAGTGCCTGCACCACTGGCTTCTGACCAGATACCTTGGGTTCTGGGGTTGTTCTGGCCATCAAAAATCTGGTACATCCTTGCCCTGCTGTGTTCCACCAGAAGCCCTTCTTTGCTAGGTCTCTTGGGAACAGTGCTGAAAAGCCAGCAGATATTTCAGGAGTGCTAAACAGAACCTCCACCAGTCCATTAAGGGAAATTTAGAACTACTTTTGGCTCCCTGCCATATTGAGGGATGCCTATTTCCATTGCTCAGCCTATGTGCTTCCTTAAAAGAAAAGCTGAATTGAAAATGCATTATTTGCCCCATATAGGGGTTAAACCAGAAGAAAGGAATACTAATGGAGAAAGATTTTTTGGTTATTCTTTTCCTTGAGAAAGAAAAGAGATCTTCACTACACATTTCATCTCCAGAATGAATCCTGAGCGGGCAACTACTCCTTCCAGACAGAAGACTCAGTATCTAGAAATGGAGAACTAAAGAAACAAAAAACCCCCCTGCATTTAGTTTCAGCACACCCAGTAGTTTTACTTCAGCAGTTTTTCAGTCCCAAAGGCATGAGGGAATAAGGAGCTATTTGGCTGATGTCAACATTCCTTTCTCTCCCAAGGTTTATACCCAGACTGAAAAAAAAAAAAAAAACAAAACAAAAAACCCAAACAAAATTCATTGCCATTGTGAAGAGCTTTGAAGCAAGCATGATAGATACACAAGCATGACCAGCTGAGAATTAGGCCCACTGTCCCAGTAGGTGATCATTCCCTCCCTCTAAAGTCTGTCTTTGTAGATATTCCATAGTTTTTAAATACTCCATTTGGCCAGCTGAAGTAACAGTGTCATTTCAAGTCAATCATGGAGGCTGCTACTCCCAAATCTCTCCTCTTGCAGGAGACCACAGCTCATAAAAGTGTGTGGAAGGCGATCTCACTTAGTGCAGCACAGGCAATTAGGAATATGGAAGGGACTGGGTCAGAAGACAAGTCAGAAATAATAGAGAATATGCATTAATTGGAGAAGCTTTTTATTTTATTAGTGCTTCCATGTCAAATTAGTCAAATGTCTCAGGCACTTAGCGAGTGGGTGAGCTATGAATGCTATGTGCCTGCCCAGCACAAAGCCATGTGCACCTTCCCATCTCACTACCTGTGCCTTTTTTTCTCTGCTTTCTGGCCTCAGGACTCTGCCTCTTGTGCAGTGCCTCCCTGCATCAGCCTGGCCACCTTGCAAAGCAGATCACCTGATTCACAAACGTAAAACAGTTATGTGACTAAAGCTCCATCTGACACTCCTTGAGCCAAATCTGAGTTACTGAACCCCATTGGCTTTTCAGTCTGGCTTCACTGCAGTGCAAGGGAGGCAGCGCATCCTTAAGTCAGTGCAAAATCTGCCCATGCTCTGAACACTCTATGATAAGAGGCAGAATCAGTTACATACTTCAATGAATGACAGCCCAATAGCCAAGTGACAAGGCAAAAACCTGGTCTGAGCCAAGTGAGCATGGAAACACCTAAACCACTGCACAGGTTCCTGAGAGAGGCAGAAGAGCTGGAAGGGCAGTCTGAGATTTACCAATCCAGAATTTGCATTTGCCCTGGTTTGCTCTAATTTAAGGCATTTTCATGCTGGCTTTCAGGCTAGGCAGAGGATTATCAGTGCCCCTTCTTCCCTTTGAAATTCTCATACCAATTTTCTAAAAATAATCCAGAATACTATGCAGCTTTGTTTAGATTAAAAAACATTGCTGGAAAACTTGCTTTTGCATGGAAGTGCACTCTCTGCTTTTTCTGCTTTGAAAAGCAGATAGATGATGGGTGATGGAATGGGAGAGCCTGTTTCAGTTTCCCCTGTTCTTATCATTTCCCAAAAGGCTTTGCATCACACAGGACAGAAACAGCCAAAGCACCATCATTTTACCATAGTTTACAATACTGTCTTGGAGAGACCCACGTGTCATGGGTCAGTCATAGAAGCACTGCTACATAACTTTTGTCTTGCATGCTTTGAAAACTGTTACTCTCTTTAGGTCTCTGACCTCTCTTCCAAGTCCCTGTCTTAATTATTGCTCTTGTATTTTCATTTCTGTTATTTGATCCACTTATTGACTTTTTTCTCTGATCCCATTTTGTGTTGCCCTAGCAAGCCTTCCTATCCTTTCATCAACTAATGTCCTATACTTTCACACTAATTTTTTACTAAACAATAGCTCTCCAGTTTCTTTTGTAGGTCCAGATCTGTTATGAATATTAATAGCTTTTTGCAAGCTCTATTTGTGGGAGAGTGCTCATCTTTGATCTGTGGCTTTTTCTTGAATACACTACCATCTCTGCAATTGGGTTTTGGGTCCCTTTTATGTTTTCCTACCAGATTCCTTTCTTCATTTCCATCTTTTGCTTTTATTGCAGAGTTGGAAGCTGTGGAGGACCTTTAAGCATTTTTCTTTATTAAGTAAGCCCTCTCATACTGGCACAGTCTATGGCGATTCCAGCCCTCATTGTGGACTCTTTCTGTACATTCCCTAAAGGCATCAAGACATTAGGTGGGAGCATGTAATTTGTTTTGTACTGTAGAATTCCTGCCATGCCTATATGTATTTAGACCACAGGCAAACCAATAAAGTTGTCATAGAAACAAAGCATTTCATGAATAAATCAATTCATAACAAACTTGTAAACTTTGAAGAATCCACTGTGCTTTAACAACACATCTATTATATAGAAACACTAATCATGTTTGTAATGAATAACGTACATATTCTACACATGTCCATTTGTTTAGTCCTGTTGGGCATCTTAGAAATATTAAGTCTTTCCTGTATGTTGTGCATGTCTCCACAGCAAGAAAAGACAGAATTGGATGCTTGCATGATAATGTACCAGCAGGAATTTTTCTATTTCTTTTTTGATGTGTGAGGTGGAGGTTCAGTAAACTCTGAATGCCTTTTTTACATGCCAGAGAGGATTGAAAGTATCAGTGCAGTAATTCTTTTTCTAGTCACAGACAACTTAATAGGACTTCATCCACTCTTCATATAATTATAAAAAAGCCCAGACAATGAGAGCCTGATAAAAGAAGCAGATAATATTGCTGAGAGCTGATAATACAAGCATAAGTTCACAGGCTGAGAAAAATCCAACCTTCTTTTACTCCAGTTTAGTCTCACTGAAATACATGCACCTGTGGTGGAAATGCTGCTAGAATTGATCATAATGCAGCATTGAAACTTCACTTTACACATCAGGCTTTTACTAGCACCTAAGAGAAATGGGTGCCAAACACCACCTGATTGCACAGCACTCTGTTTGCCTGGGTGGGAATGGCCAGGCCAGACACGATGGGGATTTTTTGGAGTCTAACAGTCCCCTGATTTCAAATGGATAGTCATGCAGGGAGGTAGTACTTGCTGTGAGTTGTACAGTATGTTTGAACTCCTAGCTATCAAAGCAAAGGCAATGGAGAAATATTCAGGTATGCGTGTAAGAAACATGCCTATGAACAAGATGGAGGAAAAAGAGCACATGATGCAAGGGAAAAAAAGAAATAACAATTATTAAAGAAAAATAGTTAGCATTCAAATTCAGAGGCTCGGTGTCTTCCCACGGACAGATACACATGATTAAAACACAGTCCATACAAGGACAGCCTGATGGGGCCCATCCATATGGGCTCCCAAAGGACAGAGCAGGTCCCTCCCCAGCACCAGACCTTCTTTCCAGTCTCTGCGAAGGAAGAGGCAAGCTGAGGTTTCTGTTACAGTGAAACACCTTTCTGCCTTCTCCGTACAATAGCACTCAGGGAAAAAGATATGGATAATAGTCTTAAGCAACTATCTCAAAAAACGTGTGCCTGAATAACAAATTGCTAACATAAATTGGTAGCAAAATATGTTATGTATGGCACATGAATCTGCCAGGTGCAAGGCAGAGTCTTGTTCTCCTGATTCCAGTAATTAAGCAGTAGGTTATTAGTTTAATATTGTTCTATAATCCATTAATACTATGTAAGCTTGATCACAAATACCATATTAACTGTATAGATACATCTCACTTCAAGGAGTTATTCTGAAACAGCAAAGGAAACACAAACAAATTGAAGCAATATATTTTGCAGTTAAGAAAATTCCAAGTATTTATTTTATTATATCTTGGATATTTACAGGAGACAAAGAAGCACTTTAAAAAGCAAATTCCACAACACATTTAGGTGGTCTGTGTCTCTGCAGAATTTTCCCCTATTCACAACTGGAAGGCTGCAAATAAAGAATTTGGCTCACAGACATATGCTGCAGGATGGGCAATTTTAGTGTAGCCTGTGCACAGACCAAAGCTCTCACTGAGTTAGTGCTGTCCAGGAATATGCTATAGGGATCACAGCTTGAAAGTAAAAATCATTTGCTTTCAAATTCACAGAGCCTTCTTTTAACTACATCGTTTACAGATATGTTATTTCCATAGAACAATACATTATCCAGTAATTAGGTTCATTTATGGAATCAAATCAAGGCTGTCTACATTTCTGCTGGGTAATGTTCTTCACAAACAATCCTCTCTCCTGGCTCCTCTGATTATTTTATGATTCCTCTTGCTTCTTGTCAGTACAGATTAAAGGTAACACACACAGCTGGGAACAAACATAATTTTCCAGCAATAGCATTTTGTTTTCCTTAATAATTAACAAGCGCTGCTGACTAACCTTCCAGTATAAAATGTGCACCTTATCGAAAGGGAGCGGACACAGGTTAGAACAGCTCACTTGGGATATCAAAATAAGAAGTGTGATTAAAGTATTAAAGATTTAGAGGTTGACATTAAGGGATGAAAGGTGGAATTACTGTAAATATAAAACTGTTCAGCATTAAATGCAATGTGTTACACTTGAAACAGTCTCTCAAAGTGCTAACATTTCGGCATTAATTATTAATAGAAACTGACAGCTCATTTTTAATTTGAGCCTAATGACAAGGTTCCTTAAGAGATAAATACAACACACTGGCTCAGAGGGTTTGTGGATCTTTTGAAAGGCTCTCTAGGTTGTCTAGACGTTAATCTGAAAATTCCTCATAAAATAACAGTCTGTCCACAGAGATTAAAAAAAAACAAAAAACAGACAAATCAATGCGTATCAGCTTGCTCTCTACTTTGGGGACACCTGCCCCACCTCAGCAGAGTGCCACTGGCAGCACTCCCCCCCTCTGCTACACATCCAGATGGACATGGAGAAAGTCCCAAGGGTGCACCACCAGCCTTTCATCACCCTCTTCCCCACAAGGAAGACAAGAGCTTTGGAAAACATGCGTTTCGTCTTCTGAGTGCTTTTCTTATCAGACCACAAACATCATGTTCACCCATTGCTAATCACAATGTCTTTAGAGCAACTACCCATCTCCTTTTCCTATTTGTCATAATTTTGAGTTATGTCACCAAAACAATGATTTTTAGGACCCAGTTCTGATCCCACCTCAGTCTCCATCACTCAGGAGTAGAGTCACTGCCATCAGGGATACAAGGAGGACAGATACAGACCAAAAAAAAGGGACAGGACCCCAGGTCAGGCCAGGCAGAAGGACCTAAAAACTGCTGTTGCTGCATCACCTCTATTGGTTGGAATAAACTTTTGAAGTATCAGTTATCAATAAAAATACCATTATTTTATTTCTGCTATTGAAACTTGAATTATGCTATTCAATGAAAAAATGCAATTTCTATTTGAAATAGGATCTATTAAATAATATCTGTATTACATAAAGCATGTTAAATCTTTTGTTAATAGAAATATTTGTAGTAACCCTCAGATGCTCCTTTGGGACACCACAACTCTCCTAGGAGCGTGAAGTTCTAAATAATCTGTCAGAATGAGGGTCAAATTTAGCTCGTTAGCTTTGGCAGGTGTAAAGGCTCATGAGTGACAGTGCAGTTTCCTTCCAGGCATGCAAACAAATTGCAGCAAGGAGACTAAGTGAAGATATATTGCATTCCTACAGGGGAGCTGAGAAAGGGGGGGAGAGGGACAAAGTGGATGGGGCAAGCAGTGGGAAAAATAAAAAGAAAGAAAACAAACACCCCGTGTTTTAGGATACAGCTGAGAAAAATTCTGAGAAGAAAGCAGAAGGAACATGCTGATAGTTTTATCTGCTCTTACTGACACATTCAGAATTCCTCAGGGGCTGGAAAGAAACGAGGCAGTTTGTAAGCTGGGCTTTCACTGTGCACAACCCTGTCTCACAATACGACAGGAATTAACTTGTGTCTACAAAAAAGCAGTATTTGGCAAAGAAGGGCACTGAGGCCATGAGGCTGTCAAATTAAAGGACATTCAGAGAAGAGAAGCACTTGTATACTGGTTTAATTCAAGCATCAGGGTAAAGGAAGGGTAAATAAGGGTAACAAGGAGGAAGTAAGAGAAATCATTGCTTGAGAGTACATTATGATTTCACTGCAAAGCCTGCTGATGTGAATCTTTTTGGGCTTGGCTTTTCTGTTTACTCTGTGCTTTTGTTCTGCTTCAAAGGAATTTCTGCTAGAAGTAGCATGTTAAGAGGATCAAAGTTACAAGATGACTTTTGGGAAAAACATTTATCTAAAACACTCAGAACTTGACTTCTGGTGCTGTCCTGGAGTTAGTGTTCACTCAGTTGCTTTTTGGCACACACAGCTCCTGTAGCTTATAGGAAATCTGATGAAATCAGATGTGTTCCCCATTAGCATCAAACAATCTAATTCTACCTGCTAATGGTAATGTCCAAGTTGTGTATCTGGAGCAATTGAAAATAATATTTGGAAAGAAAGTATTTTTGTTTTTTTTAAACTGTCTTACAGAGATTTTGCATTATCTCTCTCAATAACTAAACACCTGTATTCTGGCAAGTGAAAAAGCTGAGCTAAGAAAAGCTTTTCAGTTTATATACAAAATAAAATTGCTAAATTCACCTAAATGAACCATTTAAAGCAAATTGCTTTCCCAGTACTACTCAGAACTATTTGCCATTTAGTTGTTAGAGAAGTATGAAATATACCTAATGAAATACACAGCCATACAAAAGTCAAGGCTTTTTTTATAAGACATTCTTTAATGAAAGATGAGGCATTTTCTTGCAAAAGTATTGCCAGTGTGTATATTTCTAAAGCGTATTAAGAAATGTACAATCAGAAGCAGCATGCTGTTCTACCTTCTGCTCATTTCCTTGAAAAAGTTCGTGTCACAAATAGAAATGGTATCTGAAAAGACCCAGTGAGTGCATCTTTTCTAGGAAAAAGAAAAGATTTCCTCTTCATTTGAAGATTTGATTCCAGGGATGACAAGGCAGTTTGCAATTTCAGCATGTCTCCTGATTTTTATAAAAGAGAGGAACAGCAGCTTCAAAGGCCCAGCTCCCAAGTATAAAACCCTTTTTAAAATTTATCTCTTGACTCCTAAATATCTGCTTTAATAAGCTGGTGTCAATACATATATTCCACTTGTACATATGAGGGTCACATATAGGTGTGATTGTTGTCCTCATGACATGACAACCTCATCCCATTCCAGCTTTCCCACCATGTTTTACAAACACACACACCCCATTCACAAACCTAAACTGCAGGCTTCCTGCATTCCAACACAAGCCAGCTCCCCTACAGAAGGTGAAGATCCATGTTCTGTGCCATGTTTGGAGGCCACTCATACAACAGCATGTATCTGTATTTTCACTAGCTACAAGACAGGATTTAATCTGTATTTTGGCCACATAACAGATGCATGCCAGACAGAAAAAGCTGTAATATACTACCTACACATACTTCTTTAAGGCTACACAGCCTTCTTCTGCACAAAGTGTACACATCCTATTTTATGACATTTCAAATAAGGGCAGCAAGTGTTGATATTGCACATATCTTACTGCATCAGAGCCCTGTGACATCCTCTCGAGGGCTTTTAAACTAGCAATGTATACTGTATGTGATCTGCTTTGCACGCAGACTGGAAAGCGTTCCGTATTTCTCACCTCTCCTTCCCTCTTCCTAACCTCACAACCACCTCAACTGAACATCTATAGAAAACCATAATGTGACTTCAAACAGACAAAAGAAATCACAAACTTTACTCTCCATGATTGCAACAAACCTTGGCTGGCAGAGACTTGAGCTTCTTCCTGACTTCTCCACCACATAGGACAGACTACCACTAGCAAATCTCTCATACGCTTACAGGGTAATGCCTCATGCCAGGATTTTAGAAGACAGCAGCAGCTCTAAGCTCATGAACCAAAATATTTTATTTTTCTAACAATATATTCTTCAATAAAACACACATGAAGGGCCATTCTAAAAAAAACCCAAAACACTGTGTCCAGATTTCGTATTCTTTTTCAGTGAGAGCCTCTCCTGTGGTTTTTATTTTTCTGTGTCTGCAGTGGGTTCCAAAAGAGGTAAAAGGGCCTCAGTAACTATCTCCTGGCTTGCAGTCCACAGTCCCCACTAAAGGCCAGCCCTTCAGCTACCACAAACCTGAGCTACAGCCCCTGATGTCACTGGAGCTTTTCTGCTGTGCTGCAGATTGGGATTTGGCTCCTGCAGTCCTAGTGTACACGATAGCCCTTTTCAGTACGTGGTGCTTTACAGAGGCAGCATTAATGCAAACAACTCCTTGCTCTTTGAAAGGCAGACATGTCCTACAATCTGACATCACCAATTTATACACCTGAAGGCACCATGCTGAAAGGGAACCAGGAAATTTGTTTATTTTTGTTTCATCTTGTCAAGATTGGAAGATTAGAAGGCGTGCATTTTTGAAGTGGCACACAAAGGGTGGAGTAGTGGGAGTTTAAGAGGCTCTGCCAAGGAAGAAGAATGCATGTTTGGAGCACTTGGCAATAGGCCCTGAAAGTCTCTAGGAAGCAGCGAGACATGGGGAGGGAGGAGGAGATGAAACCAAAGCAAACAAGACAAGTCTGAGCCCTGGAGACAGGCAGGGAGGGGCACCAGGCATTAGCCTGGGAGGAAAGGCAAGAAGCTAAGTTCCAGTCTGCAGTGTTGAAGGACAAGGAAACATCAATGGGAGATGTCTTGGAGACAGCTGGAGAGCTGAAATTTGGGGGTAAAAAATAAATCGAGATAGGAGCTATCAAATAGGTGCAGAGGTTAAATCACATAGGAGGAGCTGGCAGGAAGAGAAATGGTCCTGTAAACCACAAGAATCAATAAAACAGAATTTAGGAGAAAAGATGCTGCTTATACCAGTGCTGACTGAAAAAATTTGAATGGGACAATGAAAACCAAGGTAGAGCAAAGTAAATATGAATCCCTGCATAAATTGGAAGTCCTAGTACATATCTTGGAAAACCGAGACAAAAGCCAACTCAGCTAATGTAAAGTGGCACAGCTCCACAGAGAGGCAAAGACACCTCTCCCAACACTGAGTCAGCCTCAGAGATGCCTTTAGACTTCTCTAGGCTCCTTGTGCATTGTCCCCCAGTACTTTATTAACTACATCACTTATGTGCAGGCATACAAGGCTAACACAGTGGTCTTACCACCAACCTTAAGAAGTGTCCATAAATTGTATTTGAGATAGGTAGTAGAAGTGGCATAAAAATATGAATATTGACTTTTATCCATTACTGACAGATGCTCCCATAAAGAAAAAACTAAGGAGGCTTACTGTGTAATTGTTCAACACAATGATTTACTGTGCAATCCTGCAAAGCTTATCATGTAACTCATTGTGAAAGTCCCTGATTTACTGTGAACACAGCAGAGCTTATCACAAGGTTTCTGTGGGAAAGACTTGGCACCAGCTTGGGATAGGGTTTCACAGACCATTAATGATGACTGACAGGTTCATTTCAAATGACTTATAAAAGTTCACTGTACAAAATCATCATGCTGTCTTTGTGATATTCAGATATTTTAACTTCAGTGCTGTACAAACACTCCTTACCACCAAGAAATTACCGAACAAGCACATGAGACTGGCTTGGTTCACACTTCTCTCGTGTTTTATATATTATCATTAGAGTCAACCATCACCTTTTCACGGTCTATACATGAAAAATTGAAACTTCACATTTTCTTCAGATTGGACTGGGGGGAGGGGGGGGGAATATGTGCAACCCTTCAACCCAATTATGAGAAGTTAAATGCCCTCAGTTTAGGTAAAATATTTTCAAAAATCCTAAATCTGCATTTTTGAAGGCTGAGAGGCATGTCTATAAAATATAAAGTGGGTGTCTGACATGCCAGATAAAGCCCAGCATAAAAAGAATATAAATACCATTTAGCCAAGTGTTCACCTGATTTCCTTTTTGCTTGGCTGGGCACATTAAACTTGAACAAATAGGATAAACATCTGATTTTTGTGGAATTCCTGTGCTTGAGGCAGTCCTTACAAAATTGGAGTCATGTATTGACTGCTGCAGGTAAGCGGGGAGATACCATCAGATTTGTGTGGCTCTGAACCAGTGCCATTCTAGAACCACACAGAAATAGCAAGTCTGCCTTTCTGTACAAAGGCCTGAAAAGGAATGGATGAAAATACCACTTGAATTGCATGGACAATACGTTGAATGTTAAATGCAAAGCTGAAGAGGTCATCCAGCAGATACCACCAGTTCAGGCCAATTCACTGTCAAATCTTGCATATAGCACAGGACTGACTACTTGCTGAAGCACTTGGCACAGGCCAACAGCAATTCTGAACACTCATTCCACTCTTCCCCATTTTGTAAACAGTAACCTGGGCTTTACAAAAGATCAAGTCTTCATCTCACTTGGCCACACTACGACTAGCCCATTATTCTACAGTGGAAAAGCTCGTGCATTAATCTTGTTATCCTGAGTAAAGGGAGGATCAGGAGATGCCTAGTGCCCAGTTTGCTTACAACAACCCACAGCATGTCAATGCATAGCCCAGGCATGTGATCTTTCCTTGTGTTATTCAAACAGGTGGGTGCTAAGACTTGCTTTCCTTATACTAGACAAAAGCCAAACCTGCTGTAGCCCTTCAGAGGCTTTCAGTGCACACTGCACTGTAAGGATGCCCAGCTCAGTCCCCCGTGTGTCAGGGCAGGCTGCCTTTCCCACTCCTGTCGGGGCTCAGAGCAGCCTTACAAGAGGCAAAATACAACCCCGAGAACCAATCAAACGTCCTCAACAAGATAGGCCAGTGCAAATCTCCCACTCCTAAACCCCATTCAGTGCTGATATGAAAAGGCTACAAGTGTGGCTCTGCTGCCATAGGTGTGACCATTCCTATTCAGTCAGGTCTGGACTCGGTAAATGGATACAGGCTGTAAAAACTGCAGCTGAAAATGGCAGCTTGGATACATCTCAAACTGCTCTGTGCTTCTGTAGAAGAGTTTGCTTAGGTAGCCCCATTAACAGCCCACACCTCTTTAGGCAGTGGGATGAGAGGAAGAGCAAAAGCATGCTAGCGGCATGGAGACTCACACAACCCCAGGACCATGGCAAAGAGCAGGTTTCCTTTACAAACAAGCTGAGTTCAGTACTAAGGTGGTTTTGGATCACAATACCTTAGCCACAAGACGAGTCTTTAGGCAATCTGTTTCTAAAAAATCCCACCCAGTTTTCATTGTTCCTGTTACAAAAAAAGCATTTAAACACACTTCGCACTGTTACAAGCAAAGAGCATTGAGCCAGCATAGCCACAGAACTGCCTCAGATTTCTTTCTTCAATGAATCAGTGATTTACTTCCCTTATTTATACTGGAAAACAGCAGGATTTCCAACTCCTGTAATTAATTTTCAATACTGTAGAAGACTGAGCACCTGATTCACTGACTACAAAGGGGACCAAAGCACATGTTTCAGTTTAAGCATGTGACAAACTGTTTCAAGTAATCAGAGCCAAGGAAGTGTGCAGTGGTATCTGCTGTAGGTGCTTCCACAGCATCATTTTCCTCCTCATCTGCTAACATGAATCAGTGCTATCTTGCCACTGGACTGGCTGACCTATTAAAAATGTATCTGGACATACAGCTGTAGCCTGTGATATACAGTTAGCTCTGTTCCGTCAGATTGATTTAGAGAAAGGAATATGCTTATCTGGAAAGGTAAAAATCACAAGGCAGAAAAGGAACAGCTGGCAAGTCTTAAAGACAAAGGGGAGGCTCTCTTCAGACACTTTTCTTGTATAATTTATGCTGTAGACATTTTACTCTGTCTAATTGCCCCATTTCAATCTAATGTCAGTTAATCAATGACTTCTGCATAGCATGGAGGTGAACCCTGGATGCAGAACAAATGCATAAATTTGGTCTGCCTTTTTGCAGGCTCTACTTACAGAGCCTCATCTTTTGCATTTGCTTTCTGGAGTTGAAATTTCTTCTCTTTTGACTCATCCCCAGCAAACACCCACGCTCTCCCTCTTTTGAGTCACAGTGTTTTTGTATTTTTAAATCATGATTACACTTCTGTAAAATGTAGATTTTCGAAGTACCTCACCACTGCTTTTTACTATTATTGTTTTATTATTCTGCTATTTTTATTTGGAAGGTCTGCTTCTCAAATCTATCCAGGCGGTAAGATCCCAGATGTATCATGAAACAAACATTGTGACTTTTTGCCTTGCTTCTAAAGTCTTGATTTCATGTCTTTCTTTCCCTTACTCAGTATATTCAACTGTACTTTTAAAATGAGAATATATTATCCCAAGTACTTGGAGGGACCCACAGGTTTTTTTAATCTTCTAGGCTAATCTATGTAGAGCACTTGGAAACAAAAAACATTCAGAGATTATGGCCAATCAAGCCCCACATGTAAAGGATCTGATTTGGCAGGTGCTCCAGTCTACAAATTTGTGGGATGAAGCCCATATTCTTCTATTACCTTCACACTAATACTACACTTAGACACACATCCAAACACACTTGTAGATATCCTGAAGGAGAACTCTGCACCTATCCCAGACAAGCAGACTCTTGCTTCACCTTCAAACTTGTCCTATCAGAATCTGGCAAAATAAATAGAGATTTTTCATATTTTTGAGGAAAACTGGGAAACCTGCCCCAGCAGTAGCTTAACTGAGTGTAAGCCTTAAAACCAGTAGGTAGTTTTCCTCTGTCTTCCTGGAGGCTAGATCAAGCCTTGTATGGCGTTGGGCAAAAATAAAGGCAAACCATTAAAGTAACACTGTTTTTCATATTTTTTTCTAAATGGTGGAGAAATGCAACATAAGGTGCTTTATTTATCCCATTTCTTTAAATGGCCTATACATGTAAATTGTTCTGCTAAATGTATGAAACTGTGCCACAGCTTTCTTAAGAGCTGGATGTTTATTGAGGAGGTATTTTGGAAAATTTTCATTTGATCCATTCTGCTACAAATTATTGTAGCTCTTCTCTTGAAACAATCCATGCAAATTGGACCGACTCATTGTCTAACACTCTGTGCCAAGAAAAGCAAACCAGAGACAAACCCTCCAGCTTCTTCTCAGCTCCCAACTGTCACCACCCCAAATCTTTTACCATGGCCTGCACAAAACACATGGATGCCAGGAGGCTTGTGTTTTGATTTATGAAATTCTTGACCTATAGCTTGGGTATGCACAGAATAGGCAATACAAGAGCAGGAAGTTGAGCACAACCTCAGCTGCAGCTGTGTGAGCTCAGCTGCCACCAGCTACATTCCTGGAGGAGCTGCAGCCCCTATCCCCATGTTCCTGAGGAAAAGTCTGGAACACTAGATCTGCAATGTTATTGCAGAACAATTGCTCCAAGATATTAAATCTAGCTATGTTTTTATTCTTCTAAGAAAGCTTGCCTTTCTGCTAAGAAATAGGTTACAGAGACATGGGGCAGGGCAGGTTCCTCCAGGTTAAACAAACTCTGGCACAGTATTTACTTACCTTGACTAAGCCATGTCTTCCTCCAGCGGGACAGGCAGGCGGGATCAGGACCAGTCACAGAACAGCTGGTGGGGAGAGCAGGGCTGCTTCAGCCACAAGTCCCAACATCAGGCACCTTCATAGCAAAGGCACAGGCCTGGGGCCAAGCTTAGGGGATAAGCTGAAGGTCAGGGTCAAAACCAAATACAATCTACAGACTGCCAACCAGGTCCACATTGACAGGACAGCTCTATCACCAAGCTTGGAGGCCCACACACAGGCCAGATTGCACAGCAGCAGGGTGCACAGACCAGGAGCTGGAGACCAGCAGCCCTACAGCACTGTTAAGAGAGAGACAAGGGCAAAGGGCTAAGCTTAAATCCTGAGTCCCTGGAGGGGGTGGGATGCCCCAGGTGAGGCTGGTCAGGGTCATTAATACCTATCATTGCCTCAGAGCACCTGACACCTCATTTATTGTTCAATTAATTTCTGTGTACATTTACAGCAAAGTGGGGGTTTAGACTGCATTATACCATGTGCTTAAAAAAAAAAAAAAAAAATACAAAACCCCACCAAAGCAAACCCCAGGTACCCTAGTGAAAATATTGAGAGAGACCTCTATTAAAAATACCAGCTGTGATATGCAGCCTCAGAGGGGATATGAAGTTTTATTCAATATTTCCTAGTTGAACTCAACATTCTGCTTGGGGAGCTACAATAGTGCACAATCAAAACCTTCTCTTATTTACCACAACAATCTACTGCATTGTGTCACATTGTTGCTGGTACAGAAATTATTTGATATCATTTTTTTAGTTGTAAATTACAGCTCCAAAATTTTCCATATGCTTTATTCAATACATATTGAACTGTCCCGTTAATTGTTCCAGAATAGGTGGAATTTGTCATAATCAAGATCCCACTAACTTAAAACAGCCTTTTTCTCCTGCCTGAAGAGAGTAGGACTACCTGGGGATATTTTTTTCCTTTGCCAAAGGAGAGAATCAGACCGATGAGAGTTTGGCTCATCAGGAAGATGTATAATGTATTTTATCTTCAGTTTTTGAGAAAACCCTGTGTCAGAAACGTGTATTGTAGGTGGAATAAATTCACTGCTGTATAAAATTAGAAATCATTCTGAGATCACATGTAAAACAAACATGGTCAACAATAAGGTTGTTTTAAAAGCTATTTGATTTGTGGTAATATTCCTCTTCAAATATGCTATCATTAGTATTTTATTGATCTCAAAGTTCTTGGTATTTCAAAGGCTCTGATTTAAATTTTCTCCAAGTATGAGAAAAAAAATCTATTGTACCAATTATATGAGCAATCTTAAGCCTGTAGTGTGTGTCACTTTACAGGACAAAACAGTAGCAAAAGGAAATAAAAGCCAATGTCAATCTTCAATGAAATTAACACAATTTAAACCTGCTCCAGGCAAAACAATGAAATCTGTAATTTATCAGCACTGGATAACATCACCAGGAGAATTATTTAATGATTAACTACAGTGGGCTGGAGCCTGGGGTGAGGCGTGTTGGCTTACGGCTGCTCTTGGAGTGTGCTCTGCCTCGGAGCTGAAACACCGGCCATTATCACTGGAGAATGAAGCCCAGCAGGGCTGTCCTGCTGCGGGGAACATGACCACAGCAAGGGGAATATGGAGATGACCTCCTCACCAGCTTTGCAAGTGTAGGAGTGCTCTGGACTGGCAATGAAAGCACTGATGCATTGGAACAGCTTTAAATGCAAAACCAATAAAACCACTCACCATAGGAAGGGCAGAAGCTGCTCTGTCACTGATGCAGATTTTATCATTGACCCTCGCAGAAACAAGATTTCACACCAAGTATTTTTTGCTACAAAGAACTGAAAAGGGGAAGGAGCTTCATGTTAGTATTTAATATTGTAGCTTAAGTACTGGCAAATTACATTTCTGCGCTTCATGGAAGCAATCTGCTTCTGTGACTAAACAGATTTTTGTGTCAGAGCTTAATGATGGGGCTCAGAGTGACCAGGGGAAGCCACGGGGAGAGGTGCCACGTTTATCAGCCTCCCATGGGGCATGGAAACACAGACAGCATTCCAGAACTGGGGACCAACAACCTGTCTGTACCCTAGAAATAAGGAAAACGGGACTAACTATCAAGCTACTGGAATCACAGAGAGGCAAAACTGATGTAACCAAGAGCAGACAGCCTTGGGAACGACCTAATATGCTTTGTGAGCACACATGCACCTCTCATTCTTGCATGTAGTGGGGTTGCTCAGCTTTGGTAACCACTGCTGGGTGTTCCCCTCCCATTCTCTCCCTGCACATTTCACAGCACCACCATGGGCAGGCTGAGCCAGCCCAGAAGTGCAGGGTGCCTGTGGCCAGCACCCTGTGGGGCTGCCGGTGTCCTGCCCACCCCCAGCACGGCCGTGCTGCTGCCTTGGAGATCAGTGGCCTTGGGTTCACACGGAGGGCACAGCTCGGCTGGACAAGGCACAGAGGTCCACCCCAGCAGTGCCACCCAGATCTGCGCTTGGGGGCAGCCACAGGCTCCCTACAGACCTGAAAGGGATGAATTGTAAGCAGTATTTGGGAAAGTCAAAGAGCTGTTGGCTTTCCCATGTGGCTGAACAGCTCCCAGCTGAAGTCTGAGCTCCAGACTTGGCCCAGGCCCTGCCACTGTTGCTTGGCTGCTGGCTTAATCCTGGAACCTCCCTGGTTAGACAGCTCTAGGATGGGTATTCTGATTGTAGGTGCATGAGAGACTCCACCAGGATGAAGCCAGAAAGCTTTGGAGCAAGTGTATTTCCTCTCCTGGGAGCAGCACTCTGTCTGTGCAGCTACGCCTCTGCATGGCTTTCTATAGCAGATGAGCAAGGAAAACACCTAATTCCTTTTATTATATTTTGTAGCCTGAAGACAGTGGAAGTGTTGAGACAGAAATATCCTAGATCAACTTCTCCATCATGGTAATCAAATAGTCCATGGGTTATTGATTTAATAACGCTTCTTTGCTATATAGAGATGCTAAGAGTGTAAAGTATCTTCACTTTTAAGTATTATAGTCATTGCAATCCATTGGGACATTAGCTATGTGTTACCTTGGTCATTTTGTGTCTGGATTCTTTCAAATTTGTCATTTTTATGCACTCTCCAAAATGTCTTCAGACTGGCAGATCCTTTTCAATCGTAACTTCTGGGATGAACATCAACAAAGTTCTCGTTGCTGCGTTTAACAAAAGTAAGGCTGTGTCTCCAAAAGATGATCATCAGTAATATCTATACACAGATTGTACTATTCTCCCTCTAAGTCTTGCTGCTGATTAACAGGGTGGGTTTTTTCCTGAAGAATATGTTGTTTTTCTAGTTTGCTATTAGCCTCCACAAATGACTGTGTGATGCAGTTTTGTGTCTCCAAGCCTACAGTAAATGAGAAACATTTTGTAGAATTTTCTTTTGCTCTTGAATTTTTCAACATGCACATGGGATAAGAATGTAACAAGACTCCAATAGAATTTTATAATTGGATCAAAACACAGTTCACCCACATATGAGCTGGATTGGTTGTGATAGATGTCAGGAGAAATTCTAAGGCAATACTAAAATTCTTTTATTCCATAACTGCCAAATAAAATAGTACTAAAAGCCCGTGAGCAAAAGCCTCCTGGTTTGGCTGGGTTTAAATAGGAAAAGAGTAATCAGATAGTGGATGAGGCATCAGTAAAATCGAATTATGAGAAGCCAAATGATACGATTGCTGTACTACCCTCCCTACCTTCATTTCTGTTTCAGTTCTGAACACATTAATCATGGCTAGGCCATTTGCACCTTGAACCCAAACCAGGTATGCTATCCCATCTTTGGTAATAACCAAAGGCTGAGACCCATTTCAGGTGTGGGTAATATCTCCTTGCAGCTCCTCTGGCTGCTATTACGACCTCATCAGATCTCGTCAGCCATCCAGATGGCTGAGTGTGCATATCCTTTTGGGTTATTTACACTAAAGCTGAAATACTGACTTGCCCGCTTCCGAGAAAGAGGCAGTGATGTTTCCTCAGGGGTCTACAGGATGGTGCCTGGCCCCACCAGTCTGGGCTGAAGGATCCTACTAGCCCCACATTTCAAAGCTGCAGTTTCCAGGGTCCCCCATCATCAGTCCTGCCCTGTGACTGGGTTGTTGCATGGCCCCAGAGCTGCTGCCTGTCCAGCAGCCTCCTGGCACCAGAGCTCAGCTCTTTTCTCTGCAGCGTGTATCCCCAGCCCTTGCAGTGCTGAGCTGTCCCACACAGTGCCATGTGTTCTGAGCCAGGGAGCTCAGGTGGGCGAGCTCCAGATAACAGCAACCCTTCCTACACTGGGAGCCGGGAGCCGTGCACCGAGCTGCCTTCCGGGCGCTGCAGGACCCAGCTCGGAGACACGGACCTCGGCTCCAGAAGCATGAGCGGAGTAAGACAGCCACTGTCAAAACGCTCCTGTTTGCTCACGAAACACAAGGAGAGCTGTGCTGGCGCGCTCACGGTCTGCGTTAAACCCCTCCGAGAGCAGCCTCGGCAGGCCAGCGCAGGGGCAGCGCAGGGCCGGCGATGAGCTCACCCTGCCCGGGCCGGCCGCGCTCGCCTTCCCTCGGCGGGGATGGCGTCACCCTGACCTGCAGCCCCCGAGGACAGCGAACAAAAGCAGGGAGCGAGAAGCAATCGCCAGCCCTCCCGAAGCCCCGGTGCAGCCTTCCATTGTTGTGTGCAACGCTCAGATTTTATGTCAGCGATGCAACATAATTAATTAGATTTAGATTAGATGAGAATACATTAGACACAGTGAGACGCTACCTTCCTGCCTGTCCATCCCTGGAAGAACTGGGCACAGTTTCTTTCGTTATGCATATTCCCTTAATAATATATTTGTCACAAGGATTCTTCCTACACCCATCTGGCATATAGATATTTTTCCAAATTTGTCATTTTTTATGTTCCAAAACCTATTTTACTTCAGATGCTTTCATAATGAAGCAGCTAAAGCCTGCCATAGCTTGATATATGGAGCAGAAATCACATCTGTGCCAGGCTGTTTTCTAATCAGATAAAGCACTGAATACCTGCAGTGCTTTTTCTTCTAGCCTTTGAATGGATGTACCTGAGTGACTTCCAGTGCTCGTCTAGCTTTGCATTTTCAATTACTACAAAACACCATTCCTACTTTTAGCTTTCAGCTAACTTCTGTGCTTTTAAAGCAAAAGAAAAAGAACCATTAGAATTGCCTAGTGGTCCCACACACAATGCAAACCATGGAAAGTCATTCTGCAGCTTGGGCATCAGCCCAAACACTTGTGCTTGAACTAGAGTGTACTTTTCAGAAGGACATTTGCCCTCATTTCTCCTTTTAATGCTGTCAATCACACCATATAATTCAGATACTGTTACTAGTGAGGAGTGAAATGGGCAACAGAGTGGTGGGGACTTGAGAGAGTGGTTCTTACCAAATTTGGGCTCCAGACAGAAGGAGAAAAAGAGGCGTGTTGTCCCATTTTCACAGCATCGTAAGTCTGTGGTGCAAGGAACTTCACTTAACAGAGTCACAGGAAGATGCTTCTACTTTTCTCTGAACCTTCACCTGCCCTGCTGTGGCGTGGCTCCTCACCACTGCCTGGCTCCTTTGCATGCACACAAACAACAGGCAAGATGGATTTTGCAGGAGATAATTTCATCTGAAGCCACATTAACTCCCCAGACACACTGTCTGCTTCTCGTGGTACATCCCAGGAGAGGCTTCGCTGGCACAGCAGAGACAGGAAGGCTGATGGTTTGTGGCACTCCCCTATGCCAAATCCCGGGAGAGACTTCCTCCTACTTTGAATTTCCTCTGTTCATATAAAGCAAAAGGACAATCTGAGGCATTGCTCTCAGTATAGTTCAAAACACAGTTTGAAGTGTGAATTTTTCAATATTTGAAGCATTGGCTTTTATGATTTATTTATTGATATTCCAGGACAAGCATCACAGAGTGAGGCTGGCACCTACTCCAAATATAACAATCATTGAATGAATAGCAGTATTTTCATAGACATTTTGTCCATTACTATGCAGATAAATTTTGTCTCTGTATAATAACATGAAGATATCAAGATGATAAGATGAAGCATATTGGAGAAACACTAAAAAAACCCAACTCTGAACCACAACAGTTCATATTGTTTCATTTCTGACAACAGCATGTGCTTTATGAACAGAGCCTGACTTTATAGTGGGTGTGACTCAGGCATAGGAGGTGTGCAGGGTTTGCTGTCTTTTATCCCTTGAGTCCACCTTGCAATATTGCTGGTATCCGTGTGTAACAGATAGTGTTGTGCACTGGGCTGGAAGATAATAAATAGATGTGAGCTGATGATTTACAGGAGGGTGCTTGGAACTCCTTGAACCACTGGGGAAGGGAAACTGTGCCGGTACAAGGTTGTGCTGTCAACCTTGCAATAGTTTTTCCTCTCTCCTGAGGGCAATTTCTCCAAGATGTAACTTGCTTCCTGCCTCATCATCTGGAAATTCACAAATCAGAGGAATTGTGGTTAATTACTAAAATGGCTGATCCATAGATCCTTAGCTGTCAGAGCCTGGGGGGAGGGGTTTAATTGTTGTTTTCCTCTGAAAGGATTTCTCCTAAAGTGAGGAAATAACTCACATTAATGAAGATTGCAAATAGAAGACTTTTGTGATTATTTCCAGTTGTTGCAAGAACTGCTTATTTAAAATGTATTGCTTTCTTAACTGAAGAAACTGATATTTCTCCAAATATCCAGAATAAATTTAGCCCTAAAACATTCATAACGAAGGATGAATGCATATCCAGGCTACCACTGCATGTGATCTCTGATCATACAGTAGTTAAGTTATACAATCACAGTGATTTATGGTACTAAACTGTGGAGACTCATATCTGCAGGGGTGTGGGTAAAGGGGTGGAACTCTCATCAATCAAAAGACTATACTTGTTCAGCATTTGGATAATTAAGACAGACAGTAAAAAAGCATGAAATAATATTTAAAAAAATGAAATCAGAATATCTATTTTCACAGTGTTATTAAGAAATACAGTGCTGAGACACCTTTTCAAAAAGCTTGCCTAGAAATCCACTTATTATCTTGTAGCACTTGATAGATGTGTTCTTCAAATTCACGCTGAGGGTATTTGTAGAGTTGTTATATAATACACATACTGTCCTCGCCTTAAAAAAACAGGATTACAAATAAAGGCTGTCTTTTCAGTTTATTGCAAGACAGAAACAAAAAAAAAAAGAGAAAGAAAAGAAAAGAAAAAAAAACACAAGCAATTTTAAAATGCAAAATTCTGAAATTTCACTCATCCTATTGATAGTGCTTTTCTTCCGATTCACCAATCTCAGGTGGAGATAGGCACAATGAGGGGCTAGCACAGGGGAACTGTATTAATCAAACAATGTTCAAAAAAAAAAGTTTAATTAACTGCATATTTTGTAAAAGCCACATTTCATTACTGTTTGTTAGGAAGATGGAAGCATGCACTGGAAACACTAATTCTAATTATTACTTGAAGTGGGAGTTTTTGGCAGAAGGTCAAGGAATAATAGAAGAATGTGTGAATCTGTGCTACAGCATAGCAGTAAGACTAATCATTTGAATACAGCCAGTTGCTTTTTCTTGGACTGTCTGTGTGCTGTTCAATGTTCTGGATGAATCTAACACAATCAGCCTGTTCTCTGGTGTATATCCACTTCCTGCTGACTCAGGGCAGCTTGCCTCTTCTGCCATTTATTAAAATGAAACATTCCTATTAAAACACCATTTTTCAGAGAGATGACCAAATAGATATTAGTAATGACATTATTAAAACTATTTTGTTTAAAATGAACTGTCACACTTGTGTGTTGCAAAGCAACACAAACAAATCTATTTCATTTAGTGAGAGATTGCTTTGAAAAGCTGGATTTCTTTCTTTCTATTAGAAGGTATTGCAGAGGATATGTGATGTGTGCTCCAGGAAACCTCCAGCTTTTATAGCTATTAGAAAGGAGGAATATTGTTTCTAGTACTCTCCATAGCAAATAATGTATAATTCATGCATTTCATTAACATGCAAATATGATCCATGGTCTCCAATGTTTATATCTCCTAATAATCTATTAATGGTTTTAAAAGTAAAGGGTAATAGAAACATTTTGTATGAGCAACGTTTACTTGTGGCTGTCTATGTTTTTCTCTAATTGTATGCTATAAGCATGTATAGAATTAAAACAGAAACAATGGAAATTAATTAACCTATGATTCTGAAATAAATATTTATTGGACATAAGATCACATGGCCAATAATTTGAGATTTGCTAATGAAAGACCCTATTACCATTAGATGACAACATGCCTTAGAAAAATTGTGTTAGGGACTGGAAGGGTACTTGTTCTTATAAGCATTGCTTGAAATGACCCCTAGATTTGGAAATATGATTTCTATTGAGATTTCAGCTCCCCCATCAAACATGGATGGGACAAGAAACAAAGAAATTTAACATACATCTCAAAGACTTGGACCTTTTCAGTTCTCTTTGTAACAGCAGCGGATAGATGAGATTTCATGGGGGTGCAACCTTGTTTCATGTTTTAGGATCAGCTACTCTCCACTTCCATGCTCTGTCTGAAACGTCAGACTTGTCAGTCTGAAACAATGCCAAAACCCACTTCTTGCTTTGTCAGAGCAAACATACAGCACTGGCAAGCAGATAATTCCAGATTTTGGTGGTTTTTTTCTGCACTGAACGCTTGCTGCTTGCAGGTTTGCATGTTTTGCCTCTGACTCTCTGCAGTGCTGTTGCACAACCCACACCCTCCCCCCCCAGATGATACCCCAGCCCATCGCTGAGCCCCTCACCTTTCCCCCTCCCTCTCCACAGGAGGATCTGCCAAGGTAGTGATTCACTTCTGTATCAGAAACCACACAAAGAGAAACAGTGCAAGACATGGCCACATCTGCTCTTTGTAAAAAAACACATTTAAAGTAATGATGCTCTAGGCAACAATAAACCATTTTAATCAACTAATGGAAAGAAACATCCTGTCAAGGACAGTTTTGATGATTTTCATATTATAACCCATAAGCACTGGACAGTATTTTAGACCAGGGTTGAGGACTTTTTCTCTGAGTCTGAAGAGTTTGTCTGAGGATAAGGAGAAAAAAATAATATATCAATCTCCACAGCATGTCTCTCTATTTCTAATAAAAAATATTCCTCATATCACATAAATACGAGAGGAATGATGGACTTCTGAACATTTATTAACAAATAAACATAGGGCCTTTTTAAATACAAATGCATATATGATGTAAAAACCCTTTATTGTACCAGCTACTTCCTTCCTAGGATGCTGATTTCTCAGAGAAATGAGAACAAATTATGTAAGGTTGGGAAACACAGACAGGACTTTGAATCAGCACCTTAGCTCACCCCTTTCTGGATAACTCTATGGCATGCAGATCCTGACCATAAGTTTATGCCAGTGTTTTAATCTCCTGTGATGATCTTTTTCAGGCTAACTGTGACTAAAACATCAGCCTCTTATCCCCACTCTTGTATGTTATACCTCTATATCTTCCTCCCCTTTGAGGCATGGAAGAACACTTCTGCATTCATAACCCTCCCAGAAATGAGAATTGCCTGAAAGCTACAGCTGTGTGAATTTGGGAAGCTGAGTGGTGGGTCCACCAGGAGAGAGGAGGTTCAGAAAACAGTTTCTATGCTACTCATATTGACCTGTATGTGTAGAAAAAAAATTGATTTTTTTTAGTAGAGGCTACCTGTCAGTATAAACAATCACAATTGCATTCACAATGAAAATACGCCAATTTTGCACAACAAAGAAGCCTGTTGGTACATACACTTCACAGTTCGTTACAGATTTCCTTAATTAAATGAATGTAACAAGTTGATTAGACTTGAGAAGCTCTGAGAAAAGTCAGATCCATTTATACTGAAAAGTAGGACTCAGAAATAAATTATTCACAGTTGATTAGACTAAGACAAGCATTTCTCAAACATTTCTCAATACTTCAGAAAATGCGACATATTGAACTGTATTTTACTGTGAGGCTCAAAATGGCAATTAACAGTCCTAAGCTGCATATAAAACTCAGTATGAACCACGTTTACAAGAACATTGTGTGTGAATCAAATTACTTTATCTTTGGTTTGAAGAACTTAGAAATAATTGCCAATAAGTATTCATGTATAGGACCAGTTTTTTGAAACAAGTTACTTTAATTACTACTAGTGTCAGGAGTACGTGTAGGCGGTTTTATTAGACTTAATGTGTTTAGTGAAGCTCCCTGAACTGTAGCTGGTTTATTTCTGTAGAGAATGAAATATTTAATATATCTTTATTATTCTTACTTTCTAATATTATATTTATTTCTAAATGAAATCCCAGCATTTGATGCTTTTGTTGCGTTCACAGAGAATACCAGGATGAAGCACAGCAATGTATTATCCTCCAGAAAATCTGAACATCATGTAGATGTGGCTTTCTATAGAATCCACTTGTAAAATAAATTCCTTTCAAGCTGCATGTATTTAGAGCCCTTTCCATTTGTACCCACACCTGGACCCCAACACAATGATCAATGGAAGCTCTTCCATGAAAGAATGTAAATGAGGAAAAAACAGAGAGAGAGGAAAGGTCCCTAAATTGTGAACATCGTGGTCCTGAAAAATGATAGAAATCCTTGATGATTTTAATTGAGCAGCTCTTTCACTTCTAGCAACGTTTTTCTCAAACACAGAGTTCCTTGAACTTTCCACATCCAAATTATTAAGAAAATTAACAAACAAATTATATCAGCAACTCTGTCAGTAAATGATGCTAAGAAGGCAGTTCCAAGATACCCATACAGGCGAATGATCAAACCTTAGCATATATGTCTAACAATCTTTCAAGTAATATGACTTGTGGATTTGTTTGCTTTTCTGTTTTCCTTAGCCACTGAGGCCATTTTCAGCACTGCAGTGACAGTCAAACTGCCCAGGGCAGCTGCACAGCCCAGGACACTCCACTGTGCTGTGCCACAGCTGCGGGATGGGCAAGGCCATGGCCTGCCTGGCACAGAAACATGCACTGCAGGGTCACAGGCACAAAAACATGCACTGAGGGGTCACAGGCACAATGCCACTGTCTCCTCCCTCCTCCAGGCGCAGACTCAGCCGGCTCTACACCAACAGGGGGGCTGAAAGAGTAAGGCAATAAAGGTAAAACAACGTGGCGCTTCACCATCATCCCTATTTTTCATCACCCAATTCCAAAGGTATTATCTTGAACATGTCAATCCCATGCGAAGGTTTACAGACTGCAAACAATCATACTTCAAGGAACACAACAGTTATGCACTTTGCTGGTGTGATATAAATTAGCAGTTTCCCACTCTTCATTGCCACAATAAATCCACACAGAAAGAACTGTTGGTATATACAACAACATCAAAGAGCCTGGAATAGAAATAGTGAATTGCAGTTATAAAAATAAATTTCTATGAAGAAGAGAGAAGTGAAAAGGAGACGAATGTTCTAATCTTACCTTCATCATAATCTTATTAGCATTTCTCAGTGAGTAGTTCAAGTATCAGTCTATACTCTTATGAATCTGTCTCATAAATATGTCAAGTGCAAAGTATAGTTATTTTAATAGTCTGTGTTGGTGGGCCATCATGGATTTAATTAAGAGACAACTAGTGTATGAAATATGACACAAAAGCACCAAACTAAATGGAGAAATGTTTTACTGCAGATTTAAATCAGGGACACAGAAGTAATGATGATCTGGCCTTACAAACCTACCTACATTTAATTAATGCAGACCAGCACAGACCTGTTCATATAGGGAAAAAAAAAGAGGCATTAGGCATTTGCATTATCTCCAACAGCATTATGTTATTCATAAATGTGTGTTGGTTTGTGGCACTTAAATTAATTTTCAAAAGCTGGAAATGCAACTCCAATAAAAATTAGAAAAATGCTACTTTCAGCTATCCGTTTTTCCAAAATGAAGCCTTTATTATGCTTCCTGCCTTATTTTGAAGGGTCTCAGAATGCTCAAATCATTATGTTACAAAATTGCCAATATCCCTCTAACATTGCAATGAAAACTGTTATTTTCCACCCAAATCTGCTCTTTCTCCATCTTTCTCCATCTTTTCAAAAAATGAGGGCATGCACAGCACTGTGAGTATGCAGGATTAGATGTTTGAGCACTGCACAATCCTTCCTGCTATCATTTTGGTGCACTGCTTTGACTTGATAGGAGATTTGGCAAGATACACTGAGCATACATTTTCACGTTTAAATTCCTTAAATTCCTACTTACGAGTTTAACACTATTTTAGAAAGAAAGAATCCAATAATTCCATGAAACTATTCCAGTATCTCGAACTGATATTGCAGAATCATTGACTGCCAACAACATCAGTTGCACTGAAGTTGAAAGCAAGACTTACTATTGATTTGTAAGGGCACAGAAGCAGACTGTGAGAATAAACACTTAAGAATATGCCTGTCTGGCTGTAAGAATTGATGCCTGGGTCAACTACAGGAACCATATTTACACATGATTTTCATGTCTAAGACTTTGCTTTTTATTAACCTGATCCAACGGGTAGTAGCTACTTCCTGTTAACTTTTATCAATTCAAGTGGCTTCCAGTCATTTAGAATAGAACAACCTTTAATTGGTTGGTTGGTCTAACAGGCAGTTAAAGTATTCAGAGATTTTATTAACCTTTTATTACTAAAGGAGAAGAAAAGACAGTAGCCAGAAAGCATCATTAAGTGAACTTAGTCCTCATTTTCAGAAAACCACAGAGCTGTGGACTCTAGGTGCTCTCCAAACACCATAATTTGGACTGCCAAGAATGTAACAAAAACTGTAAATTGACACAAAAATGAAAGTACTTGGAAGAAATAAATTCCTAACTACTTTTATTTTTTGGTGAAGAAAACATCAAAGGTTTGCAACTCAGCCTGGAAGGCAAAAATGGATAAAAGGATAGTGCCTATAGTTTCAAAATATTTTTCTCTTTAATGAACAGTTGAAAATATCCATAAATCTCTTCCAGTATCACTGTATTTGAAAAGCAGTCAAGTCTTTTGTGCCTGACATGTTTATAGTAAATCTATTATCATCTGTCGTGTTTGCATAAATTGTCCAAAAGTTCATCCTGTCTTGGCTGTCTTTCAGTATTCATTAGTATTGAAGTAATTTTTGGAGTAAATGAAGGGGAAAAATGCCCAGAAATTGAGATAATGCATAGAAAGAACGAGACTTCATGTAACTAACAAGAACAAACAGAGCTTTATTCGGCTAAATTCACAGAAATTTGTTTTTTATTGAACTAACCAGTATGTAAGTGTGTAATAAATAACCACAGACAATCAGGATGAAATTCTAAATAATATATTATATGGTAGTAATATAGTCCCAAACAGGTATTTATATGGACACCTAACTAATCAAATAGCTCTTGTCACAGGTCTGCTGTGAGCCATCACCTGGATTTAGCCTACCTTTGTACCTTCCTCTGATAGCAAGAATTACGGTGCAGAAACTCAATGTGAGTCCCGATCTTTCACCTTCTTCCTCAAGTAAGAAGACAAATATAACAAAAATGGAAAAAATAGCACCGACAAAGAACTGCCATGGGGGCACAGCCTGAAACATGGGACTGGCTGAAGCTCCTGTCTGAGGAGAGGCACTGCACAGCTGAGGGCCTCGCCTTCTCCTGGAACAGAGGGTTCAGGTGCCTCCAGCCCCCAGAGCTTGTCCTGGCTGAGCCATCTGCTCCATCCGGGATGTTCCCCAGCACCCACAACCCGCCTGTTTCCTCTCCCAGCCTCAGGGTGGGAAGTGTCCCCATGGCCCTGCCTTGCAGTGCTTGGCTGTGCCGTGGGTGTTTGCAGGAGGTAGCATGAGCACTGCAGGGAGAAAGGAACAAACAGCTTCCAACTTCTCAACAAACACTATTCAAGAGCTTCCTCTCAGGAATAATTAGTGGCACTTTGGGTGGCATTGTAACTGGAGCACCTAAACACCGTTAAGGTTCCTTGTAGCACAAGGTAGTGACTTGATAAAAAGGGTTGAAAATCAAGGACATAATTTTGCTGAGTTACTCAAGTAACAAAGAGTTGAATAGCTAAGAAATAACTGTACTGCCTCCCTGCAACCAAAGAAACAAGGAAATCCAGAGCTTTCCAGTCTAGACTCCCACAGAATAAAACCTGAAGATGTGCAGGAAGAAATTTACCCTGATCTACACTCTACACTATGTGTTCATTAGATTTTAAAATAATAGCCCACTATATCTCTTAGCCTCAGGGCATGGTTTCTTGTGATTTCCATTAAAAGTCTTGTTGACAGCAGAGTTTGTTCAATGCAATGTGAACATAACAATGGTTTTACAGAGTTTTACAGAGTAACTTACATTCACAGAAAGCTCCCCACACCTCTGTATCAAAAACAATTTGCAGAATTAAATATTTAACAAACAAGTTTGAGATTTGCAGTGATTAAATTAGTGAGATAATTAGCAAGATATTTAAGGTTAATGTTTACAAGTAGGTTAATTATATCCTTTCCCAAATCTCTGTTTTCATTTCGTTTGACACATGTTGCAATAACAGTGAAAGTGAGGCCACGCTTGCAGAGGTGGCAGGCAAGGCAGCATGTGTCACCAAAGGTGACTGAATGCACACTTCTGTGGGAACTTTTCTCCAATATACAGTCTTAGAGCTTTATGTTCTTCATGTCTCAGCAATTCTCCATCTTTTAGGGTGAATTCCTTCGAATACCACTTCAGATCTGTATAAAGAAACATTTTCTACAGGACTTGTGGGATTTCGTAGCTTCAAGGCTTCATACAGCTCTCTGATGTTAATTACAAAAGTGACAGCGTTTAATGCTCTGTACTGAATTTAGTCTACATGAACAGTTCCTGTGTACAAGATTGCAGACCCAAGGCAATGTAGAGAGCTGAAATTGCCTCTGATTGGATGTCGATGAGGTTACTTCACATTTACTGTAATGAAATTAAGAACAGAATCTGCTACAATGATCAGCAGGATGGTTGTAGAGAATCAAGAAGGGAATCATGTGCTACAATAAAGTTTTAAAAAAAGTCTTTAGCAGTTTTTTGTACAGAGGCAACAGGACATGACATCTGGATTAACTTACATAAAGCTATTCTGAAAACATGTCAAGTCACCGTGGCCATGGGCTCTGAGAAAACAGGGAGCACAGCCATGCATGCAGTGCGGTGCTGCCCGGCCCTGAGCTCAGCCACAAGCTAGTGCTGTTGAAGGGAAAGGTGCTGAAGTTTTCCAGTAGCAGAACAAACATTTTTTAAGCATCTGAACACTGTTCCCTCTTCTGCCTGACAGAGATGGTACATCTGTTGTCTTCTCAGCACACCAGAGCCCAGGACCAAACTTCCCTGATGGGACTAAAATCCTGCATATGGGAAAATCAAAATTTCCACTTCTAAAACAAGGGAAGTCGAGACCCAGATATTGTCTAACATTACAACATTTGATATTCAGACCTTATTTAGACAGCATGTGTGATTTGTAACCATTACATCTGCCCCAGCACATTTTAAAAGGTTTCTCCTTTGTAAACATAAAACATGTAGTCTGCTGAAGGCCTCCCAGTCCAGCCGCCCTCCTCCAGCCACAGGCAGCCTTGGAAAAAGTTCATTTTTCATTCATTGCCAATTTCTGATTCTTCCATATGAAAAGACAGCTGCATTTCCCATAGGGTCAAGGCTGCTGGGGAGCCTGTTCTCATGAGCCGTGGGATCCTGTCCTGCCCCAGTCCCTTGGAGTGAGCATTGTTGGCTGTCACTGCACAGCAAGGGTGGCTCCTGGAGAGGCTGTGCTACTTCTCATTCTAACACAGCTCCAGCGCTCCCATCCCCTGGAATAGAGCCCATTTCTCCCCAGGAGGAGGGTGTTATCTGGCTGTTAACTGACATCTGCTTTCCCTCATGTGGACTCATGGCCCAGCCTTCCCTTGGGAGAAGCACAGGCCAGGCTGCCAGGCCCAGCCTGCCCAGCACCTCCATCCCTCCCCTCGACTGTGGGGTCATAAAGCTGTTACTGGGAAAGCAAAACACACTCACCATGCCCCAGGGGAGGAGGGAAGCCAGGACTGTGGGGGACAACTGAAGAAAATGGTTTGTGTAAAATTTTCTCCAGCTACCATTTTACTGAGAAAAAGGATGGATCCAGAAGTCTTATCCCTGTCTAGGGAGGATGTGCTTTTCTATACCTCTGCAACTATAGAAATCAACCTTCTGAGCAAAAGGAGTCACCTTTTAAACTAGAGTGAGCCACAGCAGTTGGTTCTTGGGTTCTGCATTCTAAGAAACTCACTGCCCTATGCTGAAACTTTAATTGTTTTCTGAATTTTTTAAGCTGCAATATTTTACTCAATGTTGTTTTGTTTGGTTTTAGGTTTTTTTTGTTTGTTTTATTCTAGTATGGTGCTGTTATTTGATATATTATTTGATCATTTTGCCACACCATTACAAAACATTAACGTGCCCATGCCTGCTGGACACTGCTGATAAGGAGGCTCACAAGACAGGAGCTGGTGCAAATCAGTCTCTGTCCTTTTGAAAAATTAGTTGAAGTAATTTCACATTTTTACTTTCCCAAAGAGACACTGCAACCATTTCTCTTCCTTTCTTATTTATTGTTCAAACCACTGCAATGTAAACATATACTTCTCTATCCTACATCCCTATTACAGCAGACAAGCCCTCCCCAGTAGTATTTCAGGGGCAAGCAAGGAGGTGGAGATGCTCTGGGCTGCACTGCATTTGCACAAGTGACTGCTGTGAGTATACATGCAAGTAGAGCAACTGATTTTTGAAAGGCAGTTAGATACCCAACCAGTAATTGTGTGCACAATTACTGTGATTACACATGTAATCACGGTCATTGTGCTTTTAAATGATGCATATGCTATTCTAAAAATTCACTGCTGTATTACTAAAATTAATGGGAGCTTTGCCATCAATTTAAACTGATGGAGGATCAAACACTATGCATTGTGGCAGTATCCAAGATATATCCAAGAGCAAATGCAATTTTTGCAACCCAAATGCTAAATTCTCAGTGTATTGAAACAGTAAAAGAGGGATGGAGACATAGTTTTTTAGCATATCCAGGTATATATTCATTATGCATTCATTAATAAATGAATAGAGTTCTGGATTTGATTCAAACTACACTGACATTAAGAGAAAACCAGGGCTCTGGATCAAGGCTTCTTTCCTTAATGTTTCCAATTAGCTCAGGTTATAGAGCTGTGCATGCATTTGTTCATGACAAAATCTTTGGCTTTTGACTGCCTTGTCTTTCAAGAGTTAAACAAGATTTTGCAGTGAAGATGCTCTGCAATACAGTAGGTATAGTGATATGTGGTATTTCACATCTAGTCTTTGTCCATGTTCTAACAATGTGCATTAAATGTGTTACTATTGTCTCTTTTTCCGATTAGTTTACAGCCCTGTAGTTCCAGCTGTTTTATTCTGAAACTCTAAAACCCTGTCACTAGGGAGTTCTGTGTAATTGCCCATAATATGCACCACATTATCCATTTCAGGAACTGTGCTGAAAGACAGCAGCAATAAGGGGTTTTCTAAAGGCAGTCTGGTTTACACTAATGGATCTAACAGGAAGGAAATGCAATTTGAAAGAAGCTGATGCATATGTTCTATTGTTGAATATAATGTTTGATTTAATTATTAACTGTCTGTGATGGAAAGTCAGATCCTGCTCCATTCTGCTTACAGTTTGGTACTCTGCTACCAGTAAAAACAGACGAGATTCAGTCTTAGGATTTAAGAGTTCTTTGTAAAGTACTGACATTTAATTGTGCTTTTATAAAATATCAGCTGAGGAACTTCAATTGCACACTTCTTCCATGCAGACTGGCTTCCTTTTATCAAGCTAAATATACAATATAGAAGCCAACTCTCTTTCATTTTCCCTTGCATAAATCACGAGAGTCTCAAAGTTAACAATCTGCTGTAATTATTTAAATAAATATGATCCAAATTGAGTTCATATTCACTGCTGTTCATGACCTATTCATTTTTATTTTATTTTACTTTCATGTCATACACATAGCACTGCAGTCAATCTACTGTATCACTGAGGACATTCACAATGGACCCAAGTGAATTTTTAGGAAGGAGTTAAAATGTGCTGGCATGACTATACCTATCCTTCTTTTATCAGGGACAGAGGATTTGGCAGCTCATTTCAGTCCAATTCTATAATTGGTGTTTTGTGATGTCTAGTAAATTGTTGCATTGTGTTACAAAGGTCCCTAATTCCATGGGTGGGTGTTAACATGCTGTAAGGAATGAATTCATTATGGAGAACTCTTACCTGAAATTCCATTATCCTTTCCTCACCATGGTGACTCCTATCAAACTCATTCATATAACGTAATCTGGAAAGAAATACGTACTGATGCTAAATGGCTGTATTTTCAGAGGAGCTTAAAGGTAAAAAATCACAGCTCTTCTGCATGATTCAGACAAAAACAGTAGTTTAACAGCACTAGTAAACAAAATAATTGAGCAGTGTAATTTCAGTTTTGTATTTTGTATCTGTCTGGTGAGATTATTGTCTTTGAAACTATCTTAAACAGATGCTGAACCGCAGCTGAAATTAAACAATAGTAAGGATATTTGGAGTGCATCCAGAATGCAGCTTTTCTTAAACGTACCTTTCTACAAGTAGTGCACACAGCATTAGCTCTGTGGGATGCACCTTACTTTGCAAGCTCCAAAGAGATTGGTTACTTCTGTCAGGAGGGTAAGAGAAAGAAATTAAGTTCCTAGGAAATACAGCACCACGCCTCCGATCTCTAATTGATTTGGACATCTTAAGAAAAAATAGAGACCCCTTCCCTGGCATATTTGCATTCTTGGTGTCAGTCAGTAAACTTCAGGCAAAGAGTATAGAAGAGCCACTATAGCAAAATCCATCTCACATTTATCTGGAGAGTTGTGCTTGTAATCTGTTCTCTGTTGTAAGGATCTGAGAGGATTTTTTGAAAATCTCAAACATTTTGAATATTTTATTTTAGAGAAATACCTAAGAGCTTAGATCAAAATATATCCAGACAGCTTTAGCCCATGGCTCCCATCAGAGCAGATTTTTGCTGGGTCTTTCCTGGGTCAAGAACATCCTAAAACCAATCTTTCATAGGCTGTTTCAGGACACCAGAAAAGGACTTCTGAAAAGCCTTGCCAGAAACCAACAAATGCTAAGATGCCCAGCTTCTTTCAAAAAGTTAACAACAAACTGGCAAAACAGGTACGAGCTGAGGTCAGCTCTCATTTTGTCTACAGTTTTCCCTTTGTTACACTGTTATTCCTACTCCCAATTAAAAGTTTATTGAAGCACTTTGCATACTCTAGTGTATTGAAGAAGCAATTGTTGGAGTGAAAAGGAAAACTGTCAGTTCTGAAAATAGCTTGGACTACTCATGTGTCATTCTCAGAGTATGCTGAAATATCCAGAAAAACGTGGCTCACACTGAGGATTGCATCAGATACCGACACATGTATAAGCAACTCTCTCCCCACTTTCTCCTCCTGAGGCTCATTTTTACAATACACATGGTTAGAACTAAGCTGTGCTTTCTGCCATTGGAATAAACTACAATGGAGCAAAGCAGAAAGGAAGTTTATTCCCCATGCACGTGTAGGATCTGCCTGCAGAGCTCAGTGTGAGAATTAACAGCAGACATGTGTAACCAGCACACTGCAGGGGAGGAGGGAAACAGCCTGGTTCATTTTCTTGAATCCCATGACCACACCTCAGGTAAAGCTATGTATGTGCTGAGTGTCAAATCATTTGGAGCTGACAAACATGAGGCTCTTGCACAGGTCCTGGGAGCTCATCCTCCTGTCTCAGCCATGCCAGAATCCATCCGGCCTGAGCATCCCCAGTGCACCCCCAACACACCTGTGTGACCAATCCACCCACACATTCCCTTCTTCCCTTCTCAACATGCAGCACCCTGCACTATTCATGCTTTGTCTCCATCCCAAACACAGCCAGCTCTGTGTTTGCTGGCTGAGGCATGTCCAAGAGGGGGATTGAAAAGGGTCTCAGTGGCTACACACAACAGCAATGGAATAAGGTAATTCACAGGGAGACAGAACTGAACTCACGCAGGTGTTTCTCCATGTCTGCCGTGACTCCTCTAGGCAGCAAAACAGGTGAGTTTGCTGCATGCTAATCAGGAAAAAAAAATCTGAAATATGCATCTGCACATGAGCATCTGTGCAGAGTTTCTCCAAACCAGTTCTCAAGTGCATTTTTTTCCCTGTATGGGCCTCTTCTGTACTTTGTTGTGCCAAGAGGCTTATTTTGTATAGGTGGAGAGACCCCTATCCACCAGTCATCAGGGAGTGCTATTAATATGCAACATCTTGAATGCATGAGCTGAATGACAAGCTGGCAGTGTTTGAGAATGTGTGGTCCAAGTTTATGTCTCTCCCTGAAGAGGCGAAAAGCCCCTTCCCGAACTCTCTGCCAAACTGTGCAAGAGATGAAAGAAAGGAGAATGGGCAACCTATTTTTTTGCTTCTCTCTTCCTAGTACCTTGACACCATCGTTTCCTTCCCCTGGCCACAGTTAATGTGAATGGCTGATTTCAAACAGTTTGCTACTGAGTTTCAATGTTGAAACAGAGCAGGACAACAGAGTGGTTAAATTTTTTTTTGAAAACACGCTTGTAGAAGAAATCTGGAACATTTATTAGAGTTTTTTATACAAAATTTGTCTTTTGGATTCATGCGTCCGTCTCTATCCTCTCTCTGAAATGTCCCAACAATAGTGAGTTAAATTGAGGTCCTGAATTTTAGGCATTTTTGCACTTTGCTTTTGGTCACATAGTGTCACCATGCAAGGCTCAACTCAGTGAGTTTTTAAGCCTGGAAAAACCTGCTGAGTGTTTTATGTGCCTGAGTAGCGAGAAAAGATACCAGCATGTCTTGTTATGGATTAGCTGCAGTTTGATCTAGGAAGAATAAATGGGTGTTTCTTACACTCCTCACCAAGAAAATGGGGAAGGATGCAGAGGGAAGTGGAGGAGTTAGTCACCATCCCTGGCCTCTAAACCAGCCTGTGGTTGTTCCCAGACATTCAGTAGGGCTCAGGAGCTGGACTCTGCTTGTGCAATTTAGCTGCATCTACTGAGATGTTCACCTAGGTCCTCCTGCACACGAAATGTGCTGGATGCTGTTGTGACATAACGTAACCTAAGGTAACGTAACGTAACAACATAACCATGCTGTGGTTTGTTTGCAGCACTGGTGCCTCGAACACATACCTTTGGCCCTCACCAGCTGTTCAGCTTTGGGGTGTTCAGAAAGAATTAGGGAAATAAAGGCCCACAGATTAAAAATTTGCTTCAGAGTCTTGTGATGGAAGAACCAGAAGTACCCAGACAGGCCCATGTGTGTCCATGTAGTCTAGGTGCAATGTCCACTGTGTGAGGAGAATGGAAACAAGCCCACCCCAGAGACCTTTCCTTGGTACAGTCACTCCCACTGAGTCCATGTGGTCAAACAAGAAGCTGGTTTTACAACTCTCCATGGCAGTGCCGAGTTAGGACCTGGTTTTGCTGTACTCAATCCCAGCTGGTTGGGGCCAAGCCATGAGTTTCAGACCAGCATCTCCCCAGCAGTATCCTTGCTATAGCCTGGCCTGATCAGCAAACAGCTCCACCCCAGCCTCCATGCAGAGCAATAACAGGAACAGCAAACTGGGCTTTTCAGACACCAGCTGTTTCCCTGGCATCACTGTCTCCCTCTCTGCATGTGCCTTTGTCATTCCCTGAATCTCTGCCCACTGCACAACTCTTGGAATCAGTTAAAATGACTTTTGGGATATTTTCCTCTTGCCTTGAAGGACTCATGTGCTTTGTTTTTCCCTCAGTCCCAGCAGAACATAGAAAATGGTCTACACGGAAAATGTGAAAGACGGTTTCCATGTAAATTGAAGGTAATGTCAGCCAAAGTAATTTGTTCATTTAACATCTATAAATAATTTTGTATTCCACATTTACAAATTTATATTCTTTCTTGTGGGGAATCTATTTTCTCCATATTCAATTCATTTTTTAACTGCTCCAACCATTTTTCGCCATTCCATAAAGCAGGTTCATTTACAAATTATGCTTATCAATCACAAGGGAAATTACATATTTTATTCCTTATTATGAGATTGAAGTTATATCCCTTTTTTGGTAAGATTATGTAGTACCTTACCAAAAATTCTTTTTGCTTCAGGGAACAGGGGAAAGTAGGGAAGGTCAGACAAACGCTACCAAAGGAGTAAAATTACTAGCTACAATTATCAGCTTGATCAAAAAACAGTTACAGTTTGCAGAGTGATGTAGAACAAGTACAAACACATATTTTTATAATGTTGTGACCTTCCTTAAAATTCTGTCCTGCAAATGTGTTAAAACGTATGTGAGTTATTAAGAATCCCATAAAATAGACAATGTAATGCAGAAGGAGCTAGCAACAAACTCGCATTGATACTTTAAATCTGGGAAATACGGATTTTTATCAGCTTGCCCTCAGAAAGAGTGAAGAGATTTTCCAGGATAAGAGACACCTGAGTAATTTAAACTTTCAGGCTGACGTATCTCTGTTGTCGAGTGCATGTAACCTCCCTGAGATCACAGACAGGTGCTAGGCACAGGTCTTCCACAGAAGAGAAAATCAAAGCTTTGACTCATACATTCAAGGGCTTCTCACTGAGAGACAAGTGAAATAATTTTAAACAAAATTCTAGGTATTGAATAAACACCACAGCAGCACGGATGGCGGCAGCAGAAGCTGGGCTGTACCTGGGCTGTTCCCCAGCTCTGGCCCTGGCTTTGCATAGTGCTGTGTCTGGGATTGGGGCAATTCCTGCTGTGGCAGAGCAGGCATGGGAGTGTCCCCACAAGCAGATGAGCCACCTCCTGTGGCAGGCAGCACCAACCTCTACCCACTAGAGAGGCAATGCCTGCACTATCAAGCATCCTTTCTCCGGGCACACTGTGGTGTTTTCTAGTTGCAACACCTCTGTGTATGGGCAATATCCTTACAAACATCCCGTTCCTTCTATGAGCCATGGTGGCTTTACACCAGCAAGCTGCAGTGGAGAGAAAACATCTTCTCAGAGTTAAAACACACCATCTCAGCCTCCTGCTCAACTGCCCCCCTGCAAACACCACACACATCTAGACTAGGGACTATTTTAATGACACCAGATAGACTCCACTTACCCTGCTGAGGCTATCCTCTGATGCCAATACAGTGGTGAATAACTTCCCCCTACACTGTCAGCAAGACAGATGTGGATTTCTTCAAAATAATAGAGATCTGAAAATAAAAGGATATTGACTCAGGCCATCTTTTCAATCACAAGAAAGAACAGTCCAACAGGTATAACATAAAGGGAATTTGTAACAAAATGTGCTTTTGTTTCTGAAGACCAGCAGATATACATGGTTTTAATGTTTGTTGGATGGACTATGAACTTCTAAGCATTTCCTCTGAGACAAAATTATTTTGCTGGAGACAAGCAAGACCAAGAGAACAAGCTCTCCACTGGACCAAAAAAAAATCATTTAACCAACAACTTCATTAGCACCTTAGAAGGGCAGAAGCAAGGAAAATCTGAGGAATGTGCTATGCAGCTGAACTGAGCTTGGCAAGCACCTGGTACCGGTCACCTTGCACAGATCCCTCAGCCACTACTGGCACTCATGTATTGCCCAGGTTCCTGATACCTGGTTGTCTTGAGATGCTACTGACACAAAAGCCTCCACCATTTGGATCTTGCTGTGTTGCCCCTCATTCACAGTAGGAAGGATGCTGCCAGCCTTGGGCATGCCGCTCCATGCTGCCGAGTAACCCCAGATCCTACGGCCAGCAGGCACTTCCTATTATAATGCACAGGGAGGCAGCCCAGGGTCTCACAGCACAGGGCTGCACAGACAGACCCATGGCATGGGACACTACACAGCCTTTATATTAAACAGAGCTTCAAAGCTGCAAAAATATTAACAGATACCAAAAAATAGAAGCATAAAGGTCCTTTAATAGCCCTATGCTGCTCTTGCCATGAGCTCAAGCGCTTATTGAGGAAGTGACCTTTACAAAATTATTGTTTATGATCTCTCCGTGTGTGCCAGTATAGGCACAAAGAGTATTCCAATTTATTTAAAAGGTTACATATCAAAACTGAATATGCAGTACAACTGTGTTATCACACTGCATAGCTTTTACACAGGAAATCCAATCCTTGAGTATGACTTCCAGGCACTGGGGCCAGATTCTCTCACTATTCAAATTAGAGATGAAGAAGCAATATGTAACAAAATAATTTATTCATCCTTTGTTTCTTGTTTTTAAATTATCTAAAAATCACTCAGAAAACACCCCAAATAATCCCTGGCTTTAAATTACTCACAAATTTCTTTCAATAAAAAGCATTTCAGCTTGCAAAATATTTGAACATGGGATTCAAGATACTCAATACCTTTGCAAGCCAAGGCTGGTCAAGCTGAAAAATTTTGTTGTCTCACTTTCAGAACCTGATTCAATTTCTTTTGAGTTGCATTAACCTCTTATGGTACCTCATGCATCATAAACAATCTCCCCCCGCCCTGGCTGCTTGTTAGAGGCACTGGCTGTGCCTGCTGAGGGAGACTGACCCCGCACTTCCTGTTACCTGCCCTCAAGCTGGCTCTAGTAACTAGGTGGGAAACCACTCCCCTGCTCCGAGGGAATACCTGTGTGGGGATATTTCCTTGCTGCACCAGTAAGAAACTGCCCTGAATTAGCCATAGGGAATATGCCTTTCAGTTGCCAAGGTAAAACATGAAATCAGGACACATTTAGCCCAGCAAAATAAGTGGTTCCACTCTTGTGCACAACAATGGATGAACTCCCAAAATAAAAACTAAACCAAAATTAAAAAGTGCATTCCTAGACTGCAGTTATCAATAAGGACCTCTCCTCCCCTGCAAGATCAGCAGCACAGGGGGCTGCCAAGTCCAGCTGCAAACCTCGCTCAGGCTGTTCCCCCTGAGCAGCCCCTTGTCCTTGTTCCAGGTGGGTGAGCTCACCTGCCTGGGCTGGCCCATGGGCTCCTGTGTTCACCTCCACAAGCTGCCAGTGGCTTCTCCTCTGAGCCTCCCCACGCATCGCAGCTCTAGCCAGAACTGATCCTACTACATCTATGGAGGGGTCAAGCACCCTTCCTGCTTCTCCTTGTTTCTAGGAACACAAAAGTACCTGTGCCAATCAGGCCTACACCCTGTCCTCCCAACTCACCTGCTGATGTTGGTTTCTTTTCCTGGTATGGAACACTTGCCAAAATGTCATTTCTATTGTGTTCCTTAGCAAGAATATTGTTTTCAGCTTCAGTTCTTCCTGCAAGTCACAGCAGGCTCTAGATTACATTTAAACTGGATACACCATGAGAACATTTTTTTACAAGCATCTTATTAGATCTAGAACTTCTTATGTGAAGTCAGCTTCTAGTTGAAATCACACATCCCATTTGGGAGCTCCAATGAGAGTCATTGCACGTATACCACTTTTTCTAAGCTACCCCAAACTATCAGCCATTGCAATCTATCACGATTCTTGTCTTCAATGGTTTAAAATCCAAATAACCACTTTCCTAAAATTATTCTCCTTGGACATAGTCACTGAACTTGCCTGTGGTCATGTCCTGATGGCACAAATGAGGAGAAATTGGGCTTTAAGATTTACTTCATGCTGAAGTAAAACATTCAATATATTTTAAAAAATTCCTCAAATGGAAATTTGAAACCTGCACAGTTTCTTATTTTCTTTTATATTCTTATTTGTTTCTGCTTCTTGATGAATCCTGCAATTCACAAGGCAAAGGTTTTCCAGTGTTCCATCCAGCTAAAACCTTCCTGGAGGCCTTCAAATATGCAGTCCCACAGAACAGATCACAAATATCAGGCAGCATGATGTAAAATCCAAATCTCACAATTAAATATATCACTGAAAAATTACTTTCTGCAAGTATATGAAATATCTAATTGAAAATTTGCTTTTGCAAATATTCATGAAAGTTAATTTCAAGTGCATGTATGCTCATAGAGAGCAAATTCACAAAGTCATAGGCATGATCAATTTGGAGTTAATTTCTGAATTTAAATGAATATTCATAGACATTTTCAACTATTCGTTTAACTTCAATACAGACTCATCAGCACTCATTTGCACCTAGTTTTTATTAGTGCAAATCAGGATTAAAAACACTGAAATCAAAAGTTGAGCATGTCTGAAAAATCCTTAAAAATCACAATTAAACCAGCCTTTCTTATCTTCAGAATGGAATAAATCTAGCTTTCTTTTTCTAGCTTCCTTTTCTATCAAAATTTGAGAATGATTTGTTAACTTTTGAAGTTATTGTTCTGCTGTCAGCTAAAGCTATTTATATGCTTTGATACTAAACATTCCTTTACATAATGGTGTCTCTTCCTCCCAATTCCTTAAAAATTACTCATCTGCAATACTTTCTTCCCCATTTCCTTGGATTCAGTTTAAATGAAGTTTATGAAACTCTCATAAAATTATCTATTTCAGGCTTATTTCAAATGCTACCAAGTTGAATATTAAAAATTCTTCCACTTATGAAAAATTTAACAGTATCAAGAAAAAGGAGGAATATAATTTAGACAGTAAACTTAAGCAATGGGAGGTCAATGAGTTATTGAACCATTTTCCTGAAGAACAGCAATAGTCACACTTAGGTTATTTACATTTTTTGTGTTCTCATATGACTGAAGAATTTGTGGGATATGATAATACAATAAAATTGCATTGGCTGAAAAGCTTTAGTCATGGAACCTTTTTTTCACATCTTGTGATTTATTCTTTCTCAGTTTGAAGAGAATTCAGCAGTTTCTCATTTTATTTGTCTCCAAATTTATCTGGAAATGCTGGGATGACCTCTGAAGCTGTTTAGAAAGATGGGACTACATTAAAGGTCATATTTTCAAAGATATCCTAGGCGATTTAGAAGTATAAAGGTCTATTGTCCTATAGGATTCAAAATGTCCTAGTCACTTCTAGAAAGGGCATAAATCTGTGACTATTTGGCTCTTTTGACTGTCTCCCTAATATTTCTTCATTAGAGTGATGCACAATGACATACACTGAGTTGCATCACAACAGCTAACAAATTACATTAGAGCTAATCAAGTTTGTGTTCTATGATATCAAACATAAGCCTTTTCAGAAAATCCAACAATGAACATATTGCCCATCATTCTTGAAGAGTAACCAATCCTTTCTTCCTCCTTTCCCCTGGAAAGATGAAGAAGGGATGTAGAACAACATCTCTTAAGAAGAATGTCATGGCACCTTCTGGATGTCACAAATGCAATAATTGCAGTTATTGTTTGCATTTACATGGAGTTGATTGCTTCACTACAAAAGAATTTACTGGGAAGTATTTGCAAGAAATGACAAATCTGAAAAAAAAAAAAGAAAAAAAGGGTTCCCCCTCCCCTTTTATTTTTGAACCATTTTTCTTAGATTATCCTAACATCTAAAATCAATATTTTTCTTTATACTTATTTTCTTCAGAATCCAGCTTCTGGGCATGTTTTATACAAGGCAAAGTGAAAAGCTTAGCTTTGAAGTCACAGAAAACTCACTGGCCAAGTGTACCAACAATTCACAGAAATACACAAGAAGGCACAGAGGGGAGAACTGGTACAGATCAGAGACACTACCCAAGCTGCTGTATCAGTTCAGCTTCATTTATTAAAAGGAATTGACAAGATACTCTGTATTAGAGTCTTGGATATATTACTTACAGAACAACAGGTCAAACTTTATGAGAAATTTCTGTTGCTGCCTTTTGAGGATGCAAAGGTCCTACCGCAGGTGGATCATTTAGCTCCCCTGAGATAAGACATTCTTGTTCCATCCTCTTCACCTTTATTTCTTAGATGATATTCACTCTTGTGCAATAATCAGTAATTATCTACAGTGCTGAAAATACAAACGAAACATGACATTTCCTTAAATCCTTTCCTATTATTAGAATACTGAGACAGTCAATGCTAATTGATTAGCTAAGACATGTCTTAGTGAAGGAAACTGGTTTAATACAGGTTTTAATTTCAGTTGCAGAATTCTGCAGTATTCTTTCTCATTCAGCAGAAATAATTTTCATCCTTGTCCTCTTTGCTTTCTCGTTCACCAAACAGTCATTTATTCAACTCTGCAGTTGTGAAGATTGCAGTAGCTGTTAGTCTACATGAAGAAACTGTTCTAGGCACACCAAATAGATGATATGCAAATATACCATTATGATTCATATGTTTCTTTAGGCTAATTTATATTTTAATGAATTTGGTCATTGGGAATTGAAGTACTTTAGCTTCAGAAATAGAGCTTGTTGAAAACCTTTTGCTGAAATATATAATCATTGTTGAGATCCTTTGTTTAGTGAACCAACACTTCAATAAATAAGACAGAGATACAACTTTAGTATAATAATCCATAATTTGCTATATGAGAGATAGAGATAGCAGGGAAAGACATGCCCAGTGGGACAAGCTATTTCTGAGGTACAATGCAGTTACAAACCACAATCTGAAAATTACTCTAAAATCACTTTGCCATTGTTTTGTTGTAGGAGTAGCTTCTTTCAGGAGATAATTTAAAGTTATTAAATTAAAAGTTGTTAAATTTAAAGAAAGATGCCATCAAGATTGAATAGACAAGTTCTAGTCCTAATTGGGAAACACAGGAGTGGCTCACATGTTGGACAGAGGCAGGAACAGCCTGATGGGAACACTCATAAGGTGGAAGTGGTCAGTGTTGCAGCCTGGTGTCACCAAAGCTGATCTGAGGAAGATCACCTATACCAAAACTCCCACAGATCTGAAAGAACTGTAAAACGAGCACAGTTCTTACATGAGCATGCAACACAGCATTTTGGGGAGAAAATCCAGAACTCAGGTCGGTGAAGAGAATTCAGGCATTCACGAAATTGCTTTGGGAAGGGATGTAAGCCTTGTCCATGGTGGGTGTGACAATGACTAGCCAGTGCCTTCTGAATTTATACTGAACCTTAAAGGCATTCATTTTCCCTGAAAAAAAACACTGAATTTGAATTTTACCTAGGCTGGAAAAAGTCCAACATTTGCAAAATCTAGATTTCTATTGGCAACACTGAGCTATAGAAAATCTGAGCTTTTAAAGAAGTCCCTTGCACAACGGACATTTTGGAGATTGGTTCATTAGCTATGGATTACTGAGCTCACTGCTGCTGGAAAGCCTGTGCTGTTATGGTCAAGCCAGAGTCGTGTGTGGTGGCCGCTGTTGGCTCTTTAAATAGATTACTTCAGTTTGGATGGAAAGAACATGCAGATTCAAGATCACAATCAGGACGATAGGGAAAGACAGAATGAGATTAAGAGAGATATCACTAAAAAACCTCACACGCTGAAAACAATGGCAGTAAAATCACAATGACAGAACAATCATTTATGTCATACCAGTTTGAGAGAACATCGATTTAAAAGGTGTAATCAGATCCATTTATTGCAAGGACTAAAAATATGGAAACTGTGAAAGTGAATACAAATACATCCTTTGCTGTATTTTAAAGCAGTAGCATAGCTTTACCCAATTAGAATGAAATCCATCTTATAAGAAATATCTAATTAGATATGGTAAACTTATTTTATTTTAAAAGAAAGACATTGATGACTCCTAATTATACACATACATGTTCTCTAAGTAAATTACTTATTGTCTAAGTCATTACGCCCAATATGTCCTTATACAACAGTGGCATCTAGTGGCCAGCGGCCAGGCTCTGCTCCAGCTGAAAGAGGGAATGGTCCAACGCAGGAGTAATAACAAACACCACCGGGTTTTTGTTTGTTTAATAGATCGCATTATTTCAGATAACAAAATACTTCATGGATTATTATGCTCATGTTAATTATAGGCCTTTCAGCATCCTAGCAGAAGGCACGAACCGGTTGATACTTGGACACTGGGAGAGGAAAGGGAAAGCCTATCTGCTGCCAGTCCAATGGAAACTAGAGCTCTGCCAGGTGCTTTCTGCCATGGTGGTGACATCGACACATCTAGTCTCTTTCTGTACCTCCAGATTTGTCCCCTGTAGTCCTTTTGGTCCAGGTTTATCACTCAAGTTGGAAGAATTTTTGCTGTCAGCTGGGAGTTGAGCAGGGAGCTGATCTGGTTGGTCCATGCTGACGCACAGCCCTGGTGGACCCTTGCGGGCAGCACTGGGAACAGGAGCCCCCAGGAGCCCCCAGCCACCCCCAGCACAACCGAGGCAACCCAGAGCCAGTCGTGCATTCCATGCACAGTCCACAACTCCTCACACCGAGCTGTTCTGCTCCTTGCCCTATGCCTCACCTGTAGGCAGGAAAGTCTTCTGCAAGCCCCTTTGCTTCCTGTTGGCCACACAATGGCACACTGGTAAGAATACAGCAGCATGTGCTGCCTTTGACTGCAGAGCTAGAGATGAAACACCCAGTGGAATAAATAATTACATTTTACAGACCTGCATCCTGGAAGTATTTGTAATTAATGAGAAACAGAAAAAAATGATGTGATGACAACATGCTGTAAAGCAATGCATCACCATGGCCCTGAATAACCTGCCATCAGCTGAGCACTGCATCTACCAGCAGATCTTATTTTATGAAAAATAAGAACTTTATATTCTAGAACTAACTGCAAGTTCTGGATAACAACATTGTGAGTATGCACTCTTGCTACAGATGCCTACCACAGGCTCCAGTGAAAGCCATGTTTTAAAAAGCACATGCTTCTGAGATCCAGTACTGACCTTAATGGTCAGACATGCAAACCCAAATAGTATTTATCATTTCCTCACTCTAACAGGCTACTTCTATTCCCAGAAAAGCCTTGGGGCTTTATATCAGAAGTCCTGACAAATAAGACATCATCAAATTGTCAGATTGGCAAGCTGTGATCATGGTTATCTGTGATAACCAAATAAAATTCAGATTCCACCTCAATTCACAGGAATGCAGTATTACTTCCGAGAGTCTACCAATTCAAACATATTCCTGGAAGATTTGAGCCCTTATTTCTTGACAAATAAATATAACAATTGAGATAATTAATCAAATTTGGAAGGTCTTTTTGGTGTGTTCTTGAAAAAAAAAATCACAGTACATTAAAAAAAGACATTTTCAGCATCAATTAATTACAACTAGTATTATCTTACATTTAATTTTTCCTGATCAATGACATTATAGAAAGACAGAAAATCTTGTGGAAATCAGTTGCTTTGTTAAGTTTTTTTGGAGGTAAAAGACAAGTCAAGGATTTCATGCGCCAAACCTGATCTCTAACCAGTCTGGGATTTTCCCAATTCCCTGCTGCTGGGTCCCACTTCCCCGCCTTTTCCTCTCAATCCAGCCATCCTGCAAAGGGCTGGACTAAGTCAGCATTCTTCGACTGGATTGTTCCAGTGATCAATAGAGAAAGGACAATGATTTATTTATAAAGCAGCAATGCAGCACTGCAAGAATTAGTTCTCTTCTGGAAACGTTTCCCATTTTACTACATAAAAGAATGCACAATAAACTTCAGCAGGAATTGCAGTGCAAACCACATTTTAACTGTACTCCTTCATTTGCTTCTTTTGGGGAAGTATTGTGTGGTTTTGTTGTTCAGCTGTTGGGTTTTTGGGGGTGGGCATAGGGGTGTGTTATTATTATTTATTTATTTAAAACTTGTTGTATATTGATTTAGCAAGGAACAGGTTAACAGCCGTATCAATTTTCTCACAGTGAGATGTACTGGTAGAAAAACAATTTTATAACTAAACAGAAATTACTGATCTATTGGCTAGTATGAGCTATTCTATTATACATGGATTATAGAGCTGATATCTATAAATAACTTAAGCAAGATCTGTATTTTAGATATGCTTCAACTAACATAAGCAGTATTTTTAAAAGCAAAAGGGCCACATCAGCAGTATAACATACACTAGAAACTGATATTTTGCATAGGAAATGGGATATATGTCTGGGAGTTCCTTATTATGTTGATTATTACATTTGGGAGAAAGAACGTTGAGTATTATTATGGCAGCTTGAGAAATAACAATATATCTGAATCTGCAAAAAATACAGCTCATAACAATCTGGGCACACACTCGGTGTTTCAGAAAAAGTAAATGTGATAGAAAGTATGTTTTACATTTTCAAAAAGAGATTTCCCCCCCCTTTTGGGTTGTATGTTTCTTCATAATCATCATTTTGCAATATAATGTCAGAATGAAGCACAAAAGAGAATTTTTTTCCAACAATTGGAATTGCCATGGCAACACCCCAGATCTCAGATAAAGTTTGGTCCTGTACTGATAGTCACATTAGCATTTGTTTTTGTGCTAAGCGCAATAATGCATGTGAAAAGCACCTCAGTCTTCTAGGTATGTATAAGAAGATGTAATTTGATTATTTCAGAAATGCCAACTATAAAATTTTGACAGCTCCATAGAAAGCTTCACCCTTAAAATTGCGGTTTTGAAATGACACAAATCATCTGAAGAAAACTAGGTATGGCTATCAATATTAAAAAAAGCAGTTGTTTGCATGTCTAGTCTCACTTATGCTGAATCTGAATAACTGTCCACTGTCCCCTTTCCAGCAGGTCTTAACTTTCCCAAACATATTGATCTTCAGTCTTTGAATTCACATACATGTATAAAGCAACTGATGAATTTAAGCAACACCTTCAAGCTACTAAAGAATCAAAGTATTTTTCCCAGACATATTTATAAGCATAATTTCCTTACGCTATTGTAAAGAATCAGTAGAAGATAAAGACAGACATTTCTTTTCTGACACACAAAAATCCTATCCAAACTATAAGGAAACTAAAAACCTTGAAATTACAAATATTCTATGCTGGCAAATCTACATATCTATAAAACACATACATATCAAATCACTTCAGATGTATTCAGGAGGCTTTTATTCTGTACCATTACTCTGCAGGCTTGTGGAACAACCCATCAGAAACAAAATACAGAGGGACAACCATGACCATTTGAGCTGAAACATTATTCCTTCCCAAGCAGAAAACAACAAAACCAGGATATACTTTCTATCAGAGTAGCATACAGTTCAGATTTCAATCACTGATTTTTTCACATACTGTAGAGCCAAATGCCGTGTTTCAAAAAAACACGATGGAAATATCTAGGAGATCACTATAACTGTTCCCAAATAAACTGGCTAACAAATAGACAGAGTGCCAAATCACTTACTATGAATTCTAACGGTTCTTATGACAAAATAAATAGTAGAGAATGCAAGACAAGACTGAAATTCTGTTGCAAAAATAAGATTTGAGTGTAAATCATTGGCAAATGTCATGAACCATAAAAACAAAGCAATACAAGTATGTGGTATTGGTATACTCAGGCAGGTACCACATACTCTGTAATAAATACAATAAAGAATCTACTATACAATGTTTCCAGCTGGAGAGGGAGTAACTCAAAGGCAAGATCTGTGTCTCCCTTCTCTTTAAGGGAAAGATAGGTAAACAACATTGGCTAGGAAAGGATCTTTCAGACGCCTGACATTAAACAAAGCAGTCATGCCTGTAATTGAAAAGATCCTAAATTCTAACATTTTGTGAGTATACAGGGTCTGCCTGAAATACATGCTGGTGTTTGAAGGGTTACTATTCTCCTGTTCATATTACAGATATAACTTCATGGATCCAGGATGACAGGCTTACCTCCTCAAATTAAAAATGTGACAAGCTGCAAGCTGTATTTAAGGGCAGAATAAGCTAATGACCAAAAGCACAAAGCTAAGAAAATAAAAAATAGTCAGATACTGCTGGCTGTTGTGGGGCTCAATTTCTAAGCACCCAGAAGAACTTTTAAGTCCCTGTTTACTTGCCCCAAGAGGTGTACATTAGAGGTGATACTCCTTACTGGGTATCTCAATACCGTCACACAGTAGCATCCTGCCCTGACACACAAGTCCTTAGAGTTAGGCAAAGAGTCCTTCACCACTCAAAAAAAGATCAAAAACCTCCACAGTTGCAAAATCCTTGGCAGATAAATTCTGCATGTACTGGATGGGGTCCTGAGAAGCCAGAAACAGATGCTGCACCACAGTCAACTTAAATGTGATTCCTTTTTAATATTTACGGTGGGATACTAGGGAAGAGAAAGGAACATTATGCTCCAATTCTTCAAGATTGCTCAACTTTTTTCTATCCTGCAGAACAGGCTGTGAGCTTTACAATCATCATTTGGGTTTACCTCTGCTTTAATGCACAAATTCTAAATTAAGAGATATTTGTTATGGAAAAGGCAAAACATTCTGTTAATGCACATCATATTGCACTCTCCGAAGCAAAATGTTTACTTTGTACAGGTAAAAACTGGGATGTTTTTGAAGACATAGGCATACTTTGAATCAGCTTTTCCATATTTAACATTGTTAAGCATTCCCTGTGATGTGAGGCAAAAAAATTAGTTGAGCTATGAAAATTCAGTATTTTGGAGATCATAAGCTGAAACAGAAAATTGGGAGGGAGATGGGAAGACAGACAGCAGTATGACTATATCACTGAGCATCTGTTTTTTCACACCTTCCCTTGCTGCCCTACAATTTTTCTATTAGCTCCTCTTTGAAGGGAGTAATACATAAGTAGCTGTGTCACTGGTAGCTCCATCTGCAAGCATGCAGTTGTGATTTGATTATGCAGTGTTGTGTTTTAATAGCCATTTGAAAGCATTACTGAACTATCCCATTGCACATTACGATGACTCTTGTACTAGTAACTAAAGATGTAGTCCCCAGGAAGTGTCATTTGTTTCAGTGGAGCACAGCTGCTCTAGAGGAAAAAGCCTGGGGCACCCGCAGCAGCGATGGGGAAGCAAAGGGAACCAGCAGCTTTGGTCTGATTTGAAACAGGATTCATCTCCTTTAAAGTATTTATTTGCAAACACCTTGCACAACATTCTTAGAGGAGAGGAGTCTCCATTTTATCTATTCTTAATTATTTTTTCATTCAGGTGTTTTGATTATTTTGCCAATCTTTTTCCATGCAAATATATCCCTTTTAAAAATGTCTACCAGCTCTTTCCTTAGCATCCAGTATGGGCATACATGGAAGTTACATACTGAAAAATGCATGCCCCTTTTCAACTTGTTCTTGAGCCCTAGTGGAGGAAAATCAGAAACCCTTTAAAAGGTCTTTCTTCCTATGCAAAAAATTCAGGGTTTTTTTTTTTTTCCATTTTAGAAAAACATTCTGAAATGACAGTTGGAAGCAGTAGTTTCTGAAACCATTTCAAGGAGGTTTACAACAGCCACTGTATATAGTTACAATTATTTCTGTAGAAAGGCACAAAAAGGACAAAAATAAAATTCAAGACAATTCCAAACTCCTCACATCTTCCTAAAAATTAGAACTACGTTTCTGATGACTCCTTATTTAGTAGGATGGGCTAGGAATCTACTTTTGATCCTGTCAAAGTTGTGTGTTGTGATATGGAACAGGTCACTTAATCTATATCTGCTGTTCTCTTTCTCCCTTCCTTAGCTGTCTAATTTATACAGTGAAATATCAGGACAGACTACAACACTGCTGGCGACACAGCACATAGAAAAATGAGGCATGATCTTTTAAATACAGTATTCATTATAACACTGGCACTGGAAATGCTTTACTCTTTTACAATGCAAATAAGCACATCTTAGTTATGGAGGTTACATATACAGATGTCACAAAAGCACATTTAAAGACAGGCAAATGTATTAAAAAACCCAGAAGAATCTGAATGAAGATTAAATTTAATGGGGTAGAACTCTGATCATGAAGGACACTTTCTGCACAGTGCATAATGGAGGGTACAGTGCATTCATTTATATTCCTCAAATGTGTACATTTTCAGTGTGTACAGTTTCAGTAATTAGAAAAGAAATTTGGATGTTAGAGTTTACATAAATAACAAAAACCTTCAAGATGCCTTTTTCTTTGATTTTTTTTCTTTTTATCTGCTTTATAATTTTTTAATTTCCTTTATGCGATCTCAAGATATTGAAGTCCAAATCACCTAGCTATATCACTGGCAAAATAAGTCATACGTCATGCTCAATTTTTAGAGTCATTAGCTATCTGTAGACATTGTCTTATGCAGTGGAGTTAAAAAACCTAAAGAGAGAAAGACAGAATATATGTGAGGGGAAAAAAGGCTTTGTGGGTGTTGATGGGAGTATATGGAAGAGACCAGCAAGAACAGTGGATAATGGAAGATTGCTAGTGCAGGTAGTGGGCTTATCTATATGACAAATTGATGAAGAATGAGGAGGAAAACTATGTTGATTTAATGCTGGCAATTTGAAGCATAGGCTGCACAGCTGTTTCAGACAGAAATACTAAGATAAATTCAGAAGCAACCCCTGCTCTGACAGATTAATAAAAGACCAGGAATTATTTGAGCTTCTTAGAGGAAGGGATCACTAAAGACCCCTTCAAATACCCAAGATATTGCACATAAGAATAGAAGAACAGCTCATCCAGCCTGTCTGTTATCAAGAACATGCTTTAAACTGGGAGTCAATCTTTTCTAGCAGACATGAAAAAATACATATTAGAAGTGAAAAAGTAAAGAATAAAGTGAACATCTGATATGGATACAATTTTAGGAAAAAAAGTCATTGGTAGAGCCTTCAAACAGGATACCTAAGAAAAGGCTTACCTAAAATAAATTTTTTAAAAAGCTGTACTGGGTCTTCTGTTTCAACTCATTTCTTAAAATCATTACTAGCAATAGGAACATTTATCCAGGTAAAGTGAAGATAAAGACCTTTTCACTTTGAAAGTAAGACAAACCAACTCCATGTAAACATTTTCACCAGTGCTTTAAACACACCTGTGAATGCTGAGCTCTCCATTGTCTGGTCAAATATGAAAGGCCACCTTTCCCTGGTTCTGCCAGGAGTGCACTACATGTCCTCACTGCTCGCTGCTAGCAGTGTAAGTCTACATAGTCATTATAAAACACATTTTAGTACATTTTACTGAACAGCCAGCCATGCTTCTTAGCTGGATTTCTGACAGTTTGATTTACTGGCATTTTTGTCCAGTTCTAGACAACCCAGAACTACCAGAAAATTTACACTGCATCAGCAGCTTTCCACTGCTCTCATCCAAAACCCTTTGGAAAAATTATATGGAATTATTTACAAACAAAAGGATCAGAACTGAGAGTTAGTTCTATGTTAGGAGAGAAGGTTCCTATGGAAGAATACTTAGGAAGTGTTAAGGCTGCAAGGTAGCATTAAAAAAAAGTTTTAAAAAGCCCAAAACCAAAAGTAAGTAGCTTTGGTATCCCTCCCCTCCTCCCTCAAAAGAAGGCAATATTCAGTGTGATGGCTCACTAATAAATTATTCACGGAAAGGTAGGGCTTTCTTTCCCAGAGGTTACAGCAATGTCAAGTGAAAACATGTCAGTCTGCCAAGAAACACCAATGGTGTGGAATATTTCTATGGAAGATGACACAATCACTCCACTAATGATGTGAGCTCTTTTGATGAGTGTATCTGAATTATATTCCTACAAAGGATGCCAGGCATTATCAATAATTTCATCTTTAATTTTGGGAAAATTTAAATTACAAGATCCTCTGAGCAAATTCTAAACCCAGGTTTTATTTTTAATTTATCAGCATTGCCTAAGCTTATTATTCATAAAAGAGTGCTCTTCCAGCACTCATTATAGAGTATAAGCACTCTAAGCAATAATTTTAATACAAAAATGACCTATGTTGAAAAAATGCCCACCACCACCTCATCTCAGTTCTGGAAAAAACTTCTCAAACCTAAGTTCAATGGACAGTCCTAACCTGTGGGGAAGATCACAGGTCACAAAATATAAGTAGCTTGCTCTCTGATATTTGGGCTAAGCATATTTTTCTTACAGTCCCAGTAGATATGTATGGCAGAGAAAATGTTGTATTTAGGATGCTTGTCAAGCTATTGGTTCTGATGGTCAAGAAGAAAATTCCTTTGTCCGGAAACCTATTGGGAAAAGATCTGTTCTGGGCTTTTTCACCTCATTCACAACATCACCACTTAAATACAATTTAGAAATATATGTAATTTTTCTAAACATGTTGCAATTCACAACTTAATTTATGCTTAGTGATAGTAAGAGGTCTAAAGGACTTCCCTTCCAGGACAAAATTTGAAATTCATCCAGTGGACTTGATTTTTATGGGAAAATCTTTGCAGACTCAAGTGTCTTCTTCACAATCTCTCTCTCATCCTCAAGAAGAACGTTAAGATCACTTCACAGAGTTAGCTGCATTCATAAGTCAGTGGGAGGGGAATGTCACAGAAACTCCATAATCTCTGCTCTGCACCTATATTAAGTTTTGGTACGTTTTAGCCTACAACTGAAATTCATGTTTGTGCAAATCTTGATCTGCCTAGTATGTACGAAAACTAAGTTACAGGCAAGGAATTAAGAATAATTTTTAGACTGAGCCATGCTCAGACACTTCAAAAAAAAAAAAAAAGTCTAATACTAGCTAAAGGTACAAATTGTACTGTGTTCCAGCCCAAAGCTGGGGTAAACTGTCTCCTGAGAACATGTGCCTCTGAGGGGGGGTGTGTGCATTGCCTGCAGCATGCTGCCCACACCGGCAGTCCTGTGACAGCCAACGCTTATAACCAAAGCTGGAATCATTCAAACACTCATTTGCAGGTACAGGAAGGATTTCCTTCAAAAGTTGTTCTCAAGCCTCAAGGTAGGACCAATGCACCCATAACCACTTGGACCATTTTTCTTTCTCCCTAATCACTGTGTATTTGCTGTCATATGATCAGAAACAAGACTTCATGAGCCAGTATCTTTCTGGCCAAGGAACCATCATTCACTACATCAAACTTCTTGTATCTCAGTTGCAATGATTGTTATTAAGCCTGTGGACTTATTCCTACCATGCAACTTCCATTTTTCACCACAATCAGCAGCAATGTCTCTAATGAAGACAGAATAACACGTTTCATTATTTTTAGGGCACTACATTTAACCTCTGAACGACCACATGTTGTTCTTAGTGGTCTGTTTCTGAAACTGCTTGCTTAAGCCTGAGTAATTTTATCATGTTTTATATCCAGTGCGACGTCTAGCTCTGCTCGTCTTTAATTCACCTTACTCCTATCCTTCTTTAACTCTTTTACATACATTTCTATGCCTGTCAGTCCTTTCTGGAATCTTTTTACATTCTGCTAATTTACTTTTAATTATGTGGCTATTCATCCAGTTATGTTATGCTTTTTATTTTGTTCTGGATATTAATGCTGGAGAGTAGTAAAACTTTTGAATAAGGCAGTTCCAGACCTTTTCCACATTTAAGTTTCAGGGCTTCTTAGATAGATTGATTTAATAATTCACATCTATAGCGTATTGAGCTTTGAAATCCTGAGTTACATACAGATCTCTTTTACTCTTGTCATTTAATTTTATCTGAATCACACATCATACATTCTTCAATCAGCTCATCTAGAATATCTTCATTACTTAAATGAAACCTTATTGATGAAGTGAAAAAACTGTCAGCTATTACCAGCAGAAATAACCAGTACTATCAGCATTTGTTCTCCAAGCTATTCTGAAGAAGTTAAATACTTCCATATGCAGGGCTGCCCACCCATATGGTCACAACTCCTGGTAGTACTTAAAAGCTTTAACCACGCACAGAATGTTAAAACATGAAATGCTTTAAAAAGATTACAGACTCACAAAACTAATACAATTTTTCTATCATTTTCTGATTTTGAAGTGTTTTTGATTCAAACAACATAGCTGCACTAAAGCTATTAATTTCTTTTATCCGCCTCATAAATTAATATGCAGTTCTACCTTTTGTGATTCCCACATCAGATTTCTCACCTTTTTTTTTCTACTACATGCTTGTAATCCATCTAACATAGAATCATTAAGTTGGAAAAAACCTCCAAGATCATCAAGTCCAACCTTTGACCTAATGCACCATGCCCACTAAAGCCTATCTCAGTGCCACATCCCCTCACTTTTTGAACTGTATTTCTGCTCACTGTCAGCTCCATCATCACTAGAAAACACTTGAACCGACTTTTTTGGTTAACAGGAGATAGGTTGGGCAGTCCAAAAATCTGTCTTACCCCATTTCTTGGCTTCAGACTCCTTTTGCCCATCATGCCAACATCAGCCCCCACAGGCAGATTACCAAAGCTATTTCCTATTTTCAGCTTCCTCAGTATGCAGCAGTACATACCATTATTTACCTTTTGATCAACTACGAGATAATTTGTATCCATTCCACTCTGCATTGTGGTTACCTAAAAATTAACTGATTCATTTTTTAAATAGACATAATTTTGTTTAGAAATCATTTGCATTTCAGGCCATACTTTTACTGGAGACTCATTCCTCCAGCTTCCATACTGATCTGCATGTTACTACATTACTTGGGATTTTTGTACTAAAAATAATGAGCAAAAAATGCTTTATTAACTAGAGATACTTTTAAATATATTGCATAAACAGAGGATTGCTGAAACGTTTTTTCATCTGGGGTTTAAGTTCATAACTACCATGTTTGTCTTTATTGTTTCCTTTTACCTCCTTTTCTTACTTCTATCAGGCATGTTTCTGCAAAATTAAAGTTCAAAAAGCATCCAAAACCAGTAGCACATTTTCATGGAAACCTTCAGCTAATTTGTTGTCTTGTGAATAATCTGAATGGGTTCTGCTAAAGTACAGGGATTATGGGGTATGCTCCTAAAGCCCTCAAAAGGCCCACAGATATCAAAGGAGATTTGCTCCCATCTACTCAATGACTCTCTTTAGCAGAGGGAATAGCTGAAGGCAAGAATGGCCTTCTTGTGCTGCAGCACTGTATCCAAAATACTTCTGTGTTGCCTTATCAGCATCAGCATAGGGCTTCAAACAGAATCCATACAGCTTATAGGAAATTATATGAAATATTTTTGGCAGAGTGGGAACCAAATATAAGTCTTCCATTCCTCCTGGTGGCTTGAAGGGCTTTCTAAAACACAGAGATGCAATTTCACATGAAGGCACTCCTAAAGTATTCCAGCCTGATAAAAAGCTGGAGTAATTCCCATCTGGTTCAAAACCAGATGGATTTACCACTGAGACCCTTCCCCCTACACCCAGCTATTGAGTCTGCCTTCAACAGAATTTGCCAGTCTATGAGTCTCAAAGGTGCTAGATGGTTAAACTGGAGTTTCTCTTGAGCAAAACCAAAGGTGCTTTCAGAGATGTTGCACATGGAAAATGTACCCTTTCCAATAGTCGTCCTCTGTTCATTGCTTTTTTCCTTGTGTGTATCACATGAGAACAAGAAAAATCTAAAATTCTAGTCTGTTTCAATAGCCTCATATACAGTTTAGAAATGTGAACAATTTGGTAGTATAAATCATTAAGTCAGTTTAAAGAGAAATTTTTATGGAACACCAAAACAGCTATTATAGTATATGTGGCCACAGGCTGAGAAATACAATCTAGCAGATGGTCATTTGCTGTCTTAAGTGATATGGCACATAGAAAAAAAATAGTATTCTGTTAATGCTTCAGAAGCTCAACAAAGCCAAAATAGCATGCAACTTTGTGTCACAGATAAGAAAAGCACAGTTATATACTTAAGATACAAGGAACTGACATCTCTGATTTCTAAACTTTTTCAGAGTATGGAGTAGGTTAAGTGTAAATACTGTACTACATGCCTCTTAAATTCTCCTACATTCCTTCCTATAGTCTTCCTTTTTAAAGTCCACAGTACCCCTCCAGCAACTGCTTATCAGAAAGATGAATAAATAAGAGAAATTTAATGTATTTAAGCTTTCATCTAATATGACAGGGATTTAATTCCTAGGAGCTGGGGAGGCACACCTACTCTCCCCTGCAGTTTCAACTTGCTTAACAGCTTTTCTGTTTCTCTCAGTGGTAAACAAGTACCAATGCTGTCTAACTACAGAGCTCACTGCAACTCACCAGAACACAGTATTTCAATGCCACAGTCTAGCCACAAACCTCATTTTCAACAGAAGTTCTCTTGCAAATCCACAGGGTCGACATCATCAGTGCACTCCTATCACATCATCCCTAAGTGAAAAATCAGTTGGATATAATAATGACTTAATTAATCCCATTGTTTCCCCTCTAAGACACAGACCAATCTGGTCTTTTTCATTTTCTCACAAAAGAGAAAGCTGCAGGAAACAAATGACTGCTTGTGTTGCCACTGTAAATCACATCTGCTGGAATACTTCCTTCCCATCTGATCTAGAGCTCTTGCAGCTGCAGTGTGACCATACCGTCCAAAGTCACTCTGCTCTTGGTTTACATCATGGCATAAAGTCTTGAAATTTATATTGTTTCCCCTGTTATTCTTTTCTAGAATTTGGCAATTGTGGTTCTCAGTATTTGGAGACAACTACTTCTCACTTTTCAAGACACAGAGCCTCCAAAATTGTACACAGTGCAAACACACTAAGACATGCTAAGCGGAAATTAAAAAAACCCCCAATCTACAAAACTACTGAAGTCTACTCCCCTGTGTACTTGTGCCACACCTCACTCACACATTTGCTGTATAGCATTCCCACCAGATATATCACATGCCTTAGCTAATCCCAAGCATGTCATGCAGTGGGGAGAGAACAAACAGTAACTGGTTTGTTGCCTTTTATGTGTTCTAAGCTTAGGGAAACAAATACTCTGTCACTTTACTGTCTGCCAGAAGCAACCGATATTTTTAAAACATGAAGATATTTGGGGGGTGTAATATACAATTAGGGCACACTAGTACAACAATTGTCTAGTATACTACCAGTTTTATATCTATGCATGCTGGCAGGAAAATTTTGAGGTTTTCTGAGAATTTTTGCCTAAGGAGTAAGAGATCAAGCCATAGTGTAAAAAAAAAATTCATTTTACTATAAATCTATCTCAGCTCTTTTTGAGATTTAGGCATCTCTTTAAAAGGTGTTGAAACTATTTTGAGCTATTTAGCAACTTTATAACAAATAAAGTTAGGAGAGGAAGAGGATGTCAAGGAGAAGAAGAATCTTCCGTTAGACCAACTGCCAAATTTTCACACAAGGGTTTTTCCACATATTAATATTTGATAAGGAAAATATCCTAAAATATTGTAAACACAGCTGTTTCCATTTCAGGCTTGACGTCTTCTATGTTGGGCCAGCTCAGTGCTCACAAAGGACCTCAATATTACTCCTTTGTATCTTTAAATTATTCGTAAACCTGCTTCCCTGACCAGTCAGATTGTCTGATAACATACATTGTTCTTTGGTCACTTCTGAGTCTCACCAGTTTCCAGATTTTTAAAACAACCTCCACTATTAACTGAAATGCATCATTTGTTTGCAAGGACTTAACAGCTGTTCATACACTGAGAACAGTTTTACCTTACAGATTACAAAAATAAATACCAGTTACAGTCTGTGCAAATGGAAAGAAAGCTATCCATGAAATAAATTCAGAATTTATACCTGAAGACACTTCAGGTACCCTGTCAGGCTGTGTGGATTTTCCTCCAGCACTGGCAGACTGTAATTGTTTACTTAACCTGGATATTGATTGTAGTTACACCGCTGGCTCACTTCCTTCAGCTGCAATTCTCATTTTGGCAGTTTCACATACATCACTTAAAATTCCCCTCTGCAGCCATGCTGTTCACATTCTTTCCTCTGGGTCATAATCTACGAAACATGACCATACTTTTATTTCTGCATTATGATGATGGGTTTTTTTTTAATTTTCTGATGTCTGTAGAAGAAAAAGTGGAAGCTTTTAGCCAAGAATGACCTTGAATCACTGTCCTTTACAATTAGTATTATACAGAGTTTTATGGAAGAGCTCAGATAAAAGCAAGAGATTCTCTAACAATGTAGCTGTAGCATGAATTTTCCACATGTTTTATGAATACCTCTATACATGTCACTTTCTATCAATTAGTATTAAAGTGTTAATTAGGTCACATGTAGATACAAGTTTTATGTCAATAGTTCAGATGTGAATTTGAGGACTAAAAAAAACCTCTTATATAAAACTTTCTTAATAGTCATCCTGTCAGTAACAAACTAAGGCAAAAGGCACACAAATTTGCTATCTAAAAAAATAAGTCTATTCAAACATCATGAATATGGAGTGTTAATTCACCCACGATGTGTCTTCTGTATTGGTTTAAGCGCTCACCTACTACAAACCTACTTAGGCTCACCTACTAGAAAGTTTTTAAGGTTACTGAAAGCATGTGTGAACATCAAAGGTTGCTAAACCCTTACAAAGCAATTCTTTAAAGGCTCATTAACCTTGAAATAGTGGCAAAACCTATGCCTAAAAGATCAAAAACTGGTCACCAGTTTGCACAGCATTTTCGGAGCCATTACACTGTACCAGCTAAAATACAGAATTCTTCAATTTAAATGGATTATAAACAGTCACACCTGTAAAGAAATACCTTTCATATCAACCACTGTCATTTTTTTTCATTTATTTAACAAACAAGACCATACCTGGTCATTGACAAACAGAATAACTGAGGTCCAGTATTAATCTGTTTCTCCTTACCTAGAGTTCCAAACTAGACATCAGAAAAATTAAAAATAGAGAGAACTCTGATTCATGTATCAAATTAATTCAATATGCCTTTATATGTATGTTTATATGAATATTTTTTTGCATACTTTCTGACTAGGATATACTCTAGTATTTCATGCCATACAGTACAGATTGCTAAATGTACAGTCCACCAAAAAACAAGAACAGAAGTATTTATTTGAAAACATGAAACCATTTCTCCAGCAGAAAAGACAATGCTAGATCAGAACAGGCAGAGTTGATTTGACAACAATGCAAAGTATTACCTCCCACCCCCCCACACACAAAAATCAATGCTTCCATATCTAATGAAGCTTGGGAACTGTTTTTAGATATTGTAAAATATATGAAACCCAATAGTGCTTCACCTGGAATATTTTCATGTCTAAAATTTGGCAGTCACATAACTTAAAAGGATAGCACATCTCCAGATATCGATCAGGGTTTTGTACAGCTGCAATGCCATAAAAATGATCTGCAGCTATAAAAGAGATAACATGATTATGAGTACACTACATTGTAATTTCCTTTGGGCAGTCAGAAAGGAAAAACAGTCTGATAGTCTCTGAGAAAAATAAGCTTGCAGGATATCCACCATCTGACAGATAAATCATTTTACAATATTCCAATTAAAGAATCTTCCAAACTTAAATTAACAACAACAACAACAAAAATAAGACAAGAACTTAACAATTACCTTTCAACCACAAAACAAGAGGCAGCTGAAAAGCTAATCAGCTCACAATGTAGAGAGTTTTAATGTTCCAACTTCCTTGTGAGTTCAGGCATGGAACGTAAATAGTTAACCTTATTCTGAGCCATTAAATGGAGCTTACTAAAAAGCTTGCTCTAATAAATGGTATGATATGAAGGTCAGCCCTTAATTCACCATCAAAATATCTTCTGGGTGTAAACATAATGACTTCTGCTTATGCACTACACAACCCTGACAAGAATGCTACTTGACAATCCATTTCAGACCTAGAAAAACGCTCTCATTTGCGTCAAGGTGCTGAATGTCAGCAGATTCGCTAATACGCTTATTTGCACTGCAGTGGTGGAACAGAGTAAAACACCATGAGCCCTCCATACCCCGCTGCTGCCTGGCTAGGGAGACGGTGAAATAAAACAAGATTTAATCCTGTCCATATCACTGTGCAGTTGGTGAAACTTGACAAGTCAACATTAAGTATTCAAAGTGGTATTGTGGCCTAAAGGGATCACATGCAGCCTGCACATAAGAGCAAAGGAATAGCTTGGTTCTGCTTCGGTGTTTGTAAATTTAATTTGTTCAAGGAAAAGCAACTCTGGAAGGGATTACTAGCTAGGATCAACACTCTTACCAAAGAAAAAGAGAAAATGCGAGTAGGAATAATATTGACGTTTTTGTAATACAAAATAGCTTTTTGGGCTTAAGTGAATAAATAAAATTTGGAGGTGATTGCAGCTCAACCCTGGCACATGAGAATATTCCACTTAGTGCTCCTGAGTAGGAGGGCCTGGAAAGCTTGAGTATTTCATGAAAATTGCATAGGCATTTGGAAAACACCATATTTTACAAAATGTTAAAATTTATTTAGCAAAGTATTGTCAAGTATTGTTTCAGTGAAATACCTATTTCTTTAAATAAGTGGGGCAACAATATTCATGGCATAACAACATCTAACATATTGACTCTTAATTGTTGCCAAGACCTCATTCCACAAGTTCAGGGAAGGATATCTGCAGTAAAATGTGTAAATCCCTGGTGCCCAGGAAACATAGAGCCTGTGAATATACACACATGGAAATGAAGAAAAACTAAGATCTATAGCAGTGCACTTCTGAAATAAAAGTACGAGAGAAATCTGCAAATCCCCTTTGCTAAGTGCAGCTCTGTATTTACACTATCTGCAGTATCTTTGAATAGAACAATTATTCAACTATTTCCAGTCATCTCTGGTCCTACAGCAGAAAATGAGCACAAAATTCCTGAGTCTGCAAAATGCTCTTTTTGCTAAATACTGCAGGGGAGAGGTGCTGGTGAGGCCCTTGGGACTCAGCATGGGTGGGAAAGTGCCCTGAAGATGCTTTTGCTTACTGGGCCCTTCCAAAAGAAATTAGGGAAAACTGTGGTTGAGGGTGGGGAGGGCAGCTGAAAGTGATTGCAGAACAGTCTCTTACTTTGTTTTAGCAGGGGTCCTTTTGATGATTAAACCTTCAAATAACTGTTAAATGCAATGCATATTTTTCTGAGTGAAGGGCAATGAATACCTTTTCCTTACAGATTGATACTTCAAATATAAAGCACAGAAAGATAAGCACTGCCAGCAAGGAATCTAAAAATATGTCTTCTTAAGCTTGATTAATGAGCTAATAAAAAGCTATAATAAGAAAAAAATCCAATTAAAGCATCTTGTGATATTTCTCTCAAACAGAAATAAAGAATCCAAGAGCACAGTAAAACTTTGAAAAATTAGTATGATTCAGACAACAGCCTTGGTATTCAAGCCTACAGTACATCAATTTTATATTTTCGTTGACTGGCTGTCTTTTATTTATCATCTCTGCTGTGTATTGTCTAAAATTGTGATCCTTGATGAGTTTTGTTTTGCTATTGCCTCACAAGCATATCATCTGGATTTAAATACAGACATATTAAAAACTCAGGCATTATACGGGTTGTAGGTACTTAATCTATTCAGAAAACCTGCAGGCCTCTAGCACAACAAGTGGTACTTGGAAATAAGGGCAAAGCCAGTGGAAACTATATGCTATCAGCTATATATAAAGTCAGAAAACAAACTACACGCCTCATTGATGTACAAAAGACAGAGCAGAAAATTTATATTGTACTAGTCACTTTTCATCAGTCTTCTGTACCTGAAGGTAATCAGAAGATACAGGAGCAGCGAGGACACTGGAAAGGAACGGTAAAAGACACAGAGATGGGAAGAGCTGTAGATTTGACACCAGATGAGAAGCACCTGCACCTGAAGGAGCCCCAGCCTGCCCCTTGCAGCAGCTGGAGGTGAGCAGCTCTCAGCCGAGGGCCCGTGGCAGTCTGTGGGGAAGGCAGCGCACCCAAGGAACCCCGGGCTCCGCAGAGGCGCAAAGCGAGGCACAGCAAAGAGGAGTAGGGCAGCGACAGTCTACACAGGGTCGGAAAGAAAAGAAGCCTGGGGATCTCGTACCAGAGTCAGTTGTTATTTTAATACTACAGAAATAGTTTATTTTCACTTACTGAAACGTTCTCAGCCATCAGCGAGTGTCCGAGGCTCCAGGACAGGCGCATCCCATCTCCCTCTGCCGGCTGATCCGCGCCAGAGACCCCCCGCAGCAAACGCTTCTGGCACCTAAAGCCCACTGCCCCCGGCTCCTAATGAATTTTAGAGTATTTTTTAAACAAGAATTTTAAAAGTCTTTGTAAACATTCTCTAATTAGGCAGACATAGTCTTTGTCTCCTTGCACAGTTCAGTGAACATTTAGCGTTTATTTTAATCCCTTTATTTCAAGTTGTGGTTCAAGACTTCGCTGAAAAGCATGAAATATCAAATGTATTTCCTCATCAGCTGCCAGCAGTGTTTCACGAAGGAATACTTTTCAAAACGCGTTCGTTTGATTACGGGGTTTGCCTTTTCTAAATTGACAGCAAGGGAACCAAGATACACAAAGACAATGTTGTATCTGCCTGTTTAAGAACCCGCCCAGGACTCCTGAAATTTACGTTAATGACAAAGTTGGCTTCAGCTACTTCAGGCGGCGCCTGCAAAGACGTGCCCTGTTCCGCACTCAGCGAACGCGGGCCTCGGAAAGGAGCCCGGCCCCGCAGCGGAGCTCGCGAGTCCGGCACGGAGTGGGTGTCAGGGAAGCGCTGAAGCCCACGGCAGGTCAGAGCTGCCTTCCCTGCCGCCACCGCCCTGCTCGGCCCTGGCTCCTGCGATGAATAGCGCCGGCCATTACTTCCAGTTCAATACTGGCAACTTCGAAATCTCACAATTCGCATGTTTTTACTTTAAAAAAAAGGACAGCTTTGCTAGTTTTAAATGTTTGGTGTCTCTCTCCCCGCTGCTTTTCTGATGTAATGTGGTGTCAGTTTGCTCTCACAAGCACATTTCTGACGCCAAAGTAGTCCCTGGCCTCAGCATCGGGACGACCCCACGGCGAAGGGGTCCAGCTACGAGCGGCACAGCGGCTGACCAAGGCGTACGAGAGGCATGAGACAAAGCAGCAACGCGTGGCTTTTGGTTGCTGCCCCGGTGGCGGGACCTGGGCGCCGACCAGGAAGGAAAAAAGACCAACCCGGAGAACGCAGGAAAGAAAGCCTGAGTACTGCCCTCCCTGGCCCGAGGGCTGCCGAGAGCAGAGCGGGCGTCTGCCTACGGCCGCACAGAGCTCTCCACACCGAAGCACTGCACGCACTTCTGCCAGCAGCAGCCCCGGGGACGGCCCGGGCGGAGCCGCCCGCGCCGCCACGAACACGCCTGTGGGCGTTGTGCCGCCCCGTCCCGCCTCCGCAGAGGCCGCAGCCGCAGTCCCCCCGCCCGCTGTCCGGGCCTGGTGGCACACTCGACACGTCCCGGCCCCGCTCGCTCCCACCCCGGCCCAGCAGCGCGGCCCTCCCGCCGCCGCTTCCACTCCTGCGCACTGCTCGCGCCCCCTGGGCCGGCCGCGGCCAGGGGAGGGCGGGGGAGCGGGCAGCTGCGGTCCCGCGGGGAGCGGCTGTGGCGGGGCCGCCGTCCGCGTTCACAGGGCAGGATGGAGGCGGAGGGCCGGGTACTGGGGCCGCCGCTCCCTGCCGGCGGGGAAGGGCCTGGGGCCGACTCGCACCTCGCTGCGGGTGCCCTCGGCACGGCCCGGGGGCCGCTGCTCGCCGCCGCCGAGGTTCTGGCGCTGGACGATGAGGAGGACGACCTGGAGGTGTTCAGCAAGGTACGGCAGCGCCCTCCGCGGGTTCCGCAGTGCCGGGGGCGGCCAGGCGGGCTCGCCGGTACTTTGCCCTGGCGGGCGCCGGGCGAGCCAGGGTGGCGCGACGGGACGGGACGGGACGGGACGGGACGGGACGGGACGGGACGGGACGGGACGGCTCCGCCCCGGGCGGCGATCGCGGCTTCTGCCCGCCCGGCCCTCGCACGCACGGTGCTCCCCGGTGCCACCGCGGCTCCGTGGCGGGCCGGGCTGCCCGAGGGGGAAGCGCTCGGCGGTCCCCGTAGTTCCGGGTGACTTCTCGAGCACGAAACGCGGGGTTGCTCCTTCGGACCAGCACTGCGAGTCATGACTGCGCTTACCTTAAATGTGCCATCTAATCTGGACTCGCTGTACCCTTATCATCACTTATGTTCGACAGGTCATGTATCTGTAAATTAAATAAACAGTCCTGTTTAGTAATTGCAGTTGTGTTTCAATGTAAATAAATGTCTCCAAGTTTCAGTTTGAGTTGAAGATGAAGTCTCACACCTTCACATAGGAAATTTGATAAGATAACATCTGAATTTTGCTGAAGGGAATAAAATGAATGTAACTGACCATGTATCAGGGTCCACGTTCAGAGAGCACACAGCCAGGTACATGGTTGCCAGTCTGGCCGATAGCGCTGGCTTTAATTAAACCAATGAAGGGGGGGGGGTATGTATGGCTTCCACGTATATTGTCTCTCATTTAGTACTGATTTAGTACAGGTTAAGACAAGACTTACCTCTTGCCTTCTCAGCAGTGGAAGAAGGGAGCATGTCATGGATCTATTTGCCTTATCAAGGCAGCATCTAAAATACAACAAAAGGACATACAGAAAGCTAGGGTGGAAAAAATATATATGGGGCTAGGGTGTCATTCACCATCTGAGACTTGTGAACTGCTGTGACAGGATGTGTGCCATGGGAGAGAAATAGCAGATACATTTCCAATTTGAAAATGCGACAACCTATTTATATTCGGTAGTACAGATTGTCATAGGGACTAAATGTGTGGTTTTTATATTTCTGTAGGTGAGATATACGGTTGTGGTATGCATGAATGCTATTGGAATAAGGACTTCTTTCTTAGGAACTATGTGTTTAAACTGTGACTGTAATAGAATTCTTGAAACACTTGGCTTTTAAGACCAGAAGGGACTATTAGGTGATTTAATAGTCTGTAACATGCAAGAGACCAGGCTAAATTTCATCAAGTTACCTGCATTTTTCTGAAGCATAACGAGGGTCAAGCTGAATTATATTTTCTGGAGAGCACCAGTCCTGATTTGACATAAAAAGATGAATGATTCATTGAACTTGCATGCAAAAGCAGTGCTAAAGTATAATTTTTGTTGTTTATGCTCACTTTGCATCCTTTTCCTTTTATGAGTGAAGTTCAGGCAGTTCTGCATGAAGCTATCTACTTATCAACACAGTGTATTAATGGTTATGCTGCTTGCTTGTCAAGAGCAATTCTCCTTGGGAATAAAAAATTAAAACAATTGGAGTTGATACAAATTACTGCTGCTTTATGGCAAATATCAAGATCTTGAAACTCCTACCTGGAATCATGCCAAATATTTTTTACATATATGAAATTGTAACTACTATTAATGCAGGCTACATGATAAGTTATTCCTGCAAACAAGAAAAATAGTCATATTATATGAAAATACAGCTTTCCTTCCAAACCTTGGACGCCTGCATGTAATGGCTATATATATCAACCAGAAATTCATGGTTTGTTTTCAAGTGCAATTTGAGATCTGATCTTTTGAGCTGATGAAAATCTGTGAGGTTGTTTGGGCTTTACACCCTATTTATTCATGTTCCATACATTCAAGGGAATCTGACAAGCTAAATGTGGCTTACGACGGAGTTTTGTAAAACCAATTTTTCCATAACATACTGTTCCAGGACTACCTTGTTTTAAATTGCATCTTAATGGGGTTCCTCATGCAGAGTGTGTAAGGTAGTAGTGCAGCCTTTGCAGGCCAAGTGGGACAGCAGCAGCTGTGCAGGGCTCAGTGCCTGCCACTGTCATCAACTTCGTCTTTCTCAGTCTAGGCAGTGGAATGTGCCAGCTAACAAAATGGTGAAAAATGAGATTCTTAAAAATTGTCAACCTCAATACCCTAAGTTATTACTCAGAATGTAAACACTGGGCTTTTATTTTATGAAAACTCATAGACGTTTAACCTGATAGTGTTATAAACCATTGACCTGGTATCCTCTGACATACCTCAAATATTACAGACCAGTATCTTCAGCAGCTCTAATAAAGCATTTAATGATGTGATGTGCGTTTCACTTTATCCTAGTTTCCACTACCACTGAAAAAGTTCTGAATTTTCAGCAGAGACGAATTCTGGGAGTTGAGTTATGAGTCACACAGATGAAATGTTTTCAAGCTGCTTTCTTCCTTTAGCTTCAAAGTATAGAGTGCTGCCTGTATCACAAATACCCATTCAGTTAGCCTTTGCTTGATAACTGATATGTAGCATTGACAAAGCTGTCAGCAGTTTGGTTAATACTTAAAATCTTTAGCACCTCTGCTTTCAAACTCTGTTTCATAGTGTTTGTCTGCATTTCATAATTACAGAAAACTTAATGATATTTCTGACAAAGATGTATATGCCACTTCAGAATTGCACAGACACTAATTTTTCTTCAAGATTTTTATTCAAGTTCATCAAGGATTTGAGACAGAATAGTTTCTTGGCCAAAAAATTCACTTATAAATCAGTCTTCCTGAATGTCTTTGCTTCTTTGAAAAATGCTCCAACAACCAAGCTCTTCACTTATAAGACAAACTCTACCCCATGTCCTTTACTGGGAGGTAGGGGTGGATGGATGGATGGATGGATGGATGGATGGATGGATGGATGGATGGATGGATGGATGGATGGATGGATGGATGGATGGATGGATGGATGGATGGATGGATGGATGGATGGATGGATGGATGGGCACAGAGGCAACCTTGGGTCAAGGACCTGTGCTCTGGGAGAGAGCATTGTTTAGACAAACCCCCAGGCTTAGTGTCTTCTCCAAAGAGCTGCAGTCTCAGCTGTGTGCGTACCCTATTTTGAGGCTGCTCCTGCTGTATGAGTGTTTTCCTTCCCTTATATATTTTGGAGTCTTACTGACCAATTGCAGTCAAACGTGAGAATTAGATAGGGTAACTGCAAGTATTAGAGAAAGGAGACCCAGAAAACGGCCCTCATACTACCAGGAGCTCATTGATTTTCTATCACTTTGGTCTCTTGGCCAGTAAATCAAAAGCCATGAACCTGTTTGTGAACTGGCACACACAGCTCTGCCAACTGCTCTGTCAGGAGTGAAGGGGCTTGGAAGAGAAGGGGTACTGCAGGTAGGTGGGGATGGGGGAGGCGTGGGAAAGGACATTGTTTTCTGGGACAGGGCCTTGATGCTCTTTGCATGGATGAAGAGGAAGAAGATTCCACAACCCAAGAGCTAGAAGAATTGTCTGTTTTTCCTGTGCTACAAAACTCCTGCCCTCATCTGTATGCACACAAAAACATAGTTCCAACCACAAAATTACAGCTGTATAGAAAGTTATCATGGGGTTTTTTACTGTGTTTATGTGATGACATCAGACTTAGGTCACAGGAACTTCAAGAATTACTGGAAGTAAATCTGAAGTATCATGAGGATAAAGAGACAGATGCTTGTTTAAAACACACATGCATTCATTTGTGTGCACGTGACTACCAGAGCTACATTAAACAAAACTGAAGACTTGCTTATTCTGTGGATTTTTATTGTCCATATTTTGTTTCTCAACCACATATTCATAAGCCCTTCCACACAGAAATGTACTTTCAGACACCTGCGTGAATAGAGCAATTTTTAGTAGCAATCTAGAAGAAGGAATGAAACATTAAGACATTAATGCCCCATAGAAAATAAGAAAATATGAAACACATTTACCTTGATCCAATTTAGGCCTTGCAGAGTCATTACTCCTCAAATTATATGACCATTCAAGTCCCTTATATACTCACGTGCATTTTTCTTCCCTGGAAATTTCCCATTGTCTCAGCACTTTGAATTGCATGGGCTGCTCTGAGTTAGCAGTCCTCATTCGTCATCTAGACCATGGGCAGCCAGTGCTAGCAGGCTCTGAGAATAGCTCTATTTATTCTGCACCACTCAGGATAGTGCTGGCTGTATAGAAATCGTGTAGAAACACACTGAGTAAAAGTAAAATGACTGACAGGTGTACAAGGAAGCCACTATATAATATTTAAAGTGTCTTTAGTCTTCTGTGTTGCTTTTTGTCTCCCTGTTCAAGGAACTTAATGTAAGTGATGGGAGGAAAACTGGTACATAAGCGCTTTCTGGCCATAATTCCTGGTATAAATGTTTCTTCCATATTTGTGGGAGTACATTGATAAATCCAAAGAAAAAGAGGAAGAGAAGGTGTTCCAGAGAAAGTTTTGATCCAGATGAATTCAAACTCGCAGCCAGCTCAGCAGCACTGCAGTGGGGTGCTCTTCATTCCTGTGAGATCAGCCTTGGGATGATGCCATGACTCCAGTTAGTGTGGACTCGTACTTTTCCAGTCCTGGCATTTGAGCAGTTTTCTCTTTAACTACATCCCTTTTCTCCTTCCTCCATAGTTAACAAGGCACTGGAGAGGGCGACTCTTTGCCACTCACAGTCAGTGTAATCTAACTACCCTTTTAGAAAACTTCTAGAAAATGGATTAATTTTAAAGTTTGTTATGAAAATAATTCTTTGCATTGGATATATTAAAAAAGCTGTATACCATACTTGATATTTAAAATATAGTGATTTATTTCAATTTCTGTATTATTTCTAATGATTTATTAATTTATTATGCTCTTATGAATTAGTGAATTCAATTTATTTTCATAGTAACTGTATCATTCAAGATTTTAGGTTAGTAGATCTCACCCAGACTTGCATCTAAGGAAGAAAATGAGATTTCTTGCGTGTTTCCAGTTTCCACCTCGTTTCTCAGCAGTTGAGTGAGCACCATTGAATGCACTTGCTGAAGCAGCTGCTCTGGGGGCATATTCTTAGACAGTTGTGTGGAAGTGGTCAGTGGTATCAAAAAGTGGTTTTCACTTTAGCAAAACAGTGGTTTGACTCTTTTTTTTTTAGAAATTAAGCAGCAAATTTGTACTGCATACTTACTGTTTTCCTTAAAAAAATAAGATTAATTTATGTACCTGTAATTGTTTTCCATTTCAGCTTTTATTTTAAAATAAATGCAAACTTAAATATCCAATTCCAGTAAAAATTCTGATTTGGATTTTGGCTTGTTTTTTTTTTTTTAAATCATCATTTTTTAATCTGTGCATTTTTAATCAGGTAATTAGGGATAATTTAATCATAAGTTCTCAGTAACTGGCTTCTAACAATTTTATTAAAACTGGTAAGTATCCTACACAATGAATGGATGCTTGGTTCATAACTAATTTTACTATTCATAGGCAAGTTCTCTTTCTAGCTATGCATAACATTCTTCTCAAACGGTAGTATTTTGTTCTTTCATCTGTTTTAGAATAAATCTCATTTCTTACATCTTCACCAAAGCAAATAATGAAAAGGATCATAGATTTGCTATGTCCTACATAATTCTTTCATCTGCTCCAAGTTTTATCTGTTCTATCAGATTATTTAAAAGCTTGCCATTTTAGCATCTGAGACATGTTTGTATATAAAGATGTATTGATGTGGATGTTCTCATGTCTTATCTGTAGGATACATCTCTGGCTGAGGTAAACTCATTCAGTCCTTCAGTGCCAATATCCCCCTCATCAATAAACCAGTATAAATTTGAAGATGGACCAGAATTAAGAGATCTCTTCATTACAGTCGATGATCCTGAAAGCCACATTACAGCCATTGAAACATTCATTACATACAGAGTAGTCACAAAGGTAAGTATCTATTCGTGGCTTTAATGGCTTACTTTGCTAACAGTTGGCATTTTCACTCTTCTTGCACACCATTCTCTGGGATATTACTAAATTTAAAATTTAATTCTGCCATTTTTGAGTTATAGACAACTAAAACTGCATGAAAGTGTGGTAGAGAACAGAAAAAAATCAGTGTGATTCTGCATACACATGTGTTTCGATTCTTTATGTTGAGAAAATAGTTAATAATTCTTCAATGGCAAAATGAGTGCTATGAGAGAATAACATTTTCTGTTGTGATCTTCAGCTGGAACAGGAAACAGCCAAAGAACTGATTCACTTTGAAGACACTATATTTGCACAAATATTGATGACTTTTGGATCACTTACAGGCTACTAGTCTTATGTCTTGCATAAATGTTTACCTGCTACATTCTTTCAGTTCCATTATTTTCTAATTGCAGCATCCATTAACATATGGATGTTTGCTTCCCCTTTAGAGTTGCATGTGATTTCTGAGGAAACTGCCACAATTCTCTAATGAAAAAGTAGTATTAGGAAACAATTAAGTGTATTTTTAATTGTCCTGAATGCAAGTTATTTACAGGAAATAAGGAAGAAATTCAGCTTTGCAAGATCAGTCTTCTCAGGTCTTCTGAGATTACCAGCAAATATTCTGCGGGCTGCATTTTGAGAATGTTAATTTATTTTACTTTCAGTTCTTTTTAAAAAGATTCATTTAAAAACAGATTTTCAAATGGGAATTATTCATCTTTAAATAAGAGGAGATACCAATACCTCATAAAATATTTAAGGAGTAGGAAGAGAGCTATCTTTGTTAGGTTGCTACCAATAATTTTCACTTTATGCCTGTTTCTGTAGATGAGAGAACATTTTTTCTTCAGGCAAGTATGAAAGGGCTGTAAGGTGGATTGCTTTTGCTTTTTTTATCTCTTCTTTCTTATAATATTTAATTTGGAGTGCTGGTTGTTGATGATAAAGTAATAGCATTCCTCCCACATACCTAGAAACATTTTTATTCAACCCTCAAAAATGTTTAGATTACAAAAGCATGTTTTGAGGCTTTTGGAATTTACTTGCATCACATTGTAAATCTCCGTGCAACAATGAGTGGTAAATAGCACATGTTAATGAAAACATGGGCTCTTTGTGGCTTGCCTCCAGAAGACAGAGCAGTGGTAAAATAAATCTCATGGTCTGACAATTTTGGAATCTGTAATAAGCATTTTTTGTAGGCATTAAAGGTTTGCTGGCAAGTTCTAACAGAGGGCTGCAAAATTGGAATCGATGATGGGCCACAGAATCCATTAAGCAGTGCAGGAAGTATTATTGCTGTGATATGCTGAAGTTTTCATGTTTTGAATGGGAGGATTATTGAGTAATGTCACAGGTCCCAAGGACGTATGTCAGCTTTTTGGGCTTTGTTCAGAGTGCTAAAAAATGGACATTCCTTACTTGTAGATTACTAATCACTTTAAAAGAAGTCCCCTAAAAGTAACGAGCATAACTGTGATTGCCAAAAGGAAAATGCCACACTAAAGTAATTATTGCAATAATTTGGAAACATTATTGGTGAGATAATTACTATAAGTCACAGCATAAAGTGCAGCTTAGTGCTCTTTTTTTTTTTTCCCCCAATAAAACTTTGATTTCTTGCTAAAATAGGATGTGTTAACTCTTCAAGGAGTTGATGATCATTGTTCTTTAAAATAACAGCACGCCAATAACAGGGACAAAACAGAATGTATGTACTCCTTTCAAGTACTCAGTTTTCTCCAAAATCTAAAACGTTTTTTTTCTGGTATTCTAACCTAAGCCTGTTTTTTCTGCTTTTGGTTTTCAGACAACCCGTGGTGAGTTTGACTCCAGTGAATATGAGGTTCGAAGACGGTATCAGGATTTCCTTTGGTTGAAGAGCAAACTTGAAGAAGCACATCCAACACTGATTATTCCTGTTTGTTTGCTAAAACTTAAGTTATTTTTATTTGTTTGTAAGATGGCTCCAGTTTTATACAGAGATGTTTGAGGTCTTTCTTCAGCTTCTGAAGCTTCACAAACATTAAGCCAACCTATTTGCCTTAGCTTTATATGTATTTGACAAAAATCACATAAAGGTATTTCTTAGGTTTTTAATTGTGGCATTTGCAGTAATATGCAGTAATTTATGTCCTTTCTTACTTGTACTCATATTCTTCTGCACTGTGTATTACAAGAACCATTGTATACCTTAGTTGAAGATGATAACTTTATATAGCTTTTGGGTTATTGCATGGTGGATTTTCCAAGGTATACCTATGATTTTTAGTAAGCAGAACTGTTATAATACCCTGAATATTGTGCAAATTATGCAATATATTTCTTCTTTTTTTCCTTAGCCGTTGCCTGAAAAATTCATAATGAAGGGAATGGTGGAACGATTTAGTGATGAATTCATTGAGACTCGAAGAAAAGCTTTACATAAATTTTTGAACCGTATTGCTGATCATCCAACTTTAACTTTTAATGAGGACTTCAAAATTTTTCTTACTGCACAAGCCTGGGTAAAATGACTTTGTTTTTATTTACAGTTCTGTGAAACTGCATGTTGTGTTAGTAGGGTATATCAGGAGCCTCCCTGGTTCAGTATTCAGTAGTGTCATCCCATGGCTTGTTACCGAAGTGTCAGAAGCAGGCAGGGATTTATGGAATATTCATAACCTGAGATAACCTTTTCTTCTGTGGTTTTGGTAATCATGCACATGGCCATAAATATTGCTGTACCTTCCAAAGTTGTTTTTGTTACTGCATTTTGGATTTTTGTGTCAAATTCATAGTATTTCAACTCTGCATGTTTTTTGGTACACGTATAAGCTTCCAAGATTATGAGGAGAGCAGTACTTTTAATTAATTATTGTTTTTGCATGGCACTATCTTTTTCATTTTTTTTTTAAGTTTTACTGATCTCATAAAAGAAAAATATAGGCTTTTCCTGTTGCATTGTTGCAAGATGTGTCCAGTTGCAAATAGGAGTTTTGTACTCAGAAAAGAGTGCCTCTGAATTTCAGCAAAGGTTATTCTAGCAACATATAAAAAGAGTCAAAAAAATAGATGGATTCTTCCCCCAGCAGGAACATTGAGAAAAACATAATCTTTTCTCAAAGACTTATCTCTGCAATCATTACATCTGCTTTTCTGTTCAAAAAGCTAAATTGCAAACTAGCTAACTCACCCTGAGGGATGAGTTACCTGAAGGGGTAAAGGTTTTCTACCATCTTCAACCATTCTTGTGAGACTGTCATAGATGGCATGCTTGTGTCTGCTCAGAAAGGCTTAGCTAATAAATGCACAAGACAGGTACAGTTCTGACACTGGTCTAATAATTATAAGATTTATATACTAAAAAGACACAGGTTTATGTATGTAGTTTTGTTAAAAAAAAAAAAAAAAGGTGCTTTATTTATTTTTTTCAGAGAATTAACAAAAGTACCTGGAAGTAAACAGAGCTTGTTTTGTCTTTAGGAACTCTCCTCACACAAGAAGCAGGGTCCTGGTTTGCTGAGCAGGATGGGACAGACCGTCAGAGCTGTAGCATCCTCAGTAAGAGGAACTGTTAAAAATCGTCCTGAAATGTTTACAGAAATGAACAATTACATGGAAACATTTAGTCAGAAAATAAACTTACTAGATAAAATAGCTCATAGGATTTACAAGGAAGAAAGGGGTAAGTAGAAGACATGTATCAGTTTTATTGATTTAAGAAATGAAAAAGTAGTTTTCATTGTGGCAGGCAAAATACTCTTTCCAGCAAGCAAGGAAAATAGGAGATTTTTATGTTTATGCTGTGTTTTTATTTCTGGTCATGTTTTTGACAGACCTTCAAGTTAGTTTGAATCATTTTTTAATAGGAAGAGTTTTAACATGTCATTCAGTGACTTATAAGGAAGAAGAAAATATAAGTATGTCTGTATTTTAACTTGTGCTTTTTGGAGAGCTGCATGACCTTTGGTTTTCAACTTTGAAGGGAATGAACAGTTTTCTGTGCAATCTCATAATGACACAAAGCTGTCTTGATTCCAAATCACTAAACTTCTCTTTGTTTAGTTTTGTTCTGCACTTTTTTTCTGTTGACGAAGTAGATTTTAATTTTTTTTATAGCTTTACTGTTGGCTATAATTTTTGTCATGGTAATCTGTGCCTGTTAGAGTTTTCTCAAGAACGATGGCTTAATCTTAATTTTTTCCTTAAGTAAGTGTAGTTCACACACCTAGTTGGAATGCTGAGTTACTGGCTTTTCTGAGATTCTGAGATTATTCTGATCTCAGACCTTGTCTGTTCAGTAGAATTTCCACTGGGCAGCACTTGAAGTATTTTCTTGCCTATATAGTATAATTTGAAGAGCTGCACTGTGTTAATAACTGAGTCCTTGAGCTTTTTTGTGCAGATTTCAGTGTGTCTTCACTAAATTGAAAGGGTGTTATAAAAGAAAAATACATGTTGGTGAAAAGAGTTCTTTTTGATATTGTTCCCTCCAGTGAAAGTAGCTGTCTGAGGTCTGTAGGTTCAAGGTATCAGTGCCAAAATATTTCTTGGAAAAGCTCAAGAATTTTGACATGCTCCCAAATTCTGTAGGTTATATCTTCTTTCTAGATTTTTCAAATAGCACTTGTCAGAATGCTTGTGTGCAGGGCCTCACTGTTGTGAATAGGAATTGTGGATAGCTCTGATACAGAGAACATTCCTGGTTGCAGTACCTTAATGTGGGATTCTTGATTACATCTTCCATAGAGGTTTCTTTTTTGTCCAAATAATCTCAAAGTAAATATTACACTCTTCATGCCACATGACTGCTTTTACCTTTCCTAGGACATTTCTTCATTATAAATTTAGTAGTGACAAAATTGCATTTTCAATACATGACCAGTGTGTTCACAGTATCCTCCTGTGAACTGCAGCTTGCCCATGTTTAGCCCTACCAAATGGCTCAGTGATCTGTGGGCCTTCTCCCTGGTTATGGATTATCACTTGGTCTAGAGACATAAGTAATTCATAGGATATCCCTGTATTTAAATTAATAAAAACTACTGAAAGAGATAACACTTGCAGAGCAGCAGTGAACTTCAGTGTTTCTTCTGAAGCTTTTGGGACATAACAAAGCTTCTAGTTTTAATAACTGAGACTGTATTTGGAACACTGCTGTTACCAAGAAGCAGAGAATTCAGGGCAGTAGAAGTCAGCAAGTCAGACCAACTGCCATGGCTCTTGTTGCTCTGTATGCAGACACATTACTTCTGTGTGAAGTAATGCAGCTCATTGGGTGTCTGAATGCACCTCTTCAGGTCTACCTGAGTATGTGTGTCGTTGTGAAATGACTGGGGCATTTTTGCTGTTAGATTTCTCAAAGCTACTTAATTACAATACATTATTTGATTAGTTTACTCATAAACAATGAACTGGAGTTTACTTATCTTGGTCATTTGAGCAAATTTAAACATTAGCCTCAGTCTCTTGCTTGGTTCACAGTAAATACGAAGTTGCAATTAGTATCACTTAGACATCTATTAATGAACAAATGAGTAATATGTGTATATGTTCCTCTTAAGACTATTTTAATGAAATGAAGGAATACGCCCCCATCCACACGCTGTGGTCGGCATCGGAAGAAGACATAGCAGACTCCCTAAGGGGCATTGCCAGCTGCATCGACCGCTGCTGCAAGGCCACAGAGAAGCGAATGGCAGGGCTCTCAGAACACCTGCCCATTTTACATGAATATGTTCTCTACAGTGAAATTCTCATGGTAAGGTTTCCTGAAGGACTCTTTGTGGCTCAGTATAAAATTTGGCTTACTCCAGTGACAATGTCCAGGAGAGAATTTGTAGCTGCTGAAAATGACTTTACAGTTCCTTTATTTACTCATTACAAAACATGCACAGCATAGGATACCTGTCCATTGTTGGGGAATCCGATTGGTCCTGTTTCCCTTGCTAATCAGGCAAGAGGTGCCCCTTCCAAATAAGAAGAGCTTGATAGTTTTGCCTGGCAGGCAGCCCTGGGTAGCTGTGCTAGGCTGTCTAGTTTTGCTGTCTTCAGTGAGCTCTGCATTGTAGCAGAGAGGGTTTGGGGACAGCAGCTGAGAAACACCTTCCCTGACACTGCCAAAATATGAATTCATTGAGTAACAGATTGTGTGTGGGAAAAAGAGTGGAGAGGTTTTCCCTTTCTAGGAGCTCTTCCTATGTTTTCTTTTTCCAGAACAGCTGGGAACTTCCAGTTCCTGCAGCATTATATAAGCATGTGTTAGTCTTTGCCATAAGCTACTGCTCTCAGTTCCCTTTATGTATGTATTTTTCTTATGCTTGGAGAGGATGTAAAAAATCAGACTCCAGAGTTGATACATTCAGTGCTGGTGGATAATCAACATAATTAAGTAACTGAATTCAGTATGTCATAATTCCCACTTTGCTGCCTCCAGAAAGCAGAACATGTGTACAAACCCCTCTTTGTCTAGGTTTTGAGCAATGCCAGCTGCAGAATCTGCTCTTGTGTTACTGCTGGGAACCCAGCTCCTGCTGCAATGGTTTCTGAGTAGGGGCTGAGTGAGTCTTACAGGCCGTGGATAGAGCAAGACCCAAGCTAACCGAGCCTTTGGTGGCACTGTGAAGAGTATTGCCACTGCCTCAGTATGGCTCGACTACCAAGAGTTAGGAATTCCCGCTGCAATGACTGCTGTCTTTGAAACAAGCTTCACAGAAAAAGGAGCTGTACAAAATGTCCTGTATCTCACAGGCCTCATTATTTGCACATACATGCTGGTAAATGGAGGTAGGTACTGCTTTGCTTGAAGATCTGAATAGGTTACTGTACTAACAATTGCAGGTCTTCTTCTCCCCCACTTCCAGCCTTATTTTTCAAAATTTCTGAGTCTGTTACCCATGAGCAATTGTAGTCTTCATGCTACTGAGGAGATGTTGCCTACCCATTGCCTCCTATTTTCCAGCCTGGCTCACCCTCACCCTTTCTCAGACGTTCTGTTTTGTCCAGAGCACAGAGAAGTTTCTGGAGACAAGCCCCAGGATGACTACCTGGCTCTTCCTGCACACCTTACAAGTAGCTGTTGGCCACTGCATTTTTTTTCCTGCTTGTAGCTTTCTTGATGCAGCACTTGTAACACAGTATTAGGCTGCCATGAGGTCCTGTCCAGCAGAGAAATCTTCCTTCAGTAGCTCATTCTTATACTACAACCCTTCAACCCTTCCTTTCCCTTCATTCACCATGGATTTTTATTTTTACTTACTGCCTATTTCCCTCTTGCACTTTGGAGAGGGAAATACAAGTCATTAAAGTAAAATACCTAAAAACACCCTGCGGAAGTCACCCACTAGTAAATCTTTCAGAGGTGTGGTTAACCCTTCAGTGCAGGGACCTTGTATTTTCCAGTGTTGTGAGTTCAGCCTTTAACTGGGAAAAGAGGTGAATTTATAGCTGAAATATGTACATCTGGACCAACCCCTTCCTAACTGACCCACAGAGCAAATCTGCTATCCCTCAGGGTACAAATTACAGCATTAATTAGTTATGGGTCCACATAAAATTATTTGTGGGTTTTGTGGCAGAGTAGCATTAAGTGCTACACAAAAAAACCTATAAAAGTATAATAATGTGTTTTAAAAATAGAGTGCCTCTGTTTGGCATTAGAAGTCAGCACTTGTCTGTAAATGTAGCACCTTAGTGTGGGATATGCCCAGCCCTTGCCCTGGAGGGATCTCTGCTGAGACAAGAGATTTTGCAATTGCCCAGCAGGACTCCCTGGAAAGGCAACCACTTCTTTGGTCATGGTGAGGAAAAGTGGACCCACAATCCTTTGTAAGACACTGTGCAGATCCTTCTGTAACCCATTGGTCTGTCCCAGACCCTCTGTAACCCATTGGTCCCCCACTGATCCCCTGTATCCTTATAAAAGGGAGCCCCCTGGCTCTGTGGGGGGGAGAGCTCGTCCCTGGCTTTCCCCTTCGCCGGAGGGGACCCACAATAAAGCTACCTCTGTGTGGAACCAGCCACACGGGCCTTCTCGTCTCTCTCTGGTCTGGTTTGGCCTGGAGGATGCCCTGCAGAGCTGAGCTGGAATCACGAGCTGACAATCACTAAAGAGCTGACAGCCTCTGCAAGGGCCCCTCTGCCAGCAGCTGAGGGAAGACACTGGGCCTCGGGAAGGCGATTCCTTTCGGGACCATCTCCCTGGACCGGTCACCTCTTCCTGGGTCAGAGCTACTGACCCCACCACCAGCTGTAATACCTTAGTATTAAAATAATTGGTTTTGTCTTGTAATTCAAAGTGTATTTGTGATAAATGTTGCCAAGCAGTCATTAAAAGTTTTAAAAGAGGCAAAAGAAATAGGAAAAAAGAGAAAAAAAATTGTATTATGAAGGAAAGCTGTTCCAGATATTTGTTTTGCTTCTGTGCTTACAGCTAAACATTTTCTGTATATATCTAACCAAAAGATTCCAAGCTATTGATGAACATCTGTCTGTATTGCTAATCTATTGCTCAGAAATGCCCAAAGTCAAGTTTACCAATTTTTTATAGTGACTACCTGTTCAAAAAGAAACATTGAAAAATTATTTAAAAATTAACCTAAATTATTCTATCGTGTTTGATAAAATATCAAGACTCCAGAGAGAACTCAGTCAAATAGGAGAGCTAGAGAAGGTAGAGCTGCTTGTGCCCTGTGCTGTTTCAGCATGCCCTGTGCTAGAGGTGAATATTGAACATCTCTGCAGAAGCAGCAGTAAAACCAGTTGTGGTGAGGTAATGTAAAAGAAGGTTTTGAGATTTTTAATTATACATGTCCTGCTTCTGATTTTTTTTCAAAAGGACCAAAGCCTTGCAACACTTCTGCAAGATAAGCATACCTGAGTGTACTTTTACAGACGAGGAAGCAAAGAGACATTTGTGAGGCTTCATCAAGGTCTCAGAGCAAATGAGCATTGGAAATGGACTAATCTGTAATACTGCTCCTGTTATGTAGCTTAACAAGTAATGTTCGTTCCCCTTTCTAATTTTTTTTTTGACATTATGCTAAAAACCCAATACCTGCTTAGATAGTTTCAAAGGAGGTAAAAATTACATACGCTGAAAATAAGCACATATATTAGTGGTAGAAAAGCCATCATTCCTACCATAACTTTATCTGATTTTTCTGATTTTTTTTCTGATTTGTCACAACTCCATTTGGCACTTACAAAAGGTTAAAGTCACAATTTCAGTAATGCCTTGTATACCATTTTTAGTCTACTTTATATTGTAAATTTTACTCAAAGAAGATACTTCTGTTCATGAGATTTGGCAAACTCATGTTGCTGATTTTAAATGAATATATAATAAGTTAAGATGATACCAAATAAACTGCTGTAGCAGTTTTGCTCATACAACTGGCAGTGATACTGTGTATGGCAGATCCTTGTGGCACTGATTTTGGATTTAGTAAGATTCTTGACAAACATGTAAGATAAAGTAGAGGTATGAAAAAATAAGTCTTTATGATTTTTTTTTTGATAAAACATGTGTCAGAATTATTAAGTGGTATCATTCTGTGATCTTGTTTATCAAATAGCCAAGTTGTTTGATGGTTTTCTGAAAGAGCTAAAATTTGGTGCAGTTTACTTCTTTTTTTTTTTCCCTCTATATTAAGGGTGTTTTGAAAAGGAGAGACCAAATCCAAGGCGAGCTCGATTCCAAAGTGGATGCTTTAGTCCATAAAAAGACAGAAAAGGATCCGGTGAGTATGTTCAGAGAGCCGGAATCTTCCAGGCCTTGTTGTAACTGCAGGAGGTGCACAGAAGAAGGACATGTCCCCTCTGAAGCCACGTGCTGGGACTGGGCACTGTCTCTACTCCTCTGGGAGCTGCTTGTGCCAGGCAAAGGCCATCATGAGAAAGAAGCAACACTTCAGTAGCTGGGCTGCTGGAGGGAGGGGCTGGTCATAGTGGGCGACCACTGGGCTTTGTCAACACAGACTGTACCACAGCTTATTTTCAGCTTTTCTAAATACTTCCACACTTGGAGTTAAAAGAAGGTAACAGTTGCTGCAGTGCTCTTGTGGCTGCTGCTTCATTGATGTAGGAGAGGGAGAGGAGGTGATTAGGATCAGCAAAGCTGTTCATTGACTTATTTAAAATAAAATGTTCTGCATTCTGTTCTTTCAGGTTTCTGTTTTTTCTAGTTGGGCCCAGGGATATTTTTTTTTGCTTCCAGTATGACACCTTCATTTTTTCTAGTGAAGTCAGACTGTAACTGGTAGCCCATGGGGACAGGCATTCCCAAGACCATCAGGAAGGCTCAGTGAGCGAGTTAAAAACAACTTCTGGGATAAGAATTGGCATTTTTTAAATTTTTGATTGTTAAACTTTCCAGCCTAAATAATGTCCTTTTAGCACAGCATTAACGCCAAGTGTTACACAGTGTAAATAATATGCAAAAATGACTAATAACTTTTTAGTACATCAAAGGACAAAATCCTTAACATTTCAGATACTTTTTATTAGGCTTGTTGTAATTAATTTCCATGTAAAGCTGAGCTGTAGATAGTTTTTGGTGCTTGAAATGCATATTTTCATTTGATTTTTTGGCACTGAGATGAATAAATAAGAATATATTACTGATCTCTGATACCTACAATGGCCATGGTATATTATATAACAATTTGCCTCTGTGTACTGCAGTGGGACATTAAGTAAATATCTCTGGTACTGGTTTTTTTTCCTGAAGCAGAAATTTTTACTTACTGCCTTTGTGTTCTCTAATTTGTTTTTGTTTCTCTGCTTTCTTTGCTGCTTCTCCTGTCCTTTTTCCTTAGTTTAAAGCTTGAAGCTCTTATAAAATGTACGGAGAATGGTGAGTTGGAGAAGCCCCCTAGGCTGGGAGTTGGGTACCAAGGCAGTGAATTCAGTGATGAATTCAGCTCCATACAGCTTGTTTAGCAGTCAGATTGATTGTTGTTTACTGTAGAAAAAACAACATAGCCTGGCAGGATGTGCCATATTTTCAGGATGCATTTCTGTTATAATCTGATGGAGTTCTCAGACAATGTGCATGCACTCCCTTTTCCTGAACTGTTACAATTAAAAAAGGAATATTTTTATTTTAGCATAGTATTGGTCATACCATGTTGATTTGATATTGACAGTACTCCATCATGAGATGTTTGTACTGCTTCCAGTAGGATTTTGAAATCAGTTTGCCCAAACTTTTTTTTCACTGTAGATGTGTTTCCATATCTGCACTTACAGCTTGGTAAAGGCTTTGGACACTGTGATTGCCCAGGTGTTCAGAACTTTGCTTTATCTATCCAGCCCCTCTATTTCTTACTCATTTCAGAGAATCCTGTTTTTGAGAGCCTCATTCTCCTTGCAGTCTCAGAAGAGCAGTAAAACAGATGTCTGTTAGTCTAATCTGATAATAAAATCCTGTGTTCTCTAATTCAGTGGCAGCTGTATCCTGAAGACTTTTTCTTAATTAGAAGCTGAAGCCTTTTTCTAGTAAGGGTAGTTTGGCAACAGAGGAGGGTGGACTGCTATTTTTAACCATTCAAGTGACTTAACTATTTTCTTGGTCATTTTTTTTACTATGCTTTCATTTTTGTGTTGAAATATTTTTCTGATGCTTCTAACCAGACTGATTTCATAATAAAAGGTGGTTATAACACAGGTATGTTGTTGGAATGGGTGTCAGACACTGAGTTAGGGTGTATTTGCACATACCTATTCCTAAGCAGAACTCCTGTAGCTTCTAATGGTCTCATAGATGTCAGATTGAACTTGTCAGTGCAATCTAGTAGCCAGAAATTTTGCTGACAATGAGTGGCATGAAGCCTAATCTCATTTGAAGTACATTTCCACCATAGATAAGGAGTCTCAGACTGTCATTAGAGCTGATAAAAGGCTGTGAGATATTTAGCATTGGTCACGGCAAACATTAAATGATTTAACAAACATGAGGTTGTACAGCAGAAGAATGCAAAACATCCCCAAGGTCAGTGCAGATGAAATAGGCTGGAATTGCAAATTAAACCTTACGGGACATTAGGCTTATTGGCTGGGAAAGAAAATGTTTTCTTGAACAGTGTTAGAAAGCTGCTTGTGGTACTGCTAAAAAAGCCAGAACCTTGGTTTCCACTCCAAAATTTGGTCCACGAAGGAGGCAGTTGTTTGGGGTATGGATGGTTTGAAGACTGATTTTAGATGCAGGCTCTGTCAGAGATATTGGAGAGGACTTTGGCAGCCTCCTACTTATCTAGACATTTCTTACCTCCAGAGCTGCGGCTGGAAAGATACTGGGATATGCGGCTCCATTGCTTCCACACCCCATCCTGAAGGCTACACAGAAATGCTAGTGTATTATGGTTTGGGCATTTTTAACAGTTTTAGTCTTGCCTCAGTGAGATCAATGTAAGCAAATGGATTCAGAATCCTGTTTAATTTGCAGGAAAAATTGCAACAATTTACAGCTTGTAAATGAGGAACACACTTGGTAGATGTTTTTGTTATGACCAAGCCATTCTTCTTTCACTTCTGCTGTCATGGCAGCTAAAGAGAGTAGCAGTGATGGGTTTTTTCAGTTTTGAAAAAGTAGATTTTAAATGTCTCTACTTGACATGGTGATACGGCATAATGCTGTCTTCAGACCTTAAGTCCAACTCTTCCCTTAATACAAGATGTGGTTTCTTTGGGGCTTTAGAGTGGGATGTTTAAACTGCATATCCAGGCAGAGTTGTATAACAGAGTCTGCCTGTCCACATCATGTTGTGACTACAGTGTGGAAGAAATTCTTAGTTCCTAGAAAAGGCCAGATGAAAAAAACCTGTAAAATAACTTACTTAAAGTTACAGAGAACGAGGTAAGGGGAAGCCACTGCAGCCAGGACTTCTAAGTCAGAGAAGTTCTTTACCTGTGTAGACTAGTGCAATCCCATATAGGAACTTTTTTTTTTTGCAAAAGCAGCGAATGTATTCAACTGCCTTTCCTACTCTAAATCATCTTAAAAATGTCATCATTTTCAGTATTCTGTGCGCATTCATTTTTTGGTATTTGAAGGAGGAAAGGCAATTAGCATAGAACTTGGTCAAAATACCAAATCCAGTTGTCTGTAATTCCTTTAAAGGTAATTTCCCCACATTTAAATTTTGGATTAACCTTTTTATTTCTAATACAGTGTTGGTAGTTGAAATTACCCTTGTCTGTAGCTTGATTAGTGGTCTGGTCAGATAATTGAACTTGGACTTTTCAGTAAAGTAGAAATTCTGTTTTTCATTTTGTTCCTGATTAATAACCAGTAGTTCATTAATCTAGAAGTGTGGCAAAGAAAATCAGTATAGAAATCAAGTCTAATTAAAAGTGTTTATTATGGACTGTGGATAACATCCATTCAGATGAAATTTTCAGTTTTACTAGCTAAGTAGTTTTTGGCTCCTTTAAGAGCTGAATGGGGTCCAGATTCCATGACCATTTCAGGCAGTGTTTGATGATTCAGTTTGTGTCTGATGGCAGCATCACTGCTGTTGCACTGGATCACTGTTCTCCCTTGCATGGTCCAAGCTGGAGGCTGTGCACCAAGACTTTCCATGTCTCACTCTGAATTCTGACGTTTCTGTGTTCTACCAGTAGCGTAAGCATTCCTTAAAAATTCTGGAAGTTAGTCCTGGAATCCTGAACTTCCTATCAATGAAAACACCATCTCTGCAGAAAGCAATCCAACTTCACACCGGCGTGGTATGAGGAAGAAACTATTTGCTTTATGGCAAATATAAGGAAGAAGAAGAAATTTATGGAGCCTGAGTTGCAATGGAAGCAATTCAAGGAATTAAGTTTTCCTGCTTGATGTTCCTTATTTTGGTGGTATTTGTGCCTGCCCTGCCTCCTGCTGCAGACAGTGGCTCTGCAGTCCCAGCAGATGATTTTGCACTGTAGCCACAGGAGATGTACCTTGTTCTATGACTAGGTGCCAGCCAGAACTGATACAGTGGATTAGTAAATGACAATAGGTAACCAAATTACTGAGAAGACCAGAAAACTCATTAAAGAGAGGGCTGCTGTCCACTTACTCCCATTAGCTGGAAAGTCAGTTTGTGCATCTATAGTAATTAGACACATGTAATGTTTGTAGAATACCCCTCAAGGTTTTGGGTCCTGGATTGCTGTGAAAGAGTTTCTTCTCTGTAGAAGTCCTTTCATTTAATTTCTTTCCATGCTTCTGTATTTCTTTTTCCCTCATATGGTCACACACAGTTCCACAAGAAAAGATGGTAATGTGACAGGCAAGAAATCAGAAAGTTTGTGATTTTGATTTCTGCTGTCTTCTCCCTATTCTGTTTTCTCCTGTTATCAAAGATTCTGTCAGGGTTTTCCCAGTTTTTCTGGCCAAATCTAATTTATACAATTGATTCTGCTTCAGTAAAGCCCTTTATATTTTACTTTTTAGATGCATTACTGTCAAGTGCTAGTGAAGAGGTGCCAGACTCTGTAACTTCTCAGCGAATAAAAATATCTCCAGAAACACTCTAATTCTGGTCTATATTTTCTGTTACTAGTATTTCAGAAATTGTAGTGAGTTACTAATTAAGAATTAATTTTAAACTTATCTCTGAGGAATGACTTTTTTTGCTAAGTTAAATACCAACCTTAGTTCTGCAGTTCTCTTTGTCTCCACTACAGTCGAGTTCAATAATTTTGGAAATGGTGATTTTCCTAATTTTTTTAATGTTTATAATTAATATTTAGTTCTCAGAAGAGATTGGGAAACTTGAAGACAAAGTTGAACGTGCCAATAATGCTCTGAAAGCGGATTGGGACAGGTGGAAGCAGAACATGCAGTGGGATATGAGATCATCATTCACTAATGTGGCTGAGAATAATCTCCGTTATTATGAAGAGGTAAAACACTTTCTCACAAAAATGTTATCTTTTCATTATTTTAGTGAAAAAGTCCATGGGTTCTCTGTAAAGAGGAATTTTTCCGTCTTAGTTCAAACATTTGGTAACTTCAGAATCAGTTTCTGTGGGAATAGGGAGGCAGTTATCCTTAATTTGACGGATTTCAAGCAGAATAGATTTTATTTTGCCCAAGTGGTTGATCCCGAGTTCATCATCGACAGAGGGCACTCTTGTTTTACTAACCACAACAACTTGGAACATATTTTTCAGTTCAATGTCAGCTGCTATATTTCAGTTGGGAAACATTTTGCTGTGAGAGCATGAAGAAGCCCTCTGTAAGGCTCAGATCTGCATGAGTAAAACCTTTAAGTGAGAGTCTATCAGATATTTATTTTCAGCTCAAATGCTGCAGGTAATATTCTTGGTAAGAATTTCCAAGAATATATACTAAGAAGGAGAATTTGAAAACCTGTAACAAAATACATTAAGCATTCTGTGAAGTTTCCTCATGGGGAACACAATGTTGATTGACATGCGCATTTTGAAAATATCCCAGATGTCGTGAAGTTTTTTAAAGAATTTCTCCTTACTTTTGGAAAAAAATTGGAATGCACTGAGCCATCTATTAGTCATAAATTAGTCATTTTCACAGATATATTTTGGTACCTGTAACTTCAGTCCTGTAGTCTGAGTCTTTTATGGATTGTCCATTATCCAATGGCAGTGGCCTGATTTTACAAATCATTTTGTTAAAACATAATTGAAAAGACAGAGCTCTTGATCATCAAGTCTAATTAATTAACATGCAGTCTGTGAGATGCATGGACATTGACAATCTGTTGTTACATATTAAGATCAAAATATTTTCTGAAATCAGGCAGCAAGCTTTTGGCATCCTCTCACATTGTCTTCATTTATTGATGGTCTCCGACTTCTATAGCAGCCATATGTATAATAAAACAATGCTGAGTACATTGGAATATTTTCTTTGTGAATGATTAGCTAAAACATAAAAATAATTATTTGGTTCTTTTTCCTGCCTAGAAATGCTTTTTGCTGAAATAGAAGTTTAATTCAGAATACCAAAGCTCATATTGTACATGAAATTACTACTCTTAAGGCAAAAACTGCAGAAAATTATTCAGCTGTCTCTGTAACTGCCAGAGGTTTTTCTTAAGTAGCCCCTCAAATACTAGAAAAATTGGTTTATACTGATCCTTTGTTGGTGCTTTTCTTGAATACTGAAATCTGAAATCTTTAAATGGTTTTGCTGCTGCATCTTTGTGTAGATCTACATTTTAGAAAAAGCACCTTATCTTACTACAGCAGTTGCAATAATAAGCAACATTGTGCTAACTGTATCACTCCTTGTTTGCAAAGTGAGGGCTTACCAATTTCATTCTGATTCATCAGAAAGTCATTATCTAATCCTGATATTCAAAAGAACTTGATAAAGTTAATATTTTGATTGGGAGTTTTGACCTAAAATGGGTTTATTTAAGAGCCATGGTTAATGTTGATGGTTAATTACTAGAGAAGGGATTACTGATTACTGTCAGAGGCCCATATATTTCAAACTACAAGTGTGTACTCCTGAAAGCAGCAGGAGAAGAAGCTCTGGCATCTGCTCCTGCTGTTTGGGAGTGAAACTTCAGGAAGGGAATCTCAGAAACCTGAGAAGCAGAATATTATTTTTATGCTTTCAGTAGGGAAGAGAATCCTACTTTAAATGTAATAGTTTGAGTCTGACTCATTAAACTCATGCACAAACACAGTGTCCGTTACAGTGTTTTTCACTTTTACAATTATTACTTGCTTCATTAGCATTCTTTCACATGTCTGAAGTTACTCATTCAGACTTTTGATGCACCATTTGATGCTTACTAAGCCTTTTCTTGCTGTTAGCATCCCTTGTGTTATTTCCTGCCTTTTCCCCAGACCATGTTCTGTGCATTTTAGCACCATGGATGCTATGAATATGATTCAGTTGCCCAGCTCTTCTGTCCCACTTCTATGAGGAATCATCTCCTGCTTTCTTAGTGACTACCTGCTTCTCATCCTTTCCACAACTTCCCCCACTCCTCAGTTAACCTATTCTTGCCTCTCCATGAGCAATGTCCCCTTCTCTTCTCAACAGCTGCGTTTCACTGTGCTTCTCCTTATTCCCCTTGCTGACTGCATTTCCCAGGCACACAACCAAACCAGGAGTCATTTCTGTTCATGGTCATTCTCTGCATCCCTTAAATTTCCAGGAACAGAGTAATGAGAGACAGGCATCCTGTATTTTCTGATGGTTGCTGCAGTAGAGAATGCAGTCCTTCAAGACTGTATAAAACTCAAGCCACTGCGGTCAAATACAACATAGCAGCATGTCAAAGTACACTAGAATTTCTAAAATGTTACTTCACGTTTGTCACAATATGGGGAAAGAATATGACCTTACATTTGTTTGGGTTTTTCCTTAATTGTAGTTGCCTAAGGATTCTGCTGTCATCTTGTCAAGCATCACTTAGCTAGCATAAAAGAGTATCTCTTCTTTAAGCTGAATTAATGTTCACATTAATGAAGTGTTATTCTTAAGTGTTACCTGTAATTACGTTTCTCTGGATTTACAAATTTAAGAGCTATTCCTGTAGTTTTCTGGTTCATTGGCTATCTGCAATTATTATACTTGAATAAGAAGTGTTCCTTTGTTTCTGTGGCTGTTTTGTGTCTCTCAGTGCTGTGGTAACAAAGATGTGAATGAAAGCCCAGTGTTGCAAATTTACAGGGTGCTCCTGTGCAGGCCTACGAAAACAAAAGCTTTCATGTGATAATGTGCAAGCTTTGTTATAATATATTTAAAATCATTTAGGAGCCAAGAATTACCATGACTGACCAATCATTTGGTATTCCTGTAGCTGGTCTCAAGGGCTCATACAGTTCTGTACTTCCATTCCTCTGGAAAACAGTTGAATACATTCTTAAGTCTCTCTGTATTCCACAAAGTCCTAAATCAAAAAAAATACTAATAATGACAGTAAATGCATTGCTAAAATGAGGAGGACTTTCTGAAAGAATATGAAAAGGTTTTAATTTTTAAAAGTTCATAACTTTACTCCTGTTTCTGAAGTAAATACCATTGATTCAGCACGTGTTAACACTGTACCATTTATTTTATTCCTTTTCATCGTGCCTTAGGCATGACACCATTGTCTGACGGCTTAGTCCAGAAGAGGTATCTGCCAAACAGCTGGAATCATAAGCTGTCCACAGGGTGGAGCTTTCATCTGAGAAACTGATTGTCACCATTAATATTTTCATTAATTTAGAAATAGATATTCTAAAGATGCAGCATTACTAAACCCAAAGCAGGATACAGAGTTGGTGGTGGTGCTGGCAAGATTATTTAGCTGGCACATTTGAAGTGTTGCTGCTGCAGATTATCAAAACCAAACCAGGCACTGTGGAACTCTGGCTTCATAGAGCAGAAGCAATTAAACATATGCTAAATTTGTTTTTTCTCATGTGTTTAATATAGTGCCTAGAACATACACAGCATCAAAGGAAGAAAACCACTTCAATTTTTCTCAGCAAAGAATTTTGGTAACCCATTCTTTTCAGGAACACTACCAGAACAAGTTACTAGGTTTTACAGCCCAACCCAAAGGCTAGCTAGACATTGTAAATCCCACAAATATACTGGAATTTGGGTTTACACTGCTTGTTAGGCACTCTAGGAAATGCAGACAGATTGGTGGTTTTTCCTGCTCTAGGATGATAGTTTTGGCATTAAAAGAATGTGTTTTTTCTTGAGGATGGATGAACCTTTGTTTTAAAGCATAGCATCTGATTTTATTTATCTCATGTGAAATTAATCCTGTTAAACCCTTCCATCGTAATCGGATAATCAGTTACCTTTGATATAGTCAGATTCTTGTTGGTATTGACATACCCTACTATTTTTCAAAAATATAAATAATTTCCTGATTTTCTCAAGTATTTCAAGCATAATTTGGTATATTTCTGTGACCTACATTGTTGTACAGGCATAAATTAATCCAAAAGATTCATTAGGGCAAACCAATACTTGTTCCCCATTACAGCAACTTCCCTTTAACTCCAAAGCCCTTATGTACCTCTCGGTCTGGTAAAAGCTGTAGAAAAATAGATGAGATTTGTTGTTTGCCCTAGAGGCCTCTGTAGTGATGCATTTAGGCAGTCATTTGGTTGTGTAGCAGAAAGTTCCTGTGTGTTGATCACATCCTACCTTAGCCATGCCTGGGAGTTCAGCTACCAAACTTCACTAGATTTTCAAAAGCTCTCACGTCTGAGCCCATTTGTCTCTGTGCATGTTGCTTCAAAGGCAGATCCATCTTTGAACCCTCATTCACTTCAGCCTCTACAACTTTTTAAAAATAATTTTAGGAAGACATTTTTTTATAGTGGGAATTAATATTTCTGTGCAGTCTAGTTTTTGTTTCCTTGCACTCAGAAATCATAAAAATAGTTTCTGTTTCTCTCAGACACAAACAAGACTTCATTTTCAGATTCTACTCCAAAAAATTCCATCATAAATGATATTTTTAAGGTATCAGCCATGGATAACTGGGAGCTGGAACACAAACACACATGGCACATGACACACTGCTTCTGCTAGCATCCATACTTCATGTTCTATTTTTATATCTCCTTTTTCATTATATATGCAATTGTATTATATGAAAAGCTTTTTTCTGCTTTTTCTAAGAATGATGTTGTAGAATAGATATGTGTCCTGCAGTAGTAATCAGAATACTTTAGGTAAAGTAGCCTTATTTAAGTTCTTGCTATTTCATTTTGTGTATTTAGGCTTTTTTATGTTTTCCATTGGGCTTTTGCAAGTAATTGGATTATGAATTTCAATCCTGTGCAAACACATTTCGTTTCCTCAGTTTGGATTTTCTGGGGTTTTTTCCTTTCCGTCTCCTTTTTGAAAACTGGCTGATCCTCTACTTAGATCTCCATTTTCAACCTCCCAGGAGAATGGACTAAAATCATTTTGTAATAACGTTGAAGTATACATCACTAACAAAATGTCGTTTATGCAGCTCATGCTTCACAATACAAAAAGCTTGAGCCTAAGGCACAGAGACCTAGTTTTGTTTTGGTGTGGTTAATTATAAAACTTGTCAGCTGTAGCAGCACTGTGATGTCTGGCAGTGAAATGAGCCACCATTGCTCTTACATTTTGAAAAATGTGTTTTGGTTATATAATCAGGGATAAATTAAAAGCTGAATAACTTGTGTGAAAAAAATGCTTTACATCTTTGTCTGGACAGACTTCAGAAGATCGTATCTATCTGGTTAAGCAATGTATTGTGATTGCATTTTAACATGTGCAGTTTGGCTCAGTGTTGCAAAGGTAACACAAAGCCATTTTTACATTGCAGCCAGTGCTGATACATACATTTTAAAACACATTACTGAAATTACGGGATGACAAAACATGGACTTATGTGGTAATTAAATTAAACTGCGATTCAGAAAAAAAATTTGTCATTGCTAACAAAAGACTCTTCAAGAAAAAGATGTTTTCTTGCACCACACTTAGAAAAAGCCTAGAAAAACAGCTGTGCCTTGCAGCTTTCTAGGATGGTAAGCCAGGCTGGGCTCAACAGAAATTGATGAGTTTGAGTGCCATAGTGAAGATACATTGCTAGCAGCTGCCTCACTGACATCTCAAAACCAAGATGCTGTGTTCCAGCTCAAGACTCTCAGATAGACTCAGCTGCCACAGTGTCACATGAAGTAGGGGAGAATCTAATGATCAAACTTAAAGGCTTTATACAAAAGGTCAAAAAGACCTTTTAAATCAGAAATCAGTTTTCAACACTTGCAGTTCACTGTTCATGCTGGCAGTAACTTCACTGTTTCTCCATGGTGTACCATTTCAAAATAACATTTCTCCAAAAAGTCAATGAAGAAAGCAGATTTCCACATGAATCTTATCCTGTTAGTCCTCTCTTTTCACAGTAATTCGAACCTTAGATGTACTCTGAACAGCAGCATAATGTTGTTGTGTGCAATAGCAGCAGTAGTGACTTGGAAGCAAGATCAGAAGAGAAAGACTGGGGAAGTAAATTCATGGTATCCATAGTCTAGGGGACAAAATGTGAATAACAGAAATGATCTCTACTGTGTCTAATAATAACCAAAAACCTATGCAAAAATAAGCTCAGACTTATTTCTTTATGATCTTTTGGTTCAGTTGGCTGTTTAACTGCTCTCATTTTTTTGCAGACCCACATGTTCTACTTTCTTATGTCTTCAGAGACAAAGCCACTGCTGACTTTTTTTTTTTCTTGTTACTTTTGTCACCCTTAATTTTACGGGTATCCCTGGTTCTGCATCCTTGTGTCATCACGAATTCCCCCAGCTCCAGTCATCCTGTGTGTATTCTTTGTTTTTCTCTTTGAGCTTATACTTTAACATTATCAGATCCTCCCACTCATCTCCTTGCACACAAATATGCAGTTATACCAGGACCTAGGCTCTTCAGTGTAGTATGACTATGTCTCCATATTTAATCGCAGAGTTTGGAAGTCATTCACAAGAACTGTCTAATAAAGTTAGGTGGCTGCAAGTTCAAGCTGGGTCATTTCCATGTCTCCTAAGCAATGACAGATGGATATGAGATGTTCCAATGAGCTGGGCTTAGCAAATGTCTGTGGCTTGAATAGTTTATGGCAAAAGATTTCAGTAAGGAAATGATGCTGTTTTCAGAGCACTGATTTAATTCAAAGTTCAGATAAATGGAGTCTGCTGTCCAGATTTTAATATATATTTCCAGAGAAATTTCAGAAGACTTATTTATTGTACATAATAAAGATTCTTCATGAAAAGAACTGTGTAGAGTAAGTAGTAAATAAGCTGCATTGTCAAGAACAATAGGTATGAATGTATAAGTCAAAATTTTGTTAGAACATTTCAGTTTCAAGGGCTTTTTTTCAACAGCATCAGAACAAGAAAATTATTGCAGGAATTTGCCTTTCCTGTTCTACGGCCAGACTTGAAATAGTAGAAACCTGGTGCTTTGGGTAACAAGCATCAACTCACTAGAGGTTACCTTGTGATAGCCTTGCCATGGCTCTCAACACTAATTTATGATTTAGAATGGCTTGCCAAGCTGCCAACACTCATTTAAGCCAAATTGAACCAAAGTCATTTGGGGTTGGGGTTGGTTTTTTGTTTTTTTTTTTCATTTTACTGCCTGCAGAATTGATGCTTCAAATAAAAAAAATAGTTTTTACAATTGTAAATACATTTTTCCATAAAGAGAGAAATACCACTTGTAAGGAATAACAACTTCCCTACTCCTAGCTCCTGCCTTTCTGGTCCTATTTCTTTCCCATTCTCTCCTTATTTAGAAAAAAAAAAATGGTTTCATTTAACTTGCAAGGAAATTTGGTATACAATAGGAATCCACAGAGATTACAAGGGAACAGTGCCTGACAATGTGCTTTCTATTTGGAAGAGATCTTTGCCTGTAACTAAAGGAAGAGATTAAAGAAAAGCATAATTAATGTTAGCATCTTCCATACTACAACATACAATTACAATGCTCACAGTGTGTGCTTGTCATTATGTAAAATTGACCTTTACAGCTCACTCAGCATGTTAGCTAACATTTTGCATATCACTGAGCTGCCTAGGAAACCGTATTTTGCTCTTACCACGGTCCTACAAAAGCAGCTTGTGACAATGTGTATGTATTCTGCTATTTTTTTAAAATTCTTTTTCTCCTTGGCCAACAGTTTACAGAAATCTGTCTGCTGTACTCATATGTATGTGTTCGGTTTTTTTAAGTGCCTTGCTACGTGGGAGTCCTTCCTAGCATCTCAATCAGTGGATCTTCATGTGGAAGAAGATTCTGAAGACAGGCCTTGAGTAATATCTCTGCTTGATCTCTGCCTTTTCTGTGCAGTTTCTCCCAACCAAAGTGCTTTATATGAGATCTGTTACATTATTAAATTTAACTGTTAAAAATCAGTGAAATGCAGGAAACCAGCTTATTGAACACTCAGGTATTCTAGTCCTGAAATACATTTTGAAACACGCTATATGTTGCTTTATATTGCTTAGCTCTGATTTTACATATTTTTATGCATTTGCATACAATTGTTTTCGTAAATATTGTGTAATTTGGATATAAAATATTTTAAATATGTAAAAATAGCTCCATTTTAATAAAAATTTTAATGAGGAAAGTTTGTCATCATTTTGTATCCTAGTCTTTTTTAGAAGTATTTTGGTATTTTAGCATACTTCTTTGATTCTGTTTCTTGAGTAATTTCTTGTACTTGTAGAATTACCTTGTGTAGTCTCTAAGGGCTAGGACTTTAGGATTATTTTAATAGATCTTGCTAGTTGCCCTATGACAACACAGGACATAAAGATGCCAGATGTTTTGTGAGATTAATGCTGCTTTAAAGTACTGTTAATTCAGTTTTCAGTCTGCAGTATTTACATGTTTATTAGACATCTTCAATTTGATGTTTTTTGAAGCATAAAGAAAAAGTGACAGTTCATGAAACAGACTGTTTTTACAGTGACTTTGTACAGTGACAGCACTGATGCCAACACAAGAACTTCCATTTGGAGTTTGCAGGGTGAAACCTTCTCCCATGGCTGACCCTCCTATAATGCTTAACTTCTTCCCTCTTTAGATAGTCAATGTGGAAGAGAAAGGGTTAAGAAAATAAAAGAGGTTTGCATTAAAATGATCAGCTGATTCACTCATGCAATATGTATTAAAGTCTTCCAGTCACTGAATTATTCCACCCAAAAGGTCCTCCAGACTGCCGCTGTAGTTTGTGCCGTTCTCCCTGGTGGTTAAGGTCTGAGCCAGCCACAGGCTCTGTGTGGAAGGAATGAGGTGCAGGAATCAGAGACAGCCTAACCAGGGCTCTGGTCTTGCAGAAGAGAAGGGCTTCAGCCAACACCTGCTCCTTTTGTGGTGGCATTTTGTACACATGCTCTGATCAGTGAGCTAATGGCTGCAGGAGACAATTCCAGAGCACATGGCTGCTGCTCCTGGGTGGCTGTGGACCTGCCCAAGCTGGGCAAGGATTTTGTGGCTTTGATCTTAAAAAATGTATATTGCAAGTGAGATCTGGAATACCAGCATGACCTTTTCGGCAGTGCTAGGAAGAGTGTCCTCATGCTGCCCCCATGAAGTAATAGTGAAAGGTCGGCTGGTTTTTTTCATCTTTAAAGTGGTAGTTAAGCTGCTCCTGAAACCCTGCAGGGAGCATGCATCTCTCCCAGTGTGGACAACTCCCCAGGCAGAGGTGAATCTGTGTTAGGAGGAGGGCAATGCAGTGCTGAAGGACTGTGCCTCACAGGGTCTTCTCCAGCCATGCTGGCAGTGGATCCTTGCAGGAGGCAGGGAAGAACAACGTGGCTGGACTGTGCTCTTTTCCCACTCTACCTTCCTGATGATTACTTTTTAACATGAGAACTTCTATCAATGTGCTTAATAGCCTTAATGGCTTTCCCTTTCTTTTTTTCTTCTACCTAAACTCATAGGATTTACCATGCTGAATATCAGTGAATTCCACAACTTAATATGTAGCAAGAATCAATTCATTTTGTAATTTCCTAAACCAGCTGCCCAATAACTTCAGGTAATGCCTTCTGCCTGTTAAATTGTGAGAAGAGATGAGCAACTGTTTCCAATTTGTCTTCCCTGTGCCACTCAAGAATTTACAGACCTCTAGTGTATTTTCCAAGTTTCCCAGAGGAAAAACCATAGCTTAATACCATATTGTACAAAAGGCACTTCACTTCTGTGCTCATTGTTACTGCTTTTCTCTGTATTTTCTAGTTCTGCTGGAACCAGTACTCAAAATGCAGACACACCAGAAATGTACATGTTGTCATAATTATGCTTTGATTTTTGTCATCATATTCCTAATTTATTTTTTGAAGTACCACTGAATGCTGAGCTGCCATTCCACGGAACTGTCCACTAATATTAAGAGCTATTCTGAAGGTTACTGAATAATTTAATATCCATCAGTGTGTATATATAGGAGAATTGGCTTTTCCCCAGTGAGCATTTATTTGCATTTATTAATACTCAATTTAGCCTGCTGTTTTTAGCTCCTAATCTCTCTGTAGTGTACAGTTCTATAAACAGGATTGCAGCAAGACAGACAGCAGTAACACTCTGAATACCAGATAAGCTAAAGTTCAAGGAATTGAGCTTGAACAGGCTTACTGGAAGGATAGAAATTTGTAAGTGTAACCAAGAATTACTACCATGCTGCTAATTTAGGCACCGCTAAGGACATACTATGTCGGGTTAGCTGACATGGCATTACAGGCATTGATTTTACCTGCATAGTCTGCCAGACTAGGAGGTTGCTATCTGAGACATTTGGGAATGAGAAGCACCATTGGACATTTTCCATTCTTGGTAAAACATTCATTATGTTCATGATTTATTTTTAATTTCTTTTTCTCTTTAGCTAGGCCGTAACTTATGGGGGAAAGATTTTAACAGTCAGTTTTATAGAGGCCTTCTTGTGACCATGTATTTATTTTCCTGATTTTTTAGTAGCTCTATCATCGTGTAAAAATAAGGTCTATTGTTAAGTACAATCAAACATTGTCCTTTTCATGTCATGCAAATACTTCTGAAACTTACAATTTTAGAAAGCTTATTGCATATTTAGACTTATTTCCAAAGATTTTTCTTTTATGGAGTCTTGCTTTTCTTAGGCTAATGATTAGAAAGTGCTTAAGGTATTTAATTACTCAAAATCAGTCTGCTTCTTACTGGATTTTCACACTGCCTCTTTGTATGTCAGTGGTTCATACCTAGGGTCTTTAAATAATGCATATCTCTCTTGTTAGACTGAAAACACATACGAAGAAAAGAACAAAAACCTTCTCTGGTACCTAACAGGGAAGCTGTCACCAGAGCAAATTGCTGGTAGTAAAGGTAAAACAGGGATGTGGGTAAGAAATCAGTGGCTTTCAGTGCTGAGTGATTTTAAAGGGTTTCCTGATACATCCCTTTATAACTGATGTGTGGCAAGATGCATGTCCAGAGAAAAAAGAAATAAAGACAGGTTCTTCTGGCCCTTGCTGCTGTCAGCCTCTACCCAAAATAGTGACCTTTTAAAAAGATTTGTGCTCTATGTATTGAATTTTTTTCATTTACCTGATAGCTGTGGGCAGAATTTCACTTCTAGCATCACTAAAATAAGCCTCAATTAATGGCATCAATTAATCATTAAAGCAACCTTCGAGCAGGAGCTTTGAAGGCCATGAGGAGTATGCAGTGGTTTTCTTCCATATGTCTAAATCACATTTCACTTCACACATCAGCACTGCCCACTGTTTTGGACAACTGTCCCTTGCAGGTTCATGAAGAATGGATGAGGGCAGAGGTGTATATAATAAGCTACTCTGATATGTTTTAAATTTACTCAAAGAAAATGGCTAAATAACCCTTTTTCTAACAAATGGAGGAGCTGCTACCTGCCACCTGACTTGAGTGAGTAGAGGATGAGATTGTAAAACCTTTGCAGAAAGCACTTGGACAACAAAACATTCATAAAGCACTGCATAGCTGTGAAGCTTTTACTGTGTGGACCTGCTGTTAACTGGCTGTATGTCACAAAACCATCATCTTTACTCTAGTCCTGCCATCACTGTGGGGAGAGAGAAGCCTTATCTATGCAATCCCACAGAGGCTCCTTATTGAATACAGAGTGATTGAAAGAAGTGCTGGCCAACAGGATGAACCATAAACTCCTTCATGAAACCCACTATGTTGCATTTTCAAGCTGCAACAAGGTTTGGATGCAGCCCCCACTGTTGGCAGCGGCTCTGCCCCACTGGGAGGAAGAGCAGCAGCAACTCATCTGAACCTGAAAGGGACAGACACAAACTTTCAGCAGATTTGGGAGGTTTTAGGGACCTGAAAAGTGAGGGTACATCCTGGTTTAGATAAGACACACAATTGAAGAAGTGAAGAACAGTAAGAGGATGTCCTTGTTTAAAATATAATTGGAAAAATATGTCAAAACCCATTGTATTCATTTTCCTACAGGCAAAAAAGCCATATCTGAGGTTTGAAATTTTTTACCTGGACTGTAACATGACAACGAGTTTTCAGCAGGAATAATTCATTTGATAGTTGTATTGCTTAGAAGTTTAGTTAAGGAATAAGCATTCTCATATCTGCATTCATATTTAACCAAGAGTTGCCAGAAAGTCATTAACTCTTAAAGCCAAACTAAGAAACTTGCTTGGAATCAAAGCAACATTGAATATGTGATGTGAGGAAGATTGACTGTTCTTTAGTCTGGCTTAAAGAGCAACTGAACTGCTTTTTTAAATTAACTTCTTCAATAAAAAAAAAAATAGTTGCAATGTTACAATGCAATTTTCTCCTTCTTTTTTTTGGCAAAGTGAAGCATCTCACCAGGTTCTTTTTGCAAAGGAAAACAAATAAGATGTTTATTTTTTTTATTTGTACCCTGGAGTTGTGTTCATTTAAGTAATAAATTAAGTTTTCACCAGGAGGTAAAGAAATAGTATGTAAAATGAGAGCTGAGCAAGATGCTCTGTACAACATGTACAACTACCACAAAGCTCCTCACTTCTAAGTGGAGAAATGCTTTTTCACTCACGCACTGCATTACTTGTCAGGTTAGAAGACAAAGCCAGAGCTGCTCTGAACATCAGGACCTCCTGCCCACGAGCCTGTAAGAATTGCTTTGGCCCCACAAAGCTGGTACCAAGCCCTTAAGGCTGGCAGGGTCTGTAAATGAGCAGCAGCTCACTGAAGTTTCAGAATCACGACAGCTTTTTCATCTCTTTTCACTGCTTGATTCTTCAATATACAAAGCACAAAAGTCCAAAGTTTCTATCTAATAAAAGGTTAAAGAGGGAAATTTATGAGGGTCCTTTTGAACCTAAAAAAATACCATATGAGTCTACGAAATAGAGTGGAAATTGACAGTAATTATATTATTAAGAGAAAAATTATTAGAAGAATTCAGTACATCCTCTCCTACTTTCATCCACCTGCAATATCTTTTTGCAATAAACAAAACAACCTGGCAGATACTCAGCTGACATAAAAGCAAAGCTAAAGCAAGGTTAGAAAAAGATTTTTAATTTGGTTTGAGAGAAAATACCTAAATGAGAATAGCTCTTTGGAGACTGTGTTCATTCACTGACAGGACAGGAAAAGTTTTGTAAGTGAATTAATTGTGACAGCTTAACTTTGTAAAGTAAGTTCAGTATTTATTGGGGCATTCCAGATGTGCCTTTATTCCTATGATTGCAGCTGTTTTGTTACCATCTCATTGTGGAAAGAAAATTAATGAAGTATAAAAGGGGAGGTGCTAAAGTGGAAAAATCAACTGTCATCTTCTGTGGTGATGATTGTGCACTGTGACACTCAACTGTTAAAATAATTTAAAAATATTACACAAATACAGTTGTGCCTCATTTTGTCACATGCAGGTACAGTAAATGAAGAAATACACTTGTGCTAAAGGCTGAACCTAGAACCTTTTATTTCTATTAGCCTTTTATGCGTGAGTTTTTGCTGAAACAGAGATACTCTCAGTACAGATGAGCATCAACCCTATCCAGAGTATCTAATACAAAATGGCAGTACTGGGTCAGCCTGGCAACTCTCAGCCAGGTTCTTATAACCAAATTGAAAAAACCCATGCCCTATCTGGTTAAAATGCAGAGACACCAATAGAAGACATTCCCTGGCATTGTTGACGGGTTTTTTTCCCTTTCCATAAGGGCTGTAAAGCCACTTCTGCCCCTGGTTCCTGCTCATACACTGAGCACCTCACCCAGGTTTAATAAGGACTTTTACAGCCATGCTAGGACAGGGTACAGAGTCCCCAAACTGAGGAGGTGGCACAGAGCAGGGTGTGGAGGGCTGGGAGCCTGGCACACGCTGGGGAAAGGTAACTCCCCTTCTCCTGGCCACACCAATGCTGAGAGAGGCGCTGAGGAGCAAAAGGAGGTACTGCACTTTGTCCCTTACTCAGATTCTGGGAGTGGTACAAAGACAACTGGCATCTGTCACTTGGATTGCAATTTATACATAGATCTCAGAATATAGAAAATCAGAAAATAGGATGGAAGGAAAAAAATACCTTGGATACAATTAGAGGGTTATTTGGTTTCAAGGTTTAAATTATATTTAGCTTAGTTTTTAACCCTTTACTTGAAATGTTCCTGTTCCTACATTATATGGCTTGCTACCTACATCAAATGTGTGTATGTGTATGAGAAGTTTGTGAGGGTTGCCATGGGAATTCTGGCTTCCATGCTTGGAAAATCATCTGCAATTTGACAAAGCTCATCAGTGCTATTGCTATATATGTTCATTTCTCCTTAAAAGCATTTGTCTTCTGGATTACCTTTATGGAAAAAAGTATTACTTCATCTCTGCTTTGTAATATGCCATTTCATTTATCAATGTATTTATTCAGAACAAATGAACTGCAAGGTTTTGAGGATTTTCCTTTGGAGTCCCTCTCCAGTAACACGGATCCAGATGTTAGATTGTTCTAATCCATTATTTGTGGTACATCTATTTTATTAATTTACTAGAATTAATTTTCATTTTTAAAAAATATTTAAGATCAGTTCAGAGTAGAAATGAGTCTCTGAGTGATTCTAAGCACGCAAATGTATCTATATGGTGCCTCTCAGGTTTTTTGGTTTGTTCATTCATTCTGAAATACATGAACATTCCCAATATAATTGGTGACCACACCATCACCATGCTGTGATCCAGATTCCATGGAAATGAATGAAGAGACCAAAGACTGTTCAGCTGTTCTAATATAAAGTCTCTCAACTAAGCAACATTCAAATTATTAATAGTATTTGGGGGAAATATGCTCATTGAAAAGAAACAGGAGCAGAAAACTATAATCAGTAGTTACTGATTACTTACTCATATATTTGGTAGCGACCAAAGTCTTCCTGCCACCTTTTTCTAAAAGCTTGGAAGGTGATTTTTGGGGGAGGGGGCAGCATTTTCCATTGTTTCATTTAAATTATCTCAGCTGTTCTTCAGCAGTGGCAATGTGTTTAGAAGGGAAGCAATAAAGCCTTAATTATAGGGCAGTGTAACAGCTACAAATGCATATTCTACTGCTACATGTTCTTCAGAAGAATGTAATCAATTCACACTGTTTTTGAATGATGTTTCATATTGTGATCTTGTAAACAGATCTTAAAATATCCAGTTTATAAAGACAGCTAAATCTCTATAATTATTAGAGCTTTTCTTTTTTCCCAGTTAATCCTAAAAGAAAAGGTGGAGGCTGGAGGTGCAGCAGCTATGATTATGAACCCCCTACTGAAGTAAAAGAATGTTAATAATTTGAGAGTGGGTTTGGTTTTTTTAAGAAGAATGTACAGCTATTAAACGACATACACAACAAAATGTGGTATGTCAGAGATGAACTTAAAATGGTGTTTCTGTAACGCCAGATCACCATGATTTTGTTCATATAGTGAACAGTGACACATTGTTTTGGATTTCAGTAAGAAAACAAGAAAACAGAGTTGACAGAATTCAGCATTTTCAGAATTTGTTTTGTTCTGTATTATTTAACAAGTGGCCAGTGGCTTCGGATCCACTGTGAGGATCTGGCTGAAAGCTCAGATCTCTCATGAATTGAAATGTAATCTTGGGTTTTAAATACACCACCAGCAGAGGCTGATAATGTACTATCCATGAAAAACTTAACTAATGTTTCATTACAACAGATTTTTAGAAAAGCTGCAAATCCCTTGCCATGGAGATGGAACTATAGGATATCTAGAGTATATTTCATTCCATGGGGTGAACTTTGAAGAAGCTGGGATCAATGGATAAATCAATGTTTTAACAGCTCTATTTTGTATCTATAGCAAGGTAATTAATGTTATCTAGTGAAAAAAAGTGCAAATTTTAAAGGATCCTGACTAAAGTCCAAGGGAGTTACACCAGCCCTCTGCTCATCCCTTTTGCAGAGACATGTCCAGTGATGCAGGGGCTGAACACTGGTGAACATGGAACAGTTCTACCCACGAGCCAGTGGCACAAAGGTGCCATTGAACCAAATTTTGGTTGCTGAGGTAGAGCTCTGTTTTGGACAGTAAATGCCTCTCTCCTTTGCCACTTGCCAGCAAACTTGAGCACAGCTGTCAAAAACCCGATCAACAAGCTGAGTTTCCATATTCACTACATACGAGTGTCATTTGGTGTAGCCAGAGCTTCTCATCTTGGACTCCCATGATCAAAACTTCTGATGTGGCTCCCTGTCCATCTTATTTAACATTTCCTTGCAAGGATATGTTCGTAAGTATTTTAATGAGCAGGAAAAGGTGTGCCTATTTGAAGAATACTATGTATTTTAAAACCACGTATTATTGTTCTGAAGTGAACACTATTAGAACAAACTATAAATTGCTTTGCCTTATCTATGGAAGTTGCTTAGGACACGGTGATATCCCCACCCTGTGGCAGAGGGCAAGAAAAGCTTCTCTCTTTCCTAGGTCTTCAACAAAATACTCATAGTATGAAGGAGAAAGGCTGTCAAGTCTCTTGGCCTTTTCTGGTTTTTAAGTTTTATCATGTACTTCTGCAGCATATGGGTATAACTAATTACATTTTCTGAGCAGATGTGCAAGAGATGGATTGATATGCCAAGGCTGGTAAATGTCCAATGAGGAGGCGACTGGTGTGCCCATAACAGATTTTGTAAATGAGACATTTACGGAAATGACGAACATAAAACATTTCATTTTAATATGTTACTCTCGAGGTTATAAGAAGCTCAAGTCCATTGTCAATAGGGAAAATATGTGTAATGTGTCTCCACTTCTACTTTTAGAAAAAGAAATTGTTTCAAAATATGTGGAGTATGTTGGGATTTTTCAACTTCTTTCTTCTCTCCGATTTTCTACTTACTGTTGTAAAAGAAAGGTCAATAGGCAGGTATTTGGAAGGAAAAAAAAACAGGTTAAATTCCTCTCACACACAAAAATAGGACTTAAAAAATGGGGGTTTTGAATGCTAAAATGAAGAGTCAACTGATAAGACTAATGAGAATCTGTACACACTACATCTGAGCAAAAGAGCAAACCTGGAATTAACGTCGTTGCTCCTCAATGCAGTATGTCAAAGCAGATTTCACTGACCATTCAGACGTGATCAGTGGCAGAGCAGCTAAACCTGCTGAATGTGTACCCAAAGCACAACAAAAGCCTTATGGATTCTGTCCTTAAGAAATACACAATCCTGTTATCCTACTTCACTATTAAGCTGTTGGGAAAAGTCACTTTGCCAAGTAAAATAAGACATTATTTGTTATTAAAAATGGTATTTTTCTCCAAACATTACAGCCCTTTTGTAAATCAGTACCTCTGATTTTGTAACTCCCTTAGCCAGATCTAGATATGTTCCCACCTGGCTGACTCTAGGGGGTCTTCCTTTGTTTCCCTCACTTGTTTTTAGACAGAGCTGAAGGAGATTGGAGAAGTTTGTGTATTCTCTGTAAAGAAAGAATTAAAGAGGAAGAGTATTTTGCCTCTTGAAGTGACTCAGAGTTGTCACCCCTTTTATTCCCCCTGTTAAGTCTCTTCATTATTATTCACATAGCTCAAATCTTTGTGTTCACCTTCTCCAATTTTCAGGTGCTTTTCCTTCATAGTTAATTTCTTTCTTCATTTCAAAATTCTTCATTTCCCTCTGACACCATGTAATATTTATTACATCAGTGCTAAAGCTGCATGAATAATTCATCAACTATTTTGCTTCTTTTCCTATTCAAGTATGGCCCATAATAATTCACTTGAAATATTCATTATTTGAAATGTGTCACTGAATAATTTTTTGCAAATAATTCTTGGTCTGTGTATTGTTCAGAGGTGCAACCAAAAAACCCAAGTGGCAAAACCTCAACTTTGATCCAACCATCCCCTGATGGAAGCTCTTCTTATCTGGTGTTTGGTGCACTTGGTGAAAATGTGCCCACTTGCAACGGGCTTCTTGAAAATACTCCTCAACATTCACTTCACAAGTTCTGATATAGAAAAAAATACCCACCAAATAAGTGAATAGTTTTTAGACTGCTTGGAAAGGAAGAACATGAGAGCCAATGGGCTGTCATGCTCTCTTTACTCACTTGCTGCCTTTGCTCCTCATCACCATCAAACAGAATAGGTTACACCAAGTGACAAGTTCCTTAAAAGTGAAATGTACCTATGACTTACATTCTTCTCTGCAAAGGTGGTGAGGCCCTGGAACAGGCTGCCCAAAGAAGTTGTGGATGCCCCATTCCTGGAAGTAGGCCAGGTTGGATGGGAACCAGGGTCTAGTGGAAGGTGTCCCTGCCCATGGCAGGGCAGCTGGAACTAGATGATCTTTGAGGTCCCTTCCAACCCAAACCATTCTGTGGTTCTGTGATTCTACATAGCCAGAGATAACACTGATATCAAGAACAACAGCAGTGCTGGGGCTTCCCTTGCAGCACTGATCCTGGAGTGCAGACATGCAAACCAGATGCTTCACTTACATTCAGCCATGTATTTTTCAGCCACCAGTGGCAGCCAGGGTGTTCTGACCTCTGTTTACACAGATGAGTGATACCACACTTTGGGGAGTGAGGGGCTGAGCTTTCAGGAGTTTGAAGCCTGGTGGGATCAGGAAGTCACATTCCTACACCTTATAAACAGGTGGCAGTACTTTCTTGGCTACTTTGGCTTCTTGATGGAAAAATTGGTGCCAGAAATAAAAAAGTGACAAGTTTTAGTAGTAGCAAGGTTGTTTCCAGGCATTTGTGTAAGCATCTATGTAAATACTGCAATCCTTAGATTGATCCTTTCAAGGCCCAGGTGTTTTATTTTTCAGTTTTGTTGAGAAATCATGAACACAGCAGTTTTTCTGCTGTAAGGTTGGAACTCCTACTTGCTGCTACAGTGGCATTAATATTTACCTCTGCACAGGTATTTTTGGTGTGTCCTAGGGTGCAGGCTATTTGTGTTTGTAGCAGGAGCAAGTACTCATTGCAAACTCAGGGCTAGGCCCCATAAAAGTGTTACCTGTAAACTGCAGTAAAGCTGTTTTCAAAATACTGTCAGATATGAAAGTTAGTTCTCAATGACATTTCTCTTGCAGTGAGAAGGCTGCTTTTAATTTAATTGCAAATTGAAAGTTAAATAATTTTCTGCTTAATGTTCCCAATTTAGCACTAAATTAACATTAAGTGATATAATGGCTGCTGAGGTCCCTGACCAAATTGTAAAAGGAGGGATGGGGGCAATCTTTCAAAGCATCAGGGCTTGGTCTGTGCTTATGTCAGTTTTACACCTTCGCCTTTCACTAGCAATGCTAAGCTGAGAATGCTGACCCTCAGGGTTTGCTCCTCTTGAGCAACAAAATCAGAAGTGAAATGAGTGTGGCAATCTGCTGCAGTCTGTGAGAGCTGCCAGCTGTACCTGTGCTCTGCAGAGGCTCTGGGAGCGTGTCCAGGGCGGCAGGGAGAGAAACACTGAGAGGGAGATACAACATGTACCTAATGGAGCTGTGCTTTGAAGAGGACCAAGGGAAGGTACTATCTTACACACTGAAGAAAACAAGTGGGACTAACCTAGAAGACAGAAGAAAACAGATATATTTTTTTCTTTTGAATTCCTAGGAAGACCTTGATACTTAGAAATATATATACAAGGATGACCACAAAGTAGACAAATGGTACTGAGAAGTGCCTGTAAATCATTGCCTATAAAGCTGTGACTTTTTGGAATCGTGTCTTTTTTTCTGTTAGGCTGAGCTGTCACACACCATAACCAGATTCTGTGGATGAATGTGTATCCTGTAATTAATTATTACTTATTGTTTTTCTGTCTGACCCCTGGAGTTGGTTTTTACAAACTGCAAATTGTCAGAATCTGACTCGCATTCAGTGCTACTGAAAGTGGGAAAGATCAGAAGAATTCACTTAACAAATGTAGATGATAAAATAAAATGTCACATTTTATTACATACTTTCATTCCATCTGTCTGAGCAATTTTAAATGCCAGCTTTAAAGAAGTGCCAGCAGGCCATGTCTTTCAGGGATGCTTGCACATGGCTGCACTCGCTTTTAGCAGTTCCTTTCTATTAAGAGGATAATTTGGTGGCATGGTAAACTCCCAGAAGGGTGCAAGAGCACACATGTTTGCACTGGGACACCTAGTCACACTCCCACCCCTGTGCCAGCTCCTGGAGAGTGCACTGGGAACCACCACCTCCTGACTTGCCTCCTCCTAGCTTACATGATTGGTTTTCATGGCACTGCCCCAGCAGGGAAGCTGCATCATGGTCTCCACGCAGCATTTGAAGGTCACCATTGCTCACCTCTGTGCTGATTGCTAGTGAGACACTACAAGAGCATGCCTCTTACTGTGGGCTTTCTATCACTCACATATTTCTCTTGTCTACCTACCAAATATTGAGGCTTGAGAAAATTCCAGATTATGTTTAAAGTATCTCTGTTTCCATCAGTGAGGCAGAGGAATGGTGGCAGTGGTTAGGTATGAGGTTTGGGTGCCATTTCTAGCTCAAGTGAGCAGCTCCCACCCAGGCTGTTCCTATTTTGTTCTGATTTTTGCTGGGGACCGTACCTGCCTGGCTTGCCATGGCTGTCTGACAAGCCAGATGCTCTGGGCCCACCCCATCCTCCTCACCAAAGAAGGAAGTGAATCCACATCAGCCCAGAAGTCCCTCAAAGACTGTGTGTTTTAAAGTTCACTTCAAACTCAAAACATCTCTGATGTATTTTTTGCTTCAAAAATGCTGTGGAAAAAATGAACAGGAAAAGAAATTCCCAGAGGAAATAAAAGTAGAGCAAAAAAAAAATTGGGAAATGGAGCACAAGGAGGTAAAATAAAAAATGTAGGGAATCTCCAATCAAAGAGTAGAGAGGAGAAGAGAAAAAAAGAGATAATGAATAAATAAATAAATGGTACATACTACATGTCCAACTCCTGCTCTCTGTGCCTGCTCAGTGGCACTCCAGCTCTAATGTACAGAACTGGCACTGCACGGGGATGAGAGGTTTCTTCTCCTTGGTAAAATCTCAAAGGGGACAATGGTACTATACAGGACAGTCTGTTACTGCCCCAGTATTAGTGCAAGTAATGTATGAAACAATGAACTGCCAGAAGTACCTCTGTTGCCACATCCACCGCATGAAACAAAATTCTCTTTCCATTCTTCTCCCTTTGCCATTGTCATGGTTTAACCTCAGATGGCAACTAAGCACTTTGACTGCTTCATGTAAGGCTTGTCCTCCTTTGGTGCAGGTGTCTCCTGCTACAGTAATTCCATAAAATGCAATTCAACAATTTAAAGCTATTTCCATTACAATGTCCATTCCCAGTTCCTTTGGACTAGACCACCATGTTTAACATTGCACTGAACTCCTCTCCGTACCCCCGCTCTGGCTTGGACTTACCTGGAGACTGCAGTCCCTCAGGGTGGTACCTTCCCCAAGTGCAGCCATTTCTGTGAGCCACAGGCCCTTCAGGGCACACCTGCTGCTGGATTTATCCACAGCCACAGTGGCTCTGAGGGGCAGCTGTTCCAGCACGGCCCTGTCCATGGGCCTCAGTGCCCTCAGAAACAGATCCACTCCAGCACGGCCTCACCCACAGCCACCATCCCCCCAGAAAGCAAACCTGCCCAACACGGCCTCGCCCCTGGCTGCAGGCCCTGCAGGGTGTTCCTGCTCTGCTGTGGGTTTATCCATGGCCACACGCTCTGAGGCGCTCCAGCAGGGCCTCGTGAACAGCCACAGGTGCATCAGGGCGTGCCTGCTGCAGCACGGGCCTGTCCTTGGGCCCGGCGCCTTCAGGGGTGCACCTGCTGTGGCACCGGCACGGCCACGGCCACAGACACTTGGAGATGTACCTGCTGTGGTGTGGACTTCCCCATGGCCACAAACACTTCCAGATGTACCTGTTCCACTGTGGACTCATCACCCACAGGTCAGAGTCCCTCTGGCTCGAGTCCACACTGGAGGTGCAGCAGCACAGGAACAGCAGCGCTGCCCCGGCCAGGTGCCAGCCCAGGCCATCGCCAGTGCCGGGATCAGAATGTCCCAGAGGGAGGGGATCAGCAGCACAGGCTGCAGCAAAGCAAAAAGCAGCCACTAACGAGCCCTAGACTCTAATGCACAGGGAGGCGAGTGAGCCCCGTGGCAATCACAGGAGCCTGCCAGTTATTAGCCAAACAGCAGTAACAGCTATAAATTCCATCTAGCACATTCCAATCAAACCTGTCATTATTTCGAACCCTTTGAGCCCCACAATGAACACCAAAAAGGGCTGTTGTAGTTTTACCCTAGATGACAACTAAGCACCCCACAGAGGCTCACTCACTACTCCCTGGTGGATGGGGGAGACAATGAGAAGAGTAAAAGTGAGAAAACTCATGGGCTGAGAAAAAACCACTTTTATAGATAATGCAAAAGCCACACATGCAAGCAAGCAGAGCAAAACAAGGAATTCATTCAGTACTTCCCATGGGCAGGCAGGTGTTCAGCCATCTCCTGGTAAGCAGTGCTCCATTGCACATAATGGGGATTTGGGAAGACAAAACATTGTGACTCTGAATGTCCCCCCCCACCTTCTCCTTCCCCTAGCTTTATGTGCTGAGCATGACTCCATATAGTCTGGGATATCCCTTGGATCAGTTGGGGTCAGCTGTCCTGGCTGTGTCCCCTCCCAACTCCTTGTGCACCACCTTCAGTCTTCTCACTGGAGTAAGGTGAGGAACAGAAAGGGCCTTGATGCTGTGTAAGTGCTGTCCAGCAACAGCTAAAACATCCCTGTGTTATCAACACTCTTTTCAGCACAAATCCAAAACACAGCCCCAGAGCAGCTAGTGTGAAGAAAATTAACTATACCCCATCCAAAACCAGCACAGCTGTCCTGTATGTAATTCCCTTTGAGAAGTTCCCAACTTTTCAAAGCATGTAAAAAACCCAGCCATGTTTCGGACTGGAGAACATACAGTTCCCTCTATAGACACACACATGCATTTCAGATGGAAAGACCTTGAAAGGTGCAAAATTTCAGCCCACAGATCCCTAGCACTGACTGAAAAAAGGGTTCTCTACTTGTATCACAAATACCCAGCTACTTGCAAATACAGGCAACAAGTTTTTATGTGCTCTTCCAGGGAAATTTAAATTGTATTTTGAAGTTGAAATTTGCACTTATTTACAAGTGTTCACAACATCTTGCTTTTAAAAAAAAAGTGCTACTTCAGCTCTTTTTAAGTGCATGTGTGGAGATAGGTATAATTGTGAAGGCATAACCAAAGATATTTATTACTCTTGGGACTTAATTTTCTATATTGAATTAATTAGAGTTTGACTTCCCAATAGCTAGAAGTTAAACTTTCCTATCTGTGAACTGGAAAGCAAGATGGTAAATTGCCTTGGCTGCCTTTGAGGAACATAATGTATTTTTCAACCTTTCATTTAAAAGCTGGCAGTACAATGGTAATGGTCAGAGGAAAAGGTGCCAAGCATTTACCAAGTTAAGGATCATTAAAAAAATATACCAGAAAATATGTATACTGGAGCCAAATATGTCACATATTTAAGCAACCATTAAGCACAGTTTTGCTGAAAGAAAACACTGAATTTAATAAATATTCCATCTTTCCATACTAAATCTTTGTAAAGACCTTGGTTTCTTTTTCTTGTTTAAACTTTTATCTTGATGCCTGATCCCTGCACATAATACCAGAATACTGTAGATTATTAGGGGAGGAAACTCGAGAATTGGGATTTGAACGTGAAAACTTTGCTGACTCCAGGCTACTATTAGTTTTGCACCCTGCCAGTGAGTAAAGCATGGATTAGACTTGCAGAAATACCCCCAACTGTGCTCATGCTTTGGGGAGGATTTAGATCAGACTGATTGTTCCAATAAGCCCCCAGTCTGGTGAGAAGTCACACTAGTAATTTGCATCTTCATAAAAGAATTAGCAGAGCTGTTGCTTTGAAGTTCAATTATCTATGTGCATGTTTAAAGCAGAATATTGGAAATGCATTGTGCTGTTTGCACAGCTGCAGAGAGCTGAATACACGGGGTGTTTGCAGGTTTGCTACTGAACTTTCCATGCACCCAGGGAAACAGGGCTACTGGGAAATCTGCAGAGGACCTAAAACCATGGGCAGGCACTGAAGAGAAATGAAGCTCTAAAGAAAGTTTGTAATTGCATTTGTGGACATTGAGGATAAATTCAACACACTACTTAAGTGTTATGAGGTGCCAGCTCTAGCTCTATAGTTAAGGCTGAATTGAGCTTTGAATTTAAATCAGGGGTTCAAGTTCATTATTTCTCTAGATGATGTGGCTTTCTTTCTTACCCTGTCTCAAAATTTACCATACTTGCTCTTTGAGAACATGATGGATTTCCTACTAAATAAAAAGTAAATCAAGCAGTTAAGGATTAAAATTACACTGTAAAATAGGCCCCTTGTGAATTTAGATTTTGTTCAGAATCCTACTGATTTTTTTACATTGTTTTCACTGTTAAAATTCAGTTATATAATACAAAAATAGCTGAAAAACACTATGAAAATAATTAATGTTTATACAATTACTGTGACCAACAGCTCATTTATACTTATAGGGGTTATTACAACATCAAATCTTATGCAGCCTATTATCCCTTCATGCCAGCACAGCCATTCACTGCCACTACCCTCCAGGTTCCAGCTTTCCATGCTCCAGTACTTCCACTCAGAGGAGGGCAAGAGACACCTTGGCCCAGCCATTCTGGCCCTGTGGCACTGGGGAGCTCCTGCCCCCTAGGCTGCTCAGGTGTGAGTGACCCTGTAGGGCTCTGTCACACTCTCTGCACTGGCACAGCCCTGCACTTCCCTCGAGAGCTGGGGCTGGGTGCTGGTTAATAGTCTGGCCCTTTAAAGCCTTGTCCTATGGACCTGCCTCAGCTCTTCATGTGGAGCCCAAAGAGTCCTAGGGGAAGCCTGGAGCTGCAGCTCCCACCTTGCACCACCTGTGGCTCTGGTAGCAAAGAGACCGCTTGAGAAAGCACCTGAAAAATGCACTGATACTGGCCTGCTCACCTCAGTGAGAGAGATCCCACAGCTGAATGGGGCTTTAGGGAAACCACACAGCCTAGATGATCCACTAGGAAACAGGATGCACTGTGAGAAAAATTGATACTAAAAAGATTGACCGAGGTAAACTGCAGCTATTGCTGTCTATGCAAGGCACTTCATATATGTATTTTTTTATGCCCTTTATCCCTACATAATTGACATAATATTTCATGGACCACTCTACTGCTTGCTGCTACTGTGCCACACGTTGGCTGCTGGTCATTTTTGCCAAGAACAGGAGGGATTGCTTCAAAAGAGACAGGCACGACAAGTAATATTTATCTATGAGTGAGGAGGATGTTTTGGTAGGACTTCTATATTTATTGCTAATGACTAATCGAAGTTACAGTTTGGCATGAGAGGATCAGCATTTCTAATTCACTGGCTGCCTATCTCTTAATCAAAGCACTATCTTAACATTAAGGATTCTGCAGCCTGTGGCATTTGTTATGGGAAGCTACTTCTTTGAAAACCTAAGAGAAACAGACAGATCAGATCACAAGAAAAAAATACTACAGTTGTCACGTTATCAAAATTAAATGACCGCCTTTGAACACACTACTATTCCTATAGCAAGGAAAATTACAAAGGGGAATAAAGTGAGGAAGGTTTTTTGAAATATGGTAAGTAAGGGAGGAAATTTCATGTATGAAAATCCAGGTTATTCTCTACAATTTCATGCATTGATTAATCTTTGCCAAAAGGAAAAGAATACCTTAAGCTTACAACTGTACATGTAATTAACCACATCAAAATGATAACCCACAGGAATACAACTGTTTGCCCCAAAACATCATCTCCTTGCATATTGTGGCAAACTATATGATACACAATAAGCTTAAAATGTTAGTCAGATCTGCTCAGTTCACACAGTGTGTTCAGATAGCTGTGTCTTCTCCAATGAAAAACCCCAGTGGAAGAGATAACAATATATTTATTTTATTAAAATACCACTGGTTCTCAAAGAACTAAGTTTTAGAGTAATCAGATTTACTGCAGTTTATTACTTTTAATGTAGGACTTATTGGAAAAGCATCAGATCCTGGTGCAGTCAAAACCCCTGAGTAAACTGCTAATCAACATAAAAATTGATCCAGTCTCTTTCCACAAGTGTAACTAAAGCAAGTGTAACTGTTATACAACTTGAACTAAAATACCCCAAAATTTTAACATTATACCTGATTTCTGGCTACTGCTAAACAGCTCTAACCCTGAAACTACGCTTCCACTAAGTGCACCACAGTCTCTATACACTGCTTTTCAGTGACTCACATCCTCGTAATCTACACAATAATTCATTTATCTCTATTTAGCACTGCAATAAATTATGTCTTTTCTCTGTATTATAATTTCTTTAATATTCCATGCTGTTTGCACTACTATTAAAAAATAAAAAAGAAAAAGTTTTTCATAGTTTTTAATATTAGAAGGAATTCTCTCTGGCAAAGAAAACAACCTGTAAAAAATAGAAGTGCATTACATTATGCCCTTCTATGATTTATGTTATTTCCCTTAGCTGTTTATGATCCACACACTATTTTCTGTCTAAACAAATCATGTTTGCAAACTTGCAATATTATTGCCCCCTAATGAAGTGACTTCATCTTGTATTTTATTACTGACAAAACTCACTTTGACAAAACAACTTAAACCACGAGTCTGTTTTAACAAAGTGTGTGTATATTTAGTCAGGCAGAAAGCAGGAACAATGCCGCATTCCTGATTTTCTCACTTCCAGTCAGGATAGTCTAAACTGTAAATACTCCTAAACACCAAAGTCCCTAGTGAGAAATGCCTCAGAGAACTTTTGTCCCAAAACGTGCACATCGGAGAGCGGCAGCTACAAAGAGCCCAGCTCCAAGTTCAGAAACTTCAATTTGCAATTCCATCAGGAGCTTTTCTGAACCATTCCTATTCACAACAGAAGGTGTTTTCTGCAATACAGTATTTTAGATCTTCCCAATAAAATGTCTAATGAACACTGTGGGGACCACAATTCCTGCTGAAGCACTAACTTCAGAAGTGCCAGTGCCAGGACTGCTCCGAGCCCCGAGGAGCATTGGAGGGTGTCCACTGAATAGCAAGCACTCCTTGCACTGATGTGGCGGCACAAGGTGACAGCGGATGGGCGACAGCTTGAGTCATGGCACATGTCTGCATCCAAATCCAGCAGGAGCAAAGAGGAGGCAGAGGAAGTCACTAGGGTATAAAAATTAGCTCTCAGAAGCCCACAATGACATTTGTAGAATTAAAAATAAGTCTGTTGTAACACCCACATGCACAGAAGGTGTACTGTGGACAGAGTCACAAGTGGTTATGAACAGTACACAGTACTTACAAGTGTCAGCAATAACCATTAAAATAAATACTCAGTAATATGTTGGAAGTAGCTGTAAAAACTGTGCAAGGTACACAATTGAGTAAGAATAATTTTCCTATACCACTGCTAGCATAAAAAGCTATTTCTGCTCCCAGTCCCCTTGAAAAATAAATTGTTTTCTAACTCCTGAAGGGGAAAAGGAAGCAAAAAAAAAAAAAATCAGTTGGCAGCAATCCAGTACCAGAGAGAATTTACTGACACTGAGTAACAAAAACAAAACCTCTGCATGCTCTGTTTGGTTCCCTATCCACCAGACCATTTCAGAGAGGTGATGTGTGGATGAAAACTATATAGTTTAATTGGATATTATTATATATAAACTACTAGGTAGGTCCTGAGGTGTTTTGAAGTAACTATAAAAGCATCTGCAGTAAAGAGCATGAAGAACATAATTCTTTGCTTATTTACTACTTGTAAATATTTTAAATCTTGTTTTTATTTCCAAGTGATCTCAGCCTGCAAATGTACAATGCACCATTATAACAGCTGCAGATGATATTGGAAATGAATTGCAAGTACACTGTGCACCACTGCAGTGAATCATCAACGAGTGCTGCAGAACTGTTCTTCCATTATTTTAAATGTGTACACATTACCAAATAAAATGAAAATATCATGTATTATTAATATTGTATTATAACACAGTGGGTAGGTTGCATAAAATCCAGAAAGTGATAACCAGAAAAGCTCTATATAAAGTTAAAATATTTTAATAAAGTTTATAGAGTTTAACTCATTACTTGAAAAAATTACAAAAATGAAATATAGATACAGGATCTACCCTTAATCTCGAAACGAATTTCATTATATTAATTGCATTACAGAAGAAACTCAGCTTTTGCATGATTTGGTTTTTTCATATTTTAATCATCACAGGCTTCTCCAAATTAAATTGCATGTTCAATTGTTTGGACAAAGAAGCCTAAATTATCACAAATACATTAGACAGTCTTTTTAATAAAATCCTGCTAGGCTCTACAAATGAATGATGGTAAGGACTGTAAAATTTCATTTTAAAATGGACATCAGAGAAACATTCTCATGCTTAAATGCAAGGACACAGATTTTTCTCTAACATGGAAATATTACTATGCAATGAAATGCTAGAAATGCCATAATATGTCATAAACACAATTTAATACTTTTTTTTCCATTAGAAGACTGCTTGCAGGCATGAACATAAACTTATTACAGCAGAACCATTGGTGCTTTCAAAGTTGATTGCATTTTCATTTCAAATTTGTTTATTCTGTGTTTTGTACCTTAAATAATTTGCCCTGGACTAAAACCTGGTTCTCAAGAACTACTGGTAGGGACCTAATTTAACAAATTACATTTAAGTATGTATTTTTAAAATAGTAGAAAAACATTTTTAGTGACTGGATCGTGATAGCTTGTGACAACCACTGAGGATGTAAGGGAAGCTGATAGGGTGGTCAACAGCCACAGAGCAGGTTAAATACTTCTTTTTCAGCAGCATCACGAGGGTCACCAACCTGGCCCTGAAAGTCAGCATCCCTGCCTATAGGAGCCATTGCTTTGTTTTACCCCTGAGAGAAACAACTGACACTGGGAGAACATAAATGAACATCCATGCTGTGATGTGTGAGCAATCAAAGCAGAAAGGGTTCTCCATCCTCTGACGGGTCAGCCCTCCTGCAGTACTTCCTCTTAAATGCTTGCTCAGTAGCTGTGGGATAAGTCACAGGCTTTTCTTCCCAGTGACTTGCCCAGGTTTCCACACAGGTTAAAAAACTCCAAACCTCCAACCCTCAGCCTGCATGCCAATAAACAAGCTCTCCAAACTTTTTCTTCTCTATTCTCCTCTTCTTCCAAAAGATACTCATCAGAACCGGAAGTTTCAAGTCAACATCAGAGATATTGGAAAATTAAGCCTTGTGTTGTTTTCTTTCTGGTTTATTCAAAGACAAGTAGGGGCAGAAATATTACTAAATTACTTGTGCTAAGTGCAGCAGAACTAGGTTTCCCAAACTGAACATTGCATAACTCTTTCCTGTAAGCATGTGAAATATCCTAATGCACACTAGAGTCAAAATAAAGATTTCTTTCCTTCAGGAGCAATATTCCAATACGAAACTTAAGAGCTTTTAAAAATCCACAAACTATGATTTCAAGAAAGGGCTCTTCAGAATCCATGGATCTGCCACTTAAAATGCTCAAATGAATAGCACAGACTCTGCCTTTCATAGGCACACCAAAGTTAATCTACTGAACTCCCACTGCAAGCTAAAGCATTTGACATTTGGTTTCTACAGCCTCTTTTGCAAATCCCTCAGCTATGGTATATAAACACCTTTTCCTGGCCAGAAGAAACAGCCTCCTGCAGAGACTATTTTATGGCCTAGCAGGAGCTGGGTAGTCTTTGACATTGTGGCCAGCACAAGCACCTCAGAAGGAAGAAGCAAGGTCACTCCATGCAGGAGAGCACTCCTTTCCACATCTGTCCTCAGAGCACATGCTAGAAGGGGGAATTCAAGGCCTGCCTTCAGAATCAGAATTCAAGACCTGCCTTCTCCACCACGCTGCTGGAAGGAGGTATAATCTCTGCTTTTATACTTATCCTTCCTGGGAATCTTTCCAGGCTAATCTGTCCTTTACGGACTGTTTGGGTCGCCTCTGCCCTCACTAACTAAGTGATGAGCCACTCATTACTTTCAGTTCCTGCTGGCTGTGTCCAATGAGCTCATCAAGAGCTTGAGAGAAATCCAAAACCTCAAGCTGAGCTCCTCAGCATGTCTGGAAGCCCTTCACTGTGTCTATCTCATAGCAATGTATTGCCACAGCCCAGCATCCTATGCAATCCTACTTCACTGCATAAAGCCAAAAAAACTAAGCTTTTCAAGCTGACCCTTGTAGGATCATTCCAGCATCAGCTCATAACTGCCAGCACATTAAGCCAAAATCCAAATTCTTAGCCTAATATTAGACTGCTTCATCCGGACATAAGCACATTCAAGTAGACATGGGCAGTTAATGCCTTTGAAAAAATACTAATATTTGAAAGTTAAAATGCATTTGAAAACTTTGGCCCAAAGACAGGAAAAATTAAAATTGCTACCAACAGTTTGGAAAAGCCAAAGTCAGCTGTAGCTCACCTAAGCTAGGTCTACTACCATCTGTTCAGGCCTAAATTCAAGCTTATAGTAATCAAAAAGAGATCTATCTGTATAAAAATAGCTATTAAATAAACTTAAATACTTTTAGAAGTAATGTAACTTCTTATAAGCACTTAGAGAACTTCACTGACTTTACAAAATAATAAAGAACAACTCCATACTAAACTCAAATTAGAATGTGATTTCTCTATGAAGAATGACTTTCAAAGCACAGGCATCTCATTCTTATATGCACTGATTTCCAGACTGAATGTCCTGCTTTAAACATACTTTCCATATTTCCAACACTGTATTCCCCATCTATCCCCCTGTCCTTTCACACTTTACAATATGTTTCATGTAATTACCTGACTGTTCTTCAGTTAGTTCTATTTTTTATAGTTAGACAGATACCAAGGTGTGAGAAAAGTCAGCAACCAATCTCTGCCACAGACTTCAGCCAAACCCGGAAAGGCATTGCTGCATTGGCTACAGAATATGCAAATATGAAACCCAGTAATCTATTGATGCCCTTCAGAATTAAGTTATGTCTCTTCCTGCCTTTACACGGAGCTTTCCTTGCAATATTTCTCCTATGGTTCTTCATGCTTTATGAAACTGTTTCCAAACAAGGTAAACACGAGGCAAATTTCATGCTCAAAAACCAGTCTGGACACAGTTTATGCACCTGTCATCCTTGTGAAAGCTTTCTAAGGACTTTGACAACAATATCCCCTAAGCTAGTGAGGCCAGACCACCAGCCAGCACCATGCTGCTGGATGCTGGGTGGCTGGCTGGCCCAGGGCAACCTGCCTTTTCAGCCACTACCATTTTTGCCCAGTGACCACCTAGAACTGGCTGTTTCAGTGGTGGACAACACTATACCAGATGGAAGAACAGGAAGCAAAAACTCTATCAGTCTGTTGGTGGCAGTGAGTAAATTAAGCCAGGCAGAACATACTTGGAGCTTAGCCAGAATACAAAATGTACTACAGATTTTCTCATCCAAATGACTAAGATCTTGGATGACAAATCAGGCTAAACTCCATTTAGCAAAGGAAATAAGACAGCTACAAACATATCTGCAACTAAAGTGACCTTTAAAACACAATTTTTGAAGAAGAGGGGAAGAGAAAGATGGGCTCAGATCTTTTTGCTGTTGTCTGCAACATCCTTCTTTGTTACTAGCTGGGGGGACATGGAGACCAGGAGAAGAGAGAAACAGGAACAAGAGAAGTGCTCATTTCTAACAGCTGCTTCTTTGCTGCTGAAAAGAGCAGGTTTACAGAGGAGTAGAGTCCCAAAGGCAATAAGCAGTTTTTAATTACAGTCAGGGGAAACAAGCCAAGGGACCAGGTCCTTTGCTATCAGAATTAATGCATAAGGATCAAACTGGTTGCTTTTGCTGAAAAACAAGTCAAACTGCAATGTGTTCTGCTTACCTGGGTGCCCACACTGGTCGATATCCAGCCAACCACAATCCCCTGCTCATTTTAAACATCAGTTTAAGCATTAAAAGCAAGCATATATTTGAGGGTTCTTTCGATTGTTTTAGGATTGTGGTAGGTGAAAGAAATCAGAACTCAGGAAAATCAAACAACTCTTGAATGGTATTTTTGTTTTGAGGAAATACAGCTTTATATGTTTCCTCTATGTTTAGTCTTTGTCATAAGAGTATCCAGTAAATTAACAGAAAGGAGAAATGCATCATTTTTTTTAATTTTCAAGAAAATTCAATGTATTTCCTGTAATTTTCCTGTCTGCCACCAATTCTTAATGGTTTATTATCTGCCAACTCAAGCTAAGATTTTCTATTGGCAGGATCTTGCATTTCCACTTCCCAAGCTTTGGTTCATTAGGCTAAGTCTGAGGGCAGGTACTAAAAGATGCAGAAGACAACTATTAAAGAGAGAAAAAAATTCCTCAGTTCCTCCAAACTGAACTTTCACTTCTCTGGAGTCTCCTAGGTGCTTCAGAAATATCTGGGGGCTGGGAGGTGTGGCAGGGAGCAGATTACTATACTAGGATGAGAAGAAGATCTCTTACCATGATGTTGATGATGTTGCTTTTAGATACCATTGTGACCAAATGCTTTAATAGAAGATGAGTGTGAATCCTCCTATGGCACCTTCTTATAGCTATAGATTCCTATAAAGCTGAGTACCAAATGGAGCCCTATGTCACTACCCAAAATGCACTCACCTGGCCGTAGAACTTTTTCCTGATGTTCCTTCACCCTCTGCCTGACAGATCTTGCTTCTAGATTCCAGAAATAAATGAGCAGCATGAAACATCAGAACTCTGATAACTAAAGTCAAACTGTACCTAAATTGCAAGTTTGTCTAGAAGCCTCTAATCACTGCTGTAATTAGAAACTGTAATGCTATTATCAACAGTTGAAATTTCTATTGGTCAGGTCATAAATTGAGTGATTTTGTTATAGTATCTTTTTGTAGGAGCATGGGTATGTGATAAGGGAATCGGGGAATGATGGATTCAGTAGTCATCACCCCCAGCTGCTAAGCTGTTTTTTATCTAGCTGATATCAGGAAGTCCTGCCTGCACAACTGTATTCAGCAAAACTCCACTTGATTGCTCATAGTGATCATGATGAGCTCCATTCAGGGAACAGCGGGTCAGAAAACAAACCCCTGTTACATAACTATAATCTATAAATACAGTAAATTTATACTTTTGTACACTGATCATATACTGCAATTTCCTGCATAGGATGGCACAGCAAAAGGCTCAGTCTCAGAGAAAAGGCAGAAATCTATTTGCATTTCTCTGAGTTTCTACATTGTTTCTTCAGTGAAATATTTGGAAAGCTCCCTTTTTGGCAGAGATTTTTTTTGGTGATTTTTCATCTGATGTGCTTATCATGGTTTTACCCAGCAATCAACTGACTACCACAGACCCACTCACCCACTGCATCCCCACTGGTGAGACAGGGAGGAGAATCAGAAAAAGGTAAAAACTGTAGGCTGAAATAAGAACAACTTAATAATTAAAATAAAGTAAAAAAGGACAAAACAAAACAAAAATCACACCCCCAAAAAACCCAAACATAGATGATAATAATAATAACAACAAGAAGAACGGAGATGAAAAAAGTGAGGATTAAACCACAAGAAACACATGTGATGCACAACACAATTGCTCACCACTCTCTAACCGATGCCCAGCCCATCCCCAAGCAGTGGTCAGCAGCTCTTGGCCAACTCCCCCCAGTTTATTTACTGAGCATGATGTTCTGTGGTGTGGAATATCCCTCTGGCCAGCTCGGGTCAGCATTACCAGCTCTGCTCCCTCCCGGCTTCTTGTGCACCTGTTTGCTGGCAGAGCATGGGAAACTGAAAAAGCCTTCATTTAGAGTGAGAACTTCTTAACATCTAAACCATCAGTGTATTACCAGCAGTATTCTCATACTAAATCCAGAACACCCAAAACACAGTTACTAGGAAGAAAATAAACTCTCTGCCAGCTGGAACCATAATTTTGTAAGCTTTTCTCCTTCAGAATCTTAATATCTAAATATCTCTTCAAATCTTTAGACAAATTTCTTGCTCCTTTTAAATTTATTTATTTATTTATTTATTAGTTAATCAATTTTATTTTCATGCCTTCCCTCTTTCACAGAAATCAGGCCTTCAGCAGAATAAAAGATGCTGATATATCCTGACTGCTCCTTCATGTTTTTAGACTGGCTGGAGCACCCCAGTTCTATAGCCACTATTCCAGGTTTGCAAATACTGTGCTCAGCAATGGGATCCAAATGTCTCCTAGACATATACAAGTGTCTACAGAAAATGTGGATAACGCTTAAAGGTCCCATATGGGATGAAAGTCCCTTTTATAAGGTGCCTTGCAGACTCAGATACAGACAATTCATACTGCAAAGGATCTACAGTCTAACAGATATGAATCACACCACACTTGCAGCCAGATGTGTAGTAAGCAAATACAGTCATAAACAGTGCTACTTCTGTTGTGTATTGGTCTTTGCTAAAATACAAAGTAAAAAGGAGTTAACAGTAGTGAGTAAAGGGAGGGAGTGAGACAAGGGAGAGAGTCAACATTGTGTTGATCCCTTGGCAATGACATGGTCAGTGGTTTCTGAAGGATGGATGTGACAGCAAATGAGGTGATACGTGCACTGACACAGCAGCATGTTGCAGATTGGCACATGGGGTAGACAACAGAAAATGGAAGTGTCAGGGGCCCTCTCTATTTCTGGCATTACTTACTCCACTTGGACCCCACTGACACAGAAACAGAGATGTATGGGCAAAACACCAAAATACAGCTGTTACTGTGACAATAACACTGAATATGAGAGCAGGACCACACCTGCCTATGCCAGAGCTTCCCAAGTCTCGTAAGTGACTGTGCCACAAGAGCCATGAGGACACTGCTGCCCAGGACAGGAGGTCTCTCCCTGCTGTTGGAAAGTGTCACATTTCTCCTTGCCCACACCTCTGCACTGAAACCAGCACTTAAACCCAACAATAACAGCAGCTGGCAGAATTTCACAGTTCCACCACTGACACAGCGAGACAGGAGCCAGGTGTTGAAAAGTGCAAGGAGAAGGTATGTGTTTATCTACGATGTACTGCAAACCAACATCAAACAATGAGGAAGATGAAATGCTTAAACACTGCTGAGGTGTAAAACTCAGCAGAGAGAAATGGCATTGAAGGGAAATGGAAAATTTTTGATGTCAGGTTAATGTATGCTGCCATCTGGAACTAAGAGCATTATAAAAGACCAACACAGAGAGGTGAATAAGTTCAAAAACTAATAAAGAACAAGAAACTGGTGTAGGAAATACAAGACTTCATATGTTACAGAGAATGAACAGAAATCACATCTACCTCATACTCACAGAATAAGGCAAATTGAAATCCTATTCTGATAACATACTGTCCTGGAAAAGGGCTATGCCAGGACATCTGGAAGATTCTGGGAGCCATAGCTGATAAATTCTCATCATAATTCTAGTCCCCATCTGGCAGGTGAAAGGGCCTTCCCATATTCCAGGGCTAATCATTAACCACTTGCAGCCTCTTGCAACAACCAAGTCTGTAAGGAAGAACAATACCAATCTAACAATACAAATGTGCAAACACTCATCAGCAACTAAAACCATGGCATGGCTTCCCACAGCATGCTGTCCTGCTGAAGACATTTGCTACCCTTTTACCCCAGCAGGAGGAAGCATGGCTGTGTACCTCAGCTCTAGATACAAATCAGCAGTGACAGGGGAAGGTGCAGCTCTCCTGTGTACTCCTCAAATGAAAAAACTGTTTGCTGATGGTCTATAAGCACAGGCTGGAGTAGTGGCAAGAGCAGAGATGTGCAGGAGAGGTGCACAGGAGAGGAGGTACAACTGGATTTGCAGCAGGTGGCCTACATCTGAGGTCTAATTCAAAGCCAAATCAGGGTGGGGTACGGGTTGCCTCTCAAAGCAGGAGGACACAAGGTGGCTGTCCAATTTGCAAATGATAAAAAGATGAAAAACCAGCATCCTCTCTCCCCAACTCCCACCTAGAATTAAACAAACCAGAATCAACAAGAGCACTATCTAGGCCTTTCCTGACCAATTTTCTTTCCTGTTATATTGCAGAAGGTATGATACACACAGTCTTGAACATCTTGGCTTTCCCATTAGTTTTTGACATGTCACAAATTCAGGCCATATTTGTGCCTATGAACATGATGGTCAGGCAACTCCCTGTGGGATCTGCAGTGTCATGAATTAGTCTAGTATGATCAATTTGCTTTACCAGCTGTGTAGGAAATTCTTATTCACTGTCCATAAAGTCATTGCAAGTTGTAGCCTTTGAAATCTGAGTTGTATTCAGAATTCTCTTTACCTTAAATTATCTCATTCACATTTATTATCCAATTTTCATCACCACCCTTCATTTTTCTTCTGAAACAATCTTATTTTCTGCTGTTGCTCTACTACCATTAAAATAATTGGTACCACACCACATTTTTCTATTTTTATATTCATACCTGCATCAGAAAAAGCAATTTTATGCTGGCAAAGGCCTAAGTCCAATTCACTTGCTGGTTATTACACAATGTGACACAGCAGTATGTGACATCTACTGAGAAATACAAATGTCAGAAGCAGAGTCAGAAAGTGAAGACTGGGCACAGAGCCATGTAGCAAAAGGCAGTAATGCAGGTATACTAAAAGCTAATGAGGATGAAGAAGAAAGCCATATTACTGTTCTCTTTTGTGTTAACACGTATACTTCTCAGCAATCTTCCTTCCAAACGAAACCACAACCACAGTGCAGTGAGTGGGACATTTGAAAATCAAAACACATGTGATCAAGCAAGTCATAAAGAAACTCCTAGGTGACCAAACTCCTGTGGTGTCTTCCACCACAGTGCTCAAGACTTGTAGCTCTTCCATTGAGCCCATAGAGTGATTCTTCCCCTCAGCTATAAGAAGCTTTTCATTTCGGGTTTATATACAGGTAGAACTGAGTTTACAATCCCAAGTTTCAAAAGAAACTACATCCACGAGAGAGATTTTCTTAAGCTCCATATGCAGGTCACCAGGTTCCTGAAGAAAAAGTCCATTTTATTAATTTTATTAAAATGCAGTATACAGCCTTTTACCTTCAATATGCAGGGAAGCCAGGTCATCAGGCAGAAAATAAAAGGTAGCAGCATAGTTTCCAATGCCATGGGAGTATCAACTTTGCTTAATCTGACGAAGAACTAAGGATCAAACATCTCAAAATTATCTGTTCTTCTAAACAAAATGTTAATTGAATGAAACATATACACTGTAAGCAGGCATTCCCCTAGGAGACCCAGGATGACAGAATTCTGCCACATAATCAGTTGATATCAAGTCTCCCTACTCATTTGGTTTCCTGTAAAGATGTAGCGTGGGAAATCTGTCACCCTCCAACTGACAAGAAATAGTTTGTTTAGTCTTTCTATTCCCCCTCTACTGGGCTGGTGTTCACTGCCTTTGAGGGTGACTCCACAGAATACACCTAATACAAAACCAACGACATTCTATGTTTTTCTTTGTAAGATTATATGCTCCAAGCCAATATCCTTACAATGTTTTGTCTAAATTCCCAGGGGACAAAAAAAAAAAAAAAAAAAAAAAAAAAAAGAGTATTAATCTCAAAAGAAGATCTATCACCTTGTCTTGATAACATTGTAAACTGCTGGCAAAAGGCAGGGGTCTTATCTTCTTCCTAGTGTTTCCTCCTAGGACTAGCTTCAAGTCCCCTGTCTTCAAAGGGAACTAAAGGACATTTTATTTTGTTTTGCTAAATAAGCACTTTATTCTCATCACATCAGACTTATTTTTAGAATATTTGAATAGAATATCTTTGTCAGTTGCTACTTTATAAATACAGGTTGCTAAGGAAGGAACAGTAGCTGCTTTTCCTTAAGCAACAGTAGCAAAGAGTATGAAACAGCAGATGATTTTTTAGCAGAAACAGCAGACTAAAAGCAGCAGTTTTCTTCTACTGCAATATTCAAAAAACACAGAAATGCCATCCACTAAATATTAATATTTTATGTTAGAAAAATACAGCAAATCTACCTCAAATTGGCACACCTGCTAACGAGTATAAGAAGGCCTTTCCCCTGCTTCTGAAATTCATCCTCTTCTCATTTTGTAGCTCTAGTTTTTCTTTTACTGTTGTAGACATGTTCACTCCCTCATTTTTAGAATTATTTGCCTACTTTGGAGCAATCCTAGGAATTCACAGCTCAAGGATCTTGCACTCAGAACTACATTAAAGATTGCCACCAAGATTACAAGTTCCCTGCACCTGCAGAATGTATGTATTTAGGTTTAACATTGATATGTAGGGAGAAAAGGATTTGGTTTCTTACTTTTGTTTATTTTGCTTTTATTTATTTTGCTGTTTATTTTGCTGTCAGATGAGAGCACTGGTGCCAAGAATTTGGTTTTAGGGACTCAAGATCTTTACTGGGGCTTCTATGCCCCTGTTTTAGAGAATGGATTCAGTAATTCTTCAGGAAGCTGACTGCTGCACGCTGTTCTGGCTGTAGTCACTAGGGGAAGATATTAAAACAGCAGACTACTCCAGGGGAAAAAAAAAGGCTTGGGACTTGTCCACACAGGGGACAATTCAGGATGGTTTATCTGAATTAGCTAGAGATTTGCTGTGGATTAGTTAGAATTATATAAAACCGCTGGGTGCAAACTTTCATTCAGTTGTCCTAATTAAATTAGATTAACCTACTTCCAAATGTTTTACACAGCCACTGACCACAGACCAGAGTAAAAGGCATGAAAGGGTACCTAAAATGGTCTGCTGATGAACACAGCCATGATCCCCTTATGCCTTGTCAATACCACATCTCACAGCAGTACAGACTATCAAGAGCTGACAACTGGAATAGAAGAAATTGAGTTCAAGGACACGATAGGCAGAGAACTGGACACCAGCTCTCAGAAAACAAGCAGCTGTAGCCTGGGCACAGGCTGGTTACAGTGCTTCCAGCTACAGCAATCACCAAATGCCTGGATCATGGTATGGTTACAGGCAAGTGGAAGCTAAGCACCTTGGAATGACACCTCACTTACCTCCAGCTTGTCTAGGAGAGCATCAGCAGACACAGGGGGCAAGTTTCATGCAGGATATGCTGCAATTCCTAGGATTCTCTACAGAGAAAGAACAAGCTCCAGTACTGACAATGGAACCAAGCAACTAATCCTCTGTGTTGGAAAGGGACTGAGGCTTCATGATGAGGCAAATACAAGCAGCTTAGTATGAACAGCAAACCTGTTAGTCATACCTTGGTCTGGCAACTGGGCAAGTGCTGAGCAACCAACCAGGCTTATCACAGTCACACGAGGGCTTCAACTCCCACCCTGGCAGGGGTCTTTCTGGGGTGTTCACAGGGTCTTCCTCCCTGAACATCAGGTCAAACCTGGAAACTTTAAGAAGGTTTTTCAGCCATCTTCACACAGGAGAGGGTGACAAAAAGGCAACACTGTGTTATAGTGGAAAGTCCCTAGTGGCCAATAGCAAGTGTAAAGCTTTCACAACCCTAGGCACACAGCAGAAGTTCAAGTGGGCAGAGAGACTGTAAAGATTTGCTTTACTTTCTTTTGTGGAAATCCCTGAAAACCAGAAGGCCTAGAAAGTGGAGGAGAAGGCCAAAAGCTGGAGCCATTCTAGGTCCTCCTTTAGCTTTCCCCTTGTCCAAGTGAGAACCAGGCAGCCACTGGCTCCAGCTGCAGTCATGCTTGTAGTGCGCTTCAAGATCAGTCCAGTCTCTCAGGGGTGCTTGAGGGGAGAAAGAAAGTGTTCATGCTGGTGTACAGCAGGAAAATCCAGTATGCTGGGGTTGAGGCAGCTGTCAGAGGCAGAGCTGGGTAAAAGTGCTCTTGATGTGCCTGGAGGGAGGTGCTGCAGGGCTGAGAGGTCTGGAGGTCTGCTCGCCCTTCTGCCTCCAAATGCTCCTGAGTGTCCCCAAGGCCGAGGCCATGCAGATGGCCAGGGATGTATTTGATCAAAACAGACTCAGTTTATCTGCTCTTAAAATGTAATGCACTCTGCTTTCTGATGGCAAGCCTCAGAAATTCCAAAATTAGACTTCAAAAGAGTATAAAAAGCTCCCTGCTAACATAATGTGCAAATGGACTGTTGCACTTACTGTGATCTTGGGCAGCAACAAAATTAGAAGGCAACAGCAAACAGTAAAGAAAATTGCACCTAAAAAATACCAACATTATCCTCTTTTAATATATATTGTTAAAATGAACATTTTTAAAAGCTGAAGAAATGTGAGCCCGGATGCTATCACTGTATGTCTTATGCAGTTCCTGATTATAAACGAACAGCAGAATCCATATAAGAGAATCTAAAATGGTATGGATAGGAGCCCAGCTGGTGTCCCCATATGCCTTACAAATTCCATTTTTAGGAACACAGCAGCATATAACATTAGGGATGCTTCTCAAACATCTCATTTATAAATAGAGCAGAGTTGTTTCACTGAAGTACACACAGAAAAGGTCCACAAGAATAATAAAATCAGTTGCATTCAAAACCACTGAAATGGTTCAACCACACTGTTTTCAGTAGGAACCACTCTGTACCAGAATATTCCTTGAATAAGGAATGATGCTTGCTCATCACTGGGATTTTTTTTAAAAGCAATCACCAAAAAGCCATTTTAGTAAAAAAGTGCCAACTTACTTTTGTTTTGGCAAACTGTTCCTACTGAAAGCTTTTCTAGGTCCAGAATGGAAGAGGCAGAGAGTTACAGATCTGAGAGGGCAAATTCTTGCCACTTCTGAAAAACTATCAAAGTAGTGTCTTGGAGCTTGGCCGGTCCACATTCTGGGGAGAGTGGTGGACTCTGCAATACAGCTCTTCCTCACATACTTTTCAATTTCACCAGAACCACCTCTAAGGGAAGGTAGTTAACTGTGGGGATTCCTGGTTAATCAAGAAAATATGTCACCAAATGCAATTTACATAACATCATCATTTTGTTATATGCACACTATCAATCAAATGTACGTAAAGCAGACATCTAAAAAAATACACTACATATGAATGAAAAATTATTTTATTTAAAAATACATTATACAGCAGAGTGTCTCTCTTTTTGTTTTCTCACTGCTGGTTCACAGAGATAGTATGATAAATTTAACCCAAATATTTGACTGGGAAAGATCCTGAGAAAGAGACCAGTTACAAGCTGATGATATACAGTACACTGAAAAAGAGTCATCTCTTTTAACATAAAAGAATCTCTTGGTAATCTTATAAATCAGATATAAAAAATGCAGATTTGCTACCATGCAAAAATGAGTGAAGATTTCATTTAAATCTGCACACAAAAAAATCATTAGTACCTTGGAACCTAACTAGCTAGACTAAGAGCAGGGTAAGTGTGTCCAACACGGTGATACAAACTTTGGATCTACTACAATTTTGTAAACACAGTTGATAGTCTAATAAAGGTGGATTTTCAATCACCTAAGTAACCTAGTTGTAGCTAAGGACTCTATTCTAGGTCTTTTCTCCCCACAGATATATTTCTTCAATCTCTTAATTCTCAGCTTAGCACAATGACTTCGTGGCATATCTCTATTGCACTCAAAGATGACTTGGCCTTGCCCTGTTTGCCAAGCACTCTTTAGGTAGTTGTAAGAGCAAGTTTGCCAAGCACTCTTTAGGTAGTGAAAGCAGAGGTTAAAACAAAAAGTAAAAGCAGGCATTACCTGATGACTACGTGAGAATGCATTAAAATTCATCATAGAAAAAATATACCTGATTCTACATCCTTGTGTTTCAAACATACTCTAACAATGATTAATGCACAGGAAATACACTGAACTGTGGAAAATTTAAGGCCTAAAATACTCAACAGCCTGCACTGACCAATAGTATTCTCAATGTTTCTATAGTGCTAGAGCATTTTATCAGCTCTTGCCAGAGGAAAACTCTCTGGCAGATGTTAAGAATGTCTTCAGCATTTACAATATTCAGATCCATTTGATGCTCAGTTTTCATAGGACAACTTCACTATGAATAGTCAGCAGATCTGTCTTTCAAAGGGGAGGCTTAATCTGAGTATTCACAGCAGTAACAGAGATATGGTAACACTGGCTGATGTTGAAGAAAAATCAATTCGTCAACACCATGCAGACTGGCAGAGGGGTTATTTTTGTGGGTTTTTTGTTTTGTTTTTAAGAATATGAGCCTGAAACACAAATAGAGATAAAAAGCTTTGTGGAGAGAAAGTCTGCCTGTCCTGGTCACTTAGGCTGAAAATAAATTAATTGAGCCATTTTGGTTTTTCCATGAGTTTTCCATGAAAATAGAGAGTAGCAACTCAGATGAACTTTTCTCACTAAGCCAGTGACCCTCTTCTTATCTTAGCACCTGTTCTCCCAGCATTGTATCAGGGATCACAACAATCATGCAAAGATGCAGGCTTCCTTGGATAATTTGTTTAAGTGATTTATGAATAGCACAGCTTCCCATCAGATATGCTAAGCTAAGAACGGAGCCCTTAACCTTTCATGGGACATCATTAGTAATAAAGAATATATCAAAGATCAAACTTTCTATATTATTTTCATTTCTTTTAACCTAGATACATATATATCATCCAAGACATTCAAGAACTACAAAACAACAATTCAACTACAAATATGTCAGGAAAATATCCAAATAAATAAACTTTTAATTATGATACAATACTTATTACAGTAAAAATTGGCATTTTTTTCTCTTCAAAAGCAGAAGCACCAGTCTTACATATAACATACTGTTTGAATGATATCTTACATGGAATACAGCGTAATACAATGTGCAAACAGCATTTTCATACAGAACATAGTATTTGTCTAGTTTTTATACACTGAAATTGCCTCAAATGGAAACAAGTTCATGCTGAATTAAAAATGTAGATTTTAAAAATCAAAGTTAAATCAAAATACAAAGTACTGTTGGAATAGGTACATGAACCATTAAAAACAATGAGAAGCCAAAATAGAGGGTAATGTCAGATAATTAGTGCTCAGTTTGTCCCATTCCATCATAAAAGTAAACAGTTAATATTTTTGCTAGAAAGTAAAGTGACGTTCTAATATTTAAGAATTCTTCAAAATGTTGGTATCATTTTAGTGATGTAAAAATCAAGTCAGAAATAGGACTTCTAAAAATTTCTTATTTTTGATACACTGCAAATATCATGTGTGGGCTGTGAAAAGAGATGAAGTCCAATGGAGTGAATATACATCAGCGTCAACATCATGTGACTTCTGCAAAGGCCGTGATGTGGTTCTACGAGTTAAAGGAAAAACAAACAGATAAAAACCACAAAACCACACAGATAGACAGCAGTCACCATTGTGAAAACTTTTGCCTCCTGTGCTGGAAGGGCAGCCTTGTACTTAGAGACTATTGCAGGATGATGTAAATAAAACTGATTTTCATTGCAGTGCTCTCACTCACTCCCATAGCAATTCTTAACTGCTGAAAGACTGGATAGGGAAGTATGCTGAACAAAGTAATTAAGTGTGATGGTTCTATTATATTTTAATTTTAGTTGGTTTTGGTTTGTTTTAAATTAAGTTTAATTTTAAATTAAATGTGAATAATTGAGTTAGCTGTACTTTTATTGCTATGTTATTCATAATTGAAAACAAAATTCCTAGGAATTAAAATGAAAGTCTCTCACAGATTATAATATTCTATTTCAATGTAAGTACAATTTTAATATTAATTTTTTAAAGATTAATTTATCCCCATGAGCTCAATGGCACTGAATCAAGAAGCAAAATGCTTACAATCAAGTTGCATTTGGCAGTTGAGAACTTACATTCAATTTTTTTTTTTCAGAATCACCAGTGTTGACTTGCAATCTAAGAACATTTTCCTCTCTCCTTCAATGGGACGACTCTTACGAACACCGAGATGTGCATTGGAACATGAACATTCTCTGTGCCACTCTAAAAGCCCTGCAGCACCCCAAAGAGCTTGGCTACTTTTTCATACTCAAGCCAAAGCAAGTGGCTCTGCAAACACCTGAAGGTGAACACTCAGCCACACAGTGATGTGCAGGATCCAAAGGAAGCATATTTTCCCTTTGGGCACACAGTACCCTTGACTGCCACCATTTTTTACAAAAACATGCTGTGTGTGAAATTAGTAAAGGGAACCTTGATGTTAAGCCATGTGTTTGTTCCCAAGCACAAGAATGCACAGAGGGTAAAGCACCATGCAAAGCACTGCAGATTTTTCTCATCTCTGTGCCTCCTGGAGCAGATCAAACTCAGAAGAGAGGAGTGAGCTGAAGAGGAGGGGGATGTGGATAACTTGAGGAGAATGGAGTCTCCCACTTTTTGCTAAAGAAAAGTCCTTCAGAAAATCTCTTGTCACACACCATCAAAAGTGTTGGAGAGAAACAATGCCCACCATATAAATTTCTATTTCTCAGTTCTTTAAACTGCCTGAATATTTGTCTATCAGTCTGAGCAGGGGGAGACAGGCAGGCATCTTTGTTTTTCACATTAGAGAGAGGAAATTAGAAATACCTTGATTCTCCAGTATCAAGGCTGCTTGGAGAGCTACCCCATAACCCCCCCCATCTCCAAGCCAGGCTGGCAGCTTTGCTCCCTCTCTCCCTGTGCCATAACTGTGCTGTGTCCAGGAGGAGAGGCTCTCTTCCACCTTCCCTACAATATACATTTTAGCTCTACCCATATTCTTGCTGTATTTTAGGACAGCTTTCACAGAAGAATACTACTTAATAGTGAGCATCTAGGTGAGCATCTTCCCCCAAACAGAATTTATATTTTAAATTAACACCAATAATTACACCATAGCCAGATTTTTCAAAAATACATTAGGAAAAAAAAAGAGTGCAACTTTCTATGAAAATGTTTTCAGTAAAAAATAGTAACAAATGTTATTGCTTTCAGATTTTGATTCTGCAGAAGAAATGCAAAATTAGACTTCCTAATTAGAAAAAAAAAATATAAACTCCAAGCATTTTGGTTGGCTGGCCATCTTCTGTTTTGAGTATACAAAAGATGATACAGCAGGCAAACTCAATAGCTCTGGAGTTTCTGTGAGGCTATTATGACATTTTCTTCATTATATTTACCTTTAATCTTTATTTAAATCTGAAAAGTCATCCTGTCAACTTAAACTAAAATTAGTCACCTTTTTCATAAGTAAGATGATCTAAAAATGAGGAATTGGAGGGGAAAAAAGAATTTGTCTTTATTTTAATCAATTCTTTCAAGTCCTGCTATGTGCCATCCCTGTCTCTAAGCGACACACATTTGTCTGTGATGCACAGAACCAAATACTCTTTCATGTGGCATTAATTCAAGACTGGATAACTATTATTTAGGGAAAAGAGAATGTGGTTCACACACCTTCCAGCTATACTTCCAAAATGGGCAGGTCACCATCCCTGGGAAGACATGCAGAGCATGGGATATAATAACACAGAAGAAAATCCCCCTTCCTCAATAAGCCCTCAAAGAGAACTGCTAAGCTGCTGATCATGGACCTATTGATTTGGACCCTACTGAAGGCCTGTCAATTCATTTCCAATGGAATCAGCAGGGCGATGCATAACTAGGTCAAAATTAATCACTTGCTGACGGCAAGAATCACTGAGACAGATCCATGCAACTGTCTGGTTATTCATGCTTTTTCACACTATTGTCTCAGGCAAAACTACAAATAAGCCTTGCTGAGACTGCAGAAAAAAACCCCAAACAAATAGCATCCCTCTGGAATAACTGTTTCAAATCTTTTACATCTGCTTAGATGTACTGTGACAAAGTTCAGAGTGAGACTACTGTCAGCAAACAGATTCACACAGATGCAGGAAGACAAGAAAAATCCATGCACAAGACCTCAGCTTCTCCAACTCCATGGGAAATTATTTTCCCTACACTTCTCAAAAGAATCAGAAATGCTGAGGGTCTGCTCAATGGAAGCAGTCTCACAGACAGGCAGACCAGCATTTGTACCATCCATTCTAAGAGAATAGTACCAGGCTGGTGAGCAAAGCATGCATTGTAACTGTGCTCTCACACCACTAACAAAAGAGGAAAAGCCAAAGGCTAAGCCTTGAGTGCAGGTTTCTGGGGGAAATGATCCACACCTGTATATCTTCTGTTAAGCTTTATTAATTGCTGTTGATAAGCAATGCTATAATGTCAAAGCATTGAAAAAATACATTAAAACTTTTTGTGACTTGCAGTTTTCGTTATATATTAAATATTTTAAGCTTAATTTTTTTTGCTTTGTTCTCATGTTTGCAGTTTTCCCACAGAAGAGTTTGTTAAATAGAAAAATACTACTGTAGTACTTCAGGCAAATGACAATTGATCAAACAATAATAATAATGTTATCATACACCTCTCTGAGTCAGAAGAGTGTATTTTCTGCTTTTACTGGACAAATGAGAGTTTTAGTGCAGAAGGATGCACTGAGGTGAGGTTCCCCCCTGGAAGCACTGCAGCCCTGCACAGAAGGCCGGTGCCGCCTTTGCCCACCGCACACGCTCCCTCGGTGCGCTCCTGCACACACACGTTCATTGCCTTAGAGAAAGGTGCTCGCAGCGCTCCGTCCCTGATATCCAGCAGAACCACCTAAGGATGCGTGCTTTGAGGGAGTTTCCTTGCAAAGGAGCTTCTTGGCTGTGACTAATACCTTGATTCTGCAACACCTACAATATGTACGTTGGAGGAGGTCACACTGAATATATTGTTCCACTTCCCATGTTTAAGTATTATTTTATTCGAGCATTAGACGTAGTGATCACAGTTTGCATTCAGTCAGAAATAATTCTTGTAAAATGCCCCAGAAGTAGATTTAAGCAGAAGAGTAGGACATGAATACAAATTTAAATGCTTGACATTGAAACAAAACTGCTTATGATTTTTTATGAGCTGACTCTCCTGGGTATGTGTTAGTGGTATGTGTGTAAAGCAATGTGGTATTGTATCTCCTTTAACAGACTCAATTATCAAGAAAGAACCATTATGCCAAAAATTGCCTATAAGCTAATGCAAGCACATGGGCTCCCATCAAACCATACTGGAGAAACAAGTATGGACGCCTATGCATGCTTTTGGACATCAAGCACTACAGTATTTGGATATTCAAAATATTCAAAAATATTTTGAAGCAATAGAAATGGCTACAAACCCCCTCCCCCAACTGCCCATAGTATGACGAGCTAAAGCATCTTTGTGTTTTGCTTTTAGCTGTGAGCTCAGTGAGAGGCAATCTCCCTGGAGAGCTGCAGGGAGCAGGCCAGGCTCCCCAGGCCATGGTGCTGTGTGCATACCAGTGCACATAACAACTAAAGACTTGGTACCAACTTACCAATGCGTAAGACCAAGGAAAAAGCAGTAACTCTGAGAACTAAAATTTTCTGACATTGTGAACAAGCTGTTCTGTCTCTTGTGAATAATCAAGATGAAGCGAACAGAAAAAACAATACACCTTAAATTGTGAAGAGGAAAGCTTCCCCAGTCTTAAAAATACTGGCAGAATCCATTGCAATCTCTACACTTACTATTGCTAAAATGTTTTATCACCATCATTACCTTTGGCACATACACAATAGAAAAATAATTACTGTGTCAAACTCAAGAAGATTTCTGGGACAGTTGACCCTGATAGTCACTAAAAACTAATATGATGGGCAACAAGAATGTCACATACTGCAAGAGGAATTTCAAAAACCTATGACCATTACCACTTGCAAATGGCAGAAGGAGAGAGCACCTATTCTATCTCTTTTGAGTTCAGTCATGATGGGTAGTCAGTTCTATGGAGGAGTGTAAGAAACCTCATTGTAACAAGGAACAGTGACTGTGTTTGGGAACATGGCTTGGGCACTGCTGACAGAAGTAGCAGTATGAAGGAATGCCAAGCAGAACCTTGGGGAATAAACGCAGTTTAGCTGTCAAACAGAGCACTGCCAAGAACCCACTGTGCAAATAAGTAATACTGAATAGCTACAGCAAGCACTGATAATCAGACACAGTAATTATCTCGTCTCACAGGAGATGAACTGCAGTGCATCTCCTAACCCAATGCTTCCTTCTGAAACCTTGTATCTCAGTATTCTATCTACTGTCTCCATTAGTCCTGAAATCCTCCATGTTGTATTTGTATTTGATATTTTCAAAGCTAAAATACTTAAAACACATAAGGCTAGTAGAATCAGAAACTACTACAAGACGTGTAGGAGACCTCTGTAAGCCCTGGCCAATTTCAGGTGACTTTTGCATGAAATAATGTCAGTCTCCCCTGAAACAGAAAACAGAATTTGTGACTGCACTTTGACAAAGCTGAACTTTCAAACTCTTCCAGGTACTATCCAGAACATCCCCATTTCTCAGTAATTTCTGCAAAAGAACAAGACTCTCTAACCTGGACTGTGGTAGGATGAGAGCTTCCTCTCTGTAGGAGACTGCCAGCTAACTGAAACACCAATTGTCTTGTAAGACATGAAGAAGGTCAGGGACAGAAGAGAAAAAGAAGCAGATGAGTGAGTGATGAGGTTTCTTGGCTTTCATTCTTTTCATTAATTCTGAGGATGATTATAGTTAAGGTAAAAGCACTAAGTCTGCACTGCTGAGCAGGCTCTGGCAAGGATTCCTCAAGGAGACACTGCAACTACAGCTTATTTGACTGCATGAGTACCCGTGCAGAACAGCTAAGTCTCTGCATGCACCACAGTTAAACAGAAGTGTCATGCAAACAGTGATCTAACCTTGTCTCTAAGCAGCAGAGTATTACAAGAACACTTATACCTATTTAAGTGCACTTCAAACATAGCTAGACCTCCACCAGAACTCAGACAGTGGCAGCACGGTGAGCATGCCAGGAGCATTTGTTCTCCATGAAGAAAGCACTGGAATAGCAAGTAGCAGATCTGGAAAGAGCAAAGTGATGTGCTTCCAGGTCTGTATGATGCATTGTGTGCTTACTCATTTATTACAAAATAGCAATGAGTGGGGTCCTATCTGGCAGGCATTTCTAATGAAGTCATTCTTTAAGGTGGGAATTTTTAATTGCTTGCTCCCAGATGCCCATATAGTTACTATTTTTTAGTACCAGTCACATAGTTGCATTGCTTCCTGCTTGTACTGCCTTATCCTTTGGTAACTTCAGACAGGATTTGTGCTACTCTTAGTAGCTAATTTCTGACAGTAACCTGTCTTTAATATCGGCAGAGGAGCGTGCAGACTGAAAATAAGGAAAAACAGTTTCAAAATGAGCAAAATGTAAATCTACATGCATTCAAAATATTGAACTGGAAGAGTACTGACTGAAATGTAGTGAAAAGCAACTCACATGTGTCTCAAGAAGGAAAAGGCAAATAGCACACAAATTATTTAGCACCACTCTCTCTCCAGTGGAGAACAAATGATGTAAACTAAGAAGGGAGTTAAAAAGCAAAGACTAATTCAAGAATTCTTGTAGCAATGGTAGTTAATTGAGATCAGCTAACTTAATTTAGACCTCAGTTCCCTAAAGTATTATTTCTTAGTGCCTTTTATTTAACACGGTCTGTCTTCTATCTAAAACTTTAGGTTAAACAACAAAAAAAATAGATTAAAAAAAAAAAGGAAAAAATACCTATGGAAACTTAAAACCTAAAGCACTCACATGTAAGTAACTTCTTCATCAATTATTTGCTATTTACACTTTATGGAAGTGGAAACAGAAGAAAACATTTCTGAACAATTAGCAAAGTCTTCACCTTAGTGTCCTTGCATCCCATCCTCTCTGTCTGGAAAGGAAAAAGGCTTTGCAACACAGACAAGGATGAACCCATAAAATGAGATCTCAGCAAGTGGTATCACCTTGCAGTCATTCCCCAGTTTAATTATCTAGAGAGAAGTTCCATGACAGTAAACAGCTACCATCTACTGCCATAAGAATATGGGTTCAGAAGGAAAGCAGCTCATTCATATAATAGCATCCTGGACAGTTCATAAATGGCAGAGGTTATCCTAAAGCAGAGCAAACATTATTCCTGCTGCCATCCTCCCACACTCAAACCAGGCAGAAACATGAAGTTAACATGAAGTCTTTATCCCCAGAAAACAAAAATTTAAATTTCAATAGCCAGAGAATGTATTACCTATGATGGCTTTTGAGTCACAGAAATGGCTTCTATTGTACGAGAGCCTAGCACGTAAATAAAACATGCTTTTATTAATGTGGCATGTTGCAGGCCAGCTGACAGCTTGTTTTGTTTTGACATTTTACAGAAAATTTACAGAATGGATTATTTTGAAGATACACATTCATCATCTAAATGCTCGTTCAAGCAAATGAGACTCTGACCTCCTTACGACAAGATATCAGTGGAAGTAGCTTAGACATATTTGGTTCAAAAAAGGCATGTTAGACCATTCTGAAAAGAAATCTTCTCTCCCTTCAAGGAAAGGAATAAAAACCACAGGACTAGCAGCAATTCTTACTAAGGAACAACTTCCAACACTTTCAAGTAAATAGGACAGACTGGGAAGTGGTTGAAAACCTTTCTTACGTTTAACATGAAAAAAAAATCAGAACTAATTTTGAATTAAAAGAATACCACAGAAAAATACTTTTGGTGCCCTACCCAGTGTAGAATTGTTTACTATCTTCAAATATGGGCAGAACTCAACAGATTTTAACGAATAATGACAGACAAAATCACGAGAAAAAGTAAACCTTCCTTTAAACTCTGCATTACTAGTTTAAGGTTTCTCCTTGGTAAAAGCACCTCAAGTTATTTCTGTATCTGGTTATGCTATCTATTTCAGTATTTTTTTGCTCATAAAATTGGTCAGACAACCTTACCTAACACATAGTACAACATCATCTTCAAAAAATATAGTGTTACCACAGTAAACTAAAATAAATTTTATTGTGACACTTAAGCAAAAAGTCTTGGCAAACCCAGGAGACTATCACTAGCATGTCCCAGCCTAAAATCCCTGTGCTCTGACAAGAGATGATGGGAATAGTGCAGTTACTGTATGACCCTTATTACTCTCGCTCCCAAGTGGGTGCCCTGTCCTGGGGCTAGCATGTGTGTCATACATGAAATCCCTATTTGTGCTTGGTCTTTGCATATTAAGTGCTTTAATTAATTTGAGCTTAATATTTTTAAATTGAATGTTAAAATCAATCCATCAGTCCAGGTACACTAATCAAGTTTTTATGGTCTTCCTGTGTTTACTGTATACTTTTACAAGTGTTTTAAGATGTGTTGGATGTATTTTTTTGTTTTACTTGTATCTTGGTTTCAAGGCAGATTTTAAAAAACCCCAGTTGCAACAAACAGCCCAGCCCCCATAAGCACATGACCCTTATCTCAACTAATATCACCCCTCTGACCAGGAAGAGCCATTGGTGGACAGAGATGGTCTGTCAAAGGGAGAGCACCAATCACCTTGAACCAAAGGGGTGGGCTGTGGGCGGACTGTGGGCGGAGCAAAAGCTATAAAAGAAAGCAAAAGAAAGACACGTGCCCTCATTCTCCTTTCCTCTCCAGCTTGCTAAGGCAGTGCTGGAGAAACCTACCCCTTTCTAGGGGCTTTTAGAAATAGATTTCTTTTTGACCAGCCTAGACTGCAAGTTTGTTTTTTTTCTCTACCTGAGGTTCAGAGCTGTCTTAAGCCAAAGCTCCTGAATCCCTGCGCTCCTGGGGCATACTTCTCGAGCCATCAGGACCTCCAATTTTTATATTTTGTTAGGTTTTTTTTTGCAATTTTTCAATTTTTCTGTTTTAATAAATTGTTTTAATTTCTACAAAGAGTTGTCTCATTCCTCACAATGTGTCTGATGGTATAAGACCCACAGCTGATCCAGAAGAGACTGCATCCCATGTTCCACACCAGGCTGAGGACATACCACAAACAAATAGGATAAATGCCACTTGGATATGAATTGCAAAGCCCCTTGGGCCAAGGGTTGACTTTCTTTCTTTCTTTCTAAGCACTTCTAAGCACTGTGGACTATCAGGCAGCATATTAATCAAACTTACTGGAGGAACACAATGGAAAAGGGCCCCAGATCTACTCAGCCTGACTCCATGGGCTTAGCAGCAGCTACAGCAGTAAAATGATGACATGAAGAGCCTCCTAAGGGGTGCCACTGAATTAAATTCTTTCCTTCTTTCTCCTTCACTGACAGGTCTCTTTATTTTAAATCTGATTACCTTGGCACTCTTGCCAGGATAGCTTTTGATTATCCTTCCAGGAAAGCAGCATTTTATTTAATTGTTTTTTTAAAAAGTCAGACATTACCTTTTCTAAAGGGCTTTCTACTCTGGGTATGCTGATCATGGGCATCTGGGCCAGATTATCCAGATGAGAATGTTCATGTTCTGGCTGACGTCCTCTGAAGTTATTTACCACACAAACAACCTAGAAGGAATTAGAAGATAAACAGAATACCTAAGGAACAACTCATTTTTTCAAGCTTTGATCCTGAAAATTATAATTAGGCAGAAATGACACCAGCTTTAGTCACAGCTTTACAGTAGAAAGACTGAAATGTGAAGTTCGTGTTTTACAGAAAATCCTTAATTAATATTTCAGGACAAAAGACTTTCAACCAATTTATTGGTACATGCATCATTTGAGAACCAAAAAAACTCTTATCTAAAAGAAAATCCATTACTAAGGCTGCATAATAGAACACCAATTATTATCAATGTCATGAAGAGATGTCTTGCAGCATCACATGGCATTAACCTTAAACTCCAAGGAAAGCCAATGGCATCTCACTTTTGATCAGCAAAAACTTTTTCAAATGGAGAGTAAGAAAGGGAATAACAAGGCAAGGACCATTCCCAAGACTGAATGTAACTCCAAATCTGCTCAGGGCAGAAGAGATTCTCACACATGGATTTAGGAATGTGATATGTAACAGCTTGTGCTTCTACTAATTCCGACACTCAGCAATGTTTGCAAACTGCATTTTCTTCAAAACACAACTAAATTTGATGTCATGCTACTCAAAGGAGTTTATGCAACATAAATCACAAAATATAAGAAAAAATGCTGGGACAGATTTCCTCTCTATTCTGTTCTCTTTTATTACTTTAGGGGCACGAACAGAATGGAAAAACTTAAATATGAACAACCAAATATAACCCTTGGACATTTTGTGTGGAAAGGAACGTTTGGAAACACAAACAGATGTATTTTGAAGGAGACTTGCAGCTACCCTTGCATGTCTAGGAGTGAAAACACCCACCTCAGCCATCCCTGGGAGGGTTCTCAGCCAAAGCACGATTTCAGATCCAAGATCTTGAGACCAAGACCTTGCAATCCAAGAATCAAGCTCAAAAGTATTTTCATGGGGAAAAAGTTCAAAGGTGTATTTAGTATTATTACAAGCTGTCAGGCAGTCAAGCCTACAGGCAGTAAACAGCAGTGACTGTTCTATTCTATAGTCTTGCACTGCAGATACTAGTGAAGGTGATTAATAGATTAGAAATAGTTTTCTGACACAGACAGTAGTCATTGGCAACTGTGATTAACAGTCTGGTTTTGGAACACAGCTCCAGAAAAGGAAAAGGCTAAACAAAGATTTTTTTGGTGCAGAACAATATAAAATTTCAACATAAATCTGAAGCACTATGAAATAAATTCATTAGGGTTACTGTAAAGCCAGAAAAACAAATGCTACCTATTCTCTGATCAGTGTGGGTATCACTATACTGAATTTAATACTTTATACATCAAATCATAACTATGTTATTCTGAGGAATATATACTTCCTGCCAGCAGGGCTTGCTGCAAAAATTACTGTTTGAAATGCTACAATCTGGTTTATATGGAAATCAAAAGAGATAACTGGATCAGTCCTTTCTTGACTTCACATTTCTGAGTTTATGTAAATATTACTAAGGAAACTGATGACTAATTAAAAAACCTAAGATGAGAAACATGTCTTGTTATTTAGTTGTCTGAAGGTTTTTTTAGAGATACAAGCTTATACATTGATTTTTTTCAAACAGAAGTGACACAGACATACACTTACCAAAAATACTGCTATAGATATTCCAATTATAAATCCTGCTATTACATCTGACCAGTGATTTCGATACTCTGCTACTCTGTTGATTCCAGTAAGGAAGGCCAAGCACATTAAACCCAAACACAGAACAGGTTTTGCAAGCCTTGTTCCTCTGGCTTTCACTGTGTTGGTGATATACATCTGAAAATTAGAAAGGAAGAAAGTGTAAGACTGATGGATATCTCCCACTAATTGGTGAATAACAGCTCTATATTTTGTTTGAACAGACTACGTGTATTTGGCTTTTTTTTTTTTTTTGCAGAGTGGGGGCAGGGTGTAAAGAAACTAGGAAATAGAGTAATAGATAAAGTCATAACACCCTTTTCCTCGGGATATAGAAAAAGAATCAGACCATACAGGAAAACTGCATTTTATATGAACCTGAAAAGCCTACAGAAAACCAGGCAAATTGGACAGTCCTATCCAATTACTTTCAGTCTGTGTATTTATTTATTAATGCATAGAAGTAAAGAGACTGATTTTTCACTGTGCAGTGTTGACAGTAATAGAAAAATATCTTTACCTTGAAGTATTATTAGTGCTATTACAAGCTGCCAGGCAGAGTAAGAAAGGGAATATATAAAGACCTTGTTTCTATTAGCAAAAGCCTTTCTTACTTATACACCACTTCTTCATGTGACTAATTAGTGATTTGTCAAAAACCAGTGAAAAGGTGAAAAAACAGTGTCAAAGAGCAACTGAACTAAGTGCCAGCATCTACTTTTATAAATACAGTGTAATAATTTCAATCAGTGCTGAACTAATACAACCCTGTGCTTCACACAAACCAATGCAAATGCTGCAGGTTTTATGCATCAGACTAAGAAATTCATTTGCCCTGCTGCAGTCTAACTCTCCCTGAATTAAAAGCACTGCCTGATAACAGAGCACCTCTTCTACCCTAAGAGTGCATTAGTGACTATCAGCTTTAACCCAGCACTTTCCAAGCTCTGATGAGCCAATGGAAGAAATTAATACCAAATATTTGACTTTCCATTCTCTGGAATCTTGGCATTAAGACTGCTTGAAACATCCCTCCTACCCACCCTCCAGAAAAACAAAATTATACTTCAACTAACAAGATTTTTAAGAAAAAAAGTTTCTACTCTCTGCAGAGGATCTTTCTGTAATTAAACAACTGAAACCCCTAAATCTTCAAATTTTAGACAGGATTTAAGTTTTTGAACTGAAGAATGCAAGTATTTCTTACAGATTTTCACCAGAGGCTCCAAGTTTGTAATGCAATCACTTTGAACTGCAAAGGAAAACATGAGGCTGCACTGAAGAACCTGCACCATCTCTCTGGCCAACAAATGGCCAATCCTTTTGGTTTGTTTGGGGTTTTTTTGGTACTATCCAAAACCTTGGTGGAATTGACCGGGGAATCAGTTTATGAAGTGCTGCAATAATCCAGCCAAGAAGCAGTTTAGAAAGTGTGGTTACAGTTCCAATAACTGAAGAAGTAGTGGTCAGAGCTTTTCTAAAAAGAGTGATGTCTGACAGTAGTTTTGTTCAAAACACTAGAGAAAGATCCATGGCTTAGAGGAAGAAACAAAGCTTAATCTTAAAATAACATCAGAGTAGTGCAACACACAAATCTTCAATGTACTTTATATGATGAACAAGAAACTAGTAAAAAGATTTCCACTAATTCAGAGTAAAGGTTTAGAAAAAAGAGCTTTGGGCTTTATCCCCAAGCCACGCGTCTCTGCTCTTCTTCCTAGACCATTTCATGAAGAGTGTTTCTCTCTTTGCTGATTATCCTTTTATCTTAGCTCCTTGTGTTTATGCAGGTTGTCTTCAGTGAGTTACTCTTACTGTGCAGAAAGGTGATAAGAGAACTGCAACCTTAATTTCCAGCTTTTTAGCCCCACTGTTTTTTTCCAAGCTACAGAGTACTGCACACTGAATTAACTCAGCAACCATCTATTTTAGTGAGTCTCATTGTTCTCCTGGATACTACTACCATTATCCACGTTCACACTACATGCTAGGACAGCTGGTGCTAGGAAAAACACTGGAATATTTTTAATACAGAGTAAGAAAATCAAATTTCAAATACAGCTTGGGTGAAGTTGACACAGGGGAGTTAGCAGGAAGCTATCCTGCATTTAATTCTGTATTGTGTTATATTAAATTGAAATAACTACTGAGAAGGAAAAACCTGCTTGTTTAAGGCAGGTCATGGTGACATATTTCAGTTATCTGTAACAACTGGTCAGTGCCCAAGAAGATTATCTCAATTTTTAATAAGACAAAACACATTATAGTACAAATTATTGATTCTGAAGTACTTCAATCAAATTTCAACATTTTTAAGACAAAGTTGAACCCAAAAAGTGTTCTGCATAAAATTCTCTGAATGTTTTTCCAACCAAGCATGTCCTTCAAATCTCTACTCAAAGCATTGAGGAAAAACAACGGCAGATTCATGCTGTACCTCACACAAGTAATAGAGACCTCCATTTGCCAAGTCCCTTCTTTATATGAGCAGTCATGGTTGTCATGCCCAGCTCATTATTTGAAATAACCTGAGAGTTCTGCCAGCATAGGCACCATTTCTATCTTTTCTTTAAAGAACAGGTACCAATGATGTTAAGAATAGCATTATATTAAAATATAAGAGAATCAACAGAAACAGGCCAAACTTTCCTGAAACAGTGGAACAAAAAGTCTGTGTTTGCAAAACTCTATATAACAAATATACCCTCCTCCAGATACCCTTTTTTAACCTTGGCCTCTGGTAGCTCTAGTACAATATATTAACACAGTCAACTCAGTCAAAGACCTGATTTACACTAAGAATAAAATAAAATTAAGCAGCTTTTTTCTTCTTGATTCTGGTGGAAAAACTATAAACCAGCACAGTCATTAATTGACAAAGAGTAAACAACCTGTAAAGATGACAGGATCTTTCTTTACTTACTTCTAATAAATATTAAATGCAGTATCAACAAAGGAAAGTAACTCAGTGATTTAAAACATTAGTAAAAATGAATGACAACATAACTTTTTACATGGCTCAAGATGTTTACTGAACAACTTCATCACCATTCCTTTTAAGAACAAAAACTGGGAGAGGAAGAATCTAATGAAAGAAAACTTTTAAATTAGTTAACAACAAGACCAACAGCAGAGATTTTGTATGTAACGTCAAGGACTGATACAGTAGTTAGAATTACTATAGCAGGCTGCACATTCTCCCGCAACATCAGAACAGTGGTGAATCTTCTCTTGAAGAACTTCTGCTTTCCTTCTTCCTGAAATAAGATTTTAGTATTAAAAGATTTAGAGCTGTCACCAGCACGCAGACACTGGCAAGGAGTCATATGAGGTGGATTGTTACCTTACCACACAAGATAACAATATTTACTAGATTTTCAGAAAAACTCAAGTGTTTGACCTTCAGTCTTCAAAATACTGGAAGTGAAGCTGTAAGAGAGCCTAATAAATTGAAAGAACGCCTTTAATTGAAGTGGGTTTGAAAATAAGAAATTGAAAGAAATTACCACCATCATCAGCACAGACAAAGCAAGCCACCGGCGAGGTTTCTGATGGGACTGACTCGGGCCATAGTGTAAGGAACAACCACAGCCTTGGCATTTAGCCTGTACTGGGAAAGTACTTCAAAAGTGTCATGTTGCAAGTCTCATGTGAAGTTTGTCCTAAATCTTGTGCAAACAAAATCATTCCAAAACACGTAAGAAAACAACAGGAACTGCATGCAAAGTGTAGGACAAAGTGGATTCCTGGGCTATGCTGCAAGCTCTTTCTAGGCATCTTTCAGCTACCTTTAGGCCCACCCACACCAACACCTATGCACACAAACACACGTGTAAAAGGTCTCAGAATCCCATTTCAGTTACACTGGAGCACACATCAGGCTGGGTGCTGCAACCAGGAAGAAGGCTAATTTTTCTTGCTGATTTCATCAGCCTGGGGCTCAGGGATTCAGGTAAGGAGATCCCTTCTGTGTTTGGCATTTCATTTCTCCCTAAAGTAGATGGCCTGGGAGACTGACAAAGACTGGTCCATCAGTGGGCAGTGAAAAATGACTCATAAGGCAACAAGAAGAATGAGGAACAAATCATTGTACAGGCACCCATCCCAGGCAGCACTTCAAACATAATTTATCTCATGTTTTGTTTTGCTTTTACAATGTGCTAGCATTAAAGAAATATTCTTGAATTATTTAAGTAATATAAGCAATGTTATAAATGTTCCACCCAAGCAATTTTCAATATTCATCAGACCTACAGGAAAAGAGACACTCAAGAGATCAAAAAGCTGAAAAAGTAGTGGGCTGTTGTAGTCTATAACCAGGTTCTGCGCTTAGTTAGAATCCTGTTTGACAATCTAAAATCTTTTCAGCTTCCTTTGGTAACAATTAATGGGTCAAACTATTTCTAGAGCAAACCAAAGTCATATTCTCGAATCATCTGGGTCCTTCTGCCCACTGAAGATTTCTTTTAGTGTTTCTGAAGACTCTTCCAGCTTTCTCTACGTGTTTTGAACAAATTATTTATGACCCTAGACAAAAATTAGCTTTCAAAGTCAGGGGCCTGGCTTGGCAAAAGGAAAAGAAAGCTCTAGAATTCTGGACCTTACTATTAATTTTCCCACTAAAAACTCCCCACAGCTGTAACTGTAAAACAGCTGGAGAAGGAAAGAGGTATCTTTCACTGTACCAAGACTATAAGATACACCCAGAGGTTTTTTGTTTTTTTCTTGAGGAACTGAATTGTAATGAAGAGCTGACTGACATCAAATTTATAGAGGTCTTTAGATAAATTCCTGGATCAAATGATAATGTTATTTTATTATTTGGTCTGAAAGAAACCAATACACTCAATATGTGAACCTCATGACATATGTTCTATTATCAGTATTGAAGGATACTTTTACTTGCTGCACCAGATACTAAAAAGAAATCCCATTGTCCTCGAAAGGCAGCGAAAAGAATCCTTTAATTTCCTAACAAAAAATGGACAACAAAGTTAACTCAATGAGGCGGCTCTGCTACCCCTTTTCCTCCTGAACACTTCCTTAGGTCTGTCACAGAGGCCTATCATGCCTTCACCAGCTGCCCATTTAGCTGGAATCTACCAAGTACTTCAAGACAAAGGAAAGGTGAGACAACACCTACACCTATAACTGGATCAAGGAGTGACACTGAGAAGAATATCACCATGTTGCCAGCACTGTTACCCAGATTGCCTTGTTGTCTTTTCACAGTAACTTACAAACACACTAAACAGCAAAAACAATGCAGCAAAATGCTAGGAGCAAGAGCCTTGCAGAAAATGTGATCATGGGCCAAACAAAAGCTCTGCACAGAGGAAAAAATTATTTGCAGGCTTTATCTGCTAGTCCTGTCTGAGGTCACAGTTGAGGCCAAGGGCTCACAGTACAAAGCAGTAAAAGCTGCCTACAGACTTAAGGGCTGTGTCAATTACCAAGGCACGAAGCCTGTTCCTGTATCATTACAAACCCAAAGCAAGTCTGAAATGTGTGTGGTAACACAAAGTTCAAACACTACCCTACCCAACTGCTCTTGTCCAGTGCAATAAGAGCAACAAAAAAAGTGCAAAACTTTGCAGAATGAATTAAAATTTCCCTTAAACTACAGCTACCAATGACCAATCCTCTAGGTCTGCAGCACCAAAGGACAACTGTTAGTCACAGGTTTTATATTTAAATCTATGGGAATATGCTACCTACATCTTCATATATCACTTCGAAATCCTACCAAAAAAAGACTCATGACTTCCACTTTCTGTGTCTCAGTTGTGGAAAACACCCCAAGTGTGTGCATACTTGGCTACTTCAAAACTCACCTCTAACTGTCCAGGCTATGTCAGCTTATGCATAACAAAATGTGACTTATACAATTATATATTTTTTAATAAGGTTGCAGTGTTTGCCTTAATACCTATGTAGCAAACATTTTTCCAGCTGAGAAAGGGTGAATTGCAATGCTGATACGAAATGAAAGCAGGTGCAGTCAACTAAGGAACCCAACTCAAGCAAAAACAAACAAACAAACAAACAAAAAATCTCCAAGGAGATCAGAGCAGACACCTAAGGAAAAATCCAGGCACCAGCCAGATTAGTTAGAGATTTCAGAACAGATTTACAGTAGTTCTTTTTGAAAACACTGGTACACTGGGAAGAATGAACCTGAAAGTCTGAAGAAGAAAGGTAATGCATCATTGAGAACATCTGTGTTTGGAGCAGGGCAGAGAAAACACCTAACCACAGCACTGCCATTCAACATTTCCATTGCTAAGTCTCTCTTGATAGGTACTCTCCTGAAGTAAGTAATGGAAGCAAACATTAAAAAAGGTCTAAACATTAGCAAAACAACTATTTCAAAATGACTGTACTTTCAAGCAGGAAGGGAATTCTGAGTTACCATAGCAGCCACCCACTCTCAAAAGAGGGGAGAGGGGAAAAATGGAAGACTCAAGAACTTAGATGAAAAAAGGAGCTATTGTTAACAAGACAATATGCACAGATGCTAGGTGATAAGAACATGGCTGCACTTAAATGGAATGAGACAGGGGAATCATTAGATAAAGCATAGGCTTTCTTTCTAAATGGGTTGATTGGTGAAATCACACAAGTCTAAAAGCATTTACTTCACTACCTCGGAGAGCAAGGACCCTCTTAGTGTGTTTTTTTGTCTTTAAGTTGGTTTCATTTTGTGCACAGCTGCCTGAAATATCCAGGGAGGATTCCATAACAATCTCTCCCTCTCTCCAAAATTTCTGTTAACCAGAGAGAAAGCACATTTTGTACCAAAGATTATATGCTAATGAAACAGTGAGTAATATATGGAGGTCTTTATGTCCATGCTCTCAATAACTATTGTAGCATGGCTCCTACAAAGACTAGGCTACTGTTTTAAATCTTCTACTCCAGTGAACAGTGATGAGAAAATTGTTATTTAGGGCCAACTATCCTGATAAACATCATGGCAGTGTAAGGACATGACCCCAAATATTGGACCACTGAATTTTTTTTCCCTTGGAGTGTAATAAACAGTATTTTTAGCTTCAGTCATGCAGTAGGATTTAAGAAAAAAAAAAACAACCAGCCAATATTGTAACAAGGAGCTACTATAGGAACTCAGAAATCCTGAGCGTAGTTTCTAGTGCCTTAGTTAAATGATAGCAGTGTCAAGCACCATGCAGCAGTGCAGTAATGACATAGGATATATTCATTTCTGCAGTTACTGAAAGAGCAAATAGTAATGAAATGGATCTCAGCAGCTTTAATTTTTTATATTGCTAACTGTATATTCACCACAGACAAGGTTTGCATAAAGTATTCTTACTCATGTCAAAAGCTTTATATTAGGTATTAAACCTTACTGATGTCTACTTTTTGTTTTTAAAATGTATTAATACTATTTTACTTTCTGCTTTGCAGTAGCTGAATAGTTGGTTTCCTAGTTACTCTGACTCATGGCAACAGTGGAAATCCAACTTCACAGATGGATGAGAAAAACAGGAGCAATTAAAATGAAAAATTCTGAGTATTTTCTAAAATAGCTAGCATCAAATTTAGAGCATTTCAGCCTCAGATATCTCCCCAAATAAAGACAATACTAGTAGAAGACTTATACTCGCCTCAAGTTAGAATAGAATATTAGAATAGAATATTGTTCATCTCTTATTTGCAGACAACACCTGCCTGTACTAACTGATCATCAATATCTCTTAAACAGACATTGCTCACAAGGAACCTTTGATAAATGCTACCATCAGTGCTGCAGATTTTAAGCAACTGGTTCTAAAACCATATGCAGAAGCACTGAGTTGACACACTGTCTCTGGATGGGGCTGGGATCTTTGCCATATTGTCAAGTATCAGTTTCCAGATCAATCAGGAATTAAAAGTTGGCTCATTTGGTATGTGCTCAAAAGCAATACACACTCACACATGTGTGTCTACATGTGCATATACACTCACATCAATAGGCAGGCCACTGTCCAAATACTCAGGGAATGTAAGGGATGACTCCTGCAATGACCACAAAGGTACACACACCTGTCTAGTTTCCCACTGACACTACGAAGGCAGCCCTGGGCTCATCCAAAGGGCTGCAAAAGGCTGTGATTACCAGTGCAGGTCAGGTAAGACATAGGCATGTGCTGGGGAGAATTTGTCCCCAGCACAGGAACAAGATGTGCTCCTACTTAAGACTAGAATGATAAGCATTCCAAACTAAGCCAGAGTTACACTTCAGTGAGAGTAAATGGTCACTCTTCCTCTCTCCTGCCCCTCCACAACCTATACAACAGCTCTGATGCCTGGCAGCAAGCACCAGTTTTTATCCCAGCACTGTTCATCACTCCCTATAAAATAGAGGAGAGAGGGGAAAAAAGGGTCGATTGTCTTGTAGCCCACTTTATTGCATAACAAGAGCCAAACTGACTTTGCATGAACAATGAGGTACCTATAAATACCAATTCTGGTACCAAAAGACACACAGGGATCTTGGGAAACCTGCAGAGATCAGACATACATATAGCTCACCCTTTCTGCTTCACCTTACCAAAGAATATGGCCATGTGCAATTCTGCTGATCTGCACGGGTTAAAATACAGAGAGGTACCACTACCAGACAGAAGAAATGCCAAGCCCTACTCCTCAGCACCCAGCAAAGGACTGTCCCAAACACTCTGGAAATGGGGAAAAAGAAAACCAAGGAACTGGTTATCTTAAATCTACAGATTATACCCTTTATAGACAACTTGCCCTCTCTTAGCATTGTCTTAGCTTTCAAGGCTTGGAAACCACTACACCTTGTCAGAATTAAGCCAAATGAATCATTCTCACAATAATTCACAGCAGGTTTACATATAAAAAAATCAGCCAATATTTTGGGCCTTATCTTCTGCCCATTCCTCCCTCCTCCCCCTGACAGTGCAAGTCATTTGCTTTCAAAAAAATAGTGACATTAAATGGTATAATATACTTACAGCCAGATACATAGCTGCATATATGCTTAGTGCTGCTTCTTTGGATGGGAAAGTCTTTCTGGCTTTCATGATAAGGTCTGGATTTCCAGTACAGGCATGTACACTACTGATGAATTGTGTGTACTGTTTACATCCAAGTGCTGTATAGTTGGGTTTACAAAGTGCAAGGAAATGGGGTGCAAGATTCCCTGTTACTACTTGTCCAGCATTTACAAAGATGTCCGTAGCAAACAGTCCAAATGCGTAAATTCCTAAAGAGGGAAACAAAGAGTTACATTTCCAGACAATTTGTAGTATTTATCACAGCAGCATACCAGCTTCTTCCATTCAAGAACATGAAAAATCCTCCCATGTACTGTACCCTAAAGACCACGGCTCATGCTGGAGATGGCATTTTCCTACAAAACTGCAGTAACAACACTGCAATGTTCCCACACACCTGATGTCTCTCCAGGCTTTCACAGGAACACCTACCCCTTGTGCAAGTAGCCTGCTTTCCTAGGGCCCATAGCCATGCATGTCCCCTGTTTGGGGCAGTTGGCTTTACTGGTACCTAACTTTTGCCACTAAACAGAAGTGACAGAGGGAAATTCTTTACCCTATAAATCTGCTTGAAAACCAAGGTCAGACCCTGATGGAGAAGGAACTTGGAAAGTCATAACACAAACTGGACAAACTTTTTTTTTTTTCTCTTGCATCTGTAAAGAAGATAAAGTACTGAATAATTCAAGATTGCCATGCATGAGTTGTCTTCATCTGCCTGCTACTGGGTAAATCTCTATGCATGGCATATTAATCACAGTATCAACACAGTGAGCTAAAGATTTATATATTTGAGGAGCTACTTATGCTAAAGAGTTTTTTCAATCAGACATATCAGTGAGGCATTAAGCACATGTACTCAATCATTAGAATGTAAATGCATGTATCTGATTACTTAAAAGAAAACAGATTCCTGCTATTCTGAGGTCCCTCTCTATCCTTTTGTAAATAGAAAATGAGCTCTGGAAGAACATGCAAACACAGCACCCTGACCAGCAGGAAAAGCCAGTGGCTGCTTGTTCCAATTCCACCTGAGCTACAGATTTCCTCCTGTATTTCCATGGGCAAAGCACCTTACCTTTCCCATACTCCACTGTGAATACAGAGTGAGTTCTGGCAAATCCCAGTTTCATGAGGCACTATGAGGACTTTGATGGATCAACATCACAGCAGACATAATTCCACAGAAACATGCATTTATACAGGTCAGGCTTTTTTTCTTAGCAAAGCTAGAGGACCAAGGCTGATTTCTGGGATCCTGGCTGGTCAACAATGTCACACTAATGTTAACTCCTGCCGAGATGCTAGACTCTGGTGAGCAGCATATTGTGCCTGGCTAAATCACTTCACAGAAGGGCCTGTCAGCCAGTCCCGAGGGCGTGCACTGCACAACACAGGTGGACACATCACTCTGCAGGAGCACAATGGGTAGCTATGCCTCATCTGCTGGAACAGCAAAGAGGCCTTTGTTCATTCCTGCCATCCCTATCAATTTTTCTTTTGCTTCTGTGAGGAAAGAAGGGACCACTCAGTGGGAAGAACATTCAGGCACTGATTACACAGAGAGGAACTGGAGTGGGAGGAGCTCCTTATCATCACTCCCCACCTCCTCCAGACCTATGCAAGACAGTCTCTTTCTCACCAGGAGCAATGGCACTCTGGGAAGGCAGGCACAGTTGTCACACAAACACTGCAAATACAGACACAGCTGCACATGCCCTCCCTCACCCTGAGTCTGGGGTACACAGCAGGATTAGCTGCCCCAAGGCTTCATTCCTCCAGCTGTTTCCTTTAGATGCAACCACGAGAGAGAAGCAAACAGCAGAACTGAGCCCTGCTATGGCATCCCTGCATGTATTAAAAAGCAGCATCTGGAAATGTTCAATACACATTTTGAGTGGTGGGACTTCTCCCTCCAAACACATTTAGAACAAACTAAGAGAAAAGATCTCACATCTACTAAAGTCAGTGGGGGAGTTTCAGCCAAAACCAGCGTAGCATGGATTTTTTACAGTTTTCTGCTAGATACTATAATACAATATCCAGGCTAAGACAGCACCTAAATCAACTTAGCTTCAAAGACACATTTATAACCCAATGTCTTCAACTTTGGGGTGTGTGTGTTTACTATTACCTATAGATATGGCACAAGGATACTTTCTCTACTTCACCCTGCTTCAGGCCTGCTAGTTATTTTTCCCCTGCAGTCCCAGCTTTTTCTACTTTTACTGCTGTTTCTGCAACTGTTTTTAAATCCAAACTTTCAAAAAGCTTCATTTGCTACCTAAAAGGAAAACTGCACCTCAGTTAAGGCTACACATGAAATGTTATATGGTTATCTGACTATTTTCCCCAGGTAAAAATTAAGACATAATTGATCACTCTCACCATTCAGAAAATGAAAGCAGTAATTTGCTCATACCAAGGAATCTGATGGTCCTGCGTACCAGTGGATTTATATAACAACAGTCTCCAGTTAATATTGTTTTTTCTTGGTTTTCAAAATCCTTTGTAGCTAACTGTAGACAAAAGACTGCAGTTTCTCCAACGATAATCTTAGGGGAGGAGAAAAAAGGGGAGAGAAATGGTACATCAGATTACAGCAAGTAAAATACACTAATATTACAGAGACAGACATCTCATCTTAAAGAAACAAGACCAAACCAGCACAAAAGACAGCATAAGTGAATCAAGTTCTGTACATTAATCTTCTTATGAGGGAAACATGCCTTATGGCTTGCTTTATTTTATTTGCCTTAAAAGAGAATAAATTACTACAACCAGGATTTGTAGTCGACATAACATAACCTAGTTTTCCAGATGAGGGGAAAGAGAAAGAAATCTATTAGTTCAAGGACAACATAATGCACAAGATCTGGACCAAAGAAAAGCCCTAATCCTGGAAGATGCTGAACATTTCAGTTCCCATATGGCATTCACTGACACTCAGCACTTCGCAGGGTCGAGCTTTAAATTTTGGACTATGGTAGAGAGAAAGGGAAAAAAAAAAAGTCATAACAGAGCTCCCGTTCACATCAGAGGTTTGGTTTGCCTGGAGGTACTTAAGAGGGTTTGATTCACATTTTGCTAGCTAAATTTATCAAGTCTGGCTTTAGCTCTGTTCCTCATGCTTGAATGAAGTGTCACCACTGATATTTTAACATTAAGAATGGCCTGTTTCACATTCACTCCACCAAAATAGAGTTCTCACGTCTGTATATTATTCACATTATGGTTGGCAAAAAATAAACATAAAAATCACAAAATGAGAAAAAATATATTTTGAATGTTAAGTATCTTCTCTAGGTGGTGTATTTACCTGTACAACAAAACATGACCTTTAATTTATTCACTACAATTAAGGATTGAGACTTTATGCCAAAGCCAAGACTTTAAGCAGGTATCTATCTAAAACTACGATACTGAAGCTTTATGGCAGGCAACAAGGGTATAATTGAAAAGTAGAGTAGAAGGGTCAAATACTGACCACTGGATTCTAACCTTGATTCACTGTGGGACTTGCAGGCAAGGCCCTTCCACTCCTCTACATGAAAAGCTTAAAGCTTATTGATAGGCACATAACACTTTGATCAACAGGAATGAAGACCACCAAACCGAAATCTTAATAGTACACAAATACAAGAAATAATGCCATCAAATCTGATTAATTGCTGAGGTTTTCTAAACCTTTGACCTAGCAGGAAAATATAAATATTTTCATATATCACAATAGGTCTGAACAGTTCTACAAAACAAAATAATCTATGGGCACTGGCTCATGTGCACATTTTGTTGTCAACAGGAAGGATGCAATTAATGACCTTCCTTAGTTGTTTGTAGATTATGCAGATACCTTTGGGCTAAATTGTGGAGGAAAATGGTACTTACAAATAATGTGGTCCAAGTAACAAAAATAACTCTGGAGGCAAGTGTGTTAAAAGCAAAATTTAATTTGTCACCAAAGCAGTCATTTTCTATTACTTTAGACTGGCTTCAGATGCTAGTGGAATTTTTAGATGAAACAGAAATTTCAATACCTGAACTAACAAATATCCTCTCTCTCGTGATGCAAGCAAATTTTCAGCCTAGTAAAGTAGAATTTCTTCATCTATAATTAACAAATGATCAGTATACATGAAAAATAATTCAACCTTGAATTCAAGATCATCCAATTATGACAAGGAAAATTCAACCTAGTGATCCCTATAGCTCTCATGAAGAAACATACCAAAAAAATCAGTTATAATGTGATTCATAAGGTGACAACAGAAACACTAATACTTTTACTGTGAGTCACAGTAACGCTTTTCTTTCCTCTCAAGGACTAGGCAATCTGAATACAGTCAGATTCTGCCTTTAATTCTTTTTGCAAAACTCAATAGATTTCAGTAAAATTTTCACAGATTTTGAAACTCCAGGAAAGAGCAGAATTCAGCACAAAAGAAGCATCTGTGATATACAGTGCTCAACCTTTTGCAAGAACACCAGGAGTGACAGAAGCTCAACTCTCCAGCTCTGAGCAGAGACTGAATCTGCTGATCTAAGAATAAAGGTCGTCTTCTTGACTGGTAGGGAAGCTGGGATTTACTAAAGGGAGAACTGCTTGTTCAGTTATAGGAAAGGAGATCCTCACTGCCAGCAATCTGTCTTCATCAGCTGCATCTAGATCCTTGCTGCTGCCAACACTTTCTCCTTGTTACACTTCCTGTCGTTGATGGTGACCTGTATGAAGAAAACCCTCTGTTCCAAGAATAGCAGGGAGCAGCATTCAAGTTCTTAGCTGAACAAGAATACTCTTAGGGTAGGCACGTAGGTGCAAGGGTCAGAAGGATGTGGAATTCTGCTAAGGACAAAACCTCTGCTACAGAAGGCCTAGCACTCTGCTGTCAGAAGCAATCAGAGAGGGAAATGCCACTAAGCACACAAGGCATTCATCTCTATGCTTCCATGGATTCACTTCGATAGAATCCTTCTAAAATTTGGCAATAAATACAGGTTCTTTATTTTTCCGTACTGGCAGCTCAGCTAAAGCTGTTCTCCTTCCTCCATCCTTCAGCACAAGCACTGCTCATCTCAATAATCAGCCTATTGATGCTTCAGAAATGGAAGAAAAATCCTTTTCAATCTCAATAAATCCCAGGAGAAACTCTGTTTCGCAGTGCAATTCCTTCCCCTTCTTCTCTCCAGCATCACTGGCAATAATCAGCTCTACAGGGCAGAGGAAAAGGAGAGCGATATCCCCCCTGCACTTTACAACAATTTGTATACCTGGGATATTCCTGGAAGGAGCAATTTCTGCATTCTGCTGGCACAGGCACCACTGTTGGCCCTTCCACTGCATATGTGAGTTGCAACCAGCCAACAAAAGACATTTAATTTAACAGAATTATTTGTGTACATCTTCTCTAAGTCTTGGGGAAAAAGGTTTTGGCATATTCCAAAACTGGCAGTGAAAGACTGCACTGGAGAATGTTCTGACAACATAAATGTCTGGACAAAACTACACAAGTTCAGGCATAGAAATATAATTTGCAATGAAAGAGTGGATATTAGAAGCATCTTTTACCTTATTCTAACAGTATCATACTACTTTAGATCACTGTACAAATTTCCCAAAGGTATGTATTAAAATTCTTAGCTCACAGATATTTTAACAGTTGTAAAAACCAGGGCAGGCCATCCTTCCCTAAGGGTCAGAAAACCTTTTGACATATAGCTACAGCATATAAAGTATAAGGAAAAGAACAATTTTCATCTAAGTCTAACAATACAAAGTGCAGGCTTTCCAGTATTCTGAAGAACATATGCATAAACAACTTGCAGAGTCCTTAGATAAAAACACAGTATACATGAATGTTGCAAGAAGGAACAAGACAAGAACGATCATTTACTCTTATGGAAGCACATGAAAAATATTAACCCAGCAAAAATTAAATTACAGAAGTTCTTGGAACTATCTCCATGGCAATCACATCCTGTCTGTGATGTGACAACCCATTTGACAGCCAGGATTTGAGAGGGATGAGATCTAAAATTAATATTTCTTCTTGTTTCACCCCTTAACTCCTGATTAATATATTAGCTGATTGATTTTCATGGTGTGTTTATACTAGTAGTACATTTTTTGCATTTATTGCCAACCACCTAATACCTGTCCCTTTCCTTGTTTTCTTCTCAGGACTCTTACAGTATTTTGCACATATTCCCTACACTGATTCCTTCCTCCCAAATAAGTCCAGGTTTTTTCTGTATTAGTCATTTTTCTGAATCCAGGCAAGCTGTGCCTAGTTTTAGCACTGCATGTCAAATTAAAAATCTAATTTCTCCTTCCCCAAATGATCCATCCAGTATATTCTTAACTTGGTTCTAAATTCTGAGTTCTTTTCAACTTGAAATGTCAACCCTGACTCATTCCAAATATTAGAGCTAGAGCAGCTCTGACTTGGTTAAACTGACTCCATAAACAAAATTCCCCTAGTGTCTGCTATGGTTTACAATAGCCAGCACCTATATAAATAAATTACTTTAAATCTGATCTTCTTAAGATACTAATGAGGTTTATTCTATGGCCTATCCTTCTCATTTCACATAACTCCCTATAAAGCCCCAGGACTCAAATGAGACTTAAACATTCATTTGGATGACAAAATATCTGAGGGTACGTGAATATGTTTAAACAAGCCAAATCCTGAAATGTAAGGTTGATAATCTCTATTAGGGATTAGGAAATAAATTTCTGTGTATACAGTCATAGACATTTCCAGCTAACACCTACTTTAGGCTACACAAGTGTTCAAGAAATATTTCACACAGGCTGGGAATACCATAGAATACACGATTCCCTCTCTACCAATTCTCAGGGTTATGCTGTAACTACAGCAACCACTCAGATAGATGAGTAACACTGAAAAGTGTTACTGCATTAAAAAGACCACTAAATATTCATCCATGTGCTCAACTTGTCAAGCGAAGAACAACATTTTACAATACTGTGCATTGTAGTTTCTCTTCTGACTTAGTTTCATTCATTGTGTTTCTCTCATTTAGGCATGACTTGAACACTAACCAAGGCTTCTATGAGACCATCTTCAAGAGAGAACCTTTGGGGGAATGAGCACCTCAGGCAGGCCCTAGCTCTGCTTTTCTCTCTAGAATGAGCTCCCTTGTTCTTCCTTATCAGGAAAAAAGGGAAGGTAGGAAATGGAGCTAAAAATCTTAGGGATGATTTATGTACCTCTAGGAAAATTGTTATCAATTAAATTGCATGGCCTTCCTACTCATTTCACTTATGAGCTCCCACTTGGTGTGATGCAGATCTCTTCTAAAAATATGGCTTCTGTATGCTTTGTTATCCTTGCTCTTTACCTTGGTTTCTTAACTTTTGAGACCATGGGCTATTCCTGGCCTATTTCCTCTTTAAAAATGCCATCCATGTACCAATGAGCATTGTTGCCTCAGAGTTTGGGAAATCTAGCAACATAAACTTTGGCCTTTAGTGATGCTGAAAGTAAAGCTCCACTCTCCGCTTGAAGCTGAAATTGTTGAGTGAGGTGACAGCCCTGGCAGGAAAAGCAGCAACAGTATTTCCAGCAGTAGCAATTTCAAGTTCATTATGCAGAGCTTTCCCTTGAGGCCATTTTCTTTGTGTTTTTCTTGTTCTCATTGCTTCCTGCTTGCTTAAACTGACAGCAAATGCCCTGGTCAATTTTCAGAGAAGTACATTTTCTATAGTAACAAATGACCAGTAGTTTTGCAGAAAATGAAAAAATAAATCCTAGATAAAACTGTGTGGTATTGATTAAATACAAAATATCCTCTCTTGCATTCAGCATGGGGATATAGGTCCATACTGCATACCAGCTTCTGAAGGTCTACAAAAAAGACGTGAAAAGAAAATTGCTTTTCTAGAGAATGATTTTGAAAAAAAATACTCAGCCTTTTGAGCCTGCAAATTTTGTTTTAAAAATATGTACTCCCCTTTTCTTTTTTTTTTTTTTGAGAAAAATACTAAAAATTTAGTATATTTGGCCATGTCCATTTACAAAAGAAAAACAGCAGGAAAAGATTACATATCTAATAGTGAAATATTATCTGCTTTACTTATTTCTCTGTAGTGCAGAGTATGGCTATATGCTACTAAACAGTAATGCTACTTCTGACAGGAACAAATATTCTTTACTGCCTTTCTAATACATTGTAGACATACTCAGTATGTAACAATGGTAAAGGCTGCTCTCCTCATGAAGACTTTACTGCTATTTGAAAGCAAGAGGCACATAATAACCAGGCATTTATAAGAAGGAAGCCAGAAATGAACCACATGAGAACATAATCACAGAGACATGGACTTCATCATTCATTGAATTATCTTAATTCACTACCACATGAGAGGAAAAAAATGAAATATTTTGAAGTACACAGTCTCTTAAGAGGTTCCTTTTTTTCCTTAACTGAGCAATTAATCATGTGTGCAAAAGGCATCTCCTCTGGAGACCATCTGTGGTGTCCAACAGGCAAAGCCCCTGCAGAGCAGCACCAGGGCTGAAATCACACACCACCAGAGCAAAGGTTGGTTATGTAAAAGGTCATTTTGAGAAACAGGTACCAAGTCCCGCTATGCTGAGTGTAACTGAGAGAAGGCCTTGTGCCATCACCAGAGGGCCAGAGCACATCTCCTGACACACGAGAGCACGGCCCTGCACGGCGCTCGGCGCTGCGGGACTGAGGCAGGGCATGCAGCGCACAGCCCGCGGGGTGCGCCCGCCCTGCCGGGCTCCACCTCCACACTGCGCTCTGCATTCAGCCCGCTCCACCCACTGTGTTTGCCATTGCAGCTCCTGCTCGTGTCTGCTGAACCTTTTGTACCCCTGTCAGATGAAGAACATGCAGCTGCTCAGCACTGCAGCTCTCCAGGCGATTAGAAATGGCCAGGACACAAGGAAAACACGCTCAGGAATGCCAGTGTGGCAGACTGGGGGGCCAAGTAGGTGTCTGGCACCTGCTCTAAAACTATCTAAATGTTTAAGTGTTTGGCCCAGTTTTACAATACTGACACGAGTATTTTTGCTGAACACATTGCAAGAGGTAGTAGATAAGAGAAATTCATGAGAATTCTTGCCCATGCATCGAGCATTTCTAATTTTAAAAAATAACATCCAAAAACTAGGAAAAAATGTTAATCTAGAGAAAATCTCTACATCTAAAAAAAACCCCTAGTAAATGGTGAGGGAAAGAGAGAAAAATTAATTCAAAACTGCCTTCTAAAGGCATAAATTCAAATTTCAAACTGTGAAGTTACTTTATACTCCAGATAAGGTTCTTATCATAGGAAATTCTTACAGTTTTTAAATCGTTCTCATTTTCTTTTTACAAAAACCAAGGATGCCATAACACAAAGTTTCCAAACTCTACACTTTACAAACACACCTCCATAGGAAAATGAGTTGTAATATGACCAGAGATCAGTTAATTTTAGTCTCCTGATCTCTAACTGATACTTGAAAAAGGTTGTTGTTAAATACAACTATTTCATTAAGGAGTTTGAAAAAGAATTCCGTATCAAATTTTTTCATTTTTCTCAGGCACTTAACTTCAACCTTTAAAATACTGTGACATTTGTGAAGGAAAAACAAAATGTTCAAAGCTCTATGATTTATCTTCTCTATTAGAAGATGAATTTCATATATTCATCTCTGCATTCAGCTGTATCAAGGAAGTCTTCCATTGGACTTCCAGTGACACGTGTGGAAAAAACTGTGGTTCTTTATTACCTGGCCTTGGTGAACACCTTTGTTTCTTCACTACCCAAGTAAACTGCACATTGTTCTGTCTGATGAGGGAGATTGGTGTCCTAACCCTTCTGTGCATATTGAAAATAGGATTCCTTGATAAACACGATACCCGTGCTTATGACACCCATAGCAATGATCATTTCCAACTGCAATGTTACTTTATATTTTAAGCCTTAGGTGATCTATGCAACTGCGCTTTTCTACCCAGGATGAACATTCAATTGCAAAATTCAACATAAACGGTCTTTCATCCCTGTTTGAATAAAATCTGATCACATAAAAGGCATCTCTTAAAGATTCTGGTCACAAAGTAGTGGTTTTACAGTCAGTATATGACTGTAGCCAACTGTTCTCAGAGGCTCAGAAGAAGGAGAATATCTGTATTTCCTGCTTTTCCCACTGTCTCACTTCTAGCTCACTTCTACTCAAGGCCAGACACATTTTGCAGATATATTATTCTTGAGATCGGTTCAAGGAAAGCCACTTTCACTAAATTGCCATTGCCATCAAACAATGGAAAATGGAGGACCAAACACTGTAACAGTATAAGCACGCCGTGTTTTAATAGAGCTATGAGAAAAACATGCTGTACATAAGATTAATAGCTATAAGATTCCACAAAAATTGTTTTCTGGATTTTTGTGGCAAAAAAAAAGTATGTCTACAAAACATATACAATTGGTTTATTACTTATATTTATTATTATCAACTAGTATTTGATTCAAAATTATAAATTTAAGTAGCTCAAAATTAATTCTAAACTTTTTATTAAAAATCATCTTCACAATAAAATAGCTCTCTTTGAAATCACGTAAGTAGCTCCACTCCTGATTATAGTGGCTTCTGTATAAGCATCTCTTCCTTTACCATTATCTTAGGCTACAGTATAATTGTCAACAAATGAAATACATTAAGGTCATTAACCTTTTCCAGTTGAAATCAAAAGTAATAACCCCACTAGCTTCAACAGGAGCTGGATTAGTTGTGAAAACTTACAGCACCCCAGAGTAAGAGCAGTACCTCATCCAAAGTCCAGAAACAGGTCTTAGCTAAGAATACTGTCCCAAGAAAACAATAAAACAAAACTAGGAAGACAATCCAATTTTACAGGGAAGCAGTACCAAATATTTGAGAAAGAGGTTTAACAGGTCAGATAAATCAGAAAAGTCAACAAATGTAATGCCCGCTCTTTAATGTACTAACTTAAAGTCATACTTCTAATATACTTTGTCTTTACATTGTAAGCATCACTGAAAAGAATCCAGGTGTCATTAAAAATTAGTTTAAAACACTTTAAAAGCCCACGCATGGAAGCATTTGGTTTAAAACTATGACTTACTCTGAGCTGTCTCACATTAGGGTTACTTGTGCATACACCTAGCAAGCCCAGATACAAAACAATGTGTGACCATTCCCCCTGCATCTCCTTCCTCAGACCTGAAAGCTGTAACTTCACACTATGCAATTATTTCTCCTTAAGAATGTTATTATAATAAATTAAGATACTGAAGTGATGTTTATTAGAAACAGAATCTTAATGAAGTCATACAAGTAGGGGCAGAGGCCTGTTTATGAGCATCAGAAGCTTTAATAATTACTTACCTCTGCTCTTAAGAACGCAATGGGAATGAATAAGCCAGCAAGCTTTGTCACAAAACATTGCACAGCAGTAGCATACCCTGTTTATCTTTCTTTGATAAATACACAAGTAGAAAGACCTTTTCAATAATGATACTGTATATTATGTAGATCAAATATGGTGGATTTTCTTTATGGTGGGTTTCTCTATGGTGGGTTTTCTGCAAATATGATTTGCACCACTTTTGTCACTCTTTCAACTGTGCTACACAATGTCTATTTTACTGCTCCTGCCACAAATCCAGATGGCTGCAGATGTGCAGCTGGCAACACTATGTTCTCTGACCCTGTTTAGAAGTTTACACAATGCAGTGCTTGAATTAAGAGGAAGTCCCAAGTGCCCTCATTAACACAGTAGCCAATGAGCTGAAACAGGAGCAGCAAGTGGGAAATTTCAGCAAAAATTTCCTAGTACAGGAAATGCCTACAAGACAGAGGGGAGATTGTATACTTTGCTGTGAAGACAGCAGAGCATAAAAACAGCCCTTTAAGGCATGCAATGGTATTCTGAAAACTAATTGCAAAGTCTATTGGCTGAAGTCAGCCCAGCTACTCTGCTTCAATATGTGACTGTATCTCTTTCCACTCATGAAATAGTGCATAATGGTTTACCCTAACAAGGATCATCTCCTTTGCACAGATCTGTAAAATAATAGTAAATATGCTGCTGGCTTTATCAAATATCTTGAAAAAAGCTCAAGTGGTGAGGGAAGTGTTTTAAGGATGAATGAGTCTATTTAAAAATTTTAGATCTTGTGAAGCTCTGAAATTGACTGTCTTCAAGGCAGACTTTATAAGAGCTGGGTTTTGGTCTTCTCTGTGAAGACAATAAAGGATATTAGATAAAACACATACTTTTATGTAAATGTACAAACACATGTTTTTAACCAGTGTTGGGTGCAGTCTCATTATTGGAGCAATTTAAATTACTACAAAGAGAAATTCAAAGTATGCTGCAATGAAAGATGCTTGTACACATTCAGTGGTGACAATTTAAGTATTCTGATGTAAGTGAATCAATTCTTTGAGGTATTACATTTTTGCCATTGGTATTCAAGGTTAAAAGTACATGTGAACTAAACTATACAAGTTGGATACAAGTCAACCATGTAGACATGACTTTCTGGCAGCACATTGTGCATGCACACTTGCATATGTAAACATAGTTTTTTTAAGTCTCTGCTTTATGATTTCCATCTACTCCTAATCACACAACAATCACAATCCATTCAGAAGCAAAAGAAATACTGAGTAAAACTGCAGTACTGACTATTAAAATGAATGTGGCTCCCGAAAAAGATTCTATCAGCACCAAACTCATTCACACACAGCACTCCACCTCAGGAAAGCCTTGTGATTTCAAGTAGCACTGAAGCATGTGATTAAGCTCCATCAATACCAAGATAATTCATTAGCAATACCAAGATAACAAATTAACAATCTAGCTCTTGTATGAATTTTCATGCACAAATCTCCTATGGCTTAACAGAGAAGCCTAATTTCACAACTACCATCTGACAGCTAGGCATTACAGGCTACGTGTCCATCCTGCTTGAGCGGTCAGATCCCTTTATCAAGGCAAAGCCAGACAGAGCTCACAGCCCAGCTCCTTACATTCACTCTGCCAGCTGCAGATGTCCCCAAACCACTCACATGCCCCACAGTCAATCTGCCTACAAATCTCATCTGCCTTTGCTAAATGCTCTGGAAAGAGTCCCTGTGACCGACTGAAGTGCTGACTTCAGTCAAGCATGAGCACTTGGCAAAGGGGACCATCCTCACACCATTCACGTGGAGCACGCTTATGGCCTACAGTCTAATGCAGCACAAGGTCCCCATTCCTCCCCTGGGCCTCTCAGATGCTCAGACTCACATCTGTGCACTTTGAATGCACGATGACAGCAGCCTCAGGCCCGGTCTCACGGCAGAGCCCTGATACACCCCAACAGGTCCAAGGACACTCCTCACAGGAACAGGAGAAGAAGAAGCTGAGCAGTGGAGAGGCTCTGGACATCAAGCTAATCTATGCAAGCATGATCAAAGTACTATTAAGCGTGTGCCGAAGCTTGCTCATGTCCATACATCATTCTGCATAGAGCTGAACTTCTGCACAGACTTGCACTTGGCAAGGTCAAGCATCAGCCAGGAGCTGTTGGACCCTAGGAGGTCCTCTCTTCTCAGCAGAGTCCTGCTATGGACAGCCTGTGCACCCACTCCATAAAACCCAAAAAATTAACATCCTGAGCTCAGTCTTAATTAATGCAGGTCAAGCTCAAATACTTCACCTCGTGCTCCCCACAGGATGCAAGTTCATGTCGTTGGTTACTGCAGCTCAGCTGACCCATGATTAAGAAATCTTTAAGCAGAATTAATTCTGTCATGTCTGAGCCCTAAATTGCTACAGACAGGTCACAGAAATCCCTATTACTACCCAAAATAACTATACTGGGAAGCTGAGTTCCACTTACTGATTCTAATAAATCCTCATAATATGAATGAAAAATAAAAAATAAAATTTTTTTTAAAAATTCTTTTTAGAGACAGCATGAAACCTACCATCCTAAAACAACATGCATTTCAATATGTATATAGAGAAAGAAAAAAATCTAACCAGAATAGCAGGATACTGTTAGGCTGACTTCTGTTCCTGGTAGCTGCTTTTTTCTTAATTTACAAAACTAAAAACTCTGAATGCCTTCCTACATACTCTTTAACCCAACATGGATGAGAGGCAAGAATTAATAGCAGCAGAGAAAGAAAAGTAATATTTTTAAAACACAGCTATACTGCATTTATAATTGGCTGTACATTAACAAGTGCATACGGTTAATGAAATTTCCATGTAAATATACAATGTATAGTAATTAGACATTGTGTATTTATGATACATTTATACAATACAAACAGAAGTACACATAACTGTATGTTGTCCACAATGGCAACCAGAAGTGGAATCCACAACCTGAGTTTTCATACCATATAACCAGAAAGTTTTTTTATGGTGCCTCATACCCCAGGAAGTGGCATCCAGAATTAAGAGTCAGTTTTGAATCTGTACTGAACAATTTTTACCACTAATAGTAGATTCTAAAAAGTCTTAATACATACAATATATAGTAATTTTCCTACTCCAGATTTCTTAGCACATTACATTGAGAATAAATATATTCTGATCCACAGGTAAATAGAAGTGATCTTAGCAAAGGCAGTTTGCCCATCAGAGATAGCAAGTGCTACAACTTCTGCCTTCCTAGACACTGTCCAACAGCATGTTCATTGTACTATGTGTGAATACAAAGGACTTTGTTTTCAACAGATATTCCTCATTAAAACACCATGTCTCATGTACAACTTTTTGAGTGCCATCCACTTCAGCTGGACTTTCTACTTGCAACCTATGAGGTTACCACATCTCTGCTAAATAAAAACCATGTATGATGAAAGCTGGGCCATCATGCACTTCAGTGTATCTGAGAGATGCTGCAAGAGCATATAAAGCTTTTTAAATATCACGCTTTTAAGGCTGAAAAACACAGCTAAAGCTACTTAAAATTCTACTTTGGCTATCAGTTATTATGTATCATATGGACACCCATCTCCTCAATCCTGCATGATGTACAATGAGCAAGAATTGTTTAGTTGAAAAACTGATTATTACTTAAAGCCTACTCTTTTAGATTACAAACAACGATACAAATTCCTTAATCAGGCAGGATTAGTTGGATTAACAATTTCTCACTTAAACATAAGTGCATCGTTTGTAGGACAAGCAGGCATTCAGCTGTTGCAAACAGAACCCTGCCTGCCTTGTTCACATCTGCTTGCCACTTTACTTCCAGAGAGCCCATCAAAGGATGAAGCATATGGCCTCGATATTGTTACTGTCTGTAAACCACATGCATACTAAGCACAGCAGAAATACATTCAATTGGAAGTACAAACATAACTTCTGCAGGCACTGTTCACGTAAGCCATCACACCACAAGAGGAAGACAGACAGATAAAGAACAATTCCCAAGAAAACACACAGTGCTTCTGAGTTTTTAATTGTTTCTCCTGGTTATAGCTCTGTTGGATTAGTGGTTTAATGCTGAGATAAAACCAGCATCAGACTATCAAATCATGTATTTGTCTTGCTATGTGTCCCAACAGGCCAATACTGACATCTGGTACACAAAGTTACTGCAGACCTAACAGTGTGATTTACTTTTTTATTCTTAAGTAAAGTTGTAAAGCAATTATCCATTCACAAAGGAAGAGCATGAAATAAACCGTCCCTTAGCTTTAAGCATCTCCTGCATTCCAGAAAAGGGCATTCCTCCTTCCAAAAAAAAGTGGCTTCCTGAAGTCCCCAGCATTTGCATATTAAAAAAAAAAAAAAAAAAAAAAAAAAGGCAGGAAGTTTTATATCTTTCCTACAAACACATGGGAACAGAAGAAGAAAACTATCAAGGAAAGAAGTCACAGCTGTGCACACAGGTTGAAACGGAGCTATGAGGAGAGGGACCAAATGAGCTCTGCAAGAACAATGTGATCACAGAGTAAATAAAGTATTCTGGCAATTCCTTATTCATGTTAAGTTTTAACAGCTGACAAATGTGCCAGCAAAAGAAAGGCATATGAAGCTAAAAAGCTTTAGCTTCTTGATATATAACTTTTTCAATAATCCTGGAATTATTATCTTTGATTAGCTAATTAGTTTCTCATACAAACAAAATGATTTCCATTTGATTTCAGAGGCTAATTAGTCTATCCAATTCATATAAGTCAAGATGTAAAACTTTAATCTTCTGTTGCTTTATCATTGTCTTATCATAAACAGCATCATGAGATGTTCAAATACTGCAAGTACCTAGCATAATAAAAGTTTGCTGTTCCCAGAAAAAGAGCACTAGGATAGACTGCATACTTTGCTGGGTGATTTCTCTAGCTTTCTCAGTAAGTTGTGCATAAAACTGAAAACTTGAATACCTGGCTATATATTCTTAGGAATTTTTTTCCTGTAACACAGCTGCTGGCAACTGTTCATCCTTGCATTATTTATCAAGCTTCCTTGATTCTTTTCTGGCAGAAATGACAAAACACTTTAATCTCCTTCAGGATGCACAGAGGCCACTTCTGCTTCAAGTAGTAGACCAGGAGAAAAGTCTGTTTGATTCTTAGAATCACAGGATGGCCTCAGTGGGAAGGGACCTTTAAAGATCATCTGGCTCCCACCCCTGCAACCAGGTTGCTCAAAGCCCCCATCCAACCTGGCCTTGAAAAATTTTAGGGATGGGAAATCCACAGTTTCTCCAGGCAACCTGTTCCAGTGTCTCACCACCCTCATAGTGAAGAATTTCTTCCTAATGTCTATTCTAAATCCCTTTCAGTTTAGACCCAATGCTCCTTGTCCTATCCCTATGAGCCCTTGTAAAAAGTCCCTCTCCAGCTTTACTGTAGGCCTCCTTTATATACTGGAAGGTGTTCTAAGGTCCTTCCAAAGCCTTCTCTTCTCCAGACTGAACAACCTCAGCTCTCTCACCCTGTCTTCACAGAATTGCTCCAGCCTTTTGATCTCCTTTGTGATCCTTCTCTGGACTCACTCAGCAGGTCCACATTATTCTTCTGTTGGGGGCCCCAGAGCTGGATGAAATACTCCAGTGGGGTCTCACAAAAGTGGAGTGTCCCTGTGCTTTAGATTTTTCCAATACTATCAAGGTGTCCATAGAAGCCAAAGTGACATGGTACCAGGCATGAAGTAGAAAAATGATCAGCCTAAAGTAGATTGAAGGAACACTTGAGAAGGTAGTGGCTTTTTCTGACTAAGGTGAGGAATGAATAAACAGCTCAGGCATGAGGCACAGCAAATTCACAGAAAATATTTTTGGAGCTTTAATTATGGATTATGCTTTCCCTCCCATTATAACAGACAACAGAGTATTTTGATGTCCCAGATATCACATTCTACCACCCTTTTTCATGTACAGTTAGTGTGTAAGTTACACACTAATAGAATAGTTTCAGTGAACTACAGGTTAACTAAAAGCATCTCTGCCAAGATCATGTTGAGAACTCAGCCTGGTTAAATTTGATCAGTCCCTGATGCCACAGCACATAGAGTCATAGATGTCAGAAGGAAAAGAGGTACTAGCAGGTTCAGAAAGGAAGGCTGAGATGGGAGTTGTCCAGTCATATCAGCTAGATCTATGTGCTGGAATCAAGTGCTGCATCTCCTTCAGGTCTCTGAATGTTCTTCAGCTGCTCTTGAGCTACTCAGACCTGGAACTATTAAGACAGCAGCAAAGACAGTGAAGAAGAAAGGAGACTTATGAAAACTGTGCAGTTACTTCAAAAGGCAGCTTCTCTTTTTCAATATTCATAGAATGATCTTTTTTTTTCTTAAGCATCAGGGTACATTAAATTTGATACGAGAACAATGATATTGCATCTCTCACTTTACAGTCTTTCTTTTGCCAGGATTCAAAATTTCTTCCTCAAAGGAAAAAGTTACTGACTAAAGCCAAGCTCAAGGCAAAATGTCTGATTTTTGACATCCTTTCCTTGTTTGGGATGTGCCAATCTAAAGAGTCCTCCAGTCCACTAAAAAAAAAAAAAAAAGAGAATGCAATACTTCATGTCTAAATGGAGATATTTTTTCAGTGATAACGTTGAAAGTATTATCCTAAAACAAATTAGCCTTTAATTGGTTTGCAGAGAAAATATGAGTATGCTAGGAATTCACCTAAACAAATAGAAGTGTATATGTTTTATGGATAAGTACTGTAATCATATATTTATTACTTGTAAATAAAAACAAACAATATTTGCATAATAAAACTGTTTACATATCTTAATGAAAACATGTCGGTATCTCCTCCTGTCAGTATACATCTTAGGTCCAGTACACCACATTTTATACCATCTATTGTTTGAACAGTTTTGACATTTTAAGTAATCCATATTAGCATGTAGAATCACTAAAAGAATCCTTGAGTGCAGTTCATAGTATTTTAAAGAGGTCCAAATTGTTAACATCTACCAGAAAGAAGTAATGCAGAACTGATCACTCTATAGATTGTGAAAACATGAGACACTAGCCTCACTGCTCTAGAAATCATTTCTACTGGAAGCTAAAGGATTAGACTGGCATGTATTTCCCAAGCTACATCTGTCATAACAAGTTTAAAAAAGCAACCAGCCCACTGAGCAAGAACTGGCACTTTGGGAAATGGCTTAAATAGCACTGAGCTCTCAACTAGCAGTTCTATGCTTATTACATATTTGAATAGACTCAAATCAAGAGCCTATTTCCTGTGACCTTCACATCTGAGTTTAAGATTAAAAAAAAACCCAAAACAAACAACAACAAAAACCAAACCCAACAAAAATCCAAAAACCAAACCATGTATTGAGAATTTCTCAGTATACCAGAGATTTCAGGATATTAGTGCTATGGACAGTAAAAGGATGGGAGCACAGAGCCAGCAGCACTCCTTCAAACCTGAGTCACAAAGACAAAGGGAAAGTAGGGACCCCACAGAGGCACTGCCTCTTCCCAAGTCTCAGTCTTCCCTCATTAAATCTCATACTTAGGGTTTTTCCACTCTTCTGATTGCAATTTCCACCTCATCTACATTTTTTAAGATTTTGCTGCTTGTGTGCCTAATGCTCCTTATGCAAACACATTTACCCACTCAAGTCATTGCTTTACCTGTGCCTAAAAGTATGACTTAGGAAACCTACAACAAATAAAAGTCTAACATTAGAAGGGGATCATATATTTTTTGTTAAGCTGCAGTTGTTTTCAGCACTTTTTAAAAAACAAACTAAACAAAAACAACTGTTTGGGGCCTCAACATTTTCCAGTGGAAGAACTAAAAAATTACAGATTTGGCAGATTAGAAACAGTGCTTATACCCCTTAGAGATAATCCACGGAAAACCAACATTATAATGGATCTTCATTTCATGGAATCTACATAAAAGTTAGGAAACCAGCTGGAAAAACGGAAAAGAAGCAGCTCTTCTCATCCTACAGAAAGGTTGCTGGATTCCTCTACAGGTTTCCTGCAATTGCTGTAATACCTGTGAATCATAGAATGGTTTGGGTTGGAAGGGACCTTGAAGCTCATCTAGTTCCAGCCCATCCGCCATGGGCAGGGACATCTTCTACTAGACCAGGCTGCTCAAAGCCCATCCAGCCTGGACTTGAACAATGCCAGGGATGGGGCACCCACAGATTCTCCAGGCGACTCTGAAGCTGCAGGGGCTTTAAGCAGATACATCTTAGCAGACAATAAATTTGTTATCGCCAAAGCAAATAGCCCAATTTGACTCCTTACCAGATCCTACACAACCTAGGAGTTATTTAGAATAGAATAATTCAGCTGGGAGAGACCTACAATCATCATCTAGTCCAGCTGCCCACCAATTCAGGGCTGACCAAATACTTGGTAAATACGTTGTAATTACTTGACCAAAGACTGTACATATACAAACCCAGTGAGTCCCAAATGCAGAGCACAAAATTTCCTTCCTTCAGTCACAGTTTCCCTTTCCCATATCAGAGCACTTGACTTAAAGATTAAAAAAAAAAAAAAAAAAAAGTCAAGCATTCCAGTAGAGCAAGAAGTCTCTGCTTCTGCCCTGGGACTGCATTTCTCAGATCACACTCCTGAGCACCTGTGCCTTGCCAGCCAGCTGCATCTGTCCCTGGATGGCACGGGGGCAGATGGGATAAGGAAGCAGATTGACTCAGGAATGAAAGCCTGGCAGCAATGCTGCACCAGGGCTGTAGGAATGTGCTAGCAGGAAGTATAATTTTAAAGACTAATCAGAAAGTTTCCAGGATGAACACAGTGCTCACAGTACATCCCTGTCAGATGACACAGGTTGTTATTTAGGTCTCAGCACATGCATGTTGCTGCCCTGTGAGCAGACACTCAGCTCAACCCTGTGGCTTGGCACTCAGGGCTGCTGTAGCATCTCTGCTGTGCCACAGGGGTTTTGGATGAGCCGCTGTGTGACAGCCTCACAGCAGCAAGAGACCCACTGCTGATGAGATGCTCATCAAGACAGATCCTGCTAGCGGTACTTTACTTTTTTAGTTTTCTGCTAGCAGGCATGTAGAAAGGAAAATCATTAGAAAAACTCTTCTTTTTCCTGATTTTTGAGCAATTTTGTTAAAACTCAGTGCAATGGAGCCACATGAATTGAGTCACATTAAGATAACCTGGCTTATCTTGAAGCACTCTACGGCTCCAATTCAACAAGTCCCACCAAAAAAACCTCAGTTGCTGTGAACACCAAGGATAAGGATTCTGCTGCTCTACCTCAAAACACCAGAAAGAGCATTAACCCCATACACCAAACGAGCAGGAAAAAACCCGGATTTTTAAAAAAACCATCATAAATCATAGTATTTAATATGCTATGTTCAAGGACAATAGTCATTTAAAAAAAAAAGTGAAATTGCATTCACAGAAATCCATTTCCCTCACTAGTCTACATTTGCATCTTTACAGACCAAAATATAGCTATGTTACATGATTCATTTTTATATTTCACTTACAGAAACAAAATTACACAGAACATGTATGTCCAAAATGTCATAGACAAGAAACAAATGAAATAGAAGAGAACCTAATCTCTGAAACCAACTACAACTGAAAACATACAAGTTGTTTTGGTGAAGAAATCTTACCTTCACCACTCCTTTCAATGGAAAGAACAAGGAAGGACAACGTACATGTCCTGCACAACTGAGTAAGTGCCTTCCCAGGTAAACACTAAGTCCAAGAGGATTGCCCAAGGCAAATCAGAACAAAACACTATGCAAAACTTGAAAAATCCATCCATTTAATAAAGGTAATTATTAGACTTTAATGCTGTTGAATTCATGAGACTCCCAGGAGTTAAATTCTTCATTTAATAAAATCAAATAATAATAATACACAGTTAAGTACCATTAAATTCTATTATTAGCTTTTTAGCAAGGCTAATTACAAGACTGCCAACCCAAAATGTCATGGAGATTCCTCTGACGTAATCATCTAGCACCCAGGAAATGAATTGAAACTACCAATCCATCTTGCTGACACATACTTGAAAAAAGAGATGCTCAACATCAATATCTGACATAATCTTTATAACTTCCTGAGCTAAACAAAAGAAATGGAATTCAAAGCAAAGCAAACATCACATGCCAACAACAGAGAAACATCACCACAAAAAAAAAAAAACAAAAATTCCCCTTTTGAATCTCAACAGTATTTGGGGGTTCAGAAGAACAAACAGGTTAATAAAGTGGTCAAGTAACTAATGTTCACATCAAAAGAACCACACAAAACCAAAATGCTATATAGCAGGTTTTGCCAAATGATGAGGTTCAATCCCTCAGGAAAAAAAAAAAGTCAAAAAGAGAACCAAGTCTCAAATACTAAGGCTCATCCTGATCATGAGGTTTTATGTTTGATACCATCTGAGAGGTCATGATGCTACAAATGCAGAAATTGTGTCTGGGATTACCATAGCATCACCCTGAGGAGGCTTTTTCTTCTATTTTGTTACATTTTCCTGAAAAAAAAATAATGTGTGAAACAAATAATTACTATCTTAAAAGGCCTCTTCTTATTGCATTTTTGTATTATTCTAATGCTTACAGTTGATTAAAATCAACTCTTTACAAGGACTTTCTGTGTAACTGTGCATGCACCTGCTAAGTCTATATATAATCCATCCTCAATGGTTAAATGTTCCCCTCTAGGCCTTTTCTCCTCAGTACGGTCAGGGATCACTAAATGATGCTAATACCCTCGTTATACGACAACACAAAGAGTACCTTCAACAGCTTGAAAGGAATCTCACTGCTTTTCCAAAAAGCTTTCTCTTAGATGTTTTCCAAAATAGATCCCCAAAGAAAATCAATTAAATAAATCACTTTTTAGACACACCTGTTTAAAACTGATTGACGGAAGATCATGTTCAATTAGAGACACAGTTTCGTTTGCACACACATCAGTAACTGTGACATACGGAGACAACTAAATCAAGTGTAACTGCTCCCTGTTCCCTGCATGTACCAGTTGACTTTTAAAAAACAAAACCGCCAGAGGGGTTTTCTAATTAGCACCGGGTGACACATCAGTAATGGGCTGCTAAAAACCGGGTTCTCCTCAGGTTGTCCATCTACCTGCAAGCGACGCGCGTTTCGAAAAATAAAAGAAAATTTTTACCAAAAGGAGTCGCACGGGGCTAGAAATACAGGCACTGGCAGTTACATAAACCGGTGCTAAAAATAAACTTGAGAGGCGCGGTGGGCACGGTGGGGCACGGGCTGGGGCAGGCAGCGCTGCCCGCCGGGGCCCCGGGGCCGGGCCGCAGCCCCGGGAGCGCGGAGGGTCCCCGCCCGCGGGCCCACCCGCAGCCGCCCGCCGGCGGCACCGCTCCGGCCGGGACCCGCGGCCCGCCCCGGCCCGGCCCGGTCCGGTCCAGTCCAGCCCAACAAGCCAGCGGAGAGCAGGCACAGGCAGCCCCTGCTTACCACCAGCACGGGCACGCCTGCGGTCAGCGAGTAGAGGAGCACCGGCGGCACGGCGCTGCGGTCCTCCGGGCCCGGGTAGGGCTTTCGGTACGCGCCCTCGTAGCAGAAGAAGCCTTGCACGTTGACGGTGAAGGTGTCCGTGTACTCGAAGTAATAAGCCAGCATCACGGTCCCTGCCATGATCACCATCTGGAAGTAAAGCATGCTGGTGAGCGGAGAGGGCACTCGCATGTACGTGGGCTCCGGCGGCCGCGGCAGCCCCTCTCCCCGGCGGCGCGCTCCGCCCGCTCCCCGGCGGCATCCACCGCGGGCGGGGGCGGCTCAGCGGCGGCCGGGAGCGAGGTCAGCCCGGCGGGGAGCGCGGCCAGGCCAGGGCACAGCAGGACAGCGCAGCGGGGGCCCGGCCCGCCGCTCCGGCAGCGGCTCCAGCGCGGGCACCGGCTCGTGCGGCGGGCGGGCGGAGCGTGGCGGTGGCAGGGGCGGCCCCGCCCCACCCCGCCCGGGGAGCAGCGGCCGCGCCGGACCCGGCGGTGAAGGGAATTGCCCGACCCCCGGACGGCTCCCACGGCACAGCCCCGCGGCCGTGATTAGTAAGGGACCCCTCCGCGCTTTCCCCCCCGCCTCCTGAGGGGCGGGGGTCACCGTGGGTCCCTCTGCACCGACACACACACCTGTAGGACGGGCGTGCACAGCGCCGGGGAGCTGCCGCAGGTGCACGCCGTCCCGTCCCGTCCCGTCCCGAAGCCGGCGGGAATCGGCCCCGGCACCGCCAATAGCCACAGCTCGGACGGGACCGGGCAGGAACACGGATCGCCACTATCGGCCGGGGTGGTAAAGACCTCAACATGGAATCACTGAAGCACAGCATCAATTAGGTTGGAAAAGACCTCCGAGATCATTGAGTCCAACCTATGGTCTAACACCGCCATGTCAGCTGGACCATGGCGCTAACTGCCACATCCGGTCTTTCCCTGAGCACCTCCATGTATTCTTGTGTGATTCTGTGATTTTACAAGAAAATAATGCTTCATTTTTGCTCTGTGGTTTGCCAGACATTTTTATGGAAGCATTTTTGGAGACACATTGTGGTTACATGTTAACAAAAGAGTCCATAATAAAGTTCAATATCAGATTACTCGACAAACCCCCAACCCAACAACTTTAGAGTATCTATGTGTATTAAAAAATCTGTTAATACATAACACTTATCCTGAGCATATCTACTTGTTTGGGTCATCAGATATGTGAAATACATTTGACTTTTACAATAAACTTGTGCTTCTGGCTCATTTCTGGCCACAGGAGAATTTCCCCACAGTCCCACAACTACCCACCCTGACCTCCCAATCCTTCCAAAACTGGGAATAGAAATACATACTCTTTTGTATATGGATAGCTATGAAACTAATTAACACTTAAAGCTTTTATTTAACAGCTATAAAGAAAATTGGTAGCTGGCCATGAATCTATCCTCACTTGAGTAACATCCTAGAGTAAGAGAAGAATCTGCACCAGTGCTGAGAGAAGTCATACACATAGGAACACAAAAAAGTTCTATTTAAAAATACATTTACAGCACATACACTTAAGAATAGACAACTGTGCCTAAGGCTTGTGCAGATTCAGGCATGTGTGGGCTCTAGTCTGGATTCCCAGAGCCAACAGATAAATAGTTACTTAAAGGTACACACCCTACCCCAAATGTTATAACGGTGGGAAACAGTCTTAAAATGGACACTTTAGCCATAGAGTCCACTTATCTTAAAGACTGTGAGAAATAACAAATGAGATTAGGTCACCCTGTTCTATAATGAGTAATCGTCTCCTAGTGTTGTACTTGTGCTTTAACTGTTCATTTTCCTCCCCTTCTTGAGATTTTTTTCCAATATTCAGTGTTGTTAGTCTCCGTGCATTTATTTTTCATCAGCCCTTGAAGAACACACTCTTCATGCCTGGATTCCACATCCAGTCTATTTTTATATGCTTTTAACACACTCTCCAGAAGAATCTAAATCATGTCATTTGCACTGCACTCACCAGACTTAGCTGGATAGCTCCCTACTTTTGTGAAAAATCTGTAGTGAGACATGAGACATCTTGTGGTGAATTCTACCCAGCACAAAGTTTATTTTCCCCATTTCCTTAGCAGAGTCTAATACACATTACCATACACATAAAAATCTTATTCCTGGAAATTGCATACAGACACCCTCATTGGTAGGATACATGGCCTGGCCCAAAGACCAAAGTCAACAGCAGGACTGCAACGAGCATGAGATTCAGCTCTTCAGTTCTATTTGAGTGCATGCCCCATAGAAATGCTGGTGGCATATTTCTTTCAAAAACTGGCATTGAGGAAAATCAATCTTTTTCCAGAAACGAGCTGATAAAATAGTCCTGCACTTTGCTATCACAGACCAACTTCTGTTTACAGATGTACCAATGAAGATATTGCATATAGCAACTAGAGGACATAAAAAGTCCTGTTTTTACAAAACAGTTTTGCAGCTACTATCGAAATCCCTAAAGGATTTGGAAAGAATCTCCATACGGATCTCTTTATTGAATAGCAAGGGGCTCAACTAAAAAAATTTAAAGGTATATAAAAACTTCAATGATTTTTTTTCTTTGAGAGGTCTCTAAATTTATGGCAGTTTCTGAAAATAATGATGAACTGTGTATTTATTTTTATACAGGTAATACCTGCTCTCACACTGTGAACCCTTCTCCTATTTAAATTAGAATTAGTCTGAAAGGCTTGATTTATTGCAGCTGATAAAGTTAAAATCTGGATTAGATTCTAACTTGGACCAGTTGAAAAACATAAATGCACTTGATGTTTGCTACTGTTCTCTTCATAGAGGCTGACTGTTGTAATATATAGACTGCTATTTGGTATAAGGATTGGAAGGCATGGGTAAGGCACATCCAAGCTCCACAAGATTCTTGGAATATTACAAACCCAGGCAATAGTACCAAATATTGCTTTATTTTAATATTCATAAACACATTCCTATTGCTGCAGATGTACTTTATAAGCATGGCCTGCACACCAGTGGCCTGCCTTCACACAGTTAGCTAATCAAGTAAAAGCAGAGATAGCTTTTTATTATAATGAACATGATGTTTATTGCCTGAACAGTTGAATATGCAAACATACATTAAATAAAACATATAGAAGCAAAAGAACACAATCCCCAGTGACTAATGCAACCAGCTAAATATATTCTGCAACTGCAGTGATATGCACGACAGAAGAATGGCAGAGACAAGTCTAGAACCCACAATTTTTGTTTCAGAAGGCTATTCATACGTAAAATTGTCAGCTGAAACTCAGTTAACTGACAGACTTGTTTTGAAATTAACTTCCTTGGGAACAGTGCCACTGATCTCAGAGCAAGAGTTCCCCTTATATTCCTCATAGGTTTTACCTTGTTCTTTTCACTTGCTACCTAATTTTAAGTGAACTTTCAGATCAGGAGACACAATGTAGACAAGCGCAGAAAAAGAGGACCCTTAAACACACTATTTTGTAATACTTTGAAATCATAACCTTTATTAAAAAGATATATTTCCAATTCCAAACCAAATTCACTAACCTTTCATGTGCTTACATCACCACTGCTCATTGTATTTTCTAGTTATAAAACATTGCTCTGGCAAGTGGCAGTAAAGAAACAGAGCCAACCCAACAAAGCCTTCTCAATGGGAAGGAAAACAAGAATTTATATCAAATCATCCCACTATTTTTATCTTTCCTGTTTACCTCCTTCCTGCTTTATCAGTGTCAGCTGCTTGAAGCCCCATGATGGTTTCACTGTTACATCTCCACACTGCTACTAATACACTAGCCCAGCCCTTTCTGAGAGGAATACTGCATCTGTGCTGATGGCACAGCAGTAGGAAAGAGACAGAATGAACTATAATCTCTAAAGATATTGTTAAAAGATAACTAAAAAGAAATTTTAATTGATAAATTGTTTAATGATATGCTGTGATATAAGTCCTAAACCCCAGGACATTTACTGCTAAAATTTATGCTTGTAGGACTATGATAATGCAAGATAAAAATAATTTCCTAGCAGCTGGAGCAGCATCAGCAAAGAATAAGAAATGGGGGTTTGCCCAGAACACGTACAGTGTGATTCAAACAAGTTAGGAGTCAAATATAAGCTTTTCCTATGGTCTTAGTATGTAGTTCACAGAGAGAAACAACTCCATTAGGTGACTAAGCTCTACTACATCAGGGCAGGATGAATCATTCTCCGAAAATGTCATTCATTACATCCTAAGAAATACCAGCCTCTTATGATACCTATTGCAAGGGTTGAGACAAGCTTTGATGACTACCTTAGACTAGTATCCATCTTTTAAAGGGCTGTAGTGAGATGTCATCAATTTTACTCTAACTTTTAACTTACACACAGATAAACTAGTTCCAAAATAGGAACGTCACTTTCCCAGAGTCAAACAGGGAGAAAAAGGTCAAATTAGTAGCAGCATAATCATTACTATTGTGTTTGAATTGCACAATATGTATGGACCCTATTTTTCATAGAAGACAACATTTTGCCCCAGTAAGCTTGGGCACCTCATATGATGCAGTACAAGTACATGAGAGAGTGAACAGATGGAGATGAAACGAATGAGAAGGAGGAGAAGGCAGCAATGAAATGATTGAGTTTGATATAATGAGCAGCAGTCACAGCACATTAGTTGCCTAGTCAGTATTTACATCAATAACATAATTAATCTTTTTAAAACTTCTTTCTGTATTCAAATTAAGAAGTATTATTGCACATAAGTTCTTCATAGGTTATAAGAGAAATGTGGGATACCAGAGGGACACCATGTACCTAAGGCCTGTACATTCTGAGAATTCAAGCCTGTATTAGCATATCTACCACTATATTATCGTAATAAAAAGAACACAGACACAGTTTTGTCAATGCAAAATGACATAAAAACACTTGTACTTGAAAACTCAGATAATAATTATTTAGTCTTACCCAAGATAAACTTACGAAAAAGCTTACCACTCAGAAAATTACTACCACAGCTACGAATTTATTTTCATTGATAGACACATTTTTGGTAACCGCAATGCTATACAAACTGATGGTAAACTTGGCAATCTTTGGCATAACTAGCTCAATAAAAATCATATGACTAACCTCAGAATATGGAAATGAGCTTCCTCATCTCATTCACACAAAATTCTTATTGTTTCTTTTAATGAAAGAAACCCACTCTCCAAGGTAATTAATGACACCTTGAAGGACTGACATAGCAGATTTTACTGCACAGCATTTGACATAGCACTAGCCTATTCATGGTGCAATGTTCAAGTGGGGGAAAATTAAAAATCACACAGACCTACCCTGTGCAGGACACTGTATGTATTCATACAGCTGATTTTGTACATAATCTAAAATTAGTTCAGACATTTGAACAATGCCTGAAGGTTTTACAGACCAGTTCAAAAACTCTCTTTACATATTACTGAATTAATTTCACTCATTTGAATATGACAGTTTTCTGCATTGTAGTTTGTCTTCTCCTTTGTATGTTTTTGTTATAAATAGTGAGACTAATTGAGATAATTTATTGGCTAAAGATTCTGTACAGTCATTAAGGGGATACACAAAGTAAATGTTTGCCCACTCCTCCAGGTTCTATGTTGTCAGTATAAAACTCTCATTAAGCTGAAAACCCTGAAGTATGAAGGAAGGAAATGGTGAGCTCATCAAGACCTTTCTGGGGTCCCTTATGCTCTCACCCCCAGTTTAGCTGCCTATAGAGACTGGACCCTATCAGTCCCCAATGTTTTTACAAATACTGACACATTGCTCAAGGATCTGTGAACAACAGCTGAAGTTACCAGAGAGATGGAGATTAATTTCTCTTTTAACTGAAGGAGACCTTGCTCATTTGCAGGAAAACTTGTGTGAAAAATCAGTCCTTGTCTACTCATAGGCTGGCTGTTTTAGTGGCCAGGGCTGCTGGTCTCTTGCTGAATGAATCCACCCTCTCACTTTTAAGTTCCATACTTAAAGAGAAGTATGACTAGTTTTTAGCTCTGCACACTTGCTATCATTATCTTTTGCTAATCGCATGTCAGCAGAATAAAATATTTTGCGATACTAAGGAGGGGAAATATAAAACCATCCAAAAGTGTGTAAAGAAATTAGACTGTCACTTTGGCATGGGACTCTGCATGGATCTGTGAGGTCTTCCTTTCATGTCTGATGATTCCTCAATTCAGTGGCAGTTACAGAGTAAAACTTGCAGAGTTCTCTTTCCTTATCCAAGCTTGGCCCCTAGCAGTTGTCACCCAGACAGTGAAGGTATACAAGACTTCACTTTCAAGAACAAATCTGTACATAAAACTAAATTATCTAACTTTCTTTCAGAAGGGAAAGACAAATAGACTAATATAATAAATTATGCACCAAAGTCACGGAATACTTCCAGCTCTGGTTGTAGTTTAATGTATGCAGCTCATGCTGGCAGGAGTCCAACACTTCCCCTGTAACAGTTTCTGCTGGGTAAGCTCATGCACAGTTGTGCCCTAGAACTACTTATGTTCTTACAAATTATACCAGACATTTCTCATTAGCATTACACCTCAAATCCCATTCCTGAGCTGGACATTATCTGTTACTTCATAAAATTACAATGAAAAGCATAGAAAGAGCAAGTTCAGGATACATTTAAGCAGTGATTCACTGGAGAAAAGCAGAAAATCTTCAAGCCCTCATAATTTACCAAACAGAATTACAGACAGTATCCATTGCTACCAGGTAATTGTTGAAGAAAACTAGAAATAGAGCTGATTATTTTCTTAGATTACTTTGAAATTTTAAATATTAAAAATATTTTAAGTCCAGTTCATAATACTCATCAGATCTGCTCTTCGGTACCCTGAGGTACCAGCATTCACAACCCATGGAGCTACACGAAACGCATATCACACATTTCATTTGACACCAAGACATTCACAAGACATTCATGTTTTCACACATGTTCCTCCGAAAAATGCCCTTTCTTTTGTAGCTTGTTCACGAGGATGCAGCAAATACAGAAAACTCAAGAAAGAGGAAAACCCAGGCAACCAAAACCAGCTACAAAGACACAAAGCATTTGTAAGCCCTGGGATTCTGCCATGAATGACACCATCACCGGGGCAGTGAGGACACACCTCACAGGAATTTCCTGTACTGGTTTGTTTCATAAAGCCATACTTTTATGCCTCCTGCAGGACAGACACCTCTGCACTTTGAGAAGCCCCCACCTTCTACAGAATATCTCCTCTACACTATCCTTTTTGGAAACAAGCCTAAGCTCAGAGCAGGACTAAAAAGACAACCATTCTTAAGGCATTAGACATGTTCACCCTGGAATTTGTGTGTTTCTCCAGATGACTGGATTCCTAAAGAGAATTGTTGCAGGAAGCATTCATTTCCATCAATCATTATTCAGATACCTTGATAGGAGTAAAGTATCTCTATCCTTGGAGATACATTCAAAACTTCATTTATAAGGCTCTGAAGAACCTTATTGAAAAGTGAGATCAGCCCTGCTCTGAACCTAAAATTTTGTCTGATTCTGTGAATTACATTTGATTTACTCCAACCCCAAGATTTGCTGTCTTTAATGTTTACAATCTGTTCAAATGGTGGTTCACTGAAATTATTGTAATTCATTTTATTATTGTAATTCATATCTAAAAATAAAATCATATTTCCTCGAAATTGGTTAATTGATACAAAGTGAAACAGCCTATCCAATTATCTAAAGAGGTAGCAAGAAAGATATCTCTTAATTTTCCACTTTCTAAAGAGACTGTACTCTGTGTGTATATTTATATATTTCTATGTATGTATATGCTCCAGTAAGGTGCTACATAAAACCTGTTATAGGACTGGTTCTTTAAAAAATTATCTGAGAGACTGTGCCTTTGACTTCATTGTGATTTCTCATCATAATTACCTTCCAGGCAAAAACTGTACTGTCAAGCATTAGCAGAAGACTCATGAAGGCAGCAAGGAAGTAACTTAAGAATCAAAAGGTCACTTCTGAGAGAAGACAACAGCCATTGCAGGTTGAGAAGTGAAGCCTGAACTGAAAGTAACAGCTGGAAAAATAAAGAGCTATAATAATACTAAAATAATAAATAAACCAGCTTTTGAAGATTCTTTGTGGTAACTTGGCACTGTGAATTATTAATAACCAAAGCTTTCAAGCTCTGCTAAATTAACTTACATAAGATTGCTCTCCTCATTTAAAAATATTCTGTTTAACAAATTCTTAGGCTAGAGGATAAGAAAATTATTAGATTAGAATATGTCTATCATTGATATAATAGGGGACACTGTCAAATTATTATGTAACGAAATATATGCTTGTTTGGGTAACACACAACTCTTTACTCTTATCACTGCTTCTGAAAATCCTTACTCCTTCAATGCCTTATTCATCCAGCTGGCCAGCTTAACTACAGACAACTGACTGTACTAAAAGAAAGAAGTGGCAAGTGATCATGTGGGAAAAAAAGATTAGAAAAGGAAAGGTGGGGAGTAAGGGATTTGTGCAAGGGTACATTTGCAAAATTGGCAAGAACATCGGAAGTTGAAATTATAGGTTTCTTGTGGGAAAATGCAGTAAGTGGGGATTCTGGAGGCTCCTGCCAGAGCAAAAGGATTAAAAGGTAGCAGCTCAACAACACATGCAGGCAGCTGGTAACCAATGTGACAGCAGGACAGTGTGAGGAGAGTTTGATTCTGCACAGGCTGCCTGGCTCTGCACAGTCCTGGCAGGTGGTAGAGGGGTAAGAAGGCTGAATCCCTGGGACAGAACCAAGGAATATGAAATGTCTTCAGGATTTGTTTTGGGAAAAGATTAATTAATATCTACCAGAACTAAGATTCATATATTGTTTCTGTTATGCCTAAGGACTATTTTTATGCCCTTAAAGCATCATGCAGTTTTTACACCCTTCATATTGGCAGAAACTATCATTTTTAGAGGCATATAAGGCTCATTTCCTTTGAGGTAACTGCTCTGTGGTAAAGCTCTAAATGTGGTACAACCAGCTCTGAAATAGAAAGACATTAAAATATTATTAGTGTTTGGTCTTTCTCCCCCCTCCTGTAAGAATTCTGCTGATGTAGAGAAATTAAAATCAGTAGGAGACCTGAGAACAGGACATAAGGGCTGCAGAATCATATTCTCCCTAAGATGGCACAAAAATTAACCTTTGGGAAATTGAGTGAACAGTTGCTAAAAAGATACAACTACCCTAGAGCACATAATTTTTATGGCATTAACCTTTTCTTCATAGAGCAATGCCAATATCTAACATGCTGCACACTGCTTCTACAGTGACTAGACAGCATCCAAATTGGATTTAAGCAAATTATTTAGTTTATTAGGCATCCTAATGTCCAGTATTTAATTCCATTAGGAACAATTAAACTTTCAGCTACCAAAAACAAGAAAAGAAAAGTAATCCTACAGAAATGAGAACAATATCAGATTTGTCCCAGCTGACCTTGGCATTAATTACACAGCCGAAGTCCACAGTAAGTTTAGAGAAATCCAGGTATGATGTATTATGTACAACTTTAAACAGTGCATATCATCCACACAGGCTTTAATCACACACTCTCCAATCTATATCACAACTTACAATAATATTGCAACTAGCAACTCCAGAAACAAGGATAATGTAAATGGGGACGCAGAGCAGATTTTGTCATATAATCTTCCCCAAAAATAGAAAAAATATTGGATGGAGAAATTTTCATTGATGTTGATACACAGCAATTTAATTCTGAACCAGTAAACGAATCTCACCAGTTTATACAATGACTTGATACTTCTACATAATCTTTTCATTTCAGTTTTAAAGAAAAATATGACCAGTGTGGATGCTTTAAAGGACTATAGAGTAATAAAGTTTATAAACTCATTGGAGTAGTTGTGCTACGCAAGTTCTTAGAAAAGACTTCCACTGTTAAAAAATATCTCTAAGCATACTAAAAATATCCCCCAGAGAAAGGAAAGTTCAGCTACATGTTCATGTCCTATAGGTAGGTACACAACTCACTCTGCCCTCCCTTCCAGGAGAGCCAGTAAGAAAGGTAAACCACAGTGCATTCACTGGGTACCAGGAATTTTTTCTCCCCACATTTCTTATGGTCAGGGCTGAAAAAGTCATTGCATTACAGAGAAGAGCAAAAATCCTGGGAACTTCTTCAGGCTTCGAGACAATTACAGAAAAAAATCATTCATCAATTAGTTTTCATCCGAGTATAGCTGACTTGGATCTTACTGTCCTTGACACCTTCTCTTCCTGCCTTTTTGTGCTTTGACCTGTAAGTAAAACAGGCACTATAAAAAGCAGGAGAAACAGTACCTGCTTCTTGTTATAGGCTACCACAATCAGTCAGTGCCAGCAGGGGAGGACGAACAAAGATGGGAGGTGGCTCTTTCTGCATTGCCTGGGGTGACCAACACAACTCACACACGGGACATTTAGGTGCATCTGCTTCTCTATTATACGACTCTCAAACAACCTGCTAAGGTGCAAATGCCTACTAGGGTATTACTGTTACTTACAAGAGCTACGCTCAGAAATTGATTGCGAAGACTACAAATAAAGAACATTTATTGAATTACTGTGCTTTATCCATTTCAAAGCAGTAGAAGCTTTCCAATGCCTGCCTTGTCAGTAGAGGACATTAAAAGGTTTCATTACCACAGTTAGTGCTTTTCATTAGCATCAGCTTGTTCTCTCTCAGTTGCATTGCTCTCGGTGAATGATTAATGTTGAAATCCTCTTCTCTTTGAATGTTTATCATCCTTTTAGATATGGTTGGAAGTTTAATTTTTCAGGGCATTGTCAAATAAAATGTGTTGCTGTTCTTGGAAGTTAAATACTACACAGATAACCAGAGCCTCCCCTGTTTCTAACAGCAGGCTATTCCCTTCTAGTAATGATGGAACAGATCTGTATTTTGGCACATATATTTTTCATTGCAAAGCATTACTAAAATGATAACAGAAATTAGCAACTGAAAAGAATTGTGAAGGAATTACTTCCAGGAAATGTTAATTTCAATCCAAAAAGTCCCTTAAAGGAACAACACAGTAAATGTAGGCTAATCAATGTATGGCAATGAGTTTCACAAAGATCAGAATCTGGGTTGCTAAACTTTGCTATGATCACAAAAGAAAAGAAGAGTCTATTGGAATGGGAAATTCTCATGCAGTTTCCCTCCATGCCCTTTGACAGACAACTTATACATCAAATTCAACAAGATTTTAAAAGGACCAGTGATTTTTTTTTTTTTTTCTTGGAATGAGGTTAGAGGACAGTCAGTCACAAGAGCTGTTTTGTAAGATGATCTCTATAACATCCTGGACAAAGATGTAATGCAATGACAAAAGACTGCCTAAGCAATTCACTTCCTAGTTCAAAACTCATGTATTTCCCTAAGCAACTTCTTTGTGCCAGATGCGCTAAGAAATATGCAGGACAGTCAAAAGTATATTTTCCCTGAGTCAAAATGAGCCAAAGTGCTACTTTTAATTGAAGGAGCAATTCTAAACCAGACACTCAAAGCCACTGAAAGCTATGGAGTAGGGGTTTCAGCTATAGTTTATTTATTTATTTATTTCCTATTAAATCTCTGTATAACTTCAATTCCATCCAAAACTGTATATGTTTGATCCTGTCCTGCTATTTTGCATTTATCTATGATATTTAAAGCACTAAATTGTTTTGAAATGGTTTTTCTTTTTTTACAACATACTTAATAAAACAGTTGAATATATTTCTAAATTACTGGGGGGTTTTTTTATTACTATTATGGTAGAACTGCTATCATAATCTTTCTACTTTCTGTAATTCCTTTCAGGACCCACATTTTTCATTCAAATGGCTATGCAAAACTTTAAGAGCTAAATCATGGGACAAGATCAACAATATGTAACAGTATTATTATAAATTATTAGAAATAAATCTGCACAACACTTCAGATTTGTCCTTCCCTGTTCATGTGCTGTTTCATGCCACATTGAAGAAAAAGAAAAATCTTACTCTAAATACTTACCTAAAGGGGATTAAAAGCCTTGGAATGTATAAATAAATAAATACACAAATAAATGAATACCCAAAAAATACTTAGTAGCAGCAGAAACCATACTTTATTCATCTAAGAGCAGACTCCAGTACACAAATCTAGTGCTTCACTTCAGTGTGATATCTTCAAGGTCCATTAAAAAAAAATAGAAATTCTAGATTGAAAGGAAAAACATATTTTCAGAGTTATAAATTCAAATATAGATCATTTGAGAGGTTGATACTTTGAAAGCTGGCTATTTTGATGGGTGATGTAAAATATTTACTGTTGGCATTCAAGTATCACCACAAATTCACACAACTAGTTTCGGCCTCCTATGCTAGAGGGCTTACTGGCCAGTTTTTAAGACTGTTGAAAAGTTACTTATACTGGAAACAGAAAAAAAAAAAAAAAAAGGAGGAGAAGAAAATGGTAGGATGAGAAAAATTGCACAAGAGAGAGATTATAAATTATGTCCTTCATAGGCAGAAAATAAATCCTTAGAATCCAAAGGGTAAAGGAGAAACTAAGATTGACCTCCTGCTGTTGAATCAGCTCTAAATATTCTGAGTCATCTTGATTCTGAGCTATAAAAAAGCTCCCAATTCAGTGGAGAGTAAATTGCATAAAGAACTCTGCAGTGTATATCTAAGGCAGAGAGAAATGTCAGTCAGAGTCTCCTGAGAAGCATGAAAATAAGATATTGCTGTATTGCTACAAAATATATCCCCCCTAAAAAACCCTAAAAAGGACGAAGCCTATCAGTGTAGTTAGCACAGTTCATAGCTCTCTGCTAAGAATTCAGAAGTTCCTTGCACATTAACATAATTTTCACAGAATTTAGATATGTGGTTGATGACATACCTGAAGTACCCAGAAGTCAATATTCTCACAGGTACATATATTAAAGCACCTGCCCACCCCTGGAGTTAGTAATAGTCTAATTCCTTCATTCAGAAAAGGTAAGTTTAGGAATTTCTAAAAGTTAATAACAGGTGAAAGAATTACACCTGCTCTTGAGATTCCAGTGAGTATATTTATAGGCACAAGTGGAAAACAAAGTGAAAGCCAGAAAAAACATGCAATATCTAGACTGTTTAAATTACTAAATGATAGCAATACACCTAATTATTCTAGTGTGAGAATTCCTAAGCCTAAAACTGCAAAAGTGTGAAAGGTGAGCAAAAGCTTGCACCTGGTGATACTCAGAAGTTCCAAGTGGAGACTGCTAGGGTAGTTCAGGCTGAGTCAAGCAGGCAGTCCGACTGCCTTGTCCCAGGTATTTCCCTTAGAGAGAGAGAGCTTAGGTTGCCTCACAGCTGCTACCTGGACATCTGTTTTCAGCATACATGTTAAAAATATACTTCACTTATCAAAAAATGAGTTAAAACATCTCAGAGAAAACAGAAATAAACCAGGTTTTGCACAACAACATACAAGGTAGGAAAAACTCAGGTTAAAGGAAAATTGAACAATACTTTTGGACAATAATTGGCCTTTGGAATCTAAATATATGGTCTGTCATAACAGCTTCATGAGCTGGTACTGCTGGAGAAACTAACTTCTGATATTGCATGGCTTTCAGGAGATAAATCTCAAAATCCAAAGCTTACATTAACTTTTTTAATGTAAAAGGTACTAGCTAGAAAACAATAAATAAACAAATGCAACAACGTACCACTACAATTCAATGATACAGAACACAAGTAGAGACTGCATAAAGGATGCCTTGAACCAGCAGAAGCCCTTAACAGCAATAGAATGTAACAGATGTTTGTGCAGCTCAGGTTCTGTACAGCTCAAACATGCAGATTCGGGTTTGAGCTTGCAAAGTGTTACAGAACTTATGGATTTTTTTCCTCCAGCTTGGATAAGCAGATATAAAGTTCTAATTCTATCCACTAGGATCAACAGATTAAATGAGGTTAATTTCTTTGAATTGACTAATGAAAGAATCTGAAACAGAAGACAGAATTCCCAGGTGCACCTTTTCTATCATTTGTGAATTGATTAAGATATAAATTTTTGGAAATGTTGTGAGTAGTAGTTCACAGGACTATTCAGTAGAGAAAAGCTGACACTGAAAGGTATAAAGCTTAGTATCACAAGAAGAAAGAAGCAGAGACCCTGGTTTTCTTATCACTGAAAGTTTCCATATATCTGCTTAGATAATTTCTCTCACAAGGTTAGAAATTAATTAGGAAAAAAATTCACTCAATATTGTTAAAAAGGGCAAGAGAACAGAAACTAGATCTACCTGTTATAACATCATTGCTTAGGCATAGTTGAGCCTATGCTTGTGAGCAAGCTCTAAGTGCAAAAAACCTAGTTCTACCTTGTTGCAAGAGAGAAACTCTCTTAGTATTCCTCTAATGTAGATCACTCTGATCTCCACCTTTTCTTTTACTCCTAACCTGCAGGCTACTCATGAAAAAGTAATATTTTTCTAAGGAGAGTGAAATAGAACTTGACTAACATGTATGTAACTATTCCCTGCTGTAACTTCCAGCAAGCACATTCTCATCTCCTTCCTGGGCTGAAGTACTTACTGACCATCATACAGCTTTTACTGTGCTGCCCCACACTGTGCTGGCCCTGCTCAGCTCCCAGCTGCAAGTGCCAGGCCAAGCCCTGGCTGAGGGCTAAGCCCCTCTTCACCCACTGCTGGAGAGCTCAGGAGAAAGCGCTGCCAGGACATCAGTGGCACAGAGAGCAACAGCATCTCAGACACACTTCCTGAGAAACAAGGTAGGACTTGTGTACAGTCCTGTGTCATATCCTGTACCCATTTACACCTGCTCAAATACTCTGATAGTCAAGCCAACAAAGGCTGGCAGACTTTCAGAAAAGCAGATTTATACTGTGGTCCATGCAAAACAGATACTTGAAATACAGGCTGGCAAAGCTGCACATTAGTGGCCACCTCTGCAAATAAACAGTTTCTCTGACAGACAGCCCAGTCCTATAAACTGCAGACACATCACATCACTCCAAGCAATCATCACCAAATGAGTTACCACTGCTGCCACTCGCACCTCATGGCTGCTCTTCCCTGTTAATGGTAGGGAGGACACATAATGAGACTTTTAAAGGAAGGCTGAGAAAACTCACAGACCTTTTAATCACCCAAATACCTAAACACAGATGCACAAATTCTGGATACTTGTCCTATCCAGTTGCTCTAAAAAAAGAATTACAGCTGCTACAACATTTGGATCACCTTTTGATCCTGGAGAACAATGACAATAACAAGTGATTGTAGAATGCAATCAGCTACAACATATTTGTTGTTTCCCACCAGTGTAACTTACCAAATGTGGGTGTAGAATTCTTTTCAGATTTTCCAAATTGTGCCAGAAATGGAACAAGGCTAACTGATTCCCCCCAACATTCAGGAAGAGAAATCATGTTTCCTAATCCCCATCTACAGGTCTGATTGCTCTGTACCCTCTCCCTAATGAATTTCATTACAAACTTATGTAATAGCATCATGACATCATCAGAGATTTGGAAATCCTGATGCCATTAGATTTGATGATACAGAGGCCACGAGTCTTGCTGCTGTCTCAGTGTGACATAGCACAAGCAAGAAAAGCCAGTGGGTCTGCAGTGATTTGTGTCACAATGGATCACAAACATCACTTGAAAGCAGTGAACATAAACTTGCCAAGACACAAAACTTGCCAAAATTATGTGACAGAAATAATGCCAGACAATGAAGCAATTTTCTATCCACATGGAAATAACTTCCAAAATGTGCTGCTAAAAAAACCCAAACACCTTAATTCAAAAGGCAAAGAAGGTTCCATGACTCAATTGAGGATAAGAATTTCTTCAGGAAAGGTCACTTAAGTCTTAATGCTTACACCATAAAAAACTTCTGCTTGACATGCTGCTATATTCTCCCACAATTATGACATCCCCCACTCTCCATTTGTCAGATAACTCTAAATGTATCACAGAAGGATCTATGCATCCCATAAGAACCAAAGCACTGCTTTCCCAGTACCAGTAGGAGGTAAGGAGATAGGTACCAAGATGCAGAATTAGATTCACTAGGAAATCCTAAAACTCCTCAAGTGTTACTTCTGAAGTCCAGTACTAAGAACCACAGAAATCCCCAGAACAACTGATTGCCTGAAATCCAGGAATAACAATGGCTTATTGCCTCTGCAGTAAGGCCCAAGCGGGCATTCAGTACAGTGCATGAGTCTGTGGCTGAGCAGAAAATTGAATGCAAATGCCCCACTCTCACTCAGACTATGAAATGTTCATCTGAAGAGGTTCCAGTTTGATCTGCAGTCCACAGAATCCAATGATACCAGTGTGCACATGCAAGTCAGGAAAGACTGTGCTGAAAATACAGCTTAATCTTTTCCCTCAGGCTCCCTCATACCAAGTCAGCTGGCAGCCTGAGAAGAGCCATCAGGATTTTTCATTATAATTAGCATGCACTAAAAGATAAGCAAAATGGTGCTTGAAATTTTTGTGTGAAGCAAATGTTTTGGATGTAGAAATGGCTTAAGAAAAACAGGAACAAAACCTCTGCCAATATAAATAAGCACACCTATCTTAAACTGAGTTACTCATGTAAAACCTTCCCTGTGGAGAGTTACATTCTCCTTCATAGCAATATTTTATTGGGTTCTGCAAGATATGTAACTCTCAAATGTAAAGTGTTTAAAGAATGAAAAAAATTCTAGATTTATAGAGTATTATTATCAAGATTTAATCCTAAAATTATAGGTCCAGCCCAGAGGTACTTCACTTCCCTGTATTCTGACTTCAGAACATCACAATTACTTAAAATGAAATTGCAGGCATAGGGACTTCATTACCTCTTGTGAAAAAATAGCATAGGGACAGGAATTTTGTTGACAGCAGTCACAAGTTTGATTGCCAACTAACAGAGAGCAGCCTGTAAACATAAACATAAATAATACATTGATAGTTGCTGAGAGTATTTTATTGAAAAATATGCCCAAGAACTTTGCAGTGTACCTGCTGTATTTTCTTACCTCAACTAATACGGAGCATGGCAACATCATGTGGCTTCTCTGAGACTGACACCTGCTGCTTGAAATCATGTTCACCTGTGAAGGAAACACAGGATATTGTGTCCATCTGTGAGAAGCTGGCCTTGTTTATAATATTGTGCTAATGGCAAACTAGAAAAGGCCTGCATAAAATGCAGGTTTGTACCAAAATAACAAATGGTGAGAATTGCATCAGTGAAGAGGACTGTTCATGTTCACTTCTTTATTCCAGTATGAAAGATCTCCAAGTTAGTTTAGATTTTACTATTTTGTTACATAGATTACAGCCCTTTTTGTTCCAAATAATAGTATCTATACAAAGATTTGTACTTAAAATTGTACTAACTATATCCCTGCCAAAGTCAACAAAAAAATCCTTTATCTCTTTTTGGCAGAGCTTTTCTAATTCTGTAGACTTCAAAGAAACTTAAGCATGTTATAAACAAGAGGACTTTGCTGAAGAAGCGTTAGTTGAAAGCTTAAATGTTTTCAAAATTTAAATTTGAATCTATCAGGCTTGTACAGAAGCATGGGAACTCAGGACTAAAAGGAAGTACCAAGCTGTGAAGTTGTGTCTTGCAATCTCAGTTCAGTGGAACTTCGGTTCTTAAGCATCCACAGAATATTTATTCTCAACACTGCACCTACAAAATCTTTCCTATTCCCTTGCATGAAAATTAAGATCTGTTGTTAAAATTAAAACAAAAAAAGCAATAACTGCCTAAAAGAAAAACCTGCACTACTAATCTCTGCTATAGGAAAAAACAGAGCAGAAAACAAAGTACTGTGGATGTAATGATACTAGGAAACAGCCCATGACTGATACAGTAAATTGACTAAAATCTCTATAGAAGTTAGAATCTTCAAGAATTAGAAAACATCTAAATGCTGGGTAGTCCCTCTAGATTGCTCTCTTCTTCCTTAAAAACACCCCACATAACCAATATAACCACTATTTCTCTGATTATTTAATTTGTAAAACTCTTCTTTAAAAGCTTCCCTCTAGGCTCTTCCTAAAAGATACTGAAATAGTCCATTAGCTGTTTTTGCCAGCTGTTCCCCTCACTGTTATTCATTTATGTCCCACCATTCACCCATTTTTTTATGCTCTCTCCTTCTGGTTTCCCTGTGTTCTCCCTCCAGTTTCTCTTTATCCTTTCCCTCATTCAGTTTCTTGCACGTAGCACATCTTTCAACATCTTGCATCTCCTTCTCTCTGTCTTCCATGGCCTCTCAAATTCATTTGTTATTCCCTTTCTTCCTCTGATATTTTAGTAAACTGCAGCTGACTCTTTCTCCCTCTCGTGCCCTGCCTGTGCATGTGCATATTTCACACAGGGCCTGGGGCTCAGCAGTCCAGGAGTCAGCACACTAAAGAGAAGAGAAAGCAGATGCTTCCAAGCAATATCAGAAAAACAAACTCTGCTCTGTGTGTACAGCCTGGCTCCCAGCAATGCACTGATCATCTCTGATGCTCTGCTCCCCTCGTGAAGGTGACTGGGGGACCCTAATACTGTGCCTCCCTCCCCTCACGAGAGAGTCAGTAGCAACGTGAAGCAGAGCGATTGCTCAATTCTGTGAGACTCACACATGCACCAGCTGGGTCTCCCTTGGAGCTGGGAGAATTTTAGCTGTGACCCTGTCACTCTGGGCATTTTTAGCCCTGTCTTTGGTGCTCTAAAACACAGCAGCAGTTATCTGCATTCAGCTTGTGTTTATCCAAAGCAATGAACAAAAAAGTGCTTTATAAGCAAGCAAATATGGCATACGTTCTTGGAATTTCTCTCAGGAGGCTGAACTTATTTATCATGCAAATAGAAAATGGTGCTCTACTGTTGATCAATTTACTTTTATGAATCCAGGGCCAAACTCTGCTGTTCATATTCCTTTCAAATCCTCTCTCAGGCAAGAGTCCCAGAGACTCCTTGACACTCCATTATACAGTTACATAATATAACCATTAATATTGCATATGGAGATGTGCATGCACAGCTACTGCACGTTGGGACCACAGACTCAGTTCATTAAAGAGACACCAACATAGCACTTATTTATTATTTACTGAGTGCTAACAATACATTGAAGAAAAGGAAACAAGCTCTGAGCATTAAGGACCAATATGTGGCTGCTCTTCAGCTGTTACCTCAAGAATAAAAAGGGCCTAAGATTCATCTTCTCCAGAATAGCATGAAAGGAGCAACACGTTCTTGATAATGTTGTGTAAGTACTGCAGATGTGTGTTGGCCAGTGTCAAAAGCTCTCAGTATACTCAAATGGAGATGAACTCCAGAGCCTGAGATGTATCCCAGAGGTTTTTTTCCATAGCATGGAGATAAGCACTGCTCAGAGCCTGGAATACTCTTTACACACAGAGTACATGAAATTGCCTTTCCAGAGGTTGCTGCTATGAGTTTGGAGAAAGATGAGTGAGCCTGAATGAGACATCAAGAAGCCATCTGTGAGAGCACGGCTGAAATGCTACAAGCATCCCTATAAATATCTCTTGGTAAAGAACTAGTTCTGTTTTAATGATATAAAGTCTTTTTATGTAACTAGTTACTAGGCAGCCTATGAAACAGTTTCTCTGGCAGTACCCCACTGTATGCATTAGGCAGCCTGTCTCCCTCGAGCTGCTGTTCTGGGGGCATGCCTAACAACAACCTACAGGATCCCGTTCCAGACAAGCCTACCCCTGCCACATATCATCACCAATCTGTCTCACTGCCAGACTAGGGTGTCATATTCACAGCTGTGCTGGTATGGGAAGAGACAGCAAGCACACACCTCCAGGAGGAGCTCTGGACAAGAGCATTTGGCTGAGCGGCAGCAGCTCTGAACGACGGCAGCATGCCAGCCAAAGGTGAACTTCACACTTGGCGGCTGTAGGCTGAATATCCTCACTTAGCACAGTCGACGCAAACCTGCTCTCAGATCCCATTTGGATCAAACCCCACTCAATTTATACCTCCCCTCAACATGAGACAATTGCATTCGTGTTTCTAGGGCAGGGTTTTCATAGAACCATAGAATCATTAAGGTTGGAAGAGACCTTTAAGAACATTAAGTCCAACCATCAGCCCAGCACTACGACTGTAACCCCTAAACCACCAACTCTTAGCTCCTGTAAAAGGAGTAGGAATTGGGCACCATGACCATGGCCATAACAGCAGAATGTTTTTACAAAAAAGTAGTCACTGCTCTGCATAGGGCCTAGAAATGTATTCTATGGGCAATTTCTAGGCATATCTACTGACTCATGTACTTCAGATGCACAAGTAGACCTCCTCTCAAGATGTGACATCAGCAATGAGCTCGGGGAAAATTTAAACAACTTTCAATGTAAAAAGATGCCTAGATTTTAATCACTTCCAATTTACTCAGAAACAGAAGAGGAAGTACTTATGCTCATAGCTTGAATATGACTTCAAGGGATTTATTTAATACTGCATTTCTGTCACAGCCAGAAAAATTAACTCAAATATCCTTAGTTCTGAAATGGAGCTCCTGATTCTCACTATTTTGTTACTTCTATTATCCACAGTTGTCATTTGTATGTCTGTCTTCTGGCATTTTTGGCTAAAGGGAGTGCATTATACAAGTTCCAAGCAGATCTAAGATGCTACTGTATCATTACTAGCTGTCTGTTTCATTACAGGTTTCCCTGTAACTTAGGATTTATCTAGAAATACAAATGGCATATTCTGTTTCATTTGTCTTTTCCATTTATGGGTGAAGTTCACCTATACCAAGGAAAAATTACTTACCAATAAATCAGGAGATGAAAGATATGCTCTAAACTTAAAAAGAAAAAAAATCTACAAATTCAAATAAAGCTCACTAGAACTATCAGTAGCACTTATGCTCCCCAGTGCAGTAAAAATGTAGTGGCTTGTGAGAAGGTAAACAGAGAATGTGTCTGGGGAACGTGAAATTAGTCAAGGAAAAAGGAAATAAGGTCACTGTGCTGTGAAGAAAATCTTCACGGTAAGAAACCATTTTTATGTGCCAAATCTGTATAGTCTTCATAGAGGTAATGGAGGATAGAGAAGATTATGACATTTTAATGAAGAGAGAGAAAGAAAAACAAAGAATGATGATACTTTCCTCTGAGTAACTGACATTTCTATCTCCCATTTGTATCATATCTATGTATTTATCATCAATATCTATTTGTAAGGAGGGCAAATGCGCTGCATGAATATAAAGCAGGAGAGCTTGGAGTATGTGGGCTAAAGAGTATTTATAGAAACTTTGATCAATTTTCTAAGGTGAACCAGCTGATTAATTCCTGGAAGGTCCAGATTTCCTGCCCAGGTTAATAACCAACACATCGAAACACACAAATTGTTCTGGGCATGGCAGGAGCTGCCTGGGGAAGACTTTGGGACAGTCCAAAATTCCCACCGAGATAGTTCCTGTACTAATTAGTCAAACAGCTGTGAAGGTGGCAAAGAATTCATTCAACCACTTTGTCTCATGTTAGTCCATTGTTTAAATTGTCCATGATTTTGTCTCTGCAGGTGGCTGGATTGAGAGCTGCTGCAGCACCCAGTAGTGGTAGATTGGTGAGCACAAAGGCCCTGATACCCAGCTACACAAGAACTGTAGTTGCTGTGCAAAGTTGAGGAGTTTCAGACTTACTACTTACATTTCATGGCTCTTGTTCCTGCTGAATGTCATTGGGGTGAGGAAAAAATTTAAAGTTAATTTTTATAGTAATTGATACTCTCTCTACTTATGAAAACTGCTGTAAGTGAAGATCTTCCTTTTGATTTTTATCTGTGTTCCAGCTACCTCTCAGTTCCAGGTATATGCACAGAGACAGGTGCTTTTTCAAACACTACTCAGGCTTTCACAGATAAAAAAGTGTCCATTCTTATATTAGAAAGAATACTTACATGATCTAAAGCTGACAAAAATCATCAGAGAAAAATATTGCAATAACCTGAACCTTATTCATGGTGGAAATACTGAAATGTATATTCAGAACAATCTTTGGAGGAACAGAGTTCATCAAGTTATTCCATATATTCACACTATTATTCCTCTTTCTCCAAGAGGATTTATCTTACATTTTAAGGTTGGTGCTGCAGTAACTAAAAGTCTCTTTTCTCTGACATACATATTAGTTTTGATTCCAGGGTGTAAGGACAGAGGACAGACAGAGCAGTGGGAAGCTAACTGTGAACAGCAAAGGCATTCTTTGAATAACTGACAGAATAGAGATGAGTCTGGTATGTAATGTAACCTGAATATCAAACCAAACTACAGAATATCAAAGAACTTGTCTGCAGATAGGACTGATAAAACAGAGAATTTTGTACACGAATGTCTATACCTTTTTCATGTAAAATGCTAGGGAGTTTGTTCTCAGCCAAATATGTGATGTTTCCAAATTGCTTTTCTCTTACAAAAAATACTGTAAAATGGAAACATAGGAATGATTATCCTTTCAGACTTTAGATCTGCCAGAGAAATACATGAGGGGCATTTCTCTCCAACAGGAGAGAGAGCTTATCTCTCTACACATAACAGGAAAAAGGAACAGGAGAAATGCAGCACACACTGATGGTAAAGATGCTGGGGGAGAACTACTATTTAAGATAACTTGGATGCAGATCATACAGATAAAGACAGCATTTAGCGTATTTTCAAAAGCAAAGTGTGAAACCAATGACATATAAAATCTGCAGGAATAGGTTGCTATAAGCTGAGAGACACATGAGAGAAGAACAGTTGCAAATCACCCTGATTAGAGCAGGGAACGACACACTTGGCTGCTTTTGCTACCTGAAAATTCATGAGTGCCACTAACTGGTGAACTTTAGTAATGAACTCAGATGCTCTTTCCCTCTGAAGCCCAGGGCATTTACTCTCTTTACCACTTCCTTGAAATAACCTTCCACCTCACAACTGTATTAATCCACAGGCAACAAGGTCCCTGTAACATCTGCCAGGCTGTCAGTGATTGCCAACAGACAGCAACATCTATGTCAAGAGTAAATGAAATATGGGGGGAAACGTCACCACCAGACTGGAAGCAGTGCAATATATACCAACACAGTATTTTCCCCAGTGACTTCCACATATGTCACACAAATGTTTTGTTTCTTCATTCCTTGCTGACCTTCTGATGGGTGTATCATTTGTGATGATATTGAGAGCTAAATTGTGCTCTCCTGTCTTGAAATTAAATAAAATTAATTTTTAAAAAACTGTAAAACAGTTAGAACAGCATAGAGTGACAATCTTATTACCATGAAAGATGAAAGCTAAGAATTAGAGAAACTATATCCCTCTCTTTCTTAGATTACTCATTATCTGAGGATTAACATTAGAAGGACCTGGAAGCCTGTCAAACACCAAATCAAAAGCTCCCACAGGAGTTCAGACAGTAAAAAGTGTTATCAGCAGGAAGAGGATTCATGGGATTACGTTTGTAGCGACAGGATTAAGTTTTGCCCAACAAGCTGCAGTATCAGAAACAGCAAGGTCATTTTTCTGCTAAGAAGATGAGGGAAGAATGCACTTGTTTTGATGGCAGGCAAATCAATGTGGGATTAACCAATGAAAGAGTTTCATAAAATTACTCCAGTTGTGAAATCAAGGCAAATCTTAATCCTATAGTTTTATACTTTAAAAGGAGCCCACTGGAGTGAAAGAGCAAAATTCTGGTGCTGACATAAAATTCTATCTACCACGGATGTGACAGCAACTCTCTACCATAATAACAGGAAGCCCTTGCCACTCAGAAGGCATCTACACAGACACCCTCCCACACAGGCAGCTGACTGTGGGAATCTCTGCAGAAATTCACTAGAATAGTTAGTGCAGTGTAACTGTCTGGAATAATATAGATCTTGGAATGGTTTTTTGTCTTCATTTTGCTCTCTGATTTAGAATCAAAATATACAAATATGTGGAAAGTTATGTCTTAGTCTGCAGCTTGCTCTCCAGTCAGGAGAGGATTTACAAGGCAAGGCCAAATCAGCTGCAGTTCTCTGTGTACTACCAATGGCCAGGGAGGTATGAATGACACCAGCCATGCAATGGGGTAGCAATATTGCACTTGTTTTTAACCCCATGGAACCAAGTCTTCAATCCTAAAAGCTCTGAACAAATAACTCACAAATAAAACATGCAAATTTAAAGGGATTTGTTTAAATTACACACTGGTGACACTAGAATTACTGCTGCCAAGAGTTCCTCACAGGCATGGCTGGAGTGCTGTGGAGGCAGTGAGTGAGTCAAGCTTGATTGATGTATCCATGGTTGTACCTACATAGGATAAGCATCTTTTGTCCCACAGTTCATTGCCTCACTCAATGCTCAGTTGAGTGTTTAGAGTCACTGAAGTACTTTCTGGCCAGACACACTTTCTCTGTTCTTTCCAGTTTGGGTATTCCTTATCTCAACTCTGGGAGTGATCAGTCACAGCCACTATCCAGCAGTGGATGTGGAGCTGGCCCACTGTGCGTAATGGGCATTGACCTGTCATCATCTGGAATCAGATATCAGACAGCTGCTGATAAAACTTATCTAGTTGATTAATGTACTTTTTCTGTGTCTTATTAACAGTATTACTAGAACAAAACTATAGCAGAGTGAGGCCACACTGTGGTTTCCTTAAATTTATTCAGTATTGACATTTCTGTTCTGATTTTTAAAATACTCTTAATTGCCAAATATTTAAATTTTGAGTAATGTTGATTAGTTATGAGTAGACATAAACACCACACAATATTTTTTTTGTTGCAAGGATCAATTCTACCTTGTATTAATTAAGTTAGCTCACATGTCAGCCTGTGAAATTTACTATTTCTAAATATTTTTTGCAGAAAAAGTTAATTGCACTAGTGTTCACCAGAAGTGCAAAGAAGAAGCATAGATTATATCACATATATATCAAAACTAATTTGTGTGTAAGAATAGCTGCATTTCAAGTTGTCTTGAACACCCAATCTGCAGAATTTCTGATGGTTTTTGGGGAGCTGGGCTGAATACACTGTAATGGCTTTCTTCCCAGCCTTTAGCTGCTGCTTTTCTTTCAACTGTATCCTAAAATACATTAAGTACTTTCCTCGTGTGACTATCTAAGCAAATTCTGTATTGCCAAAAAGATGTGATACAACTACAGATGGGAGCAGGTATCATTCTCCTTTTTCAGGATCAAAGCGGTGCACAATGTCAGCAGTAGGAGAGTCTCTATGACACTGCTGCATAATAATTTATCAATTATTTCCCACTTAGAGAAATTTGATGGAGGCTGGCATGTATAAATCTCTATATTCTATTTCTTCAGATTCCACTTTTTTCTTCTATTTCCTTCAGGCCAAATAGACTTAGACTCAGCTAATCTAAGACTAAAACCTGGCATTATTTCTGCTGAAATAAAATTCACTGACAGTTCTCAGCTTCTGCATAAGACCTAATTTGTGCATATTAATGTGTGCAAAAAGTCACAATTAAACTTCAAAGAACTCAATCATGATAATCATCTTTATACTTTGTTAAAACTTCCTCCTAATCTCTGTTCACTAAAAAAAAAAAAAAAAAAAGAAAGAAAACTTCCAAGACACGGTAAATAATTTACGCAAAAAAAGAAAGAATGCAATTTTTTTTTCATCAAGGAGGTTTAAGTATAGACCTGTAAGTGAAGGTATATGAGTTGATGAGCTGTGTTCTGGGACTGCCTGAATACCAAAACACTGCCTGCACTGGCCACCACATATGCTGAATCATTCAGACCCATCAAATAAATTTACAGATTTCAAACTAAAAGTGAAAGAGGGACTCTTTGTAGTCTTTACATCCTTTGCTGACAAATTATGTACTTTATGTGCAAATGGAATATGTCACTAAGGGTGGGTGGGAACTTCAGGATTTTCTATCTATTATCTAAAAGCATTTTCACAGGAGTATATAGCCATACTATAACTTTAGGCCAAGTAAACAGAAAATATAACCTCAATATGTGTTTGTGCTTTGGATCTAACCATGAAAGACTCATTGTCTAAATATGTCATTGCAGCCAGTGATTCAGAAGTAGAATATTTCCATCTGGCAACAGATGATCAAGATGGATCTTATTTGCAGGAGAGTCTTCTGCTAAAAGAACTAGTCTTCACAATCTGTATAATCAGATAAACAGGGTCTTTCTAGTATTATTGCCATGAGAAATCACACCAGAACTTTATCTCACAAGTTCAATCAACTTTGTATACACCTACACTCCTGCTTAATTAAACATCCTTCTATGTATCACAGCCACTTCTGCATTTCACTGCTAATTTTCTCATTGATAACATGCATTTTATATATGTAACAGCTGTACAGTTTTCCTAACATGTTAGTCAGTGCTATCTATCATTCAATATGCTGTGATGAGCTTAGCAGCAGCTGTCCTTATTGACTGAGGGATGCTTGCAGCTTCCTACTAGCATTTGCCAAGGATTTGCAAAGCCATCACCTCAGACTGAACCTACTGCATTGTTTCACATGTTTTCAGTCACTCATTCACAAGAGACAGTGTCTGTGGGAGTGACAGATGGCTGCTAACCAAGTTGGTCTATCCTATTTCCTCCCTCACCATAACAGGTATGTGGTACCTGTCACTGACTTTCTTCTCCAAAGGTTTGTGGAAGAATATTCCAAAGCTCAACACACCCTAAGTAAATTCAATATTTACTCCTTGCAAAAATCCAACAGATTCTGTTTCATGGTAACTAGGGGAAAAAAAAAAAAAAGGTAACTTTCACTAAATTACTTGTTCTTTGGGAGTCATTCACTCAGCTCCAAAGAAAAGGGCTTAAACATCAGTTCTACTGGAAAGTTATGAGTCATCAGATAAGAGAAATCAGCTCTCCCATTTTTATGTGATATGGTAAACAAGAAAAGCACTGCAGAATTAATTCAGTGCTTGCTTTGGTCACAGAATCTGAAGTGGCTGTTGCCATGGGTACATAGAATCAAGTATTTAAAGGGGACTTGAGGACATGAAGGAGGAGAAATGACAACACATCATGGAAGATTCAAGAACTGTAGATGCCTGAAGAAAATGATTATCTGAAACACAGAGACACAGGAAAAAAAAGTAGCCATTCATGCAATGAATACAAGGTAAGAAAAAAGACACCTAATTGTACTATCAAGGTGGAGAAATAAAAAGCAGAAACTGGCAGGCACACCAAGAGGGAAAGAAGAGCAGCTGGGTCCATAAGAAGAGAAAGGGGCAAGGAAAATAAGCAGGATCATGAGGAATGAATTGCATTATACAGAAAATCATAACAGAGATGAGAAATGGACAAAAATAAGGGATGAAATATCATGGCGTCCTGCAGTGGTAGGGAGGAGAAGAGAGATCCAACAGGCAGGAATTGTGCAGCAAGATTGATTTATTTAATTATTTTACAAACTCTTTTATAGACTTTTTTCTTCATAGTCTAATTGGTCAAAGGATCAGCCACCCCTTAGGGTGATTGGCTAAAATCCTAAAACATCCATTGTCAAAATATTTTTCTACCGTACTATAAACAAAGCTTTGTGAGGTCGCAGGTGTTCACAGCTTATAGAACTCTACTAATATCTTCCATGAGAGAGAAAAATATCTCACCAGACTGGAAAGAAGCAAGAAAAATTCTTGCTAGCAGCATATTTGTATCCACAATGAAGAAACAGCAGATAGAGGATGACAAGCAGATTTACAACACAAAAACCAGGTATGTAGGAATGATTGAGGATTTTCACTGAAGAGTCTATGAGCAAATCATCAAAGCTGATCTGGAGGAAAGCAAAGATGGTGTGGCAGGAGCAAGAATACTTGTCCTGAGCTACAAAAAGTTCTCATGGGAGAACAGAAGCATTCATTAATTCTACTTCATGCTGATAAATGTCACTGCAAAGTTTCATCAAGAACAGGATCAAAGAGCTGCCAGCTGGGAAACACTGACTTCTCTGGTCTTTAATGGAATTTTTCCAAACCCAGGAGAAGGAACATATATGAAATACAGGATTAAATAAACTTCAAGGTGACTCAATGCCTAATCTTAGAAGGAAGGGTTTAGGTTGCTTGGCCACTCAATAGAGGACTTTTTTTCTGATGAGATATGTTAAGGAACGGATTGTAAGCAGACACAAAAGATGATATTAAGTAGTGTCATCAAGTGAGTCAGTGACATAGCTATTAAAATCTGACTTTTAAGATAAAGTAGCTAAAAAAACCCCAACGGTAAGCAACACCTGAAAAGTATTTGCATTAAGGTAAAGAACCTCTAGAGGGAAAGCTTGTTGAAATAGCAGTTGTGATGAAGATACCAGTATCAAAAAGAACTTGCTAGGCTAAAAAGGGATGTAAATCTAAATAAAGTGAAATTACATTTCTGAATTAAAGCTGTAACAGATTCTAAAGAAATAAGAAGGGCTACTGTGGATGAAGCAGAATCCAAGTGGGCCAAATCAGTGTGTAAAAGCAGTTCTACTGAGTAATGGCAAAATTGTGTGATCACCACAACTGCCTGTTGGGTCTTTACCATAAGATCAGAAAATGTCCATGTAAGTGTTCTTGCCTCAAGGCACTTACTAGAAAATAAACGGCTTGTAGGCAGCTAACAAAGACTACTGTGACAATGGCAGTACTTGAAAATGTGCAATGACATAATTTCAACAAACCGCTGAAAGCTTTAGCATGCTCTGGAAGAACAACTGTGTGGGCAAAGAGGGATGCAGCCTAAAATGACTTCTATGCAATTAAGCATACAGCTCAAAATTTCACACACACTGGGCTGGAAACTGACCTTTAAAAAAGTTTTTGACTATGGATATAGCCACGATCCATCTTCAGTTTAGTGAGTTATATTTCTACTGGGCTTCTAGCTAACTTCCCTAAACAAAATGAATAAATGCTAAACACCGCACAGTAAAAAGGAGTGTAAATGCACCCCACCATCACAGTCAGTCACAAATTTTTTCTGGTCTTGTCTTAACTAGCATTAATATAGTGTCTGTTCCTGAGGTCCAGATGCTATTGCAGTTTAAACAGTACAAGAAATAGATGGAAAGACAAATTAGCATCTTGCTGCACATCTTTAAAAAGAATGTATTATGAATAGACATTTATCAAGGTAGACAGCACTAGTAATAATAGAACAGGCGGTTACTACCTCACTGAAATCTGACACTGATGTTTGAAGGACAACTTGAATTGTGATATTTGAAAGATTCTGGAAGAGGACTTAATGGTTCCTGATCAGGGCATTTTTTTTCTTTCTTTTTGTCATTCTTAGAAAGGAAGGACTAACGACCTTGCTTTTACTGTTGAAATGAATTGGACTTTTGGCCTTAATGTGCAGAAGGACAGACCTCAAGATATTGCTATTTTCTGAACAAGTTTTTGGCTTTACTTTGGGGATATCACTTTGCATACTTTTGTGCATAATTTCAAATACTTGCTGATGCGATTACTTGAGATGGAATTAATACTTTTTAAAAACGGTCTTTGGAATTGTTTACATTGGTGTCCATCCAGACTTACTAGTTAATGAAGTACTAGCTTCAGCTGTCTTGAAAACCTGTTTCTTACTTATAGAGAATTTTAAAACAGATTTTCAAGTTGCTCAAAATGAGATTTCAAGTAACAATGGATTGGTCTCCTGGCACTTCAAACAGGTACATCAGAAAAATTTTTCAGAGTATACAGCAGTTAGGAATGGGCATGATGGATTAAAAAAGACAGGGAATAAGTACTGCTGACACCCCAGGTCCACCAGGTGAGCCTGTCTCTGGGTAGTCTTACACTGGCTAGTTTCTCACCAGTCTCACCAGTCAATCTCTACCAAGATGTCTCTCCATTTCAGTCTGAATAATTGCTTTCTTCAAACTATCCAAAGATACACAAATATGTAATTGATGATTTCCAAGAATAATGAGTTTTTCTAAGTATTTCTAATGTACATAAACCTCAGAGCAGATAGGTAGTAGAAAGCTAGTAGGAAGCTGAAGGTCATAATTCCTGTAAGGAGATCCCTTTGTGTTTGGATTTTATGAATGGTACACCAAGAGTGACACATATTAGGAAATATCTCTAGTAGAAGAAAAATTACATTGTCATTATTGAAAATAAAATACATTGCCAAGGTTGTTTCCTTTCTAACATATTAGACCCTGTATCCTGGGGGAGGGGCTGGGCAAGAGGAAGTTGAAAACAGCCATGCTTTCCAAGTAGGCATTACTACAGGGAATGACACTTGGTTTAGAACCCCATATTCCTGTATTTCACACATACTTAGCACCCCTCAGTTTCATTATTGAAAGTCTTTTTCCAGGAAACAAAGGCATATGGCTTGAGAAAGATTTCACACAGAAGATCAAGATCTTTTAGCAATAGCTACCTAAGTGTAAATTTGGAAAAGAAGCTAGTACCTGTGTCCTTTGTACTTCTATCCATTGCTGTTCTCTATACCTGTATCTCTTGATGTTCCCAATGCCTTTTGTTTCCTTCTGTGTCTGAACCATGATGACAAAGGTGCATCTGTTTCTCAGAGGTCTCAGCTCTGGGCATACAAACTGCTTTGCTCTTCCATCACATTGGCCAAAGGCCATGTACTAATTTTCCATTGAGAATTCAGTTGTCATTGGGATGATGTGCTTTAGTTATGTCACTTTATTGACTGTTATTTTAGTTAGGAAAAAATATTTCTGTAAGCACTTTAAGCTCTTCCTTTTCAGACTGTCTTATTAGATCCCATTCTGGGTGTCTAGCTTGGAGTGAGGGACTATGTTAGGCAGAAGGGCATTATAGCCATCTAGCAGTACATCAGTATAAATCAGGGACTTCAGCAGAAATGCTTTGGTCACTGGGGCATTTACTGGATTTGCTGTTTCCTTTTCTATTTTCAAAGAAAAAGGCTTTGTGAAAGGGAATTTTTGGTGGCTGGAGAATCTGGAGAATGAAATATGCTTTACCATTTTTCTCTGATAAATATTACTGAACACCTATTTAGTATTCTACATTTTTATAAAACTAATATTCTGAACCAAATCCTAATACTTCAGTTTTATCCAACTGCCTTCAGTGGAACATTTTGTATAAAGGAAGCAAGTATTGTGTGGATCAACATCTTCAACATTTCCTTCAATTTTAGCTGTCAATAGAAATTTAGAAACATTGGAAGCACTATGTAAGAAAGACCAAAGACCTATCTAGTTTTATATCTTTTCTGAACAGCCACTGCTGCTCCAGAAAACATTTAACTCCAATAACGTATTGTTTAGTAGAAGGATGAACTTCTTCCTATTCTGAGTAGCTGATCATTTTATGCCCCAAGGTTTAAACATTCTTGGTGCTACAGTGCATTCAAATGTATGTAAAGTTCAGTACAAAAAAGCATGTATAGAACTGAACAGCTCTACTACAGAAAATCCAACTTCTATCAAAATCCAAAAATCATTTGTGAGTTTGCAACTGTATACTAGAAGAAAAACCCACTTGCAGAAAATATGCAAATATAGATTTAAAAAAAAATCCAATATATTGCCTTCCAGTACACTTTATTCCCTGCTCACAAAGCCCTTGACATCAGCAAAAACATTACTGTTTACATCCTGCAAGCTTTGCACAGATTCATCCTGTTAGATGAACACCCTTAGAAATCAGACTCCATTTTTCCAGGGAATTTGTATCCAGTTTTGCTACAGCTGTGTGATGCTTTGGCTCCTTATTTACATACCAATCCATCACTCACTGCATACAAAAAGCATTTTGTAAGCCGCACAAATACACATGTACAGATTTCAGAAAAGGTAAAGTCTGTTGTATGTCCTACACTCTAAAGATTCTGAAGACACAGCAAGGCTGCATATCAACCTCTGCTCTGCAGAGCAATCTTTAGCTATAATTAGTCTTCCTAAATAATAATCAGCATTTCATCTATGTGAGTTCTTGTAATATATTCAATTCCCCAATGCATTAAAAAACATTTCACTGCATATTTCAATCTCTCGTTCATTTCTTCCCGAGGATAGATAATTTTAGGTAATTAAAAATATTAAAAATTATTGCCATCCTTAGCAACATCAGTTACTCGTTATGCCTGTTAAATCAACATTAATAGAACCAGGTACAAAGTAACAAGAGTCTTTAGGAAGTATCCATATGCATTAGGCCTTTATGTAAACAAACTACCTTATGCGCTTTTAATGAAATTAAATGCTCCTGTTGAAGGAAAATAAGGTGCCCAAAGTATTTTAAAAAGGCAATGAAAGGAAAGGGCAGTGCATGGCAGAGGACTGGACTGAGCAGAGCCAGGACGATGGGCAGCACGGCAAGAGGCTGCTCTCGGTGGCTGTCTGCCTGCACACAGCTGCTGCCAAGAGTAAGAGGAATAATGGGATAAACATGGAAAGCTCTAATAGCATGTGACTGCTTCTACATTACATGAACTTACTGAGAAAATAAAAAAAAAAGCACCAAATATTTGAGGGGTTTTTTTGACTGAGCAAGTTTGGTGCATAGTCACTACTGAATGCACTGTGTCGATGCAATGGAAAATCCCAACAGGAATTGCTGGTGCCAACTGAAACAGGATTATGCACACATGACTGACAGTCCCTCACAGCCAAGTAAGGAGCAAGGCAAATCACTGTTGATTGAGTTTTATAAATCAATTATTCTCAAAAGACAACAGACTTCTACCTCCCATAGCAGAATTCCTGTTTGACTGCCCAGACTCCAGGGCTAGGAGTGGATGTGGGCCTTGGTGTCACTCTTCTTGTGTCCCAGGCCCTGCCACCACCGCCCACGCTCGTCCCCCGCAGCCGCAGCCCGGGCCCATCGCGCTTCGGGCAGCCCTGGCCGGGCCCCCTTGCCTCACCCTCGCCATCAGTCCGCACTGCACACGGATCCCCCGAACAACAGTCGGGAAGCTGGATAAAACTACTAACGACATATTCTTGCACCACGAAAAGCCATGAAGAGGACGGGAGCAGAGGCCGACGAGACAAGAGGCGCAGCTGAGCGGAGGGAGCGCGGGGTGCCCGCCGCAGAGCCAGCGCAGCGCTCGGCAGACAGAGGGCTCCAGCCCCGCGCAGCAGCGCCCGCAGCCGGCACAGCTCCCGGCGAACAGCGCAGCGACTGGCCAGGCGCAGCAAACAGAAACCTGTCCGGACATCAGGGTTAACCTATTTGTTGACTTGAAAGAATAAATAGGCTGCATGATTTCTCTTCATTCATTTCTCTTCTCTTCATGTGTGGAGATCAAACCTTATCCTAGCAGGGGAAAAAAAAAATCTATGGCGCTTCTGACTGAGGAGCTGCAGAGACTGAAATAAAATGGCTCATGTCCTTTTTGTTTCTGTGCTACATCCACCACACAGATAAAAGCAGACAGCAGAGTAGGAATCATGCTTGGGTTCATGTGCCCGTGCACTCTGCATTAGTGACATATCGTAACGTGTTCTGCTTGAGTGAACACAGTGAAATACTTGTCCTCTCTCTTATTAAAGATGCTCTTGAAAAACATGCCTGGATGTCAGTCTCTGCTTCCATCTTCTCCTTTACTGAGTGCTTTCTAGGCTATAGAAAAACTGTGAAGGAGCCAAATGCAGACAAAAATGAGCCTTAGTACCAAAGAGCAGTACTATCTTGTTGATAATACCACCTCAAAAACATTTGAAACAGCTACTTAATCGAGCCTAACATGAAATACAGAAGCAATCTGACTGGCCTGATTTTGAGTGTGTGCTGGGATTACTCCCTTCACTGCAGTACAGTTGCTTCTGAAGTGTGCCACTGCAAGTAGATCAGCTCTATTCTAAATTAAACAGTCTTCAGAAGCATATCCAGCCTATACCCCACCCTTTATATTGTGCCTTGCAATATATGTTCTCTAGAGGGTAATACAAACAATTATTATTTCTTTTTTATTGCAGTCGTTGTTAGATTTAAGAAAAAAAAGAGCAAGGTTTCTTTGTGCTTAGTACGGCATGTTTATCCAGTTTGTGGTACATCCATTGATTAGTTTTGGGTCCTTAATTGTACAGTAGAGGCTAATTGTACAATAGAGGACAAACGTATATCCTTTCTCTCACTTCCCCTTATACACTAACATTTTTACTCTCAGGGCACCAACAAGCAGGCTAATTGTAAGTGCATGAATATGAATATGGATTGACACACATGAAACTGGGCAAAATTACAAAGGAGTGTGAAGTGTACACATGCGTGGGCAACCTTCACATGCAGTATGCACAACTGAGATGCAGCAGTTACAGAGGCAGACATCACTTTATCTGAACCAAAAGCTGTCTGTAGCTGTAACTGTAAAGAAGACCCCAAGAACTCTGCTGATTTGTTGATCCCCCATGAGAAAATGTCATTGAATGTAGTATATACTAACACATTTTGTACAGTTTTGTAGTATTTACTCTAGAACACCAATGATATTCCTACTGAATTTTATATATTTTTGCTTTTCTTTAAAGCTTTATGCTATTTCTGTATGATATTGTCCACTTGAAAAATGAACATTATCGGCTTTATCCAAATTTAGAGAATTTTGCATATGAGATATTTTATATTCTTAATATTTTTCTTCTTCAGTATTTATTGTAAAAAACAACCCTCCAGCCTTCAATAGAAATTCTAGCAAGGCTGAAATCACACAGAGAAACTCTCAATTTATGACTCGTACTCTGAAGATGAAAGATTTTCTCTAGCAGAGATATTGTCCAAAATAGGGAGATTTTACTCCTCATGATGTTCAGTGACACACAAGGCAAATTCATTTGTTCAGAAGGAAAAAAATCTAAAGGGAAGGAGAATTGCTCTAATGTCCCCTGTAACACGACAAACCACTGGTGCAGAGTGCTGCTGGTGCTGTGAAGCACAAACTTGTAGGCAGAAGATGCCCCGTTGTCACAACTGTAACTGCAGGCAAACCATTCCGAGCAGGCTACAAGCAGCAGGCCTTCCCATGGCAGCATCCAGGGAATGTATCCATGTAAGGCCTGGGGTGGTTACAACCCTTTCTCTTTGGACTACACATAGAGAGAGAATTGTATATTTATTTTCCTGCTGAATTTGAAAGGTTAGAATGAGGTAAATGCAGCATTGGAGCAGAAGTGAATTTAAGGGATTGCTGGAGTTTTTGCATATTTCAAACCTAGTATAATGAGGTGTTCTTCACTCTTTTGCCTGAAAGTTCAATTTATTTCAAGAAATCTATTTAAATTAAGCAGGAAGATTTGAAACATACCATTCTTAAAATGTGTGTCCCTATTCTCTGACTGTTTTTTGTTAATAGAGATATCTGAAGTAGGCCATGAAAACAGTATATGTGTATATTTATATTTATATTTATATTTATATTTATATGCACAAATTAGATTTTGAGTGAATATAGCCATAACAGCTCTTCACAAGGTAGTACATTAGTACATTCAGAACTTAAGACTATCATATATTAAAATATCATAGCACTGTAAAAAGAAGGAGTATGTAATCTCAGTAAAAATGTCTATTTTAATTACACCGCCAGCAATTTGAAATAGAAAATTAGCATTTTAGAGTTCATTTTAGAGCTAAGGATGAGAGGTGCTAAAAACACACAGTGCCATATCATGCAGATTTTCCTCTTTGGTTAGCTTTGCTTCTGTGGTAATGGGAGTCAAATTTTTCTTCTCCTTTATAAATAGAAAACTATCAGGACCAAGTCAGTAATTTTCAAGGGGTCCATTATCCTATTACAGAGAAAGAAATGTAACAGTTTATTAGATATTTCAGAGCAAATGTAGCTCTGCACTGAACCTGCATCACACAATGCTGTCCATACCTGGGAGTTTAACGTTAGAATGCAGTTAAAATGACCAGCTCTTACCGAGAAAGGACAAGAAGTTTAACCCCAAATGATTTATCATATCTTTTATCCCTGAGAAGTCTGTGGGCAACAAGAGTGTCCTTCCTGGAACAAGGACAAAGAAGGTTTCTGTGCTGAGCTGAATTGCCCCACCAGTCACCATGGTGGGGCCAAGAGCCATGAAATCAGTGCTGCCTGGTGTGCTTTCACAACTGCAGTGCAGAGAAACCTTTACACAATCACAAGCTGCTGTAACAAGGAGCAATCTACTCTGTGAAATACAAGCTTGTGATTTCATACTTCCTATGAAATGTCATATGTGTGCATTTCTTCCACAAACATAATTTGACATGACATTAATTGAAGATACATTCTAAAGACTGCAACTCTCAGTGGATCTTAGTTCAATGCTATATATGTGGGATGCATTCTTTTCAAATTAATCCTGACACTTTAAGAGACAGATTTTCCCTGGCATAACCTGGGGGATAAAATACATGCCAAGGCCTGAGTTTGTCCAAATTTAGTTATTTAACTGAAGTACCTCAGCTAAGAGCTTCCAACTATAACTTGTTGACTACAAAAGTCAACAGAACTCGGGGAGTATATCCGGTCCTCCTAAAACCTGAGTTGATTTCTGGAGATGCCTTTGTCTCAAAGAACACACCCACTCTTTCCATTGACTACATGGAAAACTTGGGCACTGAGTACCTAAATTTGGGCACAATTAATCTGTGCCCAGATATCTGGCCCAGATGTCTGTGGCTTCCATGTGACATGGAAGAATACAGCACTAAGGGAGAGTAATGTTGCACAAAGGACAGGAAAACAGAACAGTGCTCATGAGACATCCAAGAACTTTGCAATACCCATCTCACTGGGGAGGTGGCAAAATCACCCCTCTTTTCTTCTGTGAAAGATGTTTAATACAGCTTTACCATAAGTCCTTTTTTCCTTACACAGCTATTTTCATTAAACACAGATCACTGCACTGCTGGGCTGATAGCATTAAAAAAATATCAATTGACCATCAAACACTCCATAATGACCAGTTTTCTTTCCAGCATTAAAAGGCTTTATATAAATGACAAAATGGACTTATTCTCCAGGCGACCTTATGTATTTTCACCACAGCATATTTTGCACTATAGGTGCCAAGATAGTCTTGCCTTTTCAAGTAGGAGGGGGAAAATCCTGACAGAAGAAGATGAAGACAACTTTGTATATTTCAAAGTAAATATTCCCTTTGATGCTGCATCTTCAGAGCAACTGCTCCTGTTTTCCCAAATCTCATGTTTGAGGCAAGCACACAGGACATTTAGAGAAATATGATCTTATAGGGTCCTTTGTCTAGTTCAAATTTTAAAATTAATATGACCTAATAGATACAGTAAATAAATGTCTGAAACACACGTAAGGGAATGAGTATTTTGTTCTTACAAAGTGTTCTAAATGGTCTTCTGTATTACAAGTATAATAAGTCAGCTCCTTTACTTAGTGGAGCTCTACAAATTTGCTGAACTGGTAACCTTTTCTTTCTCTAATGTATAGTCTGAAGAGACATAAAAACAAAGCACTAGACTATATTTCCAAATCCTACTGGAAATGAAAGAAGCTGCTCTGAAATCCCAGGATGCAATATTTGGTTCTAGTGGTTTTTGCATACAAGGTGGCTAGGTTTTCAGTAGTTCCTGCCAGGAAGGTATTTTGAAAGATTCATTAGATGCATTGATTTCAGTCATATGCTATTTTCACTGGCTTAAAATAAAAATGAAGGCAGAATCAGGCTATTTTCTGGTTCAGAATGCAGCTGTTCTCCCCCTGATGGCATAACTAATTAATTTAATAATACTCAAAGCATTCTAAACCAAGATAGTCTAGCAATTTCCAGTTGTCCATTATTTTTTTAGTTTCCTCTCATAATCAGGCTTGATTGAGAGAAAATGGGAGGAAAAAATACATACATTATGCACGTGTAATCTGATCTTTGATGACATTTCCCTTCATTCAAGCAGAGAGACAGAATAATTTTCTCCTGGCTATGCCTTCTTGAGTCTGTCTTTCTCTTTCTGCTTAAAAAGATATGTTTTATAGTAATGGTCCAACATTATGTGGTACTGAAATGATGTGAGCAATACCAGTGGGGCAGGAAACATCAATACCATTATAGCAAAGTTTGATGCTTTGAAAGCTGAATCCAAATTTCAGAAGGGAACATTGGAAAGTTCTCTTAAAAAAAAATCTCAGGCAATTCTAGACAAAACGTCCCTGTAGGTATAACAAATAAATATGAGCTTTATGGATGTATGATTTAACTTATTTCTCCCATTTGCCCTGTTTTTCAGCCTAAAAAGGAGACCATATATTCATTTCAGTAAGCTGTTTCTTTAGAAAGACAAAGGAAAGCAGTTCCTCCTGAAATACTTTAAAATACAATTTGACTGAAGTCTTTACCTTCAATTGGGCCCAGATTTTTTCCTTTTAAGTGTAATACAGTACTAACCTAAAAAAGGTGATTGTATTAAAATAGTCAGGTTTTACATGGTACATTACCTACATAAATAGGTAAATATTTTTATAGAAATATTGGGTACTTTCCATTAACCATAGTTAAACTATAGTTAAACAGTTTACTATTTACATAGTTAAATTGTTTACTATTTACATAGTAAACTATTTCCTTTATTTCTTTGCATTTCCTAAGAAAACATGAAGAAACCAAACATGCATTTTTGTTTATTTGTTCTTGCTCAGCATAATTGTTTACTAAGCAACACATTTTGAAGGGATTGTGGCTGTTTTAATAAATACCATTAGTGTCCCAGGCACTTGACAGAGCATAATTGCCTGGAAATTTTGAGGGCAGAATCAGTAACTGAAGATGTAAAGGTTTCCCTTAGGCATCCCAGGGAAACTTCTACCATCTGAGCTGAGCAGTAACCAACATTTCCACACACACCCTGGCTGCACTCATATAGAACAAGTTGCTTAGGCCCAATTCTCATCAACAACTCTCTCACCAACCAGCAGAAGGCGAACAGCACAGCACATGGAGCAGGTCAGTATTATTTGAAGGCACTGATGTTATCAAGTATAAGCGAGTAATTAATGCCATCTGCAGCATTTAATTGCAGGTGAGGATTCATTGGAGCAAAAAACTCAGCAGGATTCTTCCATCTGAGGTTAAACACTCGAGACTGGAAGCGAGGGCAAACGACTGCTGCTGGTTTTCAACATTTTTTACAGAGAAACTCTTGAGGGAAATGATGTTGTCCTGACATACTGATAACTGTAAAATCAATTCCAGATAAAAATAGCACTAAAAGTAGTGTTTCACTCCCCAGACTTTTGAATAGGTTGAGGAGGTAGAAAAGGTCAAGGGTGAGGAACAGCTATGCATACTTCCTTTTCATTTTTGCATTTAATGCCGTATTAATGCATGTCCCATTATATCAGGAGTAATCTGCACCTCTCTGCTCTGTATCTTATTGAAATTCTTCTTTCTTGGGGTGGGTTAACTAGCAGAAAATAACTCAGAAAAATGCTCTCTTCTCCTTTTTATTGTGAAGTAACCTATTCACTATAGATCTTGTGGTAGCAGGGGTAACTTTTGAATCACTGCAACTTGCATCTACAGAGCCATGTGGCAATTGTCCTCCCTCCTATCCCTAGAGTCCACACAACTCCTCAAGTAAAAACCCACAGAGGAATACTACACTTAACCTGGCAAACTTCTCTTACATGCCAGAGGTATGTTTTTAGGAATAGATTTTATAAATCACAAGTGACTGTAATTATTTCTTTTACCATGACTTAAGAATCAACTTCCATTTCTCCCATATTCAACCATTTCCCAAAATAAAAAAGCTGATCTTACTCAGAACTGATATCCAAGACATTTGATCATTACACTGCTAACACTACTGGTTCACCATATTTTCATAACAGGAACAAATCGGAAAAATAGCTGATGTATATAAAAAAAATCTCAGCATTACTTTGCCAACCCTTATTTCTTGTCTTTTCTATTTTAAATTTTAAAAGACTCCTTAGAGATTCAGAATATATTGAGGAAAAAGTACTTGAGAATTTATGTATAGCAAAAGATGATAAATTATTACATACATATAATAATCTTAAGTGTTACATTTAAAGGGAAAATCTGTGAGATAATTCATAGAACAGTGCTAATAATAATGACCCATATTTCTTGTTTTGTGACATTTCTACATGAAAAAAATCATCCCATTGTGTCATTAAAAATGTGTCATTGCATTAAAAAAGACACTAGCCATGGAAAATACCCATTGGAAGTCACAACCTCAGGTTCACTGTTTCCTAGAGGAACTTTATATATTATTTGGAAATTCTTCTGGAGACACAGAAGAAGCTAAGAATTGCTGTGTTGTCATTCAGTGATAGTGTGACCAGAAGAGATCAGACAGAGTAGGGGCTGAACCTCTTGTTACCACACCTAATCCTAAAAATTCTAGGGACAGTAGAAGAGTCCCATAGCTCCTCTGGGAAGAGGACTCAGTCAATGTTGTTAGAAATTGTACCCAACTGAGTATCTTTAGAGTTATAGTAACTCACAATAACAACAACAGACTTTCTTCTAATGATCTCACAGAATTAATTATGGTTTACATAACACTCATACCATCTCCTAAGACTGCAAAGGACATTGCCTCCATTTTACAAAGGCGTAAACTTCATCACAGAGAGCTTATGAGAGACAAAAAGAAAAGTGTGGAAAAACATTACTGACAGAAAAAACAACTTTTTTATGTTCTGTGCCAATGCCACCTTTCTGCTTTTTAGAAGGTGATTTTATAATCCTATTTTTCTAGGTTTTTGGAATATCACTCCTGGAAAGAGTCACATAAATGAGTGGGAAACTGAACCTCTTGAGGAACAAACTAAATACACACAAGGAATTCTCAGATGTACAAATTAAGCAAACTGAAAACCAGACAAACTTTCCCTAATCCTCTGTGTAGAGCTCCTGCTTCGTCAAACAGTTGATGAAAATATTCCAGGCAAGAAATGAGATTACTTAGTTGAGAATGCCCATGAAAACACAGAATTGTTTTGAACAAGGAGAGGTGAAGGTTGATCCCCTGTACCTGTCAGTATCTCTCACCACATCTTTGATACACCAGATATCCATTACATGTATTCTAAATGAAAGGTTGGGTCAACAGACTGGAAAAGTGTCCTTAGGTGTCAGTTCACAATATTGATAGAAATGCACAGAAGCACATTTTAAATGCATTTTCCCAACACTTAAAAACAATCAAATTGGATGGTATGAATTTGATGTAGAACAACATACCTGCATATCTGAGAAATCTAACTAGGCAAGGGATTAGGGAAGCAGGACACTGGTGATCTGTTTGTAATTCCATCTCCATGCATAAACTGCATGTTTCTTCTGCCAAACTTTGCAATAAGAGATACTGCTTTCCACTATGTTCCTTATCTGACCCAGCTAAAGTGGTGTTTGAGCTGCCTGCACTGCAACATCCTACTGACTCCAGCACCCTGAGATTGCTATCCTGGATTCTATTAGCTGGTCACAGATAACAGATCCCTCCCCACAGACAGCAGTGGAGTTACTAGGATGAGAGAAAGAGAGGCTTCCTGCCTATGTCTTCAGCCACTTTCTTGAAAAGTTCCGTGCTAAACTGCTGAAGGACAAAGAGATAGAAGGACAGGGCAGGACAGGATGGGGCGAGACAGATGGGACTGCCGGTCATACCTTGGACAGCTCCTCAGCATCACTTCTGCTGGTGAACACGGGATGGTGCCACAGCAGTGACCTGGGTACAGGTAATATTTCGAGGGGTATGGTAAGCACAGGGCATGGGCCCAAGTGAAGAGAAGGGTGTCATATTGCTCTTCACTTCAGGGCTCAGTCTCCTGGTTTCTGCTTTCTGTCTCAAGTAACTCCTGCCCTAAGCACAGCTGGTTGGCTGGCAGTACGCAGGAAACAGCACGAGAGGGAAAAACAAAGAATTGCAGCACTGTGGAGAAAGGTGCAGGGAGTCTGGAAACAGATTATGTCAAAGGTAAACAGAAGAGGGTGAAAACCTTAAAATGGAAGACTAGAAGAGCTGGATGACAGAGAAGGATAAGGAAGGCAGGATAGGGAGGAGGCAAGAAAAGTAAGAAACTAGAGGGGGGAGCAAACAAGACTAGGTAGAAAACAAGAAAAACGGTTTGTAGAAAATTGAGTGATAGAAGTGGGATGGTGAAATGGCAAGGAAAATGGGGAAAATGTGTGAAAGATATATGAACAAGAGATGCACAAGCATGTGGAGAGCATAAAATAAAATGGGAACATACAAAAATGTGTATCAAGAACTGAATTACTGAAATAGGTAACCCATATTACAGGCAGTGATACCTGCTTTGGGAATATCACATCAAATCTCCAAACCTCACATCTATATCCCAAGACAAATCAATATTTATTATTCCAGCCACTAATCCATTAACAGATGAATGGATACACTTCAACTCCCGGGAAAATGTTAATACTTTCCATCCTCTCAACAATGATCATAATCTTGACAACACAGCAATTTAAAATGTAGCATTTTAACCTGTTTAATTAAGATGATAGGGGCATTCATTGCTTTTAATTTTGCTTTTGTGCTATAAATAAACCAGTTGCTGATATCTGAGATCCAGGAGTCATCAACAATTTTCATCTGGTACCAAAGATGTTGACAGGGTTCATCTGCATATTCATCAAGTTGCATGCACATAAACAAGAAAGTTTTGCTGATTACTTGCCCTACTTCTACTATAGTGAAATTTATAACATTAGGATCTTTTAACAGCAGATCAGACTTCCTGAACTAAATTCCAACGTGAATGAAAAGAACTATTCCCACACTCTTATTTAATTATTATCAATTAAATGTAGAATTTTACATCAATATGGTAAACTTTTCTGTTATCAAAGTAGTAAAAATGTAGAAAAAAATAGTTGAAATAAATTGTTCCCATTAGAGAGACAGATGAGCCCATTCAAAGAACGATAAAATCAAGTATTAAGCAGTTACAAAAATAATACCTCCTTCATTTATTTTCCTTGGTTTTAGACATGTAATTTGTCACTGGACACAGTTCTCTATTTATGACTAGAATTTGTATCCAGAAAGCATTCTACCAGAGCAGGAAGGCAAATAATAGTAATGAAAAACACATGAAAATTACATTCTACCAAATAAGTACTTATATTGATATTCTGTTATCAAAGACATTTAAACCCCAAAACAAATAAATCCTTCAGTCAACATAAATGAACTCCTGGGAAAGATGAATAAAACTATGCTATTTTGTATTTGAATTAATTTGGAATTAATAACGTTTTTGTAAGGTTTTGCTTCTTTGAAAATTCAACAGTTTGCTTTTTAATTTGAGTTAGATTAAAGCTATCAATAAATATATTTCAGTGCAATTCAGGGGTACTGCTGAAAACTGGTCAGACATCCCTTTGTCCACAACAGGAAAAGAGATTTTAATGAATTTCTGGTCTCTAAGCTGTGTAGCAATTGAAATCCTAGTATGTAAAATGCTGTGGGCCTTTTAAAGTAAGATCTCAAAGAAGGAATGCCTCACTTTTCATGGATTTGCAAGTGTTTGGATGAAGTTACTGGTTTTGCTCATTACAGTTTTTACCAAAGCAAATCACTAATGGCTCCCTTAACCTACAATGATTGGTTGCCTCAGGCAATGCACAGCTCCTTGCTCCTCAGTTAGCTGACAGCTGTTGGTCTGTCCATGAAAGCCATTTACGCCCACAGCATTCAAAAGGAACTTATCCCCTTTTCTAGATCTCACCACCTAATTCATAAACCCTCCCCTCAGGCTGGAACTCCCTGGAAATGGCAGCTGGATTTTGCTGAGTCTGGGCTACACCGTTTCTCCCCTCTATACATCTACAAAATCAACAGTAAAACTAATTCCTCTTAAGTTATATGAGCAAAGCTTTAGTCCCTCATTTGGGGGTTTCTTACAATGATAGTACAGAAACCATAAAGATGTCAGATAGTCCTTTGGAGGCATTTTACTAGGCTGAGGGACACACTGCAGAAATATAAGGCCAGCAGGAGAATTCTCCATCAGCCAGTCTACAAGGCAGAGGCCTGCAGCAGTTATGCTTACTATAATATTTGGTGTTACTGAATGCTTCCACAGGGTATTTTTGCAGGCAACAAAGTCGAGGTACACTTGAACTACTTTGGTTTATCTTAGGTAACACTTTGAGCCCTAATTTCCTGAGATTTTATACCATTTTCTTCCTAGAATGTGTCAAATTCAGGAGCAACCATCCAGGGAAAGCCAGGTACTAAATGGAAGAACAGGAGGTTAAAGCACTCATTAAGCCGTCAGATATGTCTCGTTCTCTGTTTTTCCCCATTTCTTTTTATCCTACTGTGTGTGTTTACTGGAGCAGCTACACAAAACAAGAACTTACTGCCACGCTATGCCATGACCTGCACACAGCTCAAGCATACACAGAATCTCCACTTCTGCTTGCACTGTTGCAAAATCATCTTATATCTTCCACATATCTTCATTGTTTTTTCTGCAAGTTACACCTAATAGTTACAATCCTTGAAACTCAGTGAGAACTCACAATAGTTTGAAGGTGTTTAAGATGTTCCAGTCAGGAGAGATGAAGAACTGCACCAGGAGAATCACCCCCTTACATCATAGATTATCTTCTCATTATTACAGTTGCCATTACAACTCTGTTCAGGCTTTGCACTCTGAACTTAGCAAGATACTTCTGTGGTGAACAACTGCTGACCGTTTGCATCTACATTTCCATTCTTAACAAACTTTCCCATATTTAATTCAGCAATGGTTGATTTTAACAGCCTTCTAAGCATGGTCACAAAGGGGCTGAAAGCCACCTGACAGCTCTTCACTCTCACATTACAGAACCAATGTACAAAATTATTGTATAACCTCTTATATATTTGCCCAAGTGCTAAAGAACACTGTCTCTGTGAATATTCAACTACTTTTTATAATCCAGGTATTTCTACTCAACTTATTCATAGATCAAGGTTTTATTCACTTTATTCTAACAAGATGATAGACTGATTCTTGCACCATGCTATTTCTGCATTTATTCAACATTTACTGACAATAAGTTTTTCTGCTGCCTGATGATGCTGATTTTTTCACGGAAAATGATATACAAATAATAAAATGAGCATTTCATGGTTTTCCCCCTTCTGTTAGTTCAGTTAGAGATCTCTGGTGCTATACAGTATAAATATTAATCCTGATATGTATTGAGTGCTATTGTGGAATTGCAGTCATTTTTAGCTAAGGTGATTTCACTCAATTATCACATTGCTTTAAGACCTCATAAATACAAAAAAACATATTTATGTACACGTAAGGTAGGTTTTTATGCCTCAGTTTTACTAACAGTGAAAATTAATATTTAATGGTATGGGACAGGAGTTTTCTTCAGTTGTGAGGCCACCTCATTTGTGTCCTTGACAACAAACAGCACTATGATTACAGACTTCCAAAATAATTGATGTGCCTATATGGAAGTTAATATTGGACTTCAATATTCTAAAAATAAAAGATTTTTGTCTCTTTTGAATTTGGAGCATCTAAGAACACTCTGAAAAATTCAAGTTTTAGCACCTTAGATATTTTTCCACTACCTCCTATCTTGTGTTGTTACAATTTACTTGCTAAATTTCCTACTCAAAGTCGTGCATGCAGTTTGCCTTTCTCACAGAATTTGAAACATGCATTTTTCATTAAAATTCTCTATTATGAGAAAGTGGATATTTAAGCTGAAAAAACATCAGTCTTGGATATGGCAAAACTATGCTGAGAAACAAACATGTGCAGTGGTTAGAAAGGGGTGGACTAATGCATATCAACAGGCTATTGTAGTCCTAAAAATGTCAGACAAGTATACCAGTCCTTTTCTGACATGGTATTATGTTCAGACTGCAGGGCAAGGAGAATTTCTGCTGGGACTTCAGCATTTCCATTTAAACAAATGGGTTCTACTGTTAATTGTATGGCTGTACTTTCTTACTCAACCTCTTTCTGCCTGAGCTCATGCACCAAATGACTGATATCTAATTAGCTGGTGATAACTTCCCCAGATTCAAGCAAAATATTTGTGACAGGTCATCGCATAATAACCTAGATTTGTGCTTTATCAATATCTACACAAAGTTGCTTTAAAGAGGCATTGATATTCCAGAAGGGGGCTGGGATTTTCACATTCTAACATTTTTATGCCTTCATGCCTGTAACTAAGATCTTAAATACAGAAGTATGCAGGTAACCAAGAATCTACCATTATCAACATCAAAATAAACGCACACTGTGCACAGTCCATAGCGACCACAGACTCGACATCAGCCAGCCACAAGGCAGCTTTGCTAAAAAGCCACATAACCACTCAGCCTGTTGCTAAATCTGACTTAAGGGGAAGCAGTTCATACAAACCACAGTCCAGCATTATGCTTCTGCAACCACATGGCTTGCAACCCATTACTTGCCTAAGGCCAGAAAGCACAGGCATGCATGTCTGCAAAATACTATGTAGATGTGTTCATAAATAGGATTTAAAGCCACAGATTCAGAAAAATCATCCTAGCATGACTCATGCAAAATATGCAAAATTCATTTTTCAAACCAAACACTACAGTGTAAAAGGCAGCAGGAAAGCCAGGAATCATTCAGAGTCATCTGCTGCTTTAAAGCTGTGACCTATATCTAGGAGCCAAGGAAAAGACATTAGAAGACAGAGCTTTACAATGACAGGAGATTATTAGGCATAACAGAGAAACAATTGCTTGTTGCAATTACAACTTCAAAGCAGAATATAACTCTCCCATCTGCACTGTGGATCTCTTTTGTATGTTTTGAATTTGTTCCACTCTGAATCTTCCAGTGCTGTCACACACCATCTATCCAAGAGTGCTATGTGCTGCCAACATGGGATCTACAGATGGGTCAAAGAGGAAAATTTTGCCCTAATATGAAAAAGCAAGGGAAAAAAATCTTGCATTTGAAGAAAGCCAATGCAAATGTTGATAATTAAGGCACTGCCCTTGATACCATTCAGCTATCCAGTTTTGCTATATCCTGTAACTTCTCCTTTTCATAGCATTTATAAGGTTCATATGTAAGGTACCTTGTTTATATGCTGGAAAAGATGCTGCCATGTTGTCTGACATGAGCTTTGTCCTGGGAGCCAGCAGGTTTTTTTCCTCCAAAAAAAAGACTACACTGAGGTAGTTGCACCAAAGATTAGAAAGTCTGTTCATAAAACATTCATAAAAATTTATCTGTCTCATGACCAAAACAATTTTTTAAATGCATGACCATACCAAGCAATGTCCCCTCACTTTCTCAGGGCAGATTTACTTATGGAATAACACGTGAATTCAATACACACAGGCAGTTCCCCCAAACAGACATTTTCCTGAGGGGCAGGGAGATGGGGGACTGGGACAGGGGGTGGGGGAAAGAAGAATATATATACAAACACACACTGCAGTTTTGAATTCTGATATGGCAAACAAAGCAGAACAAAAAACATCTGTCAGTTCCACACAGCAAGGCCCAGCTTCCATATGACACCCTCTCTCAAGAGAGGATTACTGTTTTAATATGCTGAGTTCACATCATCTATTCTGCACTCAGTGGGCAAACCAAACCAAAAAAAAAAATCTATCTATATATTATGAATTAACCCTGATCCATGCACACAGTCCCAGAAGTGGCATTTCTTCAGGGAAATTGTGTGGTGACCAGGAGAAAGGAGGTTTCCTTAGGCTACTAAGCAATGGTAACTGCAACTGCAGCTGCTGTTGCAGCCTCTGGCCTAAGTTCTGCTTGCTACAAACCCCCAGAGCCACTCTCTGACCAGGTAATCTACACAGCCATAGACTCACCAGCTCCTCTAAATCTTTGCCATATTATTTCATACAGCTTTTGCAAGTGGATTTATTCAGTGATATAGCACTGGTCCCTCTTTTGCAATATGCTTTCTGTTGCCATGGAAGCAGTGAAACCACAGCCACTGCCTGTGTCCAGCTCTTACCAAAGCCTGGGAGTAAAGGCAGACTTTGCTGCAGAGGGAAGAGAGCACCTGGACAAAGAGACAATGACCTGCAGTCACATTTTGTGCAGTGGAACTTGGCCAACACACTAGATTTTACTGGAAAATAATTTCAAATCATGTTTCTAATAACTGTGGCAGCTACTGTCCACCTGTCAAGTGCAAAGAAAGGTGCTGTCTTCACCTAAAGATGCTTCACCAACAATGCTTCTTTAGGGGGACAAGGTCTTGCATCAAACTGAGCTCCAAAATATCAGCTTGGAATCACCAGGGGTACCTACTGATTGCCAAGTTTTCTTCTCATTTATGGAATAATAAATCACTCTCAAAAACTCATTCCAAATGAGTCAGAAGAGGCCTATAGTCCACATCTATGAATTTCATCCTTTAGCTCCCCAACTTCTTTAAATGTTTCTGTGAACTTGATAGGTTTTGCTGAAGCAAAGCATAAACAAACAATTTTATGCTTTATGCTAAATGATCCATGACACTTCTCTGAGTTTGCTTGAAGGTGGGTAGAAGAGCTGTCAGGATTAGTGCAGATCCTGTACATATGACTATCCAGCACATAGATGCATTTTTAAGTCACACATTACCACACTTTCTTGTAAGAATATCATGAAATGGACAGGAGGTGTTTCTGAATTAGTTACCACCAACACATTCTCCTTTAGGAGATCATATGGATGAGACACCCATCGTGGTGGACTGCCCCTAGATAGACACCAGGTGTCTACCAAAGCCTCTCTATCACTCCCCTCCTCAGCTTGAGAGGGGACAGAAAATATAACAAAATGCTCATGGGTCAAGACAAGAACAGGGAGAGACCACTCACCAGTTACTGTCTTGGGCAAAATAGACTAGACTTGGGGAAATGAGTTTAATTTATTATAAATTTATTAATTAATTTATTGCCAAACCTATTGGCAGCTAGGAATCCATTGCTGGCAGCACACCAAGGCTGAAATGGTGAAGTAGCACCTTAGCTGTACTTTGGTTACTTATTCCTGAGAAAGTGGTTGTTCTAGCTGAGTCTCAAGAGAGAACCTAAATGGAAGCCCAGAGACAAGGGTGGGAAATGCACCCTAGACATGTCCATGCTTGCCCATCAGTATCACCTTTAGACTAGCATGAGACAGACCTGCCCCATGCTGGGACACAGGCACTGATGAGCCTTCTCCTCCTCTGTTTGACTAGAATCCCATGTAGCTGGAGAGTCACTGAGCCAGCCACGCCAGAGGCCTCCAGCCAGCCAGACCTGCTGACAGCAGATGTAGCTGTCCAGGTCATAGGTTGCCAGGAGTGCCTGATGCCTCTATTTAAGGCTGGGGATGACAAGCAGTTCTTTTGCAGAAGGTGTGCCATGTGTGAGGAGCTGTGTTGCCAGGTGAAGGAGCTACAGGAAGAAGTGGACAGGCTACACAATATTTGAGCAAATGAGCAAGAGATAGACTGATTATTTTCAGAGACACTACAGTCTCAAGAGTTTTGGGAGTCTTGAACCTCCACTGTAGTGGAGAAGCAGGTGGATGCAGAACCCTAGAGGGTAATTAGTCAAAGGACTGTTAGTCAAGGGTCTGTTGAAGATGAAGGCTCAAACTGGGTCACTGCACGTACCAGGAGGAAGGCTCAGCCTCCTTCTCAGCATTTGACTGACCCAGGGGAGTGGTCACAGGCCCAAACCTGACAGAGCTCAAGAAGCATTTGGACAATGCTCTTGGGCACATGGTGTGGCTCTTTGCAGGGCCAGGAGTTGGTCTTGGTCATCCTTGTGGGTCCCTTCCAACTCAACATATTCTGTGATTCTATGGCAAGGTCTGTCACTGACAAAAAGTAATTGCTTCACTTCAGTTAACTCATATATAACCCCTCTCCTAATTCCGTCTATCAGAAACAGACACAGAGAATTAGCACAAGTCCTCCTGCCCTTACAGCAGTCACACAGCTTGCTTTGTATCCTTCCCACCAGACGCTTCATTAGGGTGAGACTTTGTAGAAGAGAGGCTGGCTACTACCTTGTGTTTCACTGTACCTATTACAAATGTACTCTTAACTGGCCTTTAGGCAGGACAATGATCAAATATAATTTACACTGGGAATTTCTATCTATTTATACTGGGAACTTCTATCATGTTGCAAGTTTCTTGGTTCATTTTACCAGAGAAGCACCTAATCCCCCTGGCTCTCCCAGAATGAAGCAACTGTGTGTGAAACAGGCAGAAAAAGTACTCTTGAATAATTTTTATTAGTGTGCTGATTATTTTCAAGCCAGAGTCATGATTTCACAACAATCAAGGCTGATACAATAGATGCAACTTTAAGTGGTATCACTCATTAACCACTCTCCCCAATACATATCTGGCAAGAGCAAAATCTTACTACAGCTCCTCAACTCTTCCTGTTTTACTTGGAATAATCCACCAGCAAAGTTAACAAAAAGGGACTTCTTTTTTTTAAAGGCTAGACTCATACTGATGGGTACAAACCACTACCAAACGTCCCCACACCAACCAGAGTAATTTGCTGGAATTCAGTGCTGATAGACAGAGGCGTATCTCCTCTGCTCCTGAGCCAGCAGAAATCCTGTAAATGTTTCCTAATAGGGTTAGGACAAGAATATGTGTTGGTATGGCAACATGTGTTGCAGCTCTGAGAAGTCTTTTTCAATGATTTGGAGTCAGACTACAGATTTGCCTTCCACACCTGCCCGCAGGCATGAAGTACATTTTTGATTTCACCTTCCCATGAAGCTTGTCTACTCAGTGCAGAGCATGGATTGGCATATCCACTCCAGATAAATGAAAAGGAAGCAGCTAGAAAAGGGGCTGATGAGAATCTTCACCTCCACTGCCATAGCAGCCAAAATACTAGCAACCATCTGAACAAGAACAGCAGGTAATTTCCCATTTTCCCCGAAAAGGAGGAGGACAGGAAATAAACAATGACTGCTTGAGTCACACTTCTCTCCTTGTACATTAAAGCTGAATATCACAATGCAAGAATAAGCTTATAGGCACAAGACAACTTTTGCAGACCTTATTAATGCGCTACAAGAAATGAAAATGCTATCTTGTACAGACAATTCCTGCAGGCCTTATCCAGGGTACATCTCATTGACATCAACAGGAGCTTGCCTGAGAAAAGGCTGCAAACTTTGATCCATAAATAGGATCTCAGCACATTTCACCATGGAAACAATTGCTCAGGTTAATTCTGTTCTCTTCAACACTGTAGCAGGAACTGCACCAGATACTTCACAGATCAGAGAAATCACATGCCTCACTATTGCACATGGGGTTGAAGAGCTCAGTTTGGCTCCGTCCCAGTCACACTACTCCCCCTGACTGACACTAAGACTGAGGTGAGCTGTCATTATCATCTTGACTTCAAAAACAGTACACCTGCAAGAAGAGAACATTGCTTGTATAGGAATGCTATTCCCTGGACCGTTCTACTACTCTGTTTCAGAAAAAAATATTTCCCCGAAACAAGACAAACAGCGCAGACTCCCCAAGGAGCATCCCGAACACCCTGATGCCCGCAGGGATCCTGTTCAGGTCTCTCAAACCTGTTACAGGCACACAGAAATCTCCTGCCGCAGCCAAAGCACGCCCGTGCGTGGGCGCCCCGCGCGGAGCTCCCGTGCCCCCCGCTCCCCGCCTCGCCGCCCGGCGCGAAGGAGTTAAGCTGGCCGGGACCCCCGCCCGCCGCCGAGCAGCCTCCTGACGTCAGCCCCGCGCACGGCGCAGCGCTCGGCGCGGCGGCGGCGGGCGGAGGAGACCCGCGGCGGGCGGCTGCGAGCAGCCGGGGCAGTGCTTGGCCGCGGGGCCGCCGCCCGCAGCCCCGCCAGCATGTCCGCGAAGGAGCGGCAAAAGGGCAAAGTGACCAAGGACAGCGTCACCCTCCTGCCCTGCTTCTACTTCGTGGAGGTGAGTGGCCGCTACGCCGAGCGGGCTGGCCGCGGGGAGCCGCGGGCTGGTGGAGTGGCGCGGAGCCGATCCGCGGGGAACCCGTGCGCCCGCGGAGAGCGAGCTCGCCTCGGTGCTCTTTCCGCACCGTCTGATGCAAAACCCTTACGTGATGCTTTGTATGCCGAAATCAGCATCGAAGGTGCCTATAAGGAGCAGGCATAAATTAATCTCATCTTTGAGCGTTTTGAAGCAGGAATTATTTCTAAGAATTACTCAGACCGTGAAACGGTTGCTCAGCTAAATCGGGTTTACGTGCACAGGAACCTCTCGGGAGGAAGACATGTTTCAAGCAGGGCTGGCTTCCAGGCAAACGCCGTTCGCATTGCTTTGCTGGAATAAAAATCATATTCATAAGGGAATGCTTAGAGAAATAGAAATGTTCTGAAATAGTTAATCACTGGTATATTTTTGCTGGAGTATATTTTGACCCCTGGAGTATGTGTTTCCTCTATCAGAGCTAAAAATGTCTGTTTGGAAAACAGAATGAGGTTCTCGGCACATCTTCTAGAGCAAAACCTGCTATGGCTGCTCAGCTGGTAGCAGGTGGAGTTGCAGACACTAGCTGCTTGGTGTGTCACTTGGAGGCATTTAGTTTCCCTGGAAAGGACAGTCACTTAGGTACTTCTGGAAGATCATGAGTAGACACAGTTTAAGCTTAAAGAAACCGCTGTGATCTGGATTTGTCTAATGGCACAGCAGAAAGAGGAAAGTAAAAATGTTTTATGAGTTGAGAAAAGTGTTTCAGGTGACCCCACTCTCAGGGAAGAGAACCTGCGGCACTTTGTTGCACCTAACTGAGGTAGGAGACAGATTGTGAAAATAATGTGAAGAACTTAATGGTAAAATATGGTGTAAGTTAACTATAATGGGCACTCAAAAGCATAAGATATATATAACACTTAATATATAAAAGACAAAGATCTAAACATAGGGTGAAATATAAAACAAAATACATTTTCTCTCAGATGCATTTGAAGGGCTTTGGAGTTTCTCTAGAAGGCAGAAGGGAGTTGGGTTGAGAAGGAGTTTTAGGTAACAGTGGGATGTTTCTGTTCTGTAAGCACCTGGATATAGTCAGCAGCTAACACTAAGCTGCACCAACTGGAAAGCTCAACAGAGACTGGTTATATGGAAGCATCAAGCTCATCCTATCAATGTGATTAGGCTTGCTCCAGAAATGCCCTTTGATGGAAGGCACTTAATGTGCCATGTATCTTATATTAGCTTTGCATAGGAGGGTGAGGTCAAGTTTGGAGAAGCCCCTAAGAAAAGGTAAGGGGCTTCTTCACTCTCTGTGCTCTCTTTGCTGCCTTGGGAATCCATAGAGGAAGGGAGGTTGCTGTAACCTCAGCCTGAGCAGCACTCTAATGCTGGAAATAATGTAGAGGTCCTGCAAGACACAACAGAACTTGTGCTGTTAGGAGGACTGTGCTTTGGCCTGCAGCAAGATGGGATGAAATGCAGAGCAACAGCACAAAGTGTGTGCCTGCTGCTCTTAAGAGTTGCCTTATGTAATACTGATTGCATACATATACCTTCCCTAGAAGCTCCCTGCAGCTGCTACAAGGAATAAGGTAAAGGATTCTGTGAGCAATGAAGAACCTACACTGAGCTCTGCTTACAGTTCCCACATGAGGCAGGCAAGTTCTCCACTCAGGTCTGAGCTCTTAGGTCCCTCAGCAAGTCATTTCAAGCTTCATCCAAAAACAGGTGGAGATCTTTTCAGCACCCAGTTGCTCTGAGGGAATCGAAGTCCTCAATTAACAGAAAGGTCTCCTAATGAATTGTTAAGACTTCTGTGTTATTCAGTCACAGGAGCAGGCAAGAGCCTGTGTGAACCCTTCCCCACCAGAAGTAATTTCTAATTATTGAACTGCAGGCTTATGGCCCCTCTTGAGCTGAAAAGTAAAAACAACATCAAGAGAAAAAACTGGCTGCAATACACCTGAACCTAAACGTTAATTAGGAAACTTTTTGGTGAGTTATCAGCCCTATCCCATTACACAGTAGGAGGATTTGAAACCATTTCCCACTTCTCAGCTGAGTACTCAAATCACTTGAGTGAAAAGGTAACAACAATTCATGTGATACTTAAAAGAAGCATGTAGCTTGTGTTCCCTGTGAACGCCCACTCCGCGTTTGTGCACATGTGCACTAATTCTAATCAGGCTAACGAGAATGCCTTTCTAAAGCTTTGGAGGACAGCAAATGCCCGCACTTCAGCAGCATCAGGGAAAGGACGTGATGACTTAAAATCTTCTGTTGTGGTTGGCTCAAACAGAACCAGATTAAGTTGTACCCCATAAAGAGGGATTCAATCAGAGATAATTTAATTGCAATGAGAAGTTTGCAAGTGTAAGGGATAGAGGAGTCACCCAGTGGTTGGCTGGCATTACCATGTAATAAGGATTTTCTTTGTAAGCAGGAGGTAAGTTCCTAATGCAATCTAGCAACAGCCAACTACTTAAACTCAAAACTTACCCACTTTAAATAAGGCTTTCTGAATTTTAAAGCTTTTACTTTCCTAAATGGATGGTAAGAAACAGGCTTTCAACCTCTTGCCTTTGAATGCTGTCAATTCTTTTATGGTTTTTTTTTTTTTTCTTTTGGCACTCATTCACTTTTCCCTCTCCTGTTCATAGCAGACAGTCCCTTCCCACTCTGAATTGCAACAAAAAAACCCCATAGCCCATTAAGTTTCCACCATCAAACAAGAAAACGTCTTGCGGACATCCACTTTCCAGCAAGACATATCTCAGAGGTCTAGGCCCAAGGAAAAGCACATTGTTTAGAAAATACAGTTCTAAAAATGTTTTGGTTTTCTTTTTCCTCTTGAATGGTAGACTTGGGAAAAAAAGATGTTAGGTTGAAAGTCAAAATTTTTTTCAACGTGGTAGGAAAGGGATGTGTTCATGTTATACAAATAAAATATATTTTAAAGAGTGAAATGAGTGAAATAATACATGTAACAGCCAATATAATGCAGGCATGCAGAACTTCAGAAACAGCAGCACACAAATACAGTTCTGACACTAAGGGGTTTCAACTGTTAGTATCCTTAATAATGTGTTATGAACGGGATTAACTCCAGTAAACAAATGTGTTTAGTGGCAGTGACTTTCAGGCTTAGATAAAATATGATTACATAGAATGTAGGCAGGCCAACTGCTCTGGAGAAAAGAAGACTGAGGTGAGACCTCAGAGCTGTCTACAGCTTCCTCACAAGGGAAAAGTTGAGGGGCAGGTATCAATCTCTTCTCTCTGGTGACAAGTGACAGGACCCAAGGGAATGGCAGGAAATTGTGTCAGGGGAGATTCAGGTTGTATATTAGGCAAGGTTCTTCACCTGGAGTGTGGCTGAGCAATGGAACAGGCTCCCCAGGGAAGTGGTCACAGCACCAAGCCTGACAGAGTTCAAGTTCAAGTGTTTGGATAACAGTGTCAGGCACATGGTGTCATTCTTGGAAATGGTCCTGTGCATGACCAGGAGTGGGACTTCAGTGGTCCTTGTGGGTCCCTTCCAACTCAGGACATATTCTATGAACTGATGGATAATTCAAAGTAGCAAGTTTTTCCAACAAAAGTGTTAAAACATAAAACTAATGTGCTCCTCTTAAGATCACTAGAGCTATTCTTCATTTACCCAGGGAAACCAAAAGGAAAATCAGGCTAAAGCTTTGAAAGACATAGAAATGTAAAGGAAAGAAAATGAAGAGACGGCTTCTGAAAAATGCAGATGGGTCATTCTCTAAAAGCATTAGAGGCAAATAAACATTATGAAGTAAATCTCAACACATTTTCAGTTACATGTTTTCAAGTTTCATGATTCATAAAATAAAATAACTTGATGACTTATGCTGTGTCTCATAAGAATGTTTTAGAGGTTATTTTAAAGGACTGGTAATAGTTCTGCTTAGCAGAACCTCTGATTAGCATACACTCTGGAGAGCTGAATAATTTTAGATTGCCTTGTGCACACTTACCTGAAGGGCGTGGTAATCATCACCTTAAGGCAGTTAGGCCTCTTTTATTCCTAATTATGCTTATGGCATTTTAGGGTTCTGTAGACTGTAGGGGTTATCTGAATTTCATTTGCATAGCTGAGAAAGACAAAACTTACCATGAAAATTCATAGTCCCTATGACCTAGTGGGAATTACTTTTTGTGGTAAAAAGTCTACATGCCTCTGGGAGAGCTCGAAAATGTGTATTCCCGGAATAAGTTTTGTTTTTTGTTAACTTTGTTTTCAGCATATTCAGAGTATATCATAAATATATTCACTTAGAGAAGTAATATTGATGTCTTGAAATTTAATGTGAATCTGGAAAACTTCCAGAGTTATGTAGTTTCCATTCCTAGCAGAATGGTCAGACTTTGGAAGCAGGACAGACAGACACGTTTCTTCTTGGTGAAGGAAAAGGACTGTCTTTACTCATGCTATCCCACTTCAAAAATTCCTGGTTTAAATCCTGTTCTCATGGAAGTCGCATAAATTTTGCCTTTGACTTCAGTGGCCTTACTGCTTCATCCAGTGCCTAATATCTGGGAATGCAAAAGGTCAAGGTGTTGTCAATCTGCACGACTCAATGCATTTATTCTCCGGCTAAATTAACACAGCCTTCATCTGTTGGTTGTGTAGCTTCCAGGGAATAAAATTGGTGATATTTCAGACACTGTCCCTTGTGCAGTTAAATTTTCTTCCTTATGTTGTCTTCTGTATTATGAATGCATATGGATAAAGCTGCTTTTTCTACATTTTCCTGAGCTCAGCCAGGCCTATATCAGTTTGGAAACACTTCTTTCAGTACTGAAAGACCACTTATTTTTCTTGTTCCCCAAAGGAGTTGGAATTCTCACCAGCAAAAAGCACAAAGATCTGTTACCATTTTAGAACTCCAGGCTGCAGAACTCAGGTCTTTAGACCCACCTGAAATAAGTGCACATGGAGAATGGCCACTGTGTCTCAGCAACAGGTGCTTTACTTCCTTTTGTTTCTAACATACACTGAGAGTTGGGCTTGAAACGTCATTTGATACTCAGTAGCACTTCTTAGTCACATCTGGAATGCTTTTCTGCTGTTCAGCCATGCATGACCCACAACATTTAAATTACAGTGACAAGTCATGTATAGGTGTGTCTGCAAAAGACACAAAAAGCCAGGGGAGTGCATTGATTAGAGTGAGAATAGGCTGTAGGACTAAATCTTTCTTCCTAAGAACGGGGTGTTTGGATCTAATGCAAGAATTAAACTGTAATGCTGTGCCTTGGAGGCACAGCGCAGTCATATTCCTCTCTAGATTGCTTTTCTGTTATACTGAAATTAACTGGGGGCTACACCCAACAAATATCCCCAGCGGCAGAAGATGAAATTATCCCCATACTGTTAAAGTAGCATAATATTTTCCAAATACATGTCTTTTTCTCTCAGAAGAGTCAACCATGTGTGAGAGGAGGAGAAGGAGAAATACATTTAGCTCCCTGCTCATCAAGCTGACCTAGTCATGTGGCTGACTCTCAGAGGATAGATGTCAGATTTGTTTATAAAGCTGCTTTGGAGACCAGTATCCCCAAAATATTAGGAGGCTATCCAAGACCTGAGGAGGCTGCTATGAATTCAGAGCAGCTATATAATTCATTGGCCAAGTCATCAATGTTGCATCCTCCCTGCCATTTCTGTGCTTATGGAAGAGCCATACAGCCTAAACACTACCAGCTTTTAGCAGGAATGGACCAGAAAAGGGGAATGAAAAGGGAGGTGTCACACCTGTGCAAAGGCTGTCTTTGGAAAACAAATGCAAATGCCACAAGCTAGATGTCCCTTATGGTTCTGGCTATGTGCTTGGCAAGTGTAGAGCTTGAATAGTTCTCAGTGAAAGAAGGCCCTACTTCAGTCCAACAACATCCTCTTGACCTAATACTTCCAGTAGTAAAATAAGGCCTGGATATGTTAGGAATTAATGGAGATACATTTTCCCAAATTATTACCTCTTTCAAAAATTTACAATCCTACCATCTGTGATCTTTTATAGTTGTTAAAAATCTATTACTCTGGAGCCAAAGTTAATAAAAACTGGAAAAACGTGGAAACTTAATGCACAGGAGCTGAGCTATTACAAACATGGTATCTTGTCTGATGGTCCCATCACTTAAAAGTTCGATTTGTAGGAAGTTCAGAAGTGGCTAAACAGCATGGGAAGAAGCCACTGGAGAAGGGCTGGCACCCACAGGATTAAATTTTGTTTTGTATGTATGGAAAGCAGCATGTTTCAGAGAGTACAATAAATTGTAGCATTGTAGGGACTGGCAGCTTTGTCCCTTAGAGATGGGGTTTTGGAAGGAACTTCCAGCTGAAATTTGCTAACACTGACCTGAAAACAACTGCCTTTTGTTGAAGTACTGCTGTTCTTGATTTACCTTAACCTTGCAGCAGGAGCATAAAATAAATTTTGTAATCAACAGCATGAGCAATGTCCTAAATCTTATTGTGTGTAGTTATTGATTATAACAATCAATTATTAATTGCTTATAATTGATGTAATTAAACAATAATAATTAAGATAAGGAGTCATCAATCATATTTGAAGTCACACTGAAAAACAATGCATTACTGGTATTTTTTGTATTTAAAATTTCTGCCTAAGAGTTTGCTTTTTATTTAAACACATACTTAATATAATCTGTATATAATATATAATACAGAAATATTTGTAAAGTATTTATAGATTGTTCCTTCCCAAAAATATTTTTGTTAAACAATTTTTATTTTGTTGGTTTGTCCCTGTGTAATTGCTGCTTCACATACCTTTATAAAAAAAAAAGAAAAAAAGCACTTTTAGTGTTACTGTGCATTCAGCACGACTGAGATTTCTGAAATAAACAAGAATTGTATCACTGATATATCAGCTCTGTTTTTGGTCTTACACATACTGAGACCTTTCTATTAAGATCTGGTAAAAGATAAGACATTTGAAGCACTGCATGAAGTTAGCTTTGTATTTCCAAAGCTAGACTCTAATTGGCAGTCACAAAACAATTAAGTTAAATTCGAAAATCAGTACTGGAAATATAGATAACTTAATTTTCCAGAATGGTAATTATAATAGATTTCAAGGACATCTGGGATTTGAAATTCAACTTTCAAGTTGAAATTAAATCAAATAATGTTAAGTCTAGGAGAAGAAAGACCATTACATCATGTACCTGCACATAATTTCCACAGAAATTAGACAATGGTGAGATACAAGTACTATAGAGAAAAGACTAATTCCTTATAGTTTTGGGCCAGATGACACCTGCATCCAAAAATGGGACAAGGAGAAGCAGAAACTCAAGTTCAGACAGAAAAGCAAAAAGCCTTTATACAGATGGAAGCCTTAAACTTCTGAAAAGACTGAATGCCTTCTTTTATAAGCCTGAGGCATTTAAGAATTAAGTTTAGAACATAAAAATAAATCTAAAAATCTCACTTTTCTGTCAAGCCAGTCCCCTGCTCTACAGGCATCCCGTGCTTCATACTCTCTCTTCAGAGAATCATGGGTTCTCAAAAATGAGAAAATGGCAGAATTTGGCTGATGCCATTTCTTAATACTGATCTATTCTGGGAGGTGTTCAATCACAGTAATGGCCTCAGTGTTCACCCCTGTCAGGATAAGGGAAACCTATCCTCCTTCCATTCTCTCCTCCTGTCCATTGTGAATCTCACAGCAAAGTACAACAGGACAGCAGCCACAGTGGTTGAAAGCTGCAGTTGCTGTTAGTAGTTGGCTAAGGAATACCTTGTCTCCTCCAGCCCACCACAGACTTTCTTGTCTCATTCATCTGTTGTGCCTTGTCATTTAGACCATGAATTCTTTGGCACAAGGATTGACATTTATGATAAATTTAACAGAAGTTTCCACAATGCCACAGCCTTGCCATGGGAGCTAAACATAATTCTTAATTAGACCATCCTCCTCCCAAAGACTTGGCTGGTGTTTTTTCCATGCTGGGAAACCAATGGCATTCATTTGCTATCTCTTTGATGCAATCCTGTTTATTTACTTGATTGCTTACAAAGATTACCCAATTTCCAGAAAACAAGAGAAACATCAAGAGGCAGCTCCCATACTCAGGAACCCTTTGCTTGATATGGAAGGGTTGCAGAACAACCTAAGAATCTGAGAAGTTCCTGGCCATCCAAGTCTAAAAATTATTTACAAAATACAGAATATCCAGAGAGTGTATCAGGGATCCAATAACCCTTTCTTTTGACGAGCGGGCTAGTCATACCATCTTTAGTCTTCATCTGGCAAATCATGTCTTGACTTTCTCTGAAAGCTACATCCATGCTGCTTCTCTCTTTTCTGTCCACCTTTTATACAAGAAACATCACGACAGGATCTGGATGAGTTCGTGATAAGAGAGAACACCCATACAGTGCATTTTAGCAAAGCAAAAGGCACATAACTGCAACCTACAAAACAGGTTCAGACATCTGAGTACGTGACATTCCATGGCTGAACTCTCACAAAGCCCATGAATTTTAAGATGTTATTTTCCTGAAGATAAATAGGGACTTTTTGCTTAGTTAAGTGCTGATGAATACAAGAGTAAAATATAAAATATAAAACCAGAAGCCAAGGATCCCCAAGTTCTATCCACTCCAATAAGACTTCCCTACTAAGCCTTGACCTTTCACTGACCCATTTGCAAAACCTCTGCTGTCATACCAGACCTGTATTCCTGCCTTACAGAGAGTGCAATGGGGTGGATTTGCAGGTGTAGGGTAAGAGATGGGGCATATACTGGTATTGGAGACCTTCGGGTTAGAAACAACTGACCTAATGGTCAGATAAAGAAATGCAGAGCTGCAACGGGCAAAACTGATTAAAGGGTAACAGATCAAAGAACAAGCATCCAACTATGTGAACCGTGCCACACATAGTAAATCAGGATGTAATGTGAAAAGACAGAAAGGTGTAAAAGTGCATTAGCAAACACAAAAAGGAACGAAAATAGTTCCTAAAGTGAGGAAGAATCACTATCAACATTATACTGCTCCTGAGAAAGGATTTGGGATACACTACACTACAGCTCATTTTATACTAAATAACTACTTGTTACTGCTAGATATAAATACAAAAATCATGCAGTAATGTACCATACAAAGATATGAAAGTAAAACAAATTAGCCAAAGCCTGATTTCTAAGGTTTAAGGACAAAGAGAGTTTGACAAGCCTCAGTCCTGAGTCCTTGCAAACTCAGTACAAAATCTGTAGCTTGTTAGTAGGACTGATGGTACTGTATTTAGTGGGCTACAGCTCTACAGGTTCCTTGTTTCATACATTCAAAGCCATGGAAAACTAATCATAGGCAAGTTTTAACAGAAGCATTTCCATGTACCTGGGGGTGCCCCAGCAAGTTTGGGTCCGGTGGTTAAGCAGTGACCAACTTCTGAGTTTTGGGCAGGACCAGCATGACTTCTGTGCATAGGCTCTATCATATGACCTATAGCAAACTGTGCTTGCACTGTACATCCTGGACAACCTTAATCCTCACAAGTAAACCAGAAGCACTCCAAAATGACCTCCAGAGCAACGACAGCATGTCCCACAGAAGAGATAAACAGCCTGGAGAACTGTTATCCCCCACCTCTGAACTCCTCTCCCAGCCATCTCTTCTTTCAGTTCTCTGTGATCCATCATTGTGATACCTGTCCTGTGGCTCTTGGCCAGAAGGAATATTTGTTACATGCTCCATCAGTTCAGAGAAGTTGTTGCTGTGCTGCTGAATGCTGCTTTGGTTTGTCCTGCACTATGTAACACACAGGAGGTTTTCTTCTTACAAGATCTCTGGGTATTTGCATCCTTGTTGAACTCTTGGGAACATAGAACATCTTTTCTGATGCTTGGACAACTCCTCACTCAATACAGCAAAAGCTTTTAAAATATTAATAACAATTATTATTAATAGCAAAGTTCTGTGGTTTAATGAAGGCTTTTAACTTACAGTTTAAGAAAATAGCAAGGAGGAAAAAGACAAAAAATCTCTTTCTAAAAAATAAATAGACCACAAATCAAAGTTTTTCAGTAGCTATGCTGATTATCCTTCTGACTTTAAGACGAACAGGGTTTGACCATTTGGGTCAAACTTTACATTTACGGGTCTAAATTACAAGCTAAACAGGGGTCTTGCTCCATTATCCAGCCAGGGAAGTAAGAGTATAAAGACTTATTAGCCAGGATTAGTCAAGAATTGACATTGGGGGTTTTATTATTCTAATTAGGCACAGGAAAATTCCTATTCCTTTTTGTAATTAAAACAATACACATTCTACCATCTAATTATATTTGACATTTTCAAGGTGTTGGGCGCTGAAGTCTATAATTACAGAAATGCTTCAGCCTTAAGCAGAACACTCCATAAATATTCATATATTAAATAGCCAGATATACTGTTTAGAAGATTTTAGTAACATTTGCCTTTTCTTTTTAACAAATGCTAAACTTTTAGAAGACACATTTTATATTTGTATTTTTTAAAAGATAGGAAGAAAATTGTCCTTTGGGATCTGACATACTGTATATAGCAAATTGGCTACAGACCTATTCATTAGTATTGTAAGCAGTTATGTTGGAGATTCATAATCCTTTAGAATTATGTCTTTTCTTTAGCAGAATGGATAATTACAGTTAGAAATAACATGGGAGTCCTGTACTAAAGTCATAAGACAGTAAAATGCAATTCTTAAATTTCCTTGATTTTTTAATTAATAATAGAGTTACAGCTTACATACAGTAGTTTAAAGAAAAAGTTATTCACTACCTTTTATCTTAGTGTTTCACAATAAAATACCACTTCAAATATTGCCTATTTTTGATAGTTGAATGCTGCCATATAAAACAGTTGCCTGCCTAAAAATACTATGATCCAAGTAGAGTTTGACCTGTGGGTAAAGCATAAGCTATTGCTCAAGGAAAGACTTTCCCTTCCTGATATCGGAGAAATGGAAAAATACTGAAGATGAAACTCTGAATGCAAGATGTTCCATGAGTGGGCCTGCTCTGTGTTTCCATTCTGGGAAATTAACTTTTGGGGACATCTGGATAAAAGGGCGTAATTTCTCAAAAGAAGGGCAACAGGCATCTGCCTGTTTTGTCCATGTAGCTCGCTGGAATAAGTTTGTGTCCTGTTGTGAGATGCTTTGCCCAATGGGACATGGACCCTGACTAACTCATTAAGTCTGAATTTCAAATAGTTAATAATAAAAGATGTTGCAAGTGTTTCAAAAGCTAAATGCTGTGCAGAAAGGAAGTTGAGAGCTCAAATGCTGTGCAGAATTTCAGCATCGTAGCAAGAGCAGCACAGTCAGTGCAAGCTCCCTGCACACCAGGACAGGGGACACTGTGGCAGCCTTAGATTCCAGAGGCCCCTTAGGCCAATGAGCATAGCCTCTGTGCAGGCAGGCGTTGAGACAAGGGTTCCCAGTTCCACAACAATCTAAATTATTCTCAGAGTAAGAAGATTTCAGGGAAGTCCTCTTTCATCCTGCATATCTATGCGATGACTGGAAGCAGTCCAGCCCATGTTTGTGGTCAGTCAGGCTGCATCCAGCATGAAGTAAGGATTATATATTTATATATATATATATATAATATGTATTATATAATGCATCCTGATAAAGAACTGGACTTCTTCCTGTGATGGGCAAGAAGCAGGACTCAATTTAGTGACACTGTATGTAATTATTCCATACATATTTATGTCAGATAATATAATAGTTATATATTATGTATGCACATAATATGTCTTACATATTGTGTATGTTATATGCTGTACATAATATGTATGTGTGGTATAGTATGTGAGTGCAAATATAAGTTTGGGTTATGCATATATATATATGTATATATGCACACTATATACTGAAGCAAACTTCCTAGATGCCTGGACGTATTTCTGTAATGCTCACAGCACTTAAGGATGCCAATCCACATTTCCTCCCTCTCTACACAATCACAGCTGCCATACTATGTGACATTACAGTGCAATCAACTTGAACACAGATATAACCAGACAAGCAACATTCTTCCATTCACCACCGTCTTCAGATTTTGCTTGGAATACTTTGAAGACACAACTCACCCTCTTCAAATCAGAAGATTAAAGATAAGCTGTTTTTTTCAAACAAAAAGTCATATTAAAAGATGTTTTGATTAAATTTACCTAGAACCCTCCCTCTTTAATCATCCAGAATTACATTTTATGCACAAAAAGCCTGAATTTTGTAAGCTTGATGCTTAAAAATCAGAAAATTGTTTGCTAATGCAAGAAACCATTGTCCCTCTGCCATGTAGAGCAGATTTTATTCATCATTTTCCCAAAATACCTGTGGATCCCATCTCACCTCTGCTTTTATACTGCATTGTAGAATGGGATGAATGACATTGATTTTAAACAATCAGTTGTTTTCGTAAATGTGAACTGAACATTGCAAGAATAATATCATTTAAGTATGCTCAAAATTCTTTTAGGGCAATCGCTGTTTCTCATAATCTCAGATGCTATTAACCACAGGTACCTTCATTGCAGTACAGACACCAGGAAGGACTCATTGCATCTCAGTGGAGGAGCAGGAAGTTGTTCTAACATTGCCTTGTTCATGGAGGACTCTGGAAAATAGCAAACAAAAAAAAGTGTTTCTGAGCATTTACTAAGGAGAATGCAGAGAATAATCACATCCTGCTGGTCACCTCTGAATGCCCCAATGCCCATCTCGGGGGCAGGGCTGCTCTCTTTGTTCACTTACAGACCAATAGCTTTAAAATGCCTTTTTGTGTTATCTTCTCTTAAATTACTTCCTTCCACAGAGATTTACTGGTTGATCTTGTGCTTTCAGGAGCTGGTGGTGAGCAGACGTGAATTTGGGCTCCCAGAAGGGTCAACTCTGCTCTTAATAAATTAGTGGAAGTAATTGCAAAGGGTTAGATAACTAAATAGCTAGAGGATAAAAGGATTGTGAACCATAGTCATCAAGGTTCTAAACAGACTGAGTCTTGCCAAAGTTAATTGCTTTTTTGATAGAATTGCAGAATGGATGTGCATTATCACAATTTAGATTCTAGGGAAGGACTGGGTACTGGTTTTCATTAACTATTACTTTGAAACTTAATGCAAAATGGCTTTGATGTAGACTGTGATATACCACAGAGTTGCTAAAGGACCAGAAAGGGTGATTGATGAACAGCAGAGTGCTAAGGCCCCACATGGGAGACTGCAGTCCTGATACTTTCCTTAAAAAAAATTAAATCAAAGTTATTCTATTAATGATTCATAGATGAAAAGGCTAAATTATATGTGCTGAAGATTGGGCTGGATGTTTTGACTAGCTTGGTAGACAGCAGGGTTATTGATATCAACTGAACGGTATCGTATCTCTAGAGAATTAATTATTTAGAGATAGTAAAATAGGCATGACAAGGAGCAGTGAGATACAAACAGCAAACATCAAAGAGATTTATTAACAGACTGTGTTGTCTTTGCAAAAGCATTACTATTCCATTTCCAAACAGTAATTTTTTGCTTTCTTCTCTTCTAGTTGCCCATATTGGCATCTTCTGTTGTTAGCCTCTATTTTCTTGAACTTACTGATGTCTTCAAGCCAGTTCACTCTGGATTTAATTGCTATGACAAGAGTCTGAGTATGCCATACATTGAACCTACACAAGAGTCTGTTCCCTTCTTGATGTTGCTTAGTCTGGTTTTTGCTGGACCATCAATTACGGTAAGTTTGAAGTGCTACTGTCACTTAATAAATATTTTGAACAGAGTTTCAGTTGGCATAAAGGAAATAGCTCCTTTGGTTTCAGTTTGGCTGTAGAGTGTCATCCAGGCTAGTTTCCTTAGGACTTTAAATTCATATTTCATTCTTCTGTAACAAAAGGAGATACACTCCTTAAAATATTCCCTGTAGCACTTCATCTACTCTCGCTGTCTTGATGGTGGGCATTAATGTTAAGAAGCAGCATCTACAGTTGGATGAGAATAGCTTGAATCATTCTGTTACGCTGTACAAATATTTGAACTTTTACAGACAGGGCATCTCCATACTCTCAGATACATCAAAAATGCAAGAATTTTTTTTAAATGCAAGCCTTGCACAGCCCTGAACTTGCCACTTTTGTTACAACTAGCTTTATTCAGAGAGAAGGTATATCAATCTTGTCAGTGAACTCAATTACATTTTCCCAAATAGCACTGAAACACCTCTAAATTGCAAGTTAGTCATTAAGAGCAGGCAAAAGTGGGCTGGTTTAATCATTCACCCAAAGGGAGGAGATGATTTCAACAGAACAGAAATATCGTGTCAGAATGAGCAGTTGGGTCACTATTTTACAGAAAAGTAGAAATTGTCTTATAAATATATAAAGGAGAGAATTCATTTTGCCTGATTTTAGCAGTTCAGATAGGAGTCTTACTCTCACACCACTCCTGTCTGGCAGATGGAGAGAGAAATTCACCTTGAGTGGGTGATTCTATGCACCTAAAAAACATGATCAGCCTTTTGAAAGGATCTCTTCTCCCCCCTGACAGCAATGACTACGCATCTCAATTAGGTACTTCTTGAAGGCCAGCTGCAAATACATCTCTGCTTCCAGCTCCTCTTAATTCCCTTAACTTCAACCAGTTAATTCATTTTATAAAACTATCCAATTTACAGTTACAAAATCTATAACATGGGATGCCTGTATAAAAACTATCAAGTGCTGTTCTCTCTTTGCTTTCCAGAATGTTTTTTCTTCATTTGTCTTTTTTTTTTTTTAACTGAACAGTTCTTACTGCATTTGATTTTGTTGCTTTAGAAACCATTCTTGGAAGGATTTTTCACATCCAGCAGGCTAAAAATTGTACATTTAGGAACTGGGAGCTAAGACTCTCAGTGATTCTGGTGCAAATGATTGTTGCAAACACCACATACTGTGATAAAAACAAAACACTGGTATTGGGTTTGGCTGGGTTTCTTAAGTGTTTCTGGTAAGTGTTTCTGGTAACAACAAACTGGACTTTTCTGAAATAGCTATAGGAGGAATCTACCTAGGCTCACTTGGGCCACAGTAGGTGGTAAAATCTGGCTTTTACTACAGAGAGTTTATGCTAAGCATAGGTAGTATCAAACACCTCAAATCAAGATAAAAGATGCCTCTTTCTTTATCTAGTATTTGTTAAGGGCTTTGATTATAGCTCAATTATTTCAGCATTGCATGAAATTTAGCAATAGAAAATGTTATTCTTGCTTGAATCATTCTACCAGCAGGACAGAAAATTAAACAGAAGCATGCCATGCGAGCAACTCAAACCCATACTTCTGCATGCCATAAAAAAGAAAGTTTTATAAAGAAAGTAAATCCCAAATCTTCAAAGTACAACTGGCTAAAAGCTGCAAGCCTTAGGAAGGTGTAGTTCATTTTTGTTGGTGTGAGCATGAATGTGATGCTTGTGTTAGTTAGAGACTGGGCAGTGATGGTGCAAAATACACAACCTCCTTCAGTAAAAGCACTGAAGGCATTGGCTCCTTATTATTCGATACCACTTTGGAAGTAAGGAACTAGGGGACATCTAATCCTTCCCTTTTTGTTTGGAAAAATAGGCCAGTGAAGCTCAGTGTGAAAAGATTACAATTGTGCCATTGTCATATTGTAGAGCTTAGCATTTTGTAAGTTAGTTTTTGTAAACATTTCGATTAATTACACACTTTCTAAAACCTGTGAATCATAGAAAAGAAAGCATGAGCTATGTGAGGAATTGAGGATCTCCAGTAATGTTGTCTATCCTGGCCTCTGTCCACACTTCAGGTACTTACGGCAGTATCAGGCACAAGGTCATCAAGACTCAATGAAATACAGGTGTGATTAAGCTACATTTTAAATATTACCAAAGAGTATCTCTGAGAAGAAAAAAAAGATAAAAAAGAGAAGTTGTGCATGGGGAAGAAGACAAACAAAGTCCAGTGCCAATCCCTCTTTAAAACCTTATATAAATATTAGAATAGGAATTTTAGTCTATATTATTTTTGTTGGTATAATAATTTTCCCAAGACTGAAGAACATATATCAATCTATTCGCTTTAGAGTAATTTTTTATACCAAAAAAAAATCAAACATTTTATGATTTATTTTCCCAAACCATTATTACAGAAGGATCTGTTTGGCTTTGGGGCTTTTTGTTTTGGTTTTTCTCTTTGGGCATTTTTTCCCATTATTAGTGAGTAGCAAATGCATTTAAACAGGTCTGTTCTGTAGCCCTGAAGGGTGACAGAAAATAACTACCTGTATTATTGACATATGTCTTACAGCTTGTGGCATAGATGAAATTTTGTCTATGTATTAAAAAACTACAGGAGACTCAATGTGGAACACCTGGACCCGAAGAAATTATCAAGATAGATATTTTATGTCTGGAACATAGATACACCTGAATTGCTGCATGACTTCCATTTGCTTTAAAGAACTCTGAATCTGATCCTCTGATAGATTTTGTCTCTAGTTACTCATTCAGAAATATTAGGACCAGTTATTTAATCACATTAATGAAGGTTCAAACTCTTACCAGCCACTGACTAAAAACCTGCTTAGAGGTAACAATGTCCTTCCCAAAAGAGATCACTAAGACATTAGATCACATTGAGTTGGAAATTCAATTCTCAGGGAGAGAAATTCACTACTGGCATTTTCAGTCCTACTGCCCATTCTACTCCAGAAGTTTTTTTCTGTGGAAATGTCAGCCTCTGAATTTTCCTTGACATTGGCCTTGTTGTTTTTTACTCTATCACACAAGGTAATCCATCTGTCTGGTGTTTTCCCTGTACCAGACATTCCTAGAACTTGGCTAAAAACTGTTACAGTTTTTCTGAGTTTTAAGTTTGGAATACTACTGGTTCTCTGGGAAGCTTCAGCAGCAAATTGATCAACTGTAGACAGATAATAGTGGCCACAGTTCTCAGCTAATTAGAATTCCTTAAATAACCCCTACCACTGGCTTTTCCATGTCTTAAGAGAACCTTCACTACTTCGATCTTCCTGGCCAAGAAATTTCAATTTATTAAAACTTTAGCTATTAAAGAGTTAGACTAAGCTTTTCCTAGGGTGGAGGTGTTAGTATAGACAAACATCACTGGGTAGTTACAGCAGATTCAGCATAATTCAGATGCTTTGGCATCTCATTGCATTATAAGCTTTGTGCATTGCATGGATTGGTTTCCAGTGTAGCTGTGGATAGACAAAGTGAATCTTCTTTTGCTGGTGAGAACTGCCTCATTAATTGCAATATTTCAATCGAACCCTTACTCTGAACTCTGTACAAACCCCGTACAGAATTCCAAATAGTTGTACTATTGAACAAGGAAAACAATAAAATCTGAGAATGCAGATGTATAAATGTGTCTGGATTTTCCAGCTAGTGACACCATTTTTTACTTATATTCTTCCTTTTATAAACTCTTGTCTAGGGCTTTGGTCATAATCTCTTTTGCTTGGTGTGTTGCAAGGGACCATAAGGACTGAACTTTTTCCGCTGCTGTGGATCTGGTTAAAACCCAAGCCAAATTAAACAAATACAGAAGAGCAGGCTGTCACATAATTAGAAGCTGCTTGGGATTGCTAGGCTTGTGGCCAAGACTCAATGCTAAAACCACTTCAGGAGCACTAAGACATTGCAGTGGCTCTGGATTATTTTAGAGGCGATATTTTATAATTACTGCTTTTTTATTGTAGAAGCATCAAGTTTCAGCTGTAGATCAAGGCCTGGATACCACTGAGCACTGTACAATGTATGCCATTTGCATTTAATTTCAGGGCTACCTTCTCGCCTGCCCTCATTCAGGCTAAGTTGCATTACTTTATGTTTACATATTGATACAAATCTTTTAAAGTTGAGTGCATGTCAGTGGATGACATTGGTTGTGTTACAGTTATATTACAGCCCTTTAAATTCAATCAGGATCTTCTGAATAAGTGCTACATTCAATTTAATGGCTCCTTTGTCATTGCAGATAATGATAGGAGAAGGAATTCTCTACTGTTGCCTATCCAAAAGAAGAAATGGAATTGGAACAGAGGCCAATATTAATGCAGGAGGATGCAACTTCAATTCTTTTCTTAGAAGAGCTGTCAGATTTGTTGGTGGGTTTCAACTGTTACTCACAAAAAAGAACTTTCCACATACATTCAGTTTTCACCATGCAGGTTTGCTTCTCTGAAAAAGCCTTACAGAACAGTGCAGAGCATAGCACAGATTTTCTGCTAGAAAACGTGAGAAGAAACTCAGACTGCAGCAGAGCAGCCCCATACTCAGTAATGCAGCATCTACACTCTCTGTTTTCCCTTTCCTCTCCTGTACTATTGTCAGTATTTCTAAAAGAGTAATTTGGTTTTCCTTCTCTGCCCACCTTGAGCTGGCTGCCTTTTAATGATTTCAGTGTATAGCTTCCCTTGCCTGTCTCCAGTGCATCATAAGGATTCAACCCACCTGTCACAGTATTCAGCATGACAGTGAAAACTTGTCAGAAACTCTCAGTAGGTTTGACATTCTTTTTCTGGAATGTGTTTATCTGCCTCTCAAAAAGGGCTAGAATCTGGCAACTTAAATGATAGAGGAAAATGTTGAATTCTTTCATTTTACTTTGTTTTAATTGTCATTTATAAGAAACTGCACTTGGAAAGGCAACTGGACTTTGATCCCCTTGTTACAGTTAATTTCCTCTCCCAATGAATGGCTAAAGGAAAGGTTTCCTCATTAGATAAGGCAGCCTAGGCAAAGACAACCAGCAGGACAGCAGGCTGAAAAGCTGGTAGGACAACTGTTCCCTGGGTTTTGGTAGTCTGGCAAACAGAGAGGTAGTGACCAGTGAGGTTGGGCAATCTGTGACCAATAAAGCACCATAAGAGCAGCAGTGAGGAAGAAAGCAGAGGGTTCGTAGGTTACAACAAGAGCAAGGAGGACCGTACACATACCCCATGTCTACTTCTCCTGTTTGGTATTCCATCCAAAAAAAACAAGTTCAAAGACACATGAATTTCATCCCAAATTCACACTCTGAATTTGAAGTTTTTTTCATATTTTAATGTCTTTAACATTCTTTCAATTTAAGGATGAAAAATAAATTTATCTCTATGAATAAAAGCAGGGAATTATTCTGAGAGGTAAATCTTTAGGAGAAGAGCAGTTGAAAATGTTCAGTAAAGCAATGCATTAGTTCAATGCCTTGTGAATTTGGCATTATTAATCAGTCTGAAGCATTGATCCCTCATGAAATAGAATTAAATATTTGGGTTAGTGACAAGGACATAATACTCAAGAAACATCAGAGGTGTGAAAGTAGCCAAAGTTATCACCAGCTGGTGATTCTGTGGTGGCAAAAAGAGAACAGGTCTTCAGAGCAATGACCTAATGTCCATACTACTAAAAGCCTGTCTTCCAGTGGGAAAGTCCAAGGACTGGATAAGTACATATGCTCTTCTCAAATAGTTGGCTACTCTTTAGTCAATTCAGAAAACTTCTTTCCAAACTGAAGAAGCTCCAGTGTAGCTGCCTTTTAGGAAAAGATGTTGGAGGACATCAAACCATTAAAACAAAACTTTAAGTATCAACAGGAAGAAAGCAAGCATAAACTATCTTATTTTTTATATTAAAAAATTCAACTTTGCAATAAGCTTTCACAAAAAAATACCTCATATTCTGCATTTAAATTCTCTCAGGTCCAATAACAAAAGCCACCAGAGTTCTGTTGAATGTAGTTTGCACAATCAACCAACCTAATTAATGTGTATACCAACCTAATTAATGCATATACTAAAGTTAACAAGCTCTGTTGATTTCTTTCCTAGGTGTTCACGTGTTTGGTCTTTGTGCAACTGCTCTTGTTACTGATATTATACAGCTATCAACAGGATATCAGGCACCATATTTCCTGACTGTTTGCAAGCCTAACTATACATCCTTAAATGTATCTTGCTCAGAGAATTCATATGTTGTGGAAGATATTTGCTCAGGAACTGATCTCAATATTATCAATGCTGGAAGGTTGGTTCTGTTCTTCATTGTGTACATTTTTAAGTATTCACTTTATATTTTATCTTCTGTCCCAATTTCGAGATTTTTTCCTAGTTAAAGTCTGAATGAGTTTGTTGGTTTTTTATAAGAAAGGTGAATGCATAAGTGTCTTTTTAGTGATGTTCCATTTTCTCCATAAAGATATTAGTCTAACAGTGGGCTTTGGAAGACTTTGTCAGGTTCCAAAGCACAGTTGTTAGCAGCTGTTCTCCCCCCTCAAAGGAGGCAATTTCCTATACAATTGTCACTATGTATAGCTGCTACTGCTTTTTCAAAGTGGGGTGTGGGTAAGTTCCCCATAACAGGCAGGGAAGAAGTCTGCCAAGCACTTGGTCTGAGACCTCTGTATAACACACATTACTGTTCAGGTGTTTGGGATTTGTTAGACAAGTTTCTTTTCTGTTTCTCTAATTAAGTTTTTTATGTTAACAGCATTGAAAAAAATCTATTTTTTAGAGAAAATACCACAACAGTGCAAAGCTCTGTGTTCCCAAACATGTCTTTTCTTGCATGGTATTTCTAACTGGTTCTTTATCTCTTTTCCCACAACCATTTGCTGTTACTGGGATATTGCCAGTGAAGCCTGATGCTTGCAAGCAGTGTCTTGCAACTGCATGGTGTCCCAGGAAAATCGGGACATGATTACACAGGAGCAGGCAGAAAAATTTCCACAGTCACATCTCGTTCATTTCATTATCTCAAATATGATGTCTGCTGCTTTGAATTGACTGCCTGTAGCCATTCCAAAATGACCAGTCACCCCTAAGTTTAAATACCATCACTTCCAAAAAATCAGTGAAATTAGTTGTAACATATTAAGACTAAGCAATCAGGGTTTGGGTGTTTCTGTTTCCCTAGGAAAATGACCATATATTGATACCTCAAAGTTATTTCCATCATAGAGGATACATTTGGCAAGCTATAATATTCTGGCACCACCCTCAATTTCTCCTTAATTCAATTTTACTGCATTTTTCCTTTATTATGTTGTTATTTCCCTATGCCAGCCTCAATTTTACCACAGCAAGCAGCACTTGCTACTGGTTCTTCAGTAGTACTTTTTACTTCCTTCAGTCACCTATATAGAAATTATGGTATAACTTCTACAGTACAGGAGGTTAATTTGACTTCAGTAATTTCAGTTTGGAAGGGACTTGTTCTGAGTTTGCTAATCGCCTTCATTTTTCATTTGTACTTCCCAGAAACTTGGGCTCCAGAAATTTGCCTCTAGACTCCTGTATGGAAAGTATAGAGAGGAGCACATAATTATCCAACGGATTACATGAAATCATTTTTCTGCAATATCCCCAAATATCCAGTGGTTCCTATTGTCCATCTTTTCCTCTCTTATCTTCAAAGAGCCTTTTCAGTCACTTCTGTTCAGCTCTCCAGTGAGGTCTCTATCCTCTGTCATCTCTGATGTTCTGACTCAGTGTGACTCTCTCTCTCAGTAGGACTCTCTCGTTGTTCCCCCTCTACACATCCTCATGCATGAGCATTTAGAGTCAGACACTGTCATCGGAGTTCAGGACGTGTTTTCTTTGAGACCTTTGTTCACCTTTTCAATACAGAGCCATATAAAAAGGTGACATATTTTTAGCTGCAGTTATTTTCATTTTAGATTAAAAGATAAAAAATAGAGGAACAAAAGCAGTGACACCATTAGAGAGTACAGAGAGTGCATTTAGTCTGTGTTTGCCCTGAAAGCATGTGAATAGAAAAGAGAATAAAGAGAAAATTGACTGTACCATTGTGACACACCTTATATACTATAAAAATGCCATCAAATTAAGGTTAAGTTCCAAGTGGCAGAAAAGTTCATAGAATCAAATATACACATTAGCTCCACAGAGACTCTAAGTTGATTTATGCTTCATTAAAACCTGCACAGGGTAAAGGAGTTGATTAACTATTATAAACATTTACTTTTTTTTTTTTCATGTCTTTATTTCCCTGTCCTCAACCCTGAACTTGTTCCACAGGGATACTATTTGTGAAAGATTTGTTCAGGGAGGTTAAAGATAAAGGAAGTCGAAGAAGAATTTAGGTCTGTCTTTAGAACTGCAAAAGGAACCATGCAGATTTCATCTTGGCCAGAGTCATGAGCCTATGGCCTGTTTGAGCCATAGGCTCAAATTCAGGTCAGTGGCAGTGTGGCATTCACACTAAACTACATGTACATTTTTAACTGCCAATTAGTTATGTAGAACAGACAAGGCAAAATGCAGAGGAAGGAAATTTAGAAAGCAGACTCCACTGCTTTGCAGAACAAATGTCTGTCTGAAGTTAGAGGACTGTGTTTCTGTCTCTGCTGTTTTAAACTAGCTCGCTCAGGTGTTGCTAGGAAAATGGCTGTACGTGGAGCCCAGTTAGGGTGGCAAGACCCATCTGTGAAGCCGAATGATTGTTTAAGCATTTATCCCAAGCTGAGCTTTCTCAGGTGAAAGTTGCTGTTGTGACTGCAAGATAGACATACTCTTCCTTCAACAAAACATCCAGCATAGTACATTACATATATATTTCATTGTAAAGAGAGAAATCCTCACTGTTTCTGACTCATTTCTAGGGCTCAGAGGTCATAGAATTTTTTTAAGGGCTTCTGTGATCTAGATGTCCACTGTAGAACAGGTGTAACTGAATCAAAACCCAGCTTTTTTTCTCTCTACTATGTAAAAACCTCTTTCACATTCACATCACTTTTCTTTAGTTGTTTTTAGAGAATTGAAATGGGTCTAGAAGAATAATAATATAAAAATGTTAAGAGACCCTCATGTGATGGTTCTGTGTAGCTTCTGCATGCACAAAACCTCCTCTTCTTGCCAGAGAAGTAGAAGCTAAGCTGTCACTTTTAATTTTCATATCTGAAGTTTGTAACTCAAGACCCAGTCTACATCATTCAAGTCTCCATGTTTTCAATGAGAGCAGAAGGCCCTCAGCAATTTCAAGAGCTTGATGTCGCATACTGTCTCAGAGAGTTTGGACATACTTTCATTTATTCTCTTGCTCTGGGCATCAAGAAGGAGTTCAGTAATTCTTAAAATACCCTCCCCATGTTGTTGTGCTCCATTAGCTTCTGTCATGAGGTAAAAGTACTGAAATTTTTTCAAAAAAAAAACCCCATAGACATAGAAAATAAAGATGTAGTTTGCCTCTCTGAGAAAAATGTCACCTGATGACAAATGTTACTGATAGATCACATATTGTTTAGGAAGTGTAAGATAGAAATGACTGTGCCACCCACTGTTTTTTTCAATGAGCACTAGCACTGTGCATTTGAACTGAGAAGTATAATTTGAGTGTCCTTCCTTGGCAGAAAGTCATTCCCTTCTCAACATGCCACCCTGGCAGCCTTTGCAGCAGTGTACATTTCGGTGAGTAACCAACTCTGTTCAGTTTCATTTATACAAGACAAAATTTAGGAAGTCATTTGCTGTATATTGTAAAATTATGTGTTGCCTGGATATCTTGGATGGATGGATGTTTTTATCCTACCAATCTGAAAGCAAAATAAAACTACTAATAAAGCTGAGTTTATTGTAGCTGTTAAAGAATAAGGAAAAGATACAACTGCTTCATATCCTTTGTTAAGAAGCAACAAAAAGTGTTATGTTAAAGTATATTTGATGCCTCATATTACCCTCATATAAAATGCAGCGTTTATCTGTCTTACAGAGTGATATTTTAATTTACCAGTCAAATTAACCTTTATGCATGCTGCCTTTTCTTTATTGCTGTCTTCACTTGATTCGCTGCTTTTAAACTTGAGGTGTTAAGGGCCATACATTCATGTGATGTAGTTTGATTTCACCTCCATAGATCTGCAGCATGGATGAAGTGGCACAACCACTCCCAGAGGCCTTCAAGGTGTTACTGCAAAGCAAGTGAATAAAACCCATCAGTCGCTAGCAGAGAATTGTGGGACATGCCGCAGCAATCACAGCTGATTTTGCACTTCTGAGCTGTAGCATTTCTTCAGTATGGCCTACAATGTTTGTACAAGTGACAACTTACTAGAAGTTTGAAAAGTAATTCCATCACTCATGCTGTGAAAATCAGAGGAAAACAACAATAACGACCAATTAATCACATTAGATAATAGTATTGTGCATGTACTGGGAGCTTGCCAGTATTTGTTCTGCCTGGAGAAAGGCCAAAATTTGGAATAACACTGATGAACCACCTCCACTTAATTTCTGTGACCTCCCTGACGTTATGGCCCTCTGTTGAGAAATGGCTCTCTAAAGCATCTGGTGGTAGCTTTCATTGGAACAGGTTATTGTGTTCATCTGGCATGACATCTGGCTTCTGTATTTCACAAGCAGTGGCTCCTTAGTCACATTTGTAGAACATTTAGATACTGATTGGGAACAGTATTGAGGCATAAAATCCTTATCCTAATTGATGTCAACAAGCAATACTGCCTCTGGTTTTGGAAATCCATTCCTTGTGATTTTAGATCTTTCTCCAGTGAGTGAGCAAATTTTAACAGGGCTGTAAAGTAAAATTAAATTGATTACTTCTAATATTACTGTGTACTAGTGATCTAGTAAAAGAAACATTGTATGTGAGAAATTAAATCCTCTTAGGTACATTTAAGTTTCTTCAACTGCTTCTTCATTTCTTTCTTTTTCAAGATGTACTTCAATTCTACGTTAACAGACTCCTCAAAACTTCTTAAACCACTCTTGGTCTTTGCCTTTATCATCTGTGGAATTATATGCGGTCTGACTCGTATCACCCAGTATAAGAATCATCCAGTTGATGTTTACTGTGGCTTTCTCATAGGAGGCGGAATTGCTCTCTATTTGGTAAATATAATAGTTAAGTTTTAGCAAATAAAACTAATAAGGCTAAAATAAGAGTACTGGTAATTTTTATGAAAACTTTTCATTATGGTCGCATGCCATAATTACAAGTGTAGTCAATATGTATTGAAAATGTGTTGGGGATAATCACTTTAAAAACAAAAAGGAAAAAGCAAACAAGTATTTCAATGTGAAGTGCCATAACAGTGCACAAAGTGGAATATAATCATCTGGCATTGTATACAGAAACAGCTCTAACTTTATGTGCTTTATTAAATACTTAAAAATCCTCATCTTTTCTAATCCACACTTAAAAGCATAACACAAGAAAAATACTTGATTAACTGGTATTTGTTGCTGACTTGAGTCAATACTGACAGTGTTAGCTTTACGATCTCAAAAAATGATTAAATTATGAGTGACTTAGCTGAGTGAATTGCTGAATCTGCAAGAAATTAAAGGCACCATTATACACTTGTGATTCGTTGGAGTTCTTAGGCAAACCATGCAGGGGAAGAGGATGGTCAAATCAGGTTATCCCTATGCTTTTCCTTAGTACTGGGTTGAAAGAGATGGAGCACCTTGGAAGGGTCCTGTAAGGAAGCATGTAAGTGAGGCCTGTTTGTCAGTAGGAAGCTCATCAAGCACTTGATTTTGCTTGCTGCTCTCAGTATGCCTCCAGCAGGAATTCCGCTACCCTGGCTGCTCAGAGAACAACACAGGTGCCTGGGAACAATCAGAGCTTCTGCTGACACCACTGCTTGAGTGTGGGCAGGTAGACAGAAGAGTCTTAACAGCTCGTGGGATGTTTTACCCCCAAGAAGTCAATGATGAATTTTAGTATAATACTAAATTAAGTTCATTTCCTGACCCCCTTTTTTCTGTGATAACATAACCTGAGGTACCTGCAGATGGTCTGCAAAGGTGACCAGGGAAAAATGGCCTTCACAGTGGCAGAAGAAACAGCAATTAGGGTGATAACAGAAACCCCATGAGCTGCTAAAGTCAACTTCTGTGATGGCACTGTGAACAGAAAGGCACTCCGTTGAGAATATTATTTCAAATGATTCCACTGTTGTAGATTTACCTAAATGGAGCTGTTGTCCCCATGTTTGAAATGCACAAACAGGTATGCTTTGATAGGTCTCCATATACTGCTGCGTGACATCATACAGCAGAGAGTATATTGTCCTGGATACCCAGTACTCAGCAAATCTGCCCTGAAAACTACATACCAATAGGAGGAGGGGGAAGGGAAATAATGTGAAACTACAAATAATTCTGAAAGGAGTGTAAAGAACAAGTAACTCAAGTGATTGAGTCAGATATTTGACCCTTTCATGTAATACCCCCACTGGAGTCCTTTTAAAATGACAGCATTTTATAGCGACTCTACTGATTAGGAAAATGTTGTATAACTAAATCTTATTACAGTTCTGCACAGCTTGGAAAGCAATTGATTTAAAGTTGATAAGTTGTTCTATGATGTAGATATTGTATGATATGATTATTTTGCAGTAGAAAGGGCAGAATCTACTAACAGCAGAGTACAACTCAAGCAGTAACAAGATTCAGTAAATCAGAACAGATGGTAGTATAGTTGTAAAATAGCTTTGCCTAAGAGACTGCAAACATCTATTTGCCTATTTTTCTAACAAAACATTATTTCTGTAGCTGTATCTGCTGCTTGATAAAAAGAAGAAAGCCTATGGAGGCTAAATCCTTACCTCAACTATTTATTGCCATGAATAATATGCCCTAGTTATCCTAGTGAGATTACTTCATACATACTTAGAGGTACCAGATTGAGGACAGAATTTGGACTAGGGCTATACTAGTGAGGAAAGGAAAGTAAGCATACCTGTCTGTTTACCTGGAGTAATTATGTCACTGAATTCTATTTAAAAACAAAATAATGTAATTAAAGTAGCTTAAAATGGGTCCTTTTTTAACTTTCTTAACCAATTGTTGATGCTTCTGTCCAAATATCAGGGCCTGTATGCTGTGGGGAACTTCTTACCAAGTGACGAGAATGTGTTTCACCCAAATTTTCACAGAGAACCTCTAAGGTCTTTGACAGACCTTAGTCAAGATGCCAACAGAATCCTCCCAGGAAAAAATGGTGGCAGCAGCGATGGCATTGTCTCTCACCGTACGGAAGGTATCCTGAATAGAAACCACAGAGATTCAGGGTCTCTGACCAATCTCAAGAGAGCAAATGCTGATGTAGAAATAATAACACCACGAAGCCCAATGGGAAAGGAAAACATGGTTACTTTCAGCAACACTTTGCCAAGAGTCAACACACCATCCTTGGAAGATCCAGCAAGACGAAATGCAACAATACACGCATCAATGGATTCTGCCCGTTCCAAACAGCTGCTGTCCCAGTGGAAGAACAAGAATGAAAGTCGAAAGTTGTCCTTGCAAGTAATAGAGACTGAATCTGGCCAGTCACCACCAAGGGCTATCGAAATGAGGTCAAGCTCAGAACCCTCCAGAGTGGGTGTAAATGGTGATCATCATGGCCCAACTAGCCAGTACCTGAAAATCCAGCCTGGCAGTGTACCAGGTTGTAACAACTCAGGTCTTACTGGCGGGCCGAGGGTCTCTATTCAGTCCCGTCCTGGCTCATCCCAGCTAGTACACATTCCTGAAGAGACTCAGGAGAACGTGAACACATCACCCAAAAGTAGTTCAGCTAGAGCTAAATGGCTGAAAGCTGCTGAGAAGAGTGTTGCATGCAGGAGCAATAGCCAGCCAAGAATCATGCAAGTAATAGCCATGTCTAAGCAGCAAGGAGTGCTTCAGGGCAGTCCAAAGAGTTCAGAGGGAAGCACAGTGACCTGTACAGGAGCCATCAGATATAAAACCTTGACAGACCATGAGCCAAGTAGCATTGTTAGAGTTGAGGCCCATCCAGAAAATAACAGACCTGTAATTCAGATGCCATCAGAAGGTGAAGGAAGTGGGTCATGGAAATGGAAAGGTCCTGAAAAAGTCACTCTTCGTCAGACATATGAGCTAAATGATCTTAACAGAGACTCTGAGAGCTGTGACTCCTTAAAAGACAGTTATGGGTCAGGTGACAGGAAAAGAAGCAACATAGATAACACTGAGCATCACCATCATGGAATCACTACGATAAGAGTCACACCAGTGGAGGGAAGTGAGATTGGCTCAGAGACTCTGTCCATTTCTTCTAGCCGGGACTCAACACTTCGAAGAAAGGGTAACATCATTTTAATCCCTGAGAGAGGGAGCAGTCCAGAGAACACCAGAAACATCTTCTATAAAGGCACATCCCCCACACGAGCATACAAGGAATGAGAGGAGACATAGCAGCTGGTCCATACCACCACAAAGGAAACACATCTTGACACAGGTTCTGCTCCCTTTGTTTTGAGCTGATATTTACCTTTATGTGCCAAATTATTGACCAGCAGCCCAGCATTGCTGATGTGCAATGTGCATGAGCCTGTGAAAAGCATGTGGTGGGGGGAAAAGCACAATGCCAGAACTAATGTGAAACATTTTCATGCAACTTCTTTCTTCAGATTCAAAACATTTATCTGAGGGTGATGATGTCAATTAAAACAATGGTCTTGAACACAGACACTCTATTTCCTGAATGTGCCAACTTTTTATTTTATATTTGTGTGCAAAATTGACTGACTTTTTCACAGAAAAGGCTGTATCAGTGGAATATATTCACCTTTGCAGAATTTGCACCAAATCTTTAATACAGGATGGTGCTGATGATAACTTCACATGTTTTGAAAAATTGCATACTTATCAGACTCTGCAAACATGACATATTGATGTGCAGTTACTTTACAAGTAATATTGCTAATACTATGATGATGCTGGCTGCATTCATTTAGCGTAGGAAATATTTACAGCTTTGTTATAGTGGATCTGTCACATTCAAAGATTGCAAAGGTTTTGTGTAGTTCTTTAAGATGTCTACTGCAACAAAAAATGTGTGGGTGACATTCCATTAGAATGGAATGACTATCTATTTTGAATAGTTTTGCTGCTACCGCTCAACTTTTGTTTAAGAACAGGTGCTACTAATGAAGAGGCTGCTTCTTAGTGGGCTAACTTGTAGAATTGTTTTAAATTACGTTTTTTAGGGGGTCTTACCAAGCACTACAAGTAATTCAGATTTTACATTTTTAAACTTCTTATTCTGTCCTTCAGTGACCCTTCCATTTTTCTATTAGTTTTTAAACAAATAATGCAGGATACCAACAACTGCAAGATGTGCAAATGTGAAAGGTGAGCCATGAGTAAATAAAAATAGATGGCAACTTTCCTGACCAGCTTCCAAGGAGACAAGAATTAATATCATAGCTCACACTTAGAAGCAGTCATTCACCTCACTTGCTTAGTATGCCACAAGAACAATCACAGGTTTCACCCCAATCACCATCACGTAGGGGATTTGTGCTTCACTTTAAAGAATGGAATGCCTTGGTATTGCAGAATCACTGAACAAGTGTTGCATTGTGCCACTACTACAGTCCACCCCCTTTGAGACACCCTCCAGAGCTGTCTTAAGCATGATCTTTTTTTCCCACCACTGCCACTTAAGAATATGAAAGGTCTCTGCACCTGAGAGAACATGAATTATTTAAACTGAGCTTTGAATATAATGAAAAACTTGCCTGCTAGAAATCTCTGTTGCCAAAAATTATTGAAAGGGTAATCTCTGAAAGGAATAAACATGGCATGTCCTAGAATGGGCATGCTAGAAGGAATGCCTCATTCATTTGGCTCTGACTTTGAAGGAAGCCAGGGGCAGTGCTCACCCATTGCAGCTCTTCATTCTCTCCTATTTCTACCTGAAAGAGAACTACTCTCAGACACTTCCAGCTCCCTTGGTAGGAGGGGAAGGGAATGGCTTGGCAGTGCCCTCACTGAATGAGTAGTACCAGATCAGGTCTGTTCTCTGGCTTCTTAAGAGAAGTGTTTTGGTCTAAGTCCTTTTCTGATTTAGGGTATCAGAGAACCAGATACATTCTCTATAGTCAGAACCTATCTACAGGACCCTACCCCACACAACTCAAAGGAAAAGCCCACCCTACCCCAGACAAGTAGGAGGTAGAAAGACGAATCATCCTATTCAAGAAGATAAACAGCACAACACAAACATAGACCAAAAACAAAAAACCACAACCAAACAACAAAAACCCAAAAAAAGACCTCAAAACCAAAACAAAATCCCAAACCCAACCCTAAACCGAAGTAATTTCACAAGTATGAGGATGGTGTTTGCGAGTCAATGGAAAGCTTTATACACACTTCCCAGTTTTACAGGTGCTCCAGGCTTAGCTGAATGCTTGCTGTCAAGCCAACTGTGCCAAGCAATGCTTCCTTCACCTGCCCATCACCCAGTGCTGTGAAAGAGTGTCAGTCCTTAAGGAAATGACCACACTCTTTCTGCTATTGATACAAGATGACCCCATCATACTTAGAATGATTGGGAGAAAGTATTCTGCAGGTTACATGTAAGAAGCTACCCAGTAGGGTTGCAGCATATTGTGTGTGTTAAAGGCACCATATGTTGAAGACACACTTTAAGGCACATCAGCTGGGAAAAATAATCATAGATACCAGGAGAAAAAGAAAAAAAAGTAATTTTTTTAGAAATAAGTTCTCAGATGCTAGTATTTACAAGTCAGGTTTTGGTTTTTTTCTTTTCAAAAGGGTGTATCTTTAGTCCTTGGTATTTAATATGAAATTTTGTACAAGATTCCTAGGAATTACAAACACTTGGACTGTCACGAACAAAACCCTTTGGATTTAGTTTAGTCTAGGTACAGGATAAAGCAGGTAGGATTAGCTTTAAAGGGATGGGTAAGACGCAAACACTGTTGGCCTATCAATGCAGGGAAATAAAATGCAATCATTTGTTAGTTTGTAAGTGCAGGGGAAAAGAACATAAGTAGATGAACCTGGAAATAATGGAAAATTGAAATGGAGAATAATGGCAATAAAGCAAAGATTAGAAAATGTTCCCTCTGGCAATTTAGCTGTTTTGGAAACAGCAGGATTCCTGGTGGGAGTGTTTGTTCTTTATTCCTTGGTTTTAGTCAGATATATATTGGCATATATGTTGCTTTTATTACTCTGAAACTTGCTGCACTATTTCAAGTGCAGTGTGATATTTTTCCTAAAGTTTCCTATTTCTTAAGAAAAGATTTTAAAGCTCTTGTGTAATCATTGAAATTATGTTCTATACATAAATATTGATATATTCTTTTTTACTCAAAGTGCCAAAGGCTACTGTTTTTAATAATGGCTTATCAAATTATATTACGTTAGAGAGCAGAAATGTAATAATATATACATTGGAACTCAGACCTCTGCATGTATATTTGATAAGGAGCCTTTTGTAAAATTACTCTTTGTTTACATTCCACTGGTACCTTAATTTAAAATTAATCAAATAAATTGACAGGTGACATCTTCTTAGTGTTCTGATTTTCTTACTTGCTAACAGGCACGAATTTCTTTGTTAGGCTGTGCTTTACTGAGAAAAGAAAATACTTAAAAATAAAATATGTTTTTAAATGAGAATTCTCTATATAAAGTATTGTGTTTAATAAAATGTTATGCCATGTTTTCAAATGGAAAATAATTTGTAAATTGCTATAAATGTATTTTGTTAAATAAGTACAGATCAATGCTACTGTGTGAGTTTATTGTGCTAACATCATGAAATAAAGATAAAATTCCTCATTGATGTTTGATTATCTCTGTGGTGAAGCCAAGTCTCATTCCCCCCAAATTATTTTTCAATATTAGGTATCTCATGATGTGTAAAAGTGGTCATCAGTGAGAAACCTTGAGACCTTGCACAGTGGCAAGAATTTATAAGGAATAGTGTCCAAACTTGTCTCTAACCAAAAAACATTTCACAAAAAAACCCAAGTGAATTGGGAACTTCAAGCCTTGTGAGGATGTGCCTGTTCAATCACTCTGTAGCACCAGCTGCATTGCTACACCCCTAATGCCCCTGAACCACCTTGCTAGTATTGGGTAGAGCTGCCAGACATGGTGAGGGCAGCCTTGGATTTGTGAATGAGAACAGGGCAGATGTCAGAGGCAAACCTGAGAGAACAGGCTCTCCCCAGGGGAAGAAGTTAGGATGCAAGAGTCAGCAGGTGTCATACACCCTTTGCTGGCAACAGTGAAAAACATTATGTGTAACAGCACAGTGTCAGAAGCAGTCCTAGCTAGAAGCCACACAAGACAGTGTGGTAAGCAAACAGCAAAGACTGTCTCCAGGCCTGTCTGAGACACCCTGAAATGGCAACGGCAGGGCCCAGGTGCCTGGGATGGAAGACACAGCTGTAGCTAGGGCATGCACTGACACTGCCAATGGCATAATAAAGAGTGCAGGGAGTAGCAGAGCCCCTGCAATGCATGGCAGGACAGCAAACCGAGCAGCTTTCCCAAGTGAGCCTAGGCCTTTGTGCAGGCTGCCCCTTTGTACATTGTGGCCCTGGAGCAGGTAACCTGCCGTGGCTGGGTGGCACCGGGCCGCTGCTGTCGCTGCTGACTGCAGCCACAATGACACACGTGCCGTGCTCCCAGCCAAGGCACGCGGGGTGGGCTGACATTGCCTCAAGCTGTGTGGTGCAAATCTGGGCCACTCGGCAATCCCTGTCCCTTGAACTTCATGACAATTTAAGATGGGAACCTTCAGGCAAAATAGAATCAAAAACCAGTATGTTGTCTGAAAGAAAGGGAAGTGTCTGTACAGTTGTGATCCTGTTCCCTCTGTGGTGACAGAAGGTACTTTCTTCTTGTGGCTGGAGCTGAAGACTGTCCTGACGCCGCACATGAGAAGCTGGTTTCAGGAGAAGCCTCTCCTTTGGCCAGCAGCAGAAGCTGCTGTGGCAGTGCATTTTCTGCCTTGAGAGAGGCTGTGTGAAGCATAAGGGGTGTGGCCCAAGGTTATGGTGTCCCACCCTCTGGGACGTGTGTTGGGAGCCTGGGAAAGCTACAGACGGTGATGTCCCGGGTATGGCTCAGAGAGACTCTGTGAAGGATGCAAGAGAGTAAAACAGACTAGGGTAGGATTCTGCTGAAAGCTGACATCTAATGCAAATCTGATTACTTCTCCTCTGGGAATGGCCCCTTCCATGGATAGCAAAGGGGCCTAGACAATTAGTTCAAACACTTTAAAAGGCACATCTTAAGCATCTGAATTTAGACTAAAAACAAAGTTCCCCTCTGAAGGCTATCTTTTATGTAGAGATTAAATTATAAAACTTCATCTAAGATGAGAAAGTACCTCTACTGACAAACCTTGTCATATTGTCTTAGACTATTTTGGCTACAGCAACAGTGTCACTAAATTTAGAGAGCTCACTGTGATCCAGACTGATGACTAGATGTGATCATGCAAAGGGATTTTCAAAGGTATGATTGATTAAACTGAAACTTAAATCTATTTTGTGCTGGATTTTGTAAGATCTTCAGAGGCCTTGATATAAGAAGTCACATAAGACAACACTGTACCAGAATCAGTTTGGTATAGATTTATGAAGACCTTTTGTGTGATGGATCAGTGCACACCTAATTTGGCAGGAACATTTTAAAGGCATTAGAACCCTTGTTCATAAAGTCACAAATAAAATCTTTTCACAAACCTCACAGAACAGAATATATCAAACATGGGATAAAACTTCCAAGTGTCTCCATACTCCACATTGAAAATGAAAGTGAGGGAACTCTAGCTGCATACATGTGCATATACACACACACAGCACGAAGTTAACATGTTCAAGCCAGGGTTTAGAAGGAGAATGCTAAACCTACAATTTAAATCAAGGAACAAAATGTGGCAAAACTGCAAATACTCTCTCTAAAATTTTTCTGCTTTGCCTGCAGTAATCTCTTCAGGCATTCCAAATATTATTTAATTATACCTCCCATATATGAAACCCGTGATTTTGCCATAAAGGATAATACCAATCTTCACATTCAATGGCTTTATCAGCACAGTCCTGCTTTAAAAAAAAAAAAAAAAAGCTAAGAACTTATCCAGAACTAAAGCAAGTCTGCTCAATCCTAGAAAGCACTTCTCATGTTTGAGGAAAAAAAAGAAACAAAAATTATCCCCCCTCCAAACCTCTCCCTACCTTCAAAGTTCAGGTGCCACTCAGCGTTTTCCTACTCTATTACTTTTCCGGTGCTGCTCAGAAAGAAATGGGAGTCATGGGGATTTGTGGATATGTCAAGTCTCTGCAGCTACTAAAAGATGCATAAGAAAAAGCTCTGTTCTCTCATCAAATCATTCAGAGGAGATTGGAGCATATCTGAGTGCAATGTGATCCTGTTTCTGCTCCTGCTTCAAACTGAGTTTGTGGATTACGATGTCTGTTCCTACCCTGTGCCGGGGCCAGAAGACTAGCTCTGCCAACTGAATAACATCACACAACTGGGACCAATAGCTTTGCTTATTTTTACCTCTAAACTATATGACTGTGCTTTGTAAACAATACCCATATTTGAATTTTCTCTAAAACTAGCTATAATGGTTTTTCCAATTACTACAGGCTAGGTTTATCAAAGTTCTCAGCATGCAGTTTTTTGAGTGTGTTCTGTCATGTACATGTTGATGAGATATTCTTTGCCTGAGCTACATAACTGATCCTGTGGGCCAGTCACCCTGAAATTTGTTTGCTTTAGTCAAGGAGAGGTGTGGATACTTAGTGCAGTCCAGTCACTTTTTTCATAGAGCATCAGCAGGGGCTGAAAACTTATGGATGGTATCAGTTGCAGTCTCCTCTGATATTTCTTGTCTTCCTGTAGCATTTAAGACAATTATCCTTGTTCTTTTAAGAGAGGAGAGTTTTCACAGAAGTGATTCCACCATCCTTTATCTCCCAACACTGATTATGCACCAGCCTGGCATGGAATAGTTGTGGGCTTTGGCCACCTCTAGGTTTTGGTTTCCTGAGAACTACTATGGGTATGATGACAAACCAATGCCATGGTTACTACCAGAGAATGAGCAGAAAAACTGAAGAGAAGCATGCAGTTTAAATGATCAGGACAGCTTCATATAGCACATTCTGGTTGGTAAAACAAAACAAATGTGCTGTGAGCTCTGTATACCTAACAGATTGCAGACTTGTCTAACCTGCTAAACCAAGGCAGTTCATGGAAAGAGGTTTTTTAAAACACTTACATTTTTAATGAGATTTATGAAAGAGTTCTTCATTCACTAACTTATTTTATGATGCAAGTGGAAGAATTCAGATATAAGTTAAAAAGCCCCAAAACTTATACCTTACCCAAGAAAAGAAAGTGGGTCAGGAATAAGTTGAAGGTGCTTTACAAAATGGAAGATTAAGCAGCACTGAAAGAACAAAATCATAATTTTTAAATTTGCATGTGATTTTTATCAAGCAGAGTAGACAGCTAATTAGTACAATCAGTGCTTTCTTAATTCCTCTTCAGTTATTCATCAAATAAATCAAGAGTGGGTCACTGTAAAACAATTAATTTCCTTCATACTTAAGATACAAAATGTGCCTAGTTTACAAAGCCCTGAGCTCTTGTCATTGAGAAGGGTCAGGGGAGAAACCCTGGTGAGAAAGGAGCTGGTGAGAGTGTATCTGAATCTGTGAAGTGATACAGAAGCTACATGGATACTTTATGATATTCAAGATCAAAATTTTTGAATATTATAACAAGAGTAGCTAATCTAGCACTGGAGGTGCAACTAGCACAACAAAAATACTTCAGAACCTGGCAAGGAACATATTACCAGTCAAACTCACTGAGTGGATTTGTAGCAAGGAAGGTGAGTTGGACCATATCAGTTGTATGCCACTATGCCATGTTAGACTGTACAAACAGTCTGTTGTTATAAAGGAAAACACATAGAGAGACACAGCAAGAGGTCTGCTGCCATAGAAACAGATGTAGCTGCTAGATATGCTGCATCATTGCTACACTGAGGAAAAACCATGGATCAGCAGTATACCACAGACTGCATCTAACTTGCTTTGTTCAATCTGAATTTAAAATCCAAAACAGATAAATGATGATCAGTTATTATTTATAATATAATGCAGCTGCACCATCTTAGCATACTTTCTAACAGGACAATAACTAGTGGAAAACGAGATGAAAAACTAAAAAAATAAGGATTAAGTATCATTCAGAAGCTTTGATCTGATGTTCAGAGTGCTTTACATTCTCAGAAAAATGAAAAAAGCCATAGTACCCGATCATTCATTTCTTATCCAGACATTACTCCTACAGCAAAGAGTGCTTTACTTTTGCAGGTTTTGTTCCTATTTGCTAGGAAATGAAACTGAAATTCCATCTTTCTAATGCAAGGCCATCTGTCCTATTCCAGTTGATGGTACTTTCTCGTACATAAGGAATCCATCTGCCAGGATCATACACTACAACAGTGACCATTTCATCTTCTATTATACCCAATCTTGTTCCAGCCTTGTAGAGACTTACTAGTCTCTTTCACCTACAGTGCAACTGCTTTATGTGGAATCAATTAAAATTTTAAACAAATGAAAAGAAGCCTGTCTAAATCACTGCAGAAACAGGATTTAAAAGTTTACTTTTAGAAAAAATTATGACAACAGCTCAAGGCTGAAATGGTATTTCTCTGTAGTCAGTATCTCATTATTCATAATTCTCTAGTAACATGCAAATGCTTTTTTTTTATTTCTGCTTTTAAATTATGGCAACATGGAGCTTTGGATTATCTGGAGAGAGTTTAGCACTGATATACAAGTGATATATTGAATTCTGATCCCACCTGATTCTCACTTCTTAAAAGATTGGACTACATAAAATAGTAGTATAATAAATTACAGGCAGAGATGTAATATCTGTTACGTGTATTATATTTAGGGCACAGGGATGACATTTGGTAGATGCTATAATCTCCTGCCACTGTATTAATCTTTACTGAGTGCTGTCAGTTCCTGGTAGAATTTTGATGTTATCACTTAAATAGGAAAAAAATTGTATGTTGAAAATTACTCAGTGTTTCTCTTTTCTGTGAGACAAAAATAAAGTGCTCCATTCAAATGCACTCCTACATGGTTTTCACTGCATAATGGTACTCTGTGGCAGCAGCTTGCACAGTAATGCTGCTTTCTACTAAAAGGCATGAATTGACCTTATGTAAATTGCAGTAATTGTTTCCTGCATTAATGAAAAGATCCTTCATTTTTCCAGAAGAGGAAATTCAATTGAATTAAGATGCTATTAATCCAGAAGTTCAGATATTTTCAATATTTACACATTTCTGGTACTAATACCATAGAACAACCTATGCAAGCAGAAGCTTCTGGATATGAACATCACAGATGTATCACTTAAGCATAAAAGTGTTGAAAGTACTTTGTGTCTTTTTAGCATATACTTTCCAAATACATATTTTTAGATGTTTTGCTGAGCATCTAGTTGATTATACTGTCTCTTCACTAAACACAACATTTAAATCTATGTCTTCTACTCCCAAGTGCCTGAAAGGAGTCTTAAGAAAAAAAACTTCCATTCAGGTTGGCCTTGTTTTTACTCCTTGAGAGTGCTTGGTATATATCAGAGTAATCAGTGCTTATTAAGAAGGTGAGACAAAAGGACAGAAGATTTGTATATTGTATGCTGTGTCTTTTCAAACTGTGATATACATCACCTTAAAAAAAATTTTAAAACCTCATGGTTATCGGGACAGTGAAGAGTCAGTTACAATAAACAAGATCCTTTACCTATCATAGTGAATGTTAAAATTTTCTGGAACTCTGTATGTTAGCTAACATAATCACTCAGTTTTTCAGTATCTGAAATCCACTGGAACCAAATCAATCTTGAGGAAAAGTAGACTGTCAAGATTAAATAACCTTGTATATTTGAAAACTAGCAGGAAATCTTCTAGCTTTTGCTACAACTTACAGCTACCTGCACAGGTAAGCAGTCATAATGTCAAAATATGGGACACACATGGACACATATATGATTGAGGGGTGGATTAAATTAATTTCTAAACAATTTTAAAAAATAGAATAGCACATTCCCTTGAAATTGCCAGAATTACTTGATAACTGCCAGTAAGAAACCCGTTGCACTATCCTTAGTATGACTGTGTAGAACGTGGATTCGAACAGGCTGAGTGCAGCTCTGGCTGTCCTTGGTCCAGCATAAGTAGCCTGTGTGAGGCTTTGGAAATTGTTAGCAGTAAGGGCCTGGGAAATTATAAACCTGGAGTAGTAGTAGCAGGGTCAGTGATTCACCAGCATGGACATGAACATGGACAGAATATGAACAAGAGGGGAAGACAATGAGGTATGGAAATCTTTGCTGTCTCCAGTTTCTTCCATTCTCCTTTAATGCTCTTAGAAAAGTGGAAATCCAGGTATTTTTAGATTTTATATGATCTCTTACTCCTCAAGTTCTAGTACCCTCCCGTCTCTTCTCACAAAAACTACAGCTCCATACAATAGGCTGTGTTTACCCACTTCATCCTTTTTACCACATTACTTTTCTCTTTCCTTAGATTGTGTGTGTCCCAGGAAGTACAATCTCTTCCTGTTTGCCATTGCACAGTGAGAAAGATCATGACAGCAAGCTGTATAGATGGCCAAAATATGTATAGTCAAAGGTGACCCCAGAGGCTAATCCTGCCAGATGTTCATGTGCTTGCAGCCAGGACTCCAGGGAGTACTGCCTCACCCAACACAAACTGCTATACCACAGCCCATGCAGACACTCTTGGGTCCTGCTGTATTGCCAGGCTGAATCACCAGCAGCATTGTGCCCCTTTGTCTACAGAAACAGAAGCTGACTGACAAACACTTCTAGAAGGCTGATACTTCTTCAAGGTACCTATTTTAATTGCTCTTCATTCCTTCTCTCCCTTCTAAGAAAGAGCAAAAAGATTCTACAGGAACAAAGTGCAAATAATGTGCAGTACCATCACATTTCACTTTCAAACCAGGAGTGTCTTCCAAAACAGATCAAATAATCAGCGCTAACAAAACCACCAAATCAAGCAGTAGCTAATTATTAACCCACACCAACTAACAAAAGCAGCAGCATTTCATCTCTCCCCTTAGCATAAAAATTCAAAACTGTGAAATGAGAAATGTTCTAGCTGGAACCTCGTAAATGTCCTAACCCCACCTCTCACCAATCTGTCTTTCCTGCCTATCAAATCCAACTGACTGACAGGCAATTTGTATGAGCCTTTGTACTATGTAACCTCCAGTAATTCCTTCTTTAAAAAGCCTTTCACTCCTGCTCACTGCAGGAGGTGAAAAATTGTGCCTGTGTGAAGTAAACAAGCAAATTTGGCAGAAACTAACCCATCAACTCCCATTAGCAATACTCTTAGGTATGGCTATAGGCCAAGGGCCATAAGTGGTGACTTTGTCATTGTTTCACTTCATCTCTCAAGAGATAGTGATGAGATCTTATTGGCCCAATTAAGATCTAAGTCCCATCAGACTATTTTAGATCAGATTAAGTTGAGATTGTTTGGACAGATGAAGATACAAAGCTAAAAAATACTGAGAATGACACACTTTCTGACATGAATTGGTCATTTCTTCAAGGAAGAGGAAGTATTGTTTCTCTCTCCCCTTTTCCCTAGCAACCACGAAAATTTTGGGTTCTTTTTCATTTATAGAAGAGCCCTGATTTCAGGATTGCCAGAAAATAGAAGCATCTGCTTGTAACCAAGGCATCTTCTGAATAGCACAGGACCTACAGTTAAAACCCTAAGAGCTTTTTAGACCTTATGTCTTATTATAGCAATTATTTCAGATAAAAGGAAATTACAAAGCCTGAGGTATGGGAAGGCTTTCATCACACCATGGAGTGCTCATATTATAATCCATCCCCAGGAGAGAACTTGCTTGACAAATACTATAAATGGAAGCCTCTATAAGAGGATTAATAATTATTGATCTGCTGGTAAATTCTGACAGATCATCTTTTCTATGCAGCTTGAGTGAAAGACATAATCAGAAAGTCCTTGATCTGTTAATGGGCTAATAGCACTCTAAATCCGAACTACCTTGAAAAACACTGAAAGTTTTAAAATGTTATTTTACATTTTTCCCTTTTTCAGTGAAGTAGTATCAATGAACTCTATGCATCATATTGATACTGTACTGAGGGTGTTGTAGTTTTTGGTATGGTTTTTACAATTTTTCACTCAATTAATGTTTAGCAGAATTATTTTCATTCCCACTAAGTTCAGCATAAGTTCTCAAGCAGTGCTTTTGGTCAGGGTGGTTGGCCAATGTCTCAAATAGGCCAAAATGAATAAACATTAGTTACTTAAATGAATATATAAAATTTCTTACCAACTGCTACATTTGTTCTTTAAGTCAGAGTCATTGTGGGAATTTCAAACGGACAAGCAGCTTTCCCTAGTGAAGAGAAAAGGAAAAAAAATCTGCAACCTTCAGCTATAATCCCATTATGCAATCATAGCTGGAGACTCCAAACCAAGAGTGTCAGCTAGTCACATTCCTAACAGAGATGGAAGAAATTTCTAGGCAAGGCACTCATGTGACTATACAAGTAGAAGTCATTAAATAGAACTTAGAAATGGAAACAGATACAATCTCCACAGCCTCTTTACTTCTGTCCAGACAATTTGCCAGGAGAGGAGGTGACTAGTGCTGAAGAGGAATGAGAGAAGTATTCCTCCTTTTCTGCCAGACCAATTATTGTATAATCACTGTGCTGCTGGGAGTTTGGGGCCTGCTGTGGTAGTAGATCTGAAAAATAGGAATAACACACCTCTAGTGCACAAAAGGATAATGGTTTTCAAAAGATTCAAAAATGCATGAATGTCTAACAACTTGTATCCTGAAAATCTTCCACTGAATCCATGGGGGGAGGTAGCTGCAAAGTAAAAATGTTAACCATGTAAGATGGTCACATTTTTAAAGATGTTTATAGATATTTTGTGGAACAGATTAGGGTTTGGGGTTTTTACCATTTTTGCCATGAAATGAAACATATAAAATAAAATTTAAATGAACCCTCCATCACAGATCTCTGAAGCATAATGATGCTAAAAATAAAACGTTACCAGGGAAACAGAATGGAACTGAAATTAGCAATAGGGCCTGATCTAAAGCCACTGAAATAAAATGAGAACAGGATCAAACTACACTGAAGAAAATAAATCAAAAATAAAAAAGTCCTTCAACTGCAAAAGCTTTATTCTGTTAGTACCTCTGGTTATAAACCACAACTAAAATAAGAATCCTAGTATGGCTTTTTTCAGCTGTCTGAATGTCCTCAGGGATGTGTGTTTGTGTGTGTGACCAAGACTCTCAATATCTACTGAGCACCAATAGACTACAAGGGGTCCCCAGCCTGCACTGCACTTATTTCTCCCTCAGCATAAGAGCCCGTAAGTTGAGTCAGTTTTACATAACTAAAATTTCATCTGTTGTATCAGTTATGTTGGCAACTCTTCCCTCTGATGTTTTTAAACTCCTTCTAGAGAAAGTTAAAAGGTGGGAAATTATTCAAGATACATTTCATTAAGAGTCTAGATACTCTAATTTCAGCATACAGACACACACATTCATAAGGAGCAGAGTCACCTACCACAAAGTTAAAAACCTTAAAACTTCTCTATTTCTGCAAATGTTAGCCTACTGCTATAAAATGGCCAAATAGTTATTTTCAGAGAGAAGAAATTACTTCAGGACTAAATTATTTACAGAGAAGTAAGGCTCCAGACTTGACATCTCCATCCTACATTTGTTAATTTTATCACCAATCTGAAGCTTATTTCCTCACTTCACCCACAACTTCACTGTGGTATTGGTATCATACATCTCTGCCACAATATCCGTTCCTACTCAAGTGATGGCAGGAAGGCTCCCCTGTTTGTGTTATTGCCCCTCAACTAAAGAAATCTTAATGCTTACATACTCCTTCAAAAGACCAGAAGATTAATTCTCACCAAAGAAACTACCTGGCAGCTGAGCATTATTTTCTCTAAAATATTATTGTTTTTTAATGAAATGGGACAGTCTCACAATATCGGTGATAATCAGTAATTTTTAATGGCTATTCATTTTACTCATTTTTGGTTCTTGGTTCAGATTTCTATTTCCAACCCAAAGACAGCTCAATATTATTGGTAGTATTAATCATTTGTTCAGAGATGTCATTGTGAGCTAAAACTTTTCAAGTTGATGCCTCAGGGTTCATAAACAAATTTGCAAACTCAAGGGTGGATACTTGACTGCAGAAAATTACAATGACACACAGTTCACACTTAGGGAAAAAAATGTATATACGTATAAATGGTGATTTTACAGGTATTTATAGTCTATCTACATCAAATGAAGTTATTAAACATTATCAGCCCATTTTCCCTTTCATACTTTCAACTTATTGCAGGTGACTGCAGGGCATTTCCTTTGAGTGGTAACTCCCATCTGTATACCCTGGTCCAACACATAGAAGGGGCTTAGATTACTTTTACTAATGTAAAGACCTTCCCCACAACAATGCATATTTAAGATGGTAAAACCTATAGCCCCTTAAAGTCTTTTAAGAATACTGTAAGCCTACCTCCTCATTAGCTTATTGTTGCTAATTGCAATGCAAACTTTTATTTTTACTTGCTGTTAAGAACACTGGCTTTTCATTAAATAATGCTATTGATCAAAGTTTGAGGACCTGGCCTAGATGCAACCCCTCTAAGAACAGGTCATAGAAGAAGAGCACATGAGACTGGGCTCCCAGTGGGGAGAAGGAAATATGTAATGACTTTTTTGGGGAAATACAAGCAGTTCCACCTGGCTCGGGTTCATTCTGTAGAATCAGGCAGAGTAGCAGGTGATCTGCCTCAAATTCATAAACTTAGCCTTTAATTTTCAAGGGCATACAAGGATCTGCATTTGAAAGCAGTCATCTGATGTTTAGCTTCCTGACACCACTGTAAGTGGCTGTGTTATATAAAAAACCTCAGAGAGATATAACTTGGTGATATCCAATGTTTAGCTTTTTCCGACAGAGATATACCTGTATAAACAATAAACTTATTATTGCAAGTGGGATCACAGCAACTGAAACAAAGTCTTTCATTGACTCATTTAGACTGGAAAGGACCTATAAGGTTGAGTCCAACCACTAACCCCTCACTGCCAAGGCCACTGCTAAACCATGTCCATAAGTGCCACATCTACACACCTTTTAAATATGTCCAGGGATATACACAGCCACTTCCCTGGGCAGTGATTTCCAAGCTTGACAACCCTTTTGGTGAAGAAATTTATCCAAATATCAAATATAAACCTCCTCTGGTGCAATTTGAGACCATTTCCTCCCATCCTATCACTTGTTACTTGGGAGAAATGACTGACACCCACCCATCTCCATTCAGGTACTTGTAGAGAGCAGTAAGGTCTCCCATAAACCTCCTTTTTCTCCAGCCTGAACTACTGCAATTCATCAGGCTTGTGCTCCAGACCGTTCCCCAGCCCTGCTGTCCTTCTGTGGATACTCTCCAGCACCTAAATTACTTTCTTGAAATGATGGGCCCAAAACTGGACACAACACTCGAGGTGTGGCCTCACCAGTACCACTTACAGGGGACAATCATTGCTCTGGTTCTGCAGGCCACAGTATTTGTGATACAAGCCAGGATGCCACTGGCCTTCTTGGCCACCTGGGCACACTGCCAGCTGTTGTTACAGAGACTTCTAGTCCCATGATGCTCCCACATCTGGTGCCCAGACTGGACAGATGAACAACATACGTCATCACACTACTTTTCTTTTAAGTGATTTCTGTCCTTTTTGTTACATGCTGAACCCAAGTAAATAGTGGCCTTGATGGCAGACACCAAGGTCTGTCATCATCACAAGGAAAGTTAATATGTCATCTTCATGTCAAGGCAATATTAAGAAAGAAAATGCACACCTCTTTTTTTGATGTTATTTGACATGTAAATGAGTATAGCGGTGACACTTTTATGTTTTATTTATAAGACATAAAGCAGAATTAATCTTGAGGGTTATTCTGAAGTATTCAAACAGCATTTTGTTGAAGTAGGCAGTCTACTATCATGTTATAGAGCACAAAATAGCAACATCTACCTTAAAATGTTCACTTGGAATAGCATCAGGATTCAAAATAGCAAACTTCTGGCTCGAGTGATTCCATTAACAGCTCACTTGTCACTTCAGTATGAACTGAGTTAATTTCTCTTGTAAAAACTTCTTTTTAGGAAAACAAAAGGTCAGAGAAGAAGAATTGAGTCAAAATATATACATTCCCAATTGTAGTTAAGCATTTATATGTTTTCTACTTTTATTTTTACTCATTTATTGTTATTTTTATATATTATTTTATGTATTCAATCTCCGTTATTGCAAACCTGAACTCAGTCTAAATGATGTGCAAGCATCTTGCAGACTTTTACTACCCTAAATGCAAGAGCAGCTGCTGAATATGTCAACAAAGCCAAATGGAAGCAGCTGTCTAGATTCCACTCCTGGAGAAGGCTACTGGAAAGGCGGCTTATCAGAAAAAAAGAGAAAATACCATGATACCCAGCTTTTATTCTCTGAATGATTTTTTTAAATCCTACACTGCAGTACAGTGGAAAAAGAAGGCTTACTGAATATGGGGTTTCAGAGTATCATCATGGAGAATAGCTTTGGTTGGCATGGGGCCTTGGGAAAAAATGGCGGGCTGCATCTGGCAGGGGCGAGGCAAAGAACAAGAGGCAAGACAAAGACTAGGATAGTTAATGGGAGATTGGGCAAGGAGATTGTAATCTGTAGTCATTGGAGATGTAAAACATGTAACCCTAGAAGCTGAAGTTGGTAGCTGCTGAACTGTTGGTTTGTAGCAGTATATAAAGATGTGCCTTGTACAATAAAATTTGGCTTTGCCTGCACCCGGCGAAGTCCACGTTCAATCACCGACAAATAGTGCTCCATGTGAGGACCTTATTATACGCCTAACTGCGTGTCCGTTGGTGAGCCACGTGGAACTTGAAGTGCTGCTGAGAGAAGCAGAAAAGCTGGCCAGTGATCAATCCCTGTAGTTGTGGATAAGCCACGGGGGACATGGAGGCTGGACAGTCCTCATCAGACAGCCATGTTTTCAAACTTGTGTCTCGTTTACTTGAAAAACATGGAAAGTCCGTGCCTCCCCAGTCCCTTAAAATTATGCTGCGTTGGGCGGCTTCCAAAGTGCCCGCACTAAACCCGAGCACTGCCTTTTCGTCAGAGGTGTGGGATGAGGTGGGAGATACATTATGGGATCACACTACAAGGGGAGATGAGGCGGCCGCTCAAATGCTGCCTGCCAGGAGGGCAATAATGGAGGCTATTAAAGCGCAGGAAAAGACTAACAAAGAGAAAGCTGCTTCTGAAAGTGGTTCCCCTTCCATGGAGGGGGCAGCAGCTGATGCTGCACTTTCTCCCACTGCCCCTGTACCTTCCGCTCCCGTGTGTCCTGATCCCTCTAACCTGCCTGCTATGAAGGTCACTCTTAAACCACCTCATGCGTTGTTGGTAGATTCGGAAGATTATCCCAGACCTATTTGCCCTACTCAGGAGCCCGATTTGTTTCCTCCAAATCCCCATGATCATTGGGCTAACCTTACACAGGAGGCATTGAAGGAAGGACTTTTTGACATAGCCAAAAAAATAGTTGTGCCTGTCATATATCGTCAAGGGCAGGGTCCAACCTGGGAATCGATTCCTTGGTCTGTCATTAAAGAACTGCACCGTACTGTTACAGAACATGGCATTCATTCACTGTTTTTTGTGAGCATGGTCACTTCTGGTTTTTTTTCCTATGTGCTTACTCCCCATGACCTGAAATCTTTGTCACAAATGCCATTAACACCTACTCAATACACTGTTTGGGAGACAGAATGGCATAAAGGGCTGGATAGGCTCTTGCTTACCTCTGTAGGCAACTATAACCAACAAATAGCTGTCCTGACTATAGATCACCTTATGGGCACTGGAGGTCATACGGATTCCCAGTGCCAAGCCCGAGTTATTCTGAAGGAAGCATTAGAGGGGATCCAAGATGCCACTCACCAAGCCCTCCTAAGAATCCCTAATGACCAAAGACCTGAAAAGGCTTTTACTACTATTTTTCAAGAATCCAGACACACTTACATGCAATTCATAGACCTCTTAAAGCAGGCATTAGAACAAATTTATCACCTTGAGGCGTGGAATATTTTGCTAATGAAGCTGGCTGTGGAAAACACTAATACTGACTGTAAAATACTTCTTAAATCGCTCCCTATCCCTAATCCCACTTTGGTGGAAATGACTGAAGCTTGCAATCACATTGGACTGATTGAGTATAAATACGAAAATATGGCAGCTGCATTTGCAGCTATGAAAGGTCCATCTGACAAGGCGATAGTGTGCTACGGTTGTGGTCAGCCAGGACATTTAAAGAAGGATTGTTTTCAAACTAAGGGAAATTCCACTAAACCCTCTATGGCTCCTGGCATATGTCCTCAGTAATGAAAAGGAAGGCATTTTGCCAACCAGTGCTGCTCGAAATATGATTATGAAGGAAAACCACTGTCGGGAAATGGGTCACAGAGTGCAGGACAGCACCATGCAATGACACAAGTACCCCCATCTCCCATACAAGTGAATCTTGAAGTGATTCCTCAACACCAGCTTCAGCCTTACACCCAGCTACAGCAGGCAGCACCAGGGTAGACCTGGTCACCTGCACAACAGTAACCCTTTTAGGTCCCTCAGTGCATTTGTTATCAACTGGGACATTTGGACTGCTAGGGGGAGGTTGCAGTGCATTGTTGCTAGGGAGATCTTCTGTTATCCTTTCTGGTCTTTTTGTCCTCCCTGGAGTCATTGATTCTGATTTTACAGGGGAAATCAAAATTATGGCGTGGACGCCTGTCATAGGTTAGCAAGCATAGTCCCGGAAGGGATATCCTTGCTAAGGGGTGCTTACAGCTTCCTCTGGGACCTGACAGAACCTATCAGCTGGCCAGTTTGAATATGGACAATTCTTTAAGCCACTTAAAGTTGTGACCGCCTCTGTGATCCACACTTAAGAATAGACAAACTCCCCCCCCAAGCTCTCTCTCGTTTCTGGCACTGGCACAGGTGGCTGCAGGCCCCGTGCAGGGGCCAGCAGGCCCGGCCAGGCCCTGCTTGGGCCAGGCCGGGCCGGGCCACGGCCAGCCTGGAGCCATGGGCCTGTTCCAGCCATGGAACCCCCCCCCACTGCCTTGCTGTGGGCGGCCAGAGAGGCTCGGAACCCCCCCCCTCCACTGCGGCCGAGATTCAGCAAAGCGGCACCTCTGTCCGGCAGAGGCCAGGTGACCAACAGCGATAAGCCACATTCCAGCTGCAAGGCCGAGGTGAGATTAACCCTTTTATTGCTGTGAAGAGCTGAAAACCTGAGGGAAGAGAGAGAGAGGAGATGCTTAAAGCTGAAAGTCTGTTGTGAAGCTATGATATATCAGAGTATCCCGTTGTAATTTCATGAAGATATGGGGGGTGGAGTGTTCAACTCATAAGCAATAAGCAGATGCTGATGCAGCTGTAATTTCATGAGAAGTTTGGACAGAGAGATGAACCAGATGAACCAGATGAGGACTTTTGCTCCAAATGGAAAAGGAGAAAACCTCAGTTCCTAGAGATGCTTCCAGAGATAGTCTTAATGATGAAGATGAGGAAGACCCTTTGCTCCCAGGGAAGGAGAAGGGCCTCTGTTTTTTTTCCTGAACAGCTCAACCTTAAAACTGTACCCCAAAAAACTTCAAGAGTGGACCCTCAAAAGCAGTTGCGGGAAAAGCTGCAAGTCGGGCGGGGGGGGGGAAGGGACTCACATTGCGAGCAGAGAGACTCCTCTTCCTAAATGGACTGAACAATATTTGGAAGTGGGTGGCTGTCTCGGTGTGATACTGTTTTCATAGCACGAGCAAAAAGAGACTTCTCTTTCTAAATGGACTGAACAAGGTTATTATGGAAGTGGTAAACAGACTGAACATCTTAGGGGTTGTCTTTTTACATTGTCAGTGGGAGAAGGGAGGAAGGTGGGGGGAGGAGGAAAGTTCTGAAGGTGGTATAAATTTTTTTTTTTCCTGTTCTTCTTTTAGGTCTGTTAATAAACTTCTTTATATTCTTTCAAGTTGGTGCCCGCTTTGCATTTCTCCTAATTCTTATCTCACAGAAGATAAACAGTAATGAGTATTTTAGACCAAACCACTACACTAAATTGGTGTTTCCGCCCGGTTACAAACCCAACCCGCGACAACGCCCTTTCCACCCTGCACTGTACCTGGAGGGTCCTGCATTGCTCAACTGCTTTTCTTTTCTGTGTCTCCTGCATTACCCTTGCAGGATTGCGACAGGGGGGAAGGGGGGGTTTGGCTCCATAGGAGCCCCAGAAATTTGGTGGACACAGCAGATATCAGAAAAGTAAACATATGATACAAATCATAGGTCCTGGTAACCGCATTGCTAACATCAAACCTTTTGTTTTGGCAGTTCCCATGGTGTTGTGGGGACAAGATCTCCTCTCTCAGCTCGGTCTGAGATTGCAATCTGATTTTTAACAAGGGCCATTGTGGCACACACAACCCTGCAATTGACATGGAAAACGACTAAAGCTATTTGGGTGGATCAATGGTCTCTGCCTGAAAAGAACCTGCATGAATTAGAAGAATTAGTAGAAGACCAATTACAAAAAAGGCATATTGTTCCCTCCACCAGTCCCTGGAATTCTCCTATTTTTGTAATACAAAACAAACAGGTAAGTGGCGCTTACTCCATGATTTGAGAAAAATTATTGATGCCATGGACAGCCAGGACTCCCTTCCCCCACAATGATACCATGAAATTGGACTTTGACAGCCATTGATTTAAAAGATTGTTTTTTCACTATTCCTTTGCATCCCTCTGATGCTCCTAAATTTGCCTTTTCGGTCCCTAGCACAAAAATGCAAGCCCCCTTAAAAAGATTTCACTGGGTAGTAGTACCCCAAGGGATGAAAAATAGCCCAACTATTTGTCAGCAATTTGTAGCACACATTTTGAGTACGTCAACAAGTACCGGATGTATTGATTTACCACTACATGGATAATCTTTTAATTGCAACTGAGAGCCCTCAAGTCATAGAGAAAGCCCTAGCCCTTACCACAGATGCTATAAACAAAGTGGGACTGTGTATAGCCCCAGAAAAAATTCAAAAGCAACCCCCTTGGCAATACTTGGGTTGGCGCATCAGGTCCCAGACCATTCATCCTCAAGCCTTGAAATTACAGTCAAAAATTTCTACACTTCATGATGCATAAAAATTATTAGGGACTATTAACTAGGTACATCCTCTATTAGGTATTCCAAATGCAGAACTTGCCCCTTTTTTTGCCTTGTTGAAAGGGGATCCTAATTTGTTATCACCCTGCACAGTGACACAAGAGGCCACTGAGGCCCTGCAGAAGGTCACTGATGCTTTGCAGAAAAGGCAGACATCTCGATATGCCCCAGAACTACCTTTTTGCCTAATCCTTTTGAATCCAGCAAAACAGCCATATGCCTTAATTTACCAATGGGATTCTTCTGCACCAGATCCTCTGCTAATTATTAAATGGGTCTTTTTACCACATCAGATGAAAAAAACTATTACCACACAACATGAAATGTTCACCCTATTGATTATCAGGGCACAGAACCGCCTTTTTGCTCTAGCAGGACAAGATTTTATGCAGATATGTTTGCCTGTGGTTTCACCTTACTTGCAGTGGTTGCTACAAAATTCAGATGCTTTACTAACGGCTTTATGTGATTTTACAGGTCAGCTTACTTCACATCCACATGCACACCGCTTGCTAACTGCTTCATTCAATTTATTAGCCGCACTGAAATGATCTGAAGTTCCTTTGCAAGCCTTGACGGTCTTTACCGATAGGTCAGGACTAACACACAAGTCTGTGCTTCTGTGGATGGACCCAGACACCCGTCAGTGGACATCAGATGTTGCTACTGTTTCAGGTTCCCCTAAAATTGCAGAACTGGCAGCTGTTGCGTATGCTTTTGAAAAGAGGGATACTCCCTTTAATCTTATCACCGATTCCTTTTATGTTGCAGGAATTGTTGAAAGAGCCAAACCCGAACCCGCAGTTTTGCAAGAGATTACTAACCCATTACTTTTTTCTTATCTACAGAAACTTGTTTTTCTTTTAGATAACCACAAAAATTCTTACTTTGTTATGTACGTTTGCTCACACGCGACTCTCCCAGGTTTTATTGTAGAAGGTAACCAACTTGCAGACCTTTTGACATTCCCAGTAGAAGTGTTACCTAATCAGTTTGCCCAAGCCAAATTAAGCCGCTCCTTTTTCCATCAAAATGCTGCTGCCTTGCGCTGATCCTTTTCACTTACATATCAACAAGCTAAAGATACTATTGCTGCATGCCCTGACTGCCAGTGCTATAATTTTACCCCTGGCTCGCATGGAATTAACCCTCGAGATTTGCAGAGCCTCCAGTTGTGGCAAACAGATGTTACACATTTTCCTGGATTTGGTTGCTGAAAATACATCCATTCTTCCATTGACACCTTTTCAGGAGCCCTATTTGCATCTTGTCATGCAAGGGAAGCATCAAAAGATGCTCAATGCCATTTCTTAGCTGCTTTTGCCTTTTTAGGTGTGCCACAAAAAGTTAAAACAGATAATGGCCCTGTGTACATTTCCCATTCTTTAGCTGCCTTTTTTGCCTCATGGAGAATACAGCATATCACAGGAATTCCTAACTCCCCCACAGGACAAGCCCTCATTGAATGAGCTCACAGTACACTGAAACGCTTATTGTGGCAACAGAGGGGGAATACCGGGCGCAACACTGCAAGATAGATTTCACAAAGCCTTATACATTTTTAATTTTTAAGTAGTTATTCAGATAGCAAAACTCCACCCATAATGCGGCATTTTGGACAAAGTGCAACAGCCACTGAAATTAAAGCCTCGGTCCTAGTAAAGGACTTGGAATCAAGCAAAGTACTTGGACCTTTCCCTCTTACTACATGGGGGAGAGGTTATGCTTGTATTTCCAAGATACAGGACCTAAGTGGATCCCTGCAAAGAACATTCACCCATACAGAGAGAAAGGACCAATGCCTTTTCAGCCAACCTAAGAGCAACCGACACAAGGACAACAAACGCAAAGGCATCAAAGAAGAACTTTGACCGCCCTGGAGTGATGGTTTCACCTCACCCGTCACGTTATACCCATGTAGACATAGTGTTTTTACAGGTTTTAATTGTTGAACAGAAAAGGAGGAGGTATGGGGATTCAGTGTCGCCATGGAGAATGGCTCTGGTTGGTGTGGGGCCTTGGGAAAAAATGGCGGGCTGCATCTGGCAGGGGCGAGACAAAGAGCAAGAGGCAAGACAAAGACTAGGATAGTTAATGGGAGATTGGGCAAGGAGATTGTAATCTGTAGTCGTTGGAGATGTAAAATATGTAACCCTAAAAGCTGAAGTTGGTAGCTGCTGAACTGTTGGTTTGTAGCAGTATATAAAGATGTGCCTTGTACAATAAAATTTGGCTTTGCCTGCACCCGGCGAAGTCCACGTTCAATCACCAACACTTCTCCTCCATGCAGGCACCTTAAAGACACGTGCATGAGCTTCCAAACTAAATCCTGTACTTGCTTGAAACAAAGGAAGAAGCAGCAGGTGCTGAAGAAAAGCAGGGGATTCTGTGGCTCAGTTTTGCTCTCCACTTGGGGAATCACAGAATCCCAGAGTCCTTTGCTTTGGAAGGTCTCTTAAACATCATCCAGTTCCAACCACTCTGCCATAGGCACAGGTGTGGTGCAGGCACACCTGTCACTAGAACTGGAAGAAAATTTACCCATGTTTACCTTTCCTCCTCCTGGATTTCAAGCTAAGATGAAAAGATCAGCTGGTAAAAGCTGAATTTTGGAGCTCACAGAACTAGGAATAGGAGTCTCCAAAGAGACCTGGTATGTTCTTTCAACCTTTGTAAGATCCTACAGCTGGAGCTCAGCCCTGTACAGCCCAGGCACAGATGCCAGGTTGGTCCATTTCAGCATCCCCAAGTCTTTGTGGTTTCCTGTGCACCCCGCGACCTCTGAATGCATTCTTGAATTACCAGCTACTGTGCAGGACATGGGAGCACAGTGCTTGGAACAGCCTCTTTGGCTCATTCTTGGGTTTGCTGCTCCTGACTAAAGTCATAATCAGGAGTATATGCTGATGTAAAGGTATAGCTGACCACCAGTGACTTTTTATGTAATGTCTAAAACCTTGTGTGACTGTTCAGAGACTCTAAAATGCAGAGGTGAAAATTACAGCTTTGTCATTCAAAAATCCTGGAAATTTTGACATCTGAATTTTCTGGTCAAGGATTTGAATGCCAATGGTGAAATTACAAAAATATTAAAACTTGTTTTCATAGGCAACCCCTTTTAAATGGCATCAGTAAACTTACAGGGGGCAGGGTATGACACTGGGGACAGACAGTACTTGACAGTTAATGGCTTCAGATGTGGGAGATTAATTTTTTGCCCAGTTTCAACCAGTAGTTCAAGTTTTCCCAAGGCTTTGTTCAACTGGTCATTGCAGATAACTTTCACTAGATGTAAAAAGATGAAACAGCAGAACTTTTGAAGAATGTGCCCTAGGGATAGGGAGAAAACAGCAGTCTGTTTACGTGTAATGGTGCCCCGATACCACGCCCCATCGCCCTGTAGCTGGCTGAGGCGCTCCTGCCTTGGCCTTTGGTGGTTCTGCTGAAGCCTTAATGGTGCCGACAGAGCTGGTGGGCAGGGGCCGGGGCTGCGGGGATCCCTGCGAGACCGGTGCCTGGAGATGGCCCCAAGCCTGGTCCCAGGCAGGAACCGCCATCTCTGTCCTCCTACCTGTGCGTTGCTGGCTGGACTGCTGAGGGCTCTGAGGTGCCTCTTTGTAGAGGGATTCCTTGTGGAACAGGGGCATATGATACCCCTGGAAAGATTGGACAACCCAGGGTTGCTGAGGAAAAGCCCCTGAACAGGCCCCTGGCTGCAGGCAAGGCTGGAAAGCACATGGCTGAAGGCAGCCCTGAGAGTCCTTGGCAAGTTATACACTGGTCGGCTCCCCTGCTGATTAGAGGCTGTCCAGAGGGACTGGGCATGAATCTTTGCAAAAGTAGATATAAGCTGGCCTAGTTGAACAATAAAGGGAGAACGATGCTGTACATGTTTATCCGGCCAGCTCTCCGGACTCAGTCCCTAACACCTCTTGATCCGGCTCCTCTGGAGCTCCGTCAGGGCTGAACCACTGCCAGGCACGTTGGCCAGGCTGGGCGAGATCCTGAGTGGCCCGGGTGGTGGGAGGCTGTGAAGGGATAAGGTGCTGCGGAGTCCCTGATGGGACAAGGCAGTGGGAAGGCATGAGGGGGATGTGTGAAGGAGGGGGTGGCTACAAGGGGACAGGAGGCCCCTGAGGGGCCAGGGAGGTGGGAAGGCCTGAGGAATTGGGTGTCAGAGGCCATAAGCAGCCTCCAGGCAGCTGCCTCATTCCTGCCATCTGGATGCTCTGGCGCTTCCCTGAAGTGTCTCTCACGCCTGCGGCAGAAGCCCTCGAGGCCGGGCCTCAGCAGGAGGTGGGGACCACCCCAAGGTGCCCAGGCTGTGCTGGCTGGGGACAAGGTTGGCAGGGGGGCCCTGTTGGGGCATGGCCACTGGCTGCTGCCAATAAGGGGCAGTGGGCAGAGGCAGGGCTGGAGGCCAGCCCGGGCCCCCACAGCTGCCCAGGCCACGGGGCTGTGACCGAGGCCCCCCTGACGCAGAGCGCTGGGCCCACACAGCTGCTGCCACCATGGGGAAGGCGGCGATGTCTCCTTGAGCAGGGCTGTCGAGTCACTGCTGCTGAAGCGGCTCTGGACGCCGCAGAAACAGCAGCAGAGCGTGCACAGGAGCAGCAGCAGCCTGAACGCTGGCACCTGCTCACCAAGGCATCCGCACCAGCCGGGATGCCAAACGGGGGGATACTGTGGGCACAGCTGCACATGGTTTGGCAAAAGGCTCCAGCAGAATTGGCCACAATGGCTTTCTCTTGACTTGCCAGCCTCACAGCAACACTTGGCAGCTTCAGCTGCAGCCTGTACCCCTGAATGACTTCAATGGCCATGCTTGAGGGCAGACTCGCCTTCCACAGTCAGGTGTCCCAAGGCAGCAACATTGGTGCCATCACAAGAGAAAGACTCTGATGGGACACAAGCCCCGCACTGCAGCTGCCACCCCTCTCTATGGGGATTCAGTGTTGCCACGGAGAATGGCTCTGGTTGGTGTGCGGCCTTGGGAGAGAATGGCGGGCCAAGTCTGGCAGGGGCGAGACAAAGAGCAAGGGGCGAGACAAAGAGCCGGGAGGTGAGACAAAGACTAGGATAGTTAATGGGAGATTGGGCAAGGAGATTGTAATCTGTAGTCATTGGAGATGTAAAATATGTAACCCTAAAAGCTGAAGTTGGTAGCTGCTGAACTTGGTTTGTAGCAGTATATAAAGATGTGCCCTGTACAATAAAATTTGGCTTTGCATGCACCCGGCAAAGTCTGTGTTCAATCACCGACAACTGAATCTGATAAAAGCAGATTTCTGGTTGAGATCAAAGCAGAAGTACAGTCAGAGTTGGAGTAGCAGAGTGCCTCTTCCAACAAGCTCACTTGATGGAAATATCTCCTGTATGTTCACAAAATGGTCTGAGGAAAAAGAGCTGATTTCTGAAACAGACTGGACAGTTGAGAGGGAAGGAATTGATTGCTCATTGAAAAATATCTCTTTCTAGGCAGCACTGTAGCAGCAGCCTGGCTGGTGGCAGGACAGACAGACGGCACATCCACCTGCTGACTGAAGTAATTATATCACCAAGGATTTCTGAGTTACAAACAACAGCACAATACAAAAACAGCAACTAAAATGTACCCTCACACAATTGTACCAACACATTTTTATAGGTGCTTTAGCTGAAATGTGAGCCTGGCATAAAGCACCCCCACTGTTTGTGATTACCAGCTGGCTATTACAAGAGACATATATGACTCAACATTTCTGTGAATCCAGGACTCACCACCACTCCTCAGCATTTTCAAATTTGTAACTCAGTAAAACAAAGCCTATGAAACTCTATCTTTGTCATCAGCTCTGGCTGATACACTTCACACACATCTAATGTACCATATGCAGATTTCCTGACATCCATCAAGTTCTTTGAGACTAAATAATCCTATGTGCTTGTGTATGCTGTAATCAGGACTGACTTGAGCTTCAAAGTGAAAATCAAAAGTGCTACAAGAATCAGTGCTAGAATGGCTTGATGGAGAAAAATATCTCAGGATATGGAAGACCAAGCAGAAATATCAATACAGTAACATACGAAAAATCTCAACTGCTCAGCACATCATGCTTCAGAGGGTTCTCAAATAACACCTTTGTGGTATTACACAGGGCCTGTTGCAAACTGGGTTTAATGCAGCCATGTTGAAGGACTATGATTTCCTAAACCAGAGCCACCTTTTACAAGCATCTGATTTGAACCCTTGCAAAAACATCTACTCTGCAATTTTCTGGCATTTTTTAATGCAAATTATTGTCATCTACAGTTTGGTCATGGATAAAACCTTCCTTCTTCAAAGCATACAGCTCTGCTGCTCTTCTATTCTTGCTATTTTGTTCTAAGAAAACTGCAGCTGCCACTGTGAATACATTAAGGCTTCATAAAACATCTGTCCTTAAATATCTCATCACACTTCTCCATAGACAAATATGGCATAAAGCCATATTTCTGTTTTCATTCTTTTCACCCATGTCAGCTACAGATTAGCAAATTCATACAGACATTTTGTGATAAACCTGATGAATCTTGTTACTTTTGCAATAACTTTCACTTCAAAGTGCAATTGCAAAGCACCCAAAAGAAAGAAACTAGGAATAAAAAATTAGCAAAGCAGACATTATATTTCTGCATGGTTCCTAACAGTTAAAAATGCAGACTCCTTTAGGATTGCATCAAAATATTAATGTTTATTTCCCTTTTTTATTTCCAGATGAGAAGTTGTTTAGAGATTCTTCTGCAGAAAGCCTCTAAAAGGCAAGTCGGGAAACACAAAACATTAAGAGGCTGGGTTTTATGCCTCATTTGAAGCAGCAACACAATATTAAAAGCAGCTGAGTGCCTGAAAAATTAAGGATTTACAAGAAAATTACTTCAATCAGTTACCGTTTAAAAGACAGAGATCAAAACATAAACTAGATTAAAAGCAAATATAATCTGTCCATTTCTATGACTGCTAACATATAAAACATACAAATTGAAGAAACGCTGCAAGTTTTTCTACAAAAACAAAGCAAATTTTTCTAAATCTCGTCTAGTATTCCCCTGCAAAATTAGAGAGATTTGACAGGAATTCAGCCAGTTCTATAAGGAAAACATTAATGTGCCTGAAAATCTCAAAGAGAAACTATCCTAATCACAAATTTATAGCACATATCACCAGTTCTAAACATCATTCCAAATACACCAACTAATAACTTCATTGTTCATGACAATGTGTCAACAAAATTACACTTAGTAACGGAGAATAACCACAGACTGAAACAGTAGGGGAACGCATCTGAATTTACCATTTGAAGGATGTGGCATATGCCCACCACAGGCCTTATTTCACTCACAGTCCAGGATGACCTACAGATTCAGCTTTAACCTTTCTAACATCCCTAATGAAATAAACTTAGCAATAAGGGGGAGGGGGAAGTTACACTGATCATGCCATAATCAAATCTCTCCTGATGGGAGAGAGTTTTTAAAGTCCTTGCCAGGAGTTCCAGAGACAAACGGGACTCTCAGCCTTCGCTGCTTCTTGATAGTTGTTTATTAAGTCTTATCAGAGAAACAGAGTCACTAGCATGATCCAGACATAGCACAGAGCAGAGAATGCAGGAGAAAGCCAAATAATCAAGATTACATGGCCTTTTTAAAGGTAAATCGACCAATGATTACTAAAAATGTACATTATTTTTACTTTTCTACCAATTACTTAGTAACACAGACAGGAACTGCGGAATTCTTTGTCCAATCATCCCAAACTACTTTTACTGCAGAATATGGAGTAGTAGAAGAAGAAGAAGAAGGTTTGAAGAACAACAATCCTCCATTTTGATGTTTTTTGCTTTTATCTATTTATTACATTAACAAACCCAAAACCTCTAAATTTTTCACCCTGTGACAATCTTGCATAGTAGTCTATCACCTAATTTACACTAGTTTAGTTTCTAGTTCTTTTCTAATAGGAGGCAGTTTTTTTCCACGGACAGAGGTCAAAAACTGTGTTGTTCAGGGGGGTGAACCCTCTCAAAACAGGCAGAGAAATATTATCTGCACTCTGGATTCCCACAGGAAGAAAAAAGGAAAAGGGGGGTGAGGGAGTTACCCACAGACCTTTAAAAATGGATGGAAGCTAGTGAACACAAAATCCTCCAGTCTCCTGCTCAGACCCAGTACCAAGACTGCTAAAAGCAGTAAGTTCCAAATGTATTTACAGCAACCCCATAGGCAACTTTGTATTAAAGAAAATGAAAGAAACAAACGAAAAAGAAGAGAACAAAAAGATAGGCAGATTTAATGTTCTTACAGAAGTAACCTTTTAGTAACCTTCTACCTTGGTCTAGCTGACATAATCACTATTAGCTATTGTCAGTGCAGAATACTGATTTAATGTGGGCTAACGTGTCCTGTACCAATGTCATTTATGTCCTCTTTCTTCCTTTTAATTTTTAGAAGATGTTTCAGAATTGATGACACATGGCAAGAATTTAATGAGACTTTAATTTAATTTCTGCTGTTATAACTACAAAATTCAACATTTGTCATCTTTTAACTGATCTTAGTTATGATTAAAATGGTTTCTAACTTAATTAGATAATGATAAAAATACTTCATGTATTTCACAACAGATTGATTTAAATCACATTTTCTTTTTCCTCTGCATAGCAGAAAAACCAAAGCAAGACAGCATTCTCATTCAACTGCTGAAAAGGTTTCTCTTCTGGATTTTTTTACTTCTCTGTCCATCTATCCCATCTTCATGGCCACCAGCTTCATCCTAACCCCTTGCTTTTGCTGGCAGTGTTGATCACAAGAGTCAGAACCATAATTTCCAGAACACAGTTTTCAGATGGGTTGTCATTCAATACAAGGAACCAGCCATGATTTAAGGTTCCCACTTCCTAGTAGGATATTCCCACACCATAATGTGAGAATGAAGAATTCTGTTTCTTTCTCTTCAGCATACTACATCTCTTCTTGCTTTCTAACAGTGAATTTCACACTCAATTCACTCAAAACTTCAGACAAAACTATTCTAAACATTGTCTTCTTTTGCCAAAAAGTAATAAATTTTACCTCATGATGGTCACCTATGTTACGTATTACAAAAAAGCCCAAAGACAACAAGTTTAATATGTCTTGAGGGTGGGGAGGAGGTGGGGAGTGTCACTGAAAACTTTTTTATAATTTTCTTGGGGTAATTTCTTGTGTTCCTCCTTTACATTTAGAATAACATGTATTCTGTTTGGTTCTAAATAAAACATGCAGTAAGGTGAGTTACCTCTTTGGCAGACCAGATGGCTAATTTATATATGAAATGTGATTTATAAAGCTTTTTAAGCACTTCCAGAAGCTCACATAGATTCCATAATATATTTCCATAGATCTCAACTATGAAAGACAGGCTATGGCCCACACACAGGAATAAACAGGATACTGTGACATGATACACAGAGGTAGTCAGGCATAAATCAGAAAATGATTCATAGATACAATTTTCTTCCATCGGTAGTAAAACTCTGAGTAGCTTCAGTTAAAGTAGCATGTCTAAAAAATTCAGGACCAGAACAGTATTGCACATCATTTAGACACCTCTCCCTACCTGATTTTTTCCTTGAAAAATGAAAGTGCAGGTATGATTTGAGTATTTAGAACTGCTGTAATCTGTTGTCCAATCTCCTTTGTCAGAGGGTGAGAGTACTCACATGTGGTCATTAAGCTACAGTATCTCACCTAAAAGAATTCACACAGTTGACAAGAAACTGTAGTGCCCAGGATGTAGGTCCTGATATCCAACATTCAGCTGTAAGGTGATTTACATCACACAAAAAAAAATCATCCAACCATAAATTTCTATTCCAACAATGTTCCCTGTATTGCCAAAATGAGGAAGTAATAATAATTATAATACAGAGCTTCTAAACAACAAGATAAGTGAGTCTCCTTTTCCCTCCAATTTGTACAGGTCCTTTCACTGTCACGCAGAAGGCATCAACAGTAACTAACACAGATTTTGGATAAAATTTTCACAAACAACTGCAAAAATTACAACATGTTAGAAAACCAGATGCAATGTCTGTGGGGACATCAAGACTTTCAATACTTCAATATTCCTCTCCAAAAATTAACATTCAAAATTGTGTCCAGTACTTTGTGCATTCTGTTATTTAGTACCCTGCCATGTGAAACCTCAGCTTTGCTGAAAGAGATCTTTAATACCTTCTCTTCAGCCTTCCACAGTGAGAGCTCACTTACAACTGCAGTCTTTCCTGCAAACAATAACACTAAAAGCACAAGGCTGACAGCTCGGTAAGAGTAGGTGCCTGTCATATGCAATGACAGATAGTCATCCATCCACCCATCTGTAATGACAGAGCTTAAAATTATTATTTTTAAAAATCATTTGGTGTTGTTAAAAATGTCTTACAGAGAAGGAAACATATTTTCTAAAAACCCTTAATGTTAAGAGCCAATTAAAACAGAATTCTTTACAGTACACAACTTTTCTCAAATTCATTTGAAAAGTCAGAACTCCAAGAAAACACACATTTTCTCTCCTGATTTTGTGGGCCTGAAATGTGTTTTTCCTTCTCTTCTTCATAACCACAGGAGTGATCAGAGTGAAAGTAATATTATATTAGGTTGGCCTGTCTTAAGAACCTTGATTATTTTCATCAGAGTCACTGTTAAACGGTACATGTAATTAACAGACAAGATGTTCAACATTAGCATTAAGCTACAGTGGTTTTGATCTGATTCTTTGCCCATAAAAGAACTAACAGTAGGCCTCCCAGCACTGGTCAAAGGGCACAGGATCACCCTAATAAAAGAAGAAAAACTTTTAAAGTAAGGAGTGGTGTTGTCTTCAGTCTAAGTTGTCACAGATGAAATACCTGATCCTAAAATATAAGTGTGTTTGGGATGTATAACACTCTCTTTAAGACAATGGATAGAGCAACGCCAAAATTCTCTCTGTGAAGGGAATAAAAATTCTGATCATGATTTTAGTAAGATTTCTTTTTAGAAAAACAGGAGCATTAACACTAAGAATAATATAAGCCTGTTTTGGGGAGCAAGGTTGAAGAGGAGAGCATTTGGGCACCTAAAAGCAAAGAGGTTTTAATCTCATCTCCCTAGAAAAAAAATACTGCCCTACAAAGCCACCAATCTATCAATGATTTCACTTACCCCGCTATCTTTTCATCACAGCTTCACTAGCATTGTACATAAAGAATGTTATAAGTAATATAAGTGAAAAGTGGAGAGGGAACTTTAGATACATCAGAAAGATGAAAACCTACAACATTAGGAATATGATTTAGGCCAGCCAAAAGTCCTGTAGTCATATTTTTCATTAACAGATATATCTAATATATACTAGGATATATAAGCTAATATGGAGATGCTGATTTTGATCACAATAAAAGAAAAACCATTACTATATTTTAGTCTATAATTAAAAATAAAATTTGAGGCTTCTGCAAATACTAGCAAAGGCTTTTTGTGTATGTGTATGTGTATGTGTATGTGTATGTGTATGGACGTGTGTGTACGTGTGCATCTGTGTACTACCCTTCGTGTCTTAAGTCAGGAATAAATGCTCATTTAAACTAACCATAAATTGGATTGTAACAATGACACTCCTATTTCAGTGTACTACCTTGCCATAAGATGTCCATGACTATACTACACCTCACTGTGTGGTAGGAAAATAACATTATTTAACATTTCAGTATCATTAACGTTGTTTTAATACTGATAAAACTTTGTACCAAAGCTCTGAAATCTTAACATGGAAGCCCACTTTCAGATATTTAACTAAGTAGGTTGTTCTCCCAGCTGAGAAAACTCTCTACTTTTTCAGACATGGGTTTTTGGCTGTGAGGCCAAAATTGTAAAGCACAAATGCCACATAGACACCTGGTGTCCAGCCCCTATTTAAATATCCAACTTGAATTCATGGTGCAACTAAAGGTATTACATTTTAGCTACCAATTCTCATGAAGCACAATTTCATTTTCAAGAGCTTACACCTTCTATTGAATTTTATGAAAGCATTGAATAATATTTAGTTATTTTTTAGATACCTGAATTTGCATTAACTTCAAAAATAAAGAACTTCAACTAAAGAACAACAAGAAAGGATTATCTGAGTTGGGAAAGATCAAAAAAAGAAAGATTAGAATTATTTCACAAGATTAATAATTACAGCACCTTTGTAGCACTTAGCAAATGCACAATGATTCTGATTCCCTGCTCAAGGAATCGTATAGCCTATAGTCACAGCAGATTTGCTTTTCACAGTTGGCTGTCCCAACAAGTTCTGATCAATTAATAAAATCTCTCTATGATGTTTCTTAAAAGAAGGTACCTATGGGCAGTTGTGAGTGTCCAGGGAACAGGGACTGAGAGATTTATGCTAATGAAAACTCACTCTAATCTTTAACACCCTTAAGTGAGGATTTACATGAAATCTTCTCCTTAATGTTTTAATTCTAAGCCAGGAGGAACAAATTCTGATCCATGGTGTCCATGACACAAATTTAATCCATTTAGAGATCAGGATTCATCACACCTACAAAACACTAACCATGTTACAGCGTGAAACAGCAAAGCTTTCCTTAAATAGTGTGCTTTGGTAAAAAAAATTGACATCAGTCTGTCTGAGAACCTTTAAGGTCTTATACTAGTTAAGTCTATTTTGAAGGGAACCTATTGAAAATATAGCCAATGGAGCCTGACAAATTGCTGATCTACAATAACTTCTGTTGTTCCACAAAGACAATAAAGCACTTCTTGAAGAAATCATCTCCTTGTCACAACCAGCATGGCATTAGCATGGTGTAGTGTCCAAGGGCACTGTAAGAAATGAGTCTGGAGGAGACTGACAGAACTCACCATTGTCACATAAACAGAGCACTGTACCTCAGAAACAAAAAATTTCTGAAGCAGAACACATTTGGTATGTTTGACACTTTCTTGTCCTACTTCACACAACCAATCTCCTATAAAATGTTTAAGTGCTCAAGTGAATGCTTAAGCAAGAGTCTGAAGCTTCACTTTTCATAGAAGTACCGTAGTTTGAAAACAAGTGCTGAAAAAAATATGACAGCTGATGGACTTGATGAATTAAACTAGCAGAGACTTTAGAGCTGATTTGTGGGTGGCCTTTCATAAGTAGGTGTGTTGCAGGCCGCAGTATCTAGTATGCAATACACACAAAGAATACATCTATAATTCTGGTTCTTTTGTTTTCACTAGGAAGGATCCGAAAACTAAACTAGCAATTCCAGTAGTTACCTGGAAGAAAACACTGCAGGCAGTATCATGAGAAAAAGGGTTGCCTCATAGTACATGTCACAGGTCTCCAGGACCCAGCCTGCATCTCAGATAAGAGATACAGCAGTAGGTCACCTAGAAAATAGCTGCAGTGAAAGCCCAGAGAAACTGCTGCTGTACTGCTAAAGTTGCCTGCTTGGTGCAATCAGGTTGTATGTCATGTGCCTGGGATTGCCACATGGCCCTGCTCTCCTGTGACCTACTGACAAGGCCCCCAAGGCTCTCAGTCTGTCAGGGTCTCCTGCTGCAGGATGCCTGCTAATCCATACAGGTATATTTACTCCCTCACATTTGGGGTTCTATCTCTACCAGATCACCCTACACTTTCTACAACTGACAGAAAAATGCAGGGTTTTACAGTGGGGAATTCTCAGCCCCTGAGCCCCTGCCACAAACATGATAGCTGGGAGATCGTCCCTCTCTCCATGAACAATACCAGGAGTCTGTGGAGATCCAACAGCCCAGCCAGCAATTACATTAGGTGATATCCCCTTGTTACTCGACGCCTGTTTGCTGATGTGTCTGATGAGGTGCACTGATCATGGACATTGTTGACCTGGAGACACATCTGTCTGTTAAAATTTAAGTGCCTAGTTAGTTATTTTAGAGGAAATTTACTCATATGAGCAAAATCAAGGCATGTAGGGGGATCCCTGCTCTCTGCTACAGAGAATATTACGTTCTCACCCCTATATTTCTTTGAATATGTCAAGTAGTTTTTGTATTAAACATAAGGCTTCTATCAGCATAGGCATAATCTGTCCAAGATAGCTCAGCACAGTGCCAATGTGAAAGCTCTGACAGAAGTTTTCATTATCATATTTTGGTGATTAAACTGCTGCAAAGATCAATAAAACAGTGGGTCTGCTCAGTTTCCTGAAATAATTAAAAATATGGTAAATGTCCTATATTGCCTCATTTTTTAAAATTAAACTGCAGTAAACAAATCTAGTATTGGTTGGCTCAGAAGTGGATATAATGGTGAAGTCTGCAGTGCAGGTAGATGAGAAGTGTTTGCCCAAATATTTTCAATTAAAAACATGTCATTTTCAGAGCTAAAACATTTTGTGAAAAAGAAATGCTAAGAAACGCTCTTCTTGGGTAAGAGAAGTGGAAAAATATCTATGGGTATCCAAATAGCTTATGCTCTTTTTCAAAACACAGAAAATACTATTTTTGGTTAGAATTTCTTTTTATGTCTGTAAATATAAGCTTAGAATATAAAATGAGGATAAGTAAAGAATTTAATATTTCAAAGTAATTTCAATTAGATGTTTGAGGTTTCCTGACTGCATTTTTCCACAATGTAAGTTCATTAATGTTTTAAAGGGTCCAAATTTCATGATGAGAAAGAAGGTATTTAAATAGTGAATATTTATAGGGATAGAAAAACAATTTCCTGCCCTGCTGTAAAGAAATTGTTTTTATTAAAAATTGCTTGGCTTGCTTTAAACCATATACAAAATCATGTTTTTATTCAGTCTAATTAATGCATCAGTAAATAAGAACTCTATCTCCCCAATCAAGACTTTTGTGGCATAAATGTCATCTGCAGGGGAGAAAATTGTCCCACAAAATCACTTCATTTCCAGCAGGTAAGTTGCCTGTAGAGTATCTTATACACAAAAAAAGCCTTTCAAATTTCTTGTCTTTTGTACTTCTGTAAAATGCACAATCACTGGGAAAAAAAAGTGGAGAGAGATAATGACAGGCAAGCTGGCAGGAAAATTTCTTTTCCAAATCCAACATATTTGGCAGGCAGGTCTATGGAACACACATATTAGCTGGCACTTATATTGGAAATCAGAAGAATGTTCTGGTAACAAGCACAATCTTTTATATTCTGTCAGAGCCCAATATTTATTTTGTTCAGCCCAATCACCCATTTCTCACTTTCTGTTATTATTTCCTGAGCTCTAGCTAGAGACTCAGCTGGTAGACATAGCAACATTAAAGCCAGGTAGAAGCACTAATGAAAGCGCTGAAAACAATGACAATAGCGTCAGAAAACACATGGATTCACTAATGAAGAAAAAGCATGGCTGCATTTTCAAATAATTCCTGATTCATTGAATAGCATGAGAAATTTAGATTTTAGAAATAAAAGGCCAACTCCCTGCAATCCATAGGTTAATACTTAATCAGCCCAAAGTTCTCAGCAGGAATTTTCCCACATGATGGGAAATTTTCCCACATGATCTCTATTAAAGACTTGGTGGATTAACTACATGGATTTTTAATCATGTCATATCTGTCCAAATCCATATGGTAATTTAATTTGTGTCCAACATGCTATTTTCTCCCTCCAAATCAAGCCTTTTTCCTCCAAATAATTTTTCTTTGATCCTTTCACTACCATTAAAAAAAGATTTCTATACTGGAATCTTCCACCACTGTCTGCACTTGACAGTGTGCCACCCACACAGTTTTGTGCAAGTGTTAAGCCTACAGTATTCATAAGCTCTCTAAACTGTGATTCAGAATATTTTCTACAGCAGATGTTTTTCCTTGCCTCTGCTTTCATATTTAGTAAGATTTTTTAAAAAATAAAAAATCAGCACATATTAAAAATAAAGATGATAGAAATATAATTGCAGCCAGCTGAAGACTGGAAGGAAAACCTCCATTCAAGGACATCTAAACAATCAGCATCCAGGTCTAAGCCTAGATGCCAAGAAGTGAGAACATCTTCTAACCCCCCATTTTTACTTCCACTGAAATGATTAAGAGGGTGGGGGCTGTCTGATACACATCTTCTCTGTTTGCATTGCTCCACTGTTTTGATGTGTGTATACAATGAGTGACCTGTGTACAAATGAAATAATCAGAGATGGGCCAGCATGTTCTATGTGTGCAGTAACATACATGAGCATTTGAATTAGTAGGTGGGGACAATGAAGCTCCTGCTGTGCCCTCATGTGATAACAATTTGTTCATCTTTTTTATATGATTAATCTTTTAATTTCCATTGAACTTTGAACAAATGTTCAAAGACTACTTAGTTACTGCACACACTTCAGCATTCTCGAGTAAACATGGTCACAGTGCACACATCACTTTCTTCTATTTTGAGGGCAAAGGCTGTCAGCAAATCAGCCAGATTCTGTTGCAGGGTAAGGTTATGGTCTAAGACTCAAATTTACATTAAAATATATTGGAGTAGGGCTTATATATGTCACTATCTTACTTTCCCACTGTTTCATAACTCTGTTTAGTTAATGTATTGCTATATATCAAATTCATCCAACAGATATTGAATTTACTAAATAAATTCAGAAACTCATGATACCACACCCAGTGCTGATTTAAACAGTTGCAATTCATTAATAATAGATGTAGGAAGTTAGCCACTAGTATGTGACTTAAATTAAGTTCTCCCACTCTGATTTCAGTATCATTTTTTATAATCAAAGATATAAAAATTTCAGCCCTGGAAGTAATGTTATTTCTTATTTGACTGTACATTTTTTACTGAGGAACAAACATATCTAAAGAGTTAAAATGTAAAGAACTACAAAGCAATCATTACTTTGCTATACTTGAGATCCTAATTTTAAAAGTCAGCCTTATATTCAGGTGCACTCAGTGTGAAAGGGAAGCATTAAGGCTTGATTGATTGTGAACACATTAATACCTCTGTTATGAGAGGTGTTTCACCAACATCCTCTCATGCACACTTCACATCCAGATTGAATGTTAGTGTGAATAGAATTACAAATCCAAGAAAAATAGAAACTTCCCTTTTAACATTTGATTTTGGTTTTGGTTTTGTTCGGGTTTGTTTGTTTGTTGGTTTGAGTTTTTTCCCTACTTCTTTTTCATTTCTTTCACACACACTCAAGAGCTTGGAAGAAATAAAAAATACTGCATGCTTATTCCTCCCATAAAATCTGAATTTATGAAAGCTTGAGATTTAAAAATAAAAAATACTCAGGGATGTTTCAATGCAAACCCTGTTTCACATACTATTGTGTAACATTCAAGAGGGACACAGGTGAAATAAACAAACAGTGCTTCAAATATGTCTTGCAGTTCACTGACAGACTTCCAGGGCCTGCAAGCAGATTATGGAGGAGGCAGAGCCAGGACCTTTACACCGGTGCACAGCAGTAGAGTGAGAGGTGGTGGGGATAAACTGAAACAGGAGGGGCTCAGGCTGATTGTAAGGAGGGACTTTACCTCTGTGAAGCCATCAGGTAGTGAAGCAGGTACCCCACAGAGCCTGTGCCATCTCCCTCCATGGAAGTTTTCAAGACAGAACAAAGCCCTGAGCAACCTGGTCTGAGTTGATGCCTAACCATGCTTTGAGGTTAGAATAGATATGTCTGTAATTTAATCATTAGAATAAGATGCTATAATGGCAAGGTCCCTCCTTTGCAGTTGTAAAGATCTGATCAAAGTTTTCCTCTCCAAACACAATTTAGTCTGTAAAGAGAGGCAATTCTCCTACTGTATTTAGCTTTGTTGCAACCTCACCTGGAGTGCTGTGTGCAGCTCTGGGCTCTACCATTTCAAAAGGATGTGAAGGTACTCAAATGCATCCAGAGGAGGACAACAAAGCTGGGGAAAGGGCAGGAATGTCCTATGAGAAGCAGCAAAGGATTTGGGGCTTGTCTAGCTTGGAGAAAAGGAGGCTGAGGGGTGACCTCATTGCTCTACAACAGCTTCCTGAGGAGGGGAAATGGAGGGGAAGATGCTGATCTCTTTTCCCTAGTATTCAGTGATAAAACACATGGGAATGGTTGAAAGCTGTGCCAGGGGAGGTTTAGACTGGACATTAGAGAGCACTTGTTTACTGAGAGGGTGGTCTTGCATTGGCTCAGGCTTCCTAGAGAGGTGTTCACTGCCCCAAGCCCGTCAGCATCTAAGAAGTTGGATAATGCCCTTAATATTAAGCTTTCACCCTTGGTCAGCCCTCAATTAGTCAGGCATTTGGACAAGATCATAATTACAGGTCCTCTCCAATTGAAATATTCTATTGTAATTCAAAAGGCAAAAGTTGTACTGGTCTAGTGATCTTAGCTAGGTCACTAGACCAGTACAACCAAGACACACCAGCTTGTACAGCCCACTTCACCCAAAGGAATGGTTCCATTTAGCATCACGTCTGGTCACTTTTGCCATCCCAGCCCAAATAAATAGACACCCATTTGCAGATACCTCATGCAAAATAGTCCTTAGCACAAGTCCAGAATGAGGCTTGAGTCATAACAAGAAAAAGTAATCATTCTGCTTCATGTATTTCCATGTGTAATTACTATTACAGACCTGAGCTGAAGGCAGTTATACAATTTATCTACAATTTTTCTCCCATGCCTTCAGTGTCAGCCTTAATTAGAATCCAAGAGCAACTGACTGCATTTGATTTCAACTGCAAACACACTCTGTTTTGGTACTGACCAAGCCCATTCATGTCAGGGAGCTGCATAATTATCCTGGAACTGTAATAGAAAATTTAAGCTTGAAGTCCCAATTGGACAACAGGCAGCTGATACATCCATGTAACTGCATTACCTGTGGTCATTTCAGATTACACTAGGTGCTCTTCCTCTCAAAGACACCTTTCTGCCAAAGACATCTGAATATTTATTTGCCTAGAATTATTCAGAGTGCACACTATATATCATCTTGCTCATGTATACAAGCTGCTGAACTGATACCTTAAAATCCTAAAGGGACAAAAAAAATAAAATAATTACTATAGAAACAAGTACTCCTCAAAAGTGCAGTAACCAGCAAAAAAATTAACATTTCTTCTCATTCATATGAATTGGCTATGCAAACACAGGAGTAGATATTTATTCATAATGATTCTGCACAAGCTGCTGTGAAATAAGCTCTAGAGAAAGAGTAGTGAAGCTGAAGTGCTACAAGAAAATCTCATATATTGTATATTTTATGTCTCAGTAGAGCTACCACACAGTAATGACTAGTAGAGAACTGCACAGAACAGAAAATCTCTCGTGAATATTTCATCAGGGACGTCCATCTTAGAGTTCTTAACGAAGTTGGGACAAATGTGTTAAATTAACTTATAAAGTAATATCTGTTAAATGTATTTCAGAAGACTCACTCTGTCTGCTTGCTTAAATAAAAAAAAAAGAAAAAAAGGACATTAGTGTGCAAAACTAAGTCTAGAAGCACTATTCACATTAATGGGTAGTATTTTGCTTGGCTAATAAGCACATGACTACTCACTGGCTGAAAAGAAACCGTTTACCCTACATTTTTTGTGCATATTTCAGTTTGGTGAAATAGAATAAAAATATTAATCTGATGCAATGGAAAACAAAAGCCAATAAATTTGTTTAGACTAGTAAAATTTCCTGAAGTGTATACAGGTCTCTGTGAGAGTTTGCACTAATCACTGTCAATCTGGTCTTTTTTACTGCTAAGCTTCAATTAACACCTCAGAGAGAAAATAAAACAAAAAACAAAACACCAAAACCAAAAAACCCAAAACCAATTCATTGCAAACTTTTCATCAGAGAAGACTTGCCTTTCTCACATAACTGTGAAGCTAATCAGTGTACTGATCTCTAGCAGGCAATTTCTTTCAGCCCCAACAAAGAGCAGACAATGGCTACTAAACTAAGACTCCAGTTTGTTAACCAATTATCAATTAAAAGCTAATCCTTATCAAAGTGTAAGACAAATAAGAAGGTGTATTATGGCAAAACATTATCCTGACAATGGAGTTGAAACCACCTAGCTTTACACTGGTTTTTTTGTATTATTACACTTAAACACAAATACAGTTGCTATACAATTGAAAGAATAGGGGTCCCATCAAAACAGAAGGATCTCATAGGATTAAAATATTGCTTAATTCCTATGAAATTATATTTTAGAGCTTCTCTTGTGATATATACTCTGGGTTCTGACTGCTTATATTCAGGATTTTTGTAGAGCAAAAAAATCAGCAAGTAATTAGGAAATTACCACTGCAATTATATGCATGGGAATTTGAAGGCAAAATATAGTCAGAAACAGTAGCTCTTTCTTTCCATCTGCAAAAGAAAAAAAGGTTTTTTCACAGTGCTGGAAAAGTCTATATAAATAAAGACCTGCAGCAAAACCAATACTGCTGATTAATGCTCTTTTAAAAATTTATTTTTCAGAAGGCTGTCATTGTCTTAAGCCTTCTCTTACCAAAAAAGGAGCTTCAAAGCACAATGAGAAAAAATAATAAATGTACATGTCTCAAAGAGTGAAGGAGTCCATCTTGCTCACTGTGATGAAAAATAAAGATTATTTTAATAGCTATGCAGAAGGATCAGCATGGATCTAAGCAGGCTACTGCATGTCAAAAAGTAGTATTGTAATGCTTAAGTGTGCCCTATTCAGGCAGCCAAAATCGTGTATCAGTGCTTCTGCTCGCACCAATTATTCCCATCAGTGCAAAAGCTCTGAGAGCTAAGTACTCTACATCTTCATAACACCACCATAGGTAACAACAGATTAAATTACCAGCTGCTTAATTTCTTACCACAGAGATAGAGGCTGGCATTCAGGCTTTAACAACATGATATCCTAGAAACTCATACAGATTTACTCTCTTCAGTACTACAGAATGTGCTTCAGTACTCAATCTTCCTTTCACCATGCGTGTCAGGAAAGGTTCACAACTCCTACTGCTCTCTGCATTCAGTCCATGCCTATAGGAATGGACCACAACATGTATGGGCATGTCCTTGCATATTTAAGGTATTTCCTTCCATACCTACTCCATACCAGTGTGGGAATCTGAACACATTTTGCACAGGAAGGAACCATATGGGCTGGGTTTGTTTTGCTCTTTTTTTTCCCCCCAGAGCATCTCCTAGGGACAACAGCTTTGTGCCTACTGCTGTTCAGAACAGTCCGTCCCAACAAAAAAAATTACACCAAGGAAGAATTGTTTACTGCCATACACAAGAATTTTCAAATTGAGCTACTTTTAATGAAAGCAATTTTAATAAATATCAGCCAAGATATTTAAACTGACAAAAGCATGGCTACAAAATTACTGAATTTAACAACACATTTTCCTGAGATTAAAAATCAATTGGCAGATGCCAAAGGGGGAAAAAAGTGGTGACACATATTGCAACTTTTTATGACAGATGGTTTCAAATGGATTAATGAGGTGAGTGCTGAATTTCTAGGTTGTGGTTAGTATTTAACCTCCAGCCAGCACACACCTCCAAGGTTTTTATACCTGAGTGGTCAAGTGGCCTACCTAATTGACCTGATAGAAACACTGTTCTAATTTGAAGAGTATCTACCAAATGAAAAAGAAATTAACAAACACTGGAAAATGGGGAGAGGAGTAGAGAGACCTTGTCACAACACTGGTATAGAAACGGAAATGCAATACTTTGTTTTCCTTCTGAGAAGCTGAGGAGAGACATACAAACTACATGAGCTCATTTTGTGCTGTGTCAGTCAGGAGGAGCATTGCCTCAGGCTGAGGGAGGTAATCCTGCCCCTCTACTCAGCCCCACTGAGGCACATCTGGAGTGCTGTGACCAGTTCTGGGCTCCTCAGTACAAGACGGACATGGAGCTCCTGGAGCGGGTCTGGCAGAGGGAAACAAAAACGGCAAAGGGACTGGAGTATCTCATGAGGAAAGGCTGAGGGAGCTGGGGCTGTTCAGCTGAGAGAAGACAACTGAGAGGGGACCTCATCAGTGTCTGTCAGTGTCTGCAGGGAGGTGTCAGAGGATGGACCAGCCCCTGCTGGGTGGTGCCGAGCAATAGGATAAGAGGCAATGGGCAGAAATTCATGCACAGGGAGTTCCACCTCAATATGAGGATGAACTTCTTTACTGTGTGAGTGGCTGCACTGGAACAGATTGACCAGAGAGGGTGTGGAGTGTCCCTCACTGGAGATATTCCAGAAACATCTGGACACAATCCTGTGCCATGTGCTCTAGGATGGCCCTGCTCAAGCAGGGAGGTTGGACCAGATGACCAACTGTGGTCCCTTCCATTCATTGATTTGTCTGCAATGATGAATCTACTCGCTACATTTAGGATATCACAGGAGTTACTTGCTTGATATAACCAGACATGGCCTGTCTTCAATACCTTCATTATCTCCTAACTTTCACTGTTCATTTGGTTAAGAAGTTACAGTAAAGTGTATCACACTACAGTAGACAGAACCTTTTAGACACTAAAATAAAGCTGAAAAATAGTTGAAGCAAGACCTAAAGTCAGGATTTGTGGCTAAATCAGTTTGAATTTGGTTTATATCTGTAGAGTTGTTACTTAAACACTTCACTGTGATCACTAATACTCAGTAATTTATATTTTGAAGAAGCTACTGGAAATGCACTGTACAACAGTATCTATAGGAGTTCAAAGGTGAGTGAAAGCAAACTCAAATGAGAAATAGTAACATTCTTGGAGAAAATATTTACCATCCTAAAAAAAATAATTATCAGAACATTCCATTTCACTATCTTCCTCCTCCATTTATTCTTTTCCTGGAATATAGATGAAGTCATTCTGAGGTGACTTACTCTTACATTGAACATCCGGCATTTCTCTGGCAAAATGGAAAAAACAATGCCTAGTCACACACACTCTTATACTGTAGCTATTTACACAGTATCTGCTTCACAGAGTCTGCCTAGGCCATGGCATATCCCAATCTTTAAGAGTATAGGGAGTGTTGCTTGATCTCTAATGAATTAGGAAGAAAGATATGAAGAAACAAATTAGTAATTTAATAAAAGAAAAAAAAAGTTAATTAAGAGGATAACAAATTTCTTTTGGTTTCAAAATTCTTAAAGAGAATACTGCCAAGTAATCTGTGACAAAAAGAGAGTGATACTCCTAATTCAAACTGCAGTCCATATATCTGTATACCCCTCTTTACAAAATCTTTATACAAAGCATTCATTTCTATCAAAAGCTATCACATAAATTGTTACATAATATATTTTTAAGTCTTTGAGAAGAAAAAAAGACACATATGTGCAATATACATAAATACAATATATAAAAATGTTCCATATATGTTTAGTATTTTATATCAAATGTATTTTTATGTGAATAAAATGCAGAATATGTTCCTTGATGACTAGCAATATCCACAGCATTTGGCAGATTTGTCAATTGTGCTCTGCTTGAGCATATCCCAGGTAGATATTCAAGAAGTAAAATAATTAGCCAAACCGGAATACACAGTGATTATCTGAAATGGTACTTAGAATTCTGCTCTAATAAATGTGATGAAGCCCTTAATGACTTCGAGCAGCAAGGGGAGGGGGAATTGAAGAAGAGAGTTTGAAGCTGTTTTCATTATGAAAACCGACAGCTCTTGGTTCCAATTTCACCCCAAACTGCCATAGAGATTAATATTTTTCTTTCAAAGCCACATTTTTATAAGAGATTACATTTTCCTCTGAAAGCAGAAGAGCTCCAATCAAAGACATGCCCATTTGTTGTTGTCAGCTTCTGCCTAACTGGGCTGAAAGCCTACTGTAGCTCTGCGGATCTGTGACCTGCACTTCACTCCCTCCAGGCACTATAAATAATTTCCATGGAAACAGCACTGAAGAAGATATCTGCAAGCCAAGAAGATATCTATAGCCTTTCTGTTGGATTTATGTCTTTTATTTTATCCTCTACATTTTCTCAGTTAAACCAACATTAAATACATTTATTTTATAAAATACGTTACATGCAACACTAAAGTTATAAAAGAAATGAAAGATACAGGAGGAAAAAAATAAAGGAGATTCCTACTCCACAATATGTATGCATCTATAGATTATTTTTATATCCAGCATTGCCCTTTGTCCCAAGGAAACAGTACATTGCATCCACATTGCACTTTTTTCACAAAGGGAAGCATTCTCCTTTAGTCATAAGGCATGAAGATGTATATGATAATATCATAAGGTATTTAATGAAGAGTGTTGCAATTCACACCTTGATGAGGCTGAGAAGAAGTAGATATATGTGAAATCACAGCTGAGGGCTCTGAAACAGCCACATCAGACCACAAAGGGAGGAACTGAATATAGTGGAATGCACTGCAGCCTTGCCAAGTGCAAATCTGCAGCTCTTCAGGCCTGGATGCCAATTCCCAAACAGTGAGAATCAGCTAACTTCAAAACCATGGAAAGTAATGCTCAACAGGGATTTAGTAAGGATAATCCAGAAATCTACCGGATTGTGCTCCCCCACGTTCCTCCAGTCAATGAGAGTACATGTTTATGGGAGGTGTGCTGCACTCCCTCTTTCTCCTCCTGGCCGCAGGAATACCGAGGCTTTAGGCCCTCCCTGCAAACTGTACAGCCTGGATTGTTTTCTCTGTCTACTGAAGCTGCAGATGACTAGTCCCAAATTATAAGAGTCTCCTTACTCCAAGGTCAGTCTACAGATATGGGAAGAAACAGAGAATTTCTCTCCTTTGACTGGGCTTGTGCAACCTGCCCGTAGCTTAGGGGATGAAGGAAGCAAGTCAAAGCATCAAATCAAAACTCAAACACAAGCATCTAAGGAGAAAGAGTAATCCCTGCTCTGTTTTGGGTTTTTTTTTCAGTATAAAAATAACTGCCAGTGAATGTAACAATAAATTTAAATAATTGTTCTTAGCTCTGTTACAGGTATTTTTGGAACTGCTTTTTCCCTCCATATTCCTCCTGTGGGGTCTGGTTTGTCCTCACACAAGTTTTGAGTGCTGACTATGAGGTCTTTCTTCATTAAAACACATCGCTTACATTCTTTCCCATATATTTGTTCTCATAGGAAGAATTCATACAGTTCATAGTAATATCAACACTAGGATCAAAAATAACAACTTAGGCTCACTGCTCTAAAGCAAACATTTCTTTGCGGAAAGGTTGTCTACTATTATATAAACCCTTAGCTGTAATCATCCTGTAAGGCTTCGCTCTGTATTATAAATGCTAGAAAAATACTTGAGAAGCCAAGACTCTCTTAGAATGTTTTGATGCAATGAAGTTTAGAAAAATATCAGATAGAAGCTATTTCATCATAAGAAATAATTGTATTTATGATAGCTACTAAAATCCAAATTCCTTTTAAACTCAGGCTTGACAGTTTTTAGGTCCAGTAGTTAGAAGAAAAAGAGTATCAAGATTAGAAAAGTTATTTCTTGTTCACAATCTAAAATATTCTGAAGGCGGTTTTTTTTTTCAGATTGTTCTCATATCCCAACTCTAACTGTCAGAATTCTCACTTTAACTACTTAAGATGTAACTTAAGTATTTAACATCATGTATACTGCTTGACTTCTCTGTGCCTTTTCTTACCATGAACTAAAATGGAAGGTTCTGACTTGGTTAGGAAAATAGTTTTTGACAGTGAAAGAAAGGAAGCAGTAGAACAGGTTGTCCAGGGAGCCCAAGAAGTCTCCAGACTTGGAGATCTCAAAAACCTGGGGAACCTACTTTGAACTCTGAATAGATTATTCTCTGAGAAGTGGGTTGGGCTGGATGCTGTGTCCTACTCAGCCTGTATGACGTGAGTCTGTGTATACTTAAATGTATAGATTATGAAGCATTCCAGACTCCAGACTTCTAATTTTTTCCCTATAGTTCTGATTTATTAAATGAGAAAAACATCCCTAAGATATAGAATAAAGACACTCAAAGTCTCTGGCAGCTTTGGAAGAGAACTGGCAGATGATCACAAACATGTCATTGTGACGGAGGTGCTACTTGACTCCTGCTCTGTGGTCACTTCCTGTAAATACTTTCTTCAACACAACCCACCAACCACCCAAAGCAGTTGTTTAAGTTTTGACAGGGCAGAGCACAGTGTTGAGATTCACAGTTTCAATTCAGAAGGGATAGGTAAGAAATAGTATGTATCAGTCTCCTTGCAGTTATTTACACCCCTCAGCATTCAGAACTTCCACATCTGCTTGCATTTATTCTAACTACCTGTTTGACAAAGCTGACCTACCTGAATAACTTATCTCTCAAGCCAAATGCAACACTGATGCATAAAGTTTAAATGAAAAACAAAAACTCCAGAGATACTCAAGTTATTGGAGTCTTTAATTACAGATCTCATAGAGAATATCTTTCTCTTAAACAAGGGGGACACTGCTTTGCTGGTAACTGCTTAAACACATTCCTTAAGCCTTTCCTTCAGCAAAGCTAAGTGTATTGTTAATTTTAAGCTGCTTTTTCACTACCAAAGCTATGGTGGATGAAAACCCACTTCCTCTCAGCACAGTTGCTGATGCCTCACAATTTGTACCTCTGGTAATATACCTGTAAAATCATGACTGCTAGCAACCCACAGGTACCTGCTACAGGCTTCACACCTCAGCTGTGGGTTTGGAATGGCCTAGTAACTAGATGACACATTTCTAGTCTCAGATGATTCTCACCTTCTACAGATATTAAATTTTGTGGTGTAATTACTAAAAAGTCTCTCACAATCTTCTTGCTCTCAGATGAGTACTCAAATCATCTGGGATTAGGCTGTAATTAATTATAAACAGCATTCATTACAAGTGCTTCCACTTTCATGAACAAACCTAGTTTTTGCATTGGGTTTTGCTCCTCATAGCTAAGGTTGGGCTAAACAGCCTTTAGTCAGTGATCTCCTCCCATCATAGCACAAGTGGGTCACTGCAGTATCTTAGAAAGTAGGCTGCCTTCTGCATTATTCCTAGACACAAGAAACACTTAAGACGTCAGAATTCTCCTGTAATTGGGCATATCATAAGCCTCAGGCTCTTACTATGTTGTTTTTACAAAGAACAATATGCTGCTACAGTATTGAATTGCAGTGTCTAGGATTATCTTCCAGTTTGGTTTAAGAAAAATGTTAGCTAAAACACTGCAGGGGGGATTTAAAGCACTTTTTTTAAAAAAGTGTGAAACAAAAAGATTTATTATATCGCTTTACATAGTTAAAAAGTGCTTCTGCACATAGATCATAGGAGTTCAGTTTCTGAGGCCATGCAGTATCTCAGAAGCAGTGATATGTGTATATTCACTGAAGCAGAAGCCAAGCATTGTTTACATAACTCCCAAAAAAATCCCTAAAAAAACATTAAAACAACCCAAACACACAGAAGCCTTACTTTCACTTAGATAGTTATACAGCTGCAGAGCTTGTGCCTTTGCAAAAATTGACGTTGAGCACGGATATTGGGTTTGTCGCCCTTACCACTCCTTAATTTTTGTCTCGTCCTGCCCCCTGGTGGGAGCATAGGCCGCGAGTCTGTTGGTTTCACATTTCTGCAGTGCAATCCCAAACTACACTGCGTTTCTTACATTGCTATTTGTGATAGAGGATGTGTGTCACTTAACATACGAATTATTTCATTGAATAATAAGGGAAATTAAACAGTATTATTATTTAATAAAAGAATTTCTTTATCAAAATAATTAAATAAAATAATTGCTTTTTCTAAAACTTAAAAGATCACCAGCAGAATATTCACATTGCATTAAATATTCTTTCTATTCCAGAGAGATATTTAATACTTATGATTAAATGAGAACGGATAGTAAATTTTATATACATATATTTATATATAAACACAGCGTTTATTATTCAGTGGTGTTTTAGTTGGAGTTCAAGATATAGCAACATCTATAGCATGAGAGTTTCCTCACTTAAAGGTTACGTAAATTCCTTTCTTTTATTTCTAGAAGGATCGACAAAGACGATAGCACAGACCTGCAGGGGGTTACAGTTTGGTAGTTGAAAAAATACTTTCGATCTAACAGGTGGAAAGAAAAAAGCAGAATCAAAGGCCTTAAACGTATTAACACTTGCCATCCATTTAACTGCTGCAATTCTTCTCTCACTGAATGATATCTTCTAAGAATTGCAAAATAAGATACTACCAGAGCAAGTAAATGCTAATTTTAACCTCTTTAGCACATTCCACCACGTTTAGATTATTTTTGACACTCCTGTATTGCAACCTCAATTCCTTCATCCCATTTAAACTCAAAACAGTTCTGTGTACTCTTAAGCTCATTCAGGTAGCCAGGTCACCCACTGGCCTTTCAGGTGTCTCTTGTCCCAAAACCCCAAGTGCTGTAGACACTAATGGTTGTAGGCAGCACATTCTGCTCTTGTCTACACCAGAGCTGTCGTGGGGGTGGGAAAAATCATTCAGCCTCATTCAGTTCACCAAACTGACAGTGAAAACAGCAGCACTGCAGTCTCTGAGCACACCTGAGCCATTGAGGTAACAGTGTTTGGCTGCGTGTGACACTGGAATACACTCACCTCCCCGTGCTCCAGGAGCCACCACTGGCATCATGATAAACCCGATCAGCCTCAGCAGCAGCCAGAGCCCTGTCCACCCCACTTTCTTCAGGTACCTCTGTGGTGGTGCCACTCCTTCCTGACAACATCTGCCAAAAAACAAAGGGATCCCTACTGTGGAGAGTGGTTTCCTATTGCAGAGAGCAAGAGTTACTTTAGAACATGTATCTATATATGCAAGCTGATAGAAAAGCTCAATCTTGTTTTCACCCAGACAATACAAATCAGAAGTTAGTGTGAAGATATATGTAAGAACAAAACATCAAAGTAACAGAAAATATCAGAAACTGTAGCAGAGGTTTTATGATTTCCACCATATATTTTGGCCTGGGTTCTCAGCTGGTACAGAACAGCACAATTTCCACTGCCCTCAATAACAGTTTTGCAGTCACCAACAATCCAGCTATGTGTGATGGGTTAGGGTGAAGGGAGATTAGACATCTTCCTGCAGTTACATAACAGTTTGCCTAAATGGTGAACTTACAAGTTGCAATCAAATTGGTCTACCCTGCAGAGGCGTGTGAAAATGCCTTGGGTTATGTGTCACAGAACTACATAATGTCCCTGACTGATCAAAAACCCGGTAAGAAATGGTAGGTTGCAGAAGAAGATGAACTGCCAGCTGCAATCTAAAACCAAAACGTTTAAAGAACAATTTCTTATGGCTGTGTATCACCACAGCACAATCTTTTCTCTACTTAAGCATCCAATCCAAACTAATTTGTGGTGAAACATTTAGGGACTATATGTCTTTATGAACTCCAAATACTGGGGTATGAAGGATTGTGGTTTTAAGGTTGTTTGATAGCTTATCTTAATTATGCTCTAACCACACAATTAAAACCTGATGAGATCTCAGTTTGGATAAGTTCAGTTAAATTGTCAAGGGTACAAGTCAGAGCTGTAAAGCCTAATTAAAAAAAAAAAAAAAAAAAAAGAAAGAACTTCACTCTTTTTACGTTGAAAAACAGAAAGGATTTTGGTTCCTCTCCAGTGACAGTAATTGATTTAGCCCGATTTATACAATTTATATTCTCATTCAGATGAGGACCTGATTCTGCAATCCCTGTGTATGTCAAACAGCATATACTCAATGAACAATAACACTGATTTTAATATTGTAACTGCACACAGGAAATAAATAGGAAGCTTTGCGAGGTGAGAAAGTATCTTATTTTTTTTGTAATACTTTGAACACAGTACCATGCTTAAAAGTTGTTTGGTTGGGCCATCCACTCCATAAGTAGTTTACTTGACATGATCAGGGAAGAGGCAGATAGTCAAACCCGGCCTAGTTACAAACACCCTGGGAAGTTGGAGCCACCTTCCTGAAGTGAACTAGAGATAGCACAGGTCTGTCCCATCTCTAGGCTGCAGAGAAGACTCCTCAGGGCCCAGCCCATGTTAAATTCTGTAGGAGCTGTATGTGGAAATTTTAAAAAACCATTTGCTCTCGCATTCTTTTAGGCTGTATCACATCTAACATGTTGGACTTGACGAAGTAAATTGCAAATATTTGTTTTCACTGTAAAAATAACCAAACTGTAGCTAATTAAAGATCACACTGCCTTTGGAAAAGCAAACAGATTAAGAGGAGGCTGAGGGTTATTTGTAGTCAGGCCAGTGACCAGAAACTGTAACTGAGTAAAATACTTCTAGTACAGGGCCCTGCTTTGTGTTTTCACTGCAGGCTGTGGTCTGTGGCTGGGCTCTCACTCCCCATAGCCTGAGGGGCAGTGAATTCACCTTCCAGAAAAACTCCCGGCAGAGATTTTGTGGCAATGCCTAGTGGGGATGGTCAGGTTGACTATCTCATCAGACTCCAAGTGCTTTAAGAATTATGACCAAAAAGTGAATGACTCAGTTCAATAATGAAATATCATTAATACTTTTATATTTTGTGTCTCCTAGGCAACCACTCTTTTTTGTTTGTTTCAGAAGATTTAAAATACAAACACACATACGAAAAGATTTAGGCAAGAATACACATTATTTCCTCCAGAAGGACACGTGCTCTCCCATGCCCGAGATATTTTTTGCCACGGCTTGTAACAAGCAAGCTCTAGAAAGACATTTACATCACCTCATCGGAGAGACTCGAGGGAACCTGCTGGCTGCGGTATGGAGCTCCAATTCCAGTTCGCGGCATGGATCTGTGCTCCGCGGCCTGGGGCACCGCCTCCTCCCCGCCTCCTCTGACCTCGGGGGTTGCAGGGCTGTTTATCACACTTTTTCTCTCACTGCTCACCACTATTATGGCATTTTCCCCTTAAATGCTCTTTCAGAGAGGCACCAGCAGCTTCCCCGAGGGCTCAGCCGTGCCCCGCTGCGGGTGCTGCGGAGCCGGCCCGGCCTCCCCTCACGGCGGCCGCCCCTCAGCCCCGTGCTCCAGAGACAGCCGGGACGGAGAGACGCGGTACAGGGAACATTCGGGGCACCTTCGGGAGTCCAGGGACGTGAAACATGCACCGCTTGCGAATGACAAAAGGTTTCTGGTTTTTCTTGATGGTGAGTGCCTGTTTTCCCCACTCACAGAAGGGCCTTTTTTTTTAGGAATTTTCTGAAATTTTCGTGATCCCTTACAGTTCAAGGAAGTTGAAATTGAATTCTCCATAATGAAGTGAGTCTTTGCAATCTTTCACTCACATTCCTAATCACATCTCACCCTGGCTAACAATTTGAGCTGGTCAAAGTTACAATGAAAGAAATACACCACCAGCTAAAAAGCACTTGCATGAAAGAAATGAATGGAATTTGAGAAATAAAACCATTCCCAGGTGGCAGCTGTATTGCCTGTTAGCAGCTAAAGAAGCACCAAAATTTCCAACCTGGTTCTCCTAAAACAGAGTTTTTACTCCAAGAGAGACGGTGAACTGTTGGCTTTTTATCTTAATTCAGGATGAAAAAAGTCCTTAAAAGAAAAAAAAAATCACTTGAATGTTTTCCTGGAAGAAACATCCATTTTCCAATTTTCTCTCTCCTTTGAGCAGTCTCTCTTTGCAAAAGCACTTTTATCCCAGGAGGAAATATTTTAATGAAATATGTTTGAAAGGCATGGTCATCACCCAAAAGACACAAACACACATTTTAGCTTCCCTGATGAGCAATGTAATTCTCCTCTCAGGTCAGCAAAACGCTAACATACTTCAACAGAGCAGTAAACAAGCTGGATGTTACTTTCTTCTGCTTTTCCAGCACACACTGCTGGAAAAATGCTCGCAGCTCACTTGAGGAAATGCAGGTAAGCAGGACGATAAAAGATAAGTGAATATGCAAACAGGAGTCTAATCTCTTATCTGTGACGTATTCATAAACTATAAAATAACAGCTTGGAATTAATTCTTAAGGGTACTCAGTGTACTAAGAGGGGGAAAAACAGCCTTGGATCAAATTTTCTTCTGGAAGTTGCCATATAGAGAAAAAACCCTCCATTGTGCAACAAAATATTTTTTTATCTTTGCTAGCTTTTTAATATGGTTAACACATAAGTTCTCCAAAGGGCCATTAAATCCTCTAATTTTATATTTAGAAACTCATAGATTTTCTTCAAAACTGACAATAATCCATTTTTTACTTGAAAGTTCATCACCCCTTTCCTGGTTCCTTTTAGCCATTAATACCTCTAACTTACAAAAATTTCACCTGAAACACTATAAACCCACAGCAATATAATCATGAGAGCGTCCTTCTTTACTGCAGCAGGATTACAAATAGGAATGCTCCTCCTAACATGGCTGTAGAAGTGCAGTCCAGCTTCTTAGCACACAGGGTTAAAGAACTGGTTAAGAGCTTTTGCCTGGGTTTTATAAGAGAAATCATGCTTTATAAATCATGTGTGGTATATCCCCTCAGAGCTGAGGGGCGTCAGGAAGCCCAGTTTCCTTTTCCTACCATTACCACATTATTGGTTTTATCTTCCCACCAGTACTGAAAGTCTCTTCTGCTGCTCTGGTACATTTGTCAGTAGATTTACACAAGTTATACTACATGAAAATCTGGACCTTCATTTAAGCAAAGTAATAAGTAACTTTTATACTTGCATTCAATTACAAAAATACATCTATTTTTAGGAAGTAGTTTATATAGAATCACAGAATATGCTAAATTGGAAAGGTCCCTCAAGTCCAAGACTTATGCCTTGGGGTAATATCATTCCTTCATTCCTGCAACTTCTTCAAGAGAAAAAAACCATTTCTACTACAGTAGTGATTATATCCCCCTAAGAGTGTCTGACTGTGCTAGGCACAAGCAAATGCATGGAACAATAAAGTCACTTCCTGCCTCAAAGAGGTACACTTTAAGCATACATGATAACAGATGGAGAAAACCCTGGAGTATTAATATTGCATGCACCAGAAGGGATTATTCTCACTGTGCGTGAATTAAACTGTACGCTGTTGCTACTTGTACTGAAAGTCCTTGGTCCAATACCACATCTTGCAGGACTGGAGGTGGAATAAAATTTTCTTTCAAAGTCTGCAGATTGAGTGTTCCCTCCCACACATTTCATTATACTGCTGTCAGGGTTCATTCTCACTGGCATTGTCATTTTTATCTTGAAAACGTTTTCAGATTGCAAGAGGCTGCAATGGAAAGAATCACTGACACAAATTTGGCATGCTTTTCTGTAAGCAGTAGAAGAAAACTCTGCCTGCATTGCAGGCATGATAATCAGCATATCCCATGGGTAAGTACTTGCTCCCCTCATCTGAAAGCATCACAGAACATAACTGTACCAACAGTCATCACTGACTTTTGTGTCAGTGCACCAGTGGTCAGCAGCAGGGGAAAAGGAGAACTTAGTCAAATCTAGAATATTGTCTTTTAATATGCAATGTCTGGAGCATTTCTGCAGCAAACTACTGACCTGAAAGTCCAGATGGTTTGTAATCTGTGCCCTTACAAACGATTTTTGCTCTCATCAAGCCACTTTAAAATCTGTAATGCTGGTCTCTACTGAGAACAGTGTTTGGCATATCTGAAATATTGTAGAGTGGGTTTCATTTTGAGAAGCTTGTTTTTTCTTCTGATGCCTAATACATTTGAACTTGCATAGAAGGACTAATCAGACCAAAAGAATACTCTGTCATAGACTGTGTGTGGACCAGATGTGCTTCTGTTGATGTTGCTGAGAGATTTTTCCCAATGGATTTGAATTGGGAATATGAAGAGGCCATATGGTAGCAAAGATAATTTACATAGCACCTTTTATCAACAAATATTACAAAGGACCCTGCAAATCACCTACTGTACAGGAAGAATTTCACTCAGAACTGAAATACAAATACCTTTGGGGTAAAACTTGGAAATACATAATAGCACACAGTAAGGCTATGAAACAGTTTCTAATTAGTTGTGAAAAATGAAATGATATAAAACTGAAATGGTGAGAGGAGCACAGGTGGACAAGTTCCAATTACAAATCAGTTGCAATCCTGCACAGTTTTACCCTATATGTGAAGTAATAATTTATGAAAAGTAGTTTATTCCTTTTGATAAATGCAACTCTGATAAAATGATCTTCAAATATATACACTGAAAATAGAACAGAATTCTAAGTGGATAACTTCATTTTAGTTTTGCAGACATTCACTGTACATATGCAGAGTAAAGGTGTATATGTTATCTTGATCCCAGTGTCCCAGAAGGCAATGTGGCCAAGAAAAGTTATACTATTTTTTGTGTTTGTTATAGAAAGGAGTTTGGGAGGCTCTAGACATTTTCCAATGTAATTAATGTTTCTACTGAAGTAAGAATAATCAAGAAAAAACAGTTGTTTCAAATACAATATAATTTTCTTTCTATCCATCTTGGGGAAGATGAACAGTAGGAGATAGAAAATGTGATAGATTGCAATATGCAGCAGGGTCAGCAAAGAACAGTCATAATTTTCAAATGAAACTATGTTAAATTCCTTAAATGAGGCTTAGAAAATGTTACCTTCTTTCAACCTTAATTCCAGGCTGAACCTTGTTTCAGCCCCAAATCTATCTAATGTTCTGTACATGTATTCATATTATGTTTATCTGCTGTAAGAAGGCAATTCTAAATGCTGCTCAACAAATCAAATAGATATTAAGTAGACATACAACATAATTTATGTTGTATATTTATAGAGCTCCCAGAAGAACTTACTACAAAATCATTCACTGCACTTAAAATGAAATTGGAAACATAGCTTTATGTAAAGATATTTTTGAAACAAGAATTTTCAAAGAATCCAGAAAGTTCAGGTGCCAGGTCCAAGCTTTTGATTTTCTAAGAACTTCTGTCCACCCACACTAATCCAGGCCTGGTAACACAAAGTCAGAGCAGTCTTACTATCAAGTTTATCTTTATAACCTAGCCACAGCAGTCCTTCCTATCCCAGAAAAGATAATGTTAGTGATTCTATAGCAAATGACCAGCAGATCTTTTCCTGGTTCCAGCATTGCAGTGTTTCATAACCGAGTGCAATGATTTTCAACATAGCCAGGTGACAGCTGCAAAACTTTTGTGTATTAAACTAGCTGCTAATTAGGAATAAAGTGTTTTCTTGAAGCTGTTCAAACTCTTAAAGTTGAAAGTGACAAGATCTGTTGTCCAGATATTCCTGTTCACTTCAGAGGATTAACAGCAGAGAGAAACTTTACTACAGACACACCAGTACTTTATAGGTTAGGAAAGACACCAAGGATTTCATTAATAGAACTGTAGATCTCTGAGGCAGAGCAGCACAGCCATGTACTGAGGTTCTGTGTGCTTACCCCTGACATGCAACTAATTAGAATTGCTGAAAAATGGGCACTAGCAGTATCACTCCACAATTATGATGCCCATTTTCATGGTCATGCTTTGTTCACCCTCCTGATGGCAGTACCTACAATCAGAGATGTAGAATAACATGAACACAGAGCGTTCTTACCCCCAGGAGCAATTTTCCTTTTTTTATTTGAATAGTCATATGCACTAAAAGGATGTGAAAAGACTGTCATTAAACTTAAATATGTTTAATGGCACCACATGCTGACTCAGAAATTCCTTTTCTCCACACCCATACAAGCAGAGGGCCTAATTGCAAATGCTTTATTACTGCGTTGATAAATGTACCGTATCATTCATTCCTGTTCAGAAAAATTTCACACAGCCTTTTTTAATACAATGTTTTTAAGATCAAACTCAGTATATCTATTTAGAAGAGCAATCTTAGCTGTAGTAAAAGTAATAATAATAACACTTACTGTACTTTAGATCTTCAAAGCACTGTATGGATATTAAGCAATTTGTCTCTCTTGGCAAGGACTTTAGTTTGCATTGGACAGTAAGTAGCAGCAGGTACCTTATTTCTTCTTTTTCTTTCTTCATTATTTTCACCTTTCTGTTTTATTCCACACAGGCTAGAAAAGTGTCACTTCTGTGTATATTGGAAATCTAGAAATTCCTTGCTATTGCTACTGAATGGTTTGAATTTGCTTTTACCAGCCAGAGCAACCCATCAGACCCCTATTATTGGTAAGATCTCTCAGGAACAGAAATGAGAGTCAACTTTCTTCTGAAGCTCTCTTGTCATAAAAATGGAGCTGTCTTGGGTAGGTTTCACAAGGAATATCCTCCTTTTTTTTTCTAGGTCAAATGCCCTTATTTACTATCACAGCTAATAGAACCAGAATAAACAAGATCTTGTCTTTTGCAAATGCTGGGGTAGAAACTCACAATGAATGCAGTTCCAAGGATGGTGTTTCCACAAATACAAGGATAAGTATTATTGTTCTTAGTGCTATTATTGTTCTTAGTGCCTTTCAAAGTAGCCCAGTGAAGCAGGGCTTAACAATCTCTGCTTTCCATAGGAGACTACCTCCTTTTTAGGTGGCAGAAGTGCAGGCAAAAGAGCCAGTTCTGCTTAGAAACTAGGGTCAAAGGTACAGTAACTGAGATCTGTAGAGCCAGAGCTTGTCACAGCAGCAATGAGTTTGCCATTCCAGAAATCAGTTGAACTTAAAACATATTGCACTCCAATTCCACCCAGAAACTCAGAAACTGCTACAGTCTCCATTCATCTTTGCAGCACCTCTTCTTTCTGTAAATGTTCAGCATTGTAAAGTACCCCTGTCCTTGAAATTTCTGATTGAACCCCAAGGAGACTGAGGAGTCTGCAGATGTTACAAGCATTAATTCAGTGGTCTCTGTCGTCAAAAAAGCAGTCAATGTTTAAGTGCATTGCAGCCATTTATCTTTTGTTTATCCAGGAAACTATTTCTATAAGCTTGTGAAGGGAACATTTTCAATAAACATTAAAATAAAAACATTGGAGCAGTTTGGCTTGTGGAACTTCTCCCAAAATTGAGAATTACCAACAGAGGTGTGATCTCACTTCTAAATTGTATCAACATAGATGTGAGTAATGTTCTCAGCAGCTGTGAATGTGCTGTGACTTAGTGTTGCTTCAGTGTCTTCACTTCCTATCTCCTAACAGTATGTGTCCTGGAAGTGCTCTGCCACGTGCTTGCTTCCCCAGGACTGCATGGATGTATCTGCAGAGGCAATTCTGAAGAGTTAAAAACCCAACTCTCTTCTTTCAGGACCAGTAGATCTGGAGAAAGCAATCCCTGCCCAGTGATCAACTTGTCCTTTGCCAATACCACCAAACAGTGCTCCAGGAAGAAGCAGGCTGATATTTTGCCACAGAGACAGCACTTTTCTGTCACACAACAAAAAAAGACATTAGCTTCTTAGATGCCCAAGTCAATCATCTTTGATTCAGACACGTTGTTAAGCTTTTCCCTTGAAAAAATAACATGCACATGGTTTATGTTTCCTATTATACCTAGAGATATATTCTGAATTCTTCTTTGGAGCTTCAGTGGCTATAGATTAAGTCCTGATGACAAGAAATTAAGAAAGTGGAGGGTAGGACTTGCTAGAAGAATTTATGCAGCTGAGGACAGAATACAAGACTTCAGGGTCTGAAAGTGTGAAGCAGAACTGTTTATCTCTGATGCCACATAGAAAAGATTTCTGAGCTGATTTATTGCATAGCTTTGGAAGATCAACACAGTTACATAGAAAAAAAATTTTCTTCTTTTCAGAACTATAAACCTATATTTCAAAAGCTATTGCTGAAGGGGAGGATTAGATGAAAAGGTTGATCCGTGACTCAGTTTTCAAGGGCAGGTCTCTTGCTACTTAACCCAGGAATTTTCCCAGTTTTCTGTTGCATTCTATGCTGCCATCATCTGGCTCTTTTCATAAAACTTGACATTTTCTAAATCTCAGTTATCTCCAGGCCTGAATTTCTCATTGGGTACAAATCTTCAACGCTTTCCATGATGATCTTTCACAGTAAGACTTTACCTTTTCTCAAGCAACAAGCACCTCTCTGCAGCTACCACTCCCAGAATATTTACCCAGACTCTGGGCCAGGCATCCAGCTCCCTAACTGAGCACTCAAGACAGAGGGAGGATATTAATTTATGTGCCTTCTCATACTCCAACATACTATTCTGATTCTAAATCTCTTCAAACATCTAGCAGAGATTTCTTGATAGCAAGCCAGTTACTTGTAGCATGCCAGCCACCAGCATCTATCATCAGACTATGCCCTCCTAACTTAGGGAATGCAGACATTTGGTCATGGAAACCACCTCTCCTACAGTAAAAGGGTGTTACCAACTCTCTCAGTGATTTACTTAAATATACACAGGTTGTTTACTTACTCCAAAGCAAATCTTATGTTCTGCCTGATGGGGCAATGATAAAAGGTGACAGAGCTTTCCAATCAGCTTACAGAGATCCAAGGCCACACTGCTTCCAAGACATCACAACCTTCACCTCCTTCTCATATGTCTGGCAACCAGAGTACTGTGTAAAGATTCAGAAACATTCTTCTGGCTAAACTCTGGATTTCTGATGGCAGGTAAAACTCTGAGGGAACCATGAAAGCATTGGCACTAATGCAGACATGGGGAAGAACAATACATGCAATAAACTTTGCTTCATCTTTAAATTGCAGCATACCACTCTGGGTTCTGAGGAAAGGCGATTTTCCTTGAGCATTTCCAATGCCTGGCTTTTTGTCTACTTTGATATTCCCAGGAGCCCTCTGTCTCTGTGCATGCCAGGAAAAATCTGCCTAGCAAAACATGCTCAGCTGCTTCGTCTTCCTGTTAAAGGATTCACCTAACCTGTTTTGTAGGTAACAAGGACAGGAGAGCAAGGTTGCCTCTCTGCTGTCCAGCCACACCCCAGTTCCAAGAGAAAAAAGAAGGATGCTACACAGAACATTTCTGTCGTACATGAACTGCAAACAAGCAAGCACAGCACATCCCTCTGTCACAGCACACATCAATCAAGGCATGCAGTTCTTGACAGGATACTAATCAATCACCACAGGGAGACAGCAGCATGGGGAGACATTCCAATATGTTTTCCTTCATTCTTTTCCCTGAAACAGGAGAGGCAGGTTAAATAAGGCTCTGCTGGAGCTTATGATGCACATTTTTCAGGGTATAGGAATTACTGCATACAAAGGAGACTTTGAGGCCTATAAATTAGAATGAACAAATCTTGGGGCAAACCAGAAAAAAAGGGCATATTTACATAGGGACTGTAAGAGGAGATGAACCTAAAAAGAGAAAAGAAGCCAGGAAACTTGGTCTTAGAAACATGAAAAATGGCTGCTTGGTTTTAATTTCCCCATCCAAATCCTGAGAAAATCTACAGAGTCAAAACTGAAATTAAATAGACACTTCTTTAATGAACAAAGTAAAAACATGCCTAATATTTGGATATGCAGAAGCAACCACTTTTTTTGCCTCAGTACTAACTTCAAATGGCAGTGTGCTGAAATTTACAGGTTCTGTATCAGCTATTTATTTTTGTAATGACAGAACAGAAGTGGGACAAGGTGGCTGGACAGCTGTATCAAACCTCCATTCTGTATTCAAACCTGAATTGGACCTGAAGCAATTCAGGTCTTGAGGACCGCTGCATGCCTCCCTTAAAAATCTTCACTGCTCTAAGTACTAGATGAATGTCTCCTTATGCATCCTGGCAGAACTGGGCTGAGACTTTCAGGTCCACTTGGGAACTGGCAGAAATGGAACTGGGCTCCCAAGGTTTGAAAGAAGTATCAATCCTAATGAAGCAACACAGAAAGTAAATATGTACATCTAAAAGTACTCATGTCAGCACAGTTAAATATTGGAGGCTTGAGGAAAAACATTTCATACAGTTGCTGGTAGAAGAAATGCAGACAAACCCTATATTATCCCTATATAGCATTGTATTTATTTCTTACACAAGCAGTTTTCCTAGCCTTGACTTGTGTAGCTGTAGAGTAAGAAGAAAATAAAGAAGCAAACCATGTAGAAATATGTGCCCTGTGTTCCTCACTCAGGGATTAAACAAAACAAAGAATGCTTCATTTCAATGTTCAAGCAGTCTGTGTTTCTGAAGAGTGCTGATGCCCTGTGATATCTGAGCGAGGCAGCATTAAGACTGTACACACTGTATTCCTCCTTGCTTTATTAATAAAACAATAATGAACTCTGTGGTGCAGAAGCAACAGAACATGCTGCTATGAAGGAGACCTCAAAGCCCACTCAGCTGCTTCACTGGTGTGTATTAAAATTAATGAGTTTCTGCTGCAGAAAGAAAGAGGTGTCCTTACAGGGGAATGAGATCTATGATCTTTATATCATAGCACAACCACTGAGAAGCACAGAAATCTGCACAGCTCAGTCTCAGAAAATAAATTTCTTTTTACAGGAGGAAGGTGAGGATGGGCTGAATACACTTGCTGTACATATTGAAAGAGGGGATAGGAGAGTTTTTCATTTGCATCTTAAGCACCTTCCCACTAGTAAAAACTGGATTAAGGCTCTCTTCCTCCCCTCACCCCCATTTTTATAGCTAAGAGAGAAAAACATTGGCAATATTGAATGCCAACCAGCAGCTGCGGCTGCTAACTCAGCCAATATAACCACAATATTTAATAGCTGTCAATTAAAGAGCCCTGAAATTAAAGAGCCCGTGTATTTATATATGGGAACATATATCTGGAGGTCAGCACGTTTCATTAACACTTTTGTTTATGATGTCCTTCACCGTGGCTTTGAGCTTTTAATGCTTTCCAGTTAACGAAGCAAAAGTTTGAAGCAACTATTAGATTGGTAAATAATACAATTTTTTAAATGTTGTTTCATTAAGACAGCTTGGTTTTATTCCCAATTCTTCAAGGCTTCATTCAACTGTAAAGAGGAGTTAATAACACACTGCTACAATAACATCTCTGTGAAGCTTATTTCCCACTTAAGATCTCCAGTGAGAAACAAGTTACTAGTGTGCTTCATATCTGAAATGCACATCAAGTATTTTGTGAGCTCAGTTCAAGCCCTTTGCTTGGACTGAACTTGTAAATGGAGAGTACTTTTACCACAGATTATCCTAATTCTATAGAATAATTGCCTCAAATTTTAAGGAGGATCATTTTCTTATCACTTCCTTTGCTTAGGTGCTACAGATACATTGACCTCTGATACATTAATGAATGCTAGCTTCAACCATAGTTTAAAACTACAGTCACTAAATCATGATAAAATTCAGAAAACCAGGATCAACTCAAAACTTCTCTGAACTGTCCTGTAAGTATTCCCATTTAATGAGGATATTTGATTTCAATCTATTCAGATTTGACTTTTATGCACTTTCTGTTCCAGACTTCATTGCAATCTACAGAGAACTGCTACAGAGCATGAAAAAAAAAAAAGGGATGGAGAAGGTGGGGAGGCAGGAGGGGGACACAGACAGCACACAGGGTAGACAGACAGGACCAAACAAAAAAACAACCAACCAACAAACAAACACAAAATACTCACACCAAAACCAGACTTGAGGAAGCATTAACAATTCCATTTCCTAATGTGTTGGCTATGATTTACACCTAAAAATCTTTGCTATGTCACTGGTGTTGAACTTTGTGTTTTCCACAGTATACCTACCTCAGTCTGCAAACTGCTCCTGTTCTAATTTAACCAAGTTCAACCTAGTAATAGTATCATCTAAAAGCAGTTGTTTTGTTTATCTCATTAAAATCCAGAAATTTGCTACACTGCCCTGCCATTAAGTCCCTGTCAGTCCAGAAGTATTCCATTAGAACTGCATGAGTTCATTAATGAAATACACTTTTCTTTTAGTCTCACTACAGTCAAGCTTTATCAAAAACATACTACATGAAGAAACATGGTATCTGAAGATCAGCCTCTATCACTTCTCTTTTGGAGAAGGTTTTTGGAAAGTCAAGAAAGAATATGGAAGTGAAAATCTGTCCCAGAAGACTCCAGACCTGGTTATTTATGTGACGTAAAGAGAGGATGATCTATTTTGTCACTTGCCTGTTGCTATCGGGCAAACCTCCCTTTGTGTCTCTTTCCTCTCCCCTACTTTTGTAGATGAGGCAAGCCTGAACTTAAGCTCTAGAGAGTACCTGGGGAATACTCTGATTCTGGGGATCATTTGAACCCAAAACCAGCTGATTCCAGCTTGTCCAGTTTAAGCAAAGCACAACCTCAGTACTGAACAATCTGACATCTATACAGTAAAATCTCAGTCTGGGATCTGGCAAAGAATTGATTTCCTTCCCTCCTAATACAGAGAAAGTGCAGTTGGGTGTGTTGCCCCACAGAAGAGTAATTGTTAAGAGACATTCCACAAGTACTTTCAAGGCCAAAGAGCCAGAGCCCATGTCTGCTAAAAGGAACCATAACAAGAAGCCAGAGGCCATGTACACATCAGCAAGGACTGGAGTTCACTAGAAACAGAACTGTGCAATGAGACAGTTGGTGCTGATGACCTGACATGCTACCATGAATATATCTTTAGGGTTTATCTAAAAAAAAGCCAGATCTGGTCCCACTAGGGACTGAATGCAGTCAGTGAACATTGAAAATGCTCTTGGAAAACATTGTCCTTTCAGTTTAATCTAAAAGACATCCAATAAAGCACCCCAAGACTGCTCCATGATATGAATCAAAGCACATTTACCAGGAACAAGCAGATTAGCTTCAGAAGCACATTCCTGATCTGAACTATACTACGAATCTAGACGCACTATAAATTCTTCTGTATGACATCCTAACAGCACAGTGTACAGAGAGGAAAAAAATACTTTGTGCTATGCCCAGAGATGCATCCCTGAAAAGTGGAATCAGGATGCATCTTCAAAAGTGAAGTGATGCTATGTAAAAGACAGATAGGCAAGCAATTTTTTAAAAAATCAAAGATAATGGAAGGAGGCAATTTAAGGTAATTCTACTCCCTTTAAGAGTAAAAATTGCTTTTACATTTCAATCAAATGAGATCATCTATGCAGCATAATCCACAGAGAAAAGCACTGTGCAGTGTCTCCTCTAGTGTCTTGCATGTTTTTCCAGTGACATTCAAGTGACAGAAAAAAGATCAGGATTTTTTACAGGCTTAAGACCTTTGACACTCTCAGTTTATCTAATCACACAAAATTAACCAAAGGTATTTTGACATGCCTCAATGGAAATAAAATTCTTTTTATTCAGACAGAAATTAAATATAGTAACAAAACTCCAAAACAATTTATTCTCAGCACTCTGTGAGAGGCTAGAAGACAATAGCAATTTGTATATATTTGTCTGGAAATGTTTACAACACACTTAAGAATTTCCTTCTTAATTAAGGAATTTCAAAGATACTAATGTCAGTGGTGATCTGGTGCCAAATGAAACACAATTTTTATCCACTGCAATTGCTCAGTTCTTAATGGTCATGGGTAATATTTGCAAATCTTTAGAGACTTCAAGTCAAGCTGTGAACCTGCATTTCAACACTGCAATATTTTTACCCAATTTTAAGAAAGTCCAAATATGTGCAGCTCTTGACTGATTTAGGTGGCACTACATGAGAACTACGTAGAAAGTTGAGACATCGCACACTTTGTTGCTGCCTCTCAGACCTGGTCAGTAGAACAAAAAATAATGAAGCATAAAAGAGCTGCCCTGAGCTGTTCAGTTGCTTTTGTGTTCTGGTTAAACTGAGCAACAGTAAAAAAGATGATACCATAACAGAGAAGGAAAAGGTGTTCTTTTGCTTTGAAGTGGTTTTCGGTTAAAATTCAGTAGTAGCAAGAATCAAAAGAAAGTAATCAAGAAATTATCATGAAACCTATAGTACTGTGTAGCAGTTCTGGGAACAAAAATTACCTCTTCAGACAAACGAAATTCCTGTAGTCCAGCAAATAATGTTAATGTCAAGCGACAGACACTACTATATCAAGACAAAAGTCTCAGTATAACGTAAAGCCAAAGTGGTCAGTGGTCCTTAATGTACATGTGTGCATAGTTTTGGTTGTACAGCACTGACTGCATTATTCTGCTTTATGCATCACATAGGCTCAGGTATTGCTTTCATGAATAAACAAAAAAAAATTACGTTATGAAGGTAAATTTTCTTACCAAAACCTGACAGTTCTATCTCTTCTTTGTCCATCTTTTCTCAATATTTGTGTAAGTTCATTAAATTATTCTGGTTTTAATGTCATCATTCAGGCATTGTTTTACTCAAATTTGACCAAACCATTCACAGAATACCAGAATTAAACCTTTGTAACACTTGAACATGGCATGCAGTAAGTCTTTATTAAAAAAATATACATAAAGATCCATAAAAATTATATAATTATGTCATTCGTTAACTTCTGAGCCCCTTTTAAAAAAGCTGATAGGCTTGTAAGAAAAAAAATAGTTCCGTGTGTGTATTTTAGAGATCATTAAAAAAACAATTCCAGAGGGAAATATTCCCAAATAAGATGTAATGCTGGAAGCGGCAGCGGCCACCAGAGGGAGACCCGGCCGCGCCAGAGCCCAGGGAGCCGGGCAGGACGGTGCAACACCTGCCCGCACTGCGAACACACGCACTGCTGACAGGCCGGCGGGACTTCAAAGCAAAGAACTCTTTCTAAAGAAAATATTTGAAAAATTACAGCATTTGGGTTCCTATGCAACCTAAAGATGCAAATCTTGAATAAAGGAGTTGATACTCAGTGCAGTTAAAGATTAGTCTTTTAATCTCCTTTAAAATTATTTCCTTGCTAGTATTTAACATATTTTTCTTATCTTTTCCTGAAGAAAAAATAATCTGGGCAACACAGGAGAAGAAAAGGATTTTTAGGAGTTCTACCAGGCCAAGTGAAGAAAGGACACCTACAAAACTGTATTTTCCAGTTCTTTTATGTTCACCTACCCAAAAGATGGGAAGAAGTCAAGAAGGAAAGCCAGGAGGTGGTACCATGACAGAGTTCACCAGCCTTCAGTCTCTGCTGGTAGGAGTCCAGGACTCTGACTAGCGAGCCTCAAAAGCCTGTAGATCTCCCCATCAGCAAGGAACAGACCTTCTTTCTAGCTGGTAACCTCAGGCATCAGGAGTTACCTCTGGGAAATGGGATACTCTGCTGGCAGAATACAGCTTGGATCAGCCAAGTTGTGTGGACTTGGTCACAGATTGCCACACAGCTGATGCTCTGTGCTAACCAAAGCCTGTGCCAACCTACTTTCACTGATATTACAAAACATGTAACAATATCCCAGCTGGCCTTTGAATATTTCCACATGGCAGAGACATCCCACATTGCCAAAATGGAAACAATCAAAAAGATCATGCTTTTCTGTTGTAGTTAAGAGCTTTGCCAGTCCCTGAAAACTCTACTGCAAAGGGCTATGGCCCCTCACATTTCTGACCTGTTCACAATCTCCCTGCTTCCTCAGCTCTATGTTCCTGACATATCTGTTTAGGGAAGCAGCTTTTCCAGATTATTCAATTTTCTCATATACATCTTGAGTAGTTCAAAATGAATATTCCTTTGACTAAATCCCCTGCAGATTTGATGGAGACATTTGCTGTTATGGAAGTGTATGTTGAATCCTGCAGAGTCTGAGGCTCAGAGGGCATCCTGTCAAAAACAGAGCCATGTTTCCTTTCGTTCTTCACACACAACTAAATGGATAAATCGAGGTGTCATGAAACTTGACACAGGAAAATCCAACAGGTGCCATGAAATTATTGCTTTCAAAGCACTTTTGCATGAAATAAAATATGTATTGATTACATATCCAATATAGCATTCTCATTGTATCTCTAAGAAAATTTAGCATTCTTAATCACAGAAGTTCCATTTTAGAATGCATTTGCTGTGATTTTTCCTGAGTACTGTCAAGACACAGTTTCATTTAAAACAGTTCATCATATGAAAGTTTATAATTTTTTAAAAAAAACAACCTTTAGCACCTGCCCAGAATTTTTATCTGTTTAGAAATTACAGTAAATCACAGTCTTTACCTCACCACTAATTTAGTTAGGATATGTCCAGAACAAAGGGCCACAATAAATGCCAAAGTGAGGGCTACACCCACTTATAAATCACACAGCCCCAGGTCTCTGAGTAAGCAGGTTAAAAATTTACTGGATTATAACTGACGTACAAAACAACTAGGTCCCTTCAATGATAACTGATTTATCAGAGGAAAAGCCTTTAGCAAGTATTCCTTAGCTCACCACGGACATTTCTAAAATATCTGTTTCCATGTGTTTATCTTAGCCCCCAAAAAAGACTTCACCTGGATAGATATGTGCATGAAGAAAGCACAAAAACATAGCATCAAAAGGATTTATAATCTCAGACTGCTGCTTCCAGTGCTCTACCTTGTCAATTGCTAAGTGGTGGTGATAAATGTGACATCAAAATGCAGTCTCACACTTTGGTTTCTGAACATCAACAACAAAAAAGGTAAGGTCACAATTTCTTAAAAACTATTTAGGCTGCATACTGCTCTTAAGAAATATGTCTATCAAAATCTGCCATTACATAGTATTTTGATCCTGCTCTTCATTCTGCTTTTCTTACTTACTAAAAAAACCATTTCCTAGTTTATACATCTACAGTTATGATGTGGATCTGGAGTAGGAGTTCTTGTGCTTTCAGATGTGGGAGGAAAGGACAGAGAACTACTTGTATGAATGCACTATAATTTCAATGCCTTTGTGCCAGCTCACAATGGATGAGTATCTATTTCAAAGGCAGAGCTACACAAATCTCAAAATGTATGTCTGCCTGTGACTACAGATATTCTTGAGAGACAAGGAGGAAATGGTAAGAGAGGACAGAAAGACAGATGGAGAAGGAGGAAGACAGGGTTATTGAAAACTAGTTGGATTTAATCTAAACTTTGTAAACCTGCTTCTGTGGCAATAAATAGTATTAGAGAGTGACTTTGAATACATAAAAATACGATGGTCGCTGTGCTGATTTGGCCATCAGCAAAGCAGCAATGCATAGCAATAATCCCAATTTACATGGATACACAGACCCTGTGGTTTGGCCTTAATTTAAACCAGACTTTTTCACTGCCAGAACTAGAATAATTTATTTTCATATGCGAGTCTAATTAGCCAGTTGTAGTTTAAACATTCTGTATGATCAGGAAAAGCATTAAAAAGCACTGTGAGGAGAGCCTTCACCAAGTAACAGATATATATGTACAACAAATGTATAAACAAATACTACTTCTTTGCTCTCTGCATATTCCTCAGAGCTATATCCAGCAATAGATTGCCTTAAACATCCCCCACACTGAGTTTCCTGCTGTTTTATGGGATGATTCCATTATCAGAAGTCACATTCTCATGAAGATTTTGTCTGACCTAACTTCTAAGTCCCTAACCTTCATAAATTACAATTCCTGCTCAGCTTTTCTCACTCTCAAAATGGGTTATTTCACCTTCCAAACACTCTAGCACCTTAACCTTCTCTTTAAGTTGCTGAAAAAAGGTAATTTAAATCTTCTCCTTCTTGCCTCTCTAAATTATATCCTCAGATTGAAATAAAAGGACAATCTCAATTTTCTCTGCTTTATTTTGCCCCTCCCCTCCCTAGCCCTGACCTATCTATAGATGCCTGCACAGACAGAGCTCTTCTTTTGCATGAAGGAGACATTTACCCTGACTTTTACCCTTCTGTCACACTCTGCTTTAATAGTGACACACAGACTATTCATTTCAGATTTAAGTCTCAGAGAAGAAAATTAACCACAGTGATTTTTTTCCTGCTTATGGTAAATTATAGCCTTGGACATTCATTGTTTTGGATCTGTTTTGGTAGAGATATTTGTATTAGGAAAATATGCAGATGAATTGGGAACTGGTTTAGAAACTACCAAGTTTCTTACATGCTTTCACTCTACCTGTTGGTGTTCATTATTTCATTTAAGTCATAACGTAAAATATTGTGGTTTTACCTTTAATATGCTAAGTTACAAATTAAATTAAAGTGTTCTCATGTGGATTACCTAGGAATGTAGAATCTCAGTTCCAGTGTCAATCAACACACCATGCACATCACAATAGAAGTATCAATGCTTACACAAGGCATCCAAACACACTACATGAAAGAACACAAAGATGAGAAAGGAAAATCAAAGCTGATTAATGTGGTATGGATTCTAGGACACTTTGTTGAACTCCGAAATCTACCTTACTTTTACGGTGAAGCTTGCACATGGAATTGGTAGAATGACACTCTTCCACAAACTTCTAAAAAATATTGCTATGAAATTAGTTTAATCTCAGGATACCTACATCAACAAAGGACTGCTCTGCTAACTTCTTGTGAGAGGTATTAAGCAGATGCAGGTTAACGTAGTGAAGATTTTTATTGACTATGGTTTTAAAAATATCACTTATTTTAAAAATAACAACACATCCAACCTCAGGCACAGAGAATGCTGAAATCAAATTCTGGCAGCTTCAGTCCAACAAATGGCCATTGATTTCTATAGCCTTTTTTTTCTGAGGAAAGGACATCATTAAGTTGTCTCAGTATTTGTGTGCTTCTGTTGACTAAATATCATGGTAAATTCCTCTCAGAAATCCATGACCTAAACAAATAAAAAGGTTTTCCAGATTTTCAGCAGTGGTCTAGTGCCATTCCTTTTCTAGTTAGCATCAGAAAAATGTTTTTTATAAAAAACCTGGTGGGACTGTGTCAGAAGTGGCAGAACGTGGCTGTACAGAGCAAAAGGCAGAGGGCAAACAGCAGCCCTGCGATTGCCTGGCACTGTCCGTGTCACCTTCAACCTGCAACTTGTACAAATCAGTCACAACCAGCTCTGCAACTGATAGCAAAGTTTATCTGCACACAGGAGCCTGTAGGATTTCACTAATTCAACTGCTTGGAAGCAGGAAAGAAAAGGCATAATAGGTCTTGCCATGAAAGTCTGAAGGTAAAAGGGTTCAGGAGAGGGTGGTAAGGCTGGGTGTTATGGGGAAGTCTGTGCTGACTCAGAGTGACAGCAGTAACAGCCAGTTCGACTGCGGTCTACCAGTGCACACAATTTCCAGCAGCGCTACAGAGCAGCACTCAGCAGTGGTAATCATAGCTCAGCACCTTTCCAGCTGTTTCCAGGTGGTTTTTTCTGTAACAAAACAGAGTAACTCTGTGGAAGCATTTGAATCAGAGTAAACTGGTACTCACAGAACATGATCACTACTTAAGAGAGATGCTTCTATTTATTTAAAGACACTTCAAGTTTTGAAATTCCAGTGGGAATTCACAATCTGCAATGGAAACACAGGGTCAGGTTCTCCAGTACTACCCATTTCCATACATGCCTAAGGACAATGTGACTCCCATCAAACACTACAAAGGTGTGGCTATAGGGTTTTTTCCTACCTATAGCTTTCTACATGTAGCACCTAACCTTCACTTGTTATCATTTTAGAAAGTATTCCTTTGCTTATGCTAAAGCCAACACACTTCTCCTATTCCTTTTAATTCCTGCACACCTTGAAGTACCTTTGTCCATACTGATTCTTAAAGAGGCTCCAAGAGCCAAGTTTCCTGGAGGCTGATGGTAGGCAGTGAGTATGAAAGGGAAGCCGCCAGTGAGCAGCACTTACCTATTAGCCATTAGCTAGGGAGACTCCCACTCCATCTGTTGCATGAGAGAGATTTCAACAGAAAGATTACCCAGATTTGATAAGGAATATTCCCAGCATGGGAAGGACTCATGCTTAGTAGGTGGTAATAATATCAGTCTAACATTTAAAGTGTGTCAAGCAGTGTAAACGGGTTAAAAATATTTCATTATGGAATCATTGAGGTATAAATTAACTCAGTGGTGCTATGCTGAGAGTTTAATTCTCAAATTCATATGTAATTTTCTACTTTGGATGAGCCAGACATTGATTGAAATAGTCAACATAGACCTGTGAATAAATGAAATTATGGAAGAGGAGGTGAAATTTTTCTGGGTTTACTTTATAACACTGTACTTACTTTCAGTCTATAATATAATCCCTGAAATGAGCATACCAAAGAAATTTTCAGACAATTAGCTCGTATAAGACTTTGGAGAGATCATTGACACAGCAAACACTTGACAGACTTGCCAATGAATGTTCTTATGAAAACAAACACATTGAAGCTACTGAAGTGCTTCAACTTCTCAAAATGTCTGCTGGGGTCCAGACATCAAGTCCTGGATGACTTGTTACACACTATTCCCACAAAGCAACCATTTCTAGTAATTACATGGTCTATATGTATATGCTAATAAACTTATATAAAATAGGACTTTTTACTGGCATTTTTACTAGCTCTTTTCCAACAAAACGCCACATGAAAGCTACAGAAAAGCATGGGTCCCTTTGTAATATATATACATAAACAGAATTACCATTCAGTTAATAATCCATTTCCATTTTCTAATCTGATTTTAAGACAGGGAGATCACAATATCTTAGTATTTAACAGTGAAATGAAATCTGGTGTGTCTAAAGCTTGTTATGGAAAGTTGGAATATTTTTTACATGTCCATTTACTTGTAACTTCATTTGTCCAGTTCTATTTTTGAATGTGCAAAAGTGCCTTAACTATACAGTTATTCCATACACTAGGTAAATCTGAGAAATAACCCAAGAAAGCAGCATTTTCTATGCTGAACAAAATACTGTGTATCTCTGGCTGCAAATTGCAGAAAAGGAATAAACACAGTAGCTGTGATTTTTTTGGGAGGTCTGAAAATGCTGCCTACAGAACAAAAAAGGCCAGATTTGTAGGATCCTGGATCTGTCAGAAAAATTACAGAAGACTTCTCTTAAATAGTTGCAGACATCTGTGTCACTGTGGTTGCACCCATAATACCTGACCCACTCCCAGTTATAGAACAGGATCAACCATCTAGAAGTATATCAGGCCAAAGGCTCAGAGATCCTTGTACTTTAACAGCTGTACATGGCCCCTGAGCCCAGTTCTAAAGTTTCTGCTGATGACTACAATGGAATTTGGGTGTGAATCCATTCACCTTCAATTCCTCTATCTAGAATGTGATAAGACCAAGCCAACAATTCAGGCTACAGTTGTGCTTATACTTAAATGCCTTCTTTTCCTGTTTGCCACATTTCCTTTTTTTAAAGGCCATCCTGTGGGAATAAAGAGCTCAAAAGCAAAATGAAATAATAACGTTTTGCATTTCATAATGAGATGTTTAGAGCACTCATCTTCCTTCACATTATCAAACATTTTTCCAGCTCACAGCTATTTCAAAGATGTATTTGAGGTCTGGGCACAAACAGTGCTTTGTTTCTATATTTATGGTAAGATCTAATTTCTTTGTATGTAAAGATTACAGATGTTTTCCATTTTCAAATAGATGGCATTGCAACTTGCTTCATTCAGAAGAAAGTTTCCATTCATCTGGAAACAGCTAATATTGGCAGTGCTAGCTGAGCAAACAGTAAACTGGAAAATACAGCAGATGTTACATGAGAGAGAATAAAGTAGGAAAATTAACAAACATTTTTCTCCAAGCCTGGGCTTGCCCATCAGTTAGTTTCACCGTGATGGCTGCCCAAAAGCAGGTACTTGAAGGCAAGTATTTTTCTGCTACATAAACTGGAATTTATTGCCAAGTATTTGTAACTTGCTCTAGGTTGCAAGTGATGTGAGTCAGTCCTGTTGAAATCATTATAGTGTGGTGCTAAAGCTGGGATATTGGGGAAAACTACCATGGGGATTATCAGGTACAGAAAATGCAACCCTCCAAGAGAAAAGCCATCACAAGGAGTATAAAGCAGCTAGTGGAAAAAAATCTGAGCATGGGTTATGCTCTTCCTAGTGGGATCACACAAACATTTATGCAAACAAGTTCCACTAATTTTTGTATCAGCTTAAGATACAGATAAAATAAGTCCCTACATTAAGAGTTAGGGGAAAGGAGAAGAAAATATTTTTCCCTGCTAGTGACCTTGACTGCAACCGAGGTGAAAGATTGCAAAGACACCAGGCTACCATGACTTTTTTACACACAGCAGAGAGGATGAGGTAAAGAGACAGAAATCTAGTAGTAAAAGGAGCTCTATGAAGTCTTTTGGGCATTAAGAGACCTTTAAATGCAATGGCAGAAACAAAACATTGTCACAGAAATGCCTTTTACCCTAGCTGACCCATCTCCTCATTTTCCCACAGCATACTGATGGGCCTAGGCATGATTCTTAATTGTTTCATGAGATTTTTTTCATGTTTCACTGAAAACTGAGAAAAGGCAAAACCACTTCTTTGCAAATGCAGCTTTTGAACAGGCAGCAGCATGACTCATCATGAATAATGAAAAGCCACACTAAACACTGCAACCATTAGAGATAAGCTCTCAAAGGGGGATTCTCTTGTGAGATTCAGCAGTCTTTATACTCAGAAAATTGGGACTTAGTAAAATTAAAACTCCTCTGACTGCAAAGATACCCAAAGAATGAATTTGGCCCTGGATTTTATGGAATGTCTGATTAGCCAAAAATGAAATCCAAAAGGCTCAGGAAATGCCGGGGTAATCTTATGCCCTTTCCCCCTCATACAGCAAGTGTAGAGCTCCCAGCTGACTGAAAAATACCCAGAGTGATGTGTGTCTTGACTGTCATTTTTCAATGCTGCTGCTGCTAGAAATCAAAGATTTATGTTCAAAAAGAGCTTTTTGGCAGAAATTCCCAATTGCGCTGCAGAGCAATTCAGTGTACTGAAGCACATCAATGCAGTTTGTTTTATATTTGGGCAGGGGGCAAATACAGTCCTCTATAGACTTAATACTTAGCTGCCATTTCCCATATTCTCTATCTCCAGGCAACAAGCATGAACTTGAATCTGCCCAGGCAGAATTTGTAATTATATGTTTTGAACTACAAATGCTTAATTTCTAGGTGCTCTTTACCTTCTCAGCTCCTGCATTGAAGAGATTACCATGCCCTGGGACTGCTCAATTGAGTCCAGAGAGTCAGCAAATTCCTAAGTAAGAACAAGACGAGACTTTTTTCTAATTAATCCTTGTATTTCAAGACATTGTTTTGCACAGTGAAACATCACTAAACTCTGTCTATCAACATATCACTCTACATAAGAATTAGAATTCAGAGATGCTTAAACTAGTAATAGATGACCGCTGTTTTGGCATTGGCATTGTGATCCATGCAAAACTGAGCATAAAGATGGAGAGAGTCCATTCCCTAAGTGGAATTTTTGCTTGAAGTTCAAGAACTTTTTTTCAAAATAAACACTTCCTTTTCAAGATGTTCAGAGTACACAGAAATTACCTTCTTGAAGTAAGAACTGCAGTAAGAAGAGATTAATTCCCATGTACATGGAGCTTTTCAAGGGCTTCCAAGTAGAGGCTAAATCATGTTATTACTCCCAGCACAACTCTACAACATCTCTCAAAATAACAGACAATGATAATGTTCCTTACAAAGTCAATGCTAGGGGAGTAAAGATTGTATTTGTATTTGCATGCATCTTTACAAAGACACTCACAAGAAACATTGTTTTAGAAAACTACCCCCAGGGGTCTACGAATGAGCCAAAACCTACCTACCTTAAGCATGCCACTGAAAATGACTTCTAGCTTTCCAGGCAATTTTGAGCACCACAAGAGTAATGTTCCTTTGGCTAACTACCTCATCACAGATGAGGTGCTAAACCCTCTGGCTGGCCCCTCCATCAGCCCAAGCTTACAATATCTCAGTGGATGCTATAAAGAAATTGCATTGCACAGCCAGAACCTGCTTTAATAAATTTGATCTCTACAAATAATTAAACTACTCCCCCCCACCACCCCAAACCCCAGGAGCAAACTTTGTGGAGGACTAAAGCTCTTTGGAACCTCATGCTGCTTGACAGTCCCGCCAAAGCTGCTCAGACCTGATTCTGTGCATTGCTGACAGCAACTTGAAGGTTTCACATCAGTTTTAGGGGACTTAGACTAGATGTGAACTGGTGAACAGACACAGAGGGTCAGGCTCTACAAAGTGGGGTTCCATAAATTTCAGGTTCCATATATTAAAGTCCTAGACACATTGAGTTGTTAATAACCATTTCCCCATGCTGCAGGATGGCAGGATCACAATCAGTCACTATGAAGTGTGTGCTGGTACCCATGTCTCACAGTCATGGTGTAAAGCACCTACAGACATTTCCTTGGCAACATTAGTTTAATCCAGTATAGAAAGCAAAGGGGATTGCTGGTATCCTCAGAAAGAACCATTATCACACCAGGACTTCAAAAGAGAACAACTCTCTCTTACATTAGATCCCATCTCAAGCAGTGTCTTTCTGCTCTCAATGAGTTTCATGCATCTGATGATTGTGTCACTGTGTTGTTTCCACACAGCTACTGTGTCATCTCATATTTACCTGTCAGAACAAAACACAGCCCTCTTTCATAGGCAGTGAAGATGCCAGGGTCTGACAGAACATGTCTAGAATCTCCCCACCCACCACAGACAGCCAAGCTCTACAAGCCTTACAGGTTCATCCCAGGAGGAATGCCAGTTTCTGTGTTTCCTTTTTTGAAAGTGCTTCCTTCTCTGCAGCTGAACAAGTAATACTAGATGTGTTGTTGGTTAACCTTCCCATGCTCTTACTTCTCCTGCAAACAGTCGTTGGTAGAAGTTTACTACTGTTTTTACTGATGCCACACCAACTCCTGATCTATGTCCCTCCTGTAACTCAATTTCTTTGTCAGAATGAGGTATCAGCTGAGCAAGCCCTGCCTCATTCCCAGTGTGGGAGCTGAACTGCTGATCAAAGAGCTTTCAAGCTTTGTTATTATATACCTGATGAAGGCCAGACAAAAGGCCAAACTATAGAACACAAACCTGCTTCTTCAGCAACTTACTTTCTCATGTATCAGTTAACTTTTTTCCTAGTGTTCATCATGATCTCTGAACCTCATGATCTCTTCCCTGGTTTATGTGTTTTATTACAATTAGATTTCTCCCAGAAGTTCAAGCATGATCTATTTGAATGTTTCCAGAGGTGTTAAGGTACATCTCAGAGTTAGTCATTGACACGAAATTGTACCAAAAATAAAATTAAACCAAATTAATCAAAAGCAAGTAGTGGGCTTCCTGTATGCTTTCCTAATTTTTTCTTTTTCTGGTCTGAAATACTCCTTTGGGGGTTAATTTTCCCCTCATCTTGCTCATTGTGAGTACTACAGCCCAGAGAAATGTCCCACTATCAATGATCATTCATCAGAAACATCAGTTTACTCTCATATTTTGTGTGTTTGGAACCATGACATACTATGTTCTACCCTTCCCATTAAATTTTGTAACCTTTCAGGTAGTGAAATGTTCTGCATCTATCCCAGACTGGAAGGTACTGTTGCGAAAAAACACCATGAACACCCCAAGCCAGGCTATTGTCTAGAATAAACACAGACAGCTGAGTTAGAAAAGGAGTTATCTAGTTACAGCTAAAGTTAAGGGAGTAGAAGGCTAAGTAATTCCATCTAGTTTCACATGAGCTTTGGTCACAGTAAACTTTGAATGATGTTATGTTATTTAAAGTACATTAAACATGTTTTCTAGCAGCACACTTCACCTGGTATTGATAAGGTCTCTAACATCATCAAAAAAGGTAGCACACACAAGGTATCACAGATTCAAAGCCAAGACTTTTATGAAGACCCCTTTCACTTTCTTAGTTTATGAGCTCACCACTGGCACCACTGCCTGCCCAAATGTTTGTAAAACACCCAGTATGACTGGACCACAATATGCAACACTGGTGGTAAAAGACTGCACAGACTGCACTCTGCCAGTGGTCAGATCTCTGAGTGAAGGAGCAGTTATTTATAGAGATACACACGTAAGAAGAATGTCTGTATTTATGGATTTTACATTCCTAGATACACTTCTTAGTAATATGCATGCCTCATCACCAAACCAAGCACCATCATCTGTTGATGCATGACGTCAGTCTGGTTGCTGATTTAGAAAGGGCAGTAAGATGGGATCATAGAATCATTAAGGGTTGGAAAATACCTCTAAGATCAGCTGCACTATAGCCCTCTGTGAAGACAGTCAGCCTGCTACACTCAGTGTCAGCATGCTATGAACTGAGAAGTCAGCCAAGCTACACACAGAGACCTTTTCTGAGAGGGACTAAATCACATGACAGGACCTCCCCTTGGCAAACCGACAGGGCCAGGCTGCTTTTAGCAAGGACAGCTACTCCTGAGAAAGGATGGTAATGGCATAAAATGGTTAGCATAGGAGACTGTACAAGGGCAAAGCACATTTGCTAATGATGACTCTAGTACATTAGCCTGCTGCTGGGTCCATGCCATCCAAAATAATTTGTTAAAAGATAAAGTTCTGGAGACCAATAATTCACAGAGGCCTATTGCAACAGAAATAAATTAGAACAGAGACATGATTTGAAACATAGGCAGCTTATACTTCATGGTGAGCTGTTGCTTATGAGTTCCAGCATTGTCAACAAAAATCAAGCAGTTGCTTGCATTCTTTTCTGGGCTGGGCTGGCCTGAATTTTGGTAGCACAGTTTTAGCAGTATTTCTTTATTACTGTGGTTGGTTGCAATTGTTATTTTGCATGGACATCTATAAATGAAAAGGCTGTTCAAAGTGATTTTTTCCCAACATTTATTTTATCAAATGACCAACTATCATTTTAGGTACATTCCAAATTCAAACATCATCTAAATTGCTGTGCAAGGAAGAGTCCATATTCAGCAATGGCACACTTTTCTGGGAGCTAGGAAAGTGCCATTCTCCCCAACTGTCAGATGGGAAGCAGGAAATACACAGAGAAGCAGGGCTGGTTTTCCTGACTTACACAGATTCATTCACAATTTGTCTTGGCTCATGAAAAAACAGTGAAAGGACACCATCTTTACACTCACATTTCTTGATTCATGGCACCAAAAAGAATGGGAAATTCAGTCCCTATTTGAAAATCAGTCAGGTTCTGGATTACAAAAGCTTACTGCTTAAAATGTACAAAGTGGATTCAGCAACTGTCACGTGTCTTGTAAATATATTCTGTAACTGGTACAGTAGGACTGTAGATGATACTATAATACTGAAAGGCAAATAACCTTCTACCCAGGATAAATAGTAAACTCTGAAGTGTTAAAATTTTTAAGAATTTCTTCAGGAAATGTTAAAAGTCAAAAGGAAACTGAAAAAATATCAATAAGAAACCTTTTTAAATTGCCCTTGATAAGGCCATTTTTGTATCATCTAATCAGTCACTTTCCTGAGCATGCTAAGAAATTTCTCAGGTTTTGTCATAGGCTTCATCATTTTGCTTTTGTCACTGCCCTGGAATTATTGTCCCTCTTAAAAATCTCTTCTCACACGCAGTAATTTCAACACACCCAATTACTGAATTTTGTTATAATTTTGCCTTTCACTGTCAAATTTCTGCCAGTAAGAAACTCTTAAAGTCTTCCTGAAGAACCAATTAACTTTCTATTTAATGAGTTACACTCATTTTGCAAAACATATTTTCTAAATTCTTCTATTATTCTTCTCATAACATTCCGGTCAGATTTCAGTATCCCACTTGAAATATTTCCAGCAAAATTGGACAATTTATTCCCCCCAACAGTTGTACTCATTCCCAAATCAGAGGAACTTTCAAACTCTTCACAATATTAGCCTTTCTAGTTACAGGTTTGCTCTCAGAGCTAATATTCATCTGATGATTCAGTATGACTCCCAAGTTCTCCTTGGAACCTTGAGGTGACAGAGCATGCCTTAATCTGAGGAATTACATCCTTCCTAAACACACAGCCCTGCTTTTGATAGCATTTTTACACATGTGAGCCTTAACAAAAAGAAATAAGACTCACTTTCTTACAAAGCACATACAGAGCAGTTTGTCATTTCTGAATTGCAGAGGATCACAGCAAAGGTCTATTTGCCATGTGCAGGCATTATTGTCAGTGAAAAAATTTGAAACACTGCTGAGGAAGACCCTTCATGAAGAAGTCCAAAGGGAAATAGAAATCTTCAGCTATTTCTACATAAAGCTTTGTTATTGATACGAGCCTTGTGAACCAGAGTGTGAAAGGAAAAAGCCCAAAAGCCTTATTTAGCAATCTAACTGTTTTGTAATTAAGTAGATTGGAGGCAGATGACATCAGAGACTCCCTGTAAATTTCTGAAGTGCTGAAATTAACCCAGACATACTACTAAGTTAGCCTATTGTTCTGGAATGCATGACAGATCTGAAACTTTATTAATCATCCCACATACACATGGAAAGAGAGAGCACCTGGTTCGTAAATTGTCGTAAATCTTTTCATTGCTCAGGAGGATCCAATTATTTTGAATGATTAAGTGACAAAATAATTAAATAATCAAAGTTGTACAAACCAAAGCATTAAACTAATTCCTATCCCACCTTCATTTCTGAAACTGAGGGTATCTAGATAATAGAGGTAAACTGTAAATTAAAGAGATCAGTAATTGTTCTCATTATCTAGGATTGTTCCTGTAAATCAGGCAAAAGTTTGTTGGCTAAAAACTCAAATATTCAGGAAAACTAAGGAAATTAAAGTCAAAACTAGATTTAAAAATACAACTAAAATGATAATGTAGGAAAATAGATTGTAGAATCAAACTATTTTAGAATTCATTGACAGGATGGAAATAGCATTAAAAAGGGAGGGGAAATGGAACAGAAAAAGAATTCCAAGATGCTATTTTAGCACAGGAGGATTTGTTTCAGTTTCTAGCCTTTTATACCAAATGTTTTTGACAAGCTCTACTGCAGATAGCTTTTACCTCCAGGAATTAAAAAATCACAAGTGAATCAGTACATTCAAGAAAAGGTTAATTATAGAATTTTCTGCAAGAGAAACAAGAAGAATCAACAGTCAGGATGTTTTTCTGATTGAAATCTCTATGTAACCATAATAGAATCCCACTTGCTTGAGTCATGCTTATGTTCTTTCAAAGTGTGACCTATATACCACTTCTTGTATTATTCATGTTGTTTTCACAACTGGCATTTAAATTTCACTAACTCGAAGACAGTCCTATACTACAAGCTTTATAACACAACAAAACCAAAAGGGCCAGTATGTAAGGAACACTTTCTGAATGTCTTATGAGCACTTAAAGCTGCTCAGTGGATTTCATAACTGCTTGTTAGGGACAATTAAATGGGGAGATTCAAGCTGTGGTCAGTTTTCAGCAGCCGGTCAGTGCAGACGGTGCACACCGAGAGCTGTCACCCTGGACCTTCTTCAGCAAATACTGACAGAGGTAGGCAGATTTGCCCAGGGTTTATGGGATTAATATAGGATAGGAGAAAGACTGAGGATTAGGGTAATGTCTAGCTGCAGTAGGAGGAGGAGGTGGAAGGGGTTGAGGCTCTCACAAGGTTTTTTGGAAAGGAGGCGTTATCAGTTTGGAGAAAGTACAAGCCAGGACGTGAGGTATTGCAGTCAGTTCTGCTGAAGATATCATAATAGTAAGGCAATTAAGAAAAAAGGTTGCAGTCAAAGGAATAAGGACTTGGAAGAAGAGTTACTTTGAAGCCCCTAGTGGGAGCCATCAAAGAGATCCATTGCACTACCAGCATTGTCAATTCTAATTGCTAATTTGCATATGGCAGCACAGAGATCAGTGTTAGATCAGCTCTGGAAAACCCCATTAGTGCCAGGACAGGACACTCACACAGCTCTGCAAACCCCCAACACAACTGTTTTTCAGATCAAGTCCCGGAGTCACTACCTGAACGTAGAGAAGCTAACTTAATCATAGATAGGAGTTGTGCTCATAACCTGTAGAAATGTCTCCCTTTCTAGTCTGTAGTTTTCTTCTTGAGAACTCATGCACGTGTATTATGGAATTGTTCCAGTTAGCTGCAGAAAGCCAGTGATCAGATCTCCCAGTAACAGGAACTTGTTCCCAAAGTTCCCTGAAGTCAAATGGTTACTAAAAATTCTTTACTGCTTTTGCCAAGAACTGCTATCTCCCAAGGAATCTCTTATTTGCAGAAGTTGTTCAATTTGTGGTGGTAGAGGGATACTCTTAAAAAATGCAAATTCATTTAATTTTTTTAACCAACCATGATACAACAAGGATTCAAAATTAAAACTTGAAATCATGGCCTGTATTTTATTGAAATATTTACAGAATCATGAAATTAATGATAGTCTAAAAGAGTATATAAGAAATATGCCTATTTCTTTAAAAGGCCTAAGTAGTCTAAATAAGACACATATGAAGTAAAACTGTGACAATCATGAAATACATTCCATGCACTTAAGCTGGTAAAATGAATCTCTTCAGAATAATATGACATTGATGTGGAACATTTCTTAGAACTAAAGAGAGCTAAGACCCCTCAGCTGTGTTTAAGGGTCCCATTTCCTTCAGACAGATCATTAGGGTCCTCCAAAGTGCCTCCCTCTGCCAGCTGGAGGTCTAAATTGGTGTTATTAAAGTTTTTGATCCATCTAGCTTTAGCTCTTCCATTTCTGAGCTACAGCATTAAGCAAACCAACAGCAAACCACTGCAACAGTTACTCAGATTTATGGTATAAATTCCAAGCAATGCTAGTATAAGTGGCTGTCTCCTAAGAGAATCAAGTATTCATATGAACATACCAATTACTTCATACAGTTGGAGAAAGGGTATTTGCATAAAGAATGTTCCTGAATCTCAGCAGAAAAAAATATACACATATAAATAAATTCATTATTAACTTCTACTGTTTTTGGAGTGTAGATATTGATACTACTTACACTGATACATGGTGTTCCTTCACTGAAAGGACAGACTGCTGTGCCTGCTACCCATGTCTTGGTTCTTCTCCCATTAATGACAGTCCACTGGATACTGAGAATATAAAACTTGTCATACGAGCACTGGGCAGCACAAAATGACAACTCTTACTTACAATCCTGAGCTGCATTAGCCAAAATAAGAGAACAGACCAACAAAATTAGAGGATGATAGGTGCTAACTAGAGTGGTTGGAGTGTTCCTGATTTTTCTTTCAAACACCAACATTAATTGTGTCCAATTCAGTGTGACTATAAGCAAGAAATGTGGATTAAATTTCTAATTCAAACCCCAAGAACAGGTTTCTTACTGTCTTCTAGCTGCATCAGCTGTATGTCTGACAGTACAGCTAGATCCATTTGGCAGCAAGCTATTACAACACTCAGTCAAATGAGACATTACCTAACAAGCCCCTTTTCCAGATTAACACAGTGCATCAAACCCTTTTCAAACAGTCATTTCACCTATAGGCTATACACAATGGCATTTCCAAATTTTCAAAGATTTTGTTAAAATAGATTATTAAAATAGTATTTAATTCCAGCCTTTGCAGGCCATCACTCTCCAAGAACATTTGGACAGTGAGAAACCTATAAAGACCATAATGACCCTCTGAACCAACTACAGATCTTACTTGCCAGGCTGTAGAGAAATTTGCAAAGACCCTCTTCAGAAATTATATCTAATGAAGCAGTATCATCAAGTGCAGATTAACTTGGCTTTCCTTAAGTCACTGGGTAAAGAGCCTATTCACATCTTAAGAAGATATGACTAGAAAATAGCTTTTCTATTCCCCCAAATATTCATTCACACAAGCAGATTGTTCTTTGCAATCATGAACGGTAATAAAATATTAACCTTTGATCTGCCAAAGTGTTTCAGAGGCCTATTTAGCCTCCAGGGGGAAGAGAAGGGAAAACAGGAAGTTTCCACACACTCTGTTAAACAGTCTGTAAAGGTAAATTTACATTTAACAGTTTATCTAACAGTTTACCACTGTTTTCCCTTTCTTCCTACTTGCCCATCCTCTTCCCTTTTCCTTTGCAGTTTCCAGTAGCCACAGTTTCACCTTCTATGCTCTCTCTTTACCACATATTGGCACTCACCAGCCTTCCCTGGGCAATGATCTGACTCATCAGCACAGCAATATCCACCTTTTAGCTTGGTTAGTTCTCAGCCAGCCGAGTTAGCAGATTCAATGAGTAGACAGCCACGTTAACTGTGGAAATATGGGATATATAGACAGAAGCAGGATGCCTCCTGTCAGCACCACAGAGCCAGTATATGGGTTCAAACTTCTCATGAAAATTCACCCTAAGTGAATACCAAGCAAATGGTAGAATATCAGTAAGAGGATCCACTTCAGATTCAGGTGAAAATAAGGACAATAATATCTTTCTGATGAGAAAATGTAGCTATGAAACAGGTCTGAAATCCTGACAATCAAGACAAATCTTACAAGAAAGATAAGGAAACTGTATTATACCAAGCTTTTTGCTCCCAGTTAATAATCACCACTCAAAGGTAAAGGGTTAAGTAAATATACAGTGCTGTGAGAAGCAGTAGTGAAATACTTGAATCTGTTGAAAAATATGAGTTGGTGACACACTGTCACAGGCATCCGGACGACTCCTCGGGTTCAGCTGCTTGAGCTGCATCGCTTGGCACTCACACAGCTGCCGTCAGCCGGCCAGAGCCCTGTGTTATTGAGATGACCTCCCTGGCACTGGGAACGAGCAGGGGACAGCTGATATTAACAGTTTGAGTGACTCACAAGCTGAGAGATTTTCCTCAGCCGCTGCTTCCAAATAAACTCCTCAGCAAAAAACAACAGGTCTTCACTGAAGGAACTAGGCCTGTATTTGCAACACACATCATCTGACATAAACAATCTTATTACCTCTGCTAACAATAAAGTTTTGTATAATCTTATCATATTTGGCTTTTTTTCCATTAACTTGGGAAGGCTTATGCAAAACAAATTGTACGTGGGATATTTTTTGCCCACCCACAGTGGAGGATACTGAATATCTGGAAGCACAGGAAGGATTGCCAGAGTCTGAAGTCATCATGTTTTCAAAGCAGTTTCAAGCTTCAGATAAATAGCTAAGCATACATGCTTATCACACATGTCAACATGAGGTCTCTCGTGGTCCCTGGACCACCCAGTTAAGGTAAGCCTGAGGCCTGCAAGGTGGCTGATTTCATCTCTCTCCTGCCAAAAGTCACATTTCCTGTATCTTTCTCCTCTTGCTGCTTGTCTTCCCATCAGAATTAGAGTTCTTATTCCCTAATGCTACTGTTCCTGTCATCTCCTATTGAGCCTATTCAGCTCACTGACACAGTGGATACTCATGGATTTGGGGGTTTAGGTTTGTTTCCAAGTTTTCTTTTTAATTACTTTCCTGACAGATTAGCAAATATAATTGCTTCACAGATTAATCAGATGAAGGGAAGTGACAGGGAAATGTGGCTGGAAGCGTGGGAGAAGAAGGCAGTAATTCCTCTTTGCTCTGCTGGGAGCTATCAGATAACGTTCATCTCGTCTTGCAGAAGGTCTGAGCTCCAGTGCTACAGGCACAGACTGGTTAGGCAGCTTCTCAAAGGAGCAGCATGAGAGCTCTGCCCATGCCTCAGGAGAAGGGAACCAGCTGACGTAACCCACCCAGGCTGCTGAATGGCTTCACCACCTCCAGTCTTGTCCCTGCCTCTTCTACACCACACCCTCCCCAGCTCCAGCTGCAGAAAGAGTTCTCTCAGAAAGAATTCCTACTTCAACTCATCTTCTAGAACAAATTATCTGCACTTTTAAGGCTTTCACCAGCAGTACTTGGTACAGTGGCACTGGTACACCTGGTACTAAGTGTTCACAAAAATATGTCTGCAAGGCCCTAACTTTGCTCTGCCATCTTACTGAGGTCTCTTAGACCGAAACACCATGACTGTTCTCTTTGTGTTCCCCAAGAGCATCAGAAAATAAGAATCAGAAGAATATGAGGGGTCATTTCCTTACTATGGACAGCACAGTACCTGTATGGGGTTTGTTATTTTCCCCAGGATTTGGTCCTGGTTATGGGGTGTTTGTTTTCATTTAATAAAACATAACCAAATGATGGAATAACTAAAGCTGGTTCTCAGAGCCCTGCTAAAAATTCCGCACACAGTTGGCTGGGTAGGATTTAAAACTGCCCTATTCTTAGAAGCACATATCTGCAGCAGTTGGAAAATGCTAGGTTGCAAGCAATGCATTCCACATGTTTAAGGCACCGATCCTGAGTATTTCAGATTCTTTGTGGGTTTGTTTCAGTTTACATTTAAACAAACAAACAAACAAGCAAACAAACCAAACCCCAACAAACTGACTCCCCTCCACCCCCTCCACCAAACCACCACAAAATGAACACAGTTCTATCATTCATCTGGGCACCTGAACACATTCTACTACGAGTCTCCCATTTGATATCACCACAGTAATTACATTTAAACTATTCATTGAAGTGTGATTTTTAAATGAGACACAACAGCGTGTTTTAGAAAGCCTCCGACATCCACAGGTTCATAAAATACATAAGACTAAGAATTGACAAGTGTGGGAACATGAAGAAGGCTACACAAAACATGGTTAACTGATTAAAAAAGAATCAATATACTTCAACAAAGTTCACTGAGTAATTTTAGAAAAAAGGGGCAAGATGTTCCATATTTAGCACAATAGCACTTTTGGCCAGGTTCAAGTGTGCACATAAGATACACTCCTAACACAGAAGAGACACCTGAGACTGTGCTGCATTCTAAAACCTCTCCACAGCATTGAAAGATGTCTGAGCAGCAGATGTACTGTAAAATATGATTTTAAAAATAAGTGTGTTAAAAAAACCTGAAGATGATGACAAACAGCTTTTTCTTTACTTAGAGTTTAAAGAATTAATATATTTATAGTTATGAATAGCAACAGGAAGGGAGTTGTACCAACTGAAACATAATAGTCCAAGGCTTTTCCTCCCAGAGATTCAGGGTGTGTGTCGACTCTAACAAGTAAATGAGGTGGAATTTAGCTTCAAAAATTGTATAAATCTGAGATATCTGGATATTGTTTTGCTTCAGCAAGAAAACCCAAGAAATTCATTATGTTAAAGGACTTGGCTAGTAGGGCATTACTTCTCCAAAATTTGCCTTCAAAGCATAATTTAATCCCTCTGAGAGCTGGCAGATGTTTTGTTATGAACTTCCTTTAAGATCCTGAAATATATACACTTTTTAATATTTTCAAATATATAATTTGATGGTGGGACATGAGCCTTATTTAGATTTTCAAACTTCTATTTCTTGTTGGTTTATTTTCTACCTGTAAAATGCAAAATCATGGTTCTAGCTGGAGAAGATACTGTCTCTCAATCAATTGAGGCATCCCCAATAACAGACTTTGGGGTCAATTGACAGGACAGCTGCAGTAAACACTTTTATTGAGAGACCTTCAATGAAATTTATCTCCTCTCTGTTCCTGCTGTCAGAGAGTCAAGGCTACATGCAGACAAATGCATAGAGGCAGTACATTTGCTCACTGTAAGAATATAGAATTCCCTTTTGTACTGAGTCCAAAACACTCTTTTCGTGTTTCAAACACAACTACCAAAGGCAGCTCATCAGGAAGCAAAACTAGTTAAGATGAACAAAATGTGAATTGATGAACTCGGTGAACACTCTTTGCAGAAAGCATAGGCTATGTTTTCAGCTGATAACAACCTAATCAACTCCATTCACTTCAAACTCACTTTTTGAAAAAGTGAAACCTTCTTTTTCCTTTCGTTTAATGCTATGTTTCTTCTCAGAGGCAATTGTTTGCTACTACAACAATCTATATCTCACTGTACCTTAGGTTAATTACGTGTTTCAAAAGAAATCTCAGTACAATGAGCAAGAGTAGAAGTGAGGCTGATATTGTATGTAGAGCATGGCCAGGGAAAGCCACTACAGTTCTGAAGACCACTCCAGGACTCAGACATTGCTCCAGAAATGAACAACAGAACTTGCATTTTCAGCTGTGAAAGTGCTTCTGTGGTCCTTCTAGATTTTGGTTCATGATGTTGCATTCTTCTCCATTCCCATCCACTTTTCTGTAAGACTTCATAAGGGAACTCTTTCACCTTGTGCTATAGATTTTCATCATTATTCCTAAATTAGGTACACAGTACAAAAAGGAAACGAACAAAGAAATAAGTGAAGCCAAAAAATCCAACCTGTATGACTAATTATATGATACAAAAACATTTTCTGCTTCACTCAGAGAATCTATTCTACCAAAAGAAAAACAAACTTTTTCTTAAAGTTGCAGAATAGGTAGGTAGTTTCCTCTGGATATGTTTCTGGCAGGCAAGTTCTGAGAAACCTTGTTCCAAGAATCCTGAGGACTGGAAACACAGCTGTTCAGATTCACTGCTCTAACCTTTACTCCATGGATACTCCTATTGGTAAGGCAGGCTTAGGGGGCAGACAAAATGACAGCTGGTCCATTTCTTCTCTTGCACATAAATCCCATGCAGAATAGGATTAAGATAACTGGAAAGCAACCTATTGACTGAACAACAAATCCTGCCTAGCTAAGGGATATATATGATTTAAACAATTTAAAATATTTAAAGTGGGTTTTAAATACTTTCTTAATAATGGTCACCTAAAACCAGAAGCAACATTCTAGAAACCTTCTTCAGGTTACGTCAATTCACTGGTTTAGATTAGGGGAATACATGTCACATACTTTTGAGTCTGTAACTAACTCCCACAAGTAGGAGTTTTAAAAACACTTAAATAATTTTCAATGATAAATTTAGGACAATATTTTAGATCATAAGAATTCAAAGTAATGCAATCCCATTGATTTTAATTTGATCTTGAAACATAAATCTAATTCCTCCACCCATTGAGAGTAGATCCCATTTATATCAGAGTACCGATTCTGGCCCAAACCAGACATCCTTACTTCTGATGAAATCACTTGCTGCTTTAAATATTTTTAAACATTCTGAAGTCCATATACACACTTTAAGATGAACTTCACAGAAGACAAAGGTAAAATAAGTTGGTTTTGTTTGGTTTTTTTTCCCAAAGTTTAGTAAGTTAGGCTATACTAACTTATGAAAGCTTAAACAGAAAGACTGTCCCTCTATTGGCTTCTGCAGCAACAATATATTTATTTTCACAGGGTGGCTGAATTTATTCTCAAATTCATAAAGCAAACTCATTTAAATTCCCATGTAATCTGTCTCTTGATACACCTAAATACACTTGCCTTTGAACTTTGAGTTTGCTTTAATGTGGTAATTTTTAAAACTTCAGTTGCTGACCAAATGAAGCATATATTAATATTTTAAAAATAGAAACAAAATCTTCACTGGAGAATAAAAAATGGGGTCTTTGCAAGTTGGAACAAAACCTCCGGGTGGATCAGAGTATAAACAAAACATTAATGGACCCTTAATCCCCAGCTGCAGATGGGGAAAATCTGCTCTTGTATACAGTGATGACATACTAGAAAGGTGGAAATTGAAATTAAATATTGATTTCTATTGAATTATAAGGCTGTAATTTCACCATCAAGTGTTCAATTCTGAAGCATCTTAGAATTTGCTAATAACAAGCTTGATTTGCCACTAAGATTCAGGTCACTGTACCAACATGTAAAATGAACCCCGTCACCAAATCCTGCTGAGTTCAGTCATGTCAGTGAATTAGCAGTAAAAACCCAAACCTGCTGACTGACTCTTCTGCTGGTGTCCTTACAAAGACTTGAGTTACGTGATACTGAATGTAACAAAGGGATTCCAGAGTCACATTACATCTTTATGCTGTTTGATTTGCTTAGAATTTTTTCCACAACTGGATTTTACTAAGGCAGTTCCACTTGTTCTACAAGTTTCCTAGATTGATTTTGGGTGGCTGACTCTCACTCAGGTAAAGGGAAAGGTCAAAATGTGCACCATCTCTTAAGGCACAGAATGCTGTTTTCAGCAGAAGCCTGCAGCAAGTCAGCTGAATAAAAATCCAGCATGAGAGCCACCAGCATTTTAGATTCATCTTGGTAACACTGCAGTGATGATCCTGAAATCCTTACTTAGACAAAGCTTCCCCTGAGTCCCAGATAGCTGACCAGTAATTGCACAGATTAACACTTACATTTAATGAAAGACCTGACTGCTTAAAGTTTATCTTACTTTAGGTTAGCAGTTCTAAAACTCTTCCAGCTATGAATATAGCTTTTCTGAAAATTTCATCTACCAAACTAAATTGAAACTGCTATCTCAAAAAAACTCCATGCCATCTACAGGGCTAATATTACAACAGGTTAAAATATAAGGGTGAAATAAGATTAATAATTTAAATAATAAACTTTATACATTTAAATAAACTTAATAAATTTTAAATATCTGTATATCACCAGAAGCATAGAAAAAGAGGAAAGAGAAATAGAACCATTATAAAAGTTTACTTCAGCCGTGGTCCTGTAAGAGTCTGTTTTGGGCATTTAACAGTTAAAGAAGCAGGGGCATGCTAACCGAGCACATTAAAACAAAGAGTTGGCAGCTCTTGAAGGAAAAGGGCTTGTGCTCCACTGTTCCAACTTGTCAGTCAACTCATGCCAGCACTCTCCTTGTCTGCCTCTTCTCCACACCCTCATTACATGTATCTGTCTGGACTGATCTGCTCATCTGTTCAGGGACTCTTCTGACAAGTCAAAAATTCTGCCTCTTTCTGCTCTGGAATTGGATCAAATCACCTCAGCTTTTTTTTGTAGCCCCACCAGGAGGCTTTTTGCTTATGGTCTCATTCTCTTTGCCTTCACTACTTGTCTGTTTTTGATTTGTAGAATGGAGGAAGCCGAATTGCTGAAGGAAAGATTCCAGGCCATAACAGTAAGTGCTCATGGTTATAATTCATTATTTTAAAAAAAGGCTTAGAAGTAATATCATTAATGAGCTGCTGTGTGTTTGCTGAATAATGATTTATCCCAGGACAGAAAAAGAAAAGACTTTATGTCTGCTTGAAATTATTAATAGTGCTAGTTTATAAGATACTGCTTTAAGACAGCTAAGTTGACTGTACTGACTTTATTATGGGTTGTATTGCACTTTAAAATTAAATTCAAAGTAGTGAAAGTGTGTGTGAAAATCACTACTGGACAGTCTAAAACACACATTACTGTTATCATACTGAATGTTTGCCTGAAGGTCAAAAGGCAGCTAGAGAATTCTGTAACAAATCAATTTTCACATTTCACAATGTGAGAGTAAAGATTTTTCATTTGAACTGTGGAATTAAATACAATTTCTGAGTTATTGATGATCTGTCATAAGTATTGCTGTCTGAAAAGTAAAAAAGGACAAGCTTAGATTAAGCAAATTCCTACCTGTCAGTTTTCAGAGGAAGGACTCAGTGAAGTTTATGCTGAGGACATTGGAAAACATTTTCAGTTTCTCTTCTAAAAGAAAATCTGAGTGATGATTTCTAGTGTGTGAAAGGAACAACTAAACTATTTTTGAAGTAATGCAACCTGATGTTATAAAAAATGGCTGAATCCAAATTCTCCTCTGATTTGATCTCCATTGAAACTTATTTAGGTACAAAAGGCTTAAACTGAAACAAAATTTGGCCCTCTGATATAAAAGGAAACCTCCAGAAGGATCGTTTACTCTCTTAGTTAAACACAAATAATGGAAACAAAGGTATTTGTCACATTCTTAACATGATAGATTAGTTGTGAAACACTACTAGCAGAATAAATGGTGAGCAGAATTAAAAAATACTTTACCAGGATCAAAATAAATTTAAAAAGGCATAACTGGAAATCTACAGGAAACTAATAGGCCAGGTTTTAATTCAGTTGAGTTTTAACTATGGCACTTGATAAAAGCCAACAGGACCATTTACTGTATTTGCTTCAGACCTGACACAAGCCCACACTAAGGTAATTTGAAATGTTTTAGAGGGTTTAGAGTACATTTATTTGTTTAACTGCAACGTTGCTTGAACCAGGGTCATAACCTGGACTTTGTCTCTAGTGTATGGGCTCAAAAGATAACAACTGTTTGGGCACTCCAGAGAAGGCCAGGCCTTGCAACGTTTTATGCTCCCTGGGAGCTAGGAGCAGGAAGAGGGCAGCACGCTTGTCTGATGAGGCTCCTGTGAGCATACTCAAGTTGGCATCCTCCATGTGCATCTTTGCTTCCAAATGAATACTGGAGAAGTATTTTTTTAAAAAACTGGGGCAGCCTCCAGCATTTTGCATTAGAAGAAATGCAAAATCATATTTGGGTTCTGCCTATGACTTCATTTATTACACTTCCTGTGTCAAGGAGCTATTTGCTCTCTACTTTCATCAGTCCAGAGCATTTAATTGAAACACTCCGAGTGTTCTGACTGCAGAAATGAGGTAGCCTAAATAAGGTGAAGTTATCAGCCTTTAATCTGCAGTATGAGTTGTCTAGGGAAACAACACACTGCAGTTACAATAGCAAGCTCCTCAGTGGGTCTGGGAAGGTTTGTCTCAAGGAACATACCTGGGAATTGCAAGTGCTACCTACCAGATGTTTGCTGTAAAGGATCTAACAGAGGATAGCAAGGGGCACTCAGAGCAGTCAACAACTGCACCTGCACTAAACCTTATTGGTTTCTGTTGTTAAATACCTGTCTCCTTGACAGCAACTGCCTCTCACAGAGCCAGTAGGGTTTTCAAAGTCTTTTTCAAATCTTCTCCATGTAGCAAATAAAAAAGGAAAACATTCTTATTGTTTTTGTTATTAAATATTTTGATGCTCCCATGGCTCTGGAAAGGAAACTTTTTCCTTTGTTATGTAGCTACCACCTACTGCTGGTGTATATAGAACATAAAAAGTAAAAAATCAAATGCCTCCATTTTGTTAGCAAGACTTTCATACCTTAAATATGAAAGCTTTAATATTTTTGATGCTTAATGGGTTTTAATACCTGGAAAATTATATGAAAATAAAAATGCATTAGCTAAAACATTAGCTGCTCCATGGAATTTGACAGTATGTGGCATTTGCCAGGGGACCAAGATCACCATCTTTGGCACCACTGTAGAACACTGACACAAACTAATAGACTTGGCAGACAGGATATTTCACAAGGCACGCTCTATGGATGCAATTCCCTTTCTTTCAGACAGATCCAGTTCAGAACACAGTTCATTTCTATGTACAAAAGCCAGGAAAGAGTCCCACATGTTTCAGTAGGAGTGAAAATTAACACCAAGTCTTACCTTGTACTGATGCACAACAGAAAGGAATGGCCAAAGATGCTCCTTCATAAAAAGCAAATCCTGCTCACATTGAAAAGAGCAGTAAGAGAGGATTCAAGGACAACAACATGATTATCTGCATGGGCACAGCACAAGGTTTAATAGAATCATGGCTCCCTTGGCTATCCAGGAATAAACATTCATTCCATTAGATGTATAGTCAAAGCTTCATAAAGCAAGACATGATGTGCAGACAAAGCACAGCAGAATACACTGCAGGAAGTGTTCTAACAGGTTTTTAAAGTAATTTTTGCACACAAGGTTCAAAAAGATTCCTCATATTTCTTAGCTTCTAGAATTAGACTAAACTATATAGATATATAGATTAGACATATAAAAGACAATCTATTTCAACCTATTTAATCTGGATAACTGTATAATGGATATTTAATACCAACCAGTGAAATTAAAACATTCTAGAACACCAAAGGATACAAGAAGAAAACTTTCAGAGAAAAAGCATTGGACATGAAAGAAACACAGACCTCTTAAAAAAAAACAGGCAAAAGTTTCTTTACTGAATAGGTTCCTTATTATATAGTTAGTTTAGAATGCACTAATTTATGCCTTTATACTCAGATTTCTTTCTGCACAGTAGTTTATGTACAAATACTGATTTCAGACTGCCCAAACTCTTATTACACCTCAACTGGTACAAAAAGAATATTCAAATTGACTTAGAATATTTTTTAATCATATAAACCAAGTAAAAGTTCATTCTCTGGCTAAGAATCTTATCCAGAACTTTAGTAAAGACAAAGAGAGTTTTCCTTAAGAATTTTTATAATCTGTAAACACAAGCTCTTGTCACACTGCTCATCTAATGATTTACAAGCCATTTATACCATGATATCAGTAATATTTCCTAAGGAAAAGTGTGAAGATCAGAGACCAGATACTATGTCTTCCAAATCAGGACTGGCCAAGAAAAATCCAGAATAGCAGCTCTAGGATAAAGTCTCTCACAAGGGAAATAGAAGAAAAATTACATATTGTACTGATCCTAAATCAGTAACTTTGTTAATTGTATTAAAGAGCATTGGCAAAACACAAAACCACTGCACAGATGAAAATAGCATTTGTTTTGAGAGAGAGTCCCACCTGTTCTGTTTGGAGTATTAAAAAGGGAGACAAACACCATCAAGGAAAAATTGTAAAGTGTTTATAAATAATTACTATACTTAGCAGACTGCAAGAGATCAGTGACACTCTGATGTTCACCTGCTAAATCCCAGCATAGTACCAGCAGTGCTTGGCCAGCCTTCCTATCCTTCAGCAAAGTGTTCTTAGAGCCTGTGGTCCCACTGCTAATTTCTAATTTCCAGTAACAGTGAAGTGATTCAGCCAAGCACACCACGTCTCTTCCTGTTCCCAAATCCCGGATCCTAAGGAAATGGTGGAGAACAACTCCCAGCCTTACGTCCAGCATTTCCTTACTGACTTTCTCCAGTCCTTACACACAGCTGGTTCCTCGGGTGGGCTGAAAGGGCACGGTTCTTCCTCTGTTTGTAAAGAAGTTAACTCCTTCCCAAACCATACTTTTCTGAAAGCAGACTCTTTAAAAAAAAGCTATCACTTTTTTAACAGAATCAAGCTGTTCTAATTGAAAGGAAAGAGGGATTAGCTTCCAGTCAACAAACATCACTGCATAGGACAACAGAAGATTCCATTTACTTCCCTAAAACGTATCAAGAAACAAGTACAAATATTTTTTGATTGGTACATGGCAAGAGAATAGCCCATTAATACACCTTATTAAAATTACTTTCCTTTGGCATGATTCCTTTCCCCCTGGCTGCTGAGGACACAAGGAACTAAATCAGTGTTTGGCTGCACACAGAGGAGCCACAAGGTTACCCCATGTGACAGCGCTATCCAAAACCAGGAGAGGCTCAAGTATTGCCAGCATTCAGACATTTTTCACCCATTTCCTTTTTTCTCTAATCTGTATATAAAAAGGATTAAGGTGGCACAGTGATAGACCAACACCACTCGAGATTTTTTTTCTAAAGATCCACAGCCATGAAAACAGCCTGTGCACAGGCAATTTTTTTTTTTTTTTTAATTGAGAGGTAGCAACAACATATATGAAGTATCTTACATTTCTCTGTTCTCATCTTTACCATTATTTGACTACTGAAATAAATTTCTATACCTTTGTTTATTCCTGTTTATTTCAGCTATTAGCCACAAGATACATAAACTCAGTGCTGCATTCACCAACAGCCCATTTCATTTAGTGATGTAGCACAGTTGCTCAGTGCAGACTCTTTCCTCTCCTAAACAATGTGTGGGCTGCCTTAGGAATTTTGGTCAGGACCCATTTTTAGTCTCACCCTGCATGTACAATTCTCAAATGTACTCAAATGTACTTTCTTCCTGTTTTCATCCCCTACCCTTCCCAATTATTTTTATTTTGCATCATCCCTCCTTTGTGGTCATTAACACATTTAAATGTACTTTGGAGAAAGAGCAGTGGAAACCATAGCTGTGTAGGATCAAGTTGTTGCTGCAAAGAATTATGCACTGACTAAGCACCACATGAGCTTTAAAATAAGGCTTTATTTGCATGGATTGATTTCACCCTACTGAACAACACATAATAATTTTATTAACAAGTAATTTCTCTAAACGAATTTTCACTATTCTTAATTTGTAGGACAAAAGAAAACTGCAAGAAGAAATTACACAGAAACGTCTAAAAGTAGAAGAGGAAAAAATGAAACACCAACATTTAAAGGTAAGTAAAGTGTTAGATTTATGTAACTAAAGATAGCCTTGAGTCACACAGCATGAATAAAGGTTGGGGATTTTGGAATGCAAATCTTCATACATTTAAGTTGTGCTTTTACTGTCAAATTTTCACAGCTTTCTGGAGTCTTGCCAGGACTCCATTTGACTTTAATAAGCATCACTCTTTGAAAAAAATTACATTGTGGAGCTAATGTTACTTGATCACTTTCATGGCATAAAATGAGATCATAACCAGGAAAAACTCACAGATGAAAATTAAGCCTCACATTTCAGACTGGGTGTGTTTACTCCCTAATCCCACAACAGCAGCCTCACTTCGTTCAGGGTGCAGCACAATCATAAGGTCTAAGTGCACTTTTTTCCCTATTAAAAAAATACTCTATTTATTTGGCTGTAGGCTTTTTTCAGCTTAATTATTCTTTAGTAAAATAATTAAAATAATTTTGGCAGTACATGTCATTTAAGGAGATAAGGCAAAAATCTGTGCTTCCAGAAGTATGCAAGACTTGGTATTTTCCATACTCTTTTCATTATGTGAGCAGATAAACAGTTTCAAGGAAGATATATTGAATCTAACACCAGGACTGTGGTGTGTCTCCTTGAGCAAATGTGAGAGAAGCATATTTAAAAACAGACTCCTTTTCAAAACAGACACCAGATCCTGAGTTTCATCCACCCTTTTCTTTTGTGTCAAGCCAAAAAACTGAGAAGCCATGATAAACTAGTTCACTGCGCCAGGCAAGCCAACATACAGCCAGGCCCAGGTTTTATTGGAAGGTAGTTACTCCAAGGACAGGCTTGACCATTTGTGTAACATCTTGTCTAAAAGGGAAGGGAATATCTTTTCCAAGTCCTGTAACCTTTGAGAAGCAAACACGTGACTCTATTCCTCCATCATAGTACATGGCTACATTGAGTACTGAAAGCTGTATTTCAAGTTTCCATGTCTATAAATCCAGATGACTCTTTTGCCCTTCTCTATAAAGGGATAAACTGATCTGTTCTAGACAACCAGCTAATCCTCACTAGTGCTGGGTGCAGACAGAGCCCTAGGGCAGTTTCCTTACAGACCTAGTACATGTTTGTAGCTAAAATTAATAGGTACAATGGAGTTTTAAAAGTTAAGAAATCAAAAACCAACCTTGCACTTACTCTGAAGAAATTTTATGGAGTTTTTAGAGAGGCTAAAACAGTCCTGGAAAAATACTACTGAAATGGTTTTCCTTTGGAAGAGAACAGAGGATGTGATTTCTTTGCCTGTTCTATGAGAAATCATACAGATATCACACAGAAAAGATTTTAAATTAAATCAGTCCTATTGCATTTATGAGGCAAATCAAGGATCTGTTGAGGAAATTATTCACTTGGAAAAGAAGGTTCAAGTGTACATTTAAATACATAAATATATACTTACGTACACATGTATGCTGTATAAATACATACATTATTTGGAGCACACAAAATGTAGACTACTTTTCCCAACTCAGGAATAAGACAGGCACTTAATATCAAATACAACATTAGTACATGAACATCTTTTGCTTGATGCCCTAGAAGCTTTGTCCCTTAATGAACATTCATGCTTCAGACTAATTCAGGTATTCCAACGGGGTCAAACAACAAAAGGATCCAGTGCATAAATTGCTTTAAGACAGATTTAGACTAACATTTAAACACTGCAGTAAGTTTTATTGAGGGATTATTTCCCCAGCAATTCAGGTTGATTTCACTCATTTATACACATACCAGTTGTGCATGGTGAAGTCCAGAGCTCTGTGATCTATTAGTGTAACTCACACCTGTCCCCTAGGAAACTATTGCAGGTTAGTAAATCTCACTGCCAGAGATGTTCTTGTTAGATGGATAACACTATCCTGTTCCTCATTTTGTCCTTCCTATTTATAACCCTTAGCAAAAGGTTTATTAAAAGGTTGTTGCTTTGGTTTGTGGGTTTTTTTTTTGATTGGAGCTTTTTTTTTGGTATGTTTTTTTGTTTGCTGTAGGCTTTTCTATTTTAAACTTCCATTTTGTAAATAGGAATCCCTGCTCTGGCTTCCCAATGACTTTCTTTGCTGTCCCCAAGCAAACTTCTTACTAGAAAGACAGAGATGAGGCATCATAACAGATCTTAGTTATCTGGTAGAACTGGAGAAGGAACATTTATTCCCTGCATGAGCACTTCTATCACATGAAGTGATGCATGCAAGCAAATACACCTATGTGGACAGGGCTTCACACAACTGTGAGGGGTATTGGGGGCTGCTAGTGCAGGTACAGGGGAAATTTCATCAAGCATTTCTAGATGCACCAACAACTAATCCTTCCTCCTACCTGGAATCCTTCTCACTGAGGCAACAAGGGAAAGGACCAGACAAAATTGTTTAAAAAGTGCAGTCAGCACTGATTTGCATGTACTTTTTAAGAGCTTTTACAGTTTAGCTTATTAAGTATCAGGCTTCTGACATGCCTGAACTCCATTAGTGCTACCTTGTTGCACTCCTCTGGTAGTTAACAGTGTTGAACCACATTTTTTTGTGAAAAAACATGAAAGTTATTTATGCCTTCCCTAAAATGTTGTAAGGTAAACTGCCATACCCTAGGAGAGCAAGACCCACAAACTCAAAACACCTTTGCTTTCCAGTGAAAGATGAATCTTCCAGTGCTAGGCCAGCCTTGTAAAGGATTGCAGTGGAGTTATACCTGGAGCACACACTGTAAATTATTCACAGAATTTGCAGAATATTGTCACAGTACTTTTGATATGTCCCTGAACCACAAAACAAAGTGATTACTTTCCAGCCTTTGGCCCTTTCCAGGGTTTTATCTCATCACAGTGTATACATATCCCTTTCCCTTAACACATGGAGCCTAACGCAAAATGAAAGTGCTTTCATGCAGTGCTATAACACATGCACAGCCTAGTTCTGAGCTAGAGACACTTTGTCATGGAAGGAAATGCTAGAGAGCAGAAAAAAACCTGTCAGGCCCAAAGCAGCTGCTCCTGCACTGTCTTGTGTCGCTGCCTGGATGGAACAGACTTGAAACAGTGTTTTATTCAAAGGCTATTTCCAAACTACACAATGTGTCATTCTTTCAAAAGTGGCTAATTAAATGAAAAAGATTACATGGCATTTAGTTGGGAGTAGCAGCAAACTGCTCTAGAAACATGCAAAAATAACACTATTGTGTTACACTTGTATTTAGGGTGTTTGTTTTCTTGGGCCTAACCTATACATACAGAAGTTTTGCTGATTTCAATTGATGGTATCAGTTTCTGAGGTCTACAGTGCCAGCCCTGCTATAAATCTCACAAGGAAGTATACATTTATTTTTGGAGACATCAGTGCTAGACTAATACAGTTCCAACCAGGATGACAACCTCACTTTTCTAGAAGCCAGACTTATCATTAAAATCTAAACAGCTTGATAGAAAGGGAATTAATAACTATGTGCCCTCCAGATTGAGAACACAGTATGTTGTGGTCAATAAGAGTTGTGCCAACACCAGACTACCTGCATCTACCAGATCATGTATCACTATCCTATTAAAATCTGCATTTATTTCATTAGAGCCTAAGACACAACTCTCAGGAAGTGCTGCCAAGTGATTCTACAGCTTGAGTCACGGCTCAGGACATCAGTTTGGAGCAATCTGTTTACCAAGATTTCCTAGAGTCCAGTGTTGAGAGAGACAGAATGCTGTCCTGCAGGCTAAGGCAACTGTAAACATTGCTCTTACATCCCATGAGTAAAATAATAAAAAGCACCATGGAGTGCACAGACTTCTCAACAAGCCTGTTTTAGACATACTTTCTATGACAGTATATGTCAAGTGGAAACTGCAATCAGGTCCCACATTTATATTCCTCTGCCAGTTGGGCCTCAGTAACAACCTCATGGAAAGTACACAGTAAATAGAAAAGTGTAGGAAGCAACAGTTTAAGTGACCCAACACAGGATGCAGGCAGGGATTCCAAAAGCCCCTGCAAGCAGCACTGAGGTCCATGTAGCCTTCTCACCAGTGCTGGCCACACTCTGCCTCAAGCAGCAGTAGTCAAAATTCAATTTAATCTGCATCCACATCCTGCAATTAACAAAACCATATGGGGGGAAAAAAAGCAAAAACGTAACATGGAAATTAGACAGCTCAAGGAATCTAAATTATAACTGGAACATTCATGTTTAATTAAAGACTGTATATGTGTGCTCTTTTTTTGCCTGTTGAAAGAGTATTTCTAAGGAGTCCCAGCTCCTTCCCCAAGGCAGCAACTGGATTTATATCCCTGAGTTAGACTGAAAGAAGTAAAAAGGGTGCAAGAAAGTTGGCATGATTTACAACTTTTAGCCTGCAAATATGAAGTTATCTCCAAGAATTTTTTTTTCACACCAGGAGTATTTTTGAGAGCTCTGAAGACTTTCAGGTACAACCTTTCACAGTGTAAAGCAGCCATAGGAAACAATCAGTCCATACAACTGTATTTCAGAATTTGAAAATACAGCTGAGAGAGATACCCTTACCTGTGCACATGCAATACATCCATTTGTAAGCCACCATTGCACAGAAAGAACTTCACAGGCACTAATCAGGTCAGGACCTAAATACTTAAGCTCTGGATTGCCCCTACAACAGCAGCTCTAGATACATGGCAGGTCTGCTGAAACACTAACCAGTCACCAGCTGCCCATGCTCCATTTTTCCACTGCCCCTCTCACCCCACACATCTTCACCAGTTGAAATGTGAGTTCACGATCATAATTACACAAGATCCTTGTAAGTTCCAGGGGTAGTATTGCATCACTAACTCCCTAGAGATCTCTTACTCCTATACAGTCTTATTTACAGAAACTTTTCATCTTTTAAATCTCCTTTCAGGAGTTATGCAATGCCAGGACCCCAGAAATCAGGGCTATTGAAATAAAACAACTGTGCTTCTGACTGGAGCCTTTCACATGAGTCTGTTATGTGTAGGGTTGTACAGCTGGTTTGCTTTATTGAAGACACACACCCCATTGGATCCACTTACCAATATTAATTTATTATGGATAGCAGCTGACATACTCTACATTTTTGTTGTATGAGCTAACAAAATGGGACATTGTTCCTAAAGATTTTGGTTTTTAAGCCAATCTCAAAACGCAAAAGTTGTTTAATTGCCTTATGCTGGATAGATCACAATGCTGTGGATCACATCTGTGGCATCAAGACAAGTACAGTAAATGGTTGAATACCCTAACTTTCAGCATTCACTTACTTGTCTATTTTTTCCCCATCAGAAAAAGGCATTGAGAGAAAAATGGCTCTTGGATGGCTTTAGTTCTATGACTCCAAAAGAAGAAGAAGAAATGCAAAAGCAGAATCAGGAGGACCAACAACGGACTCATGAGCTGGAACAAGACATTTTCAGGTAGGGAAGTACCCTTGCCCTTGTGTCTGGATTAAAATGGTTCCATCTTCAAAGTCCTATCTTACTTTGGAAAAGATGAAAATGTCAACAAGTGCTAGACACGCAGAGTAAAGCAATCTTTGTCATGTTTTCTACTCAATTAGAACTAGAGAACATAAAACACAATTTCCCATACTCCAAATTGTAACAAATTGCACAATAACTATATTGCAGAGGACTTGTTTCTCTAATTACAGATATCCTTCCCATGCCGTATTCAGTAGGTATAAGCCACAACATATGGGGCTTGTTCTGAGATAGCAATTGTTGAATCAGAACTTCAAAATAACAAATTTTGAAAGTTCTTCAGTTTCTCTAGGTCCTGGCACAGCCTTTAATACCTGACTTTCACCAATAACAGCACTTCAGAGCAGTACAGGCTCCCTAGACCCATTAGTAATACTTATCTTCACTTTTCTATGTGTTTTGTACTCAATTTAGTCCCAGAAACCTGCTATCGTAAAGGCCTTTTTTTACCTTTCATTAGAGTTGTTTCTACAAATCTCATTGCCTAGTGCATCCCTATCACACAGGGATAACATTAAACTGCACAGACAGTCTCATAAATGACTCTTATTTTCTATGGACATGATTCCAGGTGCTTTTTAGCTTCAGTTAGCACTTCCCAAAGTGAAGAGCTGTGTACACAATCAGCTCCTTCCCTGGGTCCAGGTATATTGACTGGTACTACCCCTTAGCACCCACAGAAAGGATGAAACATTCCTGTTCCTCTAGATTCTGGAAAGTTTCATCATCCTTTTTCAAGTCATCTTCCTCTATTTCAATTCAATAGCATTTTCCTCTCTACTTTTCTTTCACTGTCATCCTACACACACTCTTTCAGTAAAGTTGACACCAAGATTACCTTCTCTGGTGATCTCCCATCCTCTTCCCTCCTTGCTCCATCTCTGACACAGAAAATAATTCTCTTGGCTGACAGGTAGCAGCCTACTGGTAGTTTTTCCTATAATTATGCTGACTTCTTGCTCAAAAGCACTTTTCTCTGCAGAACACACCTATGTAGGATTCACAGTTGCAGTGGTAGGAGGTAGACAGCATGCCCTGAAAAGAGCCCAGAAAGAGCTGTCACTTTGAAGGCATGTAAGAGGGCTCCATACAACAATGTGACTGCCAGAAAAGAACAGCATCTAGGGCTAGAATGGGCTAAGGAGCAACAAGGAAATGGTGCTGAGCAATTATTTCCCCATCAGACCACTGGAAGTTCAGCTCTTCTCTAAGTAGTGAGAGGAGAGATTAGATTCAAAGTCCTGTTGATTGTGAGAAAAGCCTGAGCTAAGAATTTAGGCAGCTTTATTCACATGTCTTTTGCTATAAATTTTATTTCCTACCATTCTCCAACAGCTGTTTAGCAAGGGAATCTAGAAAAACATCCACATTGCCTTTCAAATAGCATTGCATCTCGTTTATACATATCCAGCCCAGTTTCAAACCAGCCAGTGGTGATACAGAAACCTAGGAATAAAGTCCACTAATAAATATAAAATATGCACCATCCAGTACTTGCACAGTGCTTTTGGTATGCCACAGATATCACCAAAGCCAATCAAAGCTTGTCTGAGCTTTGACCTGTCCTGTAAACCAAACACTGCTAAACTGGTCATGTAGACATGTCACACAGTAGAAATAACATAAATTGAGAGGCTCAGTAGAATTCTTTCTTCTAAGCATCTGACAATTAAAACTCACTTGATTTGGACATAATCAGTTTACTCTGTTGATTACTCTGTGTGTGTTTTATCTTCAGTTAAAAAAAATATGAATCACTTTGAACACTTTTGGATTACCCTTAGACCAGTTTTTGTTTCTTTCTGCTGAGAGGACAATTGCAATTGTAGGCAGATTATTTACAGTAGTGGCATGGGCCTTGCCATCACCCTCCTAAATGGGACCTCTGTTTTGAAACATTCTTTATTTGGGTGTCAAATTGAGCTGGTGTATGTCTGCTAATCAGTTCAGATTTGAACATTTTTTTTTACAAAAGGGAGAGCTCCATTCTTTGTATCAATGATGAAACAGTGAATAGCAAGCAACCTGAACCACCTTGCAGACAAATGGCTGAACGCTTTGGTTACAGACAAAAAATTGCATTTACATTATCTGTCCTATTTACCCCCTTTACGTGTTAGAAGCTTCAGCGAGCCAAGTTAAGCACATCCTTGGTCAGGGTACAAGCTGAATGAAGGATTAGGAGTCCTGTTTTCTCAATCTTCAACTAATAACACTCATTCTTGAAGGAATTAGTTGCTAAACAACATATTTAAAAATGCAAAACAACTAAGGTCTATTCAATTGCTTGTAATATGATGCACGAAGTCAGACTCAGGCTATACTCAAGAGCTGCTAAAGCATTTGACTCACCTCAAAACATGTGAGGACTTGTTAACTGCCTTTTACCCTCAGTCTGGAATTCTTCAGGGTGGTATCTTCCTATCAGCTTTTCATTCTTAAGCCTTTTTTTTTTTTTTTTTTTTCTGGGGTGGCAGTGATGCCAACTCCAGCAGATCAGCTGCTGGCCAGCAGCACCCAGGCAAAGTCCATAAATTTTCTTAATTCAGCTGCTACTTTGGCATAAAAATCTTCCATTTAGTGTCTTGACTTCTAAGGTTTCTTCTCTCATCCACACCTCCATACTGCTTATTTTCCCCTCTCATATAAGAAGTGCTACTCAAAAAGAGGACAAATATTCAATGGATTGATTTAATACAGTAGCTATGTCATAATTCCATTTCTCTCCAAAAAAATGCAGCACTGTACAAAAGGTAGCTTCTTATAACTGCTAGAAAGATCCTTTCAAGACAAACTGTGATATAATTTCATTAAAATGTCATTGATTTAGAAGTTTCTAAACATTTAAACACCCCAGAAAAATCCTGGCCTAACTTTTCAACTGCATGATATTATAAGGGCTTCAATTTCTTTGAACTATATAAATTGCATCTCTTAGAAGTTTTCTTTCCACAAATTCCAGTGTGCACACTCACAACACACTCTGAAAGTTAACCATAAAATCTGTTTTTGAAAGTAAAACTGCAAAAGAGATACTTAGAGTCTAGATGCAATTCCCATCACATGGGTATGAGAACTTTTCTCTAAACCCACTGAGCATTGAATCAGGTCTCTTAATTACCATATAAAGTTGGTGTTCATATGAGTGCAAGAGCACCTATAAACTTTAATTTATTTCTTGATCACCCAGGTAAATATATGGTGTTTATAATCTTTGATTTATTTGGGTTGTGTTTTCTCTTTTTTCCCACCTCCCTTTTTCAAATATCTCCAAGATTTTTCCTCCTCTTCTTTCACCTGCATGTCTAGGAGTGTTTAGAGTCAAGACTGAAATAAACCCACAGTATAAGTTAATGATTTTTCAGCTCATTATGCTTTTGTGAGTTTTTAAATGATTTTCAAATTATGGTAATATTGCGATGAAGTCTCATCTAAAAATGCAACATCTCAAGAGATTAAACAAAGACTGTTCCACAAGAAGTGCCAAAAAATGGCACATGGTTATTACTTTCTTTTATAGCTGTCCAAAAATATTCATCCCCTCATAAAAATTTTTATATTTTAGCACTATAATCAGTACCTTTGATCAGGGCTCTAAAGCTGTCTTGGAGAGCTCAGGTCCAAAGATTTAGCAGCTTTAAAATATTTTTTTAGCTTTTACTTTCATCCTGAAGGTATTTCTTTTCACATCTCAGTTCTGAGACCTGTGATACCTTTGTATATCAAAAAAAGGACGTTGTCACCAACAGATAAAAGTCCACATAGTACCCCATTAGTGTAGCTCTACATATCTGAGTTTAAATAGAGCAAGAGCCATAATGTTAATTCGTATTCCTCAGCCACACAAGGAAATCATTAATGCTTATGTGTCAACCTGCATTCAGCTTTTCTAGTCTGATTACTTTAAAGGGATGACAGACTTTAATCACTCGTGGTGATTTTGGTGTAATATTGTGCATCCTAGCACATAGTAAAGAAGTCAAAATACAAAAATACAACTTTTTTCCCTCAGGGTTATAGGCCAACACTTCTACAACCATGTCTGTAACTTTGTCTCAGATCATCTAGTTGTGACTATTCTGACTTTGCTCAGCAAAACATGGTATCAAGTTGCAGCTGCCTTAGGTCTACAGTCATTGATTTCCAGCATGGATTCAAAAGCTCCTTCAAAAAAGGAAGGCATATTTCACTCAAATATGGATGCTTTCAAAATTTGCCTTTTTTTTCTTTTTAAAAGAACTTTTTTTAACTTGAGGAACCAGGAGACTGAAGTTATACAGCATTAACCTACAGCATAAAACATTCAGTTCAAATCTGACTTCAGAGTTAAATCTGGACTGAGATCCTAGATCTTCATGGAAAAGTGACCTCCCAACTACTCAGCTAATAAGGCAAATTCTATCTAAAACCCAACAAATACACACTTATGCAGAAAGGAGCAGTCTTGACTAGAAAGAATAAAAAAATAGGATACAGGACACCTGTTTAAGTCACTGCCTTACTCAACAAAGAACTTGACTGAGATACTTTACAGGTATGCTTTAACCCAGAACAACCAGCATAGCTTTCTCCCTTTCTCATAGAGAGATTAAATTTTTTATCCTGGACCTTTCTGTCTAGAAGTGTTTGTCATACACTAAGAAAATAAAAACTCTCATCAGGAAAAAAGATATCTTAATCATTGTACTCAGCTTTAACATGCAAAAAATACAACATAGATTTAACACATAAGGGTAGGGAAGGGAGCTGTAACATATAAACCTACAGCAAGTGTCGAAAGCCCAAAAGAAATTTTAACTCCTGAGTCTCAATATTCCTTGCACATAACAATAAAGGTTTTTAAAAGAAAATAGTTAACCTATCAGCCAAAACCTAACTGGCAAAATAGTTCATGTTTACACGTGGAAGGCTTTGTTTGTTGTTTGGTTTTAGTTTTTTTCTTTTTAAATGAAAATACTATTTTACACTTATTTCCCAATGTGTGTGAAATTATAAGCTGACCTCATATAAGAGCGAAGTTTGACAAGGTAAGTAGAACCAGCCCTACTAATGTCCATATTCCCAATGCATCAACTCTACAATGTTGTCCTCTGCCTAGTATTAAATCAAATGCAACTGTGATTGCAGACTGGAGAAGGAAATTGAGGCTCTGGAAAGAAAAGAAATGGAAGTCTCAGCTAAGGAAAAAGCCATTTTAAAGAAACTGAAATCTGTTGAGAAAACAACAGAAGACATAATAAAGGTTAGTGCTATATTATTCCAGAAATAGAATTTATTACTCAATCATCATCATAACCAGGGAAAGGGGAACTAGCTGGATCCCATGAGTGGTCACAAGCTTTTATCTGAAGTGACAGCAGTTCAAACACAAGGGGTCAAGATGTTACATTGTTTAAGTGCCCATACCTCTCTATTTGCTTATTTATGGGGGTGGGGGAGTGATTCCTACCTTTGCTCATCTATAGCACATCTCCACAAAACAGCATTGCCACTGACACCCGGCAACTTTGCATCTCAGCCAGAGACAGGCATAACAGGTACAGGCCAGGTACAGACCTGGTCTACTCATAGCCCTTCAGGTGATGTGCCCAGCTAAGCTGCATCATGCTCTCCCCCAACAGAGGTTATGATGAAACACATCTTAATGTTATCAGTCATTAGTCTTTGTCAAAAGGTCATTTTAATATTTTTAAATCATCTTAAATCATCTCAAAAAATACAGCGATGAAACTAAACTTCATCTCTCCAGTTGTTCTTACATACACACACACATTCTCTAAAGATACACAGGGAGATAAGTAAAACTGGAAAGCCAAAGTAGAACCTTTAAAAAAAAAATCTTTGAAGCCAACCAGGCTGGGCCACAGTGGGAGGCTAGGTCACTATTTAAACATTTGATAATATTTTTGTCCTTCCCTGTGTGACTTGGAATCATATTGGCAAAAAAAAACTCACAGAAATTTTACTTTCTCACTCACCATGCTCCAACTGAGCATGTTTCACTTTTAGCCCCTTCTCTGTATGAAGCTGTGCACACAAAAGGTTAAAACTATCAGGGAAACCAAAGCACTGTCTAGTTAACATCTTAAAAGTAACTATCACTTTTATTGTTAATGGTTCTCTTTCCCACCTAGTCTGTGAAGACTGAAAAAGCAGGATTTGAAAAAGGTATGTTTAGTCAAAAGATTATTTTTTAAAAGGCTCTTGTAGAAGTAAGTTAAAACATACTAATGCTTTGTGGATCTGTGGATCTTCTCTACTCAGAGGCAGCAGACTACATATATGCCAGCATACCTGACCTTCCCAAGTATTTCAGACCTTCTGCACTGAGAAGTACAGCACATGCTGATACCGATGATGAAGAAAAGAGAAAAGGTACTGCTTATTAGTAACTCCAGAAGGTGTCAATATGTACAAAAGCTTCTTATATATTGAATATAATACACTTTAAGCAAAGAATAGACATTACAGATATGAGACACATTCATTTAAGCTGTGTTACCAGGTAGGTCATCAAAACTGAGAGGTGAGGGAGTGGTGTAAGGTATGTGCCACTGAGAATAACACCATTGACACTTCTTTCCAGTGCTTCATTCCTCTGCCTGTCATAACTAAGTACAGACTCCCTTCATATCACTCATTTCACATTTTCTATCTGCACTTACAGCTGTTGGGCAGCTAACAGTACTCTGGTTATTTTCCAACTACTACAAAGCCTCCTAACCCTTCAGAGTGCCCAAGACTCTGGCATCGCAGCACATTGAGCTCTTTCAGCTCCTACTGCCCAGCATAATGCCAGGGGCCAAGGTTAAATCTGGATTTCTTGGTCTATCCTATACTGAAAACTGTCTCATCAACAGCTGATTTTTTCCTCACAGAATTAGATCTAAATGAAATTTTGTTTCCACAGGATAAAAGGGGACATTCAAAATGAGAATTTAATATAGTGGTTGTGTATGTGATAATTTCACATATTAAATAATGCATTCTGACAGATGTTCTCTATCACTGTCAGAACTCCTGTATTTCTTGCAGCTACTGCATTACCAGTTTAAGCACTTGTTTCTTTCAACAGCATTGTTTGCCATGGAAATTAAGGTTGAAAAAGACATGAAGACAGGAGAAAACACAGTGTTATCAACAATACCTCTTCCCTCAAAGGAGTTTAAAGAGACAGGAGTTAAAGTCTATGATGATGGCAGGAAGTCAGTCTATGCAGTATCCTCAAATGGAAGCACAACACAAAATGGGATGGATGAACTTGCTCCTGTTGAAGTGGAAGAACTGCTACGGCAGGCAACTGAAAAAAATTCTCAGTCTCCCACAGAGTACCATGAACCTGTATTTGCAAACAAATTCTGCAGGCCAGTTACTCCTCAGAAAGACAAATTAGTCCCTGGACCAAAACTGGAAGGCACTGACAAAAGAGAGATGAATGGATTTAGCAATCATCAGACAGAGATCTCCCCCAAAACAGAGCCCTTTATGGAGCAAAATAAAGAGAATGGGTTTGATCTTCCAAAGGTAATACAACCAAAGTCTCCCTCTCCAGTAGTTTCCCATTCGGAGAAGAAAGTTCACACTAATCATGAAAACAGGATGATTCATAATGAAGAAAGAAATGCTGCACATGAGGAATTAAAACCTCACCAGAATACAAGAGAAAGACACAGTGAGACAAGGTTTTTAAATCCCTGTCATCCTAATGAAACATCCCCTGCACCTCAAGATGAGGAAGACGTTCGATACAACATTGTCCAGGCTGTACCTTGTTACGTGGATGAGTCTGAACCAGTGACAATGGTTTTCATGGGTTATCAGCGCATTGATGATGACGATGCAGAAACAAACCAGAAGTTGTCCCAGTATGATGGAGTTATCCGTGCAGAACTAGTTATCATTGATGATGATGACGAAGATGACAGCAAATCTGAGAAACCAGCATATCATCCCATAGGCCATTACAGTCAAGTTTATCAGCCACCCAACAGAAAAACCACAGAAGTCCCACAGACGAACCCTGTGAGCAGTCTGGGTACAAGCCTGAACAAGGTAGCCCACAAAAATTCCATTTCCCTGCAAGAACAAGAGGAACACTTAAGCTCACCGACACACCATGCTCATCTTCACAGCCAGATGTCTGGAGATGGTACAGAAGATCCCTCGCTAACAGGTAACAGAAAAGGAAAATCGTGTCACTGCTGCTCGCTCATGTAGCAAACTGATATTGCTCTTATCTGCTGGCAACTGTTTCACTTCTTGCATTGTTTGGATTGTTTCAGACTAACATGCTATTAATAGTAATTTCTTTGCTCTTTACCAATCTACATTTTGGATCTGTTGAATTATTTCATCTTTAGCAATGCACTAATTACAGTATCAAAATTTGGAAAATAAACTATCACAGAACAGCCATTCCTGTAACCTTCAAAGATTAAAAGTAGTTCTCTTTCAAGTTCCATTAACGTTACCACAATTAGCAGAATTAGTTTTCATTTCTTGCGGGCAACTAACAGCATTGCTACTTAACACTTCCTCCTCCCTCACTGGCATGTTTTTGTACCTGTCTGCATTCCAACTACTTCCTAGATCATCCAAGTTACACCTTAAATCAGAAAGACTGCTTAATAACTAGCTTTACTTCTTATTTTTAAGGAATCAACATTGCCAACATTGACTTGATAGTGTTTATGCAAGTTTTAACATTTTTCATTAACCTGAGTTAGATATTTTTCATCGCTTCTGAAAGATAATGAAACAGTTTTCATCACTATACATGGTTAGTCCAGTAGTACACAGTTATTTTTGAATACTTTTTATATTCTATTAATACATACAGTATCTATTTCTTACTATAAAGTTTTATAAAGAAGTTTGAAAGCAATAGCAAAATCTTCCAGAAACATAGAAAACTCTTCTTTATGTTGCACTTTAGTGCAGACAATTAAACTGCATTTAAGTATACTTACAGAGCAGCAGATTTCAGACAGTACTCACATTCCACTCAAAGCAAAGAACACTCTGGCTGAATTACAGGAAGATCAGGGGTCCTGATCCCACATTCTCTCCCTCCAGACAATTTACAGAAAAAATGTAAGTTTGGGCCCTGCCTAAAGCTGTATTGACTAGCCCAGGAATTCTTTACACTATGTGTAAAGCCAGGAGAGAGGATGATCATTGGATCATGTAAGAACTTTCAAGTATTTTTGCATTAGTAGGCACTGACTGGGAAGAGCTGCTCAGCAAGCAGTGCTCTCAGCTTTTAAGAGCATCAATATCATGGAGACATGCACACAACAACCAGAAATATTCCAGCAGTGCTGCCCAGAATTTCTGATCAAAAAGGCCACTATACTTTCCTATTACTTGAGGACCTTTGCTTTCCTCAAGCACCATCCTGCCATCTGTGTGCTTCCCTGTGTCCTCCAGTACCAAGGGCTGCTGCTAGCAGCTCTTAGGCCAGCAACTGGAAGCAGAAGTAGTACAGGCAAGATAAACCACTCCAGAAGCTGGTCCAGCCGATTATATTTTGGGGATAGTCCCTTAATTCCCCCATCATCTATGTATAGGGTAATGGAGAAGGGATACACACCCACCCACCAGCAGGTTTCTACTGAAACAGGTCGTTTATCCTACACCCTGCTGAGTGGGTGCTCCTGAAGGTATCCTGGGAAAGAGTTTTCCAAGTAGTAACTACAAGCTGGCAGTATCATTCAGGTGGGCCATATACAGGCCACGAGATGTTAGCTGAGCGCCTCTATCCGTAAGAACCCCTGTTTTTTTTGTCTCCCAGGAGAAGCATCCGATATATCTACATTTTTCCCTTCCACTCAGACACTTCCCAAACAATCTCAGTTCTCTCTCATTTGAGGATAATGGAAAACAAATGCTTACTTTCAGAAAAGGGGACTAAGTGCAAATATAGCAAAGATATTTGAGAATCCGCCCTGTAAATCAGTATTTGGTCTCACCCATTTACTTATAACTATTCCACCAGTAAGAAAATGGCCAGTTGGGAAAAATGGATCCCAACTAAACTACAAGCAGTTTGGCAAGTGCCTCAAAAATTCCCCCAGTCAGCACTGCCTCCAAGTGAGTATCTTAATGGCTAGTAGAATTTGGAACTAAGCCATATTCCTCTTTAGCCCTCCAATTATTTATTGTCACTCCCTGGGACATTTTTGATCAGTGGAAAAAGCCAGGAAGTGACTCAATTTTTCCCAAGCAAACCTATAATCCTACTGAGACTTCTAAAAGGGAAACAAAACCAGGAAAGCCTCTCTACATCTAGAACAATGTATTACACAGAACTGTTTCTTAGAGAAATATGTTGTTTTCAAAGCAGTCATTGATGCTCACCCTAGCAGGTTCACCCTAAACACCACTCGAGAGAAGAGGGGAGCCAATTATTTTTGGTAGCTCATCATTCATTACTGAAACAACAAACAGTAAAACAGAAAAACTAATCCTCTCTGAAACTGAAGCTTTGGGAGGCACTTGCAGCATTTAAACATTAAACAAGCACTGAGGACTCTGAAAGACAATGGAAAGCAAAGAATCACAGGACAGACCAGCATGATGGCCCCTCACATAACAATTGTTCTTTAGGAAAGAAATGAACCTTCAGAACAAGTAACTGAAATAGCTAGTGATAGCCAAGGACACAGAAGCAGAGGAATTGTTCCATGTGCCAATCTATATAGAGAAATAACAGATTAAATTAGGAGCTTTTCATGCCCACAAGCTTACAAAGACATAGGACATACCTCTTTCCATATAGCAACAATTTTCCTTTCCCCACAAGCTCCTTTCCCCACCAATATCCCAAAGTATGTGCCCTCAGAAAAACCATACACAGAAAAGGATGACAACACTGTAATTGGTACACCTGTATTTGCATTATTAGGGCTTATTTTCTTCTTTAAATTTCAGGCAAATTAGTTCAAGTGCAAATGTTTTGAAGATGCAATACTCATTAGGGAAATGAAAAGTCCTTGTGAGGGAACAAAGGCTAGACATAGTGAAATGAATAAGGAAATGCAAAACTAAAGCTGAGTAAGCAGCAAAACCTACTGACAGTGTGGAACAGGCTCTCATGGGACACAAAGGTCCAAGGCTTTTGGCAGCTAGCTAGTCTATATGAGCTTTTTTTCTCCTTACCACTGGAAGCATTGCAACCTTCAAAAAACCACAATGGAGACAGCTCCATTTGTGTTTAAGAAAGTAAAATACAAAAATCCTTTTTAATGAAGATTCATGCACACCATCTGTTCCTGTAATGTACAGAGCAAGAAAAAAAAGACTATGAGGTATAAGTGAAGCATCAGACTGACTGTTCTCAAACCACATTGAGGACTTGAATCCTTCAGAATTCCTCAGCCTGTAAAAAGTACACAGTGTCTTTGTAAGAGCTAAGGCTAACATCAGTGGTTCTATGATATGAAGTTACACTCAGATGCTTCTATGATTTGCAACAACTTCAGCATTCAAAACATAACTCGAGTTGGACACTTGCTGACATGTGTAAATCAAGTAAACAGCTGCTTTGACCCCTCATCTCAGCAGAGACATATGCAGGGTGAAGGAATGAGACATGCTATTTTGGGTGACTCTTCAAACTAACGGGTCAGAGTAATGGAGATTATTCCCACTGCATTCTCAGATCAACAATGTGCTGGGGGGAGGCTTTTGCATATCAAACAACAGCATTGTGTTGCTGTTCTAAAAATAACCTTAACATTAAATCATTTGCCTTGCAGTGTCCCTTTTAAACTTACCCTCATTATACCCAGTTACAGACAAAAGCCATACTGATGTTTACACAGGTACTGTTACTGCATCAGATGAAATCAGGAACGTGACTAACTCCCACTTTGACTCACAGCACCAGGAAGAAAGTTTTCTCTGAGCATCACAGAAAATTAAAAGGTTTCCAAACAGTTACAGCTCCCACTGAGGAGTTTAGTTTAAACAAAGTTTGTTTAATTATTCATACATCCTTTTAATCTGTCAGCATCCAGTCAAGGGCAAAACCAACTCTGTGTAATATGAGTTGTATATATGTAACAGAGACAAAACAGAAGATAGCTGTGCTAATTTTTAAATAGCTATTATGGAGTAATTTCTTAATATACTCACTTCATTGCAAAATTACCAGAACTAACACCTTCTACTGATTTCTTTCTATAACACTAAAACAACGCTTATTCTGCTGGATTAACCACCGGAGGTATGTGTATTCTTCATTTTTCTAAATAAGGAGATTTTGCTTCAGAAATAGAAAGAAAGACTTAAAATGCAATGGCTTTATTTGTTTATTTTTTCAGCTCTGAGGATGAGAATGGCAAAGCTGGGGAAAAAGGTGCTTTAACAGCTGTAATGACATGGAAGTAAAATTTACCACTCAAAGCAGATAAAGCTAAGAAGACTTTCTTCCACATACTTTTTCTGGATCATAATGCTTGTTTTTCTCCTCTGTTTCATGGGCTGTTTTGCCCTCTGCATAATCCAATGGACTTTAACAGACTTTCAGATTTGACCAACTGCCGCACATACACAAATCACATCCTGGATTTTGTTAAAAGTAGTGGGAAGTTACCTAAGGCCATAAATGCAGTGCATATACAAGTATGAAGACATGTGCATACCTGTTCTCACAATCAGAAATATGCTGTTGCTATATACACAGAGCAGGTAAACACCCATCTCCATGGAACTTCATGGGGCACTGTTTCACATTAAAGTGTGCCAATCTGATTTTGACTGAAAATGCTGTTTCAGCCTTCTTTTTGTAAAAGCATTGGTTAATAAAAAGCAAAATGTGAGAGAGGAGCAGGAAGAATGTAAATATAAAAAGTGCTTTCCAATTATACTACCTTGGGTTAAATGTAAAGCATTCCTTTTTAAGTGATAGCAGAACAAACCAAAAATAATTAAGCCAGCATATTTAAATATTTAGTCACCTTCTAGAGCTCCATAGTCCATTTACCCTTTTATGTTACATATGACAGTATAGCCATCCTCACACCCTGCTCTCTTCACCATCCCACAAACATGCTGCCCACCCACAACCTCACAGATAAATCCTGTGCATAATAATACGAACAGCCTGACCTCCTGACCATGGTTTCACCTCCCAGCTTGCTGAGAAAGCCTTGCTTTTCCAAGAAACTGGTTGCCAGACAGGCAAGCAGTTCATCAAGAAAAAAAAAAAACAAACACAAACAAGAAAAACCCCAACAAACCAAGAAAACCCAACCAAAACAAACAAACACACAAAAAAAAACCCCAACAGAAAAAACCCAACAACCATACTGCTTAGATTTCAGCTGGCTGGGGAGCTAAAATCAGGCAAGCCTCCCACCAGAAATTGAGTTGCCAAGGGCTTGTCCTGCAGATGCAAACAAAGATGTGTTACAGGTGCAGCCAATGCTGGGCACTGTTCTCCAGCAAGTTTCAAGGCTCCCACCAAAGAACAATTCTTTCCACATGATGGAGGAGGTAAGGGCCCTAAAAGAAGGTACAATCACACCTAGAAAAATCACATCCAAGTGAGATTTTCCAGTACATAGTTCTTGGGTGGAAAAAGTGCCTCATAGCACAGCACACCACACCCTTCTACTCAAATCAGTCCAACAGCTTTAATTCACTAGGTCTTACCCTCATTTGTAACACTGAACAGATAAAGCTGCTCAGGTTGTGGTATTCTGGTATAGGTGACTCAAATTGTGCACCAGCAAAAAAAAAAAAAAAACCTACTATAATTTTTTCACTGGTCTTCTTTTCAAAGCAGGAAACTGAAGTTACTACCTCATACTGAGGCTCAATGGTAGTAATTGACTGACTTGTAGCCTCTAAACATCTGGTGGCTCCCAGTCTGATGTGGGGAATAATCTCAAATTTTAAGAGCTGTCAGAAATTGTTACCTGGAGAGTGGAATAGTAGATAAGAACAAATAAATTTTATTATAGTACACTTCCTCCATGTCTATCCTGCTGCTTGTTGTTGTTGTTCTATGGTGGGCTTTTTCCTTATGCTTCTACTGTTATTTGCTGGTTGTGAGAGCAGAAGGCTTCACCCTCAACTCTTAAGGATACACTAAAAAATGAGAGTAGGTGAGGGATATGAAGAAGTCAGGAGCAGTTTTTGTAACAGCAGCAGATGGCTATGGATACTCATCCTCTGCCCTTCCCAACAACCTGTACTATTAAACTTGAATAATATGGAAAAGGGAGCAACTACCATCACAATACTAGTCAAAGTAGTTTAAAAGAAAGACTGAAAAGTTTTGTACTTCTAGAAAGCAGGAGTGTTCATCATCTGAGTGCTACAGCCCCAGAGCTTTCCTGCATCCTGTATCCACAAGAACAGAAATACAAGGTGGAAAATATTTTTTTCAAATGTCAGTAGAGATGCCATGCAAAACTCTAATCACTAAAGCCAAGTGATTTCTACGGTCCAGCAAGACAGAAGTCCCTCTGAAGCAAAGCCAAAGCTAGAGTCTTTAAGTGCAGTATCATTTGTGTGGGATCATTATCATAAATAGCTGGTTCAGAGTGATGCAATTTTGTGGTTTACATTATGTAAAGTCACTTTTGCACAGCACAAGGAAGACCAACAGAAGCTAAAAAGTTGTTGAACTAGGTCAGGTATGAACTAAAATAGGTGGTTCCAAGCATGGTCTGAAAAACATGTCCTGTGCCACTTCCTCAGGTATACGCAACAGTTTCTCCCTTCACTCAAACCCCTTAGAAAAGCTGGAATCCGATTTATGTGAGCAAAGCATTTCTCAGACCTACTAGCAGATCATCCCTGTTAACCATCCTCCCATTCACTCGGATTCTTCTTACTTCAGCCTGCAAAAAAAGGTCTAAAACCATGAAGGTATTAACTTCTGCATAGAAACACAGAATACCAAAGTTTTTCCTTAAGGATTGCTGTTCATCTTTGATTGTCTGGAAAAGGATATACCCACATGACAAAAGAAAACCATCCATACCTGCTCAAACAAAAGCTTAAGCATAGCTATCAAGCAAACACCCATTCCATAATGACCACCTGTATGAGCTGGCTTGAATTTAAAGATTGAGTTTCTTCGTAAAGCATGAAAATTTTTCCAATTAGTTCATTTAGGAACCTTCCTATTTTGGAAAACCTTCACATGTCTCAGCCTCTCACTGACAGTTTACAGAATGCAAGCAAAACAGAAGTGCTGTTATTTGAACAAGGGCGCCACGTAGCGTTACAAACTGTGACAGAATGCACAAAGCAGGCAATCTTCTCTTCAGCTTTCCCCAGGTGAAGGAAAAAACATGGCCATTATTACACTGACCTGGACGTCTCCCCATCTTTGATTTCTGACAAAACGGAAAAAAATGTAGCGCTCAGTGTCAGAAGGAGAAATTAAGTACACCTTCCCCTGGTTCTTTCTGAAGCCTGAAACATCAACTAGTGAAAAATTACTTCACGAGAAACAGAGTAGCAGTGACTTCCATTACATTGGAGTTGTGTGCGCCAATTAATTTTTGTTCAAAACATAGGCAAAGAACATGATTTCTACCTAAGCCAAGAGCAGATGACCAGTATTTGGAGGCTGCACCTAACAACTTAATTGAACCAGTAAACTACTTGTGAGACTGATCACAGATTTCTACCCATCACCTATTTTCCTGCCAATATCAAACACTTCCACAGATTTTTTTCGAAGGGGTATACCAAAAACCTTGGAAGACACTAGAATGCAATGCCACATTACTTCCTCTTATTAATCATGCAGGAAAAGGGCAGGGGTGGTGGTGTGAACAGAAAGGATGTAAAATTAGCCAGTCTTTCAATCAATTATGTTACAATACTGCACATAAGGGCTCCCGTAAGAAACTAGACAATATTGCAAGCACTGGGAAGAAAGAAGTTATCCAGAACAACTGACAATTTTGCCAATTTTAAAGTTGCATTACACGTGGAACAAGGAATTTTTTTTTCTTCTTGAGGAAAAGAAACTCCATTAAAATGTGTAACTATTTTAACATTCAATTTCAACAATAGTTTCTACAGGAAGGATTTAGATAGCTTTAATTTATAAAACAACATCTACAAAAAAACAGACAATCCATTTTGCTCCTAGGCAAGACTTTTCTAGTTTTCATTTGACAGCATTTTCACATTACTAAAAGGGACAAGAACTTTTATTGAGATATTTACATTCATCTTTTAAAACCCATGTTCATTGTCACATATAAATGAAAAAACCCTCAGTACAGCTATTGTATTACAGAAAGAATCCAGCATTAACCTTAATTTAAAAAGCCATCAATCATGCCTAGGTTGAGTGATTTTTCTTCTATAAACTCACAGCAGACAAAAGAGTCCCACAAAACTTTAGCAGTAGATGAGCCTGAGATTCCCAGGCTTTTGAGATCAGAGTTCTCAAAAAACCACCCACACCCACAATTGGCTCCATGCTTCTTGCCCTTCAGCCTGGGTCGTGACTCACTTCTTCATAGTCCCCTTTCCCAATCTGCACATGACTTTTTTAAGGGGGATGATTCAACTTAGGCTCACTTGCAGTCAGCTGCTGCTGACAAAGGGATTAATCCCAGCTCCATAAGCACCCTTATGGCTAAATCAGATACCTGAGCAGCCAAAAAGATCACTGACTACAAACAAACGTGTAGCTTCCTGAATATTACCTGTCCATGCAACAGGCACTATGGACTTGGGAAGGTGGAGGAAGACACAGAACCAGACAGCTTTAGTAACTGCAGAGAACCACCACCTGACCCACACCTACAAGTATTTTAGAGCTAGACATACTTGTAGAGATGTTGCTGTAAAAGTCTGTACCAAGTCAGGCCTCACTACTTACTATTCTATCCAATACTCCCAACACCTTAATTCCCAGCTAGCTTCGTAGTCCTAGCCTAAAAATATATGTTGAATTGTTACAACTAAAAATCGATACTTTTCAGTAAGAAAAATGAAGATGTGTGGGAGCAAGCTGTTCAGAGCCATAAAACACAACTGCAAAGCACCGTGACTGCACAGCATATTAAGGTTTCATTTCCAAAATGCCACTTCAAGAGCATCCTTCCATACCCAGGCAAACCATGAACCAAAAAAGTTAAGCAATACAGTGCCTTTCCAGTCTCTGTACCTGGTTCATATATTTGGAGAAATCTTTTGTTGACTAAAAGACTGCCCTCCAGTATTCTTTCAGAACAGAATTGTTAACAGAATTCTTATAGTTCTGTCTTCTAGATATGCCAGTTCAAAGGGCTCTCACTTAACACTAACAGAAGCTGCTTTTTATGAAGTCAACCTAGCTCCCAATTTACATTTTGCTCAATAGCACAAATACAACTGCAACATTCCAGAGCAAGTATTTTCACTTCCATTAAAGCATCAATTGGCATAAATTCATCTTATTCCAACAGTCAAGTAATTCAGAAGCCACAAGCAACCAAAGACAGTAAAACAGAAATCCATAAAAAGAGAAAGGTTCTTCCTGATTTAAGTTTTGCATAAGTTACAATAGGTTTTAATGCATTGATATTGAAAACACATTTTCTCTTCGTGGTTTAGAAGCACCAAGAGGGATGAGACAGAGCAGTATTTTGAGTGAGGCAAATGGCGGTTTTACTAAAGGACTGAAGTTCCTAAACTCCTATACTTGCTGTGTAAGTACACTGCTCTTAGAGCAGACAGTGGTTTTGGCATTTTACTTTTATCTATTTAGCTCATGCATCAACCTGCATTTGTGACAATTTTTCACTAAGTTTTGTGGTTTGTCTGGTTGGGTGTTTCTTTATGCACAAAACTATCAAGAGCAGGAAGTAGGCCTATCACATATCATTAGAACACAGTAAAGTGGATGGATTGATCCAGATCAGTCATATCTTACCAGTTCCCCCAATAATACTCACAAAAGGTTTAGGTAACTGTCTACCAAAATAACATTTGCAACACACCTTCTCAGTCTTCTTTTAACCCATAAGCTTCAATCAAATTAACTAGTGTGCTTAAAAAAACCAGAGATTTCATTCCTTACTCAGGCAAAGGTTCCCATTAAAAGTCCCATCAGAAGACAGCTTTTGTAGGACCACAGGATTCCTCTCTAGATTTGAATTCCAGATCTCCCTAACACTGACTGTGACATGCACGTGCTGTTATTCTTCAATTACATCTTCAGGGACACGTTGAGAAAAAAGTTGTAATAAAAAGTATTCCTTGTAGATTTTTCAACTGCACAGTATTTCATCACAAAATTCTCAAATACTTATTTCATACTTGGTTGATTGCTATCAGGAAGGCAACAAGGAATACTATATTTCCACAGACATAGATGGTTAACACAATCTGTTTAAACAGACAACCCTGCAAGAAAAGAGAAAGAAAAGTCATCAGTCAGTCTTTTTATTGATTTAAACAAAGAATCATCTGATTTCACAGCAGTTAGTTACCAAATTGTGACTCACCTCTGCTTCTGCAGATGTGAGTGACTGCAGTATCTGTACTCTGTCATCCTCTATCACTTCAACTGTTCGTGGGAAGAAAAACAGAAGTCAAGTCTGCCCTTAAGAGGAAGGGGGGTTTCATTTTCATACTGCAGAAGTCTTGATCCTGTGACTAAGTCTCACACAGCATCAAACCTGAAAAGGACTTGGAAGCCTCATCTGACATTTCATGACCTGTTACTATCACACTCACAGCACAAATGAAAAATTATTCTGGAGCTGACCTACAAAAAGTAAATTCTGGACATTGAAGTCAGAAAAAAAATTGTCTCTTTTGCTAGATTGAATAATCAAAACATTGAGTTTTGAGCTAACACCTTTTCCTTTTACATTTTAACATAACTGGATTTAATTAAGTATTATTTTCATTAGCTAACATAAGAACACTCATTGTCCAAAAACTTCAGGGTAATTCCCCTATTTCTCGGAAGTAATTACTGCAGTTAAATTTAAATTCACATCCTTTATAATCACTCCTTCACATGCCATCTTACACAGACTCTTAATTAACCACTCTTCAATTCTGCAGATGCCTCATCTCAGCCTTAGACACAGGTCATTCACATGTGCACAGTCACCTCCTCCCTATGACACCAGCCACTGGAGCTAACAATTTCCAATGAAGTTACTACCCATCTCTTCACTAGACATATTGGAGTCAGGATTTCACATTCTGTCCCTTGGTCAGTCAAAATGGCAAGCATTCAAGCTTGCCCCTGAAATAACAGCAATTTGACAACAATTAAATGCAGATTACATCTGCATGAGTTAACCTGGACTTAACATACCCAACTGGGATCAAAATTATGGCCAAAAATAAGAGATTCTCAGAAAATACTTACACATTTCAGTCTGCACATTTCAGTCCCCCATGAACTATGGTTTGAGAAATGAGAAGCTACTATTTTAAATGGCACAAACCCCACTTTTCTAGAACACTTTTGTCTTGAAAACTGGTTTACTTCCATATTAATTTGTCTATAGAAGATAGTACACTACTACTCAAGAGTTACTCCCTTTCAGCTTCCAAGTTAGAGGCCAAACAACATCTCCTGAAATTCTGAAGGTTTTATGCTCAGCAAGCAAGGCAACAATGGGAGTTTTGGTGGGTTTGTACCTTTACGAACGAGACAGTAGCTGTGTATTTCCAGAAGAACATCAGTACCAACATGCCAAGCCACAAAGCCAATCATTGTATAGGTGTCCCATGGGTCTGGCAGGTCAAGTGCTGGCAGATCCATTCCCAAGAACATGGTTACCACTAGTCAGTAAAAACAAGATAAAAAACCAGTAAGAATGTTGTGCCAGTATACTTTAAAAATGCTCTCAAAGCTTTTGTAAATAGATTTCACATGTATTAACTAAAACTGCTTGAGGAATGAGGTTAAAGGAGTTCATACAGCAGAAAGTTGTTGAGGGTTTTCGGGGGGGCGATAGGGGGTTGTTCTGTAGTGTGAGGGCCGAGACAGGAAGAAAAGGAAAAGGCCAAGATGTTTTTTTCAACCTGCTTATTGCCCTATCACATTCCAGCCACATAAACACTAGCATTTGTGACTACCAACAAGACCAGTCACCACAGTATTAGTGCTTAAGGTTCCTTTGGAAGCTTGCCTCTATTAATAGAATTAAACCCAGCTTCTGGGTCTATAAGTGAAATTCCTGTCTCCCATTAAATAACATTGAACTATGCTACTGTAAGAACACTATTCTCGTATCTTCCAGGACAAAAAAAAAATTCTGAAGATAAGAACAGGTCCTCATTACAGAGTTATTTCAGATTTATCAGTAATTCCTTCGGTTTTAAAGTTACTTTTTCTCTAAGTTGCATCCAATTGCCCCTTAAAACTCACACAAAAGATGGCCAACAAGGAAAAGGACCTTCAGACATGCCTGGACTGGATATCCATAGATGTTTTAGATGAACAACAGCCCAGACAAAGGACAAAGCTCCTTTAAATCAGTTAAATGAGAGTTACAATTATTACTCCTACTCACCAGCTAATATTCTAGCTGTTGTACCAGTACTCCAGTGAAACCAGTTAAACAATTGCCTCCTACAAAACAATGAAACACATTTTATTGATTACATAGCTGGGGGAAGGGGGCAGAAGTCAAAGAGTATTTTTGCTTACTTTCAAGTTGTAAAAACTTTCCATTGTAAAAAGAACTTTTAAAGTAACAGTCACATGTAATTCCCGTGGCTGTAACTCGATCAGTCAGTTGTACCTTGGCGCGTGACGAGATGGTCTGAAACCTGCCATAAGCGGTTGAAAGATTGCCAAGGCCATCACAGCACAGCCAAGATAAGGATGAAAACCTGCTTGCTAAACAGAGGACATTTTTCTTTAATATAATATCTATATAAACACGGAGAAAAGATACCAAAAAGTTGCAAATTTTATGTATTATTATATTAGTAAGTTACAGTGGAGCAGCACCAGCAGAGGCAACAGGACACAATAAGCTGCCCTGCAGCCAGATGGAGATTGTTTGCCTTGGTAGCAGACACACTGGTATGTCTGCTCAAGGTTTGTCCCACCTTTTTCCTGTATTGAGAAATTCTACCAGCTGAAGAGCAGACTAATATGACTACAGAAGCCATAGTCCAAGCTCTCCAGCCTCAATCCTGTGTCTTCAGGATAGGCCTACTTTATAACTCATCCCAGCACTGGTCTTCTCTCTCACCCGAAAACATTTTATTTGATTTCCCTAGTTCACACCTGTAACTCTATTCTCCCACCTTGAATTCAGATAGTCTCTAGACTTTCCAATTTTTTATGTCACCTTGCATCAGAGTACAGGTGACAGCAATATGTATACAATCTCTATCTAGTTACTGCTCCAGACTAAGCTTATCACTGGATGCAGTCACATCTGAGTTCACAAAAACTTATTCCAGCACGTTTACCATGCTAATGTCAGCCATTACATCCTTACTGTCCCCTTCATATTCTCTAAAGAAACAGTAAGACCAAAACCGTACATAAAGAAACTGTGATTAAGGAATTTATCTGGGGGAAAGAGGAAGGAAGGAAAACACTTAAATTTTTCAGCTGTAGTTTAAAAGAGACAACATTCCTCTTCTGTGTTGGTAGGATTTGAAATCAGCCTAGTTAAGAACAGCTTTCACAGAAATTTGCTTACAAATAGTTGTAACATGTTAGTTGTCCGTGGACCTCCTCACTCATTTAGTCCCACCTTTACCTTTGAGTTAACAAAGAAGACAAAAAGTACACACTTACTTGGCTCCAACCCCCTCGGTATACAAAAGGCAACACAAAAGAAATGCTTGTAAGCATGACTGTGGTCAGCATAAGCATACGATGCACCTAGAAAAGGTAAGTTTGCTTTTAGAAACTCTACAGCTTTCTTAATACATCATTAAAAGACATTAAACAGACCTCCAGTTAAAAGATATACTTAGTGCTTGTGGGATATGCCCAGCCCTTGCCCTGGAGGGATCTCTACTGAGACAAGAGATTTCGCAATTGCCCAGCAGGACTCCCTGAAGGGGCAGCCACTTCTTGGGTCATGGCGAGGAAAAGTGGACCCACAATCCTTTGAGAGACACTATGCAGATCTTTCTGTAACCCACTGGTCTGTCCCAGACCCTCTGTAACCCATTGGTCCCCTGCTGATCCCCTGTATCCTTATAAAAGGGAGCCCCCTGGCTCTGTGGGGGAGAGAGCTCGTCCCTGGCTTTCCCCTTCGCCGGAGGGGACCAACAATAAAGCTACCTCTGTGCGGAACCAGCCACACGGGCCTTCTCGTCTCTCTCTGGTCTGGTTTGGCCTGGAGGCTGCCCTGCAGAGCTGAGCTGGAATCACGAGCTGATAATCACTAAAGAGCTGATAGCCTCTGCAAGGGCCCCTCTGCCAGCAGCTGAGGGAAGACACTGGGCCTCAGGAAGGCGATTCCTTTCGGGACCATCTCTCCGGACCGGTCACCTCTTCCTGGGTCAGAGCCACGGACCCCACCACCAGCTGTAATAGTGCCCACTTTAGACTTTACTTTTACTAGTAAAGTAGGTGAACTTCTGATTTTTAATTGTTCCAATTTTATAAGATTACATGGTAAGATGTAAATCATACCATGTTTAGTCTATTTCTTCAATCTAGTAGGTTTATAATTCTGCTTGCAATAATGATAGAAAATACAGCTGGAGATAAGTGGAGATTTTGCCCACCTGAAACCACAATTCCTTTCCAAATAGGAATGAATGAGACCAGACAGGTTTGAAGAATCGTGCAACAATAACACCAATACTAACTGTGGTAATCCAAGCAACAAACATCAGTGCTCCTGAAAATAGAAAAAATAAATACATAAGAAGTGCAACAAGGTAAATAATAGGTAACTTAAGTGCACATGAATACAACTTCAAAAACTATATAACAGTTTAGTCCATATGCACATGGTCAGAATTTACCTATGATTAAAAACCTATCACCTGGTTCAGGCTACAGCTTTACACCTTTATCTTGCTAGGGGACAGAAACACCCACAAAAAAGATAAACATACTTTGCCCACACAGCACAACAGAGCAGCTCTGCCTACTGCACATTTCATACATGCTAATACACTTTGTACATACTGGTGAGAGAAGCCATCATTCTATCACCAACTCCGACATCAAAGGATGAAAGATGACATTGCTACAATCTGTGTGACAAAGAATGAGTGACAGTTCTGTCATGGACCTGCATTAAAGTCCAGTAGTGTGGGAGAAAAAATAACCATTAACTTCAGTGTCTCCAGACTGCCAGTTGAGTGGTTTCTCATTTTAAATAGAACTAAACCAAAAATGCAACTAGAACAACTTGAAATAGAAAGAGATAGAGATAAACGAGTCATAATTATAAATTTAAGGGAAAAGGCAAGTGCAGGTTCATTGTCCTGGGCAAAAAGAATCTTACAACACTGTTCTCAAAATGAAAAATTATTAGTAGCTTCCCTCTGCCACCAGAGTATCAGATCTTGCTAGCCAACAGAATACACAACGTGAATGCCAGACAGTCAAGAGGGAATACCTATTCTGCAATAACTCTGCAGTCTCAGCAAGTCTAGAACTGGGACACAAAACTAGGAACTGCAGCTTACCATGAGCCTTGATAAGTCGTGGGGACCGGGAACCTCCGATATCCTGAGGAAGACCTGTGACGTTGTACAGTCCATCGGTGACCAGGGGCTGACGACGATGTTTGTGTATTAGTCCACCTGAGCAGAGACACAAACTGTTTTATTTCCTGCTTATGAAAGCCACTGCACTTGTAAGTGTGCCCATTCATGAATGCAAGCCCTGTTGTGACAGCTGAGCATAATCATACAAGCTAACACATATAGTGGAAAGAACCTAACATCATCTAAGCTATCCTGCACACTTAATGCACAAAACCCAACTCATTCAGCTATGGGAAATACCATACTCCACTACATGCACAAGACATGAAGAATAAGTCCCTTTGATGTTAGTCTCCATTTAAAAGATGTAGCCAGTTCTCAAGAAGGTATCAGTTCCTCTCATCAAGTGAGCACACAACACATATGAGTAAATTTGCAATAACTTCCCCAAGCAAACCCATGATCCAGAGAAGCAGTAAGGTGACTGAATTAAAGGCCTCAAACTTGGAAACCTTAGTTCAGACACCAATTCTCAGCTAAGCCACGTCTTACAGAAGGGTTAGCAACTCATTTAGAGCTGTTGTAAGAAAAGCAACCATACATAAGTCAAGCTTACCTTCACTAGCTTCCCCATCTGCCAGAAAGATGTAGTAACTGGTATCCAGATTAAATCTCCCTTTATAAGCAGGGAGACGAATACGCCTTCTGAAAGAACATTGAAGAACACCATCCGCAAGCCTCCATGACACATCTTCAAGGGCATTCTGTAAAACAGGAGACATTTAACACCCAGTGTTTTCAGATTGCCACAGTAATTGGCTTAAAAGTAAGCCTGCAAAAGACAAGAGTGTCATTGATGTACAAAGAAAGAATGTGAATAATCCAGGGAAGGGGGATCCGTTCTAAATTGGTATACAAGAGGCATGTCTGTAAGTCAACATAGCAACATACAGGTTGAACTTATTATCACTAATTTTTACAGCTCAAAAGATTAAACAATCTTTAACCCAGGATATATCAGTTACAACTGCAGTTCTAACAAAGGGACAGACTAATAATGGGCACAAAGTTTCTAAATGGAATAAGCTCCCACCATGTGACTATCTTTACATATGAAATTTAGACTTCCAAAGTTAACATTTACTAGGAAGTAAGAGCCCAACCAATCTCACCTTCGAGAATTATGGATCCACCTTAGTATTTACACCTGCTGTGCAAAATAAAAGCACAAAACAGCAGCAGATCTTGCTTCAAAGCTCCATCTGTGAAAGCGTCTGAGCTGTTTTCAAACATACCTCTAAATCCAAGAGAGGATAACTTCGCTCCTTCAGATGGGCAGTGCTTACGTGAATGCGGTGATCCTCATTAACACACAGATATGCATCATCACCACCCTGCAGAGTTGAAAAGAAAAACATCTATAGCTCAATAAAAAAACACCACTGGCAGTCTCCAAATGGTCTTTGATTTAATATAGGCAGCAAGACCTGAGAGGTTTCTGTAGTTATCAAGCTGTTATTTCCCATCTTTCAAACACATCAGCATTATTACTGAGAAACCACATTAAGTCAAAGAGATGACACACAGAAACACGCATTATGATTCACACTCCCCTCCAGAGTAACAACCACATTATCAGAAGTTCCTTTAATTATTTAGAATTTTAATAAATTAACTAGACAAGACAGAGAAGACGTTGAAGCTCTTTAAAAATCCACTTCAGTTACACGATTTTTTTCCTCCACAGCTGTAAAAAAAGTGTTGTTAAGAACCAAGCATTCCTGCACTAGGGATATGAATATAAACAGCATTTCCTTTGTGCAACAAGTAGCATATGGATTATGAATTTGTCAACAGCATCATCCCTTTGCTTTAACATAAGTTAGAAAGAAGTATCTGTAAACATTTTTAAGACTGTTTGTATCGGAGTAACATTCCAGGATCAAATGCAAATGGTTTTCAGAATAACAACTCAGCTTCTGAGAGGTAAGATTTTTTTGGATGGATAAATAAAGATTGATCTAACCAGGAATTTCAGTCAGACAGGCTGAATTCTACCATAAGAGAGATCCATAGGGAAATTCTACTGCAATTATTCAGTCCTGAGCTAAAAGTGAATATCCACCTATAAGGAACAACTTGTGTTTTAGCACTATGGGAGAGTCACGCTTTGTGTGACATCTGACAGTATTTCCATTTTCCATATGCATTTCCATTCAAACTTTACTAACATCACAAGAGCAACTACAGAAAACAAAATAGAACACTCACCATCCACTGGTCATGGGACAATGCAAATGCTAAATATCCTTCACCTGGACCACTCATTTCAATAAAAACTGAACTCTCCTCTTGTCGGAAGGAGAGAAAAAAACAGGAAGCACTTCCAGGATCACAATTTGAAGGGTTCCTAATGCAGAACTTTATACTTCCACAACCTGATGCACTAAACTAGACAAGCAAAGAAACAAATTGTGAGCAACGAGAGTTTCTATTCTCCCTCCCTTTCCACCCATGGTAGAAAAAAGCATACAAGGAACAACAATGCCATCTATGTCTACACACCAATCTCTTAAACCATGTCTACAATTACCCTAGGACTACTAAGTAAAATGGTGATGAATTCCAAGCTATATTTGAGTTGAATTTTCATTTTAAAGACATTACAATAGAATAAATTTGAAAAGTCAGTAAGTACTTCAGAAAAAACTTCCTTCGGTTTAATATTTAATAATATTTTATTATATAATAATAATATATATAATAATTTAATAATATCAGCTGTAAGTTGAGGAAGAAAAGAAGGGTGCTCCAGCTCTGTGTTTACTTTTTAAAGTAGAAACTTCACTGATACACATTGAGAAAATTGATTATAAGTCACAGTTATCCTGGATCAAATAGCAACGCTTGGTCAATCCATTCAAAACTCAGAAGTCAGTAACACAGATGAACTCGAAGAAAGCTCCTGAGCCTGCAGTTCCTAAATAGGAAGTTATTAGCCAAGACCAGAGTAAGTCTTTTCCCACCTCTCATGACAAGTATGCATAATATCTTCTGGTCATTAATTTCTAAATGTTCTGTTAATCTTCTGACATATGTGCAGCATGAGAACATTTAACCCTGAGAAGTTCAGGCAACTCAACTAAAACAGGAGGGCAGCTGCCATGTTCTCAGTCTTAGATATCAGTTACTCATCCATCATCTCTCCTTTCCTGTTAATAGGCTGTAGCAATGTCATCTCATTAAATTCCATCCATCACAAGCATTAAAGATAGCCTGATTTAGGTTTATCATTACTTACTGGCTTTGATATGTAGGAAACTGGATATGAAGTTGACATAGCCTCTGATGTTGCATGCAAAGGTGGTGTTGGGGACAGCACATCAGTCTGAGAAACAATGGGACCTGGAATCTTTACCCAGAAAATCCTGTATTTCTTCACAACTGTGGCTCTTAAAAAACACAACATATACAGAGTCATTACTGTATACATTTATAATTGACCACTACTTTAAAAAGGAAAAAAAAGGAAAAAATTCTATAGCTCACACAAACTATTTGTAAAACCCTCGTCATTATGGAGACATCTACATTTTAGGGATTGAAGTAGGAAAATACTTTACATCTCAGTAGAAAAAGAATTTTAAAACATAATACCACATGCTGCAGTGGATAAGAAATATTCGTGTATATGGCATAGATTTGAACTTCAGAGAAGAGTTGCACTGCTTTTATCCTGTAGTTCACAAAAAGCTAGTAGTGTAACAGGAGGGTATACATATCATTTGGTTAAATATAAGCAAAGAAAAATATTCTTAATACTGTATACTACAGGTATGACAAGTGAGAAGTTAACTTCTTAAAGAGTAAAAGAAACCTCTTTACTCTTAAAGAGTAAAGAAACTTCAGTCTCCAAATCCCCTTATATTCTCCCTGAAAGAAAAAGAAAAATAGTAAAGAAAAACCATCGCCTTCAAGCTCTCCCTAAAAACAAGGGTCTACATTAATGCAGACTCTGCAGCAAGCAAGGGGTGTTGACTTTTCAGGCCATTGGACCCAAGGACTTTTCAGTGCTGGACAGTATTTGACAAAGACAATGGTACAGGCTTACCTTGTCTGCATTTTAATAAACTAGAATTGATACTAGGTTTACTTACAGAAACTGTACATGTTTTGGAGCATCTCCAGGAGCAATCCAATAAACTTTTATGTCTTTCTTCTTTGATTTACTTGTGTGACTGACAGCTGAATTCTGGAAACACACACATATCAAGAGTTACACAGTGGATATGCATTTTGTTAGTAAACACAGCAGAGGCTGCAACTAAATCCTGAAGAGACACTGCACTGTTACACTGCACAACTGCCTTTTCCCCAGTCAGTCATGATCAGCTCAGGTGAAGTGTAGCACTGCAACTTCCACATACTGACAAACTCCAAGGCTAAAAGGAACAACTTTCAATCTGGAAGACTCCAGCAATGAGATAGAGGTCCCTGCAGCATTTATGCAGAAATAGTGAGGTTTTCTTAGTAAGATAATGTTCCATTTTTTGACAATAAGAGGATGAAGAGACTCCTCCTTTTAATATTAGGAATACACAATGTTCATTGGGTACAAGTAAAAGTTATGCTACAAATGCTGCATCTTCCTGCAGCAGCCACCAGCCTTCTGTCACCAGGACAGTTTAAACAGCTCATAAGAATAGTCCAGAGCTGCAGTGAGTCCCGCCTCTGGGCTCTGAGTTGGACCAATTTCCCAGGAGACTCAATGAACTCGAACCGATTACATAGATTAGCTCTGTCCTATTACAGACATAGTCTGTACAAGCCCCTCAGAGGCCTTGCCCCATTTTAAGGCACTGGGCTCTACCTTGGTCCGACCACATGTCAGCAGCTGAGAATGTCTCCGGTCAGCTAACAAAAAAGAGCCAACTGCAGGGCTATCCAGGTGTTCTGCATCCCGGGCTTGGATGAAAAAGCCTTCAAAATCTGGTCCAGACAGATGAACTGAAGCAAGAAGAAAAATAAAAGGAAGTTTAGCTCTATTCCAGAAGAAGAAGGGAATATTTCAACAATGACTACCAGATGCTCATTTTACAAGTACTGAATGATGCTTAATGGATTACCTATACAAGATTCAATTGCTTAGATAAATACAGTTTAGAAAACTGAGGAAAGACATTACCTTCTATGCTGTCCCCTGGTTTAAATTCAGTCCCATTCACTGTAATGGTGTGCTCAGGTGACAGTTGAGGAGAGCTACCATGACAGGGTACCATGCTAGTGCAGGCTTCTCTTACTTTTCCGTTTGGATAGCCACCCACAGATGCAGAGAGGCAAACATACATCCAAACAGCAACAGCAAAACCAGGCAGCTCCATCTGTATAAAATAAGATTTACAGGCAATTAGATACAATAAATACTTACATTACAGGTCACCATTCGTCTTTAGAAATCAATTGAATGCCTAAAAACAAAACCACGTTTAAAAAAAGCATTCACGAGAAGACACCATTCCCAGCTGCTGAACAACTTCTGCTTCTGATAACTGCCAGACATTGCAAGAATGTTCAGATACCATATTTCAGGCCATCTACAGGTTGTTGATGGATCCCTCTATACACTGGGCGGATTATTTCCCTCCATGCATTTTGACAGCATTTTTAAAATGTCTTTTACCTATCCCTCTGCAGAAAAAAAATAAATTCAAGTTCCTTAAACATCTGCACAGGACAGATAGATCTTAAAACATGCTTCACAGATATATAAAGGTTGAAAGCATTGAGGAACCACACAGCTACTCTCTAGCCCACTGATTAATCATAGCTTCAAATTTTGCAGCATTATAGACTGCCTTTTGTTTCCACAACCCGTGTCTATTTCTTCACATATGACAAATAATTCCCCAGTAACAAGTTCTTCTTTATGCAAGGAAACTAAAGTTGCCAAATGTCAGAAAAAAATTATGTACATGCAAGAGTGAATTTGGTATGAAGATTTAGACAAAAATATGTATGTCTGTTGCAGACAAGAACAAGACTTCTCCTTTGAACTCTTCCTTTTGGATACTGGACCTCTAGACAATTAGTCAAACAATGGGTTGATTGTCACACTCTTGTCAAGGGAACAGTATGCATGAAAGACATGGGGTAGTAGGATGACAGATCCTCAGACAGTTGTATGAACCCCTAATCTCAGCTTTCATCATACAATGTTTTGCCCTGCCACAATACTGTTTTCATAAAAGCTGTGGCAATTGTTTTGCTACTCTATACTCTGTAAGCTATGCAGAGCTTACAGCTGTATTGTGGTTTACAGAACACCTTAGCCAACAAAACAAAGAGCTTCCATGTCCAAAAGGCCAGGAGAACAGAGATAAACTTCCTTTCAATCCTTAGGCACAAGAAGAAAATTATCAGCTCTGGTGGAACATAGACCAGGCAAGTAGGTCTGCCTTCTGGAAGGGCCATGCCCGTTTTGCAGCAACTGATAAGAAGTATCAGGTTATGAAGTTCCCTGACAGCACGGATGGACATGAAGATAAGAAAAACACAGAGCATTTTCAGACTGAACTCTTGATACTTAAAAAGCAGTCAAAAGAAGACAAGGCACATCATTTGCCTTACACAATAGGAGCCATCAACTTGAACTCTTCCAAAGTTCTATACATTCAGTGCTAAAAATCCACAATTTCCAAGGCAATGCTATATTTGTACTTCAGTGTAAGGGCTCCTCAGAAACTTTACAACAATAAATAGAAGAAAATCAGAGGCAAGAGTGTGTTGAACAGTTAGGTTTCAAGAACTAGAAAATAAAAAACCAAACGCTCAACTCCTCCCAAATATTCAAGATAACATTATGATCGTATCTTTAACTGCTAGTTGAAGTATTTCCTTCTAGTTTCAATACTTCTCCAAACTTTTAAAGGTTTACATCAAAATGATTTTATCCATAAGCTAAAGAAGCCTATAAAAAGCTAAAAATTAAGGCTCAGTACAATTACATGTACCAGAGAAATTCTCAAAACAAGAAGAGATAAGGCTGCATATCACAGAGACAAGGAAAAGAGTAGGGTAGTATTCTGCTTTAAGTAGAAGAGGATGTGGTAGGGATGTAAAATGAAACAAGAAATATTCTTTGTCAGATTCAACTGACTCAAAAGCTGGCAGAAGAAAAAGATTAAGCAGAGATTAATAAAATTAAAAAAAAAGAAATCTGAAAAATATTTGGATAAACAGAGTGCAGTAAGTTACTTCTTCTGGTGTTGAAAATAATTCCTACAGTCCCTGCAGGTATCAACAGCTAAGAAAGCCCTGATAGCCTAATAGCTCATGAGCACAATGCTCACACTCCAACTCAGGACCTCTTCACAGAAATTATCTTCCTTCAGCTGTTTAACTTCATTAGCTGCATAGTGTGAACTCTAAAACTAACTTCAGAGAGGAAGAAGAGACGAGATAATAGGCAAAGCAAACATACTGTCAGTTCAAAGGTACAAAAACTACCATAGACAGAAATTTTCTCCTGAGCACCATCAGACAACGGCAAGCAGAAGAGGAAAGAGCCACCTGAAGGGGAATAAGCTATATTAATATAAGGGGTTTATGACACTTTCCTTTAGAAATATACAGGGAAAGCAGTCTTGCTGTTGAAGAGTCACCCTCCCTCTGAATTCATAAAAAGAGCTTGGGTTGACCTCTTCTGCTTCATTAAAGGAGGTCATAGCACATCGGCTGGATTGAGAAAGGACAGAAAAAAAAGTAGTGTTCACATTCATAATAATCCCTTACATTTAAAATACAGACACACACACACACTTCCCATGCACACAAGACAACAAAACATACAACCTCAGCATCTTGTTCTTTCTAGGAAAGAGAATTTCAAGGGCTTATGTGTTTCAAAATTATTTTTATAACCATTTGAGTGTAGGTACTTACCTTACAGGCAGTCCTCCCGTTACAGTGACAAAGTCTGAGTAAAACTGCCATTGGCTCTCTGCTTGTAGTAAAACAACTTATATTACTTTGTAATCCCTTTTATTTGGTTTGCATCCAACTGTATTAACCTTTACTGTATCCAGGAAGCTTGTCTGAAAAAAGGAACAACACACACACAAAAAATAGTAAGGTTTATAAGAGCATCGTTACTTCAGGCATGTATTTTACACAGCTTTCCTACACTTCAGCTGAAATGCATGAAGCCATCATGAAACACTGACCCTGCAGCTTCCTTGGCATTGTCAGACATTTACTTCCCCAGACCTCAAGGAGTTTCATTCTAAGTAAGTATTTAATTATCTTCTGGTGCAATTAAGGGCAGGGGGAATCTACAACCAATTTTTGATACCTTTTTCCTCCACATCTCAGTTGACACAAATTTGCAGCATGATTTTAAAGCTCATTATGCATTTACTTCCTATCAAAGCAACACTTTATTTTAAAAGAAGATGAAATAATCTTTAAAATATGGTAACTTTTGTCTTTTTTCCATATAGCTCACCAAGACTGAACAGGAGGCAAGGATTTTGCCATTCAGTTGTTTACTATAATTATTTTACATGGGCAGCTGCTCTGCATTTAATCTTTAAGGCCCCAACCTTGCAAATTTTTCTCTATATGAAGAACCCAAAGTTGGAGACTGACCTAAGAAGACACAGTTTGTTATCCCAACAAGTAAATTCAACTACAGCATGAGCACATTTACTGTCACCGTTATCATAGGCCATCTCCTATGCATGCCAATGAAGAAACTAATATCCTCATAACAAGAAGCAAAAAAGATGCCAGAGGAACTTGGTTGGCATGGCTTCTACATAAAATAAGCTTACCTTTATTCATTAAGGCACGCAGGTTTAGGAGTTTTCTCTAAAGAAATTCAGATCTTGCAGGAGAGGCAGCAGCTACAAGGTGCTTTAAAAACGCCACAAGACTTTCCTTTGCTTCGTAACTGCAGTATATGTTCTATTAAGCAAATACAGTTTCCAAAAAAGCTTGCAAATATCCACACTCTGAGCACTCACTGGCGTGAAATTAACCAAAGCACTCTGGAGCTACAGCAGCTCCTCAGCCCCGCACGCCCTCGCTCCAGGGAGCCCCACTCTCCTCTCCGCCACCGCTACAGCGGAAAAGGGCGAGGGGAAAGGTGCGGCTGGAGCAGCCGGCCCCTTCCTCTGCTCGAGCCTCCCCCGTGGCCGCGGCGCTTTTCTGGCTGCGGGGGCGGCCCGCACACGGTGCCCGAGGGGCGCGGGAGGGCCCGGGGCGGGGCGGGGCGCGGAGCCGCGCCCGGGGAGCCGCGAACCGGAGCGCTGCAAACGCTCCGTGTGCCCGCCCGGGGTGCTGCCCACAGGGAACCCCCGGAACCGCGCCCTGGAACCGCGCCCTGGAAGGTGTTAGGACGCGTAATTGCTTTGCAGTCTCCCAACACTGGAGGTCTGGATGGCCGTCCTGGTTTAACAACTAGAGTTTTACTGAGAGGTTGTCCTTGTCGAAGCTTGTAGAGCTCATTGGCGGTGCTATTCGTGCGCCGAAAGGTGGTCACATATACAGGCTTGCAAAATCAGGCCTTTCTTATCGAGAAAGCAAATAAGTACTGGCTGTAACTGGGGCTTTGCTGGCAGAAACTGCAATTGCTTACACAGCCTTCTCCGACTTCTGTATTGTTTAAATCCAAGTTCTCAATTGCTCACAAAGAGGCACAAAAAGACAATTACTTAAAAATCCAAGGGGAATTTAGCCCTCCACAGCATAGAATTATTGCGTTTGTGTTAAAAAACACCTTGACTGGAGAGCTGTAGTAATTCAGTTGCTTACTAGCAGTTCTGAGCAGTTCTAGAGATCTTAGTACTATTAATTTGGTAATATTTTCTTAAAAGAACTATCTACTAAAACATAGCAGACTAGGAAATGCTCTGTTACTGTTCACTGTTTTCTCAGTTTCTATAAAAGCAGCATTGATCTTAGAGGTACCCTGTAATAACATTAAAAAATACCTTTAACATGAAAAACAGTGAGGGATTATTTTGCCTAATCAGAAAAATGATTTGACTATTACACTTGTATTATCTTGCTCATGGGAGTCACTGGGAAGCTGAGATCTCAGTGTATGAAGAAACATAATGCATAAGCAATAGCTTAAAGTTAAATATAGCTATTTCCCCCTAGCCAGGGGAAAAAAAAGTAATTCTGTTTACAACTACATTCATAAAGCTCCCATATATGAAAGAGTTTGATAAAATTGCAGGCCTAAGTACATACATGCTTTATGTGCTTGTGTGTTTCTAATACAGATACCTTATTAATATGACAAATAATAACATAAATACATTCACAGTAAGAAAACTGGTGACCAGAGGGACCAATATTCTTGACAATATTTAGGTTCATAACTTTCACAGAGTATAGTGGAAATAATATACAAATATTTTAAGATATTATTTTAGGGTCTTGGCTCACTGACAGAATGAGGTCTATATGTCTGAAACATAATAAATACAAGTATATATGGAAGTAATTTCCTCCTTGAGACCAACAAGGAGGGAGAAAAATGCAAGTTACAATTCTGTTGGAAATGGTAATCAGAGTTTAAGATGAAAAAATCATTTATCTGTGAAAAGCAAAGGGGTAAGGGAGGGAATACCGTTTTGCTTATCAGTGTATAGCTTCTCTTATTTCAAAAGATGTTAGCTATTGCTAAAGAGCTTTAAAGCAAGAAAACCAGGAAAACACCAAGAGAACCAGCCAAAAACATCCCAACTCTGTAACTACTTACTACAAATACCCATACTACTTCTGCACGGGCAATCCTCAACCTGTCTGGAAGGGCTCTTTTCAAACATACCAGTCTCCTTAAAAAAATAAAATCAATAGTTCTGCAGCCTTAATGATAATGTTTCTATGAAAGGGTACTGCATGCTAATTTGCTAAGTGTCACATCCAGTATAAAGTAAATAGAATGCATTAGGTTATATGAACTAAAAAAGTCCACAGCTGCATCTTCCTTGTCGTGTACTGCAACTGTTGTTAGTGTTCATAATAACTCTGTATTTATTACAAAGCAGATGTTCTAGCTTAATCAAATGAGATAGAGACATAGAGGGCTGGGGGGTGGGGTTGAATATTCCTTCAAGCCTGAAGAGAGATGAAACTCTGTAACCTACTATTGACCTGTGTCAGAGGATGAGGATGTCAAGTGGCAAATGAATGACACATCTAACATGAAAAGAAGCTGATGACTCTGTTTGCATAGTTTATTATAGGGACTTAAGGAAGTTAGTGAAAGCTTGTTATTTTGAAAGCAACAGGAATTTTGTAGAGGAGACTTCATTCCAAGTATATAAAGGGGAATTTCTCTTGCTTAAGAACCGAGAAAACTATTTAGTAAATATATATAATTTTGGAAATTAACTACTGTGCAGTCCAAGGTTTATACTGATAGCTCTTCTATTTTTTAAGCCCAAAGCTATATGGAAAACAATAAGCCATTGAAGCTAGATCTGAAGAGAACTCATGTTACTATATGATTGCTTCTAATCAACTTTCCTCTTAGGTATTAAGCTAACTATTCAGCAAAATGGTGGCATTTTAGAAGGTCAGGCCTTGCTCAAGTTTCATACATATGTGCATTGGGCTCTATGCTACTGACAAGGTTATCACAATAAAACATCACTTGAGTTCCAATTGAGTGAAGTGCAAAAAGGCTGCATCCCTACCAGATTGTTTTGATGATGGATAATTTGGATCACAGAATTTTTGCTACTAGTGTTACCTATTTTGAAATACTGATGTGCTTGAAAAAGTGCATTTGGATTTGGCTAAATGCATGCTGGATACTAGGCTTTCTCTGAAGATAACAGTCCTGGCACCAATATTTACTCACCTCTCTCTTGCCTAAACTACACATAAGAGACTACGCATTTCAAGATTTTTCAAGCCTTCAGCATTTTTCAAAATTTTCAGCATTACTCTCTTAGTTAAAGATGTATTAGGGAATTAATAACAATATTGTTATCTCAGATATGAAGAATTCTTCCTACCAAACCAATTTGTATGATTGGGGGGCAGGGGGGACAGTCCTCCCAAAAAGAGGGGAATGTTGAGTCATTGAAAAAATCCTGACCATCTAAAAGGAAATAAATGATGATAAAGTCACTATATAGGATGAGATATTTTTCTCCATAATTAATAATTTCTTTTCCCTTAAGCTCTGGCACTGTTTCATACTTACCTGTTTTACCAACTTACTGTTAATTTACAAACTAGATTAAACTATTCCCCTTGTGTTCAGAAATTTCCTTCTACTGTATGCATTTTTTTGGTTCTTGTTTCTCTTTACTAATCACATTAATTTTGATTTTTTTTTTTAATGTCATACATAAAATCCAGACTTGGAATCGTATTTATACGAAAATACTTGTTTACCTAGAGGTAAAACGCATTTTACAGTTTTCAGTCAATGACTGTAAGAAGCCGCCTGGTGGCAGTAACTAATCAGTCAAATAAGGTTTGCCAGTCGACTGGACAGAAACCTGCTTCGGTTTTTTAATCTCTACTGTGACACCACAGCTGAACTACCCCCACCATAGCTTTCTACCAAAATACGTATCCACTTAAATAGATTTTTTTTTAATTACTTCCTTGCTTCTCTGAAAGGAAATAATTAAGATTGGTTCCCTGATATCAGTTTGAGACAGGTCTGTATAGGTGTTAGGATAAAATGACACACAACCTGTCACTTTTCTGAGAGTCTCCACTTATGCAGTGCACAACACAAATAAATTGATTAAGGACTTCAGTAAAATCATTTCACCTAGTTCGAGTGATGTGCTTTATCTGATGCACACTATCAAGTTTTATCTGATAGAAGTACTGCATTATTAACTTTATTGAGTTTTCTATATTTTCTGACCATTGCTGTGATGCTTTTTTAAATTATTAATTTTATTTTATCAGCAAGATGTGATAAGTTTCTATTGTTCTGCTTTACAGGGAGCAAAGAGCTTTCTGGCAAAGGCATTGACCTGTAAGTGCTTCAGTTTAAGGCACTTTAGACCTGATTACAGAATTCATAATGTGAAGCTAAGATTGAAGCTAACTGAATCTTGTACAATGCTCTCTCACACACCAGTTTCTTTGCCAGCCAATCTCAATTCCATCTTCCCTCCCCAGCTTTTTTCCTCTGCCCTTTCACTTGGATTAGGAACTAATTTTCCTACCCTTTTTCATCTCAGAAATCCTTTCACAGACAACCCATTTCCATTTCTCCACCTTTTCTCAGCAGCTCCTAATTTAACTCCTTCATGGCTTCCAAATGCATTCTTTGTGCAGACCCAGTATGTCTGTGGGTTTTGCAGCTGCTCTGAGCTCAAGCACAAGCAGTTCTGCTGGAGGGATGATGGACGCACAGCACTGTTAGTTGTAGCAACACTCTAGTTAGTACATGCCCAGTGCCCGTGTGGGGAAACCATGTGGTGAAGTTTGAGTATGCTCCATGGGAAGGGCTGCGGGGATTTTAGCTCTTACTTTAGCAAGTCTCACCTAAATGTTTGCAGAGACTTTCAGAAGCTAATGAACTGGTCAGACCATAACACAGCTGGTAGAAGACATATCCAGCATTGTGAGCTGTGAGAAGAATAAGGGAGAGAAGATACTTTCATACCAGTTTTCAAGTTCTGTAAGCAGCAATCCTCAACTGTTGAGCACAGGGGAGTATCAAGCAAGGTGTAAAGGGACCCAGTCCAGACATACTATGGAAAGCTGCCTCCTGCAGAGTCAGGTTAGTACCTAGTCACTGTGGAAGCCAGTACCTCCAAGAAGTTCCAAATTTTCTCAGAAGCAAAATATCCAAGCTGTGCTACTGTATGAGACACTAATTCCTCCAGCTGAAATGGAGAGCCAGTTCTTTGTGCGGGGATAGGACACTCAAAAAAACTGGACAGCAGCAGTAGTTTGTCCCAAAATAAAGCAGTAATTCCTAGGTCCTGGGTGTTCACATAGGAACCACTGCCCAGTTATGGGCAAACTACTTCTCATCAGTAATCCTAAACTTAAATTCGTGGATAACCAAAAGACCTGATGATATCAGTAGGACAAACACTAAGGACTTTTAGCTTCTGGTAGCAGCATTTGGAAATGGTTCAACTGTAAATGTTGAAGAAGGTGCTCTGATTGCTGTACAGCAAAAGATTCGCCAGTCTGAACTCCAGCTTCATAGCTGGAAACCCTAGTGCAAACCACTCTTGTGTCATCTTCCCTGTTCTTGCTGCTCATGTTTAATACCTTTTAAAACAAATGCTTGCTGTCGTTATACATTTGGTGAAATATTCTCCTTCTGCAACATATTACACCATGTTAGCCTGTTTAAATTACCCTGGCTTGAATTCTGCCTGCACTGAAAGATTACAGAGTAGGGCTACAGTCCCCAATATTAGGTTCCAGATAACTTCAGGTAATTACTTCTTTGCCTAAAAATCAGATTTCTAGAACAGAAAAGCACAATCTATTGTTTACTATTTGAACTTAAAGAGCTATCTAGATAAGATTTAAGGATTATTATTTTAATGGGCCAGGAAAATATTCATGGTATTCTCAGCATAGTTTGATATATCAGGAAGGAACATCATAAAGGAGATGGAGTGTGCAAGAGACACTCTGAATATTTATTTTTGAGGAGGAAATATAAAACTGAAAGAGTAGATCTGTTCGATAAGACATTGTTACAGTTCCTTTAGGAATAGATCCTCTGAATCTTAAATCTCAGCATATCTCACTACTGTTAAATGGAACAATTCACAGGAAGATAAAAGTGCTGGTAGTGGTTCAGCACACTGGTATGATACAACAAAACAACAAAAATTGGCCCAGTAGATGTGAATTAAATTTACACTTAACTAAGTTAAATGGTACAAAAATATAATTCAGATACTTAGTTTTGTTTGCCAAGTCACCACGTTTGCAGATTACTGGTATCAAATTAATGTGATGCTGTTAGCTAAAGCACAGTCAAATGTATCTTAAGCACTTACATGGAAAGCTACCTTTAACAACATTTTATGTGCACCTCTTTAAAGACATTTGCATTGAATTTTACAGTTTTCTATTAAAAATTAAACTCTATTGAAAATTAACTTTCTGTGGATGTTAGAGCATTGATTGTTTGAGGCCACACAGTAAAAGAATAGCCAAACTGGAATTAAAAACAAACCAAAAATGTTTCTGCAATCCAAAAGTTCATGATGATACCAGGTTAATCTTTGAAAGGTCAAATCAACACTGCCTTGCAGGAAAGGCCAGTAAGGACAAATTAAATAGGTTACTGGTCCTAGCCTCTCCATCTCATATGATTTCTGACTTAAATAGACATTTTTATTCCAGCCTATCATTTATTCACTGCCTATCAGGCTATTTCTGTTTAGACATTTAGAAGAGATTGTTGAAAAAAAAAAATTATAGGTGATTAGGTCAATGTTTTCACTAATGTTTTCACTCAATACTGGATTCTAATGTCCAAGAACATATACAAATTTCTGCTGAGCACACAACTGTCTAAGAATAGCACTTGTTTTCAGTCACTGCATAGCAAAGATCTAACTCAGAAAAGACCGCAGTTTAATCAAACTGCAGAGATATGGTTTTAAAGAAAAGGAGCTTTCTTTCAAGTTTGCATTTCTGGTTGAGAAGTCCCCATTCGAAAACAAAAGCTAGACAGAAGACTCAATATCTCTTAAACTTCCTATTGTTTGAACAGTAACACGGTGTTAATTTGTGAATTTACAGGGCATGAGTGTGGAGCATTGAGAAAAAATGTACTCACTTTAAATTTTATAAAGTCTCATATTTCCTGTACACAGGCCAAAGGAATCTGCTTTTCATTTTAGTTAGATGTGCAGTTAAGTTCTCTCTGTGCTAGTTGGCTTTTACTGTTGTTATTGGGAACTATTTTTCTGTTATTAAAAATAAAAAATGAGTGCCACCATGTAAGTACTATAAGTTCCCCCACTTTACAGGCATAACCTTTAAAACAGGCATAAGCAATATGACATTAGTAAGATGTGACACTTAGTGAAAAGCTCCCCAAAGTGTATTGACACCATTACTAGGATAAGTGTTCTGTAACACTGTGTTGCAAAACAGGAGGCAAGAAAGGAGGACCACTTAGGAAGGTGTATGTAAAAGGACTGAAGAATTCTGGTCTGAGTACATTTGAAAATGCTGCAAAATTATTTCCTGATAATTAACATTGATATGGTATGTATTCTTATTTTGAAATAACTATTGATCATTTCCTGCTGTGGTATATCATAATCACACACAGAGAAACTGCAAACTGAAGATAAAATGGCACTGTGAAAACCACCCCTTAGATGCCAGAGTAGCAAATGCACAGTTGGTGTTGGCTGTGTCCTAGCCAAAAGTGCAATGCTCAAAGGTAGCACTTGTGCATTCATGTTTTGCTGGTGTGTTTTCAATATGGAGAAAAACTGCTCAATTTACATGTGCCAAATGAAGAGAGACCCAAAGTCTGTAAGGGATGGGCCAGCATAAGAGATTATGCCAATGGAGAAAGGATTAGAGGTCTGCTCTCTTTCCTGATTACACTTCATCAAGAGACCTGCAACATTCATTATCTTTGAAACAGTATTTTTTTATATGGAATTGAAGGCCAATGAAATGATATTGTTTCAATTATTAAGTGATTTCACAGTAGCTAGGAAACTTTTTTGCTGTGTTGTAAATCAAGTCCTTAATTTACACTCTTCACATCTGGTTTAGCTACAGAAACAAATGGTCAAAATAACTGCCTCGGGATTGGTTTCCTAATGATTTTTGTCCAAGACACCAAAAAAATCATTTTTCATAAACCTGGGTACATTTCAAAATCTGTCTCTATGCCTAGTATACAGGAGATGTGCCAGTGCAAACCTAGTAATTAGGGTAGGGTGAGTTTCCATATGGAGTAAGGGAATCAAAAGAGCCACATTTTAAAACTTGGTAGCAGGAGAGAAATAGCCTTCAATAATACCCTTTTGGTTCTTCTCTTGCTTTTCACAAGGTATTCAACATGCACTTCAGGAAAACTATTTTTGCAAAGGACTTGGTTACATAGGCATTATTTGCTCTCCCTCTGTCAGAGCTGTTCTCTGTGTAAGCAGCTCATGAGACTTCTAAATGCCAGCCCATTTGCAGTATGTGACAGGACAACAGCAAGCCTGGAGGAAAGGACACTTGTGCAAGGCTCTGTGGCAGATCAACTGCAGTCACTTCAAGCTACTGAAGCTTGCTGAGGATCCTAGAAAAGAAGATGGTCCAGATCTCTTTTAATTACCTCCATTGGTTTTGTTCCTATGACTTCCATAACTGTTGAAGTTTCTTGTATTTCCCATTCCTGTGTTGTATCATCTTCTTTTCTGGGACACATCCAATTCAGAGGAAACAGCCAGCATGCCAAGAGAGCCAGGATTCTGCTAGGTGCAAGTCTGTCCTGTACACAAACACAGGCCAGCAAGCTGAGTGAAGAATAAGGGGGCTAAAAAAGACAAGGACAATGGGAGAATTCTACTGGGCACTCAGGAGATATCCATGTGAAATAACTCAGATTGTAAGTGTTACATCTGAATCATATCTGAATGAGCCTCAATGAGGTGAATCTTAAGGGAACTGCACTCATGTGGCTGGAGGGAGGGGGTCCTTTTTCCTCCTTTCTGTCTAGGGACCCTAATATTGTCAAGGGCATACAAGCTGACATATTCACTTACACCAACATGAAAACCTTTCACAACAATACCAAAAAGCATTAACTGTAATGAGGAACAAACAGATTTCTGGAAATTTTCAGAGGGAGGAGCAGGTGAAAGAGAAAATAAAGGAAAAATAGCTACAAAATTATAAAAAAAACTTCAGTTTGAAAAGGGTAGAAGTGTTTCCATGAATATCAAAGGTCTTTGGACTTTCCCTAAATGCACTGTAATTAGATGAACACCCTGCAGTAAAACACACTTATAAGGGTATGCCTGGGATGGCTGCAAGTAAATGGTTAAGTCTAGATTGTTTTGCAGATTCCTTCCAATTCCACAAAATATACCACATTTGAGAAGAAGAAAGAAAAAACAAACTCAGTGACTGTAAATTGAGAAGCACTTTTTTTTAACGTATTTCTAGGCAATAAAAATAGACTGACCTTCCAAAGCTGCAAGGCTGACCTTTACACTGGGGTGCAGTTAATGACTTCGGCGGTGAGGGGCCTGGAGCAACTGTCCCAGGTGTTCTGCAATACAAAGCAATGGTAAGGGCTGTCTGGTGTCAGCAGTTCGGATGACAGTATGCTGCAAAACAAGAGGAGTGTGGGGGGTTGTTCTGGTGTTTGGGATTTTTTAAAAAACCATGCTACCTCCTGGTCAAAGACAGATCCACGGAGTTTGTAGTCTTGTCCACACACTATATATAGCACTTAAACCCTGGCTGACATCATGTTTTTTCAGCAGCGCAGCCTATCAGGATGGAGCCGGCTGCCCGGCGCCGGGAGCTGGCCCTGAGGCAGCGGGGCGGCAACGCTGAGGGAACTCGGCGGAGCGGCGTTCCACTCACGGCAAGGAGCGGCTGGGCCCAGAGGTATCAGCCGCGATACTCCAGGCAGCCTTTCAAGCCACCTCGCCCTCAGCGGAGTGCCCGGTAAATCACACAGAGCTCCGGACCCAGGTGCCCGGCCCCTCGGGGACACCTCTCGTGCCTGTGCGCACCAGCCGAGAGTAAAGGCGCTGGTGGGGCTGTGCCTGTAAAGGCTGAGACAGGAGACAGGTACCACCACGCCGCGCTGTCCGACAGCCCTGCCGGGCTGCAGGGTCCAGGCTCGCGGAGAGATCAGCCCGCTCGCTGCCGCAACAGCGCGGGGCACGGGAGGCGCCCCTGGGTATCCCTGAGGTATCCCTGAGGTAACCCTGAGGTATCCTCTCCCTTCACGGCGCGCTTCGCGGGGCCGCGAGCTGAGGGGCGGGACCGGGAGCACAGGGGCGGGGTTGGTTCGGCGGGGTGGGGCCGAGAGCGGAAGAACGGGGCTGAGCAGGACCGGGCAGGGCGGGGCCGGGAAGGGAGGGGCGGGACCCAACGGGGCGGGGCCAAGGTCGGAGGGGCGAGGCCGGGTGGAGCCTAGAGCTGAGGGGCGGGACCTAACGGGGAGAGAAGGAGAGCGGAGGGGCGGGGGAGCCCCGGCCCGGCTGCCCTGCAGCGCCGCCGGGGCGGGCCCTGGGCTCTCGCGGGAGCTGCGCCGGCGCCGCCCGTCTCCGAGCGCGGCCGCCGCGGAACCAATAAACTTTGTTTAAAAAAAAAAAAGGCAAGAAAAGGGCAGGAAAGGAGAGGTGCTGCCGTGGCTGTGGGCAAGTGCGTCACTGACCGCCGAACCAGCTCGGGGCGGCCGCCGCGGGCAGCCCCAGCCCCGGCTCCGCTCGGCCTCAGCAGCCGTCGCCCTCCGCGGGGAGCGGCGCCTCCGCCGCTCTGCGGGCCCGCTCGTGAGTATGGTGGGACGGCTGCGGCGGGCAGCGCTCCCCGCTGAGGGCGGCGGGGCGGCCGTGAGGGCCCTGGCGGAGCGCTCCGGCAGCGCCGGGGCGGGCGCGAAGAGTGACAGGTGTCAGGCTCCCCCTCCCCGGGGGCACCCCTGTAGCCTGGCTGCGGGCCGGGCCGCGCTGTGGGACGGGAGCTGCTCCGGGGTGCTGCCGGCGGCGGTCCCCGGCTAGGGCAGGGCTGAGCGCTGCCTGACAGCTCGTCCCGTAGCCGCCTCCCCTCCGCCTTGCCCTGCAGTGCCGTGTCTCCGCGCTCCCCCGGGACCGGGGAACATGTAAGCGCGGCCGGCGGCGTGAGGCGCTCCTGAGCGGCCGCGTCCTGCCGGGGGTGTCCTCTGACCCGCAGGGTTTTGTCTGTGTTCCCTCACGGCAGGGCTCGCCTCTCCCTTCCCATACTGAGAGTCCCGGCGCGGCGGGAGCGCCGGACGGGCGGCCGCAGCCATGCCGGGCGGTAAGGAGACGCGGCTGCTGCACCTCGGCGAGATGGAGAAGCTGGACAAGACTCTCTTCAGGCTGGAGCAGGGTAGGTCGGGGTGCCGGGGCCGGGTGAGAGGGAAATGGCCGAGACCTCGACATCGTCTTTGGATGGCAGTGGAAAGGGAGCTCAGCCTGAAGTGATGGGGTTTTGGGGGTGTATGTAGGGGTGTTGTTGGTTTGGATTTGGTTATGGGTTGGTTTGTTTGTTTTAACTTGCTTCCACTGCAGAGCTCTGTGGGCTCTGCACACAGTTTAATCTGACTCGTTAAGCTCTTGAGAAACAAGAGTAGATTGGCCAAGAGCTGTCAGTCTTCATGGAACTGAAGCGCAGAGCATTTTTTAGACAGGCCTTGTCCTTCTCCTTTTATAGCCTCTACTTCAGTGACCTGCAAAAGTCCTCTTAAGTCGAGGTCTCCAGTGTTTATCTTCTTATGCAGCACCCCATGTTTTAATATAATAATTTTGAAATCTATCAGTAATATCAGGCATTTTGCAATGTCTGCAGGTTTGAGGTAGTGTTTCAGAATATAAGCTCTTTAGCAACTTCTAAATCTTGTTATCAGATTTGTTATATTATCAGAGCTATGTATCCTCCTGCATATGTCTAAGAACTTGATGTTATTTCTCCTTGAAAGTGTTTTTAACTCTATTTGGAAAAAAAAAAAAACCAAAACAAACAAAAGCCATCCCCTAATTGGTCCACTGTTACGCTGGTCAGCAAATTTGGACTATAAAACTATAGCCCCTCTCTTTAAAAACCATTTTTAAAAGCACAACAATTTTATTAAGAGTTTTTGTGGGGTTTGTTATTATGTGTTAGTAATCTAGGAACTTAATATCAAAGTGGTTTAGTAGAGGAGCAAGATTTTGGTTCTTGAGAATAAAAATTCTCTTCAACTAACTGATTTCAAAATTTTCTGACCAGCCTAGTGTAAGGAAATGTCAGTAGTGAAGTGCAGAGTTGATCCTAACTTCCATTTTTAACTTATCCATCCAGTTGTGTCAATTTTCTTGGAAGGAGGAAAGCAGAAGTGCATGGCTGTCAAACATTCAAAGTGCTCCTGCTGGTAGCAGCCTCTGAGAGGGCATAGCTAATTTTGAGCACAGCACTCCTGATGTCAGTGTAACTCTTACAGGAAATAAGATATCAATGACATATATCCCTGTGCTCTAATTTTAGTAATCCCTGTAACAAAATGTCAGGCCAGGACCGAAGAGAGTGTACTTAACCTTCCAAGAGTGGTTTTATATATTTTTATATATATCTCTATATATATATCTATTGCATTCAGATGAGCTTCATTTTACCTGACAAACTTTCAGATCTGAAAACAACTGCTTTGCCTGGTGGATTTTGGTGCTGTGGTGATTTTGTTAGTAAGAGAAACACAAAGCTTGACAGCACTTACATTTAAATGTATTCAGATATTGAATTGTGTTTATTAGAGTCCCCACGATACTTCTTAATAAGCAAGTGGTTTTTTTCAACTTAAGATACTAGAACTTGCTATCCAGAATTTTTACACTTTCTGATTCATTATCTATGTACTAATAATTTTCTCCTTTTTTGCAAGTACTCAGGTTTCTTTTACTCCCAGTTTTGTTGACTGCTAGGGCTGATAGGTGGTTTGCTGCACTTAAATGTGTGACTGGCATGTAATTTATTAAAAGTTACTGTGTAAGAACTTACATCTGTTTCATTCACTTGAAAGAACCCTGTAATTAGCCACTTCTGATGGTGATCCTCATGCTTGCAAGTGGAAACCTATTCTAAAGCCTCTTGACTGAATAGAATTTTTTATGTCTAACTTAGTAGACTACATATGCTTTTAGGTTCCAATTTTTAAACTTCATTTTTCTCATTATCACAGGTATCATAAGCTTAAACTTAAGCCTCTTTCTATGTGTGTGTGACCTGCAGCAAATATACAAAACTCCCTTTAGTTTGCAGAGCTCTCTGAAAGTTTAACAATTCATATATTGTAGATCATACACATTTACATGTAATTTTTCAGTTAAAAGCATAAGGATTTTAATTGTTTAGTGAACCCTCAATGAATAATGAAGGTATTTGAAATATTTTCTGGTTTTAAATGTGTTCCTAATTTTTTTAGATGTTTTCATGGGTCAGCCTACCATATATACTTGGTAAACCTAAGTACTTAAAGACTACATAATCCAAAATCTACATAAAATTGAATGTAGCCTGATGATCATGGTGTTTTGCTATATTTTGTTTTTAAAACTTTCTATTTAGCAAAGAGAAACAAATTGGAAAGAAGATGAATAGTGCCATGTAAGTAAAGGAAAAAGGATATATATAGAGTATGCAAAGAACAATGTTAGGAGGGTAGGGAGAGATGGTGCAGTTTTGAGTGTCACGATATAAGAAAGGTTTAAACCTATTAGACAGCATTCAAAGAAGAGCAGTGAAGATGGTGGAGGGCCTTGAGGGAAGCTGTCTGAGGAGTGGCTGAGGTCACTTGTTCTGTTCAGCCTGGAAGAGAGCAGACTGAGGGAGACGTCATTGCAGTCTGCAACTTCCTTGTGAGGGGCAGGCACTGATCTCTTCTCTGTGGTCACAGTGATAGGACCCGAGGGAATGGCATGGAGCTGTGTCAGGGGAGGTTTAGGCTGGATATCAGGAAAAGTTTCTTCACCCAGAGGGTGGTTGGGCATTGTCACAGCACCAAGCCTGACAGAGTTCAAAAAGCATTTGGACAGTGCTCTCAGGCACATGGTGTGATTCCTGAGGAGTCCTGTGCAGGGCCAGGAACTGGACTTGAGTGGTCTTTGTGAGTGCCTTCCAGCTCAGGATATTCTATGATTCTGTGCTGTAGAGATATATCATTCTGCTGAAATTCTTGGCAGATATGAGGGTGTACTTTCTTATTAACATAGTAGCAAATTAGGATTTGTAATAAGAAACTAGAAATACCTAGTCCTCCTGATCAAGTGATTTTATCTTTTTTCTTTTTCTTTTTTTCTTGAGGTTTTGAGCTGCAATTCCGATTGGGCCCAACTCTTCAGGGCAAGTCCGTTACTGTGTACACAAATTATCCAGCTTCTGGAGAAGTTTTTGATCGCCACAAGTTCAGGACACTATCATGGCACAATCCCACAGGAAAAGAAGATGACTCTGACAAATACTGCAAGTTGGATCTCCAAATTTCTGGGTCATACCAGTACTATTTTAGTCTTGGGTGAGTGAAATTTGTATACCTACAGCCAAATGCAGTTTGCTCCCTTGGTCTACATGTTAACCTGAAGAAAAACATTTTTTCCGTCATTTTTCAAATTGCAGCCTTGGGACCAATCGGAATCCACTAATGAAAAACAGTAACTGGTGGTTATTTCATACTTTCTGATGCAGAGATATTCTGGAGAACATACAGAACTAAGCTGATCAACTTTCTGTGAATGCTGGAGAAGCAATCTATTTTTACAAGTCTTCAAATTCATCAGCATTCTGAGTATCTCAATGATTAATTTGTACTTTTTTCATTGACTTTCAGGGTTGTTTCTTATCTAGCACAAAGGTTCTGGCATTCTTTACTTGGCTCCTTTACTTCCTCCTCTGTTTTAGTGGGACAGCTACAGAAGAGAATGCCACTGTCTGTAATAACTGTAGTCTGGTATTTTGAGTTTCTGGAAGATGGGTGGTTAAATTCTCCAAGCTTAGGACACGTAGCTCGGGTACCTTCCTGAGGATGGTGCTCAAGATGGAGATCTACGCGTAGTAGATGGGCAGTTGTGCTTTGTGTTTCTGTCCATATGCCAAAAGGAGGAACCAGTGCTCCATCTCAGAAAATAGCAAAGGTATCTCACTTTTCCAGAGTTTTAAGCTCTGTATCCCAGTTGTATTCTTTTAAGTCCAGTAGAGAGATGATGCCTAAGAGATTTTCTTCAGATGTCATGCAGTCCTGTTCCCCCTCTCCCTCCAGCCACTATATTGGGCTAGTGTTTCTGAAATACCTGTGCTATTTGAATTCTCTCTCTGAAACTGACTAGTACAATGGGTGTTAATTATACCAATGAAAATTCTTTTTTGCTAGAAATGAAAAAAGCGGTGGAGGTTACATAGTTGTGGATCCCATTTTGCATGTTGGAGCCGATAATCATGTACTACCGTTGGATTGTGTTACACTCCAGACGTTCCTCGCTAAGTGTCTGGGACCATTTCATGAATGGGAAGATAGGCTTAAAGTGGCAAAAGAAACAGGTAATGCTCATACACATATTTAAGGATGTAAGTTTTTGTTTTACAATCAAAACCCAAAGTTACACAGAAGAGCTTCAGTGTAAACAACTCATATATTTGTAGATTATGTATTTTCTACTACATTCAATTTAGTTAACAGAATGAGTCAGTGAATTGATTAAAATATTGGCAGAGGTGCAAAAATTCAGGAATTTCCTAATATGGGAAACTACTTATTTTATTGTTTTGATTTCACATAGACTTGGAAGTTTGTAGAACTGACAGGGTGATTTTTAAAGCTTGTGTTGCATAGAATTTCAAGGGGAAGATTCAGATAAATTTACATTGGTTATTCCAAACACTAGCTTTAAGTAATAAGTGTGGCTTATTATGCTGCTTTCGATTAACTTTGACTGATTTTTTTTTTTTCCTCATTAAATAAATGGTTTCTTATTACATAGGTTACAACATGATTCATTTTACACCACTGCAGAAGCTTGGACTATCTAGATCATGTTATTCATTGGCTGATCAGTTAGAAGTAAATCCTGAATTTTCAAACCATAATAAAAAGTGCACTTGGAGCGATATAGGAGCGCTTGTGGAGAAATTGAAAAATGAATGGAATATGCTTTGCATCACAGATGTAGTCTACAATCATACTGGTATGACTTTTGTTTGTCAATAACTAGATTGGTCCTATAATTGTATTTCATTATTTCCCTAAACGTCTCCCTCCTGAACCCATTTTTAGTAGCTCTTTTAAACAATGTAGTTGTCTCTGGTTTTGAGTCTCTCAAATCCAGAACAACTCCTTGCAATTATAACTGATATGCCTCTGTATCAGGTATAAAAGAACTTAGTATTGTTGCTGAAAGAGTGAATAGAGCTCTTCTTAAAAAGAATTAATAAGCTGTGTATCTATATTTATATAATATGCCTGTCTTTGTGATCTGTGGCGTGCAGTTCCCAAATATTTGAACAGAGTCTGTATTATGAATTGTTTGATGAGCACAAACTGTGTACTTTGTTGTTAAACTTTCTTGTTGAGCTTGTAGCTGCTTAAAAGTAACTGCTCTAGTTTGTCTCTAACATGCATAAACAGTTGGGACAAAAAGGTAGGATTAAGTAATGGGGAAATGTTACAGCTCAGTCTGTGGGGAAAGAAAGAAGAGAGAGCTTTGTGCTTGGGGCAGGTTTTTTTTTAAGAGTAGATGTGTTAATACATTGAAGGTGTTACTTGACTGTGTGAGGGACAGTGGGTTTTCTTGTGATCTGATGAAATTTAAATTACAGTACTTAATAATTTGAAATTTTGCTGATTATTTGGATAATGAGTTTTCTTTGATTGTGTTTATAATGCAGTTGTTATTGTATGCTGTAATCCTAAAGATCATAATAATTAGCATTCTCATAGCAGAGACTACAACAACTGGTTATGTTAGGTTGATGTCTTTTGAGGCTCAAAAACCCCTAAACATAGATAATATGTGAATTTCAAGCTTTATTTGCTTTAGTTCTTTGGTGTTGACTGCTGCCAAACATTCCTATCCAATCAGTCTGCAACACAGGGCTTGCCCTATTTGTTTGTTGAAAAGTTACTAATTATAGTTGTTGGCTCTGTGTCTGAGGGAATTAGGATTTTAAACAGCCTCCCAGTTCTGGCTAAAAAATTTCTTCCACTTGTCAACTGGAAGTCCAGTTTCTCTTACAGATGCTTGAGATCCACTCATTTTTTAACAGTATATATTTGCATGCTACTAAGGAGAATGTATTTCGGTGGACAGAAAGACCTAACTATAATAATTACACATTAGAATATATTTGAGAAGGAAAATGTCATGTTATTTGGCTACATTTTTAGAAGGACTTTATCAAGTTACATTCAGAATTAAAGTAATCTTCATTGGGATGGACGACTCAACAGTTGTACTATGGTGAAAGGATGTTCAGAAGTGTCTTCTAAGAGGATAGAAATATTCAGATGATTGTGGTTCTTAGGTCATTAAGCAAGGTATCCTTGATGGCTTTGTTTCCTGCTTTAAGACTTCTAAACTTGAATGTTTCCCCCATCTTTGTTGATTATAATCCAAACTTCTTGGTGTACAACTGTCTCCACACTTTGTTAAATGATAAATTTAGCATTAGCTGAAAGACACGTTGATGTTATATGTCTGTGGAATTTTTCAAGGGGGCCTTTGAAATAAGAAAATATGGGACATTTTGGGGTTCTTTGGATCTTGATTAGATGGAAGGTAACTTTTTTCTTAATTGAGCAGTGATTTCCAGTAGTTAAATGAAGTCATTCCTGCACATTAGGGTGACTTAATTATAAAACACATTTCATTGACTCATCTGAATATAAAAGAGATAAAATGTATAGTCCATTATTTTGAGCAGATTATGGGTAATTGCACATCATTATTCATTCTGTAGGATGTCTGCATTCAAAGCTTGTCTCAGTAAATTTTTTAATGTTAATTCTAGCAGGTCACGACCCCTCAGCTTACAGTGGTTCTGTTGGTAGTTTCTGCTTTCTAGTCAAGACCATTGTATAGAAATGGCATAGCTTCCCCTCTGCTCCTGTGGGAGTCCGGCAGCACCACTCGCAGGATTGGGCGTTAAGCTGAGGTGTTCAGTGTTCACTCTGGAGTGGAGCCCACACTGTGGGCACAGCAGGGAACAGTGGGAATCAGCTCTTGATGTCTCTGTGAGGCTCTAATGAAAGGCAGCATCTATGGCCCAGCTTTAAAAGTGAAGTCATGCGCTGATGTTAAATATCCCTTCACCTTTGGCACCTTCGCTGGAGTATCACGGATAAACTTGCAAACCCTCTCTGGTAAATGGGTATATTCAAATAAGAAATGTGTTGGCTGGTATTTCCTTTTCACCAGGAGACAGAAAAAAGACATTTGGAGTTGTTTTTCTTTTCTGAGCATTCAGTGGCTGTAATAAATCGTATAAAGTAATAAAAATAAAGTGAAATAAATTATGTATTAACTTATCTTTCACAAGAGGCTACTATTGTATCATTGTAGTGTAGCACTTGAGTAAATCTTAATTTCAAGTACTTAGTCATATTAAACACCACCTTCTCCCAGCTTTATAAAGGATCAAAAAAGAAAAGAAATCTTGGGCTGTGAGCATCACTGCTAAATATTAGGCTTGTGTTTAATTTGTGTAAAAATGTTAGTCACTTAAGAAAAAAATTTCAGATTTTTTGAAGAATATAATGAATTTTAGAAAGTTTTCTGTAATTTCTCATCTTGGTATTTCTTTATTCCTGTACTTTATACAATACACATACTCTATACTTACTTTCTCCTTAGCTGTAGCAAATGTAATCACGAGTGATGTTTTGGATAATTTTTCTTCTGCAGAGTTAGATTTCTCTTACAGTGTGAATCACTGGAGCTTACCTTCTGATCAGGAATCAGAAATCCTTCTGTTCTTTACCGAAATTAATGGAAGGCCCATTGACTTCTCTTTTTTTTAATGCTAACCCCTTAGATTTAACTTATGTGTTGTCTTTTTAGAATTAATTGTATTTACTTATGAAAGTCCTTTATAGTAAATTATAGTTCTTGTTAGAAAAATAGAACAAGCTGGTTTTGCTTTTTGGAGAAGAAAGCTTTTTTTCAGAAGTAGTAAAATATAAAGAAGAAAAGAGTAGGAAAGAATAATCTGTTTGGCTGTTTGGCCTAGAACAGCCTTTAACAGCCTAAGCTTAATGTTGCTTTACATAACTTTAAAACATGGTGGGTTTCATTGTAGGTAGTTTTTAAACCATAAGGATTTTAATTTCCACAAATGGTTTGACCTTATAAACATGGAATTTTGCCATGTCTTGACATACAATGTAACATGGTGCTCAGGAGACCTGTTCACACTATAGACTGAGCTAGTAGATTTTTTTTTTTCCCATTTGAGGTTTCTGTTTAAACTTCTTTGAACTAAGCAGTCTTGAGATTTTAAGTGTTATTTGTTCTGCTATAATTCTGGACACGTTAGTGACTCTTCATGTTTCTAATATAATAATTTGTTATATATTTTCCCATGTGGGAAGTACTACTTCTGTTTTTCTCTGCTTTTCTGAAAACCTGGTTTTTGTTCTTAGGCATTCTGTGAGGTTTTCTTTTTATTTTTTGTTTTATAATTTAGTTTTTTGGTTTGAGATATTCATTCAGAAGAATAAATTAGGTTTATTTTCGATTAAGCAGTGTTGCGAATGAGTTGCAAAATTGGAAAGAGATTAACTCTTGGATTTTTCTTTTTAGTCATACTTCCAAAATCAAATTTCTGTACTATGTATGTATTTTCCCATACTGCTGCATGCACGCTGTCTATATTAGAATACTACCCCTGTGTTCTAGTGAAGGCTCCTTGCCTTCTCTGAGTTAATTTTTAATGTTCAGCATTAATGTTCAGGTGCTGGTTGATGCTACAAGGGAAGCTTGGCAAATAGACACCGAGTGCAGTGTTTGGCCTGAATTGGTGTTCCATTTGCATGCACCAGACAGTGCACTCATCTTGCTGTGTAAGACTCAGTGAAATTGCTTCCTACAACTCAGCTTCTTTTTATGTACACAAGTGTCACAGCTACTTCTTTCGTAAATGCCCATTTAACTATATTTTGCATTAATTGTTTTTTGGGCGGTGTGTGCACTCTGTCTCTGGCTGTGTGTGGCATCTGACAGGATGAAGAATATTAAAAAATAAACAACATCTATTATAAAGTTTGGGATGTATGTTTGGCTTGCAACACTCAAAGAATATCAGTATCTTATTTTCAGTATTTGATGTATTTCTGGCAACCAAAATTGGATTTTTTTTTTTAAGTGTTTTAGAATTGGTGGTACTATTGCATATTTTTATGTAACTAACAAAAAGTTTTTCTGCAGTCTCTGCAGCTGTATTTTTGACCAAAAAAAAAGTCAATCAGTAATAACATTTCTGCATAAGATATTATTTTCAATTGACATGGAAAACTTCAGCTGAAATGTGAATGAACTCTGTGTACTATAGTACCTCAGCTTCTTGGTGTTAAGATGTTTACAAAATACAATGAAGGGTTCAACTTATGTACTTACATTTTTGTTTCGTTTTTTTTCTCCCCCATCCCTTTCTTCAATAAGCTACTAACAGTGAATGGCTCAGGATGCATCCAGAATGTGGCTATAACCTTGTAAATTCTCCTCACCTGAAGCCAGCTTGGGTCCTGGATAGAGCTCTGTGGCATTTGACTGGTATGGTGGCTGATGGAAAGTATATTGCCAAAGGGGTCCCACCCTTGATTGAAAATGATCAGCACTTAAATGTAAGTGAATGAGAGCTAAGTATAAGCTAATAAACTTCATAAATAGCTGAATAAACCTTTAATATTTCTAGGGTTGTGGAAATGCACAAAAAATGATGTATACTTTGCAGATACATTTAGTGAAATAAGCCCTTACTCCCCTTTTATTTGCTTTTCTTAATTATATTAATAAACAACCTCAGTAACTAACACATTTTTTCTTTTTACAGTGTTTACGTAAAATAATTTATGAAGATATATATCCAAAAATTAAACTATGGGAATTTTTCCAAGTGGATGTTAACAAAGCTGTGCAGCAATTTAAAACCCTTCTAACTCAAGGTAAAGGAAGGTTATGTTGAAGGTTATGCTGAAACATGTGAATTATGTATTTATAGTTCAAGAGACATAGGTAAACTTGACAGTTAGATGGAAAACAAGATAATGCTGTTTTTTGCTATGTGAGACATCCAGTGTGCTGATTTAAGCATACAAGAATGCTTTGAGGGCTAGGAAGATCTTTAAAGACTCTGTACCTCTTCAATGCCTTCATCCACCCACATCTTGGTTATGCTAGTTAGAAAAGTTGCATGTCTGTTAATTTTAATTCCTGTTTCTACTTTGAGTGCTTGTTTCTATTTTGTTCTCAGGCAAAATGAGCAGTAAATCCGATCCAAATCAACATCTTCAGATACTTCAGGACCCTGATTACAGACGACTTGGCTGTACTGTAGATATGAATGTAGCACTGGCAACGTTCATACCACACAGGTACCGTGTTACTGATTACAAGTTAAAATCTAAGTGAAGCTAAATTTATGAAGCCAAAAAAAGACATTGCTTTCAGACATGAGGAAAAAGTTAAGTTTTGATTCCTTTTAGTAATTTATACTGCATGTTTTTAAAATAATTTGTTCTAATTGTTGTCTGCTTTTAATGTCCTCCTGACAAGCAATGGACCAGCTGCAATAGAAGAATGTTGTAACTGGTTTCGCAAGAGGATTGAGGAGCTAAATGCTGAGCAATACAGACAAACTAGTCACCATCAAGAACAGGTGTTGAAATTACTGTGTTTTAATGCTGAATTGTTTAAAATTCCAAATAAATGCAGGCATTTCAATAATGCATAATTTAATTACTTCTAGGCTGTCAATTGTCTTGTGGGGACTGTGGTTTATGAACGAATCGCTTGTGATGGTCCTAAGCTGGGTCTTATCAGTAGAAAACATCCCTTGGTTACCAGGTATATACATGTTTTCTTGTTTGTTTGGAAACTTAGAACCTATCCAGGGAAAGCAAGTTCAAAGTTAAATAAAAATATATATTTATATGTACAAATATGTTTTCTTTCACATGGACAAATGCCACTTAGTGAATTGACAGGGTTTTTTGTAAGCAACAGAGATAACTATTTCGTAAGCAAATGTGACCAGAAAGCATGAGAGAATACTCAGAGAACATCAAAACCTTACATGGTGCAAATTGCTGTTGTAGGTGGAAGAGGAATGGAACTAGGAAAGTTTATACCTTCCACGTTTTATATACTTGATGCCACTCATACCTAAAGTTCTATGGCTTTAATCTTACATTACCAGCTGACACCAGGATAGTGGCAACATCTGTTCTTGCTCCTTCAAAGCTTCCTTCAAAATAGAAAACTCTCCATCATTTATGCAAGTTGCTCTCTTTTTTGTCTGTATTATGTACAAGCCAGTTCATAGCAGATACTTTAATTTCAAAGAAAATAAATTGCAGCTTAGGTTACCATATGTGTTTGGTGCTTGTCTCTTTGTTTTCTCTTTTAATTGCCTGTCTATTCCATAGGTATTTTACCTATCCATTCAAAGAACTGACTGTGGAGGAAGAAGAAGCTATGATACATCAGCCAGATAAAGCTTGTTATTTCATGGCTCATAATGGCTGGGTTATGGGAGATGATCCTCTTAGAAACTTTGCAGAACCAGGTGTGTAAAAGAAATTTGAATTCTTACAAACCATTTGATATTCTAGCCAAAGCAAAAAGGATTTTACTTAATCTGTCTTTTTTTCAGATGTATTCCTCTGAAGCTGCAGAATAGCAGATACTAAGCTTATAGCACTTTAATTTCCCATTCAGCATACAGATGAACTGTAAGAACTGGAATTTGAGGTACAGTTTTACAAGATTCGAGAGGCAAATTACCAGCTTTCTGCCACTGAAATGGGGACATCCTGCCTCCCCACTTTTGTCATTGTCTTTGTTGCTTACTTTGTACTTTGTTCCAACACCAGTGCTTGTTGGCATTTCCATGAGACAATGACAGTGTGGCAGAAAAACTAATGCAATGAAAAGGTGAATAGTATTTTACTGCATTAGTGAGCAAAAACAGGATCCTTGAAAAGTCCACTGAGTGGCAGTCAGGCAGTCAAGAGATGACCCAGTTAATCCAAATTAAGTATGCAGATTACTTGCAAAGGTAAAATAGGGCATGAAATCACCATGCATTCTAAAATACTACATTCTAACTCCTTTGGGGACAGTATTGATATCTAATAAAAGCAAAAAAGCTTGTGTTCAGAGTAGCCATTCACTTGGTAAACTAAATGAAACAAAGGCCAGTGTAAGTGTAATTAAAAACCATCTAAAAGTTTGAGTCTGCTTTACAAGCTAATCTGATGATACTCCAGAGTGATCTGGAGTTAGCAAGCAAATATTTAATTTCTGCAAAGTAATCTACACCCCTTTCACTAAATTTTATTTACTTTTATTCTCCTTCTCAAGGATTGAGATAATAATGTGTTTCAAGAGTGTTTTTGTTCAGTTGCCTTCAGCTTATTACTCTTTCTTCTAGGCAGACTTTTGTATTTTTTTCTCTCAGTTGTTGGCTTTAGTTAGCATATTTAATTTCCATTACTGAGGTTTCTCTCAGCTACAGGTTTTTGAGTGCTTTGTACTTGTGTTATGCCTTTGTTTTATGCCACACATAATTTCAGCTGAGAACACAGTGTGAAAATGTGGTACACAAAGGCATAATAAAGGAGCTGCAAAAAAATGCAGCCAGTTCTCTAAATGATCCTTTGAAAAAATCATGGTGTACATCCAAAGAAACACCGTTTTTCTGTCCATGTGGCTGTGCTATTAGTGAAGAAAAAGGTTAGCTGTGCTTACGTGAATGTTTTGGGAATTTGTGGTAATTTACAGTTCCTGTTTTTTACTTACTGGCTTTGGAAATCCATCACAGTCTGCTGTTAATAGAAGATAAAATTGTCAATTGTGGCTGTGACAGATTATGATAACACAGTGAGATTCTTCTTTGAATTTGGCCAGTATAAAAAACCAAAGTACTAATTTTTTGTTCACTTGTTTGATTTTTTTTTTTTTTTTGCTTTTTTCTTTTTCTGAAGTATAGTTTTTATACTACTTTGAAGAATTAGAAGGAATTTTATTTCAGTCTGAAAAATTGTTTCAGTATCGCTACAGAAGCTAACTATTCCGTGGAGGAGTGTGAAATTGTACACCAGTGTCATGTATATAGATTTTTGAGTTGATATGGTTATCATTAGAATTTTTACTGTTCATTGCAGTGTTTTTCTGCTCTTCAGCAGTAGAAAATAAAATGTCACCTTTTCATTTTGGTGCACATTCTATACTACATATATACCCTAAAGTGAATTTATTTCCCTTACAGGTTCAAATGTTTACTTGAGAAGAGAGCTCATTTGTTGGGGAGACAGTGTGAAACTGCGTTATGGTAATAAACCTGAAGACTGCCCATACCTCTGGGCACATATGAAAAAATACACTGAAATCACTGCCAGATATTTCCATGGTGTTCGTCTGGACAACTGTCACTCAACACCTATTCATGTAGCTGAGGTACGTAAAATTAAGCATGCTTATTATAAAGCAGCTTCCTGTCTGTGAAATAGATCCTGCAGATTTTACAGCAACAGTGTAGGACTTGTGGCAGAGTTTTGGTGGGAATGAATCTTCCTCAAAGCATAAAAGCAAGGTTTCTTGTCTGGTGATGTTTAGATCTGGTTTCAGCTTCATCAGACAGTAGGGGGGTGTAGCTATTGTATCTTTTAATTCTCTACTTTAGCTGAAATAATGTGGATGTGATTGGGCCTGGCTAACTTTTCCCTCCCTTAGCTGTGGACTTGGTGCAATGGCTGCCAGTATCCAGTGTGTCAGTTTGAGCTGGAGTCATTGCCAAGACTGGATTGAAAGTCTGACTGGTTTATTTTTTTGCCATATATATTTTGCATTGCTAAATTAAACAGGAAGTGGTTCATTTCACAGAGTTTAAAAGCTGGTAAAGAACTCCTGCAAAAAGTTTAGTCTGGCTAGTGCTTCTGTTTCCCAGGGAGCCGCCTACCTACAGAAGCTGTACTTGCCTAGTAAATTAGCTTTAAATAGGTTTGGAGTAGAGAAGCTTGTTAGCGCTTAGTCTTAACTAAGACCTGACCTAAATCTATGAAGAGCTCTCTAAAACAAGTTGATTTGCCTGCACAAGTTGTAAGTGGCTCCTAAAGGTAGCCACTTCAAAACTTCTGCCATTCTTTTGTTTAATGTTACTATTTTTGGAATGGTAACTGCAAAGGCTTAGACTGAAGTCTTGCTCAGATTTCCTAGTTCAATTGGTATCTCTTTTATCCAGCCTTTGCTCTTGTATTTTGAGCAAAGATTTTGTTTTAAAAATGAAGTTGTAATTAGCTTAAAGTCTACAGAAAATTCCCTGGAATTCAATCCATAAATAATATCTGTAAAATATAACCATGCTTTTATGAAACTTATATGTTACCAGTATTTTTTAATGTGCTGCATATATGAATTATGACTCATTTATGTTTGGTTAACATTCATGTTAATGTTTGTATATACATAGCTGAAAATGGATGTCTTACATTAAAAATGTATTATGATCTATAGGAGATGCTAGCAACAGCCAGATCAGTCAGACCTAATCTTTATGTGATAGCTGAACTCTTCACGGGCAGTGAGTACATTGACAATGTTTTTGTCAACCGCCTGGGAATTACCAGCCTGATTAGAGGTACAATAAGCAGTTGAAAATTATGTAGGATTGTCGTGTATGGTTTGGATTTTTAAATGTGAAACTAACATTGGTATGCTTTTTTATTTTTCTTACCTATTCATGTTCTTTGCTTATGCAATTACCTTTTCTTCTTCATGTTCTATATAACTTCTCCTGTGTTGTATGCTAATTCTTGGTTTTGCTTATGTTTGTGTGTCCTCTTCTGTGTAACAACTTGTTTTGTTCCTTAATTTTGGCTTTCTGTTTATCTTTGCTGCATGGCATTTTCCTGTTGTCCAATCCCTGCCTAGCTTTGAAACTTGTCCTTTTTTGTATCTACCTTTCCCCTTTCTGTGGCTTTTTTGGCTGTGCTTTTTGCAGTACATGCTGGACACAGCTAGAAAATTGCGAGCCGATTTGTATGTAGTGGCTGAACTGTTCACAGGAAATGAGGAGCTGGACAATATCTTTGTGAATAGGCTGGGCATTACCTCCTTAATAAGAGGTAGGCTTGCTGCGTGTGTGGTCTCTTTCCAACGAGAGATTATAGATTATGTGCTTTTTCCAAGAAAAAGTTTTCTACCAGATTATGGACTTTTAATTTCATACTCTATATAATCAGAAGTACAGGTTCTGTATTGTGACTTTTTTGATAGTTAGCAAAATATACAATACTAGCCATAAAATAAGAGAAGACCTCCTTTGTTAGTTTACAGAAGGTTAAATATTTCACTCAGTCTAGTGAAGCAAAAAGGAGTTGTAGCACAGTTCTGCTATGTAAGTCCTGCATCATGTCTGATTTTTGTTGCATGAGTTTTTTAAAGCCTTTGAGAAATAGTGTGATCTCTGCTTTTTTGTCTGTTTTTTCCCTTAGCTTTTTCTTCCTTAACACATTATAGCAAATGGAGTATTCCAAGGCTGTGTTTCCACACTGGAGAATATATATACGTGTGTTTGATTATGTTTGATTGAACACACCAAAATAACAACTTCTAAATGCCATATTAACATCTTTGTGTGTGCTGTCCTCTGTGGTAGTTATTGTTATGCAAACACTTAGGTATTTTGTTCTTTAGAGGCCATGACTGCTTACAACAGCCACGAAGAGGGGAGGTTGGTTTATCGGTTTGGAGGTGAGCCTGTCGGATCTTTTGTTCAGCCGCGTTTGAGGCCTTTGATGCCGGCTATTGCTCATGCACTGTTCATGGATATTACACATGATAATGAATGTCCCATTCAGGTGAGCACCTAAACAAAAAAAAAATTTAATGTTTTCTGAAGTGATACTTCTGGATTGTGGAGGGGTTTGATGCAATCTGGATATCTTGAACAATATTTAGAAAAAATACGTTTCAGTTGAAGTTGTTATGCAGAGAAAAAAATTTTATAACAATACCCTCTAACATTCAAGATTTAATCTTTCAAGGGGAAAGGTATATAAAGTTACTAAATAAGATATTTGAGTCTTTCATCCAGCTTCTGTAAGTGGTTCTGTTTCTGCTTGTTGACCTGTTTTCCTGAGCTTGTTTACAGGCAAGAATGAGAGAGAGTGGTGGGCAGGGAGTGCTTATTTTGATGATTTTTCTGAAGTTGCTTTTCTTTGTTCATTTGTAGAAATTTTCTCCAATAATTGTATTGTAATTGAGGAAATTATGATCATGGGATTACCATTTCCTCTGTTAAGTTGAAATATCTTCTGTATGCTGAATTGGGAGGATTGAACTATCTTTGTTTCACTATTTATTACCTGTATATTTTTAATGCAGCACCGATCTGCATATGATGCTCTTCCTAGTGCAATGATTGTTTCCATGGCATGTTGTGCTACAGGAAGTACCAAAGGCTATGATGAACTAGTACCACACCAGGTATGTGTCTACAGTTCAACTCCTAAGTTACCTTTAAAAATACCTTTTATTCTCGTCCTAGAACATGTACTTTGATGTTGTTTATTTGAAATTCTAAGCTGTTCACTCTCTGGCGTTACTTCAGATTTTCCAGCTTCATATGCAATTTGAATTTATTACATAGTTCAGACCTCAAGGTGTGCTAGTTTTTATTTCCCAGAGTAGTTCATATTTGCTTAAATTTGGTTTTTTTACAGATCTCTGTAGTATCTGAAGAGAGGTTTTATGCAAAATGGAATCCAGCAGCACATCTGACTTCTGGTGAAGTTAATTTCCAAACAGGAATTCTAGCAGGAAGGCTGGCCATAAACAGGCTGCATCAGGAGCTGGGGGCTAAAGGCTTTAATCAGGCAAGTAGTGAGGGTAACACTGTGGTTTCTTCATATGTATGCTCTGAGAGAGCCCGGTTGCAATGTTGTGTCTTTTCTAGGTGTATGTAGATCAAGTTGATGAAGATATAGTTGCAGTGACAAGACACTGCCCTAACACACACCAGTCTGTTGTGGCTGTGTGTCGAACTGCCTTCAGGGATCCTAAAACTTGTTTCTACAGTAAAGAAGTTCCTGAAATGTGTATCCCAGGTAAACAGTTTTCTTTCCAAGAGCTGTTGTCATGTACAAAAAATTCAGGTTATTCATGCTTTTTAACTTCAAGCACATGCACGTGAAATCCATATGAGAATTTTCAGTATGTAACACTCCTTTTATATGTATTGACATGTATGTCCCAAAAGTGGTTAAAGAAAATAACAGACTTGCGGTGCTTAGGGTTTTCAGAAACATTCATATTGAGTATGTTCCTGCTGCAAGCCTCCCCTTGAGAGTGTGGGGGGTTTTTATGGTCTTTGTGAACTAGTAATATTTAACAGTGAGCTATTTAATTGTACAGTGTTGGGGGAATTAGTATTTATTCTGTTATACTGAGGAAAAAGGCTAAAATTTTATCCTATTTGTTGATACCATTATTATTCAGCTTTCAAACATATGTAGCTATTTTGTAGCTTGAAAATATATCTTAATAAGAACTCTGTATTCAATAAGTTAATGTAAAGATAATATGTATGCAGTACATACATAATATTAATTAATTATGCAGAGTATTTACTATGCTCTAAAGTGGCAAAGTATAATGACTGCTATACATTACCTGGATGTGTTTCTGAAGAGAAGCTTTCCAGACTGGCTTTTTAAGTATACTTAGTTCTTTGAGTGTATGTGTGTGCCTGTTTTAAGATATGTACAAGACTTGTATACCTTATTGTCTGTAAATTACTTAAAGGATAGAAAAAATTAGAACTTGTATGTTAATAATAAATTGTTTGAAGATAAACCATCTGTTTAGCTGCAGTTTGGAAAGCAATATAGCACCATCTCCTAAAAGATAACAGGAAAACTAAGAAAGCTGATGACCAGTAAAAGACTGGTTGTAATTCTCTCATTGTCTGATTTTATGGTTAATTTATTATAAAATAACAAAAATTGCTATTTTAAATACAATACAGCGTATGAGTGTGTAATTAATATTTATAGGATCTTTAAGTACTTTCCCGTATTTTTTGTTCTTTTGCTGTGCAACAGAGACTTGTATCTTGAATATTCAGGTTTTTCATTTAAGCTTTTGCTTCATAATTTCAAAAGAATCACTTTTTAAATTTCAAATATCTTAAGAGCTGCAACATGATTTAACTTTTTTTAGGAAAAATAGACGAAGTAGTACTTGAGGCTAGGACTATTGAGAGAAGTGCTAGTCCTTACAAAAAAGATCTACATTTTATAAATGGATTGCCTAATTTCACAATGGAACTCAGAGAGCATATCCAGGTAATTAGCTTCCTTCACCCATATTCTGGTGTAATGTTTCTTGTGATATTTTATATTAGAAAAAAAAGACAGTGAATTTCAGTTGCAAATCTCTTTTCTTTTCTAAGATAAAAGACAGTAAAATCATAAAGCAAGCTGGAACTGCCATAAAAGGGCCAAATGAATTTGTTCAAGAAATAGAATTTGAAAGATTGACACCAGGAAGTGTAATAGTATTCAGGTATGTTATTGTAATTGCCAAATGGCTGTGTGAGTTACAGAAGAGTGATAGGGGACTGGAGAATAGTTCTTCCAAGTGCTGTATTTCTACAAGATACGCATGCATATTTACAGAGTGAGCCTGGACCCAAAGGCACAAGAGGCTGTGGGTATACTCCGCAATCATTTGATCCAGTTCAGCTCTCATTTTAAATCTGGAAGTCTTCCTGATGATCAGTCAGCACCGATATTAAAAACACCATTTTCTTCGTGAGTATTCTTTAAGTTTCTGACATAGAACCGAGAGCTACAAGGAGAGCAAAGAATACAATGTAAACCTAGTGAGGGATTGTTGGGTTTTGGTGGTGATGGGTTTGAATTGTCATAGTGCAGTGAAGACTCTCAGAGATCTTATATGTATAATAATCAGTGGGGTTAATACTGAAAAACTTTGCAGTTTGTGTAATTGCTGCCTAAAGTAGGCTTTCTAACATGGACTGCTTCTCAGTGTTGGGGTGTGATTGTTTGGGTTTTGTACTTAATACTGTGTTTTGAAATAAACACTGAGAACATCTTGGAACATCTGAAAAATCAGGCTCTTAATTTCCAAGATAAGTATTAAGAGAGTTGTATCTATTTTACTATTTTAATGTAAGTGTGAAATTAAAATCATTTGTGAAATCCTTTCCCTGTTTCCCTACTGGTGTTATTTTGGGTTTTATTCTTTTTTTTTTTCTCCACTGTTTTTTCAGTATTGCATCTAAACTAACTTTGGCTGACCTAAATCAAGTGCTATATAGATGTGAGGCAGAAGAACAAGAGGATGGTGGAGGCTGTTACAATATACCAAACTGGTCACCCCTAAAGTATGCAGGCCTCCAAGGTAATAAATAGTTCCAGCATTTTTTTTTCTGTCAAGTAAAAAAAATAATTGAGAGCTGCTCAATCCAGATCACATAATAATGCTGTTGTATTGCTGCTGCCATTGTTTGGTAAAAAAGGTAGTTATTTTCTGCTTGACCATGCTGCTGATCGGTGTTCTCAGGAAATCTCATACGAGAACAAACCCCCTCTGTCTCAGTGCTCTGAAACTTAATACTGCATCCCAGTATGTGTTTTAACACCAGTGCCTTGACTTTTAAAGTAAAAAGAAAGCAAATACACCTCCAGTGAAAAGTTGCATGAATCTAACCTGAGGCATTGCTAGATTACTGAGGAGTGTCTGTCGTTTATCAAATGTACAAATTCCATCAGGCTAATTATTTGCAATGGTTTTCATAAGTTGCTAGGATTTATGCTGAGGAAACTAGCATTGAGTGTTGCTCTTGTGTCGTTTTTCGCTGTTCTCGGTATGAGTCCAGTTTCAGGATAAGTGGCCTAAATGGCTATATTTAATTATATAAATCAGCTTCTGCTGCTTTGTTTGCAAGGGTGGCATGACCCCACTGGTCGCTTGACCATCCAGGGTGATTGGCAGAATGCTGGAACACCCATTCAGAATATTTTTTCCAGTGTACCATAACAAGACTGTGCATAACACATTTTCACATGTGAGATAAGCCTTGACTTACGAAAACCTAAAACTGTTTCTCAGCTAGCTTGTCTGAGAAAGAAAAACTTCACAGGATGCTGCAGCTGCTGGAAAATTCCTCTGCTCCTAGCTTTTTAGTATCCACAGTTGAGTTGTAGCCTAACTTGTTATGCAGACTGAGAGAAGTAATCCAGTTAAAGCATCTGTTGCTATGTACCTTTTCTTGCTGAATTGTTGTTGCTGTTTGTGATAATGATGTGTCTTTTAATACAGAGTTGGGTTTGTATCTTCAGGGTTAATGTCAGTGATGGCAGACATTAGACCAAAAAATGATTTGGGTCATCCATTTTGTGACAATTTAAGATCTGGAGACTGGATGATTGATTATGTCAGTAATCGTCTAATTTCTCGTGCAGGAGCCTGTGCAGAGGTGAGTAAAAATACTTACTTGGTAACTTTGGGGTTTTAAATTACTAGTTTGTTTAGTTTTCAATTTCTGGTGTATTTTTAAATTCAAACTGTCTTTAACATATTTCTTGTCTAGGAAATTTCTTCTAGTAGATTAAACCATTAATATGTTTTTCTTCCCTCAATCCTGTTTAAGAATAGACTGCAAAAGGGAAGTGAAAAATAGATAGGGCATGAAGGTGTTGTTAGCTCTTGCATGAGTGCTTGCAGGGGTCCCTCCCTGTTTTATTTTTCCTCAAATAAAAAATGAAATTACTGATATTTTTTTCCCTAAGTTTTGGGTGGTTTTTTGGGGTTTTTTTTGTAAGAAAGTACCTTCAAGAGTACCTAAATAATACTAAGGCATACATGAGTATGATACAATTATAGTCAGCCAAGCACTGGGAAGATGGGAATTACTGAGATACAGGGTGCCTTTATAGCTGCATTGCAATGCAGTCCTTTTGTTTGTCATAGTCTATTTTCCTACATGGAAATGGCTTTATTTATTTCACAAGATGCAGACCTGATTTTTGTAACTTACCTAACAAATTCAATATTAAAAGCTTTAGCATTCTTATTTCATTTTATTCCTGAAGTCAGGTCTAGTAATACAAAGCAGAAGAATGGATGAAACAGTCTAATGTTCTACTGAAGCAAATGCTAAATTTGATCTGAGAAACAGAGCTTTTCTGGAAAACAAGTTAGTCTGATACTTGCCACCTTTACTGCTCTTGAAAGACTCTTGCTTTTTTTCTGTGTATTTTTGAGTTCTTCTTTTGTCATGTTTCATTCTGTTTAGAAGACTTAAGTCATGTGAAAATAAACTTTACAATTCTGCTGTTTGCATAAGTAACTTTCTCTTCATCATACCTGGGTTAAAAGTATAGTCTCATCATGTAGTATTTTGACAGGTACATTCTTTATCTGCAAGGCTTAAATCTTTAGTGACCTTCTAGTAAGTTTCCATAATGTTATTTAGCAGGACTAGAAGGAAAGAGAAATACTTTCTAGATGTCAAATGTTTTGCAATGATACAAGGATATGAAGCTTTCAGAATCCTGAGTTCAAGACACAGACCTGCAGGCATATTCACTAGTGGCTCTACATAATTTAGCTCTGATAACTTTTTATTCCTGGTCTTAAGCTTTACCTCTTCAGTCCTGTCTTTTTAGCAATGCAAAACTTCCTTCCCATGCTTGGATTATAGTGATGCCTTTTGAGTTGTGACTTCTCTTTGCTACTCAATTTTACTAAACTTCATGATAGTTCATTTTTTTTCTCTTTCTATACTTCACATTTTGGCCTATTTACTTTTGATAGAACAGATGTAATACATGTTTTTCACTACTACTCTTCTTAGAGTTCCTGTCTTTTAGCTGCAATTTTGGAGCGGAAGGGTACAGCATAACTGGGGTGTACTACATGTACAAAAACTGTGACAGATACTGTTACAGTATGGATCCTGAAAGCACTGGCTTTTGAACTCTGATGTTACGAAGTTGTAATTATATTGTATTTTAATAGGTTGGTAAATGGTTGAAGGCCATGTTTGTCTACCTGAAGAGAATTCCACGTTACCTCATCCCATGTTACTTTGATGCCATATTAGTGGGTGCATACACAACGCTTCTGGATCTGGGATGGCATCAGATGTCTAGGTATGCTTGGTATATCAGAGCAATAAAGGCATCTGTATATATTGGAACCTTTTAAGTTTTATCTGCTGGAGAATGTCATTCAAATGTTTTCATACTCCTCTAATGTAAAATGGTAAAATTGGAAGAGAATTATCAAATCCATCTTCTAACAGTGGTAGTTTGGAAGACTGAGAGTTCAGACACCTATCCAGGGTTTCAATTTATAACTACTGTTGGCATTGTGCAGTAGGAGGAGGAAACCCTAAGCCAGCATATTTTTTGCCAGGCTTTGGAAGCGTTTTTTTTTTTTTTTTTGGCTATAAATTTAGGACCAATTCAATGCTTCCTTAAAGTTCAGATAAGTAAGAACATACTAGATTGTATTTGATGCTGATGCTTTGTTCAACACTTCTCCATTATTACTCCCCATTATCTGAGCACTCTGCTTATTTTTTAAATAACTGTTTAATCTTCAGTGTCTGCTTCTTTGTTTATTGCAAAGGGAAGGGAAATTGATTTAAAGGAGGCTTTATTTTAGCTATGAATGTGCTGAACAAGTTGATATTGTTTTGTAAAAACAGGGACGTTAAAATGGGAATAGAATTTGGTATGGCTGTGAAATCATGGAACATAATATATTTAATGAAAGAATGCTTGGAGATCAACTAGTCAGGAATGCAGATTGCATTTTTTCAAGCAATGCGTTAGCAGATTTTTTGATTTGCAGGGTTTGTGTACATATATGTAAAAATATGATTTTTTGAAATACTGACTAGATTTGACAAACTTCTTCATAGCAAAATATTTTTTATTGTATTTTTGAAGTCTTAGGTCTGTATATAAGCATTAACTAAACCAAAACAACTTTTTAAACTGTTTTCTAGAAGTACTTGTCATAAACACTCCCATTGGCATTAATCAATTGAGATTTTACTCTTAACATTGGGCACCCATTTTAGGAAAACGAGTCATTTATAAATTAAATCTTATGTAAAAAATTAGTTAATGCAAAATGCTGGTATTAATTCCCTGCTAGTTTTTTATATTTCTTATGTATAATGTTTGTCATAGCCTTCTGTAAATGAAAAAGGGTACATTTTATAGACTGTTATTGTTGAATGCAAAGTTATTTTAATTTAATTATGTTGAATTACAGCTTTGTGCAGAATGGATCAACATTTGTTAAACACCTTTCCTTGGGTTCAATCCAGTTATGTGGGATAGGAAAATACTCTTGTCTGCCAGATCTGTCTCCTTCTTTACATGATGTTCCCTATAGGCTGAATGAGATTACAAATCAGAAAGAGCAATGTTGTGTTTCCTTGGCAGCTGGTAAGTGAGAACAACCTTTAAAAAAAAAAAGGCCTCCCAAAATAGTTAAACTGTTTCTAGTAACTATATTAAAATTTTTGCATCACGTTTGAGAGCCATATGTTAGCAACTATGTATAAAATGTAGCAATTTCACTCACTTTAGCTTTGTGTTTAAGGTAAAGATTTGCTCATCTTAAAAGTATGGGAGTTTTCTCTAGTAGTACTCTCATGGGGGTTGGGAGGGAGAGCCTTATATATAAATGCTTTATTTAGAGGCTTTTTCTACTATATTTGTTGTTACCATATATAGAGATCTACAAAAAATGTTGTTTTCCTTTCCAGAAGACTTGCTTGAGATGAGTATATTTATCATAAAGGATTTTAGTTTATCTTTTATAAATGTGAATTTAAGAAGTTAATTGTAATGGCGTAACAAGAGTGAATTTATGGTTTACAAGTTCTCAGAACCATTAGCAGATCAGAACTGATCTGAAACTGTCTCCAAAAGAAAAGAGCATAAAAGCAGTCAGCAAGTAGTATTTATACCTCCAAATGTTCTGCCAGCATCTGGCAATCTTCCTATGGGCATTTTCCTATGTCCAAAGTATTATCTTCTGTGGCTTAGATTGAATTTATTTTGGTTCTGAATTGGCTCATTCCTATTCTGAAGCCATGGAAACTTTTAAACAGCCAGAGATGCAGTGGCATCTCTCTCAGTGGAGTGCTTTTCTTCTTTTTGCCATCACTCTTTCTCTTGTGTATCTTTATTGCTTTTAGTTTCTGGATTTTAATAACATTCCAGTTGCCTGCTTTAGTGTTACCTAGAAGCACAGAGGCACAGTGTTCCCTTAAATTGGTCATAAAGATTAATTATACTAAAGGGTTTGGTTTTAAGTATTCCTTTCACATACTCACTGGTAGTTGTGCCTGAGATTTTTAAATTGTACACAGATTATCATTCTCGAGTGCTGCTGCCGTGTGCCATAAATTTGCAGAGATGTGGAGGCCATATTGGAGAATTAGCAAATACTTTGTTAAAGTAAGTGGTAGAAGTGAAATGTTCTACCAAGCATGCACAAGAGACTGCTGGTTTGAAACTTTACCAAATGGAATTTTTGTTAACAGATCATAAAAGGAAAAAAATGGAAAAAAAAGACAAGTATGGACCTTACTGTTGTAATTATTATGTCTTACCAGTTAGAATCATTCTTAAAGCTACCTGTTGTAATGTCTGCAGTAAAATGTAGTTCTGTAAGCTGCTGGAAAAGAGAAACAGGGTGTCTTTCACAGTGTCTGAACAGTCTTACCCCCCTATGCTGCTGAGATGCCACAGCTCTCATACATAAACTCTTGCCTACAAAGTGTTACAATCTTGTCATAGTTCTGATCTTTTTTGTTAGTTTTCTTTCTGTTTCTTTTAATTAACTTTGGTTAAGTTGCCACATGATTAAACAAAAATTAAAATGTTACTATAACTGATAGGAGAAATGCTTTTGTGTGATCTTGAAATTCTAGAAGATACTGTTCTAGTATAGGGTATATTTAATTCTATCAAGAACTCGGTCTAGGAGATTGTTTGTTTATTTGAAATATCATAAATCTAGGAAAAAGTTAAATATGAGGATATATTTTTTACTTCTGGTTATTTTATGCATGTGCCTGGAGGTTTCAGCTATATCAATTAATTAGATGAATAATGACATTTCTTTTCAGGTTTACCTCACTTTTCTTCTGGAATTTTTCGTTCATGGGGAAGGGATACTTTTATTGCACTAAGAGGTCTACTGTTAGTTACTGGGCGCTACCTAGAAGCAAGGTAAGGCAGGCTTAACCTTAGTTCTTTTTGGCTTTGTGGGCAGCTAGGAAAAAGCAATGCTCTCAAAACCTGAGCTGATGCACAAGCTGTTAGAAACAGTTGATGTGCAGTATAAAACTTTAATGGCACTAGACATATTTGGGAGCTCGCTCTAAGTGGTATTAAAAATACTACTCAAATGATTCTCTTTTGCCTTCTTAGCACTGATCCAAAGCTGATGTAGAGATAAGGTAGTTTTTAACCCCTGGAATGCTACTGTTTGTCCTTGAAAAAAGTGATTGTTTCACTAGTACTTGCATCATTGTTGCTGAGCAATAATTTCAGAATTACTTACGTAAAAATTTGAGGTAGCAAAAGAGAATACTGTTTCAATTAGAAAGGCATGATTGCAGGTCTGTCATGATTTTTTTGTGACTGCTAGTATTTGTCTATTAATACTAGAAATCAGCTAATTGTGCATTGTTACAATCTGGTATCTGTAAATGTTTAACCTGACAAATGAGCCATACATAAGCCAGATGAATTTGATATTTTGATTAATATTGAGTGGCGCTTGACACATAATAGAAATATAAAAATGTAAGAGTTGATGTAAATTAGCATGTATTTATGCTGTTGTACATTTGGCCAGCTGTTAGCTTTCTCATGCTGAGAGATCTGCAGCCTACTAGTATGTTTATTTTGCCTTTTAAAGCTAGTCGGAATCCATGTTTTCTGCAAGGTATGCGCAACGGTTCTCAAATGAAACTTCTCATAACCTCAGTTGCTGTCACCTCTCTGTATTTTAATAGGAAATTCCCATCTACTCCTGCCCTCCGTCCCCATTCCACCCCACCCATCAGAATGGATACCAGGGTAATCATAAACAATGTCAGTAAAAACCTTCCCTGTGACCTCAGTGGGATTTGGATTTAGGGTCTATATCATTACCTATAAAAAAGCAAATTATCTTTTCTATATGAATAGGTAATGTATGTTTTGTACAAAGTGATTTAAATGTACTCATATTGAGGAATTTGTAGGGAATGGGTGGTTTTTTATTGTAAAAGAAGTTCATGCTAAATGGAGTAATTTGTAGCTTTCAACAGCAAGCCTTTGGCCTCTGTCTTTAAAATCCTGTTTGTCTTGCCCTGCCTTGCTATTAACATAACCCTGTATGCTTTATACTTGATACTTGGTCCAGTAATGGCCTTGAAGGCAACTTAGTCAAGACTGTGATTTTCTTTTGTTCTAGAAACATCATTTTAGCATTTGCTGGGACTTTAAGACATGGTCTCATTCCCAATCTGCTTGGTGGGGGGACACATGCCAGATACAACTGTCGTGATGCTGTGTGGTGGTGGCTTCAGTGTATCCAGGACTACTGCAAAATTGTTCCAAATGGATTAGACATTCTTAGGTGTCCTGTTTCTAGAATGTACCCAAGAGATGACTCTTCTCCTCAGCCTGCAGGCACTGTGGTAAAGATCACTTCTAATTTAAGTATTTAACAAAACTATAATTTTTTAATGAAAGGATATCATTTTTTCTAGCTACAAGAACCTCTTGCTATCTGTTGTTCATGGTGAAATTCGATTATAGCGCAAGAATTCCATATTTTAGGCCCTTCTTGCATCACCTGATTAGACCAAGTGCAAGGGGTTAGGGAAGGAGGAAAAAAATTACATTAGCTTCTAAATCTTTTCGTTGCTTTTTGTCTTGAAAAAATGTTTGTATGAAAAGTTGTATACAATGTATTGCCAATGCCAGGGATGCTACTTAAACTCCCAAACCATCAAACATTTTCTTTTGGAATATCATATCATAAACTAGAGGCTTAAGAAATGCTTTCTACTCATTTTTCGTCTTGCCTTTCACATGTCATCCAAACACGCAAATGAATCCAGGATCAGCCACTTTATGAAGTAATACAGGAAGCAATGCAACGACACATGGAAGGCATAAATTTCCGAGAAAGGAATGCTGGTCCTCAGATTGATCAAAACATGAGAGATGAAGGTAACATACAGAGAACATTTGATGTGCAATACAGAAGTTGATGATTATATTTTGTATTTCCTTTTCCTCTTATTTCCTCTTTCTATTGAGCATATTTTTATTATAAAATTATATTTAATGTAACTGAAACTATAATACTTTATTTACATGTAATATTTTTGGAGTGCCTAAATAATAGTTTATTGTTAGCAACTGTTCATATGCTTTGGTACAAGTGATCTTAAAAATTTCACTTAAAGAACAGTTGCCTTCAGAAACCTAACTCGGTTTTCTTGTTGGAAGATTTTTTTGTTTATCCTAGGACATTTGGGTTGGGGGAGGGTAGCTGGGGTTTTATTTCGCCTAAAAAATGGAATTAACACCTGATATTCTTTCTTGCCAGGTTTTAATGTAACTGCAGGCATTGACCATGAAACTGGCTTTGTCTTTGGAGGGAACCGCTTCAATTGTGGCACTTGGATGGATAAAATGGGAGAGAGCGACAAAGCTCGCAATAAAGGAATTCCAGCTACTCCAAGGTATGAAATCCAGGCTTTAGGTGGGGGATTTTGTAATTTTTTTTTTAACTTAAATTCTTCTGCAGAACCGCTGTGCCTTCTATTGACTCATCTGAGAGGTTCTCTCTCAAATGTTCTAAATGTTTCTACCTACTAAAATGTTAATGAAAGTTTTTTCTTTTGCTGATTTGAAGTAAAAATCTGTGTTCTTTGCAGGTGAAGCCCATGGCTTTTTTCACAGTCTTAGCTCCATGCTAAGTGTTGAGTTTTGAATTCAAGTGGTAAAATGTAATTTAGGAAATACTGTATATTTGTTGTACTAGCAGTACTTTGTTATTTAAACTTCTCATATGAGTTATATATTGATAATTGTGTTGTTTGAATACTTCCTAGTTCGAATTCAAAAATATTTACAACATCTACATTTTTAGAGCTGAGAATTAAGCATTTTAAAATAGGCTCTTTATTATGTGCCAGGAAACTGCTGCAGGCCCTTGCTTGGATTTAGTACAGTATCAGTTTCAAATCAATTGCCTGTCCATGGGTGAGAATTGAGGAAAACATTATGTTGCTTGACAAGTTGAGCACTTCAATTGGGAGCCAAGAGTGGTCGAGGTAGTTTGCAAAAGAGGCTGAGTTGGTGATGCCAGAGAGAAAATTCCATCAAGTAGACAGTAAAGCTGAGTATGATTACAATATTAAGTGTTTGCATATATTGATTACATGAATATTACTTGAAAAAAAGAAGCAAGTCCAAGAAGTGCATTTAGTGCTTATTTTAATCGCTCACTTTTGACTTGAGTAATCTCCTATGGCAGAACTATCACGTAAGTTACAGAAGTGTCTGTGCAGTTGAGAAGCTTTGTACTGAACGTGGTTATAACATCAGAGGACCACCGTGTCTGGGGTCAATCATTTTTTCATGTTCTTAATCACTGGTATAAAATTATCTTCCATTTGTGCTAATTAGCTGGGTATGATAATACCACTTTAAATAAGGCTGATGTACAGAAAAAGGTATTTGCTAGCCAGTTTACAATCAAGTTCATTCCTTGACTGAGAAATAGGGGAATAGTAGAAAAATGAGGAAAAAGAAATTGTCTAAATAAGATACTTATGAATGTAAATTTTTCAGTTACTCATTGAACTTTAACAACCTTCTTAAAATAATGAATGAGGGGTTTTATCATTATTATTTTAGAGATGGCTCTGCTGTGGAAATGGTTGGCCTGTGCAAGTCGGCTGTTCGTTGGTTGATGGATTTATCTGGGAAAAACATATTTCCATTCCGTGGAGTCACTGTAAAAAGACATGGTAAAAACAGGAACATCTCATAATTGTATTACTGGGGTATAGAAATAACTAAAACAATGAAATAGTGTCCATATAAGCCTCAGAAGAAGGATTAGGGGTTAAAGGAGAAAACCTTGGGAAAGTATCTTGTATGATTAAAATCTTTTTGTTACTATAAAAATTTATTAAAACTTGATATTTTCTTCTCAGTATTTCAAATAGTTTATTCTGTGGATTACAAAGGAATTTCAGAGCCTGAATACCTTTTCTCAAAATGGATATAAGTTATAAGGTTACAGTGTATTTTGATGGTTGTATCATTCATTTACAAGAATGTGAAGTAAAATGATGTAGGACACTTGTCTTTATTTTTTCTTTCTGCTCTTCCTCTCGCCCCCCAGTATTCATAACACAGAAACCCCCTTCTTGGGAATATTTACATAAATATCATTGGAAGTCCCATATGTTTTAGAGGGAATACTCTTCTAATCACAAAGTTACTTTAAGCTTACCCAGCCCAAGTGAGTATGTGCCCTGTGAAGACTGTTGTGTCAGTCTCACTAGAAATTTCAGTGAGCTGTTCCTCCTGTGATCTATACAATTGGCCTAAGCATGGGGAATCACAAACTGAGAGAGGTGATGCTAGATCTGCTCCTGTTATATTAAGTGTCAGGAATTCAAGAAGCATACTTCTGCTGTTGCTACTGTGGCTGATTTCAGAAAATTAAAACTGTATATAACATCTTGCAGGAAAGGAGGAGATTATCACGTATGATGAGTGGGACAGGAAAATTCAAGGACATTTTGAAAGGCTGTTCTTTGTCTCTGAGAATCCAGCAGATCCTAATGAAAAACACCCAGATCTTGTACACAAACGTGGAATTTATAAAGACAGCTATGGAGCTTCAAGTCCATGGTGTGATTACCAACTCAGGCCAAATTTTCCAATAGCAATGGTTGTGGTAAGTGGGGGGGAATGGGAGGAGGGCTTTGCACTTAAATGCAAGCCTAGCTGGTTATAAAGAAAACTTTAAGGTCCATCTGCATTGCATTCTATTAGGAACATAAGTTGCTTGGAATAACTTTTGGAAAGTGGCTTTTTTTCCATGCTTTTAACGTTGGTTCTCTTGGACTACCTCCTAAAAATATACCATGATGGGACTTGCCAATTTGCAGTGCTCACTGTATTCAGAATGTCTTTTATGGCTAGGTCTGGGAGGCTGCTTTTCCCATCAAATTGGCTAAAAAGGATAGATTCTTTGTTTTTATTGGATTTTTAAAGAGCTTCAGTAATAATACTTGGCAAGGGTTTTTAAAATAAAATCAAAATTGAAAAAAAGCACTGGATACCTTCTGTTTTCTTGCTTACTCTGACTTATAGGTTCTAGAAGTTGATTCAGTAATACAAACCTCAGGCTTTTTGTTGTCTTCTGCATTTATATACACAGACTTATGTGTGTTTATGCACAGGGATTATTCATTAAATCTTTATTATTTTATTAGGCCCCTGAGTTGTTCTCACCTGAGAGAGCTTGGAAAGCTCTGCAGATAGCAGAAGAAAAGCTTCTTGGTCCATTAGGCATGAAAACCTTGGACCCAGAGTAAGTACAGTAGAGATAGGATCAAGTGTTGATTCCTAAACACAATAAACACAACAGTAGGAATTACTTGATGTGGGGCAGGGGTGGTGGTGATGGTGTGAAATTTTCATATATACTTATGAAATAAGGCTGCAGGAAGTACTTCCAGAACAATTGGTTTAGGTGTTCTAAAAGTCTGTGCAATTGATTTCTTGATATAGGCAATGGCTGAGTGGTTTTGAATGCCTCACAGTAAGCAAGTCAAATTTGGCATCATACCAAAGATGTTGTATTTGCATCTTGGGACATACTTATGTTTGATGTAGTGTACAGCACTGCATTTTGAGTAAAGGGTAAAATTATGACTCTTAAGTCCTTTCAAGGCATGGACCATTTTCCTACAAATTTAAACTTTATCTGGAATTCCACTGTCATGTGAAGTACAGAACCTGGTGGAGACCTTCATAACTTAACCATCAATAAATGTAAATGACAAATTATTTGTTTGATTTCTGTTTTCCGTTTCTGTGTATTATTTTTAATTAAGGCTTTTTTTGCATAATACATTTTTTCTTTCTTGCAGTGATATGGTGTACTGTGGAGTATATGATAATGCTCTTGACAATGACAACTACAATGTAGCCAGAGGTTTTAATTATCACCAAGGACCTGTAAGAGCTACTTCCTTCAATTTTAGAAAAAGTGTTGTCATCTTTTCAAACCTACTGCTTTGATAATCATCTCTCTTCATTCTTTCCATAGGAATGGCTGTGGCCAATTGGGTATTTTCTTCGTGCCAAATTGTACTTCTCCAGGTTGATTGGTCCAGAGATATATGCAAAAACTGTAGTTATGATTAAGAATGTTCTTTCTCGCCACTATGTTCATCTTGAAAGGTAAGATAACAACAAACACGGATTCCAAATACTCAAAATACTGAGCTAGTGGTACCTACCATGCAAGTGCATGTAAGAGTACAGATCTTCTGTATAAACAGAATCTCTTTTCTAGATAGGAAGTTGACTGCTATATGTGCAATTGCAGATCTCAAGTCAGGTTTCAAATACAGGTGAGATCTAGTGCCTTTTAGAGATTGCAGAATCCCTAATACTTATGCATGTGAAGACTGGGTGAGATAAATCTTATGTAAGGATTAGGATCTAATTTCATACAAGAAATCAATTTCAGAAAAAAAGTCAGTGAGGTTTTTTTTTTAAAAATCAAAGTATTTAAAAACAAACTTTAAAACATAATAGTTAAAAGGGATAGTAGTGATATATTAAAATTTCAGCAGATAAAATGATGCAAAATATTGTTAGGACTTATTGTGTTCTAAGTGAGGAAATTAGATTCTGAAGCCGTCATACTAATAACCTTGATTTTCTAAGGAGACAGAGGAACTTGCATTTTGAGTTTTCCTTCAAACCAAACCACCAAACCCACACACTGTTTCTTCTCTTTGCTGTCTATTTTATTTTTAATTATTAAGGATTTGAGATAAACTGAAATAAAAAATCTTGCCCTTGGTATCTCATCCATATAATCTGTTTTGCAGCACAGAAACAGGTATTTATTTGCACCCAAAAGAGTAATTCAGTAGGACTCATGAGAGAAGAGTTTGTCTGACCACATGGGGAAGAAAAAAGGATTTGTTAAACAACATACTGCCTTACAGAGTGTCTTGTCCATGTCTCTTGTTTGGTAGTATCAGAAATAACTAGCAGTTTGGTAATGCACTTTGCTTTTTCTGTCTTAAAGTAGTGTACTTTTACTGTTTTGATACATTATTTCTGTACAGAATAATTCTTGTAGTAACAGGCTCTACTTACATTTTTTAAGTGTGCTAGTTTGTGGGATGTTTTTGTTCCTGTGGAGGAAGAGAAGATGTATGTAATCATGCTGTCTTCCAGCCGTTGTCACCTTTTAGCACTATAATCAATGTCAAGTGTAGTTTGAGTACCATTGTTACCATTTTCCAAATGCAAAACTACCAGAATGAGAAACAGGAGCAGCACACACCAGTTGTGTAAGTTTAGTTATTATTAGTAGCAGAGAGTCTGCTTTGAAGAAGAGACTCTTCCACTACAATTCCCAGCTGCAGGTGAAAAATATATTAATTAGATCTCAGTTATTAAAGGGTATACTGTGTTTGTAGGACAGCTGACCTTTAGTCAAGCTTTTCCGTTTCCTACTGAGTTAATCTTCCAAAAGGTTTTAAAATGAAATGTTCTTTTAATTTCAGTCTATAATCTAACAACAGTACTCACTTGTGTTTTCTTTTATCAGATCATCCTGGAAAGGGCTTCCAGAACTTACAAATGAGAATGGGCAGTATTGTCCTTTTAGCTGTGAAACTCAGGCCTGGTCGATTGGTGTTATCCTTGAAATCCTTTATGACTTGTAAAAGTTTATTTTGATTGATTTGATGAAACTTCTGTGGTCTTACTATTGGGCATAAGTGAACACTTGGCTTACACTGCAAGGGAAATTAACTGTTCTGCACAATCACTTAAGCTGTGTCCTGACTTTCAAAGATGCTGAATGCCAGCAGCTCCTGTGCCCTAAAACTGTGTGGGGCGTAGGTATTTTGAAAATCAGGCCATGACAATAAAATAACACAAAACTGCAGTGCACACTTGATGCAGAAACTTTTAGTAAGGAGCAATTTTAAGAATATGCACAAACTTAATTTTAAGTGGCTTTGGTTTTTTAGCCTTTTCAAAACAAAATCTTAATGTGAAGTAAATTAGCTCCTTCCTGAGCTAAAAGTAAGTAGCACAGCTCTTATGTTTTTTTTTCTTCGTCTCTTAAAGAGTAAATGGATGTTTTTGCAAATGCATGCTTAAGGGGGAGTAGACTAACCTCTAGTTTTCTGAGTTTGGTATGCTTTGTGCTCTAGCACCATGCATTAATGAAGGCATAATATGTTACCTCTCCATTGAACGGTGTAATGGGGATGTTTTTGTATGTGTTCAGTTGAACACTCCACTAAGCAGCCACAGAAATAAAGTGTATGAATGCTGTAATAAATCAGCTTTTGAAGTTACATATAAAATGTTGAAAACTTTGAGAGTTAGCTCAAGCAATGAGGTAACATCCTATGTTAACCTAGATTTATTTAAATACCGTGAGCCATATAGCAAAGCTGTTTTTTCATCTATATCTGGTTTTCACCATGGGTAATTCATAAGAAAAGCGCATACAGTGCACAGCCTATATGTTAAGGAAGGCCAACGTGCTTGACTTTTAATTAATTTCATTTATTGAAGAGAGAGAGTCACCTCAGCCCTTCATTCTTGGGAAAATCCTAGCTCTATTAATCAGGTGGAAACACTTAACACAATGGAAAGACATATTAGCCTACTATCAGAGAGGAGAATGTGAGGCTTCTGGGCCTTTTGAAATTACACCAATAACAATAAGCATGCTACCTCTTTGTGGTGTCCTTTGGGAACAAATCCAGTGAACATGATGCAAAATGTGTTTTTTCATATTTGGATGCCTGCATGTCCTTCTTAAGTTCATATCAGGGTTCACAGACTGAGAGGAGTGTGGTTGGTAATTCTCAACTCTTCATACAATTTTTCCATCTTAGTGCAATAAACAGGCAGAGAGTGAGATTGCCAACACTTCCCACATCACAAGGCAGAAAAGCAAAAGCACTATTTCTTAATGTTAGACAATATATGCTGAAAAAATAAATACAGGATGTAATTATAATGCACTAAAACACATAGATCAAGATTTTATCCTGTCTGTATTTTAAAGTTTCTGTATCCTGTCTAAAGTACAGTGCACACATGCTGTCTTGTTCAGGGAGATGTATTTCAGGTAGATACTGTAAGGGCAAGTTAACAGGCTCAAGAGAGATGAATTGTAAGAAATGGCTATACTCATACACTATTTATTTGAAAGGTTAATAAGGATTTTAACTCCCTTGCTGAAGTGTTCAGTCCTTAGGAATAGGTAACGTCTATATTATACCTGAACTTTTGAGCTGCTGCAGTACATGGGTTGGGAAATTTTTATTTTCTCGACACAATGCATAAGAAATGTCATTTGATCAAAAATGCTACTGAAATGTCAGCTACAGATTATTTTTTTAATGTGCAAAAGCATAGAAAGTATTTTTCATACTGCACTAAACTTTCCAAATTTCTTGATAATTATATTAAGGTTTATGTCCTACTGTTTCACTAGCTTTACTGTTTTCCTGGATAACTTATTCCTTGTTTATTATTTCAAGGTATGTTTTATGGCTCCTGTGGCTTAGAAAACAGGAACAAAATGGCAGAAAAAAAAATTTGTTCTTACTTCATGAAAACATTTTAAAATTGGAAGCAAAGCTTAAGAGCTATGACTGTTGAAGATTTCTACAAGGTGTCAAAATTATATACATTGGCAATAACACTCTTTAAGTGTTTGGAAAAAAAAACATGAGTAATTTTTCATCAAGACCTTCCTATGCTATGTACAGATTGCTTTCCAGTTTTGCAAACTGCACTGCTGATATAGACTGCATATTTGTCACTGCTAGGGTTTTTTTCTAATTTAATAGTAAAATTTTAAAGATAAATCACTACTGTGCACACAAAAATACGTATGTTATGAAACTTCTAAACATGCCCATTTATAATGTTGCTTCTGCACTGATTAGTTGAGCATAGTTTTAGTGACAAATATTTTAAATAGGGAAAAAATATGTATTGGTTGACTTTGCTGTTAAGTAGCAACAAAAGTAAGATTTAAGGTTATTAACTTTTGGGGGGGGTGGTGGTTTATTGGTTTGGGGGTTTTTCTTTTTTCTTTTTTTTTTTTTTTCTCAAAAAGCTACTCAACACTTTGTCAAACCAGACAGTTTAAAAATTAAGAGGGAAGAAAACAATGTTAAATCTAACATAACATGAGCTGATATCCAAATAGATGAAGTCATTATCCCCTAAAAGTAGCTGACTTACATTGACTGATCCTGAGCTGTATCATTATCATTTGTATTTTACACTCAAAAACTTCTAGTAATGCAAACTTATAATTGGTAAAATAGAAATAAACTAAATAACTCAGTAAGAACTGTGCATTGACTGTGTTCCAGTTGGTGCTTCTTGATATGTATCACCTTAAGAATTATTTTTCCTCCCAATTGAAATAATTTTAACTGTTACTGATGTTTACACAGTTAATAGCTCTTGCTTATTCAAAGATTATTAACTTGAGAATTCAAGTAAACTAATGTACCATTCTCATACTGCATGTTGTAATGTAAAATGGAAACATAAGCTTTACATGTCTGTCTATCACAGCAACAACTGATTTTAGAAAATGTCATTATTCATTTCTGAAATGCACAAAATAAAATTCTTTAATTCAGAGTTAATCTTTTCTTGTGATTGTTTAAAAAAAAAAAAAGTCGAACTTTCCAGCTGATGTTGCTTGTTCATGTGTAGCAATTTTACATATGGGGAGAGATCATTAACTCCTCAGGTCAAATGTTAAAATGTGCTAACAACACTTACTAAAAAAACAACAGCTTATTTAAAAAAAAAAAAAAAAAAAAAAAAAAAGCATAAACTTGAGCCCTACAGAGAGAGATTCTTATGTTGGTGTCAGTGTCAGCTGTCCTAGCTGAGTTTCAGTGGGTTTGGGTTAGCAGAGCTCTGCCTGTCCCTTCTGCTCTAAGTGTTTATATATTTTAAGTCATAATATTGCAAATTCACCAAGACAACAGTCCTGATTAACTGATTTACAGATGTTCAAGTCTTACTGTGATTAACTTTTGGTGCAAAATTCCTGTCACTATGGAGAAGGCATTTTTTGGACCTTTCAGCTCTGCTTTGTAAAATCAAAGTCTCACAGCACAGGTGCCTGGTATACTGAGTATGTTTTGCAGTGTCCCCATTTCATTCCATGCTTTATAAAAAGAGGATTTTTTTCTAATCCTCTATTCAAGCATTTTTGTTAAGAAGTAATTCATTATTCCATTTTATGCTATTTTTAATAAATACTCTATTGAAAAGTGGTTAAGGAAATCTAGAAATGACCAGTCACTGAGTTGTTGGGGGGAGTTGCTAAGGTCAGAGCTGCCACCTCAGCCCTCATGGCCCCTCAGGCAGCTCAATGGAGAAACAGATGGATGAAATGTTAGTGGTGACTAGCAGGCTTCTCTTGAAGGCTCCTTTGGCGATTGCAGATGCCAATTGTGGAAGCGCCTGCAGTCAGGACACGAGCTCTGCCCGCGTTGCTGTGGGAGGTGAGGCAGGACCCGTCGAAGAGAGCCCGCTACTCTCGCCACCGGACAGAGGGCTTTGCCCGCCGGGGCGAGAGCCAGGCGGGACCACGGCCCCACGGCCTCAGCGCGGCCGGGCCTGCCGGGGCCCCTCAGCGCCGGCTGCGGGCCGGACAGCGCCGGCTGCGGGCCGGACAGCGCCGGCTGCGGGCCGCTCCGCCACACGCCTCTCGGGAAAACAGGCGAAACCTGCCCGACTAACAGCTTGTTTGCCTTTCGAAATGTGCCTGGAAACAGCAAGAAGGAAAATATACTTGCCTAAGAGCATCTGAGGTTTTGTGCAAACTTGGGAGCTTATGCAAGGGAGAGCTCTACATTCTGCAAGATTTGCCTGTGCATTTGCTATTTCTCAGAAGTTGCTGACTAAATTAAAACAGAGGCTTCCTAGTTCTGAATTTTGCATCAAAGTGCAGGTCACCAAGTGGACCAATGGCCTTTTTAATGGGGAATGTTGATTTCCAAGCATGAGCATCTGAACAAGGCACAACTTGACTGCTGGTTTAGCGATTGCTGATTTTTACAGGGTCAGATTCTGAAGCAGAATTAACTTGTGGTGGCACAAAAGTGAACCTGGGAACATTATAGAAAGAAGACTCTGGCTAGTCAAGTGGCAGTCTGAGCCATCTGTGCTGTTGCAGCTCTTGTGTTTCTGTAAACACGTGTCCAGTCCCCTTGGCCTGTGACACGTTTGTCTTATTGTGTAATACCTCCTTGAACCTGTTTCTTTCAGAAATCTTAATCTCTCTGATGCGTCTGTTCTGTCTACAACCTTTCAGCCACATGTGGCAGTTCACCCTGTGTAATGATCTCAGCATACTACACAAAGATCAGTACCACTGACTGACTGTATTTGACAAATAATAAACTTGTTCACCTCAGTTCACATAAGCTTAATGCAATTTGTGAGATTCATGAGCACCCTTCGTGCACCACAGCAATATCTCAGTACAACTTCAGAGAGATAGACTATTCTTTGTGTAGTGCCTTTTTGCAACGAGAATGAAAGCTGGCCATGAAGGAAGAGAATTATGCTGCAGCCTGGCAAGGGTCTTCTCAAGGATGATGTGGACTCCAGGTACTAATGGAGGTAAGTTTCTTGTGGAATTCTGTATTTCTGAGTTCAGACTGGTAAATCAACTGGAGCGTAATTTTGTGTTGTGGTGAGAAACATAAGATGATGTTTTCTAATCGGTTCTAAAGGAAGATATTTGCAGTCACATGACTTACAGACTTATAAGTACAATTATTTTAAAGCATGATTCTCCAGAGTGGGATTAAATTATAATAATGGAAGTCTTTTTTAAGGTGACTTGTAGAGTCACAACCATTTATAAAAATTTGAGAAAGGTGAAAGATTGATTTATTTTTGCAAGTGGCATCTCAAGGAAAAGGTTTCTACAAAATGAACAATCTGTTCTTTTATGGGATACATTCAGGGGCTGATTTTAAAATTTCTTTGTAATTGTTCTTATGGCCATTGTCTATAAGGGTCCTAGATACAGCCTAGACCTGGAGAGGGGTACCAGTTTTAACAGTATGAAATGAGAAATTGGTTCTAAATACAGGAGTAAGGCTCACAGCCGCTTGTGTAACGTCCTGAAGAATAGCCAAATAATGAGGTAATATTGACTTAGCAAGAGCAGTCGTTGGAGGGCAATAGTAGGTTAAGTGGTGTATGGATGTGCTAAGGAGAGCTTGGCGTAGGATCTTGAAGTTAGTTAGTGTATAAATTTTGTGGATGTGAATGATTGATTAAAGTATCAGGGATGACACATTAGAAGGGATCTTACCTGAATCTATGGTAATCCAGGGACTAGCACGGTAGGCTGGCTGGAAGTGAACACCTCAGTAGAAAGCTGGGGATGATAGATGTGGCAAGGATAGTGCAGCTCTTCATTATAGATAAAAATTAACATTTCCAGCTTGGCAGCAGAGGGTGGCGCCAGTTGGCCCCGTGGCGCTGCTGCCTCCTGCTCAGGCTGGGCCATTCAGCTCCCCCGAGCTCCCTCAGGGCTCTGCATTTCTGCACAGCCACACTCGCTTTTCTGGCCTTTAACAGCTCAAGTCTCCCGCATGTCAAAATCATAATAAGTTTTTAAATGTTCAGCAAATGTTTCAGTAATATATCCTCACGTAGGGGAAGTGGGAAAGAAATACATCTTCAATGGTTTACTGACTAACGAGTATTTCATTATTAAAAATTCCAATAATCTGTTTCTCTGTTTCTCTGCTTTATTGCAAAGTTCAAGAATCTGTTTATCTCCTAAAGAATGGGAAATGCTAGGATATGAAACCAGGTGTATGTTAGGCATTTATTTATTATTTGCATCATAGGTCATCTAATGCTTCTGTAATTGCTCACAAATTTTTTCTGCTTCCTTAAATGTTTTGTTTATGTACAAAAAAAATTTAATGTGAAAACTGAAAATAATTCTGCCTTGGCAATCTTTTGCTATAACTGTGGGTATTTTAACTTAAGTGTGTTGTTACATGGATTTTTTTTTTTTTAGTGGCATTCAGCTTGCACACAGCAGTTTTCTAGGACAATCAACTGGGAAAAGTGAGGCTAAAAATTATGAAATGAATTGAAAATTAGTATTTTTTTGACCCAGGAAAACTGTGAAGTGCTTAGATTTAGTTGGCAGAGTTTGCTTTGAACATCTTTGTTCTCATGGAGTATGAAAGATTTGGAGGCCTGAGATTTATGTTGTGATATTGTTAGACCAAAGTAATGGTAAGGCTGTAATCTAGGAATAAAGTCCAGTAATAGAGAAGTCTGGAGAAGAATACCAGCAGTTGGAAGGAATATAGATGGAGTCAGGCATTAAGACGTGGTAAGAAAAAAAGAACAAAAAGAGTGATATGAAATACTAGGTCATTTTATGTGGCTTAGAACAGCTTTATATAAAATAAAATATTGTAACAAAAGAAAAAATAGAGAGTCTGTAGCTGAAGAAGTCCAGGTGCTTGTGTTCTACAGCTTTAAAATACTCCAGCTGTCAAATTTGTGTGTTTTTAATGGGCTGCATTTTCTAGCAGTTATTCCACTTGCTGAAGCTAGGTGGGAACACCCACATTTTAAAGGTAATTTTGTAATTTGTAAAGCCTATAATCAGACCTACTGGGACAGCAGTTCAAGAGGTGGTGTTTTCTTGTAATGGCTGGCTGGCTAGTACTGCTGGAGGTCTCCCTGCAGGCCACTGGAGGGCCATACTCATGTGTTTGGAACAGTTAGGTTCCTGCAAGAGCTTTTCCAAGGCCTCCAGGCACCATTTAGTTAAACTTAAGAACCAGATGCTGTTATCACCCGGATCAGAGTAAACATAGAGTAAGTTAATTTCCATGCCTTGAATAATTGCAGGTTTATTTTTGCATAATTTTATATGTAGACAGTTTATACACCTTTTCAAACAGCAGTTAAAAGCATCAATCAGATGTGGTAATGCAATACACTATTGTTTGTTCCAAGGTAGGGAGTCTACACTGTGATGGGGTTCATTGTCACAATAGTTTCCTTAAAGCAGTCATGCATAGGGGTTTTTGCCTTCCTTGTCAATACTTTTGTTGGAGTCTAACAGAACATACTCTAAATTCTGTAGTCCCAAAAAGCTGATAGAATTCTGTACTTTGGATTTATCAAATTGGTGAAAACATTCTCTTCAGGAATATTAAAAGCAAATAAATCATAGTTGGGGGAGGAGGAGAGGTGGGGGGTGTGTGTGTATGTGTGTGTTAGTAGTAGCAGACAGGTGTTCTGGTTATTTCCATCATGTTTTCAAAGCTGAGCTTACAAAAATTCCTTAAAAACATTAGGGTTTAGAAATTTGGCTTGTGTTTTTAAAAAGTCTTGTTTTGTCTGTGCTGGAAGATTGAGCAGAGAAGTCTGAAAGTTATTTTTGAAAGTGAATTTTTGTTAGTTTTAATAGCTAAGAAGTTTTCAGTTAGGTAATTAAGCATTTCTTCCAAATTTCAGCAGATACTTTTTACTGGTTATGAACCAATTGTTCTAAACTGAATGTTGCTGTTAAATGTCATCTTGCTTCCTATCCTCCCTGACTTTGCTTAACATAAAAGGCTCCATTTAATTGTGGGAGTGGGTGTTTCTATGTCTACTGCCATTCAAATTATAAAGCACTTAAATATTTGTTTAGAGGGAGAACTGCAGTATTGCTCTTTCAAAAAGAATCTCTTGGAGGGCAGAAATCCAGTGTTTGAATTTTCACTTAAGGTTTGACTTTCTGAAGAGCAGCCTACTGCTTGGTGGTCAGTGAATCCTTCAGGAAGGTCAGAGATGTGGTGATGGTTGAGGCTGGGTTATGACAGAAAGGGAGAAGGACTTCTAAGTGAACACCAGAGAGACAAGGAGGATGTTTCCTCACCCGTGGGGTTTTTCAAAGGGAGGAAGCAGGAAAGAGAGGAAGTTCTGATGTCTGGTGGGGCTGCATGCTGTAGTACAGCAAAAATGGTGGAGAGGGGGAAGCTGCAGTTTACCTTAGTGTGGGCCTACAGGCTGGTCTGTATGACCCTGTGCTTCAGTGGAGCAGACAGCACAGCCATAGGGCCCTGCTGCTGTTAGACCAAAATGCAACAGTACTCTGACTAAGAATTCTGGGCCACTGAAGGGAAGAGCACCTTGAGGAACTAGCTGTAACCACAGATGAATTTCCAGACTTATTTCGATTCTCGTCTCATTTTCACTTTTGAAAAGTAGATACTTTTTACGTATTGAAATCTCATGGGGAGGAGAACTCCTGTAGAGGCTGAAAAAACATTTTCCACTTGGCTGAAGTCAAAATTGTGTGTTATTTTGTCAGCCCTATTTCCAGCTCTTCAGCCAGTTCACTATAGTGTCTTAAAGTGGACTCAATTTCTCCATCTTTCACCCTTCTTCAGCATAGCTAAAATGCTACTGTGAATTTCACCCAGAAGTCATCAAAATCCCTGGAAATGTAAGTACTACATCAGACTCAAAGGTTTTATGTGCTTGAATGTCACATTTTAATGTCTTTTGATGTCATATACAAAAGTAACTCAGAATAATAATTACTGTAATAGTATCTTTTGTCTCATAAATTTAATTCTCAGCGTACTCAATTTGCTGTAATTATATACTCAATGTACTGCTAATAAATACACTCTTTCAACATGTATGTGTTTGATGTATATATATTTTCAAATGGGGGGGGAAGCAGTAGAAGTCAAGGACATTACATCTTAAGGTTTTTTTACTATTAATGCTTTGTTAAATATCGTGTTATGTTAAATTTTTTGTCATGAAACTCATACGAGGATGCTTTGAAATGCTAAATAGTTGTGACAATGATTAGTGCACACCACTCATGCTTGGATGTTTCCAGTGCTAAAAATTCAAGGACTGCTCTGAATTAACTGAGGGGACATTGGCATAGTATGTAGGTGTCTCTGTGTCCTTATCTTTTTTTCTTGGAAAACTGTGCCTGCTGTACTCTGAGAACTTTTGGTCGCTTCATAACTTGTGGAAAGTGGATGACAGGTAGTACTAGCTGTGGACACACCTCTTTTTGGAAAGTTTTGGTCTTTGTTTCCTGCTTGGTCATTTTCACTGCCCTTCACAGTTAATCAGTAACTATTTTCTGCTGAAAGTAAGAATGCTGCTAACCAAAATCCTACTTAGCTGAACAGGTATCTGTCTTCTAAGCTAAGAGCCATTGATTCTGCTGCCACTGTTGGATGTGATCTCTAAATGCTGCTTCCATTGCTGGGGGTACTATTAAAAGAGAAAAACCCCTCCTGTTGTTAACATATGGATGAGGAGTGACTGGTAATGGGTAATATTTTTAGAGAGTGGCAAGTTCAGCAGAACACAGTCATTTAAACACAGAAAGTCCAAAGTTAGTTTCCCTTCTGTACAATGTTAATTCTGTCTGCTTAGGTCCCTCCCACAGAGCATCAGCAACACTGATGTTTTGTCTGAGCACTGCCCTCCTCAGGAGCTGCTTCTGTCTACCCTATCATCAGGATTCACCTGTATGTGCTTGATCTGTAATCCCACTGTACGTGTGCCAGGGATTATACAGCAGTTTATACCATGCCAAATCTCACCATGCTTTGCAGCAGGCCTGCAGGTCTGCTTGTGCATGTGCCTTTACATTGCACTACCTATAGTTAAATATTTAGTTCATAAAAAATAAATACTAACCTTCTGCAAACAGTTCCTTTGTTTTCACACCAGTCACATATGTTTAGCCTCAGGAAAACTCACAGCCTATGTTCATGTCTGACCTAGCTGTACACAACAGCTTTCTGGGCTCTGTTTCAAGCATGGTCTACAAACTGAGTTCTGAAATGTGTCACAAAACTTTCCAGGACAGTTCTTTCTTTGGATCATCATATGATTTTATACAATGAAACAGCTCAGATATTCACTGAATACCTTTGGAGATGTTATTCACCATGCCACACATGCAGAAAATTACATAGCATATGAGGAATTAATGCGTGAAAGTTATAGTAGTCTATATATTACTTTTATGCAGGCTGATTTTTTTAAATATTATTCCATAATTTAGATGTTCAGATGTGTAGACCACAGGTTTATCTACTACACTAACAACACCTGTTTCTATCACTATTACTGGAAGCCACACACTCCTACCTTTGTTTTACTTCCACATTGATAGAGAAAGCATTGCAAGTATAAAAAGAAATTACTTAAAGATGAAACTTTTGTTTCTGTGAAGCTTATATTTGAAGTTGAAAGTATCTAGCTCCACAGCTAAATCCTGTGGACTGTCTATGAGATGTTATGTTCTTCCTTAGGTACTTCTTCTGACTTGCGATATGTTTGTATTTTCCGTTTTACCCTTTTCCTATGCTGTTTTGCAGACCTCTCTTCATTCTCATTTAAAATAATGTTGGGAACTATTTCAAGTACCTTCATGGATGTGGATGTTTAACCCTTTTACAGCAGAGCTGCAAAGGCACATTTGTGCCTCAGCAGTGCACACAGCACTGTGACTGTGGCTGTAGCACCTGGGATAACATATTTTCTTGAGTGGCTGTGGAAATTCTCACTCAGTGCTTTGTGAATCACCACAGAGTGGTGAATCACTGCAAAGTGGTCCCTAGACAACTGACCTTGAGTTGACTCTCCCAAATATTTTCACTTCCTAAACCTAATTAAAAGATCCATTAAGGATATTTATATTGCTGTATCTCTATAATTACAGTTGCTATAAGGATGCTATTCTTTTGTGAAAGGGTGATGTTAATAAATAGCCTTTCATACTGTGGATAACATCATACTAAGCTTGAAAATCTTTAAAATAATGGATTGTAGTAAATTAATACTTCTCCATATGGAAGGTTATATATCATAATTTTGTTCCAATGTATTGCAAAAAAATAATGCATTCCATAAGGAAGTCATTTAGTAGATGGAACGTCAGATTGGAAGAACCCAAGAAAATTAATTTGTCAGTCCTCATGAGCTGAAGTCCCCTGATTGTAGTGATCTGATGTCCCTAAGAAGGCAGGACAGTAGATTCATAGTGCAGAGCAAAAATTAGAGGACTTAGGAGTTAATTTGCTAGACATGCTACACAGTAACTGATTACGTTGGTTTTCTATATGCCCAGTCTAGCACAGCAGTGAGGGACTCTGTACCCACAACAGCCTTGATGGTCAGCAGCTTCTCTGTGGAGCCATCCTAACAAAAAAATCCCACTGAAGACCAGGAGTGGCCTAGACCTGCACTCAGCAGGAACATAAAACATTACATCAGAAGTGTCATGGAGCTAAATTTCCGGTTTTGTCCAAATTATTTTGTATTTCATGGGTATGACACACGAGAGTGGGTATAACACGGGCTCTCACATTCTATGTGGAGGGGCTTTTATATTCTGAGGTTAATACCTAGTGCATCTTTGCTCTTCTGATAGAATACTCTGTGACTCTGACCGTTCCCTCCTTAAGAGTCACCTCTTTCTCCTCCCTGACCTCTGGCTAAATGGAGGAGTGGATTACTAGCAGAGGAATGTAACACTTCCAATTTGCCAGGTAGGTGGTAATTGCTGCGTTCCAAAGACATTACCAAACCCCTCAGTGATACACGTACTTCATGCACTTTGCTTCCAGAGTTTGTTAAAGTTATAAATCATGTTTAGTGCGTACATGGTAGACTTTAACTTAGCTATTTCAATTCAGAGGAAAACCCAAATAAATAGGTGGCTGTTTTCTCAGGTGGCCAGCTTCTCACACTAGTTTTCCCTGCTAGTCCTAATAGAAAGTAATTATTATGATCTCAGCCATTTCCTTTTCCTCACCTTCCTATTTTCCATTACACAACTGTAATTATTATTGAGTATACCTAATTAGGATTCATTGTGCTTCAGAGATTTAATACTTGGTCTTTGCCTCCAAAAGGTGATAATCTTACATTTAGTCTTAAAATCATGAGTAATCCAAGACACAAGGGGACAATCAAATGCAAGGACAAGAGCAACCACTTCAAAAACACATGATCTTTTCCTTAGTTAACGAGCTAGTTATCTGCAATTTAGTAAAGTCTAAGTTCAAAGCATTTTCATGATTAGTATATGGAAGGCAATAGTACTAGTGTGAAGCTTATTTATTTATTTCAGAAAAACATGCTGTCTTGAGGGCAGCAGTATTTATCTGTATAGAGCATATGCACTTCACTGGTCTTGTAAACTGCTTGGCTTGCATACACACCAGGGACTCCCTTTTTCCATTGCACTAAAAGGTACCCAATGAGTCATGCTTCCCTGTAAACAGGCGTTTTTAGATTCCTGTTCCTCACCTGTTTGCGGATCTTTGTTGTTATGTTCTCTTCAGTTAATTTCTGCATTTTCTGCTATGTTCAGGCCTTTGTGTGCACCTTATATCCAGGGTTATGTGATACTGAAACAATGGTAGGACTTTGTATATTCCATTCCCATTGTCCTCCAAAACAGATTCTCCTCTTCAAAATACTAGGAGTTGTGTGTATTCTCATGTTATTACTTCATCTAGGAAGTCACATGTCATTGTTAACATTGTTAACATTTTGCCTTATCTTGAAAAAGGGAGACTAAAGAATCTGATTCTCATGTATCTGAGGAAAAATAGTATTTTGTAGTCTAGTTAAAATTATGTCATCTTGGTCTATAGGATGGAGAATTTTGGCCTGGTAAATCAAGCCTCAGGATTGAAAGTTTTTCCAGAAGGGTATGAAGGTTTACAAATGGAATTTGCCAGCTAGGAAGTTGGTACGAGCCACAGCTCACATAGGAAGACTATGTTCTGTATGATGGAAGAGTCAGAAATGTTGTAGGAAATGGATTAGGAATGAATAAAAAAGTATATCGGTGAAAAGGCTTCTGTAGACGTTTTGTTTTCAGCCTCTAGATCCATTGTCTAATATTCTGCTAAATGTAGTGAGCAAACTTTGCAAATTAGGCTCTAGAGCTACTTACACTACCAAAGCAGGTATTATACTAGTTGTTCTGAGTCTTTATCTGTTACAAATTCTATCTATTACTATACTTCTATTAATACTATCTATTACCATGAAATGGGAATCCCAAACAGAAGCCAGGTGCTTTTGTTTTGGTAAGGAATTTGTGGGCATTGTGGGGATTGTGTTGGGAGGCATTATTAAACTATATCCCAGTCAAACAATTGCAGACTGGTGAAGAGAGAAGTGCCTGAAAATGCAGATATACTAAATATACTGCACTTCTAATTAAGTATTTCAGATATGATTCCTGGACTGCTGCTTACTATTTTCCAACAAAAGGGGGACATTGTTCCAGCTGCTAGAGACTGACTATTTATAGAGAGTTTGTTTTTTTCTTGTAGTAGATTTCAAATTCACCATGAAAAAATGTTATAAATACTGAACAAAAATTGTTACCTGACTATTCCTTACAGTGTTAGCTGCTGAAGGAATGGGAATTCACCTGCTTCTGCATTTGAGAGGGAATACTCTGCGCAACCCAGGTGACATGAGAACACATCCTGCAGTGACTTCTCACTGCTATGCAGAGTGAAAGGAAGGGCTTGGGAAACAGTCAAGGAATACCTTTAGAACTATCTAGACTCTGATTGACTGACAAGTTCTCAGTGCCAAGACACATGTCCCAGTTCTGGCACATCCGGAGGAGACCTGTAAATATTGAACAATAAACATCAGCTCCTTCTACTGAGAAAGGCCACAGTTAAAGAGTTTCTTTGTGGGCTTCTCTTGGGCCTTCCAAGTGACTATCAAAAAATTAATATATTTGTATTAAGTTTTTCTCTGGAAGCTCCAAGAAGGTGTTTTTGTGTTGATCATGATGCCATAAGCAGTCATAACCCTTCTTCTGGTAAGCTTACTAAATCTTCTTGCAAACATTTTTTTATTTATTTAATAAGCGTCTTTTTATTTTTACAAATTTAAAGAGTCTAAGTGATAGAAATGATAATTCATTATCAAGTGAAATAAAGCCACTTTAAATTAGTGAGCCTAGTAGGAATTTAACCCAATAGATACATGCAGCATCTCCATGTTACCCACTCACTGTAGCTTATCAGTAGCTGCTGCAAAGAAACACAAGAGAAATCTTCCACTAAGTGTCTTTCACTAAATCTTTGTGTTTAGGTCACCAAAGTCAAGGTATTTTAGATGAATGAGTGAAGCAACTTCCAGATTCTAAAATATTTTAAAAGTGATTTTTACTTACACAAAATGTAAAAATAGATTGCCACCAGGAATTTATTTAACTTACACATAGGAGTGTCCTTCTTGATACAGTAAGACAACTGTCTCTTAATAGTTGAGAGTGAACAGGTAATGAGAGATGCTGACTTGGCATAAATAAGGCCCTGGTGGATCAATCAGAATTGGTCACCGTATAGTTATTGCTAAGGCTAGATGGACTAGAATGAAATCTGCAAAGTACCTTAAAAAATGAGGAATAAGATAGATTTTGCAAAAGTAATGAATACCAGTGCTTCAGGAATGAGGTGAAAGTATCCTCCTGGTCTGAATGATAGCATTAACCTAGGTGCAGACAGACCTTGCTTAGAATCAGAAGGACTTCCTGAGATGGAGCTGCCCTAATCAGTTGTCTACTCTGGATTACAGTTCACATTCTCAGATTCCATCTTGGATCATTAAAATCTCCTCAAAGATTTTTTTTCAGAAGTATTAGTTGACAGTAACACATTTGTTTGGTTTGTTGGACAAAGTTTTCAAAGTGTTTTTGCTCAGTCTTTGGTATTTGGACATTTAATCTACAGTCAAATTTACAAAACGTATTTCCTACATTCAATGGCAGGGAGACTAGGTGTTAAGGGAGACTTTTTCAATTTTGGGTAATTTCTTCAACTTTAGGGAGTTCTCAGGACAGGAGAGAAAAGGAGTGTCCTTTTATGTGATCACATTCATGCTTTCTACTGCAATTATCAATAGCTCTTTACTAAATTCTTATTTAATTAAGCTTAAGTTAAGCTACTGGTGCTTTTAGGAGTAGAGTAGGTATACCTCTACCAATCTCCTTGATTTATAAGGCTAAAGTTTTTACTGGTAATTTTTAAAATTTTTTTTAAACCAACAACGAAGTTGGCATAACTAGTTTATCAGAAGTAAGCAGGTAACAATGATAATATTGTTTCCAAAATCTGTAATGTATGAGCTTTCTTTCAAGGACTAATCTGTTGTAATTGGTATTTTGTTTCTATGTTTTTTTCTAAAAAGTCATTGTTATTGTTGTGAGAATCAAATGGTTCTCTGAGAAAGGAGGTCATAATAAAAGCATTTTCTTTAGCTGTTTTTCTCTCTGTGGTTCCAAGTGCTGCATCTGTATGACAAGATTTTGCATTTTGCAGAAATGATCACTTAGGTGGTCATCTTTTAAAAATGTTAAGTCAGAGTTTTTAGTCATACATAGTTTCAAGCACCAAAAATTCTAGAAGTAATCCAAGAGTAATTACTGTAAATTTAAAAAAAAAAAAGTCTGTATATTTGAGTTATGTTTGGCTTATGAAACCCTGCTGAAGATGCAGATAGAAATTTTAGTTCCCAACTAACCATTTTATACATCAACTTTGAAACACATCAAGTTAGTGTCAGTATATGATTTGTTGCATAATAATGTTCTGTTGGATAATCTAGAAGTAGCTCACAAGATGAGGATATAAGGAAATTATTGACCATCAGCAGTAGTAAATTTATCTATGCTACACAGTGCTCATGCCTAATACCTGCAAGTAGCTCACATCCAAGAAATGGCTCTTGTTCCAAGTCATTGAGAAACCTTTGTTTATATAAATTACCTAGTTGAGCCACCCAGCAAGTTTTTTCTTTCAATGCTTGAGAAAAAGATGAAGAAATGGAAACAGTTATTGTTGTTTTCAGTTACCAACCTAAGCATATTCAGATATTGGTACGCATCAGACTTCTCATATGTTATCATTAAAGAATAAGCCTACCATGAGCAGTGTCACTGATCCGTGCCACCTGCCTCTTCCTGAGCCATTCGTGTTCCTCCTCATCATTTTCTGAAAGTACATTTTCTCTCATCCTAATCAAGTGCTTTGGGATGAATCTTCTTTTGGAACTGCAAAAATGGTTTGGATATAAAGTAGAAAATGGAGTTCTGATGCAATGCCACCTAATCAAGTCCTGAAATAATTATCACAGGACTGATTTCAGGGCAGTAAGCTATCTGCAGAAATGATAATAGGTGTTGCTCAAGCCTGGCACACCTAATTTCGTGTTTCCCAAGCCATATAAATAAATAGTCTTCTTTGTGTATATATGTGTATCCACACCTCTCCTGTCACATCATTTCTGAGCAAAGGGTCCTTCATCTAGATTAGCAAACAGATTGAAGCAGACACCCTCCTATTTTCATAACACTAAGTATAATTTTGCTATGCTTGCAAGTGGAGAGCATAATTACCATTATCCTCTGGTACTGTAAGTGACATTGCTGTTACTGGTTTCCAAGCTTCCTTTTTAGGAACCTGTTTTTATTCAATACCACAAAAAGAAGATACTTTAAATTTCAGCTCAGATAATGATACATCTTCTCTCACATTAAATTCAACCTTTTATTACTAAATACTTTTATTTTATTAATAAACACTTTTTTAAGGAAAAATAGTCTAAAAAATAGCTGATTCTATACTTATTAATCTGCCTCTAGTCTATCCAATACACTGAACATGCTCTACTGATAATTTTAGCCTTGTTAATGAAAATTACATTAGGCCCTCATATAGTATATGCTATGCTTTTAATTTTCATTCTTCATTAGCACTTCATTAGTTTTGTATGATCCACTGGATTTCTGCCTGTCAAGCAAACAATTTTTGAAAAATTTAGGTTTTTGTTATTCTAAGCTCCAAAATAATATCAATAAGACATAGCTGATCAAGTAGGAAGTAGATCAGATTACTAAGGTATGTTACAAACTCCCCAACATTCCAAGTAAAGACTAATGTGTCATCTAGAGCATTGGAATGCAGCAAATAATTTTCTTTACAGACCGTTGATGAACTTGGAAAAAGTTTATGGCTTAGAATTATCATCTGTTCAGTGTGAGATTCTGCAGCACAAAGCCAGGAAAGAGCAGATATCCTTAGGGTGCTGCAAGATCTGCTCCTAAAATTAATTGTAGGGTAAGTCTAATGAAACTGTTGAAAACAGGATGTGATGAAACATGAAGCACTGCTTTGGCTCTCTCACAAAACCGTCTCTCCTCTTTCTGTATTCTCTCTCAAAATAAATGGATGTGGCTGGGTTGAAATCAGAGTGCCACTAATGCTACACTTTCCATTTTAGTTTCTGGGTTTCTGTGGTTATTAAGTACTGGAGACTGAGACATAAAGAGATGCAATTTTCAGCCATCTCCTGTATTTTTTCCCTTTTTTCCTGATTTTGGAGATTATTTCCATTATCCACGATTTGTGTTTGTTTAGACAGAAATTCAGGGCCTTACTGGACCCCTGTTTCTGTAGGACAGTGTCAATTAAACCTGCTCCCGTGTTGCAATAATAAACTCATGGTTGCACTGTTCAACTTCTCACTGCAATGAAAAGTGTCTAGTTTAGTAATGCTGCAGCCTGTGTTTCTCAGTCTTGGATTGCACAAAAATTAAAGAAACAATTTTGCAAGATTTCTGGTACACAAGAGGATGGCCAAAAAGAGTCTGACTAAAATAAACATACCTAGAAATTTGTGTCTTGAAGGCATTCAAATTTTCCTGTTTTAGCAGTAAGTGGAAAATACTACTCTAATTTACTATTATTCACATTTTTAAAATACATGAGCACTTCTAATAAATTGTTATTTAATGGCGTGAAATGTCTCTCTCAACTGCTTAGAAGAAGTTCAGTTTGTCATTTCCACAAGTGGCATTGCAGATCAATAGCAGCAGCATGGCTGACATCCTAAGCCAAAGCTGTGGGAACCATTAGATTTTGGTCCAACCTCAGTGTTGGTGTGAGGGAGTTCTACAGCAGCAGAGTCTCCCCTTTAGCTAGAAAAGCAAAAGCCCTGAGAATCCAGGATTGCAAATTCAACCATACTAACCTAAGGGGATGGAAAAATAATAATCCTTGTTCTCAGTACTTAAAATACTGACAATATTCTCCTTTTCTAGGGGGAGGTGGGGCAAAAGCCTGAGTTGGATGTCTCGAAATTAATTTGCCCAGAATTTCTGTTAGTTTTTTTCTCCTCTCCCCATCTTCTGCATTCAGCTGCCTCAGCATACTGAGGAATATGTATCCAACTAGGTTGTGTTTCTACAGTGAGGGAAGTGGAGTCAAGGTTACCATTAACTAAGAGGCCAGAAAATTTTGCGATGTGTCTCCACTAGCAACAAAATTAATTCATAATGAATTAAGGGCCATCCCACTTCCCTAGGGCTCCAGGTCAGTGTCAGCCTTTGAACTTTGTGTTGAACCCTTCCAACAAAGTGGCCCTCTGCAATTAAATGTCACTTAAACTTTTCCAGAATATAAATTATAAATGTATAAACTTCAGGTACCTTGCAGCTAAGCACCTAGACATTACAATTTGAGGTTTATTATATATATATGAATAATAAAGAGAATTAATTTCTCTACTCTGTACTTAGTAATACCATATATTACAAACATAAATTATACTGAAAGTTAATTTTTATGCTGCGAAATGATAAACTTCCTGTAGTTGCCCATTAAACATTTAATATTGAGATAGGAAAAAGGAGCAAATTTAATTCAGAGGATAGCTAGGCCACTGATCATTTTGTTGGTCATCTCTGCCTTGCTCTTGTAACTGTCTGCATGGGGTTTTTTTATATGGGGAGAAAATAGAAAGCTTATGACTTTCAAAGACCTGTACTTGCTCTCAGAAAAAGCTGACAGGGAAAGAGCTGCACATGAAGGTAATGTCTAGCAGTATTCTCAGTCCTTTAGAGCTACTTTAGGGTTACTCAAACCTGAAGCTTTGAAAATGTTAAGGTGGAAATTGCATATTGTTTGCAGCTCTTAATTTGGGGACTCAGTCCAGTAGAGTACTTGACTTTTATGGCTCCTTTTCTCCCCTTTTTACTTTTCTCATTTTGATGTTTACACTCTTCTGCCTACTTAGCAAGGCACAAGAGTTTGTCCAATTTAAGAGCTCTGCAATCTTGGCACAGCAGTTTCTGTAGCTGCATGGTATGGTATGTCCTTTGTAATTTCACACAGTTCAAATTAGATGGAAAGATAATCACCTGGAGAGTTTTGAGAACAAACTGGCTGGGCTTGATGCACAGTATTATATCTTTTTCATCTAGCCAAAAAGATTTCAAGAGCAAGATTCAGGGGGAAAATAAGTAAACTTTAACTTCTTCCTTCAATGTTTTAAATGCCTCCCCCCATTTTCTCTTTTTTTTTTTTAATTCCTAATTTGCGTGAACTCATCATACCCCTTCTTCTTAATACTTTTTTTGAAGAGTAGTTTACTTCTGCTATTTTTTACATACCAACTCTATGGTACCTTGTCCCTGTACAATCCTTCTGTGAGCATTTCATTAGAAGAAATAGGCCAAATTTTAATACTCTCGACCTTGCCCATTCCGGTTCATCCACTCCCAGCTGTGTATTTTCTAATGCCTACCTTAGTCATGGAAGGCTCACATTTTTCTCCACTGAGTGTTAGGTCCTGCTGGCATACACTGCCTTCTCAGTTAAAAGTAGGGCTCTTTCTCAGCTATAAATCTCTGTGTTTCGTAAGCAAGTGTAGGCCTGTCCAGAACTGCCAGGGAGATCAGCTTAGACAGAGTAGTTACTGCATTCCTTTTGCTGAAAGTAAATATTTGGAACTTAGATGCCCTGATGTAATTTTAAAACTAGAGATTCTAGAGTATAAACACACGCTAGAAAAGTCTCAGCTTTAGTGGATGATCACTTTTAGCTGTTGGATAGTTCTTGCCACAGTTCATCTATTTTTCAGCTATCTGCAAAACAGGTGAACCTTCTTGTTTTGAAATTCAAAGTTAATCTGAGATTTTTCAGAGATTTAATGCTGTCTCCTGTAGCATATCTTCTGTCATTTGTCTTGCGAGGGTCTGAACTGAGCACCTTAGTAGAAATCTATATTGAGATTGTTCTTGTTGCGAAGGGTTTACTGAGCACAGAACTGACAAAAAACAGTAAGAGAAGTGGAGCAGTCAGTTCAGGTATTCCTGCATCTAATTTCTAATCTTAACATAATAATTCATAATTTGTCACTGATTTAAAGTACTGATACTAACAGAGTTAGCACTACCAAACAGAAGCATTCACTGTCAAACTGTGCTGCACATTCCTATTTCAACTCATTTATGATTGAGTTTTTGAAATTTTCTATAGTAAATGGTTATTTGTTCTTCTTTTAGGGATTTTGAGTAATTAGATCATGTGTGTTTCCTAATGTGCTAGTTGCAGAATGAATATTTTAACCTGCTGACTCACTGTAAGAGTTCTGGACACATATATCATAATTGGTCTTTTGGTTTGCTTGTGTTGATGTGAATCAACTAATTTGGTGATAGAAATGAAAAATGCAACTAGCTACAAATCTATTTAAATTACACCTTTTGGTCCTACTCAGAATTATTCACTTTCCAATGATACAGTAGTTCAATAGGCACCAGTGTGGTGTTGTGGGATGTCCTGATCTTTAAGGCATGATGCCATGAAATGTGACAGGTGTGAGAGGATCCTATTCAGCTGTGTTGCTGTGGAGAGATTTCAGTACACCACTGCAAAATGGTGTGCTGAAATCTTAAATGTTGTTTATCTAGCTAGTTGCCCTGTGTTTGACCGAATAATATGTGAACATCACAATTGTTCCAAGATCTCATATTTTTTTCTGTGGCTGTCCAGCAAACAGATGGTGTTTCCTAGAGAAAATTCAGTTAGATTTCTAAAGCATTGTGAATTGAATGGACCAGTGCTACAGTTTGTAGTGCCACTATGATTGGAAGACTTTATTTCTGCTATGGTTGTAATACATACCTATAATCCCATGAAAGACATGTTTGCCTTTGAGAATGTCATCTGTAGACAATGACACAAGGATAGCTTTCTCTGTCTCTTACATACTATGTTCTCAATCATATAATTCTGCTATTCTTCCTTGGTATTTAGTAACATGTATTTGGTGAAAGAGAATGCTTGATTAAGTTCCTTTTTCAAGTAAAAAGATGGCTTGTTATTTTCTGTACTCAAGCTACTGGGTGTGGATATCAAGATTTTTCAGTTGTGGGGTATTGGCTATTTACAAACAGTGTACATAAACAGATATATTTCCTTCAGGGGACGTTTTACTTTGAAGAGGGAAACAACACATGGTCATTGATGTCTTACCAACATTAAAACATCACGGAGAATTTAAGTGACCAGTACAATCCCTTATCACAGATGAAATGAGGCTTGCTATGGTGGAAGCAGAAGCATTAGTTTCAAGTTGTTGCCCAAAAATATGTTACCAATCATTTTGTCAGCATGAGTTGTTTGAGGTTGTAGGAGATAGCCATCACATTTTTCATGGCCAAAACCAATTTAGAAGCATATTTGATATCCCATCATCTTCCCAATTAAAGGAACATAAACCTAAAAAACCCAAACTCCAGCAAATATAGATGAGAAGAAGAGAGATGATGGGACACTGGAGAGTGGTGAATCTTTGGGAAATTAAAACTACTGTGTATGTGTATCTAACATTAGATAGCAACATCCACAAGGGTATTCCAAGAAGGTTTTGTGGGGTTTTTTAGAGATCCTAAGTTACTGTGGTTTCCACTGACTGAATGAACGAGATATTTTTTCACAAATGTGTTCAGAATCCACAGATGCATTCCCATCTAAGAGTATGTGAATACCAGATACATTAGTTCAAGTCCCTTTGCTTTCTAGAATATCAGAAGGAAAATCCACAAAGAATCAATATATGTGCTCCTGTCTATGACTGATCTGTCACATGGTGAGTTGTACTAATCCATAGCAGATTTCAAAGCCCGTAGGCATGTTTCTAAATCTTTTGTAGGCTGATATTTGCAGTTAGATTCTAACAGTAGAGAAAGGATATTTTATTTTCTAAAGAAGGTATCTCTTTCCACAGACTTACAGGGCATTAAAAAGTTATCTTGATTTTGGGGTCCAGACAGTATGCACAGGTACCACAAGTAAAGTAAAACACAAATTTCTCACTAAGTGACTCACTTGATTAGCCAGTCTTGTCTGTGTAATGCAGAATTGTGATATTGTTACAAAGTGACTCTCCTATAACCTTACCACCAAACATAATCATGCAATTACTGTTGACTCTGACAGCAACTTCTTTCCATACAAGAAGCTCAGCAAATTTCACAACCATTAAGCCTGCCAATGAAATAGTTAAATGTCATTATCTCATTTTCTAGATGAGGCATATAGAAATTAATGACTTGTTAGAGTCATACAGGAAATTTGTGACAGAGCAAGGAATAGATGGCAGGTCCTGCAGCTCTCATGCCTATTTTTTATTTACAGAATTACTCCTTTTGTCCTCAAATAAAAGTCACTCCTGATTTTGGAGCAGTGCTATGAATGAATGATCTGAAAAGCTCAGTTATTGAATAAATGAAAGAAAAGTACCAAGAGCAACTCTGCTACTTTTCTAGCAATATAATGGAAGAGCTTTGCTATTATTGGCATAGCATTGCTTTTAAGTAGAAACAGATTAGAATGCAAGAATCCTAGATCTCAATTTGAAGAAGGTGAGAGAGGGGAAGGAGGATCTCAGTGGCTTGATGTAGCACCAGAAACCTAGTATGAGCAGCATAGAAGAAATGGTTCTGGTTGGTCTGGTCTCAAGCCTTAAACATGCTGATTCATCACTGGGCTTTTTGATTTGCTGTGGTTGAATCTCAGTATTTCTGTTTAAACTGAGCAAAAAGCACTGTTCATTGTATGGGTCACACATGAGGTTCACTTAAGTTTCTCACACCTAAAGAAATCCAAATGAAGTCCAGTAACTGTTCTGATACACAAACACAAGGAAATAAGATGTGAAATGCAACACATAAGTGCTTACACATAAAATACATCAGAGATTTTGTTTGGAAAGTTACTGTAAAAGTGAAAGACTTTAGGATGTGTGTTTTAATGCTTTTAGATTATCCTTGCTATTTTTTAGCCTATACACTTGGATATTTCCATCTGTAGTGTAACACTGTCTATACAGGAGGTATTATGCTATCTATATATGTGTGTGTGTAAATATATGTACATTGTATGGCATGAATTTATGAAACTTTGAGCTGATTTATATTGTATAGGAAAGGATGGTGGAGAGTTTTTAAGTGCAGGAGTAGAAATGGGAAGGTTTGTGTCCTGAGAGAAATATGTATGAATCTTTGAAAATAATTACTGCATGTATTATTGTATGGATATTGTCCTGACCACCTACTTAGGTTTAAATTAGAGGAGTCTATTAGGAAGAATTTCGGGCAAAGGTGAAAATAAAGTAGAATCCTGTAGATAATCAGGAGTCCTAATCATAAAGCAAGAAATCATGCTCAGTCTGACTCTGACCTGGGCTGATGAAGTTTCTTCTTTCAGTCAAGGTTAGGGTAGAAGATTATACTTATGAAATCTTAAAGATGCTGGCCTACGCAGAGAAAGGGGTTGAGTGAACTTTTCAGGGAGTGTCACTGAGTGCTGACAAGGACTGACGCATACGATGAGTGGCAGCAGACTTTCTATATGACCTTGGCCAAGTCACTTAATCCCTCTGTGACTTGGTTTCCTCATCTGCAGAATTAGGTATAAACAGTAATACTTCCCTGCCTCACAGGGAGCTGTGGGGATTACTTCATTACTGTTTGCAAGGCGTGTTCAGAGACAAACAGGAAAAATGCACTGGAAGTGTTACTATTTGTTGCTGGAAACCTGTACAATATCAAATGCCTTGTTGATCATGTCCTGCAAAATATATTATTAACTGGCTAATTCTTGGGAATGTGATATTATTGGAAACCACAGGCCCATCATACCTTCCCTCTCTCCTCTACTTCCTTTCTACTCTCGAGTAGTTGTGCACATGTAGTTAGGCAAAATTAGACAACCTCTCTTCCCATAAAAAAATATGTCTCTTTCTAGGATGACAGCTTTTTGGCTTCTGTAAATGATGAACTTGGGACTCCCCAAATCTACAGTCACATTCTCTTACCTAGGAACAACGTGTATAGATTGACGCAAAGATAAGTAATCTACTTCCTTTAGTCACTCTTTTGAAGGAGTGAATAGCAAGTGTTTCAAGTTGATTTTGAATTCCAAAGGAATGTCCACTAGCAAGGACACCTCCCTCTTTGCCTGAGAGATCGGAAGAAACTCTTATAAACTGCAGCTCTATGTTTGTTAATAACAGATTCATGCCTTGTTTGATCACGCAGTAGTGCAGGTCTCATGGATATCTGTTACAGACATGCAATGATGTGTCTCCCAAATTAGCCAAAATGCAGTTAGCCTAAGCAGCCAAAATTTTTGAATGACTAAGAGTACATCAGCAAAGTGAGTTTATACAAGTCAGTTTTGTATCCTATACCTGTGCTAGTTTTGACCCAGTACTGTTGGATTGGCAGAAGCTCTAAAGCTGAACTTACATGTCTGAATCCCAGCTGTTCACTCATGAATGGATCGTGCACTGCCTTAACCCCACTATGCAGGGGAATTCTCTAAGCCACAGGGACTTAGAAATAGCCTGTGAACATATTTCAACTGTATTTGAAGTATTCTGGATCTATAAATACAAATTACAATCAAAGAGAATTTTTCAATAATACCAGTAGGTGGTGCATGTAAGAGAGACCATTTATCTTCTCTGTGACTAGGGGAACAGTGAATTTTGATAGTTAATATTAAGGCTTCAGTTTTTTTGTGGACTGCATTTCTTGGTAGCGGGATCCCTCTACTACCATTTCTTCCATTCCATTAACAGATGTTTAGGTTTACCTAAATCTGAATATAGTGTCTGGTAAATCACTAACAAATGGTAGTCACTGTGGCTTAGATGAAGTATTGCATATGTTTGCAGCCACACCCAAGCACTTACCTTAAAAGCACATAGGGACAATACTACTTGTTAGCTTGCACAATGCATGAGATAAAGTGATGCAATGTTCATATGTCATTGCTCTTGTATGTGCTGTACATGTCAGGTGTTTCTCCTGAGCAGCACATAAGTGCATGGCATCCATCAGCTCTGCAGTCTTGTTCACCCTCATCTCTACTGTGACACAAAAGGTTTGTAGAAGTAATCCATTTGATCACTCCCTTTCTAAAGTCAAGTCAAACCTTTTTTTGCTCACTAATTCTCATGTAAGGCTCCCAGTGACATCATCTATCTAGGACTTTTGGGGTGTGAACCATTTTGTTATTTATAGTTACTGTTTTTTGACACTAATGTTGGCAGGGTTTAAATCAGACAGGAAAAGTGCTAATATAAGCAAAGAGAAGACATTAAGGACAACAAAGAGTTGAAATTTTTTAATATGTAGGAAAGGATAATTTTCCTTTTTTTTCCCTAGAAATACATGGTTTGCTGAATTATCAGAGAGTTGAATGTTTATGAAGAAGATATTTAACATATTTCTTTGGGAGTGCAAAATATACTATGTAAATTTTAGTTGGTTTTACAATGTTTTTTTTTAAATTTTTTTTCTGAAGAATAACACCATATTTATATCTAGAGTTATTTTGAGCAATGTGTAATATTACTGTATGATATGTTGGTGTATTTTCAAGAAGGGAATCTATTTATTGAGCATAGGAAGCAAAGTGTTCCTTTATAAATAAAAAATGTGGCAATACTTTAAGTCCTTGGAAACAGGATATAAATATTGACATACTAGTATAAGGCAGAAGACATGCTGTTTCTGAAGGAAGACTAAATAAATCTGTCTTTTCATTTAATCATTATGATACAATTCACATAGCTATAAAGAATCCTCACCACTAAATTTAGACTAGAATGTTTTTCAAAGTAACTTGGGTTGAGTACTCTGGAGTTACACACAGAAGGTATGCTGGACGATTGCAGCAGTGGTAACATCCCCTTACAGCACTAATACTGTACACTGAGAAAGCCACTTTCCTTTGGAGATGGAATGTGGGATATCACAGAAATTTCTCATTGTCAAAATAGATGTCAGGAGAGCAAATTTTGTCCTTCCTATTCTTGTCCTTCCCTGTTTAAGCAAGGACGAAACAAAGAAAAGGACTGAGAGAGCTTGGGAAGGCACCTGACACTTAAGAGGAGTCAAGGATGTTCAGAAATAATTGTGGGTTTTTTCAGAATTATGAAAAACAATGCTTGGAAGAAATTAAGTTGCTTTCCCTCCCTTCCCACTCACTGTTACTGTTCCATAGAGTCAGTTTGGACTACTTAACAGATGATGTAAATTGTTATAAACTCAGCTCTTCATATCTGTAAGACCGCTTGTTATATACATTTTCTCTGAAATAATTTTGGAGCGACTACTGTTACAGCATTCATTGTGTCTAGCACATGTGAGGTGTCTGAGCAAAGAGTTTGTCAATTCTCCTGCGTAGTCCAAGAGTCAGTGGTGTATCTGTCACCTATGGGAAACATCAAAGCAGTTAGATAGGATACCAGGCCCTGATGAAAATAACACCACCTATTTTACCATGTTATTTATACATGTGTTTGGCATTAGCTGAAGTTTTGTTAGGCTTTCTAGCATTTCCAGTTGCAATGCAAACTGCCAGATCAAAAATAGTCTTTGGCTCAGATGTTGCAGAGAGCAAGCAGAAAGCTGTTGAGGGTCATGAAGGCAGTTGGAGGTCCTGATGTCAGTGAGGAAGAAGGAAGTGAGCTGCTTTGTCTGATTCGGTTTAAACAACTTTTAGTAGAAGCAAAGTAGTACTGGAAACTCTGCCAGGGTTTTCAGTCCTCTATTCAAGAAGACAGTCTTTTGCTTAGGTGAGTAGCTGGTTTCCCCTGTGTCCATCACGTGCCCTTTAAAATTTTCACCCACTGCCCAGTAGGTATCCCTCTTCCTTTCAGTGTTCTGGACTCTGGCCTCTCTGCCATGATCTCTGGCTTGTTCCTAAAATGAATTGGCCCACTGTCGGTGGCACAAATCTAATGTGATTATTTTAAAGAAAGACCAGCTAACTCCATATGGGCTACATACAATCAGAGATCTAAAAAAAGAGGCTAATATTCCCACGGGAATTTGCATTGAAAGCATTCCAAGCACCAGGGAATTCCATGTGCACACAGCGTAGTGTTGATCTGCACAGGAGTTTCAGTACATAGCAAACTGTGTCATCATCGTTTCACTAGAGTCAGGAGTTTACCACTTGTTCAATTGGTATTTAAATTATGATCTCAAAATCATTCTTTCAAGTGTGTAGACCTGAAAAAGACTCTTTTTTTAAACTGGCAATTCTGGAGTACAGGTAAATTAATACTGAATCAGTGTCCTATGTTTGATTCAGTGGGAATACTGTTCCTTTGAAATAAACCGCAAGCAGTGTGTTGTGTAAGAGGGACGCAGGTTTACAACTCCCACATTGTAAACTAATGGTCTGAGTCTTTACCAGCTTATTCAGAGTAGTATTTTATTAGTGCTACAGCCAACAAAAGCATATTGCTTGTGTTATCTTTGCTTCTTTATAACCATATTACCGAGATTACAGCAATTCACTGCCTGACATTTATCTATCTGACTGTCAAATCATGTACTCGTGGAGTACTCATTGCTGCTCAAAGTAGCCTGGAGAAATAGTTCTGATCCCTCTGGTTACCTCTCAGTATCTCCTAGCTGGTTGTGAGGGAGGTCTTGCATTATGCATTTGTGAGATCCCATCTCTTTGGCTCTGTGTTTCTAGTATGAGCAGTTGTCATTCCTTTACTGTGTAATTTATTTGATGGTGTTGCTGGTATGCTATTGCATTTGTGGTGTGCAGCATGATTTTTCATTGCTATTTATAACATTGGTATTAATGGTAAGTTTGGTGGTACAGTAAGAGAAGAAAGATTATGATCTCTTCCCCAATGGATAGCAGTAGATAGGAAAGAATGCATTTCATAATGGAACAATGTAAATAAAATGCTACTCATTAACTCCAGGTAATTAACTGAAAGAGAATACAGTTAGTTAAATGCACTGAATCTTAAAAATAGATAATGTTCTTAAAATGCTATGGGCTTTTGAATTTAACTACATTTTAAATGCACAAACATTAAGGAGTTGAAGAAGGTTCTTATGAACAGTCTTTGGTTAATGGATTTCCTGGTATCATGGACTCATAGATTCACAGAATTCTGTGTGTCTGTCATATTGTTAAGGTCCTTGAAGGTGTCCTGAGGAGGGCAACAAAGCTGGTGAAAGGGCAGAAAGGAATGTCCTGTGAGGAGCAGCAAAGGATTTTGGGCTTGTCTAGTTTGGAGAAAAGGAGGCTGAGGGATGACCTCATTGCCCTGTAACAGCTTCCTGAGAAGGGGAAGTGGAGAGGGAGGTGCTGATCTCTTCTCCCTGGTGTCTAGTATAGGATGTGTTGGAATGGTTCAAAGCTGTGCTGGGGGAGGTTCAGACTGGACATTGGGAAGCATTTCTTTACTGAGAGGTTGGTCATGCACTGGAACTAGTTTCCTAGGGAGATGGTAAAAGCCCCAGGCCTGTCAGTATTTTAGAGGCATTTGGACAGGTAATTGACAAATAATAGCCAAATAATTGTAGATCCTATCCAGCTAATCCATATCCTATTCTATATGTCATTCAGCCTTTGGACTTCTCCCAATCTCCAGTAGAGATTTTGTGAAAATCCTGAAGACTTAAAAAAAAAGTTTAGTTTTGAGTGTAGGTCAGTCACAATAACTTCAATTCTTCCCACAAGGTGCATGAGAAGAAACATCCTCATTAACTCTTTGCTCTGAGAAAATGCTTGGAAGTACGACAATCATTAGAATTTTCCATCTCCAACTGTAAGAAAGTAGCAAAGCAAAAAACCAGCAGCAGAATACTCTCTGGTAACAGACTAATAAGACTAATGTAGAATATTTTACAGGAATGGTTTATAAGATATTAGTAAGGGTTTTTTGTATAGCATAATTCTTTTGATTTTAGTTGACATACTGGTTTAGGCTACCAGGCTTCAGAAGCCCTGCCTGTGCCAGATGCCTTGAGAAAGGTCAGAGGGGCGTGAGTCACCTGTGAGGATTGTGTTGTCACCGCCAGCTCTGGGCAGGACAGTCCCACCTGTGGTGTCCCAATTTCCAGGCCAGATGCACAGTTGGCCCGGATTGGCTGCGCTGGCTCCAGCCTCAGCACGGATTGGCCGAGCCTCCCGCCTCCTCTGTCTCATCTTGCTGGGGCACCAGCGCTGCCCGGCTGCAGCTCCTCCACACTGACCACAGAGGGACCCGAGGATGCCCACGCACCAGCACTTGGTCGATAAGGTGTGTTGCTGGGGATGTGGTGGACAGGGTGCACACTAACTGGTGATACTTATTCTCAAAGGCTAAGGAATAAGTCTGTGGCTCATCAGGAGTGTGTAGGAGAAAGAGAAAAATACTCATAAAGAATGGAATAGAAAGGGGTATGCAGGAATTAGTCTTAAACTGTTGGCAGGATGGACTTGCGAGGACTATGTTTTTCAAATTACAGAAAGGTATTTATCATATTAGTTAAATGCTCTATATTTAAAAGCTTTTAAAACAACTTTTGTCTCTATTCAGAAGTTTGCCCAAGGCTTTGGAGGTGCAAACCACCAAAGTGTCTCTTCCTGAGTCCAGTAGACTTTGAACACAGTAGCTAACTAGCACTCAGGGATTTAATTGTTGGCCTGAAGTCATGTTAGACTAAATATGGAAGAGGATTCTTAAGGTGACCACTCAGGTGTTGGAAAGATGAGGGCCATGTAGACTCATAGGGAAAAAGCTTTGAATCTGTGATAAAAAAAGTATTAAGAATTTTTCCATCAGATGAAGAAACTGAGGATATAGTTAATTTTTCATAATTATATCCAATTGGAAGTTTGCAAATAACATTTATTTGCCATAATTCTCTATGCTTCTATTTTATAAATATTTACTTTTTGTTTCTTTACATTTTTCATGGTGAAAAGGTAAAATATGTGATCCAAGGTAACATGATTGCATTGAGTATATATTGGAACCTGGAGCCCATGGAAGTTTTCTGCTTCAAGTCTGGACTTGGAATTTTTTAAAATGTTAATATCTCTCTTTCTCATCTAAAAGCTAGTTCCAAAAAATGGCATGATGAGACTCTTAGAATACCTTTTGAACCGTTAAATCAGAGAGCTGATACAAAGAGAAGGCATCTCAGCCATGTTTCAACATGTTGTACTTGTATTTCTGGCTCTTTTCTAGCAAAAAAAAAGAGGAAAGATTTCAGACTGGCTTTCTTTCTTGGCAGAGTGCAGCTCCAGACAATTTTCCAATCCTAGCTAAACTAGGGCTTTGCACTTTGGAATAGAATGTCTAATTAGAAACAGGCTTTTTTTTTCCATCTTCCATGAGTCAGACAAAGATTTCAACAGCACATAGACTGGTTCATATTAAATCACTGTTTACCACATCTGTTGATATAATAGCACCCACATGCTGTATTTAAAACTTAATTAGAGGTGGGCCACGTCAAAATCATCACAAGAGATCGGATAACCGCACCCAGCGTGCTGATACCAAAACATGATGCTTACCAGGATCCATTAAAGTGACACTTTGATGAGGCTTTAGAGAGGTACAGTCTTCATCTGCTTAAAGACATGATAACTTGCATGTATCGCTTTCCTGGTTGCTGCTCTGAGTAGTTGTGACACAATGCAAACCTTCATCATCCTGCCTGGAAACCTTTCAGCACTTCACACTCACCTGTTTTATTATTTGTTGACTCAGTGGCTTTTTAAAAAGTTGTTGAAGTTCAGAGTTAAGTACAGGGATGTTTGGAACTGCATATTTTTCCCCTGCTCCCAGATGCTTCTGTTACTTATTTCATTAGCACATACAAAACCAAATGATCTTACACTGTCATGCATGAATTAAGATACACAGGTAGATGGTTCAAATTGAACATATCTCTTACCTTGTGTTTGAAATGCTTAAAAAAATCTCACACAAGGCAATCCTGTAGCAGACAGCATGTAAAATAGCATTATTAAATACCTCTGGAAATTTAACTGTTGTATCAGCATTTTTGTAGCTGGAAGAGTGAGTTGTTCATAAGATGTAATGGCCTTTTAAATTATGTAGTGCCACACTTGAATGTTTAGACTTTGAACATGGGGTGTAAAATCTGGTATTAAACACCTGAGAATACTATTAAGAAATGTTTCCTTTCTTTCTTGGAAACAGTTTACCATCAATGTCCATACTACAAGTGAAATATAAAGAAAATACAATTTTTCTTCACAGACAGTCCTGGAGGACTGGACTTCAGTCCTGTCTCTCAGTTATTTTTTTTTAATTTCTGTACTGGCTATAGTTTATTCTTAACCCATAGGAAGCATGCAGTAGTAATTTAGTATTTTTAAATTGTTTAGAAGTTCCAGAGGACTTTGCAGAGGTCTTTTGTTATGTCCTTCAGGAAACAAATATTTTGAAAAACGTTAAGAATACTCCGAGGCATTTAACTAGATTTCTTGACCATCCCTTGGAAGTGAGAGTAGGGAAAGCAGTCAAAGGAGAGCATGCTAGTCATGGTTATATCTACAGTTTGGGAGAGCAAGGATTACATCTTCATTCTTGAATAGCCAAGGAGCTGAGCTAGATCTGCCAGTGCAACAGTGAGGAACTCAGTTTAAAGACTTCTCTAGTTCTAAGGTCTAATGCAGCAGACATGGCAGTAAATGGATTGCTGGCATGTAACCTGAAAATTTAAACTGCCATTAATAATTCAGTATTTTTAAATTATAATATTTGGATCTCTTATTGCACTTCTCTGCCAGTGCATATAAGTATTTTATTTTAATTTTTTTTCTTCAAAATACATGAATGCAAAGAAAGTACAGCTTTCTGAGCTTGCTTTTTTTCCTGTCCTGGAGAAAAGCAGATATTTTTCAAAATGGCAACTACTTAAAAGAAGTTACTATGAACTGTACTGTCTTTTTGTTCCACAGATGAGGAGGCACTCCTGCTTTGTTTTTTTGTTCTGTGGAATATTTTTGCCTGGAATCCTTGGTTTTCCGCAGACAAATAGCTCAATTGATTGCGATTCCCTGTTACCAAACTATGAAGCTGAACCACAGACATCTGCACCACCGTATATTATTGCTGTATCTTTTGATAACTTTGAGCCAGGAAATGAAGTCCAAGGTAAACAATCTGAATGACATAAAATCTTTGTTCGTGTCTTCCAGAATTACCTATCTTCATAAAAATTTCTCCATTTTCCTCTCACTCTAGATAATTTATTTTTTAACTTCAATCTTGTTCATGTATATCTGAGATATTATTATTTTTTCTGTTTTATATCTGTATGTACATACTTGTATAACTGAAAATGCATTCTTTCTTTTTTCATCTAATAAATATATACTAACTTTATGCTGCAATTTTTGTGACAAAATTAAAATTAAGTGGAACAGCTGGCCAAACTGGATTAATAATTAGTTGCTCTTTAACTTTGTATTTGAGTATTTGAATCAGGCCTCTGCAATACAAAGGGATCCTACTCATTAGTTCTTCACATGGTGTCATCTTACAGGAAAATAAAAATTCAAGACGCAGTATGAGACAACTCAAGAGTGAGACATTTTGAGTCATCCTTCTAAGAGCTGTATCCCAGATTTTATCAAATTGCAGGAGGTGGAGCTGTGGTGGCCTAAAACCCCTTTTTATCTTCCTAATCCCAAATTGCTCTCTGGATGGCACACCTTAACAGCCTTGTTTCTCCACACTATGATGCCATCTCATGGTGCTGCCACACTTCAAGTAACTTGTGAATGCTTCTTTTTCTAGCCATTCATGCTAGAAGAAGCATGGAAGTGGAAGAGAGTTGTGACCTGTCACATGTCTATTGTTGGATCTCAGTAGCTGAAAAAGAGCATTATTCACAATAAGTAATTACTCCCTAGCTGGGATTCTGTTTTACTGTAACCTAGTAGCATGGATGTACTTCCACAGAGAGTTATGTATAGGGAGAAGAATGGAGAAGCCTTAGAGTCCTGCTGCTGCTGCCATTCTTGGGAAAACATGTGTGAAGAGCTCCTTCAAAGATGGGAGGGCTCTTTAAATATGGATACCTACTTTTAAAATACTATTGACAGAAAAATGATGGATGGATTTAAGTATATGCAGACTGTTCAGCAAGTTAAATGATATTTATCATGACAAAAATATTGAATCCCAGATGCTACTAACCTTGCCTTTTATGTCCCTTTTTCCCCCTAACCGTGCCTACGTTTAGCACTACTTTTCTCATGCTCCCAATTGTAAGCACCCAGTACATGGTCTCAGGGAGCTGCTTTAGGTCCCCTTCCACTGAGCATATTGCAGTTTCACTGTGACATGCCACGTGCTGACTCCTGCAAGTCATCCCTGCTGCATTTAGTCCTGCATTCAAGGGCTCCATGTCATTGCTTCTGCAACACCTGGGGAAAATTAGTGAATTAGGACTGAAAGTTGATGACATTTGGAAGGCTAATTATGCAGGTGTTTGGAAATGCTAAATTATCGAGGTATGATTGGTCTTTGCCTTCACTTTTGTGTCATTCCCAGTTCATCTACCCTTGTTTTTAATGTTGACACATACCTTTGTGCATAAAAAATTATTCTGATTTTGTTTGCCAAAGTCCCTAATAAGGGAATTAGCAGAGAAAAGTTATAATAGATCATAACAAATTTGGTTATGCCTTTTGAAATTTAATGTCAGTTTTGATACACACAAAGCACTGCTCTCTTCCATATTTTTCTCAGCTCCTTCAGTAACAAAATTTGAGTAATATTGAGCAGCTTATATTAAGTTTTCATATTTAATGTAGAACATGGAAGCAAAACTGTAGTTTCTCTCTTTCCAGTTACAATCCATTAAAAAAAAAAGTTTCTGCATTTCAGCCTTACACGAAAGCTAATATTTTCTTTTAAAACAGAGGTAGAAGGAAATGCAATTCTCTTTCTCCTATAGCAATTTTGACTTTGTAGGCCTGACTAGACAGAACATAAACAACCTTTTGGTCAGCAGGGCCACTGCTTATTTGGTAGAGCAGAATTCCTTTTAAAATTGTCAGTAAATCATAAATTTCATGTTACTTTACACAGAAGTGCCTTTCTAAATTTTTTCCTTTACCTTTATTGGCTTTCTCCTTACAATTAAGAAACACATTTTTAATGTTTTTTAGAATTGTACAAAGCTTAAAGGAATTACTGCACATGCAGTTCTTCTGCCTTGGAGTGAAGCAAATTACATGGTAAACATTCAGGCAGTTTTAGCTGTATATGAAACTTAAATTTCTCAAAATATCTCTTTTCACAGTAACTCTAGAAGCACTTGGAGGTGCTGGGTTTAAAGGATTTAATCTACAAGCTCGAGAAATAGATGGAGATGTTCCTGTTGGTACTTTTAAAATTACAGATCCAAACACGAAAGGCTTGGAATGTCACAACATGACGGTATGTGTGCAGTCTTTGGAATATTTACTGAAGCTTGGGTTTCTTTTAAATAGTAGAAGTAGGGATCATTCTTTATACAGCAAAGCTATTTCATCAGTAGAGTTTAAAAAACTGGGCTTTCTCAAGAACTACATATATCCTCTATATGTGATATGAACCTATTGTAGAAATTCCCTAGGTCTTTTTAGAACTACATCAGTGTTTCCTGTTGTAGTAGAGACAGTTCCTGTTATAATACAGGTAAAAGTCACTTTTGCATCTTATCTAATTACATGTATTCCTTTTTAATTGCAGAATTCAGCAGTAAGTCATGCCAACTCAGATGTGAAACAGAAAATTACAACAACATGGATTGCTCCACAGGATGCTAGAGAGCTTCAATTTATGTAAATAGTTGTTTTTCAATTTTTTTTTGCCTTGAAATTTTAATTCTGTGTTGAGATGGACCTGTGTTGCTATTTCTGATATTCTAGTCTTGCCATCATCATGGGTTTTTTCATAGTTCACCATAACTTCCCACTATGTTCATTAAATAATATGATTTCCATGTCAAGATAAAAAGACAAACACTGTCCTACAGATCTTAATATATCTAAATAATTCAATTAAGCACAATACTTAATGGATCTTTGAGTAACCAGTTTTTACACTTTGACTTCTTTAATTAAAACAGCAACAATATGAACGTAACTTGTTCCCTGAAAAGATGAAGTTCAGGCTCTATTCAGTTCAGGCTCTTTTCAGTTATACCTTTTTTTATTTTGAACAGTGGCAAAATAGTAATTTGATGTAAATTCTTCTAATATAAATTTTAAAATAAGTGTATGACCCATGAACTAACTTCTGGAAACAGGAGAAGACTTACTTAGTCTACTTTTAATGCTACTTTTTTTGCAGATCTGAAGCTTGTAAAAATTCCACCTACTCTAACAAATGCATGCTTGAAGTATATTGGAAAATATCTAAATATTTGATAGCTTGTATTGTTTGAAGTGCAGATTTATGATAGGGCCATCTTTCCCTTGCTTCATTAAATCTTGAGGAATACAAAGAATAGGCAAAAGAATAGAAAACCACAATTGCTTCCACTCGTTAATGCCATGAGAATCAGCTCACCATCATAGATAAAGATTGTCAGTGTGTGACAATTCTTATGGACATTTGAGCTGAGACTCCTCACTGGAGTCAGTGCTTCTTCAAAGAGTGCCTATGCCTCTTCTGCTTGTTCTCACCATCTGTTTTAGTTATCTTCAAAATTATGTTGGATGATGATATGTCACTATAAGGAAAAATATTCTGTGCAACTTGTACTGTATACACTTAAAACCAAAACAGAGTGGATATTCTTGGCTGGGGGCAAAGGGGCAGGAGAGTTTATTAGTATTTTATATTGAAATACTGTTATAGAAAAATAATTATTATTTTGTTTTCTTTCTAGTGCAACTGTGGTTCAAAATCTAGAGAATTTTTGGGTTGGAATTCAAAGCAAAACTCTCACACCTATACATTCTGTGTCAGTTAATGCGACAGGAAAAAGTAAAAGGAAGGTATGTTTTGAGTCTGTTTGAATGATAGAAATTAATACAGTAATTAAAGTATCTTTGGCTTGATATAAGACATACATTTGTTGTCATTTATTCATTAACTAAGATGGCCAAAGTCATTAGATGTTTTCAATAATTATAATTTAACTGCCTAATCCACTTACTAAAATGATGAAGAAATAAAGTAAATATAATTTTTCTCCCACAGAAATGAGGACAGTAATAATCTAGTTATCAAAACAATCCATAACTTAAAGCAAAAAAAAAGCAAATTGTTTATAAGGAGAACTGTACTGTTCTTCTGATGAACAGTGCTGTTCTCAACTGCTGCCCTAACCCCTGGGAACTGTAACTGTGTAGCATATTCTTGAAACTAGTTGGTAAAATTTTTTCTGCCAAGAATTATGCTTATATGAAACATATTAAACATGATTGGCAGCTTAAGTAAAGAAATTCTCCTCAAATCTATTGTATTGGTCTGTAGCAGCACTGATTTATGTGAACTTGTGATCTAATCAAGAATGAGCACCTGTCTTTAATCTCCCACTTCACCAGCTGTATTTCCTCTTTCCTGTAATAAGCTGCCCTTTTTTTTCGCAGTAAATAATTTGGAAATGCTTCCTCTTTTTTTTTTTTTCCCCACAGCTTATGATAGAATTAGAATGTAACAAGGTAAGAGCAATTTTTCTTTGATTTCCCAGTTTTCAGTTACCTCACTTTTAGAATTCTTGTCCTACTGTTTCCCGCTTGTAGCATGAGGATTATATTATACCATTCAAATTACTGTCCTAGCAATATCACATTTATGCTTTCATTTTTCTATTCAGTTTTGAAGGTACTTTTATTTTGAATTAGTTAACATTAGTTCTCAGATGAGATTGTTAAAATGTGTAATGTATTGTCAGCAATGAAACACTTGATTTCTTTGCTGGGACCATCAATGTGAATTCAGTTGATTTCCTGTTTAAAGTAATATTTTTACACCAGTCATAAACAGTAACTGGAACCTGTACTTTCTTGCAGCGTGGAGGGACTTACTCAACAGGCCGATGCATCATGGTAAATATTCTTTCTCCAAAGATATTGACATGCTGTTAACTGCCCAAGATCTCAAGGCCTAGTCAAAAGTTGCTTCTAGAAATGTCTTTATACCCTTCATCACTCAATTTAATTTTTTGTTAGTTTATCTTTGTTGATTAAAAATCCAAAACTGTCTAAAGGGTTGTCACACTTGCTACCATTCCCTTCTGTAGATTCTCTCTAGCTAATCTGATGTACCTTTGTAATAGAAGTCTTCTTTTTTCTGTTTTCTCTTTTTATTCTTAGTGTTTTCTTGCTGTTCAAGGTCACTTATTTCAACAACTCTGACACCTTGCCTTTTGCAAATCATGATCTAGATATAAAATATAGCTATTTGATTTTTTTTCCTCTAAAAACTATCACTTGCAGCTCAGTGAAGAAGCCTCTTTTTCTTCTTTGCTTTTTTAACAGCAAATATGCTAGTTATTGCATAGTCATATCAGTAAAATCTTTCATCTACTTTTTAATGATTGTGATGGTGTAGGTCTCCTCCTCAGTGATGGTTATCAAGTGTATGAGGTCAGATAAAAAAGGATACAAGCAGCAGAATTATGTTATTTATAACAGCTGGATTGGCACAGTTTTGATTATTTGTCTTGAAAGATCTCTGAAATAATTTTAATAGTATCAGTTTGGTGGAATGAAGTAATAGAAAACTACTTTGTGCATTCTTTCTCTTCCCACCAAGTAGAACTTTCTTTCCTGAAAATCACTTATATAAAAGTAATTTTTCAGCAAAGTAATAAATACCAATTTGGTTTCTTTACAGGTTGGACCTTCCAGTTCCTCCCAGAACAGCTATTCAAGCAGTCAGGTATGAGCTCTAAATTCCAGCATTTGTATGTTTTCCTTCAGTAACCTTGAATGACTAAAATTCAGTAACTACAGAGTAGTGAGGTGATTTAGTACAGTACTGAAATATCTTCTCTGCTTGTTATCCCAGAAAGGCAGAGTTATTCATCCAGTAAACAGTATGTTTGTACCTGGGCTAAGTTCAACTACCTCCACTCTGCTGAACTCAACAGCTTGTTCCAATTTAATGTCTATATTGCTTTTAACACCAGAATATATATGCAGTTGAAAATTTGGGGATATCACTGTTTAGTTAGCCTTTTAAAACTTCTGGGGTACATATGTCTGCATTCTCACCACTTTCACTTCATTAATCACAGCAATGTATACTTGGTTTTTAGTTGATTATGTTCACTACCATTAATATGCCTATTTTCTCTTTAACTCTTAAATACTTTCTGGTATGTCTCCAGTTTCTTGAACTGAGCTTCTCAAGGATATATTTCTTCTTAATTACTAGTTATATTTATTGGTGAATTACCTGGTAATATTCAATTTATTCAATATTTACTACTTGTAACTGGAATTACCAGATACTAAGAAATACAAATTATTTTGGTATATATGCTAAAAACTAGTTTTCTTCCCTTTTTTTTTTCATATATATTACATAGTCTTTTCTAAGAGTTGAGTTTCTCATCTTGTCATATAGCTACTTAAAGTTATTAATTTTTTTATAAAATATGATCAATTCAATAAAATTTTGAAAGGTTTCATGACCAGTAACAAATTTTATGAACGTTATATGAAATAAAGATCATTATTAATGTGTCATACTAAATTAGAGTTATTACAGGCCATGACAGTGAACTGGTAACCTCTTTACTTGCTTATCCTTTGCTTGCACATATATATTGCCAGCTGCACAGTTGTTCATGCCATAAACAGCATGGCATTTTTTTTTTCTGTCTTCCTCATTCAAGCTTTTTATATGGAGATAATTGAATTCTGTTTTTATTTCAGGGTGGAGTAGTCTACACAATAAGCAAGAGTGGCTGTGTCCCTGTAAGCACTATTTTTACATTTTCTTTTTTGTCCCCAGCATAACTCTATTTATAGTAACTCCTAGCCTTCAGTGGCATTATTTAATAAATGTTGATGTGGGCGTCTCTGTTCCAAATAGAAAATAATGATGAGAAATAACTGGTTTATTTTTTGTCTTAGGGAGGTGCTGCTGGTGCATATGGCCAACAAGCCTGCAGAGATGTAAGCTGGTTATAGGTGTTTTTCCTGATTGTCTCCTACTATGCTTCTTAACTCATCTCCTTACTGCAAATTGCACTTGATTCTCTTCTGTAGAGCTATTGAAGTCTTCCTAAATATATTCAGGAAAATAGTGTTGGCTTAAGGTATTGTTCTGAGATTAAAACCCAAAATTAAAAGATGCTACCTTGTCAGTTCCTCAAAGCCTAATCATTTCTATTTAAGGGTGTATATGTACACATAGGTATACATAATATCACCTATTATAAACTCTTAATTTGTTACCCTACTAAAATGTCAGAATTCTCACTGTGTAATGTTTTTTATCAGTTAAAATAATTGTCTTTGGATTTTGCTTATTGAGCAATATTATTTGGGAATTTTTAAAACATTTGCATATTAAGTCTTTGATTAGTAGACAAATTTTTATTGTCAATCTCATTTATTTCATTTTTAATTGAAAATAGGTTAATAATTAGCAAATTACTGTATAAATAAATATTTGACTTTTGGTTTTATTTCAGAGTGCATCCTTATCCGGCAGTGGTCTTACTTATGGCCAGGTAACTGTGTTTTCCGACATGTTTTTAGCTCCCTAAGGTATTCAAAAGCTAAGCCTTTGTGCCCAGATTTACCAAACAATAATTAAATTTGTGGAAGGGGATAAAGGCAAACTCTCTTCAAATGTTTTAGTAGTGATCATATCTGGAAATAGCTTCAGCAGATGGGTTGAATATTTGGTGTATGTTGCTATATCTATTTTTTTTAAAGTTACTTCTCTTTTTGCCATACATTTAACTAAGCAACAAATGGATTCTGTATTTTTTACAGTCTGTCCCTTCAAGCAGTTCAGATTCCAGTAAGAAGGTAAGCACTCCTTTTCAAAGGGAAAAGAATTCTTACAGTTATAACTTGGCCTGACTCCTGTTATTTCAGTCAAGACTTCTCAAGGTTTTAAGCCAGATTGATTCATATGATTTGATTTGGTTCTTAGAGGTGGGCAGAGCTTCTAATGAGAAAATATTAACACCTAAGCAGAAGATACAGTTACTGCATTTGGCTTAATATTTTTTTTTAATTAACTCAATATCAAGGGGTTTTTTTAGCATAACACTGAATAAAGACAGAATAAATTGATCTTCTAGTTTGGGGTGGGTAGTTGAAGATCAAAAAGGGCACACAGTACAGGCCAGGGGATATGGTACAAGACGTGAAATCCTGCTTCTGCCTCTACAGCTGAGGCATTGTGTGGTTTGGGGCAAATCTTTTATCTTCTTATACTCTTGTGTAAACCATCTGTATATATATATTTATGTGTGTGTGTGTATATATATAATTCTTTTCTTGGTAATGTGAATGAATTTTTTTAATGAAAATACCATTTTATACAAGGGATCTTCCATAGCATTATTATCAGAGTTTGTAAATGTATAGATTTAAGTATTCTTCACTTTTCTTACATATTTAACAATTTAAATAATCTCTGTGGTGAGTAAAAAGATTTTTCTGGTTTCTCTATAGGTCGTGGTCGTTGCCAACAGCAACCCTTTTCCACCTGTGGTAAGCAGTTTTTTCTCTACAATACACATTTTTTCTACAAATAATTTTGACTCAAAAAGGCTTTCGAATATCTACATTTTTAATTTTTCAGAAATATTCCTGGAGACAATTCTTTGGCAGGCAGGATTTACCCTATGTGTATAGTTATCTCCAGGGAAGGCCTGTTGTAAGATAGGTACAAATCTCATGGTTCTGTGGTTGCTGTTAGTTCTTGCAGAGATAATGGATTAGCTGTAGACACCAGGTCTCTCAAAGTATGCAAACTCTATGTTCCTGAATAGTTTTGATTTTCTGTTTCTACTGCAATTTTCTTTTGTAAATTCACTTCGATTCTCATTTTTAAATGATTACATTCTACTCTGCTTACTTGGAACTAAAAGTAAGTTTAGCCTTCAGGTGCTTAAAGTGAGTTTTTATAATGTAATATTTTATAGATGTTTAATTTTTAATAGAACATGTTGTTCTAACATGAGTAAAGGTTAAGATGCATTTGCTCTATGCCATCCTTTTTATATCATTCTTTCACATTCCATTGTGTATTGCATCTGAAATATAAGGGCCCTTTTTCCCTTTCTCTGCTGCAATATTCTGTTTGGGCAAGCCCTTGTACAAAATAATTAAATATATTTCTGTTTCATTTGCAGCGTCACACCTTCCCTCAGGTACGCTTACTTTTTTCTTGTGATTCCTATAGTATCATTATAGTTCTTATGGGATCAAACCACTTGTCTCAGGATGGTGTGTGCCACTCTTCTACATTTGTCCCTCATGCCCCAGAATTCAGCAAACAAATGACTGGAAGAGGAAATGGATTTGTGTGTGTTGATGTATGTCCAGTGGCAGTGAGACAGGTTGGAGGGATGATGATGTCTTAGCTTCCCTCCCCACATTTGGAAAAGCCAAGCTGACTGGTACTGCAGAAAGGTGGTGCACATAACCTGTGCTCTGCTGCTCTCCACAGAAGATTTAAGAGTAGAAAATTACTTAGTCTGCCTCCCCAGACTTTCAGAGTTGAGAATAAACTAGTTGAATGCTGGGTGTTAAGAACTGATACACAATACATAACACATACGACCTTTCCCTTTATTCTCATAAACTAAATTGTTCAACTTAGTATTTTCTGTTTAAGTGCATTACTTTTAAACAAGACAATTAAATTATGTTTCTTTGTTTCTGGAATTTTTTTTCAGAGTTTGGGAAGCTCTGCTACAAGAATCATAGTACAGGTAGACATTTTTTCTCCATTATACTTGAGTTTTAAATGAAGCTTTGTCTTGGTAAACTAAGTAATAATTCCTCTCTTAGGGAACAAATATATGTGGATAGCTTAGAGATATCTTAGATGTCCACAAACTACAGTGGTGGAGTTGGGCACTTCTGTAATTACAGCAAAGGGGATATCTTAGCTGGTTGCTGATTAAAGACCATTGCAGCTGTTTTTGACACTTAAAAAATCTGAAAACCTCTGTATGCAAATTCCATAGTGCTTTCAAAATTGCAGAAGTTGACTATCTTGGTCTGCTCAGGAAGGAGGATGGAATTCTAGAACTAAAGCTTGAATGTTACTCAATATCAAATTAAATATAAATTGCAACCTGCACAGTTCATTTTCATTTAAAGTGTCTGTTTTTTTAATGGAAACACCCAGTTCCAGAATTACATTTTTAAAATCCTACAGTTTATGCTTAGGTGAACTGTATTTGTAGTGTTGCTTCTTGATAACCAGGCACTTGGAAAGTTGATTACACTCCAATCTCATTAAGAGCATGCTCATAAAGTATTATGAATATCATTCAGGCATATTTTTCTGGGTTGTTTGCAATTTAGCAACTTTAGCATGCATCCCACTCTTTGTGGCTAGCCAGTCCATTAGATGCTAGTCCATTAGACTACAACAACAAATTCTCACTTTCATCAAAAGATCAGTAGCACGTTACCCCAGCTGAAATTAGTCTTTTGGAAATCATCACTTTCAAAATACATAGCATTATTTTCTTCCCTGGCTAGTGATGAATGCTGGCAAAGAAAGGAATCAGATTTCCTCGTCATTTAATTTCTGACTTTAAATGTACAGTGTTTTGGTTGCGCAGGTTAACTGTTTTCATTGTGTAGATATAAAAATCATTTTATTCTTCTCTTAATCCACATACTTTGTGGGAATCAAAATATTTTCTGCAGTGACTTTTCCTTAGATTAAATTGTAACTGTAGCTTTTTCAATTTTTGTTTTGTCAAAGACTTTGTCAACAGTTTGTTGTGCTTATTCATGAAAAAAAATCGGTCATAATATGAACACAAAGTTTAAAGGCAATGAGTTTAAAGGCAATATGTGTCATACATTTGAAGAATTATTTTAACTCACTTCAAATACCACAATATTACACCAAGATGTATTATACAATTAATTTTCATTAAGAAAATTATAACAAGATATATATATACTTTTAACACTTTATTTCTGTAGCATCTTTATATACATCTTATAGCACATGGAGATGGCATAAAGTAAGAAAAGGTGTAATGAACTCTTTGTGGCTTTCAAACTGCCTAGTAGAGAGAGGGACAGAGCTGCTCCTTGAAATGGCTTAGTGCATAAGCAATTTCTCTTAAGTAACCTGTTGTTGTTGTTCCTGTGTAGAGTGGACAAAAACAGCAAACCAGCAGCAGTACTTATGTTCAGGTAAGTGAACTTAAAAAGTATTATAAATATTCCTGTAGACTTCACTAAAACAGGGCCATCACAACTTAGAAATCATTTTCTGCACTTAAAAATGGATTTCATAGGTGCAGGTATTTCTATTTCCCTGGCTTTTGTTCATAAAAATACCATCTGATGTTGGTGTTCAACTGTTTTTGTTTGTGATGCTCACAAAAGTATTTCTGTGTGTGATGGGTTGACATGAAATGAGTGTATTCCACTCAGAGCATAAAGGTCATGGCCCTGAGAGGAAGTGATTCTAGGCTCACACTGCACCATCAGCCCCAGACTGATAGATTCAGATCCCTTGCATGTTAGACCTTGAATTCCAAAAGTTGTAAAGGGTAGTTGATTAGCCATATCAAGAATGATGAAAAATCATAACTGTGGAACTATGTGCAATGTCTTCCAGGATTGCTTAAAGCTACTTGTGTGAAAAACTGTCTGAATTTAAAAAATACTCAAATAATGGCGTCATAGATTATTGCAAACTAAAACTTGAGAATATTCATAGTATGAACTCAAGTATGAAGTATGAAGCCAGTCTAAGTGTTTCTCCTCTTGGGGGTTGGGGTTAGGAAGGATGCAAAAGTCTGTCAATATTCTCTATAGCACTACATGCAACCAGAAAAATGTTTCAAAAGGGTAGGTATGACTTTTAGGGATCAAGGCCACAGGAAGCCCACTACTCTATATCACAAATATTCAATATGCACAAGGTTGGCATTCGTGCCTTCTGATGAGAATAGGACAACGTATTGCAGAGATGTTAGCATACTGCTCTGTCTACTTTGTGCTTTTAGAGAATCCCACATGCAGCTGTTACTTCCATAAACATCATGCTCTTTTAAAAAGCCTCCTTGTCAAGGTGGTAATTATTTTCTCTTTATTTAAAGGGTTCCCAAGGCAGCCAGTCCTATGGTCAGGTGAGACTTTTTGCTGAAATGTATTCAGCTTTTCTGCAGGAGCTTGTAAATGGACTTCAGGGCATGGACCATTTTTTACCTTCTTGATGTTTCCTAGTAGTCCTTGATTTTGGTTTGTACCACTGAAAAACCATGTGAGGGAAGAAAAGAACATAGTGCAGAGGAACTTTAGGTGGAAATGGACTTTTCTGCTGCAGCTGTGCTAAGATGGTACAGCTTTGTTTACAAATGACTTCTTGCCTTTCTTACAGGGCTACAGACCTCAGAGTGGCAGTTCCTACAGCCAGGTACACATCAGTAATTTACCATTTGAGAATATTTTAGCTGTGTTTTAGTCATATAGCATTTGAGAAATGGAGCACTGTGGCACTGTAGAGGCACTGAGCAATCCCTCAGATTTTGAACTTTAATGGACATTTTCTCTGAAACTGTCTATTCTCACATTCAACATTTATGCACGTGCTACTTATTGATCTGGAATGCCAGTGTGTGAAATCATCACACGCAGCATCCTCATGAGTGCCAGGAGATGTCTGGCTCTTCAGACTGCCCTGTGTGGCTTTAGGATGTAGGTGCTTGCTGTTGCTAATGCAGGCTGGCTCCCTTACTGAAAGGGAAGTAACCAAATGGTGTCCTTGTCTTAGGGTGGACCAAGTTTTTCGGGCAGCAGCAGTTCCTATGGCCAGGTAAGCAAACTGGCTGTTCTGCAGAAAGTTCTTCACTGACCTTTCTGTAGCTGACAAGACTGGCACACTTTGGAAGTGAAATGTTTCCCTTGGCATTCTGTGTCTCAATTTGGGCCATGGCTTCTGCTAAGAATAGGAAACTGTGCTGCACAGAGGCACAGCTGTTAGCATTCTGCTCTGTGTCCTTTGGCACAGGAAGAATGTTTCAGGGAATCCCACATGCAGCTGTTAGTTCCATAAACATCATGCTCTGTAAAGAAGCCTCCTTGTCAAGGTGGTAATTATTTTCTCTTTATTTAAAGGGTTCCCAAGGCAGCCAGTCCTATGGCCAGGTGAGACTTCATTGCTGAAATGTGTTGAGCCTTTCTGTTGGAGCCTGTCTTGTAAATGGGCTTTGGGGCATGGGTGGGCTTTTTTTCCTTCTTGGTGCTTCTCAGTGGTCCTTGATTTGGTTTGTACCACTAAAATATCATGAGGGGAAAAAATAACATAGTAGAGAGGAATCCTTAATGGAAATGGGCTTTTCTCTCTGGCATTCTGTGATTCTGTTTCAGCTGTGCTAGGACTGCACTTACACAGCTCTGTTTACAAGTGACTCCTTGCCTTTCTTACAGGGCTACCAGCCTCAAGGTGGCAGCTCCTATGGACAGGTAAATGTTGGTTGGAATAGAACTTTTGAGAAAGTGTAGGTCATTGTCCTGAAAAGTTAGCAGATTTTAAAATATTTTTTTTCAATTCACATTGAATTCTTAACCAATATATCTCTGACTCCATTTCAAATGTTTTGTTGTGAACATGACCATTGTGTTTTTCGTGGATGGATACAGGAATCCTAGATTTCTGCTGCTGTCTTACCTTTTCCATGGGTTTGGAACTTTATAAATTTATGGTAGAAATAGTGTATTTGATGCTGTTCCCATTCCAGTTGATGGTATAATACAAATTTATAGTCAGTTCTTGCTGCCTCCTTTGCTCTCAGCAGAGAAGTAGTGTTGAGGAATAAAGAACATTGGGTCAGGTTCTCAGCTGAATGAAGATTTGGTGTTGCAGCCTGCAACTCATGAATTTTTACCTCCCTTCACAGTTTTTATGTAAATTAAAGCAGCCCTAACATAGCTATGAATTTTGTCAGGATCTCTGTGTCAGATAGCAAAGATCAAATACTTTTTGGTAATCCCTGTCTTCATAAGTCTCCCAGGCAGCTGTGGCACAGGTCTGCATGTACATGAAACAACTGCACTTTTTTGAGATTATATTGAAAGCAGATTGCAACAGCAAATTATAACCACAGTAACTTTATATTACTGAGAAATTTTTTTAAGTACAGTCATCCTTGGCTAATTCATTTGACCTGCTTTTTTTTGGCCAACTTTGAGTTGCATTGTTTTCTTCCTGTTTTATGAACCTATATTTTTTCTAAGATTCTTTCCTAATTTTTAAAAATTATTTTTCACCCTAATTTTCCCTCAGAGGAAGGGAATTATGCAACTGGGGCCAATGGAAAATAAAAATATATGAAATCAATATTCACCTAGTATTCAGCATTAGCTATCTAAGCCCAGTGTCTGAAAAATAAAGGAAAAATAAACATAGTAAGAAATGTTGTGTCCCCTCCTGGAAAACCCTCATAGGATTAGAGTACTGTCTGAGACAGATGTAAAACTACTCTATGATTGTCGTTCAGTAAACAGTGTGATCACATATTCCTCCAGAATAAGAAATATCAAAATAACTCCAGTTAAGCTGTAGAGTCCGTACATTCTCTGTCTTATTCTGCTTTCTTACTCCACAAAGAGACGTTAGAAAGTCATCTGCTTCACAAATACAGTAATTATGTATCAATAATTAATTTCATACAGGGCTACAGACCTCAAGGTGGCAGTTCCTACAGCCAGGTAAGCATCAGTCAGTCATCAGTCAGAATATAGCATTTCAGAAATGGCACTGTAGAGGCACTGAGCAATCCCTCAGATTTTGAACTTTAATGGACATTTTCTCTGAAACTGTCTGTTCTCACACTCAACATTTATGCACGTGCTACTTATTGATCTGGAATGCCAGTGTGTGAAATCATCACACGCAGCATCCTCATGAGTGCCAGGAGATGTCTGGCTCTTCAGACTGCCCTGTGTGGCTTTAGGATGTAGGTGCTTGCTGTTGCTAATGCAGGCTGGCTCCCTTACTGAAAGGGAAGTAACCAAAGGGTGTCCTTGTCTTAGGGTGGACCAAGTTTTTCGGGCAGCAGCAGTTCCTATGGCCAGGTAAGCAAACTGGCTGTTCTGCAGAAAGTTCTTCACTGACCTTTCTGTGGCTGACAAGACTGGCACACTTTGGAAGTGAAATGTTTCCCTTGGCATTCTGTGTCTCAATTTGGGCCATGGCTTCTGCTAAGAATAGGAAACTGTGCTGCACAGAGGCACAGCTGTTAGCATTCTGCTCTGTGTCCTTTGGCACAGGAAGAATGTTTCAGGGAATCCCACATGCAGCTGTTAGTTCCATAAACATCATGCTCTGTAAAGAAGCCTCCTTGTCAAGGTGGTAATTATTTTCTCTTTATTTAAAGGGTTCCCAAGGCAGCCAGTCCTATGGCCAGGTGAGACTTCATTGCTGAAATGTGTTGAGCCTTTCTGTTGGAGCCTGTCTTGTAAATGGGCTTTGGGGCATGGGTGGGCTTTTTTTCCTTCTTGGTGCTTCTCAGTGGTCCTTGATTTGGTTTGTACCACTAAAATATCATGAGGGAAAAAACAACATAGTAGAGAGGAACCCTTAATGGAAATGGGCTTTTCTCTCTGGCATTCTGTGATTCTGTTTCAGCTGTGCTAGGACTGCACTTACACAGCTGTTTACAAGTGACTCCTTGCCTTTCTTACAGGGCTACCAGCCTCAAGGTGGCAGCTCCTATGGACAGGTAAGCATCAGTCAGTCACTGGTCATTATACAGCATGTATGTGATGATGCCATATATGTATTTAGAATTCTGTCGTTTTTTACTTGAAATAACATAATAAGTACTCTTTAGAATTAAGTCTCATGAATTTTTTTCATCTGGTTCTGGCAACAATAAGCTCACTGAAGCAGCACTTTCCCCTGTAGAAAGAAGTGCATGCAGGTTTCAGCTTTCTGATGCACTACAGTATTCAACATACTCAGTACTTTACCAGATAATTCATGGTAGGATATAGTTGGTCTTCTACCTTGGAAGCAGCCTGGCAGTTAAAGCCCTTGAAAATTTATATCTGTGAAATGAAGAATAGGAATATTTGGATCATGAGCTGTTCTTTTTCTTTTCCAAGCAGGGTGGATCTGCTTCTTATGGTGGCAGCAGTGGTTGTGGACAAGTAAGAATTTTTTCTCCAAACTATTTGAAAACTAGATTCAGCTTTCTTTGCAATAGTAGCATGTTTTTAATAATTTATAATGTTTGTTAGTTTGAAATCTTTTGCTTTCATTGTTACATGGACTTATCTAGCACAGAGGTCAAGAAAGGCTGATATTGTTGGCCCTTGTAACCAATATGAAGTGGCTGTTCCCATTTAGAATTACATGGAAGACAAGTGATTAATCTGTCTAGTCAATAAGTATATAAAATCTTTGCTTGGGAATTTTTGGATGTTACTCCATTTATTTTCTATAGAAAATGATAGTAATAGAGAGTGGCTCAAATGGAATAAAAATTAAATTAGTAGTTTTCATCCTGGTTCCATTTCAGCTTGTGTATGTCTACAATGGTGTAAAGACAATATCTTTGATGATGAGATCCCAGGTGAAAGGATCATGGATGAGGCCAATAGTAAACCTATGTTTAAATAAATATATTGAGGAAAGCAACCAGAATGAAAGATAAGTATAAATACAGACATTTTTAGCAGTACTTAGCAGAAATATTAGGATTGATATAAGTTAGGAAGAATGAAAATGCATGTGAAAGCATCATAAGGAGCATTACAACAAGGACACAGTTACCAGCAATGACACTGATACACACTGAAGAATGGATTATTTCCACTAAGCTGTGTCACGGGTTGACTTCTCAAGAGAAGACCTGTGCTGTAATAATGGGAGGGTGACAACCAAGGCAGAACTCTTTCTGTGTACTGTTCCTCAGCCTGTTATCACAAGATATACCCAAAACAGGTAAATGAATGGCTCTGAGCAGAAGCCTTGCCTAAAATGCATGGTGGGTGAATCTAGCAAGAGATTGATGGTCACATTTAGATGGATGGTTACCCAACAGTAACAGTTGCTTCCAAAAAATCCCACCAACAGTTCATCTTTGCCCATCAACAGGAACTAGGATGGTACAGAGAGACATCAATTACCAACCTACCTCTTTCATTGTGGCTCACAAGTAGTCCTTTGATCATCTATGTGCATGTGTCTTGATGCTTGTATGGGAGTATGAGAGTGGCAGAGGGTAAAGCCACACACTTAAAGGGTTAAATAAAATTTAACTCACCCTCTGTAAAGTTATATGTTGAGTTTTTTCACATTAATTCACACATAAGAAATTTTAAGGAAACTACTTCGCAAGAAAAATGGCATTTACTTTTTTGTTTGTTTGGTTTTTGACAGGGTGTTTCATATGATAGCAATCCCTGCCACCAGGTAAATGGTCTTTCTCCTCTTATTTTAAGATGCATCCACGATTAGTTTTGAAACTAACTCAATTAGTCCCAAATTCAGATTCATATTGCAGAAATCCATGTAATCTTACAAATTTTGAGATTAGAACTGACTATCTTCCTATACAGAGAAGTATCACAGGGGCTTTGGAGTCTTTCTTGCCCCTTTTTTTCCTAGTGTTATGTCTGTGAAACATCTAAATCATTAGGACATTAAGGCCAGATTCTGGAAAGAAGAAGTCTGCTGCACAGTTCCTTAACTGGCATGACTTAAATCAGGGCTGGAACTTGCCAGCCTCTCTTTTCCTATCAAAAGCCAGAAAATATTTTAGGACTGCCAGTTGAGGTTCCTGAAACAAACTGGTTTAACAATTCACTGAGTTCTTGCAGTGAATTATAGACAGCTACATGTGTATTTGTTACAAATTCAAGTGTTGGAGCTCTACAGACCACTATTTTAAAAGATGTCAGCTATGTTTAAAGAAGTCATCCTTGTGATGTTAAAAATCAGGAAGAAAGCAGCAACAGATGATTTCCTTTTTGTTCACAACATTTCTTTTGATTCTTACTGAGTTTTCACAAGAAACAGAAAAATTGGATAGATTCATTGTTTCAATAAATACTGTGTTTTAGCAATATAAATATATACTATATTTACAAATGTGCAAACAACTTAGATGTTGCTTCAATATATAGTTATTATGTAGTACAGTATATACAATGCACTGTATGTAACTTGGAACTTGATAGAATTACATATTAAATAGGTATATATTTTATAATAGTTTTTAATATTTTTAAGAGGACCTATTTCTTTTTAAGAAAAAAGAAAATGCTTTAATTTTGTTCTAAAATCTTCTAGAACATTGAAAGATAATACTTCTCCTTTCATTTTTGACTGTTTTGAATGAAGCTTCAGTCCCATTTTAGCGAATGGAAAATTTCCCACTCACTTCAATAGTTCAGGATTTCACTGTTCTTATGATGCACTTTTGACTTTAATACTTCTACAAACATTTCTTCTAATTTCACTGGAGGGAGTTACATTCCTCTTCTAAAGAGGGCACATTGAAAAATACTGAGTGCTTTATTTAAAACCTTCTCCTTGAGGCCACTGTATCTCACAGGTCACAGCTTTCTAAGTAATAATGCTACCAGGGGAATCTGTATAAATTAATTCAATTTATATAAATTACGTTTTCTACAGGGGAAAAAAAGATACATTCTCTAGAGAGTGTTCTAAGTGGAACTCATCTGTGCAGTAGACATTACTTAAAGTTAAATGTTTGAGGTTTCTTGATTTATGTCTCATCTAGTATTTACCATTGCATTACTGGCAATGTGTGCTCATTATGTTAGAAATTATATCCATATTGCATAACTTCCTCTGCTTCTTACTCTTCCTAAGCAAGTATCATAGTTTTCATCAAAAATATTCTGTGGCCAAACAGTGAGTGTCTAAAGCATTTTTTGTCTGATTTACAGGGTGGATCACAGGGTGGTCAGGTAGGTAACTATTATCCATTGATAAAAACTTTTAAAGCAATTCTAATCCACAGTGCAGTTTTCTTGCTCATGGGGATATAGACTCTTGCAGAGTCTCTCCGTGTCCAGTTTGTAACTCATTCTCTTCAGGCCCACTTTTTATCAGCCCTGAAATTCCACTTACATAAAAGTGGAAGTTAATAGAACTTCCATAGAACTCAGCAACATAGGATAGCTGTATGCACTCAGATAAAATTCAGCTCTCCAGCATTATAACTGTTGCTGTTTTGTTTTCACAGGGTGGTTCATACTCCTCCCAAAACTATGGTGGTAGCCAAGTAAGTATTGCCTCCCACTGAGGTTTTTTGATGGTTTTAACTTCTGTGATGGCTGATCAATATCTGATCTGCACTATGGTAATGTAAATTCTAATTATTTTGTTGTTGTTTTTTCTTAGCAGAGTGGATCATCATCCTCCCAAAGTTACAGTGACAATCAGGTTGGTAGACCTTGATTTTGTCCTGGTAAGAACTTTTATAATATTTGATAATGTATCCAGATATCTTGAAAATTGTATTTTTTCAAAGGAATCCTAGTCAATTGTTTATTCCAGCTTTATAGTTTCTGAGCCAAATCACAATTTCTTCTGAAGTAGAGTTTGTATTTGTTTGTTTTATAGGATGGATCCTACTCACAAAACTATGGTGGTGGCCAAGTAAGTAATACTCTATTTCACTACTTGTACCTCAGTTCATATAAACTTTAGCCTCTGCTCAAAATCAGGTTTTCTATATCCTAATTTTCTCCAATTTTCATTGCATTTTTTGTTTGTTTTAAAGGGTGGATCATCTTCAGATACCTATTATGAGAATCAGGTAAGTAGTTCTTTCTTTCTCCTGGTTACATATTATTCGTAGTTCCTGCATCATTTTTCTCAAGGATGTAATAAAACATAATTGTGTCTGTGCTTTTCTTGGCTTGGATTTGTTTTGTTGTTTTTTATTTCTTTACTGAAGATTGGAACATTCCCTGTCAGTCACTATTGCAGCTATTATTTGGCTCCTTTTTGCCTTATAAAGATCACATTTAATTAAACTCAGCTTCTCCTTTGCATGAGCATCTCTTCTGTCTTGTAGAGGACAACATGAACGTGTATGTTTAGCAATTCATACTTTTGAGGAAATAACTGGTATCTGATGTCCTTCTAGGACTCACAAGACTTCTCAGATGATAGTAATCCCAATGCTTGTGATGATGTGAGTATGCTGTCTCTAATATATTTTCATCTCAATATTTTTCACGTAGATGAGAAAATGTTGCTCTACTAGATGCAGTCTTTGGAGCAGAATGATCCAGAAAGAATGCTGAGTTTCCACACTTATAGCTGTTTGAGCAACTGCCTCTTCTCTTGCTGCAAATTGTCATACATATGTTAATGGATACACTTAGTGCTTTTAAATGCATTTAACATGATGAAATGAAATATGAATAAAAATACTTCAATGCCTTTCCTGTAGCTGAAGATTTTCCCCAAAGTCTAAGGGTAAATTTTACACTAATTAAAGAAAAAAAACCAAACCTGAAAGAAAATCTTTAGGTACATACAATGAATGCAGGAAGTGACAGATATTACACTGCTTTTCATGTTACATTTCTACCAATCTAAGGTTGTTATTAGAATGTTTTTCAGACTAGAACGGTAGAATTTCAAACTAATTTAGACAAGGCTGTGGAGAACGGCAGCAATAAGTGATTTTTGTTATGTCTGTATGCAGTATCAGAAACAATTTTCTGTAAGCTTACTTTATTTAAATAATTCTCAAAAAATGAAATAATGTATTCTTTTCCAGAATGACACTACCTACAGTGCTAATAATCAGGTAAGTACTTTGTTTGTTCTGTATTATTCTAATGATTAAAGACAGTGTTAGTAACTGAACACTTCTATATTAGACCTGTTGACCTTTACTATATGATTGCTTTATAATACCCTTCAAAAAGTTAATCATTTCTCTGTACTCAAGGCTGCTGCACAATTATTAAAATGGCACAATACTTCTAAGAATATATACTAATATATTCGATTCATAATATATCCACTTTAATTGGACAGTTATTTGGGAATTAATCACCCGTGTACATGAGGCATGTAGCCATCTCAAGCTTTGCTCACTCGTTCAGATTTAAAGCCACTTACATGCTGCTGTTTTAAAGCAACATTTGTTCCCAGTATTACCCAGTATTATTATCTGTGTCAAGACTTTCCATCTGTCCTACAAGCAGAAACAGTGAATTGACATGGGTAGATTGTCACCAAGCAAATACACTGTTGTGTAAATAAATTACATTTTCTCCTACTTGTTTCTGTTCATAGAGAAGCTTTCCCATCTGTCACAACCTCATTTTGTTTTACTGCCATCTAGAGTAACCTTCTGTCATCAGCTACTTGCCTTTTCAGTTCTCAGACATTCCTGTTTTCCCTGTTTTTCCTCTGTAGTACTTAAGTACTGCACCAAATGTATTCTAGAAAGTACAGAGGCCTTCTGAAAACATCTTCTGTTTTGGCTTGTATTTACCTTGAATGCACTGCACTATGTTCAATTCTAAATGTTCTGAAAAAAACCATCCTTCATCAGCAAGCCCTGTTTAGGAGCGTCGTCACTTCCTCCTTTGCTCATGAAAGATGTTAGTATTCCCTTGGTTATCTCTCTATCCAGTCCGTATTGCTGGACTGCATTGTAAAAGAGTTTGCTTCTAAACTTTCTCACAAAGAAGGATGGGGAATGCTAAAAGAACCCCAACAAAACAACAAGAGAGAATCCTTTTACAGATTGTTCTCTAAACTACAGTGGTTCAGCTGAGGGAGACTCCCCTAAGCAGGAACTTCTGTTGAAAGGGATAAAGTGAAAACAGACAAAGAATATGCTTTTTAAGGCTCTTACTGCTAATACAATGAAATATCTGGACATTTTCCTTTTCCAAACATCACCTTGACAAGTAGTAGATTTTTGTTAAAGTATTTCATGTAGATGACTACACCCATAAAGTAATAGCAGGCTTGTGGCTTCTTTACAGCGTTCTGGTTGTGCAAAGAAGAAAGTTCTTGTTGCCCGAGTAAGTATCACTTTTTTTCTTGTAGGATTGTAGGATTTTGGTCCAACCTATACCTAATCTGTCTTAATTATACCTAATTTTTCCCTAATTAAGTTTTCACTAGTTGATATTCTCCTAAATAAGGGGAAAGTAAAATAAAATTACTTGGGTATTTGCTCTTTGGATGAATTTCTTTAAAGAAAATATATATATAAAAAAAAGACATGAAAATCATGCTTTGAAGTATAGGGCAGCTCAAATTCTTGTTCTTCATTAAGCACATACAGAGTTGGTCCAAGCTAAAGTTAAAATTAAATGAGTATCATACAAACAAAGGACAGCTAACATTTTAGTTGAAGAAAGATGGAATAATAATGTTTGCTAATTTATTGTGCTCAGCAGCTGTGTAGGAGATACAGATATGTGTATTGTATAGTTGCAAGTCAGACTCAGAAGTAGCCTATAAAAATTATGTGCAAATAGCCTTTTATTTTATAATAATGCATTCCTACTCAATGTACACAATAATGGGTCTGCACCTGTTATAAACAAATAATATGGAATGAAAAAAAGATGTATCACTGATCATAGAGTTTTCATCTCCTAATAGTAAAAGTTACTGTTTTTTACAGGACACATCACATGTTTTAAGCAGAAGAGCCTATGATGTACAGGTAAACCATTCTTGTCACTTCTTTTGAACCACTGCTGGTAGTGGTAACCTTGTAGCTCCTTGTGTATTACCTACAAAAAAGAAGAAGGATCTAGTGTCTACAAAAGAGAATTAATTCTGTTTAGGGTTAGGTCGTTCTTTCCTAATAGAACTATGTGTTTTATTTTATTACCCTTACAAATAAATGTGTCATTTTTTTGTTTCTTCACAGAATGCATCTTCTCCTTCAAATAGCAGCCACTCTGACATCCAGGTAATAACATAGTGTCAACTGAATGATATCAAGGAGCTTTCTGACAAATTACACTTCAATTTGAAAATTAGGTTCCAGTAATTTTTCTGTGCTGCAGGATACCATTTTGATTTGACAACATTTTCCCTATAAAGTTATAATTTTGCACAGTTGTAAATAGTGATATTGGGCCCAGAATACACAGTTTCTTCTGTTCCTTCACCCCACCGAGCAGGTAAGAATTGCAGGTGTTTCTTTATGTAACATTTTGTAAAATTCATTTGAAAAATACAAACTATATCGTTTCAGATTCTTTTTTTAGAAACATTCATGCTCTAGTGATGGTAATGGCCATATATATAATTGTTTTATTTAGCATTTGGTAAGAAGGCACATGTTAGGGATTACGTATTTCTGTTACAAAAGTACATCCAGCTTTCATATTCTGTAGGATTATGTACTGCTGCAGCAGTGTATATATTAGAGAATTATGGGAAATTTAACTGATCCAGAGTGGGACCTTGTTCTGGTTTTTTAGTATCTTCTCTTGTATTGGTACCTATCAGCTTCCCAGGGATCTGAAATCGTGGTACACCAAGCATTATGTAGATTTAACATTAGCAAAGTCCTCTGTCTCAGAGAGTTTGACATTTAGTTCAAGGGTACAGACAGATCTCTGAGCTCTGGAAGGTAACTGTTTTCTTAATTAGTTTTCCTAATGCCCATTCCCTGTGATTTGTAGCAAGTAATTTAATTATGTTTCCTCCTAATATATGTTTTCACAGGAATTCAACAGGTTATGCTTGTTGGTGCAGGGAAGTAATAGAGTTTGTGTAAGAGTTTCTCACTACATAGTTTTATACTTTAGATTCTAATAAAATGCTTTAATAAAATAGAATTTTTTTCTTCACAGGGTGGATCATTTATTGCAACCAGTGGATCAAGTAATCAGGTCAGGATTTCTTTTATTTTTAAATCATTTTGTTCAGATATCTTCCTGGTAATTAAACTAATTAAATTCAGGAGTCAGAGTTTAAGTAGTTTTATGTAGAAGATTGGTGACGTTATCCATTAATTTGTAAACGAAGTCACCCTATTCACATTAAATTTTTCAGAAATGGCTCTCTGAAGTCACTTTTTAGCACTGTTTCAACATAACGTGTTTTATTGGTGATAGCACAATGGTGATACTCCTGACTACCCTGATTCTTCCCTCTTGCTGAGGCATCTGTCATTGAGACAATCACTTAGAGATGCACTATCAGCCTGACTTCCAAAGCAAACATTAACATACACATCTGTCCTTTCCCCTCATTTGTTCTAGGTACAGGAAAGGTCACACCTACTCTGCAGTCCCACAGGCTTTCTTCCCCTACGTAGTTTTGCATATGAAATAAGATTTTATTTTAGATTTCCACAAAGCAATATTTGTTTCCTTTTTTTTTTTTAATTTGTAGGGTGGTTGCATTTGTCCTGATGGAAGCAGTGGTCATAGACAGGTAATTATTTTTCTAAGTTTATACTTCCTTCTATATAATGGAGTATTTTGAATTAATCACCTTGTAAATATGAACATTTGGTTAACTCTAAACATTCATGGTAATTTCCTTAGTATGGGTAGAACTATACACAATTAAATGAAAGAATGAGTTCCACTTAACTGCATAATTACCATTTGGCCACTTATTTTCTGTAAGTGTGCTTGGTGATCCAGATGCTCTGTCACTTGACTATTATGAGCTAATTATTCATTACTTTCAAAAAGCAGTCAATATACCTCATAGTAACCACTGTATTTAGTTGCATCCAGCTTAGTTTCCTTGTCTTTCTTACTGGTACAATAAAATACTGTGACTAAAAATATCAAAATATGTTGATATTTCAATATGTCAAAATATATTTCAAAATATAATCTCTTAAATCAACATTTAAATTGTTCTTTCCCCTAAAGAGAATCACTGAAATTTCATTTTCAGTTGCACTGGATAATCTTTTCTTTTAGGCAATGCCTCTGTGCCAGGAAAAAGGCCAAGGAATGTGCTTATGTGGGCATTATAGACTAGCTTTACCAGGCTTCTGGCATTTAAAGTCATCTTGGATTTTAAAGTCACCTGTCTTCTATCAGGATACATATTTCTTAACCTTTTATTGAAGCTGTATTTACATAAACCCATTTGAATGGTGTAGTATTTTTTAGTTTTCAATTTCAACAAGAAGCATTTTGTGGATTATTCTTTTTATTAAAAAACCCATTCTATTTAAGCAAACTAATTGTATAAAGAAATTACTGCTTTCTGAACTTAACTTCATTAACTTAAAATATAGAAATGGTAATTTTGGACAGGTATAATACCAACTCTTTCATCTAATTGAGGCTAAGCAGTAATCAAGACTTACTTGCTTTAAAACATAAACTAGTCTATTAAAATAATACTGAAACTTCATTGAGGAAAAACCTTTTTATTTGTTGCGTGATTCTATAAAAAAAGCCATTTATAAGCAAAAATGTGGAGATCTTTATGCAAGTTTTCATTCTCATAAACATTTTCTTTGCATGATTTAATTGGTGAAAAAAAAACCCCTTAGCTTTTAACAACTTGGCTGGGAGAAGAGAGTATATTTAATTGCTATCAACAAAAATTTTCAACATGAAGAAAATAAGACATCAAAATTGGACACATCAGAAACCAATTCTCAGTGCAAATGTGTCCTCTTTGATACACAAGAGCTTGTTCCAGGTTTGCAGTCGTATCAGCAGATCAAATTTAGTTTTGATAAACTGTGTAGCAGTAGACTTGATCTTTGCCTCCAGCCAAGAGTAAAATTCAGTGATCTTTGCAAAGGAATAAACTGAATTTAAAAATGAACTTCATTTTCTCTCCAGGGCCCTCTACACATGGCAGCTACAGTGCTTAGATTAGAATGTAAACAGACTGGCCATGATAGGTTACATTCTAATAATAATGAAAAAGCAAGCTACAGATAGATGTATATGTACAAATAAACTACTATTCATAAATCTTACATAAAAGAGAGAGTCATTTCCTTCCTAGGGAAGTGGTCACAGCACCAAACCTGACAGGGTTCAAGAAGCATTTTGACAATACTCTCAGGCACATCGTGTGACTCTTGGGGCTGGTCCTGTGCAGGGCCAGGAGTTTGACCTGATGATCCTTTTGGGTCCCTTCCAACTCAGATTTTTCTGTGATTCTGTGATTCCTTGAAGATTCTTCAGTACAGGAGAAAAATTCTTGCAAAAAGCATTCTTCTAGATTTAAAAGCTGTGAGTTACACAAAAGTCTCTTCAAACCTAAAGAATATTATAAATTAAGAGTCAAAGCAATACATATTTACACCATCTTGTTTCAAAGGAAAAAATGGTTTTACTCATTTGGATCCCCAAATTCCTCACACTGCAGTTGTTCTGCTTTTTCTCCAAGCTTCATTTAAAGGCAAGATCTTAGTCTACAAATAGTCTCAGAGGAAGCAGTCTAACCATAGAATAATACTTTACCTGTTTTGTATATAAGGAGGGAGTGACAGTAATAGTGAATGTCATGTACTGGTAAATAGTCTTCTCCTTTAAGTGGTGAGCTGAAAAATATGCTCTCCTAAGTACTCTTTACACTTTGGAAGTTCAGTATTCAGGCAATTTTTAAAAAGACCATCAAGGTCATGATCATCTATAAACATAGAGTCTGCAAGGTATGACATAGGATTCTGTAATTAGAAAGAGTAAAATTAAATGTTAGTACTACTTCCAGATGTTTTAACCTGAACAGGAAATAACAGAACATGCTAAAGTTTTCCTATCTCTAACAAAAAGTACCAACCAGCATTCTCTTTTAATGGTTGCTGTGATGTTTTATTTGAAAGAATAGAAATTCAAAACGGACTCATTTATGTTAATGTTTGCAAGAAAATAGCTAGTCTGTGTTTTCATTTCAGGGAGCCCCAGGTTCTTCATACAGCACATATTCTGGTAACCAGGTAAACATTCAGTTAAAATGCCCTATTCAGAAGTTCCATCTAAAACCTTCCCTGAAGGAGTAGCCAGATATAAACCAGTAACCCATTATGTCTTCTGCACAGGGAGGGCCCTTCTTCTATCCTGGAGGATCCTATGGACAGGTAGTTGTTCTTCCTCTCTCACCAGGATAATACAGACTCCCATCCTCCTGGTTCCTTCACTCCCAATATTGTGGGTGCTATGACATAGTGTAACACAGACCCAACTGTTGTCCTCTAGAGCAGAAAACTTAAATTAACCCTGATGTAACCTGGTGGTGAGCAGCTTCACAGGGAACAGTAGAGAATGGTCTTTGCAGTTTCTTTGCAGAATTCAAGTTTCAGCAGGCTAAGAAAATTGCTGCCAGATTTCTTCCACTTTAACAATAATGGTCTTAGGTTTTATTTAGGCATATAAAAATTAGCTCTAAATGGGGAGACAGGCTATAAAGTGAGAACCAGATATGCAGGTATTTAAACTCTCATCTGCAAGAAAATAGCTGGTCTGTGCTTTTCTTTCAGGGTGGCCCAGGTTCGTCCCACAGTTCTTACTCCGGTAATCAGGTGAATATTCTGGTCACTGTGCCTGCACAGGAGCAGACTAAAAGTATTCTTTGAGAAAACAATTCAACTACAAACCAGTAAATTTCTATGTTTGCTCTGCAGGGAGGGCCTTCCTTCTATCCTGGTGGATCTTACGGACAGGTAGGTGTTCTTTCTTGTTTGTAGAGATAACAGAGTTCTTTTATCTTCATTTCTATATCCCCCATGTAGTGGCTGTTGTGAAATACAACACCCAAAAGCTGAGTCTATAGTAACACCTAAGAATTATATCAGCTGTTTGTACCTTACCACATGAAATCTGTCAGAGAAAAAGACTCACTTATGCTTACAACTTTCATGGAATGATCTTTCATCTAACTAAAAAAGTTAGTGATAAAAAGTCCCTTCTTGTTCAACAGTATTGGCCTTGAGTGAGATTCTGATACCTTGGTATTTCCACCATCCGGTTTGCAAGAAAATAGCTAGTTTATGTTTTCATTTCAGGGAGCTCCAGGTTCTTCATACAGCACATATTCTGGTAACCAGGTAAACATTCAGTTAAAATGCCCTATTCAGAAGTTCCATCTAAAACCTTCCCTGAAGGAGTAGCCAGATATAAACCAGTAACCCATTCTGTCTTCTGCACAGGGAGGGCCCTTCTTCTATCCTGGAGGATCCTATGGACAGGTAGTTGTTCTTCCTCTCTCACCAGGATAATACAGACTCCCATCCTCCTGGTTCCTTCACTCCCAATATTGTGGGTGCTATGACATAGTGTAACACAGACCCAACTGTTGTCCTCTAGAGCAGAAAACTTAAATTAACCCTGATGTAACCTGGTGGTGAGCAGCTTCACAGGGAACAGTAGAGAATGGTCTTTGCAGTTTCTTTGCAGAATTCAAGTTTCAGCAGGATAAGAAAATTGCTGCCAGATTTCTTCCACTTTAACAATAATGGTCTTGAGTTTTATTTAGGCATATAAAAATTAGCTCTAAATGGGGAGACAGGCTATAAAGTGTGAACCAGATATACAGGTATTTAAACTCTCATCTGCAAGAAAATAGCTGGTCTGTGCTTTTCTTTCAGGGTGGCCCAGGTTCGTCCCACAGTTCTTACTCCGGTAATCAGGTGAATATTCTGGTCACTGTGCCTGCACAGGAGCAGACTAAAAGTATTCTTTGAGAAAACAATTCAACTACAAACCAGTAAATTTCTATGTTTGCTCTGCAGGGAGGGCCTTCCTTCTATCCTGGTGGATCTTACGGACAGGTAGGTGTTCTTTCTTGTTTGTAGAGATAACAGAGTTCTTTTCTTTTCACTCCTATTGTGCCCTTGAATGATCGAAAACACTTTCTTGGGAGAATCAAATTAATCAGCCTTTTTTATTTTCTGTTCAGGGAGGGTCTTCTGCTTATGATGGCAGCAGTGAATCCTACGGTCAGGTAAATACTCTTTTTTTCCTCTTTGTGTAAATGTTGCTGAGGGCCAATACCCTGGGTGAAGTAAATATACAGCTATAGCTGTATTTTGGCTCTCACTACATTCTAATGAAAGTGGTCTTTTCTTTGAGAAATGAGTAAATTTGTATATATTTTTAACTAAGTAGTCTGGAAGTTTATAGGGGAGTAAAAGGTGGGATGCATCCAACCTTAACAGCTTATTCTTCTCAACAATGAATTTGAATTACCTGTAAGACAAAGGTCTCTTCAAAAGTGGAGTTAGAATTTGAGTTTAAAAGTATGTTACATTAGTGTTTTACAGGGACATAACTCTGAGTTGCCTAACCATTCTGATAACTAAGTAAATAATCATATTTTTAAATCTGCCAAGAAGGAGATCCCTACAGTAAGCATCCAAAAAAAAGAGTCTGTTTGCAATATGAAAATCATTTATGTTTTCTGAACAGGGTGGATCTTCCACATACAGTGGTTCTGATGCTTATGGCCAGGTAAATGTTGTCTCCTACATCAAAAGCTTAAGCTTGCTGTATTGGTTCTTATGTGTCCTGGGTTCTATGTTTCGGTTACTTTTAAGTGACCATGACCACAAAAATGCCATTTTAACTTTTGTTTCTCTTTATTTTTGTAGCAACTTAAAATGTTTCCATAATGTAGAGAACATGATGCATCATGTATGCTGTTTTTAACTGTGCCCTGTGACTATTCAATGCTTTAAGTACTTTATTGTTTATGCATTAGCATAACATTTCCTCATTCAAAAGGAAAATATTTTGTACATTTACTTTTCCACACCTGACTTACGCAGAAGCTGTTGTAAGTTTAAAAAATGGGATTTTTGAATATAAAGAATTAAAGCTTTGCAAATTAACTTCATTGAAAAGTTTTTCCTTATAAAAATGCATGTTTGCAAGGAGGGGGCTTTTTCCAGCCTCTTCTGCTTAAGCAACAGATAAAGTTACATATTTTTTCTTTTTTTGCACATTCCCTAGCTTAGGTAAAATTGGAGATTCTAAGCAGTTAATTAGCTTTATTCTTCTATTTTATATTCTCCAGCATGTAAGAGTCCTTTTATATAAAAAGAGCATGTAAGAGTCCTTTTATATAAAAATAAATGGTTTTCATTTTACAGGATTCACTTTCCATGGGAGGCAGTGAAACTGAAGATAATGTAAGCAGTTTTCTCAACAAGATCAATATCATAATTCACTACCTTTTAAAGTATCTAGGTGCTTACATGGACCTTTACCTTATCTGGTGTCACATGATTGTGCTATGCATGATAAGGACTTCACAAATTAAAATTGCAGTTACAACAGTTCTGACTTCTAACGATCAAACATTTTTTGAATTGGTTATTAGAAGTAGCAATTACAAGGAAAGCTCTTTTTATTTCACAGTTTCCATCAAAACTCAATATTAGTATATGACTACTTCCCACTTTCCATCCCCAATTTGCACTACACTTAGTTTGTTTTGCCACTGCCAGATACGTAAGACTCAAGTTCCTTCATCTATATATTGCATAGGAATGGTCTGTTTTCATATAGTGTGGCGAAAACTGCCTGCTTTTCCTAGGAAGATGCCTTTTCTCCTGACTAAAGTATATGTCCTATTAATTCTGCTGAAGCTGTTTATAAAACTTTACAATTTTAAAGTGTTTTCCAGGGTCCTCGTTAGTAGGAAATTGCTCTGTGCAAATAATTATAAATTCAGCTGTGCACTTTAGTCACAAGTATACTGTGTCAATAGCTTCAATGCAGTTTCTATATCAAAATCTTCTTATGGATATTCAAGAAAGCTAAAATATGATACTACAGAGGGCCCAAAAAGCCCTCTGAAAGAAACTAAGGTATAACAGTAGATATGCACCACATCTTGGTCTTAAAAAATCAAGACAGCTTTCCAAATCCTGATGTTTTTCACTGAAACATTCTGGAGGAAATAAAATAGATTGAGATGTGATCTCATTCCTTTATTTCACTACATCAGGATTCAGCTTTGAAAATAAAGAAATGCCATTCTCCAGAAATGAGTAGAGAAAGAACTTGTAGACTGCTTATCCTACAGCCTGCATCTTCAACCTTCCCACAAGCAGTACTTTCCTTTGCCTTGCACCCCTGCCTAGAAAGAAAAAGTAGTATTTGCCATGGCAATAACTAGATTCTGATATTTTTTAGGATTCTGCCTTGCCAACTGGTGACGGCCAGAGTGAGCGGGTAAGCCCTCCTTCCTTACGTATTGCCAGGTGCTGGCCCTAGTGCTTGGCAACTGCCAGCACCTAAATTTCATCTTGTGTGGAAACCCTGGGGCAGCTTCCAGTGGGGGACAGAAAGTCCTCAAGCACAGAGGGAATGAGGGTATGGCTAAAGTATTAAAGTTCTGCTAGAAATCCTGACTGATGCTGAGGTGTGCTCTTGAATCTCAAACTTACATCACAAATGCGATAGCACAATTTAGTTGTTCAAGTCCTTGTGCTTTTTAAATCATTCTTTACTGCAAAGGGCTTCAATGCCATCATTTGTCCAGCACTTATTCTAAATGCAACCCTTTGCTTTGTTATGCTGCATGACTTACTTATGAAGGCTTCCTTTTTCCTATTATTTTTACATGGCACATACTGTAATTATTCTAATGACACAGACTGATAAATTATTTTGTTGGAGATATAACTCTTCCAACTCTTGTATCCTAAGGAATATCTTCCACCAAAAGAGCAATTATTCATGAAGGGGCATGTGCTGTTTTATACAGAAAGACAACAGATTTTTTTTGTTTTTCTTGAATAATCCATGACAGAAAAATAAGGAATGGGGAGAAGCAAGAAGGAGTGTTTATCTTCCACTCTGATCTTTCCAGTTTTGGGGGTTTGGTTTTTTCATGTAATTTCAATACATTTTTCCAGGATTTTTATTCCCCAGGAGGCAGCCAGTCAGGTGGACATGTAAGCATCTATTTTATTTATTATTTACAGTTCCCTTCCAAAATGGCTGTACTATTTAAAAATTATCCCAATGAGTATATTACACCAAACCATTTATTTCCCAGAATATCATGACATCTGGCATCATGTCTTGTGAAATCAAACTGAAAACTGTTTGAATAAAAAAATTAAAAATTGTGTGTGTACAACAGTCTTGTTCTCCAGAAGCCATTTCAAACAAAAATAAATTGGGTCTTCTTTTTGCAGGGGTCATCTTCTCAAAGTGGTAGCTATGCCAGTGGACAGGTAAATACTAAATCTTTGTATTTTTGACCTCAAGTATCTGTCATACAAAAGTTTGAGGCCTCATATTGTATTACAGCAATTTTTAATCTGTTAACAAGATTGATTCATTCTTCCTTATATATCTCTATGTAAAAGTCCAAATGCAAGCAGAGCAGTCAAAATACAATTCATGTATTAACTGATGTTTTAACACCAGGAAAAATGAAAGTAATAAATATTTGGGAATAATTTATATATTTTAAATATAAGTAAGTGATTTTTATTGTTTTCAGGACTCATCTTCATCTGGAAGCAGCCAGTATGGTGGGCAGGTGGGAAATTTTTTTTCTTTGTTGTTATTGTGAGGCATTTTTGCCCCCAATGTACATATTTCAAGAAGATATTACCAGATTGGTAATACCTAAGTTTCCAGACTACTCTCTGGTTTATTTTATCCTCATTAATCTTTCTATAGATAAAATTGCATTCTCAACCTGATAGATCTTTTGAAACATAGTTATAAGAGTAAAAGACAATACCTTGTATTTAAGTGCACGTGTCAAAGAAAAGTTTTTAAATGAGAATGTAACATTTATAGGGTTCACCTTCCTCAGGAGGCAGCCAGTTTGGTGGACAGGTATGATTTTCTTTTTTCACAGTCTTCAGCTGGGCTAGTGTCAGGCATTCAAATTTATTTCTCTTAACCTTCCTTCACAAGAACTGTTTCCCTTCACCACAGTCCTTTTTGCCCAAAGCCTCAGCAGCACGTTATTTTCTCTTGCCGTGTCGTTTGGACATCCTGCAAGCCAGAGTAGCCAGTAGTAACTGTTTGGCACATGTATCTGAGTTTCTGTAGCTGCTTTGATGCTAAATAAATTTCATGCATATTGAAAGTGGAAAGTGAGACACTGAATGGTGAACTCCTGGCCATCTCACAGCCAGTTTTATCAAAGTAAAAATCACCTGTTTTCTGTATCATCTGTAATATGAAACAGTACTGCATGTACTCTAGGTGCTCTGGCCTGTTTAGGAAAAAAAAATTGCTTTCTGTAGTACTACTCAGTATTTTTTACTCATCCTTTTGATGAGTAATGTTTCTAACATCATAAAAATTGTAAATAAGAAAATTCGAAGACAAAAAAAATAGCACTATGTTGCCCCTTCAGAACAATAACTGCAGGAATAGTAGCATTGGATGAAATAGACTCAGTTCTAGAAGTTGGGCAGTTAAGAATGTAGCTTTATGGTTTGCATGCCTGGGATGGTAGAAGTAATTTGAGTTGTAACTAGAACCCACTTCAGTCCTGTGCTCTTGATATCTTAAATAATTTCTGCATTCTTTACAGGGTGGATGTGATTGTTCTGGGGGAAGTTCTGTAAGTGCTCATTATACATTTCCTTTTACTAAACTATTTAACTGGAAAATTATGTTAGATTCTATTTATTTCCAACTTACTTATTTGAATGTATTCTTAATTTTATATTCATTGTTCCTTTGGTGACTTAGATGTTTCTGATATGGTAGGAGTTATTTCTCATTATGCCAAGATTCAGTGTTACAGAATTAATTGAATCATTTAGGTTGGAATATGCCTTGAGTCCAACCATTAACGCAGCACTGCCAAGGTCACCACTAAACCATGTCCCTAAGTGCCACATGTACATGTCTTTTAAATACCTCTGGGGGTGGTGACTCAGCCCCTTCCCCAGCAGCCTGTTCAGTGCTTGATAATCCTTTCAGTGAAGAAATTGTTTCTTGAAATCCAGTGTAAGCCTCCCTTGGAGCAGCTCAAGGCCTTTTCCTCTTGTTTTATTGCTTGTTACTTGAAAGAGGGACCAACCCCCACCTGGCTACAGCTCCTTTCAGAGAGTTGTAGAGAGCAATAAGGTTCCCCCTGAGCCTCCTTTTGTCCAGGCTAAACAACCCCAGCACGTTCAGCTGCTCCTCACACAGCTTGTGTTCCAGACCCTTCACCAGCTCCGTTGCCATTTTTGGACACAATCCCACACCTCAATGTCCTTCTTGTAGTGAGGGGCCCAAAAGTGAACAGAGGATTCAAGGTGGCAGCCTCATCAGTCCCCCCTCAGTGTAGGGGGACAATCACTTCCCTACTGCTGCTGGCTGCATTATTTCTTATAAAAGCCAGGAAGCCCCAAAGCTGGCAGTGAGTTGCATTCTCTGAGCAGTGATGTCAGTTACCACACAATATTTACAGAGATGTGTACCTCTTCTCAAAAAACCCCAAAAGACTGCATTAAATAGCAGAATTGATTGACAAAAGATCTATCATGAAAGGAAGCTAAAATAATACCAAGTCAAATATTTGTATCAAAAATCAATGTTTACCAAATTTAAAACAAAAACAAAAACTGAGTTACTTCTCACTTGTGCCTTTAAGTCCGTATGAAATTATTTAAGGACTATGAAACAGGGTAATCCCTGCTTTCTAAAGCAGATCATATGTGGTCAATCAAGATGTAGCATGTAAAGGATATTCCTGCACCTTGGGTAATACTCTTATTTCCTAGGCAATGACTTATGGGTAGATATAATATGATACTTCATGATTTATGATCTTCTGGGCCAAAAAAAGGTTTTTTTCTCTCTTGGCAAATTGATAAAAATAAGTGTAAGTGTAAATAATTTCAGACTGGGATATTCTTCCTTTGAAATGCCATAGAACAGACATTCTAAGGTTTTGTTTAATTTCTAGTTTATGATCAAAGACAAAGGCTAATTTTCCTTTTCTTTTTTCCTTTCTAGGGCGGATCCCCTTCTTTAGTCAGAAGCGATTCCTCTGCAAATGTAAGCAGATTCCTCTGTAAATGTTCATTAGCTTTTAAGTGTGTCCTCTGTTTGCTTTATCAATTTAGTGGCCAGAGAGGATAAAAAGAGTCAGTGCCTAATAGAAGTCATACAATTGTGAAAATAACCTACTTTAGTTACAATTAAAAATACACACAGGACATTCTTTTTAATTGTAACTAAAAAATACAAGACATTCATGCAGCGCTCCCAGTTTCTCTTTCCATTTGAAACAGTTTTCATTCAAAGAGAAGTCTTACAATGAAAAATGTTGTCACAAACACAGGTAGATACCAGTATAAATATTTACTTTGGGAGCCAATTCCATTGGCTTCCTTGGAATTATGTAAAAATATCCCCCAAGAACAATGATTTATGTGATTGTATTCCTCTTAGATCATTTACTGCAAGAAAGTTTAGTATTAGTATTTATGTACTACTATCTTTCGAGACGTTTTGCTTCAAAATACTTCTTTTAGACCAAAATAACTGGTTGTTTTGGTTTGTTTTTTTTTTCCCCAGGACTCATCTTCTTCTGGGGGCAGCCGGTACAATAGCCAAGTAAGCACTCATTCCAAAAGGAGAGACAGTTTGCCACTTCTGAAAACAATGGTTATTCATTCAGTCAGTTAAGTTCAGTTTTTATATGGGAACTGGGTGAAAAGAGCAAAATCTCAGGAAATTAAATTCATCACTGGGTTAGATATGGACTAAAAATTACAACAATGGGTTTTTTAGCAAAAACTACCCTTGTTTTGGGAAACTTGCAAAATGAAGCTCACAAAAAAAATACGCATGGGGAAAGAATGAATCAAAACGCATCCTTTTTTATTCCTATTTGACCTAATTCCACTATGAAGAAAAACAAATCCAATCTCCCCTCTTTAAAGAGACCTCTTACTGTATGAGGTTTCAGTAAATTTTCTTAGTTTGGTTTTCAGAGTCCTGTTAGGTAGCCAATATTTTACTGCTAGCTCTGGCCCAGCATTCAGCTTTCCAAAAAAAAAAAAGCCACTCTCCAGAAATGAACAGAGAAAGAACTGGAAAGAATGGCACTTTAACCTTTCCAACATGTCACACAAACAAAGCACTAGGTCTTTGCCTTCCACCCTTGCTAAGGATCTCAGGTATTTTCCCAATTTACCTTGCTCAACTTAAATTATAGTTATTAAAGTATTCTGAAAATCCTGCTCACCTGTCTTCACTCTTACCTTGCTCTCATGCTCCTGCTGTCCTGGCAGAGTCATGTTTTGCTTTAAGGAAATCCTACTGCAGGTAATTCACTCATCTGGTATTCTTTACAGGATTCATATTCCTCTGGAGCTAGCCAGTATGGAGGACACGTAAGCTCTTACTTTTAATATTTTATATTATATATTTGTTTTATAAATATTTGACTCATATTAAGGACCTCAGTTTAATGTATCAAGAAATTTGACAGTGGTCTATATTCTGTAATAATATTGTGAACTGAAGAAAGACAAAAACCACAGAGTTTATTCTGGGATAATTACACACAAACATTCAAATAACAAAATGGAGATGTCTTTGCCACTTCTTTTCAGTAATTAGATATTAAGAAATAACTAATTATCAATTTTTTTTCCAGGAGTCATCTTCTTATGGAGGCAGCCAGTATGGTGGACAAGTAAGCATTAATAGTCCCCATTTTTGTAGCTTATTTATTGTCCACCTGACTGTCTGTCTTAACTTTAATTTAATCTAAAATCTTTTCAGTAAATCTTACTCTGTAGTGTTTGGATGCTACTGTGATTAAACAAAACAAGTTCAGATAAAGATCATTATCCAAGACTAAGAAAAAATAGAATGTGAAATATATGGTTGACTCAATTGACTCCTGAAATTTGCAGGACTAGACATCATGTCTCTGAAATATATCAGTACTTAATGAAACTAACCAGAATTTTTAAAGCCTCATTAAATGATTCTATGAGTCTATGAAATAGGTATAAAAAAGTTTCAGTTTCCACTTTTTGTTTATTTTCAGGGTTCACCTTCCTCAGGAGGCAGCCAATATGGTGGACAGGTGAGTATTTTTCCCTTGTGTTGTATTTCCTTGCATTCTTCCCTTGCTACTTTATCAAAGAGACTTGGTAGTTCTCTGTGTAAAAGAACATTTTAAGGAGATTGGGGTTTGGTTTGGGGGTTTCTGTCCATTTTTTATCTAATTTGTTGCTAAGTATATAATGGTTATAAATGTATGTGATACCAAGCCACAAGAGTTTTTAAGATGGAGTTTCTCATGCATCATGGTAAATTCAGATGAGTTTCACCCATTTTGGCACAGTCTAGTTTGGTCCACTCACAGTTTTGCAGTGAAAGAAACTGGCTACTCCTTCATCTGGAACATGGTTTAAAGGGGTACTATGACATGGATATAGAGGTCATTTAATTCTTTTTTGTTCAGGGGTCCCCTTCTTCAGGAGGCAGCCAGTATGGAGGACAGGTGAGAATCTCTTCCTGTGTAGGTCTTATTCTAACATACAGTTTCTACATCAAAAATTGCTTCTTCTATACTGACTGAAAAAAATATTTTGTGAAAACTCTGTTCGTCTGATAATAGATAGGTATCTAAAGATGTATGATCTGAAGCAATACAAACACTATGGAGATCTGCTGCTTCTGTTGTATTAAATGCAGTTCTGATCTTGTTCTATCCTCCAACCTGCCCTGCTGTTGTCAAGGTTTCTTAGCTCTAAGAGTAAGGAGTGGCTGGAAGCAGATTTATCCCTTCTCTACCTCATTTCCATCAGCAAAATGCAGAATCAGAGTTGGTGTCTGAGAAGCAGTACGGTTTCTAATTGGAAGAGGGGAGAAGGTGAGGAGTTGTGAGAGGAGTTCCATGCCCTATGAAGTGAAAGATGAGGGATAGGGTTCCCAGTGCCTCTAATATGGAGTGACACATAAAGCAATAGGCTGAGTGTTTATCTTCCTGTAGATTGTCATTGTGCAAAAGAGGCAAAAATAGTGTTTCTTTAAAAAGCCCTTAAAGAAGCTTTTTGATTTGAGAAATAATTGGCACCTTTGCTTCAGGATCCATCTTTACCAGGGGGCAGCCATTATGGAGGACAGGTGAGAATTGTTTTTCTGTTTATGAGTTGTTTTTTCCATTGTTCACTGGTTTGGGGGGGAGGTTTGTGAAAACCAGAATATTTTTTGAAGGGGTGTCTTACACCAAAACAGCGTTTAGGCAGAATAGATCTGACTTTCTGCTGTGTCAGCCCACTCACATAAGCAAAACACACAAGGCTGCTGTAAAGTAGGGCAGCAGCACTACTCACACCTGCCTGAAGCTGACTTTGATTCAAACGTCATTGTTCTGTTTAAACTGCAGCCACTGTAAAGGCCTGTGGATTTCAGTGTTATTATAAAGTAAATGTTCGTGTCCCTGGGGCACTTAAATCCATGGAAGACAAATGAAAGTGTGTTTTTCTGTGACAGGTCATAAGTTAAAGAACGTGCAACAAATATAAATGCTTTCTCATTTCTTTAGGGTATAGCTTCTTCAGGAAGCAGCCAGTACAGTGGACAGGTAAAACTTCTACTTCCATGGTATTTGCAGTTTGGGTACACAGTTCATCAGGAAAACAGACCCGTATTTTTTGCAAAAAAGGAACATTGTAAGATAGAATAGCTTTAAGCCAGACTGACTGAGGATTGCTGAGTAGGAGTCTGTCTGGTATTTCAGATCATGTTGAGAGCAAATGATACAGGGGCCTGTGGCATGGAAATGTTTCTTCAACATATCATGGTTTAAGAAGCCAATTTTTTGTGTAATGTTTAAATGCAAGCAATTTGAAAGACTGAGAACGACAGAGAACAAGTGAAAATGCTATCCAGTAACACAGAAGTAATTAAGTTACTAATTTTTTCCAGGGCTTTTCTTCAGGAGTCAGACAATCTGGTGGACAGGTAAGCTTTTTTCCTCTCTACTGTTCAGTTCTGCTAGTGTCATATACTCACAAATTGCTTTGTGTAACTTTCCTTCACAAGAACTGTTTCCCATCACACATTTCATTCAGATTGAATGTGGAAAGTGAGACACCAAATAGTGAACCCCTGGCCACTTCTCACTAAGCTTTATCAGAGTAGAAGTTACCTAATAGGCCTCCACTGGAAGTCATCTAAAGAGCACTGTATGCATTTATAGAATCATAGAGTATGCTGAGTTGGAAGGGATCCATCAGGATCCTGTCCAACTCCTGGCCCTATGCAGGACACCCAAGAATGACACCATGTGTCTGAGAGCATTGTCCAAATGCTTCTTGAATTCTGACAGGCTTGGTGCTGTGACCACTTCCTTGGCAAAATTCTAGGTGCTCTGATCTCAAGGGAAAAAAAAAAAATCTGTATTACTCTTCAGAATTTTTTACTCACCCTTTTAGTGAGTAGGTTTTTACTGTAAATTTTAAATGAGAAATTAGAAGATTCTATTTAAAAACTTGATCAGTAAGTGCACAGCTAGCCCAAAAGGACAGCGAAGGGAGAAAGAAACTACCTTTTTAAGTGGAGCTGATAAGTTTATGAGCAGTGCTTTATAGTCCATTTTCTTACAGTAGCAGAATGTGAGTTGTAATTAATTCAGAGGCCTATTCCCATCATAGATCCAGGAAAGTAAGTTTGGTTGTGTTTTGTACAGGGTGGGTGTGTGTGCCCCGGTGGAGGTCCAGTAAGTATTCTTTGTCTTTATATATTTCTCATAGTATGTACACATACTGGAAAATTCCCAAGGAACTCCATTTCTTGAAGTAATTCTGTCTGAGAAGTTCTGTGTATGATGAAAGCTTTTTCCACATTATGCTAAAATGAGCAATTTTGAATCTGCTAAAGACAAAAATATTAAGTGACTTGCAACCATAGTATTGTATTCAAAACTAGCTACTCAGTTTGTAAGAAAGGCCTGGGACTTTTTTAAGAATCTGTTTCCCAAATATCTCATAGCAGACCTGTTAGGTTTTGGACTTTGCTGTTATGATAGTTATTAACAGTATGATTAAACTAGTGAAACTTAGATCTAAAATCTTGGCTCCAAATGCTTTCAGAATGGAGCAGAGCAACACATTTGGAAAAGTTAAAGCTATTTCCATTTTTCTGTCTAATTAGTATATTTCCTATTTCTTTGTAAATTCCTGAAAGAAAACCGCAAAAATCCCCAAACATACAAAATACCCCCACTGTTTTGCTGATATCAAGTTAATTTACCTCCAAAGGAGGGTTCAGTTACCTGTTTTGTCAGTATAGTCAAATTTGCTTGGATGACTACTTCTCTTTCTTGGTCTGTGTAATCAAGCAAAATGACATGCCCAAGTATACAACTCATGGAATATATGCCAATTCTGAGAATGAAAAGTGCTGAAAACAACATATAAATTAGAATTTATATAAATAGAAATTATAATAATAATAATAATTTATATATACATTATATATACATACATATATATTACTTGACATACAAGTCAAGATGAATCAGAATAGTAGTAAACAGTGTAAATGACTTGATCATTGCCATAGGTCAGTATGTTCTCTTGGTTTTCCTCTTGTGACATTGAAGTTAATACAGAGTAAACATTGCTGTTTCTGTTGAATACAGGGCTATTTCACAGGAACCAATTACCATGGTGGACAGGTAGGCAGTTTGTCTCTAACATTTACACAGATTAGTTCCTCAGGAATAAACATGGCTCAGGTGTTATATTTGCCCAGAAGCCATTAAATATTGAGTTCAGTTTAGTCACAGAGATAGGTACAATAATTCCAGAGAGTGCATGGAGCTTTTATTCAATCACTCTTGTCATTTCAGTTATATCCTTCTATATACAAGAGCCAAAATTTTACTCTGTAATTATAGAAGCTTTCTTACTTACTATCAGTGTCATCAGTATGATTTAAATGAGGTCCAGGATTTCTTTTTTTTTTTTTTTTTTCCATTTAAAATTGTTGATGCTATTAAAAAAAGTATTTATCAAAATTCGGCATTCTTTTTACAGGGCTCATATTCTGGAAGCAATCAGTATGGCGGACAGGCAAGCTACTTTTCTTTGTTTTCAAGATCTTTCTACTTGCAATTTATTAAATGAAAAATATCATGCAGTGCAATTACTGACAGTTTTTTAGAGTCATTTGCCTCTTAATAAATATTTGAAAACAGGGACTGTTGCTCAGTAGCTGAAATAGAGTAGCACAAACAAATTCCCATTTAAAGAAATTCCATAGATCATAATTCTAGTTGTTTTATGTCAGAATGCCTCTTATCTCAAGTGATCATGTTAATTAACCCTTTTTATGTTTACATTAAATACTTGGAAAATTTGAGACAAAATATAGCAGTAGATACTGCTTTAAAAATATAAATTCTGGTGTGTTGCAGACAATAATACTACTTTCTTCTTCAGCTTCAACTCAAGTCTCTTCCTGTTAAGCATGTGCCATATGCAGACTGTTTGCCACTGATTCAGAGATGTTACTAGTGCAAATAGCTGACAGATGAAATGGATTCATAAGATGGAGCTTATTTTTCATTAGTATTACTGTGTTTGCAATGTCTCACTCTACCATACTAAAAATATTAATTTCTTTTTACTCCACTAGCAAGCATTGCAGTTCAGTATCACTATTAAAAAGATAATCTTATGTAGAACAGAGAGGATTTTTAACAGCTGCAATCAATTTTTTCCCCAAACTACCTCTTTGGTAATAATAACAATGTTTTTACAATAATACATATGATGCTCTCTGAACTCATCTGACATAGCAAAAAATCACAAATAAAGTCGATTATTTTTTTCTCTTTAATAGAGCTATATGTAAAACACTTGTGATCCATTTATTTATGTAACAGAACAGTCTTAGCAGGTGTTTTGTGCCTGTTTGTCCAGTTCACTACTTTCAGCTGTTGAGGAACTTAGAGGCATTAAGTCAGAAGTCTCTCACTACATCTTGCTAGATTAATATATTTTCCAGTTTATTACTGAGATCTCATGTCAAAAGTCCTGTGATGTTCCATTCTGCCCAGAAAAAAGTAACTGCTGTTCATTTTCTGTAATTTTTTTTAATAGGGATCTTATCCCTCAGGAAGCAGCCAGTATGGTGGGCAGGTGAGTATATTCTCTTTCCATCCCATCACTCCTAACTCTTCCCTAGCATACCTTCTAGATCAGGTCAGTTACTTGATGCTGAAAGATGCATTAATTTGGCCCTTTTAATAAGTTTAAACAGTGGAGGTAAATACGGATCGAAGTCGTTTCAGTAAGGTGAATAAAAGATTTGGTTAAAATTACTCTAGAGTAGAGTTACTGCTCTGTGTAAAACATTCCTCTGAACATACTGTAGTTGCCAGGCTCTATTTCATAACACTGCTTTCTTGATTCAAATTGCCATTGTTGTGGTGTGTAGTACAGAGTGTAAATTTTAGGTACCTCATTTACTTTTTTTTGTTCAAAGAACACCCAAATAAGCTTGTCCTAAGTACTGCAGAAATTGTCTCAAGACAGTGATAGAAGATCTTTCATTCAATTAATACAAGTTTGATTGACTTCTCACAGGGAGGCAGACCTTCTGGAGGCCGACCACATGGTAAACCAGTAAGTACAAACCAATCAAATTTATTTTTCTTTTTTCTTATACGCCCGTTAAAAAACCTATATTTAGTTAGTTATGGACTAGACAGTTTTCTGAGAATTACTTTAATATGCAGAGAGTGTCACATGATTTACTTCTCTGGGATATTATCAACAAATGCAAACGCAATTATTTATTTTCACACAGTTCATGGTTTTGAGACAGCACTTTACTATGTAGCTGAACTTCTAGTAATCACAGAATGAGACCACTGGATTTTTATTTGTCTACGTCTGTGTGTGTGTGTGTGTGTTTGCATGTGTAAGGAACTTTTGAACAGCTATTTCTATTCAAATTTCAAGTAATCATACACTTCGTGCTCAGAGCTCAGTTTTTCATTGATTTTGGATGTATTGGTCTTAAGTGTTTCTGTCTTGCTTTGAAGAAAACACTTCCTTTTCAAGGGAAATAATAGTTGTCATTTAACTATGCATATTTTCAACTTCTACCATTTCAGACTACTACTTTTACTATGTAATTTGGACCTTGGTCTTGTCATTCAGTGGCAGGAGATACAAATGTTTTGGCTTATCTCTTATAGAAAAGAAGATGTACTTTTTATTAAAAAGTGGCTATAAATGTTACATTTTCTGATACATGAATCCTAGAGGTGAGGCATTTTCTGTACCTATTTGATGGCATTTCTTAAAGACTTAATGCTTGTAACATTTCCTGTTGGCAATGTCGTTCAAGTAAGCAGAGCCACTTCACCAGAATGCTGAATAAGATTGCTTTCAGAACATCTAATTTTTCTGTATCCACTTTTATTTTCAACTACCTTTCTTATTAGAGTTTTCTTTAAGTAGGATCTGTAGAGTAAAGGACTCTTAACATTTCCCTTTTTTTGTTGGTGGTGCCCTTTTTTTCCCAAATGTAACCATAGACTGATACCAGGTGAATTATTGTTTAATTGGATCTTGTTATTTTTTCCATTCCATATATTAAACACAACTATAAAGCAGTTCTTTCCTCTTGGGAATTTTGTACTAAATTGTCCAATACAACATTTGAAAGAATACTCAGAAAGATGTTAAATATTTATATTTCAGATAAGGTTTGGCCTGGGATTTTTGGATGACTGGATACAAAACAGTGTTTATTCTTCTGTGGTCTTTTATTCCAGATAGCAAGAATGTTTAAGCACAAATAGACTTAGAGTCAAAACCAGGTATTTTTTTCCAGGGTTCCTCTTCCTCAGGAGGCAGTCATCAAGGAAAGCCAGTAAGGATATTTTTCTTTCAGTATTCTGCAACCAAGTTAGAAATGAGGATATTGGGTTTTAAGATAGGTAACAATAATGAAGGTGAAATTTAAAATTATGTTACAATGGTAAATGTCTGAGAAAAATCACCAATAAAAATTGGTATATTTTGTTCAAACTTGAACCTTAGGATGAGGCAGCATTTATTCCTCCCACAGCACAGTTTTGATATACTCTGTTACTTACTCATAGGAACATGCTTGGGTCATTCTAATAAGAATGATGCATTTAAATATTGGGGCAATTGATTCAGTTTCCAACGCTGTTCACTGCAGTCTTGTATGACAAAATTAAATAGTTCCTAATTATTTCACAGGGTGGCTCTGGCTCAGGAAGCACTTACTCTGGGAAACCGGTAAGATACTTTCATCACAGCACATTCATCTTTTTTGCTTAGTAAACAAAGAACCTGGGTGGTGGAAAGAGCAATTTTGGGATGAATTGGTCTAAAGAGAACATTCTGTATTAATATTAGTTCAACTTTCCTCTTAAACAACTTAAAACCATGCTGTGGGTTAAGCTATTAAAATGTTGATCATAGGAAAAAAAACTGTGTTCAAAACCATTGGCTGGGAACACCTCTATAAATGTATTTGTTTGTTCGTTTTCAGCAATCACCTTACTCAGGCGGCAGTCAAGTGGTAAGAACTTTTCCTCTTTGTAGTTTCTACTGGTTTCTTCCTAGACATGTCACAGAACACTGAAATCTGTCAAATTTCCTACATATGAATAAACGTTTGAGAACACATGTGCAAAATAATAAATGAAATAGTCTTAACAAAAATGAAGAGAAGTGGGACCACATAGGTGCTTCATGCTTTTGACCCTGATTATCACTGAAAAACACCTGTTGATATAAATGTGGCACGTGATCTTTTCACATCAGAAGTGTCTACATAATAGAAGTGGCTAATAGAAAAAGATTTGTCTGAAAATTTCTACGCTTTTATAATAGTGAGAAAGAGAACTAATTAGGAATGGGTTTATCAAATTTTTCTTTTTTTTTTTTACAGAGCTCTGCTGGGAAACACTCCACTCCTCAACTCCTGATGTTATTCAGTGTCTTGAGTGCCTTTGCTCTCTCTGCTGCTGTGTCAAAATGGTCTATATGAACTTCTGAAGAGTTACTTGACATCCTAAACACGGATTATATTCCGTATTATTAGATTACTGAATGTAAGAAAAAAATACCCTTAAGCCAAATTGGCAGATGCTACTTGGCTGTTATGTTGCATGTCTAGCTGGTATGTCATGCCTCTCATTAGTTTACCTCTGGTTTTAGTCATTAGTAGATATCATTAGCTGTGTCAGTGTTTTTAGGCATCATTTTAAGAGAGCATATTGTACCCTACCTATATGATTTATTTTTATCCAATAGTGAATGCGATGAACACCTACCTGAAATGATTGGTGTGACAAATGAATACTTAAAAAATATTTGGTTATTAACCAAAGTGGACAAGGTGTAATAAATTGTTGTATATGCAAACTGAGCACCGTGCCTCGTAATCATCACATAAAACAAGGCTAATGTAAGCATCTGATAAGCAGTTCTCCATGGGACAGAAGAAAAGATGCTCAAGTAGTATCAGAGTATTGGTTTTAGTCTTTTGTAATCAGATGCAAATTCAAAATGGAGATTGCAAAGCAAAAAAAAAACAAACCAACCAAAAAAAAAAAAAAAAAAAAACAAAAAACAAACAAACCAAAAAAACGCCACAGAACTGAAAATTTTTGGGGTTAATTAAAGTTTATTCTTTAGAAAAGTGAAACAGCTCAGAGCAAAGACACGGTTGAATGCCATTTAAACCAACTGCACATACCTGGAATTCTGTAGAGAAGCATATGAGGCAAATGTACCCCAGATTAGGCTGATACACTAAAATCTGCTGAAAAATAAAGCCTTTTTCTTTAGAAGGAATAGAAAATTAAATTCATAAAACTCATAATTTCTTGACTCCTTTTTTCAAGTATTTAGTCTAACGTGTTATACCTCGTATATCTGAAAGTTTAATTTCATGAGTGATGCATACATCTGCAAGCAGGTACATCAGTGTGGTCGCTGAAATACCACAGCCCATTTTTGAGTTCAGGTTTCCAGACCTTGCAGCAAACTCTTTCAGAGCTCTCAGAGCCACCTTCTGTTTGGTGTTAACAAAGCGCATTCACCTAAAGCATACTTCTAATGAATGTCTTACTGAACGTGTGCCTGCTCTTACAGTTACCATTATTAGTAGCGTGCTTTTCTGTCACGGTTTACAATTGTAATTCGTGGGAGAGGTTTCCATTCACGTTCTGCTAACAACTTCTGCGGGGACAGAAGTTTCTGATGTGCAGCACTACCCTTTGCCAACCATCGGTAAATCAACCTGTAATTGAAGCATAAAATTATGCCTATATACGATCTTTAAAATTTGGTGAACAATTTGTTTCTTCGGACAACACGGTACTGTTTTATTGGAGAGGTCCGTACCTTAATCGGAACCAGCCCTGCCATTCTCTAATAAATAGCGATGGGTTTCATACAAAACGCTCGTGTCAGTGGCTGCCGAAGTTGCCCGTTCAGGGTTTGGGCGGAAGGCGGCCCGGGCCGCTCTCCGCGCGGAAGGGGTTGCAGGCTCCGGGAGCCGCCCGCGCCCCGCGCCGCTGCCCCTCATGCGGCGGCCCCGCCGAGCCCTGCCCGGGGCCCGGCCCGGGGCCCGCCCGGCCGCTGCCGGCTCTCGCTGCAGCCGCGGCCCTGGGAACGGAGCGGGCGGGGCTCGGCTGCAGCCGGAGCCTTTGCGGGACGGGACCGCGGCTCCCGGAAGCACCGGGAGCCGGAGCGAGCCGAGCTGGGCCGGCGGTGAGGGGCGAGCGGGGCCGCCGGGCGGGCGCGCAGGTGGGAGCAGAGCCCGGCCGGGGCCGCCCCGCGGGGAGCGGTGCGGGGCTGCGCGCGAGGGGGGAGCCTGAGGGAGGCCTGCGGCGGGGGGAGACGCTTGGGGCTGGTGGGTGGGGCGGGAAGCAGGTCTGTGGGAGCTGGCTGGGGAGGGGAAAGGGTGGGATTGAAGAATCACCGGGAGAAATGTCTGGAAATGGAGCGGTTTAGGGAAGAGGCAGGAGAAGGTGAAGTTAAAGTTGCTGTGGGGAAGCGGCTGCGTGTGAAGTTGGGAAGGGGCACGGATCTGGCCAGAGCTGTGTCAGTGCTGCTGAGGTTGTGATTCCCTTGCTGGTGCTCTGCTGAGAAGATGCTCACTATGCGTGATGAGGAGCTCATGTAAAGTTCACGGAAATGCTCATTTTACAAGTATTTGCATGGTATCACAATTTTATACTAAGTTTTTGAAATGAGAAACCCTCTAGCAGTACAGTAGTTACGGATTAAGCAGAAACTCAGAGAATATAGAGATTAAAAATGTAATAATGCGTATTATGGAATAAACTGAAAGGTAAAAGTTATCAGAAAGCATACCAAGTTGTTTAATTTTATTGAATCCTATAAACTATGTTTTAAACCAGACTGAGGAAGACTTGGATTCAGATAAAATATTTTAAAGGAATGACTGGGTGGAGAAGACTGACACAACAGAAGGGTGTGTTATGTGGAACATAAAGAACATATGCAACAAACCTTTCTAAAACTGAGTGAGCACCACACTGGGAAGTGTTATTTTTCACGGTGGCCTCTACACAGGAGGATTGGGATCTAAGACAACCTTTGCTTTTCAGAGAATGTATGCGCAGAATGACAGAGTGGGTCTTAGAATTAACATTAGGTGATGGACTGCTTTTCCTGAAATCTGTGGGATTGCCTCTCTCCATAGGCATTACACTTGACTTAACAGTGTGCACACTGAGTTGAGCTAAAGGCTGCAGGGTGAGTTTGAGGGAGGTGATGGTTGTGGAGAACGTGATTTACAATAACTTCTCCCTCTGGATACTGTAGTTCATGATTCCCTTGCACGTTGTTAGGCATTGTGAGAAGAACTTGTGATTGAAATTCACAGTTCTGGGAGATAAAGATCCATTGGTTTGGGATGTATGATGTTCTGGTTGGTAGAAGTAATATGTGTAGCAAAAATACTGGTTTGGGGAAAGACTGGTTCTAGTAAGTATAAATTTGCTTTCTTTAGAGCAATGTATTGTTAGGAGTAACTCTGCCTTTAACAATCCTACAGGCTGCCTACACAGCCTAATTCCTTATTCTGGTTACGCTATTGTTTGCAGTAACAAGAAAAAGGCAGAGATCATCTGAGCCAGGTACCTGTGGAATTCAAGTCACACATCCCCTCAAAACAGTTCTGGAGTTGGCACTGTTAAGGAAGGACAACACATTGGGATAGGCTTGCTAGATACAGTTATTCCTCCCATATTGTTTTTGAATTGCTTGCTAGCTGGGCTTATTCTTCAGTGGTTACTTCAGTTCATACCATATTCATGCTGCTTGTGCAGGCTCTGTGCTTTTGCTGGAACTCAGGAGGCTGCACAGCTGGATCACATCAATGGAGGGTGTCTCTAGAGGGGAGGAGAGATTCTTAACATGTGTACTTCTTAGGATCTGGCATGATGTCAGACAACTAAGAGTTCAGGATTTTGCCACTGGATTTCTGAACCTTGTCTTATATTTATACCCCTTCAGTGCTGTACAGCTGTCTAATTTTATTTGTAATTACTAGCGCCTACAGGTTGATTTTCACTATAGGATCTACTTTGTGTTACTCTACTCCAAGTAGGCCACCTTGACTGAGGTGTTTGGCACACTGTGTTGCCTTAAGCACCCAGACTTGGTTTGTAATTCATAAATAGCTTAAGTGTAAGCTGTAGCTGAACCCCAGCTGGACTCAATGTTCGGTCTTTCAGCACCTTAAATCAAGCTCCTTCATTGGCTTGATACATCTGCAGGAGCTGCATTCCAGCAGTCCTTTGGTTCATGGCCTTGCACTCCTGTGTGCTTGAGGAGGGGTGGTTATTTGAATTAAAACTGAGAACTGAATGGCTCCTTGCTCCCAGAGTCTGAATGTGGCTCCTGGGATCTATCTATACTGTGATCTATACAATGAATACAGTGTATGTACTGTGTGAAAATGAGAGGCTGTTCAGGCAGCTTGTATCAAATTTCTGTGCTGGCAGGCAGAGTTTGGCTTAATGACTGTTATGTCAACATAAAACTATTGCACTGCTGGGCAGAGTTGAAGTCTTCCTCTTATAAGAAATGCTGCTGTTAACATTTAGCTCAATGAGGGCCTGCATTTCCTGAATACTGAATATTTATACTCAGTGTGTGATTTGTATAATATTCATCAAACCAAATTTTCATCAGTCAAAAAATATGACGTCTGGATTCTTAGGTTTGGTGTAAAGGATAAAGATGGTGGGCTTAAAGAACATTTAGCCACAAATTTCACACTTTAAGATTCACAATGCTTTACTCTTCCTGCCTGATACATAGATTAGAATGGTACTTTTTTCCAACAAATGAAAGAAAGAAACAAACAGAAAACCTTTGGGAGCTCATGAAAATACTCATCCACGTTCCCTTTCTGCTCAGTTTTCTGTCAACATGTAAGAAAACTTTACCTGAGTCCCAAGCAATTTATAACATTCTCTGAAATTAGACTTTAGTTAATAGTTAATATGTAATTGCATTCCCTTTGTTAGACTTGGCAGTGGTGGAATTTCCTGGTTGAGTGATATATGGCTGGTGAATCACTGATACAGCCTCCACTATCTTTGGCAGAAGCCAAGGTTTTGGAGCAATCATTGGTTGATCTTTAATGGTTACCATTTAATGTGTAACTGCTCTGTACTTAAGTGCACTTGCCAGTTTTAAAAACCATCTGCATGATTTTAAAATGGCCAAGAGTTGTGGCTTAACCCCAGCTGGCAACTAAGCACCACACAGCCACTTGCTCACTCCCCCCTGGTGGGATGGGAGAGACAATCAGAAGGGTAAAAGTGGAAAACTTGTGAGTTGAGACATAGACAGTTTAGTAAAGCAAAAGCTGCATATGAAAGCAAAGCAAGCCAAAGAATTCTTTTACCGCATTCCATGGGCAGGCAGGTATTCAGCCATCTCCAGGAAAGCAGGGCTCCATCACGTGGAACAGGGGACAGGGGAAGACAAACAGCATCACTCTGAACTTCCCCTCCTTCCTTCTTCTTCTCCCAGCTTTATGTACTGAGCATGACTCCATATGGTCTGGGATATCCCTGTGGTCTCTTGAGGTCAGCTGTCCTGGCTGTGCTCCTCCCAGCTTCTTGTGCATTCCCAGCCTCCTCACTGGTGGGGTGGGAGGCAGAAAAGAGTAAGTCCTGCTCAGCAATAATGAAAACATCCCTGTGCTATTGACACTTTTCAGCACAAATCCCAAACACAGCTCCCTATCAGCTGCTGTGAAGAAAATGAACTCTACCCCAGCCAAAACCAGTACATGAGATATAGCTATGCCTAGGGAGCAAGATGACGTTGCAGGAGCAAGGTCCACCAGTGATCTTTTGCGTTCTACTTGATATCTTTGTCTTTAAAATACTACTTGAATGCAGTTATATTTTTAATTCATTTTACCAGTTAAGATTTTTTTAATGTAAATCAAGAAATTGGAAATACTGCCTGAAGGAAACCTTCATGTGAAAAAAATCTTTGTTTCTCAGTTTCTGCTAGAAGAGTAAGGAAAAAGCTTTGTTAGAGGATTTGCTTTTAACCACACTTCTGAAGAAGTGTACAAACTTTAAGAGAAACACAGTTTTGGTTTTTTTCATAGTGTACTTAGTGCACTTTATAATGTCTCCAGCAAGAAAAATGGGTAAGAAACTGGAAACCAAAAGAAAGAACAAGGTAAGTTTTAAAATGATGAAGTGATTTGCAGTGATTTAGTTGAAAAGTGCCATGTTATTTGGGGAGGAACATCTGACAACTGTAGATAGCTTAAGGGAGGGAACAAAAAAGAAACCTGTTTACAGAGCTGTTTACAGTATGAGGAAAATGGAAAACATAGTGACATTTTAAAGTGAGAAATGCAAGGTTTAAGATTATTAGAAATATTTAGGATGTGCCTTATTAAAATTACAGTGACATGACAGATTACATCTTGTGGTGGTGAGAGGAGAAAGAAATGTATTGTCAAATTATAGCAGTCCAAATATGGCAGTTAAATTATTTGTATGTATGTAAAATCTACTTCAGGCCCCAGTTCAGCAGCACTTAACTAGATTTCGAGAGGTCTGTGCGTCCTCTGCACCATGTGGGATATTTGTCATAAAATCATAGAATGGTTTGGGTTGGAAGGGACCTTAAAGATCATCTGTTTCCAACCCCCTGCCGTGGTCAGGGACACCTTCCACTAGACCAGATTGCTCGAAACCCGTCCAACCTGGCCTTGAACACGTACAGTGACAGACTTTCTCCAGTTCTCTGGGCAGCCTGTTCCTGAATTACCCCAGCCCACATTCAGGCCCTTGCACTTGGCCTTGTTGAACATTATGAGGTTCCTTCCTTCCATTTATTTCTATACTTAAAATATTTGTTGTGTTAGATACTACTTCTGGTAAGTACAAATCTATATTCACTCCAAAAAGAAAGAGTATTTATGGAATAGAACTTTCCTCTGAGGAATGTAGTTGTGTTGAAAAAAATCACATGTTGCTTGTGTGTTACCCGGCACAGGGAAGAGGGCAATGCATGTAGAAAGTATGAAAAGCATTGAAGGAAGCCTTGTAAAAATAGGTTCTTCAAGTTCTGTGAGTTAGCTCTTACTTCACCTTCCAATTGTGCTTTTTCCTTTGTTGACAGCTTATTATATTTGTATAGGTGTAGCATCAAGACTAGGTTCATCTTTCATTGGAGAAATCTGAGAGCACCATCCTGTTTCTGTAATCTGTTATCCTGATTTCCAAGCAAATGCCCAGGAAGTCTATACCTGTAACACTGGGATGACACAGTGTACTTTACTTTCCACAAGGCAGACTCAGTCTGTTTATTTTCCAGCGGATCCCATATGGAGAATTTGGTGTAGTGGCACAGAAATTTTAACTTTGCCTTTGGCAGTTTTGAGAGGCTGGTTGTCTACTTCTGTGTTGGGCTTTGCATTTTGACTAATACACAAATGCCTTTTATTTGGTTAAGCAATGTTAAACTGAATAGTCATAAAATGGAATAAGAGCTAAGAAAAATAACTCCTGTAACTTGGCTTTTTTACTCTAAAAGACTGTCAGCAGTGGAAACATTTCACAGCTAGGCTGGAAGGAATTTAATTCATATAATGACATCATTGTGAAGATTTGGAGCATGATAGTTGTTACTTTTTTTCTTTTTTAAATTAAAGTCTACTTGTGACAGAATATGGAGGAGTAAAGAAATAGTTGCCAGTAGAGGTTATTTTTGTCAAATCTCTTGGTGAATTTAACCTGCATTTTTGTTACGAGACTTGCTGGAATTTATTGTTAGTTTTTCTTTTTTTGGTCTGTCATTTACTTCAGATAGTGTCAAGTGCTTGGGGTTTTTCTTTGCAAGTTTTCTCTGATACTCCCGTATTTCTGTCAGATTTTGAGTCCTTCTACAAACTCAAGAATAGCATCAGTTCATAAACTGTTCCTTAATTTTGCACAGAAGTTTGTAACGGTAGATACTTAGCAGCTGAAAAAACTCAGAAGTTTATACCATCAGATCTTTAAAAGACAAAATCTTAAGGTTAAGAAAAGTCCTGTAAACTTATTGCTCTGTAGTAAACCCTGATTAATATCAATGAGTTTTGGTGTGCTGTTCATTAAGTCAAATAGATTATGGCCTAATTTCCTCTGCAAACATTAGCATTTACCAGCATTTTAGGAGGGAAAGTGTAGGGACAAAATAAAATGCAAAATATTAAATTTTAGCCTGGGTTGGAGGTATTACAAAGGGAGACGAAAATCTGCAAGTCAGAAAGGTATTCATTTTTGAATTAATATTATGAGATGGAAATATGTGATTTTCCACTTTAAAAAATCTGCTTCCTTTGAAGAATTATTTTTCAGACTTTGCACAGCACTTTGAGCTGAAAGTATTGCTTCCTGTTTAGAGTGCTTTGCTTTGGTTTGTGTTCTGGAAACTTTTTCAGGGTCCTTCTCCTTTTTACTTTCAAGGAGAACAGCTCTTCACATAGACTCCACCTGTATTTCACCTACCTGTGTGTACTGAATTCAAATTTTACATGGCTGCAAATCCCATCTTGGCTTCCTGCGTGTTGGCTCCTGTATAGGGCTGCCTTCTATGTGGCTGCAGGGTGTGTCCATTGCTTACTGAAGAAATGATGCAGAAGCAGCTGACTTCTTTTTTTTAACATAAACTAACAGAAGAAAAGAGTAATGAGCCCAGTCCCTGAGATGGTTATTTAGTATTATAGTCAGGGAAGTGCAAGTCCTTAGTGCACCCCACTGTAAGATACAGTTCAAAAGACAGAGTTCATTTGACCACTCACCTTCCAGTCTTTGAATTAGCAAACCTAAATCTGAATTTTCAAACAGATGCATCCTTCGGAGTACCAAGTAGTGCATCCAAAGCCCAGTAAGAAATCTATATTGTAACTCTGTACAGGAAATGCACTGGGAACATCAGTGTCTTTATTGGTTTAAGACAGTCCAAGGGTGGGCTGTTACTGAAGACAACAGTTCATTTGTTCTGTGACTGCACAGGCTGTTGCTGTGAGGGTAGCAGGAGCTCATGGCCACGAGTGCTTACACCTCTGGTAGTCACCTGTAAATCTAAAGCTGCTGTGAAACTGCAGTTGAAGACAGCCCAACTGTTTGAAGTTCAGTACTTTGCTCCTTTTCTGGGTTGTCCATCCCCAGTTTGCACAGAGGCCCGTGGGCTGATAAGCAGCACTTTCAAAGAAGGAGAAGGGACCAGGAGAGCTGATTAAATGTTCTGTGTGCTTAAGAGAGAGTGTTTATATTGTTGGCATATGTACGTTTCAGGACTCTAGTTCCTGCTCTGTGAGCCAGTTTGTAAGTCCAGCATAAAACTTCATGCACTTGCTGTCTACAAGCCTGTCTTGTTGACCAGTGACAGGACAACTTTGTTAACACCCTTATTTCAGCCATCACGCTGGATACTTAGATTCCATTTTGTGTGAACTTTTGAAACTTCAAAACTGCATTAGTAACTACAGTAAGAAAATATTTCCTGCTACTGCTGCCTTCTTGAGATACATTGTCAGAGGAGAGTTCCCTTTTTTTTCATGACTACTGAGGAAGACAAGACAGAAGTTCAAGATAATTACATGGTTTGTGTTCTTTATGGCTTTCCTGATGGGCTTATCAAAGTGTTGTGCTTTTTGGTTTATTTTCATGCTGATCGCTTTGGTACTTGTTCATGAACAGCACACTAGTGATTTACTTTTAAAATTACATTTTAAGCTGCTTCATAAATAGGTGCTTGTATTTTAGCAAAAAAATTAATGTGAACTTTGTCGCTTCACAGGCTGACAGAATGCAAAAGTTTGGGTCTGAGTCAGGAGGGGTATGTGTGTTCCCATTATCTATATTTTGTTCAGAAGCATTTTGAAAACTGAAAACCAAAAAGTTTAAAAACTTATTTATCTGTATGTGTGCTTTCATGAAATTCAGTGTTTTTCATCTTAACTATATAGTGCTCTTTATTTCCAGTTTTTCAGGTCTCAATTCTAAAAAATTAGGTAGATGGAAAAGGTGAAAGAAATTGCTTGTTCAAGCAGGCTCACACTTTTCTCCAGTATCATAGACAAGCCTTTTAGTGAAATTCAATTCTTGTACTTCTCTCAGTGTCTTTTTTTTTTTTTTCCTTTACCTTTTTGTCCCTCTGTCTTCTTTGTGTTGCTGGCATTTCTCCAGAAAGCATTGTCTCTGAACATGCATGTCCCTTCTTCGTCCCTTTGCAGGAACTGTTCTTTTTCTCTTCCTTGTTCTCAGATGTAGCAAATTTATCCTTCAAAGTTCATGATCATCTGATCATGAACTGATCATCTCAGTTTTGTTGTTGGGGATGCATAATTCCACATTAATTAATTAATTAATTAACATCCTCGTGTAATGGATTGTTCCACCAGAACCAGTAAAAAACATCAAGTCATCAGTATTGTCTGCAGCTTTCTTCTCCTTCATACTTTGTATTTCTGTCTGGTTCATATTGCTCAGTGCAGTTGCATCTTTAGTATTTGTTTCTTCAGAAGTTACATGAGATTGTAGTTCATACAAAAGTATCTCCGATTAAGATTCCTTAATGGAACCGTGTGTGTTTCTTCCTCAGTTTCTGCATCCTGGCATCCTTTTCTTCCTTATTTGCCAGTATGCTTTTACAAATATTTTTACAATGGCATGATTTTTGAGATAAACAGTTTTATTGTGTAGGATACAAGTGTGTACTTCATATCTTTGTGGCTGTTGGTAATTCCCACCTATTTGCAGGTTACTTCAATGTCTTTTAAGTGTCAGTGTCATATAGGTAATAATTTGACTTTGAATACTTGACTGGGGAAAAACTATAAATGCTTAGAGACAAGATAAAGGCAAGTCAGAAATACTTGAAGAGTGCAGCTCTCTAAATGTCTACAAAAACAGCAATGAAATGCATCTTGAGCTAGAGAAATGCAGTCAGCAAGAAACAGCTTCAGTTCAATCTACGAATATTTAGAGGTACCAGCACATCCTTGAGCAGTGTGAACAGAGCTGGATTGTTAATGAGTCAGAAGTTGTGTGCCTGCAGGTGTAAAACACAGGGACAGCTCTGCCTTATGCACCCAGTGAGTGTCTAGACTTCTGAAATTGAGAACTATATGCATTGTCTTGGCTTGTTACTGTTTTTCTTTTGCTTGTAAACATAGTTGTAAACTCTTAGTTATTGATTTGATTTAACTGCAGCATTATAAAAAGTGGCTCTTTTTCTGAATAAGTGGGCAGTGAAGGGAGCAGAAGGTAATCTTTTATAGCAAGCATTAATTTGTGTGTATAGAAGTTCTTTATATGAAGGATAGCAAAAATTATGTGATATTCTGAGTAGCAGCAAGCTTTTTTCAAATTTCCTTGTCATATATTTTGCTTGCAAAATGAAAATTACTGTCTCTATTAGTCTTCTGTGATAAGTTAATCCTTTAAATTGATGACAAATTGCAAAGAAAACTGCATCAACTTGGTGGAAGTTCCTAGTAGAGATGAGGATGGTACAGCTTTACTAACATAAGGTTTGTGATAGTCAGTTCAGTCTGAGTAAGCAGTTGCAGTCACCTAGTCATCTATAGTCAATGAATTTTTTTCTGAGCAGGATAATCAGCAGGATAAGCAGCAGCTTCCCCTGCAGCCACTCCATACCATGTCTTCCTCTCCAACTCTGCTTTCCCACAACTCTCCCTTCATTGCCAGGCATGCCTCTCATTCTTATTTAAAGCAGCCCAACCCTCACCCTCTTTTGCTGGGATGGTGCCACCTGGCAAGGCAGAGACTGCAACCTGACAAACTTGCGAGGGGTGGAAGAGTGGGGAAAACTCTTCAGTATGGGAACAGCTCCTTGTAGCAGGAGTACTGGGCATTGTGCTGTACTACGGCAGAAAACACCTTCAGCTTGAAAATACCTTGTGAGCCTTCACCTACATAAAGCAATCTGTGATTCCCAATATCTGCAATATTACCTTTGGGTTCGTTTCTGTTTTTCTGTTTCAGAAAGAAAAAAGTCAAGAAATGTCTGCTAATTTAAAGTACCTTTCCTTGGGCATCCTGGTTTTTCAGACCACAAGTTTAGTGTTGACCATGCGCTATTCTCGGACACTGAAAGAAGAAGGACCTCGTTACTTATCCTCTACTGCAGTAGTTATTGCTGAACTTCTGAAGATTTTGGCCTGTGTTCTATTAGTCTACAAAGACAGCAGTATGTGTCAAATTTTGCACCAAGTAATTTTCCTAATCAATATGCTGTATTGTAGTGGCAACTGCAAAGCAGCCATGTGAGTACAGGCATACAACAAAGCATTTCCCTTCTCCTTGTGTAAGAAATAGTCTTGGAAAGACAATAATTAGGCTGTATATTTACTTAAGAGAATGTGGATACTGAGGAGTGCAAGAATAAATTTTATGCTAACATCTCAAATTTTGTGTTTGCTCAGGCATTTTAAGAAATCCATATGTAGAAGTAGCTAAAAACTAAAAGCTTTAAGTGTGTCCAAAGCATGAATGATAATAGAAACCTGTGATAAACAGCAGATGCAGAACGGAAGGAGCAATTTCATTGTTACAGGAAGAATCATAGTTCTAAACTAAAAAAAAAAAGAAAACTATATTCACATTTATGCCAGTTCTTATTCTGTACATTTTAAACTGAATTTATCTGGTTTCTATTTGATTTTCAACAGCTTAAAAATGTCACTGTCTATGCATAAATATTGATGACTGTAGGATTCTACATATGCACTTTTTAGGTGGTACTCTTTGATGTATTATCTTAAGTTATTGATATGGTTTCAATAAGTTTATCTCAAATTATTTTGAATAATTGTTTTCATTCTGATACTTCAGGCTGTAGGAAGATACTTGCAGCCATTTTTCCTTACGTATACAAAGCCTGTTAAAGTCAAACATAGTATTTTCAGGTCTTGGCGTAGTGATAGCTATAAAAAGGGGCAACAGTTTAAGAACAGAATATTGCTGTTTCTCTTTTTTTCCCCACCCTTTCCTTTTAGTGAATATCTATTTCTTTTACTGTTTCTTTGGGTAGAATGCAATTTACGGACTCTGAACAGAGTGCTACATGATGAAATCCTTAACAAACCCATGGAAACTCTTAAACTTGCTATTCCTTCAGGAATTTACACTCTTCAGAACAACTTGCTATATGTAGCATTGTCAAACCTAGATGCAGCCACATACCAGGTATTGCATATTTGGAACTCTCTGTAAGTTTCAAAAAACCCCCATGAATTATGGGGTAGTAGTAGTAACTGTTTCTGGTTCTTCTAGGTTACGTATCAACTGAAAATTCTCACCACAGCATTGTTTTCTGTGTCCATGTTGAGCAAGAAACTGGGTGTATACCAGTGGCTGTCACTGGTAATATTGATGACAGGAGTGGCATTTGTGCAGGTAAATATTAGCAGATGGTTTGTGGGGTTTTAATGTTTATTCAAGAAACACGGATTTCTATACTGATTATTCAGCTTTCTGATTCTACCAGCTGTACACGAGCACCAGAGTATAGTCAGGAGCTACCAATCACAACTGGCCAGGTCTGGAGGACACCAGAAATGGTTCAAAAGCAGAAGATAACACCTCTTTTGCAACCCAGTGCTCTACTGTAGAATGTGAAAGGGCCTCTGGAGCAACCTGCAAGTAATAATGATAGCACTGTTTATTAGCACATTTCTTCAGACATTAGGAATTCACAGATCTTCCTTGCCAGTACAGGCTGTGTTCACTTTGTCATATCGTTTCAGCATGGCGCATTTACTTTGGACTATTTAAAAAAGCAAAATTGGCCTTACTTATAAATAGTGCAAGTACCAGAGTTTGTAGTTTTTAGAGGGCAGGATCATGGGATAAGAGACTATTCTAAGAATTTTTAGCAGATTTTAGTATATCCTAGAAATTTTTATTTTAAAACTTAAGGATTTGGGAAAAGATATGGTGATTAAATTCAATAATGAAAAATGAGAACAAAACACTCTGATAGTATTTAACAGACTCCTCAGAAAGTTTTTGTCTATGGCATTGCATTTTATTCAGTTAGCATTAGACATATTGCCAGATTTAACTAGTCTGCACAATCACCAAAGAGGGACACATGAAAAAGACAATTCATCCCATCTTAAAGGCAGCTGGTGTAAGTAGTTTTCTAACTGTGCTTATATTTGTAAGGTAGCCAACTGTTGGGTGGCACAAGTTGGTGGCAGATAATGACCATGATAAGTCACACTGTGATTCAGAAACAGTTCTCGCTTATAAAATGTAAATCCTGCACCTGTTTAAGTTGATGAGTATTGTCCCAGTTCAGGCACAATTTTACTTCTTACAAATATGTAGAAAGAAAAATTGTAGCTTTGCAGTCCTTTAAAAGTATTTGTGGTCCAAAATACAAAGCTTTACAGGCATGTGATTGTATTTAGTAATTGTTACTGTTGGTAGAAAACAAGTTTGCGTTTTACAGATGCTCATGACTTGATTTCATCAGTGAATTTTGTGTAACTGTTTTTACATCCAGTGGCCTTCAGACTCTCAAGCAACACCTGCTAAGGAGCATTCAGCAGGATCACAGTTTGTAGGCCTGATTGCAGTTCTCATAGCGTGCTTTTCTAGTGGATTTGCTGGGGTTTATTTTGAGAAAATTTTAAAGGAAACTAAGCAGTCTGTGTGGATCAGAAACATTCAGCTTGGTAAGTTTAATTTTTGTCATCTCTTAGACATATTGCATTCTGAAGCATTATGACAATTGTGCAAAATGAATGTATAAATAAAAAAAAATCAACATTTTAGTATGCTGCCTATATGTTATTTTAAAACTGGAAGTTAAACTCTGCTAGATGGAATTATAGCATTTGCTTTCTGATTTCAATCTAGTTCTTGATTTGTTAATAGAGTATTTGTCCATTTGTACAGAATCTGTCAATTGAATTTTTTTTTACTATTTTTTAGAGAATATAGGAATATTAAAACAAAATATGTTTCCAAGTCAGTGTTTTGAGATGTTTTAAAATTAATGTATTTTTTCTCTTGTGCCTGGGTAGGCAGTTTTTTCTATTAAAAGTGCCAAGCTATAAAATCTGCTTTGTTTGTGAATAAAGTTGAGGTAATTAATTACTGTTACTTCAATACAAAGGTCAGTTTCTTTCAGTTGTGTGCATAATCACTGGGGAGAGGCATATGCAAAAGACCAGTTCATCTTAACTATTTAAATAGGTGTACCTACTGTGCACTTACCAGTAAGAGAATCAGTAAGAATCTTCTATTCCCAAAGCAGTCTTGGATCTTCCAGACCCTAGATATTAAAGGTAACATAATCGATCTGTGTTCCTGAGTGAGTTTTCCCTCACTTCAAAGCACTCTTGTCCAGTTTAGAGGGTTGGAAACGTGACATCAACAATATCCTTTTGTTCCTTTTGTGCAACAGGAACAAAGCTTATTGTTGCCGTTGTTTCTCTAATGGAATCCCTCTAGTCTTCACCTGTAGGCAATAATTATTTATGACATATTTGAATGGATGTGTTGAGCAGAATTTGACCTTCCAGCACCTTAGAACAGACTAGTGATCAAATCCACAGTGTGAAGTTAAGTCATAGATGACTTAGTGGATCAGAGCTGTGTACTGAGTCTGGTAGAATGTAGTGCAGTACTGCAAGAACAGGAGATGGTGTGGGTTCTTTAGTAATTAGATAGTTGGTCAATAAGCCGTATTTTTTTCCTTTCTTTTCCTACTACTGTGCTTTAATTATAAATGGTTTCAGTTAAAAATGCAGAACTTAATTTTGAATATAACATTTTTACGTTACCATAATATTTTGAAACTGAGTATAGCGAAAGGAATCTAAACCTCTCCTTACTATCTGCTTGTGTGTATTCAAACTAAGTTTTCCTGAACAGAGTGTAGGAAATACATCAGGAAGTGTTATGTTAGGGAATTTTGGGGGGCAGAGAAGGGTTGCTAGCTGGGGCTTGGTCCAGGATTTAAGGTAAGATGTGGTGTTTTGTGTGGAGCTGCAATATAAAATCCATTACCAAGGAAAGCTGATTATTATTATTATTATTATTATTATTATTATTATTATTATTATTATTATTACTATCAGTTTCCATGCTAAAAGTGCTTTCATGGGCAGCAGATATCTGAAATAATTTCCAGTAAGAATCCATAACTGTTGAAGAATCAATGATCTCTTTTAAAACATTGTTGAGATTTTTCTACAGTGCACAGATGTACACGTAGTTTGGTAGTTGGCCTGGTCATATATTGAATGTTCCAGTAATTTCTTTGTGAAACAATGAGATCTGAGCAGACTGTGTCTAAACACACTCTTCGAGGTTATGAATAGCTAGAACAGTGATATATGAAGACATAAATGTCTTATTATAGTAAGAATCAGATCACCTGTGTTTTGTATTTACTTTTTTAGTGAGCTTGATCTGCCTCGAGGAAGTTCAGTAGAATGTGTTTATTATTGAGGTTGTTTTCTGTTCAAAAATAATGTTGTCATATGTCATGAAGATTTTAGAAACTATTTAAATACATAAATGCATTAAGCAATATATATTAAATACATACAAAAATAAATACAGCTTTTGCAATACAGGCTTTACAAAATGCATAAAACATGAAATCACATTTTCAAAAATATGTTGGCGTGTTCTTTCTGCAAGTGCAAGGTAGTTGCCCACTTCAGACATTGTATTATTCAGGAGCAAGTCATTCATAAGCAAGAGCTTTGAAATAGAGCTTTTCTTAAAACACAAACCAAAAACCCTTATGTCCAACCAGGTTTTCATTTTCATATCCATAGAGAATTATTAAAACTATAGAAAATAATGGGAAAAGAAATTGTTTAAAATTCAGTTTTTAATGCATACCAATATCATAATAAGGATGTATGAATAGTCGATTTTATTTCTTTATTTTAGCAGATCAATTGGAAAATACAAGTAAATTGTTTAATCTGAATTATCTACATTTTTAATTCTGCCTACAAAAAGCATTATTTCTTATCAAACAGAAGGTGTTATTTTGTTCAAAATAATGCTGCCTTTTTCAGATGCTAAGAAATGTGATGAAAATCAGCTTTTCACAGAGAAGGAATAGAAAAAAGTGTTCCCCCTTTTCTGCTCGGGACTAGAGGACATCAGTCACAGAGTAGCTGCTTACATTATGCCATGTTTGAAGGATTCAGAAAACCTTCCCATTTGATAGAAGAACACTACTCGCCAAAAAAGCTCCACAGTCTTATCCCAATTTCAGCTTTTGACATTAAGTCTCTACTGGTAAACATTCATTGTGTTTGAGACTGGCTCAGGAGAATCCCACTTCCAAGATCCTTGTCTGAATTGGCAAACTGCTAATTGCTGCTCCTGCTGTGCCAGGGACCTTCTCCTCCACGGAGTGTTTTCCTGGTTTTCTCTCCAGGTTATAGGGTTACTTCAGCCTTCAGTCATGACTAGTTTCAGGAAAACTGAAATTGCATTTAAGTGAATTTTGCTATATGCCATAAACAAAAATCACTCCATTCCAGTAGAAAACAATAGAAGATAAGTATATAAAGATATCTTCATGGAAACAATCAAAACTCATTGTATGTGTGGAGAATAGCTTTTAAAAGAGAACAGGACTGATTGCATTTGGATGTGATGGTTTTGCAAGCGACAGTCCAATTTTAAAATCAGAAATACACGAGCAGCCTTTAAGGACGAGGAACCCATTTGCATGTTTTTCACCTGAAGCTTTTAAATCAATCTTGTACTTTCAGGATTTTTTGGTAGCATATTTGGACTGATGGGTGTTTACATTTATGATGGAGAACAACTGTCAAAGAATGGATTTTTTCAAGGATACAATAAACTTACGTGGGTGGTGGTTGTTCTACAGGTGAGATACCTTGTGTTGCATGTTTCTGTGAAGGTACTCAGGGATTTACTCTTCCATAAATAACGGGGGAAACTAATGGGTGTCAGTGAAGGTATTGAGAATTCTATAGTCCAAAGTCTGATCTATCATTTTTAGCATAAACCTCTCAGTGAAAAGCTGGAAAATATATAGCAGGTATATGATTAAGTATTGTGCATTATTAAATAAGCATTATTTATTTTGTGATGTTTAAAATTATCTCTCTATATGCTCTTCCTCCTGTGGCTAAAAATGTACAGTACAAGCATTTCCACTCATTTAATGGTGGTGATACAATCAACAATTTCTTTGATGGGGAAAGAACTACTCATCCAATATTTATTTTCAACAGTGCATATCCATAATATAAAATAAATGTATTGCTCTTCAACACAGACAATAGCTTCTCCTAAAGTAGGTGCATGGTGTTAAAATAGATGCTCTCAGGCAAATTATCTGTTTATGAATCCAAACCTCACTATTTTTCCAGGCACTTGGAGGGCTGGTGATTGCTGCAGTTATAAAATATGCAGACAACATTTTAAAGGGATTTGCGACTTCTCTCTCTATTATACTGTCAACACTGATCTCCTACTTCTGGCTGCAAGATTTTGTCCCTACAAGGTAAGAATTACTTCCCCTGTATACTAAAAAAAAATAGTTGAAAACTTACTGCTTACCAGATATAACTGCGAAAATAAATAAAAAACCCAATCCCGTCCAGGCCACGCTTTCAGAATGTTTAGGTACAACTTGCACATCGAGGTTTAGCCTCATCCGGCAGCTAACAGTGAGTTTTTCAGGCGGGCGAGGGTCCCGCTCCCTGCGGGCTGTTGCCGGTGCCCGGTGCCGCTGTTCCGCCCGGTGCGCCCCCTGCGGCCCCGGGTGGGCACTGCACCCCTGCCGCCGCTCCGTGTCCCCGGCACAAGGGACGGGCGCCGCTCCGTGTCCCCGGGACAAGGGACGGGCGCCGCTCCGTGTCCCCGGCACAAGGGGCGGGCGCCGCTCCGTGTCCCCGGGACAAGGGACGGGCAGGGGACATCGCCTCTGTGCTACCCTTCACCGACCGCACCGCACGCTCCAGCACAGGTCACTGCATTCACGGCACTCACGGAAGTGACGCTGCAGCACTGAGTTGCCCAAGGGCACCCAGGAGCCCAAAGGCGGAGCTATTTCTAAAGGCAACACCATATTCAGTAGTGAGAACAGCCAAGAAGGAAAGAAGAGTGCTTGCTCCATTCTTCTAGGCCCTGTACAGTGTCCTGATGTTTTGGGGATGAGCTCTGTGTACCACAGGTTTTGTACATGGGTAGGTTCACAACACTGCTTGTCTTGCCAGTGCTGTTCCTGTATGGAATGTAGAATTAATAATCCCACTTCCAGATGTAGGAGTAGGATTTTGCTTGTGACTGACCAACACTCCTTGCATGTTATATGTACTCATAGCATAGAAATATTTTGAATAATATTTACGACTTTTGTATCTGGTACAAAGAAACATCTTTTTATCTAAAAGTATATATTTGCAATACTGTGGTCCCTTCTATTCCTGTGTATTCTGTGATTCTGTATTATCAGGGCTTTACTTAAATATTCAAAAAAGGAAATGGAGTAGCTATCTAGGCTTAAGAAGTGGAAGACATTGAGCTTAAATTATAAGTAGACTATATTTGTCCCATTAAAACAAATGTCGAAAGTGGTTTAAGAATTTCTGTGTGCTCAAATGGAAAATTAATAAGTAACTTAACAGCTTCTGCAAACATGTTGAAAATTAAATAGAGCCAAGTAGCAGCATGTAGAACTTGAAGACATCCAATTTAATAAAAATTGATTAACTTGAGTTAATCAAACTTAATCTTTAGTACCTTGCTTATGCTAACAATGTATTTGAACAGAAACAGTATAATTGTTTCTGTCACATCAACAAACATTTTTGATTAGGGTAATAGATGTAAAGTACTTAAATGCTTGAATGGGTTGCAAGGGGCCGTGTCCCAAAATAGGCTAAATGTATCCTCTGAAGGATTATCGTGTCATATGCCACAGTTTTTTAGTACTTGGTTCAGAAGATGAAATTGTTGATGTTGTCATGTCTATGAGAAGATTCTTTTCTAAAATGTGTACGGATTGTCTGCTGGCTTTGGTTATTTTGTATCAGACTTGTAACTAGCAAAACAACTTGAAAGGCCAAAATGCTACAATAGAAAAGATGCCCTTATTGTGTTTTCATGAGACAAATCTTTCTGTATCTGCCAAAAATTAGATTATACTGACTTGCAAACTGGTTCTTAGGCAGCAGTAATTTGTTTTGACGTAAGCTGTGGACTTCAGAGCAAACACAGCTCCAACAACATGATGTATGTAATTTGTTAAAAACCGGTAGGTAACCACAGTAGCTGCTTTTCTTCAGCTCCTGCTTCCATTTTGCACACATCTTTAGGTAAAAAATTAAGGAAAGAAGGATTGATCTGATGCTCTTGACAGTTGTTCCATGAAAGTATAGTTTTAATTTTCAGAATATGTTAATATAATGATACATTAATTTGTAGTTACTTATTTCAACAACTTTCTGCATCCCTCTAAAAATAAAAATGTACAAATTATTCTGTTCTTTATAAATTGGACAAATATAATTTATCTTCCTGTTTTCCTCATGGAAGAATATCCTTTCTTTTGATTGTATTACATAAATAAATTTGCATCAACTAAAACAAACTTTTTTTTTTCATCCCTATTCTATCCAGTGTCTTTTTCTTCGGAGCCATCCTTGTAATAGCAGCTACTTTCCTATATGGTTATGATCCCAAACCTGCAGGAAATCCCATTAAGGCATAGCAGACTTCCTCATCAACCTGCTTCTCGAGATCTTGCACTGGGGGCCTTGCTAGCACTGGCATGTGGAAGTGTCACTGTGCATTGCAAGGGAAGGATGACTGCCCTGAATGTATTGAAGAAGTGCTGATGAGTAGTTCTGAACAGCCAGAGGGGCTGCAGGTGGAGGATGATGCTGTCTGTAACTGATGGGGGGGAAATGTCAGGGGAATGCCCAGTGCAACTTGCTAATAAAAACATGAAAGGAACCAAAAGTTTCCAAGAAACTACAATTGGGAATGTTTACAGCTTTGACTGAGATTGCATCAAAATAATTACTGTATTGACTGCTGCAGAAATATGTCCTATGCACTCTTTGAAAGAGCACACGACAACATTGTCAGATTGTATGTTTTTGGGATTTGATTCTATTTAATCTTAGTAAATATGTTTTTAACTGTTTGTCTATTTACGTGAAACGAGCTGAATGTCATAGTTCTAAAGTGATGGTTCTAATTAGGTACTCCTTATTAAAACTGTGAAAATTGAAATATGATTGAAAGATACTTTCACAATATCAAATATTTTTATATATTTAGAAGGCTGATTTAATAACAGAAATCTGTTATTAAATGATAATATTATAATTCTGTTGCTTATATAAAACTATTGTAAGAATGTTAACATTCTCACTGAAGTACAAAGAGAGGAATACTGCAGCCTTCATCAGCCTGCAGTGTTGTAGCAGATGGAATAACTGGGAACACCAGTGGGAGGTTACCATGCTAACCTGCGAGTAAGAGTAGGGTTCTGATGGGTGCTTGTTCAGATGGAACGTTCATTCTTGTTATTTTACTGATTATAAATCATCTTTTTGGTAGAACCTTAAAAGTAGTTTTTGTGCTTTAAATAGCCTCTGGAGATTCTTTTAAACCACAATTGAAAAAAACAAAGAGCCCATAATAAGCATTTTAAAGGCATTATCATTGTCTGTAACAGCTCCATCTGGAGATACTATGGTATGGCATCTGTATACTGTACTGTACTTTATTACAGAGGTGTTTTTTAAACAAGTGTTGTTTACTCATGAACTCTTCAAGGCTTTTTCTGTATATTTCTATGTAATGGCTTAATTAGAGTTTTGATGGGTTTTTTTAATTATTATTTTGTTCTGGGAGTCCTTGAGCCAACAGACCAAAATGGGTTCTCTGGAGCTATTCAGTCTAGTAGTGGAATTACTTTAGTAGGAAACATAATTAAAAAGCAATTAATTGTGCAATAGATAAATATAAAAGCATGCTGTTGTTCTGTTTCAAACAAAGAAAAAAACTTCAAAAAGAAACCTTGCTGCAATTAAATCAATTAGACTGTTATGAACACTTCACTTGAAGTATTTGCATATAGTCAGAAACACTAAAAAAATCTGGAACAAACAAAAAAAGCTGTCTTAAAAATCGTTGATTTTCAGGAGACTGTTCACAATGGATGTTAATGTTGGGTGACTCGTGTGGCACCCGTGATGGTGCATTTATACAAAAACATATAGGAGTCCCTTACCAGTAGAATGGCAAGTGGTAAAAATGTCTTCCCCTTTTTCCCCACCACCACTCCCTTCATGCTCTTTTTCGTATCTGTCTTGTGCTAAAGAAAACGTGTAAGAGAAGGGTGTTTTAAAATGTTTACCAAAGTACCTCATCTGATAGACGAGGAGATTCTGTAAGAGTGCTCTGAGATTTCTTAATGAAGTGTTGTAAACACGAAAGGAAGAATTCCAGTTGTATCAGTCAAGTAACAATAGTGTTTTCCTTCTGTTGGCAATTACATGTTTTATCAATGTTTTTTTTGTTTATCTTATCAGAGAAAGACATTAAAGAAATACCAGGGCTATGCCTAGGGCTTGCTAAGCTTTGTGAACTGTGAATCTGTCCCAGTATGTTGTAATTGTAGGAGCTTTGCTACTTGGTGGTCAAAACTATCTAAATGGGCATTCTATGTTAATATTGAATCTTTTACCTGTAACATTCAATGTGGCACAATCTTTGAAAAGTCGCATTTAGCCATTTGCCCCCTGTGTGCAGCATGAGGTAAAGTGTGTGTAGGGCAGCGGCTCGCAGCAGTGCCGAGTGCAGAATGGGAGTCACACAGCTCTGACATGAGGCGGGAAGTGTTGCTAGCAATCTCTCAGTTGGAGTTTGGCCTACACAATAATACTTTTGATTTCATGAATCACAGCAATGGAAGTGTTCAGGTGATATAACTGGTTACTTTCCTAAAAAAAAAGTGTCCAAAATCATAAGGGTTGACAACACTTTAAAGCCAGTTGTACAGGAAGGGACCAAATAGACCAAATAATCACCATGTGGCTGGAGCTCTGTGACATGTAGCCTGGTTTTAATATTTCAGGTGCACCTGTGAATATTTGTCAGTAAGGATGTTTAAAGGAAAGACCAGGAATATGTGCTCTTTGCTTTGGAATAGGATGCCATGCAGCTTTGGAATGCTATCTGCTGTAGTAAGGAACAGTAACTCCTGTCTGTAAATCAGTGACTTCCATGCTTTCATTTGACAGCCCAGTTATGTTTTCCAGCAAGATAGATCTCTTCAAAGACTTGTTGCTGAAAAGGAAAACTGAATTTGAATTTTTAGCTATGTTTCCTTAGCCTTTGGCAGGCTGAGGAAAGGCTCTTGTCTGAGGTGTTACTCTGGCCAAGGGGAGATAGCACGTGTTTCATGAGAACCGAACGGATTCGAGGAGGGCTTACTGATTTCTTTAAACTTTGCAATCAGAGAGCATATGCACATTTTCTCACTGAGATGCTTTTGTATTCGGATTTTTTTTTTTTTTTGAGTAGTTTTAAGTCTATAACTCATTAACTAACCAAAGAGGAATAGCTAGCACAGAGCTTTGGGAAGTAGTGGATAATGTGCTTTGAGTTTGCCCTAAAAGCAAGCTCTGTAGGAGTCTAATTTCCCAAAAATAAACTTGTCTTTCTGAACTACTTTTCTGACTTTTAGGCAGGCAATGGTTTTGTTAGTTTAGTTGTTTATTTAGGAGGCTAACCTATACTTAGCAGAATTTTATTTAAATATTTATGAAGTTACAGAAGTTACAGCCTAGGTATTTATTTGCAACAGCTTGAATTATGTGATTTTTTCTAGACTTACATATTGGGTGTACTAGTATTTATTGAATATTTGGGTATTTGGTAGTTTTATTTGAGAATCTCCGGATACATGATAAATGGTCAAATAATTATAAACTTAAGACTATCTTCAAAGCAAAATAAATCAGTTTAGTGGTGAAAAACCTTGAGTCTAATAAAGTAAGATAAACTTTTCTTTCCACAGTGTATTTCTAAGCAATCCACAAGTGCCCAATAATGTATTTTCTCAAAGAATTCAGATAATTGTATAGTTTTATTCATCTTCATTGTTTTAGACAAACTTTAAGAAAACCTCCCTTTTTATTTGTGTCAGTAGAGGGTAGATTAATGTTCTCGATTCAACTTCTCCAGTATAACACCTTTGGTTTTTTACTGCAATGTTTTAGTAACTTGTCTTTTTTTTTCCTCAAAAAGACAAAACAATCTCATTTTGCTTGTGTTTCGTGTGCATAGAGGCCTCTCACAGACTTTTAGTAGTATGCAATTGTGTCGTGTTTCTGATTTATTTTTATGGCTGTAATTCAAAATACTGTAATAGATTTTGTTGAATTTTTAAAAAATTCATTACTGAAATGTTGCATTTCTTCTCGTTTTTGTTGTCAGCAACTTTCATATTTTAATGTATTTCCTAATCAGCCCTGCGTGTTCTGTTGTATTTAAGCGATCATCATTTTCCAAATTTGAATTTGTTTCTCATTTTCCTCCTGGTGACAATGTTTCTTGCTGGATATTGTGTTGAGGAGGATTATTCATTCCTTTCATATCTGAAATCTATGTTTTGTGAGAATGAGTTATTAAAAAACAGTAAGGGGGTTTTTTGTGTATGAGAAAGGTAATATTTATCTATAATATGATATTATACCATATATGTGCAATGTAGCATTACGTAAGGTGGTGTATTACTATGAGAAACTCCAAGTAGTGTTTCCTTGCCTTAGTTTTAATTGTTCATTTTTAATGCTGATTATTTTCCAGAGGAAGAAAGTCCTGCTCCTTCCAGGTAAGCTCATGGTATGGTTTTAGGTATCTAGAATTAAGACATTTTACTAAAGAAAAATGCAGGTCAAAATGCAGCAAAATACATGGAATTGATTAAATTATATCTTCTGCTTCAGTTACTGTCCAAAGTTCTGTTGAGTTGAATTTTTAACTTTTTTTAAGTATTTCTCAGCTGAACTTATAACTCTTCCTACGAGAAAAAAAACCTGTCCTGACTTGCCATTCAGTGCTTGTTCTTGTTCTTGAATGTCTGCTGCACATTTGCATCCAAGAGTAGACATGGCACATTAACTGATCTTCAGCCTTCTGGCATCATTCTGACTGTAATTAGCTATATTCATTTCATTAGTGATTTATAGCTCAGTAAGAATTGCTTATATGTTAAGCATAGTTTGCATTTGCTGCCATGAGTATAATTCTTTTAGAGTTTTTAAACTTTGTCCTTATTGTCAATACATGCGCCCAAATATAAATCATTTATTCAAACATTGTAGCAAACTTTCTAAGGTAGTCTTAGGTTTTTATACCTTGATGTTGATATTTGTGTGTGATTACACTGAATACAGTTTTAATATATGGTGTTTCCAGGCAGTTTGGAAAAGGTTATTTTTTTTGGTATATATAACACTGCTGAACACTGAATGCATCTCACATGACTTAACACAGTCCTTTTTTAAATCCACATTGAGGTAAAATACTGTATTTTTTTTTCTTCTGTATGTGTAGATAATGTCACTGTAGTAATAAATGGATTAAAATTAAGCACTGTCTTTATTAAGAATATGATAAAAAAACTGTTTGAGAGCTTTGTTAAAAGGAGAGGGTTGCCTTATGCATATTTCGGCAGAAATTAAACGATATTTCAACTAACAGTTATTTTTATTTCACTATATCATTTAAACATAGTTTTCTATAAACTCTAGAAGGCTGTTGTAAGATGTTTGTTAATGGTATCTTTTAACATACATCTTACTGAATTTTGCCAGCAATTTAATTTTGACTGAGACATGCTTCTTTTTGACCACTGTGTCATGACCTCTTGTGAATCACGTTCAAGAGCAGTGTCCTTGTGACACTCTCTGCTCTTCTGGTCTGAAACCCCAGATGTGCCCTGAACCGGGGTGGTAGGGAGCACCAGGGTATCAATATCAAGTTACAGTATGGGGTGTGGCTGTAAAACACTAACACTGTAAGGAGCTATGTATAGCTATAATTTACAATGTATCAAAGACCTTAACAGAATTCACAAGCAATTGCTACGTATGATGGAGGACATGTTTCTCTGCCCTTTCTGGAGATACTTGTAATAAAACTGGGTCATTTCACAGCAGTTTTCAGGGCACTTAATTTCTATCAGTTCCTTTTGTCAAGTTTGCCCTGCTCTTAATGCTCATATGCAACATGATTTAAACTGAAAATTTTATGCCATTAGGTAACAATTATTCATCATCTAAACAAAGGAGCATAGCTGGTTCAGAGTACTGGGTTGCAGGGGACAGTGTTCTTCAAGTTTGGTGTAAAAGCACTCTGGGAGGAATCTTATCTGAAACCAGTGAACCCATCATCTGCCTATGCCTTGGAATCCCCCTAGGGAGATAAGTATTCTGTGCTTTTTCATCCCTCTTCCAAAATGATGGTAATGTCTTCTACAGTTAGCAAGTAGTAGTATGAATTTTCATAGTATAGAGTGTTGAACACTGCAGGTGGTTAGATTAACAGACAATTCTTGTTTCTTTTCTTCAGGAGTTTGTGTTGAATAATGTTAAATATTAAGATTAATGTTATGTTAATATATAAGTTAAATAATGTTAGAGCAGATTATGTCAGAACTTGTGTATGTAAGTGGAGTTTGATATTTGAAAACATATCTGGCTGAAATTCATGACAGCAAAAGCAAGTTTATTGTACATTCTCATTGTTTGAATCCTCTGCATGAGCAAACTTGATGCTTAAATGCATTTATTTTGAGATAATGACATCAATAACAGGTGTTGGTGTAATAGGAAGGTGTGGATAGAAAACTGTCTTCTCAGCCTAGTTACCAAATGACTTTGCTTGCATTGTGTAGTTGTGTTGACTTCTTTTACACGAGTCCCTTACATGTTACATACATGTCTGTGTGACTTTCCCACCAAAATCTAACAGCACTCTGAGGAACAGACTTGAAACTATGCCAACATTTGAAGACCCCTCTCCTTTTCAAGTAGAAGTGGGACAGAATTGTCAAATACTTCATGTGACACCCTAATACTTGTAACATATGCCTGATAATAGCAAACATCCTGGACCCGCTAGATGCACTCTTGTTTTGTGAGCTAGAGTCTGCTTGTGGTTGTCTCACTGTGATATTGGCATGAGTAGGGCTGTGCCTCAGCAAGTTCTAAATTCCTTAAAAGGTGCATTATGAGAAGAGGTGCTTGATCTTAAGGCTAAGGGTTTAACTTAAGCCCACACTATCTGAAGTGGTGAGTGATTGGCAGCCCTTTGGTAACAAGGTGGGAGCTGCAGTGCCAGTCTGTACCTTAGGGATGAGGTTCCGCTGTTGGTAGGGGCAGGGAAGCTGTTCATTTGCAGCTGAGGTTGCAACAGGGATGTTGCAGGAGCTGGAGATAAGCAGCAAGAGGGCTGAAAGGTGGAGGACTAATAACACAGAGAAAAGACTGATATGTGGATACGGCCATGGAGACTTGTGTCTGTATCGTGAATATAATAGTACAGGAGGGACAGCTGTTGCTCTTTAGTGATGCCAGACATCAGCAGTGGATGAATTTATAAGCCACAAAAAACCTAATAATGCCAGCACATGATTCTAAAAGATTTTCTCCGTTAATTGGCATGCTGCCATGGGGAAGCTGATCCCTGTTATCTTGTTACTTGCGGGCGTTGTGGTAAATCAGAACCTGGGATGACCTGCCCGTTTGAAGGTGTTAGAGCTTTCATAAACTAAGTTTAAAACTTGACAGTAATTAAGTAGAATGTCTGTCTCCAGGCTGGATCTTTAGGGTGGATTATATCTGTGTTTGTGTACTCTGGCTCTAGGAATGTCAGGTATATCCCGTACGAACTGCCGTCCTTTGCTCCTTTTTTCCCCGGTGCCTCAGCAGTTCCGGGAAGGAGGAAGCGGGGCTGGTTGTTTCGATTCGGGTGGGAGGGACGGGTGATGTTTGGGGGGGCGGATAAGAACCTGAGGCTCCCGCAGGACCCCCCGAGGGGCCGCGCTCGCGTGCTTTAGCCCGCGGTGTTGTCGGGCTGGGGGTGAGCGGCGGAGGCTGGGCGGGGGCCGGCCGTGGCAGCGGCGGGGGCTGGGCGGGGGCCGGCCGTGGCAGCGGCGCCTCCCGGCCCTGCTCCCAAAGGCGCCCATTTCCCGTCGCCAGCCCGCACTTCCCGACGCGGGCGGGGCGCTCGGCGCACGTGAGCGGCGCGCGGCCAATGGCGCGATCGCGTGATGCGCAGCGCCGACTGCGCGCGCGGTGGGGCTGCGCAAGATGGCGGCGGGCGCGTGAGGGGTGGCGGCGGCCGCGCCGGAGGGACGGAGGGAGCCGAGGCCCGAAGGGAGCCGGGAGCGGCCGCTGGTGCCGTCGCTGGTGCCGCCCCCTGGGGTGCGATGGTAAAATGACCCAGGCGGGGAAGAAGAAGAAGCGCGCCGTGAACCGCAGCATCATGCTGGCCAAGAAGATCATCATTAAGGACGGCGGGACGGTGAGGCCGGGGGCGCGGGGCGGCCCGGGGGACGGCTGGCGGCGGCGGGGGGCCCCGGAGAGCCCCGACCTCCGCGGCGGTGCGGGGGCCGGCCCCGGGCGGGTAGGGCCCGGTCCGGCCGGGTCGGTGGGCCCGCGGGCCTCGGGCCGGCCTCGCCTGTGTCGGTCGCGGTGCCTTCACGGCCGCCGCAGCCCCGATGGGCGCGCTCGGCAGCCCGGGCCGGTGTCCGCGGGGCGGCTGCCCGAGGAGCACCTGTGAGCGTGTCAGGCTGCTTCGCTCCGCCCGCAAACGCAGTTTGTTCCTCGCGTCGGCCGGGTTTTGGGGCGCAGGAGCGAGTGCGGCCTCAGGCGCTGGGCCTGGGGCACGGCGGGTCGTTACGGCCGCCCAGGTGAGCGGAGCCTGCCCGAGCCGAGCGTGGCTCCCGTGAGCGAGGGCACGCAGGGGCTGCCGGCGATTGGCAGCGACCGCTGTCCCCGCTGTGCCCGTGGTCAGACAGAACGGGCCCGCGAGGGGGACAGACGCCAGCCCTGAGCAGTCCCCCAGATGGCTCCCGGAAGAAAGGTTTTTGCAGTTCTTCCCACTATTTTGCTTCCTCTTAAATACATAAATTTGAAAAATAAAGGAAGTTAAGTGTTTGGGCTGCTGGAGCTTGGATTTGGTTTGGGTGGTTTTTTGGTTGGTTTTTTTTGCATTGATGAGTGCCATTACTTGCAGTGTATCGTTGCCCCTGGATTTTTTCCACTGTGTAACACTGTAGCTTCGATGTGCCCTGTTCTATATACAATGCCATTATTTCAAATAACGAGACATCTTGACAGACTAAATTGCTGATGGCCCTTCAGTTTGTCTTTTTGGAACAATAATGGAGAAGAGACACAGTCTCATTACTTGTTCATCGAAGTGGCCAACTGGCTGGATTACTTAAGTGCTAGGAAGCAAAACGAATTTTGGTGATGGTTGTTGGTGTTTTCTAAGATGTGTTCTTGTTCTTTTTAAAGATAGAAATATATGAGATTACCTTGTACACGTGTTAAATGCAAGTGTTTTAGATTGAGTAATACAAGCAGAGTAAATGTTACTCAGGGCACACGGTGCTTCATAATTTCTCTCTGGAGTATCATTGATTAAGATACAGTGTGTTTCCAAGTGTCCCTAACTTCTCAACTTTAACTTTTTTTTGCCAAGAGAGGAGAAATATCTATTACAATTAACTGCATTCAATGATACTTGTGCTACATCATTCGGTGCCTCCCACCAGTTTCAAAAGCTGAATGCAAACGCCCATTCTGTAATAATTTAATTTACATTGGAAAACAGTGGAAAAATGGGCCATAAGCATTAGCTGAAGGTATGTAGATTGTTGTTAGGCTACAAAAAGTTCAGCTTGTGATACTTTCTGCCTTTAAAGAAATGGAATTTGTTTGTGTTAAATACATTCTTTAAGTTATGAAGTCTGATATAGCAGAGTGTTCTTTATAACAACAGCAGAAACTCCATGCATAGAATTTTGTTTAATATTTGCTGAAATGTTAAGTTAGCCTTCAGTGCTCAGCATCCTCAGCTGCTTTGTTCATTACCCAGTGTGGTGTGTGACATTCTGGGAAACAGGTGCCTGAAAATGGCCCCTATGTCTTAAATGTCTCCCACTGGCAAATCAGTAATTAATCAAGCATCTTCATGTGCACTTTCCAGCCTGATTGGTTTATTTTGGAATTGTTTGACATCAGAGAAAATTGTGTGAGCCAGAAAGAATGTACAGATGACTAATGAGGCAGTGGTACAGGCAGAAAGAGTTTCTGATGGGAAACCAAAAAACAAAACAAAACAAAAACCAAGCACCAAAAAAGCAAAAAGGAAAACCCACCCATTGTTTCTGCAAAGGCTCTCCTCCCACTGCAGTTTCTGCTGGGTCTCCTTGACAAGGCAGTGGGTGGTGCAGGAGCTTGGGTTGGTGCATAGTGGTATTTTTGTGGTTTTCTATTTGCAGCTTTAGTAGCTGTATCACAGAAAAAATGTGTAATGGTGTGTTGTACTCAAGTGTGTGTTGTCAGATTTCACCAAAGGAGAGTCAGTAACACCAGTGAAGTGATTTCATAGAATCACAAATGGTTTGGGTTGGAAAGGACCTTAAAGATCATCTATTTCCAACCCCCAGCCATGGGCAGGGACACCTTCCATAGAGCAGGTTGCTCAAAATCCCATCTAGCCTGGCATTGAACACTTCAGGGGTAGGGCAGCCACGACTTCTATTTCAACACTTTTTTTTCCCCAGCAATTTTAATTTTTCCTTCCTTTATGTATTCATCTTATGTAAGATAATGCATTTTTGAAGCAGTCATGAAACAAATTAGAGATTAAGGCTTCATATGGTGCTTTTTCCTTTCCAGCAGAGAAGCAACAGCTCTGGTCTTACATAGAATGCCTTTGTTGCTTTGATAGTTATTCTGTTGTTGTCAGATGTGTGTTCTTAGGCTTGCCTGGCATGTACACTTTTTATCACTGGCATGAATGAGAGTACAAGGTGTTTGATTAAAGACATCTTCTCTATAACCAGAGGAGAAGGCATTCTTGGAGCCCTATTTGTGCTGCAGGTTTAGCCAGGCAGAAATACGCTCTGGCTACTTGTAACAGGAGGGTTGCTGTTATTCTGATTGGAACATCTCAGTTCCACCTTGTTCTCACAAGGCCCCTGTGTCTTTTCTCTCCAGGACTAGGGCCTTCTGATTCAGTTGCACTTAAGCCATTGCATTACACTGTGTTAGCCCCTTTGGAAAGCACAGGGGGCAGGTTTGTAGAGTAGGGCAGGGCTGAACACCCAGCACCTGCACTGTACCTGTTGGGTTGGGAGGGTGCATCAGACTGGTACTGAAACCTTGTGGACTGAATGCTTATAATGTGTCTTAATACACTGCAGTGTAACTGCTTATTCATCTCCTTCCCTTTCACCTCAGAAGCATCCTTGTTACTCGATAGTTCCCACCACCTTTAAAAATGGCCATAGAGATGATGATCTAAATGTGACTAAATTACCTTTTTGTTGATAAGAACAAATAATCTGTGATAAGTACCTGGTGATAAGTGAGCACTAGCAACAAGAAAGCAGGGAAGTTGAACCCTAGTGATCTAAATGTCCCTTCTGTTCATTTTTGCCAGTGTGTTGGAAAGCTCTGTTGGTGTTGCTTACAGCTGGATGACAGGGCAGAGGGCAGCACTCACCCACCCGAGGCCTCTAAAGTCAGCAGCAGTTCTGTGCAGAGCAGCCGCTGCTTTCATTCTGCTGTTTGGCTTTGTGGAGGAGGGCAGCATGGGGACAGATGGCCTTTGCCTTCGTTCGTGTTTGCTGTGAATGGAGGTGCTCTTGACTCCCATGCTGGAAGGGGTGGGATGGTTTGTGACACCTCCCTCACTGTCTGTCATGCCTCAAGGGGCCATGTGCCAGCAATGTGACAGGAATCTGGGGGCTATCAGAATGAACCTGATTTTATGAGACTGAGTCAAACAGCTAACATTGATACTTACAGTTTGTGCAGAGCTGGATAAATTTTTAACCCAAAGCTAAAATAAGGATTGTGGGGGGAAAGGGAAAAGAATTGTGGGAAGAGATGATAATTATAGCCACTCTCTGTACCTACAAAGACTGTTAATTTACCTCCTTAGGCTGAAAATATAGCAGAAATATCTGTATGGTATGTCTGTATTTACTGAAGAGAGCTTGGAAAAGAAAAACAGCACAGTGCTGAGGTACTTCTGTAATTCACCTCTTACAGATTGATATGGTTACTTTTGAAAATTAAGACTTTTTCTAGCAATAGGGGTGAGTAGGCAGTGAGGTTTTCTGTATTTATTTCCTACATTTGTTCAATAAGCTCTTTATTTCTATGTTGGAAATACTGGAATCTGGAAAGAAAAGTTAGGTGTGGCTTGCATAAATCTCCTAATAAAAGAAAGACTCCAGTATTACCTAACTGCAGCTTAAAATTGTGTTGTATTTGAGGCTGGAAGGCACCTCCAACATTGTTAATCCAACTACCCCAGTGTCTTACCCCAGACAGGGTCAGCTGGAGCAGTTTGCTCAGGACTATGTCCACTGGGGTTTGGAAGATGGAAACTGTTTCAGAGGGGGTTGCTTTTTTGAGGTACAAGTATAATTTGTTGTATTTTCACTATGAGCCTCCAGTCCTGTCACTGACACTTCTGAGAAGAGTCTGGCTCTTGTCTTTGCTCTTCCATTAGCTACTTATACACATTGATAAAATCCCTCTGAGCCTCCTCGGGAAGCAGCTGAGGTCCTTAGCCTGTGTATGTGTGCTCAGTGTAAATGCGAGGTCTGATCACATCAGGGCCGCTCTGTTAGTAGCTCACCTTTGCACAGAGCAGGCAAAGTAGATGTTAAGGCAGCACTTCTAAGTTGAAAGAATGCATGTAAGATTTCTGAGGAGTTATTCATACTGCTTTCATATGAAAATAATTAGTGAGCCCTGTCCTTAATTTGCAAATGTTGAACTATGGTATGTTGTTTGACAGCATTTACAGAGTCTACCAGATGAGCAGGTTGTCCCACCCATGCTCTTTTTGTTCTCTTCAAAAGCTACCTCTGCTTCTACTAAATCACTGAACAATTTCGAGTTCCCTTTGTCAAACCTTTTATCTGCATCTCTTCCTGCATTTGAAGCACACTGTAACTGATAGGCCTGCACTCAGTATTTGGGAAGTGATCAGTGCTGTTCCTGAGATTTGCTTCTGGTGCTCATGATTTTAGTTTCTTTCCTGGTTTAGAGCCATGTTTTGTATGTAGCAGTGGTACCTTTTAGTAACAGAAGAGCTGTTTGATAGACCAGGTAGTGAGACTTGGGGATAGCTGAGTGTGAACACTGTCGTGTTTTGAAACCATGGAATCTTGGTTCCATGCGGCTCTGCATAGACTTAAGCATTTTTTCAAGGAAAACAAACTAATTCCCTGAAGAAGAGTCTGTTTTCTCTGTAGCATCCTTGTTTCCCAGATTGGCAATGTAAGAGATTTATTTTTTGAGATGGCAGTGAAGGATTCTGCAGAGTAAGAGCAGGACACTTCAGGACAGTAGCATCAAAGGGTTACTCGGTAACTCTGTACCAGTTAGCTTGGGTAACTATTCCCAAGTTTTGAGTCCTGTTTCATTATTAATCCTTCTGTTTATAGTGTTCAGATGCATTTCTCATGACTCTGATAGATGATCAGATGTTTTAATCACCTGTCTTTTGTCCTGTTTCAGCCTCAAGGAATAGGTTCACCTAGTGTCTACCATGCTGTTATTGTGATCTTCTTGGAGTTTTTTGCTTGGGGACTCCTGACAGCTCCCACTCTAGTGGTAGGTAATCCTCGGGAGCTTTTTCTCACTCTGTGGGAGGTGGGACAATTACTGCAAAGGCACTCAGCGTCTTCTGAATTACATGAAATGAAAATTACATATGACTGAGCTGCTCTGTTGTACAAGTGAAAAAAAAGTTCTATAATTTTGGATGATACCAAAATTTCAATTATTTCGTTATAGCAGTGTAATGGTTGTAGCACAGCTGTTTACATGCAAGTCTGCTAACACTCAAGCTTACATGTAAATATTTTCTGATTGAAACCAGTAAGGTGGTAATGAAATTCTTTCCTTTCAAGATGCCATAAAACATTGGCACATTACAAATGTAAGGACAAAAATACACTTGAAATTTACTAACATTATGCAAGCGTGTGTGTAGGTAGGGAGGTCTTTGCTGACCTGGCTGTGTTTTAAGCAGAAGCTTCAGAGCACAGACTGTGTTCCACCAGTCAAAGCATCCCTGTGATTTGTGAGACAGTCATATCAATGTGTTTGTACCAAAGTACTTTCTCATGTAGTCGGTTGCTTTTAATTTGGATTTAATTTGTGAGTGATACATGCTGACAAATTAAAAGGAGTTAAGGCTAAAAAATCTCCCAAGCCAACTCCACTTAAAATGCAGTCTTGGTGCTGCTCTGAAAGCTGATGTTACCCATGAACAGTTTCTTGGGTATGAACTGCACATTGTCACTGAATGAAATCCCTGTCATCTAAACACAAATCAGACTGAGTCAGCTCCATTTCTGGCTTCTGCTCGCCAAACTGAGAGCCGCTTCAGGATGGTGACGTCTCCTCTCTCTCTCCAGTCCCCAACAGATGACACAGTAACATGTGGAGAGTCTGGTCTGAGATAATTTTCTAGGTTCTCTGTGGTTTATTTACATTTCAGGCACTGAAATCTCAAAATGCCTTCCTTGCAAATTAATCACATTGTTTGTAGTTTGCTTTTTTTCTTCTTTCTTTTCTCTGTAATCTATGAAAATAAAAAAACTACTGTGCATCATAAAGTTGGATGTGTCATGAGCAATATTTGTAGTTGATATTGTGTAAATGACAGTATTCATATTTCTTCTCCAGGTTTTGCATGAAACCTTCCCAAAACATACATTTCTAATGAATGGTCTAATTCAAGGAGTAAAGGTAAGTTGACAGAAGTTAATCACAAGTACAGTTTAAAGTGAGTGGTGGGAGGAATATAGAAATAACTGCCAGCTGAGAGAAACAGTCAAGAGGTTTTTCAGTATGGCTTTCATAGTATAAATAAAAAGGGAATAAATTACTGCTAAAAAGGCAGGTGTGCATCTTTTTACTTTCAACAAGGTATTGCTTGGCCTGTATCTACTGTTTGGGTTCAGCAAATAAAAAGGTAGTTGATTAATCCCAAATGATGCATATGGTGTTAAAAGTGGATAATTTTTTACTCGGAGCTTGTTGCCCCAGTAGGATATTTTCCATTACTTAGATTCATGTGAATTTTAAGAAGACAGTAACACACAGTTCATGAAACTGCTAGTATGACTGGATCCATCTGCATTTTGAATTTTGTGTAGTTCTGAGGTAACAGATCTCAAATTTTATTTAACCAGACATGGGAGAGAAGATGAGTGATGGTTGGTCACATTGCTTTTGGTGCATTGCACTGTAGCCATTGACTTGAGTTGAACCAGTGCTCTTGGACTGTGCTGTGGTCAGCTATCACGAGTCTGACCACTTAGTTCTAACTTCAAATGTTTTGTTTCACCTAGGGCTTATTGTCGTTTCTCAGTGCCCCACTCATAGGTGCCCTGTCTGACGTGTGGGGACGAAAGTCCTTCTTGCTGCTAACAGTATTTTTTACCTGTGCACCAATACCACTAATGAAGATCAGCCCATGGTTAGTAAATTGTTTCACACCAGATTGGCTGTTGCTTTTCAAGGTTGCTATCTAATGCTTATGTGTGTAGCATTGTTGATAAAATGCTGTTTGTGCTTGATGGAAGGTTGAGGCTTTTGTATTACTTCTGTGCAAAGCTGGGGGAACAGTAAACCTGAAGCAGCTGCCATGAGGCCAAAGGCCTTGGTCAGAATTTCAATAGCTGCTGATTTTGATCTCTGTGCTGTAAGCCCTATGTCCTGCTCCAGCACATCTGCCAAAGCTGGAAAACAGTCCAGTGTTTTCCAGGACTGTGCAGGCATGGATTGTGGCCACAGTTCTCACTCAGATACCAGCCAGCAACACTGAAATCAAAACATTACGTAATGCAGGTGCGTGAAATAACCATTTGTAACCTACAAGTTGCACAAGTTTTACACTTTTGTTTCTCCAATTCTAAAATCGACTGGCTTTGATGCTGTGTGCACCTTATTGACCTGTTAACTGGCTGGAACCTTGCCCAGGTATGGCAGGAGTCAGAGGCCCGGGCTCGCTCCCTGACCCCTGTGCTGTCCCTGAGGGTGGAGCAGCAGTGGCACAGCCTGCACTGACACAGGCCAGTGCCAGCTGCTCAGGTAGCTCCGTCAGCCTTTTCTGTTTTCCCTCTGGTCACACAGGCTTGCTCATCTCTCTTCAGAAGGAGCTTGTTTCTAAGTGTTTATTAAGGTTTCAAATGCCAAGTGCTAGTGCCTATAGCATAAAGATATGGCAGATGTTGAGGCCTTTCAATGACCAGGTTCTCAAAATACTGAAGTTCCTAATTTGCTTTGGGTCATAGACCAGTTGAGTTTATTAGCTGAACACCTCGTTTCCTAGTAGTACTTAATCACAGCAGCTTTTTGTAGATGTTAAAAATCGTGCTGTTTGTACTTGGTGCACGTAGAAGTTACACAGTTCTGTCAAGACACGTTCACATCGGCTTTATCCAAGATTATCTCAATAAATTGTCAGGATAAGTTGGACAAGGTAATTTATTGTTCAACTGCACTTGGACTGAATAGACTTTTTGTTTCTATTTAGCTGTTCTAATTTTTTTTTATCGTGTTCTTAGGTGGTACTTTGCTGTAATCTCCGTGTCTGGAGTTTTTGCAGTGACATTTTCTGTAGTTTTTGCATATGTAGCAGACATAACCCAAGAACATGAGAGAAGCATGGCCTATGGTTTGGTATGTATTATTTGGGCTCTTTTCCTGTGGTATTCAGTACTAAGCCCTTCAGTTTGTAATGCTTTTCAAAATGCTCCTACGCAAGTTGTTTTTAATTTGGAGTCAGGTTTTTCTGTTTAATTGTTCCTGTCATCCAGTCTTGTATCTCTTGAATATTCTGCTTCTAAATGAAACAAAACATGATGGTGTTAAAAGCTATCTTGAGTGTCTGTCTCAACAGCTCTTATCAGTCTTAATGATGTAATTTGAGGAGCTTTAGTTATTCCTCCTTTGTTGTCCACACTGGTACTACTCTTGTCATCTTTTCAAAAACCTCACCTTTTGTTCTGGAACTGCCACTGTGTGGCACTTGACTGCGCCTGCCTGTGTCTCCAGTCACTCTGCTGTGCTGCAGTTCAGAACAAACTTAGCTGAGTTACTTGTCTAAGTTCTTACAACTCACCTCTGCTTCTCCATTATCTCCTGATACCGTGCCAGGTCCCAGGAGCCTTCACAGCCTCATGTTATTATGGATTAGCAGAATTATTTTTTGTGTTTAAGTTACAGAATCCATTACCATTCAGCAGGAAGAGCTGAAAGCAATGGATATAGAACAAAATAGTTTCTCTGTGCCTGTACACATCAGGGATTGAGATACGTTGAGAAAGTTCCTTCAGTTTTTAAGTTAACATCTTTCACAAGGCCAGCTGGTCAACTGAGAGCTACTGAGTTGGATTAACCAGCATATTACATTTAATATACCCTTTATACATGTGATTTCTTTTTTTTAACAGACATTGCCTATTTCACTAATATGGAGATTAAATACAGCTTATTGCTTCCCAGAGGTATTAGTAGAGTCTGTAGTTAATTAAACTTAATTATGTCAATACATGCAAGAGTGCTGTGAGCCTCACATTGCTGTCCAGTTATCAGAAAAAGAACGTTTTTCTTGAAAAATTGTGATTGTCTAAAACACACAGGTGCTACCACATAGGCATAGGAAAAAGGTTACTTTTAATTACTATGTGATTTAAATGGTTAGGCTTCTGAAAAGGAGGAAATGTGGGTAGTAACACTGCTGACTTGTCTCACTGAAAATCTTACCAGCTGTTACTTATTTCAGGTTTCGGCAACTTTTGCAGCAAGTTTAGTCACCAGCCCTGCTATCGGTGCCTACCTTGGCCGAGCGTACGGAGACAGCCTGGTGGTGGTGCTGGCTACAGCAATAGCCCTGCTGGACATTTGTTTTATCCTTGTTGCTGTACCGGAATCGCTGCCAGAGAAGATGAGGCCAGCATCCTGGGGAGCACCCATTTCGTGGGAACAGGCTGACCCCTTTGCAGTAAGCTACTAAAATAGGGAATATTTTGTTACTTGTAGATACTGAGTTTGGAGACAGGGAAGAGACTGAATTTACGATAGTTCAGGCTTGAAAAACAAAGCCTGCAATTTCTTCAAGCTTGACCTTGGTTCACTGATGATACTTTTGCCAACAATCTTGCTAAACATAAAGGGAATGCTTTGGTGGTGTCACGTAACAATTTCATTGACAGGCTTTTCAGAGCCCAGCTAGGAATGCTTTTTGGAAATGAAGGTGGAATATTTTTTAAATCTTTTTTCTTGCCGTAGTCCCTGAAGAAAGTCGGCCAGGACTCCATTGTGCTGCTAATCTGCATAACAGTCTTTCTTTCCTACCTCCCAGAGGCAGGCCAATATTCCAGCTTCTTCCTATACCTCAGACAGGTAATGTAACATTTTGGTATGAATTTGAACAAAAGTAGATTTACAGGATTAAAGAAAGTTTTCAGTATTACTGAACTAGTATGGAAAGTACAGATAACTCATATAATTTAGAAGCTCCCACGAACTGGTTTAAGTCCTCTTGTTTGTTTTTTAGACAGAGAGGAGAGGGGAGTGATGAATGAGTTACAAAACAGTTTCTTGCATTTTGTAATTATTTGCATTATTCTTGGACTATTCTTGAGGTTAAATATGTTGAACTGGCTTTATTTTTGAGGGAACAATTTAATTGTTTTCTGTTTATGTCCCTTTATTTTCATTTACTTGTTTGATGTAATGAGAAAAAAGATGAGGAGCTGAATAATAATGTCTTCTGCACTGTGTGTTCCCTCACTGGGGTTTGTGACATCATGACATATGGTTTATGGTTAATAATCAAATTGCCTTTTTTTAAATATAGATAATGGGATTTTCATCTGAAAGTGTTGCAGCATTTATAGCAGTCCTTGGGATTCTTTCCATTATTGCACAGGTGAGTTACTGCTGTGTGTGTCATTGATGTGGCAAGCTGAAAAGAAGGAAGCACTGTGGAGAATGGAGAACACTGTGATTCCATAAATGTGATTCAGCTTTTCTGTGTCTGTTTTTTATTAAATCTCTGAAAACTGGTTAAGACTCTAAGTTAGATGAAAACACTTGACAACAAGGGTTTGCTTCATTAAGGGAAAACGAAATCCTTTGTACATCAAAGAAGGGGTGATGGTTTGGTCATATTACTTGCTAAATGACTCTGGTTTTTTTTGGTAGAGGCAAATACTGCTTCTGAAGAACACTACTTAAAAATTAGTTTATTGCATGTATTTGACATTAAGTATAAAATGTTTTCAGGTTTTTTGTTGTTTTTTAATTCATTAACTCATCAGCTTATCTGTGTTTAATATTTAGAATGAGATGTTATTTTTCTGACACTTTACTTTTCCCTTCTCTGTTAGACAATAGTGTTGAGTTTACTGATGCGGTCCATTGGAAACAAGAACACCATCCTGCTGGGCCTGGGGTTCCAAATACTGCAGCTGGCGTGGTATGGCTTTGGATCAGAGCCATGGTACGCACGTTTCTCTCTGGTCTGGCCGGTGGGGCTTGGTTTGCATTTATCCCTTCTGCATAGGGTGTGAGTGCAGGATAGCTGGGGGCGGCCCCGCGCTCCCCGGGCAGAGCTGCGGCCCCGGAGCGCTCACTGCAGTGTGTGTTTTGCAGGATGATGTGGGCAGCCGGCGCCGTGGCCGCCATGTCCAGCATTACTTTCCCAGCTGTCAGCGCCCTGGTCTCACGAACTGCTGATGCGGACCAGCAGGGTAGGTTTGCTCCTGGTTCTTGGAATTCTAGGCAAGGAATACTGTGCAGGCACACTGGGCTCTGGGCTTAGTGCTTGTCAGCCAGGCTGAGGCTTGGCAGGGCAGCCCAGACACCTGAGGTTCCTTGGAAGTTGCACTGTGTGCGTACCATGTACTTCTGGTGCAGAGGGAAGACTTTCAACAAGGCCCTGTGGTAGCAAAATACTCAGCAAACTCGGGGCACTGTTCCTCGCTGTTGCACACAGTGCTCTCTCTCCCGTGTGAGACAATGACAGCAGGGATAAGTATCCTTCTCCTGGCCTCTGAACTAGCTCAGCGTGGCAGGCACTGCCCTCTGCTAGAGGCAGATAGAAAAACCACTCGAGTATATGATAATGACCAGCTCTTGGCACCCCTTGGTTATTGCTACCCAGAGTGCAACACCATTTAGAGCTTTCTTGCCTGCATCAGTTTTTAGGTGAAGTCAACAGAAATAGTTAATTATCTATGTATAGCTACAGCTAGGTAAGAACATGTATTTCACTTTTCCCAGGTGTTGTTCAGGGGATGATTACAGGAATTCGAGGACTCTGTAATGGTTTGGGACCAGCACTTTATGGTTTTATATTCTATATATTTCACGTTGAATTGAATGAACTGCCCATGCCCGAATCACCATCAGGAGGTAGTGTGGTTGCACAATACCATTTACAACAGGTACGTTTATTCTGTACTTACTGCTTCCAAAAGTTGTTAGGAAGGGCTCCTGTGCCCATCAGTTCAATGCTGTGTTACATTTTGTTACACTGACTGCAAATGAAGGGTGTAGCAAGAGGTTTCTAAGTCCTTCAGGGGAGGGTTATTTAACTATATTTAATTACATGCACTGGTTTAGTTTAATTTTCAAATAGCTACAGCTGACAGTCATAGACAACTGTGACCCTTGTGAGGAGACTACCTTGAGGGAAGGATGGACAGTTACTACTGGTGCATGGGTTTTTGTGTTGTCCTTTTACCAAGCGCTCAATTCTTTTTTTATTAAGCTTTTGGGGAAACTCAGCAGGAAGAACTTGCACTAGAAAAGGAAGTTGGCAAGCATTAATATGAACCATGTGCTCCCTTGTCCTAAATCTTAGGATGTAATTCCTTCTCATTCCTTCTAAAAGTCTGCACTGTATTCACTAGTGTGTTAGGGAGCAGCTCTTCCCACTCTTGAAATGGGTAATTAGCAACTGTAGGCTGTTAATGTGTGTCTAAAGGCTCATTAATGCTTTGTGGTGTCACTGTTGTTGTTTTCAGAATTCCATAATTCCTGGACCTCCGTTCTTATTTGGAGCGTGCTCTGTGCTGTTGGCATTACTTGTTGCCTTGTTTATTCCTGAACACACAAACCTAAATGTAAGATCCAGCAACTGGAAGAAACACTGTGGCAGCCACGGCCATCCCCACAGCCCACAAGCTCCTGGTGAAGCTAAAGAACCTTTACTGCAAGATACAAATGTATGACAAAAATCCCAGGAAGACTGTTTGGACTCTTCTTTCATCAGCAGTTTGGGATACACATTCCAACTCCATCAAAATGTAATTTCTTAAGGTAATCTTAAGAAGCATCTTTCTGCATGAAATCTGTAGGAATTGAAACAGGAACTTTCTCCAAAGATGTTGCCATTGAACTAAAAACTAACTTGCTTTTATAAACAAACTGTTACATACTTGTCTCTTGCCATGAAATACTGTTACTGCTAAACTTTACATTCTAGTTCAGAGACAAACAATAGTCAAGGCATGAGCATGTGTCCTTCTGTTTCCTTACGGTGGTGAGCTTTAATTCTAGTCATGCTACGTCTCAATGAGACAGACTGGCATCCATGTGGACCCATTCGTTTTAATGTTGTAAAATCTTGGGTCAGATGATTCAAAGCCTTAATGTAAATGTACTTAAGTAGGGAGGTGAATTGGTATCATTTCTTTTAATAGTCACATGGCAGGTTTTTTTTAAGTTTGTACTAATATAAAAATCACACGAGCACGCTTGCTGAACAGTAAAAGTTATTTTTATGTAAGTGCATTTACTCTTTCTATTTTTGGATAAACGGTCGTATCAAACACTTGTTGAAATATGAAGGAGGTGTTTTGGGCCTGCAGATTTTAATACTGGCTCTAAACCTCTGCTTTCCTCTGTACCGTTTATTAAACCACTCTATTTCTGATGTTTGCGTAATCATAAAGGACCTCAAAACTTGAATACACAGACTGAACTCTACAAGCTGATAGCCTTGAATCTGTGCGTGTGCTATATAGTGGCCTTTGAGGACTGTCACAATAACCCTTTTGCATTACAGAGCTAAAGTTTTAGTCCTACATTTTCAGGACCCTTAGTACAGAAGAGAGCTTTATACAATTACTGATGTGAATTTCTCTAAAAGTGTATATTTTTGTGTCCAGTTGTATTATTTAAGTGTTCCTTTGTATAAATTTGTGTATAAAGTATTGTATAGGTTTAAAACGTTTTCATCTTGTGGTTATTGCTTAATGCTTTTTTACCTTTGAACATTCACCATGGTTGACCAAGAGCAGGAAAAAAAATGTAAATATACTGTTAATAAAGTTGAATATTTTAATGAATTTTTAAATAATTGTGAATGTCTCTTCAAAGCTTCAGTGATGTTCAGTAGTTGCATGTGTGTTATACTTCAGCAGGTGTGAACAGTCAGCTGGAGTAGAGGTCCAGCATGGAGCTTTATGTGTTAGCTAAAGCAGCCCTGAGCACAGTGGAGGGGTCTCTGCTGTCCAGCAGTACAAGGTCCCTGCAGCTGGCTCCTTGTTTCCTGGGGCCTCCAGTGGAACAGGATGGCCACAGATCCAGGCTCCAAGGAACAAGTCAGTTCCACACAGCCAGCCTGGCTGGGGCTGCCCAGGCCCAGAGCACCTGTGGTTCACTTTTGATTTAAGAGGCCTGGGAGATGCTGCCACACTCCTTTGACTGCAGCTCATCTGCACTGCACGATCACCACAGCTTCAGTCACTGACACCTGAGGACAGCTGGAGAGGAGCTGCAGGGCTGGGCCTGGGGCACTGCACTGCCTGGGGAACAATATGCAACCAGGAAAACTGCAGAGAAAGGTAAACAAAATACAGCTGTGCTGGTGCTTACCTCAGCTGGGAATTGCAGTACAGTGGAGAGGGGGGTTTAGTACTCCTGAAACATTAGCTAATCAGAGCTTTTGATAAAAACCATTTAATATTTCCATTGCAACACACATGACAAAACCCGACACTACACATTAACATGGTGCTAATTTATAAACAAACTTACACATTTCACACAGCAAAACAAATCACTGAGCAACTCTCTGGGTGCACTTGAGTAACTAAAGTAAAAGGAATGAAATACCTTTAACAAAAATAAGGAATAGTTATTGTAAGGGTACTTTGCCTGGCAGAAGTCTGTGCATGCTCGTTCTGCAGGGGCCACCAAGTGAAAGATGGCACAGAACAGGTTCTTACATGATTCTAGCATTTGAATCCACACAAGAGAACAAGCTGAATACATGTAAGAGAATCTTAAATTTCTTTATAGTCTTACACTTGTAAAGTATGATTTATAAAAATAAAGGAACTTCTCAGCTACTTCACCTTTTAATGTTTTAACATGGTGGCCTATGGAATGTAATACTGAGCAATTCACAGAAAAGTTAGGGGAACCAAGAGGGGGAAGTTTTAATTTTATACCTTCAGTGAAATAATGTAGCATTTTTAGTATGAGATTTGTAAGTCTAAATGCACTTCAAATAAACTGGTTCCAAAATTAAGCAAGTTTTTAAAACCAAACTGTAAGGGAGGGTTAGTGAGGCAGTCACGCCAACATAAGAGCTTGACCATCACTGAAAAGGACAGCACAGCACAGTTTTCTTGTGCTTTCCCTCATCCTTTCTCTGAAAGGAGTGAAAAAATAAAAATTCAGGTAAGTGTTCTCACTCAGGGAATGCACATTTCACACATGTTATAAAAAAACCAGAGAACTTTGGTGGGTTTTTAGGAGGACTTACAGGGTCAGCAATATACTAAGGAAATTCTGCACAGCCCTGGTGACAGCAGTGTTGTTCCCACTAAAGCTCCTTAAGGCTTTATCTTCTTGTCTTTAGGCTCAAGCACTGAAACATCATCCAAGTCAGTTAAGCTCCCTTCCTCAAAGAAAACTGGCTCATAAAATTGTGTCAGTTCACACTGATACTTTACTAACACTCCATTGCAGGACATTCAAAAATCCCCTTAACAGTTAAAAGAGGACTCTTACTGTAAGAACCCTGTCTATGATCCAGGAAAATAGGCCGAGGCTGGTGTTCCTGCAGCTTTTGGTGACGGCTGGGCTTTGGCTGGCAAGTAGGGTCTCAGGTACTCTGCAGAACAGCACAGGACACTGCATTGAACCATGGCTCTTATTGCCCTTCAAGTACATTTCAGATAAGGCCTTGCTCTGCTGTTTCCCACTTACCCGAGTGAAGTGTGTTTTGACTAAGCCCTCGTAAAGGAATGCTGTCATCTTTTCTCTTGAAATACTTGGATTCCAGACCCAGCTGATCACCACTAGAAACAGAAAGGCCAATTACAATTTAAAGCAAATGCAGTTTATTATCAGTGCATTACAATGAGGGCAGCTACAGCCTTGCTCAGCAAAACCTTCAGTAAGAAGTGTGACTACCGTCTTTCTATGACCTTTACCATTTAAAGTTGAACTATCACTGAGTACATTAAGAACAGCCTAGAACTATTTTTTTCAGCAAGCCAGCACTGGATGGCTTAGATCTGCCAGCAGGAGCAACGCTGAACTGTTGTTCTTTGGGGCCCACTCCTGAAAAGCACAGCTCTTCCTCTGGTTTTGACAGACCAACACAAAATTCATTAGCATGGTAACGAAGAAAGGCAGACCACAGAACTAGGCTTGGTACTAGAACCATTCTACTCAGTTCCAAACACACCAAAACGACAAAGGGCTTTATAAATACAATAATAAAAATACTAAATTGCAGTAGATGACACTCACTTCTCCTTATTCGCTGGGTGACCGGCTGCAGGCACTGCGTGAGCATCCAAACATCGACTCAATTTCAAAAGCTGTGAGTTCAACTGAACCTGCAGAGACAAAGAGCTGCAGGTTGAGAGTTACTCCAGATCTGAGAGTCCCCTCCCCCGACAGCATTCCCAGAGAAAAATTCCCAGGGATTTGTGTTTCCACACCTCACTGGCCCTGCTGTGCAGCAAAGCCTGCAGAGAACAAGCAGCCTAAAGCCAAGCATTAGCTGTAACATAGAATATATAGAATAACAGTCATAATATTCACAGCAAGGAGCCTAAGAGTAAGTACAGTAAATATTTATGTACTTTGAGAAATAGTCAAAATGTTGTGCTTTGATAGTTTGTATTGTCACATTTTTAACCAAACAGAAGAGTCAAAGTGCCTGCCTTTGGTACTGGACATTGGGAATTCCCATTTTTGTTGTGTGTCGGTTCCAGAAAGTTCTGGAAGGCATAGAAAGGAGAAATGGGATGACTGATTCCCGAGCTGTGAAAGGATGGTCGGTCAGGCTGTAAAAGAAATAAAAACACATCCATAAAGGAGAAACACAATTCTTCAAGTAATTGTAGAGATTAAAAATTCCAAAATTAACAACTAACTGCCATTACAAAGCCAACACTTAATGTGAGTCTTCCTGATGGGAAGAAAACATCACTTTTCCAAGTTTTGTACATTTAAGGAAAACATAACGTTAAAAAGGTTAGATGAGGTGAGCACTCAGCTAGTAAAAAGCTGCACACCCTGTAATTGATTAAAGTATTAAATGTATCCATCTACAAATCAACAGACCTCTTTGTATGAGCATGCCCTTCCACTATGAACAAGCAGCTCATCAGTTCCTGTTGCTGCTTTGTGACAGCAGAGATTTGTACAACGCGGGGTGAGAACCAGCAAGTTACATTATTCAACAATGACTGCAGGCAGCGTTCCTTAGCCCCTGACTTTCCTGTTTCTGAAAATCACTAGTAAGAGTATTCAAATAGTACACTTTGAGTTTTAACCTTTACAAAGAGAATTAGTAAGTTAACCTCTCAACACAAAAATGCCTTCTTTTCTTGCCTTCACACTGCACTTCACCTTTTCCAAGATAATTCTGTATTGCTTTGTGTATTTTATGTAAATGAGAGCTTAGAAGATTCTCACCTACAAGGCCCAGGACAAGAACCACCCAGCAGGGTATTACATTGTTGAAAAACAAACTAACAACCCCAAAGCACACCCACCCAAAACTGTAGGCCCAGAAGAAGATGAAAACACTTTTTTTTCCCTCTTTTAAGGCCCTGCATTGTAGCAACTCATGACCACCTCACCAGCCTGGTATTTACAGCTCTACCTTACCATGCTGTGAGGTGAAACAGCAGCCCTCCCACCACCATGGGCACTGGCAGGGGTGTCCAGCTTCTTTGCCATCTGAACTTCACTCAGCTGTTTGTTCAACCAGGTGATAACTGCAGAGAGGAAGAAAAAGCTCAAGTCCATTTGCTACCTCTTACAAGCTGTTTGAAATGGCCAGTAGCCCTTCCTCACAAAAAGTGACAGCTCACTGGGTGTTTTTCCTCCCTAGTCCCATGCAAAGCCATTTGTTGAAGCTTCCTCCCCATGTCCAGGCCTCTGAGCACCCACCCCACCCCACAGCCCCAAGCACCAGCCCCAAGGGAAGGAAGGCTTCCCAGCATGCAGCTCTTGGCTATTGCATGCCCTCAACAGCCAGAGGCTTATTTTCCATACACAACAGTAATTGCAGGTCTTCACAGAAACCCCAAATGCTGCTTCCATCCATTTCATTAGCAGTGAGATCACTGGGTCATTTTTACAGAGGGATTGAAATCAAACTGCATAAACCTACCATTTTCATTGGTTTTCAGTAACTGCTTGCTTTCTTCGAGTTTTTGTATTGTACTTTCTAGCTGTTCTTGTAGCTTGCAAACCTGTAATGCCCAGAATAATTATAAAACCATCAGGAGTGTTATACTAACAACAAACAACAACAAAAAAAGCACTTATGAAGTTGTACTAAAATTAAAGAAGTCTGAACTCAGTTTTTCACAAAAGCAACATGGTAATTCTTCTAAAGGAAGGCCTACTTTTAGCTAGGATTTCAACAAGGTGACAGCCAGAATCCTTCCTGACCTTTATTTTTCTATGATTAAATAGCACAAGGACTCTAAACAGGGCAATGTCCTTAATGGAAGAAAAAGGTTCACTCTGTTCCTGTTCCCTTCAGCAACTTCCACATCAACGTGCCTTCTATAGGGTGCTGGCTCATCCATTACATTGCTTTGTTCTCTTAAAACAATTTTAGTTTTCTGCCATACAAATGGATGGCCTTTACAAATCAGGTTAACATTAAAAAACCTGGAAGTTGATTACACATTTAAATAAACATGTTAACTAAGCAAAAGAGTATATTCTACTGCATGGAAAGATTTAAGACCTTGTTGCTATAACTAAGTTAAACCCCACAAAACCCAACCAAGTCCATACAACAGCATTTCCAGCACAGGTTAACCCATCAATACCTCCTGCTCTTTCATTTGAAGGGATTGTCCCATCTCCTGTGACTCCCTCTGCTCTTTTTGAAGTTTCTCTTCTTTTTCTGCCAATAATTTTTCTTGTTGAATTGTTACTGTATTTTTCAATTTTAATTTACTCATTAGAGTTTTCAAATCTCCTTGTAATTTCTTGATAATTTCATTAGCCTATTAAAAAAACCCAAACCATATATTACAAAAATAAACACCTTAGAAGAAGGGAGATGTTGCACAAGGGAATTGTCATGTTCAAACAAACCTTAAGGAGTTCAGCTGACAGTGACTTAATTGTTGTCTCTAGTTTTTCAATATGCCTTTGCTTTTCCTCTGTACTCTCTTCCAGTATCACCTTGAACAGAATGTTACACAATACAATAAAGCTGTGATAGACATTGCTTATGATTTCAAGTAGAATGTTCATTAATTCTTTGAAAACTATCCTTACAAGAAATCAGTCAGTGTTTTTCAGTCAAATTTTATAGGATCATTAATCCTTTTTTTTTCTTACCAGAAATACCATAAACTGTAACTCCAGTACCACAATATTAAATATGAACTATACTTTTGATGCCACAATTTAGAATCTTAACTACATTTGAAAGCTGACTTGCTGTATTCATAAAAATGGTCAGCACCTGCTCTGTGGAAACCACAGTTAAGAAGGTTCTACCAAGTTTAAAGAAAATTAATGAAGAAACCTTTTGCTCTTGTGTTGCATCTAAAACTTCTTTTGTTCTGGTGACAAGCTGATCTTTGTCTTTGATCTCTTGTTCCAGGACAGCAACTCGTGTCTGCAGCTGATTAATGAGTTTTTCTTTTTCATGACATTCAGCATCCAGAGTTGTGTTCTCCCGGCGCAGGGACAGCACCTCCTGCTTTGCTCTTTGGCATTCCTAATGTTGGGAAGGAATTGAATTTTATTTTTCAAGAAAACCTGTAATTTTAATTTAAAAAGACATATTTAAATAGTAAGCATAATATGGAATGAAGAAGAGATGAATGAACTTAATATGCTGTATTTCCTATGCCACACCCAGGCAGGCACTGGTAATGCTCTAACAGTAGTAAGCTTGATTTTGGGAAGCCGTACATCTTCTAATCCAGAAAGCTTTGCTTTCAGTTCTCTGACTGTGGAGTCTCCTTTGTATCTTCTCTCTGTCAGGTCCTTATTGATGACCTCGAGTTCTGAGAGTCTGCTCTGCAGCTGCTGAATACTTTTCTGATGCAAACTTTCCAACTCCTTTTTCTGTTGTTCGTGCTGTTGTTGGTACTGAGTTTGTGCCTGTGAGAAGCAAAGAAATGAAGCAGTTATTCAATGAATCTGACCATTCCCATACAAGAATCCTGTTTATTCTTTCGAACCACTGTACCTGGAGAGCTCTTTCCTTTTCACTTGTCAGCTCCTGTGAGTGTTTGTTGCTCAGAGCTGTAGTGTAGGACGTCCATTCGTTTTTCAGTTTGTCAAGTTCACGGCTCTTCTCTGACAAGTTCTGTTCAAGTTTGACAAAGCACAGAGTTTAAAAATGTATGCATTTCAGTCAATACTGAAGGATTCTTTACTGTTTCTTACTAAAAGGACATGGAACTATTAAAAAAAGTCTAAATGTCAGCAACAGATGCTGAAATATGTTAATTTTGTAACCAGGAAAAGTAAGGCACTGAGAAGCTGAAGAGCATTTTTCTTAACACTGTGAATAAAATAATTCTAATTTTTAATTGCATTTTTTTTCCAACCACTATTTAAGAGTGAAAAAACAGCCTGCTGATGGTGCCTACCCTTGTAACAGAGAGACTCTATTAGGGGAAAAAAAGAAATAAAAGTTCTTAAGCAGCATCTTTTCCTCTTTTTGGTTTGTAATTCTGCATTTCAATTCAGCAAACGCATTCCAGTAACTCAAACTGAAGCTGCAGACATGAGGAAACAAATATTCCATTCCAAAAATAATTCATAGCAGCTTTAATGGAATTGTTCTGTTTCATTATAGTCAAAAAAGTCACCTTGATAATTGTAGAATCTGACCCAAATAATTCTCTTGAAATACAAAAGTGATTACTATGCTGACTGCAAAAATCAAAAAGAAGTTGAGTAATTAAAGCCCAAGACTTCCAATTTATTTACCTTTGTTTCACAATTTTTCCAAATAAAATTATTTTCCATGGAATATATGAAGTATATTTATCATTTATCTTCACATGACCATATATTTAGTATTCAATCTGTGTGTGCATACACAGACAGACCTCTGCACAAAATAAAGTAGAATTCTGCTTGAGTACTGTGAGAACTCAATTTAACTCTTCAGCTGCAGGCTTTACCCACTCTCCATAAAAGCTACAGTAGACTGTTCTCGTCTTTTCACGCACTCTCACGTCCATTATCTTGGCTAGGTAGTGGCCAACCAACCAGCCCACAAAAAGGGACATTTTCCACAACTCAAAAAAGCACAACACACAAAAGTTAAAAATTTATGTTACCTGTTGAGTGTAGCTGAGTTGCCTGGTAAGATCCTCTTCAGTTTTTTTAAGCTTTTCTTCCAACATCATTTTATCCTCCTACATACAAATTGACATCAAGTCAAATCCTTAGCTCCCAAAATACAATTACTATTTAGCTTTCATTTAATCAGCACAGCCTGCCTAAGCACCCAAATACCCACCGTATTTGTGAAAAGATCACCTTATTAAATAAGTGTCATATTGAATAAGACATAATTAGTAAAATTTAAAAGAAAAGGCATTAGCCCACAATGTAAAAACTCCAAATTAAATTCTTACCAAATTTCTACAAGGAAATAGTATCTTATCATGAAAACTTGTTTACAAAGAAGTTACCTAAACAACAAATCAACTGAAATACTGTAAATCTATATTAATAGATATATTAATAATGAAATATATTAATAATGTATTAATGATATTAAAAATTATTATATTAATAATAAAATGGCTTATTAGGTGCCTACAAACATGACAGCACAGTAGGAGAAACAAATCCCAGGTTATGAAACTGACAGCAGTCAAACTATGAGACCTTTATTTTTCGTGAAATCAAACCTAGCATGCTATGAAAATGCATCAACATTCCAATTTTAATTTCCTATTTATAGCCATTAGTCCTTTGAAGTCCATCAAGCCTCACAATTACCAGCAGACCACGCTTTCCTACAGCCAAGTGCAGAATAAAGACTGAGAGGTTGCAGTAAGGCACCCGTGCAGCTGCTCTGGCCATCAGCACAGGCTGTGAGCAGGGGAGCTGCAGCAGCCAGAGCACTCAGCAGCTGCACACTGCCAGCACTGCGTGTGAAACCCCTCAGCTGCTGTCACTCCAAATGACGCTGCCTCCTGAATGCACTGCAAGTGCCCTCAGTGCCAGCGTCACAGTCACCATCTAGATTTTACAACATGCACCCAAGTAGCTGCATGCAATGACATATTTGGGCTAAAAGGAAAAATAAATCAGAGCATACAACTTGGTACATACTTCTGACTTACTGAGAATGAAGAAAATGCTTAAGTACATACAGCATCAAGGTTTAGTTGCAGTTAATGATAAACTTTCATTTTACCTTAAGGCATTTCAAACAGTTGGCTAAAAACTTCTTTATTTCCGCATCAGTTCCTGGCAGGAATTTTAGAGAGAGATGGGTAAGGTGTTTGAAGGGGTTGGTCTCCACTACATTTAAAGAGACAGGTGTATGATCTAGAGCAGGTGCTGAAGAAACTAACTGCAGCAAAAACCTAGGCAAAAACCAAGACAATCAAATGTTTAGCATATTTTTTTCTCACACTACCTGTAGATCCTAAGCTATTTCCCAATAAAATATATTTTTGTATGTACAGTAAAAGGCTGTCCAGTTTTTGCTCAGGAAAGAATTCTCCTCCCAGGACTCTGGTTTTGCCAGTTACATCCACCAACTTATATTCAGGTCAGGGGCAAGTCAGATTAACCTTGTTCTACTGACTCTTCTCAGACTGAGTGACTGACAAGCACTTTAAGAACTCAATAGGTACACACAGAGTAACATGGCACACACTTGTGACCTACCTTGGGATATCTTTGTTCTGCTCCTGAATGCATTGCTGAAGCAGATCTATAAATTTTTGTGGGAAAGCAGAGAAGTCTACCAAGAGACCTTGTTGGGATTTCAAACTATATAAACAGACAGAAAACAGAATGTTAACAATACAAAGAACTGTAATTTATTTCCTATAAAATATTTTGTTTACACTAGTAGAAAGAACCAGTTCTGATCATGTCATTAAAGTTTACTAGCATGTTATTTTCAATCAGAAGTGTGTCTACATATCACAAAATCACGAAGTGGTCAGGCTGGAAGACAGCATGATGGGTCAGCTAGTCCAACCTCCCTGCTTGAGCAGGGTCATTCTAGAGCACATCTTGGTCAATAATCCCCAGAGAATACTTCTGATTACTTGAGTATTACTGAGTTCTTGCACATGGGCTGCACTAATTTAAAACCAGAAGTTGCTGTGGTGTAACAGATTTGCCCTTTGAGTAGGCACCATCCTCACAGCACAGCCTGGAGCAGTTATGGGACAGGGCACAGGGAACAAGCACAGAACAAGGAGGGGAGACTCAGCCATCACCTCTATCACCTACTCACTCATTCCTCTGCCCCCCTTCTCCACAGACACAGCAAACTCACAGACAGAAACATCCAGCAGTGCATGCACAAAGCTGTGCCTCTACAACAAAACACTTCTGCATGTCTTTCTTGCAAAACACTATTTTGCTTCTGCCTTTTGATCCACACACCAATCACACCTCCCTTTTTAAAAACACCAAAGCCACTCCCCCCCAAAAAACCCCAAACAAACAAACTCATGCCAAAAAAACCCACACCAAAACAAAGCAAAAAATAAAATAAATAAATACCCAAAGAAAGCAGAAAACTGAACTGTTCATCTGTTCATGCCTGAAATCCAAATTCAATGATTTGCTCAAATTCTGAGCAAGTAAATGAGACCCAACAGGGCAATCATGCAAGAAACCCCTAAGACACAGGCTCAGGTCTGTGAATCCATGTTCATGCAAACACACTTACCTCTCGTAATTATTTCCCTGAACTAGTTCACACACACACACACCAGTCTGTAAGAAGCAGTTAGGATAAACAGAAGATACCAGCAGTAATATGAACTATGGTACTGTGGCGCTGTGTCCCTGCACGGGACTTAACATCGGGATCCCAACATCCCTCGGTGTAATCTGAGCTGGTCACCCTCCGGAACCTGGCTGTTCCACCAGCTGGTCAGAGAACGATACTGACCAAACCCCACAAATGAAAAATGCCAAAACCTGAATTCTAACATAGACCACTCTAAGCTAAAAATATTCCCTGGTTCTTTTTTGCCATTTAGAAATGCTTCACAGAGAAAATACTGTAATTTCACTTACCTTTGAAAATCTTCCTCAGATATGACAAGGTTATAAAGGAAAAAAGGATCAGTATCATCAGTCAATCGAACAGCTAAGTCCTGAAAAGATGTACATGTAAATATGATTAAAATACTATAAGCTACCCAGGAGCCTTTAAATATTTTAAACCAGCACTGCAAACAGTATTGAATGTTTTTGCTGTTTAACCAAAAACACAATAGAATTGTGGCAACTAATTCAGAATGTTTAAAACATTACCATTTAACACAACTTCAAATACTAGAGTGGGAAAGCAAGGAAAACCTTTATGCAGTACATTAGGCCCAAGCAGCTGCTCCCTGTAACAGGGCTCGCCCCTGTGGGAAGGATATTCCATAGCAGAAGTACAAAAGTAAGGAGAAACATGTCAGCTGTTCCAACATAATGAAGTGTGACCACAGCACATGTACATACACACAACTGCAACTTATTTCAGTAATTCAGGTGCCAGTAACACCAACAAAACTCTCAGCTGGAGACACATAAGCAAACTCAGGGATTTATACACACAGATGGTTCAAGTTAAAACTAATGCCACCCCAAGCCAGCTGGGGTGGATTGATGGGTGGGATAAGAATGCCTGCTAGGTCTGATGTCCCATCAAGCACTGGAAGTTCTCTCTTAGACTGATCACTCCCTGCTGTACTCAACTGCATTTCCAGGCTCCCCCTGACCCAGGCTGCAGCTCAGTACATACTTCTGACTGAACTGTTCCTGCACAGTGGGAAGTAATATTGGCACTGCCACCAGCAGCAGAATCTTACCAAAAGCTGCCGTACTGCTTTACAAACAAATCTTTACTTAGCAACACTACAACCAACCTATGACCAACCTTAACATCGTGCCAGGGGAAAGAACAGTTTGGTGACAAATCAGACATGCAACAGAAGAGATTAAAAAATCTCCAGTAGTGGTCTCATTGCTATTTTCCCTGAGAAAGATCTTTTCCTTACTCCCAGTTTTGTACCTTGAACTAAAGGTACTCTTAATCTCTAACTCATGTTCCTCTGAGTGTCTCCAAACACTTTTAATATGCAAGTTTGCTAAGACCCATCAACAGCCAAACTAAAATAGAGGACTAAAAAGGCTGGGGGGGAGGCAGAGGTGGAAAAATGCAATACCAAACCAAGTTACTCAAAAAATTATATAAAAAATAGAGTGAAATGGCAAACACAAAAATCCCATTTTGCTTTTCCTTTTTCTACTTATCCGTTTATACAATGAAAGTCAGGTAATACCTAATGAACGACACAGATATAATTCATTTACAAACCTTTTTATGAACAGGATTAGAAATTGACAGTAGTTCAATATTCACTCGAACATTTAATCTCCTGTGTACAAAAAGATGAAACTCAGTAATAAAGCAAGAAAACATTCCCCAAATAACATGTGTTCACAGCTGCATTACAGCAATCAATGGCATTTTAAAAATAAAAATTTAGGCAGAAACATTATGAAAGTTCACACAGATGACTACAACTAAGATATAAGTTTTAATCATTGCAGCTCCTCAGTCAGAGCTGGATTTTTGCTGCTTGCTTGTTATCCACCAGGCTTTAAATAGCAAGGCAGAAGCTTTGAAACTTTGTCCAGAACTAGAACTTTTGGAAAAGCCTGTGGAAATTTATTAATTTCAAACTTCTGATAATCATTTATACAGCGCTACCTTGTCTTCAATGACTTCTTGTCGAGTACAAAGTCATTTGTAATACAACACACACCACGGACATCAGCCTTTCCACGGCTTCTCACACAGGTGAGTCAGGCACACACTCTCTCATCCAGACAGGACCCATGGTGCCGAAATTCACGCTATTTTGAAGAGACGCTTCACATACAGAATGTCTGGGCTTCCCCAGACACCACCGCCGTGCGCACCCTCGCACGGGCGGCTCAAACCCGCGGGTCGCTGGGCCGCAGGGCGCTGAGGAGGCCGCAGGGCGCTGAGGAGGCCGCAGGGCGCTGAGGAGGCCGCGGGGCGCGGCGGGGGGAGGCGGACGGCCCGCGGGCAACGCTGCGGCCAGGGAGACGCCAAACAGCGCGCCGGGCCCGGCAGCCGCACAGCCCCTCGAGTGGCCTCAGCCCCGGGCACAGCGGCGCTTCTGCCGAGCCACTGCGAGTTCGCTCCGCTGCAGGCGCCCCGCCGGCCCCGCTCCCTTGGCGAGGCACCCACGGCGACCGCCCGGCCCTCGCCGGCTGCCCCGGGCCTCGCCAGACCCGGTCCCTCCCTCACCGGAGGATGCCCGCAGCAACCCCAAAGCGCAGGTACGGCAGAGCTCTGCCCGGCAGCGCTCAGAGCACAGGGCAGGCAGGAGGAAAGCGCCTGTGGCTCGCAGCCCCTCTGAGGAGCGCAAAGAGGCTCCTGCACGGCCGGCCCGCACTCACCGCTCCTCGCAGCCGCAGCCCCGCACTCGCACCGACACCGCCCGGTCGAAGATGCGCTCCGCCGCCATCTTGCTCCCGCCCGCGGGGAGGGGCCGCAACATGGCGGCGCGGGGGCCGGCGGGAGCGGCAATGGCGGCGGCGGGGCCGCAGCCGGGGCGCTGCGCTTACTTCGTGCTGAGGAAGAGGCGCTTCTGCAGGATGATTCCGGCGCCCGGCAGGCGCTTCTGCGGAGAGCACAGCCACGAGGAGGTGCAGGGACCCTTCTCCGGCCGGGAGGGCGGGCGGGCGGGCGGGCTCGGGATCTGCCTCGCTCTGGCGGCACTGGGGGGAGAGGCAGCGCCTGTGCCTTCCCTTGAGCCTTCGTGTGCCGGGCACTCGCTTCAACCCAGCAGAAGCGCTGCCCTTGCATTCGGGGTTTATTCTTTTAGGATCCAGTCGAGTATTAAGTTATCGTCTCAGTTTCTCCGTTCCGGTTAACTCACCTATCCTGAATAGGTGTTGTATGAAGCTGATGCCCATCAACAGCTTTTTTGAAACAGGACGCTGAATGCATGCTGAAGTGTTTTCTATAACTTTTCTAACTAGGAACAAAATGACAGAAAAAGAATTCCGTGCCCTCTTGATCCAAAACAGTGAGTATATGTAAATACTTTTCCTGTTCTTTGTCAGTATTCCCATGGTACTTACTTTTCTCTCTATTTGGCTTTTAGCACTGTATATGAAGATCAACTACAAAAACATTTAAAAAAATGTAACTCAAGAGAGAAGCCAAGGCCCGTAAGTGCATTGTAATTTCAGCACTTCCTCTTGGATTTAAGACGTTAAACATTACAGCCCTGCAGAGGATTTTCTGTGCTGACAGCAGCTGTGAGCTGCAGGGCAGCAGTTCTAGCAAAGCATTACTGTAAGGCAGGATGGAAGCTCAATAAGTATTTGCTGAAATGCAACTCACGTTCCATACCCCTCATATTCTGTGCCCCTTCTCATTGTAATTTGGTACAGTTTTTCAGTTCTTAGTTACAAATAAAAACGTTTAATTCATTTTTCTCAGAAACACACCCAGGGAACCAGGCTCTCACAATGCCATTCATTTCAGAGGCTGGGTAAGAGGTTGTCCTGGGAAAGTAAAACCGACAGGGAGGCTCCAGGTATTCCAGCCAACTGCCCGCTCCAGTCAGGCTGGCAGTGAGACATAGAAACCTTGGCTGACAGCTGCTGAGTGAACAGGACGTGTTTAAACAGCTCTTCCAAGAAAGCAGAGGATGGCTTCTTTATTGCCTGCCTTTCTGCCTTATTAGTAATACCTGAGAAACCTTGGTAATACCTAAGGTGTATTACCTTAGTAGTAATACCTGCACCTTTAGTAATACCTGGGAAACCTTAAAATGGTCTCTGGAATCTGTCTAGTAAGCACTGACTGCATAACTCTTATTAACGTGTTCAATCTTGTAAAACTGTGTCAGAAGAGTAATTTCTGGCTGGGATTCAGGATCAGACTATAGGAAGAAAAATTACTTGGAAAATCTTACTTCAGTGGATTCCTACTGGCACATACCTTCTTATGAGCACTGAAGAATTTAGCTATTTGCTTCCTGATATTTAACTTAATCAAATTTATTTTCTTTTGGTTTTTTTAAAGGTCTACTTTGTTCAAGATATTAATGCTGGTTTAAAAGATGTAGCAGAAATACCAGAAAAACAAGTGAGTACATTAGTTGGTTTTAAGTTCAGTCCTTAGATTACATGTTGCAATTTGTCATGTGACTATAAAGATACAGAAAAATTGAGTGGTCTCGTATTTATTGGTGTCACTTTCTTTTTCCTTGAAAAGGTTCCTGTATCTTCTCTCTCTATTGAAGAGCTGCAGGACTTAATTATCAAGTTGAAAAAAGCAAGTAATGGTGAGCTTAGTACTAAATACTAAAAATAAGAGGGTTTTAATTGAATGGATTAAATATTTAGTTGTTATTTTTGTTGTTAGATACCTGTAAAAATATGAGACCAGTGGCATAAAATACATCTGAAATAATGATCAGGCAGACTTCCAGTAGCTAAATTTTACTACAGAAAGTAAAATAGATTGAAAGAATGATGAAACACCAATCCTGTGTTCCCTTCCTTTTGTTTTTCTTTTTTTTCATACTCTGATATCACTACAGATAACAATACAGCTCTGTTATAAATATATGATAATAGATTTATGCTCCCAGCAGACTGTTTTGTTAGTGCTACAAACTGAGTTCATATCACAGTTGTAATGTGTGTTACAAACTAGCAACTCTTGGAAACTGGAAAGCTGTACCTAAAAGTTTTGCATTTGCCTACAGGCCTGGAACTTCATCTTAAGGAACAAATACTATCCCACCAGGCTTTACAAGAAGCCTTAAATGACCCAAAGAATGGGGAATCTGCTTTCAAACACCTGAAACAACAGGTTTGGTCTGATTTACTCATAACTATAGAGGGGTTTGAATGTGAAATTGTGCTGCTGCAAATTTGAGTGATTGGGCGCATTGTGCCCGTTGCTTCCTGCAGAGGAAATCTGATATGATAAAACAGAACACACATCCTCTGTACACACATCATCTTTTCCCTAATCCCACACTGAAAGGAAGGCTTAAAGAAGTCTTCTGCAGTTTGTTGAAGGAATAATTTTTCTGTAAGGCATTACAATACACAGTGTAAATACTTGCTTGGTTCACAAATATTATCTTTGATGTTTGTAGGCTTCTATTTTAGGTAACATGGAGAAATTGCATTTACTTGGTCCAGGAAGGTGTTTTGTTGAGTTTGGAGCTGGGCGAGGAAAGCTGTCTCACTGGGTTGATGTTGCCTTACAGAATGTTGAAAGTGTTCAGTTTTTGCTTGTGGAAAGGGCAACCACAAGATTCAAGGTAAGAGGATATTGTCACATTAGTAAAGTATAGTTTTTAAACCATTGCCATTGAAGCTGTTAGTATTTATTGTCCTCAATAAATTTAAATTTTACAAGTTATATGTTCCGTACTTCACCAATAGCAAATTTATTAGAAAAAAATCCTGGTGTTTAATGTTGGAAAGTCACTTGACTTGACAGGGAAAAAATCTGACATTAACACCTGGAGCAAAATTATAATTATTTGTGGCCACTTCTACTTAATGATCTTGTTCTGTTTAAATAGGTGGATGGAAAACATAAAAGGAGAGATTCTATATTTGAGAGACTTCAAGTAGACATTCAGCACTTATGTTTAAGTAAGTTCCTTCTTGGCCTTTGTCATTCTGAAATAGAGGCTTATTTTAAAATTTCAGATACTGGGGTTCCAGTCGGTTTGTATGTAGCACACTTAAATATACTTGGTTTGGAAGATTATTCTCAGTGGTTGCTTGGACATGTTGATGCTGTGTGTATACACATATATACACACAGGCATGTGTAAATATACATAGATACACACATACATATATATTAAATGGAGTTTTAAAGTTTTCTGCTTTTTATACACTCATGGGACATCATTACAGATGAGAAGTAGCAAAACAAATACATTTTGAAAGTTTTTTAGCACTTGCAGGAATAAACATGTTTGCATTGTTTGTTCTATATGTAGAATTAAGCAAGTCATACACCATCAATGATACAGAATTTGTGGGGGCACCTGTCAGCAGGAGATGCATCAATGTCATATTTACCTTTCATAGGCTGTGTAGAAAGGCTGAAGTGGTTAAATATGCTTCCCAGCCTCAGCATCCTATTCTTTTAATGTCTTAACAAAAGACTCTTTCCTTTGAATAGCTTATAACTGAATGTACCAGTCATTTTTAGTAGTGTACCATGTACATGAAAAATACATGTACCATGTATTTTTAGTAGTGGCAAACATTTATTTCTAAGTGCGCTGAAATTGTATTTTTAAAAAAAACCATACAGGTGCTGGGGTAGTTGTGGATTGGATGGGGGTTTTGTTGGTTGTTTTTTTTTTCCCCCTCCAGATAAGGTACCTATTTTGGAGAAGAAAAAACTACCAGTGGTAGGAATTGGGAAGCATTTGTGTGGTGCTGCGACAGGTATGAATTACAGATGTAGGAACTACAGAAAGTCAGGATACTAAACCTCACGCTCTGGCCTGATCTTCCAAACTGTCCTCTTAAGCTATTCTTGCCCTCTAACCCTTTGTTGGTGAATACAGTAATTATATTCTAAATATCTGTCAACTCCAGTGGAATAGTGAAAGGATAATAGATGTAAGGATACTTAGGCAGAAGTGAAGCCTTTTTTGGCTTTAATAGATTAGAACAGAGAATAGTGTGTGGTGGCATGGATCATGCATTTGAGAGTACTTTTTTAGCACAGTTGCCTCTTCTTTGAAATATTTTTCTTTCTAAATTTTTATTGGCTGTCTGAATACGTATCCCAAACACAAACAGGATTGTATTTCTGTCCTGAAAGCTTTAAACTAATACAGTTTTTTTAATGTTATATGGCTACTACATAAAGACATCTGAAATATGACACCTTTATAAGAACTGTTGACGCAGTTAAGCATTTAAGAAGTACATGTGCATATTAAATAGATGGTGTCCTAGATATCAAACTTTTAGAGCAAATACTTGTGTGTTTTACAGGGAGGATATTCTCTTACAGTATGCCAATTTTTTAACCAAACTATTTTAAATTCACTTGTGCAGAACAAATATTCAGAGGATAAGCCCTTAGAAGCTCCAAAAGGTCTCATAATATTAATTTAGCATTTAGGGTTTTAATGTTTTCAAAGCATGTTTGTAATTTTTAGTTATCATTGAACTTGCTTTTTGGCTTAATTTGTGATCTATAATTTTATTTTTCTTTGTGGGAAGCATTCCCACATTCCCAACCATGATACAGCCTGTATAAATAATGGCATGGTGTTTATGGATATTTTTTGGCGGGGGGGATGTACTTGTTCATTCCCAGATCTTGCTTTGAGATGCTTGGTTGAAAGTTACACCACTTGCTGTGATGGTGGAGATGAAGAGCCTGCACCAAAACGCTCCAGGGCTGCTCAGACAGAGGTGGCTCCTCAGAGATCTGCTGGTAATGAAAGCACCACAGAAGACCATAAGCCTGTAGCTGGAATTGTTATTGCTCTGTGTTGCCATCACAAGTGTGACTGGACACATTATGTAGGCAGAGAGTTCTTTAAATCAGTAGGACTGGGACCAGTAGAATTTCATTATTTTCAGAGAATGAGTAGTTGGGCCACTTGTGGCATGCGAGAAACCACAAGCAAAGCTTCTACAAGTGAAGACAGTGAAGATCAAACTGATGACACAGAAGAACATGAGCAAACACTCAGCAGGACAGAAAGTGGTTCAGATACTTTACAAGGGTATGTATTTTTTTTTCCTAGCAAATGGACTTTAGCAGAAAAGCTATATATACATTTCAAAATATTTCAACAGTCATGCTTGCCTGACTAAAATTAACTTACAGTGATTTCAGTAGTTTTTCTAAGCTTAACTACTAATATTAATTAACAAAACTATTTCCTGACAGCTGTTCATTCTTTCCTTCCTTTCTCTGAAAATAGGATACTGAGTGCTGAGGAACGAAAGGAGATCGGCTGCCTCTGTAAACGGCTGATTGATCATGGCCGGATTGAGTATTTACAACAACAAGGATACAAGGCTGCACTACAGTATTATACAGAGTCTGCTGTGTCCTTGGAGAATGTGCTGTTGACAGCTGTCCCAAGCCCTTCTTTGATACCAGAGCCAACTATATGACAGGAAATAGATTTGGAATTGGCAGGGGAAAAAACAAACCCTATGAAACTCATCTGGACTTTTTTAAAACGCTAATTCATTTCTTACAAAAAACCCCTTTTGTCATCTTTCCTGTACCCAGGAAAAGGTCTTATATTTTTCAGTTTCACTGGGAATTACAAATATGCAAACCAGTTCACATCAGTGGAAATATAAAATCCCTAAGAATATTTGAAACCTGTTGTAGCCTCTTCGCTGTGAAGAATTGTACTTAATATTTTCTTCCATTCACAGTTACATTCTTTATTCATTTGGATTCATGACAGGAGGAGAACCAGAAGAACTTTCCAGATTTCCTAAAAGACAATAGGTTAAACTAAGAGAAGTTAACATACTTTATTTTCACTTTGAAGTTCAGAATAGCTTTGTTTTTCCTTTTAAAATATTTAAGTAGACTTAAGTACTTTCATCAGCCTGTGCTGCTAAGGAATCTATTCAAGAAGAAAACTTATGTCTAAAGTGTCATCGTGGTATAATTTTGCAATGAAATATAGATAAGAAAAAAGTTGGCTTAGTGTTCTAAATCAAGAGCATTTCATTCATTTTTTAAGCATTCACAAAACACAGAATGAAGATCAGAGAGAACATTTTATATCTGCAGTGAAGTGCTCTCTGCAAAAAACAGCTGCCACCTGAACATCTGTTCCAAAGTGCTTATTTGGGTCTCTTAACTGCAACATTTAAGCTGTTACTTTGGAAACTATAAATAGCAAATCTTTGTCATGTTTTAGAAGTGGGATGAAACTGTGGGGTATTTTGTTTAAGTGACTTTATTTTGTGTCAGGGAAAGCAAGTTGTGACAAACATCTGTTTATCAGGTATTGATAGTTCATTGCTAAAAGACATATGTTGGGAAAATAGGCATTTCTCCCTTAATCCTCCTCTGGAAGTACCATCTGAACAACATCCAAAAATAGGAAAAGTTGAGCTTCATGAATTAAAAGATGCTAGAAGACCTTCATTATGTAAACTGATTATATTGCAAATACAAAAGACAGTCATCAGCTTCTAGTTATTCATGGTATAGATAACTCAGGCACATTTATTCCAATGCTCCATGGTTCCAGTATGTTCCTATGCTATTTGTGGTAAAGACCTACTGTGCCAACTCCTGTTAGAAGTGCCCCTGCCCTCAGTAAAAGCCTGTTTACAGATTTTTTGAAAAAGCTACTCATTTATTAAGAGGATTATTCATGTTTCATTTCTATATATATCCTAGATTTTATTTATCCAGTTTATTCCTCTCTTCCTCACTGTATTGTGGAGAGATCAGAATTAATACAAAAGCCTTGCCTGTTTTCTTGAGTGACTCCTGAATATACATGTGCATGAAGTCAATGCCAAACATTTCCTGTTGCTCCTCCTCGTCTGTGTTCTCACATGGAGGGAGTGTTACCTCTAGCTCCAGTGGATTGTCTCTGAAGTTGACAAATCTAGGAATTCACCAGAAAAGGTTACTCTTGCAGTAAGTTTTGTCCAGAGAAAATAACTCTTTTGAAACTGAATTAAGATTTCTCAAGCACTATTTTAAGCAAAATGAAATTAAACTTTTGTTATACTAAACTCACTACTCTATCAGTAGTATTAAATAAACTAAGAAGATGCTATCTAACAGTAGCTGATTGTGGTGACAAAAAACATTGTGGTCCTCATAATTTTCCATCAGTTTTTGACCCCATTGTCAGGTGTATTGAGCTTTCACAAACAAGTGAGTGGATGGGAACAGTGCAAATGCCTCCTCCCAGCTTTGGAAGGCAGGAGCCAGTCCTGTCTCTCTTTATTCTTGGTCCATCCTTGGGCCTATGCTTGTATGTATTTAGTTAAGGAGGTGCTTCCAAAAGAGCTGAGAACAGGAACTGTCTTACTAGTTAGGCATGATTTATGCAGACTAGCATTGTTTCTCTAAAATGGCCAACATCCAGCAATCCAAATGAAAATGCAAATAACAGGAAAGTTTCTGTCATGGTATACTGAGGAGTCGTTCAAATTCTACCAATTAACAATTTACATTATTTTTTATTTTTCATATCAATTACAGGAGAGTTTCGTCCATGTCCTTAAACCTAATTTTTTTTTTTTTTTTTAATTCTGAATGCTTGATTTCTCAATGGCAAAATTCTACTTTTTGTCACTTTTACGCCTGCCACGTAGTTTTCTGCAAGCTTTTGCCTTTAGAGAGTGATATAAAAGGGCAGTTATAGGGGGAGGGCTATGAAATCAGAAAATGTGTTTTACTTTTTCATGTGAGACTGTAGCTATCATAATTTACTTCTTTTACTAAGTTTCACTACACTTGCTTGACTAGATCCTTAATTGTTGTTAATGTGTAATTATGCTGATTTATTGTGTCCATCTCTACAACTGTGGTAATGTCTTTTCTTTTCCTCTCCCTTAGTATCACTATGATACACAACTCAAGGGAGGCTTTAAAAAGTATTTTATAGTATTTTCATTTGTATTTCTATTGCTTTTTCTTACCTCAGATTTGTCATGTCCTTCATACAAGTGGGAATATCCTTAAGTTTGTTGTTGCTAAGAACAAGAGTACTAAGATTTTTCATATTACCAATGGTTTCTGGCAAAGAGTTTATTTCATTCCTTTGGAGCCATAAAGTGTGGAGGTTCTCCATTCTGAAAAATAGGTATTTGTGCAATAAATCAAGATATAGAAAATAGATCGTATCAGTTATTACCATAAAATAATTAATTTTTCAGTCACATAAAGGACTCATAATGCAGCAAGTATCAAAGGAAACCCCACATCCAAGATAATTACCTAATCTCTGTTCAAAAATATCATTGACAGTAAATATTTAACCTTATAGTTGATACTGAATTTATTGTTAATTGAATGGATTATTTCAGCTCATCCAAAACATCACACTAGGGCTGATAAAATCTTGAGTGAGGCTAACATAAAAATTATCTATCGAAGTAGTATTTATTAATTAGAATTTCAATGCAGTGGAATTGTGACCAAGATGAGCTTTGAGCTTTACTTACCTGTCAATTGCATCAGGGAGCTCCTGGAGTTTGTTTCCCCCCATATCTAACCATTCCAGATTTGGCATGTTGAGAAGAGCTGAAGGGATGGTAGTAAACTGATTCATGCACAGATCTATGTGTGAAAGCTTCTTTAAATCACTGAGCTGAAAAGAAGGGGAGATTTAATCCAACTTTGTGTAGCTGTTGCAGCAGTACAGCAGTGCTCTAATAATGTTGAGAAACATTAAAACACATTCTGAAGCCAGTAAACACAGAATGGTTTTGAGTTACAATAGCTGATAGCACCTAACAATAAGGTACCTTGTAAGTTTTGCCTGGAGGGTAGGTAGGTTTGGAACTGGTAAGGCAGCAGAACTTTACCTCCCACCCAGTAGTGAGTGCCCTAACTGCTGGCTACAATACAGCTATGCCCCAAGCCTCAAGAAAAAAAAAATTAAAGACAGCACTGTCCTTAGTATTTCATACTCCATGCAATATGCCATTTTCGTTAGTCAAATATTTAGATTTTTATGTATCAAATTGCATGGACTGTATTTTAGAGTGAATCTTGACACCTTCCATGCTGTGAAGTCTACTACTCTGGCAAGACATTCTAAAAATGCAACATAGTGTCACAGCATCTAAGTGCTTTGGTGAATCGTGCCGTCAATGTGCTTTTGCAATGTTAAGTGATGTTTTATGGCAGATCTGGTCCAACTGTTTAAACACTGAATGCCACTCAAGTGCACATAACCAGAGCTTCACAGTGTTCACATTGCTGCAGTCTCCATAGGACAGAACTACGGATTTTCTACATTACCCCATGCAACCTGTACCCACATAGATTTTGTAAATTCTGGATTTTGGTTAATAGTGTATATTTCCATTTGAACATTATTTTGGCTATTGCTGTTTGGACTCACTCAATTTTGCAAGGCACTGACTGCGGTCAGCTATTGCCACGACTGGCTTTTTAAATAAATTAAAACAAGCAAATATGGTTACATACTTGTCATCTCTATCTAAGAGTAATAGTTACAGATGCAGGTCTCTCACATTTAGGTGAGTTCAAATTAAAGTTCCATAGTAGGTGAGTAGTTGTCTTTAGTCTCCCATAATTGTTTTCAGCATTTGAGAACAGCACTTGTTCAACTCTGCACAGAACAATTGTATAAATCACACAACCCCTTTTCAGAGCTGGCTGTTCTGGTAAACATGCTTACAGTTGTGTCCCAGCATATGGTACCAATTTATACTCTCAAAAGGGAACTTCTCTATGCTAAGGCATCAGACTCTTAGTGGGGTAAATCAGTGAAGATAACCAGCCTAAATAAATTGATACAGACTGTATCACTGCCCTCCCAGCATGCCAAGTCATTTATCTGGCCAAAATAAAGACTGGCTCCTTCAGCTACTCAGGTGTGTGCTTCTCACGTGGCTTCAATTTGACCAGTCATAGAAAGATTGTTCACATCAATGTTTCTGGGTAGTACTGTGCAATCACAGTATCACAGCAAATCTGAAATCAGAAGTGCAATGTGTAATGATAATTGGCTTTGTATAAATTCAAAATATGCATTAAACAAAACTAAACAGTCTGTCAAAACCTGAGGAGGAAGATCACAGATACTTCTGTTGACAGCCAGTTCCAGTCTTTCCAGACTGATGCAGTTACTTATTTCCTTAGGAATAGATTTTATTCTGTTGTAGCTGAGAAGCAGCTCTTGGAGATTGGTCAGCTGGCCTGTAGAGAGCACAAATGAAAAATGTACGTGTTTATTCTATTTGAGGCACAGCATTACTTGTTTTGTCTTATCCTTTTACTGTTATATAAATGCTCTGTGTTCTCACAAAACAAAACAAAAATCACCAAACTGCAAAGAGTAGCACTTCAGGACTCTTTAGTACAGAACTGAACTGTAGTTGAGTGCTTCAAGGAAAAACCCAAATCCAAAAAATTATGACTAGGCTACTCATGCTGTGGATTCAGAACATGAAGTCTGTTTTTCAGTATCACTTTGCTAGCTGCATTCTGATATCTAGTCCCTGCTGTGCAAACAGGCTCTTCTTCTGTCATGGGGAGCTTTCATAGAGAAATGTCTCTTCCACCCAGCCCCATTTTTAGTTTAAAGGGAATCGATGGTTTGGAGATCTCTATCTCACTGTCCCATTTAAATAATCTGTTTTGTTACTACCCAGTAGGATTATGAGACCAGCAAAGGGCATAAAAATGGCACATTTGTGCAAGACCAATTTTCTTAGAAAAGCAGCTTAAAATAAAAGAAAGCACAGCTCACCAATTTCTTTAGGTACACTTTCAATTGAATTCCGGGATAGATCCAGAACAACAAGATTGTGAAATCTTCCAATAAACTGAGGAATTTTCTGCAAACTAGTTCTGTGAAGCTGCCATTCCTGGAGATGGATTAGTTTCAATAAGCATGAAGGTAATGTCTACAACAAGAAATATGAACCAGAAGAAATTCAACTTAGTATGCAGGAAGAATACAGGCTGAGGCAGAAATTTTGCTTGAAACACTAACAGTCTGTCCTTCTTCTTAAGCTATACTGTAACATGTGGGTTACAAAATGAATCCTGGGAACTGTTTTCTAAAATATGCTAAAAATAGCAAGCATAATTGATATGATTTTAATATCATACATATTAGGAAATGGTTTATATTTTATAAAGGTTTACATCAACATATTAGGAAAATGTTCTTCCTCCAGCGGGTGGTTGGGCACTTGAACAGGCTCCCCAGGGAAGTGGTCACAGCCCCAACCCTGACAGAGTTCAGGAAATGTTTGGACAATGCTCTCAGGCACAGGGTGTGACTCTTGGAGATGGTGCTGTGCTGGGCCAGGAGTTGGACTCTGTGAACTCAGCATGTTCCATGATTCCATGATCCTGAAGTGAACACTGAATGTGGGTTGTCATTCTGATCACAGATTTAACCCGCCCACTTTTGGCTCCCAGGATTTAAATACCTGCACTTCTGTCATTGACAAGTTTCAGGCTTGTTTTTGTTTGTTTGTTTCTTTCTTTTTTAAAAAAAATTCAATATAACTGAAGATGAAACTGCTCTAAATAGATTTTTGCACATAAAGGGAGATCTAAATTCTATTCCTGTTCTGTCAATAAAAACAGTGAGCAGCTGAGAGCAGAAGAGCTGAGAGATAATAAAACTACAATGTCTGTATGCAAAGTCCTGTATACAAGGACCACTGGCCTGCAGACCAGCAGAGTTTGGCTGGGTCTGGCTGTCGTGTTCTCACTGGCCTCAACACAGACTAATTCTCATCACTTTCTAGGAGCTTGGCTGTGTGTTTCTGCACGGCTCAGAGCCCTGGTGACCTTCACTCTGTCAAAATTAACAGCAGATTACCTCTGTGCATGAGAAACAACAATAACACTGTTCTGGGGATCTACAGGCTCATTTTCACTCTTAGATAGAGAAAATAAACAATAAGAAATATTTTCATGCACCCAAATATGGAGGAGGGTTTTCACCTTGATACATTTCAGTAGTTCTGGTGTGTGAATGTTAAATGAGAATTTACATAATAAAAATCATAATTTGCAGTGTAAATAATTTCTAATTCAGAAAAGCCTTTTGGGCTTTGTTTTTACAGAGTAATGCTTAATATTCAGGACTAAAAAACACCCAGCTTGCTTTTACACTCACAACAGTGTGTCCCAATTCACTGTTAGCAAAGCACAGTGAGCAGTTAATAGAACAAAAATAGTACCACTGTAAGTGTAAAGTTGTAAACAGTAGTTTTCTAATGCATCAGTCATTCCTATCAACACTACCTTCCATTCTTCTTCCTCTATCCTTAAAATTGCTCTTCCACCTTCATTAATAACTTTTTCTTTGAGCTTTGCTAAAGCAGCTCTCTCCTCCCAGACAAGCAGTAGCCTACAAGGGAAAGAAGATCTGCCAGTGGTGCCACAATGAATACAGCCAATAAATACTATCCTATTTTCTGGAAATAAAGAGACAATTGCCTTATTGTCAAATAACACTAATTATGTCTGGATGTTAATATACTACCAGTTGGAGAGAAGACAAACACCTAATGTTCAGCTGAGGTAATTTATAGGAATTCTATTTATAGTTCTTCAAATTTACATTCAGGAGGAGGACATAATTCACTTTCAACATGTTGGAGCAGGGTCACAGAATATAAAGTCATGTGGAATTAAGTTCCAAACCACATTTTGAAGCAGTCTCCTAAAATGAAAGCCTTCCATTCCACCATATATAAGTGCAACAAAATAAGGTCAATCAGCTTCTTTTAGCTTGATTTCCAAAGGGAACTTAAGCAAGAATTACAACAACAAAGCAATTCTCTTTCTTTCTGCTTGTATTCCCCAGTATCTTTTGAATTTGTTGTTCCATTTCAAACACATCTGATTAATTAGGAGTTCCAAAAATAGAATGCTATATCTTCAGATTTCATAAAATTGATGGCAATTTTTTTAACAAGCAACCCTGCTAATAACTGTTAATAACTCAATGGAGAAGAAAGCATAACAAATCTTCACTGGTTAGAATATCTACACAGCAGAGGATTTTAGTATCTGACTTCAGGGCATTTAGTCTATATACTAATATTTTTATCACAGACACTAGATAAATTCTAATCACTGGGAATCCTGCAGGAGTAACAACTAAAGAATCAGAGTCTGGATGAGTTTGAAGAAACCAATTACAGTCTTCTGAAATGTAACATATGGTCTAGCTTTTCACATACTTAAAGATCTACAGTTCACCTACCTTCCTGCAGACCTCTGCCTGAATTCCTTTTCTTTCTGTAATTCTTCATTTATCTTGTGTATTCTCACTTCCCAGAGTGTCTTCACAGCAGTGAATGTTCCCAGGCAAACTGCAGTTTCAGCCATGATCCTTTACATGTTCAGATTCAGTTGCAGGAATCTGACTGAATTTCAGGCTCAATGCACCACTTCATGTATCAGTTACCAGATGGGGTCAGTGATGTGAAAACTAAAATACTGCAATACCCACTTCATTATGTTATTAAATTAGTTAATGTAAAGAACTGACAGGATTTTATTGACTGCTTTCTCTTTATAAAAATAGATAATTGCACCTAGATAAATTTTATTATAATAAGAAATGGTATTTTTTGCAGTCTCTACATTCTTATCAGTGAACAACTGCTTCTCCCAGTTCCTTCCAATGGTAGGCTATGCATTGACCTTAATAATTATTAAATGCAGATTTGAGTACTCGTTCCCATCCCAGGAAGAAATTAAGCTGTTACCTGCAATCTAAGGCAGTTAAATTCTGATAGCTGCATTCTGGCACCTACCTGATATAAATACTTGCAGCTACAGGAGTTTTGCACTTTATAAGAACTGAACTGTTCTTGGAAATTAATTAGTATACTTCATTTGCATTCATTTTCTTCATAGCTTAACTCATTACATTGTATTTTATAGTTAGTAATGCATTACCTTTAGGAAAAGGCTTTTAAATTCTGATTTCTCTTTGAATGTTTGTGTAGCCCTACTGGGTGTCAGAACTCACATTTAAAATTAAATTCAGTCTAAACTTTTAAAGTTATCTATCCTTTAGTGAGATAATTAATACATATTGTCCTGAAGAGCAGCAAAATAGGATACTCATCCTAATCAGTGCATACCTCTAAAAATCATTGTTATTTTCATTACTGGAGCCAAGATACTGATACTCAGATAAGCTTGCAGAGCTAAACTTCATCCCAGCAGCAGTGTACTCTGAACACTGATGACTGGAATGTTCCCTTTCTAACTTTTTACTGATACTTGTAGGGGCAAGTAAGAAAAATATCTTATATATGCTTCAAACTAAAAAAGTAAGGATAATTTTCTTCCCAACAAGCAGGTAGGTGACAACAAAAGAGGAATTTCATGTCTTTTCATACACATATTTCCCTACAATAATTGCTGCAGGTCTGTCTTTTCGAACCAATCTTTTCTTTTATATTTTTTCTGTTATAATTTTGTATGGCCTGGATAAGCCACAATTGCTTAGTGACCATTTTTGTGTTCAAACTGTCAGTCATTCTATTTTATGTTTACTACATCTTTTGCTAACACACTTATTTGTAAAGCCTGATTATACTGAAATCAAGTTAAAATCTGTGAGCAAATAATATGTAAAATGTCAGGATTCCTTCCTGTTGCAAAAACAGCATAAAAATCAAATGATAAATCTTGAATAAAGAAGAATGTGGTCTAATACATTAATATTTATTATTCTTAGCTGTTCTCTGTTTGTTAGGGAAAAATGGCAGGATTTGAGAAGTGACACAAACGGCAGCCCCAGTGTGGCACAGTGCAGTCTGGCCTTTGGGTTCCTACAGAGGAATTGGATATTTTTTCCTGTAAAGAGAGGACTGTATCCTCTTTCCCTCCCCCACATAAATGTGATCACATTTACTAATTTGAAGGATTAACTTCTCTTTCAGTGGCCTTCAGAGTAACTACCCTTCCCCATCCCCATCCCAATATGCAACAGTAATGCTATGTATGCATGAGGTTTTTTTGCTCCAGTTACAATTTGGTTACAATTCAAACTGCATGATTTTTTCAAGGTTAAATTTCTACTGAGATCAAGTGATTAACTAATCTATAATTTCTTGTTGCTTAGAGACATTTTTTGAACTACAAGCCTTTTTAGGTAGAAAACTAGAAATCTTTTTATACAAATTGTGCAGAAAAGAGACATTTGTTGATAGTTGTACTACTAAACCCAGTGTCATACTATACAGTCAAACCAATATTTATTTCCAGTAAAGCTTACTCTGGGCAACTCTCTTTTGCTGTGGAAAGTGTACTATTCAACAAGCACTGCCTTAGAACCATGAAATACCAAAGGGCCTAAGTATATGACTATTTTCAGGAGTATTTCATGATATAACATGACTACCATCAAAAAGTTCTTGTTCTTAGATCTTATTATTTGTCAGGAAAATAAAAACCATAATAATCATGCCATCACAGCCAACAATTCAGAAGTGAATTCCCAAACGTGGCTGTAAAACAGCTGCAAATTCACTCCCAAGTAATCAGATCTCCCAAAAACTTCACCTCCAAGCATCACAAAGAGTTTAACAACTTACCTCAATTATTTGGTGTGTTCAAAGATTTTCTGTGATTCATTGCTTTCTGGACAAGAGCAGAGATAAATTATGAATCTTGTCTGTATTACCAAACCCATTTAAAACCCTCACTCAGACTCCAATGCAATGTCAGTCTAGTTCTAATTTTAACCTATGCTGAGAATAGAAGGCATCACATGAGGCACTTTTGCAACCCCCCCAAGCATTTACCACTGTTAAAGTCTTCCCATTTTGCAGAGTGTGACTGGGCTCCCCTAAACTAGACTCCCTTTAACAGAAGTTTAAAAATAGTGAACAAGTAGAACAAAGGAGTACTTGTTATGCTACACAATGAGTTTGTTTTGAATTAAAAATTATAATTAAAAATAAAAAAGGTTAGTACTGAGTTAAAAACAGCTGCTTTCTTTAGTAATGTTTCTCTGCAAGGTAACTGAGCTTCAAAGTGCTATTAAACAGCAACATTGACTAAATAGACTAGAAAAAGTAATACATCAGTAAGCATTTTACTCATTACTTTTGCCCATGCTGAAGAATTCTCTTGCTGAAGAATTTAGTGCAAATTATCAAAGTCCAGACAGAAAAATAATCTTTATCGGGATGTGCAGAGGGGTTATTACTCACCCCTTTTCATGCTTCCTCATGAAACATATTTAACATTCTATTTCTTCAATTAGCCCTTGGAGAAGATAAAAGGAGAACAAGTCTGTCAGAATCTTTTTCTTCAATCAAATGGAAAGAGAGACAACAATAATCACAGGTGACTATTTAAGGCAGAAGCCATAAAACTGGATAGTTCTAACCAACTGCACTGGAGTATAAAATGTGAAGAAGATGAAATTTTAAAAGTAACATCAATTTGGTTATAACTCTACCACACAGAACTTTATAACAAAAAAGTCCCTGACCCTCTCCAGTCCACCAACTAAATACATGAACACCAATACCTACTTAAAAAGACACTAAGTACTTTAGCTTTCAATCCACTCCTTGTGTAAGTAAAATTATTCTGTCTTAAATATCTTATTGCTTTTTTTCATACACTTATATTTCCTCAATTTATTTTCTCAATGGTCATCAGATTAAAAAATATCCTAAGCCTTTATCCTAAGCCCTTAGCACAACAACATACTTGTAAAGTAGATACTAGGCTGTGTTCTTTTGGTAGCCTTGAGCACAGTATGTTCTTTAAAGCTAGAAGAAAGAGTTTGAGTCACCTGTACAGGATTGCCTGCATAAAATTCACAAATAAAAACAATATTACTACAATTCTTTGTGGCTTTATATTTTTTATTAGGAATAAATAAATCTGATAAAAATGAAATAGGTGATAAGCATGATATATTAGTCAAACTTTGCAAGAAATGACCTTTATATAAAAGACCCTTATACCACAATAGAAATATTAATAGCACCTTACATGGATGCTCCACACTCCCCCTCCTACATTACCAGCTTTCCTCTTACTCAGTCTCAGCATCATGGATAGCAGGGATTCCATCTCTGGTAGCCTGTCTCAAATCTTCACAGCTAAATGCAATAGACAACTTTGGTCTACAATTTTGGAGAATGCTCCTGTTTTTGATACATCTAAAAAAAGGAGAAAATGTCCATTTTGTGCATTACAAATTCATTTTTAAGGCTATGTATCTGTCTTTTCTTGTGTCTGTGTGAAACTTATGTGTCTAGAAGGTATTTACATCCAACAGTTTTCTTCATATCTCCCATTAAATCACCAGTGCAATCCTCATGATCTGTTAAGTTACCTTAAAGCCACCTAACAGTTTTCTGTTCTAAAGGCATTAACTTGAACCTATTCATTATGTGCCTTGTATCTGAGTTTAAGAAGTCCTTATCTCACACAGTACTTTTAATGTCCATTCTTTGCTGAATCTGATAAATCTGTCAAATTCTAGTATCTGAATATCGATAACACAATGCAAGCTTGTAGATCATGATCAGCTTACTGTCAGGCTTACCTAATGACAAAATAATAAAACAAGATCCTTCTTTTTTTATTTTGTTTTCTCTTTCTTTCTTGTTTGGTTTTAACAGACAGATGCTTTCTATAAGAAATAAAAATAACTGGAAAGCATTAAGGACTGAAACTACTTTCACCCTGTAAAAATACAGGATATTCTAGAGAGTATTAAGGCCTTGATAGTTATCAATCAGTGTTGTCAGTAAGCATTTGAATAAATATGGCCTCTTCATTTATAGTTTGATAAAGAGTACCTGTGCAAGTACTTGCCAGGACAAAGTGGACTAGCAAAAGACTTAAGAGGTTTACTCAATTAAACAACAAAAAGCTCTCTGAACATCTTATGGCAGAAGCATTAAAGGCATTTTATTTGTACATGATTTTTGCATAATCCCTTTTGGGAATTCAGATATTATTTGTTAAAATAAATTTACGTGTCCAAAATGGAAGAACTATGAGTATTCCCCTCCAGAATTCCCCTTCAGATTATAAATACTGCAGGTGTAGAGCAATGGCACTCAGTCACACCAGCCTGACAATCATTCTTACTATAGAAGGCAAAATAAAGACATTCCACCACCATATTCAGAAGCTGTGACCTATTTAGTTTGACAGTTTGCTGTAGAAGAAATTACAGCAATACTAATTAAAAGAAGTAACAACTAACTGAGACTGATATCAGCTGTTGAGAACTTTTAACCACATAACATTATTATATAATGCACGTAGCAAAGGGCACATGTTAGCAGAGACAGCTTTTATAACTATTCAGTCTAATCCACAGTTTAAAGGCATATTCTAGCCATGATTTCCTTTATTTAAGGTCCAGCAGCATTGAAGCAGGGTTCTCCAAGTAAGATTTCCACAAGTTAGAAAACCGGGCCATTGTAGCTCCATCAATGATGCGATGATCAGCTGACCAACTCACATTCATTATTTGTGCTTTAAATACTTCACCTTTCCCATTAAACCGAGGAAGAACCTAAAAATCAGAGGAAGGACAAAACCAGAAATAATAGATACTTCCATTAGCAAATCTGTATTTTTTTGTTCTTGTTAATTTGTTGATCTAAATTTAAACATTTTGCTGAATTAGACAGACAGCAGTAGCACCGTACTAAAACCCAAGACCTTTTCATTACTGTTTGTGCTGTGGATTAGAATATATTGCAAGCTTGCATAATAAACAGTCATAGCCCTTTTCCACCACAATGGAAATACTGAAATAGTAACAGCCTTTCCTGACTCAAAAGTTTCCTCCTGAATAGTTTATTGCACTGTTAGTTCTCAACATGTCTGTTTCCTTAAAGCATCTCTAAAAAAATGCTCAGAGGAACCACATAGAAGAAGTCATTTCAGTTAATACTAATTTCATTTCCAGCATTGAGCTCAAATGTCTACATTAGAGAATTAAAGCCTGAAATTCAGAAAATATAAAACTGCCTTCACATTCAAAATTCTATATGGATTCAGCTCTCTGGCTCATGAAATAAACTTCATTTTCGGAATACTTCTTAAGTTTTTTCCCTGATGATAGCAAAATTGCTATTGCCAAGCTGGTAAAATTGTAAAACTATCTTTAGATTGCTTCTTAGTAACTAGCAGGCTAAACACAGATGTGAGTGAAATATAACAGGATTCTAGAAAATAAATATAAATCTTTGGTTTAAGAGACTTCTAATTAAACATTTAAACACCACAAACTTTTCAACCATGAGCTATGCAGTTTCTCTGCAACAAAGAAAGACTCCATGTTCCATTTTCATGACCTTAGCTAACATTCACACCACTGAGATAAAGTTAATATACCTGTATCTTTCCAAGTGCTCCAATAGCTACTTCAGGAGGTAGTATCACTGGTTTGGCATAAGTGCCACCAATCTAGAAAAGAAAAAGGTGGGGATATTATTTAACAGTTGTTTTTTAAGCAGATTGCCTTTTGAATTATTTGCTACAGGTTTTGTTCTCTGCATATTAAACTTCAGTAAAGTTTGCATTTCAGAAGCAGATTTCAGATGTAGCTCTCATTTTTTCTGTACTTACTGTGCCAATATTTGAAAGGGTGAATGTTCCCCCAGTGAGGTCACTTGTTCCCAGTTGGCCTGCAGAGCCCAAGGACTGTAGGCGATTTAATTCCACAGCAATGTCAAACACACTGCAGACTTGAACATTTTTCACATTTGGGACAATTAAACCTTGCTCTGTGTCCATTGCAACTCCAATGTTGTGTGAAGCCTGCAACAAGTGTCATTAACCAGATATTAATATAAACTGTCAACACAAAATGTATCTTACATAAAAAGACACTTAAATGACATTTTTCTTATTTATCTTTTTGACCTGAAAGTGCTGTACTTAGTAATCAACTCCTGCATACAACTCTGAGGAGAGAAAATGATGTAATTTTTTTAATATTAGCCTCACATCTGCAAACTGTAAATTGATGCTAACAATTTCACCTTCAGAGAATACAAAGTCCTAGAATCAATTTCACACTGAAAACATCACACTTTAGGATGATCAAATGTGTAACAAAACATGCATAGCAGATTTTAAAGAGAACACTAAAATTACAAAAAAAAAAGAAACCGAGTTGCTTTTCATTTGTTGGAAGGAATATAAGGATTCTGAGAGCTATTTATAAAACAGCACAAAAAGAGTTTGTACTGCAAGGAGCAAGTACACATCACTTAAGAAAATAGATATTTGCTGCCCAGAAGTATCAATCCAGCAGCTTGTATGAAAATGATGTAACTTTTATCAAGACTGTACTTCAATATATAAAGGTTGAGTGTTGGAATAGTAGAACCACTGTGCCATTACTTAAAAATTGTTGTATTAGATTTGAAATGTTCTCATTTTAAAAGCTTGGCTTTTCAGGTGAAAAATAGGAAATCAACATATCAGAATGCATTCTTGAGGCAAGTCTGAATAACAAAGTGACTCTTATCTAACAAACTGAAACTATCTACTGAAATAAGACCAATAATAAATCAAATCTAGATCTCAAAATCTGAGCACACAAATTATTTTCCTGCACAACACCATAATTTTGGTTCTTATAATTAGCTCAGGCATTCTGAAAAGCCCCTGTTAGACTTTACACTCTACACTTTCTGCTCACAACGTTTATCCATAGTTTACAAACCTTATATGTGACATTTTGACAGTTCTCATCCAAAGAAGCGTTAAGAATGGGATACTGCAACAATCCCAGAGAGGCTGCCTGGTTAAATACAAAAAAAGGAAACTAAATAAGAGGTTTATATTTTATAACCAGAGAGCTCCATGGGAAAGAAGTAATGGTAGGAGAAAATTTAGATTAGTAACAATATGGAACAAGTGTTTAGGTAGCACTCTGAGTGCAACAGCATTAGGAGAAATTTCAGACTAAGCTGTGCATTCACTGCACAGCTCAGGCAGCACATCAGCCTTCAATGAGGCCAACAGTTGGAAATGGAACCACGGCAACTAAATGAGTGCAACTGCCTGCTCTTCTGAACAACAGAAGGGACAACAGTGAGTAATCTAAGGGATTCATTAGCAATACAAAGATTATAATAATAGCATCAACAACAAAGGTGATGCATTTCATATGAGGTTCATTTTAAAGGAGCTCAAAAAATACAGACAATTTCAAAAATTTGTTTTGTGCAATGCAAACACCTAGTGATGCTTACCTCCATATTAAATGATGCTGAAGGCACTCTACCCTTTCCCCATTAATATTTTTAAAAATTTCAATGATATTGCATAACCCTAGCTGCAATTCCAACTGTAAATTGATAAGTGGCTCAATAAACAAAAAACAAGTTTAAAGTTTTCTTGTGATCTGCCATAACTCAGATGATAGAGAGGTGCTCCAAACTTACAACAATCATTGAACAGATTTTGGCAAAACCTGTGTAAGTACTCCCTGCAGGGCTCTGCTGCATGCCTCACCTTTATGAAGAAAGGCATAAAGGAAAGCTTAACTCCACGGAGTTCAGCTAGAGGTTTCAACTCTTCTCTCAGCTGAACAAGTTGAGTCAAATCAATCTCATCACAATAACCAAAGTGGGGGATCTTCAGGGCTGCACTCATAGTCTTTACCATGGCCTTCTGAAAACCTGGAAAATATTCATTGTCTTCTTAAACCAACAAAAGGAGCTTCTGTGAAGTTATGGTGAAATTTCATCTGTTTCCATTAAACAAATTACACAGCTTACAAAAACCAAACTAAAGCCAAACCATAACCAGAAAAGAACAGGGTAAACAGCACTTACTGAGTTATTCAGTTCACAGAACTCAATTTTGATGACTGTAACATTTCAGACTATATTACTACATCTCTCTCCTATGTATGCATGAATGTGAAATCATAATATGATAATCTGCATTTCTCTTTCCAGCCTCTCCCAATAAACATTGCTTGAAAGGCAAGCAAAAAACCTTAATCTTCCCCTTTTAATGTGATTTTTTGTTACCTTAGTGTCTTTTATGGCACTGTTCTCCTGAACAAGTGTGAATGCTGTTCACATAATAGTGCAGTATGCTATTATCAAGCACTGATAAACCCTTAAATTCACTGCACTTTGCCATTATCATTGCATAATGATCCCTACCATGACAAATCCATGTTTCAGAATTCCTACCTGTTTCAGCATACATTTGAAGAACGACCAAGTGCAATTTGCAGCCCAACTCCTTCCAACCAAAACATCAACAAATATTTCATAAAATAATTTCAGTGGAGATGCTTCTTATAGAGAATGTTTTCCTAAACGCTCACTTGTAAAACACTAACATGAAACACTCCCATCAAAAAGAATCAGCTTTTCACAGAGCAACATTTACTGGTAGCCTACTGTGACCATGGTCTCAGGACTCTATATTTCATGATTTACCTGTTACAGGTTCAGTTTTATCTTTTCCTGAAAATGCAATGGGTCTGGAAACAGGTACAGGGATTTTCCGTGCTTTGTCCTTTGGAGCAGCTGGCACAGTCTCTGTTTTTCGCAGGGGTGGGACAATTTCAGCCTTCGGTGATGGAGGCAAAATAGCCCCTGTTTGTTTGGCCAAGTAGTTGAGTATATCTTCTTTAAGGATTCTGTTATCTTTCCCTGTCCCAACAACTTCACTCAATTTAATCTGAAAAGTACATAACAAGCTGTGACACTTTAGTTTCACAGCACTATAAAAATATCTTATATTGTGAGCTAAGGTTAAAATTGCTCCCATTTCTGATCCAACATATCTGCAGTTTTCTTTCCCTTTCTATAACTTACTAGGTATTCAACATTGTTCAAGTCATCCAAAAGTCCCACTAGTCCCACTATGTTTGATTGCATACTTCAAGGAGGAACTGAGAATACTATTAACCTCTTAATTACCTCACAGGATCAATAGTGAAGTATTCATTTGAGTTAATTCTCTCCTAAAAATGCATCATAAGCTTTCAAAACCAATGGAATATTCATAGGGGAAAAAAAGGCATTAGAAAAGCATGTAAAACATCACTTAGGATATCCTCTGCTCTAATACAAATCTAAGAAACAAAACAAGGGTTTTTTTTTTTTTATTTTTCCCTCCTTTCTCTGTAAAGATTCTCAGGAATCTCCTCTGACAGTTTCTTATTTTTATTCTAGAAAGGTCTTCTCAATCTTCAGCCTAAAGCCTCCTAGCTGTGTTTTACGCCCAGTAATTCTTTTTCTATCCACCGTAATCATCAGAAAGCACAATCCTCTTCATTTTTACAACAGTTTTCATACATATAAAATGTATTTGAAAACAAGTGTTTCATCTAGATCAGTGTTCTTGTAGTCAGTCAAACTGCCATATAAAAGCTGGGTAAAATGCAGCAGGACCTTATTCAGCAAACCTACATTGTTCTCCATGGCCAGGCGACGAACTGCAGGGGTTGCTAATGTTTTGTGACCTTTTATCTCTTGGTGAGTGTGCTCTTCATGAGACATAGGAGGTGTTTCAACAACATCTTCTTCTGGAGCAACACCTGCAAACAAAAAGAAAATAACTAACTTTACTACATTATAAGCATTTGTTAAATTCCCACCGTCTGTGATTCTGTGACAGCTGAAGTTTTTACTATTTACTTAATATGGATGGGAACACAGTTTGCTAAAGGCTGCTGCTTAAGCTAAATATGCAATAGGAAATGTCTAGGAGATTTTAAACGCTAATAAAATATTGCAACTTTCTCTATTTAAATTCCTTGAGTTTATAAAGGGAAAAAAAATCTTTTAAGATTTTTAGGAGGAAAAAGTAAGCTTCTCTGTCACAGATTGTTTTAAGACAACAAACATAAAATATGCAAGAAAAAAAAAATGGCTTACAGTACCTTTTGAAGCATCAATTTCAATGTCCACTAGTGGTTTTCCAACAAAAGCAATATCATCTATACTGTAATGGAGTTTTCTAATGATGCCATCGTAACGACTGGTGATAGTAACAGAGGCTTTATCACTCTGTACCTCACAGATGCTGTCAAACTGAGACACACTGTCACCCTCCTTTATGTACCTAGGAGGCAACACACAGCCTACTGTGAAACAGTGTAAAAATCTGTTCTGTGTATTCCTTTGCTAAGTTCAGTAATATACATCCTCACAACATGGAAATGCATTCCAGATGAGAAGACAAATTCTACATACTGGATGTGTCGGCATTTTGCCTGACTGCTGCAGAACCCTTTGTTGGGTGAAATGACACAATGATTATGAATATCATTATACACATACTACATCTACTTTAGTAAAGCAGAGTTTTCCTGTCAGATTATAAAGCATCTAAAAATAAGAATGAGCCCAGCTTAATCTGAATGCAAGGAAGTTCTTAGTTTCAAATTGTCAGAAGTACACGATCAGTTTCAGAAAGAGATGGATAGTGGGGAACACTGTCTTCCATGCAAAGAGAGGTATTTGTGCAAAGAACAAGGCCTTTCAGCACTGCCTTCATTCACTGTGCACATTGATTTTGTTTAATCCATTAATCACTGGCTTTCTACAAACAATTTAAAAGTTCAAATCTTTTACTAAAAGCAATAGAGAAGGGTTATAGGATAAAATTATGTGGACTCTCCAGACTAGTCATTTTTTCTAAAGCTCAGTCTAAGTAAACATAATGAAAGACACATCTCCTGAACTCAAAAAACATTAATCACTGAAGGAAAATCCTATATACAGGTGCATCCCATTCCTTCCACTTTTTCCACTCACAAATATACCAGATTGCAAATGAACAAAATGTGAAGCTCCGTATGTACAAGGTTTTAAAATGTTGAAAATGAAACCAGAACAACTTCACTAGTAACCCAGGAAATGTTCTCAGATAACCAACTGATAATATAACTAAAGCTGCTAAACTACCTGCTGATTTCTTAGTGGATTTCCAGGAAAGCAGAGCTTACCATTCTTTTACAGTCACCTCTGTAATTCCTTCCCCAATGTCAGAAAGCTTAAACTGGACAATTTGGCCACATGAAACTTGAAACAGAGAATAAGAAAATACAGCATGTTTAACATTAAATACAAGATATCAGGCAGAAAAATCTGAATTCATCAGAAATAATCTACACACCAGCCATATGCAAACCTCTAACATAACACTCATAAAACAGCAAATTAAAATGAATTATTTTATTATGAAAAGGATTACCAGCAGATGTTCTGAATAATCGCTGTTGATGACTAAACTTGAGGGCAGATTTGTCAAACACGCACACATATTTTGATTTTATAAAGCGAATGCTGCTGCACGATCTAATGCGATGAGTGCAAACCTGGGGAGAAAAGTCTCAAGGGTTAATACAATGGACTGAGGATGCAGAGCTCATTTAACATTCCTGATGCAACATCAATACTGAAATCGTTTCATTCTAGTCTATATAAGAGAAGTTCTTACCGAAACACAATGATGCTGAATACATTCTTGAATATACAATAACCGTTACATTAGCAAAAGCTTTGCAGTTCTTTAACTTCTTTCACTAACACAACACATGGGGAGATCAAAGTCACAGTGACATAACTGATTAACAAAAATCATGACAGGATTTGGTGAGCGATTCACTGCTATTGTTTCTCTCAGGAATTAGCTTAATCAGGACAGGCACACAAAAAGCACACATACTATCAACTACATCAGCCATCTGAAATATTCCTATCCAGGATGAATGCTGGAAGGTTTTCCTAGACTGCAGGGAAAACCAGCATATTTTTCTTCATCAGCTCTAATTCCCAGCAGAGGTTGATCAGAAGTACTAATCAGAAAGGAAATTCACACCAGAGGGCACAGAGAGTTGCCCTTTCGTTTTTGTTCCTATATAGGAGGCAATCATTTTCACGTAAACATCATTCCAAATCAGCTTCGAAGATATTTTGTAAGAACTGGGCATGAGATGGTTTCCTTTTATGGTTACAATTATATTTATCCAGAAATCAATTTAAAACAGTCTACAGAATTTTCTGAAAGATTCTTCAGACAAAACTTCATGCTTTAAAGCATCATGTAATCAGTCATGACTGTGAACAAAAGCAAAGCTGGTAGCGCTTGCATTGACATAAACAGGTATTTTATTAATCTCAACACAAGTTAGTTTAGACCTGTTCTTATTTAGTAAAATTTATTAAATTTAATGTAATTCTGGTGTTATATTGTATTAAGAGTGCTGTAAAAGTTATAAAAATAACAATTTCTCTGTAGATACTATCTCTAACTTATTCAGAGATACGAAAAAATATTCAGGTGCTACAATGTACCTCAAGTAGCTCAAAACTGTAAAATTTAGAAATTATCTTCTTAGAGGAGCCAGAAAACAGCACACCTGCACGGGAAAGTTCATTTTAACTTCTTGTTTAAAAAATCCTTTCAGTAACTACAGAGCACATGAAACTTCCTGTTTCCCTCCCCACACCCCAAACTGTTCAACTATTTGCTACCACATTTCACTCTTTAAAAAGTACATTATTCAGCAGGCCATACAATTCTGAACTGACAATGTACTCATTTTCTGTATTATTTAACCTAGTACTGCAAGTTATATTTAATATCACCTTTCTTTAAGGAACAAACATTTATACAACCCAATCTATCATAATGGACACATAAAAGTTGTATCATATGAGTTATCTTTCAGTTGCCTGCTACTAAGATCATACCTACTGATTTAAAATGAGTATTTTTCTACTTCCTATAACAAGCAAACAGAAAATCTTTCCATTGGTCCTCCAAACAACTTTCCATATTCAACAATCAGGTAACATGGCAATTTTAAGCTACGAAAAGTCATATTTTCGGAATACATTTAAAGTTCTCCTTAAATTACAAAACTGGTATATAACATACATCTTCACAATCCTATTTCCTCCTATTTTTAATTCTGCTTTCTTCCCACTTGAAGGGTACATGTTTACATAAAAATGTTAGTGAAAAAATTGTTCAACTAGACCTTTTTGTCACAAACTTGCAAAAACTCTCTTGTCTCTTTATATGACCCTAAATGAAAAACATTCAGTATTTACCTGTGAAGATGATCACAAGGAGCATCAAATCTCTGAACTATTTCTAAATGTGAAGTTTCACAATGATTTCCATGTGTTTTTAACCTTTGGTTACCAATGCAGGTAGTGAATTAGTAATGTCACTGCCAAAAAAAGAGACTGGTGTTGTTACAGAAGAGTTACCATGCTGTTTCATATTATATCTGTAGGAATAATTCAAAACTACAGCAGTTTTAAAAACGGAATCTTTCTGGTTTTCAGTTTTGCACATTCTCTACCAAAAAGCTGGTGTGCTAGTATGTTAAGAGTAACAATACAGTACACAATCTCTTCACAGAACAGTGTTCCTTACTAACAAGGAAAAAATGAAAATCCATTAAACAGAGACTGTGCTTACAATTTCAGCATTTAATCACCATAATACTGGTGTCATGCCAAATAAGGAAATAAAAATGGTACATAAAAGACAAAATTAGCTCTAATATCCATAGCATACCCATCTACATATTCCCATGTCTGGAAAGATCTATCAATAAACCTCAAACATAACTGCTGGTACTGAGCTTGTTAATGTCACTACTATTACACTATACAGCAATTTAAAGGCAATAATGCCACAGCAAGGTAACACCTTTCCTGTGCAAGTCTTCGATGTGCAGAGTGACACAGGCAAAAAGAAACTGAGGGCCCACTCAGTCCCTTGCTGGGTCTGAGGCCACGCCAGCCTGGCTGACAGAGCTGTGGTTTGACCCGAGCCAACAGCGGAGCTGAGTGCACTCTGGGAGGGAACTGCCTTGCTCCTCAGGTTCAGCTTTGGTTGTTTCCTCAAAAACAAGCCAACTCTGGTTTTCTAAGTTACCACTGATCCTGAAAATGTATGCTGGCCTCAGAACAAAATATTTTTAAGCAGCCTGCAGAGAACTGATTATCCGATTGAGTAACACTAAATTTCCAAGTCAATTGAACAGTACATGCTCACAGGCAATGACTTTGCATTAAAGGATACTGCCCTGCTGAACTCTCTTGACTTCTGTCCCATTGAGTCATTTTAATGAACATTTGCTCACATTGCATCTGTTTTGCATACATATTCTATATTTCCAAGTATATAGTTACCTATATACTAGAGCAACACCCCTGGTAACATGTTTTAGTCCGATGTCATCCCTTATGTAAAAACCTAGCACACGTCCCAGCGTCCTGGTAACTACCATTTCCCTACCACTTAACACAAAGGCCCCCTGGCTCAGACTGAAAATGTGCTTGCAAGAAACACACACTAAAAACCAGCCAATTCTACAGTTCAGCATGTACTTAGATAAGATGGATAAGATGAGCATTCTCATCTTATCAGAATCTCACACTGGATTTAAGAGTAGATGGTTAGAAATAAAACTAAAAAGAAAGCATTATTTTCAGTGCTCCTAATTAGTAAAATTATTTATAAATACTTATAAGTTACTAGCTTAAAACTAGATTACAAAAGTATCATTTAAAAATTCCTCATCATCATGCTTTAAAATTACAATATGAATTATTAAGAGGAAAAAAAATAATAGAAACTGGAACCGATCCTTAATTTTGTTTCTAAGTTTCAAAAGCTATTTCTTCTCTGACATCCCACAAAATAGGGGTGATATAATTGGAAACCAATACTCTTCATAACAGCAAAAAGACTGTAATACAAGAAGACAGAAGGAAGCATGAACTAAATCTATGTTAATGAGATTGTAAGTATCCTAAAAGGCAACCAAGTAGATTCACTTCTTATGGTAAGGTATCTCAACTACTTTTTAAGTATCAAGGCTCCTGGGATTCAAAGAAATCCATGTCCCTTTTTTTGTACGTGTAGCCACACCGTCTCCGTGCAGATGCGGTATGCAAAGGGAGGAGAAGCGGTGATGGCAGAGCAACGTATAGGCAAAGCAATAATGGGATGACTTAGAAATAACAGAAGAGGAGGATGTCACTGGCTTATTACAGAAAGGCACACGTTTCTTTCACAGAGAGCATGGGCAAGGGCAGGGCACCCGGGGGCTGCGCGGGGCGGAGGGTGTCAGTTCTGGGGCTCCCTGAGCAGCGCGGGGCGGGCGGTCCCACGCACCGCCGGGGACTCGGTCAGCTGCGCGGAGCACGGCGAGCGCACCGCGGGGAGGGGAGCTGAGGCGCCGCCCGCCCCCGGGCACTGCCGAGGCGGCAGGTCCGCGAGCGCGTCGTGTTTGCAGAGGCGCGGTGCTCGCTGCCTGCCCGCCGGACGGCAGCAACAGGACACGGGGATGCCGCGCGTTATCCCTCCCCGCCCCGGCCGGCCGGGAGCGCCGCCGCCCGCGGGGCCCCCGCTCCCCTTACCAGGCGCCCCGCGGCTCGGCAGCAGCTCCTCAGCGCGGTCACGGCCGCCATCTTACCCGGGCAGAGCGGCCCCGCACACACCCCCGGCACAGCCAACCGGCGGCGGCCGCGCCGGCACAGCCAACCGGGAGCGGGCGGGGGCCGCGGGCCGGGCGGCGCTCGGGGCCCACTCACGCCCACGGGAGGGACCGGGAGAGCGTCCCCCTGTGCGGGGGCTCCCGGAGCAGAGCCGCTGGTGGCGGTGCAGGGCGTGCGGCTTCCCCGAGCTGCACTAGCGGGAGGGGCAGCGCGAAGGGCCCGGCCATTCCCGATACACGTGTAATAAAGTCCCGAGCGCGCCTGCCAGACCAACACGCCCGTGTCTGTGGTTCTACCTGAAAAGAGGTTGTAGCCAGGTGAAGGTCGACCTGGTCTCCCAGGTGACGAGCGACAGGACATAGTCTTAAGAGGCGCCAGGGGAAGTTTACTTTGAACATCAGTAGGAAGAATCTCTTCACAGAAAGGGTGATTAGACATTGGAACGGGCTGCCCAGGGAGGTGGTGGAGTTACAAACCCTGGAGGTGTTTAAGGAAAAGACTGGACGTGGTACTTAGTGCCATGGTCTGGTTGACATTGTGGTATTCGCTCAGTAGTCTTTTACAACCTAATTCATTCTGTGATTCTGAGGAAAAGTCGCTTTTAACGGGAAAGGGCAGCAATCCGGCCGCTCTGCTCCGGCGGCAGCGCTGCGCCCATGGCTCTGACCTCCCAAGTGCCGCGGCTGTCCGGTCCCCGTGCTCCGCGCACCGCTCAGAACAGTGAAAAGGCATTGCCTCCTGCAGAACGCCGGGACGCGCTCAGTACCGCGGGGACAAAGGAGCAGCCCCCCGCCGGCTGCTCCTCCCCGTGGCGGAGCCGCCCCGGCCAACCCTCGGTGGGCGGGCAGGCGGGGAGGTGCCTCTGCTCTGCGCCTGCCCGGCACCGCCGCCCGCCCCCAGCCCCGGCACCCGAGCATCCCGGGCGTGCCTGCATCGTCAAGCCCTCTTTGACCTGGGGCTGCTTCGCCGAGGGCTCGCCGTGTTTAGGGCCCCGCCGGGATCCCATCGACGCGGCCTCTGTGAGAGACACCGCTCCCCGCCAGCCATGGACGGGGACATGGTGGAGATAGATGGCGGGATCATGGAGGGGGTGAGAGCCAGCGGGCCGCGGCTTACCTGGCCCCGGGCAGCGGTAAGGGCTGGCCGGGTGGGCGGGAAGTGCCGTAGCGCCTGACGAGCGCCGTTTCTCCGCGCAGGGCGGGCAGATCCTGCGGGTGTCCACGGCGCTGAGCTGCCTGCTGGGGCTGCCGCTGCGGGTGCGCCGGATCCGCGCCGGGCGGAGCCAGCCCGGCCTCAGGTGAGACCCTCCCCGGGCGGTCCCGGGCCGCTCAGCCGGTCACTTACGGCGTGTGGCGCCCTCCCGGGCCGGGACACGGCCGCGCAAGGCCTCGGCTGCTCTCGTCTGAAACGGCTGTGTTTCCATTGCTTTAAAAGAGCCTTTTTACCAGAAAATCCCGTCTGTGGCTCACAAGGAATGAGTGGGAACGCTGAGGCATGAACCGGGCTGGGTTCCCTCGCCAGTGCCTTCAGCGGCTCCCGCCTCGGGCTGCAGCCGGGGCAGGTGAGGGCCCGGCCGCCGCCTCGAAAATGGTTCCAAAGATGCTAAGCAGAACACGGTTTGAAACACGAAATACAGTCATGTAATGCCTGAGTAAAACATAGCTTACCGAGCATACAGCGTTAAGAACAGCTAGTGCATATCCTAGTGTTGCTACAGTTAGTGTATTTCCAGTGTTAAGAAGAGTTGGTGTATTTCCTATTTAAATTACCCTAACTAATGGAAACAAGCACAAGGCAGGTACATAGAAAATCTGTTAAGTCTCTTATAGCGCTGCAACCGATTCTGGCTCAGCCGGTATTGCCATCGTTATCCCCCTGCATTTCTGTCCGCGCATTTATCACATTAGGACGAGTGACTGCTCCTGCATCTCATCTATTTGTCTGGACCCATTCTAGTGGAAAAGATACCAGAATCCTGCAGATTCCAGAATGGCCTGAATGCTGCTCCTTTGGCTCCTGTCAACTCAGGAGAAGTACTGTAGCAACCAGAGTGAATTTCTGATCCTTGTCTGATTGAAATTTGCAATTGTAGTTTTTCTTAGTTGGTGTTTAGTGGTTCTTTTAATGTAGCATGAGCAGGTAGTCTACTTGCATGTATCTTTAACTTTGTATTGTCATTCTAAGACCTCAGCATCTGTCTGGATTGGAAATTGTTCGAGATCTGTGTGATGGGAAGCTGAATGGTGGAGAAATTGGCTCAACAGAAGTAACCTTCACTCCTGGGAAGATCAAAGGTGGAAGCCACATAGCAGATACAAAAACAGCAGGGTATGTCTTTGTACACAGCTTCTGATAACTTTAAAATTATCACAATAGATGGGGGGGTGGGAGGGGTAAGAACATTTATGCTTTGGTAATGACCCGGGATATGTGCTGCCTGAGCTGGATTTATGTGACCAAAGAACCTGTAGTATAGGCAGGATATGCATGAAGTACATGTAAAGTTTAAAAGTGTGATTGATATAAAAGCTGAACACTTGGTTCATGTTATGCAAAAAGCAGCTGCCCACGTATTTAAAACTTTAGGTGTTATTTTCTCACATTAGTATGTTACATATTGGACCAAATGCATTAAATTAGATAAATATCTCACATCCATGAGGTCTGAAATTATCACCATATAATAAGGTAAATTTTGACATTTTACTTACACTCATAGTGGCACAGTGTGTTATACTTTTGGAACTGGGAACATATTTCATCCATGATCCTTTCTATCTGTTTCTTCCATATTTCTGTGTTGGGCTCTTTGTTCTTGGAATCTGTTGCAAAACTGACCAAGTGGGCTGAGCTGTGGAAGGCTGGTGTTGTTTGGAACAGCTGTTTGGAAGCATAAGCCAGAGCAGGCATAAGTTAAAATTTTCTTTAAGTTAAGAAATATTTTTCTGAGCTGCAGTAGTATAAACAACTAAGTTGATGCCTTTTACTTAACACAGAAGAGCTTGGGTAAGGAACAATGCAGTAGAATTAATAATTAAGCACAAGAAAAAAAGAGACACACTATGGTTCACAAATATTTGGGAATTACTTAAGAAAAGAAACCCATGTTTATCTTCAGTTCTGTGGTGATTACTGAATTTTTACAATTCAAAATTATGTTTGAAACCCCTATGAGATAACTGTTTTGTTTTGCCAAACAAACTTTCACTTTTGCAAAACTTAGTTTGGAAGTTTTTTTTATCTCTGTGATATGTGGAGAGATTCAGTGATAGAGGAATCTTGTATTTAAAAGCATATTCTCTATGCCCCTGAACTCTCTTGTGCTGACCAGCTTCTAAGCAATTTTGTAGCTTTTCGAATTATTTTGTTATTGAATAAGTATTAAAATGTTACTGCTGCCTAAGCCTTTTCTGCTACCTAAACCCGCAGTTTTCATGTTGCCATCAGTATACTAAGTAAGATTACATAAAACTTTTATTTCAAACAGAGCTATTAAAGATGCAATTATTGTGAAATGAAAACTTTCCTATTTAGGCTTGCTAACGACATGAAGTTTTAAATTAGTATTTTTTAAGACTAATAAGTTTATAGATAATTTTAAAAATAAAATACAGAAGTAAACACTCTGGAAAGTCATTTGCCTTTGATATATAATGATTCCATGGAATTCTATGGATTGTGAGTGTATGACATTTGAGTATCTTGTAATTGCTTTTAGGAGTGTGTGTCTACTGATGCAGGTAGCAATGCCCTGTGTGCTGTTTGCTGCTTCCCCATCAGAGCTCCATTTAAAAGGTGGGACTAATGCGGAGATGGCTCCTCAGATAGACTACACAGTCATGGTAGGGAGAAATTCCTTTGCCTTAGTGCATCTTCCATGAATATGTGTGCAATGTAACTGCTGTTCTCTGTTGCTCTTACTGCAAGTCTATTTGTGATTATGGAATTAGGCATGGGAATATAACACAGTGTACTGGGTGTGGAGAGCAACCAATGTTTCATGGAATTTCCTGAAACAGCAAATAGTCTCTTTGGTTTTAATTACTACAGAAAATTTCACTTAAAATGTATTCTTTATTCTAGAAGTGCTGTGAATTACTCTTCTGTTTTCCATAAGAAAATCCTTTTACACAAAGTAACATTGAGAATGAAATATGAGGAATGTCAAATAAGCTATATGGATGAGACTGGCTATTGTTTTTTTTAATAATGTAACTGAAATTTTTGTGTTGATTTTTTTTTTTTTAATAAGATTGCATTAAGGAGTGGGAGATTATCAATGCAAAATAAATTCACTCTGTGTTTTTATATGTGTTTATTTTTCAGGTTTTCAAGCCAATAGTTGAAAAGTTCAATTTCACATTTAATTGTGATATAAAAAGGAGGTGAGTTGTGGAGATGTGCAGCAGAGTTCAGGGGCACACACAAGGTGCTCTCAATCAAACTGAGGGATGAAATTATAATACATGAACTAATCTGCATTAGCTGCCCCTGTGTGTACTGTCACCGTATGATGAATGGGATGTGATTCCTTCCTGTCTTATTTTTTCCATGCTGAGTCTACAGCTGCTGTGTAATGTTTCCCGTTGGCTCCCCTGAGGGGAGCACATGCTGAACAGGCAGTGCATTACTGAGCTTTTTTTTGAGGTGCCAGTTAGGTTAGTGTTAGGAAGTTAATAAGATAATGCATTACAAAGGATTACTGTTAGAGAACCTAATTCCATTATAAGGGTTTCTAAGGCACACATCAAGAAAATTTGTATGTATGGTAACCGGGAACATAAAAATGTATAGTGAAATATACAAAGAGTCTTCTGGCCCTTTTCTTAGTTTCCTTGTGATCATTGCATTTAGTTCTATCCGATTACTGTTTCTAAAAAGGGGCTACTATCCTCAAGGAGGTGGTGAAGTTGTGGTCCAGATGTCTCCAGTCAAAGAGCTGAGCCCAATAAACTTAACAGAACGTGGCACAGTGACAAAGATATATGGAAGGGCATTTGTTGCTGGAGCACTGCCTATCAAAGTAAGTGCTGATAACAGCTCTGGTAGTATCCAACTGTATGCTGTATAAAATTGCATGTAACCTGCTTAACATTCCTCTACTCCCCTGTCTTCTGCACTCTTACACAAGATAAACAACCTTATTAAATGGTTTCAATTGTTCAGGCTGTAGGATATTATACTGGACATACCTAAAATTCATTCATTGCACAGCAGTGTGAAGCTAAAACAGGAAATGAGAATAGTATCCTCATGATCCTTCATAGGACTATTCAAAAGTCTTTAGCATATAATGAGGGGTATCTCCTATCTGATTTATGTATTGTTCATGGGATTTATTTTAAATCTGAAATTAGGGCCCTTGTTCATAGATTGTGGGCACTGTTAATAGGTGGAGGCCAGATTACAGCAAGTTTTTCAACCACTGCTAAGGGTATTAGAACAGGTTAAGGGTGGGTTTAGCCAAAAATAAAAAGGAGAGAAATTTGCTCCTTTATATCTCCTTTGTATTCTTTCTGTCCTGAGTGGTGGGATCTCCTTAGGGTTCCTTCTCACAAGCAGGCTAGGATTAGTAGAGGAAGGAAGAAGAGAAACTTAGTTACTTTTTGAAGAGCTGTGGACTGCTGGTTTTGGTCTTAAAATCTCCAAACCTATGAATATAGCTATGATTATATCACAGGAATGGGATAAGCTTCATATGTCCCCACTTGCCTGTCATTTAAAATTGTTATTTTGTGTATTTGCTCTTACAGAGTGCATTCTGTACATAACAATTGTGGGGTGGGGTTTTTGCAGTTGGTTTTGAGGTGAGTTTTTTTAGAATCTAATATTTTGGGTAAGACTAAAATCAAATCTTTTTATCTATAAATGAAGAAAAGCTCTTGAATTTCTATTGAGACTGAAGTTTCTACATACATTTCTATAACTGTAATTTCTACAGCATTTAATGTTACCTTAATTGTGTAGAAAAACTTTCAGAAAAAAAATCATGTTCAGTTCTTGCTTGTAGGGGTTTTATAAAAATTCTTTGTTTTTCTAGTTAATAAAGTAGCCCCTTTTTTTTGGGGTTTAACTGTAATAATTAGATTTATGAGGAAAAAAGTATTGCTATAGTTACATAACTTAATTAATTGGTTTATGTCTTGTCTTGTTAGCTGGCAAAAGACATGTCAGCAGCAGCAGTGAGATGCATCAGAAGAGAAATCAGAGATCTTTACATTAACATTCACCCTGTCAGAGAACCTGATGATCAAGCTGTTGGGACTGGAAGTGGAATAATGTAAGATGACTCCAGGCTTTCTATTGATCACTCTAATCTTGCTGATTGATTAGCTAGATCTTGATTACATATCTGATAAATAAGCTGTAATATGAGTGATTTTGTTCTTATTTTTTTTCTTTTTTGCTTAGCATTGTTGCAGAGACCTCAACAGGTTGTTTGTTAGCTGGATCATCACTTGGCAAGAGAGGTGAGAATTCCATTAATTCTTTGAGATTTAACTGAATATACCAGTAACAAATAAGAATCTGAGATATCATCTGTTTAAAGATCTGATGCTTTGAATGTTGCATTTTTAAATGTATGTTGTTTGGTAATAAAGGACAGCAGAAGTGAGCAGATTTAAAGCATAGTAAATGGAAATTTATAAAAATTACAAAACTGTTTACCTTTTATCAGAATGGAATGTTAAGGATCACTGGAGAATCACTGGAAATATTTGTGAACTTTAAGAACATAGACTTCGTGTTTTACATGGGAAGTTTTTGCTCAAGAGTGAATCTTGATTAAAATGAATAGAAGTGATCTTTGTTTTAAATTATTTGAATCAAATGTTTTTCTGACTAAATGAGACTACTTTCTTTCCACTGCTTAGGAAGTATGAACTGTATATGAGCATAAGATGGGAAGGGTTTGTTTTTAGCACACATTTGAGGCAAGAGCATGAAAATAAGGTTTAAAAAGTTGATAATTTCATGGGGGTTTTTTTTCTTTTGTATTTTTAAAACTTTAAATAGTAATTTTCAGCTTTCTAATTTCTCTGTTAGGAAAGAATTCTGACAAGGTTGGCATTGAAGCAGCTGAGAAGCTGCTTCAGAATCTTAAACATGGTGGAACTGTGGATGATTCTCTGCAAGACCAAGTAAGGTTCATATATTTGTTTACATGAAGTTGAGGTAGCAAGAACATGAATGCTTTACTTGTGTAAAGTATAGATCTGAACAGGGAAGGAACAAGATGTTAGAAGTCTCAGAGATGTGTAGACACAACATCACAAGGATTAGCAAATTACATACAGTTCTTATGAACCACAAATGCTGTTGGCTTTGCACCAACACCCTCAAATTTTTCCCTTTTTCTAACCCTCAGTAAGAATGGAAAAAGAGGCAGGAATTTGTTTCTATTTGGCATTCCCTGTGGTACAGTGATAATAGCTCCCTGCTTACATATATAGAATGATACTAAAGAAAGGTATTAGAGGCTATCTAGGATGTGCTCCTGATTATCTTGGTCACCTAACTGCCTTTGAGAATGAAGGCCCTCCACTGCCTTATCTTAGCCTGATAAGGATCTTGGGCTGGTTTAGCTAGGATGATGTTACCTCTTAGCTGTAAAAACCTGGGCTCACATTGGTATTGTGTAGTATAGTAAATAATTAGGTATTGGACTCATCCTACTTTTTTCAAAGCATGCAAGTACAATTGGTGGGAACAAGCCACAGCCAGAGTTGCTGTGTATGGGAACTGTACAGAGTTACATCACACCTTACAGTATTCTTGTCATGGTGATGTTTGAAAGTCAAATCAGAGGTTTCTAGGTGTCTGTCTGGTGAATATGTGATCAGGAAGTGTTAGAATTAAAGTACCTCTTCCCAAGTTTCTCTCCATATAGGCAATCTACTAATCTGGAGTCTGACGTGACTTTGGGGAATTTTGGGGCAATACAGTGAGGGAGAGCAAAGTTAAATGTAGTGACAGGAATTCAGTAACAAGAATTCAGTAATAGGAATTCAGGGGTAATCTCCACTGTGGAAAAGTAGCTCTTCTGTAACAGGCATTACAGTAGTAATCTCCAAACTTCTGGAGCTTGGATCACTTCAAACTCAGCTTCACGAACTTTTATGAAACTTGGAAAACCAAATTTTTATATCTACAGACATTTTGCATGTTTTGGTTGGGTTGTTTTTAATCAGTAAATTCCTAGAATCTGAAGAATGGCTTCATAATTACCTTTCCCTCCCTTTCAGCTGATCATTTTTATGGCACTAGCAAAGGGAGTGTCTCGAGTGAAAAGCGGACCAATTACACTTCATACTCAAACAGCTATACACTTTGCAGAGCAGCTAACAAAGGTGAGTCCAAAATTTCAGGAAGTTTTACCTATCAGTTGTTTTCCTGTAACCTGGCAATGTACAGTTCATCAGGCAGTGTGAGCTGAACTTGATCATGGAGGACAAGCATTGATAAAACAGTTGCTATAGTATTAACTGGTAGTTTTCCTGTAGAAAGTGAGCATACTCTGGAGTTAAAAGCTTTTAGAATGATTAGATAATTTTACCACCTTTATTTAAATGTTTTTTTGAATTAAATCTGTCAAAGCTGTAATATACATAAACACATGGCAATACAATTATTGGACATCAGATATTGAATATTTAAACTGCTGTATGTGATAACTTAATTAGTGATACATTTCTAATCCTCTTTTAGGCCAAATTTACTGTGACAAAGTCAGAAGAGGAAGACCCCAGTAATGATACCTACATCATTGAGTGCCAAGGAATGGGGATGATAAACCCAAACTTATAGGGTTAAAAAAAAAAAAAAAAGGCAGCAAGCTGCCAAAAACAACACTCAACATACCTCAGCGATGTATTGCACTACATTTCAATGGATGTATAATCTGCCTGAAGAGGAGAAACCTTCTGTCACATCAGAGTGATTTAACTTGAAGGTTGATGCCAGGCTTTTCCTTGGTATGATGAGAACCTGTCATGTGAAAAACGAAAACTTTATTTTTTTTTTTTACTATTAGCAGCAAAATGAGTAGCAACGGGACAGCAAATAGAATATATTGTAGGTATGCAAGACCTTCAGTTAGAAGCTTTGAAAACTCAGCTTTATCTAAGTAGAAAATAACTATTTCAGTTCAGTATTTCTTTCCCTTTTAAAAAAATAAAAGTTTTGTTCTCTGGAAACCTTTGTGTTATGAGATACATGGAATGAAATGCACCATCAAATCTGTACTGCTGTTCTTCCTTAGCCATTTGGTTAAATAATAAAGCAGTATCATCCTATAAAAGGCTGGTATTTAAATGTGCTGTTATCTGAGCAGGTTGTGCTTGAGAAAGGTGGATACAAAATAACTTTTCAGCAGTATAGTTTCTTGGTCTCCTTAGGAAAGGAAGACTCTACATAAAATGATCTTTTACATCTTCTTTTTTCATCTATTTTAAAAAGCCTTCTCAGGCAAGCTAAATCCATGTACCACATTACAGCCCAGACACGAAGTAGTTACCTCATGATATGATTTTATTTTCTAGCTACAGTTGTCCCTGTCACTTAGCATACTAACTGAGGCTACATTTTCACTGAGGTGGTGGTTTGTTCTTTTTGAAGGGAGTACTTAATTTCAGCTGAGATTAGGGTGCTTTATAGACACAGATATCTATGTGTATGGACATGGAGCACTGTAAATACACACAGTTTGTATAGGCATATGAAATCCAGGTGTGTTATCCCCCATCTGGGGATTAAGTAAAGAAGACCTTCTACCAGGCTGGCCTTCATCATGCTACAAAAACTTTTTCTGAAGTAGAAGGAAAGTAAGAGGAGAAATAGGGCACAATTGTTTTCCATATGAAGACCTGAATCACAGAGTTGGAATCACTTAACCAAAACTGTATAAATGCACTCTGGAAGCTTGAATTGATTTCCAAGTTTTCCAGCCCATCCTGCAGCCATTGCTCTGGGACCATTTTTCCTCAATTGTGACTTTTGAACCTAACTGCTGAAGACGTAACTTGAGGTATTGTTTGCTGTACTAATTAAGTTAATGGCATTACCGTACATTTGTAATAACAAGAAAGACCTTTGCTAATATCCAAAAAAGTTCACCAATCATCTACTTAACCATATCTTTCTTCTTAGGGTTTTTTCCTTAGTGGAAAGGAAAGGAATGCTATTAATTTCCAGCTAATTATTTTTCTCTAGTACTGGGACTAGTCTGAAGGGGGCAATAGACACCCACTGAAGTACGTTTGGGACACAGACACTCAACATCCTTTGAAGACCACCTCTCTGAGTTGCTATCATTGCTGTGCTGCTAATGATTTTCCATGTTTCCTGTTTGAAGAATTCTAAATGTATTTAAAAAAAAAACTTGAAAGAAAATCCCGAAGAAGTTGCTGTCTGTGCTTAAGAAAACAAGCTCTTATTAACCACATTTGAATGGGTCTTTACCTGTTTCCAGTATTCAAAAAATTAATATACTTGACTTGGTTTTCAAATGTGCAGATTTTGTTACCAATGAAAGTTAAAAGTCACAAAATAAAATTCAGACAAACAAAAAAATTCGATTGAAAAACTGGAGTGCAATTTTTGTCTTCCAGACATAGAAAAGCATGTAAATGCTCAGCCAACACGTTTTTAACAAAGATTAATAAAACCCAGGATACCAGAAATAAACCTCCTCTTGGTAAATGCACAGTAAAGAGCAGCTCAGCTCTTGCTGACACCTCTTGCTGCATCTCCCTGAGCTCCACCAGTCTGTTACAAAGAGCAGCTGTCATTCAAACTGGCAGTCCTTGGTGGTTTCCTGGCAGGCCTGGTCAAGTACCCAGCCCTCACTCCCTGTGACCCGACCTCAGGGGCCAGCAGTGGGCAGAGGAGAGGCTGCAGAGCTGCTCCTTCCTTGCTCGCCTTGTCAATGTGAGGTCTGTGCCCTAATGCCATCCCTGCTGTGTTGCCTGCACTGGAGAACCTGGAGCTGATTTGATAAGGATATTCATGCAACCTTTTTCTCCTCAGGATTAGGAAGTCTCTAGATGGGAGTCATCCACAACAGGTTTTGCTCCTCAATGGGATTAAATTCCCCAAATAATTGTTACCTGCTGCTACACAGATACACACAGTTATACACACCCACACAGAATTTTGTTACCCAGGTCCAATTCACATCCTATCACCTCATGGTAACCCCTTATTATAATTTCTCTTATTTTTCTATATATAATGATTAATTACTCTTCATTACATGTAGACTTTAACTGAGGTGATAAAAACCATAAAATGAATTTGGGACTACTGGTATTCATATTTACCAAGTTCCTACCTTCCCTTTTCAGTGGGGTTCTGCACCATAAAACTTAAATCCTCCAGGTTTACAATTACTTTCAATTCACTTGATTTTAAATCTAAAAGTCAAAACACAGGTTGCAGACCTTGTTACATCACACTCCTACATTGCACGTGCTGTATGTACTTAAGCTTAAATTTTACAGCATAATTAATTCTTAAAATTAATGCGATGTGTGCAAATTAGTTGTTGGTAGTTAGTGGTGTAACTTTTCTTTTAAACATCCTGTCCTTTTTGAATACTAACTGATATTTACTTTGCATTACTTGAAGCTTTTTCATTTTCATTTTTATCCATTTACAATCACATAATTTTTAACTATAAGGTTGGATTAAGTCACTTGTGAGAATGTATTAACCTTTTGTTCAGGAAGAGATGAGACATTGCTTGCACCTGCTCCACAAATATGCACAGGGTTTTCTTATGTTAATCAGGCACATTTGAATCTTATATAAAAACTTCAGTGTGGGTGTATAGATACAACTAAGATGCTTACATTTAGTACTGCTCAAACAAGTAGTGGCAATGACTCAGAAGTTCTATGTACCAAGGAAATGGGATAAATCATCTCAAACTGTGTGTCTCTAGTGTACTTGCATGAGAGAGAATTGTGTTTGGATGAATGCAATGTTCAGAGGCACTGCACTCAGGTATGTGGGGACTGAAGTTGAAAGATAAATAATAAGGGCATCAATTGGTGACTGTTTGTCTTCTGAGCCCAGATGTCTCGTTCTGGTCACTAAAATGTTACTGACACATTTACTATTTTCTAGCCTATGCTGAGAATACTTCATCCAGTTTTGAGCCCCTCCATACAAGGAGAACACTGGTGGTGAAGTCGGTCTGGGGCTGGAGCTCTGTGAAGAGAGGCTGAGGGAAGGGGACTCGCTTAGCCTGGGGAGGGGATGGGTTTGGATACCTGCCAGCAAATGGCCAGTGCCTGCACAGAGGTGATGGAGGAGATGGAATCAGGCCCATGGTCCGTGGCAGAGGGTGAGGAACAGAAATGAGAGATGCTTAGACTGGCCAAAGTCCTGACTGACACAGCTTAAGCTCACGGCTCAGCCTGCATTGTGCAGCAGTTTTGACCAGAGCCCTCCTGTGATCCCTTCCCACCTTATCCTATGATCCTGAAATCCCTATCTGGCAACTAATGTGGAAACATAATGTGGAAGAATTCTCTAAAATATTCCAGCATAGGTTATCTATAACTGACGATGCTGATATCAACCACTGGTTAAATAAAACACTACACTAAACAAAGGTGCATGTAGGAAAATATTGCCAACACAAATTCTTTAGAATGGGAACAATGAAGAGATTTTTTTTTAAATTAGAACTACATCTTGAATTCAAAAGAAGTGACTGCAAGCGCAGATGTCAAATCTGTTGGTGATTGGAGAGAATAGGAAGTAACATCAATATCCAATAATCAAGTAAAATAGATCAGTTGAAAAGTGCTTCCCTAATATTTGACTGCAGAAAGGTCAGGAAAGACAGGTAAAACAAGTGAGAACACAGTCTTGCATAAACATGGGCAGAACCAGAATTTTTGTTTTAATCCCAGATTTCTACTGCCTTGAAGACCAGAGTTCAAAGCTTAGGAAGCCTACTGATAAGTGCACTTAAAAGCTAAAAGCTCTTGTGGAGTGTGCATATGGAGAAGGTCCCAACACAAGCTCTGTGACTTTTTGTCCCACCCAACTGCCTCTCCTCTGCCCAGGAGGCTTTCTGTGCAATGCTTTCCAAATCCAAAGTATTTGGGGTCCCATAGTGATAGGACATCTGCTAGAACAAGGAACTCTTATTTGAAAATCACACTTTCAAGTAATAACTGAATCTTTTTCTTCACATAAAACTTTTTTAGGATTAAATTTTAGACATTTTCTGTCACACCATACAAGTTTTCAAAGATCCATAAAAAGAACAAGTATTAGCTCAGAAAACATCTAATGTTATTTTTATTTCTCTCCTTCCAGAGATATTTTTCTAGCTATTTAAGACCATCCTTACCTGATAAATTGTTCCTGTATAAAAAGACAATTTGTGAAGGGGTTTATTGATTTTTTTTTCATTTGGAAACCTCTCTAGAAACAGAATTTTACATGCACTCTAGCAGTTTATACAATGCCAGCTGATGTGAAGTTTATACAACTCTTGTAATCCAGAAATGCTCTAGGAGATCATTTATTTTCTCAGCTATTAATGTTTGTAGCATCAGAACAGTCAGGCTTACAGTCATTACTTCTTTCTTATATTGGTATTGCATTCCATTTAAAAATGTGATGAATAAAGAATTCACTTTTTAACAGAATGAGGTCTTATACAAAATGTCTATGCAGACTAAGACAAATCCCAGTATACTGTGTTTTAGAAACAGCAGTCAAGGCTTCATTGCAATATAATAGCAAATATTTAATATGATGAAACCATGACTATGGGAATTTACATTTGTTTAACTGAAGATGGATTTTGGGCTATAGACATAAATAAAATGATTATTAGATTATATCATTTGGCAAAGAAAGGAGGGGAGAGTAAGCCATGAGTCTGAACATAATTTCCATCACTTTTATTCCACCATCATCTCCCCCAAATTTTCCACAGACAACTATGATTTTGAATTCTACTTTGCCATAATGGCTTGCTAAGAAATACTTTACAGCAAACATTTTATGCTCACTCAATATACCTTTCTGCCATGAAAATTTACCAATTACATTGCTTTTTACAAACGTTAGTCCTTGCTTCCCTTGCTCTGTTTCTCAAGATTCCTTAGATTTTTCTTTTCTCCCTGAACAAGGATAGGTTAAAATTAGGTCCTCAGTCAGCACCTATCTATTCTAAGCTGCAAGCATAAAGAAACAGTCTCAATTCACAGCAATTAAATGCACAGAATATCCAAGTAAGTCAAAATTGTTGCCCTGAAGTAGCACTGGAAAGCGCTGGCCCTGACTGAACAGGGAATATCAACATGTGCTGACAAATCTTAGATAGCTGCAGTGGACTCGTCATCAGACATGAGGATAAACACATGGCCCCCTTATGTTTAAGTGAATTGGTGGTGCTGTATAAATATCTCTTATCAGAACAGGATTGCTAGCATTCTCTGCTATGTGGGAGAGTTCATTTTCATAATCAAATTATCAGATGTAAAACGGTAAAGAAAGAAAGACTCTCTGAGTTAAGCTGAACTGTATGAACTCAAAATAGGACTTAAAAATTAATTACATTTCGTAAAGACCAGCAAATCTTGGGCCTTCTATCTATTCAAGCCTTTCATCTTTTTATTACTCCCCACATCATAGCTCTGGGCTTTGAACTTCAGTTCCTCAGTTTTACCAATGATTTTGTTACACACCATTGAGTTCTCAGCTGAAAGATTCTTAATATTACCACTGCTGGGGTTTTTTCCTCTTTCCATTCCAAAGTGTACAAGTCTCTGTTCTCAAAAGCATTTGAAAATAACTCTCAATTCTGTATTTTTATTTTATCTGTTTTTCACTTCTGAAATGGAATTATTTCAAAAACAACAACAACAACAACAAAATCTGTCTAAGCTGCTGATTTTGCTGAAGGGCAAGGAAAAGACCTATGCAGCCATTTGATGGAAACATTCAAATGTGCTAATTTCTTTCATCTTATTAATTACAACTGGAGCAAAATTTTTGAACTTGATGGACTTCTGGAGAAAATCAGTTAACTGGTTTAGAAGTTTATATCTTTCAATAGGACAGAGCCTGCTCCCAAGTAAAGTTGGGAATATTTACATACCTGTATGAAGTCTTGTTTCCAGAAGTGGCTTCTTGTATTCCCACTGAAGTTTATGATTCTTGCAGTGTGCTCAGCTCCTCTGAAATTGAGGACATGTTTGTTTTTTTGCCTTCTTTTTTTTTTTTTTTATAATCAGTTGTAGAACCTGCACAGCTGAAGACAGATTTGATTATTAACAATGAAATAGACTATTTAGAATGGGTTAAGATAGTACAAAAGTCATGTACTAAACAAAATACTTTATATAGTAATCCTTTGTGCTTGCAGTAAGAAATTAAGGTAATCTGACACTGAATCAATGATAGCCACCTACACAGAGAAAAGGTCAATGTGATGTTGAACTAACTTCCTTTTAACATACTTTGGTCAGTCAGCACAAAAAGTTTTTAAACTGTGCTTTTAGATAGATTTGTTTGCTTCCGTCTCATGGGATGGTGACCTCCAGGACAAGATTTATGTCCTCTGACTGCAAGCCAGATTCCTGTATCCTGTTTATTATTTAATATGTGCTCTGTAAAATAAGCACAATTCAAATGCCTTGCTATTCTGTCAAGAGTCAAGCCCAAGCCCACATTTAGACAGAATTTAGGTGTTTTATCCAATGATTATTTAATGATCCTGAAACAGAACCAAGGAAACTTTCTTCCATATGAACACCCCAGTCATCCTTGTTATCATGCAGGAAAAAAGGAGAGACTCTGTCCCACAGAAAATTGGACAGCTACGGATTGTTGTAATTTGGAGGGAAAGGTGGTTAAACCCGTTCTGGCAGAGGAAAAACTTGACACCTGGATCTTTTACTTCCTGGGAGATACTTTAATGCACATACTGTGAAAAGAAGGAAACTTTACCACCTCTGTTCTGACTGTTAAATGACTACTGTGGTTTTCTGATGAAAAGGCTGTTGGTCCCCACAATACAAGATCACAAATGGAAGGAATGACATTCCTGCAGAAAGAACTGAGTTTTGAAGTTACCCACATACCACTTAGGGCTCAGTAGCAACCTGCAAGAATTCCTATGCCTCCCTGCTCCACTCCTCATGGGCTGCATAGTGAGCCTGGGAGCACAAACTGGGGCTCCCTCTGTCCAGGAATTTGAGTCTCAGAGCCAGCCACCACAATCCAACCATTTTTACTTAAAGCTTCTTCTCCCACACCTGACTGCATGAAATTCAAGTTTCTAGTAAATCATAAGCAGGCTGTTTCCAAGATCACCACTCCCCTGAACAGGTGGCACGGGCAAGTAAAACAAGGACAAAATTCAACAGAAGACAGTAAGAAAAACTCAGCAAAAAGTGCACAGTTTTCCATAGGATCTCATGACATATTACAAAATTTCTGACACTTAGCAGGTTTAAATTACCCTACTTGTCTAAGCTTCTCTTTCTTTCTTTCATTAGTTCGTTGTAGCATGTGAGTCTGCGAAGAAGCGAGCAATGCCCATTTCCTGCACTGCAGACTATCAGTCTCCATCTTGCAGACTCAGTTGCAATTGAGCCAAGTGCTTATGACAAATAGAATCAATTTTTTTAAATTGTCTTTTTTACTTCTTGTTTTTCTAAAATTTCCTTTTCTGCTTCTATTTTTACTTTCTACATTCTGCTTTCAAGTTCATTTCTTTCCTGCTTTATGTGCATTTCTCACCTTCTCTCCAACTTTACATTTCCCTCATTTCCTTTTCCCCCCTTCCTCTCACATTCACATCTACTGAGAGAAGCATTACAATATCAAAGTATTGTTAGACTACAGATTTAGAAGTACAGTCTGGCTCCAGCTAACCTTGGTCCTTGTAAAACTACTTCACTTCCTAAAAACCACAATTGGAGATGCAGAAAGCGTTCAAGGACATCTCTGTAAGTCCCCCCTACAGTTTAAATGAGCAGAGGCTCAGTTCCCATTAATGCAGCACCAGCCTCTGTCTGCAGAGACAGCTGCAGAAATGGTGGTTCGTGATGTCTTATGAAATAAAAGGAATACTATAACATGGGATTCACGTTTTTTCTGCATAAATAGAGGAGAGACACATCCTTCTACAGAGCTGGGTTGGAGTTTTTTTGCATCAAACAATTTGTTATTTAAACCACATGAAACTGAGGCAAATTAGGCTCATGCATATAATGCTGTAGCTGAGCCTACGTTTACGGTCAAGTTCCTGGAGCCAGCTGCACCCACAGAGCCTGGAGGGAGACTTTCATGGGAACCTGGCTATCCCCATGTCTGAGTCACTCCTCCTGGCAGGATCTTGGCTCACCCGCCTTAGACAAAGTAAGATTTAATGTGTAGGCAGCATGAATTATCTGGGAGTTATGGCTCAAGTAAGCTGAAAAGGAAAGTCAGTCAAATACTATTCTAGCAAAACTGGATCCCCACTGTATACATGGAGATTTGTGAGGTCTTGCAATTACCTTTCAGTCCTTAGCAAAATAAGTTATTGGCCCATAAACAAGAGACATCTTTGAAAGAAGAGCATTTTTCTTTTAGTGCTCCTTGTTTAGGTGGCAGAATGTTCCTCAGAGTATGACTAAGACTTCATCTAAACTGCTGGGAAGCTGGGATGGAAATTTCACAAAATTGCTTGCATGAGATTCCTGAGGTTTCCCAACTTCATGCAGGAAAAGAACAAGACTGATTTTTCTCACATAAATGTAAGACTGATCTTCAGTTAAACCAAGATAGGCAATATCCACAAAAGCCCAGAAATAAAAGATTAAATAAAATGTGTTCAAATTTTAGAATGGTCTCTTTCCCAGCATTTTACTTCTACATATGCTTTATCTACCCTGCACTAAAATTACCACCGTATGAGGAAGAACACTCTTCTGCCTCAGCAGAAGTAATAAACACAGCAAAACCTACTCTGGCACAGCTTTACAACTCCATGTAGATAAAGACACTATTTCCCCCTTTAATCTTAGAAGCAAATAGTAGTAGTGGTGGTAGTGGTGACAAACACCCAAATTTAGGTCAGGGGATTAAATAGCTGCATGGATGGCTGGCAGATCACACTGTAGTTACATTCCTCTAAAAAAGGCACTGGTGTTGGTTGACATGAATTTTGATGTTACACAAATATGTGTGTAAAGCAGCTGATTCTAGAGTATCATGAAAAATTATTTCCCAAGAAACTTGTTTATGAGAAGAGAGTAGGAAGACAAACAGCAACTATTTGCAGATTTATGTTCTCAGCTCATGGATTTTGACACAAAGTTTCAGGGGTTTTGGTATTTTTTATTGTTGAGAAAGTGAGTCATAATACAAGACAACAGGAACAAAATGTGCTCTTAACCAACTTGCTGTTTCAAAACAATACTGGGAAGATGCTGACATACCAATATGTATCACTCATACAACAAAACTGCTGAAAGAGACTCAGAGCATACATTTGTCTGCAGCACTGTATCTGCTCCCAGGTTTCTTAGCAAAAGGTTCTAGACTGCAGGCTTTCTCCAGGGGCAGTGGACACTGAACCACCCTGATGCAGCTCATAGTCCTGGGTTTGTGCTGGTGTCCCACTGCTTCACCCAGCTGGACTCTTGGCTAATGCAGTCGCTGAGGTGGAAGCCACTGAAGAGGTTTTATACCAGTAACACAGGGAAGCACTTACTGGAGTTCATGGGATGTGACTGAAATGGTCACATGACTGGAATCCAGAGTGGATGTACAAGTGAGAATTTTCAAACAGGAAATGAGCAGAAGAGGTGTTTTCTGTAACTAATACTGAACAAGAAGTGAAAACTTCTCTTTTACTCAATGCTTATTCATTAAACCAAAATATTCTGACCTTACCCTACATCAAAGCTTCTTAGAAGTTTTCATGGTGAGCAAATCTATACTTTTGTAGGTTTTTGGTGATATTGGTGCTTTATGAATGGCTGATCCTAAATGCCATTTGCAATAAGCTGGAAAGGGATATGGCTGCAAAGCACTGCAGGGCAATGGTAGGAGAGATATAGTCCATCATCACATCTTCCTTTGTAAGGGCTGAATTTTTCATCCTGTGTGACCTCTGATGGTACCATTTATCTTTACAGTACAGGTCTTCACACTTAGAAGAAAGTTAAGGCAACCTTAAACTCTTTCTGGGAATACAGATTTACTTGCATAATCTTTTCAATCAAGGATGCTCTAAAGGAAGTCCTAAATGTGGTTATCAAATACACCAAAACTGTTCTGGGAAGTGGAAAATATTTTTCAGTCAAATTAGTTGGAAAATCCAGGTCAGGCTTTATAAATATCAAAGTCTTCCAGAGAGCAGCCAAATGCTTTCCACTTCCTACAGGAAATTTTTGCTGTGTGACATGTTGAACAATGACCATTTAGATGAAGTTATTAATAAGTAGGCAATTAAAAATCACTGTTCTAGGCACAGTAAAATTTCTGCTGAGTGTGCATCTATGGTTAAAAAAAGGTCAGCTAGCAGGGGTGATCGGTCACAGACACTTTCAACTGATGGAAGAGTGGGAGAGATGGCTCTGTCTTCATCCTCATGATCAGCATCTCTGCCTTGGTTGCACTAGCCTAAATAAGTGTGAGATCCTACAGCACTTTCAATTCAGGACCTGATCCAGTCAGAAAATTAACCCAGATGAAAAGAAAAAAAGGGAGGGGTAGATGAGAAACTAGTTTTCTGTAAGGAGCAGACCCTCTCTTTGACTTAATGGGTGTTTGGGATTGGAAACTATGGCTATCAGCCATACCAGGTCACCTTAAGACAACAATATCCCAAAAATATTACAATGCAAGGAATAAGATGCAGAATAATCCAAGAAACATTATAGTTCTTTTAAGGTAAATAAATGATGGAACTTCCTTTGGAATAGGAAGTACTGCACTGATAACTGCTTATGAAAGGTGACGCTGCACTAGAGGTTTTAGAGAGGGTGATACAGATTATTCAGAAACAAGAGGACAAAAAGGAGAAGTATTTTAAACTGATCAAAGGAAACACTCTTCACAAAGTGTCTTATTAAACTGTGCAACTCTTTTCCACAGGAAGTAATTGGGACAGCACTTTTAAAGGAGTCACGAAATTACGGGACTTTTAGACTTATGACTATGCCATGGATTTGGAAGATAGACTGAATCTTATGCCTGCATTTAGGCAATATATACCAGATGGAAAAAACCCCCTTAATGCTGTAGAAGCAGCTGGTCCTGTATCTGTCTTCAGGGATGTTTCTTGCATCCTCTTGTGGAACTTTGGTTGCTGCTTATTGCCTAAGATCAGTGTCTGTTTGAATATTTTTCATCTGATCTTATATGGGAATTACATTGCTACTTATAATAAAACAATGGCATCTCATGGAAGCCTCTGTCATGCATAGTTACAGGAAAATTTAGGCAGGGATGATCACCGGAGATCATCAAGTCCAGTGTTTCACTGAAAGCAAGGCAAACTTTATAGTTAGAATAGATTAGATTGATCATGGTCTCTTCCAGCTGAATTGCAAAAAACCCCAAGGGCAGAGGTCCTACAGCTGCTGAGGTCCTGTTTTGGCTGCTGAAAACCCTCACCGTGTATTTGTTGCTCACGTACAACTGGAACTTCCCTTATCACGTGTTTTGACCATATCCCCTTCTCTTTTTACTGTACACCTCTGAGAAGGGACTGGCTCTGTGTTCTCTCTAATTTCTGATGACTGGAGGGATATGGAAAAGCTTCAATCAGTCCAGAAATATACTTTTCCCTTCCAAGATGCATTTTTTTACCTAGCATCAGTATTTAGACATATCTGCAGCTTAAAAATTTCAAATTGCAAAACAGATTAAATGACATGGAGAAGTAGGCCTGCATTTGCAAAATTTCTCATACTTTGATTTTTTAAACCTGCCATCAGAGCATTTTTTAAAAAGTCATACTTTTAACTCAGTCTACTTGTGATCTCTTGAATGTTAGGAGATCAGGTTATCAAGAACTAGATTGTCCAAGCATATTAAATGAAATTTAAGATACTTCTTTGTACAATTTGTGCTTGGGCCATAATCTCAGGGTGACCTAGAAGGTGCGCTGCACTACATTCCTTGAGACTGCAGACTTCTGTCTCTTTCCATCCTGAGGATGGCTCTTTTAAGACACTCAAAAAACATGCTTTCAAGATGTCTGTTCTTGACAGTTCAGCTGCAGGAAAGATAACTGAAAAGAGGTATTCATCTTTTAAGTACAGGCAACGATGTTAATCTTGTGGTTCAAAACTGACAGTTTTTCTTTTCAAGTGTCATAGACTTGAGCTCTGATTACACACTCTTCAGAGGCTCCAACAAAAGAAGCTCTTGTTTCCTCTGTGCTTCATGCTATTGGTCTATTGTTTCACATATTCATTTTGATAAATCATACAAAATGCTACCTTGAAATTAAGTTTTTGTCATTAACAGTGGAAACAATACCTACATAAACAATCTTTTATAAAATTCTGTAAGTTTGTTAAAATGTTCTACCAATTCAGTAAGATTCCCAATATTTTTCTCTTACCTGTTTTATAGTCTTTACCATGTTTTATTACTCGTATTAAAATAAGTGTAGGACATTTAACAATACATCAGAAATTCTTTCATACCCTCTGGTCCAGATTTCTACATACCAAAAACCTTAGTCTCTCCTATAATCCAAGTAACCTACCTCAAAAATTTTCACAGGGTTTTTGTGGAAACGACTGGGAAGGCTTTCATTTTGTTTGCAATGAACAAAAGCAGGTGTGGTGGCCAGTCTTGCTCCTGCTAGTCCTGACCCTGACTGTCACAGCCATCCCCTGCTTTGTTGTATTTGAATATTAAATATCTATGTGAGAGTTCTTCAAATGTGAAAGTAATTGATTACTCACCTGTACTGTGTTAAATACAGCAATTGGCAATATAAATTGTATACAGAATTACTCCTTAATAGGTCTGGAACATGCAGCTCTCCAGCTAGGTTGTGGGATCACTGCCAAATCCCTCTCTTCTGCTGTTGACAGCTTGTGGCAATGCTGTGCAGAGTTCTTCACACTGCATTCTCTTGTGCCCCAGACATTATCTAGAAATCTAGATAGCTCAGGGTTGAAAGATGGCTCAAACCTTTCCCCACTTTCTTCCATTTTGAAAAAAACACAAACCAAAGCAGTATAAGGCAGAAATTTCAAAAGCTCCCAAACATATCACCGTAAGATCGCAAACTCAGCAAAGCAGTACTTCATCTCTTGCAAACAAGGATGTTGTGCATGCTATGGATTTACATAATTTCAAGTGACAAAATGAAAAGAAAACAAACCCCTTGCAAGTTACTAAATGCAGTGAAGGAAACTCTGACTCAGGAGACTCCTGAGCTTCGAAGCAGCTGGAGGTTGGGAGTGCATTTAGAGAACATATTACCATGCTTGTTGCTTTTACAGCATTTTTTTTAGGCATTCAGTTTTACCTGATGGTGGTTAAAAACTTGGCTTGACATAGTGTGGTCATTCTTATGCTCTACATCATAATGAATGTCATTTTCCTTTCACTGACTCTTTCTAAAATTATCTTGCTACCTTCTTAATTTGGTCTCATTCCAAAATTAAGCATATGCATCCATAAAAGACTGCAGAAACCTTGTGGGTGATTCAGCATTAATCTCACACAGAATTTATATTCTCTTCCCTATTAAATCACGCCCAAGGCTAAACAGGTGCCTCGATCATAGCTCACATCTACTCACCTGTTTCTCATTTTTGCAGAAAGAGAACTTTGCTAGTTAAAAATCACAACAGCTTTTATAAACTTCATGTCTGCAGAAGTGCAAATATTGAAGGTTTATACCTTCTCATTTTATCGAATTAACAGTGAGTTAGACACAGGAAAGAAAACAGGAATAATCACACTTGCAGCCTACTGGTAAAGTGTGCTCTTCAACTGCTTGCTGCTACAGACACTACTAAACAGGAAACAAGAGAAAGAAGAATTATGTTCTGACAAAAAGTTTATATGTACCATAAAATAGATGGGATATTTCAGTACATTTGTATTTTGAACACAGAATTTCAGCCTAGGAATTACTTTTAGATGTCAAAATACATTCTCCTGTATTCTATTAATTTCCTTATCTGCTTCTACAGATACACCACTTTTTTGGCTATCAGAAAAAGCACGCAGAGCCTGATTCTGCCATGTTCTTGTTTTTTACTTCCCCTCAGACAGCTTGGGAAAAGTGCCAACATTGTCATGATTTCTCAAAAGAAGTGATCCTTAATCAATACAAACAAAATCTTGCTATCTGCTCCATCCCTGCTCAATTATCAGCACCAAGACCATTGTGACTATGAACTAGAACAAAAGCCTCAACAACAATGTGGCACTGGAATTGCATTTTGTTTGTAAGAAGGAAGTTTTCTTTCCTTCTTCCCAGAGCTTATCTACAAAACCTAAATTACCTCACTAATATATTTATTTCTGTATGGTTCTCAGATACAAGTGCCTGAATGATTACTCAACAGTGAAGAATCATGCTGTCTTGCCTCACTCTCTGGTTATGAAGCTTGGATATAAACAAAGGGACAAATATTCATTTTTAGTTGAATGGGAAATCAATAGGAAAAATAGTAGATACATTTTCAATGTAATTTTAAAAATGGAATGCAGTTGTGCTTTAACTCTATTTTATATGTATTGCTGATGTTGAAACAAGCAGATGAATGCACCATTTGTGGTAAGATTTTGTTGTTTAAGCCCATTAGTTGTAAGTAAAGTAAATATCACAGCCCCGTGTTCTGAAGTTCTCCATTCAGCTGCATGTTATCAGTGGTGCCAAAGGATCAAGTGCTGTTTTCTGCCCTGTACACCGAGTGCCTGGGAATGTAAAAAGCTAGTTTAATCTACCAGGTCTGACTAGCAAAGAGGCCCTGTAGCTCAACTGGTAGCAGTGTCTCAAAATTACCTCACTGTTAAAACTGATAATCTCCATCACTGGAAATCTCCAATAAATACGAAAGAACGACATGAAATATAACAGTTGGAAATACGTGGGAGTGTTCAAGACATGACATCTGTGTTGGAACATCCTATGCCACCATTTCTTTCAACTGCTGAGAGCAGATGTCCCATATCTGCCTCTCATTCAAAGGAAAGGAAAAATATTTAAGAGAAAAAATCAGCACCATTAGGACAGAACATTTTGGCTTTTACAATCACACATAGCAAAGAGGATTAAAGTCAAGTGATCTTACTTTCCTCATATACTCCTTTCTGGCTCTTTTAACACATATGGATATAGTGTTTATTACTGCAATTAAAAAAAAAGAAAAGAAAAAGAGAGTATTTGTTGTCCTACTTCTAGTCACATAAGCACAGAGTCACAGACTATCACATCTGTTTATAAAATACATATTTTCCTTTTTTAAAAATAAATGTTCAGATTTAAACTTCCCAATTTCTTTGCATTGCAGAAAGTAAAAGGTGCCCTTGTAAGGGTAAATTTTCAACCTGTCAAAAAAACTGTTTCCCTTGCTAAACATAGCAGAACCACTGAGAGGAAAAAAAGGACCTCATAAGCAAGAGGAACTTCCCACTCCTGTGTCTCACAGCCACACATTTGGCCATTCCATGTACTTCAGCAGCGCCAGAAGGACTCCTCAGGCGAGAAGGGCAGAGGGACAGACAGGAGGTTCCCTGCTTTTGTACCCACTGGGTGCCCAGGTACTTCCAACAACACACTACTAAGATGCCTTGTAGCTAATAGCAAAGCACATCACTCTTTTCACAAGCATTTCCATATTTCTAGTAACATAACTTGCACCATTTTGGTGGCAGAATATGTAGCACGTGGATCCCAAAAGGTTGTGAGACTTAAAGACTCTTGAGCTGCACAAATGACAATGGAACAAGAGAGGGAGTTTCCCTGACGTAACCACTTCTCTCACTTCTTCCTAAAATGTGAAGTGGCCTTCAAACTGAGTATGGAGTAGTGTCGAAAACTCTGTCAGGTTTTGATTGGTAAGTTGAAAGGTATAGGTAAAATTCCAACTGCTTAGTTTGACAAAGTTTTTTTGCCTCAAGTTAAAAGGTATGTGTAGTGCTGGAGAGGATTTAGAAAAAACTACAGGGATTATTTATTGCTGTAGAAAAGACAAATGTAGCTACCAACAGCCCTATGGCTGTAGTTTATCAAAGAAATAAGAGATTACTTGGTTGCAGCATGCCCAAATTATCAGTTGGGGGAGAATGGTGTAAAAGGACAGAAAAATCTGATTAGGAAGTAGGCCATGGATGTATGACTGGAAGGGCACCACTAATTACCAAGGACAACTGCATATTCTCTGTTTATGATGAATTTCCAGATCAGATCCCTTATAGGGGAACACACTCTGCTTAAAGAAATTATGTGGTCCAGCACAGCAGCAAGTCCATGAAGCTGAATGGCCTACCCCATTCAGAGACAGGAGATCATCATTTGCCCTTAAACATCCTGATCATGCCCTGCTAGTCCCTGAAAACAGGAGGAGCCTGCCCTTTCAAATACAAGGCCAACAATGTTGTCTCCAGCACATAACAGCACTTCTCTCATGGGATATATTAACTGTTACCTTCAGGATACCTAAAAAATTATTTGAAAGCATTCTTGGAGATGTTTAAAAAATGTATCTTTTTCTGTTTGAGCTTTATATTTTAAGGAAGAATACATCCTGGAATGACTTGAGGGAGTGAGATTTTGCAATCACCTGTTAAAATCCAGACTCATATTAGCATTGCCCAGTGGTATTTTTGGGCTAAAGTCCTGAGGACAAAAAAGCAACAGCTATGCTTGAGCACAGATCAGACAGGGGAAAATGCATATCTGTAACTTGTGAAGTGACTTTATAGAGAAAACCTGAGAGGACCCATCACAGCTCTTTGCTTTACAGACCACTTTCTTGATCATAAAGACAGGCCCTGTGGCAGGGACTCTTACCTAGACCTCAAGGCAGCTCTGAAACAACTTGCTGGGCTGGAGCTACTGTTCATGACTTTTTGCCAGGGCAGAGGCTCTGCAAGTTGCTCATGAGAAATTGTGTAAGGAGAAGCAATATTCCTTCTGTAATTTTGAATAAAAAGAGAAGTTATTAGACTGTGAACTTTCAGCCTCCATAGGACAAGCTTGTACTGATATCATTTAGTTCCCTGGAAAATACCGAGAACCAGACAGTAGGGAAGGAAATCCCCTGGCAAAACCCTTCGTTGTGATTTCACTGCTAGGAAGTTCACTGCCCACACAAGAGCAAACTCTCCTAAAATGTGAACTGGAAGTTCTATCTATTCACTTAATGTTTCTGGGGGAAAAGCTGGCCCTGTTGAAATCACAGAACAATTCCTACCCACTCAAGTAACTTAATACCTTAATAGAGGTCCTGAGAGGGCAGACAAGCCAGGTGGACATTAACATCTGTATCTGTATCAGAAATACTGATGAAACCAACAGCTGAAAGGATACTGGGAACTCATGGAGGAATTTCCAGTAAAGACTACTCAAGTACCAAAGCACTGTTGCAAGATGACTACTATTTCTCTCCCACCCATCTTTTGTCTTTTCAGTCCACACGAGAGGGAAAAACAGCACAGGAACTTTCATGCCCCTTCTGCAAGTAGATCTGGCCCAAGGCAGCTCAGAGGAGGAGTAAGAAGACAAGGCATACCTTGGTGGGTCTCACCAGCAACCCAGCTACCCCAGGATGTCTCCAGCAGTGAAAGACATTATTTCAGGACATCATACACTGGCCAGTTCCTCTGGTATATATCCTGAGTATTGCTCAGCATCAATGGCCATTGAATTAGGGATGTTGTACAACACATTTCTGCCTACTCCCTTTCGTTTTTGTTTATGGACCTTCAGCCCATTATTTTTTCCATTCTGCTTTTGAGCCAATTGGCAGTGTTATCCCCCGTGACCCTTCTGCAGCAGCTTCCAGAAGATTAACACTCACCCTGTAAAGAAGTACTGTTCTACTGTTTTTGTGAAACCACTTTCTCCTTAGTTTGCGTGTCTTGTAGTTCTGGAATTGCATGATTTAGCAAAGACTTCTGCATCTGTTGTTTTCTATCAGCTGTCTTCACATTTGGAAAACATCAGTCAGAACCTCTCCTCCTTCAGCATTCTCTCTACAAACTGGAAAGTCCCAGGCATTTTAATTTGTCTCATTTTCCAGTTCTCCTTCTCTGTGTCTATCCTAACTATCCTTCCTGCAATACAGACACCAGAACCTCACTGAGTAGGCAAAATGTGTGTGCACCAAAGTTTTGCACAGTGGAAAAAAATCATGCTTTCTGTTTTATTCACAAGCCAGCATTGAGACAGGCCTGACATTATTCTGAATAAATATGCCTGGCACCACCTCCAAGAAATTTATGTCATGGGCCTGTCAAAGCTCTCCTCCTCCTCTGTCTTCAATCTTTTCTTCACCCTCCTACTGCATGCTCACATTCCTCCAAGCCAAGTCCACACTGCTCTCCATTTTTCTGCTACACCCCCACTTTCCAAGCCTGCCTTTCCAAACTAGGTAGACATCTTGCATGAACTGATTTACTGTGCACAAAACACTGCTGAACGCACTACGAAAAGATATGGGAAGTGTGCACCACTGCCTCATCCCAGATCTAGCACCTGCATTTGCATTGCTGTTGGCAGCAGCTGTTACCATGTATATAATGTAAAGATATATTCTTTTCACATATGTCTGCTTGAGCTTCTGTGTGCAAGTTTGGAGGGGCCAGGTCCACCTTCCTGTGCCTAGAAGGACGGATCAGGTCACACTGGACCAGGATACATTTCAACCTCTCAGCCACAGAGCCTGCACCTCCCACAGCTTTGCCTCCAGTGCTGAATATCAGCACCCAGATGAGTTAAACCACCACTGCTAGTCAGAATAAGAGAGGTAAGGACAAATACTATCAAATTCCACCTCTCCTTCCTTCTGTCTTTGCCTCTGCACAGGAAGTCCACACTTTTCACAGCCGTTTTGCCAACACGGGCAAGTGTGTGGTGAAACAGGCACTAACCAGAGAGAAGCATGCAGACACTGGTTCTCTGTTAGAGGGAAAGTTGTCAGGCAAGTGGTTTAGATTTCCACAGTGAGCAGCTTGGGAAGGGCATTTCTTCAGGAAACGACTCGCCCACCATTGCCAAGTGCACAGATTTTGCCTGTGCCCCCTGCCTGTGCATTGAGGTTGCTGCCAGCCTTGCTTGTGCCTTTGCATCTGGGGCTTCCCACAACACCCACAGCTGCTGCTGCTAAGGACAATCTCCTTCCCTAGTAATGTGTATTCTGGCATCATCTTAAACAAGCATCACTAGGGGGATTTAGTCAAAGAAATCTACTGGCAGTTTTATTTTGCAGTGGAAATTGGTAACGTATATTTAAAATCAGCTTAGATTTTACAAGAAGAGTCTGATTTGGCTCATCACAAAATAACAGAATTCTGACATTGATCTAAGAATGATCAAAGCCTACAAAAATACCTTGGCAGTCCTAGAATTTACTAGATTATAACCCCAGGCATTTTTTGAATAATATTTAAAATAAAACATTTCACAAATGAGCCTCGAAGTCTTAAATTAGTTTAAATTTTTTAGAAATGCATAGCCCAGTGATTGCATAACTTCATTGAAGATGCAGTTTATGGCAATATCAGTGAAAAGAGAACATTTTCCAAACATTACCACAAACAGACAAATTATATAAAAAACATTCGTACTGCAGAGTAATACAAAATAAAAGTCACCTGATCAGCTCAAGAAATATTGATTTATATCTTTGAATTAACAAAATTGCTCTGTACAGTTGCAACAAGACTTCAGTTTTACAAACTGATATTTACTTGAACATATTTATGACACAAATTATACACTATGTACAAACCTTGTTCTTCACAGAGCTCTTTGTTCAGCATGCTTCAACACAGAAGTGATTTACCAATTTCTAGGATAGGATTCTAGCTCTTCCTTTAATTTAAAACCAAAACACTTCTCAAAACATGAAAAAAAAATCCATTTGCTATCACATGGTGCTGTTCTTAAGTCACTTGTTTGTTACCATATGTTACAGAAGAGTAGACCCAGTTACAGCAATAAATAAATGTGCTTATTATCAACTAAAGACTTGTATTCACATGATCACACTTTCAACCTGAGTGCTTTTACAAGACTGTAGGATCCATTGATCTTTGCTTGCCTTGACACGTAGATCAAAATTGCAACTGCAGGTACCGCTACTGCTGCTACAGATGAGAATGCAATAATCAGTGGTATCATCTGATCTGGTTCTTCCAATCTTGCTGAAAATGGAGACAAAAGGAGAAAAAAATTGTGTAAATATTCTTTGAAACAGATACATGTACATCACTGTAAAAGTAGTGTTATTAATGACCTTCATTTGGAACATATTTCTGTTTTCATGCACAAAGCATGTTTTTTGTGCTTTCCTTACATTTTCTCCTTTAGTTACTTCATATTACATACTTTAATTTCTAGCCGCTATCTCGGTCTTGAATTTGCTTTGCAAGTTCAAACCCATCTGATATCATCTACAATGAAGAATACCATGAAATTAATGAAGAATACAAGAGGAATACCACATACTTTACTCAGGAAACGTTTGAGTACATTTCAACCTCCTGGAACTCATCTTTCAAGGGGAAGTCCATGTTTTAAAAGTCCAATATTTAGTTATTTTTGTGAAACAGAACTTTCTCTGGGTTAGTCTCACTGTTCACGCATGTGGACAGAAATGCAGCTGGGATCCACATTTTTCTGGCCCTATCCCTAAAGCTACCACACCAACTCAGGTAAGAGAGACAATGACATCCACACTGAAAGGAAGTTAAATACAGCTTATTCTGACCAGGTTGTTTGGTTTGATTTTGATTGAGGGGGTTTTTTTAGGTTAACTGCAGTACTGTCATGCAAGGATCAGCTATGAACTACTTGTGCTCACTTTGACAAAAAATTCGCTAGAAAGTACAACCAAAATAGGTTTAAGGCAATAGACCCACCCATCTACAACAGCTATCTTGATCTCTGAAATGTTGTTCCAACCTTACTGGAAATATGAAGTACATATCTGCTTGTATAATTTTTGGTGACACTGCAGAGTATAAATTTCCATTCATTGATGGCAGAATAATTTCTCCTGATGGGCTTTTTTTCAGGACAATCTCTGAGGGTGTATGTGCTACATGTACTAGTGGTATTTTCTACTTTAACATTTTCTGATGGATATACTAACACAGCAATATTTTGGAGAGGAACTGAAAAGAAATGCAAGGTAGGATTTAGCAACAAACAGAAGCAAAACTCGTGAGGCATCAGCAGCTTTTACAGGCAAAATACTAATCCAGTCAATGGGCCCACTATAGTAGTTGAGCACGTGGCTTTAGACACTACTCTGTCACCAGCTATCCTTCACAAACTGAAGCCAACAGCAGCTGGCAAAAAGAACATTTTATTAATTGATGGAGTATGTTGCATAACTTTTACATTATATGGAGCCTCTTCTTCTTTTCTTACTTCAAATTCACTATTTATTTGTTTGAGTTCACGAAAGGGCACAGACCAACAAAGCCAGAGGTCTATGTCCACTTTCAACACAAGAGAAACAGAAAAGGCAAAGGAAGGAGTCATAGAAGTGTATTTTTTTCCCACTAGGTTCCTCAATTTTATATCCTGTTTTCAAAAGATGGAAGTGGAAATATGAAAAATGTTGAGGCAGCAATTATTTTGCGTATCACCATTTTGGACTGAAGTTTTCACTAGCATTAAGAACACTTATGACAAAGACCTGTACAACTTATCTCAGTTTTTTTAAAGACAATTCATTCTTAATGAAACTGAAGATGTCACTCTATCTGCATAAAAGAAATCCTAATATGAACTCTGTAGAGCATTTATATTAACATTTGACATAAGTACTATGTGCTGAGACTACTCTCCCAGTTCATTAAAGGTATGCATGTGTATTTTCCTGCATCCCTTAGCCAAGCCCTGTCTGTGGTATATTTGCTATCTATTATTCCAAGGGTTGTGAACCCATCACCAATTTTCTTTTATAGAGTACTCCTAAGAGATGTAACATTTGCAGATATGCAAGGAATGGTAACACTTTGTTCTTGTTTTGTTTTGCTTGAAGGGAAAATCAAAAGTGTATTTTTTTGTGCAGCTATTAAAATAGTAAAGAATAGGGAAGAGTGCTGAATTGGTGGCAGAAGTGATCCCTAAGCAATACCCTTTTGCCATGCAAGAGGCAGAAGCAGCAGAGCTAAAGGAGAGAAGCCCGATTACTATTGAAAATGAAACTTTGCCACCATTGCATCTTAAGTTGAGGAACCAGCATTTTGTGTAGCTTAAATGCAGATTGCAAGAGGAGGAAACAGAGTTGTAACTTAGGGAAGAAGCAAGGAGCTGTAACAGTGCTTCCACAGAACAGTTTCAGCATGCACTTTCTCCTGGAATATTTCATATGCAGATTTCCACTGAGGCCTGTTTGGAAGGAAATACAGGCACTGCATACCTTCTTTACCTCAAGCACACATTCATCAGTTGGAAGGAGTGATGGAAGCCCCGCCGACTTACGAACATTTCATAAGCTATCTGTACTGAGGCAGACTTCACGCTTCGTTGTTTAAAGCTTCCTAAATGACTTAGTGATGTTAGGGCCACTTTTTAATTCCATTGACATCAAAGACAAAATTACCTCATCCTTCACAAAGAAGATCTGGACCTAAAATACATAAACCAAAAAACTTGTTTTCTGGCTCGTTCTACAAACCTTGAACATGTAATTTCACAGATTTTTCTTCCTTGCCAAATGGATTATAAGCTTCACATTCATAAAGCCCCAGATCTTGACTTTTCAAGTTCTGTATAGTTAAAGTTGCATTTCTAAAAATTTTCTCAGATTCCCCAGTGGCCTTCTTTTTCTTCCAGGAGATCACAGGAGCTGGATTACCAGAACTAGTACATTTCATTGTCACAGTTTCTCCTTCTTTAAGAGCAGCAGTAGGGAAAACAGTGATCATTGTGTTCTTTGGTCCATCTGAAAGGAAGAGTCCTATAGTAAATCACCACTGGATTTTTAGTGATGGATCCTACACGTCCTACTGGATGTCAGCCTCCCAACATTAATTTCTTTTTCATTCTCAAAAAGAAAAGTAAAGCACACAGTATCAGAGATTCCATACAAACCCTCCATAGCCTAAACATACTAACCAAGTACTTCTAACCATGTAGATCAGTTTCTCACTCATTCAGATCTGGACTTTAGAATGGCATTATATTTAAGGTTTCATGACTTTGTTTTGTTCGTCAGCACTGCTCCTTTCTTAGGGAAGAGCAGAGGACTACGTTGATTTTTTTGTTCTCACAGGGTTTTGTTTAATTTGATGGTTATATTTATCACTGAAGAACTAACTAATTATTTTTAAATTACTGGGAAAACTTTACACGTACTTACATTTCACATTAAGTGTGATTTCACTTCTACTGTTTCCAAACTTATTTTCTGCTATACATTCATAGTCTCCTCCATTTTGGAATGTCACAGATGGAAGAAGAATACTCCTGGCACTGTCAGGCCCCATGTCTGCGCTGTCAGATTTTCTCCTTAAAATAATCTTGGGAGGAGGGCTACTTTCAGCAGAACATTGTATGGAAACATTTTCTCCTTCTTGAACTGTTGTAGAAGGTTCAATGGAGAATTTTGTAATGACTGGAGCACCTGCATGACAAAAGAAAAGGCTGTTAAACTAACACAAAAGTACTAAAGATGGAGAGGTTTTTAAGAAAGCGGGAATCGCTTGCTCAAGGATCTGTTTATTTTGGTTTTGATCCCAGACAATCTAAGACTTTTGGCTCTATCAAAACAGTAGCAATCAATCAGTCAATCATAAAATATTACAACAACAATATTATTATGTCCAAAAGATTTTTACCATTAAATGACTATTAAATTTATTACTAATGACTAAAACTACTAGTTCAAAGAAGGGGACTGTGATGTCCCTGTGAAACTGCTACATACATTGTATTTCAAGGAAACAACAGTGTGTGTCCCCCCACCACTTTCTCAGATTCTTTTGTGACTTTGAATGTTGCATTGTGTGAAATGTATAGAAGTGTGAACATACAACAGCAGTACAGAGAGAATGAGCTGAAAATTAACTAGAAAGAAAAAGTCCAGCTCATGAAGAGCAGCCTTAAATTGAAGCTGCATCCTGAATATGTAACAAGGAGGGCCCTGTATTTTCGTAATTTTCAGTGTTTCAGCCTCCTCCAACCCAACAGAGATCTGCCAGTTAGGTACTGGATAATACAAGTGAAACTCAAGCAGAATTGTACCTTGTACAATAATGTCCACAGTTGCTTTCTCTGTTTTATTGGTTACCAGATTAATTACTTCACAGATATACAGTCCTGAATCATTGAAATGGACATGGGGAATAGAAAGAACATTGTTATTTGTCAGATGCTGAATGCTTTCTTCAGCCAAATATTTTTTCCAAACTGTTTGTGGTGGTGGGTTACTCTGAGTCACACAAGTAAGGTTTAGAGAGTCTCCTTCCATTGTTGAGTTGCCTGGAGATGCAGTAATGATAGTATTTTGTGGACCAACTGTAAGAGAACAAAAGGAAGACAAGATCAGTAAGTAAATGAAGAATGACATGCACATCTCTAACACTAGCTTTTTTAGAGGTACATTTCACAGAATACTAAGAAAAAAATGAATAATGTGTATTGCAGTAATGTAGTGGAACAATTCTTCCAGGCTTAGTAAGATGTTTTGCTTACAGCTTTGAAAGCTAAGCTAGCCAAAATGTGTACAATTTTTGGTTTGCTCTTTTTATTTTTCGAATTATCATTTATGACTAAAATTGGAATTCCTAAGCATACAATACAATTTTGAAAACATTTAGCAGTGTGATACCATTTTTCTTCTGGTCTTTACTTTCTGACTGAGTGTCCAAGGTAAGAGAAGAGAGTTACTAAAGCACTGCCTAGCTTCTCTCCTGAACACAGTGGATATTTAATTACTCAGTGAGTGCTACTGAATACAATAGAATCCAATATATTATTGACATAAATAATACAGGTAAGAAGTGCAGATTATAAATTTTTTATAGTACACACTTCATTAAGCCATTTCACAAAACTCAACATATTTTGTGTGAAAGCCCTAGTACAAAAATACTTACAATTTGCATTAAGTTTCTGAGAAGATGTTCTTTCTTTGGGTTCAAAATCCATATCAGGAATTGTTAACCTGGCCACACAGGTAATCTCTTTCCCAATATCTTCAGCCACGGGATGAAATGTATATGTCACAATTTTGGTCTCTGTATTTGTGCTGCCATCTTCAAAGAAATTATTCTCATAAAGAACACACTCATCTTTCTTTAGGAGAACTTCCAGGCCACTAGAGGGATACACATCAGGAATTTGACAGATGACAGTGGCTGGTTCTCCAGCAACTAAGGATGAGCGGATCTCAATGATAGGATCACTGGGGAAAGCTAAAAGAATAAAATCAATTTCTTTAGACTAGCAGAGAAGAATATTAGGGTCAACATAAGAACAAGATCCAGACATCAAACATCTTGAGTTTAGAGGTGCTCAGAACATGACATTCTATCAACTTTATTACAAGGCATATCTTGATCTGAAGACCTACAAGTCTTTTATAAGCAGATCTTTTACTAAGGGGAATTTTATTTGTACAATTGCTGAAATACGATCACAGAATATCTAGTAAGATTCAGCATGACACCTAGGCAGTGATACAGCTGCCTAAACATAGGCATTCAGAGCAATCCATACACTAATGCTATCCTGTTTTCTGTGCTGGTAGGTTTAGACATCTGAATCACTCCCCTGCAAACTACAAAGGTTTTGATTCTTTTTCTCCCCCAGCTCTGTGAATGCATTCAGGCAGTTTTGGCTTTCAAGAATTACCAAAAAGAAGAAAAAATAACACTAGTACATACAATCTTCAGTGCAGAAAGCTAAGCAGAGAAGGAGACATATGAAAGGAATCTTAGAAGGAAGCATATGTTGAGCTATAGCAGACTCCTTATCCTAGAATTAAAAGCTAACTGGTAACCACAATATCTAAAACAATTATTGAGTTTTCTATCAACATGTACTATTTAAAGAGAATTTTGCATTTTTACTTACAGTAAGGTTCAACTTCGACCTGCTTCTCTTTTTTCTCTTTCTCATCACATATGACAGTACAAAGATAAGCATGAGAATTCACACTGCTAACTGGATTCATAGTCAGTGTAGAATATGTCCTGTGGTTGCTGACTTTTCCTCCAAGGGGGTTGTCCAAATGTGTTCTCCAGGAAAAACTTGGTGATGCACAGCCAGTAGTATTGCAGGTGAGTATGAGTGTGTCTCCAATCTGTGCAACAATTCTCTTAGCAGGTATAATCTCCATTTCAAAAGCTTTAACTACAAAAGGGAAAACACACATCAATTCAGCATTTTCCTCAACTTTTATCTCCCTATTTCTTCTCATGTTCTACTGCGACATGAGGTCTTTCAATGTTTCAATTCTTTACTTTATAGTTGTGTGGAAATTAAACTAATAAAGCTCATGCAGTTGTTTATATATTCAAAACACCCCATAAACATTGCTATTTTTGTCAAAGATAATACAGACTCAGATGACTAATAGATAATTTTCATGTATAAAATGGCATAAACCAAATGCTGTCAGTGAAAATAAATGCATTGGCACAATATAACTTTTTTTTGGTCAGGTGGAGCTGGTTCTAAAACTTTGTAACATTTGAGGGGAGAGGTAGCAGGTAGATAGCAAAGACAACAGCAGAAACACTTCCAACAGGACATTTAGTACCAAACTTGACTGACATTGTCAGGAATGACAGTAAAAAGTCAAACATGCATTGATATACTGCAGTTGTCTCCTAGACTGTCTTTTAGCAAACTCAATAGGAAAACGACTGAGTCATTGCAGAGCACAGAAAAGCTCAAAGTAAATGTCAAAAAAAGCTTCCTGACATTTTGACAGAACTTCTTAATTGACAGTTGTATTCACTGAAATGAAAAGGTAACTGGAGCAAAGAGAAATAAAGATCGAACAGCGCAAATTTTAGGTCAGTTTACACTTAACAAAGTTAAAACAAATAAAACAAGCAGCACCAACCCCCACCTTCCCCAACTTACCAGTCCTTAACACACACAAAATTACTAGCACAGCCTGGCTTGTTCTTCCCATCTCTTTAAACGTTTGTAATTGCTGTTACTGGGTATAAGAAAGTAAATTCAAGAGTTTTGCTTTCTATCTTCTGTGAAGAAGCACAGCGAGATCTTGCTGCTCTGCAACAGTTTATTACAAGAGCTCCAGAGTGCTCTTTATAAGGGCTCTGCTGGAGGTGGAGTGGGAAATCCCTGGACGGGAAAAACCAGAGCAGGGAGGAAGATACCCATATCGGGCCGTGCCCATTGGCTCAGCGCCCTCTGCTGCTTCTGTGAAAGCCCAGGAAAATAAATGGTAACACTCGTAAATACAGTGCCTACCTACTGCATTTAAAAAAATCAGTTTCAGATCTGATCCTGCAAACAACTGATAAAATGAAAGAATGTGCGTAAGTCCAAGTAATTGAATGCAACTATATCACAGATAAAGCAGTTATTCAAATTTGCTTTTAATGAAAATATTTTTGTGAGTCTTCAGAATGCTTCTAACAATGCTCAGCTCTGTAAATAACATTACATGACTCAGTATTTCCTTTGAAAACTGTGCTACCAGTCTGAGAGGTGATGTTACTTGGGAACTCAGGTTCCCAAGTATGTTTGATCTCTAAAAATGAAGAAATAACATCAGATAACAGAAGTCTGGAGATCTGACTTCATCAGCTTGAATCAGGCTCATACTGTTCAAATTAACTGAATTAACTAATATTCCCAATTCCACTTTGCAGTGGATATACAAATCCAATTTGGAATATTTCTGAGGACAACTGTTAATGGCTAATAAGGCAGCAATGTTATGAAAAAAAGTAAAATAACATTTTCAATGTATAATTTTCAATTGGAAAATGCTATAAATGCAAAGAATGGATAAAGACTTCTAAATCTCAGTTGTTTATGTATTCAACTACTTGAGTAATTTAGGCACTACAGAGGGATCTGGACAGGCTGGATCAGTTTCCTGAGGCCAATTGGATGAGGTTCAACAAGGTGAAGTGTCAGGTCCTGCACCTGGCTCACAACAACCCCGTGCAGCACTACAAGCTCAGGGAAGAGTGGCTGGAAAGCTGTCCAGGGCAAAAGGACCTGGGGGTGCTGATTGACAGTGGCTGAACATGAGCCAGAGTGTTCCCAGGTGGCCAAGAAGGCCAATGGCATCCTGACCTGTATCAGCAATAGTGCAGCCAGCAGGACCAGGGCAGGTATTGTCCCCCTGTGATCCTCACTGATCCTCGAGTGCTATGTCCAATTCTGGGCCCATCACCTCAAGAAAAACATTTAAATGCTGGAGAGTATCCACAGAAGGACAATGGAGCTGGGGAAGGGGCTGGAGCACAAGTCTGACAAGGAGTGGCTGAGGGAGCTGGGGTTTAGCCTGGAGAAAAGGAGTCTTGGGGGAACCTTAGGGCTCTTTACAACTCCCTGAAAGGAGGTTCTGCTGAGGTGGGGGTTGATCTCTTCTCCCAGGTAACAAGTGACAGGACAAGATGAAATGGCCTCAAATAACACCAGGGAAAGTTAAGATCATATATTAGGAAAAATTTCTTCACTGAAAGGGTGTCAGGCATTGTAACAAGCTGCCCAGGGAAGTGGTAGAATCACCATTCCTGGAAGTGTTCAAAAATGTGTGGCTGTTGCACGTGAGGAGATGGTCTAGTGCTGAACATGGTAGTGCAGGTTTAACAGTTGGATTTGACCCTACAGGGCTTTTCCAGCCTAAAAAATTTAATGATTCTATATTGGTCAATTAAAAATCACTAAATAAATGCAGCAAGAAATTCAAAATGAAACGTATATGTTTTTAAAATGTCTCTGGCAAATCATTTGGTATGTAATAGTTTGGTTATTTGATGTCTGTATTTTATAAACAGCACAGATTCAAATATCTAGTAAGTGATTAATAACTTGGAAAAAAAAAGGCTAAAGTAGCAATGCTGTAAATGTTAAAGAAATGTATTTGCTGAAATGCTGGCTCTCCATCAATATATGTTTTAAGTCAGTCAGAGTTTATATCGTTAATAACCTCATGCTAGCTCCAAAAATACCATGGTCAGGTGAGAGTTGTATCAGAGGATGTGAGGGTCCTGCTGTCCTACAGGAAGCATGTCTTCTACAGAAAGTATTTTTTTATTGCTTTTTACATGACTGTAGATGCTGCCATAGCTTTGCATCCTCATCAAAGGATAGCTGGAGAATATAAGCTGCTACAGAAACACACTGGGTAAAACAAGAAGCATCAACAACTTTTTTCATGCACTCATCATAAACTCATAAATATAAAAGGGATGTAAAGATCGTGAAAAGATAAATTGTGATCTCAGGAGAAAGTATGTAATACTACTATTAATAATAATAATAATAAATAATGAAAAAAAACAAAAAACCCAAGACAATCCAAGAATTGCCCAGAAAGTAATAAAAAAGGGAAATCTGAAGCATCTAGAAATGCCTAACCAAAAGTCACTAAAACTAAAATTAAATTAAATTGCCACAGTGGATTCTACCATAATATTTTGTTTTTATTATCACCATGATAATTTTTTTGTTAGAGGAGGAGGGAAAGGAGCAGAAGGAGGAGGAGAAGGTGGAGGAGGAGGTGGAGAAGGAGGAAGAATAAAACACTCTTAAGTGCCACAAAATGCAAGCAGAGTACTGTTCTGGAAGTACTGCTATCAAACCCCAAAACCCAAAAGCTATCCCGGATAGGAAACAACGCATCTACACAATGTGATTTTACTTCAGAGAAAATTGTTTGGTTGAAGGAAAGTGTACTCTCTCACGTTGTAAATAATTACTTTTAAATCACAGTCAGAGAGAAGCAAGAAACAAAACTCTTCTGCTTGGCCTCCTTAAATAATCATCAGAAGCTAAACTGAAAGAGAAAGGGCAATACTTCCTTGTTTCTGGGAAATTAGTTTCTAGACAGAAAAAGATTTAAACATAGGAGGCCATGACTGCATGCTGGAGAAGTTTTAATCAAGTCCTTCACCAGATAACATGAAATAGGAAATAACTCTGATCCTGCTCTCAGTAAAATAAACCAGACAGCTGCCATTAACTTTACTGGAGCTGGAGCCTTACCAGAGGGGCTGCTATACTGAGTGATCGGACAAACTGAATTCAGACAGTTTAGGTAAGAGCAGAGTTAGCCAACAAATATTACTAAAGGAAGTACAAATCTGCTAAAAAATTTAAAAGTTTCTTAAAACTTTCTCTTTACACAACTTCAAATGTGAGCCTTCTGTGTATTTTAAAAAGAATGTGTACTTTACTGTTGCTCCTGCTACCCTCAGCATCAACCTCAAAATAGGAAAATGGGCACCAAGTTTGCTTATTTTCAGAATTGTCTGTTCTGTCTGTAAACAAATAGAGATCAGCTGACAGATTTTAGCACTTGACCTTGAGAGTTCAGATAATCTAGCTTTTTATTCAAATAGCAGAGAGGAGATGCTGGGGGTAAAAATAGAGGATGCATCTACATCCACAGTGAGATAAGTATTATAGGATCAACTGGAAGAAATCTTGACACATGCAGAGTGTAATGAAGATTGGAATGAAACAAATATTACAAGAATATTACTAAAGGCAAAAAAGATTAAAAGAATTAAGCACAGGGATGTAACTACATGTTTTTCAATACATCTAGTAATCAAAAGAGACTTCTAAGGCTTTGATGGACAAAGATAAAACAATTGTGTGTTGCAAAAGGGAGTTTGGAAATACTGAACACAATTTTTGGCCTGGCATAAGAAAACACAAGTGTCCTTCAGGATATTTTCATCAGACTTTTCTGGAATTTAAGAAAATAAACCATTTCAGAACTGTGCTAAGCATTTGCTTTAACTCATACTTCTGCAATCCTGTTAAATACCTGTATGATGCATTTATAAGTTTCCTTTAAGCAAAAGAGATAACAAGTTCTTGATATCTTAATGAATTATTTGAACAAAATGCAGATTATCCAACATGTTAGTTATCCAACATTTATGCACCTCTTCCTGCATTTTTAATATACTGCATTGTCTCATGGAGGCCATTCGGGGTAAGATGAAAGGCTAATCTTTTGCAGAATCTGGACTCTTAAAACCTTCACTACTGGTTTTGTGATTCATGGCCAAGGACCTATGGTGAAGAGTGATGATCCTTTTGGCAGAGGAAATTTTAAAAAAAAGAAGGTAGGAGGAAAGTCATCTAACATGATATTCTGTTTCCTGTGTAGCAATAAAATTCTTTATGGCACTTCATTCCTGTATCTGCATCTAGGGCAACAATTTGGGACTTCTGCTAGAAATACTCAGTTCTGGAATCATAACTTCTCTACAGGAGCCCAACACAGAAACATGTGCAATGTGTTTATCACTTAAGACGATTGAGAGCTTGAGAGGTCAGAATCCTTCTGTGGAAAGCTTGACACTCAGGTGAGAGGATGCAGCAAAGTCTGACTCAACAGTTCTTCAGCCTCATATCAAAGAGATGTTAGAGCAAGTCCATGCTTAGGTCCCCCATTTGAACTGCAGCCCTCACACGTCTCAGGAAGGATATTCTTGGAGTGTGCACTGGAGGTCTGAGTAAAGAAAGCCTCTTACAGAGTTTCTGATGCTTCATGGAAGAATCTGGGATGAAGAGCTTCCACCCCACGCAAAGAGTGTTTGATACATCTACAGGATGATCATGCCTAAAGACAAAGAGCCAGAGGACTGTGCTGTAACTCAAATGGGAGCTCATCTCAGAGAGAAAACTTACAGGCATCAGCAAAGAAGGAATGCCCTCCAGGCATCACATGCAAGGTAGTACCTTTAATATGGTCATATCTTGATAATGTAACCGAATAAACATGAAGCTGGAGAACATGTATGAATACTGCTAACTACATGGCTAGTACAGAAGGAAATGATCTGCCAGCCTCAACATTTTCAGTTCTCAGCAACCTCAGTAGCCTGCTCTATGGGTTATACACTGTCTCCTTCCTCAGAGCACCTGGGTTTTCGGTTCCCAAAGCTTCCCCAACACTTTGCTTTTCCTGACTCCCTCCACCTGCTTTCTCACCACCTGACAATAATACAACCTCTGTATAGCCCCAGGAGGGGGAGGAGAGCATCACTGACTCCCTATAATTTTCATCTCCGGATGGGAAGGATGAGATCTACATGCAGATCTATTTAAAGGGTTGTGTCTGTTTCAGGAATTGTAACTTTGTACCTAACTACAAAAAGAACACCAACGCATTACCCTGTAACCCACATCACACCTCACAATTGTACTCCACATCTAACTTGTCATCTATTGCAAGAAGGAAAAAAAAAGAAACATCTTAAGAAAGTCTTATCATCTGCTTCTTTTCCTTTTCTGGAATTTCTTAAATACTGTGTGTAAAAATAAATGCATCTACTTCCTGCATTATCTTTCTCAGGCACCAGCTTTTCAGTTAGGACACTTCCTGTTTGGTTAGTTCCAGAATCCACAAAGATGCCAGATAAAATAACACAGAAGTGTGATAACTTGTGCAGATTACAGAATAGCTAATTTCTTATTTTCTTCTGTTCAGAGGCATTGTCCACTTCACAGAATGAACAGAAAATTTCATCTAATAATAAATAAAAGCCACTAGAGAAAAAAGTCCCTACTTTTTATCTTAGTCTTTCGTTGCTGGCAAGAAACAAGCTGTGGAAATTCCAAGCTTAATTTCTATAAAACTGAAGGTATGATTTTAGTGATTCTGGATCTAAAAATGAAACCGGTGGATAGCCTTTAAATCCAAATACTTAAAGTGCCAAGTACTATATTCCAAGCCAAACTTTATTAGTTTTGATAGCTGAGCTCCTATTTTCTTCATAGTGACATAGGCAAAAAAAAGTTTCCCTCCTGAAATATTATCTAGTATATAACAAGAGTCAATTCAAATATGAGCCTTGAAGCATTCAAAATCTCTTTGGGAATTCTGAAGTAAGACTTCAGATCTGCTTTTATTTTGATCTGAATATACTAAGGCATATAAAAATCACTTGTTCTCACAGGGGAAAACAAAAAAAAAACCCCAGACAAAACTCATTTTGAATGGACAGAGTAAAAAAATAGAGTGGGCTTTGGGTCAACATGAGATGATAGCTAGAACTCAGGATACGGCAAGGTAAACTCAGATAAAAACATTTAAGAAGGAATATGAGCAAGTTACTTAATTCCCCCAACATTCCACAGGAAATTCCAATACCATTAAATCTTGTTCTGTACTTTATTAAGGCCAGTATTTCACATGGTCAGAAGTTTATCAAGACAATGCTGCAGAACTTTTTGACCAAGCTTTTTATTACTCACCAGCAGCAGCTCTCTAATGCACTTGTAGACCAGTCACTTCCCTGTTTCCGACATCCTTCCTGCCCTTCAGTCATGAAGTACATGGATGTCCCTACGGACCAAGAAAGACGAAGGGGAATGATAAGAGCAAGGTCCGTAACAGACCATTCCACCTGCAAGAAATGCAGAACTTGGATTCTCCGAGACAGGCTGCTGAAAACTGCACTGCTACTACTTGATTGTCCTTCAACTTGTCTACCAGAATACATTCTTTTTTATTCTCTTACAGTGGCTCATGTTCTGAAGAACTGTGCTTGGCTGTGTGTTTTTGCTGGCTTGTGTTATACAAATGTTATCTTTGTTGTCCCACAGTGGACTGGCTCACCAACAGCTAGAAATATTACACAGATGTCAGAAAGAAAATAAATGACTTAACATTGCAGGATTCAAGATTCATAATTTTTAAATCCTCCATATAGGTAAGAATTACAGGAATTGATCAGTTTATTTTATTTATTTTTATTAAAGACACGCACAAAGGAAGTCTTCCTTTTACCTAGATTTTGTCACCTTCCCCTCTCTGGAAGTGGACTGAAAGTCCTGAAGAAACTGACCTTCCAAATAGAAACAAGAGGGAATGAACTAATTTTTACTTCCATCAAGCCAGAATGACAAGTATTCAAGAGAAAGCATTTTACAGTAGCAAAATACATATGTTTGTGTTTCTGTACACATACTGATAAATCAAGTGATGCTTGAAACAAGATGCAAATCTATTAAGGATCTGGCACCTTTCTTTTATCTCTTGAATGTGCTCTACCCTAAATAAAAAGCATGCTATTTTGTTACTTGAACTATTTCTCTCTTTCTTTTTTTTCCCCCAGACAGTTAGGTATCATCTTTGTTAACACTTCCATGAGAAGAATATGCCAAAGTAGGAGTGGCTAAGTGCTAGAAATCATTAGCAGCTGAATTTTTCTTGACAGGCAAGGGTAAGAAAGATGCGAGTTACTGGAATTTATTTCCCCTCCCCAGACAATTACTTGGCTAGGCATCAAAGCCCCGGCCCTTGTAGTCCGATATAGACAACAGAGCAAGAATTACTTTCATAGTTGTGTCACCCTCTATCACAGACCACGGTACTCTCTAGTGATAAGAGAGGCAACTTGAGAAGTGCGACACATGTTTGAAATTGCTGTCAGGCAGGATAAAAGTCTGTGATGAATTAGTATGAGAAATAGCTGACTTCCAGCATTCCCATACCTCTTAGCCAAGCATCCCTCCTGAAATTTCCCAAGAATTGTAAGTGAATACCAAACCATAAGTAACAGATTGTTTAATGACCCTCTTGGTTGGATAAATTTTGTCTCATTTGACTTAATTTCTTACTGTCGTTAGCTCTGCACCATGAGGAATGGGTATTGGTAGCTCTCTTTCAACAGCTCAGCTCTAGACAAACCTATATGGTTCTCTTGCAGCTGAATAAAATCACTACTGACTAAGTGAGATGACCATGCAGTTATTGCCAGGGCTTTCTCTTGGAAGCTGGAACATCCTAATGGGAAAGGGAACAATTCTGTGCAACCCACAGTTTCTAAAATATAAAGACATAAATATTTCATAAGCAGTGTTGAATCCTTTTGTGGATCCAAGATCAAATCCAGTTAGGTTCTCGTAGGCTCATGAGCTCGAGATTAATCTTACCTCTGTAGTGCCTTTCAGTACTCAGGATATCAGCAGCATGGTGACTTGGGATCTGCACGACCATCAGGATCCAGGCACAGAAACTTCCAGAGGTGTATGAAGGTGAATTCAGTCAGATTTTAAGCAAATTCTCTTACACTGAGTTTCCTAGATTATTTGAATGAATATAACACAACCGTCTCACACAAAAAAGAAATACACTCTAGGAATTCTATATTATTGATTTAAAGTATTTGACATAAACCCATCAGCCTGTAAGTGATTTATTTTTACATTTTATCATATTGATTAATCTGCTATGGCACCAAGATCCAGCTGCTGACTTTGCTTTTCTTGCACTCTTAGGTGTCTTGTACCATGGCTATTGAATTTTTGTGGCATGAAGAGATTTTCATTCTACCTCTAAGGTCAGCATATGCATCCTGCTGTAGCTCATGGTTTCACAAAATGTGCTGCTACATAGCAAATACAGTCTATTAACAATTTAGGATCTCAGACAATTTAAGAAAAATTGTTTCTCTTTATCCTGCATATTTTATTTATTAATGGGAATGTTTATTTTAAATTTTATTTTTCTAATTCATTGATTGGAAAATTAATAAATAGAATTTATTTTTAAAGATTACCAGAAGATTTGCACATTTAACATAAAGGAGGACAAATTTTCAGGTGAAGTCTATAGTACAGAATGATTACAAGAATGAAGAGAAATTTATCACAAGATTGAAAAGTAAGCAGTGTACATGTTCAAAACTCCATACTACCCAGGAGAAAAGCAATTACTAAATTAATCTGCACTATTTACTAGTTCCTACTAGCCCATCATATTCCTTTCTTAATGAAAGAAACAACTGCTTTCTAAGTTTTCAGAAGGATTGTACAGTACAGCTGAAAAATGCTATTAATTTAGACTAAAGCTGCAGATGGTTATAAAGATGAATAATGAGGAGATGACGATCCTGCACAACATTCCTTGTGAAGTTAGTTTTGGTTTCATGAATCGTTTGTAAGCTTGCCTTGATCTTTTATTTTCTTACTCTTCCTAATAAAATCTAATGTTTCAGTGAATGCATTTCATATTACAGCATTAAGCTGTTTTCATAAGGATTTCTATAATGTGCCATTTAAGATTCAGTTTATCCTTCCAATGCTGTTTTAGACAGAAAACGAAAGGAAAAACTCAGACAACCATGTTAGTGTTTTGACTGATGAACGCAGTTCTTTATGGACTTGAGTTTGAATAGCACTCTTCTGGCACATAGCTGTAAAGCGAACCATTGTGAATAACTGGAAATCCTGTCAGGATCTAATTAGAAGAAATAGAACATAAAACCAAGCAAGAAGTCATCTGCAACTTCTTGGTAATCTTGTGATTACCTAGTGACATCAGTTGCAACAATTCCATAGTAACTCCTTAAAGTCACTGAGGGTTAAACACAGTGCAAGCCTAACTGGATATGTGAATGGAACTTCAGTTTCACCTTGGCTGTAATTGCTGGCTGTATCTCAAAAGCAAGATCTCTACAATATTCAGAAAGCTCTCTAGAGTTCATGGAATGTCAAGAGTCTGTAGGGAAAGTGAGTGTAGTTTGGATTGTCACGTCTGGGTTTACAACACGCAGAAGTGTTCAGTAAACAGTGAGAGCAGCTTGATGCTTCCCATATGAATATGCAGGAACTACCCAGGAGCCCAAGGCAGCTTTAAAATCTTGCTGTTAAAGAGAAATGAAATCTACCACTCCTGCCAATGTAACAGCTCTTTACATAGAGGTGAATTTCACAGGTTCTTCTCTGAGAAACCTACTACTCAAGGTATGCGTGAATGTCAGACCCTGCCACATATTAAGAGGCTATTTGAAAGAGTGGTAGAACAAATTCTTCTAAATATCATTAAGTTCTTCTTATGCTAAAACTTAAAATCTTTCTTGTCAAACCAGGAATCACTTACCATTGCTCCACAAAACACAATAAATAATGCAAATAGATAAAAGAACAAAACCCAGAAAAAAGAGAAACCAGGAAATAGTTATTACAGAAAATCCGGAAAATGTTATTAAATAGTCTTGCTTCAGTATCTCACATACTTCAGGAAAACTCTTTTCTTATGAAGTAGCTCAAATGAAAGGACAAATGGTGCTAACACATACAGTGACGATAGATATTATAGATAATATTCCTATTCTCTTATTATTATTTCCACATATTACAGAACACATTACATGTTTTGGGTTAGAGGCTACACTTCTTTCCTTCTTACACCAGAAGGAAACCTTTTCATAATTACATGCTGCTGCTGCTGCTGCCTTACATTTAGAACTACTTTCTTATTATCTTTTCCAGCATATATTAAAAGAAATGCAACTGTACACCAAAACCTTTAACAGAAAAGTCTGCTTTTGCAAGAGAAAGAAGGTTTTTCTAGTTAATTAAATATTCCTCTAAACCTTGGTAAGAATCACAGAAAGTAGGCCAGAAGCTGGCTAGTACCTGAGATCTCAGTCCTATTTCCCCATTTCCAGTATTTTGGAATTGTCCTGTTTGAATGTGCTCATCAGTGTAGTTGTTACAGGGAGACTGAGATGGACAGAATATAACTACAGTGGGTCAGTCAGAATTTTTCAAGCCAGAATCCCATACCTGACACTGGCCAAAAGCAGAATAGAAGATAAAAGCTTGAGAATGGTGGAAGCACAAGTGATAAAACTGCTTACACGGGGACTTTGACAAAAGGTCTCTGCACTGTGTTTTTGAGAGTGTAATTCATTACAAGAAAAATATACGAGCAAATGAAATTTGAGAAATATCTAAGAGATTTGGAAATACAAGTTCACTGTCATGTATTTCTAAAGCTTGCAGCCTTTTAAATCTTATCCTAAACAGCATAGAAAAATAGAAATTAATAGCATTACCTAACACTATTTCAGTTAGAACTAGGAATCACCTGCTCTGTTCCACCACGCTAAAACCAGCTCTGCTGCTTTACTCTCCCCTGCACTATTACTGCAAGATCTTGTTCTCCATGCTACTTTAAAATAATCTCTGTCATTTCTGAATCTAGAATGTCACTGAACTTTATCAACTGAGCTCTTAGCATCCCAACTTTGCACAGAGCCTCTGTCAAAGTTTTCAATTGTCCCACAGCTGTTGCTGCCCGTCAGTGCACTGCTCCCAGGCCATCTCAGTCCTGTTACCAGTTGGGCCATGTCACCATCTGCTGACTTTGCACTACAAGTGTCACAGAGCTGCCTGTTGGTAGCTGTAAAGGTAAGTTTTCCCTAAATTAATAATGTCACCTTCTTACTTAGGTTTCCATTTTGACCTAGTCTAAAGCCCAATGGACTCAAACAGAGAATCTTCTAGATACACTTTTAGACTTTGCATTGTCCTCTTCAGCTCTGTAATGACTTACTAAATGATTTTTTAACCCTGAAAGCACCACATTTACTAACACTACAAACTGGAAGGACTGAAAGGCTAAGGAGCTACTTTGCTTCTTTGCAACATGGATTAGTGTAACTGAACTCATGAGGACCATGAAAATTTATAGAGCTCCTGCTATGCTGGGCCACTCAGCATGAAGCATGGATAAAGTTCAGAAGGCTGTCTTTGCCATAGCATAAAAATATGCAAATTTTATCACAAGGATACGTGTCCTTACCTAAAGAATGGAAGTTGGCTTTGGAAAACAGCTTGAAAATCATGTCACAACTGATCTCAAAATACAAAGATGTTTCAAATTAAATATATGAAATAGTAAACCTCTAATGCATATAATAAAAATCACTTTTCTTTCTGTGGTGTTCTTTCCATTCTCCCCTTGGGAGAAAGTTGGCATTTATCATTTTAGTAGCATCTATTATCTCTCTTTAAACATTTCTCAGTCTTATCAGAAAAGCCCCCACCTTCTGCCAGTACACAATAGATGAAACCTTTCTGTGGCTTCAGCCCTTTTCAAAATCCCAAAGCCACACATGGGATAAAGAAAGAAACAGGATGTCCAAGTAAATTATACAAAAATAGGAAGAAGGTTGTTTATGAAATGGCAACCAGAGTCCTGACATACACAATATTTTCACTGTTTTTTCCTTTGCCATAAGTTTTCTGACCTTTCTGGGTTTTTGTTTTGTTTTGTTTTTTTTCTGGCTGATTTATTCATCAGCTTTTCCTATCACTATGGCAAAGGCAAATATCCTCTGGAAGGAAGACCATTTTCCCTCCTGCACAGTTCCTCTGGGACAGAGAAGAAAGGACATCGATTTATTATCCTGACAAAGTTGGCCACCTGGACAGAGACACCCATCATTCTCAGAAGTGCAAGACTAGAGAGTGCTCTGGCAAAATCTTCCTGAGGAACCCATAATTTCCCACTTTTGCATTTACTGTAGGACCACTGTCTAACTTACAGCAATAGTCAATAGCAGTGGCTTCAGCAGAAGATGAAGACTGCACATAACTGGCCAAGTTCATCATGCAGTTCTTTAAATGATGTCCTTATTTGCTGAGATAACGTCTCCTTATTTGACGTATGAGTTCCTTCTTTAGCTTGTCTTACTTTACTGCAATTATTCCTTCAATAGTGAAAACCACAAAATTTTTTTAGAAGTCCAAACCCATGTAGAATGAACAACACAAAGAAAGACTGGTAAATACTGGAGCATATAAATTTGTCTAATTTAAACATTTTAAGTCTGAAGACAGCAAGAAACTTCCCGAAAGTTTCCCACCTACAAATTACTGTATAATCAGACACTATCAGTTTCAGAAATCACAACATACTTAAATCAAGGAAATGCGAAACATTGACTGGAAATGAGAGGAATTCTCACTTATTAAATCACAGTTCATGCTAATCTTCAGAGTTAAAAAGTAATTTTCCTCATTTCATCTATGCTGTGATATTTATAACATTTGAACTGCCTGTATTTAGTCTGTGACCTTTATATTTGACCTTTAATTGAAATAAGTTAAAGAAAGACAGACAAAAAGATATATTTTTAAAAAGGAATTTAAGGTTTATGATGTTCTAGAAGTTAAAATCATTGCCATGTAAAAACTGATTTTTTCTTTTTTATATATTCCAACTAGATGTAGGACTTAGACCAGTTTTACTGGACTTCACTAACTGCATGAGTTGACACATGGACACCTACAGATATCCTACATGTCAGTGTTTATATCTGCAGTTTAACCCCACTGGAAGGATATTCTTGCCCAGTTTTGAAACTCCTTACAACACAAAACCTTATGGCCTATACTTATAATATCTAAATGCTCTGTGCTATGTGAAACATATGCAAATACATCAATATAATGAGATATTAATATTAATATTAATATTAATATTAATATGTGGCATATAGACTAAATAATTATATGCAAAGGAAAAAATACATAGATCTTTTTCAATATGTTCTAATTTCTTTTAGAAAAAACTTTTTACTTAGTCATTTATGTGTATACTGCAGATTGATCCTGGAAATGTCTTCTATAAGCTACCTTTATTAAAGGTACATAAACACAAATTTGTTTCCTGGTGCCACAAAAATGCTATAGTATTTTGTCAGGATTAAGACTAATTTCAACAATGAATCTATTAGTCCTATTCTCCACAAGACAGGGAATTTATAGCTTAAATCATCTCAGGTATATTTAAGTCTCAGTTAATTTAAAAATGTTTTTCTTGATTTGTGGGTGAATGCCAAAATCACCAAGTTGCTTGCACGCATACAAGTGGAGGCCAAGGACTACTGTTTTTGATAGAAACTGTCATTTGACTTGTCTAATAAGCTCAAAGGAAGTGGAAAACACTGTGAGTGAACTACACAGTAAAGTTAAAGACTTACTTGTTGTAGCAAAAGGAGAGAAAATGCTACAGCATTCCAAGTTCTATTGGAATCCTTGTAGGCAACTCAAATGTTGAACCAATGTATCTATATGTTGAATTACATCAATCTTCAAAAGTACTGTATTCCCTACAGGGCACATTAAATCAATATACAAGCAATTATGGAAGCCATTATCAATTCCAGTTCTCTTTAAAAAATGGTTGAAAAACATTTTTAATTAAAACCCAGTAAATATTTATGCATTTATTCTTCTGAGTTTGGGGTAACTGTCATGTGTGTTCTCCGACAGAACACAGAATTCATCTCCCTGATGCAGGTACCCAGTTGCTTTCAATACCCTGGCTGAGTTTTTTCCTTGTGTAATACATTCTATTTCTTACCATATTACTATAGTTGGGTTATTTTTGTTTGTATTCTAGTCATATATTTATAAACGTCTATCAGCATTGTTATGTAGTAAAGTATCAGAGATAATAATAATAATAGAAATAGTATTAATGTATTAATTTGGGAAAAAAAGATTAAGGCAGTTGAGAGGCACTAAAATTTCTTATTTGTTTCCCTGTGGAGAAATGTGTGACCAGAATGGTTTGGCCATACAAAAATCCATGAGTCTGTATGCGGGCCCTGTAAATCACGCCACCAATCAGGTTTTGTGAGTTCTTTATTTGCAGTAACCAGAAAATTATTGGCAAGAATTAGCACTATCCATTGAATTTTGATTCTTTTGGACCAATTCAAAGAGCTTTGTCTTCCTTTGGAAGGACTTCAAAATTATGGACGACTGCCGAGAATAGCAGCCTTTGCTAGGAAAAAAAACAATACAATGTAATAGGTCACTGGAAGTTTCCCTCTACATTTTTTTATATGCAACCTTTTAGGGAGAAAAGGGAGGTAGGGCCTTCCATTTGAAATAATAAACCCCAACTGTGTTATAGAAACCTGTGGTTACAGAAACACAGGCATTCACACAATTATATTAAAGAACATTAGGTGCTTCTGGAGTCTCCACCCTGAAACTGTTTCCTGTTTTTCAAAACCTCAGCTACTGATGCTAAATGCTAAAAGATTACTTTAATGCAGCTCATCTCATTACAGCCCCTACATCCTGTTCGTAAATCTGTCACTGAAATTAAGCTTTCATACAGCTGTGAAGTCTATTCAAACTAACCACTGCTATGTGCCAAACTAAAATCTGGTGTGAGCTTGAGTTAAGAAACCAGTCTTCTCATTTTCACTGTGGGATACCTCATGTTTCTGAGATCCTACAGGAATAATTAAAAGCCTTAGAAATACACACACAAAAAAGGAAAATTGAACCACTGAACTAAACTCATTTTCTAGTTCTTGAAGAGTTTGTTCATACAGCTATACGGTTAGTTTTAGACTTTAAAAACACTCATTAAAACCATAAAGATACATTTACAGAAACACAGCTTCACAGGATAAAAGCAATTAGTCATGGATCAAATACTGTTAATAAAATGGAAGTGCTTTGTACTTCCAAACTTGTTCTAGTGAAGATGACTATTGATCAAAACACTTTCTTAGAAACTCCCACATCAATAGCTATATGTAGAAACAAAAAAAAATTACATAGTCAAATCTGTATTGACATCACTTGATTAAACAAAATCCATCTCAGGGTCCCTTCCAAGGCATATCTCTGTTCTAGCCCATTTTCTCTATTTGATAAAAAGAGAATGAATCAGGCTTGTAAGAAACCTGGATAGTAGATGCTTAGGAAGTACTGCCCTTCTGACTTATGTCTAAGATCTTAGGAGACTTTCAGATTACCTTAGACTTTTTTTTCTTGTAAAATACGAATTCTCTAGATAAAGATGTAAAACAGCATTTTCCTAGAATCTCTTAATTTGCTTAGTGTACTATTTTTTTCCTGACATCTCAAGCAATAATTTTCAAAGTCCAGGCTGCAACAGCATGGAATCCACTTAGACCTGTACTCCTGCTTTACTGCACTGATCTTATTTTCAGACTTTCATAAAACCTCTACCCCTACTCAAAGAAAGGAAAAAATTGATCCGAAAATACAAAGCCTCACCAGTCCTCACTCTTTGTCTTTACAGTTCATGAGTTAAAGCACATTGATGGGAATTACTGTATTTTTCCTATAAAGGCTTTTTGGCTTCAAGATATCTCCAGGAAATTAAGATTATTTTGAAAATGTCTGCACTCCTAACTCCACTTGATTGTGTAAATTTTCCATACTACTCACATCCTTAAAAATCACTAGAGAATAACTTCCTAGGTAAAATCAGAAAATAGTCAACATTCCTTTCGATACTTTAAATTTTTTTTTCAATCTGTTAAGCTTTGAAGCATGATCATTTCCTACACATACGAATGCCTGTGTAGATTCATATTTTACAAATACAGCAGAAAATGTTCTTGCTCATTCAGCCATGATGGAGTGTAAAACTACATCACCAGTATTTTACAAAATTTTGTGTAAAACAGACTGGTCATTGCAAAGTCCCCAGTAGCTGTCATGGTATAAATGCTACTCTTACAAAATAATTTTTAATACCCTGCATCCAAAAACATATAGTTGTTCACATTACTTATTTTAAAATGTTCCTTAAAATGCTCACAACTCTGCCAATTTTTACTGTTTAAATTTTTTTTTTATCAAAAGCTTCAGTTATTTCAAATGGAGGTATTATCCAAGTATGGTGTATGACCAGACCATATACACACACACCATCATCCCTTCAGAGCAAATAAACCTGTCTCAGCTCTTGCTTGCATGTGCTCAGGATAGTCCTAAATGCACCTACATTGTAGCTCAACAGGACAGATGGTCTGCTGCAGCTGCATTTCCATGGTCTCTGTCAGTATGACATGCTATGAAGGAATTTCTGCAATGAGATGTTTTATTTTAAATTGCTATTAAGGTTGCAAATCCACACACTATAAAATGGGAAAGAAGATAATTAAAATTTGTATGTTTGTATGTTCCCAGATATATTTTTTTTTCCTTAGGAAGCCTTCCATTTCTTTACTAGAAGGGATAAATTGATTGTGGTAATGAGTGAGGGGTTGGACTACAAAGGAGACTCTTTGTACCCAGACTTTGTCGCATTTAGCCACAATTAAAGTTACTGAACACTGCCATTTGCCTAATTACAGTAGTAAGGAATGTTTATTACTTGAAAATTCAGGTGCTTAACTTACCAATCAAAGTTAATAGAGTTGAGGTGCTCCAGAGAAATGGGTAGAAAACACCAATAAATTAATCAGTGGCAGTTGTCTTTCATATTTTGGTGATCTACATCAAGTATGTTGGCCTAGGTACAATATAAGCACATGTGTCCAGATCAGTACATCTATCAGCCTTTGAATAAGCTGCAAGGGAGGGGAAAGTTTTTAAATCCTAATAGGAATTGTCGTAATATCCTCATGATTATGAGGAAATGCTTTGAGATTACAGACTAAAAAGAGAAGATATAATAACAGAGCAATAGAAAAAAACAGCTTTAGGCCATATCCAGCTTCTAAACAGTTTTTAGATGAGAAGTAACACCCATTTTGTCCCATTTCCTACATCCACAACCACTTCTACAAGGGAAGAACACCAAGCAAGACCCAGATCCTCACAGCAATTTTCCTTGGCTTGTTTTGCTATATTAAGTGAACCTGAATTCCAGACAACTCAAGGGAAATGACACCCCCGAGCAGAAACTGCGATTTTAGTCCCTGGAACAGCACACCTGTGGAGTCCTTCAGTTACAGGAGGAAAGAACTTCATTTATAGAAATGGGCCTGATAAAGAACTGTTCTGTGACAGGCCATCTTATAAAACACAAGAAATCTGAGATCAGTGAAGCTTGGATGAGGAGTGACTCACAGATAACAACCCAGCACTTGTGGAGAACCCAAGTGCCTGAACCCAGCAGCCAGCAGTGCCTGCTGTGAGCCCCTCCACAGCACAGGCTCCTCTGGGTTCCCACAAGAAGGTCTTACAGTTAACCATTATAAATCTACCCAGACAGTTTATCAAGCAAAGAACAACAATTAGACTGTGGAGAGAAAAACCTCATGCAGAATTTAGACTCAACAGTGATTCCTAACTGTGGGGATTTTGTGTGACATAACAGTTGGAGTACAGAATTACAACAGAAAAAAGTACCAAAATTGAGCCTGTTTAATATCAGACAACTTTATATTTGTTACCATAAAAAGATTACAATAAACATACAAAAGCATATGGTCTGGAGGTTTTAAAATCTTCAGAATATTCAACGGTTACATTTAATCTTGGAGGTATTTTCCAACATTAAAGATTCTGTCATTACTATTATCTCCATTTCCAAACTCAGATGGGCCTATGCTATGAGACAAAACTTTGCTCATGTTAGAATCTTCTGCTGCAACTAGTTGTGGTACCAGTCATTGCCAGCTAGATGTCCCATGCACAATAGGGTACGTTGTAGAATGGCAAAATTAAGAGTCTGGCTTATAACATGTTCACAACATACACAACTTTATGCACAATAATTTCCTTTTGTTCTTTTCCTTTTGGACAGTCTGTAGTTGTGCAAATGCCTTCCAAGTATGGCAATGGTCTCCACTGATGCAGTGGAGAACAGGAAGTCAAAGTATACATATCTAATGAGCACAAACATGTAAAAACTCTGTCTCTTATGAGAAGATAGCTACAAAGAGAAATGCACCTTTGGGAAGCTCTCTCTCTGCCAAGAAGTTTTGCAGTACTGCAGTGGCAAATGCCCCAAGTTGTTTTGGTGGGGTCAAAATTGGGGAAGCCCCACTGTGCCAAGCACTGGAAAAATTTACATGCTACTGCTTGAAAAGTATCTGCACAGTGCTCACACAAGCATTTAGATCTCCAGATAGACAAAATTGTTCTCAGACTCAAAGGAACTTAAAATATTTCCTCCTTCACTATCACATGTCTATACTTTCTTCTTGATTATTGTAGGCCCAGCATCCTCTGGTTCCTTGCAACTCTTGGGCACTTTTGTCCATACAAACAACAATAACCTAGAACGATGAAGGCAATCTGCTGAATAAGGTAACATGTTCTAGCATTCTGTTTTTACAAGGCTGTACAATACCAAACACTGGCTATTCTCTGTGGTAGAACAGTTCCAAGTACTAGCATTTAAAGTCACAGCAGGTATATAAAACTTCTGAACCTTTCTTGCAGTAGCATCTCTTAAGTACCTGCACTCTCCTCTTTCTGTTTGTTTTCAGTTATCAGTAAATTAAAAGTTATTTTGAAACTCTTCTTTCTGGTAATTAGTTTTTCATCTTATTTTCAGTAGTTCAGTTTGACTGTCTTTCTTCTTAATTATGAAAGCACCTGCACCTTTATACACTGGTTTCAGTATACCCAGTTCTCCTTTGTATATTTATTTTCTCTTCCCAGGTAATCAGAGGGTGACTTCAAAACTGCTTCCACTTTTTTAAAAGACTCTCTTCTACTCTGACAGGTCTCACATTTCCTATCACCATAATTGCTCTTGGGACTTTTTCCAGTCATCTCAAAATCACATGCTAAATGTTCTCATTTCCTTTCCAACATGCCTTTCTAAAAGTCATTTTCTTGCACTTTGAATTACAGTCAGTCTCTCATTCAGTATGACAAGTACCTCTCTTACTCCTTTGTAAATATTTCCTCACTGGCACCTGGAAAGAGTTAGCAAGATCACTCAGATGACTACTTTTTCACAAGCCATTAATGGCTCAAGACACTACTGAATGGAGCCTGCAGTTGCCCTGATAGTTAAAACTAGCAGAACTATAAGATATTTTATAGCAGGTGTATTTGTAGACATTTAACCTCTTTGCATGTCCAATACTAGCTAAATTCTCAAAGTCCTTGCTTCCAAATACTTCCCAAATCTGGTCCTATGTTATTTCTCGGTGTTGTGTGCTCACACTATTTTCTTTTCTCACCTAGTTCCTGCTCTGTCCTTCAGCTACTTCATTTGTACAAAATCAGTACAATTAATTAAGATTTCCTGCTATTCTTTCCTTCAGTTATCTTGCTAGAAATGCCCCCACTACTTGGAAACATGGAAAAGTTTCTGAGATATCGAAACTGAAACTTCTCCAAGAGAACAAAGAAAAAAGAAAAAGAAAAAAATTGATAAAATGTGGTATTTGTGAAATGAAACAAAAGAAGATAGGATTAAAAAAATGCTCATGATACTAAGTTCAGTGTAGGCTCTTGGCATATTGCACAATCTCAAAACTGAAAAAAATAACTAGATGTTACTTCACAGGAAAGTATTTCTGATTATTAGTTGTGTAAAATACTGAAATATATACATAACATAAGTAGAGTGTACTAGTTCCAGTTAACTATGCGATACAAGCCTCATATATGCTTAAATGTTTTGCTAGAAGAATCCTTATTATCATTAAATAAGAATTGTAAATGGAGGTATAAAAATGCAAGAAACCACCCCTTTAGCTGGCAGAGCATTCAGCAATGAACTCAGAGGCTCACAAGCTTTGTGTAAAAAATGTCTAACAAATATTTTCTACAGCAATCACATCTTAATAGCTCTGAACATGTTTTGTACCTATGTAATAAAGTAAATACTGTTTAATGAGGGTTTTAAAACTGTGGAAATACCCTTGTAAAAGAGAGGAAATGGAAATCCCCCTCTCATCCATTATTACTTCAAAATATTTTATATAATATTAACATCATAGTCATGGATGGAGTTGAATGTTTAGGAATATGGAAAAATCTTCTTGCATTCTGGATATTTTGTGAAGATCTGTAGAGGCCTGTATGGTTCCAAAATCTCCTGCTTAAAACTATTCTTTCTCAGTAAAAACTTACTCTCTGTTAGATATTGGTCCCTTCATTAACTTACATTGGAATAGCTCTTGTATTTCGCAAGACAAGACTAGAACTGAAAGGAAAAGAAAAGGAATGTACGGGTCAAATTAACCCCTGCTTCAAGCAAATGCTGCAGACAGACCAGGCACAGGGAGGCTCAGCTCCTTACTCTGGCTTGTTGCACTGGTTTTGAACGTTCTCAGCTTTTTCTTTAGTACTCACCTGTGCTGGAGTAAGTTGCATTTAGACATTCCTGCTCATAATAGAAATACTGCAGCTTAGAACTGCAGTACTGGTCAAAGTTTACACTCAGAGAGAAAACAGAGAGAGAAGAAAAGCAAAACAAGAGTGAGAGGCAAGCAGGAATCTCTATCGCTCCCCCACACCATGGGCCCTGGAAGGAAGGCTTCAGCTCCTCAGAAGGCAGCTCATGGGTTTGGAACACTGGGGAAGCTGCATTTAGTCCTTGGGCAGGCAGACAGGGGTCACTTGCATATAAACTATGACAGCAAAATTACCAGTGGCAACAGAAGCTGAAAAGGAGGATGTGCCTTTCCACAAGCAAATGCAGTAGCAGGCCTGGGTTTTAATCCTAAACTGAAGCAAGCAGAAAAATGCTCATTTGGCCTCAGCTCCTACTCTGTCCTCCAGCCTGCCTTCTTCAGCAGGCAGCCTGGAAGACACACTGTACCTGAATTAGGGCAACTAACCTAGGGTGTCCCTGAAAACACTGAGCCAGCGTTGGGAATTTGTTACGTAATTTGCAATGGAATATGGCAGCAAACATTCACAGATGATTGAAATAAACAAACATAATTAATTTGGCACCTTCTAAGGTTAAACAAATTCATTTATCAGAAACTAATAAGAGGAGTCATTTTCAAGTGACTATTGCAGTATAAATGTATTTATAATAATCATCTGAAATTCTGATTTGCTCTTCAAATCAGTATGTTGCAAAATGCCATGTCAATGAACCTATTCAACACCCCATTAGAATGTTGTGTATTTCTAAAGCACTCCTGGTATTTCCAAGAAACAATCTTCATTGTAATAACTAACTGTTGATTTATTCAGATAAATTAACAACTTTAAAAAGTTTTAATGTTTTTCTGTACTGTCTGTGTCTTCTGCTAGAAGACTCACAAGGCTCTAGGCGTATTTCATAGACTCTGCTTGGACTTTCTGTGAACAGTCACCAGTCAAAATTTAACTATCCTGATACTTTTAGTATTTTATAAATATATAGCCCTTATAATGCACTGTTTTGATGAACAATCTAGTGAATAAGTTCATCCAAGGTTGGTGAAGTAAAATAACCAGTTTCAGTGTGTGATAAGCAGCTTAAAAATACATTATTTTTTAGAACTTATTTTTAAACATATTCACAGATTTAAAGTACATTAAATTTATTAACTCATGCTTTCTTCAGTTCACCTATGACACTAAATCCAAAACACAGTCATGTTAGATTTCTTGCTGAGTGTGCCTATTTTATGGCTGTTGCTGCAATCCAAAATTAGTACTTTATTTAGTATCAGCACTTTCTTGAAAACAAATACAAAGTTGACAGTTATTTTTAAGAATGTGCTGCATCATACATTTAGAAAACACAAATAATGCCAGCAAACATGAAGGAGATGTACCTTATAGAGTGTCACAGGAAACAGAAATCTCACAGAACAAAAAGATCTTCCTATCACCAATAACTAGAATTTGGACCTGCTATTGTTTATTTAAAACATAGGGAAAACTCTGCTTCCTGTCACTATACATGCATTTTGCTCCATATACAACATGACCCTTGACTTATAATAGACATTAGAGAGCTTTTTGGCTTCCATTCAGTTTAGCCACTATAGACTAAACCTGCAGAAGGTTCAGCCAACATCCAAGCTACTCTAAAAGGATTTCACACATCATCAGAAAAAACAAAATATGAGTTTCCTTGAATTCTAGGGAGACAGCACTTGAATGGCAAAAAGAAAAAAAAAGAAAAGCATAGAAATATTGTCAGGTCAGACAGTCCTCCTCCTTGTTGCTGAAGCAGCACAAAGCAACACTCCCAGCTGTACAAATACTGTATCAGCCCTAAAGTATTTCTTAGGGTTTTGAAGGCTGAAACCTGCAGTCAGTTCTCTGAAGTCCAGAACCAAGTGGCAATCTGCATGGTACAGTCCCCACTAAGGGAAAAATGTGTGACTCCCAAAGAAATAAAATAATAAAAGAAATTTAAAAATTAAGGCTGGTTTTTAATAAGGCAGCAGGAATCCATGGTTAACTAAGGACAAGGCTCATGATCTGCCATGTCTTAATATAAGTTAGAAAAAAGGTAGTACTTACTGGATGATGCTCACCTTCCTGGGTAATCAATGGCATCTCTGTATTCCATGCAAATGAGCAGATCAGCACTAGGTGTTCTTTCTAAAAGGTGTTAACAGGAGCTATAGTTTTTCACATGTTGCTGATAGAAGAGAAAGATTTAGTAATTGGTTATAATTTCTTCTGAATCTTATTCCTAAATGCCTCCACTTCACCGTTTTTGTGATGGAGGCCTATCATGGTTTCCATCTCTTGGAAAGCATCATTTTTCCCATTTAAACTTGAAGAATGTCCTTCTAGAATACTGATACTAAGCACAGGAGTTAAGAAGGACTCTTGAATCACCATATACACAATAAAGCAGGAGATGGAAAATTCAGTGTATCTTGAAATGGGAGGAAGATGTAAAAAAAAAAATTGCTGTAAAATTAATTTCTTTTATTAAATTATTTTTAAACAGACTGCCATGTTAAAAGTAACTGATTTTTTTTGCTCTTTGCTAACCTAAAGGATATGTTTTCTGCTACTACTGGTTGTTTTAATAGCCTTCTACTAGGTTCTTCAAATTTGCAATCCCACTGCCCAAATTAGTATGCACCTACCTCTCTGCACAATTTTTACAAACTTTTGAACTTCCTCCACTGTGCCTCCTGTCCACAGATGATTCCTTCTCTTCTAGCCTCTCCTGAAGCTTTGATAAACTTCCTGTTTTCTTGACAGTGTTGACTATGTCCATTATCTCATTTTCACTTCCAAAGAGGTGTCTTGCTCTCTCTCCCATTCCTTCCAATCCCATTTTCTCCTCTTTGCTCCAACTCCTCTATTTGTTTTCCTGCTTGTTCCTTAACAATGTCCTTGTAGGATTGCAGTTCTACAAATTTGCTTCAGTGACCTTCATATGCTGTCTTGCAAAGGTGTAAGCATTAAAATTCTGTAATTCCATTAAGTGTTTGAAGTCATTTTGCTCATCCTTTTTTGCAGGATTTGCAGAAGTTCTGCAAGTGTCTTCCTTGCAACTACTGACCTTGAAGATTTCCTAGCATTTTCAAAGTAGTTACATGCTCATCCATAGCTCTTACTGTCACATTAATGACATACTGAACTCTGAAAGAACAGTATGGTATTTTTTGGTTATCTTCTGCCATAAAATCCTACTAAATCCGTTATTTTTTGCATCTCTTTTGTGACAGATGCACATTTGTGTAACTTGTACAGCAATACCTCACCTCCAAAACAACAACTATTGAACTCCCCCCCCAAAAAAAGGACTCTTCCTTTAGCAAAAGACCTTGGTTCAAACATGGCATGCTGCAGTGCAAACCCCTTCACTGCATAAGCAAATGATACAAACGAAAAGCCAAGAGGCTGGCTTTATTACAGATGCAAAGTTGCTTGTCTGACTGGGGTCTATTTACTTTCAAATATTGAGACTTTAGAGTAAGTACAAAATAAGACCTCTCCAGAATTCCAATGCTCATGGCTGTTTTTGTTTATTTGTTTTGTGTTTTAACAACTTCTACATTCTCTTAAGGAATTCTTAAGCTTAAACTGCCTACCTTTGCAGACTTTCAAAGATTCCAGATGTTTTTATTTGTTTTGTGTTTTAATAACTTTGACATTTTTCTAAGTAGTTCTTAAGCTTAAACTGTCTACTTGTGCTCTTAAATAGTAATTACTGGTTAGGTAAAGGCTTTGGTTTGCCTTATAATTTTGATAAAAACTATATTTATATATTCTAGTCTGACTTTCATTTCTGATAAAAATACAAATGGATGAATTACATATATTTGTTAACTAAAAAACAGTAAAAAGTAGAGGTTAGGGAAATTGACATGTCATAGTGAAAATATATGTATATGCAGACAACTTAGTGAATGTCTTACAATAACTACACTAGACATTTGCTTGAACAAAATGTATACTTTGGCAGTGTAGGTCCCTTTAGCTCTATCCTTAAAGTCATTAAAGGAAGATTTAATGAGGGCTTCAGGGTGGATTATTTTTCCTCCTTAGTTTGCGGGACCAAATCAGATGAGTGTGTTGGTTTCCTGTAATTGCACACATGTGGTACATAGCTTATCTACTTCCATAAATAATAACATATATAAACAGAAATAGCTGAGCATATGTTTAAAAATCACAAATATGTTTAAGTTATGCTGAAGCAATGATGCATAAACTATTTCTCACAGCTTTTTCTATGTAGGCAATCTTAAAGCCATTTTACATCTGCATTCTTTTTCATGTCTCCATGCTTAAGTTTAAGTCTGTTTGTATTATAAAATCCAAAAGGTAACTAATTGTATCAGCCTCTTCTCTCCCTAATTCCACTCCAAAAATTATGATCCTGTTTTTGCTGATGTTTATTGAATTCTAGAGGCTTTTGAGAGCAGATAACTTGCACAACTTCACCCTGTTCACTGGCAGCACATGATCCCTTTGGACCATAGTGCCATCTAGCTTCTCTTCTCCTGACCTCAGTAATTCCATGTGTGGAACACAGTTGAGTGATGTAGCAAAAGAAGGGCCAGGGAACAACCACTAATAGAGTTGTCAAGTTATTTGACTACTTATCTACACATACAGCTGAATTAGGGGAGCCTTACAATAAACCCCTCTTTGATAATACAAATGTGAGACAAAAGCATGTATTTTCCTTTAGAATAGGTCTTTTTGCTCCCCTTCAAAATGGGAAAATCAAGATCCTTACTGATGGTCTAGGCAAGCTACCAATGCCTTTGGAAAAGCTCTGGCACCATACCAGTACTAATACACACTTCACAGGACAGCAAGGACAGCATGGCTAAATCCTCTCACATTGCTGAAGGCATTTGTCTCTTACAGAAGAATCTCTGCTTTCAGATGAATAAAATTTGAAGAGACTTGGAAAATTCCTTGAGGTGCCTAGAAAGGAAAAATGCTAGAGAAAGTAGCTTTCCCTTCACCTGATGTGGTGGGAGGGTAATGGACTTCCTTGTATACACATGGAATCTGAGATCCACTCAAAGATGCCTGGTTTTCATTTGCCTTTGCAATATATGCAGGACCTAACTATATGTAAGCATACCACAAATCCAGTCCCTTTAATGAGGGTATGACTTCAGAACAAGAGCTGCAGTAGTAGAACAGATAAAGTCTCTTCCAGGTCTGGGTCTGACTCACGTCCTTGGCAGCTTCTGGTGAGCCAGGACTCACAAGATTCCATCTAGTTTGCTTAGGCTTTCTTTCTAATTCACTGCTGTGCTCGTCACTACCAGGAGGGATAGGTATTTCCTGCTCTGTCCCATGAGCATGGTTTGCTCCTCCACTGGCACCATACATGAACTTCTTACTACTGGAGTGCCAAGTAGTTAACGCTGTTAACGCCTAATAGGAAAACAGCTGAATCTTCAAACATTTACTTCAGAATGAATATCAAGATAAAGATTTTTCACTAAATCCTACTAATCAACCAAATGATCAGGGTATATTAAGTCCTTAATACCTAAATAATACCTAATAAATTCTTAAATGATCAGGGTATATTAAGTCCTTAATACCTAAATAATTAACAAATTAATTGAGATTCCACTGGTCTTATTCCTTGAGTCTGTGAAGAGATGAGGATAAATGTGAACGATAAAGATAAGAAGATGAGGATAAATTACTGAACGTGTAAAGGTGGCATAAATGTGCAGCTTTTAGAGAGATGCAGTAGTTGTGGCCTTTGCAATGGGCTTGTATGAGGGAGAACAACTCAGATCACTGGCTGGCCCCTGTAAGAGAGCAGCTGCAGCTGAGCAGCCTTCTTGTTCCTAAAGAGCCGACAGACACAGCTGTCTGCACTGTGACAGCATCCACCAGCACCAGACACCCTTGGTTAACAGCTACAGACAACCTTGGCATCACTGAGTTTTTTCATGGACACTCTTGGCAAGAGCTTGTCCATAGATTATCTGAATAAAAGTATTTATTTAACAGGTACCTGTGCCAGCCTAAGAATGGTTGGCACATAAACAACTTTGTACAATCCTGCTTGAAACCAAATACTGATGTCAAAGTTACCAAATACACATGAAGCAATTCACCAACTTTGTTCCCAAAATCAATTAATAGAAAACAGTATTTCAATATAGTACTGTGTAAATGATGAGAATAAGAAACAAAAGAACACTTCAGTATTTCTATTGGTATCTCATTTACAGATATAAACTTGTATGGGCCATTCTACCCTGGTTAAGTTGATCACATTACTTTCAAATCATAGATAAGAATAACATATAATCAGCTATTTTATTCATTAGGTTAACATAATATTTATAGTGTTAGATGTTACTAGATGAGATAATGGTTAGAATGCTCTTAGTTTTATGTGTAGTGGGTTTTTATTCTGAATTATTTGCTCCAGAAGTTGAATTCACACAGATTCCTCAATATGCTTTTCCTAGAACATTTTTACATTTGGGAAGAGACTGTTTTATACATTTGTACACTTATGAGACAATATTTTTTCTTTATAATTAAACGAAAATTATCTCTGGAATCTAAAAGAAAATAGGGCAACTGTATTAATAAAATCTGAAGAAGCTACCAGATAATGACTTAAATTTTTTTCTCAGAGTTCTGCCATACATTCTACAGAAATCAGACCTATTTTATCCTCTGGAAAGCCACACTCTCTCTGCCACCCACAACCTGCAGTCTTGTAAACATGTGTCTCCCAGGAGTCCTGATCTCCAGATCAGCTTCTGGGTTTTGAGGGTCACCAGCTTCTGCCATGACAGAGACCTTGGAAGGAGCAGCCAAAACACCCAATGCACCACGTGCTCTACTGCAAAAGGGTATGGGCTCATCTACCACTCTGACATACGCTGCCAAACAAGTTTTCACATGATTTCTCTGAGCAATAACTTCATTTTTGAAATATTCTTAAATTCCCAAACTCAGGCAAAGGGATGCTTGTCAAGGGATATGAAGTTCTGACGAGTTTTTTCTATCTCAAATTAAATAAAGCCATAGTTCAAAAGGCTACATACTATATAATTACATACATATGTATATACATGTAAGTACATAATTCTTCTTGAATGTTAATAACTTAGTAACAAATATCTTCCCCTCAACGATCTCAAAATGTATTTGTGTTTGGGCTGATACCAAGCATGGGACACTATCATTTCAAGGATTTTTTTAGCATAGTATGACTACATTGCAGAAGGGACTATAATTATAATCTTGACATTACCATAACGACCGTGGTTGCTATCAGGTGACAGGTATTATATAGATAATCAGTAGACAGCAATATTTAATGATGCATGAGATAAAAGAAAATTAATTCATGCCTTTAATTCAGCTCAGAGCCATCATTTGTTAAATTTGCATGTGACTTTTCTAATCCTGTTCATATGTACATAACAGTTACAATAAACAACAAAGAGCCAAGTAAGATATTTGCTGTGAAATCAGAGAGCTTATATTTACTCTTTATATACAATGAATAATTTTTGTGTTCCTATTTATCTCTATTTTTAATACAATAAAGTTCTACTGCCTTGATTTAATTAGCATATGAAAAAAAAGCTAGTAGCCACAGTGAAAGGCATAAAAAATGTCTTTGCTTGAAATCAAATAGAAGCAGTAGTGAGACTGGCTTTTTTTCTTCCCATGTTGCAACCTACCAACTCTTTAATTTAATCTGTCTGAGAGAAATAATGCCATAAACTGAGAAAAACTAATCCAGAGCAAGGGGAGATGCTCAGTTGAATGAAAGAGGGACAATTATGTTCACTGAAGGAGCTAATGTGGCTGAACATTTCAAATCCTGCAAGATTTTATCACTACCTTTATAAAAAAGGATTAATTGAAAGAGATATTTTTATGGAAAAGGACACTCCTGCAATGAAGCTATTCCAGTATGTGTAGATGGCCATGGGTGAAATGCAACAGAACACAAAGGAGTAATACTCAAACATAGATATGAAGAAGTACTACTCACATATCTTCACAATATTCCTGGTTACTAACTCTGTTCAAACTTTGGTGCTCCTGTCTCCACAGCGACAACACTGCTACAGCCATTTCACTGAACCTTAGAATGGAAGATGCAAAGTTTATAGAGAATCATAGAAACAGTGTTTAATGAAATGACATCAAAGTCAGGGTCAGAGGTTCTAGGCTGAGAAACTGGTTATTTCAGCACTATGGTACACAGAGGCAAGGCAGACAAAGGGGTCAGAAGAAAACAGAAGATATGGAACAAGCATGAAGCAAAGTTTGCAAAATGTTTTACAAAACTGACTATTTTTCAATTAATCATTTTTGTCTCTCAAGCTCTCCCTTTCACAGTTTTCTTCTGTTGCTAATGCTCCCTTTGTTGCTTTGCAACTGACATCACACCTCCATCACATCATCAACTTCAGAACAGATCAGGGGGGATGCAGCTCTCACCTGAAGCATAGCTTGTGCTTTTAATTCTGCCCGAGACTCTCACACAGCAGGTGAAGACAGCCTGAACACAAGGCATCTTAGGTCTTAAGGGAAGCTTTTCAGTAACAGCTGCTCTGTTCCTGTTCTGTGTGCCTAGGTTGTTGAACCACCAGAGCTGATTCCGTCCAATAAGGATGAGACTTATTCTTCCTTCCTTTGCGTTTCTTTAGTAATTAATACTAATTATGGCTTTCATCAGCTGTCAATTCTACAGCAGCAGGAAAACTTTGGAAGCAGGGGTGGATCTCAGAGAAGTACAGAAAAAAAAGACATTTAAAGAATGATGAAAAATTTTGGCAGAGGCACATTTTTATTATTCCTTATTTCAACCCGTTGTCTTACAAGAGGGTAAGTTCAGCCTGGTGAAGTCTGTGGTGCTACACAGCTCCCTTGATTGGATTGAGCTCCCCTTCCAACTGGCAGTTTGCTTTTCTTCTGAACAACTCTCAAAAGCTTGGCTTTAAACTTGCAACAAGTTTGATGTTTGGGGTTGCAGGTTAGACAACCTAGTTTTCCCTAAACACCAAACAGTTAACCTTCCTGGAGTGGTTATTATGCCTCTTCAGAAACCCAAAGCTACAGGCAAGAAGGCTGTTGGGGTCTCCCCCACTGCAACAGAAGGCAGCCACAAGTGGTTTTTTCTCGGGATTGTTTCCAGCTCTTTATTTTCATTAATATCCACCCAGACTTTTTGTAGGGCAGGCTCCACAGGGACCCTTATCATATTGAACTCCTTGACAATAAACAGACAAGGTGGCCCACACTCTTAAAGCAGAGCTATTTTCCTGTAAAGTCACGTTTTCCACACCAGAAGAGATTGTTAGATCACCATGTATGGTAACAGATTGAATACCTGCATAAAGGTGCTTATTCTGTAATGATGTCACTTTTGCTAAGTTACTAATATTGAACTCTTCAACCACAAAGGTTTTTTTCTCCAGCCTTCATACTATTTTTGGATTTTTTTTCATATTACCTTTTTTTTTACACAGCCTTACTCAAATGCAAGTATCTGTAAATATAGACACAGAATTTCTCCACTGCCCTACACAGGAAAAGCCCAACTTCAATACTTACTCATTCTTTAAATAGAAATTTATGTATGTGGGATTTGTCCATCACTCCTTTAGTCTTAGTTTACAATTGTTTCCCAAAACTTACACTGCTCAAGCAGTTGTGTCCTGATCAGCAGAATCAAGAACTTTTCCCTTAGCGAAAAAAAATTACAGAAGATACCGAAGAAAGGGAAAGAGAAGGAAAGAAAATAGACTATTACCCTGGTAAAATGATGACAGTGCATGGGAAGGATTGACATAAAAGAGCAAAAAAAAAGTAGCTTTCTTAGAAGTTAAACAGTCACGAGAAAAGCTATTTTCGCTGCCATTTGAGAAAGGGACTTCTGAATTTAAAGAATATTGCAATAATCTAGTTATGTGATTTAAGATGAAATAGAAAGCTAAAGTATATGTTGTCACTTTTTTCTTTAATGAAATGCTACACTTAAATGTCTTCATTTGAAAATAATCTGTATGTGGGTTTTTTTAAAAATAGCATCAACTTGGTAGTTAGAAAAAAAAGGTTCACAGTGTGCTTATGGCTGACTGAATCTGGAGGTTAGCTAAGATATTATCTCTGCTTGTCAGTCCAGTACTGCTGTTGAATGCAGTCTCCACAAGAATGCTGACACAACTCACACCTTTAGTCTTTTTTGATTTCAGAGTTTAAAGAAAATTTGCTGGTGTATGGAATGCTTTGTTAAAGGAAGAAATTGAGAATACAATTGCATGTTTTTATTTATTAAGAAAAGCATAGAATTCTATTTCCTCACATATAAAGAATCAAAGAATTTGAGATGGGTAATTTTATCATAATCCCAGGCCTCTTCTGGCTTCCAGATTTTTCTCTGTGTTCTTTCTCAGGATCAAACTGTTAGTGCCCCTGTCCTGCCATCTTCATCTGCCCTTGTCATGATTTCCCAGCTTCACTTTGCTGCCTGTACTTTTTTACAGACCTTTTTTGAGGGCAATGATTGCCCAGTTTTGGTGGAGACTCCTACTGTTGTAGCTACCTAATTCCGCAAAGCCGCTCTACGGCTTTTTATAACTATTGTAAATTAAGGGTAACTTCAAAAGGTTGAATCCAAACTATAACTTCAGTAACACCCTCTACAAGCAATTTTCACAAATAACTCAGGCCTTACGGTGTTATTTTGAGGCATCACAATTTTACTTTCAAAAAGCAGATTCCCATGTATTTCTGCATGGGCAATCCACAAACTGAGTGACAGATTTATTTGGGCCATAATACACCAAATGGCACTTTCCAAGCACATCAGTGCAACTGGCCACAATTCATCCAGCCTATTACTATCTCCTACATGCTCCTGTTTCCAGAAGCCCTGAGAAAATAGCAAGGGAATAGGCAACTATTGCACATGAGCAATGTGGCTGATCTGCACTACTGTATCACCACTACAACATAAATTCAAGGTTTTAATGAGCTCACACCTCCCATCTAATGCACATGAAGCCAGCTGATACATGTCAATGCAAGCCAGCCTAGGAAGGGCAGCTTTAGGCCATGCTCAGACAACTTGCTTGGCACAACACCAGAGAAAAGGAGCAACTCAGTTCAACAAAACCTCATTTGAATTGCTGACAGGATTTTCCATCATCTTCACTTACACCTCTTGAAATACTGTTTGGTTGAGACATTTTAAAGGACAATTGGCAACATATTCCTTGTGTCTGTAAATTAGTTGTTTGAGCATGACAGAAATTCACATCGAAAAAAGTCACCATTAAACTAGCAGAGGACATGTATAAATCATCTGTAAAAGTAAAGCATAGAATGACAAAAACTGAGAATGAGATCCATTTTCTTAACCAAGAAGCAGTACCACAGAGCCAGGAGAACTTAAGCCAAGCCAAGCTTCCATTGCAATTTACCATGGAGTATTTACAATGTGGAAATACAAAGATTATGGCTGTAGAACAAGGCATACAGGACTTTTCAGAGCAGTAATTTCTCAGAGAAACTGATCTTGAGACAAATACTCTTTCTTAATTACTTTAAATTATTTTTTTTCTGTGTAATGCTATTTAGATCACCTGAGTATATTAAAACAGTCAAAGATTTACAGTCAGATGTAATTACATCAAATTTTCCAAGGGATTTCCAGTTGTTTTCTGGAATTGATGCATAGCATAAGGATAGCTGTCTGGAGTTTTGTACATCATAGCATTTTTATACATGTTTGCATTTAAAATGTAGTCTATATAAAATACAGGCATTTCAGATTTAACTTGCATGCTATTTTACAAGGGAAGAAGCCCAGAAGTTCCAGTTATCTGATGGTTTGGACATTGAATTCTGAAACATGTTATTGCTTTAATTCCAGACTAACGTGTTCCATAGCCAAAAACAGGGGAAAGGAGTTGTCTAATTTTTTATTTTAGAGTTTGGGGTTTTTTTTTGCTTATGGGCCCAGTATTGAGCTTTACCAAGTGTCTTGAGTTCTTCTAGCCACGGTGGGAGGTGGCAATATACATTCTTCCGTGGGTTCCAGCCTAAGGATTATTTTATAGTTGAACAGGGTCTTACCCTTACCACAAGGGTGGCCCTTGGTTGAGCTTTATTTTGGAAGTGAACCAGAATATTCTCCAATATTGGGATAGGTGAGGTTGAAACAGTTTTTCTTCTCCATTTGCTACACAAAGAAGCTAAAGCACAGCCACTGCGATTAGGATGAGATATTACAAGGATATAGTGGCTCCTTCACTCTCCAAGATATGTGCACAGTGTTAATAAAATAAATCTTGCATATCTTCTATGCTCAATATTTCCTTACTGGCCCTCCCTATCATTCTGATGCCGTCACTCAGAACACTGTCTCCAAGATGAAGGAACAAGTTTTCTGTAAACCTCAGGCTCTACGAAACTTCTCTTACTTTTCCACAGGTCCATGCTAGTGGCTAAAGCCGTTTTCAAGATGTTCATACATTTTCAGGATGTCAATTAAAAATCCTTTTGAGGCCTTCGTTCCTTGTGTTTTTCAAATCCTGACCTTAATAAGTATCTCCTCCATGATGATGGAGATTTTTTTTATGGAGGGAAACAAAGTATTGTTATGGGGCTTTTAGACACATCATTGTATCACAGATACCTAACAGGTCCTGGTCATGGCAAAAAATTAAATTATTCCCTTTCTCTTAAAGCATTTTCTGTGGAAACTCAAACCCCATCAAGTAAAGTGAGCAAAGTGTGTAGGGCATCATAAAATATGGCCAAAGGGCCTTTTATGTTATTACCCATCATAAAAGTCTTTTCCTTGTTCTTATCCCATCATTAAAATATCTTCCTGAGAGCTGCTAAGTTTGTGTCACCCAGTGCAACAAACTCTTGTTGTGACAAAGTTTCCTATGTTCCCATGAGTCCATTCTTCTCGAGACAGCACAATTTAGGTGATACTGCTTGCGGATGCCCATGGATTCAGAAAACAAGTACCTTCTTCCAGTCGTTTGTGTCAAAAGGCAAACACAGCACTAAGTATCATCACCATGAGAACAAGAGCAACCGTGTTGGCAAAGAGGAGGGAGGAAGTCAAGCAAAAGAGAAGGAAATACAAGGATTTAAAGACCATTCCTGAGAGGAATGGGCCTTCAGCACTCACCACCGCAGTTTTGGTGCGAGGAGCTGTCTCCTTTCCAAATGCCATACAGAATCTGTTATTTTGTATCTGGCAGAGGCTGTGAAATCATACTTCTGCAATAATATATTTAAGAGAAGCACAACAAACTGGTAACTGAACAGGTGACAAGGTTAGATGGACAATACCAGTCTTCACATTGCATTGTATTTTATCAAGTGTCCATGGGCAGAGGCCTTTGTTAAAACAGGCCTTAAAGAGCTTTCAAAACAAAATATCCAAACCAGATCACCACAAAGTTGCATATGTTTTTGTTTTTAACAATTTCCACAGACAGCATCATCCTGAAGTTTGCCAGAGAAAGCTGAAGGAGGGTCTTGTATGGAGCACAGAGATCGGGTATGCTGGGGGAAAGGAAGCAGCTCCCGGTGTCTGTGTGTGAGTGTGTGTGTAATGAGACACCTGCCAGTTCTTCACAAACGAACCTTGTGTTCAGGGAGCTCACTTCAAAGAACTACTTCAAATACTGAAAGAATTACATCGATTTTATAAAAACAAACTTGCAGTACGCCTCAGAAAGAGCTGTCTATGTGCCTGTCTCATACTGAACTCTTTAGAACATAACAACAGTTACGTGCGCTGCCATATTTACCGGTTATCCCAGATTCCTAAATCCACCGCTTTGGCTGGAGTCCTGGCCGGCTCCCGGGGGTGGACAGCAGCCGTGCCGGGAGCGGGGCTGAGGGCGCGGGCGGGAGATCCCACCCGTCCGTCCCGGTGCCTTGGGAAAGCACCCGGCGCTGCCCAGCTGTGCGGTGGAAGAGGGAGCGGGCAAGAAGTGCATGGGGTCAGAAAGGAGCAACAGGACAATGTGTAGAGGAAGAAGCGCTACCGGGGCGGGGGCCGAGGCTGCTCGGCTGCCCGGCGGGCGGTGACCGCCGGCGGAGATGGCGAAGCGGCCTCAGGGGCCGCGCCCGTTCCCGCGCGCGCGGCCGCCGCGGTCCTTGGCGCTGCCCCGGCCCCTCAGAGCGGCGCGGCCGCGGCGCTGGCGCTGCTCCCCGTGCCCCGGCGCCGCGGCAGCTGCGGGCAGGGCGGGGCGGCGGCGGGGCCCGCGGCGGCGGCGGCGGGGCGTGGGGCGGCGGCCGGGCCCTCGCCGCGGGGCAGGACGGAGCGGGCCGCGCGGCGGAACTCCTCGCTGCGCCACGTGTAGAGCAGCGGGTTGAGGGCCGAGAGCGAGCAGAGCAGCAGCCAGCTGGCGGCCTGCAGCGCTGGCGGCGCCGGGCGCAGGAAGAAGCCCAGGAGGCTCACCCAGACCAGGGGCTGGGTGCCCAGCAGGAACACGCAGCAGAGCAGCAGGACGGAGACGCTGCTGAGGCGGCGCTGGGCGCGGCGAGGCGGCGGCGGCGCGGCGGGGAAGGGCAGCTGGTGCAGCAGGTGGAAGTTGAGGACGCTGACCCGCTTGGCGCTGCCCCGCACCCGCCGCACGATGCCGAGGTAGCAGTGGAGCAGCAGCGCAGTCTGGCCCAGCACGGCCAGGGCGAGGAGCAGGGCGGTGTAGCGAGAGCTGCCGTCCGACTGGGCAGAGCCCAGGGTCCAGAGCCCGGGCAGCAGCGGGACCGGGAGCAGGGCGAGGGCCCAGGAGAGCCCGATCATGCAGCCCGTGTGCCTCCGCTGGTAGAGGGCCTGGTACACGCTGGGCAGCTTGGTGATGAGCACGTACCTGTTGAAAGCCACCAGCAGGTGCGAGGCCAGGGAGACGGTGAGGCCGAGGCCCAGGAGCCCCCCTCGGAGTAGCCGGTACTCCGCCGAGCGAAGGGAGGAGGAATTGGGGGGCAGCAGCCCCAGCACAGCCTCCTGGGGCATCCACAGGGCGCACACGCTCAGGTCTGCCGCACAGCCGTTCACGATGAAGGCATTGCTGGTTGTCTGCAGCTTCTTGAAGGAAAAGACTAAATAGATGACCATCACATTGGATAAAGTCCCTGAGATAGCCAAGACTGCGTAGAGCAGCGACAGAAAGATGCGGGTCCCGGAGGAGTCCTCCCAGAGCAGCAGCAGAGGCGAGCTAGCACTCCAGGAAGAAGCGTTGGGCATCTCGCTGAATGCAGCTCAGTTTTGACTTTGCCCTGTAAATCCCATCCTTGTCTGGGTCAGAAGTTCTGCTGCAGGAGTCCTCACGAAGCACACGGGAGGCTGTGCTGCTGAGGAACTCTAAGGCAGGTTTCAGTCATACAAGCTGCAAGGTCCGGAAAATGCTGTTTGCAGTAACGATCCAAAGAACAGCAGTGTCCAAGGCAGGTATGCAGCAAGAGATTCTACAGATTGTAGCTGGTGAAGGTGGGTCCATAGGGAGGCAAATGGCTGTTGGCAGACCAGAGCACGACTGAGGTTTCTGTAGCTGTGAAAACAGCAAAAGCAGCAGCACCTTGCAATCCGCAGCAGAAACGGCAGCAACTGATACAAAGCTTTGCAGTTTCTCCTGTGCCACAGTACGTACACTGTATATCATTCCAGGAAGATTCAGCCCTTCCACTCTTCATGAATTATTCAGCAGATTTTCAACTTGTTAAATCAAGGAAAAAAAAAAAAAAAAAAAAGCCAAACCCTATCACGCTCCAGAAATACTCCCAACTACACAGTCTGACTCTTTTCTCCCTGCCTTACCAGTGTTCTGGGTCTAACCCACTTACACAACTTTCAGCTGAAGAAAGGTTTTAAACCAGTGTCAGTCACTTCTGTCTGAAATACAGTCTATATACTGTAGAAATTCCTCTGCTGGATACTCATTTTTTAACAGATTTTTTTTCCTGATCTTATTTTTGTTAAGAGAAAGCTCAGTATGCTTCTGCAATCTTAGTTAGAACTGGTCTATAATAACAATATCCTTTCTGAACGAAATTTTTCAAACACAATAAATAGACCAATCCTTGTAAGACAGTACTTATTTGAGGAAGCTGGTTCTCGATCTGAACATTTTACATCTCTTCATAAAACTCAGCCTGTCTCAACCCACAGGAAATCCTGCATTGCCAACCTGCCAGAGGTGAACAGTGGTGTTGGTGAGGACACAGGTAACACAGAATTGGTGTAGCATTTAAAATGGTCTCACTCCAAAATCGGTTCCTGCGGAGATGAACGACAGCTCCTGAGGTGGACTAAAAACTGGTTGAAGAGTAGGCATTAACAATCCATTCCCAGATGGAGAATAATTAGTCATGGGATTCTCCCAGGAACTCTACCCTGCTTTACTCAAACAGGGACAAAATGTTAACTGTCCTTACCTGGACAAGACTTAGTAAGAAACTCAGTAAGAGAACTCACATTTACTTTGAAAAGCTTTTCAGATACGGAATGCTGGTTAATTTTGTGATGAGTTTAAGGAAAAAAGCTGCTTTTAGAGGTAGGTTAGATACAGGCTACAAAAGCAGGAGATCACAGCTCATAATATTATCTGTACCAAAGACCTTCATAAAGCATTTTTAGATACTGTTAAAACTCTTGATGCTAACAAATGGCAATACCAAAATAATATATTAGGAGGTAGTCATAATTGCAACATACATTTTTTCAAGTCAAAAAAGTTAGTTTGTGTGGGTTAATGGATGCTGCAATTGAGCACATCTCCTATTTGACAGAAAGGCTCACATTAGCAATTGACAGAAATATTGATCCGAAGGGGAATTTGTTACAAACAGGAATATCTATATTCATTTTTAATTAATTAGATGGCTCATGTGCTTAAGGGTAAAGACATACCTCAGTGATTTACTTGATCAGGTCCTTAATTACCATATTTTTTACCTGCTGCACTTTACAGTGTAGATCTAATCAAGTGTCAAACCTTTTGAGGCCTTTCATTGTTTAGCTGTCAGTAAAGAACAGTTATTATAGAAACTAAAATCCTCCTCTTTCTGCAGTACTCTAATTGAAAAATAGTCTCTGAATTTGTAACAAGAACTATCTCCCTAACTAAAAAGCTTCATAAAGCATACTTTGAAGAGATGATTAACTGTTTCATAAGATGTTAGCCACAGAATAATATGCCCAGTAGAGACCTTTAGATTTATTTAATCCATCCATTCACAGTTTTAGAGATCTTGTGTGCTACAGCTTGTTCTCCCAGAACCAGTATGTTCCTATAAGAAGGAACAGAAATGGTAAAGTTCAAGGACAAGTGAACACAGGATATGAAATAAATTTCAGGCTATATCTTAAAAGCTGCAAGGTTCTAAAAGACCTCCCTGACCCTTCAATGCCCCAGCATTTTTTGTTGTTGTTAAGAAGTTGATTGTTGTAGAATACTGACTTATTCATGAATAAAAAAAAATACTGTACATGAGCTGGTATGTATTTCATCTAATAAATCAATAAAAGTCTAGAAAAAGGCCAAGGGAGAGGTTGATTCCTATGTACTAGAAACAGTTAGCTGTTCTTGCTGTATATTATTTACTCTACCCATCCAAATCACCATCCATTATTCATCTGAATGCAGTGACAGAAGCCTTTTGTTGACCTTTTAGATCAGACTGTCACCAGAATTTGGGCAGCTTGGAAAGCATCTGCTCTATTCCCAGCTTTCCTATTCCTTTAGAATGGCTGTGTAACAGTTACACACCGTCCACATCTTCTATTGCAAGAGAGGCTGACAGGAATATTAAGCACTAATAAAGAACAGATAAATAATCATGCAATGCAACAAATTTGCAGAAAATCAGCAACAGAGTTCAACAAATGTTAGAACCATTTGTGACTAGTTTTTAATTGAAGGAAGGAAGGACAAAAAGCTACAGAAAGCTACATTGTTTCGATTCTTATGCACAAAGAACCTGCTGGTGGTGGGACTAAGAAACCTGTTGCACATGGAAAAATGTCAAGGTGTATTATACCTGTAAAAAGGGGCCTCACCCAGGAAGGATTCCTCAATCCAGTTACAGCTTTGAAATTACTGTATTTTGAAATATAACTCCATCATCATAATATCAACATGTTGATTAAATACCTGGCATTATATAAAGCAAATATGAGAAGGTTTCGAGAAATTGTTAAAAATAGTATCTATCATGCTAATGGCCTTTTGCAATGTCATCCTACTTTTAAGTATATTACATGGTTTTGAAGAAAGGTGGTGATTTTGAAGAGTTACCTTCAATTAGAGATCAAATCATCAAAAGATCTAAGAAAAAACCAAGAAACAAGGAGGCTGGCTTATAAAGGCATTTTATTATCAATTACCTGAATGTGTGTACATATATATATCTCTCTCTCTACATTTCAAAATTAATCAGTATTTTATTAAGGAAAACTATTTATAACAAAGTACATGAGAAAATTCTTTATGAGAGGTAGAATTACCTTACCATTAATCTATAATTCATATACAGTATATTGTATATATATATGCACACACACTACTTTGTGTGTGTATATGTTACATATACACAGTTGCAAAAATGTACAATATTGCATGTAAATTTTATTCAGTGATTTTGATTTTTATAGCTGCTCTCAGTATTGCTTTTTAACACTTTCAGTACAACTTTCCATAGCAATTTGTGATCTGATCTTTTAAAAAAAATGATGCAGCACTTTAGTTTTAAAGCAAATGCAGGGTACTCACAGGTTTTCAGGAACAAGATTGACAATTCAACCAGGTTTTATTTTCAAGTTTCTGCAGACACTGGAAAAACCAATAGGTAACAAATCTGTTTTGTATTTGTCTTGTAAATTAGTGGCAAATCAAATCCTTGGTTGCTTACGCTCTTTTCCTTACCACACACTTGTGGAGGTCTGAAAGTTTTACACACAATCTTTACTACGTCCCTGTACCACCACTTCATCCTATGTCTCATTCCTGATCACATCTGACTAAACTGTACATTCCATAGATTAAAGGGCATCTTTACTACTGACAAACATTCCATGAGACAGGAGCTTACTGTAGCCATATGCTTAACAAATTTAAAGGTTTATGAAGCATCCAATTGATAGATGAAAATTTAATATACTTCCAACATTTACTGTGTGCTGCTAAGGAAATTGTACACATACGGCCAAATGTAGGTTAAAAGCAAACAAGTATGCAGTGCTACCTAATTCATTGTACATTTTTACCAACTTCAGTTTGGTCTGCCTTCATTTTTGCAGCATATATTGCATAGCAAAAGTTAACATTCTACATTGAAAACACAACATAAATCCTTTAAGACAAATTGAAAGGGTGTTAACTGTACAACTGAATCATCACATAAATTACTTTTGTTGCAGTAGAGGATGTAATTACATCACATCTGAACAAATATTTTCCCTTTATTTTTCTTTCATAGTGTTTCCTTAAGAAACGTTAGCAGCTAGAAGTGGAAAGCAGACAATGTATCAAGTGCTTTTAGTTGATACTGTAATAACAAGTCTCTCACTAGTTAGACTTATATCAAGTTACCAGAAGACCAATTAATAAAAAAGTAAATTACATTAGGCTCTAAGCAATAATGATGGACCCATAAAACAAGAAAAATCTCTTGTTCATAAAAAAATTTTATATCTTTGATAAACATATACAAATTCTTTAAAATACACATTTTTGTAGCAAAGTAGACCCTAAATTAAAATATATTCTAGTTTTTACATAATTTTTATATATAGTTTACCAAAATATTCTCTTAATACATATTTTAACACTGTACACAAGTTAATAAATGTCTTAATGAAACTCATTAGAAATATATTCAAGCTGTCTCAACATAAAAAATTTAAATTTGTATATAACATGGGGGTAGTAATTTCCATAAATTCAACTTCAGTGCATCTGCAGTAGTCATTAACGATAAATTTCTTCCTGTTAAGAAGTCTCCTCTTGGTGTTAAGGTTTTAAGACATCTTGTATTGAAGGTTTCTCCTTTTAATGAGCAGCTTCTTTTCTTCAGTTCTTCTCCACCATGAAGGACATAGATTCGAAGAGCTCAGCAGGTTTCACCAAAGCAGCAAGGCTTTAGTACTGAACATACTCAGACTGAAGGGACTGTGCGGAGAAGAAAAACTGATTAAAACTCACTGGAGAGGTTTTATTTATATGTAACATGTATTTTTTCACTTAAGCAGTAGAGGAAGACAGAAAGGAGAAAAATAAACAGTTGGAGGGGGACTTGAATCTCTGCATAGGTAAAGATTAATAAAATAGAAGAAATTAAAATCTGAGTACAGTAAAGTCCATCAACTTGCCTGTTCCTACACTTAATTTTCCAAACCAATTTCTTGAGAGTCTTAAAGTGTTACAAGTCCTTTAAAATACCACTACTGTAATCGAATTGTTTCCACTTATCCTGAATGAGAATCCAACTGCTACTGTAAAAGAGTCAGCTTACTTTAGATGTTGATTCAGAAAATGATATAGGAAACATATGGTGTAGCTCATTATTGAGGAAAAAATCTACATTAGCAATTTTATGCACATGGATAAATTTATGTCTGATTACCAAAACCAGATGAAAATAAAGCACTGCAAATGGTTAATCTGGATTAGTAACAAGTCAGTATAATTAAGAGAAAACCATAACTTGGTCTACTGTATTTATTTATACTTCTGTTTCTACTAAAGTCTAAAGTTTTATTAGAAACTGATTCATCAGTTTAGACAGTATCCAATAATTTTATTAGCTCCTACAGAGATGTTTTTAAGAAGTCACTCTCATGAATAACTGGTCTTGTATACTGATGAGCTGTCCCAGATTAGTATGGTTATAAACAAATAGCAAATGAAAAACCAAACATATTTTAAAACTGCATCAATTCTTTAGAATTAGAGAGAACTACTGGAGACCAACATGACTCCTAAGACAGATTGGAACCTCACAGTTTTCTCTTCCATTTTCCTACTATTCCTAGCTAGTCATTCTGGAAATGCTCTTTGGTACCCATAGCGAAACCTATTAGCAGAAGTGCAGAATACAGTTATATATACCTTTATAGCTCTAACTAATATCACACAACCACATTTCCCCTATATTTTAAGTCTCAGTGTATATTTTCAAAGTTGTCTTTTAAATGCATTTTCACATCTTGAAGATTTGAGACCATCTGGATATTCCTTCCTAGAAAAAGTGCTGTCAGCATATAGATTTGAATACCACTGACTAAAAAGGGTCTGGTTGTAGTAAGAGCAAGGCAGAAGGAATAGCCCTTTGCTAATGAGCACTTGAAACTTCTGCTCTCTTAATGATCCTCCAGGCTTTCTCGTTTTCAGATGTGTATTTTAACAACTGGAAAGATGGTTACACTTAGTAAGTGCAGTATTTGAAATAGATCCATCAAAACTGAATCCCAAGTAAAGTTGATAACCATTAAAAAAAGCATGAAATGCAATTATATACTCTCATATGTTGGACAGCAATAGATTACTTTAAGCTTGGACAAATGAAAGATGACCAGAAAGCAATGTACACTCAAAGGCAGCAAGTGTTAGTTACAAAGAACTGTGAATGCCAGCCCTTCACTCAGCAGACAGTAGTAACCAGGAATTCTACATCATGATTTAGATAAAGAAGCAAACCATAAATTAAATTTAAATTCTGAAGTTTAAACTGTAATTCTTAAAATTGTTAGTAATGCAAGTTCCAAAAATAAGGAAAAAAAATCAGGGAAACATATAAAAAAAGAACAAATATCTAGCAGCATATATTGTTTGGAAACAGGATACCATGTTTTGGTAATTTTCATTACAGATGGGCAGGCAGAGTTTATTTACTTTCAAATGGAGAAATAGGTTTTCAGTGTGTTCCCACCCTCATCATAACTACTTCACATTGCAATGATTTCTTCCTAATGTTTCAAAGTATTTTCTGAATACAGAGAAATAATTAAATCTAAACAGCATCTTTCCCAGGTTAATCTATGTGACTTCACAAAAATTTTTATTACTAAAAACATGGTGATAGCTGTAACAACTGAGCTACTGTGAAATATACAGACTCACATTTGAGTTTGAAAAATTTAAATATAGCAGAAGAAGCTTGTTGTTTTGATTTTTTTTTTGCATTTTCAGGGAAGTAATTTGTGCTTTTAAATCTCTTCACATGTCTGAAGAAATTGACTGTAATGTTTCAAAGCCTGTAATTGTGGTTTTCTTCCTTTTTTCTTTTAAATCTTTTGAGGAGTTTTCTATTTTAAAATTTGTATTTGCCATGACTCAAAGTATAGCCTATGCTTCTGAAAGCTTTATTAAGACCAAAAAAACCCAATCCACTTTTACAAGTAATTTGCTGGATTTAACAAAATCTTATTTAAAATAGAGGTAAAAATAGAAGAAGAAAGAAAAACCAAAGAAAATTGACTGCTGAATTGCAAAGATGAGAGTATAAAATCAGTTAGTGGAGAAGAAATCTCAATGTGTATTCCTACAGTGATCCCATGCCATGTCAAGCTTGCCATTTTATACCCAAGTAACAGACATTTAAACAAAGAACTCATAACTAGATAGTTTCACTACCAATAAGGATATCTAATGAAGTTTATGCTGAAACAACTGCTTAGATCACTTTCATTTTTCTTCTTCAACAGGAGGCACAGAAAGCCTCCTGGAAGAGAAAATAGGCACCAGATCCACCGAGGCACTAGAACTGTATTTGCAGACATGCAACTGCTGGACAAAGTCAGCCTGAATTCTCTTTCAAGACAGAAAAACCCTACAGCATTTAGGGCTGTTTATTAAGATTTGAACATGCACTTTCCCCAGATAATTGCAAAAATGTAATTTAAGTTTTTTGAATTGTGCATCAACTCTCCCAAAACACTGTTGCAATAGGAATGTTGCTGCAGGCAAGAACTACTGTGAATACACAAGAGCCACTAAACTAACTCAGGATGCATTAGAGAAAATGCACACACACTTGAAGTGGTCCTGTGGGTCTGCTAAATTTACACATCAGCATGATGCACTAGTGTTTGTCTGTTTTTTGCAAAGCCTGTTCTATCTTTATTAATGGTAAGTTCTTATTAAGAAAAACTATGTTACAGGTAAAGATGATGTATATGAATTTTAAAACACTGCTAACACTTCTCAATTTTTTGGAAATGTTTCCATCTTGCCAGTTTCCATGACAGCTATAGAAGCAAAAGGTGACTCATCTTGAGACTACCCAGTTACATATTCTCCAATAAAAATACATTTTAAAGAGCAATATTTGGATTTAGAACTATTGTAAGAACAAAGCAAAAATCTTATAGCAGTACCTTAAATGTGATTAGACTTGAAGGGAGTAATTCTGCAAATTGTAATTTTGAGAGATTCTGTTTAATCAAAATACACACTTGGTAAAATTTGTAAATAAAATATTTATTCTAATTGAGTAGAACAGCAAGTTTTCTACTCTTTAAAAAATCAAGCTTTTCTTCTAATTCATCAGCATAAACACCATAAAGTGGATTATAAGCTTGCACTTATGAAGGACAAAAACCATCTGAGAAAAATATGTGGCTGGCGACAATAGCTATAGCTGTGGTTATTTTTTCTTCTTTTTTATTAAATGGAATGTGGAACAGCAGTATTAATGCTGTTTCATTGCAAAACGGGAAAAAAAGATCAGTGAATAACTTTCTCTTCCATACTGGGGAAAAAACTCACTAATGAGTTCACTGAACACAAACTAGAACTGAAAAATTGCTGTCCTAACCATCTCAAAATGCTCCTGAACCACTCATGTTAATAAAGACAAACAAATAAGAGTGATAAGGTGATTTTACAAAATGAAAGTACTGCATTATTACAGCTGGTTAGCTTGATATCTAACTCAGGGAAAGGAGATTTTGGCAATAAAGAGAAAGAGAATTCATCAGTATCATTCAAGAGTCCTTTGATGAGCTAAGTGAATAAACAAAACACCAGGACATGTAATAGACTTCTGTCAGGTACACCATCCCATGTGCTCCAATTAGAAAGAAGTGCAGTGTTAACACAAATACTCCAACAAGCCTAGGCTGGGCTGTCATGACTTCCAAGTAACTTCAGCATCTGAAGTAGTGAAGTCAAAGTGATTAAACAGAATTCTGTTTCTCAAAGAATTCTGCCAGAACTTGCACTAAGGCTTGATACTACTCTCTATTTTGCTGACGAGCTTCAGACCACTGATAAGTGGCATGAAAAGCAAAGCAGCTGCATGTCAGGGCTGAAGCAGTAAGAAAAACCAATCTTCCTTGGTCAGTTAAGAAGAAGGGAGGGGGAGGAGAAAAAACCAACCAACCACATAAAATGAAGAGAGATTATACTTTTCCGTGGAGTTCCACACACACAAAAAAACCAAACCCAAATCAAACCATCCTCAGGGAATGCAGGACATGGGACTAAAATACAAGAAATAGAAGTCAGTATCATCAATGGCAAGAAATTTTTTTTTCTTCTCCTCCTCAGCTTCCAGTGTATTACAGTAAAAGAAAATAAAACAAGCTATGTATTTCTAAGCAGGATAACACTGAGTAGCAGCTCTCTGGACCAGACAAATTTTCAAACACTAAAGAATTTTAACACTTTTCAAAAGGATTTTTGAGCTAACTTAGCTTATCAAAAGAAAATCAAGTTGAGATGACTAGCATGAGATATCTCCATGACAAGAAAATAAGATAACAGGGCTGTAACACTGACATAAAGAGATACAGAAAGTTTCAGCTTAAAAGTGAAAGTTTTAAGCATGACTGTGTTCAGTCAGTGGAAATAATCTTTCAGAAAATTTATGTTGTCCTCAAAATAAACCATCTGAATTAGTCAGTAAGATGCTCATTATCAGACACTCCTAGCATTCAGAAATTAAATGATAAAAAAATCTACTCTTGCCTTAAACCTCAGAATACCACAATAACTACACTCAGTCAATTGTGTATAAAATGGGTAACAATTCAGTGCACTCCTCTGTGACTGGGATAGATGCACAGGGCTATAGGGTGCATTTAGAAGCAAATGCATTAATCAGAACATATTTGAAAAACATTCCAAACAGGAACACTTTTTAGCCATTATTATATTGAAAGAGTATTAGTTTATAGGTAAAACAAAGTTGCACTTTGCTATGTAGGCTTTGCATGGCATCACTCTTACTAAGAAATGCTGCTTCTCCTATCACAGCATATAATATATAAAATAAGAGTATTTTTAGCTCACCTCACTCTTCAGAGAAGACTGGAGATGGAATCTCATTTAAAGATCTTGCTGCATTTGATTGTGTGTAACCTCTACTCCTCAACAGCAAGCAACATCAAACCAAGAATTATTCAAAGGTTACACCCTTATATCCTTCCATGCATTACTAAGTCATTGAGATAGGTAGGAAAAAAATTAAAGATGTTCTTAAAACAAAAGAATTGTGCATTTTAGAAGGGTTTTGTTTTCTTTAAAAATGTTTTACATTCAACCTAAAACTTTACACTATGCCTAGCATATTTCATTTAAATCAATGTTTTAAATCACAATAGTTCCACTGCAAAGAGACAAAAATTAATTTCCTTCTCCACTGCAATCAACAGAGCTGTAAGTGCCTCTCTGCTGGCAAACAATGGCTGTTTCACCTGTTCATGAATTGCTCTTTTCCTGTTCGTTAAACTACACAGTAACCACCACTCCTTGCTTTCCTCCCTTTTCCTAAGCCATCCTTATCCAAGAAAGAAAGGCACACTACACTTCTGGAAGAGACTGTTACATTGTAAACCACCCCCTCTCCCCACATAGATTTGGGGAACTTTTGTGTCAAGACAATTATGTTGAACCCTGGAGGGTTTATGAGATTAAGGAGAAACACAGCACTATCCTAAAATTTTGTAAATATCTGCATATAAAAAAGAAACAAAGTGTCACCAAAACTTATTTCCCTGTCCTATGCTTATGGAACAAGCCCACTAACTTGGCCTCCACTGCTAAAAATCATTTGTAGCATTAAGTTCTGGCAAGTACCTCTCCAAAGGAGGTGACAATTCTTAGTTTTTAAGATATTATATTTACATTCAACCTTTTAAGCTGCTTGAGGAAACAGGCTAATTGTTCCTGTAATGCTTTATATTATGATTTGGTACTCATGTAAATTTTGGCCCATTGTGAATAACATCAGCTTATTTTCATGACTAAGTCACACTACAGTTACAAGGAGTTTCTTCCCCTTAGGGTGCCTCATGAAAATTTACATGCATATACTTTATGCATAATATGTAGCTGTAAGAAAAATGTGAAAAAAAACCCTCTAAGAAATGCTGCTGGCAGCATATAATTTACAAAAAAAACAACTGAAAAGAATGGGAATGGGCTGACTCTCCAAAGAATTATTGTTCAATACATTAAATATGAGACAGTACTGAAAGTGAGACTTTAGAAAAAAAAAAAAATCAGCCAATTTACCACTTACTATTCAGATGAGTGATTTTTCTCAGCCACTGTTGGTATATCGAGTTTTAGTTCCAGTACACTCAACAGGAGCTGAGGACTGAACTCCTGTGTAAGCATGTTGGATTAAAGACTGGGAACACCTAAAAAGGATGACTTTCCAGAGCAATCAGAATGTATGAACAAATGAAAGACTCATCAATGTGTCTCAAAACAAACACTCCTGGCTTGTTATACAGCTTTTCACCTCTCTCCTCATCTCTATGCCTGAAGAAACTAAACAAATTAGTCAAACAAGAACAGTCCTGTTGTTATAGAACTTGTTTCATCATAGAAAACCTGTTATGGTTTCTGTACCTCACTTGAAAAATCTCAATTATATACAGTTTATTTCAATCACACGTAGTAGGGAAAAACAGTCAAATTAAAGTGGTAAAAATGTGGCAACACTCAAGAACTCCCTTGCAAACAAGTTACTGCTGCTGTTTAAAGTTTAAACTCAGTTTTAAACTCAATGCAGAACAGTGATTCTAAGATCATGGAATATCAGTACTTATTTCCAGATAAACTGTAGTGGATAAGCAGCTACATTTTTTTGTAAACAAGGAGTCTGAAAGCATAAGGTATTTCAAAGACCCACTTTAGGTCAAGCAGATTTTACCACAGTAGGAAGAACCCACTGAGTAAGAGAATACAGAATCATGTTCCCTCAACTAACTTCATTTTCCAAGTTCTTTCTATACAGGTTAGGTTTCAGTCACATGTGCAGTTTAATTCCATAATGGAACAATGAGATTTTATTTCCTACTGTCATCTATCCTCAGAAAGTGCAATTCACACTCCCAAGCTACAAAGATGTGGCTTCTGAACTGTAAGTGGTGCCATATCCGAGCTGTTAACAAGAGGGTAGGTCCTCCACTTCCACAGGGAAAAGAGAACACAGCCCAATGAATGATCTTTCTCAGGACAGACTAGTTACATGCAATGTATGTTATTAGCTGTTTTAAGACAGACTCACCACACTCAAAATCACTAGCAGGTATAGGAACAAAACTTTCTTTATATTGAAACAATTTATCGGTGGTAAGGAAACAGAAGAGCAATGTGCAATACTCTGAACTTAATTTTACACACAGCCAATTTTATTTCCACCCAGTAAAAAAATAAAAATTGTGTCAGTACTAGTCAAGAGAGGCTGACAGGTTCCCCTAATCATAGGCAAAATCTATTAAAAACAGTGTACTATTTTTTATAATTAGTAGGCTATCAAATCCTTGGAAACCAGGAATTTTAAATTGATTTTAGATTTATAGTAGAAGATATGCTTATTTTTTTCGCTAGGATAGATGAAGCTATTTCTGATTTCATAATGGAAGTTTCTTTAGTCTCTCTCTCTCTCTCTGCGTTTTGTATAGAAACACTTCCAAGTTGCATTAGTTTATCTGTACATCCTCTTCATCGGACTCTTTTACACAGAAAAAGAGCACAAAATAAGCCCAAGGCACCAAAGTTGTTGAGGAATGAAAGCTGCAATGTGAGACCTTGCTTATAATACTTTCCACATTTGATGTTAGAAAAGGAGTAGGTTTCAAGTGAAGAGCAAATAAGTCCTATCTTGAAGGATGTTCTACCTTCTATTTACTATGATACATACAAAGGCTTCTTGAAATCTGTTACTGCACAAAGATAAAGTCATATAATTAACTTGAGTTAGACTGTTATGGATAATTTGAAATAAAATCTAAAGGGGAAGAAGGTCCATTAAAAAAGATATCAGAAAAGATGTTAAAGTTCAGGTGTGATTTATTTTCATGAAGCTTCCATGTACTAGATGCTTAGAAGAGATGGAAAAAAAAGCAGCTGAAATGATAGGTAACAGACAAAGGTGCAGGTCAGACACACTAGAGGAAGTTGGAGAATTATGCTGAGTTAAGAATTCTTTTTTCAACAGTTTCACTCACAGAAGCAAGAAAGAAAAGCATCAGTGAGCTGCCTGAAAGTGCTGTTGTGACTGTGACTTACAGGAATTGACTCTGGGATCGTGCTGGAGGAGTTGTAAGGCCCATAAAGGAAGGCTGGTGTGTACTCATCTGTCACGGCGCTGTGAAAACTGCTTTGGCTGCTCAGGTTGTTGCCACTACTGCTGCTTCTGTTGTATAAATTGTTGTTCAGTTCATGGTTTTTCCTGTGTGGGAGCTGCAAGCTGCCATTCAGGTGACTGGAGATATGGCTTACAGAAAAACCTGTCCTAGAGGACGATGATGTCATTTTGCTCTCATCATCATCTGAAGCAGCATACAGGTTCCCTAGAGAACTGGCTAGTCTGGAGCTTATGGAAACGCTGAATGGAAAACACATGCAGGGAAAAAAATATACACAAGGTATGTAGAGATATATACAAAAAATGTAACAGACAATTCAGAAGACATTAGGTGAATAACAGAGATTCTTCTGAAAGAATCTGTGTTTGCACACAGGCTCATTTTTTAGCTCCCCATGTAATGAAAAGCAGAATTCTTTGTCAGGGTTTTGCTTATTCAAGGACTACACCATGGCCAGCTTACACCTCTATCAAACCATACACACATGCAGGAGATTGTGTTAAAAGGTTTAGGCAGTATTTGATTTACCCTGAAGTACTTTGTGTACATGGAACAGCTTAAGAACTCTTCCTCCATTTCTTGAAATCAGTTTTGTGATACAAGCCTCCAAGTAACCAAGAAATTACATGATAAAATTTGAGAATAGAAATAGGGTGTCCTGAAATATCTCAAGCTGGTTATTCTCTTCAGGCAAATATTTGTGCACATAGTTAATAAAAATGCATCAGTCATTCTGAGTGTCATTTAATACATATAATTACTTAGGACAATAGTAATAATGGAACTAAATAGTAATAAAAAAATGGTTCATTAAAAAAATTATATTAACTACCACTTAGTATTCTGAGAGTACTAGTATAGAGACTTGTGGGAATACCTGCAAAACATCTATAAACTGAGGTAAGTGAAAAAAACCAAAACAACCCACTTGAGCAATGCAATACTGTTTCTGATGACACAATCTCAATAAAACTCTCAGACCAGTGGGATAGATTTTGGGTTTTGCTTGTTTTTTAAATCTGTAGGCAACTAAAGTTTGGCTAGTGGAACACCAAATCACTTTGTAAGTAAATTTAAGTCTTCTTATAGCCAAGAACAGCAAGCGCTTCACAGACTGCAGATGTGCTGACAACCACTGCAGGATACAGTAAGCATTTGTACCAAAATGAGAAGAAGAAAAAAAACCTTTTAAGGTTAGAGCCTGAGGACGTGGAAAGTCTGCTTATTCTTTCTGCAGATGGTGAAGTAACTGCCATCACTCGAGAGGCCTTCAGAGGAGATATGGACCCTTCGGGGCTACCTGAAGTATTCAGTCTAAAAAGAGTGAGAAGCAAGATTTTATAATACACATCTCAAACACATAAGCCTTTCAGTACATAGACTGATATTTTAAAAAGTGTGAATTCTCAAGTCTGAGAGCTCAACAGCAAAAATTCAAGTTTGCCTTTTAAAGCATCTTTTTTAACAAAAAACTTTCCAGATATCCCACTCCAAGTATTTCCACAGCTGCACCTTATTAACAGTTACAGGCTACTTTTTGCCTTGATAATTTACGAAGGCCAAGTGTCCATTTTTTATAGATTTATTGTAAATTTTATCATAAATTATGTAAATTTGAGTAGGAGTACTTTTTGAGCTTATAGAGCAAGTATGAGGAGAAAAAACCAAAACTAGAGGTTTCATGAGGTCATCATCATTTCCAAATGAACATTTTCACAAAGTTGCCTAGAAGATGCAGCTCTTTCTAGGGTGGGATTTTTAATGACAAAATGCTCCACGTGTTGATAATAAGCTGTATGTATGTTACACAGGACTACTCAAATTGTTACTGTTATGGCTGTCCACATTATTTAAAAAAATTAATTTTCTCCAACCCTAGACCAGGAGATACAACAATGAGACCTTAAAAGATGAAGAAACTTGGGTACAGATCTCCAACTACAAGCAAAGAAAGAAAATGACATTGAGCAGCTTTAATTACACACCAAGAAAGGGTAAAACATTCATTTCCACTGCTAGCCATCTGGAGCAATCCAACTCAAAAATTCAGGTCATGAAACTGAAAAATGTGCTCTTTTTAGTATTAACGCTTGATAATGATAGTAATTTTGTCCTACATATTGTATTTTAGATTCAATGTGGTAAGGCATGCAATTGGCAGGTGTTTAAAAATGTTTGTTACCTGCCTGTGCTCAGAAGCCTGAAATAGTTATCACATCAATTGATTAGCAATGATCCAAAACACTGGAAATTAAGATCCTAGTCAAGTGATGCACATTTAGAAAAAAAATTTAAAGTCGGTACCTGAAGGGTTGTGATATTGACCTGGTGTGCAGTTTCATGTCTTGCAGCCTGAAGAAACAAAAGCAGTAATCTTTATCCAAGGATAAAAAGCCTTTCCCCTCTGCCAAACATATCTGCATGTCTCAGGCTGGCTTAAAATATAAAAATAAGAGCTAGAATTATTGAAAAATCAGTGTTTTAATTTAAAGAACAGAGAGTTACTTCAGGTTTAATTTCACAGTTCACATTTTTACTGGACCTGAAAAATTCTAAATTTATATAAGGAGTACAGAAAAGTAATTACAGAAAGACAACTAAGTTAGATTAAAATTATTTTGTTCAAGTCATACGTTTTAAAATGCTAGATTTAAATTTGAAGATTTTGAAGTATTTTTTACATTATCTTCTAGTGCTACACAGTAAGAAGGTATCCCTAAACAGGGAGACAGATGGCAAAAAAGGAGATAAGAAAAAGATTAACAAACCAAATCTTCAACTAATAGATACATACCTGGAAAAATTTCCACCACAAAAGCTGGTATAGGTAGTACCACTGCCTTAAACAAGATCATGTACTTGCCACACAGATGTGATAGCATGGACTGAATTTAAAATTGCAAATGACCTCAGAATGGTATCATTACCTCAGAGCTCCAGCTGTAGCGGAACAAGGCCGTCTCCGACTTTTTAAGGCATTAAGCTTATCTCCCTGTGTCATGCCATTCTGAGCTTCCACATCTGCTTTGTCTTCAGAATCATTCTGGGAAACACAAAAGTATGCAAGCAAGGGAATCTATCAAATCCTAGGAGCAGTGTAGTTTCAAAGTACTGAGCATCTCCTTCACAAAGATGAGAATGCAGAAGGCTGATCTCCCATCCTCCGCAGATGCGGCACTACTCTTTGCATGGTTCTGGTACATTTAATGTGCCTCTGTACAAACATACTCACACAGGACTTCTGCAGAATCTGACCTTAAAGACAGTTCAGGATGCTCAAGCCTAATGCCAGCATTCATTTACTTCAAGGAAGTTTGTTTTTATAGAACAAGAACTTTCTCCATAACTATTTTTAAAGTTGTCAGCAACATGGAAGGGAAACAGGAACACAAAATTTTGCTATGCACAAGGAAGGAAGAAATTTAAATAAAGCTGCGTCCCACAAGTGGAGCTAAAAAATCAACTTTACTAAATTACTAGATTAAAAAAATAAAAACCTGAAAGTTCTTATGTTCTTTGCAAAAATAAGTTTTGAAAAAAATTTCCCCCTGTGAACTTAGTATGGAATAAGCTGAACACATTTTAGAGTTTTATCCTCATTTCTTCTAGCTTTAGAAAATATTATAAACTCTAAGATATATTAAAAGTGCATGCCAAGACTGTTTCAATACCTATTTATAATTTCAGATTGGTCTCAAAACACTTTTCTAAGACCCAACTATTATGGAGAGACAGTATCTTATGTAGCAGAGAAATACAGAAGTAACACAAAGCAAGAAAAGAACTGGTTTTCTTTTTCCAGATGAAAACAAACTTATACCAGTTACGCTTCATTTGAGCTCAGATGGAGTATTTTTATTACTGCAGCTCCTTTTGTACTTAAGTGAACTCACTGCTCTGCATAAAACAGAACAATAGTTTCTGCCATTAACCAACATAAAGGACTGACAGAAGTAATATGATAGAAGTTAATCAAATGATATGATAGTCTAACTGTAGGAAATATATACTAATTATATATAATATTTCACTATAGGAAAATATAAATAGCTTAGCTAGATTTCATTGCAGATTACATGCTAGGCCATTGTTACCTATCATCCAGCCACAATGCTGATGAATTTTGTTTCACTGTCTCTACCAGCCCAACAGTTACTGCATTTAGCTGTCCTCTCTTCTGATTCTTTGACATCACGAATTTCTGGGACTGGGAAAATTACTTTGTTTTGAGATTCTAGAGATCCTAGTTAAATGAGGTCTTGAGATACAATCAAATACCCAAAAAGATAATGAGAAGTTAAATGTTTTGAAAACTGAATGTTGAACAGTTTTAATATGACATCTGTAAGAAACTGAAATACAGGGAAACAGAACCTTTACAGAAATGCATTTAAAATACTCTTCCAGATTATCATATATGCTTATTTTAATTTATACTAATAACTACATGAAAAATGTGCCCACTACATGCCTGGTCTTCTACATCAAGCAAACAGTTCCATCAGGAACCTAAAACCTCTTTAGTCATCACAGACCTAAGGAGGGATTAACCAAATGCACAGTTCCTCTAGACTGTTTTTTATAGATAATGTAAGAAACTACAGTTTTAGATTTTTACTAGTCTGGAAACAAAACTATGTTCACTTCGATTCAGACTTCATGCCTGTGCTCCCAAAATATTAAGTGTAAAGTCCTTAACCTAAACCTACACATCACCTCATCTTTAACACTGTGATAAAAGAATCAAGATTTATACGCTCCCGCATTATTAGTTAAAAACTTCAACTACACGATTTTTTATTTCCAGGAGGAAAGCTGACTTTTTGTTTTCCTTCATTCTCAGAAAAACAGCTGAAAATCCTGAGAGAATGACTTGGAATAACGCAAACCTTCTGAAGACTGAAAAATTACCTGTAACAGTTCTAAATATTATTTCTCTTTCTTCTTTTTTAAGTGGAGATTTGTTCTAATTATGACCTCTAAAAATGTTAACCTGAGAAAAAGCAATCTAATACTAATGTAAGCCTAAAAAAGCTGAAAATCTAGAAGTTATCTATAGCTAGTTATTAAAAGCTCAGCTTCAGTCTGCTTGATATTTTTCCTAAGAACACTTACCTCCTTGTATTGATCCAAGTCTTGTACTTTATTCAGAGTGTCACTGATGGAAATGTCATTCAAGCTACAAAGAACTCTGTTAATGTTTCCATCAATTCCTCGCTGGGTCTGCTTCGATCGGATGAGATCTCCCTCCAGCCATAACATTGCTTGCTTCCTTCAGGATACAAAACCAAAGCCATTCATATCAACAGATGTGCATACACACAAAAAAACCATATGAAAACATGCCATGCTTACAGATTGCCAATATTGGAACCTTCTGTACATCTTCATCTGGAAAAAAATTTACATGTCTATCACAAAATTTTTAAAAACACCATACTTAAAAACAACAACAAAAAACCCTCCAAAATCACCTAATGAGTCTGTAGTCACCACAGTACTAAAACTTCATTTTACCAAATCTTTCTGGAGAAAGGGGTTAACTAAACAGGAATTTGCAATCATATTTTAAAGGCCTTTAAAACACAACTTAAAAAATAATGTTAAACAATGGTTTTATATACATCATGTGTAGCATAAATGATGCTACAGAACTTTGCAACTTACTAGGGTGAGTGTTCTGGATATAGATACTGTGCAGTGAAACTGCAGCTGACTTGTGATGTGCAAGTGGATGTAGTCATGTAAAGTTCAACAGGACTCCAATATTGACTTTCAGAAACTGAAAGAATATATCCTTCACACAGGTGGTAAAATAATAACAATTTAATTGCTACAATGTGAATGGGCAGAGCAGACTTTCTGGATGAGGCTGCATTATTCCTGGTCAAGGATGCTTGCTGGGTAGGTACCAGTCATGCTAGTTCCATCCAAGAACTGAGACCCTACTACATACTATTGAAACAAAATTAAATTCCTACACTGAACAGAAAAAAAAAAATTAAATCAGAATCTACTTTCACTGGAAACTTTTCTTGTTCAGAAACAGAATATTACGTCAAAGCTTAAGAGCAAGGCGATCTGAGCCAACTGTCTAAGCTTGATCAATAATAAATGCAAAAGGTAAGCACTTCCAGAAGAATTTCACTACATCCCAAGAAAACATCATGAGAATGAGAACAAAAGGGTGGGGGGGAGAGGGAGTGCCACTTAGTCCACCTAACAGAAGTAGCCTAGAAAACATGCTTGAATTTAAATACCTTTAAAATCTGTCAAGATTAATTGCATACACAGTAACAAATTGATTTGATACACACTTAAGTGGAAGAGCTTCTAAAAAAAAAAACCCCAAAACTAGTCAAACTTCCCATATCAAACCTCCAAGAACCTAAGAGATTAAGCTTTGACACCTTTAAAGTTTCGGAGATCGAAACTGCAAGATTTTACCTTTTTGTCAGATTCAACTTTGCAGCCCTGAGGGCAAGACATTTGATACTAAAAAGATGTAACTGACACTCTTTTCCAATCCCATGCTGACACCACTGGTGACATTGCTTGAATTTTATCTGATTTTCCAAACAGGTATCTACTACCCTTAGGAGAGTAGAATATTCTTACTGAACAACACTACAGCTCTTAGCTGTGAATAATGTAGGTAGATCTGAAGGATCTTTGTCTATCTATAAAATCAAGCCAACTATTCATTCAATCAAACCAACAAAGGACATGAGCCTTGTTTTACCTATCTTGTAGGTAAACAGCACTTACGATTTACATTACCTACTACCTTTCTTGAATTTTGCTCTATTGTGCAAGTTATTTTTAAGAGTGTATCCAAGCATCAGCACTGTCTGAAGAAGACTAATCTGCCTCCAGTAAACACCTGTGGTTTGTCAAAGTTTGTGATCTGCAGTATTTTGAATAATGGCAAGCCACCTCTCAGAGTAGTGTCCATTTAGTTGCACTGGAAAATACATAAATTTATGCTCATTCATGCTCAATTTCTCTTATGAATTACAGTAATACCTCTTTCTCTCCAATATCCTATGGATTTTAAGATGCAAGTGCATCGATGCATCTTTTACTGTATTTACACAGTATCTAGCAGAGCTGATGAATTCTCTTTTTCCTACTTGGAATGGATTTTCTTAAATGTTTGCTCCCATAATAGTGAAAATGCCTCCAAGTAAGTATCAGCCTGCCATCAGCTCAAATATATCAGCATAATCACTATAACAGTAAATGCACAACACAGAAACCACTATGATACTAAACTTACTGTCTACATCACTGTCATTCATTTCCAGTCAGGATCAAATCTGAAGCTGTATTAAAACCATACATTTGTTTGGCTACAACTACCAGCTCCAAATCAGAAATGTATTATACAACATGCTAAAGAATCTGATGGAGATCATAAGCTTTCTACACCAAGTACTTACTTAATCTTTAGTTTTAGGAAAGAAAAAACATACAAATGATACCATTTTAGGATTAATTTTAAGTGCCACACATGATAAAGTATTTAAAGACTATTCTTTTGATGCTAATATTTAATAAATCCTATCTGTTGATTTAATCTTTTGTCCACATTTGTCCACTTCCAACACATTTGTCTAAGTCCTAAATCCCCCAGAACAGAAACCTGCAGTCTTGAGGCCCTGTGCCCCTTTAAGGGGTCAAAATGAAAAGTTCTGGTCTAGAACTCCAGAGAAGCTGACTGCTTCTGAGTAACTCAGATTTCAATCCCCTATTAACTAACCTTAAATATATTGAACAGGCAATAACATACAGATGTCAGTAGACAAATCAGATCCTATAAATAGTGCAAGATGGATAGGGATGGAGAGGAGCAAAGAAGGTGTGTGTGTGTATATATATATATATACATACTCTTCCAAGAAGTGTTGCTGGGGTCCTATAATAGAGCCTGGGCGACATATTCTTATCCAAGCAATGGCTTCAGCATGTGTGAACTTGTAGTGCTTCATTATGTAGCAGGCAATCAGTGTTCCTGTTCTCCCCAGGCCAGCTATAGAAACACAAGTATCAACAGCCACATATGAAGTAGTGAGTATTCCATAATTATCAGATAAAAGTATGGGCTATAAGAAAACTTCCATGAACTGTTATTCCCCACATTAGTATCTGAAGAAAGAATTTCTGATTCAGTGTCCTATTTATCACATAATTCAATTTCAATGCTGTAGATACAAATATTTCATACTTAGAAAAAGTTAGTGTTTAAAAGAACACCTACAACAGCAATCACTCATGGCACTTGAACAATTCTACTCCAAACTTTGCTTAAAAAAAGGCCAATATTTAAAAAAAAAGCTGTGATCAAGCTGGATACCAACTTTATATTTACAATACCAGTAAAAAAACATAATCAAAGTACCTCTGAGGGGCCAACACACGTACCTAAAAACTGTGGTGCAAATACAAGCCACATCTCAACAGAGCGACCTTTTTCATTTTGAAAAGCAAGCTTTTGCTTTTTGAATCAGTTTTGCTGTGAAACCAACACATAAAACTATTCACTGCTATGTGTATAAACAGAAATGACTGTTGACTAGTGTATAATTTTAGGTATCAATAGCTTAAAATAATTTAACTCATTGCCCAATGTTTTTAAGGGGACAGAGACACAGAAAAATTAGCTTTTACTATCAGCAAAATCTCAAACTACAGAGTGAGAATTAATCTCTTTCTAGCTCTGTGTCTCATCTACTAGTAAAGTGTTCCCCATTTAAACTTTTTCCCACAAATACAGTAGTTGCAATTTACAGTCTCACAGTAGTCTACTATTTATGTACCAACTATCCAAACAGAAACTCTCTAAGCAGCCAGACATCTCTGCTGACAATTCTACACACAACTACAAGCTCTTTACATTTAACCAATAACTAAATCTTGCTCTGACAAAAGTAAAAATGATTTAGATAGAAGGATGAAGGTAGAAATTCACACACAATGAGCTTCCATAACCGTGGCTTGGAAGACAAGCTCTGAAGATTCATTTTAAAAGAGAAGTATTGATTTCAGTTCTTTCCTCCAACATTCTGCTAATGTACAAACTTTCCATTACAATCCTTTGCAATTAACTGTTCTATATCATCTGAGACAAGCACTTTGTGGTGTGAAAGCAGTGCTCAGAACACCTCCGCAATGTAACTCGGCCTGAGTTAACTGTTGATTTAACACCGTAGAGGATTATTTAGGATGGTGTAAAAACTAAAAAGAACAAGATTGCTGGTTTGCTTACTAAATGGTCAGATAAAAGACCAATAATACTTCAGTGTAAAAAGCACATCTCTAACTCACTACTACTACAACTATGTTATATTCCCTTAGCACCTAACCCTGGAGAATAACAACCTACTAATAACCTCCTGCTAATCAATAGTTTATACTCTCATTTAGCCAATTAGCAGATGTCCAGCTTATTAATGCCACAATTTCTGGTTCTACCCACAGTAACAACTTGTTGGCATATAAACCTATTTATCTTTCATATGCACATTTATTGGTCATGGGAAAATTATGAATAACATTATTTTTGCTTCTGATCAGGCAAGACATTCGTCTCCACAATGTCCTTACACAATTCTAAGCATAAATCAAGCTGAATCCTTAAAAGCCTTTGTTAATCTCTCTTGATTAAGCATGTTTTGTGCATTTTCTGGCTGGTTTGCTAAATTAGGCTGGTTTGAAATGCTGGCATCACAATAACTCACATCAACTTGAAATCTGGAATTCATACTCCACAGAAAAATGTAGAACAGTCAAAAAGCACAAAGAAAACCTTTTAGTGTTTTGCATTTCCTAGCCAATTATCATAATGCTGTGAAAGCATAATGCAAAAAAGAAACCTGCATCAACTGAATCTCAAGTTTTCAAGTCATATTAAAAAAACCACAGAACAATGAACAACAGATTGTCAGTTACTGCAAGTAACAGTGTAGGATGTAAGGACTACACATACATGGGAAAAGAACAAATATTTGGCATACATTTAGTCAAGTTCCATAAAGCATTATTACTCTCACAATCTGAAAGTGTTCTTAAATGCTGTGGGATTTCTGGGATAAACTCTATGGATTTATACTTATTTTGATTTCAGTCTGAGAAACGAGTAAGTGCACAAACCTTTACAATGTACAGCAATGGCACCATCAGCATTTTCACAGATATTCAGGAACCTCTGAACTATACTGTCACTTGGTGTGCTGCCATCTATGAAGAACAGATCATAATGCTCAAAACCAGCATCAGTAAAGCGTTTTGCCTCATAAATTTTTTTGTTTAGTCTTATGATTGATGTGACGTTATGCTTCTTGAAATAGGGAAAGTAGGATTCAGGTGCATGAAGAGGATAACCTATAAAAAAAATAAAGCCACAATCATTTAATGTCATAGGTTCATGAAGCTCAAGATCTCACTACTCAAAATTGTCCCTGAAACCTTTTTTGAAAGATAAACATGCTAATATTAAAAATGCTTTTATACTTTATTCATAATAGACATGTTAAGTGATATGAAAAAAATCGTCCAACAAATGCTCATGAAAACCACTTTTACTAAAAAAAGTATTAGGAGGAAAAAATTTAAAACACAGCCTACCTAGCCTATGTGAAATGCTGTACTGTCTCCATTAAGTCCCCACTCCTCTCTGCAAGGAGGATTTATACATAAAGCTAGGGACATATTTTAACTCAACACTTCAGAACAGCTGTTTATCTATAGTCAAGCTGTAGGTCACAGAATAAAAGCATGCTTAAAGAAGAAACACTGTTTATGAGGAAAATAGGTTGCTGATCTATATCATAGATGAGAAAAACAGTCAAAGGATAAACTGCAGTACCAAAAATATTCTTTCTTACTGTCTTACTGTGAAGTAAGAAAGCTTTATTGCCTTGATTCTCAGTTGAGAGACAAAAGGATCCTCTAGCTGAAGACAGGGGGACAGGGAAGGGGGTCAATGACCAAACACAACACAGCTGTTCAGGACAAGTCACATATACATTAGTAAATACAATTCCAGTCACAACAACATGAAAAATGTACCTTTGTAATGTGTACTTACAAACACCTGGGAAAGGGTTACCTATAGTTATGTAACTGGATTTTAAGTGTGTTAATTTAGTAATTTTCATTTATATATGTTATAAATAAAACACAGGTTTTCCAAATTCCACGGAACAATTTAAGTAAATTTAGAAAAAAATCTGCAAGAAAGGACTGCAACAATGATTGGGGAAGAAACCCAAACCAACCTAAATATTTGCTTTCTGGATTTTGTTTAAATTTTCAGTGGACACTATGTAACCGGCAGCATTTCAGTCATAAAAGAAACATGAGAGAGCAGAAGAAGGGGGTGGGGAGGGAAGGTAGATATTCAGAAAATATGCTCACATAAACAATGGGACATGGCACAAATAATACAGCCAAATTCAGAAAAAAACTGATTGTAGTATTTAAATGACTGATTTTCCTTTTAGCTGGACCAAATCTCTACTTCCCCTCTGTCAGTCAAGCTTCTCTTTTCTTTTATTCCATTAGAATCACATTCCATAGGTTCTGCACATTATCCCAAGTATCTCACGTAGTAAAGGCAAGCTTCTTTTAAAAATCTTTTCTGGTCTGTGTTACAAAACTCTTCAACAGAGTCTTCCGTGTTTAATGCAACTCACCTTTAATTCTGCACACTTACTGTATCAGGTGGCAGGTTCCAGAAGAACAGTAAGGGACCTGAGTCTCTCAGGCACCTTGTCACTGACTGTTAGAAGAATTGAAATTCTTCTGGCAAAGAAGAATTCCAAAACTTTTTGAATTAATTTCTATGATTGTATATTAAATGCTCACTGGATGATTATTTCTGAAGATTAAAACTGATCTATAACTCTCTATTATCTTCTGCTCATTTGCTGTGATGGTTTTACATGCTGGAAAAATAAGATCATAGCACAGCATTAAAACATACACCATACCATTTTCAAGTTTGCTTTTTGGGTGTGGTCCACTAAACGCCAAAAATTTTCCTGGAATAATCCAGTTGAAGTCACCATTTTCCACTCGCTACAAAAATTTCAGAAGAGAAAAATATTTTAATACCTGTATATACAAGGTAAAAAAAACCAAACTCATTATTTTATTTTACTCTTTATTATGTTGTTGCATTAAAATGAAACACTTCAAATGTAATTAGCTAGCTTAACTCTATGGGACAAATTAACCATAAACTGCTTCTCAGATCTATCTTAATAACATGAAATGTAAACAAAATTTGCTGAAGCTTTCCAATAAAAGCAGAAAGATCCTTTATTTAAGATATTTCTCCTTGAGAAGGTTCAGTGATTTGGGACACCTATTAATAACATTGACAAAAACCAACATTGTTCTATGTTTTAATCAAAAATTATGGAAAAGTGCTTGCTCATGAGACACTAGCTAAAAACCCAGTTCACAGAAAACAAATTAAAAACCAATTAGCCTTCGAAACAATTACCCCTTCCCTGTAGAAACTGAAATTTACATATTGGCATTATAAGCTCTGACGAGCCAGTAATCACAGAAGAAAAGTGTAAATGAAATAAAGAGACTAGATTTTAATAAACTTTCAAACTATGACATTTTGCATTTCTTGCTCACTTTTAAATGAAAACCTAAAAAGGCTCTTCAAATTCTGTCACTGCTGAAAATGAAAGCTTCTTTGGAAATACATAACATGAACTGTAGTTCAAAACTGCCTTCTTTTCTTTCTTTAATTGAAGACTGCTCATTCCTCGTTTGGCAATGCAGTTATTCTCAGCATGACTTTTAAGGACAAAGCACTCAGTTCAGCTGCATTATTATGCTTGTGTTTTTAGCTCTCAGCTCATCAGAACATCCTAATGAGTGAAAGGTTCTGATAATGGACATCACTGTAATCAATTCAGCAACTGTTTGTTAGCTGAGCCCATTAGGCTTGCTCCCAACGTCCTTGCACAATGGAAACTCCTGGAGGTTACCCAGGTTGCATAAGGACCAGAGAACCAACCTTAGTGCCAAGCCAGGACCCCTGCCCCCCATTGCTAGCACAGACTGCCATCTCAGCACTGCAGCACCCCTACTTCCTTTAGGGAAGAAGTCCTGCTTAGTAAGCTAAAAATATTTTTGTATTTGTATCACCAGTTTTATTTGTGGATTAAGTTCTTTATAGTTACAAAGGTCACAGCAAGTAATTTTAATTTTAAGCAACATGAACTACAGGTATCCCTGTATATTTGTGCTCAAAACTACATGCAAACACCATTATTATTAAAAAACCCAATCAGTAATTTACTTCCAGTCCAACAAAAGGGGAATTAGCTGCCTTGATAACACAGCAAGATGAAAGAACTATAAACATGAAATAAAATTTCCTTTTAGCCTGCTCCATTTAAGTCGTATGCAACTTTTGTCTACATAACCACACATTTGAAGACCCAACATAGCAAAAACCTGTAACATTTAAAGATTTTGAAATATAGCACAGGACATAACTAAACATAAAGCTGACCACGATATGTAAAAAAAAAGAAGACATACCAAAAAATGGACAAAAAATTAAAGATGATTCCAAGTTCTTGCTTCTTAATCTCAGCAAGCAGCCTACTATAAACATCATTCACATATATGTACTTTTCACAAACTAATGTTAAGACTTAAACAAGATAATGGGATAGCTTTAGTCAATTATTTTAATACTCTTTTTCAAGCAGACTAATGCCTACCATGTGTACAGAATCCCAAGAATTCCTAACTACCATTTGTTTTTAGAATAAGCTTTTTCTTTTTGTACATAGAATAAACAAAAAAGCAGCAATTTCATACTTTAAATTTTAGTTTTGTTCATTTAATTTTGGTAATCCAGCAAAGGCTATACCAATCTCTCAACCTAATCATTAGGGAACATTACAGATACAGAACTCCTTCTAGAAATGCTTTCAAGTTTAGTGAAATAGGCAGTTTTGTGTTATAGACTGCCTACTGCAGGCATCTACTGTATAGATGTGCTGTCAATTAACTTTTTCCACAGTTTATTCCTCTTCTGACTTCATTTTCTTGATCATTTATGAAGCATTTCAGTATGTATCTGAAATACATACAGTTATAGGAAATACTTTTAAAATTGAGATTTTCAAACTAAGCAACTTCATTCTCATTACTTCCAAGTTTTCTGAAAATTGCAATAGAGGGGAAGAATACTGGCTACAGTAAAGCAACACAAGTTTAAAAAGAGGGTTTAATTTACATTCAAATATTTAGTACACCTCTAGTTTATAGATCTTTCTACTTAACCAATACAACTACAGGAATTTATAGTTGTTCTAAAGACAGGGTCCAATAAACTAAATGAATGTCACTGATTTCAGTAAAAACCCTTTCCCTTCCTTGGAGTGAGACACGGTAGACAAAGACCACGCAACTATTTTGGACCAGGTGTATGTACACTTTCTGTGCCTGAGATTTCCTCTGCACACAGCCCAGCCCACAGGTACAGCATGGCATATTTTAAAGCTTTGCTAAAGCAATGTAGCTTGAGATAACTTTCTACTACTAGCAGATAAGGGTAAGCACATTACAAAGTCCTAGAAGCATCCAAAGCCAATCACAGTATCTTTGTAAGAAAGTTGGCAGAACAATGAATGACACCTATTAGCTTTCTGGGACTTTGTTAGGGAAATATTTTGGATGTATTTCCTTTACTAGAATTCCACATAATGCATCCTTACTAAAAAAAAAACCTCAAAATCTGCTTAATCTATATGGCTACAAAAATCTGTCATGTATTTGGGACTAATAGGAATGGAAGAAGGAGCTAGCAAGTGCTGAAAGAAAACATATTCTGTGGGTCAGCTGAGAGACCATGGATCATATCCTGTGAGAATGTTGGGAAAGCATAACAGAGATCCCAGAAGGCAGAAATGCTACAAGAAAACAGTAGATTTATGATATGATGCACTGAAATTGCAAGGATAGTAATCCTGCATGTTCTTCACAAAGAGCATATAGGTTTCCATGTACATACCTAACATATGAACACTGGGTTTTTTACTTGAATTAAAATGTGTTTCCAGTATGTTTTAAGCTGGGGGATACTGTATACTCTTATTTTAGGCAACCCAAACACATTCCATGGATTATTAAATGTACAAACCTCGTAGTGTTCATATTCATCCACATCAAATGTCTTAAAGTCAAAAAATCCATGCTGCAAGGCCTAAAAGGCAACAAGGTGTCAGTTCACACTGAAATACAATATATAATCTCATTTTATAATACTTTTTTGAGAAAAACTAAATCCCTAAATGTTTGTGGTTGTGGATTATTGAAGCTTTTACGTTAAGACAACATTACATCCTTCACAGATTAACACCACAGACAACAAGAACTCCAACAATGTCACTGAAACACGATAGGCTCATTATTTCCCCTCTGAAGACATTAGGATGGGACATAGGGTTGTTGCATATCACTTAAATCGTAACATTGATTCTCCACACCTCACCATGTGGGGTTTTTTTCTGTAAGGCAGACGACAAGTTAAAAAGCAATTCCCTTTTTGTCATACACTCATTCAATGATTCCTATGCCAAATGTATTTTCATACAGTCGGACATAACAAAACATTGAACACAGAGTTTATTGATTTTCGGCACTTAATGTAATAGTCTGGTTTCACCACCATAATACCTAGGCAAAACGGCATATACAGAATGCAGTGCCATGCAAAATTTGTATTTCAGTATTGCTTTTAATACACATTTCACAGGCAGAATAAAGTCCACTAGACTACATTAGACAGTATTTATTACAGGACTAAAAGAAGTTTTATATTCGATTACTGTATTGTTATTAATTATGCCACTTTTGTACTAAAGATTTGTGTATAACAACCATTTGAAAACAATTCTATTAATATGAAATTCATAACCAAAATGTATTCCAAATTGGTGGAAGACATTTCTGCAGTGTATATTTATACTGAACCTATTGCATTCTGAGAAATACAGATATTGCACAACGTTCTGGAATTAAGGCGTGATAAGAACACATCACAGATCTATGATTTAAAACCAGGAATCATCAGACTGCCATTGTTTGCTACATATAGAAGACCTTTTTAGGACAAAACCAGCTTTGTTAGAGACAACATAGGCTCAGTGACTGGACCTGTCATGAAACTTAAGATACTGAGAGGTTTGTCTGAACAGCTGATTTTGAAAAATGTATTGCATTTAAGCATGGCTGGCTGGCTGCACTCCAGAACTCAGGCCCCCTGAATTACATGTATATGATATACACACACATAAACACCAAATTTATCCAGGTAAACTAAAACTACTTTCAATTAAAGCATATGTCTTCTGCCCGAAGTGTTTTTACCTCTGTAGGTGAACTAGACAAAATTCCAGTAATAAATTTCATAAGAACAAAGGAGGAAAAACTGATTCTCACCGTCCTTTTGATGTATTAGCTGCAGATAAATTACAGTGACTGCACTGACTACTTCACATCTTCAGGATCCGTAGAATGCCTCACAAATTACAGTCTTGCTGGTAACTGACAGCTCCTTTCCCACCCCCACAGAACTAAAAATATAAAGCTTGATCTCTCTTTCTCCAATTTTTAAAAAACATTTGTTTTGCCATATTTTTAAGAGCTTCAAATGGTCTATGAAGTGTCTGTACAGAACTGTTCCTATAGCCTGCTCCCTTCATCAAGGCCAATGGGAAATGAACAAAATTTAAAGGTCCCCAATTAAGAACTGATGTAAATTTTTTTAAGAAAACAATACTGGAGCTAAAGTGACACATCAAACCACTAGTAAGATACTTTAGTTTTCATAGGTGTTAAACAATTCTGAAAAGATCAGTCTCAAACACTGAACCAAGTGTTTTGGGGAAAGCTGGGGCCAAGTACATGCAAAAACTCTTCAGATTAAGTCACAGTACATCTAGGTATCTGTTTCACTTGATTTCATCCACCTGTCATTCCCTCTCACCAATGGTTATAAATGATCTATTAGCAGACCTAGCACAGTGTCTTGCATGAGGAGCTGTCCCCCAGCCAGGGCTGGTGCATTGCATGTTCCAGTTCATGAGGTGAAGTTCAAAAAGCTGTCGAAGGCCGGGCCAGACAGGTCAAAATGCAACCTTTCTCAGCCATCACTACTCAAACAGTCTCAGTAACTTAGGCTTCAGGAGAGCATGCTACTCATTCACACAGTCTGCTCCAAAACCAGGTTTTATAATCTATTTTAACAGTATTTTTCTTCATGTTTTAAAAATCAATTTAAACCTGTTTTGTAAGAAAAAAATGTTATTACCTTATTTACTCCCTGTAAACAGTCCAAGATGGTAAGATTGTATGTGCAGTTCCCAAATGAAGCATCCCTGTAGATTTAACACAAATGAATTTCATATACATAGAATTCTTTTAAGAACTAGGGGAACAGCAGCACACAACAGAATACATTCAAGCTATTTGATCCCCTTTGAGAACTCTGAATTAAAGCTTAAAGACATCTTTTTAGAAGCTTGTTCAGGCTAAAGTACTCCCCTACCCAAGATGCAGCTCAGAGTAAATGCAGCTAGATAGTGCAAGCTATTTTAGGTGCGTATTTTACATGAAGTAACTACATGCTTTTTGCCAAATTATTTATGCTTTCCTGGAACAGGAAGGTTTGCATCCTCTCTGGATTGTGTAAAGATAGTAGCAAATAAAGCACAGCTTGCTTTAACCATTATTCAAGTCTCAACTGAGTTACACTAACAGAGTAAAATAAGGCAAATAAGACTACTAGCTTGGAACTAATTTACAGGCTTTCACTTTGATGCCTGATTACAGATGTGATCAAAAGTTATCCCGATACAATTAACTTTAAAATTACTTAACCTCAGTTCTACCACTATGAAAATGACAACCTGTCTGTAAAAGATGAAGTGAGACTCCAAATCAAAACATATTCAAGTCGTAAGAGACAGCAACATTAAAAGAAAAATAACACCACTAAAAAAATGCATTGTGGAAAAACAAAAAAGTACTTTTTGAAGTGTGCTCCAGATCAGTTTGATTTTAACAAAACTTTGCCTGAGCAGATTATTTCCTTATCACTCATAAAGGAAATCCTTTATAGTTTTTCTCTTAGCTATCTTAGACAGAGTCCTAAGAACTGCAATTTATCAGAATAGCCAAATTTTAGGTTCAGACAGATACATATTTAATCTATAATGGATTCAAAATTTCAATCTTTAATTGAAAACTTTCCTTTTTTGATAAAACTTACTTGTGAGTACTATGAAGTTTGTGAATCTCAAGTACTTTAAGAGCAGAAAATTCTCACCTACTCTTTAAGAGCAGAATAAGTTTAGCAGTTTTGAGCAAGCACTGTTTGTAGAAAATGCTTTAAAGAAAATTAAATCCATAATTTTGGTAGTGTCATAGTGCAGGCAGGCCAATCTAAAAAAGCTTTCAAATTACTAGATTATTAAAACACACTTAACCATGACATTTTGGAATGGGAACTTTGAAGTGTATATAAACTTTCCATATCCAAATCCAACACAGAAGTTTTAAAAATGAGAAGCCATTTTCATTACACTGAATAAGCAGAACATACCAAAACTTAATCCATTATCTGTCAAAAATGTATTGTCTGTAAAATTCATATATTAACATGATTATTTTGAACATCACATTTTATCAACAGATCATTTTAACACAAAAGCATTTTAGCAAACAAAAAGGTCTTGTGAACAAAAAAAAAATTAAGGGCCCAATGGGAACACGCACATAGCGGAAAGGTTTTAAAAGCTGTACCAGTTTTCTGGAGGGGCTGACAGAAATGAAATCCAAACCAATGCAAACCACAAAATTAAATATTTAGAGAAATATGAGCAGAAGATATGATTGTAGCAGACAGGTTCTATGTTATTTTGCTGTAACAAGAATATAACTTTTATTTTATCTGTATGCATATAATTACCTCTTTGACTGATAAGGCATCTGACAGGGCAGTACATAAAAACAATACTGGGGGGGAAAAGCCACATAATCTCTAATCCATTAATAAGAAATACTATGAAGGAGGGTGGGAGGCTGGTGAAGTTGACCTAGATGTACAATTCCAGGTGTACAGTATTCTCAGCTACAGTTCCCACAGCCAGCTGTTAGCAGTGACATGCACATGGATGCTGGCAGCTAACATGGATTGCCTCCATCACCCGTGTCTCAAATGTCTTATTTCTGCTGATGTGCATGTGACCATTAAAGCAGGTTGCTGATCACATTTCATTACAGTATTCTTACAGTCTTTTATGCTCAAATGAATAGCCAGCTTACTTTTCAAACAGTGTTTTACCAGCTATTACCTGATAGAACTCTATTTGCTTTCAAAGCAAGAAGGAATGTGGATATTCCCAGGAGATACTGATTTAGTATGAATCTGAGCTGGCATTACAGAGCTGCATATCCCACATCCGATTTCACAGTTGTTGTAGCTGACCTCAATACTGCATAATGCTTTCCCTTTCACCAAACCTCTAAACACTGTCAATAACAAAACAGTTTGTTTCCCCAGCACTTGCCAACAAAGAAACAAACCCTAGAAGCTATAAACTAAAATCTGTCTCTGAAATTCATGTCATTATTTAGAGACTGAACACAATAATAATAAAATACAGTTGTTTTTTCTTTTGAACATAAAATCAATACAGAGTAGTTTGAGGTAAAACTCTGAAACTCTGCTTCTCAGCAGGCAACTGGTATTCATGACAGTTTTAAACGGTGTTAGCACTGTTTTTTAAATGAAAGTGAGAAGATACAGTATAAGATCTTCAAGAGACTAGAGCGTCACCAAGTGACAGTGAATCAGCCAAAAATAAGTGTCTCGAAGACAGCAGTGCCTTATCCTTCCAAGTTATCTTTAGCTTTTCTATTATAAAAACAAAACAATACAAATTTCTATGAATTTTGTAAGAGGAATGATGTGATTTCCTTCCACCCCTGAACTGTATTTGCTGAAGCTGTCTTTAAATGAAATACCAGCTGAAGACCTAAGCCGATTAAGGCTTTTTGAGGTCACCAAGCTACATGAAAGTAGATCAGTTTCCCAGCAATCACTTCATGTAAACCTACCTCAGTATGTAACAAAGAATCTGACAATGCTGCAGCTTCTACCTATTCAAGGTTGTCTTTTTTTTTTTAAATAGCAGACACTTCAGATATCAAATAAAACTTGTTAAATAGTCCAGTTGTAACACTTAACTGATCATTGCTCACTGATAAACTCTTGAACTATTCAAACAGAGATGACCTATATTACAGAAGTTATGTATTACCTAAATTCCACGCTGCCAGAATAAAATCAAGTCAATAAGTACTGGATAGCAATGATTAATATCTCCCAATTATTTCCTTCATAGACCTTAGAATATGAGGAAAGAGGCAAGACATTTGGATTACATTTTGAATTGTAAATTAGTTATTTTAGTCTTTCTCAAGACACTAAAGGTGCGGAAAGAGTGCAAAATTCCTCATAGCACCACCTTGTTTCTTCATAGTACAGCCTGATGCCAAGCAGACACACTACCTAAGGCAGAGCTACTGCTTCCAGCACAGATTCAATTGCTTGAGCCTCTGTACTATGCTACATTTTGCAACAGAGATGTTCCAAATGTCTTGGAATGGGGGGGAAGGGGGAAATATTTCGAAGGCCTTGAAAAACCAGGAAGGAGGATTAAATTATTTCTTTCCCACTCCCAGCTACTCTAGACTGTCCCACTGCAGACCCTCATCAGATCTACTTGCCCTTCTCTCAGCATCAGTAATTCTTAAGCCCCTTATATATACCAACCTCTACCTATGAATTCAATACCCAAATAGCCCCTCCCTATCAGACTTCTCAGATCTCATCTAGCTTCTTATCTTATCACAATCATTCAGTTTACTTCCTCACTCCTCTTTGCCTCACCTCCAGTACAGCCAGATTACACATCCATCTTTCCCATCAGGACAAACTACACCACAGATAACAGAATTTGCTTAGGCTCTAATCTTGTGCCAAGACCTGACGTAGTCCAAAGCAGATCCAGAAGACATTTAAGTGCTTTCCAGCCCCACACCATGCAAGAATGTTCAAGAAATCAGGATGTTTAATTTTTCTAGCAAAAGCTCCTAACACTATATTCCTTCTAGAAACAGCAAGGCTCAAGAAGACTGCCTCAGTCTAACATTGCCAAAGCTTTGTGTTAAAAAAAACCAAACCGAGCAACAAAAGCCCAAACACCTACCAGATCCCATCCACACCAGACAAAACCCACCACAAAAACCCCGTAACTGTCAAAAGCTTTAGTTTTATCATTTCTCTCACAGCAACCTAGGGCTTGAAGCACATAGAAGACTGCAAAGTAGTTATGTTTCAGAATACCCTACTCTATAAATTTATTGCTGTCTCCTGAAGCTGACAAATGGAATTCAGCAATTATTCTTTCATAATCACTCTGCCAACCCAGACATCAAAATCTGAGTAGCCCCTTTGCTGGACTTTGCCTTCTTCCATGTTTTTGGTAAGTATACTCTTCCTAAGGAAACACATTGTACATAACATAAAATTATCTCTAGAAAATCTTGCTGTTTCTTCTATTTTTTTGATCCCTCCTTTGCTGATTCTAGAGTAGCTAACTATTCTATTTTGGAATAAAATCTCATGAATTCAAACTCACAAGGATTACCTATAATCAATTAACACTTAATAGGAAATTGTTTTGTATCATTAAATTTGTTACTGTGGTTCCAATCAGCATTACAAGAAATCACAGAGACACTTTCATTAGTCCTTACCAGTCAAGCAGAAACAGCATTTTCTTATTATTGCTACTACTATCAATATCAGTATTATAAGGCATCAGTTGCAAGGCAAGAATCTATAGCCTTTGATTGGAGCAAAGTCCTGTGAGACTGTTCTGCAAACACACTATTCCTCCCAAGTTTTCTATCTTAGAATTTTGGGATCTGACAAGTTAGTTACTTCATTTTGTCAAAACCGCTTTTCTACACACCTTAATCTTCACCTTGGCAGGGGAGACAAAAACCCAAAGATATATCAATTTACTATAATGCCAAACAGCAAATTTCTTTAACTTGTCAACAAGAAACAGCTATTCAGCTATGGGGCCTGATGAGATGTATCCCAAGGTCCTGAGGGAACTGGCTGGTGTTGCTGTGAAGCCACTCTCCATATCTGAAAAGTCATGGCAGTCAGGCCCAGTCCCCAGTGACTGGAAAAAGGGAAACATTGCTCCTATTTTTAAAAAGGGTAGAAAGGGAGAGCCAGAGAACTGCAGGCTGGTGGGCACCATCCTCTATGCCTGCCTGGGAAGATCATGGAGCAGATACTCAAGGAAGCAATGCTAAGGCACATGCAAGGCATTGTTTAATATAAATCATGACACTTAAAGTAAATCTGTATCTTACACAGAATTTGGAGATGTTAAAAAACACTGACGTGTTTAAAATAACTGACTTTTTAAATGCATTGTACCAAGTATCTTTTATAATTAGTTGAAAAAAATATGGATACCCGTAGCTCAGTAAACTTCTTGGGCTCTGGAGAGCAATCAGTGACCAGGTCAGTGAATAAATTCTCTGTCAATAAAAGCTATCAATGATTTGATACCTTTTTTTTTAAATGGAGCTGATGGTTTAAGATTTTGTAGTCAAACTAGTCTTGACATAAAAAAAATCTACCACCCCAACAGATACTGCATCTGGCTTCTGTGCAAAGTATGAGAAGTGACAATCTGATCTTCCTTTGCTGAGTGGATGAACAATCAGATGAATTTGATATAGACAAAGTAGGTCTGCATTTACAAATGCCTTGGCTGACAGTGAACACTACTTGCAAAATGCAGATTCCCCTAAAAGAGAGGGTATTGACCTTCTTGCAGTTGCCTTTTATTGTCACTGTTTGCATAAGAATACCATGAGGTAGTCACATTCATAAAGCATAAGTGCATTTCATAGTCCACAGCATGAAAAATAATTGGAAGTCTCTTTATTAGGTAAGCGTGATAGCTAAACGTCCTTAGATCCAAGCCCCAACGTGACCCTAGTACAGAGAATAAAGACATAATTTCTATCAATCTATGATTCACTGAAAACATTCAGTAACCTCAATATCAGTACTTGTTCTGTAAACTAGAGAAAATGTAACAGCATAAAACCCCCTTCAATCCTGTAAGTCTCACAGCTAGGGACTAGGTAATTTAAAACATTTTAATGACTTCCAAATAGTAAAACATGATGCATTATGAAGAAAGGTTTAAGTGCTAAATCACAAACGTGCTAAGAACTATTTTCAAAACCTGACAGTTTTTGATTAAGAGTCTTATGTAAGACTTTTATCAATCTAAATGATTTATTATTCCCCAGGTAATTACACAAGATGTAAAAAATATTTTTTCTGGAGATCAGTCCTTTTGGTTCAATGTCTGTATCAGACATGATACACCTTCTCAGGAGGCAATCTAAACCCCAAATTGTTTAGCAAATTCCAAAACAGAAAAGGTAGCCTCATTTCTTATGTTCACATACCTAAATGGAAGATATGGTGGATTAGATCCAGACAAAAGCATCCTGTAAGCTTCTTCTGGTGTTTTCTTCAAGTATATAACCTAAAAGGGATGGGGGAAGAGGGGGAAAAAGAAAAAAATCAACCCTGAACCTGAGAAGTCTTTAACCAGATAGTAACTTCCTCCAGCACACTAAACTCCTAAGAATGCACGTTATACTCCTTTCATGACATCAGAAACCGACATGCCCATACAAAGAAAAGATTCAGATATCAACAGAAACTTTGTTTTCTATCAGTCCCTTATTTTAAAAACAGAAAATTGGAGAAAAAAGTCACACACTGCTGCAACTTAAAGACTTTAATGTTGCATGAATTACTGTAAATAGCTTACAATTTAAAGCCTAAATTCTTGATTATAGACAAAAGATCTTTAGAGGGTAGTTCAGAGGACTTCAGGAAAAAGATGAGTTTCCATCTTATCAAGGACTTGTGAATCTGAAGTAGGGGCGAATTCGTACTACATGTTTTCCCAACACTGCCAGTTTTATTTGACAAAAGTTATGGCCTTTCAAAGCTGTGTCTGCTCAAAGACATGCATACATGACACCTTGAACCAAACACTATTCATTTTCTGTCCACATAGCTCATAAAGGCTCATAATAAAGACACCAGGAGGAAACACAAAAAAAGGCATTAAGAACACAAAAGGAAAGAGGAAAAGAAACACTGAACAAGCTCCTGAAAAAATTGGAATTATCTTGGATGTCAAGAGCAATACAATAACTGAAGGAGAAAGGATCATGAAATGAAGAGGAAAACATCACAGTACATCTTCAGCACCTAAAAAGTATTGAATTCCATGAAGAAAAAAATCAAGGAGACATTTTCTGACTCATCTGTATCAATGAAGAGTCAGCAACCAAAACTCAGCTTTGTTTTTAATCTAATAAATCTTTGGAGTGCTTTCTTTCTGCAACATACACAAAAAAAAATCCCAACAACCCAAAAAGCCCCTTGTGAATAGTTTGGATAAAGTGAACTAGTATTTAAAAAGCAATGTGAGTAAAAGCTTGAAAAAAAAAAATACTTTATAGACAGTAACTATTCTCTTACAAGAGTTTTTTTACAAGGGACAAGATCTTCTTCCCTTGCCCCACTGTCACTACTGTAAATCTTACCATATGGCACCGCTACTTGTAAAACCCAGATTCAATAAATACTGAACATTTAAATTTTTTTTTTTCCTCTGATGTTTTCATTTTTATGTTCTCAGCCTCCTGAGTGATGATGTGGTTGAAAGTTCCCCACAGTTAGGGCACTCTGCAAGCACATGACATGTAGCAATACTGGCCACACATACCCGCTGTCAAGAAAACTCCTATCATATTTCCTAGGAAGCTTACAAAACAAAAAGGGAATCAGTATTTTCCAAGTCCACCTTAACACTTATCCACAGTATTTCAAGTGCAATTTAGATTCATTTTTTTCCCACCTGCACCTGCCATTTACAAATCAGAAGTATATGGAGCAGATCCCCTCTAGAGCTGCTTAGATTACCAGCAAACAAACCCTTCATGTTTCAGGTAGGACTGAGATGTGTAATTTAGATTTTTAAATTAGGAAAAAACACTCATGCAAGCAAATAACTGGACATGCCCTAGTAGTTTGCTGTTATCTGGTCATTTGCTGCCATTAGAACTACAAACTTAAGAACTTAACAGCTTTTCTCTCTTACTGGCATTACAGAAATCTAATAAAAGTATTACTAACAAAATACACACTCAAAGGAATCATGAGAAAGAAATATGTCCAGTCTATCTGCTACCTATAAGGAAAACGAACGGGAACCAGGACAAATAAACCAAACCTCCTCAATTAACTCTCAAACACTGGTAGAGTTGTGGCACGCTATTATTCTGGGGAGGCTATGAAAATTAAATGAGAAAAGAAATCAATTCAATAATCACTATGCCTCTGGTCTAATAGCTTTCAGAAGGCTGTGAGAAAAATCTTTTCTCCTTCTCACTCTGAATCTCACTAATGACATGAAAAGCAATTGATTCTAATATGGTCAATTAGAGGTCAGTTTGTGATTTGGATTTTCCACATTCAGGAAAATGGTATTCTATGGAAAAACATGCAGAGGATCTGCCAAAGCCATTCCCTGTGCAGTAAAATAAAAGGAGTTAAGGGACGAAGACAGGGTTTCCCTAAAACTCATACCGCAGAGTTTTCAAAGACAACTTAGAGACAAATGAAATGACCATCTGCCCACCTCCCTAAAGGGGCACCCCTAGAGAAGCCATTTCACACAAAGCAGAAGTCTCTTAAGGAAGGTTAAAGTATCCATGGGATCAAAAATACTTACAGCATATGCACCTATTAGAAAAGCTGCATTCGCTCGCTTCCGCTGGTCAAAACTGGTGTAGTACACGATCTTCTTTCTTGATAGACTGAAATACTGTTTAAAAGAAAGTAAACAAACAAAACAGCATATTTACTAAGAAAAGAATACACTTTAAGAATACTTTAGCCAAACCACTTTTACAAAACTGCAAAATAGGTCAGAAAAAATTCTTATAAAAGAGATTCTTAAAATTAAAGGAGAAAAAATTACTGATACTCTGAACAGTCTTCTTATATCCCAGATAATTAAGAGTGCAAGGAAATAGCCACTGTTTCCAGGCAGATCTCTTGGTTAGCTGTACAAAAACATGCTACAATGGGGAGCTGAACCAAAATCTTCAGTATAAAAAACTGGATTTTTTCCCCCAAGTTTAGATATTTGAAACATTAGCTTATGAACACTGATTAAAGACATTGACATTTTCAAACTAAAACATCCTCCTGTATGTTAAATCTCTTTAGCACACAATTCTGTGGAGAAGACAGAAGAAAAACTCAAGCAATCAACCTTAAAGGCATTTTTTAAGTTAAACACTTCCATCTATACTATTTTAAAATGGGGTGACAGACATCTTTAGAAAGCTTCAACAGCAAGAATTCATTTAAAAAGTAAGAAAAAGAGAAGATTGCATAAGAGAAAAGCCTGAAGAAAAGGCTAGGCAAAGACAAAACTAGTAACACTCGCAATTCTTGTTTCTTTAGGAAGAAAAGAAGCCTCTGTCAGAATCCTGTGGACAAACCTCTCATTGAAAACAAAATCAACAAGCACCAGAAAAGAACAATAATGACAAGCTGCAGCAAAACTATTTAAAGCCAGAGAGAGACAATATTGTCAGTTAAAAATGGCAAGTTGGACAATTTACCACATCAACAATTTTTAAAACTTCACAAATTGCCACACTTCCATTCTGCTGCACAACTGCACATTTTTCCTGACCGATTTTTACAGTACTCCTACAGTTTTGAGGAAGTAATCAACAGACATACTAGATTCTGTTTCTAAATATTTGAAGCATTTTTCTAGTTTTAAAAGTTGCACATTCTATAAAATGTCCTAATACCGCTGCTATTACCCAACTTCAGGTTTCTAACTCTTGACACTGTTGACACTTGGGGAGGGGAGATAAGGTAACTGCTTCAGAACAGTGTTTCTTTCATTTGTAGTGCCAACTGTATTTCACTTCCAGAAATCTGTCAATGTCGCTCTCAGCTCAAAACTTGTTGCAAATTTTAGATCAGTTTTATCAAATTTTACAGAAAAAAAGTATCAAATAGCCAATCAACTCAGGAGAAAACTGATGTAGGTACAACAGTGAGTTTCTTACTCCCACCCCCCACAGAAACAGCACCCTTAGTCACAGTTCTAACTGCATCTTCCAGTCTGGTCTTACAAGCCACAACTTCCAGAGGTGGAAGGAGTGAGAGTTAATGCAACTGAGTGTAGAGTGTATCTAAATAGGACTGTTAATTCCTGAAATAGATGGTTGCTGTTGATTGGAAGAGGTTGTATCTTGAGGCCAACAGCAACATCTCTAAGTATATATGCAAACATACAAAGGACAAGTCGTTACTTAATTAGTGAAGCATTCAATTACTATTAAAACTTGACAAAATGAATCCCAGTACTTTAAGATTCCTCCCTTCTTCCCCCTCCTCAATTTTTTAATTTTAGTGTTCTCTAACTGCAATTCCACCCATGATGTGTAGGTGGGATAAGATTACAGTAGTTATGCAACAGTGACAGAACTTCAATTATAACTTATTGACTACTACTTATTTTAAAGCAAAGTTCTTTGCAGCAGTTTACAGTTCACCTAAAACACTATTTTAAACTGCAAAGCTAGCTAGTGAGAAGTTCTATGTAATAAGACCATATTTCTTATTTTATAGAATGGATTTTTTAATCATATGGGTATATCAAGTCATTCCAATTTTGAGACACTTTTGTACCCAAAGCAGCCATAACCTGAAGTTTCCAGAATATTTAGATGAAAACAATGTATCAGTTTTAGTGCATAATTTTCAAAATGTAAGGGTTTAATCCTCGTTATATGAAATACTTAAATGTGTTTTGAATCCTGACTACAGCTTTAACACAAAATTGAAAACTGACATTAATGCCTAATAGCATAGAAAGCAGTGGAAAACAGCAGCACAATTTAACTTTTCAGAAGCCTATAAAACAGATCACTGCTTTTATTTACACACTAGTATCAGAAAATTAAGTTTTACAGTAGGTGTTTGCTGAAGCGTCAATGCAATGCATCTGTTAACATTAACGTGCAGTTTGCCAACTCAGTAAACTTTCGTTATCAAAACTAAGCAATTGGATCTATTTTTAAAAATACTGATTTTCTGACCATATTTCATAAACTACATCTACTCCTGTGGCCAGGTCCAATGACAAGCTTTCACAACAGCTCTGAGAGGTGACTGTTTTTACAGCTCCAGAGCTCCACCTGAATGGATTAGGGCTTTAGTTCCCTTAGGCACTGCACAGCTCTGAAGAGCCAGGAATGTTTCAAAACGGACTTTTTCAATACAGGTCTTCTAGGGAATAACTATAGTTGCAGATAACTTAGTTGCCAATAAACTTTTTTTTTTCCACAATAAAACTGAGGTGCACACGCTATAAAGCACAAAAATATCCTTTACCAGTAAGAAAATTTTATCAGTTTCACACATCATTAAAAGATAAAATTTTAACAGTATAACACAACAGTATCTGCCAAGATATAGCCCAGAGGAAAGACAATCTTGTGAATTAAAAGCAGAGGTTACACAGAAAGTGTAGCAGTTTTTGCTTTAGGTGATAAAACTAATTCATGAAGTGTATGAGAGGGTTACAGAACATTTACTTTCACTGTAAGATTACACTTTTCTTTTTTAAAAGTTCCTTGTAAATCTCAAAATAGATTTATTTGCAGAGAAATTGATGACAGGATTAGAAAGTGCCGTGGACAATTACTGGATTGATAGCTGTGTAAAATTACCATATATTTGACAGCATTTTATATAATGGCATGGTTTAACACAGTTGTACTGTTCAAGCAAGAAATTACTTCAATGTGTTTAATAAGCCTAGATCTAAGCAAATTCTACTTTTATATATATATACAGGTGTGTATATATAGGTAATATATACATGTAAACATCAGTGAATACAAGACTGACGAACTCAATAGAAAATAATTAATTTAAACACATGCATGTAACCCTGCCTCAAAAGCTAGGCTGTCCTAAAGGAGATGCTTTGCAATTACTATAGTTCCATGCGTATGCCCAGCAGTTTATTTATGTTAAAACAAAACAAGTAGCTGAACCCCTCTACGATTCAGCAGCAATACAGTTAGCACAGCATACAAAAAATGTTAACTCCATAGTTTATAAGCCTGTCAAGTACCTTTTCTCTCCTGCCATTGATCCTCAATACTTGTATCATTTTTATCAGCAGCACTCCCTGATTACTTCTGCTCCTTAATTTATTGAGACTGTGTAAGGCTATGCACAGATAAAACACAAGAGTTCTTTAAAAGCAGTTTTTATGAAATCAGACTTACTTAAAACAAGAAAAAAATTTTTCTTTCATAAATGAAGCCCAGTTGCTTAGTCAAGTGGTTTTTTTTTCCTGAACAGAATTCAAATAACAAGTAGGAAGACAGCACAGACAAGCATTTTTTGCTTGCTGTTGACTTGGATAGTGAAAATCATCTTCACAGCAACCAGCAATTGAAAAATTACAAACACAACAAGGTCAGAAAGGTTTTCCTGTAAGGCATAGCCAAGACTTTGCCTCAAACTTTCTCAGCAAATGGATATCTGAATAAATTCTCCACCTCTCCAGAATGGAATTATTTACTATTTAAAAAAATCAGTCAGCATAAAGTTACAACAGTTTATTTTAAAATCTTGGTCTGCTATTAGCACATTTTAAACTGGTATCCTTCTTCCTCACCAGTCCCCCAAGAAAGGAGACGGGAAAGCAGAACACTGCCTCCATGTTGAGCTTCTCTCCCAAAACAGAAACAGGCATAGCTGAAAGACTTAAAAGGAAGTTTGTGGGGCTTGCAAGTTTTAATGAGATCTTATACTTTCATTTCTCCTGCTCCTATCCATAGAAGTTTCAAAACTAAAGAAGTCTTAAATTCCTTTTGAGACACCATATCCACATCAAAACCATCATGTTTGTGAATAATTTCTTTTTGTGCCATATTTCAAGACTCTTTTCTTAAGTACATTAAGTGCTTACCCAACCAAGTATACCAAATCACCTGGGCTTAAGCACTATGATTGCTTCAGGGTCCCAGATGTATTGCAGTATGGTAATAGCAACCATCCCATGATAATCTGCAGTGCCTTTTACTTCCTAGGATGAAACAAATCCTGCTGCTGGTCACAGGGCACCCTTTCAGCAAGGGTGTGCAAGCAGCAGTTGCCCAATAGGACTCTCTCTCTGTCCTTAGTCCAATCTGTACTTTCCACCTCTGAAATGCTCATCCCAGGCTGCTTACACATCACCTGGTGCCACATGACAATTACCATACTTTTGCTGCTGCAGGGCAGACAAGTCACAGGTCATGAACTTGTGAACACACTGGTTCAGGCCCCAGAACTCCTCTTGGGGACAGACACAAGATGAGGTGCAGAAATGGTGACTTTGTAATTCTGGCCTGGGGAAGCTGAGCAGCAGCCACTGAAGCTAGGCCTACAGTCCCCAGCAGATGCACTCCTCTGAGGCATGTAAATACGCATGCAGAGGCAGGCTTCAGCCCAGGGACTCCATCTTACAAGCCTACTTACCCACTGCAGATGGTATCTAAATTAGGACAGAGTGTGGCACATATTTTAACTACCAGAAGCTTACATTAGCAGTGCTGGCCTACCCCAGGAGCAGTGCCAATCAGCCAGACAGGAGTCTATTCATACATAAGTTTCTATACCACTCTGGCAGTATTCCAAGCTTTAGCTGTTTGATTCCAGGTATTACTTTCAAGTAGTTGCACTATCAGGTTACCCTTCTCTTTCATGCATTAGGAGTTTAATTTAACCTATTTGGAATTAGCCTCTGGCAAGCCAGCAGCAACAAACTGCACTTCCTCCCAGTGGAGACTTCTCTGTCCCAGTCCTGGCCAGCTGTACCCAGCAGCACAAGTACATTCACTCTTTTCAAAAAATAGAGAAGTTACATTAAAATGACATTACAGTTTGCTGAACCAAACCTGCAAATACTGGGGTTAACAGTTCAGTTCCAATTTAGCTCCCTTATTTTTGCCATCATAACATCCAATCTTCACCATCATGCTTACAAGCCACTTCTGACAATTAGCTTGCCTCATTCAATGAGCAAGATGATGGTCTCAACAACAAAAATAAAGACTGCAGACACATTCCTGTTTAATACTGAACCATTAAAAAAAACCCCAAGATATTTATTAGTTGCATACTTCTTTTCTGGGTGAAATTCTTGGTACCTAGGTTGAAGACTGAAGGCATACAGTAATACATGAGACTATATTAAGGTTCCAAACTGATCACAGTCTCAATCTGAATCTGGAAAAGACAACTGATATCTCTAGTTCCCATGGGCACAGCGGAGTTAGAATAGTAGGTTTATTATTGGTTCTTCTCTGGAGTAACTGCTTCACAGAGCAAACATTCTCCAGTTTTTAATAACTCAAATATAAGGTCACAAACAGCAGAATTACGGTGAGAAAAAATAGATTCCTACTGAGTAAGAATCATTGGTCATGCATTTGAATGGGACAGTGGCACTGCAGAATAGGGTGATAATGTATTTATAAGGTCTCTGATGTTATCAAATGGCAAATCCAATGTTTTCCCAATGTGAGCACAGGCATTCAAAATAGCAAATAGCAGAGTTTAACTTTTTATCTTTATAAATATTTTTTTAAAGTAAGAAGCAATGTAAATTTTCACTAGAAGCACTTCTTTTTTTTTTCCAAGAAATTTGTAGCAACTCTACAAGTCCCTCAGTTTGCAGAACCTCCTCTTAAGAACACATGGAATTCAGCATGCCCCTGAAAGCAGTAGATAGCATGAATCAACTTAACTAAGGGTTTTATTTGTGCCCCAGACATAATGTCATTTTCCATAAAGGGACCCCCTTAACAGTGGCCAAAGCAATCACATCTGTTGTCCTATTTTCCCCTTCTTTCAGTAACAGGTCTAATATTTTAAATCTGTAATATTTAGTGAAGGGTTTCCTCACTATTTGCCCACAAGTTACATTAATTAGCATTTTGGAATTAAAACATCTTTCGACTCTTGCAGTTGATGGATTTTCTATACATGCTGAAAATCACTTCACAGGTATTTGGAGAAGGTTAAGTCTGCAGCTGTACATAACATTCAGTGGGTCTGGCTGAGATGGAGCTGGGGTTTAGCCACATCAGCTGTGGTTTAGATTTGTGACCAAAACTGTGTTGATAACACACCCATGTTTTACCTACTGCCTAGCAATGCTCTCATAGTACCAAGGCCTTCTCTCTCTTGCTCTGCCCCTCACCCTCCTTTCCACTGAGGCTTACTTTAAAAAGTGTGATTTCAGGACCCATGTTTTCTTCCTTGAGTACCTGCTTTTTCAGTTATTCAGACCAGTATACACACTTCATTAGCTGAAAACCTGTGACACGAGCAGAGGCTTTTGTTACTATTGTCTTGAAGGTGCTAAGGTTATGCAAAAAGATGAACAAAGCCTTCAGTCACCTGCCTCACCTCCTAAGCCAAAATGAGAGCATATTATTTTCTTCCACTCTTCAGAGGGAAACAAACTTGGAACAAAGAACATCCTTAACAATAATCCTTAGCAATAACCATCTAGCTAATAAGCACCTAACAACCACTTTCAAACTGGCAAATTTTATTTCAATTTGAAAATACAAAAATATAGGAACATTGTTTTTAAATGAAGCTTACCTTTAATTTCTTATTTAGTTTACAGCAGTATCTGTATAACATTGCCAAATTTAAAGGTCCAAAATCTCCGTAGAAACTGGGGAAAAAAACCAAAACCCAGTGTTATTAATACAAAAAAGCTAAGCAAATTTCAACATGCATGTCGTTGATAATTAAAGCTGGAAATAAAGGATACTGAGTAGCCAATACACATGGAACAACAGGTAAGTCCTTTCTTGATTAATTTAAAAGGACAATAGGAACAATTAATTTAAACTTACTCATAGCTTCAGTTTAAGATATTCCAGTAACTATTTTTCCCATTATATACACACATTAACTACAGATTTTTTTTCTTCATCCTGTGACATCCACTCTGGCTTTGGCCAAAACCACAGACTGAAGAACTTGAAGACATTATATACATTTAAACCATGCTGATATCATCCTAAAGATTCTACAACTGCTTAAGATAAGAATATGTCATTACATACTCTCAAGAATAAGCTAAACAGAATTTCTTACGGGTGATAAAATTTATTTAATAACATCTAGTCTTGATCTCAGTCTGAAATTTAAGCTCATTTCTTTATACCCCTTTCTTTGCTATTCCAGAGATTAGATGTTACATACACACTTTACATCTAATTATGTTTCCTTTTTTCCTCCCCTCACCTCTGGGATGTTCTTCCAATTTATTATTTATTTCCTGTTCTAAGTATCAACTTCTCATTGTTCTTGTTTCTCTCTTCTACATTTTTAAACTGCATTGTATTTGAAGCAACGCTCTCTGGCCTTAAGGTAAGAGCTAGTAGCAGTAGTCTGTACAGGAAAATTACTGCACAACAGGCATTCCTTCCTTGCAGTGATTCACAGTGCTCTTCCTAGCAAACCCTCTATATAGGCACCTTTACAAGTAACAGAAGCCTTTATGCAAGCAACTTACAGCAACCTCTTCTAGAGCTCCCTCTCCATCAATTGTGCAAAACTGGTCAAAATTTAAGCTGCAAATGTCGTGTCCTCCAGTAATTCTCCTTTTGTGCATAAAAATCTTAATCTTGATGGTCTATGCAAATTTGTTGAAGCACATGTTATGAATTACAGTGAGAATGGACTACTACCTTAAAACTGCTTTAACGTGATCTGCCATAAGTCTTTTTGATAAAAGAGACAGGAAGCTTCTTGCCTACTGACAAACAAAACAAGCCATTGGCATCTGAATGCGTTCTATTTGGGGAATCACAAAGGAAAAAGTTGTTCTGGACTTACAGTCTTTGAATTGTAATTCAAAGACTGTATGTCCAGAACTTACTGAAATTACAAGATAGAATAGATGGCAGTACCTATCAAGCTTTCTTCCCCGTGGCAAAGGGTTTATGTTTCCAGTTGAACATAAAAAGAAAATTTCCACTTTGAGAGCAGTCAAACACTGGGGAGCACTTGCACAGAGAGGTTGTAAAGTCACAACCAAATTGTTCAAGGATCTGAACAACCTGCGCTTGTCAGCCTTGCTTTGAGCCCACAGGTTGCATTACTTATCTGCAGAGGTGCCTTCTGGCTTCACCCCTTCTGTGCAGACACAAAACCAAATTCCGAGTGCTTTATCTTTTTAGTGCTTATAACATCACTGATATCATCCTCCCCACATTCTCTTAAACAAGAAAGCCAAGACCAGTGCAAAAAGAGACAATCACATTAGTTTGATCACTAAGACAAGCAGCCTTCCTGCCACACCAATGCTATTTCAGTATCATCTACTTTACAACATCAAGTAACAACACAAGTGTTGGTTAAGATTCAGTTCAGCGCAAAACATTATGATGTAATTACAGAAGCTAATTAGCTGGGAAAAAGACCAAGCTGTTCAACTACTAGAATTTAATTTGCAGATTGGACAGAATTTAACTAAACCAAGAGAAAACTGCAGCAGCAGTAAAGCAGGGTTTAACTTCAGAATTCCTCATCTTCTCTTAGATAAGTCTGCCAGATATGGTCAATAGTTATTTTTAAAAGAAAACCCTCCATACAGTTTTTCATAGAGATGAAATAAAAATGTTCTAAGGACAAGTGTGAGTTAGGACAAACAAGAAGTTAAAACTGGAGCTCTAAAAACACTGGAGTGAATGTAGCTACTAGGAAAGTCATATAGAAAGCTTCCTAACATCTCTGCCCACACAGTGGCACTAACACATGAATCAAACACCCCCACCCTATCTTACTCCATCAAATGTAGAGCATTCTTTCACTTAAATATATGATGAAGAGTAAAACTTATGATATTAAAATTATTTTGGAAAAATACTTTTTAAAGTCTTGTGGAAAAATATGGAATGGGATAGTTACTGTAATACAGAATACTTTTTTAAAAACCATTGTGAGCAAAGTATCTGAAAGATAACTGAATACACAGTTCATCTAAAGAACTGAACAAGTACAGCCATGTTTTATGATAAGATGTATTACAATTCATTTGAAGTACATCAATATGAAGTCATATATCCACTTCTACTTTTCTATGTGATTAAATTAATTCAAACATCAGTGTAGGAAAAGTACATGAAAATCAATTTACAAATTTATCCACAAGACAAATTAGTATTTTGGTGGGTTTAAGGATAAAACACATTTGAGTCTATCCAGGAAGTAACTGTATTTCTACAAAATGAAACTATTCAGCTTCTCTCAGCCACCAAGTTAAAGATGGCACAATCTTTGACTATTTCTTCATCACTGATTACCATTGAGAATCCAGTGCTTCTCTTAATATGGTGGAGTGGGGGTAGAAGTACCCGAGTTTAAGACTCTGATACTGCCACTGTTTGTCTATGCTGCAGAAACAAGATATTTCTCAGAATCCAAACACAATCAAAGGAAAGGCACTTTTGGTCACTGCTGCACCAGCATTACTACCCATACAGAAAACCACTGGCAATTCCCAAGTTATTTCCCTACTACCATAGAGGCAGTATAAACCAGCCATCGACTTTGCTGATAAACCATTGTGGTTGACATGTGAGGCTGAAAGTTAAAACAATGCATGTAACATAATCCTTCTCCATTTTATACCTCTAAACTGAATAAGGTAATTATCCCTTCTTTATTTGGGCTAAGTTAAAAATGTGCTTTACAAGCTACAAATCAAAAGAGTTCTTTGAAAGATAATACAAGGCTCTGTACTAAAGTCGATGAGCTCTGATCTACAAAATCTTTCTTCAATTTACATCCCTAGACCTAAATACAGTTTCTGACATGTTTAAGCAGAAGGATTTAATCCTATGCACCCTCATTACTTTTTCTATAAAAGGCCATTTTTATACTTGAATTAGTGACACTTGATCCTGATTCACCCAAAGGATTTTCACGTTAAGACCACAATTTTAAGTAAATGTAAGTGGAACATGGGAAATAGGCAGGGTATAGATAGGGAATGGGGATGAAATGGCATACCAAGTCACCATCTGAATAAAGAATTTTATTTGGCAAAAGCTGAAGATCAACGTAAGAAAAGTCAAGGAGTCACTGATAACAATTAATCCAGTATCATTTTACTTCCATCTCTTTTACCTCTAGATGTTTGAGCAAAGCATTTAAACACAGTAAGAAACTGGAATGTCTCTGAAGCTTAAGCCAGTTAGAGAGACAGTCATTTACAATGGAGGTGGAAATCAGAGGAACAAAAGGCAGGTATGGTATTAATTAACATTTAATTGTGTTTTGTTTTAATCAAATACTTAGATGATACCTGATACCTTAAATTATTCTTCCCCCTCATCCCATGGAGACTTGCTATCATTACGCTTCTCAAACCAAGCAGCAAAACCCCAGAATATACTAGATGAACATTTAAATACTCTACTTCAAAAACACCATCATGATGCCACCTGGAAGCAGTAGCATAAGTTTCTGGTATCTGTTTTCTCTGTAGATTAGACTCTAGAACCATTTCTTCCTACCTGTACTTTGTTGCAGTATAATATCTGAGGCACTTGTTGTACTGTATCAGAGGAATGGGCTTCCCCTTAGAAAGCCTAGCCCACGGGTATACTCTGCCATGCAAATAGTTACTGTAAATTCTTCCAGGGAATTTAATGGTGAAAGAAATGCAGCCCACACCCCTTAGTAACAAGTCGTTTCCAACTGCAGTTCCATGGGATGCCACATGAAGGTGCCATCAGTCAGTTCAAGCCTGAACCAGCACTTCGGAATGCCAACACCACTTCTTACTAAGCACTCGACCCTTGTGCCAGAGAAAAATGAAACAGATTTGCCATCCTGAATTATGAGATGGTGCCATTCAATGAAGGAATACTATAACCTAGCAGACTTTTAACTGAATTGATAACCTCCACAGAATCACAGAGTAGGCTGAGGTGCCTTTCTGCAGTGTTGCTCTCAGCCTCTCATTCCCCAGTCTGCCCATACACCCAGGGTTGCCCCATCCCAGGCGCAGAATCTGGCACTTGCCCTTGTTAAACTTCGTGCAGTTGGTGATCGTCCATCTCCCTAATTTGTTAAGGTCCATATTAACATCAGTCAATCTATCAGGCCAAGATACCATCTTTCAAAGATAAAATGCATTACTTATACTTTAGTCCACATGCCTGGTACTTTTTCCCTACAGAGCAGTAGTTTTGTACTGCCATTCACTTCCCATCAGGGCACGATGTTTCTTGCTTGCCACCTTATTCAGTCATTGGTTTGGTAACTTGACAACAGAGGCATCATTTAATAACTGCAATCATTTTCTGGAGTACATATCCCAGAACTGGAGCACAAGGACTCCTTAAAGTATAATGTTTGCCTTATTGAAGGCTTGCCATCATATAAAGCCATTTTCCTGCCAAAACAGGAGCCCCCACCAAGCTTGCAATTACTTAAGCCAAAAGCTAAAACCTAAGAACCTGGTGAAATAACTGCAAAACTTCTCTAATTTTTCAGCATTTTACAAATGTCCAGCTTCCTATTAAAATTAAGCAATGAGATTGTTTCTCTTATAGTAATTCATCCTTCTTGCTCCTCCCTCCCTCTTTCCTACACAGGAACATTCAGGTTACTACCCTCTAAAGGCCTTGCTGCATCGGTTCTGAGCCTGGCCACTCAACAATACAAGAGCCAGGTGTTGCAGAAGTGGCCAACTGATTAGGACAGCTACTTGCTTCAAATCACAAGATGAGCACATCTCACATGCAACAAAGTCTCTGGGTGAGAGAGGATCAGTCTGCACACTCATTACAACCTAACTGCTGGTTGGGAAATTTTACCAATTCGGGCTTTTTTCTCCAACTCCAGTTTCCTGGAGTGTGTTTCTCCTCCCCACTTCTCAAGCACATGAAAAAAGGTGGCCACTGTTTTCCTCCTCTAGTCCACTGATTCCAATAACACGTGAATTGTTAGGAGCTTTCTTAATCAGGTTGAGACAAAATCCCTAATGCTTAATGCTACTTAGGGATTGCACGCTTCTGAACAGACAAAGGATGATACAGCAAACATAACCCTGGAAATATCTAAAGGTAAAAATAATGCAGAGGCCCTGGATTATGCAAAAAACCCCAGTCCATTTCCTCTTGGAAGTTCCAAATCCTCCTCAAGATCCTGATTCTTCAAAACCCAAAACCAAATAATCAATGAAGAGGTTCTCCCATAGAAAGTTTCCCTATAGAAGAACCTTCAGGTCATGTCAGAAGCCTAGTCTCTTTGGAAAAAAAGTCAACAGAGGCCAAGATGCACCTAAGGGGTTTCCTAGACAAGCTACATTCCCATCCAATATAAAACTGGAGCTTAGAAAGTTGCTGTTTTATCCTGGTACCCTTTTACTGCAAACAAAAGAAAAAACTCCTCAGTACTACTGGCAAATGCATTTTATCTTTTACTTATAAAAAGCAAAGACAGAAATGGTAAAGCAATGTATAGGTACAAAATTAAGGAAATTCCCTTTTTTTAATTTTGGACTTCATCTTACTAAGCTATCTTGGTCATCCAATAGTCAAGGTCAAATCTTCAAAATTACTGATGCAAACAAGGAATTCCCTGTTTTCTGTGTGAAGTGACAGCTCTGATTGTTGTAACAATGCTAAGTTTAAGTTTTCTTTTTCCTTTCAAATGATTTAAGCCACAGAAAGATGGAAAAGTTCAGGTTTCCTATGCAAGTACTGTTACTGGAGAGGCACAGAAAAGCAGCATTTAACCAAAGCAAAACCCGATAGGCTAACCCTTACTCTTCTCACAGGAAAGATAAACTGCTCCTTTGCATATACACATGCAGTAGAAGAAACAGTACTCATTTAATATTGCTGTAGCTAAGCACTTTAGAGTCTTGCTCTACTGCTACATAACTGAAGTAGCTATCATGAAGACTGCTGTGAAATGGGCAAGTAGCATACCATAGCTTGAAAGAAAGTCTTAGTGTAAAGCACGATATACAGAGACTATCATATTTACTACTTCTACGGCTGCTTACACAATGTCAGAGATTAGATCTCCAAAAGCTGTTTATACAGGAGATCCAAAGTCAGAACAAATGACTGAATAAAACCATTATGATTTATGAAGGCTGCCATTATAATTCATCAGTAAGAGATTCCCGTTTCACATTATTTAATTCTGATTTTGCTTGAGGAAACTTCTCAGAAATAAAAAGGACATTAAAAGTTGCTTTGATAGAACTATGTGAAAGCCAAGTTAACCAGTCAAGTGTAGTATTCTCAACCCAGATCTGCTTACTGGAAGGTGAAACATGAAAGACACTATTCTTAGAGAATAAAAAGCTTCTTACTAGTGCCTAACTCATTAATTGAGCTCTTGCCAAGGCAAGGTTTGCCTATTTGCCAAATGACAATCTTCATCAAGATGGATTATTTCTCATTAACTCCATTTTTCTGAAGCAATAGTTACGTGTACTACACAATCCTGAAAGACTGTGTTCCCTTATAAGAAGCAGTGCACTTCCTCAGGAGGAACTTCAGAGAGTTTGAGAAAGACTCGGCAAAAATCTTACAGAAACAGAACCATCAAAGAAGATATTTCAGAATTGTATCATTCCATTCAGGATTCCTGTTCTCTTAACAGAGGCATTTGCATACCATTTCCCTGGCATAATAGGTTCAAGGTTAAATTGCAGCACATTTAACTAAAATAGTGACAGTTCTACTAGCAAGTTCCTAGTCAGCTAGCATTTGAGATAGGCTTAAATGGTTTTAAGAATGTCTTTATTATCTTTTTAAAGTGTGAATGTTTAAGTTAGACAGTGTTATGAAGTCATTAGAATGGTTAAAAACTTCAAGTGAGAACTGAAGGCTAAAGTGCTCAAGATTACATAACCACACTTTGTGTATAATTTAGTGATAAATCACATGACAAGCTACAAGAGCAAGTCAACCCCAAACTTCCCAAACCATCACATCTAGCACTACAGTTGTTTTTTGTTTAATAAAAGGGGTATAGTACTAATGTACAAAATTGCTTCCTTATGTTTCTTCAAGAGTGGGGGGAAAAAAAGGGAAGCAAGGCAGCGAGTTTTTAAGTACTATGTGATCCAGTAGCAGGCTCTTTGTAATCAGGCAACTCCAAACCTACATATTCATGAGGTTTTCAGATCAGATACTGCTTCGTGAAGCAAACTGACACCTCTGTAAAGTCAGCTAAATAAAATTCTGTAACAAGCTAACAGAATAGGAGCCCAAAGAAAAGCAATTTAAACAGAGTAAGAGCTGAAAGAAAAGCAGTTTACTTCCAAGCACAATGAAGTATCTTTGTCTTGTCACTACGAAGATGCATCTAAGCAAAGTTAAGTCAATAAACAATTGTATGAATGTAATTACTTACATACCTCCCAGGTGCTGAGGATTTAATGCCTGAGTAGACACCTCCTATCCTCCTCCTTGGAACTCTCTGAACAACTCATTTGATTAAAAAGCGAAAGTGGCTGTGGAATTCTGACCACAAGAACCACCCAGGCAGGCCATTTCCATGAAGACTCTGCAAACCACTGTTCTGAGCTACAGCACTTCAAAACTCACTTCCAAATATTTATTTTGCTATCATGTAACAAATACTTCTAATCACTTTCTCAGAAAGAAGACTGCATTTCTGAGGAAGTGAGGAGACCATCTGATCTATTGTACTAAAGTTACACTCTACTACTACTTACAGACCAGCCCTATTGTCAGGCCCCCCACTTTGTGTGCAGCCTGGGAAACACAACAGACTGATGTCAAGCTTGTTGATGAGCATAAGGGAAGCTATAGAAAAATTAGTACTTCCTCAAGAACTGAGTCTTGCATTCTATTCCTCAATTTACCTCTAGCTTTCCAAATTCAGAAAGATATTAAAAATATACATTAAAATGGTAACCCTACTGACACCTGCTTTTACTTCCCCAAAACCATATAAACTTCCTTGGATATGAGAGGGCAAAAAAAAAAAAAAATAAAACCAGGCATGGGTTTATTACCAAATATTGCATACACTGATAGGGATGGGTGCTGCAGTACAAATACCAGGGGAAAGGTTAGCCATGATATGTAAAAGGTTATTACACGAGTCCTTGGTACCACCTGGTAACTGTCACTTATTTTCTACCTCAAATCACATTTTAGCATTTTATGAGCACAAAAGGGAGAGTATCTTTATGGTATCAGATACAGGACAAGAACTTTAAAATGGGCCAAACAGATTAGGAACCATCAATTCAGAACATACACCAGGAGTTACGTGTTCAAAGTCTTTAGATGTGCCCTAGAAGATAAAGGAAACTTTGCTTCTTTCCATTACCTGGTAACTATATCTGGCATCAGGTTACACCCTCATACGTAGTTAACACTGGGTTAAGGAATATACCTACAGATTTTCCTTTACATGTTAAAGAAGATTACTTTCCTCCCCCTTCAAATTTCTCAGTACTTTTTTTTTTTTTTTAATATGACACTATCCTCACACAAAATACCTCAGTTACAGGCCTTGGTTAGTACAGTCATCTGTAACTAACAGTACAGAACTGCTCCCCCTTCCTACCCACAAGATCAAATGCCACGTAAGATTCCTTCACACTTCCTAAAAGCACATTAAGAATTAAAACATAATACAGAAGTCTAGAAGAGATACAAGTTTCCTTTCTTAAAAAAAATGGAACACTTTCATACAACACAAATTTCTCAGGACCTTCCCCAGCTGAATTCTGCCTTCAATATTAGGTCAACCTTCCCTTAGGATACCCCCAAGGTCCCTTCCAATCAAAATTCCTTAATGATCATTAAGGAACTTACTCCCAACCCAAGCAGCCCATTACAAAAGTCAACTTTCAGAATGAACCATTGGGAACTCCAGTAGATGACAGACAGCTTAAGATCAGAAAGACTCACAAACATGTAGAAAAGATACCCTGAAACTACAAGCTGTGCATAGAAAGTAAGCTAAAAACTAAGGAATACTGGTTTACATCTTCACAGAAGCAGTACTGGTCACTGGAGAAAGGAGGTAAGAATGGCTAATGCTCACAATTGCTTCAAACCATATGGAAAGCAAGTTATACTTAAAATAGGAACACACTTTTTGTTTCACTTCTGCTACAGCAAACCCCGTGTCAAGCAGACAGACACAGATCATCACACAGGAAACAGGTGATCTGGGAACGCAGTGCAGAGTACCAACTTTTTAGCCACAGCATAGAGTGATTATTTGTTTAATTTTCTTATGTTTTTTAATAGTATTCACAACTATAATCACTTTTACTTTTTTACCTTCTATGTGTAGTGTCTTACAAACACATGAGCCTTTTACTTCACATAAAAGACTTTTTCTGCTGTTCTAAAAATAGCACTTCCTGATGGCTTTTGTATCTCAAAACCCTCTAATAAAACCAGAGTTATAAAAAAAGTTGCAGATGCTCTTCAAGAGCACATTTAAGCATTACATGCTTATGATTCTGTAAACTTCATACTCTCTATACAGGAAAATACAGGAAATATAAAACAAACTGTTTATCTATTCATACCAAATAAGTCTTCTATTTAAGACAACATTCAATAAAGTGTAATTAGTCCTAATAGACCTCCATGTTTTAAACACATCCTACAAGGCTCAGATATCCTTGTTCTAGCTCACCCACAATTTAGCCATTTAACTGGCCTTGCAGCTGTTTTTATGGGTATTTCTTTGAAGAGTCACCTTGTTAACCTAGTTTCAGCTAATAAATAAATACATTCGGACAAACTTCATGCTCATATTCTATGCAAGTAACTTAATGGGGCAAAAATATTCTACAGAATATATATCAAAGTGTGTTAGGGAAACTCTCAGGTGATTACTTTCAATATGCAAACCACAGCACTTACTTTTCATAGACCAGTTCCTCATCGGTACAGAAGTAGTGGGTATTTACAGTACTTTTCGGTTTATTCCGTAAAGTAGCGAAGTACAACCGATCTGAAAGACAGATTAGAGGAACAGCGTGGGACAGGGAAGGCAGCCGGCCACCGCCCCGGGGCACGCCTGTCACCGCGGAGCGGAAGAGGCTCTGCCGCTCCTTTTTCTGCTGCGTGAGCGGCGGCGGGAGCGCCCGGAGCGCTCCGCCCGCGGGCCCTGCCCCTGCCGGCCACCCCTCGGCAGCGGCTCCGACCCATCGAGCAGCGCGCAGCAACAGGTGCCGGCCCCGCGCCCGGCCCAAGAGAGCGCGGAAAGCAGCACCGGGGGGTGCCCGCGGCAGCCGGGGCGGGCAGCCCGCGAAACCTGCCGGGCAAAGGGGCCGGGGCCGAGCCGGGCACGCAGCAAAGCCGGAGCAGGGAGGCGGGGAGGGCGGGAGAGAAGCCAGGGGGTTTCCTCTCTGGGGGAGGCTTCGGGACCCCGCGGGCAGGGGACAGGGCGGCTCCCGCCCCGCTCTCACCTTTCACGAACTCCGAGGCTCCCCCCAGTACTTCGGAGGCGGCCGCCGCCGGCTCCATCTTAAAGAGGGCGCGGAGCAGCGAGGCGCGGGGCGGCTCCGAGCTCATGGCGCTCCGGGGCAGCGCCGGCGGGGCCGGGGCGCGCTCGCAGGGACGGGACCCGCTGCCCGGAGGGGCCGCCCGCCGGGCACGGTGCTGCGAGCACGGCGGCCGCAGCCCGCATAGGAGCGGGAGCGGAGCCGAGAATGAGCCCTGGGACACGGCGGGCAAGTGCCCGCAGGGACTCCAGCTCCACCCCGCCCCCAGCCAGGAGACGCCCCCGGATAAAGCGGCAGCGGGCGGTTACCAAGCGACCGGCGGCGCTCTGGCAACCGCGCTACGGAGCCTTTGTGTCGGCCGGCCCAGGGCTGACGCTGCGAGTGACCGGCCCCCCCGCTCCCCAGCCCAGCAGCGCCCCTGCTCCAGGAGGCAGCGGCCCGGCGCCCGGAATAGCCCCGCCCTCCACCCCGCCTGCCCGGACAGCGCCGCCGCTCCCCGCTGCGCTGGTGGTGATTTTCCCCGCCCGGGGGCGGTCCGTGGCAGAGAGCCCCACGGGCACCGGGCGAGTGTCGCGTACAGCCCGGAGCGGGGCTGAGCCGGAGCGCTGCCTCAGCAGCGCGGGCGCGCTCCGGACGGGGGCGAGCGGAGCGGCAGAGCGCGCGTTGCGCTCCTTGGGGCACCATTTGTCGTGACAGACAAGCCGGCTGACCAATCAGAGGCTGCCCTCCTACGCCTGCAGCCAATGAGCTGGCGGCGCCCCGGGGAGCGCCCCGCCCCAGGCCCCCCGCGGCGGCCGCTTCCTGGCCGGGCCGTGCGGCCGCCCTCGGGCGCGGGGCTGGGTGTGCGGGGGAGCCGCGTGCGAGCAGCAGGAGACGCCGCGCACGGCTGAGGCACGGAGCGCTCCTAACGCGCTGGTTCGGGCTGTGGGCGCGTTCTTCCGCTTCTCCCCTTTAGAAAGATCTGGTAAGTGCCAAACAGGGCAGACGGTCCGTCCCAGTTTTACAACTAAAGCAAAAGATTGCAAAGGAGAGGTTCCTTGAGGAGCGAAAAAAGGGGGGGAAAAAAGATACTCTTCCCCCTAACAAACAAGCAAGCAAGCAAACAAACAAATCCACTCTTGAAACGCCTTTAAAAGATGTTGTTTAAAGGCATGTGCAGCCCTGAGGTTCACATTAGTATCACCATCTTCCCCTAACACTATAAATAACCTACTGTAACCACAGTTCATATAATTAATCCTGGTGTGTCTGCTAATGAGGCTAAACATGAGTGTGAAACACTTCTGACTCTTAAGTTTTTTATGTGGTGTCGTAAGCACTGGATAATCTTTAAAGCTTTACAAATAAGGTGAAGGACACAGAAAACAGTGCAGCTGTTTTGTAGTTGCTTATTTAATTTTTGTGTTGATTCTAATGCTCTGTACCTGTGTTCTTGCACTGCTTTTTTTCAAATTTTTTTGAAAAGCTGCAAAACTAATATGTTAAATATGCTCCTGTTTGTGCCTGATCCTGAAACCTGAGAACACCTCATTCTCAGTAGTAAGTACTATTCCATACAAGATGCTTACAAGAATGAGACTGCAATATTAAGTAGCAGCAAATTAAATAAAGGTTGTTGGAGGGTATTTGCTTTCCATGGAAATCAGTGTTTGTTTTTCTTTACGACTTTCACTTGCGTGTAACCTTTAACAAAATCAAGTATTTCATTGGTGGTTTTTTATTCACAAGCAATTCTGTAAGGGGTACTATATCCCATGAAAGAGAAGGGATATTAAGGTATACTTCCCAGAACTGCAGTTTTTTTAATGCCCTTTTTTACTCAGACTTTCACTACAGTTCAATGTAACACATTTCTCAGTCAGTGCTGCACTCTTCTTAAGGGGAATTTGAATGAGCATAGTTGAAACAGCCTTAGCAACGCTCTCTTCGGCAACAGAAGCAAAGATGGAACAGTCTACAGCCTCCTATCCAGTATCCAGAATATCTAGAAACAGAGTTTGTGTTAAAGCCTAAAATATGTAAACCCATCTAGCTAGACTGGTGAATCTAGGAGGCAGATATGATTAGAGGCTGAAGCCCAGCTGTCAAATATTTGTATGCTGCTTATATGTCTTCTGCAAAGTTACAAATACTGTTCTTGTTGCATTAAATCTCTCATTTGTGGCAATTAACTGCAGCCTTTGTAAGCATCAGAAATAAACTAACCTTTCTTTTCCTTTGTAAAACTATTTTCAACTAGTATAACTTTGGTATTCTAATCAATACTATGTACTCATTTTAACATTTGAGATCAAATATCAAGGCTGCAGTGACATCTTGTGGTATTTTTTGTAAAGAAGCAATTTTCTTGTCCTGTTGTATCATTTTAGCACTATATCCTGAATTTTGTCAAGGATTTTTAAATACATATTTTAGATACTGTGTTGAAAACCCTGTGTTGCTTTAACAGTAATTTCAACAGAACATTCAGAGGCAGTGATGATTATTTGGACTCCAAAATATTTCTAAATGACATATAGATAATCTCTCAGAAGAAATAATCACATGCATATAATTTTGTTTAAAATACAATTTTTGGTAATGTATTTTCACTAAAGAATCTTAAGGCACTTATATAACAATCAAGGGATAAAAAATCCACTTTTAAAAAATAAGCAAACAACCCCTTTTCGTTCCAAAGTACAATGAATTATGGCTGGGACTTAAGTCTTATCTTTTTATTTCCTTTCCTACCTAAGACTAAATTATTAAGGCTGTTGGGGGGTTTTTTATGTCTTTTCTTCCTTCATAAGTAGGCCTCACCCAAATTAAATGAATGAATGTGCCAGAAAGTACATTTTTTTTAAAAAAAGAAATCTTGGTGCTGCTCATGAGTATGCAAACTGTGAACTTACTTTACACATCTTAACACTGAAAAATTTGGTTAATAGTCTGAAAATAAATACATCACAGGTCTGCTTTCTGTACTTTATTTGACAATGGTGCAAATTAAATTTAACAGTATAATTAAAAGCTTGTTCTATTAATTCTTTCACTGACACAGAAGAACAAAAAACCATCCCAAAACCAAACCAACTCCTTTGCTCCAACAAAGAGCCCAGTACTAAGATTTGGCTGGGTTGACAGTTTGTTTCACATTTCAAAAAAAAGGTTAACAACAACTGTGAGTCTTCACAACTCTAGCTGATATTGCACAGAACAGAAATCATGGAAGATGAGTAAGTGAATGAAATACAGTAAACTACCACTGGGAAATTTGCTTTTCTGGAAAGATCACAGACCTGTTTTATACTACTTAGCACTACAGCACAATAATTAAAAACTACTTTTCACTATTACAACAAAATTAAGCAGACTTTACATTGCCATGTTAAAGATTCTGCCCTTTAAAACTTAAAAATAGTACTAGGAAGACTTCACTGAACAGAAATCAAATCCTTTAATACTGATAGAACAAGGCAAAAGAATTCTTCGTTCCCCCCAAAGACTCACACCCTGCTGTAAAGAACTTGTCACATTTTTCATTGTTTGTTCAGCTAACTTATTACAAAAAATGATAAAATTATACACCATTTGTGCAGATGCTATTTGTGTACTAGGTATTAGCTGTTACTGGTTGCCCACAGTTACCTTTGAACTGATTCTAAGAATCAATTAAAAGCTGATGCAGATGAAACTAAATCTGCTTTGGATGCCAAATCTGATTCTGTGATCCAGGAAAATCACTGTTTTTTATTCTCCATACCACAAAAAAAAAGGCCCAACACTTCTGCAACTTCATTGGAAAAGGTCTGCCCTGTCTATATCAATATAAGGTTTCCAGAATTACAGAGTCCCAATCTAACTAAAGTCATTAACAGCAGCTCTGTTTCTTGCTATAAAGTCAGGGAATTCAGAGACTGATAATAGTCCATCCCTGTCAAATATCACTGTACCTTAAAACACTTTTTTTTCCATAATGCTTTGCCCTTTTATTGTACATTTTAACTCTGTTGTCATAGCCACCAGAAACAGAGAAAAAAAGGAACTATAAAGTAAATACTCATTTGAAAGAGTAGCTAAAAAACCAGTAGACCTGTAAAATTACAAAATGTACACTGTAATAAATGTTGAACGCCCTGCTCTTACTAGGAATTGTAAATAAGAAATTTTTAACAAATTGAGGATTTTCCTGGGTGGATGTTTGTAACAACATATATGCAAAATATTAAAATAAGACTAAGTACTAAAGAGAATATTAATAAGTAACATTCCATCCATTTCTTCTGGCTGCTTATAAGTTTTGTATTTCTTGTATTCATGTTTCTTGTATTTTCAGCTACTAGGATTTACCTTTCAGCTGCTTGCAGTGTTTCAGCAACTCTAGGTAAATCAATAATAGAATAAAATGCCACATCAGAGATCATTTTCCATTATCTCAGCAGGAGTAGATAGTGTAGGCAATGGTTTAAAGACTATCTGAGATTAAGGTGAGGTACTCTTCTGGCTTTCATAGCAGCTTCAAGAACATCTCAGAACACTGAGTAGCTTATATACAGATTTCAAAGGGGTTTTGTACACGAGGCCAGAAGCCTGGCCAGCAGTTCACTGTAGCTCTTCTACAGCTTCACTGGAAACTGGGTAGGAGGAGGTGAGGAGTGGGAAGGCAGGGAAGCATCTCAACATATAACTGTCAAAAATATGCCTAGACCTCATTTGACTAGATCTGTATATTCAAGGAAAAAATCCAAACGTTAAGATCTGAAGAGTAGGATTGCATTTTTGTCTGCGTGTTTCTGAAGAACTGGCCTAATTAATTAGCTTTTCAGGTTTTAAGGAAAGAGTATGATTTTACCACAGCTAAGCATGACTATATGTTCTTTAAGTTTTCTCAAAACTTACCTTTGTGAATTAGTTAGAAAGGAAAGAAAATACATAAAAAGCCTAGTGGAGAAAAATCAGAGGCTACAAAGAGGGATGGCCAAGATGCAGTAATTACACCTTCTTCTCTCCTTGAACTCAGTACAATTCACTGAGTATTGTTTAACATTTAACACCTTAAATTCATTTGCTTACATTTTATTTTTGTGATTGGCATAATTAGGAAAACCAAACTGAGAAATCATGATATTAGAATATTTTAAGGGCATGCCATCATAAATATTAACCAGTTTATTTACACAGTAGGATCTCTGTAACAAATGCTCTGCTCGGTGCCACATTCCAGAATAGCCACTGTTAGTGTCTTTTTCTAAATTTCTTATATCAACAGGCTTCACAAACACTCCTGAAGGCTTTCCAGTATGCTTGGCTACCAGAAAATTCATGGCAATATCATCACAATTTTGAGTTTCATCTATTAAGGCGTAAACTGCTTCTGGCTGCCGTTGAAAGTCTTCTAAATACCCACTGTGAAAAAATGCTGCACCAATAAGCACCATGGAATACTGATCTCCATTCCCAAATCCAGGGTTCTGCAATTCAAAGCTGCCATAGCTGTATACGCCTGAAGGAGTAGAAATGTGCTTTCTAGGAACAAATCCCACTATATGCTCTGGAAATTGCTGAAAGAAAAAAAGAAATTCAACACATATTTCACAGTGTAGGATTCACTTAAGTATGTCATAAGAGAGATTTATGCATTTTTTAAATAAAAGGAGGACAACATTATTGCCAGGAAAGAATTAAATTGTTGGCATATGGTCCTTTGATCTACATAAATGTTGCAATTAAATAGAGTTTCACAAAACTGACAGTCTGCCTCATTCCACATCACATAGTGCCAACAAAACATCCAGCCACAATTGGCAGCTGTGTATTTGGCACTGAAAATAACTTTACAGACAATTTGTTGTGTTTTGCAAAACAAAACACACAGACTACTATATATTTAAATAAATTCAGCAGTTAGCAACTTCACGGTTTTGTAAAGTAAGAGTTAAAATTTTAAAGTTATAGATTACAGATATAGCTACTACTAAAGAACATTCTTGTAATTTCTACTATTCAACACTTCAAACTTGCTAAAATCTAACTTGACATCTAGAAAACCAATTTTAAAACAACATGATACAGTACTACTCTAATTAAAACTATTACTCTCAATTGCAACTCAAATACTGCCTGCCAAGATGCCAAACATTACCTGCCAAACAGAAAAGGCAAAAGCGAGGTCATGAGCACTGACTAGTGTATCATCATCCATCATTAAAACAGCTGAAGGGAGGAAAAAAAGAGAAAAACTTTTAATTGATCAGAAGATTAAATACATGAGCATGATATGCGGCACAATATTTGAAAAATTAAATATAAAATTTCTACAACTATTAAGCTGAATTGCAATTCCTTGAAAGTAGATTGATAAAAAATAATTAGATTTCAAAGCTAAAGCAAGGTTACAGCTTTGTGGTGGCTGGAACCAAACCTAAGTTTTAGATTATTTGCCAGGCTGTTACAAGACTCAGCAACCTTTGATCATCTGTAGTACAGCTGGAGAGATAGGTGTTAGAAAACTTGGGAGTGTTTGGCAAAGCAATTTAAAATTCTACTAATCTTGTGTAAAGATACAACTAGAATAGAGTTAGATACTTTTCTTTAGCATATGAGACTTATAAGGGATCCTTAGTATAAAATTTTACTCATCTCACTACTTGAAAGTTCTACATAAGCAAGTTAAACAAATTGCCCAGGCAACATTCACTATTATTAACTACAGAAAGAAGACTCTTTCCCTTAAGTTTTAGATAAAAGACTACCAGGAAGTGGAAAAGGAAGTAAATTCTTAGATCTGAACTGCAGATGCATTAAAGCTTTGAAAGTTTACAGTCAGCACAGATCTTACTACAGTAAATAAAACACTTGGGCAGTTGGAAGTTTCCAGTGTCTTCCTTGAAATCATGTGTTTGGACTAGCAGACATGTTAGGAAGGGGGCAGTAAATAGAATTACCTTTACTAATCATGAGTAAGGTCAGGTCTGTAATGCAACATAGGGGTTTTTTTTCCACTTGAGACAAACAGGATTTATTGTTGTACACCTCCTAGAAAGAGCTTAGGAAGAATATTTAGATGAATACCCAGGGAACTGGGAAAGTACTCTTAAATAAAAGGATGCATAATTTGAGATAGAAAGCCAGACAGCTAGGGAGGGAAGTTTCTCGGAAGAGCACAACACGCTTGAGAACTTAGTCTTAAGAGGAATGGACTAAATCAAGTCTTTACCAGATGACTTAAGTCCAGATTAGTGCAGAGACTCAACATTATGTATAATGAATTTCAGTTTATGCTACAGAAGGAAGAGAAGCTGAACTGCCTATGTCTGCCTCACAAAGGAAATGGAGAACTTGTAAAAGCCCTTGAAATGCATTTGACATTCCTCTTTTTTTCCCGTTACTCTTCACTGACAGCCTGGTGGTGGTGTGCATCTGATCTCATAACACAGGTTTCCTCTATACTACCCACATTCTATTAAATGACCCAAAAGATTCATTGATTTATTACACAGTATGACTCAATGACCTCTCTTTTAGCATTCAGATTTCAAGCATGAAAATAGTAATAGTGATATGAACTGTGATTACCTTTTGTTTCCAGATCAGGGAAATTCTGCAGCCTGTTTCTCATACGATTTACAGTTTGAACTTTGAAGACAACAGGGACAGGATGAGGCCCCAAGGAATTCCACATTTCCTCTGGTGTCTTCTCACCAATGTTGTTCCACACAACAATTACTTTATGTAGGTGGGGGATTGCTTGATAATGATTTAAAAGCTTTAGCAGTAAGTCAGTTCTATTGTATGTCTGCATAATAAGAGTGAATGAATCCAAGGCAGACTGACTCTGGGTTTTTGGTTCCCTTCTTGAATTGGGCAATTTGTCATCTTTGATAGTGGGAAGCAAAGCTGTTAAAGCACCTGCCACAAGAAGCAAGACGATGATCACCACAGAGGTGAAACGTAGTAGGCGGATTCCCATAACTCTTCCTGGAAGCTTACAGAAGTGAAAACACCTTTAAAACACAACAGGAAAGGAAGTCATTAAACCCATGTACAGTTTTCTCCCTTGATCAAAACTCCCAAAACATTAGGTAGATTTTCATTTAAGTAAGTAAATAAGGAGGACTTCAGCACTTTGGCAAATTGCTTTCAACTATTGAGACAAGTGCTTCTGGTACTCAGTTTCTATGTTTACTTGCTTTTCACTTTTTTTGGTTAACTTTGGATTTCATTGTTTTGTGAAAATAAATCTAGAGTAGTTCTTCAGAGTGTTCATTGTTTCCTGATTTCTTAGAACTAATTTTTGATTGATCATTTATGTACCGCACCAAATCTATCCATCTGAAAGTAGAAAGCAAATTTGTACAGAGATTCCATGTTTTCAGCATTTGCAGGAGCTCTACCTTAACTGGGAAGCAAAAAGGAGAGAAGGTGCCTTCTCAAAAGCTCTGGCAGAAAGGAGGAAACAAAATGCTCACTCTCTTTCTGTTGCTCAGGCACCACTCAGAAGGAACAATCTTTATAACTGATTTGCTGGACATTTTGTCAATAGTTTGTATATATGCTTGATAATGATAATCAGTACAGAAAATATGATGCTGATCATACTAAGGTTAGAACACAGGTGGAGCAAAAGAAACACATCAAGTGGAGTAATACAGGAATGCAACAGTCTCAGCAACAGCTGAACTGATACATCTAGAGCTCATGAGCAAATGGCAATGTCAGATGCTAGGTGGTACCTACCAGCTGCGAGTCCAAATTTAGTTTAAGGCAGGGGTTTCTGGATCCTCGTGATCTTGGAACTAAACAGAAGCTCTTAAAAAGCAGCTTCTAGAAAGATAGCCCCTCAAATGTTCTTCACAGAATGAGAGGATATCCTGAGTTGGAAGGGACTCATAAGGATCACTGAAGTCCAACTCCTGGCCCTGCACAGGAGAGGCCCCAGAATCCTGCCATGTGCCTGAGGGCATCGTCCAGACACTTCTTGAACTCTGTCAGGCTGGTGCTGTGACCACTTCCCTGGGGAGCCTGTTCCAGTGCCCAACTACCATCTGGCTAGGATGGTTAGATATTTCCTAATTCCCAACCTAAACCCCCTGACACAGCTTCATGCCATTCCCTCAAGTCCTGTCACTGGTCATCAGAGAAGAGATTGGTGCTTTGCCCCTCCACTTCTCCAAGTGAGGAAGCTGTAGACAGCTGTGAGGTCTCCCTTCAGACCCCTTTTCTTCAGGCTAAACAGACAAGTGACCTCAGCCACTCCTCAGATGGCTTCCCCTCAAGGCCCTTCACCATCTTTGGAGCTCTTATTTGGACACTAACAGCTTTATATCCTTCTTATATTGTATTCTTTTATTCTTATAAAACTGCACAGAACCACCTTGAGGTGAGCCTGCATCAGCGCAGAGCAGGACAATCCCCTCCCTTGCCCAGCTGGCGATGCTGTGCCTGATGCCCCCCAGGACAGCCCCCTCCTGGCTGCCAGGGCACGGCTGACTCATGTTCAATTTGCCATCGACCAGGACCCCCAGGTCCTTTTCCGTGGCACTGCTCTCCAGCCTCTCATTCCCCAGTCTGCACATCCAGGGTTGCCCCATTCTAGGTGCAGAACTGGGCACTTTTCTTTGTTGAACTTCATACAGTTTTCCTCTTCTCCTCCTGTACTTGCAAGATTAGTACGAACTGAATATAAGATGAACATTCTAAGCTTGCTACTAACTCCTCTATACATATTATTGTAATACTGTTACTCATCTATACATATTACTCATGTTATTCTATGAGTAATTTCTAGGCTTTCAGCAGGGAATTCTGATCAAATTCAGTGATCCAGGACAGCCAAACAGGTATAGTTTTTGAGAGAGTATCTGTGTGGTTTTTTCACAGAATTTTGAATCATTTTTTTCCAAAGTGCAAATTCTATGCCTGAAAATATGAATGTAAATTATTTTAGTCTAAAAAGCCTCGTGACTTACCTCATTGTTGACAAGTAGGATTGTTTTCACCTCTTGTTTTTACAGGGGAGTTGTGTGTGATCTTTGAATCTGTTGGAAATTAAAGGGACTCTATAACTGAAGATCAACAGTTATCCACATGCTACCCAGCATTCTTTTACAAGTAAAAGTTCCTCTCAGTTATTGACTGATACATGCATTCATGGCAATTATCCCATCCCTTTTCCTATTGCTCGGTTGAATAATTGCCTCTGCCTTTCAGTGAACACTCCAGAAAGAAGTTAGGACACCAGATGGTTAAAAAGAAAAGAACACTCTGTGTCTCTGCTTTTAAAATTGCTGCTTTGTGCCAATGTTCCATCCAGTCTGTGTTCCATCCTTAAGTTCCACTCTGAAGATACAAATAGGTCTCCAGAACCTGACAGCTGTTGCTTTGTTCATCAGGCACCACTAAAATATATATTTGGCTACCACAGTCAGGCAAATAAAATAAAATTTTACCCCACTAAAATTATTTTATTTTTGGGTCATCCCCTTCACACTCCCCTTTCACTAAGATTATCAGTTGTATCAGAGGTTCAAGACACATGATTTTGGTCTTCCCATGAGGTTTGGCAGCTTGGAAAGTATGAGTGCAAGCACATAAAAGAGGGATACACAGGATGCAGGACAGCAATATAAGAAAGCTGTGCTCCTAGGTTGTTGGAGGGATTTTTTTTCCTTTAAAACTGGCTGAACAACCAGAGTCATTAATTTTGATTTGAGAATAGTACTGTGAAAACTTAAAGAACAAGAATTTGTTGAACTTGTTGAATAATTGAACCTGTGTGAAATTCCATAAGAGTAATTTGTTTGGGCTATACCAACTTGCTTTTTAAAAATACAGATTTGTCATTTCTGTGCATACCAATCTGACTATGTCCCCCTATACAGGTCTTCCCAAAGATGAGATCAAATCGTACTATTACTTTGTGACAAGAGGTCACTGAAACTATTTCCAGAAGCTAATTCCTTGTTCTGGTTGCTTCATTTTATAGGAACAATCAATCATACCTGACTTGTAAAAATTATTAGCAGGAATGGCAACTCAGCATTTATGAGGTCCACTATATCTCCATCAAATGTGCTTTTGAAAAGCACTTGAACTTTAGGTCCTCTTTCTGCAGTTTGCAACCTAGTTGCAACAATACTTACCAGGACTATTGTAATCATTAATTAAAATCTAAAACCCTACTTAAGATGAAAATATAAATAGTTTGCTGTTTATGAGACTTCGCTTGCCACACCATGTAGTGTTTACAGTAGGTGTAGTGATAAGCAATGATGATATTATTATATAATCTCAAACACTTATTTAGGTGTTTTAAAATTAGCATCATGGCCCTTTCCAATAAACAGATGCAGATCAGTTTTGCCAATTAAGTTATGAAATTGCAGTGCCAGATTGACCTCTTTTTAAAAATCATACAATACTCCCTGCAGACAACACAAAATTGACGGCAATAAAACCCCTGTATCAAAGACCAGTATTTTGATCCTCGTTCCAAGAAAAAGAGCTCTCGAACGGGGTCCCCTTTCTTGGCGGACAGGACTTCTTAACAGCACCCCGCAGCAGTTGGGTGCAGCGAGGCAGCAGCACGGCTCAGCAGCGCTCAGCATCGCCCGCCCCGCTCGCCGCCCCTCCCCCATAGCTTCGCTCACGTTCTGCAGGCGCCGCTATCGCCGCTTCTTCCGGCCGTGCTGTGCTTCTCTGGGGTCACCGGCAGCACGGCACGGCAGGGCAGAGGAGGTGCCGGCCCGGCCCCGCCGCTCGGCCCCGCACAAGCCGCTCCGGTGACTCAGGGGCGGCCGTGCGGGACCGCGGCAGCGCTACGGCGGCGCCGCCGTGCCCCGCTTCCTGCGGGGCGTCCCTGCGCTTCCTCCCGGCAGGCCCCGGGTTGTAGTCCAGTGTGCTGCGGCGGGCGGGGCGCTCCGGCGGCTCTGGCTGTCACACGCCGAGCGCGCTGCTCCGCCGCCCCCGCCCCGTGCCGAGCGCTGCCACAACAGCTGCGCCGAGAGCACGCGGCATCGCAAGCGGAACGCGAGCGAGCGGCTGGCACGGGACGGATACGAGTTCACGTTCGGGGTGTGTTGTTTCATTAGCGGGCGGCGCAGCCCAGAAACCGAGCAGCCTCCGCAGCCCCGGCCTGGCCCCCGGCGCGCCCCCTCAGCCCCGGTGCCCGGCGGCGCAGGCGCGGTGGCGGCCGGAAGCGGCGTGTGGGCCGGCCGGGCAGCGCTCCCGATCCGCCTGCCCGTTCTGCCGGCCCGGCGCGCCGCGGCCCCGCCGCCGGAAAGATGCTGCCCCTCTCCATCAAGGACGATGAGTACAAGCCGCCCAGGCTCAACCTGCTCAGGAAGGTGTCGGGCTGGTTCAGGTGAGTGGCCCAGGGCGGGCGAGGCCGGGCGCTGCCGGCGCTGCGGCCGAGCCCCCGCGGAGGGGCTGTGCCGGCTGGCGCCTGGGCCGCCCGGCGAGCGGGTCCGGCCTCCTGGCGCTGTAGCGGCGGACGGTGACCCGCGGTGTGCTCCGTGCGCAGGTCTATCCTGGCGGACAAGACTTCCCGCAACCTCTTCTCCTTCCTCTGTCTCAACCTCTCCTTCGCCTTTGTGGAGCTGCTCTACGGCATCTGGAGTAACAGGTACCGGGGCGGGGGCGCGGCGGGGCGAGCGCGGCTGCAGCGCGCAGGAAGCGGCGCGTCCCGCCCGGCCAGTGCCACGTCTCCTCTCGGCGGGGCCGGGCCTCCTGGCTCGCCGTCCAGAGGGGCCGCTCGGCAGAGCCTTGGGGGCGGCTGGGCAGCTTCCAGCTTCCCCTGACGGCGACCGCTCTCGTGGGCAGCGACCGGTGCCGCCGTCCCCTCTGCCGGGTCCCGGCGACGCGGGGGAGGCGCTCCGGCTGGGGGGCGCGACTCGACGCGTTGCGGAGGAATGCTGTTTGGAATTGCTGTTATGCTCGGTGCTTTGCTGAAGAGGAAGCCTGGCCTTGGCCTGATTTACGGGACTCGGGGGCTGTAGCTGCCGCTTGCCACAGAGATCCTCTGTTGGGGAGTGTGGCTTCGTCTGTAGGTTGATACCTGGATATCGCTGACTCAAACATCCTTGTCTCGAGGGCGAAACAGGAATTGATGCATCATTGTATAGCTCAGTGGTACTTTACATAGCACAAAAATTTACAAGAGTGAAGAAAATGGAAGAGACTTGACTAAATTGCTCCTGAAAAATCTGTAGCGAAATAAAAGTGGAAATGCAGAATAACTTCAGTACTGGTGTACAGTATAAAGGTAGAGAACAGGCACTGGTGCCAGTATTTCCATCATGCTTCATTAGTGATAGAGAAGTTGTTTTATGATGATATTTCAGTCTCTTTTAATAGTTCAGTTCAGAGTGGACTGGCATGGAAATGTCATTTAAGTCCCGCAGTGTCCTCTTTACCAAAAGCTGTACTATAGACACAAATCACTGGAGCTCTTAAAAGTCTTGAGCGACTGCAGCAATGTGAATTTGGAAACGGTTGCATCCTAATATTTGCCATGTTGTTCTGAATCTCTCAAATGACACTATAAAATCCTTAACCTTGATTACAGTAATTGCTACTGTGGCACCAGTGAGCATGCAGCACTGTCGTGGGTACAGACTATCTTGGCAGCACCCAGATAATTTTGAATGTGTTTGGTTTTGGCTTTGATGTTGATTCACTTTGCAATTGTGTGAGGGTTATTGTATGCATAGTCTGTCTATTTGAGTATGGATTTTTTTTCTAGTAACTCAGCAGATGTAAATATTTTTCTTAGCTGTTCTGATACAAAGCGCTTTGTGTTCATTTGACTTTGTTCTGATGTCTGTCTTTTAAGTATAACAATTTTTTTTGGTAGTATGACCATAAAAAGTCCTGTATATGAGATAACTAAACTGAGAAACTTTAGTGACACTTAGAGAACTTTGTCACTGAAGAATCTGGCATATTGGAATTCAGAAGGCACTTACTTATTTTTGTTCATACTTGAGATTAAGGATTAGGATTTGCTGTATGGCCATTAGTTGAACCTTTCATTTATATTTCAAGTCACTAGTGTTAAGTATCTCTAAGCCTAGATTTTGGGCTAGAACAAAACAGTGTCTTAGTAAGCACTTTAGTAGACAGGGGTAGCAGAGAACATGATGAGGAATGTCTTCAGTCAAAGCAGACAGGTCATGCCTTGGAAGAGAAAACATGTAACAAGCAAACAAGGAACCCCATAGGGAAAATTATTTTGTCTTTTTGAAGACACAGTTCCATTGCTCCTTACAATTCTCCTGAGCTTTTGTTTGCCAAATAGATTATTTCCAGAACTCACGTAAGAGTGTTGTCCTTCCTCTGTCAGGCTTGGTGCTGCAACTACTCGTCTGGGGAGCCTGTTCTAGTGCCCAGCCGCCTGCTGGGTGAAAAACCTTTTCCTAATGTCTAATCCAAACCTCCCCCGACTCAGCTTCATGCCTTTTCCTTGAGTTCTGTCACTGGTCACGAGTTTGCTGGCTGAGAGCTTGTTTGCTTGTTTAAGGTTGAAATTTGCTACATGTGCACATTTGTTTAATTTGCTGTTAAACTAAATCAGCTGTGGAAGTGTCTTTATTTAGACACAGTGTGTCTGAGTACAGGGTTTCTACTAGTTTATACTCTGGATGATGTGTTTGGTTCTAACAGGAGTTCTTGCATGAATCCCATGTTGCTGTGGTTCACTGTATTGCTGGTTGTTGACTGGATCACTTGATTACTTTAGTAATCACTTTGCACCCCTTTTTTCTAAGGTCTTGTTACTATACAGGTCACTTTAAAAAAGCCTCAGATGAAATGAGATTGGTCTCTTACCAGTCTTCCTGCCATTTGTGCAGCTCAATCACTTGTAGCTGTACCTATGATACAGAGCATGGTTATGCCAGGAGGTGAATTGCATTGCAGATGCAGTCTGCTGACCCCTGCTGATAAATCCACGTGCCTCTGGCCACCTGGAATTGTTAGCTTAGGTCTTGAAAGCAGTGCAGCTGTATTGGTGTTGCGCTTAAGGTAAGTCTTGCCTTAGTGAGACTTGCAGGTGTGAGCACAGTGCCATAGTAACTTGCTGTATGATTTCTGGTTCTAGAACTTGTATGGGATTTTGTTAGAGTCACAGTCCTTATACACTTCTCTTTCCCAGAAGGCTTTATAAAAGAAAAAAGAAATAAAAAAACCCACCAAAACCCAAACACCTTCGAAAGCAGTAGCTCTCTCTGTTTAGCCATGCTTATTCCTTCCATTCATAATCATTACAACTTACAGTTCCTGTCAGTAATTGCCTTCTACCTGAATGTTTGGTGTGCTTTGTGGTGGTTTTTTTTTCCTCACTGGATCTTAACTGCTCAGAAACAAACCTAAAATGAGCTGTTTCCCTAAAGATGTCACCTGGTTTTGGGAAGGGGGAAGATGTCACTAAACCCCTTTAAGAATTCAATAACAAATTCCATTTTGGTGCTTTGTAGGCATCCAGCCTATGGGTCTTGTTATCAAGTTTGTTCAGAACAGCTTCATCTCTCCTGCTTTGGTGGCCATAGCACCTAAGGACAATTTACCATGCCATCATCCCTCTGCCTTAAATGTTACAGTTGTGTGTATGTGTAACTCTGTATGTGTCATAAAGTATATATGTAACTATATCCAGCAAGACACTTGTTCTCTTTCCTCTCCTTCAAATCTACTTCCAGTGTTGAGTGTTTCATCTGGAACACTTAAGATTACTGTTGTAATTGTTTTCAGTAAGGCTGAAATGGTTTGGCTTTTTGATGTGAAGTGGTGGAATTTTGGCTAATGAAACTTTGTATTTGACTTCAGTGTGAATATGCGTCTATCCTCTAGAACTTGTTAAACCAGTACTTGCTTCTTGTGCTTGAGTTTCCAAGAAGTAAGTTATGTATGGAATTATTCTTAGATAACCAAATGACTGGGAAAATTGAACTTTTGGGACTATTGAGTAACAAGTGCTCAACAGTACCTCTGTATCAAACATCTTTTAAAATATGAAGCAATTTTTTTTTTTGTTTCAATGCATGTACTTCCCTGCAGACTTACAGAACCTGTTCATGAGTAATTTGGTAAACTTTGGCAACTCTTGTGTGTGGTGTTAACCCCAGTTTACCTGTAGCCTACAAACTGATACAAGTTCTACTGACTGGCTAACTCATGAACTAATTTAAGTTGCTTTGAACTTTTTAGCATGCTGGTTTCCTTTAACTGTGTTCGTCAATCAATATTGACATTGGTCTTTGAAATAAGCCTCTCAGCCTCTAATTCCTTCAGCCTCTAGATCTCAGAGGTGTGTATCTTCTAGTCAGTGCCTTGCCACTGCTAAGGCAAAGATTTAAGGTTGAATTATATTGATGAGAGATGTGGCTGTGGGTACATCTACTCCAGGGATTTTGGTTTGTGTCAGTGGAAACCACCTTTCACTATCACCAAAATCATATGCTAGGAGGATATTTTTGCCAAGCACTCTTCCAAAGTGCCTTCCCTAAGCTGACAAAAGCAGTTTTGGCATCATATTTTTGTTGGTGATGAAGTGTGGATTTCTCTTTCTCTTCTGTGCTAGCAAAACCATGCCTGAAGCTTAGAAACACAATGTATTTTGCCAGTGTGTAAAAGATTAATGTCTGTGGGTTTTTGGTTTTTTTTTCATACTCAACATGTAGCATATGGAACGTAACACTTTTCCTGTTCTCTTCCAGTTTAGGTCTAATATCAGATTCTTTTCATATGTTTTTTGACTGTACTGCTCTATTGGCTGGATTAGCAGCTTCAGTTATTTCAAAATGGAGGTCAAACGATGCTTTCTCATATGGGTAAGAAACTCCAGGCTGTTACCTTCATGTATTATAGTAAATGTTTAGATAGTCACTTTTCACTGTACAAACAAAAGCTTTTTGCAGAACGTGGAAAAACTTTGTTGAAAGTGAAGGGTTTTTTAAGGTGAGCTATGTCAACATGTAAGTTAATATCCCACTAAAAAGGATAAAAATATGAGGGCATTGCTTTTGGGAAGAAGGTTTATCTCTTCCAAGGTCTCTCTGATCATGCTAGTGGAAACAAGTTGCAGAGCAGAAAGTTGCCCTACCTTGTCATGTATTAATGGTACCAGTGAAGAACGAGCAGCCACATCCTGGGTTTGTCCTCACAGTGCAGTGAGGAGTGCGACAGCAATTCCCAGACTGCTGGTGTCCCACTCCTTTGGAACAGGAAGTTACAGCTGAAAGGAGCTAAGTCTCAGTGATGCTGCATTGGAGATTGTAAACCAAGGTCCTTGGAACCAGCAGGATTTGGGAGCTGTGACTGCCATTAATACAGATCCTCAAGGCTGAGGTGTGTCATCCCATACTGCCTTTGGTGGATTTACCTGCTGCAGCTGGCATTTGACAGGCACTTGGTTCCACTGAACGTTGCAGTTGTGCCCTATGAAACAATACTGGTGGTACAATATTATTAATTGGTAATGCTGACTAACAGCAAGTGAGTTGCAACATGGGCATTCCCCACAGCATTATTGACCCGAGTGTCAGCACTTAGCTTCAGCTGCCTTGCTTAAGTGTGAATCATATAGTTTGAAACTTAAAGCACAGTTTAATTTAGGTGGAAGCTCCAGTGTGCATAGAAATCAATTTAGAGAGAATCGTACCATGAACTAATTGCAGTGAAAGCAAGTTCTGTATTAATTACTGCTCAGAATTTAAACAGCTGGTGTTCCATTTATCAGATAACAGCCACACTTTATTAAGTCTGATGTTTGCTACAGTGAAATTACATATTATTCTAAGCTGGCAGTTTGTCATTGTCAAAATTTGATGTTAGAATGATTAATTTCTACTTAAAACTTCTACTAAAATTTCACCTTTGAGAGGGGAAGCAAATTAATATATGTCTGTTTAATATTAAACCTAACTTGACATCAGAAAATGTTGATTAGATTTCGCATGCTTATCTTAGCTTGTGGCTTCCAAATATGCATTTATACCGTAACTTCGAGTAGACATAATCTTAAATGGAAAGGTTTTGACACTGAAAGATTTCTTTCATCTAGGTCAGGGAATGGCTGATATAGATCAGGTCTCTGTCAAAATACAACGTGGCCAGTTTTATATAGTCATCCATAATTTATATGCCATCTTCCATTTAGCAAATCCCTGTGTAATAAAACTGTTTGAGAACTAGAAGATTGCACTCCAGTCTCTTAAGTTCTACTTCTGATTTTCAGCATTTAAATGAAGGTGGTAATATCTGCTATTGTTTTTTTTTTCTTGAAGGTATGTTCGAGCAGAAGTACTTGCTGGTTTTGTAAATGGTTTATTCCTCATCTTTACAGCATTCTTCATTTTTTCTGAAGGTGTTGAGGTATGTTATGAAATCAATTACACTATTACATTCAATTACACAATTACACTATTACATACATATACTATTACATACATGGATAAACATTTCTATTTTTACTAGGAATAAATTATTGAAATTAATGAATTGAAAAATTAAATTATGTTCATAGTTGATTAAAAATCTGTGATTTGAACAGAGAATGGAGCCATCTGAAATTGCTGTTTCATGATAGAAAAGCCCAGCTTTTTCAGTTTATGGGTACTAGCTTCTTAAATAGTGTATTTTGTTTATGTGTAAAGATTCTGTGAGATGGAGCCTGTCCCTTTTTTTCATCCAGTTAAGGATATTTTAGAAGGATCTTCACTTCTCATTGTTAAAGAACAGATGAGGCCAAGAAAGAAAGGCCCAAACTAGTAATTCAGAGGAGAGAAGTCAGTCATAAGTAACATTCTGTGAGGTTGGACCAGCTTGTTAAAGAAAGAGCATTGTTCTCCAAATCTTGAAGTCTGATATAAATGGCAAATAGTGATAGGTTAAACATTTACAAGGGCTTTTTTCTTGAATTTGTTTTACATGATGGTTCAGGTGATAATTTCAAGATTGAAATTTAGACATTAAGGGCAACATCAAGGATTAAGAGCTAATCAGCTTCAATTAATAATTTTACTTTTTAATGGGAAATACACTGTAAATTTGTTTAGACTTCTAGTTCAGAGTAAGTCTCTTGAATTTTCCTTTTGCTGACGGAGAATTGGGAAGAGCTTTCAGGAACATTTTTCTACATTGTAGAATACTTCACAATCATACTTCACAATCAGTTAAAGCTGGGCTGAAATTGCCTAAAAGCCTGGGAAAACTTTACTCCAAATCCAGATACAGGAGCAAAACTTACTACAAAAATTAAAAACAATGACAGGTCAAGGGTAATGTTGAAACATAATTCTCTTCCTGCTGATCTGAGCTCCCATGCTAAGTATTCTCTTTTCTTGTGAATCTCTTTCTCTCAGTTGCTTTAAAATTTTACATCTGCTAGAAGTTTTACTGTCTTGCTATTTACTGCCTGTACCTTTCATCCTTGTGGAGAGATGGTGAATGTTTTTCTCTTCTGCCAGTAGTAATTTACACTCATCAATACTTAGCTCCAGATGCAAATTGTATTAGGTCTATAATGTCTCATGGGGAAAAAAATTCCAGAGGAAGTAGGGTAAAAAAGAATTGAAAAAAAAATCAATCTAGATTTGAGAATTTCTAAAAAATGTCATAATTTGTTCTCAGTCTTCATTTCATTGCCCTCATTGCCTCACCTTTCCAAAGAGAAAGGAAGAAATGGCATTCTAGTCTCTTGGAAGTCTTACAGGTGACTTAAGCAATCCACATACTGGAACAAACCTGAATGTTTTCAAATGGTGTTGAGCCACATCCCACAACATAACTCAGTCTTATGACAAAACTGAGCTAGACTCTGAGAATATTCTACTGTACTTTCACAGCTTTAATAATAGAACTTTATTTTCAGACAGTGAGATTTGGTCTGTGTATCATCCCAAAAACCGAAAGCCCAGAATAATTTTTAAGTATGTCTATATATATGTTATGTATAAGAATGCTCCTGTATCTAAGTAGTTTTTTGGTGCCTTTTGATAAGATAAAGAGATTGTAAAACTCTATGTTTGCTTCTTGGTTTGTTTAATTTTATTTTTTTTTTTTTTAGAGAGCACTTGAGCCTCCCGATGTGCATCATGAGAGACTTCTTCCTGTTTCTATACTGGGATTCATTGTAAATCTCATAGGAATATTTGTTTTTCAGCATGGAGGTCATGGGCATTCACATGGCTCTGGTAGGATGTAACTTCCAGTACTGTTTCCTTTCGTGGCAGCCTGGGTTCCAGGATCTTATTAACCCCCAATGAGAGCCCCAGTATCATATTTGATGTCTTGTTAATGGCAATCCTAGCCAAATGTGTTTGTGACCTCTTCTTGCATTGTTGACTTCTGCATTTTATTACTAGCCCTGGTGTGCCACTGTTGTACTTCTCATGTTAATATCCATTAAGTGGAACACCTAGAAGTCCAGAATCTGCTTTCTGGAGTTCATGCACTCTTCTGCACCTTACTGAAAGAGATTTGCAGAGCATCTTTTTGGACAAATTTAAGCTGTACTTAAGCAAGGTTGTGTCTGGAAAATTTAGAAAACAGTATCTGAACCAAATTTTAAGCATGAGATGATTCTGCTTCAGAGGCTTTTCAGCTTAGTGTCTTTTGAATTGAAATGCAGAATTTATTTGTCTAAATACACGTGGTAAACACTCTGGGGTTTTTTTCTGCAAAGCCTATGGGTCTCTCTTTGAGCTTAACATATAAACTTACATATACTGGTACATAGTCTTTGGTCTTTAAGCAGCAATCTAAGCTTGAATTTTTAATCTGTGAATGACAGTCAATTTCTGGTTTCTTAAAACAGCTATTTTTAAAGTGCTTATATTTAATTAGGTGTACATTTTTCAAATTATATTAGAAGTCTAGCACAAGTCTCAGAAGTGGGAATGTATAAAAGCACTTCTCAAATCTGGTATATTTTATGTGTACATATATATATATATATATATAACAAGTCTGCACAGCAGAGCTGTAGATGACAAACAGCTTGTGTTAAGTTTCTTAACTTATTTAAAGGCGTACTTTAAGATGACCTAAAAGATGAATAGGTTTGAGTAGCTGAGAAACAAATGTAAGTGTACTTTTATTCATCATTTATGTATTCATCATGCTCTGATGGTGATATTTGTGTATAGGGCACGAGCACAGCCATTCTCTATTTAACGGTGGTCTCAGCCATGGGCACAGTCACGGAAATCATGGACACAGCCACGAACATAAACATGCCCATGGACACACTCATGGTCACGGCCATGGACACTCTCATGGTCAGGATTATTGTCATGGTAAGTACTGAGTTGATGTCACAGACCATCCTGACTCAGTCTAAATCTGCTATTAATAATTCACTGAAAAAAAAAAAAAAGTGTGCTGGCAGCTTATTGTGATTATACACAGACGTAGCTTCATTAAATGTTTGGTGGGCTCTGCAAATATTGTGTTTTGTGGCTCATTTTGTGTTTCACTTGCAGTAATTTCAGTGTTAGTTTTTAAAGATTTTGCTTTACCTCTGGTTTTTGAATGTTCACCGTAATGTTATGTGTTGGCAAAAGATGGAACAGCTGTATGCTATTGCAATATAGTGAAATTAGTTATCAAGTGCCCTGTTTTGTTTTTTTCATTAAAATCAATAGACAAAATTAAACTGCTTTGCTGGTGTTCTCCATTTGAATAATTTTACAGCTCAAGATATTAGAAAAAATGAACCAATGAACTTTGGGTACTTAGGGATTGTTAGATTGTGATCTCAAGTGAGACTTTTCCCATTTTGTGTAGTTGTAATCTGTTTTAAGATGGTTATGAAAAAGATACTTGTTATGTTAGCTATGCTTAAATCTTTTCTCTGAAGGCAAACAATCTGAGAGGAGACATTCATGCAAAATATGATCAGTAGCCCTCACTATGGGAGAAGAGATTGTGTAGATACCACCTATTTGAAACAATGCAAATGAAAGCCTTGTGGTAATGCAGGGTTGTCAGTCCTTCCTGCCTAAGCCATAAGCTGGGATCTGATGTGACTCAAAATGTGCACATTCAGAGCAGGGAATAGTGTGGGATGTGGCAGACAGGAGGTGAGAAATAGTGTAAAAATATTTACTTGTCCCTTCCCTGCTATTCTTAGAAAATTGGCATTTGTTTTCCAGTAGTTCTCCTGGAATCTGGTTGGAAAGCAGGAATTCCCTGCTGTTGCCTCTTCCTTACTTTCCCCATGGCCCTCACCCTTGTAGACCAGTGAATGTAGCTATCTGTCTTGTGCAATTTGGTGCTCAAATCATCTGTTGTGTAAATTATTGTATATCTTTACTAGAAGCCTTTTGCTATCCCTTAACAAGTTTTTAAAATATCTTTCAGATTAATGCTACAGAGGCATTAATCTGCTTGGATGAGAAGATTTTTTACTTACTTCTTCTTTCTCCAAGTCTTATCCTTGTTGTTTTACATTAGGTATAAATGCTTGCCTAAGTGAAGTATTTCTGGTTAGCAGTTATTTAAACCTACTCTTCTCACTTGTGTACATGGCTTGGTTTCTTGAGGGGGTCTTATTTTGCTATATACTAGCAATGTCTTCCCTCTCAGTTTGTTTTAATTAAGAACAAATGCATATAATTTATTTTTATATATACATAGGTAGAAATCTATTGTGTAAAGTGATGTTTTATTAAAAAAAAAGCATTTTAAGACTTAATTGCTGCCTTAAAAAACAATAGCTTGAGTAAAAGCTGGTCATTGTGAGCAGCCTCTGTTCAAGACATTTCCAAAAGGAAGAGTGTAACAGAAGGACCACTAGAGAGAGCCTTTGTCTAGGTTAATATGTCAATAATTGTCTTCACAGATGACCATTCTCTTGAAGTAGTGGCTGGATCCAGCAAACAGATTTTACAAGGTATGATGACAATGAGTATGATGATTTATTGGTTTTATCACAGTCTGCCTGCCTGGGTCTATCACATGTGTTTTAGAGGGCCCCTCTGGATAAATGCCACATTTTTCTTAAAGGAGCTATTTAATGAAGTTCCATTCCCCCTGTAAATAGCTCTGCTGTTCTCTGTGCATGACTAGGTGTCAAGACATTCACAGAAGTCTAAATGTAGTGCAGTGTCAACACGGTTTAAAAGAGACATCCCAAAAGTTGGGATTCAGCTTCTGTTATTGATGCTGAAAAATCAATGAAAAACTAGGAAAGAGTGGTTAAAAACAGAAACCTAAGGAGCCTATTTGCAATATATGTTCTGTAACATGAAGAACAGTATGATTAAGATAGAAGGTATTTAAAAAATGCAGATTGATATAATTGTTAAAGAGTACCTGAGCTTAAAATATGCATTTCATCAAGCTCTTAGAGTTGGTTTAGAGCAGATGGTAATGCATCTAAATTTCTTGAAGTAGTATTGGAGTCCCTGATCTCCTGAGCATTAGTTATGGATAATTTAGATGTTGGTTTTGATCTTTGGTTGGCTGTTTGTTGGTTTTGTTTTACTTTTTTTAAATGTTCAGAAGTTGAAGGGAGACAATTATGATATGTAGGAGGTAGTAATTATTTGGCATACCCAAATGTACGTAGGGTTTTCTCTCATGGGATGATTTTCTGGCTTGTTTGTAGTCCTTGAAAAGGAAACATTTAGACATTCTTCCAGAATTTACAGGACACCATAGTATGTATATGTATACTCAGTACTTCAGTTGAAGATACTCAGAAGTCAGTCTTTTTGTGAAAGACTCATTTTAATTGAAGCATTTTAAAAAGACCTGGTTTTAATTTTTCAGTACTGAGTGAAAAACCTCACTAAGTGATACACAGTCAATCATCTTGAGACAGTCACTCACAAGCAATTACCTCCCACCAGCAGATCACTGCCTAGGGAAGTCTGACCGACAGCTACTTGGAAAAGACAACACTCTAGTCTTACTGGGGAGCATGATGTTGGGTAGTGTGGAATATCCCTCTGGTCCGTTTGGATCAGCTGGCCTGGCTGTGGTGCCCTCCCAGCATCTTGCCCGCCCCAGCTTTCTTGCTGTGGGGCTGTGAGAAACAGAAGGCCTTGGTGCAGGCTGCTTTGGAGAAACGTGGCTCTGTCCCAGCCAGACCCAGTACAAATGTAGACTTGGAGAAATCCCCAAAGAGCTGGTTTATAGTCGTGTGTTGTTTTTAGGAGAGGGGATTATCTGTCTGGAGAATTGCATTCAAGAAGCTGTTTCTGAATGACTTCCAGTCACTGCCAGCAGAGAGCTCCAAAGGCTAAACTTTGACTAGCTGCAAAGTATGTGTTTCTTTGTACTTGAAGGCAGTGTTATTCTTCAAAGTAAGAGTAAAGCTGTTTATGTCTGCAGCATAGTTTAATTCTCAAAACTATTTGTCTTGGATTTCTTTGCCAAGTAACTTCTAGAAGGTGTTGTCAGTTAAACATTAGCATGTGTCAAAGCTTCACAGAACTGTTTCTTTTAACAGTCTGGCCATCTTATACAGTACTCACTACTGTAGGCATCAGGGACTATGAGTTTCTGTGCTCTCATATGAGTGGGTATTGAATGAGACAAGTCTAGCTGCAGCTATTAATCACTGTTTAACTTAATAGCCTTGCTATGAAATACTCATTACTGCTAAGTGCAGAAAAGAATGTAAATTCTTCAAATGGCCCATATTCCACAAATACATTAAAATCTTTGCGTGTTGGACCCAAAACTGACCACAAATTTAACAAGTATAGATCGTATTATCTAGTTCTTGAGACTTCTTTTTGTAAAACATCTCTGAAATGCTGCATTAGCTTTAAGAATAGCAAGTTGTAATGGTATCACTTAATGTCTTACAGGTGTATTTCTGCACATTGTGGCAGACACGCTGGGAAGTATTGGTGTAATCATATCTGCTATACTGATGCAGAACTATGGTCTAATGATAGCAGATCCTATTTGTTCAATGCTGATAGCACTACTTATAGGTGTAAGGTAAGTGTTGCTATCACTGGTATTTGGTAGTATTTTTGATGCTAGTTACAGCAGAAATTACAGCTCAGAAGAAAAAGGGTTTTTGTTATGCTAATGACTTAAAACATTTGCTTTTCTTCCAAGAGTGGTGTGTTACCTCTGTTCTATACAGCCATTCTGGTGAGCTCTTACATGAGCAGTCTTTCTTTCCCTTTTCTACAGCTACAACTTCAGCTCTTAAATTTGCATATTTTGTCCTTCTTTGCATAATAATACAAAAATGTCTTTCAGGTTCAAACTGTAGAAAGATTCATCTCTGTATTTAGTACATGCTTATATAAACCAGTGTACTCCAGTAAATAGAGCAGAATGCTTTCAGGGCAGCAGAGTTGAGACTGCTGGCACAGGATGTGCCCTTGTCCTTGACAAATCAAGGCTGGTAGGTTTTAATTTTGTTTTCTTACCTCAACAAGAACTTTGTATTTGTACGCTGAGACATCCTTATTCCTTTTAAGATCTGATGGAAATGCTTCAAGTACTTCTGGACTTTCACAGTTGTTGCTTACCAAGATCACTGTAAATGTGAAGCTTTTTGGATTAGACTGGTCAAGCAAATATTTCATTCAGTGATGCTATGAGGCTTTTTTGGCAGCAGTTTCAATGGTGGCATAGGGCAGCATACCACAACTCCAGTTACAACCTAATAACTGAACACCTTTGTCTGTTCAGCAGTGGTGAGTGTCATCTGATGAACTGCAGCTACTTATGCTCATACCATGTATGGCATGTTTATGGCTTGTGCATGGCAGCATTCACAGGATTGTTGATGTGAATCTCCCTGTTTGTCAGAGTAGGGCAGCAGGCTTCAGACACAACACCCACAGAACTGTTGGTGATAGAAATCACTATTAAATCACCACTTTAATATAAATTTTGGAGATTTTGACTTAAACATTCTGTAATTTCATAAATGACAAATTATTACAAACTATTTCTGTTACTGAAATTTCAGAAAATGGGAAAGAAAATGTGTACGTTTCCAAGGGGGAAGAAACTATTGCTGAGGTAGAGGTAGTGGCTGGCTAAAACACAGGTTTCCATACACTTTATATTTTATGGGTCTAGCTTTGTGTACAGCAGAAAATATCATATGAATGACAATTCATTTTTTTCTTCCATTCATACAGTAGTTGAAATAACACTGAATTCCATAACAGAGGTGTCATAATAATGCTAGGTTATAATTATAGGTTTTGTAGCACAGATAGAAGGAACATTTGAGACCCACGTTCTATGCTGAAAATGCTGGAGAAGTTCACTATTTGATGTGTCTTTTGATCTGATGCCAGACTTCAACCTGTGATGTTATTTTGTTGGTCCTTGATGCTATAAATGATCAGTAGCATAATTCTGCTATCAGTGCAGTCAGCTGCATCTTAGCTTGATAGAAGCAAGCCTGCGTTTCTTGCAGACTGACACATCCTGGCACATCAGTGGAGCGAGCACTAATTGCAGGGTTGGGTGGTTTTGTGATGATATTTTGTTTTCTAAGCAGTCCAACAGACTTAACTATTGATGGTTTTGCTTGAAATGCACTTTAAATTATAAATTAGATAACTGGCAGTTTCAGATGGATATTGAGAACTTGAGTGCCTTTCTGTGGTGTTTGACTTTAGTAATCTTCATTTACACTTCTGGACATAAAACCACTGTTAATTTTGCCTATTCTTCACTATGCTGTGTTTGAAGTGTCCTTTAAGAATTAGCACAAAAGGATTTTCAGATTTTCCTATAAGGTGATCTTCTGTAACAGTAATATGGGAGCCCAGGTGATGCTTGCTAGGATATATAGTAGTTTTGTACTTAATCTTTTACAGTCACCTAAATCTAACCTAGAGAAAAAAAATTTACTGAAGTGCTGTGAAATTTAAGGGGAATAACACTGCAGAAATACTTGAAACTGGTCATGGCAAGAGCTATGTCTAGTTCAGGGTGTGGGGGGATTTTGGGTTTTGTTTGTTTGGGTTTTTTTAATTGTCTGTCTGCTCATGGGATACCTGTGGGTTTGAGGTGGGAAGGACATAATTTTTGGGGTAAATCTGGCTTCAGATTAAATAGTTGTCTGCTGTTTCAAATGAATATTTGTCAATTTTGTTTGTATCCCTTTTACTAGTTAAACCAACTTTGGTAAGGTAAAGTGGAGTAAGAGCATGTGTGTGCCTCAACAAGCAGACCCCATCCATGGGTGTTTAAAAATCAGGATCTGTTCTGTAATCAGGATCTTTGTGGCTGTAATAAAAGAAGCATAGTTTTGAGCCAGAGATGCAAAAGCCAGTCTGATAAAGTTATTCAAAAGTTAATGGTGTTTGGGGACTTTGCCCTAGTTGGAACTGTGTTCTCCAAGTTACTGCTTAATGGTTTGAGTTTGACTTACAGAGTGTGCAGGGTATGAGTAGGGGGTAGGTTAGATCCAGGATTCCTGTTTTTCTGTTGTCTTGTTGGGGGGTTTTGTTGTTGTGGGGTTTGTTTTAGTTTGGTTTTGTTTAGGGTTTTGGTTTTTAATCTGTATTCTTTCTATGATACTTTTGTATACAAAGAAGGAATAAAGGCAGAACAGAAATCCTTATTCCCTTTTATGGAACTATGTCTGGTGAACCGATAGCATATCAAATCTTGGATGAGAATGCAGAGGAAAATCACTATTCTTAATCTAGGATTGCTTGTGTCTATGTGAGATAACTGTTCATTCATTTTTGATTGAGTGTTTGCTTGCTTCAGTGTTGGGCAGCTCTCCCTGGTTTATTCAAGCCTTGCCTGCTCCTATTAGTGGGTCTTCTCCATTCACTTGTTTGAAATGATGGCCACACTTACAAAAGAAATCACAAAAATACCTGTATAAGATGAGTGAAAAACTTACTGGGGCAGTGTAAAGCTGTACAGACTTCGCTTTGTAACCTGTTTTGTCTTGTGTAAGTGCAGAAGGGTTAAGAAATGCTTCTTCAGAGAAGTCAAGCAGTGCTTTTAAATCAAATGGTTCAGCCTTTTTGTAGACAACATCTCTAATTAGTGCAAATTGTCAGCTGCTGACACAGTTGCTCTGTTGCTCTTGTGATCCTCTGCTAAGGCTGCTCTAGGGTGACATTCTCTGCCTAACTCCTCGTGGGTTAGCACAGAACATTCTGACTGCCCAGTGAAAATCCTGTGTGGGATCTGAATTTTCCTGGATGCAACCACTAATATCTAATGACTCTTTCTTCGATTATTCTCTACTATCTTATGCAAGTAAAGCATAAATAGGACATGCTTAAAATAGACAAGTCTGTCTTACCACCATTTAAAATTTTTTTTTTAACAAAAGCTTGACTATTTCATTGTAGTTCAGGCTGGCACTCTTCAAGTATTTTCCAAGGTGTTGTCCACATAATTATATATGCATTGAATCAATAAACAATTTCTCAAGTCTCTAAACTGCTTTCAATATTTAAAACTAAATATTCATTTAGTTTTCAACCTTGGTATTCTAAGCCTTATTCTGAAATGTTGAAGCAATTTTAGTATTTCAGTCAGCTATGTGAAACTAGTCACCATGCAAAAGCCACAACTCTGGTATAAATCAAGTTTGTCCTAAACCACTATTAGACCCACATGTTTCTAGAAAGGCACAGTAGACTAAATCTGATACTAGATTGCACAGAGCATGCAGACTGCATATTAAGTGGTCAAAGAAATGAGGCAATTTACTTCAGTCATTTAGTGAAGTTGTTTCCATGGGTTACATAATTTTTTGCATAAAATCTAGAGCTGCTTGAACATGACACAATATGAAAGAGCTTCAGGGGAGGGTGTGCCAGTAACATTTGGGGTCTTTCATGTTTGAGGCATAACAGTATAAAAAAAAATACTTTTTTTAAATGAAGTGCTGCATTCACTAAGATTCAGAAGGAACTTTCCATAGCAAAACTCCTCCAAACTAGTATGTTTACTGTTGGTGTTATTTTAAGCCATTTTTGCTAAATGTCAAGCACTACCTTTATTTACAGGGTAATGGTACCTGTCAGCCTTGCTTGAGAATCAAGGTGCTACATTGTTATGAGAACAAAGAATTCAAAATCAGTAAAGCAAATGTTAAACCTGTGGTCCTTGTCTTAAGCAAAGCTTGCAGTCTGATTAAAATTGCCGTTGCCTAATAAAAAAATTTTATTAAAGTTCTGAAATAGGCCAACAGTCTTCACACTGAGGATATGGATGGTGGCTGGGGAAAAGCCCAGAATCTGGAAATCTGGCTGTAGATGTTGAACTATGGTATTTGAAGAACCATAGCTGGTCTTGATCCTTAGCTATGTTTGTTTACCTTCCATGAAACCTGTCACAAATACCTTCTATTTTCTGTAGTGCTGAGAGCACTGAATGAATTTCCTGCTGTGCTCTGCATGCAATGTCTGTGTAAAGGGTTCTTTACCCAGAGTTGTTTTCAGCTTTGCAGTCCAAGATCATGACAATGCCAGGGTCTTGCCAGCTATGCCTACAAAAACAGTGGCACAAACAGGATGGTGCTGGAATGGGTATGAGTATTATCTGAATGTGATGCAGGTTAATTAAGAGTTTGATGCTTTCACTCTTAATTTTTAATCAATCCATGTGTAGTAGTGGCAGGCTGGATTTATCATGTTCATGTCAATAGTTTGTTTTTATTTGTTTGAACACCTTTCACTTCTTCTGTAACAGTTTATGTGGGAATGTGATGTGCTGTAACATTAGCTGCCTTTGCTTTTCTGGCTTTTGTAGAGAGTATGTTTTTAACCCAAATCTTGCTGTGGGTTGGTGCCTCTTTCAAGTTTTATTGTCTTGTAAAAGAGTGTGATATTTTAGATTTAATGCTTGGTAATCAGAAAGCAATGGAATTGTCTCTACTTTAATAGCAAAGCTTACTGACTGCTTATGCATGAGAATGCTTTCCACTTAGTGACAATTCAGCATTATTTGTTTTCCTCAATAATCTTATAAATTAAAACAAACAAGGGGGGAAGCACCAGTGCAATAGTTGCTGTGGAGGCAGCCACGTGGGTTTTTTTCACTAATGATGAAGCCAAAAAAAAGAGAGAGATTGGTCAAAGTCTCTAACCATATTTTCAGCCTGCTTGGTTTTGTCATCTTCCCTAATGTTTTCTTCAGTCACATGAAATGGAACTGATACTTCTAGTACCTCCTAGTGATTAAGTAATACTGGTTTTAGTTAATGTTTGAGAAAAGAGCATACTCTGTGGAGTCTTGGTTTTTAAATTAAAGGTTTTATACTTCAGTAATATGCATGAAACAATGGAAAACATCAGGCGTCATAAAACAGGATTCTGTTGTTTGTTGTGTTAGTTTGGCTTACAGTAAGACTACCACGGTAGTAAGTTAGTATCCCTTGGATGCAGAGGGGCATCCATGTCCTTCTTTGCTTTGAACAGCATTTGTGAGGGCCTGTCACATCACTGCAGCTGTCTTTTGGCCTTTTCAGCTTTGCAAAAGATAAACTTTGTATCTGAGCACGGGCTCTAAGATAGAGGAAGAAGGTGTGACCCAAGTTATGTGTCAACTTTCACTGACAGTATCAAGCCACATCCTGATTTACCTCTATTCTTTGGACTTTCAAGACGTTCTTAGCCTGTCTCTTCAAATCTACTTGACAATTAATTTCTCTTCCATCAGATAATGTACATCAGTTTTATTTAATAATGGAAATAAGTTGTACAAATTAGACATTTTTGTTAGCTTTCTTTCATGGCTTTTCTCACTTTTAGTGGTATGTTTCAATAAAAAGGCAAACCACTACATTCGCTATTCCTTTACTTGTTTCCCTGGGAAAATAATATGCAGCCTGTATGTGTGTGGTTTTTGAAACCTTTGGATGCATAAGTTACAGAGGCTTTGTTAAATTTATGGGAATGGAGTCAGTGTTCAAAATTCTTGCATTCAGTTTGCATCCTGAACTTGTGTATTGCTCTTTCGAGGTTTTTATTAAGAAGCAAACCTGCATTTTAAATAGGGAGTTAAACTGAAATCAATTCAGCAGTGGAGTATGTTGGCAGCTCCAGCTCCCTTTGATGTAATGCTTGTGACATGGACATTATTTAGTGAGATGGGTTCATTAATAAGAGAACCTTTTTTCCCTAAACTTCTGTAATCCACTGTAGAATGTGACACTCCAATTAAGCTTCCTTTAGACAGATTGACAGTTATTGCATTGCTAGCTGTTTGTCTTGGTGACAGGTCCAGTTCAGGCAACTCCTGGTCCTAATGCTTGCCCCTAATTGCTTCTTCCTATTTCTGAACCGATGCCTTGGTGGCAGTGCAAACGTGGGAGGCCATGTGCTAGAGCACTGGGCAGTGAATTTGGCTAGAACAAGCATTGTGCCTGCAAGAAGACTTAATTTTAGGGTGGTGGTTTTTCCAGGGGTTCATTAGACAAGAGTCACGCAGCCTCTTGCTCCCTCCCATCCCCAGCCGGGGTTTAGCCAGGGAGTGAGCTGAGCAGTCCATCAGCCAGCACTGCTCCCATGTTCAAATGGAAACACCTTTTTTAAAATGGTTAGGTCATTTGTTCACATCTGCAAATACACAGCTGGTCTGTGCTGTGCATTCCACATCACTTCATGAGATTTTAAACAAAGGTTCTGCAGTGTCCTTTAACAGCTGGTCCAGTTAATCTCTTACAAATGTTTTAGGTGTGCTTTTAATCCCATAACTCCAGGTAGTGTAGGTGTGATGCCAGTGCTGAACTCTGAAATACAGCTTACAATTTCTGAAATACATAATCACTTTTGGTCCAGAGTGTTAGGTGACTGGTATGCTCTTGAAATTAAATTGCTCTTTGAGCTTCAGTGTTGGGCTACAGATATTTGTCATCCACTTGAAAATTTTAGGATGCGCTACTGAACCAGACATGATGCACTACACCTAAACAAAAAAATCACCATGCTGAATGCTTAATAAGAGTATAACCTTTTAGTGGTAGCTTCAGGGCATAGGCTTACTGGTCTCCTGGTTTATTAAAAAACAAAAAGTAATAATAATAAAAAAGGGTATTAAATGTCTTCTTAGTTTGCTGATTAAACAAGACTATTTGGCCAGGAGGGAACCTCTAATTGCTTCCAAATGTTTAACCCTTGAGCTTGGATGAGACCCTACACTTAGTCTACTTCAAGGATATGCCAAGTTGTCTGTTTCTGACAAAATTACTCTGTTGTAACTGGACTGTTCCACAATAATTTTGTTTTATGATTGCCCCATTATTATCTTAGTTCATAAGAAAAATATGCCTTAACCCAAACACAGAGGCAAACCCCATTTCAGCTGAGGATTTTTATGGTTGTTTGCGAATGATTTGCCATTGAAGTTGGTTTTGAGCTATACAGCTGCTTTGTTGTATAACTTCCAAGACACCAAGAGATTTCATCTCAAATCCCGTGATTAAATCATTAAATCTTTTGTGACTGGCCACTAGTTAACTCTGTGGAAACTGTGAGGGAGAAATAGTCTTGTCTTTGATAGGACACCATAGCAATTTTGTCAATGCTTTTATTTTCTGTACTGGTATTTCATGGCAACTTTCTCAGCTTCTGGTGGAAGAACTAAAGAAAAATTCTTCAGCATTAAGGAATCTTAGGTTGCTCCTTGCACCTTTTGAAAAAGTAATAATAGCTAATTTCCTTTTTTCTTTCTAGTATTGTTCCACTTTTAAAAGAATCCATTGGGATTTTGATGCAGAGAACTCCTCCTTCTCTGGAAAATGCCCTGCCTCAGTGCTACCAGAGGGTGAGCTGTTAAGCTGTTTTTGCTCTGACTGATCAAGCTGCTGACTGACTGAGCTTCAGCTGTGTGTATGTTTCATGGCAAAATTCCCACATTTGCAAAAAGAGCAGTTTTAATTGAATGCCATCTCAAATCCAATAACTGTGACTTTTCTCTCTTGAACACCTCTATTTTCAGAAACGGTTTCAGTAAAATACATGTAGAATGTAAATGCAGCAGGGTACAAAATCACAACACATACACAAAATCATCACACAGACACAAATCCTCTGTATGTTTTCATCTTCCTTACAATAACTGAGATAGTAATAAGAAATTCTGGTAAAAGATCACAAAATGCCCAGTGAACTAGAAGTAAAAGAATACATTGGCTTTTATAATATTTTCTATAAAAAAACATAGTACAGACAAATATTTTCTGAAATACACTTTCTAAAATTTGCTTCTATTTTTAGGTGCAGCAGTTGCAAGGAGTTTACAGTTTACATGATCCGCATTTCTGGACCCTCTGTACTGATGTTTACATAGGGACTTTGAAGTTATTGGTAGCTCCTGATGCTGATGGAAGGTGGATTCTAAGCCAGACTCACAATATTTTTACTCAGGTATGTCTTATCAGTAGAAATCACATCTCACATCTTGTTATGTGATGTGACATTGTAATTCTTATCAGGAAAGGTTAAATATTTCTGAGCTTGGTATCTGTTTTAAAAAGCTTCTCTGCTTCAGCTGTATAGAACAATTTCAAAATACTCAGTTGTGTAGATGGAATTACTGTACCTCTCTGCATTAGTTTCTCATGCCACTTTATGGAAATAACAGATGTAATTGTCTCAGGTGTATCCAATTGGGTTGATCTATATTGACCTATAAGGAACTAAGAAAATAGATGAGGCTTCTCTTAGCTTAGGGTTTCTCACCACAGACTGGACCTGCTCAAAGCTACTCATTGGCTGCTTGCACATGTGATGGCTTTCTGGATAAAATCATAATGTAGAACTGGTTTGAACAACAAGTCCCACGTTACGCTCTTGTGCTTAGCTCCATTTTAAACTGACAGTTCTTCAAGCAGCTTGCTTTTCAGGAAGTTAAAGTGGCACAAAAGAAAGTAAGAGTTGCTTTTGTGCAGCTTCACGTGTGGCAGTTATTTAGGATGAATCAGAAGAGGTAATGTGGCAAAGCTAATGTTAATACATCATTATGTGTGTGCACTTGACTGTGTGAAGAACTCCTTACTCATCCCGTGCTCTCTGAGTGATGTGCTAAATGTGGGAGATGAATTACAGAAAAATAAGACATTGAGGTTTTTTGCTAGGTCACTTACTGATGTGGGCTGATGTTCAGGACAGGAAGCTGCTTTGGCTTTACAGCATTTTTAACCCTCCTTCCCTTTTCCACAGGCAGGAGTAAGGCAGCTTTACATACAGATTGATGTTGCAGCCATGTAGTGAACTTCTGGAATGGTGCTGTTGGACCAAAGTTTTCAGTACTGTACTGGTGTACCAACACTTCTTGAGACAGAGCCTGCCTCCACCACGTCTGGAATCAACTGAATAGATTTCTGCCCTCGGGCTATGGATGGAGTTCACTTCTAAGGAGTAAATATTGAATGAATGTTATGGACTTCGGGTCTTGTTTTTTTGGGGGCCCCTAAACTCGTAAGTTTTTGAGGGTTTTTTACTTAGTAAGATTGTGGTACTGGAAACCCTGTCATGTCTTCAGTAAAGCTGCTGAAACCACTGCTCATTCCCATAAAACCAGTGTTATCAACAATTGGAAACTTGTTTTGTAGACAATGTCACAAGCTGACATGCTTCAATATAATTGTTTGTTTGTACAATTGTTTGTACTTTGCAAACTTAATGAACCAAACCATATTGGGTTTTCAAAGTGCCTTTTATATCAGGAGAGCTATTTGCCAGCATAAATACAGAGCATCAAAGGGTTTTATTACTTTTACAAGTAATCTTGTATGCAGTCTGATTATTTACTAGTGATGTATGTGGGGGGGTTGTGTACTTGCATAACTGTAGATGTTAGACTTCCATTATATTTGCATCTTACCAGACAGAAAAATTCTAAATGTAAAAGACAAAGGTATTGTGAAGAGACTTGCTTCTGAGACAAGCTGGGTATTTTGTTGCACATGTCTTGTGAAAATTATTTTAGTCAAAATATTAGATTTAACTCTACTTCTTAGTCTCTTCATACTGTTGAGAGTAATGAGACATTACATGATGCTGCTCATGGGCACAATGGGCAGTTGAAGGAGGATGCTGGTGATGGAAGAAATGCTTGAAGTTTTCTATTTTCCAAATTATGTGGTGGAAAAAACTAAATTCTGAAATTCTGAAAGCTTAAGTCTCCTTGATTTTAATAGGTTGTAATAATTTTTATTAAAGTGATCAAATTCAAATTTTGCCTTCCCAAATACTGCAAATAGTTGTTTTTGGTGGTTATATCTGAAATGGAAATAAGGACCACATTTCATGTTGTTTAAACTTATGCTTTTTCCAGGTTGACAAATCTTACGTCTTTGACTATTTTATTGTAGCCTTGTATGTTTTCATAGGGGAGAACGTTCTCAGTGCAGTAAGGGTTGTTAGATTTGGGTTTTTTCCAGAAACATTTGTCTGTCATATATTTTCTAGCATTTGTAATCATTTCACTCAGATATCTGAGTGTCTTTTTCAAAAGCAATCTGCTATGCTTGGTATTACAGATGATAGTTCCACTATGCTGTAGTAGTTCACTTAGTAATGGAAGACTTTTTAAGAGGACATTTTACAAAGAGAACATGGAGGAGTAAAAAGCAAGACAGGCTTTCTTCCGAGAAATCATAGCTTCCACTGATTGGTATGGGTTTTATATTTATTTTGGTACCTGTTAGAGGTAGTAAAATCAAGGCCCTGAGAAGCTGACAATGTCTGTGTAGTAAGTGCTAGGCACTATGAAATTACTGAAGATTGATTTGCAGAAATGGTTTGTTTGCCACTGATATTGTTGAATTCATCACAGGTATTAAGAGTTTCTTGCATTCATTCTGTTGTTGCTGTATAGCACCTGATTTCTTTTTATGTGAAAACACAACACTTGCCAAATTTGATAGGTGATTCCTGAATTTTCCAGTTGAGATTTTGAAACATGAATTTTGATTTTGTCCGTATCTTGGTGGTGTACTCTTGTGCTTGGAACTGGAAACTGGGTGCAAAATAAATGGCACCTGGTTTCAAAATGGTACAAAGCCACCTATAATATTGGTTTTAATCTTTGCAGTCTTTTGCAGTCTTCAGATCCTTCCATTGCCTATTTCTGATCCTGTTTGTTTTCCCTGCAGATGCAGGTGCAGAGTGCCCTCCCAGCAGGCTGCATGTTCCACATCTCTCTTCCCTGGCCTCCTGCCTGGCACTCTGTCAGGCTCTCTCCCTGTCCCACCTAGAAGATGCTCTGCCAGGCCCAGAGTTCCTGACTGAAAGATGGAAGTTACATGCACGGGGTGGGGTGCAGGAATCTGTTGAGCAGATTTGAGTGCTGCAGTTTGAGATACCGTGTGCATGTATGTTCACAGACAAGGTGATTAAAATCTGGCTGTGATTATAGGGTGGAGGTACTGTTTTGTAGTGTGGTGCATATAGACTGCTGCTTGCTGGCTGCCAGAGGATTTCCTCATTTTTTAATGGTTACTATTACTGCTGTTTGAGGCTAGAGAAGATCAACTGATACCACTTTAAAGGCAAGCACCAGACAGATGCATTGCAATTCTGTCATGAACCAAGAGCAGGCTTTGGTTTAAGTCATCTTTATACCAGCATGTTTCAGGACTGACTATTCCAGGACTTGTTGAAATACTGTAGTGCTGCCCAAGTTGCTGAGCTTGGCCACTATTTTAGTTTCTTAATGAAAAGACAACTGCTACTATTTGTTTCCAAGTGAGAACCTGGCAGAGTGGCAGTTTGTTTGTGGTGGTGATGATATTCTTTTAAATATACATCTGCAAACTTTTTTAATATGGGAAATGGAGTGAAACAGCCTATAAGCCTGTTGAATTATTTTAATAACTTTTTGCTTATTATGATTTAGCTGATTGTTGGAAGCATATGTACAAGTCCGAGTTTTCTAGCCAAGAAAGATAGCACTTCATTATGCTTAAAGAAATGAATCATTTATTTGTCAAATATAATTGGGGATAGTGTAGGGAAGTTAGATTCAAAATAGACTTTAAGCCTTTTTAGGCTTTCTGATAAAGGGTAAGCATCACACAATTCTGCAAAACACAGTGTATGACATGTTTAGTCAGTAACTGCAGTCACATCTAGTATGGCAGTAAACAAGGGACATCTGATTTTTTTTTCACCTACTAAGGGGATACTTGCTCAGGTTTTAGGAGAGTACAAAACATGCAGTTGAAAGCACAGCTTTCCTTACCCTGAAAGCCAAAGCACCATTATTTGTGTTTTGCTAATTACTTAACACTGGCTGCTTATGTAACACTTTGCTATTGACACTTCATTGGAGATGCAAGGCATGATTTAAACAAAGACTTGTGTGAATGACGGACATCCAGAGATGGATGAATGCCTGCAGATCATGTGCTAAAACTCAGTATCCACCACTGAGTTTTGAATCAAGTTTTTAAAGTGTGGTTTTCTCATGTTCTCATGTAGCTCATACTTTCTGTGCTTTTACTGGTCTGTCTTTGTGGGTTATTTTTTTCTGTGACCGAAACCAGTAGCTTAAAACCCTATTGTTCCAAAGACCAAGCCTGCAAACTGCATGATTCTTGCCACACGTACAGCAAAAAAGAAGATAAACCAAGTGTTACAGAGTGTCTGTGTTAAAATGCCTCCATGTTTTTTGTGCTAAGTGACAGTGGAAGAAAACTTATGAATACGTGCAGTAAGGACTGGTCCTTTATAGGCTAATTGGGTAAGTCTGCAGCTCTGGATGGACTGGCTCCTTACATCAGGAGGGTCCCCACAGAGAGCTCAGTTACTCGTGTGATTTGCTACCCTAAGATGAAAAGTAAATAAATGACTCTGCTTTTTGTGTAATAATGCTTACTAAAGCAAAAGTTTAGTTGCGTCATTAGTAAAAGCTGCTGACACTATTTTTACACAAAAATTGAAGCTGCTACTAATCAAAGGTGACTTAACATTCGTAATTTACTTTTTTTTAAGAAGTAAAGCAGCATTTAAAGGTGAAGGTAGGCTAACGGTTTCTCTTTTTAACTTTTGTAAGTGAACCTGTTTTGGGAATATAAACAAGATACAGGAGGGGAGAAGCTGCTGCTGAACTGCAGTTTTCTACCCTCTGCACACAGTCTGCAAACAAATTGTAAAGTCCATGGCTTTTCTTTCACAGTGCAGATTTCAGTTGCAGTTACACAGTGCAGATGTTCAGTTGCATGCTTCTATAAAATGCACTTATCCTTCTTCATGAAACAAGGTCTCTAAACACCAGTTCAGAGCAACAGTTTTAGTTAATAATTAAACCCTGTCCTGTTTTCTCCAGCAGCCATCAGACTGCCACTCACTACAATTCTTGGTTATCCCACCCCTTTAAACAGGTTTTTTTCTTTTTCATTTCTCTCTGATCCTCAGTACAGACTCAGTAGTTATTTCCTCCTTTACGGTTCTGTGAAAATCCCTATCTGCAGCTTGCTAGGGTTCCCTTTTGGATTTGTCCCCGTTCAGGCTTTGTTGCAATGCCTGCCCCTGTTGGGACTTCCTTGGCCAGACACTGCTATAATGTGAAGCAATGCCAGCCATGCTGTGTCTGGCATGTGAAGACTGAGTCTTGCTGTGTGCAAATACTGCTCAATCTACTCGTCTGTCTCAGTGAGCCACAAAAGGTTCCTGCCTGTGTGGTAATTTGGCGGAAATAATGTGTAAAAGGAGCTGGGTATTTCACTTCCCATGTGCATTGGAGCCTCTCACATGTATGCTGGGATCTTGTACAAGAGTTAAGTGAATCGCTACAGTATCTTGGCTGAAGTGTGAGATAATGTGAATGAAGCAATTGCCAAAGTCATTCCTGGTAGCATACAGCATATTGCTTGCCTTTACCTTTAAATTACAGGAATTACTCTTAGCAGTGAGCTTCAGTTGAATATCAATGTGTGTGAAAGCACCTGTGAAGAAATCTTGCAGGTAACACAAGGCAGCTCACTAAAATTCTGAAGACTATGTATGATTTTGTTCTGGAATGCTAATGTTAGTAGCTTAGCCACGGCTTGTCCCAAGTGCAATATTAAGAAATTTTTAATGTAATCTTTTCTACTTGAATACAGTCTATATAAAATGTTAAATATCCTATATTGCTGAAAAGATATGGGATCAAATGTCTTTCCAATAAATCTTCAGTTTTAAAAAAAATATGCATATAGGTCTGCTTTGTTCTCATCATGTTCTCTCAACAATTGAAATAGCAACCATCATCATCTACTAGCTGATTTAAAGAGAATTCTTGCAGTCTGTTTGCTGAGATTTGGCTGGAGGTTAATTGTGGTTGCTGCAGTTGAGTCCAGCCCTTCATAAATGCTAGCATTAACATATGAAGAAATCCAGTTCTATTTTATGTTGCAGTCTTCTGAAATAAATTCTGTGCAGCTTCTCCCCCTGTTTAACCAGCTGTCCAACAGGAAAGTTCTTGGTTTTCTTTGGTTTAGAGCATTCTCACCTGTCTGTATTTACTCTCCCAAGGCACACATGGACACAGACCTAAAAGGTTTTGCACACTAATGTTTTGTATTGGTAAGAGAACTCCTAAGTTTCTGGAAAGTTGAAAAGCGAAATTTAACATCTAATGCACTTACTACAATGTATGCAGGAAGTTTGGTTAATGCACTACAGCAAGTGCTGCCACACAGATACCTGGTACTCTTCTTACCCTAATCAGCAGCCCAAGACTGATGTGGATGTCAATGACCCGAATCAAAGATTTAAAAGTTTCTGGAGGTGTCTGCATGGTAGAAGCTGATACCAGCAGGTGCAGTTTGCAGCCTCAGGTAGAAGCAGGTCCATGTTCCTGCAGTCTTGTCTTCTGAAGCAACAGAGTCTAACTGCAGTTAGACAAGTCTTAAATAGTCACAGCAATAACTTCATGCTGTTTATGCAATTAAAGATGGAATAAAAATGTAAATGCCTCATTTTTATTTAAGTAGTCTTTTGACATGCATTATTTTCAAAACTGGAACTATCAACAGAGAAAAGTTTAAGCATTTCCAATTCCAGAGGATGCATAGTGCCTGTAACAATTAAGGAATGTAGTGGAGCACCCAGTTCCACAGTGGACATCTGCTGTAGTGTGCCTGAAGCAATCTTCTCATCTGGAGCACCCACACGAGCAAGGCCAACACAAATTGTGTTTTCAGTTATTTCTGTAAGAAAGAAGATTAAATGTTTAATTTATTGACTAATGGTCCTACCATATGGGAAAAAGTACTCAAAATGCTTAAACCTTAACTGCTTTCTTAAACCTCCAATTATTAAATTATTGGAGTGGTCTAGAAAGAAGCTTGCTCTTCAAAGAAAATAAAGCTTAAGGATGTTGATAAGGAAGAATTCATTCAGGAATTTTCACTTTGAGGAAACTGCTGCTTCTGAGTCATTCTGTGTAAAGGATAAAATTAAGGTATTTTCATTTTAACAGTATTGAAGGAATAAACATTTTAAATGGGTAGACCTAAACGAATTTCTGTTAAAAAAAATTTCTGTGATACAACTGCGTCATCTTTATTAGCTGCTGTGATTTTACCCTTGGTCTCAATAAACATTTCACAGTTTGCTCTTGACTAGTGTTAAGAATTCAAGATAAAAATCACAGTTCTGCATCTTTAGGTTAACCTAGATTCAGGCTGGTGTTCATGTAGAGCAGAGTGTGAGTAAAATATAGCAGAGATTTTGTTGAAGCTTGACTGATCTAAAATGCTCAGAGTCTTCTGCCTCCTGCAACTCTAATGGATCAAAGAGCTCACAGTTAAATGTGGATAGTCCAGGGTTTCCAGACTAAGGCTTTGACTAAACCTCCAGGAGCCACCAGCACACCTTCATCGATGCTCACTGAACTATGCTGTTCAAACTTGGCCAAATCCATCTCATGCCTAAGATTTAAGGCAGCCCAAATCCACTGCAAACAGCATTCTGGGAGTCAGAGGAAGGGAGTGGAGTTCAGCAGCTCATCAATAGGTGTGACTGGAGAGGGGTGGTAGCAGACAGAAGCACTGCAGTCATACCTGGTTTTTCTCCTTGGAGCCTCCTGTTTTGAATAATTGCAAGAAGCTGTTCTGCAGCTTGATTTACACTCATGTAGCGTGGTGGCTCATAAATCTTTCTTCCTCTGCAGGGAAGGAAAAGCAGAGAAATTTCACATCTAACCCATTTTGTTATCCCCAGCAATCTTACAGCTTATTTCAAGAGACCTCTAGACCAGCAGATTGAACTTAAACCGGCACAGGCTCTCAGGCTGGGCCTTTTAGACAAGAGTGGATTTTTAAAGAGTACAATAATCTGTTGTGCTCTCATCACACCTGTGAAACAGCTGGGCTCCAGCTGGTAGATCATTTAGATCCTAAAAACAAATTCAGCTGCTAGAAGCAATATACAGGTTTTGCAGCTACTCTGGAAGGATGCATTAGACTTAAATTCAAGGGCATACAACTGTTTTTCTGTTAAATGCCCTGTAGACAGATGATTACAGACTAGAAATGTATTCTTAAATGTAATGCTGCTTTCTCTGCCAACTGTGGATTTAGTCAAACATTTTATTTTGAAACTACAGAATAAACAAACCTCAATGATACTGTGAGACTTCACAAATGTCAATTTAGACCAGTTACAGCATGTGTATAAAGGAGCCATTTATATTCACTACTGTCAAAACATACAGATTGCAGAACTGACTAAGATGTGGCAAAAGCTTTTTGAATACAGTTAAACGAACATAAGAGCATTTTCTATATATTGCTTATTCAACTCTTTAAGAAGGGTGTTACATATTATGTACTTTGCACTGTTGCTACCCAGTGTACAGAAGAATAAATTTATAACACTCTCAGATATTAATCTGTTTCAGGAGGCACAGAACAGTAGAGAAATAACACTTCATTCACCAAGAGGAAAGTCTACCCCATTCTGACTTAGTGCTTCTCACAGGAACAGTTATATAAAAGATGATGTTCTGCTGCAACTCCATTCAGTTACTTTAAATAAAGCCAGGCCCTATTGCAATGAACAAAAGAGTTTCACTCCTTCTAAGAATCAAAAGGCCACTGAAAAACACAAGAGGAGAAGGCAGGTAAGTTCAGTTTAGACCATGGGCAAAGAACTGTTGTTCCTTGTACAAAAAAAACCCCTTTTTAAGTGCACTGTGTGTTTCTATGAATTTTCAAAATGGTGACTCACTTCATGAGATTCTCCAGAGACTGCTCCTTCACTTTAATATCTGTAGAACAAAACACATTAAAACACAGGTTCCCTACAAGTTCCCCACTTAGTTTTCTATGTAGGTAAAGCTTTAACAACATTTTAGCTGCTATTAAAATTATGACTATTTAGCTATTAGAATATGGATCATACTGTACTGTTTCATGTGTTAGTTATTTTCAAAATCCTGTGACTTTATGCACGTGATTTTACCCAGAGACAGGGCAAATTTCACAGATTTCAGAGCAACACAGCCAAATAAAAATCCTAGTAAATATACAGATAGGCATATTTACTATAAGACAGTTAAATACCAGCACATTTGAGCACACCAGTACATTGGGACTACTCTTAAACCATGAGCACATTATGTCACAAAAGGTAATACAGTCTGACTGCTCGACAGTGATTACATCACTGTCATGCAGGAATCTGACTTTGGTTAGCACTTCTTTCCTGTCCCAATGAAAATTTAGAACAAGCTTCTGTTACGGGAAAAAAAAAGGATTTGAAATAGAGAAGAGGTCAGGTAGGTAAGACTGCACAGCTGCAATTTTATGAAATAAATTGACCCTAATCTCTCCAAGAGGAATTCAAACATTACCTGTAGTCAAATGCCCTCCCCCCCAAATTACTGTACTGAAAGCTGGATACGTTTTTAACCTTGAATAAGTATTCCTTGTTACATTATCAACTTCTAAACCAAAGTGACTCAGATGAAAGGGGTTTAAAATGAAAAAACCCCAAGATTATAAGTGTCCAGTTTACCAAATTGCTTCTACATCCATGAAGTCACTTTGAATTCAAAAGTTTATCACCACTAATCTTTTTAATGTCACATTTGCTTATCTGGTGATCTAGACAGTTGGGTAAACACTCAACACATAGACTAAAATGCAGGAGGAGTGGCTGCTGCTCACCGAGTAAGCACAGGGTGTGCATTCCATTCTGCCTGTTCTTCTCAATCTTGTCAAAGAAGCTTTCTGGCTTCCATGTATCTGTCCAGAACACTATAGAAACCATCTCTCCAAAATTGTACAACTGTAAAACAGAACAAATGCAGTAACATACATGTGCAATAACAAAAAATAAGAGCATGCAATAATGTTAAAGACCAAGTCATGAACTACCTGTAAAGTTTTTACCTATTGCTGCAGTCACCTTTCCAATGCATAAGTAACTTTCAATATACTTTCTATCATTACTTCATTCTGAAGTCCTTTTAAAGGCAAAAACTTTGTAAGATTAGCACCAAAATTATTATTTGTTATTTCTTACTTTGATTAAGGCTAGACAGCTTTGAATAGTGCCACAATTCAATGTTTTGATTCTACTGATACAGTAGTGTTTATATTAAAATGGCATTTTGCTGCAGATGGAAGCTCTAGCAGGCAAAAGAAGTTACAGTCTAAAGAGGCAGTGGATATGAAGATCTGAAGACAGATTGTGCAGGAAGCTGAGAGGTACAACATGGTTTATGTACATATGGTAAGAATATTGCTAGCAGAACACTGCTAGCAGATTCTATGTCAAGCATACTCACTGACTCTATTCTCAGTCTTAACATGTTCATTGCTCTAAGTCCCTAATCTTGGTTAAGACATTTGAAGCAATAGTCTTGCCAATCATCTCTGGTGATGCAAAAGTGGAAGTCATATGTAACTTAAAGCAGTATTTGGCTTGGAAGTAGTTTTTGCCCTGCAATAGGGGAAAACCATGCATCAATTTTGGTCTATTCAGCTCTGGAATGGGGCCATCCCAGATGGATTTTATGGCTTGCCAATATCCTATCTGCTCAAGCTCACCAGAGAAACAACACCTACATGGACTACCCTTCCCAGTTTCTCTGTACTCCTGGAAGGAAAAACTGCTTTTCCAAGCCCACAACAGCAGACAAAGGCACTTTGTGTCCTTTGGCAGAGGACCCTGTGTAGAAGCAGCTCTGGCAGCCCTGTGCCATGTGGGGATTCCCCTATACATACGTATGTTACTGTGGCATTAGGCTGTGGTTTTAACTCCTTTATGCTGGTAGAGCAGAACTTGAATCAAAGCAGAAACATGTTTGTTTTCAAGGGACCAAAAGCTCAAATTTTAACCATTCATGCTGATAAAACTTATTCAAAGATTCCTGGAATGTAGCTGAAAACATTTCCTCTTTTAAGTATTTCATTCTAGCACAAGGACAAGAACATGCTGTGTACATTTCACAACCTAAAGGTTCTTCCAGTAAAGAAAATACAGGTTGAACCAAATAAATTGCTCCTGATGTAACTTGCTAGCTCTTTCAATGCTGTGTTCTAGAAAATGAAAGAAAGGTCAAACTGTGCTTTGCCCATTTTCCATGTGGCTGCCTAGAACTCTTTCCCATTTTGTACCAAACCTGTAAAAAAACTATTAGTACAAAAAGTTTCTCTTTCTCCCCTTCACTGTTAGAGCATCTGGGAGCAAGATACCTTTAATCTCACTGGTAGTATTCCTCCAGTCTTTCCCTAAGTGCTGCAATGTCTGGTGCCAACCTAAGTGCTTCCCATCGGCCACCTGAAATCCCTGCAGCCACTTCCCAAAAGCAGCAGTCCTTGTTCAGAACAGAAAGTGGCCTCAATTAACCTTAAATCTTACCTTGTCCCTTTGGCATTTTGATAACCCAAGGAAGAGAAACTTTTACCTCTGCCCTTTAGGAAAAAAAAGGATGTGCAGAAATGGGCAAAGTGTTACTATCTGAGAGGTATTTTGTTGGGAATCAGAACTTCTAAGCCACTCTGCCACATTTTAAGAATGAGTTGGACATTCAACTTGATAACCTACTTGTTCCGATTGTTATCATTCTCTTTTCCATTATTCATTACAAAGATTCTCCATCCTCTTTGCCAACAAGAAGTTAAGCAAGCTATCCTTTTTTGTACAAGTCCTGGCAGTCAGATTCACTAATCTCTCCTTGGTTTACTGGGTTTTGCATTAATACTGAAGCCTGGATGTCAAAAAGAGTAAAACATTTTTGTTGAAAATTGCCTGTCTATTCAGTAGAAATACCTTCAGAACACCTTCATGAAGTATTGATATCACAGAAAACCTTACAGTCTCAAAAAAATACACCTGATTTCTCAGCACCTGGAAAGCACAGAAGTAGCCAGTTAAGATAGACTGGGGCACATTTTATCAACCTCCTAGAAATGCCTTTGCAGTTTATGCCCCTCTACTAACTAAACTTGTGAAGAACAGATTTCCTAGCATTAATGCACACATATTTTTACTTTAAATTACAGAGGGCAGAATACTACTTTGGAAAGTCCCTGGTACACCATCAATCTGAATGCTGAGGAACTGAAGCAGTAAGTGGATACCTTTATTGTGCTTGAATACTTATAACCAATTACCTTACAAACACTTCTACAGACACAAACCAATATTTCTCTCATCCAGTATTTGATCTCTGCAGATGTGTGACATTTAATCAAACATAGGAACTGCTCTTCACCAGGGCAAGCCCGCATTAAAGAAGAACACATGACTGTATCAGAACTTACACTTTAAATGCTCTCCTTGTACCTCATGCAGAATTCAATTGGTTCCTAATTAAGTTTTCCCTCCTGTGTTCTAGTTTCTACCTCTTGAACTTGTGCATGAAGTATCTGACTTTCAAGAAAAGCCTTGCTGCAAAGAAAGCAGGAAATGTCTAAAATTCCACTACTATCCTAAGGATTCAGGAGTTACAGAAGGCAGCAGGTCCACTAAAGACAAAACCCACTGAAATTAAAAAGCATTCTTTCCACCAACCATAAAAGGCTGCAGAGGGTCCCAAAATTCCAGGAATCATGCTTGTCACTGAAATAAAACTGTCTGACACGTTTGTTAACCAAGGAGTGTTACAACACAACTAAGGATTACTGCCATGCTTTTAGACTGTTCCCAAGTTTAGTGAGATGATGAGCTGTGTGTATTTGCAGTGACAGGATCAGGCTGTACAGTGGCTGGCACAGCTCTAAAGAGAGGCAACAGCAAATTAAATTTCACAGCCAAATTCTGTGTGCTGCACTCTCCATGAAGCACCTGGGGTTTCGGAGTGGGCAATGTATGTTCTGTACAAGCCCAAACATCTCAGGCACCACACGTGCACTGATGAGCAGATTTGTTACAGTGCCTACATTCTGCTCAGGCACAAAACTGCCAGAATTTCAAAGGCGCGCGATGAAGTGGTTGGACAGATATTTCGTGTTTTCAGCTTGGAAACCAAACTTCTTACCTTCTCCTCAATGCTGAAAAGCTTCACAGAAAGGTTTCAAAAGGTCATTTTGAAAGACTTCAGTGTTTGGAAATACCCCTTTCTCCCCACCGTCCCTCCAAGTAGTAACTGGCTTAAGCAAAACTTTGTGCACCTAAATTTTGCAATGCAATAGCTCAGGTCAGCAAAGGAAGCCAGAACTCTCTACTCTGAGGCAATGCCCTGCTGCTAGAGTTTTCTGCCTCATACTGCAGAAAGCAGTTCTTCAACTCACAGTTACATCACCTCAGAACAAGATATAACTTCCTATTTTATACACATGATATGAAAGAATGATTGACAACTTTTGGTGCTTGTTTTCTGTTAGTATTTTAACCCTTCTATTAATGCTATTTCTTATTTTACTTCTTATATAAGCAGAGTTGATTGCAAATTGAGAGGCCAGAATGAACTGTGAGAGAAAAAGTGCTGCACCATGATCTCACCTTGGAAAATCTGTATGCAAGGGGAATTTCAATGAAACTGCTGAGCTACTTTGTTAAAGACCAGTCTGAACGATATCAGATACCTGAAACTGTCCTGATCAACTTGAAAGAGTGGTGTGGTCAATCACCACAAAAATTTAGGCATAAAAGATGGAACAAGCAGAGACTAAATAGGGAAATTAAAAAAGGAAGATCCACCAACCCCTCTAAAAAGTACTAAAGCAAGCAGGAGAGAAGATGCAAAATAATATTAAAGGTCAGTTGGCCAACAGCTGCAGAGAAACCAAGAAGTAAACATTTCAAAACAAGGACATCTATTTTTACAGCATCTTTCCCAGAATTATTGCTGTATCAGCTGCAATAGTGACACAGCAATTTTTCACTTATGAACCTACCTACTTTCCTAACATTTCAAACCACTTCAGAACTGGTCACATGTCTGGGGAAGAAAGTAAAAAGGAGTCACTGCATTCTTCAGTCCTGCCACCATACACAACCAAATACCTGAAACCCTGGAGGGCTGAAATGCTACCGAGCTATGTTCTGTGTTGAGCTGCTCACAGGTAACACTGCAGATAGTTCTCAAAGGACAGGTGAATTATGCAAATTCAGACTCTTCACAGCCTAATCACAACCCACTGGTAGGAGCTAAGAGGCTTTTTCTCCTAAGAGTATCCCTCAATGGATATGGAGACTGCAGAGCACCTTGCATTATCCCAGGTTACTTCCTGATAGATCCCAATGAACATACCCAAAAAAGCTGACATATTTTCTTTATCTTTGTCATAGGGGTTCTGACATGATGCTATGCAATGTTCATGCTCAAAGATAAGGACCCTAAGGAGTCAGGTTTTTCCCTTTATTCTCCCTAACCTGTTAACAACCCTCCAGACCATATACATCAAATTAAAGGGCTCCTACTGTTCTTTGTATTACATATTGTTGCTTGATAGCAGCTTAAGAAGTAGTGCAATTGCCAACAAAGTGGTAGCAAAAATCACTCAGTCTTTGTTTTTGCTTGGAATTGGTCATATGAAACAACCACAAGCCTAGCTCTAGCGCTTTACACTACCTTATTTAGTACCACAGACCTTTAGCAACTTCAAATGCCTCTCATGAGAACCTTCACATGAAACTGAAATGTTTTACCATTCACAGATATGTGGCTTTCACTCCTTTTTGTACTGCAAGCCAAGAAATCGCCCTAGCTGTCCCAAAAACTTCCCATCTCCATAGTACATGCCAGAGAGAAAGGAACTGTGAAAAAAATACATTTGGCCATTTTACTGAGGGAAACCCACTCCACATAACTGCAGTCTTCAGAAGGCAGCTGAGACAAATCACATAAAATCAGTTGAAGGGACAAGCACATTTTTCCATGGCTGCCTCTTGGATCTGCTTAGGAAATAGCCACTCCACAAGCAGAACAAAATTCAGCTCTCAAAATACTGTGAAAATCCACAAGCAAGTTTGAATAGGAGAGGATTCTCCCCCCAAGGTAATGTCACCTTATCTTTAATAACCTTCTAAGATTCTTTCCACCATTCTATCAAGCAATGTTTCCTTCCTACCCTGGTGACTTCAGTTACCAATATGAAATGAAGATACCTAAAAGAAAAAAAAAACCAAACCTGATTAAATAGATGTTTTTGGGTCATGTTTGCTGGTGACAAATGGTACTAAGTTGGACAGCAATTGTGACTCGTGAAGTAGTATGACTAGCACTGATTTAACCTTTAATTGGCTTGAGAAACAAATGCCAATTTCTTAAAGGCTCAGAAGCTGGTAGTAACTGAAAAAAACCAACTAGCGATGGAAGACAGTTCAACAGTCAGTCATTTTGTGTAAAGTCCCTCCTGTTAGAGCAAAGAGTGGTTTTGAAGATTAAGGCACACAGAGAGGGTGGGACACAGAGGCTTCACTCCTGCAGCTACTACAAGGTTTCTATTTGACTACGAGCACAGTGATTAATGATAGCATCCTTCAGCTTCCTCATCTTTAAGTAGTATTTTTCAACTTGACACTGGAAATGTACTCACCTGTTCAGTAAAAACTCAAAAATAACACAGTAAGCATTGCTTTTACATTTAAGTGAGCAGCTGGTAGCAAAAAGGCTATTTTCTATTTTATAACTGTAATTGTCTTCAAGAATTAACTGGACTGCAAACAAAAAACCCAAGATGCGTCACTGGAAGACACAAGGGCACATGCAGATGTTTGTTCTGAAGCTATTCAGGTGGAAAGTGGGTACATCTCAAAAGAAAGGCAGCTCTTTGCTATAACATGTTTTTTTCCTAGCTACCCAACCAAAATATAAAGCCAATGCTTTCAAAACGAGCAACACCACTCAGAAATGAGTGTCTCATTTTAGTCCTTTCTCCCACCCTGTGACTTGCCTCCAGCTTTGCACTTCAGTTCTCAATCCTCTTTCTTTATGTTAATGCCATTACCTCAAGCCATTTCAAGTGGCATCATTCCTTCATGTGCACCACAGGTCAGCACGATGTAGAATATTCCTGATGTGTTTGACCACCAGTAGTTCTACCTCAAGGACACATCACCAGCACTGGGTCAGAGAGAATTCTGTCTTGAGAGCACCACTCTGGCCACTGACCTTCCCAAACTAACCCAGATGTCATGCAGATTAGATAGGAATGAGAAATATGCAAATTAGAGATCCTCAGTTTCCTGCCTCTTTATTCTAGGGCTAAAAGCCGTAGCAATCAGCCCTATTCTGAAAAACTGAGTGTGGGCACAGGTAAAGTCTGTGCTTCCCTGGCAGTGTGGGCAGATACCAAAGTGCCTGACTGTCCTCACTGGTGGTTATTCCCCACTGCAACAGGAGTCAGACTGACAAACACGCACATGGCAGACTCCAGAGAAGGGAGGTGAACCTGCAGAGAACATGCTAAGAGGCACTAACATAGGAGCACTTTTCCTGGCTTCTCTCCCATAACTGTATTCATTTGTTTTAAGGGAAAATAGCTTCAGCCATGGAAAAAAAAAATCTGGCACGGTGAAGCACAGCAAAAACAGTGTAAAAGAGGGAGGCACAGCAAATCACAGAGCATTATGCACAGTCAGACTACCACTTTGCTAAGTTATACTATCCCAGCACAGTTTATCAATGTGAGCGCTTCCAAGAAGTTCAAGAAGTTTAATTTTCAAAATTAAAACCCCACTCTTTTCTTCAATATTCAAAAAAAGCTGCACTAATTCTGTTAAATGGGAAAGACAGTTAAAAAAAAGTATTTGAAAATAGCACCCCTCTTTATTATTTGGCAAGAACTACAGCTATGGAATGAAGGTAACAAACCATTACTGATCTCTACTGACTTCATTAAATCATCGTAAAGGAAAACTGCACGAGTACCCAAATGGTGTTGGCTGCACAGAAACATTGCTCTGATGACCAGAGACATTCTTTTGTGACCAGACTGTGCTGTAGCTGCACTTCACTGACAGCCTAATCAGCAGTTACAGCTCACTACGCACATGGCTCTCTGAACGGCATATAAAGGTGTTTCCTGTTTTTCTCTACTAAGAAAGAGAGAGGGCTTGTAGCACAATCACATTAAAACAAGAAAAAAACCAAAACCTCTTCTGTGGTGAAGCAAAAGAGGAATCCCTCCTGTACTTGACAGGAACTTTGCAATTTGAGACACAATAACTCCAAAACTAAATTGATGGCAGAAGACAGCCATGAAAGTTAAGGCTTTTGAAAGAAATTATAAACTTCCAGCACAACTCTAACTAATCAAAGGCTGCTTTTTTGTAAGATAAAGCCTCACTTGCTGTTTATGCCAGTAAGGAGCAATCAAGAGTGAAACGTACAACTGGTTATATTCTGTCTGGTAATACAATCACTATTTCCTAAAATGCCTTATACGACAACAGGAATGTTGATTTATGAGAAGGGAGCCCCTCCCAAGCCAGAATGGAAAAGGGGACTAATGCCAGAGCGAATAACATCACATTTCCTTTATGGTCTGCTCCCTTCAGCATGGGATAAGGAAATAGCAATCTAATCTCCAAAACTCTGCATATGTGAAAGACTTTACAGACTGTTTATAATATACCCATGTTAGGTTTCTAGTCTTTTTTTTCAATTTACCTAAAAGCTCTATACTCCTCCTTCCTATGCCTGGCGGAATTGTGAGGGAAGCAAACTTTCAGAAAACTTAGAAAACTCTTTAGGCCTTGCATCTTCCTTACTAATGAATGTAAAAGAACAGTAAAAAAAGAGAGCAAGGAGTAGAAACTACTTATCAACAGCCTGACAGCAGAAGCAAACTTTGCACCACCATCCAGCCAAAAGGGGAAGGGTGAGCCCCAGCCCCAACTTGTTTTACCCACCCCAGTAAGTGCAGTCATGCGACAGCTGCCATCTGTCTGCTGTACATGTAGATTTTAGGCACCAAGAAGCCTATTTCCTTCCTAAAAGATAATTTTGCCCAAGTCTTGCAGCAATAGGCAGGTATCACTAAGAAAATGCTCACAAGAAGAATTATAAATAATGTGAATGCTGTCTAGCATTCCCTTTAGCATTAGCTAATGGGACAGGTGTCATTGCACTGAGCCAGGTCAGACAGGGCACTCAGATTTCAAACCAAAACCAAAGATAATACCCAAACTCATTGCAACAGATTTTCTGCTGTTGGTCAGCATTATTATTTGAATGGAGTTTGGAGTATTGGAGCTTGTCAGTGCAAATTTGAAGGCACCAGGTATTTACTGAAATTGAAATAAATGGTGTTCTTTTATGTATGGCTAGGAAGGAATTCCTCCTTCAGTGACGGAAAGTTATTGTTCAAACCCTCAACTTGTCTGTAGTGCATTTACATTGCTGAGCTTGCTTTTGCCTTTTGTAAAGTGGGAACTTGGTTTAGTGGTTCCTGTACACAGGGAGCTATTCTGAACCTTGAGAGGCCAGGTTCTATGTTAAAGTGATGAATGAAAACAAGAGGGGGAAGCTTCATCTAATTTATATGTGATTAGTTATGATTTATACACTGCCACAATATCTTTCATGCAGGAAAAGTAATAATGGACCCATACACGTGTAAAAGGAAGTATTTTCTTGGGGAACACTAGACTTTTTCTACTTCAGCCATTCAGGATACACAAAAACTGTCATTTGTTTTACTAGTCCTTGGCTAGGCAAGTCCCTCCTCATCAGATGGGCAGAAAGTGGAGACAGAGTGCACCATATTCAAGACTTTGGAATTAGTTATGATCTGAGTTGGACATATATGCAGGCTTGTGCATGTATTTCTCTTATGACAAGATCAGCATATTTCTCTACAGGGTAACAACCTTATTTAAGAGTAAATTTATCAGGTATTACTTGATACCTGATACCACCATCAGTAGTAGAAGGAAGCCAACATGAACAAAGCTTTATCTGTAAAATAACTTTAAATACCAAAGGCTCCTGGGGCAGAGGGAAGTTAGAAAGCAGAGAAGAACAGAAGTGTTACTATTCATTTTCATATGAGCTCATCAAAAGGGGCTTTTGCTGACATGTAGCATGCTAAAAGGAAGTATTAAAAAATTCTAACATTAAGTGTACAGTTGGTACAGATCTTCAAAGTTGAGATTGCAACATGCACTGCCACAGCAGAAGAGCTCACCAATTCTAAGCTTAGCAGTTGTGAAATAACATATATTCATATACAAAAATATTACCTGCAAACCACAGCAGCCCACTGCATTCATTATTGAAGCATTATGAATGACCTTGTAAGGAATCCCCAGTTTTACTGCACGTAGCACTAAATCACTGTGTGTCGTGGCCCTGTGGTAAGGAAAGGAAGGAATTAAAGACTGAAAACATGATGTTACCAAGTGTTACTAGCACTACAGTTTGTTTTGAAAGTAAAATGAAACCCTTCGCAACAAGGGTGATGCAGAGGTGGGAAGATGGAAACAATATCCTAATTGTTACAGGAAAGTAAAAACTCCAATAAGGCTTCCATATGTCATCTTCCCCCGCTGGAATGCCAGGCATCCTCAGTATGGTACAGCTCTTTGCAGCTTTCTGGCATCATTAAAACTGTAACACTATTACAACTGTTACTTCATAGAGCAGCCTTGGCAAGTACTTGAAAAGGAAAGTTCCATTTATGCTTTGTCTTCTGCAGTATCTGTTGAACATGGCTTGAACTGGAAATGTCGACTCTATTTGGCACTCACACAAAACTCCAGGATTTTGTTACTGGCTGCACAGCCAGGCCCTCTCCCACCAGCACCAATGTGTGCCAGGAAAGCCCCACTCTCAGACAAGAACTCTGAACAGACAGAGGGAAACTGCATGTTTATGTAGGAAAAACACCCTTAGACTGAATCAACTTTAATAATATTTAATGCAGATTACTCAAATTAACAATACCTAAATCTGAGTGATCAAGTTCATTCTGAAAGAGTTAAGAATATTCTAGTTTAAGTTTCAAACAGAGCTAAGTTTGGTTCTAGGTCTAAGGCTTGCAGTGATTGACTGCTGCAAGAATTACTGGGTTTGCAGTTAAGCAGTTGAGATTAGAGCCTTTCTAAAATGGTAAGTACATATAGATTGAGCAAATATTTGAACTGCAACATTGTTTATCTATCTATTTTGCTTGTATGTACACTTATATGTTTGTGAAATATAAAAATGCACCTGTCCCTTGCCAAAATTTATCAAACCTGATCAATGACCTTATCAATCTCAATCTCAAGATGTACCACACACTTCTGTGTGGCCATTCCAAAGAAGGAAGGAAAGAAATAACATTTGGCCATCAGAACAATGAACTAGGAAAATTGCTTTCACCCTGGCCTTGTTCAGTTACCCTAACAGAATTCCCCTGATCTTAGCCTGATAATTTCAATGCCTTGTGTCTGACCAGCACCCAGTCAGCAGATCAGGTGCTCCAGACTGGAACACAAATGTGGCATCAGCTGGCAAGGATCAATATTTTAAAAAAGAAATCAATTTCAGTGGAAGAAAAAAAAAAAGAGGAATCTGAATTTGGGAAATCTGAAACCCTTATACAAACAGGCTCCCAGACCTAGGAGAAGGCAGTAAAGTGATCTAACCTAATATTTAGTTACTACACAAACATTGCTCCTGCCTTGCAGAAGCAAAAGTGAATTAAGAATGTCTGCTCTAAGGGAAGAGGAGACTAGTTTTACAGCCTTGTGTTATTCCATGCACATACGAAGGACAAGGAGCACTGGAGGATTTTGTGGTTATGCTAATACTGACCAAGGGATCAGCTGGCTTTATTCACTGAAATTTGCTCCAGCCAATATTTTTTTTCACCCAGTAGATCTGTTTATAATGACTGTACCTAAAAGCAGAAGTGCCCTTATGAGCACTCAGCTAATACCAGGATATATAACTATAGTGGTATTTTCTGTCACTGATACAGAATTTAAGTTTTATGGGTAGAAATAACATGAATGTTAACACCAGCCTGGAGTGGTGGGCTTTCCACTGTACTACTAAAGTTGTCAGGTTCTTGTAGCACATCCATGGGTGTTACCACATACACAGATAAAAACTTGCAGAGAAGAGCAGTGAGGGTGACAGAGCACAGCCTGCTTAATTGCTTTAACCATTAACCACCAACACCTGGCATCTCCTAGGGCTGCCAGGTACTCTGCTCACCTACAACTATACTTGAAAGTCTGTGATCAGCTGCAAGTGGCTTCTATCCTCCTCCCCTATGGTCTCTCCTAGGACAGAAACAGTACTCTGTCCTAGTAACCTCCTTAGGGCTCTATGTGATCATAGGAGCAGTTCTAGCTGCAGTATTAAGAGCTAAGAACATAAACATATAGAGAGAAGCAACTCATTCAAAAAAAGGGTAGTTTTTTTACAATTATGTAGTACGTTAACCAGAACTAAAGTATTAGACACTGAAACTAAAGATAACTGAGGCAGATCAGAATACTGCTTACAAGTAGCAACTACATTTCAATCCATGTAGTTTTTTTTCATCTTGTGTACTTAGATCGGTCACTGGATCAGAGCACAAGGGTACAGGTAACGTGGCTCTACACTCTGCATGAATCCCTAAACATGGACTGCAAGTATAATTAATATTTCTGAAGTACAGGGTCATCTGCCCATAATTAGTTTAATATAATATTCTCTTGCCAATTGCCTTCAACCTGTATTTACACAAATTATCCGCTTTTGACAGATGTGCACATTGCTCCTTTTTCTCATGAGCTCCATTTTTTCACTCACAAATAAGGTGCTCAGATTTCATTTTTCTTGTGTCCCTTACACGGTGGTATAAATCTTGCATCACCAGATGGAGATGAAAAGCTTTTCTGCATGGCTTGACATTACAGATTGATGATGCCTGACCAAAGAGACAGAAGGAGATCCCTCTGGTCATAGAAAAAGACTATACTTTCCAGCAGGAATAAAAAGTGGAAACAAAAGGCCTAATAAACCAACATGAGAAGACATTTATAATGACATAAGTGATTTTAAAAACTACCATAAATCAAAGCAGATGCACCATACAACCAGTAATCTGTATTCATTCTAAAACAACTGAGTATAAAAGCTGCAGTTTATAAATACAAACAGCAACTAAAAGAATACTCCCCCCAAAAACTACATTTCTTATTTATGTGATAACCTAGAATTTCTTCTGTTAGCAGATAAATCATGAGGCAAATCATTGTTATAAAAGCTAGCACAGAGAATGATAACTAATGAAATTATAAATGTCTGCTGAAGGAAAGATTCATACATCATGCAGAGTCCACATTATTTATAATGAACATCTGGGCAAAGAAACTCCAAAGCAAGATAAAGTGTGGAAAACTGTATGTATATTTTTAATACAATAAGGAATATACAGACATAAGAAGTGTTTCTGGTCTGAAAATCAGTTTCCTCATAAAGAATTACAATAACAGAATTGGCTTCTTCCTATTGAAAAAAGAGTGATCAAGCTACAACAATAATTAAAATGTTGCTTTGTCTTACCCAAAAGGATCACCAACTACAAGAAATGCGACATCACAAACATCAGCTTCTTTTAAAAGGCTATCTGCTTCTTGTTCCACCATTTCTCGGTCAGCCAAAATCAACTCTTTTCCATAAAACTCTTCCTAGAAATTGAAATTTAAAATAACCATCAAAATAAGACACTTAGGAATGCTTTTGTATATCTCTGGGTGCTCACTCAGGAACACAGACAACAGACAGTGGAATAGGTAACTTTATTATTCTTCCCAGCAGTCTGCCCCATGTCCTGGAGAACCTCACCTCTGCTTGCAGGAATACCTGAGCTCCCCATAAGGCAGCTCCTGAGCTGACAAAAATTGGTGAACCACTTTATCCTGATACTGACTGGGTTTTTCATGCCTTCTGTGTCAGTTGAGGAGCTGCACCTAAAGCAGCTCAATCACACCTGCACACTGAGGGTACCTGGGTGGACCCAGGTAGAGTTAATTTAACCTGCTGCTGTATGTAAGGTATCCCCTCTCAAAGCCTGAGCTTAGCTCTTAGGCTACTTGCAATACTGGCACCAAACCAGATACAAATACCACACTAGCTACACCACAACCTGTTCTCTCAAGTTTTTCCTTAATACATTTTAGCTAACCACATCTAAGGAATGACTTCATATTAATCCTTCATCTTGAGTTATTTTTAAGAAGTACTTTACCATGTATACAGGTAAACATGTATTTGATCATGTCCTAATTTTTCTTCAGCAGCTTAGTAATCATGTCTCTTTGTACATTTTAAATGCCTTTATTTCCAGAATCAACTTCACACATGTAATGAAACTTCAGTTAGTTCTAGAACACATTTTATGATCATACTGAAAACATCTGCCATGTCATGTGTCACCATGCATTTTATATGCTCTTTACATGATTAAAGTTTTTTTTCTAGGGCGAAGACCAAGAAAGGTGTTTTTGTGCTAAGTAGTAGTCAGCAAATTTGTGTGGTTTAATGAATATTAATAAATTGATAAAACTATTCAAGTCAGTTATGGCCCAGAAAGGTTTTCCTCTGACTTCTGTGCCTTCTTTGCCCACACAGTGAACTGACAAGAGAGCTATCACACCTGTACAGAAGCGGAGTAGGGCTTTCATTAAAAATCCACCCCATAGCTAGAGTAATAGGTATGGGACCTCTGTTACCAGGTTCCATTCCCTTTCCTGGATATGAGTTCCTGCCCATTTTTGGGTAAGTTTTTCTAACTCTATAAAATCAGGATATTATTTTCCTTGTGGAACAGAGTGCAACCTGTACAGATTCAAGGGAAAGGGGACCAAATAAATGTGTAAGCAACTCTTGTACCTGTGATTTGGAACGACTGACAGTCACCCTGGAGTAATGATGAGATTGATACTAAGCTAACTGCAGCAAATTTTGACACCCCACAGGTTTTCATTAGGTACCTTAGCCCAGATGCACATCAGCACAATGGGAGCTGGTCTCTAAAGCAAAGCACTCCATAACTACGCATCCCTTTCCGTGGGCTACCATTGCACCAGGCTGGCTTTGGCCCCACACTGTGAGCAAATGCATGCTCCAGAACAGATGGGGTGCAGTCCCAGGAACACATCTTTCAGCTTGGCTTCATCCAAGAGAATCTATTTGCATGCTTTGAGACTGCTCCACAATGCTAATCAAAGCAAGCTAAGTAGAGAATATAGAAAAAGCAATCTAGCAAGAAGTAAAGTGTAGACTCACTGGGAGGCCACTGGGTCCAAACAGTTCTTTCACCAAACTCTGGGCCAATTTGGATGGTCAACTTCAAATAACTTTTAATATACATTTTAGGCCAACCAGATAAACTAAGTGAGTCATGTCATTTGAATTTTAAGATCTGATTTTAACACCATCAACAGAGGAGGATTTCTAGGAAGTCTCTGCAGGAAAAGATCTCCTTATTACTTCTTGAGACTTTTCCTCTAACTTTTCATGGTGCTTAGGAGAGACTGACCTTCAGAGTAGTAAATAAACTATTCAGTATTGTCACCTGTATGTAAACCAGGCTGTATGACAAACCCTTGGTCATTAATTATAAATAATTAATGGTTTATAAATAATAAAATGGTTATAAATAATAAAATGGTTTCAGGTAAGACCACATCTTTTACTTTGTTTTTATTGATCTCTTTTCTCAGTTATCTCATCTTTGCGATTTCAAGGTTTGCAAAAGACTTAAAACAATAAGAAATATATAACAAGAAAACCCCAAATAACCACATCAAAAATATTCAGCATTTTCCTACTATTCAATGTTTTATTTTCAGATGGATAGGAATCCATTAATTTTTTTTTTATAGCAAATGCACATTTTGAGAAGTATAAATCTCCAGGTAATCCTTTCCATGTAGCAGTTTTCCAACTATCAAACAACCACAAAAAAGAACATTTTATTTTGAACAGACTGACTACAGTTTAGATTGCTTCAGTGTACTGAAAAGAAACATAAAACCACAGAGCATATCTTCATACAGCAGATAAACCAGAGATGGCCCCAAATATTCTAGCCTACCTTGTATCTGGAAAGCATGTAATGCTGATTACAAGCTAAAACTCTCACATGCTCTATGTATATGCAGGTCTGCATACAGGTACATTATGGCCATACAGCACCCAAGACCCAGATAGCATCAGCTTATTCAGAGGCAAGATCTCTGGTCTGTGGGCAGCTATGCTATTTTTCTGGTATTATTTCAGAACTACGCCATATCCTTCTGTGACTATAAACCCCTCAGAGTTATGATCTGCACATTTTTACTACTGTTGTCTTCCATGAGGTGTGTTTACTAATGAAAAGTTTATCTCCATGTTGTTCAACAGCGCATCTCTGGATGAACTGTGCCCTTCTGGGAATCCCAACATGGAGAGGCAGCTTGGCCCACGTGGAAACGTGGAAATGTGAGATAATAAAATTGTTATTCCCAGCAGGCATGCCGTAACACCTCAGGCTGATACAGAGGTTCAGGGCTTCAAACCAGGTATTCTTCTGGTATGACTTTTGGGATTTTTTTTTTTTTAACAGATTAGACACTTTTCCAACCAAGTCCTCCAGCATCTCGGGGTCTGCACACATTGGTAGGTTTTGAGATGAAAACCAGTGCCAACAGTTGTAAGAAGGAACATTTTATTTTTGCTGCAGTCTTCTTGCAAGGTAGCAAGATTTCTCCTATAAAACATAGTGAAGATCACGTCTCCCGAGAACGGGCACCGCTAGTTTCTCCCACGGACCCACCAGCCCCAGCACGCCCCTGGCTCCCTGGTACGAGCGGCCTCGGGCCCTGTGGCCAGACCTACCAGCGCTTCCTTGCCCACGGTGAGCACGGACGTGTAGGCCTCCAGGTACACCCTGCGGCACCGCCGCACCGCCTCCAGCCCCTTCACCGTGATGTCCTTGGCATCCCCCAGGCCCAGCCCCACCAGGTACAGCATGCTCAGGGAGCGCCGAGCCGCCACCTGCCTCAGGAGGGACACGGAAGCGGGATCAGCCGGGGCGCCGCACGCCCCACCACCGGCCGGGACCCGGGCCCAGGTCCGGGGGACAGCCTGGCTCCCAGCTGCTCGTTTCCCGGCTCCCAGCTGCTCGTTTCCCGGCTCCCAGCTGCTCGTTTCCTCGCTGCCCACTCGCAGCTCCTCGTTTCCCGGCTCCCAGCTCCCGGCTCCCGGCTGCCCGCGGTGCCGTTGGGACGCAAGGGACGCCGGGAGTTGTAGTCTCGGGCCGCAGAGAGGCCATGGCGGTGGCGGACCGGCCAGGGGCGGGTAGTGTCCCCGTGGTACCAGTCGCCAGTGGCCACAGCATCCCGGTGCTGGGGCTCGGTAAGTGGCGGCGGGCCCGCCCAGAGCCCGCCTCCCTGCCAGAGGCGTTGTGAGAGGGCGGGGGTCACCCCGGGGCCCGGCCCGGCCCGGCCCGGCCAGGCCGGCTCGGCAGGTTCGGCGCTGCCTTTGGCCCGCAGCCGGACTCGCCCCAGGGCAGCCCGGACCGGAGCCTCCTGCCGAGCTGCCCGCGGTGAGCCTGGTGCTCCTCCAAGAGCCCCTGTGTTGCCCGGTGAGCCTTCGTGCTCCTGCCAAATGCGACCAGCTAGGCCTGCTGGGGAGCGGTGTGCTCGCAGCAGCACTGCACTGCTCCCGTCCCACCTGGCCCGGGGCGATGTGCGGTGGGTTGGTGGTTTGGGTGTGTTTTCTTACGAGGCTTGGGAGCAGACTTTTCTTTAGAGCAGACTCTCATGATAGAATTAACCTTGTTGCACCTGTTGAACTGAGAGCCTGTGTAGGAATCTCAGCATCTGTTAGGCACAAAGGAATGGTGGTTGATGATGAAGGATACTTGATGCAGCTGTCTCTTACTCAGTCACTATGTAGTGAGCAAAACGGCTTATGTTGTTCAAAAATTACTATTTTTTCCCCTTTTGCTGTTTTTTGGTTGGTTGGTCGGTTTGGTTTGGGTTTTTTTTTGAGGGGTTGATTGGTTATTTTAATCTGTAAGCTTACTGCCAATTTACTTTTCTTGGAGACTTTTTATAAAAATAATAATAAAAAAATAATGTACCTAGTCTGTTTGTCTTATGTCCATTGTTTCAGTATATGCTGACCTGTGCTTCAGACTGTCTATAGAACCACCTTTTTTATCGGGGGTTGTAATGCATTTCTTGGGTTATGGGAAGAATAAACTAGCTAGAAAGTAGACATGCAGAAAGACTCCTTTGTACTCTCCACCCAATAGCTGCTCCCTGTCCTTTTGCTGTGTTGGAAAGTCCTGAGCAGTCTGTTGTTAAGCCTGAATTCATACCACAGTAAATGGATAGTGGCATACTGGAAAATCAAGTTGAATTTTTCTGGCCCAGTAACTTCTGCCACATATGGCTTTCAAGGAGCTTCTCTTGGCTTTCAAGGGACTTCTCTTGACTTACAGTGGTGGTGTTGTCATGAGCAGGATTTGGTTCTTTGATTTCACCTACCTATTCTTGTCTTGCTAGAGTAACACTTTACATATTGCTTTATATATTCTGCAGATCTTGGACAATTATGTAATAGGTAGGAACCAGTCAGGTCATTTTAAGGAATCCTTGATATACACTGCAAAATGCTGAGAATTTAAGAAAAGAAGGGAGAAAAAAAAGTTGAAGACTTGCCACGCTTGCATTTGTGGTCAAGCTGTAAATACCACAATATGCAGCCCAACACAATGGGATCTTTATGGTAGTTATTCTCACTTAACTGCTCTTTTCCACATTAATGGCTTATTTTTGTTACAGTCTCACTGCATTAACTAATATTTGCAGTGCAAAAGATTTATTCAGCTATCAAGTAGAAGAGAACTTTCTTAAATGAGAATGCATTTTCTGCAAGACCATTTTCTGTAGGATTTAAGATTTGTTTGTCCTTTCTTATCCCTCTAAACATGCAGACCTAATTGTTATCTGATCCCTCAAAGACAACTTTAATAGTCACAGATGTTGCCTCTGTTGCTAGATAATCTTTCTAAAAGCTTCAGAGAGATAAATATGCTAAATATGCATAAAGATGGTTTCAGCTCTCCAGTTGTGCCACCTGGAAGGCAGCTCAGATAGCTGTGCAAGTTATTTTAAAGTGATGAAACCCCTTTTGTAGTATCTGAGAGCTGAATTAGGAGACAGCTAATGCATATCTTGGCCAGAACACGTTACTCAAAAGGGTGCAACAACACCCTGGAATAGCATTCTGTCAAAAATATTTCTTCTTCCTGTTCAAGCTTCAGTTATCAAAAGGTATTTGTGATGGTGGTTTTATGGTTTGGTTTTTTTTAAAAAATTGGGTTTCCATGCCACAGCTTATTTGTCATTTGCATAGAAGTTCAGTAAGTTGGTCAAGGTTTGATGCAAAAGGGGAGATGAGGGGAAGGAGGTTAAGTCTTTCATTAGGTTACCATTCTCTTTCTGGGGCTCTGTGCTCTTACATAAACTGTTCTTAGGGATGAGGATCCATTTCCATTAAAATCTCTAGTGAGAAAGATGAATTTTTTTTACACCAGAGAAGGCCATGGAGTGTGCAAAATTTGTGTTCAATCTGAAGGATTACTTTGAATAACATGCTGAATTCTGTACATGCAAAATTTCCTATCTACTTAGATGCTTATTCATAGTGTCTTGTGTCTGGCAAAAAGACAAGTCTGCTAACAATGCTAAAACATACTGACTTTTCTGAGACACAAAGCAATTATTATAAGGCAGCTCACTTTTATGTTAGAAATATATTGTATAGCTAGCATTTTAATTAACAAATAAAAATAATCTGCACCTTGTTTATTGTATGATTATGAAAACTGCTGGTAACTTTATATTTCATATGGTTTAATGCTAACAGTTGTGTTAGCCAACATTATTCATGTGCAGAGGGTCAGGCATGTTTATGGTCAATTTTCATTACAAAGGCTGCTTTCTACTGGAGTAGGCTTAAGTCTAAAATGAATTGGCATTTTGGCCCTAATGCTTGTCTCAAGTGTAAATCTATGCCCTCGAGAGTGCATTACCTCATAGTGGCTTTAGATTGCTTTAGAAAAAGGATACATTCACTATCTTGCTAACAAGATAGTTTGTAAGACTTTATTAGTGTTTTAGAAGTGCATGGCAAATAACTGATATAAAACGCGACACTGTTCAAAAGTTACAGATATAGTTACACTTTTCATAGGAGCTACATGTGTCTGAGAATCTGCTGGTGAGACTTTGTACTATAGTAGAAAACTATATTCTTTCAATTTCTTAACTGCAGAATACTTGGTGCTTATCTAAAGGAGTATCCTCAAAAACGTATCACTTGTCAAAATGGTACACACAGTATCATCCTTGTCAGGTTTTGCAAGAAAAATGCATCATTTGAACTGTTCATGCTTACTTCTGTTAAGTAGGAAGCTCTCACTTAGAAAGTTGTCACTTCCTTTTTTTGTAGGTCTGAGGAGTGAAAATGCCACTCTCTAAAGCATTTGATTATAATTCAGTAGCACAAGGGCTTTTCTTCCTGTAACTGAAATATTAGAACCTTTGTCACGCTCATGTGCTGAATAGTTGACATCTCTTAAGGTTTTGGCACTTTCTGTTGAAACGCTCTTCATCCCCTTTATATGGTAGTTATATTCCCATTAGAACAGGGTTTTGTGTGTTTGTGTTTGCTGTTTTGTTGGGTTTTTTTAGGGATGGTAATAATTGCATTCGGGTGGGTTGGTCAAGTAGCCAGTGATTTCTTGGAAAGGTGTGCTGGTGATACCAAAAATACATAGAATGTTTTTGTGTAAAGTTGCTTTCTATGTAATCTTTGGGGCAGCTAGAATTAACAACAACTTGATGAGATAAAAAATTCTCTAATGATACCCTCCTATGAAAGAATAAAATTAATTGCATGCTTGTTAGGGAAGGGGCATCAGGACAGGCAATTAATAAACAAAATAATCAAGTCTTTATACTCACTGTGCCTTGCTCATGTCACACACAGCGAATATTTTATCAGTAGTAATAATGGTCTGTACAGAATGTCATTCAAGAATGCCCAGCACCATTATTGTAGGTACTGTAGCTGGGAAAGCAGTCAGGTACTGCTCTGGGCAGCTTCTGAGCAAACAGCCAAAGTCTGGGGGGGAAAGTAATATACACACACACACACAGTCCTTCCAGACTCAAGGGAAACCATTAAAATATCTCTGGCCTCATTTCAGGGTGTTTGATAGATAACGTTCCTGATACTCTGCTGTACCCTTGTCTAAGTAAATAAACCATAAAAGTAAGTTTTTACTGATTTTTAGTTTGCTGATTGCATTAAGACATTGCATAATTTGCATTGCAATCACTCAGGACTTCTTGTATTGTTCCCAGTTCTTTTCACAACAAATAGGCCTCCTGGCAAAAAGCACAGCATCAGATTGCTCCATTTTCATTGCATCAGGTTGTGTTGGGTTTTTTTTTCATTAAAATGCTACATAAATTTAAATCTTAATGCTGAATGGAAGTACTTTAACATTCCATTATGTTTACTAATCCACTAATTACCTACTTCTTAATTATTAATCCTAAAGTTGCTTATTTTCATTCTTAAACTTAGCTGTGGTCAAAAGAAGGCCCAGTCCTGCTGGACTGGAATAAAATTAGATTTTGCTTTTCAACTCAATGGCAGTAGAATCAAACCTTCACTTATTTTCTACTGTTACTGCCTTTTTTAGAATTCATGGCTCTTGTTTCTTCATGGCTTTGGTTCTTAAGGAAATTTATGGAACAGTGGTCCTGGTACCAAGACCTATGGCACTCCCTGCTATTAATCTTACCCTGTAATAAGAATTGGCTGTTTATTTCTTCCCTTTGTTTTATGTCTCAGCCATTTTTTTTTATTCTCTTGGGGCTCTGCTTCTCACCCATGGTTACCAAGTTGCCTTAATAGCCTCTTGTGATGAACAAAATGCCACCTCTATAAATCTTTCTGTCTCAATTCATCCACTGTTTCAGTAGATCTGACCTTGAGAAGTTGTACTTGATCTTTGAGGGCCTCCAGATATTTAACTTCTCTCCTGTACAGAATGTGGCCACGTCCCAGGCAGCTGGGTGTTTGTAGACAGTGGAACAAAGCAGTGTCCTCTCCCAACCTGATTAAACCTGGTGAGCTCCTACCTCTCTTGCTTTCTTCCAGCTTCACCTCCTTCCATCCTGGTGCTGTTTCATTCCTTAAAAAAACCTAAACGCTGTACAAGTGTTGTTTTAAGGGGTACTAATAAATGCATCTGGGGAAAAAGGCTGGGCCAACTTTTGCTTACATCAGAGTCTACAAGGTACAGAAATACTCTCTCATTTTCTGAGGGAAGCTGCTGCTTTGTCTCTGCTCTCTTATATACCTATAAATCTATGAGGTCAGCTTTTTATATGTTTGCTGGGGATTTTACCTTATATTATGGCATATGAACTGTGATTTAATAGCAGAAAAATAGCTTCATTTCTCATGCTGGATTCATTTTGGTAAACACTGTATTGCTGATATGATACAGATGAATTTTAGATGTCCCTCACTAATTCTAAGGAATAAATCAATTTAGGTTTCTACCGCTGTTTAATAATTAAGACTTTTACCAGTATAAGCAGAGGCACTTCATGTGTATGCTTTTAACTTTCCTGTTGCCATTAAGACTTTTAAATGTTACAAGCCTAATTGCCCAAGAGAAAAACAAATTATTCGTAAGCAGTTTGAAATCGAGAGAAGCAAGCTCCAGTATATATCATTTTTGTATTTCAGCATGGTTTTTTGGTGTAAAAAAATTATACCAAACTTTGTGGGGGGAAATAAAAGAAAGCTAAACTTTATCTTTCAACCTTCATATAGCAGATTTTAGTCATCATACCTGTTTTCTTTGCCAGAGCTTCCTAGCATAGTTTTGGCAGCATTGAATGGTGATGTCACATGCTGCTTTAACCTGAATTGCAGTAGTTCCTCATGCCACCAAATGGGGAGAAAGGAGGTACTCATTCCTGAACTCTCTTCAGGTCTAACGCTTATGCAAAGTACAGCACAAAGTGATACAAAATCCTTGTTGTAGGGGAAGAAGGGAGAGAAAGGGGAAAGCCATCTTTGTGGCTTTGCACCAGTTTCATAACTTTAAGGTCTGTTTATTCTTTCTTAGTGCCTGAATGGAAGTGCTTTGCATTCTAATGCATAAAGTTCTAAGGCTGAATGTGCAGTGTGAGAGGAGGGGCTAGAGGAGATGTTATTTGTCTCAGAAACTTTAGAAAATGCATTTTAAATTGTTAAGATAAAATTTGTGGGGAAAAATAAGCGTTTAATCAGAAACATTCTTTGTTGTTCAGCTTAGTTTGCACTAAGGGGAACTGGGTTGTTGCTGTCCTTGGAGCTCATGAAAGCAATTAGTTACCAGTGGGACATGGCGAGTCTCAGACCTCACACTGCCACGTGGTAGTGCAGGAGGAGGATCTGTCATGATTCACAATTACACTTTGCAAGTAAAGGGCACTGGTATGATGTCAGAAATTACCCATCAGCTTGAATTAGGATGTCACAATGGTAATTATTGTACATACATTTTCATTGTGTAAAGCTATGAGTCACTACAAATCACAGTTCTCTTTATAATTTTTCCTATAATATTATCTTTACAGTGTTTTAACTGGCTTTGAATCATTGGTCTCATGTTCAACTACACTTAAATTTGCTGTCCCTCTACATAATTGTATGTTGATTATGTGTAATTATAAATTATTAATATAATTTATTTTTAGGTCAGCCTTTCACAGCAGGAATGATTATGATAATGTTCTAATTAAGTACAGAATATGGGCTTAATATTTTATTTTCTTTTGATCATTCTTTTTTGTGAAAGTTTTATGCAGGAGAGAAATATTGGGTTTATCTCATTTTTAGTATTTGTCTTATTTGTAAAGTATCTCCAAATGTCTAATGTTAGTTAATTAATGTCATCCTCATCAGGTAGAGTAGTCTAAGGACATATTTTAAACAGGAAGGGGAATAATACTTTTGTTCAGTCTGTTTATTTGCTGTACATAGTACATAGCCTATTAGTTATGAAGTTAAACGTTCTATCAAGGTACGGTAAGTATTGGAAGTAATTTCAATTGAGTTAAGAAAGAGAATAGAATGAAAATAATTTAAAACTGGTTCACACCAGCAATTCTTTGTGCACTATTAACTGCTAAGATCTAGTCACAAAACATTATTCTGAGGAGAAAAGGTTTAGTGAACCCTAGAAATTGGATTTGATTTATGCCAGAAAATCTGCCTTTTCACTGCTTGAGATTTCTATGGAAGGAAGCCACAGTCTTTTACCAAATGGTTTCTAAGGTAACATCTTATAGCAGAGCATCTGAAACCAATTTGGTTGTTAATGAGAAATAGTTCTCACGGTGGTGGGAAAGTGTGGAGTGAAAGAAAGGCTTCAAGATTTGGCAGTCTGTCTGTAAAGGCATTTAAATAAATGTGTGCTGCTGCTCTGCTTATGAAATTTCTACGTGAATTGCACATTCATAATTGCCTTTCAAACGTATAGGTCTCTTTTCAGATTTTATTGATAAGTTGTGCATGATTAAAATATTTGACTTCTACAGATGAATAATTTAAATATCTGGCACTTTTCCAGTGGAAATCTGTTTACTATTGCTGAAAAAATATTTGCATTTTTGGGGTGATAGTTATTTCTGCTGCCAGAAATACATTAGTGAATTGGTGCCATATCAGAGCAATAGCATCCCACTGATGTCAGATGCCACTTGCAGACTTTCTGGAATTGCTGTGAGACACTTTCTGAGAAGTTGCTCTTGCACCTACTTTCCTAAGGTTGTGAGGAGATAAATGGTGGGTCAGTGAACAGAAATGTGTGGTCATTTTACAGTAGATGATCTGAATATCCTTTACAACCAGAGTCTCTTTGGGATGGAGGGAATAGAGTGCTTCTATCAACAATGGCTCATTGCTATTTCTTCCTTCCTCTCAGGAAGAGAAAACCGGCAATTCTGGCTTCCCTTTCCCTGGATACATAATAAACATGTAATGGCTCTCTCCTATCCTCTTTCCTTGAGGCAAGGTTGTATTCCTGCATTTTGTTTCTTGGTGCCTGTGTAGACTTGCCTGAGTAGAATTACGGAGTTTAAAATTGTGCTTGCTTACTTTTTTTCTTCTGTTATTGAATTCTGTTAGCGTGTTCTGAGTCGTACAGGGGAAAAGCAGTCCCAGAGTGACACCTTTGCACTAAGCAATGCATCATCTGTTTAGCAGACAAATAAGCAAACAAACAAAAGAATAAGAAAGAGAAGCATTACCAAAGTAAAACTTACATACTAAAAAAATTAAACCATTCATAATCCAAATAACTTTTACAGAAGCAGGAGAAACTTGCCTTAAATGACTGAGTTTTAGATAAACCTGTGTGCTGTTTTCATTCTGACCAGTTAGAGAACCATTGGTTATATAATGGGAGTGTGCTCAGTGTCTCTCTGTTATTGTTGATGGGGTCCTACCAGTTTTTCCAGAAGCCGATTGTGTCTATAGGCTTCATTCCCTCAGGAGTAGCTGCCCTGTTTTATATACACATTGGGTGCCAGTCTTGTACTCTGAATAAATTATCCAAGTTATTTTGTAAAAGTAATTGTTATTAAATTTGGATCTCTTGGCTTGAAATAGTCTCTAGTTGCCTCATGAAAATGGTACAGTGTAGGAACTTCATAGCGAGGTTGGCTTTGATTTCACCTGCTGCAGAGGAAAGCCCTACACTCCAGAAGAGAGGGGATGCTTGAATACTTTGTCCTGTGATGCTACATAGGATTTTCAGAGTAACTGACCCTCTTAAGATAAAACTGTGCCAAATAGAACTTGGGTTCTAGTGCTGTGGTGATAGAAAGTTAGTGTGACATTATCTGCTTGTCTGAGAGCAGCTGTAGGGATGGTGCTGGGGAATATAATAGAAAGAAAGGCTCCAGGAGACAAGTTCATGGAGAAGGTCTTTCTGATTGTTTACTGATTGGCTGGGACACAACAGTGATTTTATTTTTTTTTTAAATCTGAATAAAAGCATTTATTAAATCAAATTATTTAACTGTGGCTGCCAAGGGGGGAACTTGTTTTGCTCCATCCCTGGCCCAAAATTTAGTGGGTTTTCCCCTCTGAGGAATTATTCAGGTTCATGAATAATTCTGAAACTGTACTCTCTCTTTTTGGCCATTTAACTATCTGAGTCAGCTTGTCAGAGGATCATATGAATACAAAATTAGGAGGAGGATGTAAGATGGACAGCAAGTAAGGATTGTCTGTCCTTGAGCCTTTCCATAGAAGAGGCATGTGGTTTTGTGAGTGGATTAGCAGTTAACCTTGAAATGTGTTATATGTTCATTTGCATTATGTATGGCCATTTTATGTTTTATGATCACATTTGCTCATAAGGTAATTATGAAATCAAACTATATGAACACCAAAAAAAATCAATATATTCATAAGATGTTATACTGATGTAATGTTGAACTAGTAGAAATAAAACTAAGAGAATGAGGTATGTCAAGCCTGTTATGGCATACAGTACCAAATATACACAATGTGTGTGTAAAAATTGATAAAAGGATGTTTGAGCTTTTGCTTTTGAGAGTTAAGTACTTACTTGGAGATAAAAAAATCAGCAAGGAATGGGCATTTTTGCAGGTGTTTTCTTTGTCAACTCTTTTAATTTAGTACTGATGTCAGAAGATCATTAATCTCTGACATGATCTTTAATTATTCTGGCTGGGGTTTCACCAGCAGGAACTTGCCTAGTGTTATTCCACTGAATTCAAGTAGCCAAAGTTATTCATATCACTGGACGTTTTTATATATGCAAATGAATAATCATTTCACATTTCATAAAGAACATGAAGACGTTTCTCCATAAAGGGAGGGAGAAAGCAGGGAGAGAAAGCAGATCCTGGTTCTTTTTGAAAAACTGTTGGTGCTTTGGATCGCTGTAGTTCTACAGCTTCACAAGGGAGAACAGAAAGTTTAATGAGGCTGAGAGCTGAGCTGGTGCATAAATCTGGGAGGGGGGATAGCGGGTGGTTTGTTACTTGTTCTACATATTTGGTGATGTCAGGGGTGGAGATGTTGCTGATTTTCTATTTTTGAGGGATTGGGGGAGGTGTTGCTGATTGGCATGTTGGGTTTTTGTCCCCTGTAGCAACTGCATTATGAACAGGATTCTGCCTTTCTGATAATCTTTGTATCATTTTATGGGTTGTCAGAGCATTTTCTCACTCCAGTTTTGATGGCAGTGTTCTTCAGGGTACCAACAAAGTGATGAGTAACTGTGACAAAATAACAGCGTAACTAATTAAGCCTTCTTTCCATGGATTTGTGTCCTCTGACCTATCTGTATTTTCACTGCAGTATCCTTGTCCCTTACAACCCCCAGTTTTTCACAAAATCCATAGGAATGTAATTGTCTTGCACATCTTCCAATCTGTCAAATTTGGCTTAGTTCAGTCAGTGAGGTAACAGTGCTCTTTCCCTAGGAAACAAGTTAAGATACTAGCTAAAAAATAGGAAGCTTTTCCAAACGTACGTATATTTGACATAGTTTCTTGAAAGGAATTCCTATTTCTTATCAGCGAATTCTAGGGAAAAAAATGTATTAAATATTTTTAGAAACAGGAAGGGGATGGAAAGGGTGCAGGTCCATACTAGTTTTAAATACATGATTGAATTTTGTCTTTAAATATACATGTACAGTGTGAATTACGTCGCTATGAGCAAAGGGGAATCCCAAACCTGTAAGAATGTTAATGTGTTGAAATAGCATTGTTTGAATTTCTAATATAAAAAAAATTAGAAAGTTCAGTCATTTCACCTTCTTTTGTCATCCTTCTGCATCTATGACTTGTAACTTCTTTAATCATATGTGTAAACACAAGAAAACTGTGATTTCTAAAGTCTAGAAGTGTTATTTTAGTAGCATAATTAGCTTATCAACCTATTGTTCATTATTAAGTTGGCTTGCAAAGTGGTAATATTAAATAATTGCTGATTTCTTTTTAATTACTGTTTAGTGTACAAGGACTGTTGTAGTTCATTTTTAGGCATAGAAATTGAGATAATTTCCTCCAGATTGATCTTGCTGTCTTTATTTCTTGTGTAACGAGTGTGCGTGCCATCACTGAATGGGGAACAATAACAAAATTCTTCTGATTTTTCCTTCTTAACCCCTCTCTCCCTTTAACTTAAAGGGTTAAATTAAAAAAAAAAAAAAAAAAAGTTGTTTGTCCTAAATGTTCTTACTGAAATCCATTATGCATGAAAAGAGTCAGAGTCCATTTGCAAGACCTCTAAATGAACTCCATTCATTCTGTGCTTAGAAATGTCCATTCAGCCAGAAACAGACACAATAGTTACAACCTCATTTATTTTGCACCAGTACCAGCATATTAAAAGTGAAGGGTTTGTTATGAAGAAGTATAGTAATTTTTCTATGCTAGTTATATAATTCTGTAATGAAATTCCTTTTGGACTTGAATAATGTAAAATTGCATATATTTTCTTAGCCCATAATTGTAATGTAGTAGCATTGCAGTCATCTAAAATTCTTAAACATTCATGAGGATTTTGAAATAGCTATTTTGAAAACCAAGTTGACTTAGCTTAAGTTATTTTGATGTAAAACAAGTTGTAGAGACATTTATTTTTAGTTGGCTCAGAAATTAAGCCAATTAGTAATCATATTTAGTCGCTATAAAAAAACGAATTAAAGTTTTGTTTTTTAGAACATTAAAAACTTTATTTATGTTTGGAAAGTAAATTACTTATGCATGTCAAAATTATAGGAATATAGTATTATAATTTCATCACTTTAAAGTCTATGAAGATAAGTCAAGAATTCACTACTCCACATTTTGTTGGTCTCAAATATAAAGTGGAAATTGTCCTACTGTGATCAGCAGGATGACATGATCCTGATCTCTATGGATGGGAGATCAGGCCATATTATATCTTAGTGTAAATGACTTTGAGTGTTGAGCAAGACTCATTGGCTTTCCTTCTAAGACCAGGAATGAGCAAAAAAGATAAGCATTTAGGAAAACCTGGCTTGCCTTACACAAGTTCTCTGCCTTGTTGAGTGCTGTTAAAATGAATGAGAAGGTCCTGCAGCCTCCCCTGAGCATTGTTGCCCCATTGGGGTTAGGAAGCTCTGAGGAGGAGCACCTGTGCTTTCATTTGTGCCCTTTTCCTGGCAGCCTGGGTGGCCATTTGCAGGGGTAATTTCATAATGTGCAGGTAGTGCTTGAGGTACAAATAAATACCATGTTTGGAGGGAAAGAGAAGGGTAAGAACAGACACAAATTTCACTTTAAATAATTCTTTGACCTGGAATCCTTTATTCATTTTTTTAGATTTAGCAGTGGCTGAAGCCCGGTTGCTGTGGCCAGTTCAGGACTGTGCAGGGCCATTTCTGAAGTCAGCGACAGAGCCACTGTGTGCTGCCTGTTGTTTATGGCATGAGGGCCTTTAAGTACTGCTCATCAGCTTGGGAGCTGACTGGAACTGACTGAGCATTTCCTCCAACAAACTAGAAAATACTGTTTGTGGGAAGTGTGTGGAGTGAGGGTGAATGGGTGAGGGGCTCATGGCAGGAAAAACAACTAACAGGAAAGGGTAAGTAGAAACATCATCCTCCTTGCTCTCAACCAGTTCTTTATCTGAAGTCCTCCTGCTGGTTGCTTTTCCTGCTGAGTCTCCTCCTCCTTCCGTCCCCTTGACATGCAAAATACACGTCCAGTGAATCCCCACACAATGACAGTAAAAGGATTTTGTTACTGTTACTGAAACTCCCTGCATATGCCCATTCTGTAACTCCTGTGTAGGATTCCATTGTTTTGGTTACTGCTGAGTTTTACATTATGTAAATGGCACCTGCAGTATGGCCCAGCCTGGGACTGTATAATGCAATAATAACTTCAAGCTACCAAGAGTCCAACAGAATAAAGGTTTCAGGATATGCTTTTTTGCAAAGTAAATGGTTTTAGAAGTTGTTTGGGGTTTTGGTTTCTTTAAAATATTTTCACCTGCTTATGCTTCTCTATGAAAATTAAGAGACATATACTAATTTTCCATAAAGTATGTATTTTATCTTTGATGATTTTCAGCCTAACTCCTTAAATGACTTCTTTATAGCTAAATGCTGTTGATATTTGATTTTGATGGAGTTACTTCTGATCAGCACTAACTTCTCCCTGTCATGTGTTTTACAAGCCTAAACACCAGTCAGTTCCCATTCCTTTACTATTAGGAAATGAAAATTAATTAAGAAGGTTTTGTGTCAATATATCAAAAAAAGAAGAAGGAAAAATTGAAAACAATGATAAAATATGCCCCTCATAATTCACTGCTGACAATTCACTTCTGCTTTCGTTGTTTAGGTACTTCCCACCAGGGTGGCTATTCCCACCCCGCAGTGGTCCATGCCCTACAGAAATGCGGCATTCGTCACATTGACACAGCAAAAAGATACGGCTGTGAATCCCTCCTCCAAAGGGCCATCAGAGAGAGTGGTGTGAAGCGAGAGGACCTCTGGATAACTACCAAACTGTGGCACAGTGATTGTGGCTATGAAAGCACAAAAAAGGCCTGCCTGGAGTCATGTGAAAGGCTTGGTGTTGAGTATCTTGGTATGAATCTTTCCATATAGCTCATTTATTGTGCCTTCCATGGGGGTACTTGCAAAGATGAATGAGTTCTGAAAACAATTATGTAGTACAGATGGGTCACAGAAACCAAATTCTGCCTTTATTTACACATTTGCAGGTTTCTTGTTCTCTTTGTTCTCTAGGAAGTTCACATGTGTACAGTTGAGAGCACAGAGTTTTTTCTTGTTGCAAATGTTTTGTAAAGGTATTTTTTATTGTAAAATTATTTGAGGAACACCTATGTGAGTTTTATATATTTTGCTAAAAAACACCCAAAACCTATGAAATAAGGATTCATAAACTTTACAATAATATATTGGCAACAGGATGACAAAGATGCCTCATTTCTTCAGTGGTCTATTTTCTTTTTATCAAGGAATGGGAGTCCTTTCTAAAACTTACTTTGTAGGTCTTTTAACTTTTTAAAATTCTGAATACTGCCTTTGGTTTGGTCTGTCTGATGGAATATGCTTTGGGGAAAATTTTAGAAGTATCTACAAGACTTTAGAAAACTTAAAATTAAAGCTTAACTAACACTGCACTTGTAAATTTACCCTGATCATAAACTCCTTGTAGTCAAAGATGTAATATTGCTACTACCTTATTACACAGGCAGAGTTGCAGTAATGATGCCAATTGATTCTTGCAATAGGTCATAGGAGAGGAGGTACCTGAAAATAAACATATTTGCTTATTTTAGCAATAAACAAACTTCAATGAGGAAGTGAATTTTGCTGAATTAATAATGTATAATATTAATGGCAGCTGCGTGCTGTATTCACTAGCTTTTCTTTTGGCTGACTACTTTACAAGGTGAACAAGGAAAAACTTGTATTTGTTAGACAGAGATACTTGTATGCACACCTTTGGCTCCATTCTTTCTGGAAATGTATTCCTTAACTTCTTCCACAGGTACAGAATAATGCAAAATTAATTAAAATTCCTTCCTGTTTGTCCTGTGCAAATGCAGGTCACTGCAATGAAACTTTCATAAATAAAGTTTCAAGCCCTGACTTTCTCCTTTAAACTGAGAAATAGCATTATTCCTCCTCTCTGTTTTCTGCTTGTTATATTTTGTGTTTGCTTTCTTTTTTCTTCTGCTTGCTCTGGCACTGGTGCTGAATGTTGATGAGAGGAAAACTTGATTCACTTCCAAGAAGTCATTTGCACTGATTCCTTCTAGTACTGTAAGTTGTTCTTATTTTCTCAGGTAGTAGATTGGAGTAGATGCTCACAAAAATACTGAGTTTGTATATTGTTGCTAAGCAGAAATGCCTGAAAGAAGAAAAAATATCTGAGAGCAAGAAATGTACTAATGCTGTCACCATAGGAGTGAATCCTTGGAATGGCATAAACAGAACTTGTTTGTCAGATGTGTTTAGAGCTGAGTCTGCTTGTGCACATATTATTAAGACCAATTAAGGAATGTTACAGCTGCCTGCACAATTTGTGTCCATACTACATTTTTCCTTTTTTAAAAAATATTTTTGTTTTGGTTTTTTTTTAATACACTCACTCATATTCCCTTCTTCTTCACCTTTCTTCCACTGATGTGGAGATGTCTGAAAAATTTATATCGCTGTTCCTGGACCACTTAGTCTGCCATAGTGACCTAAATCAATGCTGATCAGAATAAATCAGAATTTCCTGATTTCATTCTATGGTATTAACCAAGTATGTAGGGGTTCACATCTTTTGTAAAGATACATAGTTCATAAAGAAAACTGAAAGACCCTAAATAATACATCTGTGATGTTATATCTTTCTGTTGGAGGGAAAGTTAGTAATTTAGAAGAGTACAGAAAGAAAAAGCTGCAGGAGCCCTGGCAGCTAAATGTGCAGCTAAGCTTTTTATTCATGTTCATTTTCTTGAAGGTCTTTATGGATTACTGAGTCCATCCATAAAGACTGAATTAGAAACCTGGGAAATAATCTAACAGGAATTAATAAATCTGTGCATTATCAATATATAGAATGCCAGCTGTTGAAACAGATGAGCTGTTGAAAGCAGTCACAGCTTTTTAAGAGAAAAATGCTCCATGTAAAATACTTATTATGAAGCCTTTTCAATAAACACTTCTCAGACAAATGGTACTAGGAGAGCAGTGTTGCAGGATTTTTATTTGAGCTGGTAGATTATATATCCATGACATGATGGAAATTTGTATTATTTGTGGGCAGTGGTTGTAACAGACACTGTGCTCCTTCCATTTTCTAAATGTGATCCTCAACTAGCAGTCACAGTAAACCAATATGAAATGGCAGCAGATATTACAGGTTTGGCAGTAGCAGAATACATTCCTTAGGATTTAGATCCAGCCTCTAAAGTAACTTCTTGAATGCTGATTTGTGGGTTACCGAATTCATAAACAATTTTATTTTCCTTTTGACTGTTCTGAGTTTGTCCCATTCAGGCAAATCTGGCCTATGACAAATCCCCAACTGGAGCTGGAGAAATGCACTATCAGCATCTTCACTGTAATAGATGAGGCACATGAAATGAGTGTGTTATCGTAATCCAGATTCTGTATTGCTTCAAAACACTTTGTAGGTTGTTTCACATTGATCCTTGTTCACTGGAAGGAAACACAAAACAAAAAGGATTGAGTGAGAAAGAAAAATACATCATATCAATATTAAGTGCAGTGGCTACTGAGAAAAGCAAGGAAATATGATCACTGCATTAAGACAGCTGGGAAACATTACAAAATATACTTTTGCTTTTAGGCTTGCTATAAGGCAGGGCTTGTTTTTCATACAACTAGGTTGGTTTTAGTCAATTTTGACTTTTTAAAAAATACTGTATTAGGGATTTGAATAGAATTGCAAACTTTTATTTCCACAACATCATGTTGGCTTTTAAATGCGTAAAATGGCCCTGTACTTTCCAGTTAAGAGGAAGTGTGTTCATTGTAGGTGCTGCAGCCACTAAGAAGCAATAAGCCATTCTATTTTAAATGTCTGTGTGAAAGCAACTCAAGTGTTAGTTTTAGTTTTCCTGCACCACTGTGCATTGATATTTAATGACCTTTAGGCCTTCGCTTATTGCTGCACCGTCACAGCCTGACTGTCTGCAGAGGATGTTTGAAAGAGCTGTTAAATACAAAACCAGATTGTGAACGTTTGGACGTCTTTTCTTCTTCCTCAACTGCATCCTGATACTGTGATTCAAGGTGGCTTTTTTGATTCAAGTTTATTTTTAAAAAGCACATGGCTGGAAGGCATCTCAAGATACTGCTTAATCTTTCCCATGCTACAAGGCACAACCTTGTTCTCAACAAAAATGTAGTCTGTTCTTAAAAAACCCCAGTGATAAAGTTATATATTTCTTGATTACTAGAACTTTAAGCTATTTGAATCAATGATTTAAAGCTAATTTCTTGCCTCCAGATGGAATTTAAGAGTGTTTGTGTTCTCACAAACACAGTACCCCAGGAGGGAAAATAGTTTAAGCAAAAGAAAATGTGTGTGGGTGTAGGGTGTGAATGTGTGTACAAATAAAAATGAAATCATAGACCTTGGTTTGTGAGGTGCTTGTTGTTTTTACTGGCCTGCAGGTATGAGGGAAAGTTTTCTAACAGATGCAGTAGAAGTAAGATCCTACCTGTGCTGGGGTGCTTTACACATGACTGGCAGGAGGACTATTCTACTCTTTATGAGATAAGGCACCTTTGCTCCACATCTTTCATGAATACTTCTTGCAGTCAGGAAGACTGTACTTGCTGATCTAGTAGATTGCTTTCTAGCCCTATATGCCAATATTTCTAAATGTGAAGTAATTTTTATTTAAATGGAAAAGCCTAAATTGAAATAACCGTAATAGGATGATATAGACATGGTGTACCTAGTAACAAAACCTTTCTAAAATAAAGGACCAGCAGCTAGTCTTGTTTGCATCAGAGGCCTCAGACACTAATACAGAGATGGGAGATGTGTTGCATTTTTCTAGATGTCCAAGGCCAGAGATCATTCAGTTATCGAATCTCTTAAAAGTCTTTCTTTGGAGAATGTTTAAGTTTCCTGAGCAGAGTACAATGTATCTGGGTATGTGGAAATCCATGATGTAGCTATTTCTGTGAGCATTTGCAAACTGTGGTGTCTCACTGAATAGTCAGGCTTTTGGAGAAGTAACTGGTAGTGAAATTCTGCTGAAGTTTGATTATTTTTGCTAAATGACATTTTTCTGCATAGTTAAGCAGTTCTTATTAGTCTGGTTTGGAGAACATAGCAAGCAGCAACTAAAAAAATAAAATTCTTCCATTTTTCTGTGAGGTAGGCCAGATACCAGATACTTTCACTTATATATGACACTTGCTTTATACAAGCAAAAAAGTTTAAATACAAACATGGCAGTCTCCATGCAGTAAGTAGGTCCTGTAGCATATGTAATTTCGGATCAAAATGAATACTTGATGTTAGCAATTCCTAATGCTAATCCTTAGGTTGATGTCTAATATGAATTAGTGGAAATTTTATTGGCAACAGTATTTCAGTAGTCCTGAGTTTTGAACATAACCTCACAGAACGTTTTAATCAATATCCCAATACTAGTTTTCAGTTAAGTATCACAGAATTGGTATTTATTCTAATGCCATGTATTGGTATATATTTTTAAGAAATACAACTTTGTTTCTCAGAGAAATTAGTGAAGAAGTAATTATTCATAGAGTGGTGATGAATAAGAATGCATGTGGAATTGGATGTGGACTTTATGGATAAAAGGCCAAAGAACAAGCAACATTCTCCTTATATGTGATACAAAACCAGATGCTGCAGATGATTATATATAAGTGATTATTTGCTTGTCAGAGCTATTGTATTTAAAAGCCTAAAAGTTTAAAGTTGTATTTAAACGGGTTATTGATATCAGAAAGTGCAAATGTAGCTTGTGATTTTTGTGACACATACAAAATGTTTGCCTTGCTATATCTCTAATGTATTTTACTATACAGAATTCTGTACTGTTCTAATTAGATTCTTAAGGTAAGTAAAGCACTTTTAGTGTGCTGCAATGATGTACCAAAATTGAAGCTGGTGTATTATAGTGAATTTCATGTTACATTTTCATCATAAATCAAGGTTGAATTTGTATTTTTAGAGGGAGAAAGCTAATATACCAACCCCCTGATACAATAATCATTTGTGCAGTCATTAAATTGTGAATAAAAGGAATTTTTTTCCTTTTTTTTTCTCCATTTTTTCATTATTCACAATGCAGAGGATCTGTATCTTCACAAAGAAGTGTTGTAAATGAATGGTGTGGTGTAGTCAAAGAGCAAAAACCTCTTCTTGCAAACAAGTTGGGTTTTTTTCTTAACTCTATCTGAACTGCCAGAAAAGGAATATTATAAAGCACAAAGAAAATGGCACACATCTCAGTCATCTATTTACTTTCTTTTCCTGTTTTTCATCAGACTAATATATGCAGCAAAGGCCAAAACCTGTTTGACTGGGATACCTGCAGTTACCTGTTTAATCTGCAGTTAGAATTTGAATAGAAATGTAATTGTCTTCCAAGTATCTCTAAATTTCTGCTTCAGAATGTCTAGCAGTGTCTACAAACTTACAACGGAGTTAGAGATCCTGTCATTTTAAAAATTTATCTGATTTGGAACTCTTGAGTCCAGTACATGTACATTTCTTAATTTATGTTGGAAGTGCTTCCTTTTTCAATCGATGGATAGTCTTTCCTTGCAGGGAGACAGCACACAAAGAGCCTCCTCACGAGGGGCAGTGGAGGGGCAGCACTGGTACCTTCTCTCTGGTGACCAGTGACCTGAGCAATGGCATGGAGTTGTGGTAGGGAAGGTTTAGGTTGGATATTAAGAAACGATTCTATGGGAATTTCACCAGTGGTAAGTCTTAATTGTGTTTGAAATCATGCTAATCGTGCCAAAAAAATGTAATAAAGCATAATTTTCTCACCTTAAAATATTGTTTTAAAAATTTCTTTAAAAAAATCACAAAGGCTGCCACAAAACTTAAGACAAAAAATCTGCATATAGACTGTGCTGTGGTTTCCAACAGAAATTCATAAGTGAAAGTATTCTTTAGAAAGGAAAAAGACAGACCCACTGCTGAGGTTGTATAAAATATCTGCAGAACTGTCAAATGTATTTATCTTCTGTGAAATGGAAGACTTGCAGCACTTAATAAGTAGTAGTCCACTCATAATTCCAGTGACCAAAATCCTTTTGATTTAAATGGGGCTTGTTATTTGTGGAAAGTTTATTAAGTGCATATGTAACCATGAAATTCTGATTACAGTGACCTAAACATGTGGAACATGTGCACGTTCTGCTACCCTCAGTTGTTAATGTGATGTTATAGAATTCATTTTTACAGCTGGATATATACAGTAATGATCACTGGACAGTAATTGGAACTATTATGGTGCTAATGTGTTAGGGGCCATTGTGGAGGTCAAATGCTGTCTCATGTGCTTTGATATATTTATTTTTTGGACACTTTAATAAGCAGTCTGGTTCTGTTTCTGTTTTAGATCTTTATTTGATACACTGGCCTGATGCACAAGTTCCAGGTAAAAGCAATCGAGAGGTCCGAGCTGAAACCTGGAGAGCGATGGAAGAGCTCTATGAGAAAGGTGATAAATAACAAAACCTACCTTAGAAGAAGGAATTATATATAGTGTGCTTTGGGATTGGGAAACTCATAGTGAGAGATGTTTAAAAACTTAATTTGAACTGGATGCTCATATTTCAATGGAGTTTGGGTGTGTAAGTTATGAAAATCTCTTTGAAAATTGCAGCATTAGCAATTTGGTGCTGCTTGTAAATAATACATTGTCAAATTCTGTCCATGAGATTAATAATGGTGTGCGTGCTTCTTGAAGAAATCTACTGACTTCTTGAAATCTCTATGCCACTATAGAACACCACTGAACACTATAGAACATCTTGTAGTAACCTCCTCTTTTTTAAGTATAAATCATGCCAAATTTTATCTCCTTTAGATATTTTTTAATAATTGTATATGCCATTTTCCAATTTATCATACATTGTGGTGTTTTATAACTGCATTTGTGTTTTAAAAGTTAACAAAATAAAATGGCTAAATGAGGAACGAATACTCAACTGCAGATTCTTTGGTGCTAAATTTTGGGAAGAATTGTCAAAGAACAGAGCTACTCTCTCAAGTTTGGATAACTCACTTTGATTTTCAGTGCACAGCAAACTTCAGTTTATGCTCATAGCAATAGGAGGAGTAGACTGTAGATTGAGTAGGATGATTTTGCTCCTGAAGTATGCAGAATTATTAGAAATGGTGTGAGAGAAGATCCTGTCGTGCCATTCTTGGGCCATATGGACCACCCTGTTCATAGCTTCAGAGAAGTTCCACAAGTGGGGAGAAGACTTCTTGGATAAAATAGCCTATCCACTAACCCAGAGTTACTGAAATAGTGATTGTAGCAGGAGAGTTGTACAAAGGCAGTTACAGGCTGTGTTTCACTAGCAGCTTTATCAGAGCCATACACCTCTTACACTTCAACCCTTCATTTATTTTTGCTCTGGCTCTGCAAAAACAGAAGCAAATTATCTTTGATACATCTTTTGTTCTTTCTTTTTATACTGAGCATAAGAGAAGATGCTAAAAGTGTTTTCTGCCATGTAAGACATTACAACATTCAGTTTTTAAAGAAAAGCTTAACTGACCTAGTATTTCAAAGCATGAATGGCTCTTGCATCCAAAGATGGGTTAGTCCACAAGGCATTTCATCTTTCCACTGTGAAGTTTTTTTTCTGATGCGTATTTAAGTTACTGCATGCCCTTTGTGCCTAGATATGCCATCCTAATTTGCTGCAAACAGGTTGTATTTTTCACATTCTATTATTATTCCTATCCTATCCCATTTATTCTGCTTCTGCATGCATCTTTGTGATCTTTCCTGTCTTATGCAACTTCTTATTTCTCTACATCTTATTAATGGAAAAAACTATGAGCTATTGAGTGGTCTTTTAATAAGTCACTGGAAATACTATTGCTGTTCTCACAAACAGAGAAAAGTTGCCTTTGATTTTTGTCCCTATGTATGATACCTCTTTACAGACATCCCATGCTGTATTTATTTTTCCTGTGGTTGCATTTCTTCAACCTTTTTTTTCAATTTGCGTGTTGCTACTGTCAGTCATTTTCTGAATTTAAGCATTCTGTAGACTCATGATTCATTTAGCTGAGGGTAAGTTTTCCAGCTCTGGTTGTCAAAATTACCTCAGATCAGTTACAGAGGAAGGAAAATTTAATAGTCTGGTTGAGTCAAGTGCCTTAGAGCCTTAACTTCCACACTTTTGCTTTAGTGGATACAGACTCTGGATGTCCTGACCATAACTATGTGTTCCTGAAATGACACGCAGATGTTAACCACTCTGGAGTTGGAAATGCAATGATTCCTGAGCAAAATCTTAAATAATTTGTTTGCATGGTTAACCACTAGATTTTCCACTGAAGATTAAACACTTGCTGCATATCTTTGTGACTTACTATGTGTTATGTGAGCAACATGTTTGCCTTGGTTTGAATTGAACATAGAATTTGGTCAAAATCCTTACTTGAGGAAAAAAATAAAATCTTCATTTATTAGAGGAAGAAATTTTAAGTCCTATGAACAAGTGAGTTCTTTGTCTACTCTGAACTTGACATTAGTTCAGGTAGTCATTGGTTCCTGTTTGGAATTCTGTTAACTTTTTTTTTTTTGGAAATGTTTATTCTGGAAAAAGAAATTAGAAACTAAATGTTTCACATTCAAGGACTGACGTTTTAAACAAATAATTTGCTTCTGCAGTCAATTCACAAAGTAATATTGAAATTATTCATCTTGGTAGTGGGTCTAGTAGCTAGCTGTGTCCATCCTGAAGAGTATCTGGAAGTGCAGAGACAATAACCACTGTCCTCTGTAGAAACACAAATTGGTTTGTGTTGTGGAACTATCTGCAAGAGTTGTGTGAGGTGGTTAAAAGATGTAAGTATTGACAAAGTCTTTGATCTGGCTGAAGTTACCAAGAATTTCTTTAATCACTTCTCTGTATTCTCAGATATTTTGAATACACATATTTGTAAATCTCATTCCTCAGTTTAAATCCAGGTTAATATTTATTCTGCAAAATTCCATCTACCTGGGGCAAGAAACATTATTTTAAAATAATGTAAATTATTCATAATCTATTATTATTATCAATTACACTAGAAGGAGAGTAAATAAACTGTTAGTACTCAAGACTGTAAAAATTTATAATGGAGGTTTTTTTTAAAGATTATATTAACTTTTAGATTGGTCACATTGGTCAAAAGTTGACACAAGCAAAATACCAACTCCATCTATATTCATAGCTCTGAGAGAATTTTTTTAAGTCATGTCTACCAAGATTCATTCAGGTTCATCTGAGAGCCCACACGGAGCTGCTGGGACACAGGGCTGCAGTAACAAAGGACTTGCAGGGCTCTGGCCTCAAGTGTCTTCCCACCCAGCTAACTGAGGAGAGACAGAGGTTCTGGGTCTCTGCCCATTCCAGGTCAATCTGCACTAATTTATAAGACCCTTTCCCCAAGCAATAGAAACTTTGTGGAACAAGTTTTAAAAAATCTGAATATTTGTCAGAATTATTAAAATAAATATTTTAGGAAGCAGAAAACTTGCATAAATAGTTAAAAATCATACTCTAGAGTCTGACTTTCATAAACTCCCAAGTACCTCTGGCTGTAGAGGGTTTATTGTTCAGGTTTATTGCTATTTGAATGCAGCAGGTGCCAATGAACTTGGTGTGGAATTGGTAGATGTGCATTCATTGAGATGTGTGGGCATCCTTAAGTTCACTGTTTCTTAAGCCATAGCTGCTTAGTAGTGCTTCTTATATATACTCCTAATGAAGGTTTGGAGTTGAGCTGTAACATCAGAGTATGATCATAAATAGAAAATAGTAGTTTCAAGTGACAAGAGAGATCCTTTGCTATCACTGAAAAATCCCTGCTCTGGCTTACCACTACTCTTGTATTTCATCAAAAGGAATTTGAGGTTAGCGTTTTGTGAAAGACTCTTTTGTCCTGATATGATGTGAACTGGAAACATGAACTATTTAAAATGAGAATCTAAATAGTGTTTGTTGGGCATCTGGTTACCCTCTCCAGTTGATTGCTCACCATACTGAAGTTTTGGGCTGCACTACTTGGATCCAACAGGCTTTGGAAACTAAATGGAATCTGGTTACTGCCCCAAGGCTGGAGTCTCAGGAACACTTGAAAGAAAGCTTCATGTTTTAGCACTCTCCCTTGTGCTTGAGTACACTGTTCAATTGCCTAAGGCAAGAGCAGCTATCTCAAGATCGCACTTCAGGTTAAAAACAATTTCCCAGAATCCTAAGGGATATCATGACAGATATGAGACCATGCCCAAAAACACTCCTAGGCATTCTAAAGCCATTGTTGTCTTTTACTGTAACAATATGACATGCTACATTAATTATCTGTGTTAAAATAACACACCCTGGAAGTTTTACCTTCTTCAGGTGTTTTAATACATCTGAATTGCATCTGGAACATGGTCCTGTGTCTTTCTGGTTTGCCCTTGAGCTAGACGGTCTTTGGCTAAACATATTCATCTTTTGTCCTGGCTAAACCCTTCAGTAGGTTCCTTAGAGTCCATTAAATGTTCTACCAGCATCTTTCCCTCTTTAACATGAAATTTGTATATTTATGCCCACTATCTTCTCTTTGCTACAAAGGTAAGATTATCCTTTTTTTTTTTTTTTTTTTTGTAGTATTCCTATTGTATAGACAGAGCCAAGTCATTAAATTTGCTGGTTTCCATTAATATATTTTCAGGGAAAAGTGTGATACAGTTCTGGTCAGCAAAGGTAGATAGATATTTACCGTGGTATCCAAACCTATAGGAGTTGTATCATTCCATACCATGAACCAAAATGACAAATATTATGAACATTTCCCCAAATCATACAGAAAGTATTAGAATGCTTATTTGCCATACTGATGAATTACAACACTGCTTTATTCATGAGACATTCATGTGCTGGTTAAGAAAGAATTCAGTGCAGACATTTCTGTTTTGTCCTACAGTCTGCTGTCTTCCATATGTCTTCATACCCTGGAATTTGCATGCATTTAGGTCTGACCTTGCTTCCAGAGGGAATTGTGCCAACTCTTAGAGTAGCTCAGGGATCAGAATTCTGCACCTGGTCTTGGTATTCAGCTCCAGTGATAAGAAGATTTTTTTAATGAACAACCTCCTGAGGAGCTTCTACTGATCAGCCATTGCAACTTCTTTATGTTGAGAATTAGGAACAAGTGAATGGGAAAGGAGAATTATTATTTTCTTCACTGGTTTTAGAAAATTTTAGTAGTTACCTGAAAGTATAAGGTAAAGGATTTGGAATGGAATTTAGCATAGTGTTTACCTGCACTAAAAACTGCCATTAAAAAATCCTGTGTGCCTTGTGACAGACCAAACTGATAGCTTTCTATTCATAGCAGAAAATATCTTGTTGCTAAACTGATTTCTACTACCTGAGGACAACATAGTTTTAAGAATTAGTTTCTTTAAATGCTGTTAAATGCTTTTTAAAATTATTGTTATCTTCTCTGACTCGTTAATCTACTCCAGTTTGATTGGAGCTGTTTCACAGGAGCCAGATGACTCAGGTCACAGCCAGAATAAAGAAGATTCTATCTGTACTGCAGTGCTGAGAGGTAGAGAATTGCAGACATATATCTTTGTTCAATAGCCTGTATTTGTGTTTTCCTTTAAAGAGTTATGGGATAAACAGTGCTGAGGGAAAAGAGAGCAAAAAAATTCTAAAACTTGGTCAGTGAGACATTTGTGCATAGTAACTGGTTATTTCTGTTTTAACAGCTGAAATCAACTAGAATTCTTGTAATATCAAGGCTATGGTTTGAATTTTTGTGGTCTCAAAATTGTCCTTTTGTGGAATTATCTTCCCCAGTACCTCAGAACAGAGGCCAGGCTGCCTACAGAATCCATTCCAAGATACATACATTGAGTCATATATTCCCTTGACAGCTGCAACATTCCTGTATAGACATTTGTTGGCTGGCAGATGAAGGCAGGATGGCAAACTGCTCTGATATGGGGAATAGTCACTATATGTGCTCACTGGTAATTGGGCTATTCCTAGCAGAGTGAGCCTTTCCATAAGCACTGTCTTTCATGACCTTGATTTTGGCACTGTGGCTAGCCCATCATCTCAGCAAGCTTTCATATACACATGCACATGATTAACTTGTCCCTCTGTCTAAAAATGCTGGGAAGAATGAGGGCTTCTAGCCAGGGCTTTTGCCTGAAGTTAGCAAGAGTAGTACTGTGGTGGTTGTTGAGGGTTCACATCCCACTTGAACTCACTGCCATTTTACTAAAATTGTTTGCTTATCTTTTTAATGTTTAGCAGTGCAGCTCATGCTGACATGAAATATTCTTACTTGCATCAGAAATTCCTTGATGTGTCTTAACACATGTTTTTGTTATGATTATGTGTGTGATTTGAAGAGAGCCTCAGAAAGTTACAGAAATTGTTTAGCCCAGTAATTAAAGCCATGTAACTTTGTTCTTGGAAAAAAAAGTTAGTTTTTTTAATTCCAAGTGAAAGAAGATATCTAATCAACTTTAATAATATTCTTACCATCTTCATTGTTGGGCATAGACCAGTTCAGTCATCGTATTTTCTTCCTCCATTTTCTATCTGTTCTTAAAAGTGGGCAGGAAAAGGGTTCAGTGAACCAAATACAGTTCTTGTGCAGGTGGCACAAATTTCTACCACATCCTCTGCTAGGTGACATATTTTAAGTTTATATGTAAATTGTCAAATGATGAACACCTGACAATTCAAACTGTTGTGTTACAGCTCCACAAAATGTTTGTCTTGAGTGTGTTTATGGTGGTAGAAGTCATATGTGAATGCTGTGTTCATAAGTTGCACTAAAGTTTTAATAAGCAAAAGCAAGTAACTTATTTGCCTAGAAACGTTTTTTTTTTCACATTGTTGATAATATTCTGTCAGCATAGATGAGGATATCCTTGTGGGTTTGTTATTATGAGAAACACAGTTTAGAGATGTGTTTTCATGAGTTGGAAGTGGTTGGAGGTTGGTGAAGATTTTGGTTGCACCACACCCTCTTCATCAGATAAGAGAGCAATAAAGACATATGTAAAAAAGAATGCAACACTTATTTATGTTAAAGATCATAAAGAAATTTAATATTTTTAGTATCTTATTTAAAAATAAGAAATTGCCATAGAAGAAGTCCTTTTGGTGTAGATGTAAAAGTGAGAATGAATCTAAACTTGCATTAACATCTATGCTCATTTGTTTTGCTAATTTTTCTTTCTTAATGTTAAGGACTTCATGGGTAATTCCAAGTGTAAGTCCTCAGAGGACTTTGTTTCATGACTTATTGCAGTGAATGGTTTGTGCCTTTTCTGCTAGCAAGTGAATCCTTTTTGTCAAAACTGTAAATAAGCAAGCTAAGCAAAAAGATTTAAAGCAAATGTACAGAGTTGTGTACCCATACAGATGTACCAAGAGGTCCCAGTGTGAATGCAAGAATTCTTGTGAAGAAGGCAATGTCAAAATATCTTTCAAAGGAAAGCCCTTGTCCAAAATAACTTTTTGTCTCAATAAATGATTTGTGGAAAAGGCATACTTTATCTGTTTTGCATATGTTGAAGTAAAGCCTTAGATTCTTAACTATTTTAAATCAGTATTCATTTATTAACATTAGTTAGGTTGCTGTTATTCATACCATTAGGAAGGAATAATTATCTTCTCTGATATGGAAGCCCAAAAAGTACCCCAGTTTATGAAACTGTGCCATCATAGTTACAGGGGGAACAAACTATTTAGAATCTTACTTACGTGCTCTCTGTAATACCTCCAAAGTGCTACTTTTGGGGGTACATATTCTATTAGCCTCTAGGCACATAGCTGAGTTGCTGATAATTTTGATCACATTTTCACATCACAGTGTGTGGTGGCATTATTGAATTAAGGTATAGTGCAATTGATTTTGTACCATGTAGTGGATTGGGTTTTTTTAATCTGGTCTCATTTGTATTGTCAACTGTAAGAATAAAAATATGTCAACATAACTAAGATAGCATTGCACTGAAATAGTCAGAATGAGCAGCCAGGGTCAGAGACAATGTGCATTAAGCCAGTACTATGCTGCACAATGCTGGTTAGGTTGCCATATAACAGTTGTGGAAACTGGCTGCTTGTAAAGAGTTTTCAGTCAGAAAGTTAACAATCTGACTTCTATTCATTCCTGCTCTCTGTTGTCCTCACGGTTTATCATGGTTCACAGGTGATGTGTAGCAGGAATAATGGTCACAGAATTGCAGACAAGCACCTGTATTGTGGCAGTGAATAGACTAAAAAGAAATCCTTTGGAGGATGAAGTACAATTTGTGTATTTTCAGTTTTGCCACAGTCTTCCTGTGTATCTCAGAGGGGGCACTTAGCCTTCTGGCGTCTGTGTATTTTAGCCTGTGGTATGGGAACAAGTGTTACTTCACAGATCTAGAAGTTAATTCCCCATTGATTCTGTCTAAGAGTAGTCTGCTTTATTTATCAAGGCTTTGGCTTTCAGTCTGCATGTGGGGCACTCTCAGCCTACAGCTTTGATTTAGCAAGATATGCTGAAATCAAATCTTGTACGGTTTCTCTGAGTAATGTGATTTACACCCAGTGTGCGTAGCAGAGAGAATATGGACCTTTCCAACCTGTGCAACCTTCGTTAATAAAGATACAGTGACTGCAGTTGACCTCTTGTGAAAAGTAGATCCATTTGTGTTTTTATTCTGTGGCCTGAATAGGAGATACAACAGAATGGGCACTGTTCACTGGACGTGGGAATTCTCCCTTGCTCTGACTCATGTAGAGCAGCAGGGAGGGGGAGGAAAATGGGCCCCACAAACCCGGTACCCAGTTTTGTAATTTAAAAAATCTTTTTGATCTGAACTTTGTCCATTTAATATTCCAGAGAGTATTTAGAAGTTTGATAAAAGTCCGTAGTAGTGCTAGAGAAAGATAAGGCTCGCTATTGTACTAAAACAGTGTTGTGGTGCCAAGACAGTATATTTATGCTTTTCTGTTGCAAGACTAACAGTGCCCATCAAACTTTGCATAATTTAGTATTATACAGAGTAAAGATAAAAATACCCAGTCGTTCTCTAAGTTGCAATAAAAAATGCTTTAAGCTTAATACTCAACTATATTGCAAACCAGTCCATTAGCATGATGTAGTGCTTCACAGTAGCTGGGAGAAATACAGTGTGGTGAAATTACCAATGTGGTGGGGGCCAAGATTTTTTTGTGTAGAAAAGATCCTTACTTTTTTCCCCATTATAATCAACTGTTATTTTGCCCATATGTTTTCTGATGTGTGTTGCAGAGTTTCATGATAGGCTTTCAAAGCTGGATGAAATTTTCTGTTCCAGCATTGTGGTCAGTCAGTTTTTTGCATGCATAAAAGAAGCAGTGTTCCTAAGTTTTTCTTTGAGCCTGCGAAGTCAGAGTCGTAAGGAATAGAACAAAGCCTCAGAAGATAGAACAGGAGCCTTTGGGAGCTGATGGGGAATTGCAAACTGTTTGTTGCACCTGGCACTTTCTCAAAATCTGCTTCGTAGGGGCCAGACCAATCATTTCCTGAAGCAGATGAGGAGGATGCTTTCTCTCCCTGAGTCAAAGCTCTGTGAGTTTGTAAATAAGACAGTAAAAATGTATATTTTAAGGGTACTTTCTAGAGGGATTATAGCTAATATATTGCAAGCTCTTATCTCAGGAAACCTGAACTTCAGGACTTGTTAAAATGGTTAAGTTAAAAAGAAGTATAGACTTTAAAACCACCTGCAGTCACAACAGCTCTAACAACATGTATGGTGCCTGAATGGTCTGAAATGAGATTTTTAAGCATTCTAAACAGGTATTAAATTGAAACAAAACGCCCCCCCCCCCCCCCACCAAAAAAAAAAAAACAACAAACAAACCCAAAACAAGCCTGCCCCCATTTTCAAGAGCATTCTGGTGTTTTTAAGATCCATGGCAGGAGCTCTGGGGAACTTACCCCTCTGTTGGTGCTCCATGAGAGATGAAATATAAGGAAATGTGCCCCCTGCATCTCCCAGGTTATTTCAAGGCAATGAGTCAGGGCCATTTTACACAAGGTACTCAATATGCAGGTTTTTTATTTCTACTGTTGATATGATTTCATGGATCTTGTTTGATAGACATAGTCACAAATGTCAATCTGTCAGATAAGGCCCAGGAGCTAACCAGACCTTCTGTTTCATATCCATGTTTTCGTAAATCTTCATCCTTAGGAATTAATCCAGAAGATGTAAATGTGGAAATAATTCTGTATAAGTTTCTTCTTAAAGGCAGTCTTTCTGAGATTTGGACAATGCAGAGCAACTGTGTTAATCTTCCATCAGGCAAATGGAAGCAATTCTCTAGAGTAGAGTCCACTGATTGATTGTTCAAATTCAGGCTCTATTTTTCAGGAAATTCTAGTGTTTTGAATTCATGTTTCCACCATGCATTGGAATAAGATTTTTTTAATGCAGTTAGACTGTGCAATTGTTTTAATACTTTTTGTATTTTACATGGTAATTTAATGCAAAAGTCAAAATGCTTTAACTGTCATGTATTAACCTGTAACTAACACCAAAGCAATGGAGTTGAAATGAAGGGTTCTAACTTTACCCAAACTAAGTATGTGTATTTAATGAAAGTGAAATGTTTCAATTGTATTCCCTTAAAGAAAAGTTCTTTAAAAAAAATTTCCCTTAAGAAAATACTGGTTCTGCAAAAGCATTGAAATTCTAATTATTTCTCTGTTTCCTGGGAAAATGTTTACTTTCTTTGCAGCTTTGAACTAAGCTTTCTCTGTGGGACATCACTCTAAACACACGAATGCTGTCATACTGATTTTAGTAGGAATGGCTCAGATGACTTTTAATGCAAAACATAGCTGACCTGAAATTTCTTGATGGGAAATCTAACACCATGGAACAGACTTCAAAGTCTCCTATGAGAAATACCTTAGAAGCAAAACATCTTAGAGCATACTGTAGGGGGAAAAAATGGAAGCTTTTTGTGGAAATGAACTATTTCTTGTCTGTGACTGAATTTTGTTTTATTTCAACCTGAAATGAAAGCTTTATTCTTCAAGGGCAATAATGGCATGTTTTTTGTAACTCCTTAGCTTTCAACAATAGTGTATAATATTTTGGTTCACCATTGTGCTAAAACTGTGTTTTTCTGACTGCTGTGGCATAATGATTTATTAGTGTTGACACTCCAGGGTTGTTTGTCAAAAGCTCAGCTTTTGCTCCTTCTGGCAGATTACATACAAATTATGTAAATCACTATAGTGCAGGTTTTAACCTAATTATGTTATACATCTTGAACATTGATAATTTCTGTAAGGGAAAGACGTCTGACATTTTTGATGTTAATATATTTTCATTCTTTTGGTATTCCACGAAAGAAGCCACATTAAAAAGTGACTCTCTGTGTGCAGGTTTTGCTGCAGTGCAGCTTATGCTTTAGCTTATGCTGCTGAAATATGTGAAAGCTGACTTTATTTTTTTTAGGACTTTAACAATCTGTTTAAAAGAATTAGAAGTAAACTAACTTCACTTACAGAATTTCATAGAGGACTAGAAAAATGTAATTTCTTTCCTTGTATATAGATACGCACATGTCTATGCATTTTATAGAATTGGTCAGCTCAAATAAATACTGGATTAAGAACAGTGATCAGACTTCTGTGTTCACACCGAGACAGACTTTTCATCTGTAGAGTAACAAACTGAAATGCAGCTCAGGTCAATCCAGACAAAGTTCACATACTGAAGAAATTAATCTGAGTTGTGGTCCACAGAATGCACAGCCTAAGGAGACCCCTACAGCCTAGCCCCAGCTGCCTTCCCTGCTAGCTGTGTTTAGCACAGCAGAAGGACCAAAGCACCCCAGATGAGTCAGGGCTGAGGGGTGGTGGCAGGCCAAGACTGGGAGTTGGCCTTTATCACATCTGAGGTTTGAAGGAAGACATCTGATTTCAGGACTGTCAGCTCTTAATTTATACACATGCATGCACACTTGAGGTTTATGTAAAAAATAGCCTTCATATCACCTAGGTCCCATTTAACTTCATTTGCTTGTCAACAGGAGTTGAGAAATCTAGCTATATTTTTAAGCTTCATGATTCTTGCTAGATACTGCTCATTTAATTGAAGGTTTTACACTGAGTGTTATGTAACATCTTGTAATGATCTAACAGAAATATAGGCAGTGTGACATGGTTCATTTGGGCTGCGTGTCCTTGGGTTGTATTGCTCACACCTTATTAGTCCTCAGCAAATGTTCCACTTTCCTTTAGTTTTGGCAAGTGGCTTGGAACACCATTTCCTTCTTTTCATTCTGGTGGAGTCCAATTGTTCTTTGCTTATACTACATTAGCCTTTCCCAGAATTTAGCCTGGAGTTTTTATACACTGGGGAGTTTCCAGTGTGTTTAGATTATAAAATGATTTCCTAATGTGACTGTGACAGAGCCATGCTTTCAAGATAACACTGTCAAACTAGATTTTGGTGCTGTTTTTCTGTGTTTCTTTGCAGTATTTTACTCTACAGAAATGATGTGAAAAATAATTTTTTCTCTTGAAAGTGATATTTTTCAAATCATCCACCCAAGTAGTTAGGATTGTCCCAAAACTTTTTCTTGTTCTGGTTTTCTTTAGGTTTGTGTAAATCTATTGGCGTAAGCAATTTTCTTATCAGCCATCTTGAGCAACTAAAGGAGGACTGTGTGATTACTCCACATGTTAATCAGGTGAGTGGATAAATGTATTTAAAGTATCTGGGTTTGGGTTTTTACTCTGGTTTTTTTGGCTAGCAACGTCCTCCCCACTCCTATGCATGAAAGGCTACACCCAAACTGTTGCCTTAGTCATACAATTTCTTCTTCCATTTCTATTCACGTATTGAAAACCATTCAGGAAGATGACCCGAAGGGTAGGGAAGTCCTTCCTCAAATTTCCCCCACCCAGTTTCTCCCAGGCTACTTGTTTGTGTCTGGATTTAAGACAACCAAAAGGTCCCTGTGACAGTTTATTGATGATAAAACAATTTAGAAATAAAATTCAAGAATCACAGACCACTGAGCATCTTCAGAGTGAACAAGTTTTTGGAAAGCCTGTGTTCAGATACTTTTGTACTTCCTGTAAGCAACACTGAAAGCCTCAGTTAATTACAGATCCATGCAAGGGTGCCCTTTCCCTTGCTCCCCCCTCATTTCCTATTTCATGTAAATTCAGTGAGCTCCTCATTTAGGCAGGTGCTGTGACAGCCCTGGCAAAATTTTTTTTGCTGCCCTAGGCAGATCTAGGATAGCCACCTACGTACCGGCAGGCTGCCAGGACACTCGACAAATGTTCCCTTGTTGCAGGTTTCTGCCTCCAGCTGTGCTGGAAGTTCATGCTCCCGTTCCTTCCACCTCCTGCCAGAGAAAGTGTGCTTATGCTGACATGGGGTGTGGGAACTGGAATGGATGGAGTGCAGGCACGGGCTTTTCCTCTTTGTACAGGTGGTCAGGATTTCTGGCAGCTGTTTATGGTTTAATGTCATTAACAGCCATAAAAATGTTGCTCAGAGTGTGACTGTCAGAACCAAACAATTTTAGCTGTCCACTAAAGGTTACTAAAGGACAATTAAGTAATGTTAAATTAGCATAACACCATATAAAATATTTAAATTCAGTTCTTCAAAATAAACCATTGAAAAATACGTTAAGGTGGGCAGGTTGATGACTGTTTAATAGTTGGTGACTTTACCAAGGTTCAAGACATACACACCTACAAAGGCTTACTAGAGTTTGGCATGAGTTGTTACTGCCTGTTAAATGATAGTAGCTTTTCAGTGTTCTACTAAGTCACTGCAAGGAAAAAAAGTGGGTTTATTTTTTGAAATTTCTTCTTACCCACAGTGTCAAAATGTTACCAGTCTTACTGTTTCAGTGGTACTGTTTCATGGAGACAAGCTGTTTCTTGGTGCTATTTGACAAAACTCTTTTTCTGAGGCTGAAAAAGAGGAGACAAAAAGTTGAGGTGGTGGTGATCCTTAGGGGTGGGAGAGGGCGCCTGCTCGTCATTTCTTTGAGATGCTACACAGCATTGTTCTGAATTGAAAACAAAATCCAACAATGAATTACCCCTACCACTGCAAAGTGCCCCACCTTGAACAGTTTTGTTATAGCATTAATTTATACTTTTCTAGAGTTAAAGGAATCTTATAAACTATACTTCAGATTATCCTCAAAAGAGTATTTATTCTGTTTTTTGCTTAGTGTTAGAGAGTTACTGAGTCTGATGGTGAGATTACTTAAGCACCATCAAATAAGTAATGAATTTCTAAATTCAAATTGGGACTGGAAATGCTGTATTGAGTTCTTATTTCACTGTCCACAATTTATAATACAGTTTTTTTGCTATATTTATGCATAAAATAGTGTACTCTTTCAATGGACTTACTAAATGCAAAACATTTGCAAATAGTCATTGTATACAAAATCTAAATATTGAAGAAAGGAGTGGAGGAAAACCACTTCCCTTTTAGAATTCAGGGTGTTCTTACAACAGTCCTTTTAACAACAGTTAAAATTGAAAGTTGGGGGTGTTCTTCTGTGAAGAGGAAAAATGAGGAAGGCAGGAGAAGTAAGCAATACTTCTATTTTACAAACCAAGTTTTAAGTACTGCCTTTCTTTTCAGTTCCTGGAAAAAAACCCCAGTATTGTCATATCTTTTAAAGAAGTAGGAAAGGCCTGTCTTTTCAAGAATATTGTCTTGCTAAGTTATTTTTTAATAAGCAAGCACTTTTTAAAATTTCAATATACTATTAAAAGTACTGGTAAACACTGTAAAATGATGGTACTTTATTCTAGCATCACATAGAGTGAAACTTACAACCTGGAAGTTCCAGGTTTGTATGCCAGAGTTTATAACTGACTTGGCAGTAGGAAGTTTGGATTTATGCTCAAAGAAATCTTTGAAGTCTCTCTGAAGGCTCATAGGCCTCATTCATTACAGGGAAAAAATACATTTTCTAAGTATTTAATAAATATATGTTTCATTTACTAAAGTGATGTACTGAACCCAAATATAAACTGTTCCTCCATGAATTCCATGTAGGAATGCTCATCAATATTTTTCCAGTCTTGGAGAAGTGCAAATTACTGTGTAATGACCTCAGAGAGACTTAGTTATGTTGTTGATACTGCCATTAACATTGATCTCTATTGTGTAAATTTGTACAAGGTAGAAATGTATATAAGACATAAGAAAACAGCCCCTCTGTACATAAACTCACCTGAACTGTTCCTCTATATAGGAAATATTTACAGGCTTGTATTTCAGTTTCATAAAAAGAAATAATTGTAAGACAGCATTCCCACTGAGAAAATTACTGAATTCCAGATGTGCAGAAACTTTATCATGTGAAAAGGACCACAGCAGGGTGGAAAGAGTAGGGCCTCTGTGCACCATCATCTGAGGTATGACTTTCTAGGGCCATGTGTCAGGATTGTTACTGGGCTCAACTTTTCCCCATTTGCTGTGACTGTTGTAAAAAACCAGCACTTTGGTTGGAGGTCCCCTGTGGCTGAGCAAGTAGCAGCTGTGAAGTTCTGTAATGTGAACTGCAAACTGTTCTGTTAAACAGATGCCAGTTTTTACATGCCAATCAATCAGGGTAGGGAGCCAGAAAAGATCAAGATCTTCCTCTGCCATCATGTGACAGACAGCCCTTGCCTGAGAGAAGTCTGGTGATGAAAATAGCAAGGGTGGGGCAAGGCAGGAAGTAGGAATTGTTATTTTGAGGGGAAGCAAAGTTGACCACTCACCTTATGCCTCTTGTAGCTCAGGATCCTAGTCCCTTGCATTGACATACTGCTGGAACCTTCCAGAACGTTTTTATTTAAAAAAAAATAAATTTCATTTTATGCATTTGATTATTTTAGTAATATATCTATCTAAGAAGAAAAATACTTGCTTCTAGCAACACACTACTCCATGTGACAAAATGTGAATCACAAAATTTGGGAGTCTCTTGATTCAGTGAAAGGCACAAAATATGATCTTTTCAGGTGGGAAGTAGCTGTTGCTATGTATTCTGCTTGTGAAGTAGGCAGGTGATATCTCAGCATACTGCTCTTGATTTAAACATTTCTGGTGTAACCTGGAACTGTGCTGCCTGGAATCTTACTAAACCAGCAGGTAAATTCTGCTTGCAGTTTAATTAGTAGTAAATGCTGAATAAGTCACATGATGGCATAGAGGCACTGCAGATGTTTCAGAATTTGATCCTAAATACGTAATTCTTTATTTAATATTTTCTGAGCTACATTATTTGCTATACTTAGTGTAAAGAACATCTGCTAGAATTGCTTATTACTCTTGTAATAATCCAGTAATACACCCTGCTTGCTCTTTCTTTTCTCCTCTCATAGTTTTGCATAGATACAATGAGAATATTTCGTATTCAGCTCAGGTGCAAACAAATGAATAACTGTATGACCTAAGCACTGCTCTCACACATTTAAACGTGAAATACAAAGGGTACTCAAAGGTCAAGAAACATCAAAGGTTGAAGACATGGATGTCTGCTGCTTGAACCTTGTTCCCGAGTCCACCTAGTAATTTAGATCATAGCAGCTTTAGGCTGACTCAGCCCAGCCTTCCAGGGGCACAGTTTTTTCTTAGCTCATGTTGAATGACTGCCAGCCTATTGTTCCTGACTATTGTTGTCTGAAAAGACAACATGTACTAAAGATGAGAAACAGGAAATGTTCATTTGTCCTCTTTGTGGCAGAAGAAATTTCCAGATTCCACGTGTTGAGGTAATTGCTCAGAAGAGTATTTTTCTTCAAAATGCGCAAGAGTTCGATCCCTGGAACAATGGTGATGAGCGGTCACAAAAATCCATCACATGATTATGTATTTTGTAAAAGAAAACACTACCCACTTTCATCAAAATGCAGAGGAATGTATGCTTCTTACAATGTATAAACTGTGAAATACTTATTTAAATAACTTATTAAAGAATATTACAGAGTTTCTCTTTTGGCTTTAGCTGCATGCCAGAATACGTCTCTCCTCTGAGATCATTACTGTCCAATAACTTCTTTTTCATTTTGCTCCCAACAACTGTGTCTTTGTAGCTTGTTACTTTTCCTCTTTTAACTGGTTCTTGGCAATTTGTGATCTTCCTACCTACAAAGGGTCTCCTTCACACTTCATACCACAGCAGGATTGCTTCCCTGCATAAGCTGATGGTGGCACCACACAGAGAATACAGGACTTGCCATGTGCAATCCATGCCAACAGGCTTTGCTTCCAAGGTCAGGTCCTCATCCTAAGCAAATTATTCTGGTTGGTCGCTGCAAACCCAGCCCCTGCTCAGCCCCCTCCCCTTGCCTGTGCAACTCAAAGATCATTAGAAAGAATCATTAGTAAAGAAACAGGAAAGGACATAGATTTGGGGAAGAGAAAGTAGTCTCAAAGCACCGATAAAAAAGACCTGATGCTGACTTCCACTGTGTATTTGTATATATTTCTTAAAAACAGAGCAGTATTGAAAGTCCAGCTGCAGGTCAGGCAGACAACTGCACCTTGTTTCTGAGGGAAACATAAAATAAGGTAACTGTTGTGCCAATTACTGCTAAAATACTTGTTGATTAATACCCTTCACGTGTCTTCTAAAACTAATACCTTACACCTACTTCCCAGAAGCAATGATTTCACCCATGTTCTATTTTTAAAACAAGAGAAAAATTATATTCATTTTCATTGATGTTTGCTATGAAACATACTCTCAGGGTTTTTACTAAAAGTTTATTTCTATTTATCTAAGGTTGAATACCACCCTTTCCAAAGACCTCAGGAGCTGGTTGATTATTGTCGGAGAAGAGATATTGTTTTTGAAGGCTACTGTCCTTTAGCCAAAGGTGAAGCACTCACACATCCTACTATCATTCAGCTGGCAAAGAAGTATGGCAGAACTCCAGCACAGATTTGCATACGCTGGAGCATTCAGGTAATGGAGGGTGGTAATAAAAATGTGTCTCCTTTCTGAAGAAAAAAATGCAAATAGTTTGGGGTTTGTGCATCAAACCAGAATTTATACAGAAGGTATTTCTGCTTTCAGTATGTTGATATTGTGTGAACTGATGGCTGTACTGGAAATTCAGAATGTAGTTCACAAATCATGCCAGTATTTCAAATATTAATTATTTTAAATAATCTGGTTGTAGAGAATAAGAGCCACCAATAAGAGATGTTTCCAAATGTTACAAGCAGTATCCCTCATCATTCCATTTCTGTCACCATTATATTTCTGTCACAGTTGATATAAACCATGTAATGTGTGTTGGAAGTCAACACAGTGTATATAACTGCAGTTTCAAATGGCATAGAGAAATGTCAGTGTCCCCCAGAAAATGAAATTAAAACCTCAGAAGATGTGAGGAATTTATTGTAATGTTTTGAAGACAGATAATTTTTTTTAAAACTGCAGATTTTAATGATGAGAAGCATTATTCTTTTCAGAATGGGATTGTCACTATTCCAAAGTCAACAAAAGTGGAGCGGATAGAGGAAAACTGCAAGGTAAGATTTAGTTATGCACTCAAGTCTGACTAACATCCAAGTAAGAGTTTTTAATATTTTGGTCTGCCTTCCCGTTTTCCTTCCCAGTTCCATTCTGGGGTAACTCAGTCAAAATTGGCAAATGATAGTACCATAAAATGACCACAATGTAGGAAAAAACCATAACTCACAAATGTCAGAAAAGAACTGGAGAACTAATCACTGTGTATAAAGAAAAATCCATAGAAGACCTTTTGTAGTTGATTTTTTTATTAATAGTTCTATTTATTACTTGTCTGGTTGTAGAACATCTAATCTGCTTATGGTTATGTTCTTTTTGTGACAGGCACATAGGTCAAGTTTGGATGCTATGCATAACAGTTTTATGGAAGCTTTAACTTGGGGATAACTCTCCAAGATGGGGACCTTCGAAGGAGATCACAGTCCTGCCAGAGCTGGCTCTTCCCCTACCTTCTCCTTCTATTCAACATGCAGAAAAGGTCCCAGCATGAAGGGGCTGGAAAAAGAAAAGTGGGAATGAATGAGAATTGGCAGCATGAGTCCTCCCCTGCACCTTTTTAAAATTTCCTTTTCATACCAAATAGTTTTAATTCATTAATTTCTTTGTCTCTCTATTTCTCTAATCTGAAAGTGTTCTTTCTTTAGGGGAGGCAAAACCACAACTTATTGTTATTTCCAAAAATATTGTAGGGGTATGAACTGTTTTAGCAAATCAGGAAAAAACTTTGCAAGAAGACAGGAAACTTCTTTCTGCTATTTTTATCCTCTGTGTGTGTGTGTATGTGTGTGTGTGTGTGTGTGTAGGTGTAAATCAATATACACATAATGAGGCTTTCTGCTGGTGGCCATGCCTGTTTATATAGCTCCTGCCTTGACTGCTTATTCTGACATACATACTGCCTTCTGTGGTACAAGCACAGCTGCTTGTGGTACTGTATTGGGAATCAGATCAGAGAACAAAACCAGTTTAAAACTCCTCCCTTATACTTTATTTTCCCTGGTGATATTTTAAATCCAGATTAATTTTAATTTTTACAGAATTTACTCTATGGCATCACCAATTCATTTCACACAATGGAGGAAATGTGTTACATCCAAACTTAAAACACTAAAGATGGAGAGAGAAAGAAACTGGCACAGTTGTTTATCACATCTCCCTTTTTTTCTTTCCCTCATGTTTCTGTGCTGGCTTGAGTCTCTACCACTTCTGGTCAAGCTGGTCCTCATTAAACCCTCAGTATATAATATATAGGGTTTCTAGTTCTGTTGACTGGTCCCTGGTTTAAGCTTAAAAGGCTTGAGAGAGCACTGAGATTTGACTACAAGGATCATTCCAGAAAACAGTGGTTGCTGGATAATGCAGGATGGGAGGAGCTCATTTGGCTACAGTTCAAGCTCCACAGAATCTTTTTACTGAGCACAGAGGAGCTCTGACAAAGAGAACAGAAGCAACTTCCTGATGATAATGTCTCAATAGGACACCTGCTAAGAAAGCACTGACACCATTGTTCACATTGCAGGTCTGGCCACAGGAGAAGTCAGTGGCTGTAAGAACCTGTGTTTGAAGATAGGTGATGGCTTTCAAGTTTGAGTTAGTACTGAGGCACTGTAGCACTCTTTCTGTATTTAGCTGATTTGTAAAAGTTTTGTCAAAGTAGAGTCATAGAAAGATAGACACAGCCTTTGGTTTGCTAGCTTTGTGAATGTCCCGATATCTTCTAAGAATTCTCTTTGTCTAAAGTCTTAGAAAGAGAACTGTAACACTCTAAACTGAACATTGGGATGTAAGTGAAATACTGAGCTCATTCTTCCAAAGAGATTGCTATCAGGGTATTCCTATACCTCTAGCAGTGACAATAGAGAGTGCTGTCAAAACCAGCCTGGACACTACCCTTGTCTTGGGCCCTTGCCTGAGGCATGAAGGCTATGAAACCATCTTAACATAGCCTACAAATAAAAATAAGTCACTAAAGGAGCAAAACACCCAGTGGAGCCTGTCATCTTGATGGAGTATTTTTCTATGACAAAACATAAGAAGAATTTTCCAAAGGAAAAATATATAAAAATTCAGCCTCACATTTAAATGAATTTTGGTCAGTTAAATACTAGAATATATATCAGGTTGTTGATTCTCATCATGTGTTCATGATGTTAACTATATATGCATTCCTGCAGGTGTTTGATTTTACAATAGCAGAAGATGATGTTGAAATTCTGAATGGAATGCATGATGGGAGACATGTTTCCTGGGATCCAAGTTGCATTGTGTGAATCAAGGTTTGAGCTATTTTTGCTTTCTCGGGGATCAGCGACTCATGCCATGTAATTTAAATTCAGAGAAGGTTACAGTAAGAATCTAATCATGATAGTGATGTCTGCTAATAACGATCACTGATTTGAAATCCTTAACATTGGCAACAGACGAAAGGTATTTTTGAGGGTAGTACTTTTGTACAACCCTCAAAGAGATTTTCTATTTCCATCTCCAATGTTTTTCCTTAGTTCAGTGAAGTCCATGCAAAGACTCCTATTTATACCGTGGACTCTGCATCAGGCTGTTTAATTCAAAGTGCACGAGGAGATACTCCTTGAAAAATGTAGGGCAAAAATGCTACCTGTTAGTGTACAATATAGGCGTTTAATATGAAATAATTTTTCAAGTACTTTGTAAGAGAGATACAATATATGACAAAGAAAAAGCTGGATAAAAAAAATGTAACTGCCATTATCATAACAGTATTTATGTTGTACAATATACTGCAGATCTCCATCAAAAATATAATCTCATTGTAATACACAATATCTGAGCATCACCAAAAATGTTTTATGCATATCACAGCATTACTATGGCATTACTCAGATAGTTCTATGCATATTACTTACTAGCCTGTAGATAAACCAAAGCAGAAATCTTTCCAGACAAGTCCATGTACAAATAAACTATTTACAGGGCCAAGAGGTGAGCAGTGAGCTCCAAGAGCCAAAGAGACATCTTTGTTATTACTTACTGGAAATTGGGGTGAGTTTTGTGTAGCTTTTTGTGAGAACTAGTTTAGCTTTCATTTTGGGTTTGTTCAGGAAATCTCATTAAGAAACTATACTGTTGTTCAGATTTTCTTATAAAATAGGTGTCTATATAGAGAGATAAATATGGATATATGTAGCCCACAGATCTGTTTTGAGAAATACGCCTGCAGAATCTATTGGCTTAGTATTCAACTTCTAGTTGCATTGGTTTGATATTTTAGGAGTTCCTGTGTCTAGAAAGGTATGGAAAATCTGATTATGATTTATATTGTGTGTGGACTTCCTGAGGCAGTTTTCCCAGTGCTGTTCTGCTTTAGTCATATTGGGAAACAAAGCTCCTTAGCTTTTTATCAAGAAGTGACTTACAGCAATCATATATTTTAGCCTGCATTGTTTGTCCTCAAAGTGTAGAGCTTCTATGCAGCTTGGCTAAAATCCAGACAATTTTACCTTTTGGGTAACAGCTCCTCAGAATTATTGTCTATTTTTTTCTGGCAAACTTTTCCACAAAAATTTGGCTAGAATTGCCTCTAGAATCATTTTTATGAAAAACAAGATATTGTGTGAAATGCTGTTCACTAATACCTGCACAGTGTGTTGTTCTGAGAAATATACACAATCTCCACAGCAAGGTTGTTTTCTAGTTTCAAGCATGGCCTGCAGTCTGAGGGGCTCCAGTACCTGGGAATGCCACTCTAGGTGTCTAAGAACAGCTCTGTACCAGGCTCTACTGTTGTGATGAGGGGTTCAATAGTCAGTCCAAACCGTAAAGCTCATTTATAAAACTAATGTAATTTTTAGGCCTTTTTTAGCTTTTGCAGAAAACTATGGCAATGACTAAATGAAAGTTGGAAAGATTGTTCAGAAACAAACCTTTCTACCAGCTAATACTGCTTTTGAAAAGTCACTTTATAGAATAACACCGTAGCAATATAAAAAAAATTCAAACTGTGCTGTTGAGGTACTCCTTACTTCACAGTGTATCTGAATTAATAAAACAAGGACTAGAAGTGAGTCATGTGCCTAATATTCCCTAAATATGGCTTTTGGCAGTGATGACTTTTTAAGAATTTAAAAAACACAAGTTGGAGTTTCATTTCTAGTTCTCTCTGAAGAAACAGACATCACATCAATATACTGCTTCCAACATAGATGATGTGCAGAAGGAACCAAATCTTTATGTGAGTTAGCAAATTCTAGCTCCAGTACTACCAGAACAGGGTCAGTTAGGACTAGCTACGTGGCTAGAGCTCCATAATGGTTAGAACACTTTTGGGGTTTTTGCACTTGATTCTGGCTGATCACCTCCCTGTTCTGAGCTAATTGGAATTAAACCTGATTTTCTTGCTAATGCCCCACATAGGTGACCTTAGGCTACAGTGAGAATGGCTTTGAATTCATTAATATATTTCAGTGTTCCTTCTGTCTAAGAGATTCTACAATGTTTCTGGTGTCTGCACCTGCTTTTGTGAGGAAGGCAAGCCACCATTTTCTCAATCTAAGGTCATGGTATCTAAGCAGTTCAATGACTAATGAGAGGAATAATCAGAAATAGTGTTACTAAAAAAGCATTCTTCTTAGGGAGTAGCTGTGGCAAGTTACAGTTTTAATCTGATACTTTTCTAATTACATTCAGGGTGAATTGTTGTTGGTTCAGGACTTTTTTTCTGTGGTGGGATTTTTTTCATTATTATTTTGTTATCTTTCCTAGCATTTCCATTGCTGCCAATTAGTGGCTTTATAACTACAGAAGAATTTAATTGCAGCTGTGTACAAAGTGAGGTGTAATTTGAGACGATACAAGCGTTTTAAGTGCTGGGACTCAGCTGACCCAAGCTATCTTTCTCCCAGGTGTGATGAGCAGTTTTGCACATTGTGCCTCACTAATAGCCATTGTTTTCTGCTAGAAGCTATAATGGCCCAAGAGACTGAAACCCTGTTATTTCCTGTGGCCTTGGCATGTATCACTGAAGCCTCTTTCTTTGAATGTGGTGGTATTCACAAGCTTTATACCATGTTTGTTAATTTAGAATCATTGAGCAAGTCCTCTTTTACTTTTGGTGAGGTTGCAGAAGGAAAGACGGACTTGGTGGATTCATATTTTATGCTCCTATCTACATTGGCATTACTCTTGCAGTAATAGTTTTCTTCCTAAGCAAAGGTGGCTGAAGAATAAGTCCACATCACCCCATCCAAATGAACCTTTCTAAAGTACTGCCAACACTGATCAAAGAAATAAGACAACTAATAAGAAATTGGCAAGTGAAGATTTAGGAGTAGCAGGGAGGAGTGATTTATGGTAATAGAAGACCAAAAGGATACAAAAGTGCTGGACCTACAAAACCAGGAAGTTGATTTCCATTTGTTATTTCTTCTTTGGTCAGTTAGCCTGGAGGTGCTCATTTTTTAAGATTTTGTTTTGTTTTAAACTCAGAATTTATCTCTCAAGTGAATTCTTGGAATTATATACATATTCTTCCCCAGGGTTGAAACTCTTGTTCTTATTTCTGTAAAACAAACTTTCCCTAGAGAGAAAAGTTTTTCACCTTTCTACAGTGACCCTTTTTAAGATACATCAATGCATCCATTTCATCTGTGTAACCCATCATCTTGCCAGTAGGATCAGGGAATACACCAGAAAACTGAAGGCACTTTTTCTTCCCTATCATTATGTCATTTATGGTGGTGACTGATTGGGACACTCCTTTTCAGTTGAGATAAACCATTACTTAAAATAAGATGCAATTTATCAATGCTATCTACCTAAGTGCAGTCAGCTGCCTTTGCAGGAGTTCTGTGACTCCAAATGGAAGGAAACTCTCTCGAAACAAACAAGGAAAAGAAAAATATAAACTAAAAGTCAGTGAAAAGGGTGAGGCCATTTTCTGTGCAGCCAAGTAGTTTCCTGCCTGACTCTGAGTAGCTTCCTCTCTTATTTTTCTTGCTTCTTTCTGCTTTTCATCTCTTATAGTAGTGGAGATGAAGGCACCTAAGAATGTTACATTGGAAAATAATGGAAATGGCTTTTTAAAGTGCATATTCAGGAATTTTTTTTAATCATGCTGCAGAAGTGTTTCTGTCACACCTGTCCCCCCAACATGACTTCCAAAGCATTATTTTCTGAGTAGCATGTGTAAAAAAGAAACTTTAATACTGGTAGGTTCACAACTCTACTAGGCCAAGCCAACTGAATAATATTCACACCTCTTTTTGCACTGCGGTTAACCCATGCTTTTGAAAATGGGGTAAAGGTGGTGTAGCTCCTGCTGCTACTGATTGAATCCAAGGCAGCTAATTCCTTCCACATTGCCACACCCCTTCCAAAGCTTTGAAGCTCACCTCTCACTATTGTGCATTGGGTAAAAATAACAGATAAGCCAACCTTCTGAATTTTTTTTGTGTTGCTGTGTTGGGAGACTTTTCACGTACCTAGATTTTTGGGCTTTTTTAACTTTTTGCAGCCTCCAGTAAGATATCTACACACTTGAAAGAAAACTGACTATTTGCACTGTATTTGCCAGTGCTGTAACACGTATCACTGTAGGGCACTGGAGGTGTGGCCAAAGTTGTGGGATGTGCTGCTCAAAGGAGCCCAGCACCGACTAACTGTAGCAGATCTCAGTGGCTGTGCCCAAGAGGAGTGTTTGTGATCATAATAGTGGCTTGGCCAGCCAGTGCCCTTTGAGAAACATTCCGTAGTTGAACTACTAATAGGAAGTTCAAGAATATATTAGCAGTTTTCTCATCCTGTTGATGATTGCTCCATATATTAAAGTGTGTTACAGTTTTGGGTACAGTGATATCCATGCAAACCATTGCATGTCACTTTCTCAACTACTTCAGTTCTTTCCCTTCAGACTTGAGCTTTTCCTAATAATACAGTCAACTTAGTGATCTAAAAATAAAGTACAGATTCTCACAAAAATGAATATAGTAAACTTTTTAAATTAAAACGAAAAAGGCCACTTAATTAATATTACTTATCAGCATCAAGAACTTAAAACCAGACCATCTAAATTAAAGAATACTAATACTGAACAAATATGTGTGCTTTAGTCTTTGCAATGTTCTCATGACTTTTTTTTTTTTCTCCAAACCAGGTTTTTGATTCTAATCTGAGGAAAGAAAATATGGAATTTTTGAACACTGTGAATATCAACAGAAAATTAATTCATCTAACCTATTCCCTGTGGAAAGAATAATTTAAAACCAGATTGTTCTAAACTGGAAAAGTGATGCAACTGAAATAATTTAAATAAGTTTAAACTAAACAATAAATCTGAATTTTTCTCTTAGGTATTCAGTATCACTCAAGAATCAATATAAATGGTTTGTATTTACTCTGATGTTAACAAATTAATAAAGTAATTTCATTTACTCTTTGTAGCTTTCTTACAGATACAGAAATACTTTCAGCGTCTTCTCTGCTCTCTTGGAACTTTCTGGTATAGTCTCCCAGTATGAGTTATCTCACAATATTATCATTTTCTTCTGCCTTCATGTACTTCATTTAAGGTGTCATTTGAACCCATTTGAACAAATTAGGGTTTTGGGTTTTTTCCTTACATATTTTGAAAAGTATTAATTACTTGAAGGCACATAAGAGCATGCTACATTGCAAGTAAATCCTGACAAATGATTTAAAATGCAGAATATTTGTTCAGGGATTTTAGCAGAATAATGATTCTGACTTTATATTTCTTCTAGTCATGTGAATTTTGGGGGATTCTGCAGGCCACTCTTGATATTTTCTTGGTGACCAAACCTGCACTCTGATACTGTTTCACAAATCTCCTGTCATGACCCAGCACTTCAGATAGAAATGGCTCCCTTTGTGACCTAAGTTGCATCAGAATGAATAAAAGTAGTTTTTGCTTATATGGACAAAGACTTTTTAAAGTTCAAAAGAATGATGTGTTGGAGAAAAATCCTTTGCTAATCTCTCTTGCAGGGATTGTCACTATCTTTTCAAGATGGATAGTATTCAGACACTCTGATGCAATTGTGAGTTGTCTCCAGCAGCACTGGCAGAGCTCGGTCTGGTAGTGTCAGAGGCCACCAGTCTTTTGGTATGCAGACGTGGGGTGGACCCCAGCTTACAGCTTCTTTTCTGACAAGATCAAAACATTTTCCTGCAAGGAAATTGCTCTGTGACTAGCCAGGTTTCTGCAATCCCCCCCACACTAAATTCTCACTGGAAGTTCCACAATAACTTTGGCTGTCACACACAGTCAGTATTATTTTGTTGTTGTTCTTGACATTCCCTAAAACATGAGTTTCTGCTCATCCTAAAAACTACCTAAGAGCATGTACGTATTCAGGATCCCTGTGAAGAATGCATCTTGCCCTTTATGCTAGTAGACATACTGCAGAACATTTTTTTTAACCAGTTTACCCAGGTGAGGCATCTGTAATGTGTTGGTTTGGTGTCCTGACGTGTGCAGCCTTCCTGCTGGCATTTGACCAAGACCTGCATTCTGGTTATTTCTGAAATGCATCAATAACACTGTGTTGCTCTTCCTCCTTATTCTGACCGTAGGCAATTCCAGAGTCGAGTTCTCAAAGGAGCACTATATACACTGGATTTCTGTAGTAGAAGTACAAGCTTCCTTATCATTGGACCAGGCAGTAGGAGAGGTACTGAGAAAAAGAGTTCTCATTCTGTTGGTGGCTTGTTCTGTGGGTGAGGCTGGAGTATAACCCTGATGTAAACCCCCTAACAAAACACTTACCAGCAACTACAGTTTTGGTAGAGTTGGCTGGACCAACCTGAGTTCACCTGTGTTTGTGTTTGAGCCCTTGTAAGCAGGTTAGAACCTGTGCAGTTGAGCCACATTAACCCATCTTCTCTGAGGGCTCAGACAGCCTTCAGTGCAAATCCAGCTGATCTGGCTTCATTTGCCTGTGAAGAGTGAAGCTATATTTCAGTTTCCTCTCTGCAAAAATGTCAAGAAGGCTGTAAATGTGTGTGGTCATCTAAGTTTAATGATGCTTTTTGTGATACAAATACCCAACATTTTTGGACTAGAACTGAAATTGCCTGCATATTTTGCCCAGTGCTGCACCTCAGTTGGGGCAACTCCTTGTATAACTATAGGCTGAGATGAAGAAGGACTTGGGGGTGCTGGTGGATGGGAGGCTGGACATGACCTGGCAATGTGAGCTTGCAGCCCAGAAAGCCAATTGTATCCTGGGCTGCACCATAAGCAGTGTGGGCACCAGGTCAAAGGAGGGAATTCTGCTCCTCTGCTCCGCTCTGGTGAGACCCCAGCTGCAGTGCTGCGTCCAGCCCTGGGGGTCTCAGCACAGGAAAGACATGGACCTGTCAGAGCAGGTCCAGAGGAAAGATGCAGATAATGATCACAGGGCTGGAGCACCTCTTAGAAGGAAAGGCTGAGAGAGTTGGGTTTGTTCAGCCTGGAGAAGAGAAGGCTCTGGGATTACTTTATTGTGGCACTTCATTATCTAAAGAGGGCCCCACACGAAAGCTGGAGAGGGACATTTTACAAGAGCATGTAGTGACAGGACGAGAGAATGGCTTCAAATTGAAAGATAGTAGGTTTAGTTTAGATATTGGTAAGAATTTCTTTGGTGAGGGTGGTGAGGCCCTGGAACAGGTTGCCCAGAGGGTGGATGTCCCATCCCTGGAAGTGTGCAAGGCAAGGTTGGATGGGGCTTTGAGCATCCTGGCCCAGTGGAAGGGGCCCCTGCCCATGGCAGCAGAGTAAGAACTGGGTGATCTTTAGGGTCCATTCCAACCCAAACCATTCTATGGTTCTGTGATTTTACACAGCCTCTGACAATTAATTTGTTGGATGTCACATCTCTGAGTTGGTATCCTCTCAGTTGGTAACCAGCAGCTTGAACATGAAAGCTTGCACATCTGACTAATGAAACCCTGAGTCATTCTATCCTTTAATTAAAGCATGTTCCTTTAATAAGTTCCTCTTACTTAAAATTATGTGAGAATTATTTCCTAGAGGAAAATGCCTAATGAATGCACTTTTATTTAGTATTTTCTGTATATTAGAAAAATAAGAGGGAAAGCTTGAAATATCTGGGGTATGCCAGGCAGTTGCAGGGGATGCATATGTCAACCTCAAGCATGATTTATCTCGTGTGCCTTTTCTGACAGTTGTGACTTAACGGCTGTATTTTCCTCCAGGCTCTCAGGAGGCTGAACATCTTTTCAAGTTTCTAGCTTTGCGGTGGAAGAGTAAATGTCTGTTTGCTGGTGTAATTTATCTGAGTCATTCTGGGAGAGGCGTGGAGCAATTGAAGCATGGCTATTAGCATAAATAGGAGAGCGACCCTCTTCCTGAGGGTAGAGTACTCATACTTTCAGAGGAAAGGTGCTTCCCCATAACAACTGCTACTGCTAATTGATGGGCACTATGCTATAAACTGAAAGACCTAATATGTTGAGCTCTGGCCTATTGTGATAGTCTTTTGCATTTCAATTTGGAGTTAACAAAAGCAGAGCAAGGAAGGAAGGGGAAAATTTCTGCAGTAAGTGCAACAGTAGAATGCCAGCTCTACCACCAGAGCTGGCATTTCACACACACCAAAGGTGGTTTTTCTTTTGAAAGTTTGAAGGGAGAAGGAATTCTAAAATCTAAAGTCACTTCTGTATTTGTCTTTATGTAATACAGTGGTAACAGTGTTACATAGTTGCCATTGCCAATTTTGTTTCTAAAAAAATGTATTTAAAACTTCCTACTTTCAAACATGTAGGTATTTTACAGCATTCCCTGAACATGTAGAGGTTGATTTTGGTTCGGGGAGTCGGGGGGAGGTGTTTGGTTTTGGGGTCCTTTTGCATGTGGGAACACCAACACCTGGTGCTGTTTGACAGTGGCAGAAACTGAGCTTATCCCCCATGGGCCAGCTCTGGCTTGTGCCCCGCAGCGTGCAGCCTGGCACCATGCTTGCCCCATCGGGCTGCTGCCTGCCCGGGGGGAGCCGCTGGTGAGTCACTCTGCAGGCCACGAGTGCGGGTGGCAGCCACCGGGCCTGCCAGGGCAAAAACACACCTTGGTGTAGGGAGAAAATGGAAGACCTTCTTCCAGGTGTTTTCTTAAACATGACTTACACTGTCCTCTAAGAGAGAGAACGGCGGTAGCATACCTCTAAAGGGATCCTGCCTTTGGCCACAGCCTTTCTGTGCCTACCCGGGGGGGGGAAGAAAGACGGGCGGGAGGGAAGCTGCCCCCGGCACCCCGTGAGGCGCAGGAGCCGTGCTCGGAGCCGGCCGGGCCGTGCCAGCACCTCCTTCCCCGGAATGCCGGGTGCGCCCGGTAGCGGGAGGCAGCGGCTCCCAGGTCAGGGACGGACGGAGCCTGGCCGCGACGTCCCCTCCCCGCGTCCCACGGCCGGCAGGGCGAGGGGGTCCCGCGGGGGAGTTCTTCGCCTCACGCCTTCCTGTGCTGCCCGCTGCGGCCCCGCGGGGTCTATTCCAGCGCGGGGTCCATTCCAGCGCGGGGTCCATTCCAGCGCGGGGTCCATTCCAGCGCGGCACAGCAGCGCCGGCTCATGCCCCGGCGGGCGGGGCGGGGCAGGGCCGGGGCGGCGGGCGGGGGTGTCCCGGCGGCGGCGGTGGCTGGGCTGGGCCGGGCTGGGCGTGCAGGTCCGTGCAGGGAGGAGACAGGGAATCGGAAACGGGGTGGAGAGAAAGATTAAAACCACCGAGCCCCCAAGCCCGCCCACTGAAGTTGCTCCGCGGGCACGCAAGATGTGCGAGGCCGGTCTGGGCTCCGCGTCGCGCCTGAGCGAGGTAAGGCTGGCAGTCCCCAGCGCTGCAGTCCCCGCTCGGCGCGACCCCTGGGGCTACGAAACAAAAAGAAGGGGTGGGGAGGAGGCTGCCCGGACCCCGGCGTGCCCGGCTGCGGGCCGCGTCCGGCGGAGGCAGTGCGGGACGCGAGCCCCGCGCGCTGCGGACCGAAGCGGAGCAGGAGCGGTGCGAACCAGGAGCGGTGCGGATTGGAACCCGGGAATAGAGCAGGGATCTGAACCCACTGGCCTCGCACCTCTTGCTGTGTGTGCCCCGCGTAGGCTGCAGTTTAACATATCTGCCTGTTCTTCTTTACCTGCGTGATATTATGGGTTTAATTCTTTTAAAATGTCCACTACAAAACCTTCACATGTAAAGGGAGTTTCCTCTGTATGTGTATTCCTTAGTTATGCCCATTTCAAAAGCTTGCAATACTAGTTATTTAAATGCAAAGGGTTTTTTTGACATTCTTTGTTTCAGAGCGATGGAATGGGCTTGCTCTCTAGCTTAATTACATATTCTTGCTTTTCTAAACTTTATGCTGCTGTGGGTTTTGTAAAGCATGTTCTCACTTGTATTTAGCAAGGGCACCCCTTACCTGTTTACAGCTTTGAGATGATCTCTTGTTTATATTTACACCTGTGAATTTATCACTGTTTGAGATGGCATCAGTAAATTGCATAACTACCCCCTTCCAAAGTGTATTCTGACTTTATTAATGGAGGAGAATACGGATCTCCTGTCAAGTAATTTCTGTGCAGACTGTCTTACATTTGAAGTTAAATTTCATCAAGCAAGCCCTTTCCCTTTCTAAATCTCTGCTATTGTATTTCGTGCTGAAGAAAAAAGACTAGAACTAACTGCTGGGGAGCTTTGAGATCTTTTGTGTTGGAAGAACTCCAGTAATGCAGTCCTTGCTGACTCCAACTTGTTCAGTTCTGCGTGACAGAACTTTTTTTGTCCTACTACCTTTATCTATTGAATATGCCTAATCACCTTTTAAACGTATTTTACCGGCTGAATGAAACTGATTCACATGTGAATATATTTATGACTGTGATGCACAGTTAGACTAGCAGATTATTTTAAACCCTTCAGCATTTGCTACACTGTTTGTATTCCTTCTTTTAACTCTGGGTTTTGTGCCTGTTCTCAGGGCTTCAGTTTCTGAGGCTGTGCAGCAGTGCCAGGCAGGCTGCGGCGCCAAGGAGCTGCAGGGCAGCCACCGGGTTTGCGGTCGGCGTCACCGTCCGGTGGCCGCTGGGGGAGCAGTCCCCAGCCGGGCACCATGAACTCCGGCACCACTGCCCCGCAGAAGGTCACCAGCAACCCCACCAACACTGATGTCAACTATGTCATCAAAGAGCATTATAATTATACGGGAAAGCTAAATGAGAGTGTGGACACTGGAATTAAAGTGACGTCGGTGGTTTTTATCATCATTTGCTGCTTTATAATCTTGGAGAACATTTTTGTCTTGCTTACCATCTGGAAAACCAAGAAGTTTCACAGACCCATGTACTATTTCATTGGGAACTTGGCTCTTTCAGACTTGCTGGCTGGTGTGGCTTACACTGCCAACCTCCTGCTATCTGGACACAAAACCTACAGTCTGACCCCCAACCAATGGTTTGTAAGAGAAGGCACCATGTTTGTTGCCTTGTCAGCTTCTGTGTTCAGCTTGTTGGCCATTGCCATTGAGAGATACATCACCATGCTGAAGATGAAACTCCACAATGGCAGCAACAGCTTCCGCTCCTTCTTGCTGATCAGTGCGTGCTGGGTCATCTCTGCGATCCTAGGGGGACTCCCGATCATGGGCTGGAACTGCAAGAACCTCTTGTCCAACTGCTCCACCGTGCTGCCTCTCTACCACAAGCACTATATTCTCTTTTGCACAACCGTTTTCACTGGCCTTTTGTTATCTATTGTCGTCCTCTATTGCAGGATCTACTCCATGGTGAGGACTAGGAGCCGCAGGCTGACATTTCGGAAAAACATTACCAAAGCTACTAGGAGCTCAGAAAAGTCACTAGCCTTGCTCAAGACAGTGATCATAGTCCTGAGTGTCTTCATTGCCTGCTGGGCTCCACTGTTCATCTTGCTTTTACTGGATGTGGGGTGCAAAGTCAAGTCCTGCCCAATCCTCTATAAAGCAGAGTATTTCTTAGTACTGGCCGTGCTCAATTCAGCCACGAACCCTATCATCTACACCTTGACAAACAAAGAGATGCGCAGGGCTTTCATCAAGATTTTGTGCTGCTGCAAATGTCCCCCAGCAGATTCTGGGACCAAATTCAAACGGCCAATCATTGGGGGGATGGAGTTCAGCCGGAGTAAGTCTGACAACTCCTCACACCCACAGAAGGAGGACGGTGACCATCCTGAAACCATCATGTCTTCAGGCAATGTTACCTCATCTTCTTAGGAGTAACCATGGGGGTGTATTTCAGAGCCTTCCTCTGAAATCAGGGAGCTGGGACGCCTCCTGCTCACAGCAGCAGTGTTGGGCTGAGTGAGCAAGTAGCATTAGTTCTAACGAGGCAAACGGTGCACTTGCGAGGCTGGAGTTCAAGAAATGGGACAGACTGTTCTGGCTTGAAAATCTTTTTCCCTGGAGCATGTTTTGTCTTTGCACTGAGGCAGCTCAGGATTGTCAGGCGCATTCATATCCTGAAATCTCCTTAGTAACTCTGAAAGACTGATGCCTTGGTGAAATGATGCCTGGTGTGTGTGAGAGAAAGAGAGAGGGGGAGGAGGGAAAGGGAGAATGAATCTCTTTTTTTTTCCCCTGTGAGAAGAATGTGAAGTTTTTTCTCTTCACAGCAAACCACTGACACAAAGATCTTTCTGTACTGAATTTAATGGTGGCCCTGGTATTGTTGGTAAGAAGTGTGTTTGTTTAGCACATAACATGGAAAGAGATCACACAAATATAACTTAGACCACATACAACCATAATTGGCATAATTTTGCAGAGCTTTTAGCTAAGTCATAAGGTTGTATTTGCAGAGTCCAAAGCTCTTGGGGTTTTACTTAGCAAAATCATAGCTGTGAATTTTTGCTGTCAGTCTGTATTACATTTGAAGACCATGAGCTAGATTCTGCAGTTACTTTCACCTGTACAATTCCACTGGCTGTGTCAGATTTAATGGAGTAGCTCAGAACGGCATTTGGCCCCATATTTTGATTGCCTTCTTATTCTATAGCATTAAATACACAGCATTATCATGACAAATGCAAGGTAGAATTAAACAGCATTTCTCTTCAAGATGACTGAAAGTCTACATAAGAGTAAAAAATACTATTGGCAACAGTAGGATTTTTGCCTAAGTAAGAAGAGCTAAAAACTGAAGGTGTATTTCAGTGTCAGGTTCACAGTCTTTCCAAAAGTAAGGATCAGCTGGAAAATCAGAAGAGTACGTCGGGTTTCAGAAAAAATAAGAAGAAAGTTGAAGTGAAATGACTGGATAAATGCACTTCCATAACAAAATGCAATACATTTTGGCACATTTTATTAATGTTTATAATTTCAGCAAAGATGTCTGTATTTTATCATGGAAGAAGTCATTAAATTGAATGTATTTGTTTTACAGCATCATTTTTACTTCTCTGTTTTTCTAACCTGTGCTAATGGAGTTGAATGTGTACAATGTAAATAAGATACAGGAGTTTTCATGCGCCTAGAGTATTACTGTAACAAAAGTGGTATATCTGGGATAGCTGAGAGCAACTGACTGATCTACAGTCATCGGCAACTCCTAGGACTGGTATTTTGTAAAGAAAATGTACTGCCTTTGTAGTAAAATTTCCAGTGCAATTAAACTGTTGGGTTTTTTTTTTTGTTGTTTAAAAAATAGTATTTAAAATGTTTCTGACTTTTATTGTTCAATTTGCACATAGCTTTATTGACTTCTAAACATTAATAAACTGATTTTTTAAATGATTCTTTTATCAGATTACTAGCAGTTTTGTACTGTTGTGGTGGTTTCATGCCAGGTGTGGTTTCCTGTTGACAGAAGTCAGTGAAAGAATTCCTTGATTTTAGTACATGCTGGGATTAAGTCAGTTCTGTGGGGACATAATGTGTAATGTCACAGGATCATGTAAAATACAAAATGAATTTTGAACTGTAACTTTTTTGTCAGCGTGTGCTGTATGGCTGAAATGCCACTAGAAGAATCTCTACAATAGCAATCCTCCTCTGACAGCCAGTGAAGTACAAACAGGAGGAAAACAAGCTGCTTGCCAGTTTTACCTTGACTGCCTCGAGTAGAAAAGTGAAGTAATTCACTTGTATCACCAATATAATTCGTAAATTCAATTCTTAGCTTATTGCAAACATCAGGGAAGTTTATGAAACACAGCATGATGGCCTCAACTGCGCAAGTGCTGCAGCTCCACTGGGGCTGCCAGCGAAGACCATGGCAGTGTAGCTGAATGGATACCGCATTACTTCTTCCATGACTTCCTTTCTTGTGGCTGTTCCCTCTCAGTATTACTTTTAAGTTCCATGGAGCTCATACAGGATGCAGTCGGAGTGTGAAGATAAACCTCACCTTCTCGTACTGTATGTCATCGCTGTGCAGGGTTTACTGTGGGAAATGAGAGCCTACTCACTGAGGAAGGCTCTGGGTCATAACCTCACTTCCTGAAGGAAATTCCAAAAATGCCCTGAAGACAAAAGAGTGGAAACAGGCTGGAATTTCTCTCCATCTGTCTGCCTGTACGGAAGGAATGATTTCATGTGTGCTCACTTCCTAGCCTTTTAGTTAGTGACCTGAGCAGGGCTGGAAAAAGCGTCAAATCTGTATTTGTGCACAAGATAAAATGTCTCTTGGCTCAGGCCTTCACTTGGGCAGGGATGGTATACCCTGGGTGCTGACAGTCATGAGAGAAAGCACTGCTTTGTTGCAGGGATATAGTCACTTCTGTACAGAGCACCAAAAATGTACAAACCATGAAAGTCCAAGTTAAACCCTCATGTTACCAGTGAGTAAATAAAGGCAATGTATGAGGATGAGGCAATGCATGGGGACATCTGAATTTGTTAGGGGTGTTTTTATCCAAGGGAAAGGAGCCCTTCTGCTCCTGCAGCCTTACAGGCATTAAGGTTGTTTGCCCCACACATCTGAGGTCCTCTGACAAGGGCTGAGCTGTGTCATCCCAAATTGTGCCACTGACCCCTTGTGACTACCACCCTGTGTCTGCACTGGGAGCTGATAGCCCACAGGTGAGTCACTTCCCTTTGCTGATGTTTCTGTATCCCTTTCTTATCTGTCTCATCTAAGCACTGTGGGCCTGTGTGGAAAATGAGAGTTTCCCCTATGGAGGTGACTTCGTGATGGGAGCCCAGTTCTGGGAGGGAACTCAAAGCCCTACGTAATTCACGCAATAAAAAATATGCACGCACCAGAGTGTGGCACTGGGCCATGGGAAGCATTTCCTACACTCCTGGTCATGATAACTGAAACCTGCTTCCTCCACAGACACGCCACATCTATGCATGGAGACAAGATTTGGACAAGCAACAACAACTGTAATAAAACAATAAAATTAATAACAGTAAGGGTTCCTGCTGTGAAAAAAGTAAAAAGGCCTGCAGCTCCTCAGTCATGGCCACGCATTCCCATACACCAGCAGATTAGGCCAGAGGTACAGCGCAGTTTGAGGCCACAGTGTAGAAAGCACCCTTCCAAGCCCTGGCCTGCCTTCTGTGTGCACGTAAAGAGCATGCAGCTTTGTCCTCGTGATGGCTGTGTGACAAACAGGCAGAGAAAATGATCTGAGAACTGAAAAGGTGCATTATACCAAATGTCTATGTGAAATAGAATGGCCTGAATTATTCGGAGCAACCTGGTCCTTTGATGTTTGTTCTTTTTCTTAGCTGTTCTTCCAGTAATAGCAAGGAAGCAAGGAATACAACAGGGATAGAAAATTAGCATAAAATCTGTCTGTTACTTCCCTGGCAACTCCCTGTCTAGGTGTTCCTGTGTAAGAGCCAGGTATAGCAGGGTGTATATTGAGCAAGAGAGGGGCTGTAGCCAGGATGCCCCACAGACTGTTCAGCAGGAACTAACCTTGAGCATGCTGTACACCACAGCCTGCCAGGACTAAAACTAGGGAACAGAAAGGTGTAAAAATACTGTTATCCATCCTTTTCTTACCCTGTCACCTAAGAAATAGAGGGATTGCCCAACTGTAACATTTCTTAGTTCCTAATCTGGCCTGCAAGATCTCAATACTGGCTGCATTTTGTATGGGCTGAGGCATTACCAGATGTTGTAAAAAGGGTCAAACTGACAAAGCATTCAAAAACATGGATATGCAAACCAGAGCTATGTAACCTGCTCAGCTCTGAAATGCTGGAAATTCCCCAAGATCCTGAAGTTTGCCAGGAAAACATCTATTGTATTTCAGTAATTCCCCATACTGTTTTGTTGGGGATTTTTCTTTTGAAAATGAAATTAATAGAGCTCCCCAAGCCTGTTCTGTACTGCCAGATCTCTGCCGAAAAAACCTACACGGGGAGCAAAGAAGTGTTTCCTTGCACTTGGAGTTTCCGTGCTACCTTCATGAGACAAAAAGGCAGGAAATCCCATCAGCCACACCCAGGAATGCTCCAGCATGGAAAAGTCCTAATAAAGCAGAGCTCACAAAGCTCTGTCAACCCTCTGTGAACCTTCCACTGAGCCTGGGGTAGCAGTCACATAATGGAAACCTGATACAAAGGCTAATATTTATTTTGAACTTTCGTGAATGATTGCTTGGAGAAGACCCATTTTTAGGTGCACGGTACAATGACTGTACATAAAAATGGCTCGTCAGAAACGTGTGTGACCCAAGCCACATTAAATATCAAGATGTGTCTGTAGCAATTGCAGTGTTTATTCAGAATCACTCTACTCAGCTAAAAGTGGGATTAAAATAGTGAATGCACAGCTTTGAAAACAAATGGGACATTTGGAAAACACGGGGTAGAGGGAAATCACCAAATAAATACTGGGTTAAAATCATCGGCTGGGCTTTGTGAAATCATGGATGAAAACTGATTCACTACCTGGGAAAAAAATCTGGTGTGAACCACAGCTGACAGCTGACACTTACACGTCCTGACCTGAGCTGTCTGCTAAAGGTAGTTTTGCTCTCTTAAACACAGAAACACTTGGCATAAACCAAGACTTCTTGACTTAGCAGCATAGTGGTGTAAATTGCTGGAATACTGTCTCAGACACATTCTTGCCCACACTGAGCAGCTAGAGCTGAATAATGTGAAAGTGAGGGTGTGAATTACCTTAAACAATAGAAATAGAATTTATATGGTTACACAGAATATGCAGTAACAATTTTCATTATGTAAAAATTTTATTTGGCACAAGACTGTGATTGAGAGTATATGGGAGAACAGGTTTCAAGGACGATTTGGGATTGTTGGGGGAGGGAGCTGGACTACAGTGTGATATTTTCCACTTGAAATGAAAGAATCCTCTGTGCTAATACAGACACAAAGCTGAGGGTTTTGAGGATTTTCACTTGTGAACTCTATCCTTAGATCTGTAATTCTTTCCTGAGCAACTCTGGGCAAGGTCTCATGAACCCTCCCACATAGAGATATGTATAATAGACACACAGGGATGTTTACAAGTGAATACTTCGAATTTTGTGGCACTGTTCAAAGAGCTGGTATCTGTGGCATTTTGAGTAAGGGGGAGAGTTTGCCAGGTCAATTATTACCCAGATACTTGCAGTATTTCCTTGTGCTTTGATGAGCTGGATGCTGCTGTATCAGTTACTCTAAGGTGGAAGAAAAAAAAATTCTACCAACATGTGCAACTCTATCCTCGTGTTTGGAAAAAGGATGAAGATGTTGGCTGGAAAACACATTCTGATGAAGTGCTGAAAAACAACTCACCACAGGCTGCATTGTTATCTTTCTTGCTTTCAGGCAAGACACAACTATGGTCTAACGATTTCTGCTAATCTGGTGACCACTTTGATGCCTGTTGCACAAGGAATCCATGTAAGCCATTTCCCAAACACCAGGCACTTTAATATGTTTTTTATTTCCATCACAACTCCCACTTCTACTGCTGGTTTAGACACAAGATAAGAAATTGCTTGCAGCTAGTGCGTATTTTCTCTCTCTGATCAGGGTTATACGATCCATGCACCTCTTGAACAAATGCTTTATGTTGGCACAGAGACATTACTTCAAAGCAGCCTACAACTCTGTTCCAAAAAGTGTAACAACTTTTTTTTCCCGCTGTTCTCAGAAATTCAATACATTTTGCATTTTTTCAGCTCTCTTACTGGTTTTGTATGTCATATTGCAAATGTTGTCTAAGGAAAACTTTCAGATTAACCTTCCTCTCAGAGACTGTCCATTTCCCAAGCAAAAATATTTGAATTTTATTTTTCTTAATAACATAGGTGTGAGAAAGAGAACTTGTTTGCACAACTAAGGTGATAGTGAAGGAACAGCGACTACTTCAACTTGAAATGGTTCATCAGTGAATGTGGCTCTAGTCAGAACCATTTAATGATACAGGGTGAAGTTTTTCTTTTCACTAAACTTGCTGAAAAATGCAGAAGCATTAAAGAGGGTTCAGAGGACAACAAAGCAAGGCGCTTTAATAGGATGAACTAACATAAAAGGCTCAGTGAGCAAAGCCTTTTCTCACCACATCGGCAAGAATGGGGAAACACAATATTCAGCCCAGCAGCTACGCTATGGAAGTATGCTGGGTGGTACAGAAAGAAAACTTTTTAAAGCTCCAGACAAAAAGCAGTCTGTCTATAGAAACCAAAACCAGTTAAAACATGTAAAGTATTTTAGAGTATTTTCAGAGTATTTTGATGTTTGAAGATTCAAAGTACCTCAGTATTTCAGAATATAATTAAGGGTGGTTGGTTTTTATTGTTATTTTATTTCTTTTAAGAAGCACAACTCCTGCACTTGAGTCCGGGCTCTTTCCTGCGGCACCCGCAGTCACACCCCACCGCCCCCCAGCTCCGAACACACCGCCCGGGAGCGGGAACGGCGGCTCCCAGCCCTCCGAATGAGGCCAGCAGCGGCACCGAGGGGCACGTTCGCAGGCGAACACCACCCTCCCTTCCTCTCCAGGCCCTTTTCGAGGCCACCGAGACGGTTCCCGCTGCCCTCGCCCCCGGGCCCCTTCCTGCGTGCTGTTCCTGCACTCCCCACGGTTTTCCTGCCGGCCCGGCCCGGCGCTTCCTGCGCCGCGTTTCCCTTCCCCAGCGCTTCCCGGCGCTGTCTGGGGCTGGGGCCGCGAGGAGCCCCGAGCCACAGCGCGGAACCGCAGCCACCCCCGAACCGACAGGACAAACCAACCCGAACAGACAGAAAAAGCACTGAAAATCGCTTTTATCTTGGTGATAAGCACATGCACAGAAAGCTGTGACGGGGAGAAGTTTAAAGGGTCTCGCAGAAGTTAAAGGCTGCCCCGTTCTGCGGGCGCGCTGCTGCAGCTGCAGCCCCCGCGCCTCTCAGCCCTCGAAAAGTTTCAGCAGCGCCTCAGAGACTGAGAAACGCCGCCCGGCTCCGCCAGTGCCGGGTTACGCAGCGGGTGTTAAGCCCAAGCCCAAAAGCTGAGAAAGGTGAGAAGCCAAGCGCGGCAGCTGTAAAGCCAGCCAGGCTATCTCAGAAACAGTGTTTTCATTGGTGCTTAAGTACTTAAGCCTACTGCAGAGTATTTCACAGGAGCACCAAATCACTCCCTTCAGAGCAGCCTTTGAGGCGCGGCGAGCGGCCGGGCCGAGCCCGCTCCCCTCAGGCGGAGCGAGGGACCCCCTGCCGTGGCCACCTCCAGCTCCCGGGCAGCCTCTCCTTCTGCCGGCCAGGGGGAGCTTTGTGGCAATGTGTAAACAACCAGAAGTCTCCTCCTGTCCTTCTCTTGTCTTTTTTCTTACACCCCCCCCCCCCCCCCCCGAAGTGTATTGCTGGTCTAGGATTGTTTGTGAAAGGATTTTTGTTGAAAGCTCGAGTTCTATCTTCACTTGGCTGAAGCAGCACCAGCTCAGCCGCTGGCCGGGGGAGGCGGTGGGGCCGAGGCCGTGCCCAGGGGGCCCCAGCCCCGCCAGCTCGGGCGCAGCTCAGCGTGGGCGCTGCTCCCTCCCCCGAGGCGTGGGGCAGTGGGGGGAAACCCGCGGGCCGGGGGCGGGCAGGGCTGAGGCTCAGCGCAGGGAGCCTCGCTGAGGCAGGGAAGGGTCTCTGGGGCATTGTGTCTAGCTTGATTTGTCCCCTCACATTATGGGGGGCTGTGGTATTTGTGTGGGAGCGGTGTAGATTTACAGTGTTGTGTGTATGTGTGCTCGTGTAAGTATTTTTGGCTACAGGACAATTCCCCTGCTGAAGTGCAGGCAGAGTAGGTGCTATTTGAAATTAAAGCCCAGACTAGTGAAGTCTTGGTAGCTACAGTTTAATTACAAATTTATTAAGCACACGTGCAAAAGCTGAGGCACAGATCATAGACAAAGTGTTTATTTCAGTTTTGCCTTTACTGTGGTCCTTCAAACTTACCTGAGTGTTATCTTGATCCACCTGTGGGCAGCCTTCTGGGAACAGGTTACTGAAGATGCAAGGCACAGAACAGGCTGGTACTACCCCAGCCTGACACCTTGGGAATTATGATACAAATTAATGCTTGCTCCGAGAGAGGACCCAGCTTTCTCACGCAGGTTATCAAGCAACCTTCACACTGGCCTTTGTTGATCTTGTGTGCGTTTACGCAGATACTTCGTTGACAAAATAACCATTGTTTTGACGTTCCTTCTTGAAAAAGTTTCCTTGGGACTGGTTCGTTTAATCAAAGCAATTATTTGTAGGTATAGAAAGGACTTCAAACAAATGAAGTCACGCAGGTACACTGGAGAAAGTGTAAGTATTCCTAGAAGTCATGCTTTATGTCCTGTTTGACTGCGTCCCTGCATGATGTGAGGCTAATATGGCTCTGATGTACACTTGTGTTCAGAGCAAAGTGGAACAAATAGCAAAGCATTTTTAGCTGTAAAGGCATTTTGTGCCACTTGCAGCCTCAGCCTTGTGTGTGGCCTCTACTCTCTTTCTGTTATGGGAAATCAACGTAATAAAACTGCTCCTTCCCTTCTAAGTGAGTGTCATTGTTACAATACAATGAGTCAGGAAAGAAACAATATTAACTTCAAAATAATGGCAGTCAGAACTCACCAGCACGAGTTCTCCCTCCTTCCGTCAATCAACTGGAATGCCTTAACTGTGTTTCCTCATTGTGATCAGAATTTGGCAATAATTTAATGAAACCGAAAGTGGAAAAGTTCCCACAAATCAGAAGTGGGATTTTCACTGATAAAATTGCATGCATGAGACCTCTTATTCAGAGTCAGGGAACTGAAAAAAGCATGTCTCCTGTGAGCATTGCTTGGGTACATCAAGCAGGTCCACGTGTGCCAGGGTTTTGGAAGTAATATAACTTGAACATGTTCTGAGTCTTTATGACACTTAAAAAGCTTGAAAAACTTGCACATTCAGGCAATACTGTAATCCCTACATTTTGTTGGGTTATAGGTGTGGAGAGGATGTCAAAAAAATGAACTCTTTACATTAAGAGGGAAACCAACATGTCTTAGGTTTCTGCTCAGTTCTCTTCTAGGGTGGCTAGCTGCTGAGCTGGCTTTGGTTCTGATTGTGACCCTCTGTGGCTCATGGCGTGCTGGCCTGGAAATACTGCGTAAATTGACTGCCCCTAGAGGTTGTTTGTACTCTGCCATTAGCCCTGCTGTTAGACTTGGAATTTTAGACAAAGGTGGAGGTTGTGGAGCATAAATAAGTCCTGCAAATGAAATAAAATTTTGGTCTAACAGAGATGGTCACAAACATAATTCACAAGGGGTTCATGAGCAGATTTCCCATGCTGTCAGGATGATACCAGGGGTGCAGTCACTCTCACACAGATTGTATGTTACTGCTGTGTCCATTACAAAGAAATGTCTGGCCTGTTTGACTAGTTGTGGTTGAGGTACAGCAGTTTCTGTCGCTGATGATATATGAAAGGAGAATGTAAACACTGTCATTAGCCTTTGACTCCTCGTTCTGGATGGCTGTGTGTGCGTTTGCATTTCAGTTAAACGAGCTTGATCCGGAGTGTGATTTAGGAAAGAGGCTTGGACTTTCGTCTGCCTTGATCCCAGCACTCTCTAAATGCTGCTGCAGTATCTGGTGAATTTATTAGTTCGCAAAGATGAAGTTTGAAGAGTAAGTTAGATGAAAAGCAAAAGAAGACCAGAAGAACAGGCTGCCCTTCTTCTTTCCATTTGTAGCTACACGTTTCTGGAGGTTTGTGTTTGAATTTAATTTACCTTTCACATGGAAGGTATGTCAAGTGCAGACACGTCTCCTATGTGCTTTGACCTGGTCAGCTGAGCCTGAATGCTGTAAAGCTGGGTAACCACAGGGCAACCTAAGCTAATGTACTATATTTTCTGTGGCTTACAAGTTTCAGCAGTGCTAACATGGATAGCTGCTGTCTGGACTTGATTTGTCTTTCATCCTTCCAGCCCTAGATACTCTAATTTATCTGCCCCCGGGCATGCAGATGTACCCAAAGCTGTTTTGATTGCAGAGGCATTACTACAGTTCCGTTTGTGGTTTCTCTGTGAATTTCAAAAGCAAGCTTTTATATGTAAAGTTCTAGGGAAGTTGAAATTAGACTGTTTACTTGTCTTTTCTGGACAAGGATAAAAGTTCATATGTTTTGTCTTGCTTTTCATAAGTGTTTTACTTTGTTGGTTTGGTTGGGTTTTTTAAAGCAGCTCAGGTGTCATCCCATTATTCCTTGTTCGCAAGGACTGTCACAGGACTCTGCTGATTGGTCTCTAAAAGGCACTTTTGGTTAGTCTTTGTTATTACACAACAGTTAATTAGCAATGGGAATATGAATGGAAAGCATCATAAAGCAGAAGGGACACTGCAAGAGTAGTGCAAGGATGATACTCATTTGATGCAGAGACTACACTCAGATCAAATTTGTTCTTTGTACTAGGTGGTGGAGGTTCCATCAAAGTTGATAGAAGTTCAGCCCACTTAGACAAGGCCTGCATCTGACCCTCTCAGTGGTCACAGCCTAACACATTGGCACTGTCTCTGGGTCAGATTTTGGATGTCAGTGGAAGATTTACCATGAGTTTAGATGGAAGTGGTGTTGGAACTGTTGTGAAAAATAAATGATAGCTGCAGTTATTATTTTTCCCTCTGCTGCTCCTTGCATGCCATCTGCATTTTTTGCTCTCCATGTGAAAGGGAAATCCAGCAGAGTTGATCACGCCTGTGAGTTTCAGAATGACAATCTGAGATGTTTAGAAAAACCAAACTTCAGCCCCACCCTGCCAGGCATAGTCAAATGTGTGGTTGAGCAAACTCAGACAGCCTGCATCAGCAAAAAATAAACAGTTTTTTTGCTCATTCTTGAGAATCCAGAATAGAGCAAAACAAGTGAATGGCAGCTGTGAAAAGGTCTATTTCTTTGCATGAAATGGAATTTATGTCATTTGTCCCAATTTACAGTACAGATCAAGCACTGCAAATGTTGGGCTCCGTTCTCTGAAAGGGCTGGTGTTTAACAACTGAGTCGTGAGCTAACTCAGTTTCTGCTATCTCAGTTAACTTGCACTAAATCAAAAACCGTAAAAGAAACAAAAGGTAAGTCCAGGTTGCTCACAACTCCCACTGTGTAGGAGATTAAACAGTTAACCAGTAGTTTAGGAGGTGAAGTTGGAAGATTTTCTTGTGGGCTGAGGATCTGTACCTGTCTGTGCCAGATAGAGCTTTTCTGTCTCAAGCCTTCACACATCATAAGAATAATGGGATTATCCACTTAAATACATTTTATTTTTCTTTAATCTCTCAAAATGTGCATCTCTGTTTGAAACTCCGGTTGTGGGGAAGATGAACCCCTTCAGAGTCGTTTTGGTTTTGCTCATTGTTAAACATAGGTGACTCCTGGACCCTGGCTACTATTTTTCTTTCAGTTTTTGGAACCTGCCTCTGCCTTTCCTGATTCTGCCAGGCATAGAAGGAGAAATAGGAAAAGTCCACGAGAAATGAGCATTCCCATGGGGTTATAGTATGACTGGACACAGGGAAAACATCATTGTGCATTCCACTGGGGATCAGTCAACATGATCTACAAATCTGTACATTATGAAACTTGCAGTATAACGAAATCTAAGTGTTGTGTAAATTCATGTAACAGAAAAGATGACAGAAAAGTAATCTAATATATTGTTGTACCTTTAACCATAATGAGTATAGAAAGTCATCCTAGAGACATTTTTAACTTGTTTTAATGATCTTTGTGGGTGAAGACCTCCAAGTTCTTTAGGCCATCTATTCTAGAACTTTGCTACCCTTACCACTAAAATCCCTAAAATTCTCTTTTTACAGTTTAAGCCCATCACTTCTTATTCTATCTACTTTGCCTATAGTGGTTAGTCTTCCATTTGCAGCTGTGGAAAATTTTTATGTATTTACAATCTGGCAGGCTGTCACCTCATCCACTTAGTCTTTAGACTAACTTATGAAAGTAATCATTCCTCAAAGGTAATTTTTTTCTATACCTCCAGTGATTTTTATTTTTTCACTCTGGACTCTCTTTAATTGAATAATACTTGATGTGAGCATGCATAGAAATTTTTTAAGAATAAACTAAAAGGTCTTAGAACTTTGAACAGAAAGCATCGTGTACAGCAAATAACAATGTCTATGTGAATACATCATGTTACTAGTTTTAAAAATGTCATTTAAAATTAATGAGAACGCCCCTTTTTAACAAACACTAGTGAAGAGAGTACCATTGTTCCAAAAGGCTGAAGACAAAGTCTGCTGCAATCAAAAGCTGTTGTGTCAGCTCAGATGAGTGAGAAACACTGGCTACTAATGGGGACAGTTTTTTAATAAAAGCAGGAGAAATGTTCCTTCCTGCATTTGGACTTGTCTACAGATGCTCGCTGAAATGGTTGTCTGGTTCTTCTTGGTACTTGCTAGTGAAAACTCATGGAATTCTGTGCTGATATAAATGAATTTTCTCTCGTTTGGTGCTTTGCTTGCAGTCTGTCACCTGTAAATATTGCAGAGAATTTGTTCAATTAACTTAGCATATGACATCTTAGCAAACAGGAACTTTTGCTCTTTTCATTGTTTTCTGCCCCAAAATCGAATTTAAACCCAGATTCCTCTGTGACTGCTGAGGGCAATGGAATGCGTTTTCCCATGGATGTGTGTTCTGCCCAATGCAATCTTTCTACTGCCTTTATCTTTGTTACGGTCTTCTGACATCTCAGGATTCTGACAGCAGCTGATCGAGAGGGCTTCTCCAGGATTCAGTAATAGTGACAGGGCCGGGAAATCCCCCTGCTCCAGGATCTTCCTGTTCCTCCCACCTTCACCACCTGCCTGTGTTCACCCCCTGCTTCTTCTAGCCTTATCTGCTTTTCGTTTTCCATTAAAAACTGCTCACTCTGAAGAGCAGAAGAGAGCTTCCAGGAGGAGATGCTTACAGCTTCGATTTGGGGAAAATAGAGGGGAAGTGCATTGCCATCCTGGAGGGGGGAAATGGTCCTACCCCAGCTGTTAATTTCCCCATGAGCCCGAAACAGCTGTCAACAGACCTTTCTCCATTTCTGTTGTATTCCTGGTTTATCATTGCATTCCTCCTTTGTTCTGTCCAGAAGCAGTGCTTAGTTTGACCTTACTTAGATGCCACTCTACATACCCAGACAAAAAAAGAGGCAGCCGTTGAGCCTCTGATTAGGTAATGTGTAATCAGGTAGCAAGTGATTAATTAGTTCACTTTCGAGTTAATATCGCTTACAGGTCGTGGGTGCTTTAGTCAGAGTGCCTCAAACAAACTTTGCCGAGACTCTGTCTTGGCTTTCAGCCGCGCTGCGGGAGTCGAGGGAACCCGTGAGGGAGTGGAAGTGTCCCTGGATGCTTCCCAGCGCCCCTCGCTGGCTTCCAGCCGCGTGTGAGAGGGCGGGTGGGAAGGATCGGGATGGATCCCGGTGCTGCCGGTCGCTCCCCGGGCGCGGCGCGACCGACACCTGGCGGCGGCGGCGGGAGCTGCGGCCGTGCCCCGCCGCGGGATGGACGCTTCTCCTCCTCCCGGTCCCTGAAATCCAGGGCTACCCGTGCTGCACACGCAAGGAATTTCGTAGCGCAATGACGTGGTCCCGTGCGATATTTTGGTAAAGACAGAAGTGTGATACAAAATCAAATGTTTGCTGGGAAAGGATTTAAAATTAGATATCTAAAGTAGGTAATAAAATGTCGTTGTTTATAGGAGAACTTTTTAGACTCAATGGTATTTAACATTTCTGTTGTTCTGACTGCTCTGATTTAGTCAGAAGAAGATAGAGATGTGAACAGAAGACAGGATGCTGTTACTAGATTTTTTGTTTGTAAGGCAATAGAAAAGTTGAGACAATAGTTTTTATAAATGACCTGTCGGGCTGGAACTGCAAATCTGTTTCTAGATTAGCCAGAATGTGCAACAATCTTATGGAATCTCATTGGAGACAGTAACTGCTGCAGATTCCTAGGATTTTTTAATGAAGACTCTGTATATGGTACCTAGATGCAGTACTAAACTTTTAAAAATACATGCATGAACTTTATGCCTCTATTAATGACATTTCTCAGTATTGCTATAGGCCACTGTCTTCCTTGAAAACAAGTAATGTTCCCACTGGAAACAGTGAAAAATAGTGAAAGTGCCAATATGTAATGAAATTATCTGAAATTACATTTGTCAGCTTCATCTTCTAGGAGAAAACAAAACAAAGCACAAAAATGCCCAGCCTTAGGCCATGTAGAAAAGTTATCAATTATCAACAGGCTGGTTTTAAATGTTACTTAGGTGTACAAGTTCAATGAGATTTAAATATGTAGAAGAGTTCTGCTACTCTTATTAAAACCAGGACAAAACCAGACCTGGAATCTTGTAATGGTTAACCTCAGTTACCTAATCTACAAATTAGCAAGGATGTAGGAGGCTGATTCAGTGTAAAAAGTCTTGTTGTTAACCGTATTACAGAGCAAAGTCTTTTAAACTGGAGAACAATCTCTGCATAGGGAAAGATGCTAAAGGCAATGAGGGAAAGCATTTAAGATGTCAGATCTTAAATCAGTCTTGAGGAGAACAAAGTGTAGTCAGTGCAGATGTACAGCTGTACAAAATCCTTCTATCAGCACTGCAGATTTGAGGATTGTTGACATGTAACAATTGAAACCAAAAAGGGTACACTAAAATACTACCTGGAGAGTTTCAGAAAGAATGGCAATAAAGCTGGACTTGAGGTGTGATTTTGAGCCTGTCGGAGCACCCCGTGGAAAGTGTGACACTGGGTCAGTTGTTAGTCTGTGGTGAGACATGGCTGGCTGATGGCTGGGAGACTCCATCCAGCTCTCCTCTGTCTCTGCAGCCTCTCCTGTTCCACCCTCCACAAACAGGAGGACTGGGGGCTGCTTGCCTGCTGTGCCTCCGCAGAGCTTCTGGCCTAGAAATAAGTTGCTGCTGCTTTCATATGGATGAAGGAGGGTTGGTGTCTTGAAACTGTTGTCTGTCTCCACCTACTAGAAATGCTGGAAAACACTACAGTAATTATAGCCTCTCCCTGAGAAATCTGAGACTCCACTGTTCTGACATTCTCTGGGAGGAGAGTAGATGCTATTTTGTCTGAGACCCTCTGTGTACGTACTCTTTATTCTTTTAAAAACATTTATGCGTTAGTCCTTGATGTGTACAGCTTCTCTTCCCTGTGTGCTGAAACATGGAGACTGGCACATGCAGGGAGGTCAGGGAACATCATAGGTTGCAATTAAAAAGGGGAAACTTTGGCTGAACACCAGAAAAAAATTCTGCCTGTGAAAAGTATTCTGTAGTGAGCCCAACCTCCCTAGGGGAACAGGGGAAGCTCCATTCACTAGAGTATTTAAAACTACTGCAAAAGTCAAATAAATATGCAGTAGGAAGAGTTTTGCCTTGGCAATGAAACAGAACAGATGGCTTAGCAGATATCATCCATCCATAACATCTACGGTTTTGTCAGTAAGATGTTAAGTCTCTGGAAATATCCTGCACAGAGCTTGTGTCAACTGGAGCTGTATAAGCCATTACAGAAATCCATATCCCTCTGGGGTTTATTTCGTTTTCCTTTTAGAACAGCAGTAACAGTTAAAGTACAGGGCATGTACTGGAGGTAAGTAACTGGCTGGGATTAATGATGCTTTGTTCTGTGCTGTGCCATCAGTTTTTGTCAGCTGATCATGAATTGAAAGGGTACAACTTCTGCCACGATTACTTAACATTTTTCTTTCTTCCCCTCCTGGATGCAATCCAGCCTGTAAAACCTCTTATGATCACCTTGTTCCAAAAATAATCAGATCAAAAGTTGGATGCGTGTTGCTGTGTGTTTATGTAATTTCATTGTACCAGACATTCTTGGCAATAGCTTAGAAATTTACTGCTATAATAAACAGTAAGTATGTCGCATCTTTGTTCTAAAGAATAAATCTGCACTGGATCCCAAATCCTCTGCTGAGCCTCACCCTAGGTACTTTGAAACAGTTGTTAACCTGAAATATTTAATTTTGTTAGTGTTCATTTTTATGGCAAGACTTGAAAGCTTTACAGCGGAAGTTGGCCTGGTAGAGAATATGATGACAATATGGAATGCTTTTGCAAAATGCACCTATGTTTTCATACGTCTTATACTGTTATCATGCAATTATTTCATAAAGGCTACCTGGATGTAATGTTAAAGTTGTAAAGCCAAACACTCCAGAAGTCAGAAAGCCCTGAGTACCCCTTGCACCCCAGGGGAGCCTTAACTTTGACAAGTGACTTCTGGGAAGTCCCATCCTGGGTGTTGCAGCCTTGTCTGTAGCTGGTGTTTTTATGGTTTTGTTGCCTGGTATGAAGTGCTGGAATGTGCTTTGTGGGAGAAACTCCTCAGAAAATTCCACCACTAAAGTCCATTGCAATTTTGATGAATTAGCATTGGTGAAGGTTTGGGAAGGATTTAGTCAGGTTTTGGTGGTGACAAGGTCCAACAATAGTATACTTTTCAGCTGGACCCATTTCAAAGGTAGACATGTTAGAACTTCCCAGTGAGAGATAAATTTGCAGTGATGAGAAGCAGGTGATTTTGAAGTCCCTTGTGTATGTTTTTGGTTTTGTTTTGTTTTTTTTTGGTTGGTTGGGTTTTCCTTTTTTTTCTTCTTCTTCCCCTCTCCCCCACAAAAAACCCCAATAAAAACCCAAAGCCAAACCCTTAGTCTGATGCAGACAGCTCAGTGGTAAATGAAGGCAAAATGTCTAAAATCTGGCAAGAAGAAGCAACAGGAGAGTTTAGAATGGAAGGATGGTTGCTAAGCAGTGTTAGCTGTATCTTTGGTAATTTTTAATTTATGCATTGTGAATCATTGACCTCTTCCTCTCCTTTTATGTAAGAGAGAGCTTCAGTCATACAGAACAGGACCCAACTTTGTACCAGTGTAACTAGATGGATTTTTAAAATACTTGTATGTTTTGATAGACATAAAGTATTAGGAGGAACTTTCTAAAACACGTGTGGTAGATGGATTCCCAACTGCTCTTTGCAGCTCTGAAAGCCTCCTGTTTAATACAGAATCCCCTTCAGCAAGCTCAGAAGGCAGAAATGGACTGTAATCCAAAGCACAGCTCGAGTACCCATCCAGCAGCTTGTAAAAAGGAAGAGCATCATGGCTGAAGCTGATACCAGAGATAAATATGAATTAGAGGGCTGCTAAGGAGCAGCTTCAGCACTGTGTTTCAGTTGGCCTTTTAGAAATGCTTTTAACAGTATGTGATAAGTGTATGTTTAAAGGGGGGATGTATCTGAGGTAGGAACTGATTAAAAATTAATTTACAATAACAGCATGAAAGGTAGAAGAGGACAGGCTAATGTTTTATTTAAATATTTTTTACCAACCTATGTTTCTGCAGCGTAAATTTTGTTACAAAAGTGAAGTCCATAGGATGCAACTCAGTCACAGCCTCCATGAGGGGTGTGTGTGTGGAATGTTACTTTGAGGAAAGCAAATAATAAAAAAAGTTCTTTTATAGATACAAGACTAGCAAGATCAAAGCATCATATAGAGAAAGAAAATTAGGAGACAGTTGTGTCAGTGTTGCATATGATGTAATTTTCTTTTAGTAAGAAAAAAAGCACAAAGGGCGAAGTCTTTCAAGAGGTGAAGCCAAGCCCAGAAGTGCTGCATGATGGCCAGTGCAGTATTTTTCCATTTGTCATTATGATAATCTGCACCATCTGAATGCTGAAGATCCACTACCACACAGACTAACTGAATTAATGTTAAATGCATATAGAGTGCAGCACAAAGAGCAGTGCTGCATATATGCCTTGTAATCCTAAAGGTTGTTTCTGGAAAAACATCTGGGCTCTTTGAGGTTTGGCTGGTCTGAATCAGCTTATAGGAGGAGATGAGCTAAATGCAGAGCAGGCAAAAGAAGCTGCGTGATTTTTAGAATACAATCTGCATGTTAATTAGTGGGTTGTTTCTGTCAGCTTTAACTAATCATGCTTTTTCCTATGCTAGCTAGAATTCTGGGTTAAGATGCTGGCCTAACAGATAGCACAGCTGGACCTGGGTTAAAAAAAGTAGTAGCACTGAAAGACTGCAAGAAAATCTCTCTTATGGCTGCTCTTATTTTAACTATTAACTTACTGAAAAACTGCTGGAAAAATACATGTTTTAGTCAGATCCTTGAATCCCTGTGTGAGTCTTCCCTCAAAAAAAAAAAAAAAAAGTCATTGGTTGAAGTCAAGGAATAGAAGCAAATTCTTAAGGAAAAGTAACATTTTCTGATAAGGTTGATTATGGGGAGGAATGACTTCAGAAGAAGGGTAAGTGTAGTAATGGGGCTGGATTGTGTTTAGTGTTTTGGGAGGTCCTTTGCTTCCTCACTGCCCTAGGGGTGGCTGGTATACTCAGTGCCTCTGTCTGTGAATGTGGCAATGCAAATTTTACCAGTTCCATTTCTAACAGTATAATTCAACTTTCACTTAAACAGCTTTGTAAAGCATAATTTCCTTGATTTCCCCAGAGATACTTTTTATTTACTCCAGTTTTTGGATCGCAGTATTTATATAGAAGAGTAAGTCAATATTGAACAACTAAGACAAAGTTTATTTTGACTAGGTACATTAAACAAAATCCAAACCGTGTGGTGTGTAGCTGCTGAATCCATGATGAAGCTGATCTCTGTGTGGAGAGGGAACCATTTTTTTTGCCAGTGCTGCCAGTGCTGTGTTTCCAGCAGAGGGCAGATAAACACACCTTTTTCCAACCTCTCCAGTATTTGCAAAGGAAAGTTCCACTGTGAAAACAGGAACAGCAAGTTTTGTATATTGCAGAAATAGATTATGAATCTGTGAAAAGAAGATGAAATAAAATCAAAACAAGCTTTTCATATAAGAGTAAAGACAAATGAGCAAAAATTTGCAACATCAGCTTTTCAGTTGATGCTTTAGCATAATTCTTTTTCTGACCTTTTTTTAACATTAATCTCATTACATCAGCTGTTTTCTTTCCAGTTTTACCCTCTTTGGTTAGTAATTTTCTAGTATTATATAAATGATACATAAGGATGGGGAAATTACGTCTACTCTCACTGTTCTCTATTGTGCAAAGTCTACTCTTTATTTTTCCTTAGCTGCAGATTCTGATTATCGTCAAGTTTCCTGCCAGATTTCTTCCAGCTGGTACTGCAGCACTCATCCCATGACCCAGGCACAGCATATGCTTCTCCCTTGGACACCCATTACTTCTTTCCTGAAGCACAATCTGAGTAATCTCTGGATCTGCAGATTTCAGTTTGGTGAGTTGTAAGCAACTTACCTGACCTGCCTTCTCAATATCCCACCAGAATGACCTTATAACAGGCCCTGGTGTCTTCCAACATAGAATCTGGGCCTTCTGGGGGAGTGGTAGGATGTCACTCTTGATATGAAATTAATTTGCTTCCTGCAGAAAACTGATTCTCCAGCCAGGGAGGGGACATGACAGAAGGAAAATTTGTAGCTGCAGGAATTTCACAAGCCTGCAATTGTCATGCAGAGAAATTTCAGAGGTTTTCTTCAGCCCAGTGATGCCTGGTGCTTATGTCTCAGTCTGACTCCATGTCTCTTGTATCCAGATCACCTTAATTTTCCTGTCATGCAAATGTTAAGAGTTTGCTTTTAGCTTTGAGAAAATATTCTGAAGTAGTGTTCATATCAACAAATTTGCTGTTTTCTTGTATTCATGTGAGGCACAGATGCATACAATGGGAGCACTATGATTTTTATTATTTCGTTGTAGTTTGCTTCATATGTCCTGCAGGGAACATGTCCTATAATATCTGGGACCTAAGTCAGTATCAGAATGCCCAGGTGATTATTTTGTGTGTTTGAAATAGACATGAATTTTCTGATAGGTTTTACCTAACTAAGTTAGGGGTATCACAAGAAGCAGATACTTAACCTACAGCTCTAAATGTTTATATGCAATATGGTTGTATTTTCACTTCATTCCATGTCTCCAAGTGATGTCCAGGGACTCCAGATCAAACTATATTTCATCACAGTAAAATACTGTGACTTTCTGCAAAGCAAAAGTGTATCATGTCATTTAATAGCTGTTATAAATATCGGTAAATGAGGCATAATTCCAAAACCAGCTGGACTTTGCTGTGTTTGTGTGCATGATGGTGTTACTGTTTATAGCACCAGAATGTCTACAAATTGCAGTGACAGACATCTGTGTTGTGGTGCCACCCAGTGAAGAGCTGTAGTCTGTGTAACTACAGATGCCAGAACAGCCAACACTCCCCTGCTTGCATAATCCCAGGCTTTTGCAACAAGTGGATTATTTTGATGATTAAGTATATAACCCAGACTCATGGGCTTTGCAAGTCATGACCTCTCCTCTCTTGGAAAAAACTGGCATATCTAGTCACACTCTCTTTGCCTTTAAAGAGATACCTTATTCAGCATATGGAGGGAAAGGAAAAGTGCTTGGGCTGGATTTGCCACAGCTGATGGTCACACAGGGTTTCTATTGAAGAGGAGTGTAGGCTAAAAGCCTCTATGTTCTAGGGTTAGGTCAGAAATAGAATCACCAAAGGCTTCTCAGTCCTCTCTTTTGTTGAACTCTAACAAGTGGCAACAGTCTGAATAGCCAGTGAAGTAAGGAGAATCTAGAAAATGGCAGCTATTTTTTTTTCATTTACCTTGCAGTTCTGTTTCTGTTTAGTGTAAATTAGTAGCCCTTTACTGACAAATTGGTCTTTCACATGCTTGTCTTTTCCTGAAGGCTTCTGCCTTTCTGCATCACATTAGATTGCTCCTCAGCTGGCAAGTGAGTTGAACATGAAGGGACTAAACCTGTAAAAGGAAGCTGGAATAGAGGATGGATGCTGGATCTGGCATAGGAGCAGGCTGTTTGGCTGGCTGCAGCCCTAGGCTGTCGTCCAACAAAAAATTAGAAATTAAATCTAAGAAAAGCACTCCCACATGAATTGCTCCTCCAGCCATTTTCCTGTATTCTTTTCATGGCTCAATTTAGTGTCACATCCATTGAGTTTCACAGCCTGAGAGAGCTGAAAGTTTAGTAATTGAATATTTGCAATTCCTAAGGCATTCTGACTGTTTCTGTGGCAATGGGAGAAAGGTAAGATGTATTCTGTAATAGAAGCAGATAACTTCAGTAAGAAAAATGGAGTATATTTTTATGGGGCAATAGACCAGCTGGATGTTAACTCACAGATGTCAGATGATGTCATACCTGCATGACGGAGACAGGCTGTTTGCAAGTCACAGGGCTATTTTTTTCCTCCACACAGGACAAGTAAGACCATTTGGATCATCTTTTATGGCTTACAGCAAGGAAGTGGTGATTTCTGTGTTAAATGGGACAGGGTTTTGAACTATTTGGAACAGATGGGGAGAAAATTGGACTGTTGAGATAAGAGTGGGAAGTTTCTATGCAGATGGATTAAGACCTTTATAATCTAAACTGCTTTTTCTATCTCCCACCTGTGCCCAGCATACAGCTAAATATTTGCATTACCTATCCTAGTCATATGCACTCATTTGCCAAGCCAAATAGGTGTAAAAATTCCACCTTTTCTACAAACTAGCAACACCCTGAGAATTATCTTTCCATTCTGTCATAACCAAGAAATACTGTTCTGCAAGTGGAGGATAAAGAAGTTTTAAGAAAAATTGTAAGAAAAACAAACAAAAAATGATATTCTGGTAAAAGGACTTTTTTTTTGTCTAAAGTAAATGATATCTAAGACACATGCCATGTATTTCTGTGGCTAGTGAGTAATGAAGAACTTCTTCATGGAAAGTGTGATTTAATCACTGGAACAGGGAGCCCAGGGAGTCCCCAGAGGTATTCAAGAAACCACTGGATGTGGCACTTAGGGCTATGGTTTAGCTGACAAGGTGGTGATTGGTCAAGGGTTGGACTTGATGACCTTAGCGGTCTTTTCCAACCTAAATGCTTCTGCGACTTTGTAATTTGGGTGTAAACCTGTCTTCCTCTGGAGCTACCAGGGAAGCACAGCTGTTCCCCTGCAGTGCCAGGAGGCTTGGTCACTCGCAGTGTTCAGTTCAGTGATTTACTGGCACTGTTATTCTCCAGCAGCAAAGAACAGAAAGTAAAGGAAAAGTCACAAACCCCTTACCTACCCTGGCAGTGGGGTCAGTGAGTGGTGCTCTCTGGCAGCTGGTAAGCCCGTGGGATATTTGCTTTTGCAGGATTGACCTAAATTACTGCTCTAACTATAGGCTTTCAAAATACTAGCCTCAGCTGAGTGGAGGGAACTGAAGACAATGGCTGTAGTTTTAATTGCTTCTTCAAAACTGGTTTCAGATTTTTGGCCATTCCCTTCAGCCTTACCAGATGTCCATTGCTTGCTTGTTTTCGGGGGTCAAGAACATATTTTTTTCAACAGTGTTTCCCATGCCCAGGAATTTTCAGATTTTTCCACAACAATTAGTAAATATTTGAGTGTGTTTGTGAGAACTGTAGGTCTGATTATTTGGCAAAATTTCAGGAGCTTTTTTTAAAGCTTTTTAGCGTTTCTCAATCTGGTTACCTGGAAAAAGGCCAAACAATAATACCCTCACATATCAGCCTGCACAGTAGCACGAAGTCCTGCTGTTTCTATGACAACAAATAGCTTTTTCAGCTCCCCCAGATCGGTCCTATGAAGTACAGTAAGTAGCCTGTCCAACAGATTAGTGGGAAGATGACAAGCCTTCTGGATTTGAAGGTGTACAGGTGCCTCTAAAGGCTTGTATTTCTCAGACTTGGGTTATGCTAATGGTGCAGCAGCAAACTGGCTGCAGTGCAGCAGGGAGCTGCCTGAGTGAGCTCTGGTACACACAGCAGCCTACCAGTGCATAAGGCATTGTGAGTTCATTTGCTCTGCTGAGAAGTGACTTGTGCATGTTGGTTTGTCTTGTTCAAATGCTTCCCACCGCAAGGAAGCTGTAGTACAGAAGGGAGATATTCTTAAGGAAAAGCTGCTTGATTGTCTCCATCCTGTCAGCATTCAATGGCATCACATATCACACTAAAAGAAATTACTTCAGACTAGGAACAAATATTCAAGTTTTTCTCAGGTCCTCCCATGCTTTTGCTTCCACATTTCTGAGAATGCTTTTTACAGTCCCTTCCTCTGCTCTTCCTGAATCTTCACTGAACAGGTTTTTGCAGTCTCACTTCTTTTAACAATTAATTATTTTTTTAGTGGTCAGGCTCAGGTTCTGTTGTCCTTCCAATGCCTTCTCCCACCCTTGATCCTACTATTTCTTTCTCCCTTGACTTTCAAAACACAGCTTATCCCTGGAGGCTGCTTCTCAGAATCTTCTCTGGCTGTGTCTGTTCAGAATACCAGAGCTGTGACAGTTTGTGGGGAATTCCTGGCTGTCCTTTGCACCTGGCAGTGGGATATGTGGCAGTGCTGAGAGCGTGGGCCTGCTGCCCTCCAGGCACGTCCTCTAAGTCTTCTTCCTGGAGCTGCCAGAGTAGCAGACCTTTGTGAACTCTTTCTGATGCAGACTCCTTGAAACTCTTTAGAGGAGAAAAGACAGACAGCTTGCAGTTTGCCTTCTCTGGTGGCAATGAGAGCAGTGAACATGGCTACATTTACCTGCACTTTTCACTCTGCATACAGGACAAGCACATTCTCACCCATCTGTTGGGTGAGAAACCTTCCTCTGCTGCCTGACCAGGCCAAAATATTTGTCTGCAGGAGCCAATCTCTTCTTCTGGGTCACCTATTGAGATTTTAAGCTTCAAAGGGAACAAATGGTATGAAAGATGGTGCTGAACAGACTGTTGCCCTTACCCAGTTGTTAGTACTGTGTGTCGTGAGCATACATCTGTAAATGTCATTCTGTGTTCTATGGAGAGAAGGCTTCCTCTTTAATCTATTTTGTTTCAGCACTTGCTGTACTGCATTTATTGAACCCTTTCCAAATAGTAAACTAAATCAAGACAACAGCTTCCCCCTACTGTCTTTTAAACCAGCACTCTCATTTATTAAAACATGAAATCTTTACTCACATATGTCATGGAGAGACAAAGTGAACCAATAGAAAAATGCTATTAAAATCTTTTCATGAAGGAAAAGCTGCTAAAATTCCAGCAGAATGTGAGTTTGACTCTAGTATAAGTGATATTTTCTTAAGTGCAAATGTGCCAGCTGTACACTGCATTATGTCCTGCATTTTTCACCTTGTAATGTGGATATAATTATCAAATGGACTGGAATACACGCAGCAAAATATATTAGTATTCCAGAAGCAGTGATGGGCCAGGGTTGAAATACCCCCTTCTTCCTCAGGGAGCCCCAGAGTCATGCCAGCATCCTACTGAAATTCAGGTCAGGTATTTAAAATATGGTATGAAGACACAAAATGAAGGAGAAAAAAAAAAGGGGATTTCAATATTCTTAATCAAAGTAAATGAATCTTCCCCTAGATGAAACTGTCTATGCAGGGTTTTTTTAGGAAGAAAAATAGTGTTACAGGCTCCTGTGGTAGACTTTATGTTTGAAAAACCTTTGTTCAGCCAAAATTGAAATACCTGGAAATGAGATGAGAGACACTTAATCATAGTGTAAGAAGGAGAACTTTCCAAACTGCCAATGAGATTTTGCTATCTTCCTGATCAAATGCCTGGAGAGAAGCACCCCCATGAGCTGGAGATGCAGAGGGCAGATGAGGACAGGGTCTGACCCAGATCTAAGGTGCAGTGAGTAAAGCACTAGACAGTGAGACTGGAGTTTGCTTTTTATCTCTGCCCCTCAGACAATTTTCAGAGAAGGAGGCAAAGAGCATTTTTACATGCTGAGGATACCAGTGGTTGTTTACACTCTTGTAGACTGGTCAGATCCATTGGTAGGACTGGAATTTTTTCCAAAGGCTTCAGTTAAGCTCAAACTCCAGGAGCAAACCAGTAGTGTTACAGACCTTATATATATTCTCTAATTGCTTCAGAATGGGACGGGTACTTGGAGGTATTCCAGTTAGACTCACCTACCCATTGTGCCACAGAATAATGATATGTTGAACATGAAGATTATTTATTCATGTTATTTGTTTCTCTCAGACCCAGGTATGAATTCCAGCTGCTTTTAAGTATAAGAGAAGAAAATAATGTTCTTTAGTAGAATTAATTTACATTAGGTCGACCAGAAGATGTCCTTTGCTGCCATGGCAGAAATGTCAGAGAGATATTCAAGAGCAGGAAGATTGATGGCAAAGGAATTGTCAGGGGAAATGTAGCAGGAGTTTAAAGAACTGTGTGTGGTAGTAAACATATTATATTTTTTATTTGCCTTCTGCTCTGAGACTTGTAAAAAATCAAAGCAATTTTCTTGGCTACAAGCTAGAACTGTAAACCTCATGAATACCAAATATATAGATAATCCAAACACATTTGCAGTCATGGTTTGTACCATTGGATAGGCTGGTTCTGTGAGCCATTTGAGGAAGTTTGCAGATGTTATGGTAGGGTTTGACTTTGCCCATATTTTATACCAAAAGAAGGAATGTTGCAATTAGGAGGTGCAGACTTGAGAGGGAAAGGTCAGATAATTCACTAAAGCCACTATTTAATGTACGGTTTTCTGAGCACAAATGTTGATACGTGAGAAGTAGTGTTGATTAAATTTGGTGTTTTGGGTCCCTGTTAATACTGTAACACTTAATGAATTGCCATGGAAAGTCATAAGCAAGAAAACCACGGGAAGAACAGCATGATTCTTTAATTTTGCAAGGAGTAAGAGGGTCAGCTATTTTTCCTAATCAGAATTACTAGCAGCTAGAGAAAATGTGAGTTGTTTTTGTTTAATATGTAAGTAATATAACTCTTCTTTTAAAAATTTTCCCTGCTAATGCCTAGTGCATGAGACAAATACTCAGCAGGCCAGTGGGGACAGGGCAAACACTGCAAACTCGTGTTAGAGTTTCACTCTGCCACGGGGAGTGTTAACAGTAACAGCAGGACATGGAGCCCTGCTTCAGCACCCCCAACACTTTTGACATGCTCTCTGTTACTTAACAAATTAATAATGATGCAGTCAGATCTGAACTGGCCTCTTAGGATTTGAGCCAGTTGGTCAAAGTCACTGCCATGTTCTGGGAATACCTCTGCAGTTTGCAGCTCAGCTCATGATCAGAGACGAGGAAGGGCATGGAGAAGTCTGTAGCCCACTCATTCAGCCAATCCGTGGTTGAATGGTCCCTCGGAGCCTGCTGTGATACAGCGCAGATTAAAGCAGGCCTTAGATGCACTGTAAGCCTGAGACAAACTCCCTGTATTCCTGTTCCTATGAGCCTTTTGAGACAGAATTGCAACAACAGCTAGAATAAGTGATGGGGGCCTTGTGTCCAATGTAAAGGCCTATAATGTGGGCCATGATGAAGAAAAACAGAGCGCTGATTCTTTAGACATACGATGAATTTGCCACAAAGTGAAAGTTTCAGTGGTTTTGCAAACCTCTGCTTTCTCTTTTGATTGATGGACTGGTCTCTTTCTGACTACATCACTGTGCCAATCTGGGTCATTCCTAGGACTCAGAATATTTTGGGTTAGTACTAGCTGCATAGAGAACAAAAGACTTGTGTATAGCTTTAGATGCTCTTTTACTCTGTGGAGTTTTGTAGCAAAGTCTTCTCTGGCTTATTTCTAAGTCTTGATGAGAATAGACACATAGTGATGGTTTCTTCATCAGGTGCTTTTCCAAGTATTGTTTAAGACTGAGGTAAACTTCAGGGGTTCTGAAAGCAAGCTAGACTTTAACTATAATCAATATTTAAGCTTCTCTTTCCATGAGGTTGGATGTCAAATAATCTGTTATGCTTACACACTAGCATAGCAACCAAGAGAAAAAAAGTGATGAAAACTAATGTACCAAAGCTGCTCTTCTCTTCCATGTTGCCAGCTCTTGCTTTTTATGACTCTGGCAGCAGCAAACAGCCGAATAGCAGAAGGAATGCCCAGTTTGTAAGGACACGTTTGAAAGGAAGAATTACACAGAGCTAGTTAATTCCACAGCGCTGAAGTAATAGTCCATTGCAATGGATCCTTCAGTCTCTTGAAGGGTTTGTGAGCCCAAGTTAATGTCCCAGGGAAATCCTTCACACTTGGGATTTTTATGGTAACTTGAAACCAGGTAAATTACATCTTGGATTTAATTGATCATAATTCTTGTAGGGCCATGCCTATTAGCTCATCTTTTCCTTGTAACTTTGCTTCCCTAGGTCTGTTAGGGTAGTCTGGAGGCACAAGCCTAGGGGGCAAACATTGCCATTTTTATTCAGGTCCATCAGATATTTTTTTAACTTACGTCATTTAACAGTTGCTTTTTAGCCTTTTCCTATTTTCTTTTATCTATTCTTTAACTTGAAATGCTAGAAGGTCAAACACAGAGCTCTGACAATCTTTTCTCCTTTGCTCCAATATGCAAGTTAAATGTTCCAACAGAGCCCTTGCCTAGGGGGATAGAAAGTGGAAATGGCCATAACTCCTTTCTGAAACTTGTATCAGCTCCTAATTTAGGGCTGGGCAGCACTCACAGCAACTCAAAGCCCACTGTCTCACAAGCACCACCACTCCATTTTTCAACATCTCAGAGGTTTTCTCTTGATGTTACTCAGCATTTTGCAGCCAAATGTTGTGTGACTGCTGCTGCAGGATGATTTTAATCCCTGCAACAGATGTGGCTGTTTAAGCCATATCACAGGTCTGCATTGTTCAGGAACCCATTTTAACAGAGCCTCAACATCTCTTCACATATGGGTGTTAAAGGGAATAAGTACTTTGCAGGGAATGCTCTAAAAGACTGAGGTATAGGCTTTGTGGTCCCTTTACCCACATGGAAACAAGCACTGTTGACTTCCATAGATATTAATAAATTCCAGAACTGAGAACTCAAGTATATAGTTGTTTTGAACATAAACTGACAAGAAAAAAATAGTCTTAGCATGGTTTTTGAGAAATGCCTGCTATTGTCTTAACACCATGTCTCATGACATTGACAGAAGAGTCATATAGTAATTATCCCATTTTAATTTTTAAATCAAGTTATAGAGGAACAGGGAAATAATGGCTTTGTTCACGCACTGGCAGTTATCTTCTGTTTACCACTACTCAAAATATCTCTGAGTCATTTGTTCTATCTGTCTTCCAAATGTGTTAAAACTAGGACAACATTGCACTGAATTTTGCATGCAGATAATTTGGTTGCATTGTGCTAACTCAAGATATGAGTATGGACCGGCTAAAATACAACTGGCAAATAATAAGTGTGAAATTGAAACAGGAATAAATGCCAGTTTCACTCAGAATTGTGCTGCTAATATGCAGTCTATTAAAAAGTGCCATGCATAACTTCCAAATGTATTCTCCAAATGGTATAAATTTGCAGAAAACAAACTGATTTACACATCCAGCTAAAATTATCTTTCTTCCATTTGTGACACATCACTTTCAGAGGCAATAGTATTTTGAAGATAAATAAAAATCTGCCTTTGGCACTAAAATCTAAAAATCTGCCAAAAGCACTAAAGAAAGAGCTGTTGAAAATGTGTTAGAATTTTTAGATTTGCTACTGGTTTCCTAACTGGGAATTAAAAATATCTTTAAAATTATTATGTCACTATTTGACTTCATTAGAAAATATGCATGAGTTAGATTAAAATTTATCTTAAATTACAAGCACTTGTTTAGAAAATGTTCTAAAACTGATGAGCTGTGAAACTTTCTGCACACTGTGTCATTTCCAAACCACTGTGAAACAAACTGTTACTCTGAGTTAATTGTTCCAGACTTTACAGATTAAAAAACCTGGGTAATGCTAATGGTTGTATAGGTTAGACTGTTCCTTCTAGCTTTGTCCACTGTGGAAATTAAAGTGTTGGGAAGAAAACTAATTTTAAAAGATATTTGAAAGGTCAGACCATGTTATGCTCAAGTTAAATCAAACTATGCAAGGGATTAAGGATAGGCTTTTTGTGCTAAGAGAGTTTGGACTAGGTTTTGGAATTATTCCTCTGTTCTTTACTGTGGTAGCTCCCCATCTGCAGTCTCTCCAAGTGGCTCCAACAGCAGGGTACAGAAAACATGCAACTCTCTCAGAAAGAAGGTGACCTTTCTCCCCTGGGCCCAGTGAGATAGCTCAGGTCACTGTTATATATGCATGCTTTGCTAGAAACATTGCAGGAATCACTATGGATTGAATAGTGACTGTGTTACATTTGTCTTTTTGTTTTGGATTTTTTTTTTTTTTTTAATTTAAACCAGTTGAAAATAAACCCTGCTGACAGCCAAGCACAAGAACTAAAAGATAAAACTGTAATGGAGAAATTGCTCGGATGGAACGTTGTATAAACAGCTTCAGCCATCTGAACATATATGGGAGCTGTATTTATTAGACACATCTGCCAGAAGGAACTTCTCTGACTTTCATCGGTTCTCTGGTTGCTGTAAAACAATTGCCTTTGTAGAGACCTCATTGATTCTGGAAGAGATTGATTCTCCATGGGTTGAGATTACTTGTTTTTTTCTTTTTTCCATTTATACACACATTTTCCATTTATACACAAGCAAATCTAGGCTGCATTCTAAAAGTCTCGATAAGAAGATCACCTGTCTGATTTGTAAAACACATTGAGTAGTGGTATAGAATGAACTTAATGGAAACTTGTCCTGTTAGAAAGAGCCAATTCCTTTCACTTGTACTTTTTACTGAGAGCTGTGCTGTCCTTTGAGCAAAATTCTCTCCACACAAGCACTGGGAGGGGTGGCAGTGGTAGGTGAGGGGGTGGATGGAAATCCTATATACTAAAACCCCACTAAATTATAATGGAGAAAGGATTTAGAGAGACTGAGAGCTATAGCAACTTAATTTGCTCCTTGTTCACTAAAGATTAATTTTCTGATTTCCCTGTAATGATACCATGATGAATAGAGCACTGATAATACCTTAAAATTTGTTCATCACCAGCTGTAGTTCTTTGGGGTGAGCAACATGCTTCTTCCAACAGCAAACTTCAACAGGGCAGCATCCCACTGATTTCAAGGAAGCTTCTGTCAAGTGTCCTGGGTCGCTGGTAACAGCCCTGACCAGCCTCACTGGGGCCTCCCACCCCAGGAGCAGGATTTAAACTCGACCCTGAGCCACCAATGCCTGTTTAAGCAGTGCTTCCAGATTCCTGCTCTCCAGCTTAGGCACAGTTTGTCCTTGTCCATGGACTCTGACACATACACAGGATTCCTGGCTTGGTACTAGGGCTGTCCTGTCACTGTGGGTCTGTCTGGAAATCTCTAGACTCTGTCTGACCCACTGACCACCAAGACTGGCCTCAGGCTTGCCTCATCACCTTGAACCACCTGGTGGATGAAGAGCCTGATTAAAGCTGGCTGCCATCTCCAGAGCTGCCCTGCTCTCTGGGTCAGGTGCCGTGGGATGGGCCCTGCTGCCATCCCCAGTTCCCCTCTTCACCTTGTCTGTGCTCACACCTTTATCTTCAGACCTAGTATCTTCTTCTGCTAGTTAGTTCCTCTATGTATAACCCCACATTTATTAGAAATCAAGATCTCAGGAAAATTGTTCTTCAGCTCTTTTCAATTTAGGAACACAAAGAAGCATTTAGTATCTATAAATTGCAGAAGACAGATGCAGAATATTGATGACAAAAGACAGAAAAAAATTTTCTACATTTTAAAACTGTAAAATCTTAGCAATAAAGGAATTCTATATATCCAATTGCTTTAATGCCTATGCTCCTTTGGTAGCTCTGTTGGATTTAGGGTATTTTGTTTCTCATATTGGTGCAAAAAGTTTCTTCTAGTTTCTCCTAAACCTAGTATCTGTTTCTAATTTGGTTTTTCAGAATACTTATGAGTCTGTACAGCTAAAAATAATAATATATCCAAGTATAAATCAGATCACTAGAGGCTGAAATATGCTTTTATCCATCTAATCTCCTTGCTTCAATATCTGGAGAAGTATAAGGCAAAAATACCACTGCATGACTTCATAAGTATAGTGCATGCTAAACTGAAGATAATTTCACCTAAGCATAGCATTCACAACAGCAATATAATTTGCCTACTAAAAAAGAGGGTATTTGGGTCAGGGCTGTAATTTGGCTTGTTTTAAAGATGTTGAAAGGTGTGTTACTTAGTCAGGGAAGATAAGACATGTTATTTATAACTAAAGAATGAGAGCAAGTTGTGTGTGTGTGTAAATACATATTTCTTTTTAACAAGCATACTTACGTTTATGCGACTTTATGCCAGAATTCGGGGTTATGCTGAACAGGGCTGGAAATATAAACTAAGTGGAGCTGAAAGAGTGCCTGTAAGAAGATAGATTCTACAAAATGCCAAGGGTCCTTGAGGTCAATGAAGCAATGATAAAACTTATGATTTGTTTTTGTAGCCTCTGCTGGTCTGGTGAGGTTTATTCATCCTAGACTTGCAGCTAAGATCAAAGGGAACCTTTAAAATGTTGGCATGAGGAAGAGGAAAGATTGAGCAATTTGCCAGGGGCTGTGCCATGAGCCTTTCTGAGGGCTGATGGGAATGCAGAGATAAATGAGAATGACATCAAGTGAAGCAAGCCGTCTTTGCCCATGGCGGAGACGGAGATAACTGGGTTGAATAAGACCTACTAGTACTTTCAAGGAAAGGTTAAAGTTTAGGAAAGGGTCAGTGTGCAGAATACCAATAAATACCACAGGAAGAAGGGTAAGTATAATTTGGGTTCGAGGCATAGTTGAACTAACTAGTAAAGCATCTTTGTGTCAGGATGATTCCCCCTGTGTAGGGGTTTTCAGTGTTTGCTCCATTATCTTTTTTTGTACGAGTATGAGTGTTCACTGTCTTTTATCATTTTTTAATTGACTCAGCCTTCTATCCAGAGCACCATTTCTTTCTAAGCACAGAGGAAACTTATCACCCATGAAAAGGTGATGTAGCTTCTTTCCTGAAAGTTTTTTTAGGCTGGATTACACAGGTATTTGTGAGGAATGACATATGTATAATTGAGTATTTCTTCATGTCCACTTTGAAAACTGTGATTCTAGATACATTTGAAGTTAGAGCTATGGATACATTTTTGAACTAAATTTTTAATTTCCTATGCATCCTTGTTTTGATGGTTTAAATAACATTTAAATTTGAGAAGTCATTTCAACCAGTTGTCCCCCTGACACACTGAATTTGGCTCAGCATCCTGAGTGTGGCTCTATGAATTGTCCATGCATGAGGAAAGAGAAATGTGGGTTTCCAAAGCTGCTGGAACTTGGCAGTCTGCTTTGTATTGAATTCCTATGGCTTGTGCAGACAGATGACAATACATGTGGACAGAAACAAACTCCAGCCCTACTGCAGTATTTCTTTTCAGACTGTAAGGCTTCCTGTATTAAGTGTTTGGTATTCTTAATTGGTGTCATATCCTTCTGATTGTGGATTATGTTATTCCTCCCCATATCCACTAGAAACCATCTGCAAGCTGTTGTGGTTGCATATGCTGGAATCACATAAATTCATGTTATTTCTCCTTTGTTATCCCTTGAGCCCTAGCTCTGGGATTTTTATTGACTGGCTGGTCCTGCTTTCTGCATGACCGAAGCAATGTGATGCAAGACTCCTGAGGCAAATGCAGGCACGTACAGAGGCTTGTGGATGTGTACTTGAAATTCCACTGAGAGATGGCCAGGATTTTGTAAGGCAACCCCTTTTTCAGCACTACACAGCCATTTTTGCAGCAGCCCTGGTAGTTGCCCTACCACCCCCACAGGAGGTTCAGGTTGGGGGGAAGAGATGGTGTTATCCATCTGTCCTCCTCACCATGGTGTTGCACCTGGATCCATGAAATAAACATCACAGAGTATTGGAGGGGTTTTCAGCAAATGTTCAGCTCTGCAGAACGACTGCAAAGTGGTGGAGGCTGTGGAAGGTCAGGTCATCAAGATCACTGGCTGGAGATGTGTGGTGGGTTGACCGTGTACTGCAGCCAAATGCCCACCTCGCTGCCCACTCACTCTCCCTGTCAACAGGGCAGGGTGAGAGGACAAAATGAATATCTTGTGGGTTGAGACAAAAATCAGATCACTTACTGACTACCATCACAGGAAAAACAGATTCACTTAGGGGGAAATTAATTTATTGCCAATTAAATTAGATTCGGGTGGTGACAAACACAGGAAATGAAATAACACAGTGAGTGATATAGAGGGGTAGGGGGTTGTGGTCACTTCATAACAGCTCCTATCTGCTGCTCCTTCCTGCTCACTCTTCTCCTGGCTCCTGCTCTCTACAGGCTGTAGTTTCCTTCAGGGCATCTCCACCTGCTCCAGTGTGGGCTCCTCTGTGGGCTCTGTGCCCTTTGGATGCCTGGAGGACCTTCTTGTCTTTCCCTCCTTCTCTGACTTTGGTGGTTGCAGGGCTTTTTCTTACACTTCTTGCTTGCTGCCTCACAGAGTTTTGCCCTTTCTTAAATGTTTTTTTCTTTCAGAGAGGCACCACCAACATTCTCTGAGGGCTCAGCAGTGCCTGGCTGTGGAACTGTTGTGGAGCCAGATGGAATCAGCCCCAGCCTTCACCCACAGTGGCCATCCCCACTGCCAGTGCCTGCCACAGACACCTGATCCAAGGTGTCTGACAGTGCACCCTAGAGCACACGGACCTGCTCAGCCCACGGCTGCCATGGCTGGCTGCCTGTGGGGTCAGTGTCCTGTGGGAGCCCTGCTGCTTCATACAGGTTCTGGCTGGGAAATGTTGGCTGCTCTTTGGGGTTTAGCAAGCTAGTCCCGGTTGCCCTGTGAAAGTCAGTGAAGTTCCAGCTTCTGAGCAATGAAAGTCAAGTCCTCCTTGATCAAAAGCTGGGTTCTTCATGAAGAAAGGCTTGTGATGCTGGGGTCCAGCATAGTCTTTGGGGTTTTTTTTGTTTGTTTTCCCCAGTTGCCATGGATGAGAGTGTTGGTCATGGCCCTTGTTATTTTGGGAGAATGATCACCTGTTCATCATTAGTCTTAATTGCTTGCTGCTGATTTCAATCACAGACACAAATTGGGTGAGTATATATAAGCAGCTGCAGAAGAGTGATGTGGTAGGGGTTTGGAGAAGTGGGTTTGGGTTTTGAGAGGAATTAAAGGCTGAAGAGGTGAGGGTTCTGTAAGTAGGTGCTGAGCTAGCTTTGTCAAAACTACTGAGGACACTTGCCATGAGTACAGGAACTGATTTTAGTGACTTCAGGAGTTGTGGTTCTGGTATGTATTTTTTTTTTTTTTTTGGTGCTTTATGAAGTTGTCTGAGGTAAACAGGAGTGTTTCATGAAATTGTTTTGGAGTATTATTTCTTGAGTGTTTTTATGAAACCACAATTGTTTTTGTTATCTATTAACGTTGTATTTTCCTCTTTGGTATGTGAGCTATTTTCTATAACCTTTTCTTTATGAAATGCTTGGGAGTTTATTGGAATTTTGACTTCAACTTTTTATACTCCATTTGTATTGTGATGAAATGTTACTAAAGTTGAAAAGATAATTGGGATGTTGTCTGGTGAGTTCTTAATGGGCATTTTTCACAAAATAAATCTTTAAGTAAAATCAACTTATTTGTTTAGTAGTGTTTTAAACTGAGTTTTAATAGCTATTAATTTGAGCATTTTTCTTCAGTGTTTCCATGGAACATCAGAACTAGTTATTGAAGTGTCAAGGGTGATGCTATGGAGTGATTTATAAATATTATTTAATGAGTTTCCATGGGGTTTTTTTGTGTTTGATCAAAGTTCAGCTGATTTTGGGAAGTCTGGTTATTATGGAACTGGAATGAAACCTTGGCACATTTTCATAATTACAGATACATATATATGTCTATGTACCTATACAAATATACTGGAGTTGTTATTATTTGTTATTTGGCTTTACTGAATGGAGTTATTACACCTTTTGTGAATGCTTTGGGCCAAAAGCCCAAATGTTTGAGTCAAATCAACAGCAGTTAAAATGATGGAAGTTGGAAATAAATAGTAGGGGAGTTCACATTTGGGTAGTCAGTGCAGGAATATGCCAGGGCTTGGAAAAAAAAGGCTGCGGAAAAACGTTTCTACTGTGCAACCTGCTCTTAGCTTGGCCTGCTGCAGGAATGTGGGGCAGCTGTGGCAGTGAGCACCAACACATAGCTTGAGGCACCAGAGGGGCTCTGGGCAGTGCCAGGGGCTTGCAGGAGGCAGGAACTCGCTGCAGCCAGCTGCTTCCAGAGCTGGGGGCTGCAGCAAGCTGCTCTTGGAGAAGCAGAGTCCCTCTGCCTGGAGCATGGTCTCGAGCCAAGTGGTCTTTTTGTTCCTGAGCTCCTTCTTGCTGTTATTTTCCACCAAGTCCTGGCTCAGAGGAAGGCTCTCTGCAGTGAGCTGGTGAGCAGTCAGGCTGTTTGCTCTGTGGCTCTGGTGGGGTCCTGCTGTGTTGCTTCACCGCCTTCTTGGCAGGTCCAAGCTCCCTTGCTGAGCTGTCTGGACCTCAGACTTTGGGGCTATCTTCAGTCTCATTTTTCTCCTCCTTCTCTCAGCTTCCCCTGCAGATCCCTGCACAGTTTCTGAAGCTCTGAAAGGCAAAACATTGCATCATTCAATACAGTGTCCACAAGAGAACTGAAAGTAGCAGATGGTTGTTATTCTTTCCAATTTCCAGCACAGATTAAGAAAAAAAATCTTTTATTTGAACTACCACCCCTTTGGACTTTTTCCAGTGTTGAGACTAAAGATTTTGTTTTTTAATACCTCTTCTCTTACAGCTTGTATTTGAAATAAGATTTACCCCTAGTGTCTTTATATGCTATGCATTCATCTGCTTGTGTGTGGCTGTTCAAGAGATCCTGGCGCTGAGAAGGGCAGCAGGGCTGGAGGGGAGCTTGCTAAGTGTGAGGGGAAGTGTAGGAAGGGCTCAGTTTGCCTTAGTGACATTGGAAGTAGTGTAGGTACCTATTTTGAAGAATTCATTAATTTTTTTTGTGTATTAAGGAAATCAGAAGGTTGATTATTTAGAAATAAAAAAGAGCTCAAAAAGATACAGAACAAAAGAGTTTGCTGGACTAGCTCCCCTGAGGTACAGAAAAAGCACTGTGATCTAATCTAGTGCAAGTGGCAGAGCATTTCTGCTTTGCAATCGTATCACCATTATAGAACACCATTTCTTAAAGTTCCATTTTATGTCTTGGGGCAATATTGTAAAATACAGTTCTATAAGAAACGGTTTGAAACAGAAGGGGCTAAGTGTCTGCCTCTTATTCCTACCACAGTAATACCTCTCTATTTTTGTGAACTATCATGTGAATGCAAATCACTGTTATATCATGTTCTCCCAAAATAACCTCTTCTGCCTATTAATATGTTGTGCAACATGATAAACCCTGTTAGAATGCTGTGAAATACACTTATTAAAATGCTGGGACAAAGTGCTGTGGCATGTGTTTCATACTGTGGATGGGTGCAGTGCTATGAAATGCTCTTCCCCAGCCCCAATGTGCAGTGGAACTAGTCCCAGGATGCACAAACCAATGTTTCCTAGATTTTAGACTGCCTCTGACTCTTGTGTTCATCTGAGAACTGGATCAGTAGTTGAAGTCTTTCTCCCCACCCCCATCAGTTTGTGAGTCTGTCCTTATTGACCTGTGTATTGTGGATCTCATCTGGGAGGGGATTCTATCTGTGCCCTCTAATATTGACCATCAGCTTCATCCTTTGCCAGAAGTCTGCCTGTCTTGTTTAGATTTGTTCTTGGCTGTCTTACAAGTGTCATTCCGTTCTTTGATCTGGAGGACCTTTCTGTGACCCCTTTCAGGCACTCCGTTAACAGTAGCTTGGTATGGCTCCTGTTGTGTTATTTTTCTGAAAAGCTGCTTATTTCAACCCCACAAGATAAAGAAGACTATTTCAGCCTGACTCCAGTTGAATGTGAGAGTGCTGCAGTGTTGTGGTGATGACTGTGGTTATGAACAATTGCAAATGGATTTCTCCTGCCTGGGTTGCTATGGCTAAGGAGCAGCAGCCAGCCTAGAGGTACCTGCACTTTCAGTTGCTTGTAGTAGGCTGTGGAGTACTACCTGGTGGTAGCAGATGTGGGTCTAAACCATCACAGCTGATAGTTCATGGTAATTTTATAAGCAGGGAATTTAGTATACTCCAAGAGGAGCTTGAGAGGCAGTGTTGTGGCAGATAGTCTGCCTGAAGAACTGTGTTCACACATAACTCAGTGGAATTACTGACACTTATGCCAAGTCTTTTTCCCCCTTTGACCTCAGTGAGCTCTTTGAATCATAGTTAAGTCAGCTGTGACACTACAAAGTGACCCTTATTTTTCTGTTTTCCTGTGATTGGGCACAGTGTGCAGAATGTGTGCTGCATGATTTGAAGAAGAGATGTATTCTGGCTTTTGATGCAGCTTCAACATAACCCGTTGCTGTTGGAGTAGTCCCAAGGGGGATTGTGTTGGTGCTTGCATAATTTGCAAAGGAGGAAAGGCACGCAGGTCTCTTCTGCCTTTCTCAGAGAGGATATTATGCTTGTTTGGATTGTTCACACAAGGAGAAGTAAGCATTTTTTATTGAGACCTTGTTTGTGAAGTGCTTTAAAAAAAAAAAATCTCTTCTATGGAACTTTTATGTGGAAACTGATGTCTGTGAAGAAACAAAGTCCCTAGTATGGGGAGTTCTTGTTTTCTGCACTAGAGAGAAAAAAACTAACAATACCTTGAGTAAATTCAGGGTAAAACCAATAAGAGTAGCTTAATCATTTGTTCATTGCAGAGTTAGTGGGTAACTGCTCTCAGCTGTGGGTTGGCTCTTTCCAAGGCCATACTAATACTCTAAACCTGAGGATTCTTTTAGCTTTGGCTGTGTGACTGTTGACTTAGTTTTTCATTCTTGAGAGCAGGGATTTTTTTTGTCATTAAAATAATTTTGTGGGGTAAGAAAAAAAAACCCAAGCATAATCAACTTTCCCATTTCTAACACCCACTGCATGCTCTTAAAATTGGTCCTGGCATTTCCCATAACCTGCAAACCCATTTTTTGGGTAGCTTGTTTCTGTCACCCTACCTCAAGGATAAACTTTTCTTGTGCTGTGAAGTTATAACTTTTACTTAAAAGGATACAAATATCTGAATAATATAGCATTCTATTCTATGAAATTCTAAATCATTGGACTATTTGGAAACCCTTTTTGAAAGTTTTAGGGTGTTTTCAAAAATACTAAACAGGTAAAAAAGAAAAGGGAAGCAAATGGAAAGCTGAAGAGTGTGGCTGTGTTCTTAGTTACTGATGTCAAGAGGTGTCTCAATGTTTGGTTCACTAATAGCCTTTCTCTATATGTGGAAGAGTATGTGATTTATTCAGTAGATATTTATTATGGCTGCCTATTGAGAACAGCACTGAAATACCATATCTCATTTTGCTGTGAATGAGGGGAAGAAAGCCTTTCAACATGAGGTTTGTTATTTGAGACTAGAGCTGTACAAATTATTTTATGAATTCTAATTAGGAAAGCATTTTTAGTTACTGTACTGTTTGCCAGCTTCTGAAAACCCTCTTGTAACCCAGTGGTCACTAATGAATAGGTTTTTTTAACAGGTAATTTTAGATAGTTGTGTACAAGAACTCAGAGTGCCTGGCTCAGTTGTGTTTTCATTATGATTAGTCAGCTAACTAGGGTAGGATTGGACTTCTAAATTCAGTTGCTAGTTTTCAGTTCCTTGGTACTTGAAGCTTCTTCTTTTTATAGTGTTGTCCTGTCCTCTTCCACCCCAAACCTCAGTGTCACCTAGGTTGCTCTGACAGGTGAATATCCATCATTTTGATGAAACGTATTAAAGGTATATTGTTTAGGAACCCCTGAACAATTTGTTTTGCAATGCCATCATTAAAAACTCCATGGCTGGATATATGTGGCATCATTTGGAATATGAAGAACAGAAATGGTATTCATAACATCATCTTCATTTTATGTCATATCTCAGACTTTGTTCACAATGTGCCAGAAGTATTTGTGCATGCCTGAAAGCCCTTTAAAAATTCAGGGAGTGTTCCGGATTTCACAAGCGGCATGATCCAGCCTGTGCCTATCATGCTTTACTGTAGCAAATGAAAATTAAGAATACACTTATATTTAAAGAGATCTGGACATTAGTTTGCTGCTAGGTTTCATTGAAAGCTTAACTATTTTGTGACTTTCGAGAAGGGCAGTTTTTGGGGTTGGGTGTGCAAGGTGGTGTTTAGAGATGGTTATTCCTGTGGCAGTTTGATACACTAGCAAGTAAATCATGTAGAGCTTATGAACTGTAAATTTAAAAATCTTGACTATCTCTGACTTTTTAAACATCTAAGATGCACTTAGAATCTATTTACATGAGAGAATCTACTACCTCTGCAAATCCAGTTTTTTAATGCGTCACCATTTCTGTAAGTGTAAAACACTTCTTTCTTAAAATGGAATTAGTAATTGGGTTTTGGTGTTTTGGTTTTTTTGGTGTTTTTTTTTTTGTGTAAATGATATCACTTGTTACCTGTCTGATGTCATCTAATCTGGAACTTTGGCAATCACAGTTCCCTTCCTTCAGCTGTGGAAGGGTGTGCATACTGCACATAGAGCTGTTTCCAGCTGCCCTGGGGAAGGCTGCAAGGCCACTTGGCAGTGACCATGTCCTTGGCTCAAGATGCGTGCAGTTGTGGGGGTAATTGTTGTTGCTCCAGAGTCATCTGATAAACCAGAACTCTGAGAGAACAAGAGAAGGTCTAAAGAATTGAAGGTCAAGGTTTTAAAAGGCTTAGGTGGGATATCTGCAGCAGGGTGTTCTTGCTTGCAGGGGAGGATGTTGTAGAGAAGCTGACTGGCTTTAATGTCTGACCTGTCCAGGCCCCAGTGGCTGTTTCCTACAGCAGCTGGATGTGTGAAGTAGCTTAAGAATACCTGACTCCTACAGCATGGTGGCTTTTAAAAGCAAAGCCTTACATGTTCTGGGTACCACAGGCAGGAGCAGCACGAAATAAATGTTCTGTAATGGTTTGAATACAGCAATCACTTGTTCAAGTACTTTATATTTAGGTCTTTAATGAGAAAATGACTGCATGTTAGATCATGTAAATCCACTGAGTGAGAAAATTATAATTTGAGGTTTATCTCTGGAATGGATGTCTATTTTGTCAATTGCAGAGATGCTACCTGAAGTTAAATATGCTTTGGCAGGCAGTCATTCTTTAACTGTGGTATTTTAACTAGTTGAGTTACTGTTTCCTTGATTATGGCAGCTGGCAGATATTTCATCATCATTAACAGCTGTAGGTTATGGAGACCCATATATTTCTCACTCAATAAGAATTTAACCTATTTCTACTTGCCTTATGGGGTTGCTGAAACCTTTTCATGAAGAAGGACAAAATTTACCTTTTTTAAAAAATCTTTTGTAGCAGAACAATAGTGCATTTGAGAACTCCTTCCTAAGGATAGATCAAAAATTCTATGTAAAGATTTAGTCATTCCCCATCTCTAGGGGTTTGTAAATGAATTTTTTAGAATTGTGTGCCTTATTCCTATGAAGTTTCACAGAACTTACTTGTGTCCAAGTTGCATTTAGATCTTTGGCCAGAGAAAAATTGTTGTACTTGTGCTAAGTTCAGTAAAACTATACAGATTTCTACCAAGTAAGGATTAAGTTTAGGCAGCCTAATATTTTCAGTAGGTTTAGAATTTTTTAATAAAGAAAAACTTAAACTGGATATTAGTTCTTAAAATCACTCAGCAGTAAATGTTTTTCTTTGTCTGGAACTTGCTCCCACATATGCACATCAGAAGCTTCAGAATTGTTCCTACTTAAGCTTCCAGCTTTCTGGATTTATGACAGATGCAACGCTTCCAAAAGAGAAAAAGGAGCAAGATTCACTTTTGCTGCACCCCAAGTGGTTTGCTGGGTTGTTGACACCCATTTGTCCCTGAGGGTGTGGATGTTGGATCCCCAGCAGTGCACATCAGAGTACATACAACTGGAAGTTGTATGGTTGGTCCCACATTGTTTTTAAGACCATGAGATTTAAGCTTAAAATATCCCAGGAAACATCCCTTTTGCAACTGCTAATATGAAAATAAAATCTAGTACATGCATTTTCATTTAAGTTAAGGCTGCTGTTTTTCCTGGATCTGACTGCTTTTTCTACCTTGGTAGATTTTTGGATGGCAGAGCTTAGGCTTAGAGTTTCTAGATGTCTGTGACCATCCAGTTTGGATATTTCCAGCATAGACATAATGATGTTTCTGGGAATTTCAAAGCAGTAGCAGTCATCAGGTGCTACTGCACTTGATGTGGGGTGCTGTGCTTGAAAGCCACATGCAGGAGGCCATGTGCAGGTTTTCTATAAATGCACCCTAAGATCTGGGCATGGCAGAATACCTGTCAGGTATTTGGGAGCAGGAATTTACTACAGATAGCAAAAGCAGGGGAATTGAAACCATGAGTTGGAGCAGCTCTCCATAGACCGTTGCTGGTTTGGAAACCTCTGGCGTTTCCCTGTAGATTCAGCTATATGTGTTCCTCCCCCAAACAATTGCCTTTTCTTGGCCTCTAGCCATTCCTATTTGTTAGAATTGTGTCTTTTAAATGCTGTTTATTTTTCTAGCATTTCTTGTGATCACCTTCTTTGTGCTTTCCCAGTTCTGTGCAATGTAATCATATATTAAAAATGCAGTTGATGTTTTCAAGTCGGCAACCTAGAAAAGGGGCTGAAAGGGTGGAACTTTTTAGAGTTGCTTCTTGAATGGGCTTTGGTGTCTGATCAAATGTGGTTTTGTGTGTGTAACTGTAAACTTCTTAATGTGATCTAATATTCCAGAACCAGGTCTTCAAGCTTGACATCCTTGGTGTTTTAATATGGCTGAAACATCTGTTTAAGGGTTATAGTAACATTTTTTGACAGCATTTTATATGGAAATAGATCTGTGTTTCTGGAAGAAATTAATGATTTTATCTCTGGAATCAAAGTATTTAATTTCTTGATTTAGATTCTCCTTTTTTATGTGAAGTCTGGTCTCTACTTTTCCATGTCAGTGTGTGTATTTAAACTGTTAATTACATTGACCTTTTTCTGGACAGATGGCTAAATAGATTGCAGCAGTTGTAAACCCTCCTGTTCTGCCATGCAGAGTTTTCATTATGTTCATAATGCCATGAGGTTATAGGGTGCTTTTTTTCAACCTAATACACATTCAGTTGAATTCACATTTCAGCTGAACACTGTCACCATTCATATTAAAAAATTTCTGATCTAGTCAGAAATGCCTGCCTGTGGCAGTTACTCCTTGTAGCATCCCTACAGGTGCTTTTGCCAATAAGTGATTGCTTCCATGTGACAGGGAGAATGGCTGTCCTTGTAATTAAGGATAGTGGCTGCCAGCCCTTGTTTATAAGCTCAAGATCATGAATAAGTACTTCATGTTTCTATTTTATTTCCTCCTAATTTAATATTGCTATTGATAGCTCTCATCATTTCAAAGGATTGTCCACCTTACACCTGCTGTATAAGTTGCTTACTGTGCACTAGCCTACTGATTACTTTCCTTCCTCAAAATTGTATTTCATTGAGGGTATGAGTTTAAAGTATTTCTGGGTTTTAGAACATTTCACCAAGGGTTTTCTTGTTTGCTACAAATCCTGCTAAGAGACGTGTCTGATCGACTACAGCTTATGAAAGAGTTTAGAAATCTAGGCCTCCAACTAATTACTGTGAGGGAATAGAATACAGTGGAACAGCTCAAACCTGTCCTTTTTGTCATGAAGTTATTTATTTTGTAGTGGATTTCTTAAAATCAGTTGCGAGACAAAGTTTCACTGCTGTAAAAGAAACTCTAAATTTCATTTTGGAGTCTGAATAAAATGAAAACTTCAGTATATTTGAAATAAGTTTTCTGGAATTGCTTGTTTTAGAATATTAAAGATGTATGACGAGGTTATAATTGCCAGATGCTAAGTTCAATTTGCTCTCTGTTGTAACAGACCAGGGCTTTGATTTTAGATGTGTTTAACCTTGAGCATTATTGCTATCCAAGGGAGAGAAGCTTCCTTGAATTGTGGTAGAATGGCAACAGGACTCAGACATTCAGAAGGTGCAGAATTCTGCAGGCTGTACTCCTGTGACATCTAAAGCTGTGCTGGGACATCTTGGGGCTAGAAAGTAGAAGAGGAGGCTGGGCTCAGCTGTAGAACACAGCAGAAAGCACAGCAGGACTGTCAACAGTTCAGCAGCACTGAGGGAAGGCAGCCTTTGTCCCCACCTGGGCCAGGGCTGCTCTGGAACTGTGCTGGCAAAGTCACAAACTCCTTGTGCCAGCCAGAATCCCCTTTAGAGTGATGGCCTTGGCCAAGCTCACAGTATAAAGGATCAGAGGTCTAGGAGGCTCTATATTTATAGAGAGTCTCTATATTTAAAGATACTTAAATTTTACTATACAGTTTATGTAAAGTTAACTGGATAAAATTGCTGAATCAGGTTACACCAACCTTGCCCAACACTGGCTGAAGATGATGGGACTTAAACAGTGATACAATAAGTGAATCACTGTTTAGAATGATAAACTAATAATAATAATAATAAAATCTGTGTTTTACAATAGACTGGTACTTTTTTTTTTGCCCTGAAAAATGTTGTCTTTATTGGCTATGAGATTAAATTGTAGTTGAAGGGAAGCCATTAGGTTTGTGTTCCCAACTTCCAATCTAGTTTCCTTTAATTAAAAGGAAACCATAGCCCATATGCTAGTAATCTTTGTAGGAATTATTTGCTATGTACACATATATAATTCTTTGGGAATTGAAGGAAAAAAAAAAATCACAGAAGTCACAATAGCTCTGACTATTGTTTTAGAGCAAAATAAAGAAAAGGGGGGGGAGAAATGAAGCTCCTGTGGAGATAATTGAAGCTGAAACATTTCTTGTGCTCTTGAGATGAGCTGCAGAAAGCAAATTGTATGAAAAAAACAAAGGGGGAAATGTCATGTGCCAGCTCTTCTCATTTTCTTCTTGGCTGTGTGCCCAGTCTCTAAACTCATACTAAGCTTTGCTATGGCAATGATGTCAGTGAGGTGTTTTCCAGTCCAGAGTGTACTTCTTGCTACAGGTTTAGGGAGTAGAGATTTGGAAACTGTCTGTAATCTTATACTTCACTAAACATGAACCTTTGGAATAAGTGGGTATTCTGGGTGACCAGAGAGGTTAAAAAAGAAAAAAATAATCAGCTTTCAAAAAAACAAATGGAACCAACTCTACAATAAAATTGCTTTACACTTTTTCCTATGGAAAAGAACTACTGACACGCCATTCTTGGAAGGGCATGTAAACAAGACTAAGCTGTGGGCTCTCTGATATTGCCTACTGAAGAAAACCACAGCAAAGCATTGTTTAGAGCAATAGATTGAGGATCAAAAGGGTGACAAATTCAGTAAGAGAACAGCTGGTACTAAAGAATTTAAAGCTACTTAGACACATGAATTTTCTATGGATAGGGCATTGTATAATCTTAACCTGGATTCTTGTGTTGAATTATTCTATAAAACTTGGGAAGGCAAACTTTGAAAGAGGCAAGGGTACAGCTCATACCTGCAAATGAATTCATGCTGAAGTTATAATAATATAGAAATATTCCTTTTTGCTGCTGTGTCAATTCATTGAGAAAAAGCATTAGAAAGGAATTATTTCAGTATCAGATGCCTGGAAATTTTGTAGAAACAAATACAAGATTCCTTTGTTTACAATTTGTACAACACTGTTTTGGTGACAAATCCAAAACACAGCACCATGCCAGCTACTCTGAGGAAAATCAGCTAAATCAACTGTAACCCTGCCCAAACCAGTACAGTCCTCTTTTCTCATTTCCCCTCTTTTAGCAGTTGTGTACTTGTAATTATTCAAGGAAATGTTTAGTGAGCTGAGTTAGGCAACTGAAGGATGAGAAAAAAGAAATGCTCTTTTACCAAGAGAACCATCTCCTTACATGGTTTGCAGTACACTCTCACAAGTCTCCATAAGTGAGGCAGGACTGGTTCATCCAGGTGCTGCGCATCAAGGCTGAGTCTAACGAGCATTTCTCAGATCACAGCGTGGCATGAAAGCAGGGGAGGCAGGATGTACCACACAAAAAGATAGGATTTTTGGGAAGAAAACTTATTCAGTGTTTGCAGTCGAATATGATTGCATATTTTGTTGAACAGGTACATATTGGGTTGAAATAGCAATTCTTTATTAATTTTGAAATACATTTTTTTGATAAAAAGGGAATGATTTTCTTGTAGCCGAGTTGGAATAATGTGCTTCAGTGTAACTGAGTGTTTCTATTTCTGACATGGAATGAGCAGCTTTTTAATATAGGCTATAGAAGCAAATATTCCTGTTAATGCTGCTATTTGCCTGAAGAATAGCTCTGTTTAAGAGCTCTGGATATGAACACAGAATCTTTTTACAGCTCCGTGCTGTTTGGCATTTTTTCCTGAGAGGGTGGGTATGTTCCTCAGCCAGCACTTAATAATGACAGACAATTATTGAGCGAGTCCTCTACAGTGAGTACTCCCTTGAGTGTTCTGGTGGTGTCACTTGTATGACACTTGTCAGTTGGTGAAATTGAGCTAGAGCAGGGTGTCACTGAGGCTGGCACCTCTGAGAGAACCGTGGAGGCGAGAAGACGTGGAAAGGTTTGAGCAACGCAGATTTCACGGTGCTTGAATGAGTGGTAAGGGAAGCAAGGAGGTGGGGTAGTAGTTGCAATCAATTTAAAGGCAAGCAAATCTATTATTTAACTAATTTTTTTCTGCCAACAAAGAAGAAGAAAAAAAATCAGATTCTTTGGGTAATGTTCCACCCTTGGTTCTGATGCATTTCCTGTTTGCTGTTAACATCCCTTGTGTGATGACCCCAGTTTTGGCTTGGAAGATTTCTCCCTATCTCTGTACTGCTGCAGTGATATTAGTTCCACATTCACAGAGCCCAGTGATTCAGGTGTGCTGATGTAGGGAGGAGCAGGGTACAAAAATTACTGTCTTGTATTGCTTCTGGTGAAAAAATTTCTGTATCACATTGGAACTTGAAATAGTTCTTTTAAATTAAGCAAGAGGAAAGCAAATTTCTAGCAAGGATATCTTTGAATGTAGTGTATCCTGAAAACAAAAAGTTGTCAAGTTTTTAATATTTCCTTGATATCTTGTCAATACCTTTATATTATAGATGATGTTCAGCATTATGATTCCTTATGTACGACCTAAAACTTGGCATTGCTGTATCCATTGCTATATCAAGTGAGACAGAACTTCAAGTTTTTAGTTTTTTTTTTCCAGCATAACTTGTGCAGCTATTTGAGTACTTTTCTTTGTTTTTCTTGCAATAAACCAGAGAGATTTGTGACAAAACCCTCCCAACGTTTAACATTTGCTATCATCTCAACAGTTCTTTTAACAGGATTATTGAAACTTACAGCAAAGTGCTAGGAAGATGTACTAAGTTCCAGGACTGTCTATGGAGGCAGGTCACCTCATAAGTGCTTAGTACTGTATACAATGCATTTTATTAAGCTGTTTGGTTTGCACAAAATAGCCCAACAACAGTGAATTGCAGTTGTTCATTGCTTGTTACTAAAGGAGGCCCCTGGCCTCTCATTGTTCTTTATTATATCCCTAAATGTTGCATTCCTTTCACTTTCTTAATAACCATTTTATGCTTTTTAAATAATAAAAAGCTGCACCTGCCTTGTCAGGAGAAGTGCTTCAGTCTGTTTTGGAAAAGGACAAGGGTCCCTGTCTTAGTGTGAAAAATTGCCTCAGAAAAGTTATTTATTTATATTATGTTTTTATTATGATTTGCAGCTTTCAGGGAAATATATCAATTTCATCCTTGTCTATTTCCTCTTTTCACCCCAAGAAAGAAGAAAAAATTCAATTTTGAGCCTTGATGGCTTCCTAACTGTTGTATCTCAAGAATGTGCTGTTAACTAACATGTACTGGTTAGGATGGATCTCCAGTAGGATTGTGAATGGCACACATTATCTGGGCCATGATGGGGGATTTTCTTCAGCTCTGGCTTCTGCTTGGTAGTTGCATGCTATCATTTTACACATGGGCGTATTCCTTCAAGCTAATAAAGCAGCTCTTTGCTATGCATGACCTGCTCTGTAGTGTGACTGACTGATAACTGCAGCATTTTAAACCTGGCACTACATTATTAGACCTGCTGCCAAGTCCTGGTTATTTCTCAGAAGTATTTCTTGCCATTGGAACTTCAGATGGATTGAAAGTAATTTTATAGGCTCATTGCAAACTTGTGGGATGTAAAGTGCTGGGATCCATCACAGCCAAGGCATTGCCTACCAAAGTTATGGATGTGGAGATGTGTGTTTATATGAAACCCCCCACAAAAAATGCATTCCTCGTGGTAATGTGTCAGTCTGTCTGTATCAGGTATGAAATCACTTCAGCTTTACTCTTTGCTATAAAGAAACTTATCTAGCTGCTGAGGCTTCCCCCCCCCCCCCTCCTCAAATATAGATACACCTTAACATGATGCAGGTATTGATGTAGTTTGGGGAATATAGGATGGCTATATTCCTGTCTTTGATGGAAAGTGTATTATTGCTTTTCATGGGAGCTAGGTCCATTTTGTGCCTTAAGGAATAAATCTCTTCAAAGGCATCCTTATGCATCTTTAAGATAGAGTGGACTTGGTAAATCTGATTCAGTAGTGCCTGTTAGAAGATCTAAACAATGTTGAAAAAAGAATTTTTCTGATACCAGGCTGCCTTAAAGTCCAAAAGAAACCCACTGAGGAAACCACCTCTTTCCTCTGACATTCTACCTCAGCTGAGATCTCCAGAGTGTGGGTTCCCTGAAGTGTAAAAGCAAGGAAATGTCTGGCAGTGTATTCTATACAGGGAAGTCTGTCTGTCTTTTCCAGGCCACATTTGTTTAGAAGGGCTTGCAAAGTTAAATGTAGGAGTTACTGGTTCACTGAGGAAGACAAAGATGAAGGAGAAAGGTGTTTCCTGTATGCAAAGTATATCACGTGTGTTTATCTCTTGTTGTTTATTTTGTAGTACGTGGAAGTGTTTTAAGAATATTTATTATATTTTCCATGGAAGAATGGCACTATTAACTCAGACTTCACCAGGAATGACTTTTTGTGGTGTGATGACCTATTTTTTTTTTTTTACAACTGCTAAGACAGGTGTGTTGTGGGCAACAAAGTTTCTTTAGTAAACTCTTTCACTTTGTTCATTGTCTTAGCTTATGCAGGTAATCAATAAAACAAGGAAACATGTTAAATAAGATGTAAAAAGCTTACAGTGATGCTCTGTTCTTATCGGTGAGAGGTTCTAAGTAAATTTTTTCACTTTAGCTGAAATAAAAAGGATCTGAGTATGTTTCTCATGAAACATGTGACAGTAATCAAAGCAATGAAAATTACCATGATTCAACATGTGTTTTTTGGTTTCTGTGTTCTGTTTTCCTAGTAATCCTACATCAGCCTAAGTAAGCCCTGCATCCACCCTCAGACAAGGTATTTTTTAAAGACAAGCATTACATCAGAAGGACTTCTCTGGAAAGAAAGTGGAGAAAGGAACATGGTGTCAAGTTATGAAGGCACTGAGAGCTCTTTGGGAAAAATCAACAGTGGGCTGAAATGGAGACACATGTGATTTCTGTATAATGACTTTTTCTTGTCTTTCACTCTGTTCTAATATAAAAATAAGTTTTGAAAGGCAAGCTTGAAAAACAGTGCATTGGTCCTGTTTAGTAGTTTATAGTCATGGATAAAGTGAGGTGCCAATAAGTAAATAGCAGAGAGTAGAAAAATACAGAATAGAAGCTGTATATGTGCATGAGCAATCTACTTACAGTATGTAAGGCATGCAGCCTAAACCTTGCCTTACATAGGAGGAGATTCTTTAACTTGTGTATGCAAATATCCGTCATTTGTTACCTTAGTGTATAAGTGTATCTTGCACATGCTGAAGGCGAAGACCTGTAGGGTATGTGGAATGTAATACACTCATAAGCAACACTTGCATCATCCTATTAGGGACTTTCTGGAAAATCTAATACCAAAGTAAAAATACAAAGTGGAACAGCAGTAGATGTTCTGTGAGTATGAAGGACTGTTACAGAGGCAGGCATAACTTGCCTTTGATTACTATGCTCTAACCCAAATATCAGATTTGCCCTGCTTTTCTGGATGGCATGTTCTTGAATAGAATGGATGGAGAATAACACACTGACAATAAAGTCATTCAGTCTTATGTTCCCTGTAAGTGTAGGTAATCTTATAAGAAGTTAGTGTCAAAAACTGAGATTCAAAAGTTTGAATGATTTGAATTCCAACTGTCCATTATCACATACTTGAAACTGGTTTTATTTGCAGGAGTGCCAAGTGCAGAGATAAATATTTTTATTTTCAAAATTTGTAATGCATGATTAATTTTGAAGCTCCAGCCAATATTAATCTAATTTTGCTGCAAGAACCATTGTCATGTTAAAATGGTACTCCGGTTCATGCTATTTTTCATTATAACTCTTTGAATCCTAAGAGTTGCAGTATAAAATAATTATAGTTATTTGAGGAGTCTTAGTATGTGAAACAATGGCCTTCTCAATTGCCTCATGGTGGCTGGGAAAATGAAATGATTAATGTATCTATTTGAAAAACATTTTATAGAATTGTGTCTGACCATGACAGAAAAAGTAGGAAACAAACATCACTTCTTTAGACAATGTCTATTTTTTTTCTCTTCAGGGAGAAGTAATTCAGTTTGTAGTCAGTTACTAGGTGGCAGATGTTGTACAAACACGGAACAAAGGCAGGATTCCTGTCCCAGAGACTCTATAATCTGTGTACAAAAAGGCAGCAGGTGGGTGCAGCAGATGTGTAAAACCAGAACAATGAGACGAGAGAGGTCAGCACTGGCAGGATCAGAGCTGACTCTGGGTTGTTCAGGTTTAGCTGGTACTGTGGTGAATGGCTGTTTGGGAAGACTTGGAGGAGTATAAAGGGTTGTTCTGGAGAATCCTAATTTACTTATGCTGCAAAAATGTTTTTAGCAATTCAAAGCAGAATTCAAACACAGGTCTGACATTCTGTTTCCTCAGATCTCTTTGTGTTTGAGGTAGAGCTTTATGGAATGACCTGTAAGATTAACCATCAGTGTCTCAACACTAGGAATCATTTAGATAAGATTGCAGTATACATCTAATAATGACATAATTTGCAATTCTTACCTGCGGCTGTTTATGGTTAATCTTTTCTGAAGTGTGCAGTCATATCTTATTATCATCTGTCATGCAAAATTTGTGATTCTGAATTTATATACAAAATCTGGTCAATAAATAATAGGACTGAAGAATACCACGTGTTTAGTTATTCTATTATTGTGGCCAAAATATATGGTAAATTGGTTATTATTACATACTGTCTTTTTATCCTGAAATTCTTTGACTCATTCTTAGAAGTTTCATCTTTTCTATCTTGTCCTCCTTTCTCTTGCCATTAGACCGCCTTTCCATTCCTTGCTGAAATGACCTGTAAACAGTGGTCATACCTTATATTTTTACTGAGTTATTGGAGTATTCACAAAATTTATTTTCACTTATAGCTAGAAAGTTGTCTATTCCATGTATTCAGTATTTGTAACACACCTTTAATAGCACAGAAACATATGCTTTCTAAAACAGCTACACATCTTGGTGATATGCCTTCCAGTACTAATAGGACCTTTTAGCTTTGGATTTTCATGCTAAGATATGAAAAATAAATCTGTAAAAAGCAAGCTGTAAGAGACAAAAAAGGGGAAACATTCTGCTACTGTCTTGGAGGGCTTTGATGCCTTTTTAAAGCTGCAATGAGTTTACAGTCTTTTTTCCATGTTGTATAATGTGTCACCAGTCAACACAAGCTGCCTATTGCAAGATATTCAGCATTAAAGTCTCAGAACTATGGATTGTTGGAAGTTGATGGAGATTATTCAGGGGAAGCATCATTCCACATTTACTCCATTTTAATGCCTTTTCTGTTGTTGGCTACTGTTGTAGGGAAGATAAGGCTAAATGAGCTTCTCTTCTGACCCACAGATGCTGTTATGTTGTTACTCAGTGTACACTGATGGGAGCACTGATGAAATATATTTTGCAGTTCTGTGGGAATAGAGAGATGAAAACTTTCCTGTAATATTTTAATTTGATGGTATTAGGATTACTCTGTCACTTCACTAAAGAGTAACTTCTTTTGCCAAATCTAATTACTAATTAATAAATATAGTTATTAAATGAGGGAAAACAAGGGAAATTAAAGATCTTTGAGCCTTAGAGACAGGCTTTGAATCCAGGGGATCTGGTATTAGGGGTGAACTCTACAGTATGCTTGGGGAGTCCTTATTATTCCAAACCTCAGTTTCTTGTCTGTAAAATATGCATAATATTATTTCTTCCTCACTTCCTTTGTTTATTGAGAACTCAGATACACAGCTAGTTTTGTTAGCTATGACTTCAAGTGGAGCCTGGAAGCTCACATTTTGTTATAACCACTTATATTAAAGCAAAGTACTTCACCTGTTATGTAGGGCCTACGATGTAATCTATGTAAAGTTAAGGAATCTAAGGGCATATTTTACCTTATTTTTACAAATATTGATCCATATGTTATAATTGAAATACTAAGTATTGTTTCTTTCCTGGGAGAAAATCCATGTATTCAGGTCAGCTCAACAGGAATTTTATCTGAATAAAGTCTTCAGTGCTAAGTCCAAGGGGACATTTTCCAAGAAAGAGGTTACTGGTGTAATCACAGGTTGCAGGATTAGGACCTACAGGTAAAAGTAGTCAGACTTTGCAGTTGAAATGGAGCAATAGTTTTAATTCTGTATTTCTGTGCTTTTACTACTGATTCTAAACTCTAACGTTTTCTCAATCTAAGCTTTTGGTGGAGTTTATTAAACATATGCTAACAGTCAGTGCACAATCTATTCTTTTTTGCTGGATTTGAATACTCACAGACACCAAGCAGTAAAGCATGAGTGACTGCTTTTTACAAGTCTAACAGCAGTAAGAAAGAAATAAAAAGCTGGTAAACCTCTTCAAGCACTCATTTACACACAGTTTTAGCCAGTGTGGGAGAGGCTTTTGTATTCTCTCTTTGCTTACCTGTGTACATTTATATTGGCACTTAGGAAACTGAATTCCCACTCAACCCAGCACCAGGGCTTTAAATGTATTTGCAGTTTTGCACACAATTGGATATATTGGTATCTGACATGACAATAAATTGCTTTTAGTGAGAATAACAGCTAAAGCAGATTGCTACCATGTTGTGATTACTGAGAAGTTTTTATTTTATTTTATAATAACCAAAACTTATAGAGCATGCCAGGGTCTGTACCAGCACCTTGTCCATAAATAAGACAGAAATCATATTATTCCTTTAGGGATTTTTTCAGGGTTTCATTATGTATTCCTATCACCTTTATTCTGTGTGGGTGCATTTTATAATGCCTTTTCAGTGGTACATGGTATTTGTATTCCAGTCAGTACCAACACCACACTCAGCTGCTCTGTTGCAGCTGGGGACACTGCAGAGGAATTATTGGGGCACTGGGCTGTTGGAAAACCTGGCTGGGGACATAACAGGAGAAAAAGCTGCAGTTGAGGGATTTTTTGGTTCTGAGGTATTGTTGGAGAGAGCAGTAAACAGGGTCTTAGGACAGCTGGGCTTCTGATGTGAAAAATAAATAAGAAAAGCAACTCAGAAAATGAGAATCTCAGCTGGGAGATATTTCTTACTTCAGTTTTCCCTGCTACCTCTCCCAGCAGCAGCAGTTCTACTTAAAGAAGTAGGATGTTGTTCTGAGGGTGGGAGGAGAAGTGTGTAAAGTGAATACAGAGGCAGCTTACTAATGCAGAAGAAGCTGTCAAGCTTCATAAATTTAAATATCTGCTCCTAGTTCTGGTTAACCTTCTACACATACATGGTGTATGCAAACAGTGACTTTGGGAATATCTTGTGCTGTTAATATATAAACATAATATCTTCTAGAAGCGTTCTTTTCTCACAGGAACTGTCACTCATTGCCTCTTTATGCTTGATGGTATTAAAATTAAATGTAATGCTACAGTTTCTTTGGAAGTTTCTATTCAGCAGAAGAGATCCTGGAAATGCTGGGTTACACTCTTGTGACTGGCAGACTGCCTGATTTTTATTTCAAAATGAAAAAATTATAAACTATACTTATTTGGAGGGGACCCTCATTCCTCCAGTCCTCTTCTGAAAGTAATGCTATTAAATGAACAAGGGAAAAAATTGGCATTCAAAAAAGTTTCTTCAGCAAGAATTGATTTACCAACTTTGCCTTCTATAGATTGAAATCCCACTAGTGAAAGTCTTCTTCAGTATCTGTTTGTGTAGCAAGTTTGTGCCCTTGGTTTAATAGGGCACCAAGAATTTCTGCTTTCTTTGAAAGATCTTTAACAGGGCTCCATGTATTGGGAAAATGTTGCTAACCTTGGCATAGGATGATCTGCATTTCAGTGGGAGGAGCTGTAGTGTGATGATAGGTGTTTATTCTGAGTGCTTTCAAAAGGGAAGTGAGTTATTGTGAGAACTGTAAACCTTGTCATTCTTAAGCAGCTAAGAATGAACCTTTATTTTGCAATGTTGTCAGCTTCATCAACTACTGTATTATGTGGGGTTTGTAGTTATGTTTTGGTTGGTCTTTTTTTTAAAGTTATTATTATTATTTCGAACTGAGATGTTTTTAAACTTGAGTATTGGAGCTTCTGTAGGACTGGTTTCTTTCTTTCAGTGGAGCTTGTGTGACCAAATACCTTTTAAAAACTTGAATCCAGGTACTTTTATGTTTCTTCAAGTTTTGGAATGCCTTTACAAAGAGGGTTTAAAATGCCTACTGAGCTCTGTTCCGCTCCCATCTTTAAGTGTGGAAGCACAGGAAACTACTGGAGTGTGTTCTCAGGGAGACTGTTGTGGCAGTCTCATCAGAGATGCCCTAGAGCCCTCTTAAGAGCTTACTGAAGTCGATGGAAAGAATCTCTTTAACCTTGTAAGATTTTTATTTAGCCCATGAGCTTGTCAGGCCTGTAGCTGTCACTTCATTTTGTATTTGTACAGTTTTGGGCACCACAAGACTATTCTTCATTGATCTTTGAGCACTGTCACAGCAATATGCAGTTAAATGTATAAGTTTTTCATTCATTATTTATCCTCTCTCATTTCATTTGTGGTACTCACTTCGTTGTACTTATGTCCTATTAATTTAGAGAGAGGCAGGCAGTAGAGAAGTTCAGCTTTCTGTTTCCACTCTGGTGGCCTTTAGATTTTTTGAGGTCACAAGGTTGCAGTTTTGGAAACCCATGAAACCATATCATCGCCTTTTATTTAGGCTGGAACAAAAGCAGACTGGAATGTGTCATCTGCCTTGCAGTGGAATGGCCATTGGTTCTAAGAAAGGGATGAATGTTGTGGGAATCTCCTGGAAGCAGAAATAGGTCAGGCTCCTAATCTGTGCAGCAGCATCTGGAGCAATGGGTGATTGGCCCCGACTCCTGGACACTGCTACAAGGTGAGTACTGTTGTAGAGAATATTATCTCTGTTGGAAACAGTGTGCTGCAGTGGAAGGGATTTGGATTTAGGAAGCTGTTGTCATGCTGCTGCCCTCTAACAGGAGCAAAATGCTTCACCTCAGTTTTTCTAAGGACAAATGCTTCTTTCCTCACAGACAGCAGGAAGAGTGGACTAGAGCAGAGTGCTGTTGAATAATTAATAGAAACTCCTGAACTCCCTCATGTTCTGATGATTTCTCTGCAATGGTGAATGCTGTTCAGGCTGTTGGAGGGAATGAACTAAACAGCTGTGGAGGAAAGCCAAGTTTTATGCCCATGCTACTGTAAGTTTTGGCAGCTTGTAGAGAAGATTGGAGTCTGTTATACTGTGTGGTAAGATAGGGAGAGAAGACTGAAAATCTAAGAAAAGGAAACATAAAAGGCAAGATCCCGAACAGTTCAATACACAAACTTACAGACTGCTCTGGAAGCAAAGGGCCAGACTCCAAAATGCTTAGTGTGTTCCTGGGCTATGTGCTAAAGTAGCTGTACATCAAGCTGACCTGACATGCAAGACTGTGGCTGTGGCTTTGTTGTGCTGGCAGGCAGTAAAGGCCCTTTCACTGGCTCAGCTGCCTGCTGGCAGTGGGATCTGGCTGTGGAGTCAATAAGGCTACATACATGCACAATCCAAATCTCCCATGGATTTAGGCCTAGGTCTTCCCCATAAGCAGGTAGGACTTTCTGTCTGCATAAATTTTTGGCTCCCAGATCTTGTACATCTCATTCAGGCCATTGTGAGCATCCACAGTGTTATACATCTGTGTACTGAACCACATGTCCAAGCAGGTAGTGCAAGAAGTTTGCACTTTACTTCTGCAGTAACTTTGCAATGCTCAGCATCTATTTGTAACTTGAGTCTGACACAATCCTCTATTATGCATAAAAAGGATGTTTCTATAATACCTTAGAAAAAACACTTGCTCAAAGTGCTGGAAAAACTTAATGCATACCTCCAAAGAACACTTTATTCAGCAAATGAAAAGAGAAGCTGAAACAGTGCCTCAAATCTGCCAAGAAAGCAGTAATACAGTTTTAAATGTTTGGAATTTCATGACCCTTGGCATCTGCTATCAGTGTTTTTTGGATATCAGAGTTGGCAAGAGGGTTAAACCACTTAGAATCTACACTGAGGTAACTATACTGCTTTTTACACGAGGTCTGCTTTTTCTTGGTCTAATTTACTATCCTACTGGTGGGAAATACTTGTTTTGCTATGATACCAGGTAAGTAATGTCTTGTTTCATGTGTTGATCATTAAATTTCTGGATATTTTTCTCTTTGCAGTTTCTGCATTAAACATTTGACTTCTGTAAATGAGTTTAGGCTCAGGGACTGAGCTTGTAACCCACTGCTCTCTGTAAACTGGACTTAGACACAGTATTAAAGGGTAACTATCCTTAGACTGACTAAATACATGGCTATATTAAAAGTAGTATTAGATTCTTGTGCTTATCTCAGAAAATGGAACTTATGTTAAATTACCTTTTAGTATTTGATCGTCCTTTTATATTAATGAACACCTGATCACAACTAAACTATGGGTAAAGTTACCACATTCTTCCTTCTATTATCTTCACCCAGCTTCTGCAGGGGCAAGAGAGTTCAAAGCTTTTACATAAAAGTGAATGGTAAAACATGCCTGAAAATAGCCCTACTTTTGAAACAGTAATAAGACATAACGTTGGTGGATCTGGTAAATAAAAGCATGCATAAAACCCCACTGCTGTGCCCACAGTTTTTCTCCCAGCTATAAAATTCCCTAAACTCCAGCAGGTGGCAGTGAGCAACAGTCTGAAATTTCAATGCCACAAAAATGAAGAATAATTTCCACCACTGAAACTGAAAAGATACTGGATTCATTTAGGAACTAAACGACACAGATGTGGCAGGTACCTGAAAACATCTAAACAAATGAAACACATTTTTCACAGACTGGTAGCTTCTAAGTCTGCCCTCTAAGGTGACATCTTCCTGCTTCCTACATTGCCTCTATTTTCATCCTGGGCAGGTGCTACAGCTTTATGCCTGTGTGCAGGCAAGGGTTGTTGGCTTTACTGCACAGAAAACAATTCACTCTGTTAGATTAATAGAAATGCAGAATGTGTTTTGAATAGCTCATTTTACATCTAGCCCTTTTTTTCATGGAAGGCATAATGAATTGGAGTGGGATAGGCAATTTAATTTATTACAGCTGTCAGCCAGTGAGCACTGCTGCACTTGATTTGTTTCGGTGCCTCTTGCAGATTGCTGCTGAGGTGGTAGTCATTACACTTCATATTGGGAACTACTCAGGTGAGGAAAACATATAAAGGAAAAGGTTACTGGACAGAAGGGAAGCAGAGCTTCCTTTTCTACAGATGTGAGGAAAGCACTAGGAGAAAAAGTTATATTTTCATCAAGCCCTTTTGCACTGAGGTATACATTGAACCTTTGTTTAATTATATGGCATTTGTGGTTAAATCAAGACCAAAATGCATCCTGTTGTTCCCTGGCATAGTTTACCTTGCTCTAAAGGGAGGAAGTAAATACTTTCTGAAATAAGCAAAACAGAACTGAAAACCAGGTTTGCTAACTGGTTTTGTTATTCATTTACTTATCAGTCTAAATATAAAAATCTAGGTGCTGCTGACAAATAAAGACATCTGTGAGTGTGGAGGTTCGTTTTCTGCTCTTCTCCACCTAGGGCATCTGGTCGTCCACTGAATGAAAGAGATTTTTGTGCTTGAGGTGTCCTGAAAGGTCGCTGATTTTTAAGGATCCACACAAACTCCTTGAGTCTTAAATTGGAAGAGACTACAATGTCTCACTCAATGTGAGACAAACTGCCTTGCAGATCTAGAGGGCTGTGATGGTTCCTCTTGCCTAATTGCAGTTGGATTAATCTGTCCTCCAGAAAAAGGAGGTAGGATTTCTTTCCCTTCTGTCTGGACCCTTCCTGAAAGTCAGTGTGAATGTGCTCATTAGCCTGTGCCATAAAAGGAGCCTACACCTGTTCTTGGCTAGAGTCCAGTGTGCTTGAGCCATACTTGTCCTGGAAGAAGTGTGGCTTAGCTTCAAGGGATAAAGGTGAGGTCTAAAAGGTGAAGGAATATGCTTCCTTCTCTCCAGTCAAATTTAGGGAGGGAAAAGGTGAATAAGATGTACTTAGCTTCTGCTGTATGTTGTGTGGTGAAGGAAAGACTGCTGCACAATGATGCTATTGGAAGTAAAATGATGTCCAGGAAACAGCATCAGTAGAAGGTGGTAACCATAGCTGGAACACCCTTGAAGGGATGATGAAGTGTGACTGAACTGTTAGCAGTGTAAAACTTCATGAAGTGAATGGGTAGAAATATTTTCTTTGGTCCTTAACTTATATCTCTGGTGGTTAGAAGAGATTTTTATAGCTACATGTGTAGTCCTTCATGTAGAAAAAGATTTTAGATGTAATTTGAGGTAATTTTTGCAGATTAAATAGAAAACAATTCAGTGGCTGTAAAAAAAGAGAGGACTTAGAGTAAATCCTTTCACTTTGGCACTCTCATAACATTTTCAATATTCCGGTTTTACTCATTTTCTCATTTATATATGCAAAAATGACAAAGGATGAAAAGGGTAAATCACGCAAAACAAACTTTCTGGATTTGTTTGAATAAAATATTTCAGATTGATCAAAAGAAATGTAGAGAGGTTCTTAGTGTGCTTTGGTTCTGTTACTTAGTTGTTGTCATGGAAAGAAATAAATATAAAATAAAAGGAAATACCTAATCAAACAGCTTAGCTTACTACTTAGCAGTGCATTAGTTTTAATGAGGTTAGTTTGTTATTGAGAGGCATTGCTCCTGTGCAGTGTATCAATATAGATAATGTATTTATTGGCACCCTAAGGAGCTGGTTATGAACGTCAGAGAAGGGCAACCCTGCTGCTTCCAAAGGTAAATCGAGCAGTTGGTCCTAAGCATGTAACCAGAATTGACAGGTAGTGGAGGATTTAATATACCAGAAATCCTTAGTCTTAAGGACTAATTACTAGCCCAGTAGTACCAGAAGTTCTTAGTCTTTCTGTAGGTATACACACTTTTCCTGCCATGACTGAATGCCAGTGCCATGAAGAAAAATCCTCCCTTTTCAACTCCTCTTAAAATTCTAGTTATGCACTGGGAGCAGTGAGAACCCTTCCTTTCTCTGCAGCTATCCAGCAGAATCCCTGCATTTGAGATGAATTAAGTTTCATATTGTGGTAGGAGAAAGTAACAGTGTCTCGGCTCTGTAACTCCAGATGCTGCTTTTTCAGTTGCTGGAGAGGTGGCTGCCTCAGGGACCTCTCCTGCCATCACTAGTGCATCCTTTCTGAGTGATGGATTGAAAGGTGCACTTTGCAGCTTCACATGTCAAAACAAATGGAGCTGTTTCAGTCTTTGAATACAGCAGCCAGTCTGAATGTAAAGATAAAAGTGAATTATAAAAGATGACTTATGCCACTAAGGTCATTGTGGTGAATAGAACTGAATATTCTTTTCATAAACTGTGATACTGTAAGAAGGGCAATGAAGAGCCCAGCTCCTGTGTTATACCTGTGTGATTCTGGCAGGGCACTGGTGAAATCAATGTATCACTGTGTGTGTGCTAATCCAGCACAAAACAGAATTTGGACAGAGTTACACTGAGAGGAACTGATTTATGTGAGCTTCAAACACACCTAGGTGATCTGTGTTTAAAATTTTTATGGGATTCAAGTTTTTGGATGTTGTGGAGACAGTAGGCTTTATCACCAAGTTGCTATGGATTAAAAAAACCACTTTGAAATACAACCCCCAACATTTTGTTAGATGTTCTGTCCCATGCATAATATCCCACTGCAGTAAGCTGGAATTTTTTCCATGAATTTACTGTTAGTTCCCTACAACTCTGTTTTTTGGGAGCTGGTGAGATTATAGAGGTGGTATTTTGGACTTTTGAAAAAGTGGAAGAGTGCACTCCTAACCTAGCTGATCAGTGAAGTGGCATGTGAGGAGACTGCATGGTGATGAATCCTGTGAAAAGGTGTAAATACAGGGAAAATAATACAAGTAGGAAGTAGATATTATTTTTGACATATTTTATATTCTAAAAGAAAACAACACATTTAAAAAAATTGTAATTAAAAAAGTTTTAAAAGTCTTTTAGATAGATCCAGAGCTTGCATTTTCAGAAAAATTAAAGACAATTATTTTCTTTGTAAGCTTAAGAAAATATTTTTATATGGCAGCTTTTATACAGGCAGTTTCTAAGTGGGTGCCTAACACAGTTGAAGGGGTCAATTTTAATTTTCTTCTAGAATTAAGAAAAAAAATTGTTAAAAGGTACTTTGATTTATGACTAAATTGTCGATCTTGCTTCTGTCCCTCTAATTTCTGACTCACAGTAGTCAATAATGGAAACATGACTATCATCTTTCTATAGGGGAGAAGCTCATCAAGTTGGGTCCACTTTGTCCAGTCTCTGACTTGATAGAAACTTACAATAACCTGCCTGTTGCGATTGTCTTTTGAGTCTTCCCAGCATGTTTGTTTTGCACTGACAAAACCCAAAACCCTCTCATCTTATCCAAGTCTCCCATGCTTGCTAAGATTTTTCACTGTAATTGCAGGCTTGGCCTTAGGAAAAGGACTGCATTTTGGTGTGCATGGAGCACTAATCATTTTCCTCTTTGGAGCAGAGTACATAAGACATTTTTGTTTCTATCATTGTTTATCAGTTCTGTTGAGCTCTTTGGTAATCCTTGTTGTGTCCTTCACTTAACTTTATGCATCCAGCAATATAAAACTGAGAAGACAGGATCCTGCACAACATTAGCACTGAATTCCAGCAATATAGATCAGTAAGCTCCCAGTCATCAAAAACCTCTATTTTCAGCATATAGTAAATTTGTTTCTCTGAGAACAAGAAATCTTACTTTAGCACCTTCTTGAATTAGTATTTGAAAGATAAAGGAGGCAAGTGATACTGAACAAAACATTTTTTTGGCTATGTTAACAGAAGCGACTTGTTTTGGTTTATTTGATCTTGAGACTGTTTGTAAGTGGAGATAAATTACATGAGTAATTTTAGACACACTGCTCAAAGAGGAGGCCAAGGACTGGTTGGAGATACTGCAAGCCTGTCACTGCCCTCCTGTGAGCAGCTGCTATATCTGGATGAGGAAGACACAGATGCTTTAATTCTTCAAGTGTTTTAGACTGTTTATCCTATATAAGAGTGCTAAGCACCAGAATGTGTTTGGAGATGCTTCTGCTTTTTCTAGTATTTGAGAAATAGGGATGGGATAGGAATGATCCTGGAGCCCTTAGCATGGCTTCTAATTAAAAAGATGCTTGTATTCCAGTCCAGTGAAAATTTACTTATGCAAATTTTGTCAGAATTTGAGCGTATGGGCTCCCAACTCATACCACTGGAGAGTTTACCTTGCTCCCCAAGCAAGTCTGTACTCCTTTGAGTTGTTTCTTTGTATACAGTCCTTGGTTTAAAAAATTAAGAAGTGAGACACAAGGTCATGAATAACACAAACTAGCTTTCAGAGAAGTAGCTGTGTGGTTTGCTTAATTTATCTTTTAAGAAGGTAGGAATTTTTATGGAAGTACTGGTGTCTTTCTAGAGTTAGCTGTGGTAGCTAGAGTCTATTTGAGGGCCTGCTGAATTTGCTGCTCAATAGAATTACAAATATTGTGAAATGAATATCTAAGAGAATTTAAATAAGTAATCTCATGTTAAATGCTTTCTGAATGGTCTGATGGGCTGGTTGGGCTCAGGTTGTGTGAAAAAACCCTTAGTACATGGCAAAATCTACTGTGCTGTCATCTGGCTGAAGTAGTATTTTAGTGATGGGTTTAGATGATGAGCAGATAGGGGGAGGAAGTATTGAGTATCAGAAAAGGAAGGTGAGGTGAATCCAATCAGATTTTATTTTCTGTTGGTCACAGTTTTGGCCCATCTGCTACTCTCATAAAAAGAACAGGTTGGCTGCCCATGCCTGTGTTGCTGTAATTAACAGTGCAGAGTGATGTGAAGGATTTAGTCAAGTGCAGCAGGACGGATGCCAGTCAAGCTTGGCTTTTTTGGCTTGCTGACATCTTATTGTAAGTGACACTTTCATTAGCTCATTTATTGCACCACTACTTCTATAAGTGATTGTCAACTAGAACAATATATCAGGCTGTTTACAGCAGCAAGGTGAGTCAGGATTTTTTTAGCCTTCTCCCTTTTTGTGAGGAGGGCTGACAATCAGTCCCAGTCCACATCAGATTGATGGCTGCATTGAAACCATTTCCTGTCACTTTTAAACTGATGTGGCCCCTCGATGGCAAGAGGATTGAGTGGGCACAGGAACTGATGGCACTAACTCTCCAGTGGGGCTCATTTATGCATTTGCAGATAAGCTGCTGTTGACTGGTTTTAGGAGTAATTTTATATCTCATGTTTGAATTACTCAGCTGGTTTTTGCCAGAGGCTTTTTTTCTGTAGTTAATTATAGGATTATAATTGCCAATTAAGTGATAAGCCACAAAAGAGCTTGTATTCCTGAACTGCTGGTGCATGTATTCACAGTATTGTGCAGCACAAGACCTATTTTTTTTTCTAAAATATAATGTGAATTTAAAAAAGAAAAGATGTGGAAAGGAGACAGGATTTCTTTGTGGACCTGCAATTACAAATGATAACACAAACAGGAGGAGGAAAAGAATGATTTTTATTTGCTCCCCCCCCCCCCCCCCCCCCCTTCTTCTTCCTTCCCCTGCTCTGTGTCAGTCCTTCCTTGTGGTTTAATTTCAGTTCAGGCCACCTGCGGCTCAATTCTGTTCAAAATACTCTGTTAAAGTGGATGTGCTATATCATTCTTAGGTTAAATTACAGTGGTAAGAAGTGAAAGTAGTAGAGGCATTGTCTTTAAATCATTCTTTGTGTTCTTTACAGATCTGTTGCAATAGCTCAGCTGAGATGCTCCAGAACAAATCAAAATTGACTGTTGTCTAGCATCAAAAATAGTGATTTAGCTGAAATGTTAATTCTGAATTTGTTTCTTCTCCAAGGCAGCAGAGCAATTTAACTGGAGTACTGCATTGGAGGAACATGGCATTTCTTGATTGTTTTCATAACACAAATGGGAAAATAGCTTTCCTGTCCTCTAAATATTTTAGACTTGAATATGTGTTAATCTGCTTGTTGATCACAAAGAGATGTTTTAACTTGACAGAAGATGTTAAGGGAAAACTTAGTTGTGAGAAACTCGATAGAAATGAGTTGCATTTTGTGTGCGTGTACAATAATGAGGGGTGGGGTGAGGAGAAGCTTTGTCATTCAGAAAAGTAGAAATTTTCTTGTCTGCAAAAAAGAAAAATAATCATGGATCTTTTATTGAGGTGGAATGCTTCAGTTGCTTCACTTCATTATGAGTAAAATCAATACTAACAAAGCTAAATTGTAGTAGTGTGACAATAAAGTCACATCCTGATTTAACAGCCAGCCTTCAGAGGCAGGATACCAGGTTAAATGCCCTCTCCATTTGTGCAGACTGAAGAAATGTACTTGAAGCAAGAATTTATTCTTAAGTATGGCTGTTAACTATCTGATCAAAGGATTATTACTAGTCCAGTCACAGTGCTAACAATATCCAAATTATCTTGTTATTACAGCTTACTCTCAATGATAATATAAATAAATATGTGCAAACTTTGTCATCTCAGTTTTTGGCATTTCCCTTTATTCCCATGCTGCTTTAGCTCCTAGGTTGCATGAGTTAATTTTTCTTGAAAGGAAGAGAAAGTGGTTTTACAATGAATTTTCAGCACACTGAGCCTTTTGCTGAGGGAAATGTGATGATGGTTTCTTCCCCTGTGATTTTGCATCTTCTTTGGCTTCTTTTTGTATAATTGCTGAAACAGTCTGCTCACTTGCTTTTCCTCCAGCGATTTGTAAGTGACATTGTATTGAAGATCTGTTATTTTTGTTATGTTTTACATATGATGGATGTTTGTTCTTTGGTACTCCCCAAACAGGTTTACCCATCTCCTAAACTTGCATGCATATAGTGACCATAAATCAATCTTTTGTGATTTGTTTTTGTAGTTCTGTGGTCTCCGTTGTCATTCTGTGGTTGCTGTTTCAAAGCCTCTGTTGTAATTTTCTCCCTCTATTTTTGGGCTGATACAACATCTGTTTTTCTTAGATGTCACTCAGGCTGAGGTTAACTGATGTTCTGTGAGCACAAGCAAGTCTTGTGTTTCTGTTCTTGGGTCACTAAGAGTTCACTCTAAAAATAAGAGCTCCACTAGAAGACACACATGAATAGAGACACAGAGACACAATGCTGTGGTAGCTCCTTGCTACACATAATCTTCTAGTTATGCCAATATCACTGCTATGTTATAGAAACTGCAACAATAAATGCTCATATAAAATTGTAGTGGCTAGGCAGTAAGAATTATTATTTTAATATATTAGTGTGATTGTATGCTTGGAAAGTAGGATATAAAAGATGAAAAGTCATCTCTGAGGATGCGCATCTGTGAAGTTTATTGAAGGGCATGTGGATGATTTTGCTATGTCAGCCATCTTTATTATGCCTTATGAAAGGTAAGGTATAAGAAACAATTTGATTTTAGCAATAAATTTCAACTCTCCTTCTGGACTTCATTTCCAGGATTCTGTGATTTTTTTTTTTTTTTATTGTGACTGGTCAGAAACAAGCCTTGTAGATTGAACTCTAACATCAACACTGCTTTGGCACGAACCAAGAATTTAAAACAGTAAAATTTACAGTTTGACTCAGACTAAAAAGGTTTTTTATCTCCCACAATGTTTGGTAATTACAGAATGCATCTCTTGATAGGGAGAATATTCTTCCTTGGAATTTTCACCAACATTAATGTATTATTACAAAAAAAAAAAAAAAATCCTTTACTTTCCATTAAACAACATTTTCTAAGCAAATGTTTTACTGTGAAATTCCTAGTCTTGTCTAGGTTTTATGCATCTAGACTCAGTTGAATTCCTGTTAAAGGGGATGCAAAGATATCCAGGGGCTTCAGAGAACAATTGAGTGAGCATTTGAATAAATCAGGAAGGTGGATTTCAAAGGTCATAAACATGTACCTTTTTTAAGTGGCTGGAAAGCTTTATAGGCTATTGGACCTCTGCTAAACAGTTCCATTTCACAGCCAGGCAGATAAATGCTCTCTGCGTTAGAACAGTTAAATCTGAGTGTGGAAAACTAAGCACAATTCCTGTACTGTGGAATAATGAAGTGGTGTAATTCCAGTTAGGTAAGTTTCTTATCACCAGGTTCTGAGGCCTGGATTTTAAATCAACATACTGCTGGAACTGAGAGCAGTGCAGGCTAGTGCTTTTTAAATGCGTTGAGGAACTGTTTTTGGAAGACAATATTGATACCACTTACCAAAGAAGTTTAACATAAACACAATTCTACAACTCTGCCTACTTTTCTCTTGTTTCACAGGTGTGGTTTTTCTTTTTTAGTCTTATCAATCATGTTTTCACTATTCATGCAGATCATATGCTTCCTGTGCAGGTGCTCTGCAGTTTGGCCCTAAGATTGTTTTCAGGCCAAGAAATTTAGGACTGGAATTTAATCCCATGTGTTTGCATATTTACATGAATCCTGGGTGAGTTTGAAAATACTAACAAACTTTATCTATCACATCAGGGAGCCATCTGCATCCACTCACACAGCTGGACGTTGCCACAAAAAGGGCTGTTACTGGAGAACAAAATCCTTTCCTGGTAAGGTGCAATGTTGAGGCTGTAGCTCTGACTAATAAATGGAAGGTTAGAGCCACAGTTGTCCTCATTATGAGATAATAGGAAAGTTACTAGGACTTAATTTAGAGCATTCCAATGGGGAAATATAAAAACATAAATGTTAGAGGCAACTGAAAGTTTATACACTCTCTTTTCTAATGATCCCATCTTATCTTGGTCACTTTGTGTGTGGCTACCCAAATGCCCAAAGATATATCTGGTATTGCAGTCAATGTGAACTTTAGCTCCTTTTATTTGTGTTTTTATCAGAAGAGAATTTTAATTTTGGTATTGACTTTGGTTTACGTGTGTCTGCTCTGCTTAGGAGTATGGCTTTTGATGTGTAGGATGACCTGAGCAAGAGCACTTGTAGAGTGTCAGATGAGCTATCACAGTTGTGTGTTTCAGCTCTGCAGAGCCACGATTCCAACTGCAGATTTGGCACACACCATCAGGATAATGAGCAATAAGGGCTTGTTGCTTTTTGTTTCTTGCTGTAGGATACCACACCACTGTGGAAAAAATAGATTTAAAAGCCAACAGGAAACCCTGTGATTGTCTATTCCACATTGCATGGCAGAGGCTATGGTGTTTAAAAACTGATAAATCACATAATGAGGAAAAAAAGCCCAAGGGCTGCCAAATATGGGGCTTGTCATGGTCACTTGATGCACTGGGTCACTGGCAGTGACTTCATGTCCCTTACTGGATTCCTTTTGCTTTGTGCCTGATGCTTCATTATTGCTTTATTGAGCCAATGTCTCTGTGCTGTTTTCAGGCATGTGAAGTGTAATATTATTTTATATTCTTAGTATAGGTGGGGATGAAATAAATGAATGCTTGGTTGGTTTGTCATTTTCAGCTTTCCTGTTTCAGGTCTTATTTTGCCTATCATTTTATTCTGGGCTTTTTTATTCTAGCAATGAGCTAATGGCATAAAAGAATAGTGAGTTGGCATTGGATGTTGGATATCACATAAATTGCATTGGGAAAGGAAAAGGTTGGTGGCAAACAATGATTTTTGACAAAACTCAATCCTTTGGTGACTAGTGCTAGTATGAAATACTTAATGGACATTATGGAAAAAATGCTTTTTCAAAGTTATACCTCACCCAACCCCCCACCCCCCCCAACCAAACATTGAATCCCAGCAACCTCACCAAAACCAGAAAACAAAAACTCTCACAAACTCCATGCTTGAAAGATATATTTTTAAAATATTTTCTATCATCAGATAAAAAGAGTGCCTCATCAGCTTTCAGAGAGGAAATTAACTTACCAGGTAAGAAGTCAGATGGTTTCTGCAAACCAGCATAGTATCACTGATATTGGGTGTCAGGGGTTGCTTTACTCCCTCTTCCTAGGATATGACAGGTATCTGCCTTGGTGTAAGCTGTGGGGAGAAAGGTGTTTGTTTGGGATTCAGCTTATGTGTCACTATGGAGGAATTATTCACTGATGTCCTTTTTCTGGTGTGAGCATCATATCAGTTACTCCAAAAACTTGCACAGAACGATGTTGTTGGTGATGGGCATCTGTCATGGGCAGAAGACCCCATCTGAGTGGAGCTTGCTCTAAGAGTGGAGCCTACACTCAGTTCCATCTATCTCAACAAGAATTTTGTTGCAGACTTAAAATGTGCCACGATCGCATCTTGGAATCAGGGACAAGTGTGTTGATTAAAGGGAGCCCCAGTTTGTAAATAGTGTTCAGTGTTGTCAAACAGGCAGCATTTATTAGCCAGACATTTTCTTTTCTGAGCGAACTGGAGAGGAAATCTCATGTGCTGTCTAACAAGTCAGTGAGGCATTCGCTACGGCAGGGAAGCAGATGGCCAGAGCCGCGTGGGCTCGCGGTGCTGCGAAACGAGCGAAGCGCGCCAGGGGGACAGGCAGGGGAGAGAGCTGCGACAGACAGCAAGCCTTGGCTGCCTTGGAATGCCCAGCAATTGGAGCTGCAGCGTGGTTAGCTCCTGAATAAAACTGTTCGTATTTCATGCACAAGAATGGCTTTTACAGGAATTTTATGTTCTAAAGCATAGGAGCGTAAAGGAATTGAGGGATCTACAGTTGCTGCAAAAGAGTAAAAAGGCATTGTGTCATTGGCATAAATTGTGAATAAATTTATTGTGCATTCATAGAAGAGTGAAAATTCTTTGGCTGAAAAGATCTCATTACCCCAAAAGGAAACTGCACAAAAAGGTGCTATATTGGTGAGAATAACTTTTTTGTCAGTAATTTAAATTCTTATCCCTTAGTTCAGTTTTCAAATAAAACATTTTTCTGTTACATAACTTAATATGATTTCTTCCAATTCATTAACAAGATTTTGAAATTAAAACACATACATCTTTCTCACTAATATACAAAAATGACACCTTTTTTCATCTTTAAATGAGAATTATTTTACATGTCAAATACTTAGAAGATGGGGAAATTTATTGTTCCTCCTTCTTAATTATGTCTGAAACCCAGAATAATGCAATTACTTGATAAATTTAGCAATAAATATACTTATATGAAAAGTCATGACCTACCTTTGTTTAAAAAGAAAAATTAACTTTGTGGCTGAATTACTCCAAAAGTGCTTAAAAATCTAATTTGGGGATCAGGCATATTCTGAATACTGAGTAGAGTAGCTTTAATACTGCAGTTGCTGGTAGGTAAAGATTGCAGATGTCTGGAAAATTCTTTATGGAGTCTGGGAACAGACTTGGTTGGGGTTTTTTTTTGTCTTTTAGAAAATGGTAGTGTTTTATTGTGGGTCAGAGCTAAATTGACAGCTAAATTGTGAGCTGCAAAATGGGTGTCTCATATTCAGTGTAACAGCAAAGAGTATCTCGTCAGCCTGACCAAAGTTAAACATCTTCTCACGGCTATTGCCATCAGATGGAATGCTAAGAATGGCAGTGCTGTATTTTTATGGCTCTTAAGGTGCAAGATGAAGAGAAAAATGAGATGCTGGATATTATGAATGAAGCTTGGATAAGTCTCCTGCTAATATGCTTTATTCAAGTTGTTGTTGCTTTTATTAGTCCTGCTAAGGTTTGGAGTAATTTATTCTGAGTCACAGAATGTTGTAATTTATTTCCATTAATCAATGTTACACCTATATATATGTGGGGTCTGAACAATATAAAGGGGTAATGAGGCATGGTGTTTACTCTGTATTTTGCAGGAATACACATCTCTGGAAGAAATGAACTGAAACTTCTTTTTGGGGATACTTATTAATGCATATACTCACTGTATATGCTTTTTTTGGTCTCACCTCCCATAGGAGAAAGCTTTTTTTTTTCCTTTGGTCAATTGAATATGGCACAAGGGTAATAACAAGTCTAATGGATGCTGTAAACCACCACTTTTTAATGCATCTTGTAATTGAATCAGAATATAGTGTATAGACTGATGGAGTCCCTGGTGCTTTAACAACTGAAATTATGATTAGAAAGATCCAGATAATGCTGATTTCTCATATATTAAGCTGCTATTAAACGATTTCTTTTCTACAGCACATTCACTTTTACTTTTGAATTATGCAGTGCCATCTTAAACAGTCTAATTATTACACTGGAATAAAATTCAGAGCTTCAAGAGCTTTATCATTTCTGTGGAAATACATAAAGTGTAAATTTGTAGTTGTAATGCATGACTAATATTTGCTCCAAACAGCTCTCACATCAAATTCTGCATTTAAAATTGCATCCTTTGGCAGAAATCTTAGTGGAAAGCCAGTGCTCCTCTGTTGGTCATTACTGAACAGAATGAAGAGCAGAAAGTGGCTCTGCATTGTGTGCTGAGGCGGGGTGAGATGGGTTTCTGTGGGCTCTGGGTTAGCTGGGCTCTTTTCCTTTAATCTATAGGACAAAATCTGAAGACTTTTCCAAACTGAAGTAAATGGGAGATTGTGCTCTTAAGTCTCCACAGATCATCTAACCGGTGAGCTGCACATGAAATAGGCTGTGCTTTCACTTAAAGAGAAAATTTCTATATTATTAGTTGACAAGATTCTTCATCTAGATGGTAAAAAAAGAAATTTCAAAATTTTTTTTAGCTTTTCTTGAGGTGATTGAAAGAATTAATTTTCAAAATGGCTGTAAGGAAAGTAATTATTTCTATTGTCAAAGAAAAATTATATTCAGATGAAGTTACTAGTGGAGTTTGGGATAAATGCAAGGCCAAGGTAATTGCAAATGCTGAGTGGGAGCTGCCTACAGGCTCCCTCTACTACAGTTATCTGGCTGAGCTCATCCTGCAGCCAAGGGCCCAGCCAGGCCTGGTGGCCAAGCTCTACATGTGGCACAGCACAAGGTTTGCTGCAAGCTGAACCTCAAACTCCTTGATGTACAACAGGCTTTGGTTTAGGGTCTCTACAAGAGGTCACATCTCAAAAGACAGCAGCTAGAATAGCACAAGCTGTGTGGATAAACTTCTCTCACTTTCATAGATTTGAAATAAGTGTATGCCAAAGGATGGAATAGTGTATCTTGGAAGTGCCTTCTGAAAACAGGCTAACCATTATCACTCTCAGTTCTAAGCCTTCAAATAGCAATTAGGCAATTAAACTTCTTTTTGTTGTCTTAGACTAGAAGATATGCCTCCTCAGTCTTCATGTAGTTGGTGAAGCTGTAGTGGGATGAAAATGGGTATTGGCCCACACTGGCTGCCTTTCAAATCAGCAAACTGACTTTTTGCTGTGGCTTGAGAGAGGTAAAAGAGTTTGGATTTACATGGTAAGAAGTGCTGTACCTTGAAGGGGATCAGACTGCAGAGTCAGTGGACAGGGTTTAACCTTTGCAAGATGGAGCAAAACTGTGGGAGTCTTCATTGACAATGGAATTGACAATGAAGTCCAATATGAAAAATCTATTAGCCCTGAGAATATGGACTTAAACAACTACGACTTGGTGTTAGGCATTCTTGGAGAATTTGGCATAATGGGCAGAGGCTGAAACTTGCTTTTTTTTGTCTTAAACCTCTGGGTTTTTAGTCTAGCATTTATTCAAGAAGTTACTTTCATCATCTCAGTGGATGTAAGACCCAAGCTTCAGTGATTTAAGCATCTATATCCAAGTGAAAGCCACCAAAAATTGCCTGAACATTTAAGATAGCTGCAAGTATACAAGAAAGTTGTAATGGAAAATGCTGTGAAGTATAGCTGATGGATGAATAGTTCTTTGTGTCCTAGCATTGTCACTTTCCTTCATATCTGATAAGCATGTTCTATTAATGAAATCTGTATTTGTACACTTAAGAATGCTTTAATCAGGACTGTGGGCCAAGTAAGATTTTTTTGAAGATTCTGAAATTCATAAGGAGCTCTGTAGTGATAACAAATCAGAAAGTTTTGCTGAGTGAGGATTTGGCACAAACTGAGGCTGACAGAAACTGTCCTTTATCTGACTGAACTGTCTGAGAATGTGGAGGTCATACTTAATTTTCAGTCTCAGATTCAGAGCTGCTTCTTTTCTAATAGAATGGTATGAAGGTTCTGGGTATATGCATGCTCTGTTTCTATGATTGATGCTGTTGAGATTGGCAGGCCACATCTTTCAGAACTGAATGAAAAGGATAAGTATCAGGTATGCTCTGGAAATATTTGTGCTGCACCACTCCATTCATAGATGTCTGGGAGTTTGTGATCTAAGGCTGTAATTCCAATTGTCCTAGATGTCACAGAAATAACACAGAAATACAGTATGAAAAATAAAGCAGAATGCTCCTTTGCTTCAATAGAGCAATGTTTTGTGAATGAGTCTTCATTTTAACTGATGTGAATGACTCAGGCTGCAGCAGCCCCATGCCAAAAACAGTCAGCCAAATAGCTTGGCAAGTGTTCTGATAAATTGCTTTTGCTGGCAATAGTATTGTAACTTTAAATTAGTATTAACCAAATGACAGTCTTAATTTTTCAAGTACTAGCTGGAAATAAAGGGTTTTAACTCTGTTGTGTGTGCAGTACACAAAAACCTAGGACTTCAGTATGATGTATGTGTGTGTACACAGATTCACAAAATCACTTCTTAGTACATTTGGGACTGTAAATCCCTTTCTGTGGGCTTCAACACCAGCATCACATAGCACAGATGTTGCTGTCTCTGTTTTCTTTTCTACAGAATCATTATATGTTATGGAATATCTTGGGAGATTTTTGGTATTCAGTGTTTATCCCAAGTTGTTCCTGCTGTAAAATCTTGTTTGTTATTGTTTTTCAGCAGCTTTTCTTCCCTTGTAATAACAAAATTCTCTGAAGTCAGCTGTCATGAGGGTAAGTTTTGTCTACAAGGAAATGCATATGTCCTTGGTGAAATTGCTTGTGGCTTTCTAGGCCTCTCAAGTCTTAAATTTTTAGTTAAATACATGTGGAAAAAAACAAGACAAGTATTCCTTCACATTCATGACAAATGAGCAAGCTCGTGCTTGTGTTGCAATCCATGTGCAATCCCTATTGACCCAATTAGCACCCTACAGTCTAGCATCTTTGTTTTTTCCCTAATGGCTCCTACCTGAGATGTGCTTTGGCAGTGGAACATGTTAGGATTTTCTACAGGAGAGTTTGAGTATTAATCCTGAGTGCCTGGCAGGTTCCCATCTGGGGTGAGATGTGGGAGAAGATGGGAAGCATCTGTAAAGCTCTCCTGGTTTCTCTCCTCTTCACTGAGAGAGAACAGGAGACAAGTTTGTGTAGAGCTAATCCACAACTTCTTTGCTGATTTGGTGGGGCTGTTACTTTTCTCCTCCACACACATTCTAGTAAAAATCCTCAAGTGTCTTTTCAGGTGTTAACCCATAGCATGGGTTATCTGTATCTCATCCTGTTGGATGAGACATATGAATTAGAATAGTGGAAGGAAAAAACCCTGTATTTAAAATGTGTGTGCTAAGTTATATAGCATCATATTTGTTTGGAATTGTACCAGTGCACATGGATATGCACATTACCTGTGCTGATTGATTTTTCAAAATATTTTCAGTAATATTTAGCTTACAAGAAATGAGGGGAGCACAACCAGGGTATTTTATTAGCTTCTGCAGTATTTCTTGCTGTGTTGATTTTTCTTGTCCCCAGAGACTTTTGCAGCCATCCCTGACTTTGTTCTCAAGAGAGGGATGTATTTTTGTACATTCTTCCCTGACTGCAGTAATCCTGAGAAGTTAGTATATATTCTCAGTCATAAGGGGCAAACAGGAAGAAAAGAGTGAGGAAAAAAACATGGTGCCAGTATGCCTGATGCTCACTCTGTCTCTTAAGTTGCATGGGGCACTGGTATGAATGCTGTGTTTATTTTGCTCTAAGACTCAATGAGAACAAAGTTACACTGCAGCAAGCTGAGAAGCAAATCTCCATAAAAGTTCTATTCAGCAATGCTGGGGTTTTCTTAATGTTCACAGCACTGCTCAGGCAGCAAACTTATGTTTATAAATTAACAAAAAAGTACAAAAAACTTTTGTCTTTTTGATACTGATATTAGAAGTTTAACACTAATTCTTTTAGCATATTAGTTATGCTTAAAGTAGTATTAAGGAAGGTCTGTAATATTCCTGTTAACAGTGCTGAGATTTTGGCTCATTGCTGATGAGATGCCTGATGATAGCATTGCTTAGACAAAATAGTCAAAATAATAAAGAAGAAAATCTGAGCAGAGAAGTGGGAAAAAATCAACTATATCCATCATTTCAAATAAGAAGCCATCTCGAGATGGTAGGTAAATAAGGTGGGTTTTAAATGCTATGTATGATTAATTAGATGATCTTAAACAGTTGATCTATATTCTTACAATCTCTTAATTGTAGTAATTAAAAAATGTTATAAGGTCATATCCTTCAAGGCCTGCTTTGTATTAAGCCTATGAAGCACCTTTGAAGTTTACAGCCTTGCTGACATACATGGTGTTAAACAATGGTTTAAATATTCTGGTGGACTGTAGCTACAGGTTTTAAGATCTAGAAGTAATTCTTGTGCATGCAAAAATAGCAAATTGCAGGTATCATTGGTTACATGTGTCTTTTCTCCCTTGTATTAGAATAATGAAGTATCTTATAATTCATTCAGTAAAGTTTGTAACAGATGAGGTTCCTAGGGATGACTAATGATAAAAATTCTTAATATTTTGGAGTCTTTCCACAGAAAAACCTTTTTGGTTTTGTATGAATGTGAGTTAGTTGGGTTGTAGAGGTGAGCAGATATTTGCATTTGCGCTGAGCGGATGTAAATCCTTACATCTGAAGTTCCAGTTCCAGAATAACATAACTCTGAGATCAGGAAGTTTGTTTTTCCATCTTGGGTTTCTCTTGACTCATGTCAATGAGTGCTTAGACATGACTCAATCATGATAGCTGTTAATATGAGTGTGTAGCCCAGATTAAAAAAATTAACTTCTAAATTAGACAGGTCTCTCTGAAAATTCTGGATGAAGGTTTTCAAGAGTACTGGCCATCAGCCAGATTAACACTGATTCATCACATGCTCTGAGTTTGTGTCCCTTCTACCTGAGCTGCAGTCAGATTAATTTTTTCATCAGGATGCATCTTTTGCTTTGCCATTCATTTCTTCAGAGACCACGACCTGCATATTTTTGTTTAGTGTAATCTTAGGGCTGTGAAAATCAATACCTACTTGTATGAGAACTGGAGAAGAACTGCAAATTTCTAACTGTAAAACAAAATCATTTGTTCAGTTTATTTGTTAATAACATTCAATTGCATTTATTTTTGAAGTGAATTTGTTCAGTCCCCTAGAATGTGGCATAAGAGATTCTTTGTAATGTAAATTTGATTTGATTGAAAGTTCTGTAGAATCCAGATGTATTTGGCCGTGATCTCAGGCATCTTGAAGTGAAACCACAGAGCTGACATAAAAACCAAACTGCTATGCTTGTCTATGTAGATTGTTTGGAAAAGTCTTCCAGGGGTGTTAGGACTTGAAGATTTTTAGGGTTCCTTCCAACCTAAACCTTTCTATGTTCTAACTCTTTACTGTATTCATTTGCCAAGTATTAGGAATGATATCTCATCCTTTCTTCAATATTTTAATTAAGACTAATATTTCCTTTACAGATTTTATATTGTCTGACTTCAGCAACCAGTGTTTTTCACATAAAGCTATGCCAGTATTAAGTAGTGACACAGATGGGAAAGAATTTAATATGACACCTTTCCCTTTTTCTTGTCTATATTTGGGTTTTTTAATAATTTGCATCTCAAAGTGTACTGTCTACCATAGAAACTGATTTAAAAGAGCTTAAAAATTAGAAATAATAGAATAAGAATAAATTGTAAAGGAAATCAAATAGCTGATTTCATTCTTGGACTCTGCAGTGTCATCAGCCCAAGCTAGAGCAGTCCAAGTGATGCTTATGCTGATAATGTGTGATTGGCACTTAATGTATCAGCAATTAACTTTGAGGAGGAGAATGGTGTACCCATAAAAACTTACTATTCTGCCTGAAAAAGTGTTTGCAGTAGCAGTGGTGCTACTGGCAATCTGTTAAGGTTATACAAATGTAATGCAGACCCATATTCAAACACTGGCAGCGTGGGAAACATAAAAGAATGAGGTACTTTACTACATGATGCCATGATCTACTGGGGGAAACTAAATCATCCTTGGATGATTCTGCTACAGTTCAGCCATATGCTATTAGGGCAGGCAAATGCTGAGAAGGAGAAATATCTCTGTATTTGGCAAGAGGCTTTAACACTATCAAACTATAAACTTCCTCTTAGGGAATAGTAGTTACTCCTTCTCACGCCAGTAACAAGTTTAAGGGTGTGGAGGAAAATGCCATCATTATGTTCTACAGATAATTGAGACTAAAGCATAGAAATGAGAAACTCTTAGTCTGACACTTAACTTATCCAGAGCTTCAGGGTCCTGGAGTCCCAGGGAGGTTTTATGAACAATTATCTATCAGAGAACACACAGTAACAGCATGAAACATCAGTCTCCGCTTCTTTTTACTTCTAATACATCGTCCAATCTGTTTACTAAGAAAGCAGATTTTCTTCTATTTTCTCTCAACAGGTGAAGCCTAAAGCAAGGAATTAATAAGTTATAACACATAGATTGCTTTAGTTGGGCACTAGAGGATTTAATTGTAAAAAATCAATTATGTTTAACACTTGAAAATATGAAAAAAAAACCCTCAAAAAACCTGATCCAGAATAGAACTATAAGAAACACTTTCTTTGGAAAAGAAAGGGGCAGGCAAGACCAGCATCAAGAGACTGAGGGGAAAGGCAAAATACTAAAAGCAGAAAAAAGGGAGGTCACCAGGTATGAATGCTTATCCTCAGGAAGCAGCAACATAACAGATTTTATACTCTATTAGGAGGCTTCCAGAGTCATTTGTACAAAAAATGACCAGATCCTGCACTGACTCTCTTTCCAGCTTTCCCCCTGTAAGTTAGTGTGAGTCCTGGTTGTTTCTTGCTCCCTCCCCCTTACCCACTGGCTTTCCCTTCACAAGTGAAAGATTTCTCTTTTTTGTTTGTTTTGTTCCTAGAGTCAAATTTTTTTTCCCCAGGCATAGCTCTTTTGGTAAACTGCTTTGTAACAAGGTCCAATTAAAGTTCCCAAGCATCATAATGTTTGCTTTTAGGAAATGTCATTTGTGTGGAGTTTTCTTGTACTTTTACGGCAGTAGTTACCTACAAATACAGTGGAAGAAAATAAGATGTCAGGTTTTTTTGTGAAGCTATTTGTCAGATGAAAGATTTACTTCTCAGAAAGATGGATAGCTGAATACACTTTTAAAAATAAAACTGAATTCTTTGGGGACAGTAAAGGCTGTCTGTGGATCTCAGAAAATGGATTTTGGAATAAAGTTGCCTCCACTTGTATTTTGGCTTCTACTGAAAACTGTATCTGATTGTGACACATCTGTAGAAATACATTTCCATGGGACTGCTGAAGTGTGAGCAGGTTTTTTTTAAAAAAAATTATAAAGGAAAGAACATCTAGCTTTGAGTTGTGTGATGTGAACACATTGTGGTGTTTGAACATGTGATGGCCATCCTCTCTCTGCTTATCTCCCTTGGGATGGGGCAGAGGCAAATTGAGGTCCTCTTCCCCTTTAAGTGAGAAGGGACAAACTACTACAGGTGAGGGAAAAAAATCTTATATTGAAGAAGAAAAGCAAGTGGAAATGACTTCTCAAACATCTTAAAAAATAGAGCAAGAAAACCTTTCCGACTACTTGCTTTACGATGTTGCAATGATGATGTAATTGTTGAGACTGCCATATCCCTTAGGCACCACATGCAGTCCCACTCTGTCCTACCCAGCTGCCTGTGGAATGTTGCTGCAGTCTGTTCACCTGTGATGGCAGAAAAGATGGGCTACCTGGAGTTGGCTTCTTTATTTAAAGTACACTGTACTATATATGCAGTTTAGGGATATTGCTAGTAAAGCATGCAAATAATTCATTGTACCTAAAGAAAAATACAAAAACCAACAACAACAAACCCAAAAAACCCCAAAAAAACAAGACTTGAAAGCAGCTATAAGAAAAGACCTAAGTTAACTTATAGCAGAATAGATGACATCTAAGGAGGCAGAGCACTTTTTGCATTAGAACCAAACTGGGTAGAAGTTGATTTTACTGGTTTAATTATTTTTTTACGTAGGATTTGCATCTCTTGTTGATTTGTATTCTTACTATTAGAAATAGTTGATCTGCTCAGAATAGTTATAATATCAGTTCAGTTTAAATATTTTTTTTTGGAGGTGGCTTTTGATTTGTAGGGATCTATTTTTAGTTTAAAGGTACTTGCCAGACAGCTCAGCCAATACATTTGCATGATTAGGTTTGGGAGCTGCTCATTTTGAATTTTCATGGTGTGTGACTAGTCACTTAACTCATACATTATTGCTTCTGTTTAATTTTTCAGCAGCAAACTTTTAGAAAGCAGGTGAATAAATGGAGGAAAGTTTATAACATACACAGAACAGGCTTTCATGTGAACCTTGGGTCTTCTTGGGTGCCAAGTTTTAGGTTCAATGTTTCTGTGAATAAATTCAGGCTCAAGAACAACTAACAGCAGAGCAAACAAAGTTGCTTATATGTGAAAAAACTTGAATAAGTACCTGAGGAATTCTGTCCCCAGATGTATGGTAGATGGGGCCTGTGAAATGCTTAATGTGTATGTTTCTATCAGTTATGTGTTTCAATATTCCCTACATACTTGTTTATAAAAACTGTGGAGCTGGTAATGACTGAAACTACTGGACTGAGTGTGGATTAGTGAATGTTAGATTTTCCTTGTTTAATTCTCTCTAAAATTAAGGCACATTAAAATACTTTTCAGAGAAATATAATTAAATAATCTCTAAAATTATGTGCTTACTTTCAAACATCCTTGGGAACTATTTAAAGGTTTTCTTTAAATAGCATTTGAAAAAAATGTGTTTATTTCCTTTTGTTTTTCAAGTCTGTTTTGTTATCTTTTTGTTAGACAGACCACACTGGCACCAAATTATTATATCTCCATGTGTAGTACTTTGAGGAAGAAATATTGGACTGGAGCAAAGTCTTTCCAACTGTTTAATGAGTTACTTTAGAGTCATCCCTATATTTGCTTGTGGATGCTGCCAGAGTGAAGTTGCAGTAGGAGTGTTGCTTATCTGTTTGTTCTAATCATTAACTTCATTGTATCTCAACTTAGAAAAATATAGTTTGTTTTCTCGTAGCTAACGTTCTTCAAATGATCCCCTAATGTTAATACCAGAGATCAGTAATATAATGTTTATAGGAATTAATTGTTGCTAAGAGATTTATTTCAGGTAATACTATGTTCATTGGCTTAAGCTACTGATGAAGTTTGTGAAGAAAAAGTCTTACAGCTCAGTGTTAGCCTGATGGGTAACAAGCTTTAATGCCAGCTTTGTCACATCTGCTTTGTGCTAGTGTTACTACTAAGGTCAATGGATTAAAAAATAAAAATGTAGAAACTGTGAACTGTACAGACTTTTGTCTCAATGGATCGCTTTTTGCAGATGCATGAGGCCATATTTATTCTTTAGCCATGTTTATGGAATTTACTGAATATCATGGGGATAGTACTGGATATACTTCAAATAGGAATTAAAACCATGTATTTTCATTGTCTGAAAAGGAAGACTCCCTTCCTTTCTCTAGTGTATTCTGTAAAGATGTATTAGACAAAGAAAAGAATATCCATGCTGTATAGGTCTAATGCTGCTCCCATTTGAGTCAATAGTAAATCTGTTACTGAATTTAATAAGGGTCACTTGGGACAAAACAATGCCTGAAAAAAATAATTATTTTAGGCAATTTAATAAGAAACTGTAATAACATGTTGAAACAAAGCAATTATTTCGGTGGCTACAAATGGAAGCTAATGCTTATATGTGCAGGTTTTAGAATGGGTTTATCTCACTTGTGCAAAATCAGGCATCTAATCAAGGGTAGTTGTCTTGATCTTCCTTCTGATGCCATAATGAAGCTGAACAACCTGAGTAGGTCAAGGGTAATTCTCCTTTCTTCATCCCAAGGAAATTTGCTTGCAAAAGTGTTGATGCTCTTTTGTTTAGCTGCAATTCTAATTTGTGAGTATGAAGGATTTATCTATAGTCAATGCAGTCATGATGTTACAAAGGTCTGCAAGAATATTTAGATGGCAATGGATGTTTTAAGACAATTACAACTGTAGACTGAGGGGCAATGTTTTACAAATAGTGTTCATATTAACAATTTTCTTTTGTAAACCCATTCATTTCTTTACAAATAAATATTTCCATTACTCAATGATTAGCCTATACAAAAATGAGGTGTATCTGAAAGAGTAATGATGTGAGCAGTAAAAGGCAGTGTTTGTCCTGACACTGTCCAGAGATGCTTTGGACCAGTGTGATGAGCACAGTAGATTATGCTGAAAGGGAAAAGGGTGATAATTTTACCCAAATGTTAGTAATAAATACTGATGTACATATGTGGGTGACTACAGTAGGTTACAGGAAGAACAGTAATTTGAGATGTGTGGTACATTAAGCCAGACACTGATGCAAAGCAGAAGAGCATGATTTGCTTTTTCTGACAAGTGGAGTCAATTAGCATCAAATGCCCTAAGCACTGGAGGTGCAGTCTGTCTGATAGTAACCTATAAGAAATAATTGCTTGTTAAAAATGGCAGCACACAACTTTGAAAATAAAATGATTATGTACACTCAGACACAGGATGAATTGGCTCTTAGGAAGCCATAGGGGTTAATATTTAACCCGATACAGTGGTCTTAGCTATCCTTCCCAATGCTGCTTCTATCTCTCTGTATGTAAAAGTCCTTTTTTCTTTACTGCCATTTATTACAAGATCCTGAAAACATGAAGAAATTATAGTAAGGAAAATCTGTTGTCTTGTTTTTAGTAATGTCCTTAATTTTTCAACAGTTTTGTATGACTATTTTTTATTAGTTCCTTCTTCTCTAAATTTATAGGGTCCTGTAATAAATGTCTGAGGAAAAAAATACAGGCACTATTTAAAACAACACAATTTTTTTTTCTTTATAATTTCTTTTTCTCCTTGTTTGAAAGATTCTGTGATTAAAGTCTGTTCAGGTAAACAGTACAGCACTGGACATAGATTATGAGTCACAGAATCAGCTTGTATCGATCTGTACCCATCCCTCTATCATTTGTACTATATGTGATTTGTGTAACTCTGGGAACTGCAGAGGTGGTTGACTGGGAAGAGAAGGAAAAGTAGCCCCTTTTGTTTGTAAAGAATGCAACATTCAACAGCAATGAAATGGCATATTCAGCCTTTTCTGGAAACAGAAGGAATGTCTGATTCATTGCAAGTTCTTGCACACATATTTGAACTTGCACTGATTATTCCAGTTAGCACCCTCAGTATGTGGTGGTGATTTTTCTGGTATAAAATTTGGTCTTTGTTATGGTTTTTCATTGCAACGAAGAGCTTTCTTTATTTCTTCCCAGTGGTTGTTTTCAGGCTGTTATTTATTCTTTACAGTTTGCACAATGTTCACATTTATTTCCTTTTGCATCCTTCTCATAACTTCTCTATGTTCTTCATATCACTCTCTTGTGTGACAGTTCTTTTAATTTCTATTCAACTCATGTCAACAGATGTTTTAATTATGCAAATACCTTTACCTCAGCTTTGATCGATTATAGAAAAAGCAGGATCTTTTTCTTCCTTGCTATTATATCCCACTGATGTCTTTCCAAGCAATGTGGTTGTCTCTTGTTGCCCTAGCAGATCTTTTTAATTTTGAGCTCTGTTACACAGGAATTCTTTTAGTGATTAGAAGTGCCCCCTTGTTGATGTTTTATTGGCTTCCAATAAGATAGTAGTTCAAAATTATTTGGATTCTCTGAATTTGTGACACTGATTTCATTTGGAAAGTCAGTGTCAGCAGAAGTTCTATTAAACTGGTGCTACTGGTTGTTTCCAAGTAACACTCTAATTACTGTCTGATTTTGTCTCTCATGTCCTCCTTCTCTGAACTCTTTGTAGAATACCTCATCAACATACTGCCTAAATACAACAATGTATTTGTATTGCAGATATTCTGAGAATTCCAGATGCTCCTTTTCCATCCTTATAAAACACTGATATTCTCTAATTGCACTGTGGCTACAGCACAGATATTTGTACTGCATTTCCGTAGAATTACTGCCTGACAGAAGGCAGCAGGGAAGTTTCAAAAATGTTTGATTCTAAATTTTGCATTCTGTGGTGGTTCAAGAAGAATTATCAGAAAATGCAGTTTTATTAAACTCAAACTAATTGCAGGATTATATAAAAAGTCAAAATAGACGCTGAAAACTGTTTAATTTTGATGTAGCTGAAATATTTAATTTTTTTGTCCATCTTGACCCCTTTTTTGCTTTGGTTCCTGTTCCAAAACTTTCATTTATATACTACTCATTTCACCTTGCACATGTTTGATATTGCAGATATAGCCTATACATGAAATTCAGTAGTTTTCTCAGTGTTATTGAGATATAATACCCTGATGTTAGATAAAACTAATGTGTGTGTTTAAAAAAACTTAAATTCCAATTCTAATTCAAAGCAAAAGGAAATTACAGCATGTAATTATTTCTGGAAAATGTAAATGGTTGTTTATGAGATTCATAATGGAATGTTACTGTATAAGGCCAGGACTGTGTTTCTGATTTAAGTGTTTATTCTGCTAGTTTGACATTGTGCCTGGTTTTAGGGAGCTTGTGAAGGAGGTTTTCAAATGGCTTTATATAATATTAGAGAGATGACTTGTATTTAAGAAGATAAAGCAAAATTTTTAGTTCATAGGGAATTGCTGCTTTGCAGAACTTCAGAGAAACGTAACCATATGTTAATGCACAGGTTGCTGCAAAGTCTTGGGTGAACTTGAAATGTTTGTCTTGGATTTTACTTTAATTTACCATATATTCCACATTTGGTAAAAATGCCTATTAGTCCAGCTGTCATGGAACTGGAGAAACAGTCAGTATAAATGCTATTTCTGCATAGAATTAGTCTTACAACAGAGCATCATCTTTTCAACCGATGTTTACCGCAGTTCAGTTTAGTTTTATCAAGCAGATAAAAAAAAATTTTTGCCCATCACAGTAATTGATTACTATATATTCAAAAGTAGTAAGATTCTTCCAGTTTATCCTTTCAAATTATTTTTAGCATTTGATTTTAAAATGGCAGGAGAAGCATGCCATCTCTCTCCGACTCCCAGTCAAATCCCGGTCTGACCGAGGGCAATGAACTGAGCTGCTGCTAACTGCAGTTTGGGCACGAAATTCTCCTTTTTCAGCATTGTTTCAATCTGTAGTGGATCAAGACCCAATGTTTATCCTGTCTATATATGTTAATAATTCTCCAAATAAAGTCAGTAGAGTTGTTATTAATAATAATCTGTTGGAACCCTGAGTTCAGAGAATTTCAGTCTTTCAGTGTTGACAGGCAGTGATCTTGAAAAGCACACTGCATTTGACCTGAGGCCTTGGGAAAGGCTTCCCAGATCATATGATAGCATTGAGATTGTTGCTGTGTAATTCAAGTTATATCACTGGGTGGAATATGTAGAGATGTAGGAAATTTAGGTTTCTGGGATATATGTAACAAGGTAGAGGATTTTGGGTGTAGGTTAGTTCTTCTTTCCTCCTTCTTCACAAATCTAGGTGGTTTGGTATTGGTTCAAAAACCCCACAGTGCGGAACATGAATGTTTAGTTAGTGGATTATAAGTAAAAATAAATCAGTTGGCATTTCATAATTGGATAGACTGGACTTTAAAAGACCTTGGAAGGTAGCACTCGGGGGCCATTTCTACCTTGTTAACTTAGAGGCACCTTCTGTGCAGCTGTGCCATAGATAAGGAATAATAAATATCAATTAGAAGAAGAACCCTGTGTTTTAATCCGAACTCTGAGTAAAAGAACTTGTGAGACAGAGGTAAAGCGAAAATAGAGAATTTAACAACTGGTGCTCCCGTGTGCCAGGCTCAGAGTTTGTACCTCCCTGCAAATTCAACAACTGGGCCTCCCTGAAGAAACACAGGAAAAAGGAGAAAAGGCAGCTCAGAGCTGGAAAACAAATATTCCCCAGGGAAAAATAGTGTCAGAGCTTCTAATTATCTCAGCCATCCCTAGTGGCTACTGAAAAGGAAGCAGGACTGGACTGTCGACAGTTCCTGAACAGAGGGGCCTGAGGAGGATCCCTGATGGCAAAAGTCAGGCATTAATTAATAATAATAAATTATGAGTAATTAAGGCAACGAGGTGTACAACACACAAAAAGATCTTATATTTTTAGACACCTTGTGATGTAAAAAAAATCAAAATGGGGTTTTCAAAAATATCTTTAAACCAAGGCATTTATATGCATGCATAAATCCTTTCTTGACCTTGCTCTCATCTTTCAATATGGAAATATCTTGGAAAACACAGCTTCAAGACAATTAACAACTTGGAGAGAAAGTGGAGAGACATAAAAATACCAAATTACTCTCAAGTAGGGCAGTTGATTAAACATATACCACTCATATCTATGCCTTAAATATTTGCTTGATTTTTTTTTTGCTTCATTATTTGTTATTCAGTGTTCATAGTTTGTTTTATCCTTGTTTAAACCATTTCAGTAGTTCAATAAGAGCATTAGAAACTTTGTATTTAATTAAGTTGGCCAAACATTCCAGACACATAAAAGAGTAGTATGGTACTGAGGTGAAGATCTTGCAAGCATCCCAAGGACTCAAAATCGTTGACATAAAATATTCAGCAAATGCTTGCAGGTAATGAATGTTTGAATAAAATGGTGGTCATTTCCTAGACAATTTGTGATAAGAGAGGGCACTAAAGTCAAAAGAATCTGATTCCCAATGAATAATTCAGTTGAAGCAGAGCAAACATTTGAAAATTTGGTTTCCTTTATATTTCATAAATTTCACATCCTAGCATTCATTTACCAAGAGTTATTCTCTTTTAATTAGTTTTCTAAAAATCTGAGGGTTTATCAATTTCACAAACTTAAAAGAATAAGTTCCTTTACATGGTCTCTGTTTTCCTTTGAAGTTGGTTCTGTGTTTTCATAAGTACAAAAACATAATTTAATTTGTCCTAATGAGGAGAAAAGCTATTTACACATCTGCAGAAGGAATCTCTGAATACATTAAATAGTAAAATCTAGAAAGTCTGGTGCCTAGGTGTCTTATTAAACTTATTTTGGTGTCTTTTGATATTTTCTCTTTTGTTGACTAGAAATACTTTGTCTCAGCTTTTTTTTTTTTTTTTTTTTCAGGAACAAAAGGTTACATTTGGGTTGGTGTGAAAATGATAACTTTCTTTTTATTTTTATAGCTGGTCCTGAATTATTTGATGACAACTAGAGACAGTTGTGTTTTAGGGGGGACACAATGTATTCTGTGTATTTGTCCTCTTTAAGCTTACAAATTACCCACGATGTTAGTTCATTTGTATTTTAAATTATTTTCAAAATAGTTCGTAATCTGCAGAGAAACGAGGATGCAGTGTTGTTTGATACCAACAACATCTATGTAATGGGAGTTTGCCTCATAAAAGGCAGGATTCTGGTGCAAATTCTTTCAGGGCATGTTCAAAATTAACTTTCAAAAATATGTTGCCGTAGTTTATTTCTAACTCGCTGTCAGTGTTGCTTCTGCTCCTTTTCCAATTACTCACAGAGAGAACATGGATGTAGCTGGTGAGAATTCCAGACTGCATGGGAAGTTGTTTGATGCAAACTTCAAATTAGGCTGTTGGCCTCTGTATAGTGTTAGATAAAAAAATATGAGTTTGTTTTAAGTATGACACCAGCTTAGCAGCAGAAAAAGACTGAACTGCTTTCTATCAGAGATTTTTAACAAGATTGTAATGATAAAATGAAGGTAACAATGAGAAAATTTTATCATGAAGCATATAAGCTTGAGGTAGTTAAAAAAAATTTTGCTGTAATTAGTTTAACCATAAATGTCATAAAGCCCTGTTGTGTGTGTGCTGTATGACAGACTGCACACATAAAATCTTAGAGAGTGGTTTAGCAACTATTACCTACAGCTTCTTCCATGTAACATCCAATTTCAGTTAGCATGAATTAAGCAGCTACTTCCCAGACTGGCAGAATTATATTATTTCTTTGATTTCTTTTCTGTGGACACAAAATTGCTTACATGATCCCCTCCAAGCTGACAGCTGCAGCAGTGGCAGGAAAGGCTGCTCAGGTTGTGCCTCTGTAGCGTTCATCAGATGCACCTTCACTAAAACCAAAGTGCTGGAAAGGTGTCAGTTCTGAAGAGCCAACAGCAGCAAAGGCAAGGAATACTGTGATTACCTGTTAGAAGACAAGAGAATGGAGTAGCATTTTTTAGTTAACAAAGATGTGAGACTTGCCTCCTGGGAGCTTTTCAAAGCTTGAAAATAGCAATTTCTACTGCTCTTCTTCACTGTGATTTTCAGTTGAATGTTGTGGGATTTTTGGAACAGAACCCTTGGGCTGATGGGGAGATAGAGCACCTGAGGAAATACTGATTTAAGGAACACCCAACTTTTTATAGCAATAGCTTTCCCTAATGTGTTGCAGTTAGTATTAGGTCTATTTTTCTTGTACAGTCATGCAGAAATAAGAAGTATACAGAAATTGAGCAGCTTAAATTTGAGGACTAAAGGATAAGCTCCAGATAGAAATGGCCCTCATTCTCTAATTTGTCCAGTTATGATGAGTCACTGTTACTCAGATAAATCAATACAAAGAATATTGTTATAGAGGGTTAAGAAACAATTATTTTCTTCAGAATGTGTCCCCTGTAATTTCTACAGATTCCTCTGGATTCTTTTCAGGGCTGTGTGTCATGATGTCAAAAAAGTTTGTCACTTTAGCCAAAGGTCTAAAATAACATCTTGTAGCACCAATTTCAATTGAACTCACTGAACATTAAAATCTACTCAGCTGTTCATGAAAGGAGTTCGAGTTGTTCCGCAAGACAGAGTCTGATTGGAAAAGTCAATGATGGTATCAGGAAGGCTTTTATTTAGCAGATTTTGGATTAGGCATTTTGCATGCAGACATTTTAATGAACAAATTTTTTTTTCTTGTCCCTTGTATGTGCTAGTGGGTAGGGGATAATTGAGCTGCACAACATATTTAGAAGTCATTGATACATGCCCAATAACACAAATTTTAATTTCACCACATACATAATATGAATTCATTAAACCACTTCCATTTTACGAAGCTCTGCTTTAGGAGACGATAGGGACTACTGGGTATACCAGAATGGTTTGTGAATTTTGAAGTAAAAACCTGTGAAGTCTGTACTGCCTGAGGGTTTGGAAAAAGCAGACAAGGATATCTTGGACTGTAGTTTCCAACAAACTCAGATAAGGTGAAGTAAATTCCTTTATCCTCAAGGAAGGTAATTACTCATTCTCTCTAATTCCCCACAGGAATTCTCCTTATTAATAATGCTATATCATATACCAGTTTGTTCCTTATCTAATGTGACTGGCTGATTATTGAAATCCTCCATTTTTCTCCAGCTGTTGTCTTTCTGAGTAAACAAATCACCAAGTTCGATTGGCTTCCATTTGCACTTCATTGCCCCTTGACAGCAAACATGCTGTAAAAATGAGCTGCCTCAGGGTCTTTTTAATCTCCAAAGAAGAAAGGAACAAATGCATATGTAACTTTGTCACTTTTTTTAATATTGTTTTCCACAAAACACAATATTTGATTTTGAGTGCAAAACCATTTTTTCAGTAAGCTAATGTCAAGGTTACAATAATACACTTTTTGTAGGCAGTAAGGCATAAAGAAGTCCATTGGTGTTTCAAATCCACAGTCCAAATTGTCTTCTGAGAAGTGCAAGGTAATTAAAAGACCAAACAAGGCTAAGAAGCATATATGGCTTTACTTGCATGCAATATTTCATTTAGGAATAACTCTAAGTTAAACACTGAGCAAACTCTGCTGAAATGTATTTGGTTTCTTTCCTTCATTTTAGGGGGTAAAAATCCATCAAAATGTATCAATACCTTTTCAATAAGGAATTATATTGTGGTCTTTTTATATTTGTGCTGCAATATATTAACCTCTTTAAAGAATTTCAGCTCATTTTCTTTACACATCACGTTGGGGTAGATAATTACTAAGTAATGGGTGTTAAGGGACCAAATTTTTTAAGAAGTCTTAGAATTTTGGCCAAGAAATAGCTACAAGCTGATAGTTTGCTAGAGCAGTTTCTTTACCTGCTAAACAAAAAACCACCCCAAATTGTTTCAAGATTCCTTAAAAAAGTGGGGAAAAAAAAGGCACCACTTCACAAGCTTAACTTTTTGAGTTATTACGTATTATTTTCCTCTGTGCTTCTTGACCTTTAAGTCTCTTTCAATTTTATGAAATAGTGAAAGTAACTGAAGAAAGTAATATTTTGGAATTTCTTTTTTTTTTTTCTTTTTCTGCAATGCAGGCACCATGAAAATGAGAGGCAATAGAGCAATTCAAGCTGTGGGGCATTTTGTGCCATTACACCTTTACTGGAGTTAAAGGGGTCTCCATGCAATTTTTGTGACTGTATAGTGCCTGTGGGATTGAGGGGAGGATGGCAACAGGTCATCCTCCACTTTGGACATACTAGCTCTACCCCACAGGAAGATCAGGGCTGTGAAGATATTTTGCTTATTATGGTCTGCTATGTTCTTTAGCACAAAAATTTTGGTGAAATGGCACATTTTCTTGTTTCAATGAAATATCTACATTGGTAAGAACACCTCAAGATAATCAGCTTGTTTAGTGGATTTTCTTAATTAGATACTGCTCAAAAACTCTAGAGAAGTGTATTTTATCTCTGTTATTAAAACATGTGAACTAAAGAAAGTTTTTACAAAATCTGTATTTCCTATTAATGTTTTAAAGGTATGATTGAAAGAATATGAGATCTTACACTCATGTAATACTAATGCCAAAATTAGTACAACTAATTACCCCCAGAGCTAGTGCAAAGCAGATGTCAATTTTCAGAATCATAATGTTCAACCATAGTGGCACTGGTGAGAAATCCATGCATGTGTTGGATCTTTATTTATTCTCTGGCTGTACAGTTCCTTCATGTTTGCTCTCTTAACCTCTCTTCTGATCATAAGGCAGGACTTCCCCCTTATTGCCCAGTGCTTATTTACATAAACATTAGATCACATGCATATACTAAAATATATGGAAATAAATGTGCATATATGGTTCTTCACTCACATGTGGATGTTACTTTTGCTTTTTGTTGATGAAGTCTGGAGCCAAGGGTAGTAAATTTAATTTCTGGTAGTAGGTGTTAGTATCTGGTTTATAATGATGGCAGTGATGTGACTCTGGATGAATCATTTATTTGCTTCATGAATTTTTTTTTTTTGTGCAATCATATCTCTTTTTTTTAAGGAAATGATTTAGTATTCATGAAGATGTGCGGAAATATATTAAAGAAAAGCTCTGTTAGTAAGAATTGATTAGTACCATAAAACCAGTACAAACTCATCAGCATCTTCAGTACTGGACTAATGGGGGTTGAGAGAGTGGGAAAATGTCCTTGAATTTAACTTTTTGAAGTGGAAGAGCATTCAAAACCAAAAAACCTGAGAAGGCTGGTACCATGCTGTAAGCACAGCCCATGTCGTTCAGAAAGAAAAAGTGTCCTTTGAAGGGGAGGCAAATTGGCTGAAGTAGTCTGTGAACATCTGTCAACATTTGGCTCAGTCTGTTCCTGTGGTTTCTTTATCACATTAGACCCTCTACTCAGGTTGTTGTGTGGGGTTTTTTTCCCCCCTTTCTGTAGAACGTATGAATATTATGGTCTATTGGCAATCTATAAGATAAAAAAAGGAAAAAAGAATAGTGAGTTAAATTACCAGTCTGATGTATTCTCTTTGAAGAGATCCCTTTTGGCACCTGACTGTACTTGGTTTCTGCTGTTTGATATTTGATTTCTATCTTTATATTATGACTAAAGTAACAAAACAAAAAAAACCTCAATTATATAGTATGATGTTTTAAACTCAGCCCCTTTGCAATGTCTAAAATATCTTTTTTTGGAACTGGTTGGATTTATGTCTGAGCTGGCTGGAAGCCTCATTAAGCAAAATATATTCAGATCTAGCCTATTGTCCTTGTTTTTCTTTCTGAACGTAGCAGAAGCATTCATGCCAAGGGCACAAAAGAGAGAGAGGGTTATCCCAAAATCAGTGCTACATGAGGGGTAGGGACCTGCAAAGGGACAGCCCTCTCCATGAGCTGCCTGCATTCCTGTAGGGAAAGGACTTGTCCTTTGGTGCCTAAGACAACTATCCTGATGAGGGTACAAGGGGCTTTCTGGCTCCCTTTGAGACTAACTCTGCTCTTCTGACTAGGCACTCTGTCCAAAACCAGGGAAATCCTTGCATTTAAGTTATTTATGAAAGATACAAAATGCTATTTTTTAGCAAATTGCCAAATGGTAGAGAGGCATGCCATATTGACCCAACCAGGTCAAATTTATCTATCAACTCAGTTTTAAAAACTCTATTAATGCCAAAATGTAGAAGGTAAATGTGAGTATTGATAGGAGAGAATTACTTTACCATTCTCGATTTCATTAAATCATCGAATGGAAGACAGAGGTTCTCCAGTTGAATTATGCAAGAGGTAGAAAGGAAATTAAAAATGATCTCTTTGGGGCCTATTAGAGAAAGAGGGCAGGGAATACCAGAGGCTAATGAGATTGCTTTAGTTTGGGAAAAGAGCAGAGGATAGCTCTGATAGGAACTAGCAATATGAGAGCAGGAATAGTTCTTGAATATTTCAAGGCTGCAGTGTTCACTCTGGGGAAAATACTCAAGAAGCTAATGGAAACAATAATTCATTAATATTTTATTTAAGATATTTATGCAAGCCATGTGTCTTCAAGTATTTCCAGGCTAGTTCTATGAGACAGGAATATAATGAGGTAGAAGAATTGAGGAGCAATAACATATCTGAAGCAAGTTTGCTAATTGAGTTTGATCCAGATTGGCTACTTCAAGCAATATCAAGTGAATGGGTTCCTGCTGTAGGTTACTGTTGGTTGCAATATGGGAAATCTCTGCAACTCATACCCAAATTATCCCATAGTTCAGAGATGGGGAAGAGCTGTGAGATTCCTGTCACACAAGGTGCTTCTGTGGTGTATTTTGACTGAAGTGAGCAATTCAGGAGGCTTTGGAGAAGATTGTTGTTAACTATCAGTAATGAAAACCCAGCTTACAGCAAACTGAGTTGCTGAAGTGCTCTGTGCTTTGCAGTTGCCTGCCTGCGAGAGCCCAGTAGGGTTAGTATTAAGGAATGAACAGGATACATATGTGGTAGAAACAGGAGCTGTGCACTTTTCCCCTATTCTGCTTGTCTCTTCTGCTTTAGAGCAAACTGTCATAATAACAGCATGGTACATGCACAGCCTTATGTTAACAACTTCCTGGAGATGATATTCTATTCCCTTTGGGCAGCCTGCATGCCAGCATTTGACATATGCAGAAAGAGAGGAACTGAGAAAGGGAGAGTGGGTATTTCTGTGATAAGCAAGTCGCTGGAAAATTACAAGACAGCAGAATATTTCATATAGCTTAGTGATAACTTGGTATTTTTTCACTCTTTTCCTTGAAAAGGTAAAGAACCTATTAGACTTCAAATCCTTTTAAATACTATTAAATAAAAGGAACTGACCAAACAAAACCCCCCAAACCCAACCAACGAACCAAAAACCTCAAAAAGCTCACCTCAAACCAAACTAACAACAACAAAAAAGCAAACCCGCCAACCCCTCCTCCCATTTCCCCCCCAAAAAACTAAACCCACCTGAAACTGTATCCTGCCTGCTTTTTTAGGCAGTGTTTGACCTCAGTGGAGGTTAGCTGAGGTTTGGAAAAGCCTTCTGCAGAGGTGTGATACAGGGATACCCTGAGGATGTCCCCAATGCAGAGGCAAGGCACTGCAGGATGTGTGAGACTAGTGCTGGCCAGAGAGCAGCCTGCAGAACCTGAATTACTCAGGGCTCTGAACAGCCTTCCTGAGAGCCCTAAACACTGATGAGCTTGTGTACACAGTACCCTAGTAAGATAAGTCATTACAATTTTCTTTTTCTTGATAGATCTTAGATCTGAAGTATATAGGTGAGCTTAAGTTTAATTCAGATTTTTAGTTTTTGTGTAAATAACAGTGGTCATCGAACAAACTGCTCTTTATACCACAGTCATCATCATGCTCTGTTTGGAGTTTGTTTTATTTTAAGGTGGATGACACAGTTCCTAACATAGCTTGGCACTGTAATTATCTCCTTTGGATTTGGAGTTGAAGAGTTTCTGCCTCTGACAAGAAAGTGGAGATTATTTGTTCCATTTACTCTGGAAGTGGCCAACCCTTAAATTCCTCTTAGTAAAAGTCTGCAATTTCTAGATATAATAGCCAAAGTTCTACCAGTTTGCAGTTGTCCAAAATACCTGGTCCATTCCCACATATCTTTCATAATAATAATAAGCTCAATTTTATTGTGCCAAACATCCTTCTGATAGATCTCCTGGCAGTATAGGAGCACCACTGACCATGCCTAAAGTCAATAAACCCAGATTTTCAGAGATCTTCAGACTTTTGATGTGTTCTGTTTCAGTGGGAGCTGTGTACCTTCAGGTACCTTGAAAGCTTATATTATATGAGTGTGATACGTTGTTTTTAACTCAGTAAGCCAAAATATAAATTCTAGCATAACAGCTATGGTTAAATTGCTTAAATGCTGTTTCTCAGGATTTTGGGTGGCTCCTAGCATCTTTTCTAAAATTTCTTATTTTTGTGTGTGTGTTTTTTATGGTAAACAAGATCTCAGCAGCTGCAACTGTTCTTTGCCCGGAGCCAAACTATTGGCTCAAGTTTACATTGTCTAACCAAAGTGAAAGGAGAATGTTTTCAATTGTGTGAGGATTTTTTTCACTCATTCTTAAATTCAAAGGGAAATGTACTGTTTCAGAATAAACTAAGGAAAAAAAAAGGTAATCCCAACATATTTAGCTGATATTTCTGTAGTAATCTGTAATGCAGAGGGCAGGGGTTTTTGAGAGCTTAAATATTTTCATTCCCCTAGAATTTGGTTCACACCTTTATTAAGAATTTCCTTTACCAACAGAAGTATACTGTCTTCCTTGTCTAGCTTGATTCTGAGAAATTTAATGTTTCCAGAATAGCAACTCCTGAAATAATAGGTATTAACAAAAAACAAAAAAAAAGGGGGGGGGGGGGTGTTTTCCATCATAAGGTAGCAACAACTTACTGTCATAAAAAACGTATGTGACAAGCTTTATGTGCTGCTCTGGGCTGTGTTTCAGTGAGGTTCGAGGTGCTGTGGTTCTGCTGTTTCAGTCTGGATTTGTGCTAATATTGCTGACTTTCAAGACAAAACACAACTCAGAATAGAGTACAAAATTAAAACTTCAGAGTATAGTAGCACCTGTAGATCAGATGTACAAATGTAGGAAAAGTAGTTTCCTGGTAGAGTTTTAGACTGCCAGGCTCTGTTCTGACAGCTCATAAGCAAAGGCAATAATGCATATATGAAGCTATGTAATTGCAGTTGCTATGGGAACAAGTCTTGAGTTAGGAAGTTCCCTGAGTTCTGTGGATTAAAATTTCTGTCTCAGCAGTGCATCAATACACTGTTTTGGATAACATATCTTTAAATTATCTCCCTGAAGATGTTAGAATTGTTGTGGACATTATTCAACATAAAATAACCTCCTCTGATATAATTCTTATTAGCACACAGTTGTAAGCATTGTCAGTCAATCTACCTGGAAGCAAAAAATTCCACTGAGATGTTATACAATTTTTTTTGTTTAATTTCCTCCTCTTTTTTTTTAAATTTATTTTTATAATGAGTGTTAAATTCTAACAATTGACTGACTTGGTACTTTTTGCAGAGCAGCTTAAGCTGTTGTTTTTTGAATACTTCAGAGAAAATGAACCATTTTCTCCAAGTAAAGCAACTAAGGAATATGTTTTAAAAACAACTCAGGGGAAATTTTTCAAGTGGTGGTTCCTAAAAGTAAAGACATATATTTTCAATTTTTAGTTTTTGAGATTTTCATTAAGGTTTGAAGTTCAGATTCTTAAAGTAGCACCCATTTCTTAGATTCTATTTACCCACAACTTTGGCCAAATTTTCCAGAATAAATTTGGATACTTCTTAATGGTTATCACATGAAAAATGAAATGCCGTCACATGGTAATTTCCATCAGAATTTTTAGAGACCATTTTTAAAAAGAAGCCGTTTTTGAAGCGTCACTAGTGATTTTTGTTCTCTTTGCCCGATCTCTTCCTTAGAGGTTTGAGTTGATCCGTGGTGAAGTATCAGTTGGTGCTATTGGCAGAAACACGTTGTGCATAGAAATATGAGAGCTTGCTGGGTGATCCCTCCACTCAGGAACTGCAAATTTCATTAGCTGTAGTTCCACTTTGCATTAATATGGGGTGGCAGCTTGTCCTGTGTCACTGCATTAACAAGGTAACCTTCACAAAACCTATCCTAATTTATTGAGACAAAAATCATGGAAATATAATTCATTAAAAGTAATTATGTATGTGCTTTCTTCATAGCTTTGCATCATGGGAAGCTATACATAACACGAGGTAATAGCACAATGCAGATAAAAATGAGGAAGTTATGGAGTGGTTGAGCATCTTGCTCTCTCTGATTGCCATTCTACGTTGTCTTCCCCAAGGCAACTACATTATTTCTTCATTGTTATTGCAAAAGGAAGTTAGAAACACCAGGAGATAATCACCAGGAGAAATAAAAGTCAAAGAGCATGTAGGAGAAATGCGATCCTGAGGAGTGGGGGGGAAGGGAGAATATGATGGCAACTCTATTTTCCTGACTAGCACAAGAGGTGACATTTCACAGGACATACAGCAGTCCTCCGAGTTTAGCTCATGTCATTGTTCTGAAGGCAAAGACAACCACTAGGCTTTCCCTCTTCCTTCCTAATGAAAAATCTGTGCTGAAGATGGACAGTAGTCTGTGTTTTGCTACTGAGTGTAGTTTGAAAATAAGCAGTAAGTGTTTTTTGACATCTAGTGCTTAGAAATTCAGCAAACTGCCAAAACAATAGTGATAAGTTTGAAGGCTTTAATTTTCCAGAGGGAAATATATCTGGACAATCATATCCAGTGGTAGCAGGTGCAACACAGCCTTTCCTCAACAGTTAGGCTTCTTGTCGAGGTATGATGTCCAAACCCAATGATACAATAGCTTGTAATTTTAATGGCAAAAAAGCCTGGCCAAAAATATTTTCCTAAGTTCCTAGCAGCAACATATGGCCCAGGTGAAGTAACAGGTACATGGGGATATAAATTATTTGTTTGAACTGTACAAATACTTCCAATTCAGTACAGTAATATGAGGAATAAGAGACTGCTCAGCATGAGTAAGATAATGAGAATCTAGTCCAGAATGAATATTTATCAGCCTTTAGCTTGAGTTTTCTGGTGGCTGGGATAGACTAGTCTCAGGATTCAGCCTACTTCTTTGTGCCTGGTGTTTTTTATTTTAATTTAGGATTATCCATCTGAGGTGTGGTAAGCAATGCTTGGGTATATTTTACAAAAAGTGCTGTTTGGACACTTCAAAACTTGCATTTTGAAAAGAAAAACAATTTTCTGTAGAAATTCTCAAGCTTGGCATGTTTTTATGAACTTGAGCTTTTTCCCCAATCACTGTGATTAGAAATGCTGCAGTTCTGTGGTAGGCATGATGAAGGGAAGTGGACTGATTGCGGAAATGAATATTTCCCACCTGAGTTTATAAAGAACAGTAGATCTAATAGTGCTCACAATTAATGTCTTTTGGAGGCTTATCCCCATGAGCTTCCTTGAGGCTATACTGGGTCCTGTGAGAAACTGAGAAAGATGAAGCTCCTAGATCCTTCATAAGTTTTAAATCTAATCCCCATTGTGGGAGTTTAGCCCAGGCAGAATCCCTAAGAGTTGTACTCTATTATTACTCAGTCACTACTTTTGTATTGGTAGACCAGGGGTAACCTAGAAGCATAGACTAAAGTCTTTAGAAAATATTATCTAATCCTCTACAAAGGATTGCCAAGAGAAATCTTAATTTCTGGAGTTGCTACAAAACACTGTGGACGGGGTCCAAACCTGTATAAGCAAATGTTAGTGGGAATCTCTGTGCAGGTGTTTTTCCATCTGGGAATGTTTTTGAAACATTTCTTCTGGCTTATTGCAGTGTCTCTTCAAGAATGTGAAATTAATTGTGGGCATTGCACATAATCACAAATCCCAGTCAGGGTTTTCATAAAGAAATTGCTGCAGCTGAGTCTGGGGTGAAGTTATTCCTTCTCACTGTGATCTGGCATCTTTTAAACAACTGTGTTCTACAGATCAGTGTAAGAAAGCACTCACCATATAGGCCTTTATCATGCTGTTTTTCAAAAACAAAGTTGCATGTCCAGGACTGCTAAATTATATGCATTCATTGTGTTAAAAATGAGAGTCTAGCAATTGGTCTAATTGGACGGCAGAGGTTGCCTATTGGTAAAATAAATCTCTATGCAGAAAAAAAGGTAGCAGGTTAGCTGTCTGCTCTATTCTTCCTCCTCAGAGTATACTGGATTTTAGCAGCCTTTGGTAGGCATAATTCCCTTGCTTTTGCAGAAAAAGTGGAATTTAGAATAGCTTTGAAGCTGTTCTAATTTACATCAGAGAATAAGTAAAAGCGTGTCACTGGAAGGCTTTTCGTTAGGTCAAAAATCCCCTTTTCCCAACCTCTGGGCATAACCTTTTAAAAAATACAATAATTTGAATCTTTTGGGCTTGATAATAATGAATCTATTCCAGAAACTGTAAAATTCCTTATAAAAATAAAATATGAAGTCACCCTCAAACACTGTTCTTTCACTTCTGTTTTTCAAACCCAAATACTCCAAGGTCTCTGTATGACTGGAATATGTTGGAGAGTTGGAAAATGGATCTATTACTATGGTCACCCTTACTGTAAGATACAGATGGGACCAACCTAGTTTTCATGTTTGCAGTTCAGATTCTGTGGTTGAGGTGATAAAACTCTGGCCTCAGTTGTTCAGGTTGCGTGCACAGTTGCAAACATCAAAGAGGGGATGAGACTGTCCCTGAAATTGTTTTCCTTTGCTGTGCAAATGGCAGTTCATTTTTGCTTTCTGATCTTGTCTATAGCATCAAGCCAAGACTAGTTTGGTTTTCAACACTGAGTTTTGGACATGTCTTTGAATGAACTCAGCACATCAGAATTTCTTCCACTTTGGGCTTCCACACTGGAGTAGATGGAGTTGCTAAGGATTTTCTGAGCTATAAGACATGTCTTATCTCTTAGATGTATTTTTAGTAAAGTACGACTTTAGTTGTGCCTGTAACTTCAGCAGGCAAGATACTTGAGTAAGATTTAGTAACAGAGGAGAGCTGGCTGAGTCATGTTTATGGCCCTATCAATTTTGGGCAGGCTATGCCATATAGCCTGAGGATTGCTGGGTGATTTTCTGTTTCAGCAAAGAGAAGTAGTGAAGGGAGAAAAAGCCAACAGACAGCATGTCTGATCATATCTGCAATCCCTATTTTAATCTGTTTTTAAAATGTAGCTAAAAACATTTTGCAGAATTTTCATACCAAGTGGTTTCTCTTTTTGCCAGCATCGTATGTTAGCACATTTTAAAATTTTGTAATCTTCGTATCATTCTGAAGAGTGTCAAATGTGACAGTAGAAACTCGTTATTTACGTGTTTCTGCTGATGTGTGGAAGTGTTTTTCGACTTCTTTAATTTGCTTGTAAACAAGTATTTTTATCAACATTAGGCTGATGTTAGTCATGTCGAGGTGCACCTGCCTTTCCATCCATTTCTGTGCCTGTAATATTCATGGACAATTAACTACTGAACAAGCAATTAGTCTTGGGTGTCTTCATTCCCTTCACTTGTGCAGGGCATCCAGGGAAAGAAAAAGCTGCAGAGCTTGGAAAAAATTGTGTGTTTAAGAGATGAGATACACTCTCATCTTCCTTTGCCTGGAATGAGACATTGGCCTGACCAGTTGCTCTCAGGCAGCTTTTTGACCAGGTATAATGGAAACAATATTCACAGAATATTATGCTGAAGAACTGAATCAATTTTTCTTTGACATAAGCTATAGCAAAGTCTAACGTACCATCTTCTTTTATAATATTTTTACACCATTTAATAAGTAAACTCATTAACATTATTTGATTAGCTATACAATTTGTGTTATAAAGGACAATGAATTAAGAAATCTGGGGCCATACTGTAGAGCATTTAAAATAATACTTTAGTGCCATTTTGCACATTTGATTGAGAAGTATTGTTAACAGCCAAATGTTGCTGAAGTTAAAGGCAGCTGCAGTAGTCAGTGTCTGGGGAACACACAGAATCCGACTCTTACACCTGCTGATAGCTTTAGCTGCCAAGCTGGAAGGAACCTGAAAGGTCAAAGGGCCCCTACCAGTGTTATAAAATCTGTAACTTCTCTTAGCAAATGTGTAGATATGGTATTGTCTACTTAACTAAGTGCAGAATTAGGAGTTTCTCACTCCTCTTCTTATTCTCAGTTTCTTGTCTGAGATCTGCCTTTGTAAAAATCCCACAGCAACCTGCTCCTTTACTTTCACCACTTGTGCAGCAAGGCTGAACTGAAATATAATCTGTAGACTGCAATGGATGTTTTGTGTTTCCTTCATGCTTTCCTCCTTTCAGCTAGACCAAAATTAAAATAGAGAGGATCTAGACAGTAGCACTGTGCTCTCCCACCAGTTACCTGCCAATTCTTATCCTGCCTGCAAGGGAGTATGTAAATGGTAGCCCAGATAACTCTTAAGGCATCTCATCCTGGTGCAGCTCCTGCCAACTGCCTCCTCCCAGCCGGTGTGCACACAGGCCTGGCACAGCCCCGTGGCTCTCCTGTCAGGTCACTTCATTGCAAAGGGAGGCATTGTTACCTTAGAAATAACCTTCCTCTGTTACGGGGAGTTCTTTGGCCTTGGAGATAAGTATGCAGAATGTAGTGCCAGTATAATACTAACTCAGAAAATATTTTCCTAAGACAACAAGCACAGCTCTAACGTCTTGGGAGTTTGTCTGTGTTGCTTCTGCAGTTGTGAAGTTCTTACAACATCCTCCAATTTTTGGATTCAAAAATTTTTGGGCGTGTAACACAACCTGGCTGGCACTTCAGTTTATTTGTGGTATCATTTAATTTATTATTTATCTAAATGGTATTTTAAAGTTCCAGGGTTGGGATTGCAATTTAGGGATGTCTTTTCATGGTCTTGAAACTATTGCTCCTAAACATTTCAGGAGGAAGAGCAAGCATGTTTTCTGGCTCATCGATCCTGTGCTTTCATTATATTCAATACTGCCTTCCACACCTAAGATATCAAATAGATTTTGATTAAACACCTCATTAGAAGTAAATGAATTGTGTACTTGGTACTAGAATTGACTCTTAGTCTGGATTCAATTGAAGAATAAAGCTGTCAGATCATGTAGAGCGATACCCAAAAGCAGTCAAAACAAATCCATTAGTGTCAAGTATGTGTGTGTTGCTATAACATTATTACAGTGCTAATTATTTCTAACACACAGTAACAAAATTGCACCTCAATAAGAAGATAGTCTACAGATGATATATAAACTGGATAAATGATATATAACTATAGAAATTCAAATAACTTTGAATCAAAAGGATCTCAAGTTTAAATAAATTGAATAGATTGGCCCCATGTATCCACAATTTATTGATTAAAGAGGCAGGCAAAGTACACTGAAGACCTAATGAAATGCTTAATATAGTAAACAATTTTTTCCTTTATTACCCGAATTCAAGGGAATGGTTAGACATATTTTAGCAATGTTCGTTAAAATCTTTTCTCAAAAGGCTATCTCTTCTAAAGGAAAAACTTTGTCCCTGTCTTTGCCAGAATATATAAACAAGTATAATCAGTGTACAGCATACTATACTGAAATTGACGAGAGGTGATGTTTCCTGAAGAAATGTTGAAGATGCAGTGTTTATGTTCTCAAAATTAGGAAGCCTGTCCAGTCAAACTCTGTAAACTCAGATAATTTTAGACACAGTCTAAGTTTAACAAAAGTGTGTAAGTGGTGTAATGATTATTATCCTATTTTACAGGCAAAGAGTGGTGGCAGAGGGAACAAAATCCCCACAAGAATTTTAATATCTAATCTTCAGTTAAAAACACTTGTTATTTGGGAGGCTTTGTTATATATAAGCAAATGTTAATCTGAAGTATGATTAGGCATAGTTCTTCAGCAGTAATTATCGAGATATCCAGATGATCTAAATCTGAACCTAAGAGATGTTTTCTATGCTTACAGAACATCTGCAAGCATCATTCTCTTGTGCTTTTTTAGCATTCAAATGTGCTCTTGGTAATCCTCGTACATAATATGGAATCAGCACTTATTCACCAGTAAAATACCAGTATAGAGCAGCATAACCTGAAGGTGGTGTAAGAACAGGATAACTGGGGGGGAGGGACAAGCTTAAAACTGCAACCCCAGTGTTGCAGAGGCTGTAGGAGTTACTTGTTTGAACTCTCAAATCTGCAATTGCTCTGAATGTTGTACTTTCAGAAGTTTAGTGAGTGTAAGGTCTGTGTAGGGTTACAGCGTGGAGCCTCAGCATGGTGCCACTCCAGAGCACAGTTCCTCTTCTCCCAGCAATCTTTGTAGGTGGGCACATTGTCATGGAGCGAGAAGAGCCAGATAACCTGATTGCTTAGCAAATGTAGAGGGAGCTGATCTGTTGCCAGCTGCCTTAGGGGGGCAGAGCCCTGGGCACTCCTAGATATTGCCTCCATTCACGCCCCCCCTTCAGAACCAGCCACTGCCTTAGCAGCTGCCACAGCACTGTGGCCTTAGGAACTCTTAGGAGGAAAGGATGGGTCAGAATTCAATTTAGCCTTGATTTTACCAATATGTCTGCTTAGTGAATAGCAACAGTGGATTAAATACAGTAGTACAATCAGTTCAATCTATTTTAATTCAACTCAAATATAATGATACAGGTATAAATGGAAACAATTGCTTCACTTACCAAGTTGCATTACACAGTCACAATATTTCATCATGTTGCTGATTTTTTTGAGTGCTCGATCAAATATTTAGCTGTGAAATATTCTATAATAAATTATTAATGTTCATATTTAGCTGTCATTTGTTACTGGCTTTTTGAGAACCTCTTACCTTAGCATTAGTCAATTTATTATCCAAAAATTCTTTGTACTTCCAAAATAAAATACGTATCTATATAAAAAAAATCAAACTACTGTTGGTAATGCACATCTAAATCTGCTCCCAAGATGGATGAGTCTTTCTCCTTATAAATTCAGAAAGATAAGTAATTGAAAACCTTTTGTAACAAAAATCCCATTGGTTTTGAACGGATAGCCCAGGTACAAACCTTCAGCCTGATTTGATTTGAAACTTTGAAAATTTCTGCCTGGTTTACGAACTGAACCTGCTACACTGACTGATAGCAAATGTACAAAATTGGAGCCAAATTAATAAAAGCTCACAGAGCATGGTTTGAGCTCTTCTTCAAGTAATGCTGAAAAATAAAGGTGTTTTTTTCACCCTGTATTTTTGCATTTATCTGTAAAATATTGCTCTTGGTGTAACTGCAAAGTGGAAGACAATTATTCTGTAATGCCCTGTATTTTCCAGATAAGTATAGGGGTAGGATTCATAGCTGATTCACTCAATTACTGCTTTCTACAATGTTCTTACCAGGATATTGCTTTTTGGGCACTTAAGGAAACTGAATAAAATTGGATTTTATGTAAGATGAACCATAAAGGGGAGAAAACAAACCAGCAGTACAGGGTTATTGGCCTTCAAAAACATAAATTGTCAGCTTAAGTCTTGCTGTCTCATGAAGATTCTGATATTTTAATTTTTTTTTAGTATCAGGAAAAGGAGATGTATGAAAAACTACCATAATCCACATGAAATCTATTAAATAGTATAGTAATTGCCTTTTACATGTTTCAAATTACAGATGTGGCTCTAATTTTAGAAAAAAACGAATATATTTTGTTCCAAGCACTGCGGCATCCCTCTTGATATACTACTGTCTAAAAAAAAATATATAAATTCTGCAACTACTGCTAGTAAAATTAATTTCTGCTGTGGAGATTATGAACTCACTAAAATATTTTTTACTCTCTTTTTATTCATTCTCAACTGGAAAACAGCTATATTAGCATTGAATCTTCTTAAGGAGCAAGATCCTAAAACTACAAAAGTTGATGGAATTTTCTTCTGCTTTCTTTAATGAAGTAGGTACCTTTTTCATGCCTAATAATTTTTTTTTTTAATCAACTCATTCACTTCAGAATATATAAGAGTTGGCCACATATTTAATTTATTCAACTAACAAAAAAGTAGAAGAGGGTTGAGAGTTGAAGCAGCTTGTCTATTTAGTGAAAATATTTTCCATAACCTGAATGTCCTTTTGCAGTTTAAGGTTGTTACTTGTCCTTCCCACGAAGAACATGGAGCACAGTTTACTTCTACCTTCTTCACTGCAGTCTCATAATCACCTATTACCATGTGACTCCTCAAGTTTATTTCTCCTGTATAATAAAGAAATCAAACTCTTTCAAGAAGGCAGATTTTCTGGAGTTCAGATTATGTGATCTGGACTTTGTCCTGTTGTTTCTCATCTTCCATGAATGGGATGCTGCGAATTAGATACAGCATTACAGCCCATGTGGTGAATTCCCAGATTGTGTAAGATTTGGTTCTTGTATTTGCCTAACACCTCTACTTCTATATGACTTGCATCAACATGCACATTATTACAGTTGATTCGTTTTTTTTCACAGCAGGAGAGTTTTAATTTTTTTTTTTCAGCTGTAGAATAACACTATAAACTTTCTTCTTTCAGAACAACTGCCATCACTATCCTGTATTTTCACTGTAGACTGAAAATAGTACTTTATCCTCACATTTAGTGCACTATATTGTATGTATTCCAGACCTTTTATTTTTGATTCTTTTCCCCCCCAAGAATAGAAGCATTTCATAATGCAAGTAGGGTTAGAGCTGAGGCATCTAAACAATTACATCTTCATTAGAGAGGTTTTGTTCCTTGGGCACAACAGGCATGGGTACTGTGTGCCTAAACCTAGTTCTGGGATCAGGTGAGTGGAAAGCAGAGTAAGACAGTTTGGTGGCTCTTAATAATTGATAGTTCAGGCAAATTTTGAATTGTGCCAGTATGTTTATTTTCCTTTTATTCTCTGATAATTGTATTCCTTTAATGAGCAGCAAAATATATAGTGTCCTGAGTTGAATGTGAACAGTTCTCACTATCACAGTTTCTTAAGTTTTAAATAGTTCCACAATACCTTTCAAGAGGCCTCTCCCCAAAACACAGCCACGAGCAGACATGTGACATACCTGTGTGCCCTGAACCTTGTACTGGTGCAGATGTGGATCAGTTAAACTCAGCTATCCCTAGGCAAGGAACTGCAGCACCAAAGTTAAGATTAGAGCTCCCTGAAGATGTTATCCTGAGGAATTAGATGAGTTCACATAGCTGCAGAGTTCAGGATTGCCACATCTCTGGGTTAATCATTTTGGTTAGGTACTTAAAAAGGTGGAATAGCTCTAGGCAGGACTGACTGAAACTGTCGTACTTTAATGAGGTGCTATCTGGCTGCATCCAGATTTGGCAGTGTTTTACCTCTTTGAATTAACCTGTATGCATGGAGTCTAGGGCCAGGAATATTTTTACATTACCTGTTCTGCTTTTCCTAGAGGCACAAAGTCCAACAGAGGTGCCTTACATATGTAGAAAGGTTTTCTAGCAATGCTGTTTGATATAAATGAGACATGCTGTACCAAAGGCTGCTTCCAGCACAGTGCCTCCCAGCTAGTGCTGACAACAATGGGGAGTACATGTCCAATTCACTTCAGACAGAGCTACGTTGTCTTGGTAGTACAATTGGCTGATCTATTACTAGTCTTAGTAATTTAAAATTTGTCTACAAGGAAATGTAAATGGAGGCTGGCTCCAGTGGATACTTGAAAACATTATTAAAAAAATTTTACTTTTTAAATTATTCTCATTGACTGTGTGAAGTGCTGGAAGTTGGACAGACTTTAATTGTGTCACACATAATCACTATCGTGAACGTATAAAAATTTAGAGTTTTTGTTTGTTCTAGACATATTTTTTTTTTATGTGTCACTAATCCAAGAAACAATATATGTTGCAAGATGGATTATATCTCTGTCGTTGACATGACCTTGGATTTATTGTTCTAATTATTTTCTTACTCATTATCAGCCTGTGATTTTCCAGACTTGGAAAACTGAATGGAATATTAGAGAAGCACATTTGTGCTTCTCCTACACCCTGAGGGAGCCTATGCTGATGTGCTTGTGGTCTAATCAGTGGAACTGTCCTTACAAGCTCAGAATCAGTTTGGTCTCTTAAAGCTCAGTACCTGTGTGATGAACAAAGAACAGGAGCAGTGAAATAAAAGTAGCTGTGTACGTGGTAAATGAGCAGATCTAAGAAGCAGTAGTTTCCTGGGCAATACACTGGAGATGAGATGTCTCTGAAATGCCTTGTTAAAGATTCTACTTTGTACTTAAGGCAACATTTTTGTCTGGAGGTTTGGAACAGTTCTTGTTATGCTTAGAACTAACGTTTCATTTAACAATGCAAATGGAGAGGAAATGAATAAACATTGACTAAGAATGAGAATGGGTATTTTGTGTTACATCAGGCACACAGGAGACACTGTATGTTACTGAAATAATTACTGGTGGCATATATGCATAGTTGAGGCACAAATGGGAAAAACTGAGAAAGCCCTAAGTAGAGGTTTCAGCTCTTTGCTGGCAGTCTGACTGCAGACATCCCTCACCCTTAAGTGTTCTTTACAATCCTAATGCTAATAGATTTTTTTCCTATGGAAAAGTTACTTAACTATTTAAATTAATGAACAATCAGGCTGGGTTTTTTTCTTGAAATAGCTATGTTATTGGCACTTTCCTTGGCCACTTGTATTTACCCTGTTGAATTATTGTTTGAGAGATACTCTTGAAGGCTTGTAAGCTACTCATTGGCATGTTGCTTCTTAGTGTTATTTCAAAGTATTTATGTATGCTATATCTTATCTATAAAATTTTTACATCTATTGTAGGAATATTAATGATATTGCTTAACATGATTGCAGATTTGAACAATGAGAAGAACAGCGTGAGTATGCACAGGTATGTGCAGCAGCAGAGGGGCTTTACCAGAGATACCAAAGCAATGGTTTTTATACATCTGTTGTTCATGAATCTGATTTGTTTGTGGGGTAACCAAGCCAGCTTAGGGAGTCAGTTCTCTACATATCTGAAAATTCTTTTATGTAAGAATTTAACTGTGTTAATTATATTGTATTGTATTATATATGTTATTACACATAAGTAACTGTGGCTTCCAATATATAGCATTTGATTTTCAGAAATAAGATTTGGCAACTGAAAAAACCCATCTGGTTCTTAAGTGAGGGATTTAAGAGATTTCAAATGGAGAACTTCTCTTCAGGCATCCCTGCTCTTCCAAGGGTGGGGGAGCTTTTGGCCAGTGTATCTGTTAGGAGAGGCTTGTTTCTCTTGAAACTGTGCTTTTACTAATATGCAGATACTGCAACATATATGTACAGTGCTACCTGAAAGGGCAAAGCAGAAGTTCTCAAGGAATTGTTGTGGTGCAACCTTATGCAGCAGATCCTTTATCAAATATCCAGCCTGTGAGTCTGCCAACAGACTTGCAGGTATTGTTAATGGCTTTGAATTTTGGAAACACTTCAGATGCCTGTGGAAATAGACAATAGGTATCAGCCAAGAATATTCAAACAGTATTTTGATCTCTCTGGGTTTTTTTCTAAATGCTGTTAGGAAGGGAAGAGAATTGAATTTTTTGTTAATTTGGCATAGACTGCTTTTCTGTTATCTTTCAAATGTGGACTGGATGAATATTAAGTTTTTGTAATGCTTAATTAATTACTTTTTTTGAAAACCTGATATTAATTTCAGTCTATGCCTCAATAAGCATATGTACACACATTTAAAATGTACATTTGAGATGCTGTGAATTTGAAATATAAGTCTATGAAATGTAGCAGGTAAATTGACAGTATGAATGAAGTCTATTCTCCTTTCTCAATAAGGGAAGCAGAAAATCATGTGTTCAGTGTTTTATTTTATTAGAATAATAACAGTGCAATTTTCTTGCTACAGTCCACTCAGAGGAAGCATTTTCATTGACTTATGAGATATAACTTTAATAATTTTCATCTGCTGCAAGAAAACATCTGTAAGTGATATACAATTACAATAAGCTGTGACTATTTCCACAGATCTGTTTCTGTGGACAAAAGATAATCTGTGTAGTACATCCCAAAAGTCAGTAAGTGTACACATGCTCTACAGCCACAGCTATGAAATGTAAATATAATTAAAATTCCTGGAAAACAGGTAGGCATTTCTCAATTTTGCCACGTGTGTATTTTTAATCTATGCTTAGCAATATGCTGTGTTTCACAGAGAGTACAAACATCTCCACAGTGTTTGATGAGGCATAACTAAATCTTTCACCATCTATAAAAATTGCTTTTATCATGTAGAACCAGAGACGTGCACAGAGGCTGACAGAACTTCTCTAGTGACTGCAAACCAATGTTCAGCTGCAGGGTAGTAGGGAACAAAGAGTCTTTTAGTGGCTTTCTTGATGTCCTGAAATATGCATGGAGAGATAATGATACAAAGCTGTTTATGGCCTGCTGTGCTCACGGGACAGGAGGAGCAAGAGGTGGTGTCTCTGGGAGGAGGGATGGAATGGCACACGTATGTGGTGTCTGGTTTTCATTCATTTATCTGATCTGTTTTGCCTTTTGTAGCCCTCAGCTTCTATGTATAAATGGGAACTGAAGGCAGCATTTATTTTCTCTTTTTTCATCCTCTTATCCCTTTCTTCTCTGCAATGGCATGGGAATTCCAGGGTGTAATGTTCCCCACACATGTACTCTACTCCTCAGTGTGTGTAAGGAATCCTGGCCTGGAGAGGCTAACCACGGGTTTGGGACAAACAACAGCATTTGTTGACTGAGGGTAGACTGAGGGCCATAGGGGAAGAAAGGACAGAGGGTGACCTGCCCAATGCCCTTTGCTGTATGAGGACATGATTGCAGAGCACTCCTTGTTCCACAGCTAAAGTTAGATACTCATTCTTCTCTTTGCTATTTTGCAGAAGTGAATTTGGCACTGCCTGAGACTCTGTTGCCCCTCTGTATCAAAGCACAGAAATGCAGGAGAGACACTATGCAGGTGCAAAAAGCCAAATTAGTTCTGGCAGTCTAGAGTGCAGGAAAGTCTCATTAATTAGAAATGGATTTTGTTACAGGAAACATTGGTTCTGGATTTATTCTATTGGGGTTTTTTTTGGTTGGTTGTTTGACATACAACACTAACTACTAGATAAATAAAAAGGAATTAAAGTAAACACTGTTAAATATTTCTCTGTGTAATCTGAACAATAAACATTGTCTATTGCCAGGTATTTTTTAGCTAAATAACACTTATTTTTCAATCATATTTAGTATTTATTGAAGGAAAAAAGAATACAGCTTGTATTCTATAGAGACCTATCTATTCACATAGATACTGTAAATTTCCCTTTTGTTTTTCCAAAGATGAAAAAAAATTGTGACACTTCGATTTTTTCAAAATATTTTCCATGTCATCTTTTAAAGAAAGACAGGTATTTTAAGTGCATTCAGCTAGACTCTTCTAGTTCAAAGAAGGGAAAAGAAGGGATACAGAACTTGGCAGGTTTTTCTGACTACTCTTAACACATTGCTTTTTCTTCCTGCTGTGACAGTTTAAATTTATGTATGATTGTGCTGTCAAGGCAGTGTCTATCCATCATATATGCTGTATAAAGGTCAGAATAGAAAAATGTCACAGCTTTAGGAAGGGAGAATTAAAAACATTTGTCTGAGCTTAAGCACTGGAAAATAAAATCTAGATTCAGTCAGCTGCAGCTTAACTATATATTTTGATAAAGTTATTTCATTTAACCAGACACCTTGTCGGGTAAATGAGCTCTATTAAAGTAATCATAACTGATGATTTTGTAATGCACTGAAGTGAATGAGTGGACTTCAGTGTTAGTTAATCACTGCACTTTTCATTTTATGAATATAATTGACATTAGAGGGCACATTTAATCTATTTGTCTTATTTATCCTCATGATTAATGATGGCCAAGGTATGGAATTTTGAAATAGTCTGAAGACTATACAGTTTATCTTATCACCCAATCATCTTGTCAGCTGCTGCACCTTTGTTTTTTAATAGCATGAATTTGGAAACTGCTGAAGGAAATGTTCTTAAATCCAGGTGCCTCTAGAACATTTTAAGGAAAACACAAGATGGTGAGGGCTGCTCTTGAAGTCACACACACCCTGACACATCTTTCATTTCTCATTTAGTGTTTTAGATCCAAAAACTCCCTTTCCTTCAGGGCTTTAACTCCTATGACACACATTGAATTGTTACCTGGGCTAAACAAATAACATTGGCTTCAATTCAGGTTTGATGCTTTTATGCTGCTTTTACATGGTGTTCCTGGGTGGGATGATGTGCTCTCTTGTATTGTAATTTTCAGTCATGTGTCATGTGAATTCCACAGAAGCACAACCCCCCACAATTTCTGTCTTATTGATACGGCCATAAAGCTCCCTGAAGATCCCCCAAACATTAATTGAAATACTTGTTGCTAGCCAGTGTGAAGAAACTGGGACAGTTTGTTTGAATCTAAATATGGCCATACACAAAGAGCATTTGGAATTGCTACAGAATGCCAGAAAAGGCTGTTAATATCAGCTATCAAAATGAAGCTGTAAAGGTGCATTGAAAATGTAAAGTATGAAACTTAATCATGGGAAAATCAGCATAGAAAATGCCACGAAGAAATTCCTCAGAAAGCCAAAGACTTACACTAGATTGGTTAAATGTGCATCCACAGTGTTGTTCTTAACCTGTGATCTCTGGAAACAAGAAATACGTTTGGCTCCATATGCTTGTCTTTACTCATGCAGCAAACATGAGTAAAGACTTGTGCAGCCACCACCTGTGCTTTATTCAAAAGAAAATGCTGTTTCAGTATTGGTGCTGAATTGAACATTTTCTAAGGACACTGAGGTATCCTTAGAGAAAGACAGAATAGCACCACGCCCAATATTTTCTTTCCAGAACAAGTTATTGAAATATTTTACATCTTGCATCTTCTTTCTTCACCTGTCAGAAGTGTTTCAGAAGAAATTTCTCTTCCTGTTGGATAAGTTTTAAACAAATATAAAAGTTTTTTTCATACATCTTTCCATATGTTTAATGACATCTTTAACTTTCAGTGTTCAGAGTATTTGGGAGCAAATCTGGTATAATCCCCTATTCTGTATTCCTGGCCATTATGCAAGTTACAGCAAGAAAAGTGCTCATCTCCAGGAGCTTTCCTCACGGTTTGATCTTTCTAACGTTCTTAAAAGTACTTAAGTGATTTAAAATGGTATTATCAGTAACTTCTTGATTTAGGGAAATTAAAACTAGTGGGTTTTTTTTTGGAACCATCATTATTTCGTGGCTAAGGAGCAAGCCAAGAATGCTGGCTGATAGTTCTTTCCCAAACATAATCCCTTATAGCATTCTTTCTATGTATTTATGCATAGAGCTGCTGATGACTGAATGGAAATAGGATTTTGTGGGATTTAATAATATTCTCAGTAGAAAAGCTTAACTTAATATGCAAGTTCTAGTGGGAATTTTCTTTCCCAAAGATATTTTATAAGCATTTAGATAGTTTAAAGGACACAAAATAGAGATCCAGCTCTCAAGCAGAAAATGCAAGTCCCATCAAAGTATTATTGTATTTAAATGTAGACCTTTACAGAAGCTGCATACTAAACTCACAAATGTAAAACGTGGGATTATTTCTTTTAAGGCTTTGAATTGCCTGTTCTCCTTCATGTTACTGACTACATTTAGTACAGTCTTTGAATTTATGCTTGGTATAGTCCCAAACGGGTAAAAACAGAATGAAATTTTCTGCAAGTGAAAATGAAAAAGGTGGGTGAAATAACCAGCATGTACTGGGTACTCCTCCTCGTACAGTCTGAGCCCCCTCCATAAGATGTGTGGTTGTTATCAGCCATGATCCTGAGAATGTCTTGCACTCTCCAGGAGTGACAGATTTGACACAGCTGCTACACCCTGGTGTGACAGCACAGATAGAAATTAAGCTGGAAAACTGACCATTTATATAGGGTTTTGCTTCCACAAGGTAGCTGTGAAGCTGGCAGACAATTTATTTCCCCCAAAAGGCCTCAGCCTTGTGTGGAACATGACTGATACAGTCTGGCAACTTCAGCTTCCATAATGAATTATTAACATGAGAAAAGCTATTTAGTACCTCTGGAAATTGCAGCTGAATGCTAGGATAGCATCTCAGACAGTATTGTTGTAATTGATACCGATGAATGGGTTCTGTAAAATTGAAATAATGGAAGAATCTTTAGAATATTAATGCAGTAAAAGCTGTCAGATGAGTCAGTGACACAGCAACCATTTCTTACTTAGTACAGGTTTGGAGATTCTTGGAGATGGTTTACTGAGCCAGAAGTTTGTCTAATAAAGTGACTTTTTTGTATAGATGTTTTCTATAAATTCATGTTATCTGCTAAATTATAGTCCATGTAATTTTGTAAAATAGTGTGAAAGGTATTTATTTCAGCCTTTTCTGCTGAAATTAGATGGATGAGCCTGGATCATTTATTCAAAAAAATATTTCCTGAAGAAGTGATAGCTATTTTAGAAAGAAGAGAACTCAGATACCACAGAAATAACCAGAAAGGTGAGGCTGGTGACTTCATATATTCTCTTAGAAATATTTTTGTCCATAGCATTTTAATATAGTAACTTGGAAGCTGAGTAGACAAGGAAAATATTCTCATTGGACTATTGCATCTTCAAGGATGAAAACAAAACAAAACAAAAAATACAATTAAAACAATTGGGTTTCTCTCTTTGATAATGAAATTAAGTGGAAAAATGGAGGCCTCTAACTCACTCTTGTGTATTTTTAAAATAAAAGGGGGTGGCTAGGAAAGATGGCTGTTATTTGCAAGCATCATCCAGGCACAAACCACAGTGATTTAAAAGCAAATCGTAAATGTGTAGAAGTATGGGTCAGGTTATCTGGTGGCTAGGATCTGCCAAGATTATCTGGCTTGTGTTTTTTCAATCTGTTTGGATTTCTGTAAGCTATGCTGGGACAGGGTGAGTCCTCTGCTTGAGATTTGCTTTTTCTGTTGGATGGGCACCTGGGCAGGGCAGACCACTCAGGAGAATCACTCCTGTGGGGACTGGTGGAGTTCAGACAATCCCTGTAATGCTTCTCTCCTTACCTAAAGAGGTTTACTCAGCCTAATCTATCAGTAGCTCATCATGATCTCCTCCTACATAGCCATTGTAACATCTTCTTCTTTTTTTTTTTTTTTTAATGAAGTCAGTTTTCTTAAATTTCTCCAAAAAAAGAGAAAGTCCATTTGCTGCATCCCACTGTTGTGGTTCTTGCTTTAACATTTAAACTCCTTGTGCCATGTTAACTTTACAATAGTCAAGATAGAGGCCTGGAAGAATCTGTAATTCAAGGTTGTAATCATGTCCCAAAATCTTTCTTTTCTGTTTAACTTAATTTACAGACCAAATCAATGAGTGCCACTTTTTCAAACTGCATGAAACATTTATGGCTGTTTTTGTGTCAATGTGGCAATGTCTATCTAGCTGTCTATGTTCTGTATTCCCTCCACCCCATTTTTTTTTTCTGCTTAACTCTAGATTCCATTTATCAGTCACACAGCACTACACAGTTCTATCAGCTCAAATAGGCTGGGAGTAGTAGCAGGGTTGGAAACAGACAGCAAAAGTAGGAAGCTCTTTAACTGGATTTACTACTACCGAAATGAAATGTAAAACTATGCTCTTTAGAAGCTTGTGATCACAGTCTTGATTCCTGGCAAGTCTGTAACAGTCATCAAAAAACCCAGAAATCATTCTACAACTTTTACAAGTAAAACGCTTATCTGACATACTCCCAGTCTGATTTTTATGTTAATGGTAATTGTTAAAAATGGATTAAATGCTGGTTGACGGGTTACTTGCAGCTGCACACTAGCCACAGAAGGAGCCTGGAGGTCTAGCTGCCCTGTGCCTGCTCCACGGTGGCACACACACAACAGGGAGACTGAGAGCGAGCTCCTCACCCGAGGGAGCTACTCCTGGGCTGGATGGAGGGTGCGCAGGCAGAGGCAGAGAAGGAGAGAGAGGGGACTCTTCGTATAGGTTCCACACTGAACATTTACCCAGCTGAGAAGATGAGGATGAAAAGACCAGGATTTGAGGGTGTCCAGGCATTTTATAGTGGGGATGGAAAGGCAGGGATAATGGACACAACCAACGGGATATGTGACAGGAGGCAGGGTTGAGGTGGAGGAAACCAATGGGATTAACACAAAGGAGGGACTTAGGGAAGGAACCAATGCGGGTGTCGAGTATAATAGAAGCTTCTAGAATTTATACATATTAACTTGAGGGAAATGAGTATTAACAAACTTATACATAGAACAGGGAGGGGAAAACATGAACCAACCATACGAAAGTATGCAGATCACAAAACTGGGGGATTATGGGCTCTCACCCTAATCAAGAGTGAGGCGTTAAACTTCAGTGCTTGACCACTGCAGCTGGCAGCCGGTTAGGTCTGCAGGGGTCAGGGTGGCTGCAGGCACCTGCACCGCCACAGCTGGCATCATACATATTGCCCAAAAACAGTGCAAAGTAATCACTGTTTAGCATTATCTGACTTTTAAAAGCAAAAGCTCATAAAGGGTTACTCATACCAACTTTCATGTAACTTTCTAGATAATTAATTTCCGTCAGGAAAGTCCAAATCGATGGGCCAATTTTTAAATGTTGACCTTTTTATGTTTCTTGAAGCATTGCTGTGTGTTTATTCAGTCTTTATAAATCTGAATGGAAGAATGCACCCAAAAGTGCTGATAAATGCTTTAGATCTAAATCTGTCAGAGATTCATACAGTCAGTTTAAATCTATACTGAATAATGCATTACCTAATCTGACCTTTCCTATTTCACACACCGTTACACTTCTCCAAAATTGACTCCAGTATTGGTTCTTTGTTGAGTCCGATAGTTTGGGATTGACTGAAGCAAAACGGAGGTGAAACTCCCAACCGTTCACACATTCTCAGCGTCACTGGGTACACAAATAATTCAGTCAGTTCTTTTACAGCTTTTATTGGTATAAAAATATTTTCAGATATGGCTTCTTAATGCCCCTTTTAAAGTTAATAGACAGCATTATGTAGAAGGAAAACAGAGTATTTGTTGAACTGATATATAATTCATTACTTGAAATGCTAAAGGACCTTTTCTGTAACTTAGTGAAACACCTTGTAAAAGAGATCTGAAATTTTACAGTAGTGTCAGTGAACGATAATTTAGCTGTTAGTATTGATAGGTAGATTCAGACATTTAAAATGATATCCAGGCATGACAGTGGGGCCGATTTCTATTTCAATATATGTAAGTGTATGCTATTTTAAATGAGTTATTTGGCAGGCCAGAGGAATCTCTATTTAGTAGTAGATGAGTAAGGTATTCCAAAAGAATACAGATTAGAAAAAAATGGTAAAAAAATCCCAATTAGCGTTTCTAGACTTGCTGTAGCTATTTGCTTATTTATCAGAATTTCTGTAATAAATCTAATAAATCTCCCCAAACATTCTCCCCTAATTCCTGGGTGGCCATGTGGCAATCATGGACAAAATGTTAATGAGTCTGTGCCACCAAGTGGACTAGCTACACAGTGGCATAAAGCTGGGCAAACTACTTAAACAGAAGGTGTTTAAGATCATTTTCTTACAAACCTGTCACACTGCACAGTTTGCTTGACTCTATGGCAAAGGTTCCTTTGATTATTCAGGTAACCATTATGTGGAACATTAGGATTTCTCAGGACTATCTGCTGAGGGCTTTACAGTTTCCACAGGGTGAATATACTGCTGTTTGCACTGGATGGTGCCAGCTGCCCAGACACTGGGGGCTGTGGCTGTCCCAATATCTCTGGCTGGCTGCAGCCCCTGCAAGGCATGACTGATTTTGTTCCAGGTAGAAGAAATATCTCCATTTTGGGAAGCCTGGCTAACAAGGGAGCAGTTTTCTTATGTTGCATATTGGATTGTTTTCTGGCTGTTACTGCTTCAGTTAGTGTGTAAGCTTTTGCCCAGATATTCTGTATTCTCTCCAGGCATGGTTGTAAATATCATGTACAACCCAGGTACAGTCATATATCTGTACTTACATCTGCATCTGACTATATTTTCTGTAAAACTAGTTTTGTGATTTTTGTAAATGCAGTTTGGAAAGGAAAACACAAAACTGAGGTTTATGTAGCTCTTTCATCCATGTGTATTTGATGCACTGTATACACAGATTTCTAATTTTTATCTTTAATAGAAGTATCATCCTACACTGTGGCATAAAATATTTCTATTTCAATGTGTTTTCCTGCTCTAATTTAATATGGCATGTTCCATGCTCATAATTATAGGATTTTTTGAATTTTTTTGAGTCAGTTGAATGACATAAGTATCAATTTCTATATGGTACATAAATATCCAATTCCATAATTACCTAGGCCTGTAATGCATATTATTATTCAGTAAATACCAATAAAATCAACTGAGCTGGTATTTAGTATATTCTGTTGAAAAACTATGAGTGTTATTAAGCTAGAGCATATATTGGGAAACACTTAATTGGGATAATTTTTTATTTTAGTATGTTGTATTTTACAGTGTTATTGTCTTTCAGATTAGGATCTCTGCTGTGTGTCATTTTTCTGCTCTGTATCATGATATGGCACTGCTATTAGAATAACAGCATTTCAGCATTTGCCATAAGAGTGCAGTTTAGTCTTTTAGAGTGTAATTCATTCCTGGGCACAGAGCCAGGATGAGGCCTGTGAATCTCCGAAGTCCTAATTCAGCTCCCAAATAAGTGTCAAAGCATTTAAAAATTCTCATGTTTTCCTCCCTCATTTGGCCTGGTGAACAGAACTGCTTTTGAATATACTTTGATGAGATTTGTGCTGTGAAGAGAGCTAGTCCAGAAATGTAGGAACCTAAAATGTGTTTAGGTAGGTACCCACTGCTCCTCCTGAGCATGGCTGGGTTCATGGCTGAGCTCTGTGTCCAAGGTTATGCCCATCCCTGACACTGCCCTGCCATGGGAGCACCCTTTGGATTCCTCCTTCATAAAGGGAACAAAGTAACTCCATATAAAGTGACATTTTTTCCCTCAGAAATTATTGGAGGCAGTCACCCATGGCAGGCATATCATGACTGTGAAATAACCAGCCACCTTACTAATGGACATAGGCCTCCTCATTAGGCCAAAGCCAAAACAGGCAAAGCATTTAAAATCAGTGTAAGATTGTGGGACCTGAACTTTTGGAAACACGTATTTATCTCAGCAGAAGTGAGCTAATGAGTGATACACTGACTTGGGAACTGAAAATCTAACAGCAACTGCTGGTGAGCCAAAGAAGCTCTGCTGAGCTTAAGCTGAACACTTCTGTGTCCAAGCTGCTCAGCCTCAACAATGAGGTTCATACAAATGTCCTTTCTTTCCTGACAGAGTGGGAAATGGTTTAAATTAGTGTCTGTAAATTACCTTGCAGTCCTGAGGAGGTGGTGGCTGCAGGAATGACAGGTCGGTGTGTGCTCTTCCCTCAGGAATGAGCTGCTGTCAGAGCCACAGTAATGAGTTACTGCAGTCCTCCTGCGCTCTTCACCTCCAAAAGGCACCTGTCTCTCCCAGTGCTGCACTGACAGGGATGGGCCTGGGCCACCATATGGGAACTCGTGCCTTCTGATCAATGGATCGATACGATTTCACAGGAGCTTCTTAGTGTTTAAAATACACTCCACTCACACATCTCACAACTTTGACATCATACCCTACTTATACACTTTGCTTAGTTATACATTCTACCTACTTATCTTATACATATACATATCACTCTACTTATACATTTTCTCTTACTTATACTTTTTACAACTTCGACATAACGTGGTACTTATGCATTTTACCTACATGTTACTCTACTTACACATCTTACAACCTTTACATGGTACTCATCCATTTTACAACTTATCCATAATACAGTACGTATACATTTTGCAACTGCTGTGCATGAGATTTCACATTGCTTGATTGGTTTCTCTATTCTGTCTATGAGCTCTGCACACACTTTTCTGATAATATGATTGGTTTTAATCTAGTGCGGCACAGTCCTTTTCATCTATTCTTTGCTGTCTTGGTATTTAGTTTTTCAGCTTCTTCTTTCTCAATTCTTTTCTAGTTTAGCACAGTTTACCTTTCAGTCCACGATGAATTCCTGAGGGCTCTAACAGGTGGGGCTCCTGATCCAGGCAAGCAGCGTCAAGATGATGACAGCAACAAAACCCATCCAGTGATCAGCAGCCAAGTTAGTCCAGGAAAACCAAACAACGAGACAGCAAAGAACAGAGAGCAGATATAAGCCTGTCCCTCCTCTCCCCTTGGGCCTTCAGACTGGAGCTTAAAAACCCTCTTGGGACTGATGTGCTGCAGCTGAAGGTGGAAGGCCTGGTGAAGCCAGTGAGGGTAATTCCAGCCTGGTCCCACTCTGAGGGCTCTGATAAGAATAGCTAAAGATGGTTTGGCTGGGGCATACTGTCAAGGTTCAAATACCTTACAACAGCACCATCAGTCTGGGATATCCTTCAAGGTGACAGTAAGCCAAATTTACCAAGATGAGGGAAGCCTAAATGAATGGCCTGTTTGCATGGTGTGACACAGACTTGGAGCTTAACTCAAAAGGCACAAGGACCTTTGACAGTGTGAATGCTCAATTATTGTGAGGCCTGATTTTTCGCGAGTTGGAAGTGCTGCTGACCACCTTGAGGCTGTCATCCAGAAAGGAGAACTGGATGTCTAAACCTGCTGGGGACAATGATGAATTTAATTTGAATTAATTTCTCACCATGACAGATATGAAACAAAGTATTTCCTTTAAAATAAATAAAAGGGAAGAAAGTTACCTTGAATCTGTTTTAAATTATTTCTGTAGAGCAATCCATGATATAAAATCAGTATTGCTTGTAGGCAGTTTTATGGGCACACTAGAGCTAAGTTTTACATAACTGGAAACATAAATTTATGCCTTCTCCAGATGAAACTTGCTGTACTATAAATCCTCTGTGCAGTTTGGGTTCTATCTGAACAGCCATTCATTAAACATACTGCAAGATGAGAGGGGTTGGGGCAGGTTTAGGTGAAAATCAAGAAGATTAGAACTAACAAAAGAAGAGAAAATGCAAAGAAAAATAAGCTGGAGTGGTTTGTGCATGTGGCTGATACTGTGTGAAGGGAAAATTGAGTATTTCTGGCCCAGTAGGTTCTTCCTGTTTGTGTTCACCATAAGAGCTGTGTAAATAGGAATTCAAACTTCTGTACAAAAGGCACAGTAAAATAGATTATGATTTGAGGTGTCAAATCTGACCTGTTAGCTGTCATTTTAATGTGTCTTCATATACTTTTCTGTGCTGCTATGGTATATCAGTCACACAGTTTCTAGGGAAAATGGGACTTCTGTACAGTGGATGCAAAGGTGGGGCCAGAATGCCACTGATCTAAATATTGTATTCATTTATAGCGAGCTGTGTTTAAAACTCTGCTACTTTTGAAAAAAAATCCTGAGGAAGATTTGTTTCACTTGGCCTGTTGAAATGTTTCTGCAATGTAATTATTTTAATTGAGCATTCTGAAGCAGTAGATACAGGAAAACTCCACAGGCTCTTCTGCTGATGCTCAGCTGGCAAGAAGCATATGAATTGAGTAGAAATTTCTGCTTCTCAAGAAAATGTGAATTTTCTTCAGTGTCTGGATTTCAAAGACAACATCCTTGGTCTTTCAGAAGCTGGATGCTTTTATGAAAAGCTGGTGTAACTCCTCTTTGTATTAAATCAGTAAGCATGATTTGTATTTTAAGAGTAAGGATTTCCTCCAGTGGTGGTGTTGGAAGAAACAGTTTTGATATCTGGGGTCAATCTCTACATTTATGAATAATCCCTCCTGACTCTAATGAGAGCTGCAGAAATATACCTTGTGTTCATCACCCTCATGGCCTGACACAAGATATGTTACATCTGTGAGAGGCTTATGAGGAAAAAAGAGATGTAGGAGTGTAGAAGTTATCTTAAAATGCTTGCTAAATACAGATAAATAACAACTAGAAGTCTACATGAGTCTAAAGATTATAAGAGTGGTAATTAATCATAATACCAGAATATTCAGGTGGATGATCTGTTCGCTGTTTTGGGAAAATTCCTGCACACCTCAGTTTAGTGAATCTGTGGTCATAGCAGTAGCTATATAATAGCTATATATAGCAATATAACCTCTGTTTTCTAGGGCCAGGTAAAAGCCATCCTATACAAAACAGTCATTTTTGTATAATTTCCACAACTTGGTGCTGGGCAACTGTCTTTCCTCAGCTTCCCATTAAGTGAATGTAGAAACCTTCATATCTATGCATAACCTAATGGTCTCTTTTCTGTGGGGAAAAAAAAACCCTTATTATTCTATAATTTTAGGATTAGTATATAGTTAATTTATTTGTTTGCATGTTGATGTCCATTTATATGATCATGTGTTGGAGAATTAATGAGGAAAGCTCATCTTAGAAAACAGGCTTTGCTTTTAGTTCTGGCAATAAGGTGGTCTCTGTTCTTGGTGGGGAAATGAGTTTCAGGACTTGGCTTTATGATCTATGAAAGGTAGTTTGCATGCTTGAGTCCTTTTGAGTGTGAGCTGGTGGGATGCAGTTGTGACAATGGCATGGTGCAGGAGTCGGCCTCCTGGGAATTAGTGGTGTGGGGAGCGTGTCAGCACAGCAGGCTGTGATGCAACTCTGTCCCAAAGATCTGCAGTTGCAGCCCTCATTTGCCTTTTGTGGAAAATATGCCCAAATGCTCAGCATTGCCTTCTGAATGTCAAGGATATGAGATTCACAGCAGGGAATGCTTGGGTGATTTATAGGAAGAGGTGCTTATCCAAATGATTTCTAAAAAATATTTTCACTGGCACAAACATCAGTATGTATCAAGACTGTTCCCTGGCAATTCTTGAACTGGAACAGGATACAATTTACTAGATGAGTAATTTGCTGTGAATGGTTTGTTCATCTCTACTCTAGCATTTTCTAAGCAATTGATTATGACAAATTACCAGGTAACAGGTTTATTCAGGCTGTGCTTTTAAACAAACAGCCTTTGCTGTGGATCCAGCCTGCTGAGCTGAGTGACAGCTTGAGCCCCTGAGCTTGTCTGGAAAGGAATATTCTTAGATATAAGCAATCTGTGATTAAAACCTTCTATCAATCCATCTCACTCAGCTATTTTCTCTTCATTTTTCAAATTTAATACCATCTTTTGCTAGCAGTGACTACAGTGCTGAGTCGCAGAGTGACCCTTCCAGTGGTCTGCCTGGCACACTGCGACAGGCGGGGCAGGCTGAACAGCCTTTGTGTGTAACAATAGACCTGGTAGTTACTCACCGGCACAAATTGCCAGAAGGGACTACAGAGGATCATTACTGTGCACGAAGCTTTCTCTGGGGCGGTTTGCTCTGCCCATTTTGTCCTGGGGAGTAGTCGGTCCATTCCAAGGAGAGTACTATGGGCTTTGTGGTGTGCATTGTTCACATTCCTTAGGGTCCTTCAGGACAGGCATGCTTGGAGGATTGGCAGACTTGTGTTCCTGGGCTAGATTTGGGGTTGTCTGTGTCTCTTTCTGCTGCCAGCACAGCTTGGCGAAATTTATGTATTCTGCTTTGGGTGGAGGAGTGACATGATCCTTTTACATGTTTATCCCTTGAAACAGGAGGTCATTAAGATATTGAAACAGACTCTACAATTAATTTCCCCATGTTTAAGGAGATGTTTTTTCCTCCCACATACTACTGGTACCTTACTATCATAATAAACAGCACATGCTTCACCTGTAAGAATAAAGCTTGTATGTTGCTGCTACATTATGAAGATTTTCTGCTTGTGCTGCTTAATTATGAAGGCAAAGCTTGTAACAGAAATCAGGTTATATTGAGGCATGGTGATTTCAGCCTTCTGGGTATATTACTTTGGAATTCCCAATTTTGAAAAGACAGGTGATCAACACATTTGCAGAAAAACGAGTTCTCCTTAGCAGGAAGTTGTGTTACTTGATAATGTCTTGCCACATTTTGTACTGATTGTATGGAAGCTGTTATTTCAAGTCTAAATACTGGAATCCAACATGTTGTTCCTAATTTAGAAGGGCAGGATTTATCTCAGTATGACAAACCACCTTAAAAAAGTGCTTTTCCTACCCCTCTTATCCATCCATCTCTAGCACCCTGTAGTAGTGTTGGTTTCTTTCTTTCTTTTGACTAATAGGAGTGTGTTACCTGTCAGTACTATTGAAATCAGGTGAGATTAATTTTACTGTAAGAAGTGGTATCAACCTGTACTAATATACGTAGGCTAATTACACAGTATGAAATTCTTATAAAGAAATATGGTAATAATCATTGTTTCCACATAAAGTGATCATGACTATTCTTCCAGTTTATGATGATACAGTAGAAAGACGTTTAATTTCTCAATCTAATGACTAATGTTTTTACAAATGCTGTACTGGTTGATAAAACTTGTATTTTGTTGAAGTTACTCTATACAGGAGAAAGGCTGGGGTTTTTTTATGGCTTTTGATAAAAATCAGAACATAATCCATTTTCATAAAACATCCCTGTATGACATAAAATACCTTTTTTAATGAGTAGTCATATACATTTTCACATGTCACAGAGGAGGTTTCATTGTCAATACAGGAAAGTTGGTTACAGGAGGGAAGTGGTTTAATTTGTCTATTTAGCTGAACTGAGTCTCTCCAAATTCAGTGTAACTGATTGTATGGGGTAATAGCTACCATTTCATCTAGACAGGAGAGGGAAGCAAGAAAGTAACTTTTCTCTGGTCATGTCATAATGTTTTTGTTTTTTTTTCCTTAATCAGTTCTTGAAACCTTATTAGCATTTTTTTTTTTTCATTTTGCAACTGGTTTGAAAAATAAGGCAATTTGTTCGGCTTCACGTGGGCTTATATAGCATACTTGTAAATATATATAGACACATATTTATAATAATGAAAACATTATTGAGCCTTAAGGTGGTCTCAGCTGGTCCATTAGAAGAACCAGAAAATAAAATGTCTGGCTTTTCAGTTTCAAAGGATATAAAGAATAGGAGCTCAGATAGTGTAAGAAACACAGCTTTCACAGAATTTTTCAGATACCTGTCTTTTTGCATTATGTTAGAGCCCAGCTAATAAAAAAGTCTGATTACTAGTGCTTAATGTTACTTTCTTTCCATTTATGCCAAGAGATAAATAGCACCTCGTTCCTTTTTTCTCAATAAAATATGCACACCTCTCCCTGCCCCCCAGTTTCTAACGAGACAGTACAGCAACCCACACAGCTTTCAGAAATACTTGTTTCTTGAAGGCATCAGTATGGGTGTAGCAATTCTGCTGCCAGAAGATCCCAAACCTCTTTGCAAGAGGTTGGCCTCAGTGTTGTTTCCTAACAGGAATTATGGTGGCTACCAGGGGCCACACTGATCATCTGGGCTTTGCACCTTCCCTGTTGTATTTTCTGTGATTACTGTCATCCCAGAGAAGAGTTTTGTCAACAGACAGATGTTCTCCTGTTATGAGTAAGAAGACAGGCAGAAAAAGGAGAGCAGCTTGGCTTGTACCATTGCTCCTCAGTGGCCCAGAGCAGTTCAAACACGGCACTCTCGGCTGCACTCCCACGCTCAGCTGCTGGGCACCAGCCCCTTCCAGCTTCTCACTTGTAAAGCCCAGAGCAGGGATAGGCATCAACAGGGGCAGTCAAATGGTGGGAGGGAGGAAAGTAGGCAAAAAAGAGATTGAGAGAGAGTGAAGCCTGCAGCAGGCTGGACAAGGCAAACAATTGTAAAGCTGGAACTGGTGTGACGCTTCAAAGTTGAAAATGTGCCAGTAAGCACCACTAGTGAAGGAGGGGATCTAGGAAGCAAAGCTGAGAATAGAAATCATGCATCTGAGAAGCTACTGGTCTTTCTCAGAAATAACAAGCTTTTATCAGATTTTTACCACTTTCAATTGACTCATAGCCAGAACTGCAATTCAGCTTCAATATATTTTATAAAAAATAGTACTTAGTTTACTTTCACGTAAGTGAAGAGATACAATTGCACAATGGTGGTTACAATGGTAGAAATACATACTGTTGATAAAATGTTTGCAAGAGATTTAAAAACATACTGTACAGCACCACATCTGAAATTGGATGATGGCAAAATGAATCATACTCCTTGTCTAAGTAAATTAAATTCCTAAATCTTTCTTTTGGAATAAATAAAAAAATACAATGTGCAATATGTGTCTGACACTACCGAAATGTTTCCTGAAGTTAAGCAATATATTAAAAAAAAAAAAGAGGTAAAAAAAGACATTCATGCATTTAAGCCACCATTAGTCTCTGACTCTAAAATAAGGCAGATCATAATCTTTTAAAACTGTCTTTAGCCATTTAAATTCTCTTTAGTGCTTTTCAAGACAAGGTCTTGACAGACCTTGCTGAATCATGAGTTAAGATGCTTTTTATTTCTGACAGGTCATTTTTGACAGGTTCAGCCATATTAAAATGCATTACATAGTAGAAAATGTTGCTTTTGTTTAATGAAGAAAGAAATGTAAATTAAAAGGAACTGAGAGAGATGGATGCTTTTAGAGTTAATCACAAATGAGACTGCTTTGAGGGAGGGAGGTAAGGGAAAGAAAATTATGCGTCATCCTCAGTTTTAATGACGTGGAAAAGGGTGACGTTAAACAGGACTTGATGTCCATTATTCCAGGCATAGAGAGCTCTATCTCTTGCATTGTAGTCAAGCATGGATATATGAAAATACTGATTATGGAAAGGAATGTCTGTGTACTCATAAGTGGATGTTTTTGTGGAATAGGAATAGTAGACCTTGGCTCCTGTTAAGTGCGAGTTAGTAACGTACAAGGTGCCACAGATCATGAAGGATTCTCCAGCACTTCTCTTTGGGTAGCCTGTGCTCCAGCTCTTCAGCACCTCCAGTGTATCCTGGTTTAGCTGGCTGATGACAATGTTGCCTGCATTCTGGTTGGTGGCATACACAGCCCACAGCCCAATTTCATCTGCCATCAGGTCGATATCAGAGAAGCCACCCCAGGTGTAAGGGTAGACATTGTGAAAGCCAGCGTACTCGAGGCTACGCTGTGCCAGCACCCGCCCCGTGTCAAAGCTGTACTTGATGATGATGTTGCTCTGATACTTGTTGAAATAGAGGGAGCCATTGTAGACAACGTGGTTGGTTCCTGCCCATTTGAATGGAAGGTTGTATGTCCTTGATTCAGCCCCACTGACGAAGTCTGCGATTGATTTGTATTCGCGGACAATTTTATTGTTAGTGTAGCTATCCATGTACCAGACCTGGGAAGAAAACAAAGACTGGGAGTAAACATCTTGAACACAGTGTGTGGTATGTGATCATGATATGGCATGATGGAGACATTGCAGAAAAAGAAGGAAAACAAGTTTTAGATGTGCAGCAGGCTGTCAAAGTGCAATATTGCCCACATTTCTGTTACAAATTCAGGAGGAACTCTTTAATTTGTGAATCAAAACTTACCTCGACAGGTGAACTCTCAATACAACTGTTACTAACTACAGTGTCTGCATTTTCAGAGAAATTTAATTCTGGATTTTTCAGTGTTTGGGCCTCTGCTATATGGTGCTTGCTTAAAGATATTTCTAGAGACTAATAATCCAAGACAGAGATGGGAAATGGCACGTGAGATAAACTTGAATTTATACTTAGGAATAAATGTGGTTAAACTTTTTTCAGCTGAATCTCTATTCAAAGAAAAATAGTCTTTTCTTAGTAAAGGAAACAAAAACAATAGCAAAGAAACTAGTAAAGTTTCAAAGCCATTTTTTCCCCTTAAAGCAGAATTATTACTTCTTTTTAATGTTCTGTATGGAACTTTCATTCCTCCATTTTTCTCCTTCATGCATTTTTCCTTTTCTCCTTTTAGTTTCTCAGAGTTTGCTGCTCTCCTAAAGGTAATTGAGATTTCTGGACTAAGTAGCAAACCTGCATGAACACAGTGGGCAGAAGAGAGCTGCACATAAATCTTTATTTGTTGTCATTTTTATGTTGCCTTTTCTGTTGCCTTTGGTTTTTTTCTGTATTCAAAAAATTAATGTTGTGGATCTCATACAAATGACACCTAGTGTTTTGACTTCCAAAGGCCTTTGATGGAGAGAGCACCTTCTCAAAACTGTGGCCAATTTGAGATACTATTGCAGATCAAACAACAAAACAATACCATAACTTGGGTATGATGGAGCAAATTGTCTGATTAGAGCCTATCTGGGACCTGATTCTGCCAATTTTAACTGTGCTGCATTATGGGTCCTGCTCTTGGGTAAAAGTGTTGATGTTTGTTTTGGATTACTCTGGTTCTTAAAAGACCCAAGCACACTTAAATATGTTACAAAATAAAAAAATTGTGTTGTCAGTTCAGATGTTTGTCAAGCCTGAAAAATTTGAAGGAAACACCACAAAAGCGCTCAGTTAACTTTTGTCTTTGGATGTTTTTCCAAAAATACTGTTGCTTTTTCTCTGAAGATGTTTGAGTGTGAAAATGACTGAAGTAGAAGCAACATGCTTGAGAGTATCTTTTAAAGGGAAAGTATCTTTTAAAGGATTAAAAGAAACCAAGTAAGACTCCAGGACACGAAGATAATGCCTTAACATACTCGATTATTTTTCTCTGATGCCAATGGATCTGTCATCCAGGCTCCAAATCGGGTTCCAGATATCTTCACTGTAATGGGGCCTGTGATTTTCATCAATTTGCCACATGCTGAAATCAGAAAAAACAAATGCATTAATGCAAATAATTGCACAACTCTCCTTGTCATCAGAGCACAAGAACAAATGCTCCAAACTTCATAGTAGCTCCAGGGGATTCAGGCTTATGTTGAAGATTGATTGTCACCTTCACTGAAGGAACCTCTCCTTATTGAAGAGTAATATAAATATGTAAAAATATACCCATAAAATTTTATTGATATATTTTTTGTATTTACATCTTTTGAAGCACAGTTATGGTTTTTGGGCATAAACTAAAATATAACCTAGTAAAATATTTTCTGAGCTGAAGAACATTTAATAATAAATGAAATGAAGACATAATCTCCCCCCCAGTTCTGCCTTCAGGAAGTTCAGCACAAGGTTAGGAATGATGGATGTTTCAGTTTTCCATTTGCCAGGGTAACAAGGTGGTTAAGGGCAGACACAAAAAAAAGAGCTTGTACACACAGCGTGTCTGTACTCAAAGCTTGTGCCTGACTGCCCCATGCTCACACACACATGGCTCTTTCTGCACTGGAGGCTGGCTAAAGAAAGTGAGTATGAGAATTATTTAGTAAACTTGGCTGTATTGGTTGGCTTCTAATCCATTAGACTGTCTGGGAGGAAATAATGAAAGTCGATACCATCTTGGATGTTGACCTTCCAAACAATTCAAAAATCTATATTTTAGGGGACATTAATAAGATATCTGTTAGTAACAAGCTCCTGGTGGAACCAAGATTTAATATCACACAGTGATGTGCATGTAATCAGGTCAAATAGCATGTTTTTACAGAAAATAATGTAAAAAGAAGTGAACATTTAATTAATTTTTTTTAAATTTAAAAATAACCGCTTTTCTGAGCTACATGGTTGTGCTACAGTGATAACCATGTCTACCTAGGAAATGTGGAAAACAAACTACCTGGTGTTGAGAGTGAATTTATTCACTTCAAAAGAGAGGGTCACATCAAGCCTGAATTCTATACTCTGTAACTGGAAAGGAATGTATTATGCCAGCCTATTTCAGTCACTTAGGATTGGGTTAATGCTGTGGTGAAAACTCAGAGGCTGCTTGGGTAGTTTTCATTCACAGGCAGGGAAATTGTATGGACTGAAAATGAAAATAACTGAATGCACGCTGAGATCTCAATGAGCAGGGTAGGCTGTGTCTATTTTCTGGGTCAATTAAGAGACGTTATTATTTACATATCTCAATCTATGTATGGTACAATGTTTTGAAGATATTTTTGGAGTTTCCCATTTTAAAGAATCTTAGAGGTTTTTTATACTTGGTTATCATTGTACATAATTTTTTATTCTGTATTTTTTTTTGTAGATGGGCTGCTGTCGTGTGCTGAATTCTCTTTTTCTACAGCATGAACTGCTATTAACTTGAAAGGTAGAGGTCTATAACCTATCAAGATGAAGGCTTTTATTTTTACGTGGTATATTAGTAAATAGTCTCAGAAATGGGCATGAGATAACCCTTCTGAAGGTCTGAGTTTAAATTTGGAATACTTCATTTGGAATAAGTTACCAGAAAACTAATAAGCAGAAAGAAATCAGAATAAAATCCCTCCTGAACTTGTAGTTTCTAAGATAATTAAAACACAGTGAATGCATGAGTTATAAGGTATACTAATACTAATTGGTGCCCATAGAACACAGTATTGCAATTAGTGGGAAAGCATAAAAAGAATTTGGAATCTGAAGTGCTGTTTCTTCTATGAAGAAAAAAAGTCGAGGAAGCTAAATGTGGACTCAAAATGAGTTGTGAAATTTTGCTTCTGAACGGATAAAACCTATGGAAGAGCCCCTGGCAGGGATGAGTGATCCCAGAGCCACCTTTTGTGTCAGGGGGGCCCAGGCAGGGCAGGTGTGTGAGCACTCCAGGTGGGTTCAGCAGTGCCAGGGCACGGTGGGAGCAGCACCAGCACACAGCAAGCTCGAGGCCCTGGAGCTGCAGCAGAAGAAGGGTAAGAGCAGGTGGTGTTTGGAGTCCCTGGGGACTCTCTGGGTGCTGGCTCTGGGGCTCTTTGGGTGCTGCTCCATATGTGAGGGGCTTTTTGAGGCTAGAGAACAATGTTCAGAGATTTGTATGCTTAAGTGTCAGTACTGTGGTTCCTCTGTTATACTACTTGTATTTATCCTGAATGTATAGCTCACTGATTACAGTTAGTTACATGTTGTTAATAATTAATTAACCTCTTCAGCCTTCATTTAGTTCAAACTATATGAACTGAGTTGTGTACCCCTGTCATGGGAGTCAGATGCTTTTAGAGAATGATCTTTCAAAATGTATTGAGATGCTGTTCAATGTGAAAAGAGATGACATTGTACTTCAGCCACTAAATGATCAGCAGTTTGAGTCAGGGTATATTTCTGGTCAAGTTTTTATTCCTAGGCAGCATGTAGTGATCAAGAAAGACTCTTAGGAGAGCTGCTGTATAGCTGAGGGGTAGCTGACTGAAAAAGTGACAAAGCTTCTCTTTTTGGCATAACAAAACAGAGCACTTTGTAAGAGGCATGAAGATTTTTTTCCCTTCTGCCCTGTAGCAGGCGCCATTTTTCTTTTCCTTCCTCATTAAACAGAAACCCATAGATCTGCTTATTTTATGATGTAACTGGATGGAACTGGTATATAAAACTAAGGAATGCTACAAGTATTTTTTCCATGTATGATAATTCATTCCCACTGTAGTGATAATTCATATCCCATCAGCAGGCTTCTTCTGTAAATCCCTCAGGCAGTACCTGAGGTCTGCTGACCTACTTGCTGACAGCATGGACAGTAAAAAGGAAGCAGCAGAGCTGTCAGAGCCCACCTCTGTCTTGTCATCCCAGCCTCCCCATAGCTGAGAGATCCTCATGACTGGGTCTCTGTTTAATGAGGAAGGAAAAGAACTCAAATCGGAAAGTCCTCTCAGTTCAGAAAGTATTGCTTGAAAGAACAAGGACAAGGCCCCAGAGCAAGTCTTGGCTGAACGGTCAAGTTGAATCAGCTGATGGTGTTTTAAACTGCTTAAGGCTGCACAAGTAACTTTTGCAGAAGTCATGTTTAACAGCTCACTGACACAAGGTTAGTCTCCTCTTGCTTTTAAGCACTTCCAACTTTGTATTCAGTCCAAGAAATTTTCCTTACTCCTCAACCAAAGCTGGTAACAGCTTCTTCTTGTCTACTTAAAGAGTGTTTATCTAATCCCTGCCTGTATTCTCAGCTGTGGAATGAACCTTTTAATTGTTTGGGTGGCAGTATTAAAGGTGATCTTGCATGCTGAGGTTTATTGCTAGGGAATGGTAATACTAACATACTGCAGGCAGGATCTTAAAATTTTTCTGGCATGAAAAGTCTGGGATTTTGAAATTAATGAAAATTCCAGTTAATTTCCAGTTGAGACATTTTTTTAGCTCATTTTGTATGTAGATAAATAGAACAGAGACAAATGTCATGTGAAAGGGCAATCACTTCTGGACTGTGAATTTTCCATAGCAGTGAGGGGGCTGACAGTTAAAATTAGCCTATACAAATTTTTTTTTGAAGTAGCCAAAATCCTCTTCCCTGCCCACACTTTTTTTTTTTTTCTTTTCTTTTCTTTTCTCCTTTCTTTCCACTGGCAGAAGAGAATCTAGGAAAAGTTTTTGTTTATAACAATATAGCAATTTGATTCCCTGATAGAAGGACCAGATGCTAGTAAAAAGTTAGGTCAAATATATCTCCATACTAACAAATGTCAGGAAGTTCAGATAAGAACTAAGAAAAATGTGGTATTTCTAGGCTTTTTTTCTCTTCCCAAAGAGATTCAGATGGGGTTACACAGAAAAGCAGTGGGATTTTTAGAAGCCTTCAGTCTCTTTCCCTTGGCTTTGGAAGAAGTAGCTGCCTACATTAGAAAATCCCAACCATTACTGATTGTAATAGTTGGAAAATCCCAATCATGGAGTCTTTTTACATCCTAAACTGAGCTGTACAAGAAGCATCATACCACGCACAATCCAGGTGTTTCTGGCTTGGTTCATCTCCTTTAACAATTCTGTACAATGGACTCCTGTAAGTCTATTCATGATTTCCAGTATTTATTTATATTAAGGAAAAAGTTGAGCGTGAAGTGACCATTGAAAGAGAAAATAGATGTAATTTTGTCCAGCCTGTGGCCTGTGAAAGTATATGGGGCAGAATGCATCTGGAGAGCTCCAAAGTGAGCAAATACCAGGAGGAGGCTGTGATAGCCCAACTACATAGGAGCTGTTTTGGAGGTAGCTAGAAATGGGTAGATAGTTCCAGTCTCTGTGATATGAATGAATATTGGTAGCTGCTATATAGAGCAAGTGAGTGTATAATTTGTAGAAGGACTGGTGAAGGAAATAAAATCCCAACATTCTCTTGAAGTGTTCATAAACATCATTATTGCGGGTTTTTTTGTGGGTAATAAATAGGGAAAAATGAAGGGAGGTTTTTTTGGCACTTGCACAAATGACTTCCAAGTGTTCTACTGCTTGCACTTTTCTGCTTATGGTCAAATTTGTCATAACATCCTAGCATGAGGGAATGAAGAACTAGTTCTAAACAAATATATGTCTGTTTTCCTGCATAATATGAATCCAGGAAGCACTTTAGTATAGTTATTAGAGTCTGCTGAGAGGAAGCCCCTGGATTTTTCTGCATGGATGCCATGACTTGGTATGTAATCTTTGGAAAAGTCATTTATACTTCTGGGCTGGTTGTTTCATCATCTACAAAGGGGGATAAGAATCTATATTTCTCTTGCCCAGTTTTATACTAAATGATATCTGTAAAGTTCCTCAAATCCCAAAGGAAAGGATGCTTTGGAAGTACAAGTACCACTGCAATCAGTAGTCTCATGCCTGCACTAATAGCTCCTCTGCCACTGATGTAACAGCACTTCTTTGGATACATAGAATACTCTGCTTTTGAATTGCTAACAAAAAATGTTACTGTAAAATATTGTTTAGAGTCTACATTATAATCAAATGTAGCTAGACATGAATCCAACATATATCTACTCTAATTATATGTCAAGAGTATTGGCTTCTATGAATGCTACCCATGTAAGTTTTTTTCCAATTTCATAAACAGGCCATGACAAGAATAGGAGGGTTCCAAGCACCGTGTGCAACCTGCATTGTCTTATAAGTACACATGACTTACAGGATTGTCAGCAAAGGACCCATACATGCATAAGTACATGTGAATTTGGGGTGTGTGTAATCACATACACTCTAGTCCTATGTGTTTACCCGCATGCACCCTTTAAAAGTTATGTCAACTAATTTCTCAGCAGTTTCATCTTGAATTTTCTCTTATTCCAAAGAAGAGTAAAATTCAGTCATCACAACTGTTGTGGCAATCATTAAACCTCAGTGAAATTAACTGCTTAGTGTATGTTAATGAGTGTTGAAAGTGTTGCCAGTGCAGATGGAAGAACCCTTTTAAGTGGCCAGGACAATATAAATAATGCATTATACTGCTGAAAAACACCTGTGAGGGAGAAGAGTGGAGAACAGCTATTGCACACGCTGATTAGAAAATTGTATTGTGAAACGTAGCAAAATCTGCAAAGCTTCAAGCCAGATCCTGTGGCACACTGGGGCCATTGGCTTCTGGCTCTCAGGCTGGCATGGACAGGCACAGCTGGGTCATCTCCAGCGTGGCCAATGTGGCTGCAAAGAAGGTGTTGGCATGAAAGCTGCTTTCCCCTTATGCTTTCTGATCTGAGCACACAGTCCCAGCTTTCAGCAGTTACAGGAAGCCAAACTGAGGCTGTTTGTACTTTAAAAGGTGCACAGGGATAGGCCAGAAAATCAGCCAGTCTGTTAGTAGGGGACCATAAAAGTAATTTAAGCATCTAAGTCCAGGGAATAATGCCAATAAGGACGAATGAATCTGTGTTACATCTTGAGAAGGTCCACTCCCTTTTGATAATGGATATGCTTAATAATTTATTTTATACAATACTTTCTTCCCTACTGCCTAATATATGTAATTTCAATGTTTTTTTCATTAGGTACATCAAGAGATTAGAATTTACTGCAGGAATTCAGGATAGATAGGATATCAATACACCTAATTCTGGTGTATAAAATATATCTCACACTGTCATTGCTTCACTAATCAGTAAAAACTGAAAAAAAAACCAACCTGTAAAAGCATTGAAAAACAATACTTGTTAAACTGATGATTTTTGATATCTAATAACTTACTGGAACACTCGCTATCAGAAAATACTGTTTATTCATAGGAATTTTCTTATTTGCTGCAGTATTGCAACACAGCCATTTTCTCCTGACTGCCTTCTGTCAATGCAGTAATGTGCTATTATGTGTGTGTACTGAGGGGAAAATAGGATCATAAGAAATTTCTGTTTGAAGAAGTCTTTCATGTATTTTAGCACATCCTCACTGTGCTATTTCTAGTATAAAATAAAGAAATGGAAATAAATAATTTAAGAGGTTAACTTAACCTAGATTTTTCTCATTCTATTGCATCACAAAAATAAGGAGGCTCTGCTTATCCAGTTAAAAAGATATTTAATGTCCTGGGTAACATTTAAAAGTAAACATCCCACACTTGATAACTGAGACACCAATCACAGGCCTAAACCTTGGAATTTCAAGTTTATTCATGTTCAGTGCTAAACTGCAAAGTGTTCATTTTTCATAAAGGGGCTGGATTGTTTGCTGTAGTAATCCAGGCTGCAATAGTGATCCACTCAGAAATCTCTGAATGCATGGATAGACTGGGGAAAGGAGAGACTGCACTGTGTTTGTAAAGCAGGTTACCTATCAATGCAAGTTGTGCCTGACACTTGATATTGATCCTTCAGGCCCTTAGTTTTGGTAGCTGATACTGAGCTAGTGCTGATTTTCAGAGATGCTCAACGTTTGACTTTTTCTACCTAGTGCCAGCATGGGAGCAGCTGAGATGGAGGCAGCCTGAAGTAAACCTGGTGCAGCAATAGCAATGCATCGTTGCTGTGCATCCTGCAGAAATCACACTTTGCTCCCTTCAATTAAATGTGAGGCTTAGTTAGATTGCAGTGCAAATTGGAGAATGGGATATCTCTCCTAACACTAATACAGGCTAAAGACATTGCAGTCAGTGGCCTCTCAGGTGTTACAGCAAGATGACAGGGTTATGATGTGGACATCTCAAAACTGATTAAAGTCTACTTTTCACTATTTTTCTTTTCACATTGACAGCCCAAAGATGACTCTAGTAGCAGTGTGTGTCTGAGCTTTTTTTGAAAGAATATTTGTAACTCTCCAACTGGTTTAAACCTCAGATTTTGAATTTTCCATCTGTTATATTTTTTCATCTTAATTCCTTCTGTATACAGTAGGGCAGAACATTATGTCATGTACTTAGAATGATATGACTGACCTTAGGTTGAGTTACTCTTGTTTTTTATTAGGGTAGCACAGATCAGAATATAATGCAGTCTTTCATCAAAGAAACAAACAAACCCCCCTCCCTCCAAACTTTAATCTTTCTAAAGAGAGACAACTAAAAATGCATAGCCAAGGGACCAAATTTGCCATGAACTTGTTAACTTACTGAGCTTTTTCATGCAGTCACGAAGCCTGGTTTCTAAATTGATTACACGCTGGTGTAGTTCCTCATAGTCATAAGCACCAATTTCTTCCTGAATCCCAGTCAGCACAGTAGACAGATTCCTAATTTCCTCCTTGAACTGTGTGATCAACTTGGCATCAGTTTTGTATTGTTCCAGAACTGGGATCAGTGGCAGGAGCTCATCCATCTTTTCTTTCAACTCCTGTTAAAGGCAATCATACATGCATTAGAGCAGTTTAAAGGAGTTCAATCCCCTAATTTCCTTTAATTTAATATTTATGCCTGATTATTAAAACAAGTTGAAAATGATTATTTATTTTACAGATCTATTGTTAGTCTACTGTGAAAAGTCTTAGGAACCTCAGACTTAATGGTAGTAAGCAGTACACTAAATACATGAGAGAATAGTTTTTCTATTGAAAATAAAGAGTTACCTTCAGATGATCTGAACCAAACCCACTGACTTTCCATCTAGATATAAACCACCCCTAAGTGTGTCTTTCATCAGAAGATGAATGCACAGTAGTGTTCAAGATCATACCTGGTTTACAGAGCTGTCATACATAGTTGGTGGGCTGTTAATTTCTATTTCATTCCCTAGAAGTACTAAATTCTTTCTTTCCTCAATGTCTGTTGAACAGTGTTTATTCCTGTTCCAACCACAATGATATTTAACTTTTTCTTCTGAAGTAAAAAATCCATGGTTCTTAACTGTGATTTGTGCTTGTCAACTGGCTACATCACTAAATGCTTTTGAACTTGCTCAGTTGACATCTCTTCTGGAATATCACAAATGTATTTTTTTGCCACGTGCAGTTGTTGTTGCATTGCCACTCCTATTCTTAAACATTGACTGAAGAAAATAAAGCTCCACCTTGAAATCTCAGATTGCCCTTTTCTCAGATTTTTCCTGAGACTCATACTTTGAGAATTTGTCTTAATCTTTAGCATATATTGGTTACCCAGCTTTCATTTCTTAATTATTCTTTTAAATGCACTAATAATAGGGGCTCTATTAAATTTAAGCCAATTTGAAGTTGTTTGTTGTTATTGTTTTGTAGAAAACCTCAAAGAATCCTTGCAGTCAAAAGATTTTGCTTTACTGAAACATAGCCAATATGTCAGTATATATGAATTTGAGAGTATTGCTTCTGTTGATTCTGTTCTCAGGGGGTCTTCCAATTACATTATGGTAGCAGAGTTACCAAAATGGACACAAAAAAGTGAAGTCCTTTTGTTTACAGTTAAAACTATTTTTATTTGGCTGTTTTTATTAAAATCTTAACTTAAACCTACTTTATGCCTGTTAAAATGAATAGTAATTTTTTCCTTGATGACAAGGGAAGTAGGCTTTGTGACAGAGAGAGAATAGCTCCAGAAACCATAGTTTTTGTTACTTCATTTTGAAATGGTGAACTTAGGCTTCAGTTCTGTGGGGTGGTGAATGGCCAAAAACCATGGATAAGCTGTAATGGGAAAAAATGCAAAGCTTGTAAAAACTCAGAAAGATAAAATGTGTTTGAATTAGTGGAGGTAATGTATTGCTGGTAGGATTTATGCCAGATGATGTATCATTTGAGCAAACTTGTTGTAACTTTTTGTGGCAATCAGGTACTTCCTGCTTGGCATAAAGTATGGACTAACTGTATGCTCAAGTATGATCTGGACCAACTCCTTGGTTCTGATCAGCATGAAAACACAGATTTAGAATATCTTGCTTCAGTAAATCATATAAAGTTGATTTTGGTTTTTTCATGATTTAAAAAAAAATAATTTTTTTCTTCTGCTGACACTCCAGAGTTTTTTGCTGTGATGAGTGGTACAAAAACTAATTTGTAACATAGATAGGTGGTAGATGTGTTCTGGCACTTTAAGCCAGTTGATATGAAGGGTAATGTTATATCCAACATGAATTTTTCTGTCTCAGGAAAGATAAAGCACTGGAATTTTGGTAGACTGTATTTCAGAACAGCATATTGTATTATGTTGACCTTTTAAATTATTTTATAGCTTGCTTGGCTGGAACTCTGTTTTATACTCCTGGCAAACTGTCAGACTGAACGTAAATGGCTGGCCAATAGAAATATTGGATATTTAAAAGGGTAGAGTACTGGAGTATTGTGCTATCTCTGACATTGTGTGTCAGACATTCAAATTTTGATATTTTGTTTCCAAGGAAAACTAAAATGAGAATACAGAATATATAATGGCATTATGTAAATGTGTTGTTATTGTAGCAATATGGGATAAAAGGGAAAAAAGGTGGAGATGTTTGTTATTAATCAAAAAACCTGGAAGTATGTGCTCAAACAGCTGTAAACTAAGAACAATGACTTAATTTATAAAGCTTGCTAGTCAGATCATTAGTGTACTTACTTCCTGATATTAAGACCCACTGGATATTCAGTGTCACTGATAAAAAAACCCTAGACCTCTTGGCAATGTAATTACTTATGTATCTAACTCTAGCACCAATTAGAAAATTTTCATTTTATGGGAACTTTCAGAAACACTTCAAAAAATATATTTGCTTAATATAATGTAATCCTCAGAATGTATTTTCTAGAATCTATTTTGTGTTCTCAAAGCCTTGAAAAATCAATTTATCAGATTTGATATTTAAAGAACTTAAATATGCTCTTGAAATACTTTTTTCCTGAAGGGTACTTGAGGTAGCTTTTTTAGAATACACAATGATATCTTGTAATATCTGCAACCCTTCTTCCTCACAAAAGGATTGGCTTGTGGTTTTTGTTGTCATTAAAATTCGGTGAAAGGCTTTTTTTAATCACGCAAATGTGACTGGGAGTGATTGCCCTCCTCCCCATCTCAAATTCAAAACAGCAGACCTTCAGACATGAAATTAGATCTTAATTGTACTGGATAAAAATTACAATAAACTGATTTATTTCATCCTTTCTTCCCTTCAACTGCAGTAAATGTCAGGCAACACTACAAGCACAGAATTCTACTTGTTTGCTATTAATTCCACTGGATCTCCCCCTTTATCATTGGAGCTTGAATGAATATAAATTTCTCAGTATGACATGCACACTGATACAGAAAAAACAGGAATCTGTTTATAGTGACATTTCTCTAATGACTTAATAATTAATAGTTCCTCCCTATTACAATTAAATTGAACAGAGCAAGAGATTATCGTCAAAAAGGAATATTTATTATGCTTTTCTTTTTAATGGTGCTTAATGGTACAAGCACTTCAAGCTGAGACCTTAGCAGTCCATGCATTGCTACTTCATACATTGTTTCCAGCAGGCTTGAGAGTCATTGTTAAAACTGAACCTACTTGAAAATGTTTTGTCATTAATGTCTTCCGATCATCTTCGATTTGCCGAAACTTGGCCTTCAGCCCTTTCATCTGCGTCTCCATTTTTAAAACGTACTGGAAATCCCTCTGAGTCCGTAGGTTTAGAACTTCAATCGATTGGGACATATTCTGAACCTGTTAGAGAAGAACAGTCTCTAAAAGCACTTTTTGTTGCTTTACCTTTTTTCCTGGTTAAATGTCAGGCATTGAAATGCACTTCTGTGAATTAGTTGTGAGCCATTTCTACCCCAGTACGGTTCTACATTCCGTAACTGCGTGACAGTACAAATCCTGGGGAACAGGGCAAGACCTTCAAGCCATAAATTATTTGCACTACTTAGAGGTAAAGAGAGAGAGATCCTTTAAGCATCATTAACAGTGGGCTCAGGAAAGGCTGTCAGGCAATGGAGTCAACTTTGAGACCTGTAGTAGATATGACTGTGGTTCAGAAGGTGCTAATACAGTGTATATTTCCTTCCAGGCACTTTGGGAGGGACAGGACTGAAATTTGGAGATTTTGGTCAGCATGAAAAGCATGACTTCCATTGTTACTAGGCATTTATGTAATCATTCAATATAAGGCATTCATAAGACTATCCAGAGATAAGCTGGGGTGTGTCGATCACCACAGAGGTGTTTGCTCATAATTCTGTAAGTAAATGTAAAATGAAAAATTTTATCCAATGGTCTCAGCGTTAGAAAACCACAATTTTATTTATTCTTTTTATAGATGAAAAGTAGTGAATGTTTGGGTAACTTTTGTTACCCAAAAGAGCAAGTGATTTTGTAGCTATAGTGAGGACTTTTACTACAGTGAGGCAACAGTAACTGTCATCCAGAGTAAATTATACATACTTCTAAAAGTTTCTGTAATGAAAGCAATGCTTTTGCCAGCCATAAAAATGACACATTTTCCAAGTGCAGTTATTCTATTTCAGTAAGTGTTTTGTTTTCCCAAAACATGAGAAAACAAGATTGCTGTAAATGTATTAGGCACCTTATTGAAGTTTTGGCTCAAACAAAAAAAATTGTACCTTCTTAAGAAAAACAAACCCAGCAGTACTCCTGTGGTTTGCAAGAATATGCAATGTTTGAATGGGTATTCATGTTTGGAACTAACTCATTATGATCTACTGAATGTGTGGATTCTGAAAGTACTCTTAAAAATAGTACACATTAGTTATTGCACAGTTGCCATTAGTAGTTCTGAGAAAGGATTTTTAATGAAAAAAGCAGACTTTTTTTTTTTGCTATCTAATTGTTGAAAGCAGGCAAATAATGTCCTTCGGGTGCTGGAAGAACTTTGAGCATTTCCATTTGGCAGAAAACACATTCATATAGAGGCTCTAATTAAAGGACTGCATGGACTCAGTGAAGTAGTAATACAACATTACATATCCGTGATTGCCACAGTTCTAATCGTAAGAAAATGGCTTTTAGAGGCTAATGATTTGGGTTCATTTCTGTGGCAGCTTAAAAACTATGCTGTGATCTTAACACACCCCTCCAGCCCCCACCTCAAAAGAAAGTAATTTTTTTTTTTTTTTTAGTAATATTTTAGTATTTGGGAAATATGCTGGAGCAAAGACTGAAGTCTCCCTTTCTTTAGTGAACAGACAGCATGAGGGGAGGCAGCTCCTTTTCTCTCTGCTGGTCCATCATTCTCCTCTCCCTGCATCTCATGTTATGGGTTCTATCACAACTTGACACTAAGTCCCTTCTGAAGTTCATGGAAGCACAGGGAGCAAAAATCTGTGGGGATCTGGCGCTATTTTAGCACTGGAATGATTTTTCTATAGCTAGAATAATACTAACAATTGTGTGCTAAAAATGTATTTTAAGGTCTACATTTTATGTTGATTTTTGCTACTGTTCAAACACTCAGACCTAAGGTTCTGTACCCCTGGCTGTGATACAGTAACTATAACCTTGGTTACTTATACAGGGAATGCAGAATGCTTGTGTTATAGTTGCAGCATTTTTTCTGTTGATGCAAAACAAGACTTCACTGGTTTCACTATATGTGCAATAGTGGATAATACTGGAATTAAGAACTGGACTGTTGGGGAAAATTTGCACCACCAGAAAATGAATAAATAAACTTGAGGAAAGAAACAATGAAAAAATTAGAACTGTTTATCCTCTGTACAGTTTGCTTTCAAGATACTGTTGTGTCTCTCTCATTATTTTTTGATAAAAGAAATGACCTTCAGCAGTCTCGTATGATTGAAGCACAAGCTGTAGTTTAAATCCCAAAGCATTTGAGGTGGGATTTGTAACGGGTTTTACACAGAAAAATCTGTCTTGTGTATAAGGAAGAATTTGGGAGGAGCGAATAAGAGAGAAGATGCAACTTGGGTTGGGAAAGGCGTGATATGAGGAAAACAGACAAATAATCATCAGAGATGAGAACACAGGCAGGGGATATACCCTGAAGAACAATTTTTATCAGGTACCTCTTCAGTAGTTCATTATGTATTAACTTAGAGGGAAAGCAGTAGATATCCATAGGAAGTTTAATGATCAAGAGGAGGAATTTTTTGGGAAGACTTACCTTCTCTAGTAGTTGTCTCAGTTGCCTGCTTTTGGCATCTCTTGAACATAGGTTTTGTTCAGGTGCAACAACAGTGCAAATGCAACGGCCATCGGGATCCTGGGCTGAACTATAAACTTGCCACCCTTCCTTGGGGCTAATCTGAGTCTGTAACAACAAAATAATAACAATGAAAGGAACTGATTTTTTACTGTTTGAAAAAAACACTAGAGCAGAATATTTTTATTTTTGCAGTACATGTTTGCAATGAGGTTCCTACTAGTCAGCAATTATTAATCTGAACTAATTAGTTTGGTAGTTTCCCAGTTTTGCCACATCTCACACCTTTGCAATGGTTCTCTAGAAGAGTTTAGCACACAGTTTCCAGGGTGGAGCAGTATTCTGCTTGTGATTCAGCACAAACCAGGTGATTTAATTCTTTGCAAAGGGACATTACAGTTTTTCATCAGCAGAGAACAAACATGTCCTTTCAGCCTGAATGACTTTTACTTTAGACTAATGGAAACAACAAAGACAGGAAAGAGCAAATACATGAGCCCGGCGAGAGCACAGTGTGTGACTCACGGGTAGGAACTGGCTCAACAGCAGTTCGGATGTGGGGGAGGAAAAGGTTTGCTCTTGAAGCTGCAGCTCATGGCAACTGTTCTCCAGGGGCTTCCACTGCACTTAGCCAAGGGAACAGGGGCTTGCTCAGGGCCGGATGGAAAAGTGTCTGGTTAGGCCAGGGGAATGGGGCTCATGGCAAGCAAGGCACAGGGTGATTAAGACACTGCATGTCCTTCACTGGAACAGCAGAAATCTGGAAATTCCTAACCTGTTCTTTTGTACAGCAACCACGACCAAGAAAGAAAGGAAAAAAAAAAAAAAAAATCACATTTGCTTGCAGAGCAGGGTAACACTGAACTGCATTTAATGTTTGTGTGGGACTCGGTATCTCTTTAATGGGATGTACAGAAACAGCGTAGGAATGAGAGAAAACAATATGAGAAGACTGAAAGGACTCAGGTGATGGAACTTAATAGATACAAGCAGCAGTTTTTAAACTTTCTTTTTAAACTGTAATTTAAAGTTAATATTGTGCTTTACTCTTTGCTAATATTGTACTGAGTGATGAATTTCATAGTACAGATGCTAATGGATATCACTGAAGTAATTTTGGTCTGGACACAGTTGGAATCAGTTGCTACTTATACTATAAAGTTGTATTCAGTGCCAGCAGAGAAAGTGATTCTTTAAACTGGGAAGATTTGATATTGATGCTTTCCTGGCAGCTTAGTGCAGAATGAGTTGCAGAGTTCCTCATTTCTTCAGAGCTGCCAGTATCTCTGTGCATTGAGGTAAGAAAAAGAGCACAGGCTTTTCCCAACAGTGACTCCCCTGAAGAAGTCATTGAAGATGGCAGTGACCTTCTACTGCAGAGTTAATAGGAAAATCAAAATCGTGTTGTAACCATGTTTTGCAAGGAAAAACAAAGTGCTATAATGTAGATGACTTGAAGGGCTGAGAGAGCTTGGCCTGTTGAGCTTTGAGAAGAGATGGCTGAGAGGGGACCTCATCAGTGTCTGTCAGTGTCTGCAGGGAGGTGTCAGAGGATGGACCAGCCCCTGCTGGGTGGCGCCGAGCAATAGGATAAGAGGCAATGGGCAGAAATTCATGCACAGGGAGTTCCACCTCAATATGAGGATGAACTTCTTTACTGTGTGAGTGACTGCACTGGAACAGATTGACCAGAGAGGGTGTGGAGTGTCCCTCACTGGAGATATTCCAGAAAAACTGGACACAATCCTGTGCCATGTGCTCTAGGATCACTTTGAGCAGGGAGGTTGGACCAGAGGACCCACTGTGGTCCTTTCCAACCTTGCCCATTTTCTCTCTCTCGACTGTAGGAAGATGATCTTGCCTTAGGTTTTGCTAGGAAGGCATATCCAGAGTTCAGTGCTAAATTATACTGGTTCTATGGCATTATCTGCACCTTAATTTTTAGGGCAAAAGACATGGAGAACAATAAAAACTAAAGAAAATTATATCTGCAGAGACAATTTAAATTGGTTTTGAGAAGCTACTAAAATTGCAAGCTTGAACAAGTGAAGCCTTTCAAGGCTGTAACCCTTGAAAAGTGTAAGCTCTATATACCCCAGTAGTTTCCATGTTTGTCAGTAGAACTTATGGCCAAACAGTGTGGTCATGCAACAACAAGGAAACAAATCTTTTTGTGGAAGTTCAGGAACATGTTCAAGAACCTAGAGCTTCTGATTATAATTCCTTTAGGAGTTAATATAAGTTTATGAAAAATTATTATATTTGAGCCTTATGCCTGCTACATTTAGACTGGGTTCAAGTAAGTTTTCTGCACTGGACAATGTATGAGACTCCAGGATCATGCAGTCTATAGTAAAGCTGTATAATCCTGGCTGTGTTATCAAAGGTACTTATTTATGCCAGAGAAATTGTAAGTGTCTCTCTAGGCTTCATCTAAGGAAATAAAAAACACTTTAGTGATTAACTTAGCAGGTACTCTCTTATGGTGTCTAAAACACATCTGATTAAAAAAGGTAACTTCTATTTGGAAAAATATTTCTCACAGTGAGAGACTGGTTAACCAAGAGCATGGTTATTGACTGTCCATGAATTAATAAGCACCCACATAGTACCAAAATTTTTAGGCTTCCTTCATTAATTAGGATGGGTAATGTGAGTGATGGCAGAGAAAAACATGCATGTGTGCAAAGGTGCACCTTGCTTCATTTTTCTGTTATTGTTTTAGTTTGACATTTAATCCCTACCTCAAGCAGAAATTGCTGTGCAGAGAAAGAGCTAGAAGGCATCAAAACCTTACAGAAGCTACTGCATCAACTCTTCAAATGCAGGCTTACTGCTGACAGGTAATAAAGTAAACAAGCAAGAGAAGAAATAACAAGTGGAAAACAACAATAATAAGTTATGCTAGTTCTTGAAAATCTTGGGAAAACAGAGGAGTCCCTATAAAGCCCAATATTAACCACTGCCATGGCAGGCTGCTGTATTACAGACTTACTTCACTTGTAAAAGATTTATTTTTGCACTAGCACTTTTATATATTCTGATAAAACTGTCACAGCTACCTCTGTTGTTACTATAGTGACAGGTCAAATGCAGTAGCTTACTTAGGAGTTTGCTTAAACATAAACAGTATTTTCTGGTTTGTCTTGCAATTTCAACAGTGGTACAGAAACAGAGCTCAAAAGAGGAGGCCCTTTACCTGACCCCACATCCTTGTACAATTCTTCCAGCTGAAGGCAGGAAATAGGGAGGTTTTGTTCTTTTTTTACCTTGTACAATATACACAATTTATGAGCTGTGTATGTGCTGGGAGAGAAATTCTGGAGAAGTGCTCATGCTGCAGAGTTCACTGGAGAAGCTGCCAGTCGGGAACTCTGATGGCAGCTAAAAATCACTCAGTGATGACCCCGGTATTACTGAGCACTGGCAGCATAAAGTCTTTCATAAAGTCCAACATCTAAAGTTTTGAGAAAGGTACCGGATTTGTGGTGCTTGGTTTTGTGCAGAAAGAACCCTACATGATTGCAATTCATGTTTTTTTATTTGGCAGATGTTGCCAAACTCAGATAATCAAGTTTTTATTATCATTTTCCCAGCTCTACTGGCACTCCTGTTACCCTTATCAAAACAAAAAATATGCATATAGCTCAAGTAGTGAAAAGAACATTCTTGAAATAATACTTAGAAGGCATTTCTATCAGCAGTGTCCTGTTGTAGCCAAGGACAGTTTTGTATTACTTGGAATGTGAACATATCAGTGTAAACACATCTGCATTTGTGTGTGTATATAAATCTCTCTATATATTATAATAATTAGTGTGCATCTTGTAGTTACTCAGTTGCAAATTTAAGCTTAGATGTAAATATGATAGGGAACTTCTATGTATAATATATAGCCACAAGAACTAGAAACATATACTGTAACTCAGTGAGACAAAGTTACATTTAAGAAAAATTAAAATAGAGCTTTTGCTTGTATTCTCATCTTGCTGCTCTAAAAGACTACAGAATTTTTCTTACAACATAGTTAATTTTAAAGTAGTAATATTTACAGACTAAATACGGTGATTTTCTGCAGTAGTATTTTTCCTGCATGCATATTTTCAATTATTACATGTTGATTATTAAATAAATAAATTTTAGTTACAAAAATTCCGAGTTCTGAGAACTGTGAACTACTATACAAATAGTTAAATTAATATTTTACATAACCTCCTATTATGTAAACATCTGATTGTTGTTACACAAAAAGATATATAGACAAGAGTGTTTTACTAAGCATTTAAGAAAATGATGTTCTAATTTAATTTATGAATACCAGGATAGTGTTCCCTCTTGTCCAAATAAACTGTTACTTGACTTTTTAGGCTTTTCATGAGCTCATATTCACAGCTTTCCTGTAGGTTTTCACTAACTGAGGCTGCTGTATATGAGCATCAATGATACAAAGTGATATTTGTGTTAATTTGTATTATTCCCATTATCAGCCTTTCTAAAATTCTGGTAACCAACCTCCTAGTAGCAATTTCATTTTGTTTCCAACAGCTATTTATTTGTTTAACTGTACTCCAATAAAGAAAAATAGGAAGGAATCAGACCCTTTGCATGTTGTAGTGAATAGTTACTATGTAACATTATCCAGTTTTCAAAAAGAAACCTACTGCCAGATATAATTTTTCTATGCAATGCATTTTTCTGGAGCAGTAAAGATAGGAAGAACAGAATAGACATACAAAAAGCCACTGCTGTACTCTTTTTAGCATTTCATATTCAAGATGAAGGTATTTGTTCTTAAATATTTAAGGACACTATTTTGAAATCTTCCCTTTCATAGTAAGACCATAACCTGCTCACCAGTGTGGTTTTATGATGCCCAAAAAGAAGCATGCATTAAGACATGATAGGAAGATTAGTAGCTTAAAAAGAGATTTATAAAGAGGCAACAAACTAAAGCTTTTGCTGGCACTTAAATACTAATTCAGCATTAAGATGGCTTGCAACATGTAACAGCTACTTACTAGAGTATCTGAAGTGGTTATTCTGGTGGTATTTAGTCCTACCAGAGAAGGGAGAGTTTGGGACATCCAGTTAGAGATCATTGCCATGGTACTAAGAACAGCACCAAGCTTCAGCAGCGGAGGACTCATTGCTGTGGAGCTAATGAGTTTTCATAGTGAGTGATTATCATCCCAGTGCAGGCTGGCAGTGAGAGGCGTGACTGCAGCACACAACATCCACAGCATGAAAGGAGATCAAGGTACCCAGATCTAATCATCCATTAAAAACATCCATATCCTCATTTGCCCTCTGTCCTTCTGCTCTTACTAGCAAATACTTATGACTGTCTTATGCTGACCACTAAATAAACAATCCTTTCTATGCTAATAGTCATTGCAGTTTCCAGTGGGAGATGGTGTGGGTGAATTATCTCTTTATAGGTGCTAGACAATCAATTAGCCCTTAATTAGTTCCGTCCTTGCAGAGCAGTGTGCTCCTGTCTGAAATGCAAAAGCCTGAGCACAAATAACCCCCCACTCCTCATCAGTGCTTTGGCAGAAATATGCTCAGGTCTGTTTGTAAATGTGGTACTGTACCTGTCCATGGGGAAGGGGCAGAACTGTCAGCCTGCTCATCAAAGCATCTTTCTGGACCTGCCTTGATTTGCTGCTCTCATAAATTACAAACATCAGTGACTTTATTATTTGCACAGGTTGTTATTAACACCTTTATTGTTCATGAAAGAATATTGAGGCAGTGAAGAGTCATATTTCTCAGTGTTCTTGTTAGTTTACAAGATTTGTACCAAGAGTTATTGCATTACTTCCAAGGTTGGCAGACTCACTATGTCTTCATTGGTGCTTGGATAGGAACAGAAGATAAATTTGGGATCACACATTTTGAGACTTCTTTTGGCTCTGCTGTTAAATCTACTGTTCTCTAGTGCTGTAGCATGAGCTCCAGGTTCTGTAGCAATTTATCTTATTCATGTATTTAGTGAGTTTAGGGGGGTGGGGGGGAAGAAAAGCAGAAAAAACAGTCTAGAAATCATTGTGCTATAGGGGCAGTTTTACTTTTTAAGAATTATTTGTAAAAGAAGTGCTGAGTGAGGACTTCTAATGGCAATTATTTAAGAGAAACGTGCATAAAGTTTTCTGGGAGACAGGCTACTGCATTTTCCCAAGGGCAGTTATGAACTTAGTTTCTCAATTTGCTTTAGAAAAGAAAATTATTTTTTCTTAAGGACTTTTGGCAGTTATATGAGGAAACCCTGCGTGCAATGAAACCGAAGGGATGCATTTTTATAGGTGTGTGTCATCATGAATGTATTTATTAAAGCTACTGTAACCCTGCAAACAGTTTTTCAGATCCTCAGAGCTTGTACACCAATTCAGGCTAGACATTTCTCTTCCAATATTCACTCAGAATTATTTACATAAATTTCTGCAGTTTAAGGAAAACGCACGTAAACTTTTTTTTTTTTTAAAGAAATTGAAGAAACCATTGAGAGCTATTATAGAAACTTAAGGAGTCTCCCAGCAATAGAAAATCTGTGTATACAAGTATTAAACATCTTGTGGTAGTTACACAGTAAGGTGAGCTCTGAAATATTTCAAATACTCAAAAACTTAATTCACTGAAGAGATATTTGAATACAGTGAAAGAATATGAGTTTGCTTCTGCACAGAAAAATAAGCTTTTTGTTAGCTTCTCTTTATATATATACACATTGCAGTAGAAGACCTAAATATAAAAATAATTAAATACTAAACATTTTTTAGTTTTATTTACCTGTAGCATACTGAATGCACACACTGGTTTGCCTGCTTTTTGACTTATTTCACACACTTTGTCCAGAAGTCCTGGAACAAACTAACACACAAGGGCTGCTTTCTCCAGAGAATTAGAATTGCTTTTAAACTATTAACTGACAGTTGCTGATGTCTGAACAAGAGATGAGTCAGGCCTTTACCTCAGCCTGATGAAGGGCTTAGCAGGTGAAGGCATTTCAGGCTTTCCAGTAGTGTTTCTGTGGAGAGGGGCTTAAAGTTGTCCTCTGAACAGATGTACACACTGAATTGTCCAGACTGACATCAAGAGTGAGGCTTTTTCCTGAACTGTCACATTTCATTGGCAATTTGTCAATTTCCCAAGGACCTCCACTGATTACTTCCAATATGGATAAGGTAACATTTGACAATGTTGGATAATTTTCCAGTTTTATTAGGTTATTCTGAAGTATCTCAGCACACTCTCTAGACTTAATACAAAAAAAATTCTATTCATCAGTTTTATCACCTTTTTTTATTCCTGTTCTCTTTCAGAAGTTTAATAAGCACACTAATTCCCTCAGTTCCAAGACATTTCCTGAATGTAATGACAGGGGTTTTTTTACCACATTGAATTGCAGCTTTTAACATTTTTGGTTTTCTTCTCTTCAACATTTGCTGTTTCACAGAAGAATGTAATTGGTCTCCTCCTGAATTTTAACATTTGACAAGATAAATTCAAAAGGCAAAAAAAGACTTTTCTGATGCCCAGATTAATAATTACTGCTGATTATCCTTCATCCAGGGCATTTTCAATTCCTGGAAAGAACGCTGTTTGTTGGGTTATTATGATTATTCCTAACAGATGACATGCTGCTTGGTTCTTGTGACAGAATATTCATTAATGCAGTTTAGCACTTTATTTTCTTCCAACTGGTTTAACTGCGAAAGAGAAAGCTTGCTGCCATGTAATTCCCAGTATTGCTGCTAGATACATCTTTAAAGAACTCAGCAGGAGATGATGCTCTAGTTCTCTTGGCTAGTTATATAATTTAACGTTACCAGAACGCTGGCACCCCCGTGGTGCTGAAGTCAGATCTGCTGTAGCTTCACTGGGGCTTTAGAGCCCCTTTGTGCTGCAGTGCAGGGATGAGGGCAGGTTGTACAAGTGTCTGGGAGCCTCCTCAGGCAGCCCTGGCCCAGGGCCTGCAGGAGTGAGGCTCACCCTGGAAAGCTGGAAACCCATTCTGCTAGGGCTGCAAGTATGTGGCAGCTGCATCCTGGGCTGCTGCAAAGGCAATGCCAGCCCCAGATGTGCTTACACAGACAGGGACAGCACTTGCTCTGTGTAATTGTCCATATTCTGTGTGTCTGGTATTTCCCATTCTCTCCCATTCCCATTTGTCAAGTATTGCTTCAGAGCACTATTGCAAGAGAAGGTGTACATGGGAACAGTCTTAAAAATATCTTTCCCGAACAGTGGAATACTCAATGAAACTATATTTTGTTTGTGTTTTTACCAGAACTGTGTAAGTGTCCAAACCCCCTTTTTGTTAAGGAAATAGAATGCTAAAATAATTTTAGCTGTACTTTACTATAAATAATTGGGTAAATTAAGAAATGGCAAGCAAAAAGTAGAAGATTTTTGTACCACATCTGGGGTAACATACAAAGATCATACCTGAAGCCACAGAATAACTGAAGAGTTATTCTTATCTTGCTAGGAAATAGAAAGAAAACCTTATGATCTGTGTTTCATTTCAGCTCTGTATTTTCTGTTTTTTTTTTTAAAAGCTGCAATTCTAGTTTATAATTGATGGCTATGAATTAGTTTTCTGAACAAAAGCTAGAATGCAACAGCAATTCTAAAATCTGAACAATATTCTTTATTACCCTAAATTTCTGTTGGTATGATAACTTCCTCTTTTAATTAACTTCTGAAGTCAGCAAAAACAAGCATCTATACAGAATAACTTCAGATGCCATATTTTGATTTTACATAAAAATCTGTCAATCTGTAGCAATTTCAATGTTGTTAATGTTATTGTATGCTAGTTCTGTAGTATTCAATTAATATATTACAAATTATTAGGGTTATTAAAAGTATTATTTAAGGCCTTTATTTAATAAGTCTGAAGGCTCTTCCAGTCTCTGATATTTACTTTCACTTTGAGATCCTGTTCCATTTTGATAGGGATTGAGTCTACTGAAAATGAGAATATATCCCAACATTATCTTATTACAACTGAGGTAGCAGGATCTCTGTACAATAAAAAATAATTAACATCAATTTGGAAAAGCAACAAAGCAAACGTCCTGAGTCAGCAACATGTGAAAATATACCCAGGCATCCACCCCAAAAACTGTCTAATTACCTCCTGGCCAGAGGAAAATATGGATTGCAAGAAAGGAAACAGTGAAGTTCAGCAGCAGTCACTTAACCCTGATGTCACTTACTTAATATATGTAAAAAAGCAATGCTACCTTAAATAATTGCAATTCAAAATGGCATTCATGGGTAAATGCTATAATGTAAATACCTGAAACCTTGCATTTTATGTAGAAGTGATTGCATACTCATGGCTCAGCTGGCTTAACTAGATTCCTTTGAAGCAGAGCAAAATCAGGAATCTTACATCTCAGTAGGTTTGCACTTTGACAGGTTAGGTTTAGAAAGTAAACTCAAGAAGAAAAGTCAAGGCTTCCCTCATGGCAGTGTTCTATAGTGGATGTAGTTCTTTATCTTCATGTGATATATTCTTGTACTCAGTAGTACACTGGTTTAAAAAATGGCAGTAGTCATTAGTCGTGTTCCTGCACATGATTATTTATTCACATTACATTAATGCATGTACAAAGCAAAGTTCTCGGAACTGGAATGGCAATTAAAATTCATAGAGCTGCAGATGGACTGAGAAAGCACAGATTTGTGCTCTGAATTTAGAGAACTGTGCCTTCTTCATCTTACTCTGTTTTTGTTCTACAAAACCCTGTGGCTTTGCAGTGCTACTTGTGAGTAGCAATATCCAGGTTCTTTGTAAGGGCAGTTTGAGAGGTATGTGCCCTTTCTAGAAAATATCTTTTCACAGCTCATCAGTGCATACAGTGACATTCTGCAGTCAAGTGTCACTTAGAGAAGTATTTAGCAAGGGATTTTTAGTCTGTTGTCTATTACATGCTTCTGTACCAATGCTCTGGAGGTGACCTTTCTGGTCTTAGCTATCTGCTGGTTCATTTTTCAGGCTTCAGGGAGCTTCTTTTGAGTGAAGACATTAGAGAACACTTTCATGGTTTTTTTCACACTTATTGTCTTGTGTTCTGCTGTTAGCAAATCCCAAGTGTACAGAATAACAAAGTAGTGTCTCCACAGAAGAATTATGAGAATTGACTGAAACAGGAAGCAGGATGGGCAGTCTGATTTAGGAAAATCTGCAGTTAATTGAAACAGCTGGGAAAAACAAATGGATGGGGAAGGACTAAGTGAAATGAAAAGCTTATTCTCTTGATTTCCTGCTATTTTAATTTTCAATAACATTTGTATCAGGTACTCATAAAACCTCATAAGCTTTTCCCTCAAATGTGTGATATGATGATGGATCTAATGGGAGAAAGAGCATATTTTCTAAAATATATGGAGACATCTATTTAGTAGATAATGACTAAAGATTGTGCAGACAGTCTTTTTTCTTTTAACAGAGGCTGGAAATTTGGATGTTTTTCAAGGATTCTGTGATCCCTTGTCTTGCTCTGAGCATCCACAGAATGGCAGGGTGCAATGTTGGACAGTTCTGGGTCTGGAATTTGTTGCGGTTTTGCTTTCCTTTGAAGACTGTACCGACTGGATATGAGAGTTTATACAGAATTCCTCCTGGAGTAATTCTCATACTTAATGTACAATTTTCCATCCTCAAAATACATATTATTCTGTTGAGGATGGGTGTGAGGTAGGTGAGCTGGCTTTCATTGAGAGTAAATTTTAAGATATTAAAGGAGCTGAAACTGAAGTTAGATCATATATAATCCTGGAGAGAGCTTGAGCCACGAAAATCAGTAAACTCTGTAGTAATTGAATAAAGTAAGTGGTTCCAGCTGGCTCTGACTGCAACTAGATGTTAGAAAACAGAGACTTAAGCTACTTAGAGCCAAAGTGCATTTAGACTCTGTGAGAATGGGCAGTGTAACTGGCCCTTCCTCTGGTCAATGCAAGCTTACAGCTTTGCAGTCAGCACTTACAGACCCTTGAACGGGAGCTTGCCTGTGAACTGTAATTTTTAATAGATACAGGTAAATTTGTTCATTGCCTTTTTAAAATCTCCTTGAATCTTTGCAAGTGAGAAGAACACAGAAATGAAGAAAGTTGAAAGGGTTTGCAAAGTAAAATACCCTCTCAAAAGGAAATTTTGTCTTTGGGAAAAGACCTCACGGGGTATGTCTGCACTTATAAACACAACAGGTTTGGGGTATGGGGTTGAATGCTGGCCCATAGCAAACCATAGTGTTTGTTAGTACCATACATCCTAATTTCCTTTTATGCCTGGGCATGCTTCAGTTAGATGGTTTGGACATGGATGCAGCATTTCAAGAGGGAAAGAGTAGTTTTGCTGTGTGGAAAGCAGCTGTCCCTCAGAGCCCAGAAATCAGCTCATCTCCTTTTTATTTAGTAGCATGGCTGTGTTTGCATTTGGCCAAGTGCTGTCTTTGGAACTGAGAGCAAAGGAACCATCTACTGTTTGCTTTCTGCTGCATTCTGACAAGCAAGTCTTTGTTCTTTGTAAATGTACAGCTTCGCATTACAGAAACACTTGGCTGTATTCTCCTGTATTTCCCAATGCAGATAATTGTCAAGACTGACTAATGAAAAAGCAAGGTGGCAAGGGTTATCCTGCTGACTTGCCCTTCATCCCACCATGTTGCCATACATTCTTTTGGCAAATCTCTTAAACTGTCACATCATGCTGATACCCTTTTCTAACATATCCCTGTCGTATCCTCTGTAGGGATGAAATAGGGAAAAATTCTTCAGAAATCTAAACTTCATCTTACTCCGAGTGGTCTGGCACCCCATAGGCTACAGTACATGTAGGTACTAAGCAAAAGCTTATAGGTTTAATGAGCATGGCACTGATAAAGGCATTTAAAGGCTGTAGCATCTTCCTGTTTGCATTTTCTAACAATGGTGGCATTAACATTTCCCTCCTGAGATACAAAGATCTTTTTCTGTAGGCAGAAAGACCGAGAAAGAAAATTACATTTCTGTTCAGAAAGCACCATGTTTCCTGCAAAATCTTCATCTAAAAAGATTTTTTGAATGTGTCTCATTGCAAGCAAATCCGTTTTTAATGTATACTGCTTCTTGACACCATCCTGGAAGGCCTAGTTTACTTTTAAATAGGGATGAAAGCTTACAAGTAGTATAAGTGAATATTGAGAAAATTCTGTGAGCTATCTTGCCTGTAAGACAGAGATGTTAATCTGAATGCCATGGCCAAATTCCAGTAGTTAGCTATGTTCTGTCTAGCAAAATGCTTCTTGCTGTTTCAGTTGGATACTTAATCTGTTCTAAATGCTGTGTTTCAGGTGCCAGGTGCTGTGTTTCAGCTCAGTAAAACATGCTGCATTTCAGTAGTGGATAAAACAATGTATGGATATGCTACAAAGTATAATCCCAGATCAAAGATGCTGTAAAATACTTTTATGTTTAAATAAGGGCATAGAAAGCAAACACTTGCTATTTTCTAAGGCTGTAACAATCCTGGAAGTTTCTGAATTGAATAACGCTGAGAAGAACTGAAGGTATTTATTTGGAAAAGAATAAAAATTGTATTACTTGAAGAAAAATAATAGAGAGTATCCCATAAGCCTTACTGAAGTTATGACATACCGTTTTCTAGCTGCCTTAAAATTTTAATGCCCTATTTACACTTTACAGAACAGAAATAAAAGTTTTAAATCGTATTTTACTTTAAGGGATTTTAATTGCTCATTTTTATTTCTCTTCCCCTTTATCCTATTTTTTTCTTTTTTTACTGAAATAATTTAAACCGGTGTGTGACCCTGAGGGGTTGAGTTAGATCCATCCTTGTAAGGAATGGGTGCTGCCCTCCATAGGGCTGCTGAGGGCCCAAATACTATTAGCAACTGCAGCTTCTCCTGGGTGAGGAATTTGAGTGTCAAATTTGAAGGTCCAAACTCCTGTTCCCAGCCCCCTGTGAGCAAAAAGAGAAATTTATTAGATTGGTGCTGTTGTCTGAAGATAGTACTGTGGGAAATGAACTTCTGTAATGCACAGCAACGAACAACACCAAATATAAATATTAAAAAAGAACCCCACAAATGTGTCCCATATCTTCTAAAGATAAGTGGTTTTATCTCTCAGGCAGTACAAGTGGCTTGTATAAATAAATAAAACCTAAATAATGTGTGGTTTCATCCTGGCTACCATTTCCCTGAAATGATAAAATGCCAATTTTATAAGTTTTGATATGGATGATTGAGATTTCTGCATGTGGGTGAGAAGCGAGATTGTAAAAGCTATTCTGAACATGAAAAGTTTACAATAACTTCGTAAAACTCTTACAAGGAAGGAAAAGAAAGCTGCAGGAAGGAAGAGATGGGGAAAAAATGGCTCTGAAAAAACTGAGACATACTTAGTGGTGAGCTGTTAGGGATTTCTGCCTCTTTGCTCCTACCTTGCAACTTGAATATACCAAAAGAAAGATGCCTAAAAGACAATTCAAAGCACCTTTTTTCATAAATTTAGTATTTATACATGGGCACAGTGGCAGTCATGGTAGTGTGCCCATCCTCAGCCTGGTCATTCCATCACCTCGGGTACACTGCCTGCTGTGTGAAGGTTGAGATCCTTCCTTGAGAATTAAAATCCTGAACTGGTTAATATTCTTAGTATTGGATGTTGCCTCTTGTTAGGGACAATTAAGGCTACTGTAGTTCATACAGCTCATGATATTCCAGGATCCCAGGCTCAGCAGATGTGTTGGCTAACCAGAGATCTTTATACTAATTTGAAAGAATTGATTTGAATTCTGACTTCCCTTCCTCCATTTCTACCAGGGGTTTGACTCAGGTGTGATTGCCACACCACTCTGTAGACTTCCAGTATCAGCGCAATGCTCAGAAAAATCCATATGGGTAGAAGCTAGCAACAGTTAGGAGAGGCCACATTCTTTTGATTACAAGAGAGTGGTGTCCATTGAAAGATCTCATAAAACTAGCACAGAAAATTGTGAGCCAATGTAAACACTGACATAAATATAGATATTTTTTCAAACTTGTGGAAAAGGAAAACTGGAGACATAGTCTGAACAACTATGTTCACAATATAAGTATGTAGCTTGCATGGTGATACTTAAAGGTTAATAATTTCAACACTTGTGATTCTTCACCCTGTCATGTGTTACCCTTTATCTCTTCTCTTGTGTCTCTAAAACAGGCACTGAATCCTGTTCTCTGAGTTAGGAAGTTGTGTTCTTGGACTAATAGTGGGTGGTTTTTCAGCTACTACAGACCATGATTGCAGCAGTTGAGGAGATGGTGGGAAATGGCTGGGCTTTGTGTTGCTTGCAGCTGTACAGAGCAGTGCCTGATACTACAGGCTGTGGCAGCGGAAGAGAACAAAGCTGTTACAGCACAGTAAGCAGTTCTGACATCAAACTGATCAATGACTTATCCCACACAAAAATTTCACATTTCATCTTCCAAATGAAGATGAAAATGTATTCTAAAAAAACATAACAATGCACATCATGTCACATCATAGTCATTCTTTTACAGTTGCATTTTTATGACCAAAGGAAGCAAGGTCATTCCTAGTTTAGGACATGACTGGAATTTTGCAGTTTTGTGGGATTTAGTGAGCTGACAGTAGTGGAGTATAAATGATGAAGACTCAGCCAATACCCCATCAGAAGCCTTCTGTTTACTGACACTCTCCATAACCTGTATTTTTTAAAAGTCTCTTCAGCACTTTAAGGCTATTCTTTTATCATCTCCAGCACTTAATCCCCATGTGCAGTCATAATCCTCTGTTTACAGCATCAAAATTAAAACACCACTATTATCTCATAGGAGAAAAATATGAAATGTGTGAGGAGTGAGCATCAATGAATAGCTCAGAAGCAAAGATTTGATTTATAGAGAAAAAAGTTTCTGTCCACAACAAGTTCAATGCAGGCGTTCTTTCTAGCTTTAATGGGGGGAAATTCAACAACTAGGAATCACAAAGTCAGTGAGTCTTTAAAGGACTGCTTAGCAATATGAGTGTGAGAATAAAATTCATGGGCAATGCTGGTGAAGTTTTACATAAGCTTTTAGATCTAATTAATAAAAAAGGGCCAAGATTTTGATTAATGAAGGTATTTACATAACCTTCAAGATTTGATATTAATTTTACAGGGAGATTTAACTAACTTATTAGCAAATGACAGAGAAATTTAATAAAATATTTCTACTAAATCTTGTAATTAGTTCCTGCAGCTTGGCCAACAGTGCTACAGAAAGTAGAAGAACTATTTGCAAAAGGAAAAAAAATAACTTTGGGCACACAATTTGTTCTGGAGCTCCTGAGAGTGTTTTCAATCCAAAAAGATGATTTTAAAAACATGCACAAACTCGTATCAAGGATCGTAAAACAAGAAAAGGAAATTTCAATCAAAGCTACTGTACAGTTCAGACTACAGAGTTCTTATCTGTATTTTATAGCCCTCTGTCCTGACCAAGAAAAAATTCTGTTCTGAGTTTTTGTCTTCCATTAGTGTATTCCTAGCCAAGATTCACAGCTCCTGCTTCTAAAAAAGCACCAAGAGATTAAACAATAACAGTAAAAGCTACTAACATTAAACTTGAAAAAAAAAATTGTTAGCCAATTTGTCAAAGTGCTGGTGGTGTTAAGGCAATTAAATAGCAATAAAAAAGCACTAAGGCCCATAATTGTTAGCTTTGAAAATCCATTTTAGATTTATAACTAGAATAAAATGATTTAAAATCTATATAAAAAGACATGATTTGACAGAAATAGGAAGATGCTGAAGATAATATTGTGGAACTCAAAAGTGGGAAACTGAAGAAACTGCATTTCAAACATCTTTTTTATTGACTTTTTGCTTTTGATGGACTAACAAATTATTGCTTATTTGTTTTCTTATGAATACAACAGAGTCAATCTGTCACAAATAAGGAGAAAAGTGATTCCAGATGGAATCTACCTCAGCCATTGCTTAGGGGAAATATTTGTCTTCTTTGGGGCCAGATGGCATGCCATAGGGCTATTTGCAAGAATTAGTTTTTAGTGGCTTTTTTGTTGTTGTTGTTTTTTTAGTGTAGCATATAATGAAGAAAAAAGGAGGTGGAAATACATTCTCTAGTATGAAAATATGGCTGCTGCAGGGAAGCACCTCGTGCCTGTGTTCTTGCTTCTCCTAAGCTCTCTTGAGGTCAAGGGGGAAGGAAGGCAGGTACATTAGTGTAAGATTTTAGCAGGGGCCTGTCAGAAGTAACAGGAAAACTTGCCTAATGAAGGGCAGTAGCAGTTTCAAAGACACTGGCTTTTTCAGTAGAAATAAACCCCAAGAAACCAAGCGTTAGCTTGTTGCAGCTTCTCATCTACTTTAGACTGTTTAGGAAGCAGACTTCTGCAGGTCTTATATCTGATGACAACTTGAGCCTGAAGGCTGTTAATAGTACTTTCCTAAATTATCCCTGTTGGGAGCTCTTTTTGTTTTATTACCACACACATGTTTTACAGATAATACAAGTCATTTCCTGAAGGGCACGTCAACAAAACCCAACTTGAATTTATACCACATTTTCCTGGAAGGATTTAAGGGGAGTTTTAAAATAAAGAGCTAAGTTTTAGCCATGGAGTAACTCAATTAAATGACAGTCACTTTGCAGACAGTTTTTGCTCATTATAGTCAAATAATCAAAATCAGTTTAAAGGCCAAGCATGAATTGCATGATTTACACAAGAGATATATCACAATCCTCTTGGTTTGGATAGATTATCTTTGCTGACATTGTTAAGCTCTGCTCTGGATGGTGAGATTTTTGATATATTGTTTAGCAAACTAAGGATACAGATAAGTTCATGAGTTAAAGGAAAACTCAGTAGATAAAGTTCATGACATGCGCATTTTTCATCCAGAGTATGAATTAAAAATACTCCGATGAATTTAAAATATTAAATTTATCATTGGAGATTTTTTTATATGACTGATATAAAAAGAAATGTTCTCAAAAACTTCCTTTTAGAGGTGAAAGAGACAAGTCCTTAGGTTGTAAATGACTTTTTCATCCTCAGAAACTTGTCAATCAAGTCATTTCGCATAAATTCAATGGCTTATTGGTAACAAGAATGGATATTTTTGGCTAAGCCACAAATTCTTATTTCAAAGTGTTTAGAATAAATATCAGCTTATGCACTTTATTTCTTTTGAAAATTTGATAGACCTGAAATACGTTTATTTTGTTGCTTGGTGAGTTACTTATCCCCACAGCCTATGGGAGTGCTCCAGTGCCTGGAAAGCAGGCTACAAAACCACGCCTAAATGGGGACATTCAAGCAATCTTGCTTTATCCTCAATTCTACCCTCATGTTTTGCTTTTGGAAGTCTTTCATCCTTGTATATTGTTAAGTTCCATGTCTGAGCTGTTTTTAGCTCTTGTGTATTTTTGATTATTCAGAACTCCTGGTTATGGTTTCTTAAGCCATTTAAATTGCTGATTTTTTTTCCCTTAGCAAACCATTTTCTCTATCTGTTGGTTCAATAAATGATATAACTTTCTAAAAATTTTACCTGGCTCATATACATATATGAACCTAGAACACTCCCTTAATGTGTATGAGTTTTCTGTGCTACAGTTTGCTTTCTGGGGTTAGAACAATTGAGTTCAGATGAGATTCACAGATGTGGATCTCTTTTCAGAAGAACTCTGTAATCTGGCTCCAGATTTTCCATCCTTCCTTGCAGGGTCAAAGACTCTCCTAGAAGTTATAGCTTAAGGGTACCTGTATTAAGTAACTGAGACATGAGACTGTAGACTTAGCTTTGCTAAATCTTTCTAGTATGATAAAGCCTTCCTTATGTAGTATAGACTTTCTTCATTGTTCCTTGAGGGCATAATGAATTACCTATAAATAAATTTTGGACTGTGCACTATGTGTAGACCAGATAGCAAAGCACAAATTAATCTCTCAATCAGTGTTCCTTGAAGACTTATTTCTGCTATGAATTCCTAGATGTACAGGAAATGTCACATCTATAAATCCCTTGAGCTGATCAGCAGTGTCAAAGACAGAATATATTGGATGTAAATATTTGTTTCAAAATGTAAGAAGATCAGGTAACACACCACAGCAAGAAGGCAGAGTGGAGGAGATAAAAAATCCTGGTTTACAGGGCAGATGAGATGCTTCAGCTCTTACCTCAGTAGCACTGTGCTCTAGAGATAAAGCTGGAAAGCCAAGGTTGAATGTATAATGCAAATGCTATCTAGATACAAATGTCATTTATTGTTTTTACTCTTTCTCTTTGCACTTTGAGTCTTGGAGGAATTACTGTTAAATTCAGAAGATATTGTTCCTGCACTGCTGCAAGTTTATGTTGTCCTGGACTTGGCAAGGATAGTAGAATCTAATTAATCCAATATAGGAATGAAGGTTGGGAATCAGTAGAAGCAAGAGTGTCACAGAAAAAAAGGTAAAATCTCTTGCTTTGATTCAAAAGTGAGGTATTAGAAGTCAGATACATTAAGCAGGGAGCAAATGAAATCTCTAGTGCAGCTTGCTTGGCAGTCAGAAGAATGTTATTATAATAGCTTTTTAGTGGAGTGGAAACATCCAATTTCCCCAAAGACCAATCTGGCTTAGCAGTGCAGACTTTCTGACTTCATATTCTAATGCTTACTTCACAAGATGCCTCATTTCTCCTTATGTAATGAATTGAAAACAACATTGTTTCAGAGCACGAAGTGCAAGTGCTGCTCCATTAGACAAAAGAATTCTCAAGGAACTTTCCAAATAACAAAAAAGAGAAAACTGGCCCTACAGTCTGCATGTGAAAAATTTCAGATTTTAAATACTAGATGCCTGTAGAGAAGATAATCAAATATTATTTATCTCTAAGACAATCAGAGGAAAATAGTGGAGCTGATATGACAATACAGACCCTTTAAAAATGCAATAGAAACTGAAAGGGCTGACAGTCAGGAATATCAGTATCTTGGAAAAGGAAAGCACCCCTAAACACGAACGTGCTTTAGCAGATGTTGAAGCACAGATTATAATTCCAAATTACTTAAAGCTGTTACTCATGACAAAGGCATATGAACTGCAGTGCAGCTGTAACACAGTACGCTGTTTTATGTGTTCTGAATGTAACCATTAGGATAAAAGCCTTCCAACACTCTATACAGCCAGTAACATTGCTGGACAAAGTCAGTCTTCAGTAATTACAAAGAATCTAAGGCAATTCACAGTCTGTATTCATATTGTAAATTTAAGCTTTCTGGGTTGGCAAACAGTTGTCTGCTATCTATTGTAGAAGAGGAAAAAAAGAAAAAAATTACTTCACATGCTAATATAAGATTAAAGAAGACAGCAGGGAAGAGGAATACAAATAAAAGTAACAAGGTAATATTCTTTATTCCTCATTCTATAATGATCCTTTCAAAAGACTTTTCCTCAGTCTAGTATGGTGTTCCTACTGGGTAATATACTAACAGTCTGCCAAAGAAAATTACTGCAGATGAAAACGGAGCTGTTTCACAGGGAGAGCAGGACAGAAGTGTAAGAGTGAAGGCTGACATAAATCAAGAGCCAGGAGCTTTCTGGTTTGTGTTAGGATGCATTTGGACCTTCTAGCTGTCCTGCACTAGCTGAGAAAAGATGTCTGAGCATGAAGAGCTCTCTGGATTACATGAGTCTCTTGTGCACTGTCTTTCTTCCTGGACTTCTGAGACATTTGTTGGCATCATAGGCTGCACTCAGCTCTGGGTTATGCTGTGATAAGCAGGGACTCCTGGCAACTCCAAGGCTGCAGCAGCAAGTGATTTATGACCATGTCAGTCCTTCTCAGGTGTTTTTACTGGATACACGTCAGAGGTTCCTGAAAGGCAAACCTGTAATCTTTAGGAAAATGCAGCACAAATGCCAGGTTCTAGTACCGACATACAAATTTAAGGGAAAAGGACTGGTGTGTTATTGTTTCTCCTGAGTTCCTTATCAATAATTAAGGAGTGTGCATATATCACTGAAAATCTTATGTACAGTGGTGCTTTTTGATGGTTTTTATTCCATGCATGGAAGAATCACACTACCCTAGACTGATTTAGTTTTACTGAAGCACAAAGGAACGTAAGTAGGAATAAAAAATTTTATGACCCAGCTAAATATCTTTTGTTCTAATCAACAACTGGAGAGAATTTTCTGTATGAATTGATTATTTAATCCCTGAAATTATGAGAGAAAACCTCATATTTTACCTTATGGAACCCTACTGATTGTTATTTCAGCACTTATTTTTGCCTACTCATGATACAGGTTCATGGATATCCTATACCTTAAGGAATATGTGTAAGACTCTGAACATGAGTTCTGCCTCTGCTCTTGAGGTAATATGTAAATTACTGATTACTCATTGAAAAGGGCACTTAGATTTGAGGAACCTGTACTGCAACTTTTTAAAGAGTTTTATAAAATATAATATGAATTTATAAAAATGTCATCTTTTCCATCAATCAGTACATTGCTACTTGCAATGACCAAGTATCACTGACTTCACAGATATCTGTGTTTTAGTGGGTTTCTGAAATAGGAGCACTGAGCTAAACCTTTCCAGGCAAGTGTGTCCTGTCCTCTACTAAAGAGAAGAGCACTTCCAGAAGACAGCAACACCCCCACTTTCTGAACCCAGACCTTCACCCGTGCTGAAGGAGGGAGGCTCAGGCTGTTGTAATACAAGCACCATCCTGTCAGCTGAAATAGAAGGGCTCTAAGAAACCTTCTGAGGAATCCAGGGGAAAGTCCCTTCTTTGGACCATGTTTTTAAAAGACACAATATAAGTTATCATCTTTTATAACTAAGACAACACTAACAAAGGAGTTAATGAACTGGAAGTGATATAAAGCCTAAAGGGGAACATAAGGTATGCCAGTTATCTTTAGAATAACATTCTTGAACTACAGGCCACATATAATTTGTTGATCAAGCACTAACTTGATCGACTGTTTTCTTTCTTTTCCATAGCACAATATTTAGATCTGCTTAATCACACCTGCACATTCCAACAGCCATCTCAATGCATAATTACAAATTAGGAGGACTGAGAACTCTGTAATGCTCAGATGATAAATTCACTGATTTTGAAGACTTCAGAGAAAAAGGGAAGAGCTGCATGGCCTGAATTCTTAGTTTGAGATAAATGTATTCACTTCACTTTTGAGAAAATGCTCTTATGACACCATCTGTCAGCATAAAGCACTCAAATTTCGGTTGTATTTCTAGGATGATGCAGGGCTAAGAGTTTATGATGCAAGTATGTTAAATTGTTCTGTTTTGGAGGAATGCATTAAACACATTTTCAAGCTTCTGTTTCTAGTTTATCTTCTATGATTCTGTGAGTGTTCTGATGAAGGTAGAGTGCACAAGATTTGTTTCTGGGTGGAGGGAGTGAACTGGGAAGGAGAAAAAATTCTGAAGTACTTGAGAGACTTTTTTGCTTTTCATTTGAGATTAAAGTGGGGGGATAGGATCCCTTGAAATACTGTTTAAATGAAGGATGTTTTTAGAGGGCAGCAGAAGGACAGAAAACGAGCTCTTCTGAGCTGACAAGAAAGCAAGGTTACTGTCAGAAACTATTGATTAGGGTCTGGTCCAATAAAACCAGTCAAACACAACAATGGTGGGATCTTAGCATAGATAAGGTAGCTGTGCCTCCTTAAATCAGTAGTTTGTTTCATAAGTTTGGAATCTTCTTTAAGACAGTGTTTCATTTATAGCTTTCCTTTGTGTTTGTATGTGAGCTCAGACTATGAAGTGAGGAGAAGACATAATGAAGGTTAATGGAGCTCTCGGGTTCATGCAACTCATATGAATTAGAAATAATTTACTAAGAGGAGGCTCACCAAAATCAAATCTAAAAATACTTCATGCAGAGTTCATAACAGATTAAATATCACTTCCAGACAGCTGCAATGTAATTTTGCCAAAGTGAGATAAAATAAATGCCAAATAAGTGTCAAAGTGAACAAAGGAAGGGTCCCTCCTGTGTCCCTTTACAAATACTTTTTCTTCTACATTATTCCTTTTGTAAATGGGGAAGGAGTAAGAATGGAAAGAGCAAGAAACATTAAAATCCAAACTGAGCTCTGGATCAGTCCTTCCCTCCTCTCATTGGTACAGGAGCATATATTCCTGAAATTGCATAATCTGAAGTTAAACACAACAAACAGCATTCTATCTTTTATTTTGGTAAACACTTGGAAGCATTATGAACTCAGCATCATATTGTGAGATCAGCTGTGTGACTGCTGAGGAAGAATGAGTCCTGTTCTTTTGTTCTTCCCACAGGGAGCTACACAGAATTTCAGAATAGGGAGGAATACAAAAACAATTCTCTTCCCAAGATAATCTGCCATTGCAAATGAGGCAGTGTGACAAGAATAGTAAATACTTTCTTTTATTAATAGCAATAATTAACATCTTTGGATTAAAGGGGGAAACAATTCTTTCTTTGTGCTGTTCATACAATAGTAAACCAATCTAATGATCACTGAGAATTGTATCCCCAGGGCATAATTTGGAGGTAGATGACCTATATAGGTTCCAAAGGCTTTCTTTACAATTTTATAAAGAGGGAAAGAATGGTCTCACTTCATCTGGGAATGAGTTGTACTCTACATGCTAGAAAAGCTTGAAGGTTTTGGAACACAATTTTTACTAAGGACAAGGGATCAATTTGTGTCACTCGGCAAATAATTCTACTGCACTTTCATCTTTGGAGGTTCAGTCAGTAAGGAGTAGACCAATTGTACAGTGACGCTTTCCTGATAGGCATCTGCTGCTCAGGTTCAAGTCAATGAATGTGAATGTCTTCACTGCAGTGATAGAGTAAAATAAGTGTATCCAAAGTTCTGGGTACTGACCTTGCATTTACATGTGACATCTCACAACACCAGCAATGTTCTGTCCTTCCTTTAAAACACCAAAATACAACTTTAGCCTACAGACGTGTGTGTGTGTGTATATATATATATATAGTTCCCCTCTTATTTGTCAATGAAAAAGAGCACGCATTTGAAGAAAATTTTGAATGGAAATATTTACTGAATCAGTGTTCTCAGAATGCCCCATTTATTTAGACCATGGTATTTATCTTTTTTAGAGACAAAGTTCTCCCTCTCTAAGGTGGTCTTTCTCGTCTCAAGCAGAAGAAAAACTCTATTGGCTAAACCTCTCAGTCATCATTAAAAGTATTTCATGAAGCAATAACTTGATTTTGTGAGCACCACCAGGGATTAGATTGTGGAATTTTAGAGCAGGCAGGGAAGTAGTTTCTCATCCCCAAAATACCTTTATTTATACTTCAGTCAGTGCTAGCTTTCCCCCTCTTCCTTCTCCCACTCTGAGCTTCAGAGGGCAGCACATGAGGATGACCACAAATGCCACTCATCTGTTCTTCCAACTCCTTCAACATCATCTGTGTGTGGAGGGATGTACAGGCAGATCTGTTCCTCTACTTGTCAGACTAGACAATGAAATTGTCCTGGTGGCTATGATTCACAAGGAGAAGGAATGTGTTGGCTCAATTTGAGTTTCTTCCAGCCTGAGCGAGAAGTGAAGAAACATTCTTCCTTTGGAGATTTTGAAACCAAAAGAAGACAGAATGACACGGCTTCCCTGATGTCTCTGATAAGGCTGCTGTACAAGAAGCCACCAGGCAATACAGAGAGCCTCAAATTTTAATTTTTTGAGAAAATGAAGGAAAAGGGATTTTGATGCAATACTGGCAGTAGTTGAAGTATTCAAATTTGCCCCGTTCTAGATTTGTCAAGTAAGAAAGCTACATGAATGGCTAAGGTCACCACTGTTGCTTATACAGAAGAAAAATGTACCCAGATCCTATTGGCATTCATATTATATTCACCAGTGTCTTTCAGGAATAAAATAATTTGCTCTTGCTAATAGCTCTCTCCCATTTAGAAACAGCACAGAAATTAAGTAAGGTTAAGACTGGTTAGGCCAGTGGGTCCATTGTCTGTGCAAAGGACATGACCAGTTCATGTTTTCTCATATGATTCCCCAAATCACTTTCTAAAAGATGGTAAGAGTGATGGTAGTTACTGAAAAATATGCCTGATAAGCCCTAACTGCCCAGTTCTTCTGGTAAATAGACACAAGATTGCATCTTTTCTCCTTCAAAATTTTCCCAAACCACATGCAATTAGATATCATCCAACACTGACATTCCCATCCTCATTAGCATTCTTGGATATATGCTATTTGTACTTTGTGATTTTCTGCTTTATAACCTCTTTTACTTAAGAATGACCAATATTACCTTTTCACTTTCTAGCCCTTCTGGGCCTCTACCTTCAGAAACTATTCTTTTAGGCAAATATTTTTGTGTTGAATTATCATTCTTTTTTTATCCATTGTCATAAATTTCTTACAATTATAATAATTTACTGTATCATATCATCTGTGGTTTCCCAAGCCAATGATGCAGATTTTATGAAACTAATAAATGGGATATTTTTCTTTTCTAGCACATCTGCTTCCTCTGCAAAAAATCTGCTATCATTAGCTAATTTAATACCAAGGTCCTTAGGCTTCTGCTTTCTTCTCTCTCCAAAATGCCAATTGTTATCCTGTACCCACACACTTCTTGTTTGCAATCTTGGAATGCTTTCTGACTGGCCATGTCCCTTAGAGATGCCCTAACAGCCAGGGATTTGTGTTTGGCATTCAGTTTTCTTTAGAGAATGCCTTCTTTTACCTGGAATCTTTTTGATACTTTTTGGTTTTGAGAGATTAAGAGTTTTGCTAAGTTTCCTCCTGTATTATTTCATATGCTAAATTTTGTTATTTCTATTTTCTTTACTAATAATTGAAATTAATTCCTCTGAGCTACAAATAAGAGCATGTCAAGCCAAATTCTCTGTTTAACTAGGAAAAATATCCCAGACTTAGATCAATTCACATGATTGTGGTTCATGCCTCATATATGTTTGATTTTACTTAAGAGTCTGTAACAGACTGATCTTGTAACTTGTTCATTGGACTGGCAAGACTTTCAGCTATCCTTCCAAGGGCACATATCCAAATTCTGGATCAGTTATTCCAACTAGTATCAGTTTAATTAAAATGCTTCATGTCAGGCATTGGGCAGGGCAGGGAGTGGAGGCAGGGAGGGTAAAGAACCTACCACAGCCTGAAGGAGCCATTTTTTATATATTTACTGTTTTGGGAAGGCCTTTTATAACACAAGTCTGTTGGAACAAAGTATTGACTGCAACATGAGGAACTAATGATCATCACACCTACAACCATCAACTTAAACATTAGGTAAAGAAATATTTTAAATAATCTACTTGGTTATTTTAATCTTTTTTAAAAATAATATCCCGTCAGATCATTCACATTTGGTGATCAGTCATATTACTTCAGAGTCTCTGCATTTTCCACTGAATTCTTTGAATTCAGAACATTTTAAGATTGGCAACATCCTGTTAGAGACATGTTTACACCAAACAGAGCATGTCCTCCCCTTTTCTGGTCAGTAGGGCTTTGCACTTCCATTTTCATTAGGACCAGCATATTCAGACCCACAGGCACTGATGCTGGGGGGGATTCTTGCCTGACAAAATCACAAGGGTGATTCTACAGTTTAAGTGAGTGCCATGGTGTCTATTCTGCAAGACTCTGCTTGGAGATCAACTTGAACAGTAACTGGCTGAAAGACCAAAGATAGCACTGGAGGTAATAGGAACTTCAGAACAAACCCTTAAATGCCTGACTATAAATGCAGGCTATGCCACTGCTGACTCTTAAAAGTGAGCTCTAAATCTAACTCAAAGCTGTATGCAAGACCACCTGCACTGTTTGCCTTGAGACAACAACTTCTGTTGTCACATGGCACCAAAATTGTTTGGTTTGAATTGTGTCGTGTGGAACAATACATATATTATATAAATGCACAAGATACAAGCCTTACAGGATAAAATGCAAAATCTGTCTCAAATGAACAGGCTGTGAAACTGAGAGTTTGTGATGAAAAGAAGGATGAAAGCAATAAGCTAAATAGTGGACATATTGTGAAAAATGTACATATTGTGGAAAATGTACTAAGTACTCTGAAAAATGCAAAGAATAGGCTTAGAAGGGGAAGATAACAAGAAATCCAAATGATACAATGGGAGGTTAGAATAAATAATTGTACTGGGAACAGCCTGAAAACACTGAAAATGGAAATACCTGAAAAAACTTGCTAACATCTAAAGACTATTTTGTCTTTCATAAAGGCACTGACCTTTTAATAAAAATAAGACTAACAGTACCCAAGTAGATTGGGTCTGGGATATATTTCATTAAAAAATACACTGCTGAGTGCCTAAAGAAAGCACTATGACTATACCTTCCTCTGCCCATCCATCAGTTGTGAATTAGAATGTTACCATACCTTTGGTCAGCAGGCCTGTGCCCATCAAAGGTCACGTGGACAGAAGATTTTTGTGAACAAGCACATCAGTGCAAGACGCATATGAAGAAAATGAGGATGAAAAAGCAAATGATTCAATATTCGTATTTCCTAACACACTGCCCTGAGTAGATGGGAAAGAAAACAGAATTAAAATCTTCCACAAATAGTTATTCCAATTTTTAAACAAACATAGGTTCAAAATTGTTTGTACTACTTTCCTATCAAGCAAAATCAATGACAAAGCAGAATGTTAGGTGGATACTATAATTTTGAATACACATTTAAAATTTATATTTGCATTTATATAAGATAACAAATTTTGTGTGCTCACTTAAGAAATACCAGTATATTTATGGCTTATGAATCCGAAGTTACTCAAATTTTAGCATTCAGATTTGTGAATTATTCATAAAATAGCTGTGCAGTAGAAATTATTTATAGAAATGTTGCTGAAAATAGCACTCTTTGTAAACTGATTCTAGTAAAAGAGAAAGCTAATTTTGTTAAATTGTTTAGATCAAATTATCTGCTTAGCCTTATTATTGAGTATACAGTGCAGTCTATTTTTAACTATGCAGTGGGGCCCTCAGCACTTCTCAGAAGAGTGAGATAAAGCCTAACACATTTCACTGCTGCTGTTCTGGAGGCCTGCTGTGAATATGCAATTATGAATGGATTCAGAGGGTGAATTTGCTTTGAACTGTACTGTCTTTTATTGTGTTTCTGGGAACTGCTAAGCCATCCTGTTCTGTTTCCATCCAGAGTTTTGTCTTTTGAGGACATCATACACTACTGCAGAAGAAATAACAGATATCTTCCATATGAGAAAGAGTAAGCAGAGCAGACAACATGACTGCTATTATGGGATTCATGTGGGATTTGTATAGTACAATCTCAAGACAATAGATTTCCTTATTCTGTAGCTAGAAAGAGAACATGTTGGAGTCTGAGGTACAACTAAAATGCCTCAGGACCCCTGGGTCAGTGTTTCTGCACAAGGACCCGTGGAGCTGCAAACACTCTCTGCACTGCAGCAGGGAAGCAGTGGCAAAGACTGAGGACTGACTTATGGCCATATCTCTGGTCTCTGTTTCTAACTGAGAAATGCTGCAGCCCCTGAGCACTGTCAGAAGTCAGAAAAGTTACACCAGTTGAGGATCTGATCCTAACTAAATTTCTAGTTGTAATTTTGTGGTGTTGCTGAGTCTAGAGTGATCCTGCCATCCCCAAGCCAGTAACTACTGGCTATGCCTGGGCCTGACATCTGCACAGCACCAAAAAGTTAGAGAGAGAAGCCAAAATCTGGCCACCATTATTTAATATCTTTGTCCCCATTTTCTTTCTTCCCTCCTCCTCACTGAAGGAATCCTAAGCTGAAATAACAAGAAATTTTTTGCATCATTTCTGTCACCAAAGGTTCTCAGAGAAGTCAGGCTGAGTGAGGACCCATTCTAGTGCTGGTAAGAAGACTATTTTCTGTGTAGTGGAATTCTCAATTGCCTTTTTTCCTCTCCTTGAAAGCTTTTTAACAAAGAAAGTCATGCTGCTGTTTACTCCTTGTTCATCATTAGCTAAATAAAACTCCCTAAATATTTCATTCTGGTAAAACCTTAATATTCAAATAAACCAACATACTCCAGCAAACATGTTCATTATTACAGATTACTCTGAGTTGATTGGGCACATATAAAGATTTCTATCCCCCCCTAAACAATAGTTATTTGTTTATTATGTTTGGAAAAAAAAGAAAATCATCCTGAGTGGCTTCCTTCTATTTGTCTGGTGAACCAGTGAGCAAAGGCAATGTCCAGAGAAAGAAATTGTGACATCCTTTACATCCTTAGTGGTGTAAACTAGGTACCATACTGAGAACAGTCACTTCAGGGTTAGTCCTAGATATCACAAGACACAGTGTGCCTCTGTAATTTTTGAGAAGACAGATACAGTTGCATAATACAGTGACATTTAATGTTTAAGAGTCCTCACTAGCAACCACCTTAAGGTACACTCAGAACTGCATTTCATGCACAGAAATGTTTATGGAACTAAACATTATTTATATTCAGTAAGTATTTTGCTCATCATTTTTCTATTCGTTATCATGCAGACACTGTTTCATTTTTTTGCTAACACCAGGACTGGATACCTATAAAACACAGATATGGTGGTTTGAATTCACACTTCTGAGGGTTTTTAAAGCTCAATTTTCAGGGATTAATTTGAGAACAGTGCAATAGCAGAGTGTGAAAAAGGGAATGGTTCTATTCTTTCTGTGCATAGTGACAGACAATTTATTTTACTATGAACACTTGTAACCAAGTAATTATGTTTGGTAAAGAGGCAGTATGGAGCAAAATTCTTAATCCTTATCCTGTCTGAGTAAGAATTTAGGGATTTAGCTCTGCATAACAGTTGCTTCACATTATTAATATATGATTACCTTTACCCTGTGTAATGGTGAGAGAATAAGTTGTTACCCAGTGTTTGAAGTTTATTGTACACAATCTAGAAACAAAGTGCATTTATGTGATGTTGTCTCACACATGTATTTATATTCTCCATACATTGTGAAATAGCATATAAATATGCTACTTCCACATACACAAATTATCTTTTAATTATACCAAATCTACAGCTCACGAGCTAGATTTCAGCACCAGCATATTCAATTACAATCAGTAGATGTGACTTCCAGTTCTGCCTCCCTTGCTGTCACTCCAGGGTTGTAGCAATTTAACTGTAGGTTCATATCTGTGACAAGAACACACATTCTTCTTGTCACATGGAAAGTAACAGGATTTTAGAACTCCTCTTTGTTGCTAGGCTGGACTGAACACATTAAAATATTATGACATCCTTAGATTAAATTCCCTGTCTAAATTAAAATCATTTTTATTCAAAGAGAAATTAAGGAGAAATTTGAAACACAACGAAATGGAAAATAATTCAGTCAGACTTGTTCCAAACTTAAATACTTAATGTCTTTCTGTGAATTCAGAAAGAATTCTTCGGTTGACCAAAGAACCCAAGCTTGGATAACCTACAATTAACCCATATGCAGCAGTGTTGTGGAGTCCCTCTGAGAAGCTCCCATGGCACTTAGGAGATGGCTGATTAACTGCACTGCTGGGACAGCTTCCCCTCCATGGAGTTTCCACAGCAAAAAGATAAATACCATGGTCTAAATAAATGGGGCATTCTGATTCCATTCAAAATTTTCTTCAAATGCATGCTCTTTTTCATTGACAAATAAGAGGGGAACTATATATATATATACACACACACACATACGTCTGTAGGCTAAAGTTGTATTTTGGTGTTTTAAAGGAAGGACAGAACATTGCTGGTGTTGTGAGATGTCACATGTAAATGCAAGGTCAGTACCCAGAACTTTGGATACACTTATTTTACTCTATCACCGCAGTGAAGACATTCACATTCATTGACTTGAACTTGAGCAGCAGATGCGTGTGGCTTTATGAGAAAGCAAGTCCAGAGGGCAAAGATCAGCAAAAGACAACTACAGCATAGAAATCTGAGCTTCTTGAATTGTGCTGGACAGATTGCTGATCACAGCAAGATGTATGGAAAGAAAACAAGGTAGAAATACATATCTGCATCATCTGCTAATATGGAAGTATTTATTTTAGCAGTGTCTGCAGAACGAGTATAGCAGGTCATTAAAAATTATTTTTATAAACTTCCTATTGAGAAGGATTAGAATGCAAACCAGGTATTTAACCTTGTATGAGCCACAGCTGACAGATTTCTTGATGTCATAAGTGAACCTGTTACATCAAAGAACGTAGAATTATGTGGTGCATATGTAACTTCAGGAGTTTTACATGAAAATTCAGTAAAAAGGTAAAGACAGCTACTCCTACTATTAACATGTCCTCCTACCTTAGAGGAACTTCTTTTATTCTTTGCATCTGGTTTCAGCCAGGAGACTTCTGTAAGACTGGAAACTAATTTTTGTGTGACATAGTATGGAATTGCTTCCATACTATTACTCATTTGCCTTTCAGCTACATTTTTGCATATCTAGTTTAATTGCAGATGTTATTACACATACATACTGTTGAGCTTGTTGAATAGTAAAGTCCATATCATTTTAATATCAACGTATTAATCACAAAGAAAAGCAAGAGCGCTTGTGAAGTTTTTGTTGGAGACTGAAGAGGTATCAGGAAGTCAGTGCCTGTTACATGGCAGGCAGAGGTGGCAGTAGGATTAGCCTCTAGGTTAAAGACTCAGAAGGGAAGTTAAGGCTTTAAAAATTCAGAAATGCAGGAGACCATCCTCTCTGCTTGAGGCTAAAGCTGATTCTCACGGGAGATTGCTAACACATATGGTTTTGGTGTTTTCATAATTGTGCACGTATTCAGAGACGGGATGGAAAACAGGTCAGCAGCAATTTTTGCATTTAGGCTACTCTGCCTGACATATATCTCTATATTCTGTATGCAGGTGCCCAGAAACACCTGTGATGATAGCAAAAAATATTGATCTGAGATCTCATTATAAATTCAAACCTATCACACGCTAGCTTTCAGAACTGAGAACTGAGTGCTTGTATCTACAGCTGGATCTACCTTTTTTGTACCAGCATCTATTCTATGTACTGTTGGTTACTCAGTACAATATTTTGTTACAACTACACTGACTTCTTTAAATTTTCTTGGGAAAAACATCCCAATACCATATATTGAAAATGCACAGTCTTATTATAAGAAGGTAAAACAGTTCAAATAAGATGTAGGAGGTTATACAAAAAGAATAGGAAAAGAATAATTGTAGTAGGGAGGCTGAGACTGAACATCCCCATTTGAGTAAGGAAGTGTGTGATAGGTTTGTGTTTATAATGAGATCTCAGATCAATAATATTTGCTGTCACCACAAGTATTACTGTATTCTAAATTCTGATGTTCTGAAGTATTTGTGTAAATCTAATTTTAAATCTGAAGTCCAAACTCGAATAGTTTTATAATTTCATACCTGGAAAAATACTTACGTGCTTAGTTGTCTCCTTGAGATGGATACACTGAAACACAATTTGAAGTATATTCCTATAGCTGTGGTTCTAAGGAAGGAAGCCCATGCAAATCTCTATAAACTCTTTTTTAATAACATACCACAATAATTTAAGAATAATATTCACCATATTATGATTGGCACTTAATAAGAGAGTTCCCTCAGTTCTCACTCAGAATGGAGTTAGTTTTTTCCAATTGTTCTGGCTGCCTCCTTATGGGTTACTTTATAGCTTGAGGAGGATGCAAACACTGTTTCCCAAAACCATAGCAGTGAGGAGGGCTGCTTGTTTCCAGAATTTGCTTAAGCTGCTGTTATGCTGACTGTTACATGCTTTTCAGTGAAATAAGTAAACAGAATCATTAAATCATAGTTACAAGGTTTTATTTGGTTAGAAGGCAGTGCAGCAGACAGATGACTGCTCTTCAGGGGAATGCAGGATGAAAACCACTGCATTTGTGTTATCTGGGGCTGCTTTAGGTTAGTTACTTAAGTGATTTAGAAGTCTGAAATAGAGGTCAGAATATTAAAGTTTCTTTAATTCCTCCTGAGGAAAAAAATGTTTTAAATAAAGAGGGCTGCATATTTTATGAGTAATTACATAAAATGTTTTTCTTTCTTGTGAAAAGATAGCTACAGAAGCAGCTGGGTAAGAATTCACACAACTCCATATCCATAGGCCTGGTATTCAATCTACTTTGGGCTATAACTCAACTTCCAATTTGAGATTGTTTACTGACTTATGAAAAATATATCTGGTTGTTTCTTTAGCTTTTCTGATCTGTAAACCTCTGTCATGAAGCTGAAGGCAGCATAGCACAGTATGAAAGAAAAGTATACCACCATGAACCTTTCAGTAAGCAATTCTTGTGTACACTCCTCTATCCATTGATACAGTTACTTCTCAATGTCAACTGCTTTTATCACCAATATTTTGTGCTGTTTCCTTCCCTAAGCAGGCACACATTTTGTGGTGTATTCAGTTAATTGGTATGAAATAGCCCTGTTGTCAGAAAAAGTAGTTATTAGGAAACCATCTCTAGAAGCTGGCCAGTAAAGATGAAGACTAGACATCATCTAGTTTTAGACAACACGTGCCTAACTAGACAAAGAATACTAACTTTTTTTATCTGATACACCAGTTATTTCCTTATTTATAAAAAAATATGTTAGTCCTATTCCAAAAGGGATGGAATGGAGATAAACTAATCCATACAGCGTGCCTTGTTATTTTGCATTTTGCTGTCTTGATGTCTCTTTAAGACAGAAATACAAATTCTTTGATTTCAAATAAAACCAAGTCTAGCCTTTAAAGCCCCTTATTGTCAGGAATTAAAACAAAGACAATAAAAATAGTAATGTTTTTGAAATAGTTTCAACTGTTCTAGTAGATTATGCTGCTGATAGAAGGTCAGTTTTCTTTGAGTCACTAAGGAAAAAATCAGAAGCTGAATCTTGGAAGTAATGCTGTGACATAGGAGGTCATGTCCAAGATACATTTGAAAGCACTTTTAAGAGTAATATGTATTGCTATTGCATTTCTGTTTTTTTACTGACTTAGAGGACTAAGAACTCTGCTGGCTAGGTTCTTAGGTGGAATGATTAATGTGGATAGAACCATGTGCTTGGGTCACATATCTTGGTTTAAAAACACGTGAACAACAGATGTGGTCTGGAATTCTAAGGTAAATCCAAGAATTTCTGAAACTCTGAAAGTAAGGTAACCATTACACTGTTTCCAAATTCTTACTCATGAAAAGAATTCTATACTCAATCTTAGGCACACAAAGTCCTTGCTTTCTCTAGGTTTGGTCTCAGACAAGAAATCTACTGCCTTGTGGAGTGAAGCAGTAGGATAGATTGGTGTTCTTGTGAAAGACGGTCCTTGAGAGGACTTTTCCCAGACTATTGCTGCATAGATTTACAGAATGCTTTTGAATTTTCCCTGGCTTTCAGTCAAGATTCACTAAGAATGCCTAAGTGATACCCTGAAGCATTTTTGTCATACCGCAGTTTTGAAAAAGGGGATTTCAGTGCCCCAAGTAGACTGGGCCCTCTCTAGACTCCCTGTTCATTTCTTAATAGGTCCCTTATGAATTTCACATATTTGAACTTGAAATTTTAACACAACTGTTAAATCTGCAGCCAACCAGAAACACAATTTTTTAGAGTTGATGTTGTTTTAATAGCTTTAATACTGCATTTCCTGTTCCTGACAGTTGCCTTCTCTGCTTCAGCTTTTTCTTCTTTGCAGACTTTGTGAATTGATTCTCTTTCACTGGCTTATGACTTGGCCAAACATAGAAAAAAGGTGGAAGCTTGGTTACCTGAAGGAAATATGCCTCTACTGGAAAAATATTTTTTTCCTGTGAGGATAAGTCTGTGTATATGTATACATACAAAACTATTTTTGAGATTTTGTATAACATATATAATTGGTTTTGAGTGCATTCAAATGAGTAGAAGTCATAATACTCATGAGCAACAAAGGAATCAAATTTTAGCCAGAGAAAAAAAGGACCTCTTCCCATAGCATCAAGAGTTTTAAAAAGCCCTTAAAGACCACGTGATATCTGATAGATACAGGGGAGTTAGCACTCATGCAGTTGTCACTCACATGTGTGTTTTTGCATGTTCTCTTCCAATATCTTATGTTCTTAATATATGTTACTTAAAATGATGTAATGAATACCTTTCTGTGATTTTAGATAATGTAATGATGGAGGGATGTCTTTGTGTGTACATAAATAGGAAATACATGAAGCATCCTTTTTTCCCAGGACTGGAAGGCTAGAAGGCACTGTATTGATTACTGCAGGAAGAACAAGCAGCGTTAACTACAATCTTGGGTCTTTACATATTGACTGAAGTTAGTAGAGTGAGAGTAAAATAACTGGAATGACACCTGGGAGAGAGCCCAGGGCATATTGACAGTAACAGGATGTTCCTCAATGGCTGTTGAGTCACAATCCTCAGAAATGGGAGAAGAGACACCAAGTGAGAGTTGACCACATTCAGCAATTAATGATTTAGAGCATTCTTAAACCTTGGAGGTTAAATAATTAGGAATGATTTTCATATTGACTAAGTACTAATACTGCAGGAAACAGAGTAAATTAATTTCCAAGCAGGTAATGAGATATAATTTTGCATTGTATTGTAGTCCTATGAGTCATTTTCAGTACAACAGTGTATTGTAGTAAGCCTTTGCTGTACATAGGATTCTTATAAATTCCTGCAATAGGGATCAATTAATTTGTATTGCTAAGCAGCACTAAAGCAGTGCACCCTGCCTACTGACAAGTTCTTGAAATCTGGGAAAAATAAAGATTTTAGTGGCTGTTTGTATAGTCTGATTGTGTGAAAGTCATAGATTTTTAAAGTCTAGAAACACAGCCATTCCAAAGATGCAAAGTTAAGCATTCCAAAATAGATGACTGATTTCAGATCAACTTTTATTTTTTAGTGTTAATATTCCCAACCATCCTCTTATCCCATGCAATGAATATAAATCACAGTTCCTTTCTGTAACTGTCCTTAATAATACTGCACTTAGTTTTTGTCTGGAATTGCACTTGGCATATTTTTTCTCAAAATTCAAATAACGGAAAACAAACGGCATATACATATCCTATATGAAGGATATAAAGCCATTATAAAATTTAAAGGCCTAAAGGTCATTAACTGCATTGAAACATGAACATATTTATCAGATCTATTTAGATTTCAAAAATTAAACTTACAAAATGCCATCTATACTTGGAAAAATGCTGAGCTTGATTTCTATGTGGAACAGCTTTATCACACTATAAAATGCTTACTTGGTTATACCACTGTGATTATCAAGTGATGGTCAGCAAAGCAACCCTTATAAAAGAAGTCCACTTTACATACTGTGAAGGTCATTACAGAAAAATCCAGGTGGAGAAAAGCAGTACAGAGATGCCATCTAGCAGTAACTTTTAGAAATTTCCTAATATTGGATACTTCCTTCTTTCAAGATACTGCACTTATGATTAGTAGAAAGGAAAAATTTATATCCAAATCCTATCACTGTAGCTGGCTTCCTGCTGAATGTCTAGGCACCCTACTGGAAATAAATCTTTAATGAAATGTATTATCATGGATAATGAAAAAAAAATTCCTATGTAAATACAGATAAAAAATAGAATAAAGTCAAAAAATACAGCATTTAATAAATATCTTAAATTGATATTCAGTAATTAGCACTGTGTTATAATTTATCATTAGTGAGCTGCCTTCCATTTATTAAAGAAGAATTTCTACAGTTGATCAATAATTTATACTGAGCTTAAAATGAAAGAATTCAAAAGCACGGGCAGTAAACTGCTGTGGCTGAAATAAAATCCTAATGTTTCAGACTTTGGGGAATAAACCATATATAAATTTTTGTTACATATTTTACCATAAGATGGCGATACTTAAACACTTTACTATCAGTAAATAACTGAGTAGTTCAGCCCAATATCTCTGTCATAATAAGAGTGCCTGTGGACAGCAGTCTTGACTCAATGATAGCCTGGTATTATTTTTTTAACTGCCCAAGGCATTATTTTAAAATAGTTGATCAATAAAATAAATGATTACCTGAAAATTATGTAGGCCATGACTAGAAATATATTGTGTATACTGGAAATATCTCTTGTGATTCATTTCCCTAAGCTATTAAGTTTGCGAGTGCCAAGGGCACGTAAAAAGTTGTCTTTCTAGGCATGAGCATACTGCACAATTCTTTCTGGAGGAGAAAGAATTTCCCATCCCGTTGTTTCCTACAATTAGTTTCATGTCATAGATCTGCTTCCCAACCTGCAGGGCAGAAAATTATTATTCTGTTTCAATTTAGCATAAAGCAAGATAAATAACTGAGCACTAATTCCATTTCTGAAGTGAGTGTGCAATCAGAACTTATACTTTTTTGCTAGAAAAATGTTGTAAAAATTTTTTACATATGTAATTTTCCACAGAAATATGAAATGTATTGCTCATAGTCAACAAAATTTAGTTACTATTTTTTCCATGTTACACCTTTTTATATTTAATGTGGTGTAGGATCCATTTGATCTCACTTTTTTAAATTTATGAAAATCCAGTTAGATCCAATAAAAAACTGATTTTGACTAAGGGCTCTAATTTTAATCTAATCTTAAAGACTTTTGTGCTTTTTTATTCCTGACCCTTGACAAAGTCAAAAGAGCCTGGAAAGAACATCTGAATATCTCTGGAAATGTCACAAGGAGTGATGAATAAAAGGCCATTTTCATGCCCTCTGCACAGCCTGCCACAGCAAAAAGGGCTAGAAGCAAAGTTTCCAAAGTTCATTTGTGCCATTTCTTTCCAGTGCCTCATCCTGGTTTTCAGTGCTGGATGGTGACAGAGACATAAGATGGAACATTTTTTTCCCAGTGTTATTTTGGGGCCTGAACTAAAAAGAATTTTTCTGCCAGCTCTTTTTGCTTCATTAGTGGTTTTACTCTTCTGTGGACAGAGAATGATACAAATTTGCTTTTCCTGCTTTTATGCAGCTTCTTTAACAGATGTTGCAAAGGGTAACAGAAGACAGAAAAATAAAGAAAATGAGTGTGTGGAAACCTGTAGTTACAATGAGACCATGTGCTGCTATTCACACAGATGTGAAACTCCTGTGTGTGCATTGCCTGATAAGTCCCCTTACAGGCACAGCAATACCTGATCCTTTCAAATAGCTCTTATTTAATAGAACTGATATAACTAATTTCTTAGGTAATGTTATTAATCCACTCTCCCCTCTGCTTTTTTGTTACTGTATCTTACTGACTGAAAAGCAGTCAGAATACTGCAGCTGTAAATCAGATTTCCACCTAATTGCTTTTTAGGTTCTGTTTTTGTTTTTAATGAGGAGCATCCATTCCATATTGTTGGACATTCAGTACATATTTGTATATGATTAATACCTTTATTTTAAATGAAAAACCTGCCAGAAGAGCTGAACATTGCCTCACATGGTTGTCTGGTAACCTAACTGGTATCATTAAAATGACATTCACCAACATGCAATACCAATTGTGGCAACATGGCACGGACTGCTACTGGTAATGGACTGCAATACTATAGCAATGTTTTCTCTTGTCACGTTTCTATAATGCTCACAGTTTCAAGATTGTATGCCACAAAAAACGACAAATGAGACAAGCTCTACACCTATAAAATACAGCTCTAGAGACATCTGCAGACCTGTTCAGTCATTATTGCTTGCAAGGGGTAGAGTGCAATTCCGATTTTCCAAATTACTTAACCTGAAATCTCCTTCACAAGCCAGGCTGTATGGCTAAACCCGATTGTGTACTTTTATCATTATTTCCTTATCAGCTGCGATCTCTTGGTGACTTGACCACGTTTGTAAATAACAAAACTGCAGCAGCCCGGAGCGTGGCTATAGTACTAAATTCAGTGTCTTCACGTGACGCCTCCAGTTTCACTCTAAACAATTTTATTTCCAGTCGGAGGCTGCCGATCCCTGCTTCCAGCGCCTCGCTGCTTCCCCAGAACTGGTGCAGTCACCCAGCGCTATAAATGCCTCCTTGCCTGGAGCGGGATGGAGCGCCGCTGGTTTGCGCTGGACAGCCACCGGCCTTGGACAGCTACCGGGCTGGGGCCGCGGCAGCCCGCACGGCAGCCCCGTCCCTCTGCGGCGGGCACAGCTCCTGCGAGCGGTGCTGCGGGTGCTGCGGGGGGCCCCGGGCAGCTGCGGGGTGCGGCGGTGCCCTGCCCTGCGCGCCGGGGCCCAGGGCCGCGCTGCATGGCGCCCGCACCCCGCTGACGGCGGGCACCGCGCCCCCCGCCCGGGCCGCCACGCCGGGAACCGGGGCCAGCCGCTCCCGACACGAGCCCTCCCGCCTGGCCGCTCGGACAGCCAAGGACACGCACCCGCTTCTCCCCGGAGCTATCCGGCGCTTCGCCCGCTACCGCATACACCGTGTGCGGGCCGGGTCCGCCGCTGCGAACTTGCCGCCCGGTCGGCTCCTACCTTGGAGGGATCGAGGCCGGCCAGCAAGGACAGCAGCAGGAGGTTGAGGATGCTGGCGGGCGCCCGCATCCTGATCCCGGGGCTGCCTCTCCGCGCCGCTCCTCTCGGTCATTCACTCCGCTCCCGCCGCAGCGACCGCGCCGGCAGCCGCGCTCTCTGCCCGCCCGCCGGAGCCCGAGTGGAGGCGGCAGCGGCAGCCGCCCGGGGGACGCTCATTCCGCAGGCAGCCTCGGCGCGGGGAGGGGGGGCGAGGACGGCGCTGCTCGAGCTGGCGGAGCGGCTCCGCGGCCCCGTCCCACCCCGCCCCTCCCCCCGGCCAGCCCACCGCAAAAGTTTGGGCCCGGGAGACGGCGGAGCCAGCGCGGCTGGACGGGCGCGGGAGCGGGCGGCGGATGTGACATCAGCGCCGCCGGGAGGGAGCGCGGGCAGGGGGCGGCGCGGGGGGCTCCGGGCAGCTGCCGCGGGCTGAGGGGAGGCGTGGCCGGGCCGCTGCGGGGCGCGGTGCCCCCGGGAGGGGCGGCCCCACCGACGCCGCACCGGCCGCGGGTTAGCGCCCGGCCCCGCACCCAGCCGCGGGTTACCGCCCCCGGCAGGGCCGGCGGGGGCCGGCTCCGCTGTGGAGCGCAGCTGTAGGCGGGGAGGAGCCGCTCTCCCGAAAGAGCGCCTGGCACCATGGCAAGGGTGGTTGATGTAGGGAGCTGCGGGGACGGGGTTTTCCTCAGTGGAATCCCTTTCGCACCTCCATCTAGAAAGTTAAGTCAGGGCTTGACTGAGCCCTGGTGAGGGCAAAGCGACCTGTGCTCGCCAGCTGGCCCACGGGCAGCAAGGGACTATCGTGGCTCCTTGGTTTGACCTGTGAGCTGAGGTGGGAAAGCCTGTGCACATGCAGGCAGGTGGAGGTCATTTGCTGAGAGGAACCCTTGAAAACCTTCTCAAGGGCAACCAGGAGTTTCTTTTTGCCTACATCAGCCAGCGTCTTTGCAGTCAGACGACGCTGCTTTGCCAGCCTGGGCTCTGGCTTGGCTGCTGTCCGCCTGGGCAGGTCAGTTTCGCAGGTCGGTTTCGCAGGACAGGCAGCAATGGGATTTGGCTTCCTCAGGGACGCGCGTTCAGCAGCTGAACATGGCTCAAGTGAAAATAACAGCACTATCCTGTTAACATGGACGAAGCATCTTAATGGCTCAATTACTTTCCCTTAGAAGACTCAAATTCAAAATGTATTGGCAGGGTAGTCTTAGTTATGTCATAGTCAAGATTATTATAAATGTGTTTTTCAGCTTTGTGTGGTAAAAATATATTAGCTTTACAGTTGGCAATTTTTTGGTCTTAACTAGATTCTCTGAGGGCTATACTGTGTGCTTTTTCAATATCTAGCACAGAAAGGCCAACACTATTGTGCCTTTTTTTTTAGGTGCTGTATAATCTTAACTAAGAGGAAAATGGGCTAAAAACTTCCTTAAAAAAGCAAAACTTCAGTGTAAAAATACCAAACTCCAGACAAAACAAAACCCCATGCTTGGGAGGGTGCTAGGATGAGTGTGAACAGATGTGATTTTCTAACTGTCTCCAAGTCTACAAGATTGGTGTCTTTGCCTTCAAGAGCTAAGACCACTGCTGAAAGACAAATGGAACAGAAACTGTTGTGCTTTCAGGCTATCTGAAAAGATTGTGTATCCTTGGCATAGTGTTTCCAGATCAAAAATGCTGACTTTTCCTGTGTTTTCCAGTGTTTTATTACATTTCTGATTTCTTCTGGTATTACAATAACTAGATTTTCTTTTGTGAGTGAATTAAAATTTATGTTTTATGTTAAGATGTCTTAGACATCCCCTTTTCATCAGCAGTATCTTTTAAAGAGATACAATCTTTCATTTCCTTGGAAGGTAGAACTACAAAGTATGTTTCCTTATGTCATAGAAAGGAAATTATGAATTAGATTTCATTGACATGCTAGAGTCAACAATGGAAAGAGAATCTCCTCTGATACAGACCCTACTGAATTACCTTCTGGAAGGACAATATAAAGGATACAGAAAGGAGATTAGGTTTTTTTTTCCCCTGTAGAAAGCAGGTAAAAGCCTTATTTTCTATTAAGTAGCACTAAAAAAAATATATAAAAGGGGACAGTCACATATATTCCTATGAATTCAATATAGAGTAAAGTACTCACACCAAAGCACTGGAAACCTCAGGCTCTCCAAAGGACAAAGTGAATGGTGCTTTCAGCAGAACCAATTTCATATGAAAAAAGAACATAGATTCAAAGCCACAAAGGCAAGATTGAAGGTATTTAAATCATTTCTAGGGCACCTCAGTGACCGGTTCTCTAATTTTCCCTAGCTTTATTGTCCCCACCCTTTTCTCCCCTTCTTTTTTTCAGTCTATCATAGATAAAGCTGGCAAAGTGTATGAACTATTCAACTAATCATAGAATGCAAACTTTAAGGAGCTTCAGTGATGCAGTATGTTTTTCCACTTCCTGATGATGCTTGGAATATCTGTCTTTGTAATCAGTAAAATATTGAAGAGTAAAGTTAAAAATAAAACCAGTGGTTCCCCAGGCCCCCAGAAACATAAGCCTTCAGAACTCCTGAACTCCTCAGATACTTTTGTGTGTTACAATCTAATAATTTTTTTGATATATGAAAAGGTACCAAAACATATTTCAAAAGGATAGCATAAAATGACCCAATTTTTTTCTGTCTGATTTTAACAATCCATTTGGAAGAAAATTAAAATGGGTAATAGACTTATTCCTCCACCCTCTAGCAAGCTGACAAATAATTTTTTTTTGCCAGGAAAGACTGTATGAAAACCGGTGAGAATCATTAGCAATTAGTACCTGAAATAATTTTGTTTGTTAAACTGTATCTGAAAAATTAAACAAATTGAAGCCCTCATGAGAAATTTTTATTTTTGCCCCATGCCCTGAAGTGGCAAGGGAATACCTGATTGTGAAGATCTCTCTCTAGCAAAGCTTTTAATCATCCTTAAAAACCTGTGAAATTCTATGTGAATGACATTTCTTCTTGAGGTCTTAGTATGGAGACTGGCTGCTGCAGTCAGTGTGAAATACACGATTGTGAGAGAAATGAAAAAGATACCAAAAGCTTTCCTGCAGGCATCAAGGGACAGAGTATGAGCAGAATGGAGGCACACTGTGAATACAGCTTGTCTGGATGGGGAAGGATGTTCTCAGTGTGTGCCTAAAGTTATAACAACTTTTCTTCACACCATATTGCAAGATGTATTGCTGGCAGTTGGAATAAGACAGGCACTTGTTCACTTGGGTGCACGGAAAGTGTTGTTGATAAATTGGGTGTAGGTGCCAAATTATACATAAATAAATTCGGAGTTCTGCAATCTGAGTTTGAGAGCTTGAAAGTAGTGATGGGGGTTATGAAAAAGGACACCATACATGTGCATCTGTGGAAATACAATCTTTATTTGTAGCAGGTAACATCTGAGAACTTTTGAATTGCAGTGCTAACAAATATTTTTTCCAAACAAGAAAATTCTTCATGAAACTGGTCGTACACTTAGTATTTCATGGGTATTGTATTTTCTACTAAGTTAGGAAGGTGGTCCAGATTTCAAATTTTAGACATTCTCCTGATTATGAGAATGAAAAGTTTAGGGAGTTGGAAAGAAGGGCTGAATACTGACCCTTGTTGATATTAACTGGTCTGAAATGTCCTTGAAGAGGATAAATTTGTTCTTCACTACAGAAAGATTTTGATGCCTCACAGAAACAAAAGAGAGAGAAAAAGGTACAAACAAAATTAAGTTATCAATGGTATAGAAGTGAAACTTTTTAACACATTATATTTGTTTACATTTGTAAAGAACATGACAGAAACAGGACACTTGAAGTGTTTTTAAATCAGATGATTAGAAATATTAGGAAAATATTAATTTAATTTAGCCAGTGAAGAGTACATAGATGTTAAATAAAATACAAAAATACTGCACATGTGAGACAAAATTCAGGTCTACTTTAAATGATTGAATTTGCTAATATTTGGATACTTTTTACCATCAGACTGAAATACAGTTTATAATCATCAGTTGTATTAGCAGAGTAAATTTTGGAATCTGTCAATACCATGACCTTGCTTCCTAATCCACACATCTGTATTGGTTAAATATCAAAGCGAGGCTTCAGAAGCATGTTTTGTCAGTGTAACTGTCCTAGTGATGATTACTTTTCTAAATAGAGATTTTTTTAAAGTCCTACTAATACCTGAAAAATGTATTTTGATTTTTTTTGAATGTTATCAAAATTAAAAGGTGGCTAAATAACTACTGAAAGTAAGTTTAGGAGTTGATGTTTTTTCTCCTCTCTGCTTTCTTGAAGTGAATCTTTCAAAAGAATTTTTGTTACTCAGAGTTGTTTTAGGAACTTTTCTGTGAACATTACCTTTCTTTGTATATCTCTGTAAGCGTGCACTGAAAATAGTTAAAATTCAAGTTTCTGCAGAAGTGCAGTGCTATTATTTCCCGATGTGCCGATGCCAGTGGGAGGTGTGCTGTGATGTGGGGAGCTGTGAGGCAGCACAAGTGTTACTGCCTCCCTTGACAAATACCAAGTTGCACCTGACAGATGGACAGAAATATTTAGGTACTGGATACTGTGGACAGGTTTAATAGAGAACCAGTGAGTCAGGCACCTCTTTAACTCATTCTTTAAAGCTAACCCATATCTAGAATTTACTTTTGTTGGAGTTTGTTTGACCTTAATTTTCATTGGTGAAGAAACGGCCTTAGTAAAGTATTCTCACGTATTTACAGTTCATATGAAATACAAGAAAGACTTAATTCTGTGGAAGTTTAAATTGTATATAAAGCTAAGATCAATATTTGTAAACATTTCTGTGATTTAGTTGGCTTTGTTTTTCTTTCACATACCACGCTTATTTATTTACTTTTTTTAATTCAGGACTTCATTTATGCATCAAAAACAAATCTATAAAATAAATCCTCCTTCTGGCCTTTTAGGAGTTAAGATAATCTTTAAAGTAAAATGTAGCTATAGTATTTTCAGATTTATAGTTCAGTTATATTTAAATCACTATGAATAGAAATAAGAAAATGTAATTAACGATTTCATCAGTGTGAAATGTAGGAAGAATGTTCTTTGTAAAAGTGACAGCATCTATAAAGAATGGTTCTCTACCAAAAATGCTTTTGCTAGAAGATTATGGAACTCTGCTCACAAGCTTTCTGGCATTTTCCCTTTCCAGTATGGACAAGTACTTTACAACACATCCCATTAGAATAGCCTTTAATTGTATTGGTTATGCACGACTTTCATAATTTTAAGTATCATAAAACTTAAGAATTAAGATTCTCTTCTACAAGATCACAAAAAAAGTATGATCCCATAGAATAAGTGAAACCTGGAGAATTAAGATTAAAATGTGTTTTATTTCAGAATTAGAGTGCAGATAGAAAAATCTAGTAGTTGTTTGATAGAAATTTGGTTTGTCCGATTCAATATCAGTAGGAATAGTATGATTTTTAAATGCTAAAATAGTCGGCAATATTTAAAATTGACTCTTAAAATTTTCAGCCTATCAAGTAACAATTAAAGTTGGGCTAAGTAGCTGATTAAGTCTCCAGCTAAGTCTTGCAAATCTGTAGAACGTTTAATATTCAATACTCCTCATTTATGTATTTTTAATGTACTTTGCAAATTCAACTGAAGAAGTAACAAAGAGCAGTATTCTGTATGATGACACATGTATGAATTTATTTTGGTAGTAATTCTCTAAATATTTATATACAGGCAGAACTAGTTTGTTTCTTATAGCATATATATGAATACTTATTGACTCAAGTGTCGTAGTAAAGAGGTTGCTTGCAATATCCTGGTGTAGCAACATGAAGTTTGTGGGAATTGAAAGGCCAGAGTATACTCAACTATTGATCATTGTTGAGTTCCCAGGACTCAGCATCTTGCAGAACTGGGAGTCAAAATAATAAAATAATAATAAGGAATCACTACTAAAAGTTCAGTTGCAATACCAGTCTTTGTCATAATCACTTAAGGGTGCTAGTATTAAGAGAAAGATTAGGTTATGATTATAAATGATGGTGCAAATATTGTGATGGATTTTGTGTTCTGTTTTATTTTAAGGTTTTGACTTAATCATCAAACATGGTATTTTTCCCCAAATGAAGGATCAGTGTATGTAGTATCTCTGTCTTGGTGCAGAAATTTCTACTGGAATAGAGAAGGAAAAGTTTGCATAAGAACTTGTCACAAAGACAAATGAGCTTAAGAGGTGGGAGTTTTCTGTAATACAGTAGATCATTGCTTTGATTTTTAATAATTTTCAGTTTTTAAAAGAACCTACCATATAGCATCGATAGTGTGGTGCTATTTGTGGTACTCTTACAATATTCATGGTTTTGTCCCGTGTAGCCAAGGGCTTGTTATAGCTGTTGACATAAATTCAGGCACTGCTGGGGTATTTTTTTGTAAGTTGACACATAATTGGTATTTTAATTCCAGGTAGATGTTAGAATATAATTAATCTGAAAAAAAAAAAAAAAGTAGTTTTTCAAGGTGATGCTTACTGGAATCCCCCAGGTGCTTCTGTAGGATTTTGAATACTGGTGTGGATGCATAGCTGTGGAAGGAGCCTGTCAGTGTGCTCTCTCAGTTTAAGGAGGTAGGCAGCTTTTTAGGAGGTAAATGTTAGGAAGATAAATGCTTTAAAAAAGCAGCTCCATACAGCTCTTAAAGCTAATGAAGGGTTGCACTGGCTGAGCTGAACAGCTCAGCTACTTCTGCAGTCCACGATGTTCTGTGTCATTTGTTTTCAATTTTCTCCTTACAGTATCAAATTTAGGAGTCTATAACTTGCACATGGGATATATTATCCCTTTTTTATCTTATTCTATTTGCCCAGTGTTACCCCAAATGCTTGAGAGCTGGCTCTAATATTGTTTTGATTTTCCTCCTATCCTGTTGCACAGCAGCCACAGAGGGACAGATGCAATGATTCCATTCATTCCAATTCCATTCATAGCTTTTGCTATGATATTTGGTCAAAATAAACATGGGGTCTCTTCTTTAGAGAGGAAAGTTTATAAAGATTTTCTCCAATTTTCTGTACACTATCAGCCCATTTGTAAATTCTAGAGGGAATAATTGGATTAAATAATCCATAAAAAATAATTGTAATAAAGTTGTGCTTTGGAGCAAAATGTCATGTTTTTCCTCTCAAACTGTGGCTTACATTACAGTAATTCTGTTGATCTTTTGTAAATCTATCCCTCATTTATAACTAGTGTGTCTAAAAGGTGAATCATACTTACAATATTTAATATTTTGGACAGATAAAAACTATAAATACCTCCCATTTTAAGACATAAGGAAACTCTTTTGCACTGTTAAGTCAAGCAGTGGAACAGGTTGCCCAGCAAGGCAGTACCATCTGTGTCCTTGGAGGTTTTCTAGACCAGATTGAATAAAACTTTGAGTAACCAAGTCTGACTTCACATCTGACCCTGCTTTGAGCAGCAGTTTGAACTGGAGACCTCCTGAGGTCTCCTCCAGCCTGAATCATCCCATAAGAATATGAATGGTGGTGATCTACACAACTAGCTTGTCTCTTCTGCCGTGAGCAGGACTTGGAGCCAGCCACCTATCCTATTCCTCAACATATCTGAGAAAATAGAGGTGCTGCATTTCCTATCAGTATGTGTTTGTTGACCAATATGATGTATATGATATAGTTTTATATGTATATATTTACATATGCTATGTAGACCAGTTTGATATGAGTGTTAATTACAGGAACAGTACTGTATGAGTTGAAAATGTGTGTGGTTTTGGGATTCCTCTGCTTTTTTTCAGAATCTAGCTGTAGTCTTTGTATGAATGGTATTAAACTCTCTCATAATTAATCTTTTTAAAAAGTCTCTTCTCTCTGCTGGCCCCTGACCATTGTTTTGCAGGAACTTCAGCCTACACATTGATACCATTTTTTTTTTTTTGTCTCAAGCCAGAGGAGAGCATTTTAAATCAGCGTAATAATGAGGGTGGACAATGAGGTACATAAATTGTGAAATTCCTTTCTCACATTTGCACTGTATGAGTGTTCATATAAATCTAATGATCTTTTTGAATATAACCTAGCTTTAGCTGTTAAGCAGTGGACTCAACCCCAAAGTTTTGCTGAGATAGTCTCCTTCTTAATTTTAAACCTATGGGTGAAAAAACCCGTGAGACACTACCAATTCTTTTACAGAATGTGAACAGTCATTATTTGACTTGTGAATGAGGAGTTTGATAACATATTTCTTGGAAAGCAGCACAGCTTTTCTTTCAGAGAGTAGTACAAATCCCTTGCTGTCATATTCAGCAGATGGCAGCATGCATGTTAATTGGCTGCGTATCTGCTCAAATCTTTTAGCTGCCAGGCCATATTGATGAGCAAAGTAATTAATTTGTCAGTGCTTTTAAGGTCAATCACAGTGGAAGCTTTCAGTGTGCTAATATAAAATATCATATTTACCCTGAGGGTGCACTGTCACAGCAGGTAGAAATTAATTGTGGAATTAGATAATTTTTTTCCTAGAATACAACTGTGTTGAAAGAAAGTATAAAACCAGTAGAGTACAATGCAGGACCCCAGTGTTTCTAACATTAAAACACAAATATTACATTTCCACAAATGCATATCTGAGTGGTACCAGGAGCAGGGCCTGGGATAAGGCCATGAAAGGTCATGCAAAAATGAAAAAAAAAAAAAAAAGAAAAAGGTAAAAAGGCACAACCAAGCAAATGTTTGTCTGATTATTTAATGGCAATTCTCATGTCATTTGCATTTGGCCAGTTTTGTTTATAATAGCAGATCAAGTGTGGTGTAAATGACATATTATCAAACTCTGAATATAAATAATGAAGGCATATGATAACTATCTAAAAAAAAATACCATATTAGATAGAAAAAAACGCTCGGTTTTTCCATTCTACATGGTGTTTTTCACTGTAGTCTTCTTGTCAGACTTGCAGAAATAGGAATAACGGGATACTTAAGGCAAAAATCTAAAATGCTGTCTGAATTTTTCAGCTAGGCTGAATTTTGTCCAGGGCTCTTAAGGTGGACTCTTCTGTGTGAAAAATGCTATAGACTTTGACTGTTGCTGAATATTGGAAATATTCATTATTTAACTGTTCAGGAAGCACTTCTTCTGTTTGTGTGTTTGTAGAAACTGAATTTTAAGGCCTGCTGATGGTATTTGTGTAGACATAAAGAGAAATTGGTATCTCACTATCTTACATTTATTTAAGAAAGGTATTTATTTAGTGAAGTATTGGAATCATCTAACAAAAAGGGATCATTTTTTTGTGACCCAAAAAAATCAATCACACAGACCACTATTAATTTATGAGTGCATATTGGTGGTTATCACCAAGTACTGCATACATCAAAAGAAATCTTACAACTAAAATATGTTCAGAAAAATTTCCCAATGAGTAGATACTTTTATCTAGTTACAGATAATTGGAAATAAAGGAAAAGGATATTTTGCTCACTGATTTAATGAAAAAATTATTCACTACAATTTAAGTTCTCTCTGAAGCTGTGTAAGCTCCTGATCCTGAAGAGATTTATATGCATAGTTATAATCATAGATAAAGTTGGTAGGAACATCAGCCAGTGAAGTTAATAGGAATGTTGCCTGTCTGTATTTCCACCAGTGTGGTTGCATTTATTACATTTCAGATGAAATATGTTTGTAGATCTTTGTAAAAACAGGATCTTCCTTTAATTAGGTTTGTTGGGGTTTTTTTTCCTCCCCAAGTCTTAGAAATAAGTTCTAAACTAACCATTTTTGGTTACCGATTTTTTTTGTGTGAAGCATGGATGCAGAATTTTGAAGCTTTTTTGATGTCTTACTAAAATTTTATATGGAGATATAGGGATTTGCATAACCTTCAGCTAGGTTTCCAGTAGAACCATAAAGAAATTGCATCGTGTTTCCATCCTGTGTTTCATATTGTGGAGGCTCCCCTTCTACACTCATCCTTGGAAAATTTAATTCCTATAATATAGGACACATTGGGTTTATTGCCCAACTAATTGATTTCTGCAGTAATATGGAGTGTGAGTCAGGTGGACTTCTGTAAAAGTCAAGAACAGACTATTATAATGTATGACAGGATTTAGGGAATACAATGTATAAATCAGTGTTCCTGTCTTTGTCCAAGTTATTAGTTTCTTAACTGATTAAAGAAGACTGGAGAGAAAGGAAAGCTTTATTCACATAATAGCATCCATTTTTCTTTTGTTTGCATGTAAAGGCAAATATTTGCTTTGTTGTGTTTGAGCTTGCTACAAAATAAATGCCCATGTAAAACCACAGCTCAGAATATTAATGTAACATTCAAAGAATGAGATGAAGAAAGAAAAATAATTACCTGTAGACTAGGAAGTCTTTAAAGTTTTTTGACAGACAGGCTATGAACATTAGTTTTGATTAATTCGTTCAGCCAAGAAAAGCAACAGTTTAGACTGCTGTAAGCTTTCAGTTTGATTCCTTTTTAGCTGTCACTCAGCTGTGCTGAGATGCCTACAATGAAATGAGAGGGTTTTGGCAGTGTCTAGGGCACTACTGAATAGTTTACATGTAAATCCATTGCAGTGGAAATTCTGTTGGCCTTGTAGAAATGGTCAAAACTGTCCAAATTATTATAGTCAGTTTTTTGTGTGTAGACTTTCATACTTAAATGCAGTTAAGCATAGTATGAAAAAGAAGGAAAATTTCTGAGTGGGCAGAACTGCAAGGTGAAGAGAATGATAACAGCTTGTAAATTTTTTACGACATCTAAATTCCCTGTGAATTAGTTATTTGGAAAGTTACTGAAGCCCTTACTGTCTTAATAAAATATTTTCTGTGGGCATCTGTCAGTTTAATTTAATAACTGGAAGCTAGAAATCACAAAGAAGGCACACAGTGGCTCCAGACAAACTTCTGGCAGAGGTTGAAACCTCATCATCAAACCCCTGCATCATTTAGTTGAGAAGATCCTGTTTCCTTTTGCTAATGTGTAAGATTTCTTTGCTAAGGTATGAGGCTTAAGTTCAAAAGGACATTAAATACTTGAAGGTAATTGTCCAGAAGAGGAAAGAAAATGTGATGCTTTTTAGAGCACTGTTTGAACAGTAACAGACTGGCAAGGGATGAACTATATTAGAAAGTGTTTGGGTTGACTAGCTCAAAGTTTTTCTTATCCTGTTTCCTACAGGAGAAAAAAGCAAACACTTTGTTTGCTCTGTCCTTCATCTTCTCCCCCCCCTTTTTTTTTTTAAATGAAATATTGGCTAATTTAATCCAAATTTAAGAGAGGGGTAGATGTATCAAAGAAATTATTTTAATATTAGAATTTGGGGGAAAAGTATTAGTGGTGGTACAGAGGAGAGACTTATATGAGCTCTGCTTGCAGAGAGAAGATCTTACATTTTACTGTTGTTTGCTAGCAAGGTGGTCAACATATCTTTACTTCTGAACTAGTCATGGGCCAAAGCAATCTCTTATGTATTTCATATTGAGAAGTCCTTTAACAAGGCAAGCATATTTCGAATGAGAAGCATTCTTAATCTTTTATTATGAATCTTCAGTTGGAGTTGATGATATTGGTTTGATAGTTTCTTGTTAAATAATCCAGTTTCTATGTACAAATCTTTGGAAAAAATATCTGGGAATGTATCAGTTTTCAAATTGATCAGTATGTGTGTGTATACTATATGGGTCTGTGGCAAAATATATTAGAATATATTACTAAATTGTATTATCTTATAGACCTGTAACCATCACTTGTATTCAAACATTTTTGAGTTATGTGTTAGACAGAGGAGTAACATTACCTTGGAAACAGCAGGCTCCCTGGGCTGACATGAGGCCATTGTTACTGACATTTCCTAACTCGTTAGGATGTGGTTAGCTATTTTTGTTCTAAAATGTAATTTTCCAATTATTTGTCTTCACCTAAATGAAATCAAAGGCATTCTGCATATTTTGATTGTTCAAAAACTCTGAACTAGAGGATCTTGATTTTATTATTTGTCTTTTTAAACTGAGAAAATGTGTTGCCTAACTAGATTTAGAAAATTAATTCTTTGAATTATATTGATGTTAATCTAAGAATTAAAAACTGATTTTTTCAATCAAAGCTCTATAGAAATCTTGCTGAAAGATTTTTAATGGTCTCACTTTTTCCAAAGTATTAAATGATATCTTTTAGAAACATGCTAAGGATTTTAATGCAACTTGGGTCTCCCATTCTGTGACTGACTGAAACAAGAAGATCAAAGCAGGATCAAAGGCATTCATAAAAGACAAAACCAGATATGAACAGTAGGTGCTTTCTCAAGAAGCTCTGCATAAGACAACAAAGATTTGTAAAGATAGCACAGCTTTCCAGGTTAGTAAAGGAAGATATTAGAAATACTTACATAAAATTCTGCTATTTGTATTTCAGAGCTTCAGCTGTAGTCTTCAGGTTGGTTGGTTGAAAAGTTGCATAGGAAACTGCTTATATTAACTTATTTTTGTATGTATAAAACTTACATGCACACAGGGAAGACTAACTGAAATAGTATTCCTGGTTTTTGTAAACAGTTTTCAATATTTGTGAGGAAAAATGGTGTTGTTTGGTAACTAAGAGAACATGAAGTAGAAGGAAATCTTTTCTATTAATCTTGATATTTTCTGGCCTCATCAGTCACAGATTTTTAAAAAATGTTTGGAGTCATATCTTAGACGATGTTTATACAGTGCAGGTGTTTATTATACACGTAGGAGTAGAAGGGAAATGAAGGTAACAGAAGGGGCAGGACTGTGAACAGAGGTATAAAAAGAGGGAAATGACTGAAACAAAAAATACTGACTGACAAAGTCAAATAAATAAAAATAAACAAAAATATCTAATAAACATCTAAAAAAGAAATCTAATTTTTTCTTAATTTCTGATTACCTACTTAGGCTAAAAAGCCCCAACCTTAAGCACATCTAAAGACACATGCTTTACTGAATTTGTATTATTTTGAGTTATGTTATAAAGTTTGAGTTTCAACTAACTAAAACTGAAAATGCAAAAAGATTTGCATGTAATTGTATTTGTAATGTTTCTAGTCAACTCTTAATCAGCAAGGACCTGTGATACAACCCTGTGGCATAGACACACTTCTTTTTATAGATACAGCATTCAATACAGATGGGGAGCTGACTTGAAATTGAGGAACTTTTTGAAATTTACTCATCATTAATTTGCAATATGCCATTCCCAAGAGTCTTGGTTTGCTTGTATGCTGACATTTAAGTCACTGTCAGTCAGTGTAAATGACATATAGAACATGCATACAGGGCTAAGAAAGCTGTATCTATTGTTTAACACAGAGCCTTAGAAATGTTTAATGTCACTTAACTTTCAGGCAGAAGAAGGCAATCCCTTAGGATATTGTTGGTTTGTTTTGTTTTTTTTTCCTTGTATATGGTACAGTGATCTTAAAACGTAGTTTAATTGCTCAGATGATGATGAAGTATCCCTTACACTGGAAAATATTTGTGTTGATGTTTTTGTTGTCCCCTTTGCATCTCAACATCTGAGTCAAAGTCAGAATTGAAGGAAGAATGTCTTTTCTTCTCTCTCACAAGCTGTTTGAGATGTCTTGAAGAATGCACACCTGCTGCCTTGCTATCACAGAGTAGTATCAGGAAATATGTGTGAAAACCTCAGATGTAGCAAAGAATGAGTACAACGAACTGGAGTTTACCCATGTCTACTTGGACAATGCAAAGTTTATTCAGTTCTTACTTTTTACCTGTAGTGCCAAGCTCAATGATTTTATCTCTCCATTTTCAATTGTGTTTATAAAACCCAGTTTTGTTTTCTGGTTTCTCTACTAGGCTCAGACCAGGAGCTATCAAGCTAATATATATGGAAACATTGAGACTAAGTCTAACTGTTGTTGCCAGTTGAAAACAGTGGAGTGCATAGATCCTGGGTATCATTTTGTTTCTTCTATAAATTTCAGAGGAGTAATTGCTGGAAAAATGTTAATTTCCTATGAGCCTTGTGATAAGCTACCCACACTGTGCCCAGTCACAATTTATATGTGGGTGAGGTTAGGCATAATCCAGTTGATGTTGCAGGTGTGCTCTCTGGAGTATTTTGCTGATTTTAAATGTTGGTGTTGGTATGGTACTCCATATTACAGTGGTTTAGATCATTGCAAATTAAATGAGAGATTAGATGAAAGCTCCTTATTTGTGTTTGCTCTACTCTCCAAGTGTGGCATATGGTCTTGTACAGACTAGGAGTTATTTCCGTGCCAGATTAAATACTTGAAATGCCAACAGCATATGAAAACTAAGCAAAAAGAAGCATCACAAGAAAAATGGAAAGCTAAGCACAAAAGGTATCCATAAGTATAAGCATGTAGCATTAGGGTCTCTGTGTTAACAAATGTGAAAATCCATATAATTTTTCACTCTCTGGTAGAAATTTAATGGCCCCAGGGCATTAGCTCATGAATCACTTGCAACTCTGAAGAAGTTCATATTTCTTACCTGTTCAAACTGCTTAGTGTATGAATCATGAAAGGAGTGGACTAGTATGGGATCTGCTAAGGCTCATGAATTCCTGTGGGGAAAAAATGGGTCAGGAGAAGTGGTGAATTTCATGTCATTTGGCTGCACTAGACCCAAGTGTACACCCTGTCTATCCTTGCCCTGTGTATTCTTGTTGGAGGAAGCCAGGGGTCCTTTGGAAGATGACTCCTTTTGCTTGGGAACCAGTCTGAGGGGCTCTCACAGTTTCAGACATTTAGTATGTGCCTGTGTGAAGAGGACTATAAATGACATTGATGTAAGGAGGAGATAAGGAAGGTTTTCTCTGTCTATTTTCACTGAGTTGATAGAATTGGTGGTGTGGGGCATCAAAATAACACTGCTGATAAGTGCAGTATATTTCTGTAAGATGGAGTGTGTACAAATCCTGTGCACTCTCTAGCTTGAGCTCTATCCCACACTAAGAGTACAGCTTCCTCCCTTCCTCCTTTGGATTTAGTATGTGTCTGGGTTTTTTGTCAGCTTCAAGTGTGTTAGTCTCTCTGGGGAATGGGAAGCTTTTCCCCTCAACTCCAGGTTAGTGCAGGTTGGCAACTTCACACCAACCAAAGCATTTCTTTGTGTCTTGTCTATTGAGAAGATAGTTCAGAATGCCACAGTTCATCAGACAACAAACAGATTGCTGGCACAATTTGATCAGAAGGGAACTGGAATCTTAATAAGCCACTAGAACACAATGGCATTAAAGAAGGTGCTAAGGAGGGTTAGAACACTGAGGGAGGAGTTGGGTAAAAAGCTTCAAGAGAAGGCTGTGCAGTCTCAACAGTGGTGGAGGGACTGATGACAGTTCTCTCATCAAGGGAAACAAGTAATAAACCATGATCTGTGCTGTTTGAGGCAGTGCTGAACTAACATTTTTGCTTAGCTAAAGCATCTCTCTTGCATGAAGTCTTTCTTTCCTCATTTCTCGTTACCAACTCCAACTACCTTTTCTATAAAGTAGTGTTCATTGAAGACTGAAATAGCTAATCCGTGAAAATAATAATGGAATTAATTTTGATATTTGAAGTTTGGAGAAATAATTATGAAGTTCCATCAAACATTTCAGACTCAGAAGTACCACAGCCAACATATATACCAAGATGTGATAGGAACTGTGGCTTCATGATTTGAAAACAACAGCTTTATTTTTATTGGTCCTTACATCTAGGTGTGAATATATATGAAAGCGGAGTTCAGGAATACCTGGGAAGTTATTTCCCCGAAACTCCAAAATTGCAAGCAATTAATTAGGACTCTAAGTGGGTGTAGTAGTGTGTAAGTCAATCCATAGACCTTCATTTCTGAAGACACATGCTGAAGTACAGTTCAGCTCACCAGTAGAATGTGTTGGATAAACTAGACCTTTATCCACATTCAGTCACTGAGCTGAGAAATCCAGGTTTTGGTATTATGTATGATAGTATCTTATCAACCTTCTGATCCTGCACTATGCACATTAGCTTTTTAAGACTAGGCAAAAAATTATCATTTAAGTTGTAATTAGTCTTTCTGATGTTTAATGGATCAAACATTTCCACCATTTCTTCTAAGTATGCACAATACACTAAATCTGTCTTGCAGCTAAGAAAAGGTGACAACAGTGATTAAAAGACTGAAAGCATTGACATGTGTAAATCTAGTGAGAATGTTTTATTACATTGAAAAAAATTCTGAAACCCAGTTAAAAATTAAAGCAGAAAACCACTAAAATGGGATGTTAAAATGTTTCCTGTCTGAAAATGGCAAAGTGGTGTTCTACTACAAAAAAATGAATATATTTGATCAGTAATTTCTTAATGATTCTTTAATTTCATTTGCATTTGTAAAATTTCATTGAAAATTCTTACAAATCAATACAGAATCAAGACTTCAATGTTTGCACGAACATGAAAATGCCTACCTAGTATTCTCATCAGTTTGATAGTAACCCTCCAGAAATACAAGCAGACTAGGAATCCTGGTCAGTGTCTAATTAGTGTACACTCAAAGTGATTGTGAGGGCTTGGAGAGAGTGGGAAGGAAAACAACTTATTTTTGTGTGAAAGAATAACCTGAAAAAGAGATACGCCTGGTTTTGTGTTTATTGATGGCTCATCTTAACAGCTCCATAACCACAAAGGAAATAGCTTTCTTTTAAGGCACTATAGAGAGAGTACAGTCTGAAGAGGGCTTATTGCTTACTATCCTTCATGAAAAGATGTGGCTTTTAATGAAATATGCATAAAAGTTGTTTTAGATATGTGACCTACATAATCACACTCATCCTGAGAGGCCAGGGTGGAAAATTATTCTATTCAGAATAATTAAACTCCCCCTTTGTATTATTTCTCATTAATTCAATATTCTTCTAAAACATGAAGCTCCCACAACAGTTTTAGTAATCAGCTTTACAGATTTATGAGCTATTTTTATGCTAGTATTGTTCTGTGAGACAAGGCTGCTTGATCAATTGCCAGGTAACTGTTTCAGTCTTTTCCCAACACCCTGCTAATCCAGCACATTAAATTATTTTTAATTGAGTAACTTCATTATTCAAAAAATCCCCTTTGTTGTGGTTCCGTAAACATTAACAGTATCTTATACAAACAATTATCTAAATATAGTCATGTTGCTTCCTTCACCCTCATATCTCTCTTGTGCAGGAAAAAAAAAGTTCCCAAGCAAAGAAGGAACATACTGGAAAAATTAAAGGAGCTTATTATCATTGAAATTATTCCCCAAAGTACAAGACCAGTTTTAATCAGACGTCCAGATATAAGACAGCTCTAAGAAAAAATTTTGAGAGGTGCTTTTAGAATACTTTTATGAAGAGAAAAAACAGTTGTTCTGCTTGTCTGCAAGGAACCATTCTATCTCAAGCCTTTATAAGTACACGTACAATGAGAATGTAAAAATTAAGACAAGCAGAAGTGATTCAGGTAGTGTATTTTCAGGTTGAAATAAGGAAGAGACTTCAGTGACAGTTTGCTTTAAAGCAGTATGTTTCACGTTACCCGGAATGATGGGATCATTGAAATTAATGTTCATGCATTCTTTGTTGCATAGTTACAGGGTACCAGCTGCTTCCTTTTCAGCTGAAAGAGTGGCTTTTTGAGTTCAAGCACTCTTCCTGAAACACTTAATTATTCCAGCAACAGTCAGAACAATGCCTCTGCTAAAAAACACCCAAAAGGAATTGAAAGGTGTCTCTGAAAGGATCAAGAGGGACTGAGGGGGATGATGGTGTAGCTGCCTTTTCTGTAGCATCTTCTTTGTTCTCATAATGACTCAGAAATGCTTGACATTAGTGACAGAAGGAAACTACAGAGAAGAAATATTTGTTCTCTGTAGTGAAAACTTTATGATTTATGAGTTCTTGTAAGAATCCTTCAAATAAAAGTATTCTTTTTTTTTACCAAGGGTGAGAAAAAGGTATTTACATCATCTGACATACATATTTGCAGTATGTTCCCTTGATCAAAACTTAGGCTTCCAGTATCTTGCAGCAGATTAAACAATTCAGCTATAAAAGATACCTCAGCTGCCATTATAGTTGATTTTTAGCTCTACATGCCTCTGAGGGTCAACCATTATTAATTCTGTTAATTTTTTACCTAACAGCAGCTCACATAGTAGACCTCATAGCACTGCTTTCTGTTCATGACCCATGCTCAAGACAGTGAAGACAGTAGAAGTTTCTCCCCAAACTTCAAGCAGACCAGTTGTACAGTAGCTGATAGATCAAAAAAAAAACCAAAACCAACCCACTTGGAAAGAGAAACCTGCTCAGGACTTCAGTGAATATGGTACAGCATCACTTTAAGGAATCCAGACATTTACATGCATGATTTTGCACCTCTATGGTGAGTAATCAGAAGTTGACCTGTATTACAGGCAAACTTGTGGAAATCAGCATCAGGAATAACTATCTGTGCTGATTTGATTGATTTTGTATAGTCCTTTGTGGGAGCCTTTTTGGATTGGATAAAAATATATGTGAATTTTGGAGGCTAGCCTGCTAAACTGTGTACCTTAAGTATGTAAAATTAGGCAGTGCAGTTGTCCTCCCATCCCTAAGTATCCATTGACCAAATACACCATTAAATGCTGAGATATCATATGAATTAATGCCTATTTTTTCTAGTAGTGTTAGGTACACTTTTACTTTTCATTGATGAACTTTCCTATGAAAATGTAATGTGATTCCTGACTAGAGTCTTGATCTTCAGTCAAATACTCAGTTGCTCTGAATCAATCTTGGAAAAGAAATTCAGTTCCCAATATATGATTGCTACACTGAATACAGTAAGGTTTTGTAATAGTGAAGTAAAGTGTGTTATTTTATGTAGATATTTTACCATTTTGTATTTAGATTTTTAGTTTAAAACTTGTTCATAATTTCTATCTTTCAAAGTTGAAGCTTTTATCCTGAAGGGCCATACTGCATGTTCTCTAGCTAAGCTCTCTGCCTAATGTCCACAAGTGCATATTAAGGTGTTGAAAATGCTTTTTCTGTTTGTTGATTAGAGTGACCACAATTATACTTAAGAGGTGACCTGAAGGCTCTCAAGGAGCAAATAGCAGCCTGCACATTGATTTAAGTAGGTATGAGCAAGTGCCACAACCCATTTACTCTGCAAAGATGGTGTTGCAAAATATGAGTGCAGTAGAGTTCTTTAGCTTGGTGTCATGGGGTAATTCAAGTTGAAAGCTACCCTTAATAAGAAATATTGATCTGACAGATTACTACTAGCTATTAATACAGTGGTACTGGTACTACTGCTGCTACTAATGTGACTGTATACTATTCCTCCTGATACTGACTACTGATCATGCAGTCATTTCTAAAATTCTACCTGCTAACAAAACTTACTCTGCTTCCATTTACTTGTGTCATTGGTGTTCTTTGGCGTTTCTGATGCAATGTGTGGTAGAGCCTTTAAGACTTCTTTAATGCTTTGCTCATTCAGTCTTGCATGGAAAAAATGAATGTCCTATGTATATGTATGCCTGTTGAGGGTTTTTTTTCCTTCTCAATTCTGCCGTTGTGCAGGCTTGTACCACTTTCTTCATAAGCAATGTTTGCATAGAGTTGCTTGTAGAGGTTGGTGATGGTAGCAGATTTCTCCTGTTGAAATTGCATGATTATGTGATCAATGTGTGGTGAGTTGTTTATTTTCAGTTTTTTTTGTTTAAGGTGACTTACAGTATGAAATACATAGTCCTTTCCTATTTTTTTCTCTGCAGACAGTTCATTGATGCAAAACAAGTTCTGTCTTTCTAACTGGATATCTAACCCCACTCATTCATAACAGTTAAAGACATGAAAAACAGAAAGGGATTTGATTCATTGCCTGTTATAACTTATTCAGAAGAGTATAATGAATGAGATTTTTATTCCTACAGTTTAATAGATTAAAAAAAGAGTCCCAATCCCTCCAGAAATATGGTGTCATGTATAGTAGTGTGCCTGATTTTCTCTTCCAGCAAAGTTTTGTGTTTCTTGTTATTCAGTGGTCTGAGTCATCATTTCTGTTGTCAGTGTATGCTTGAATGTAGACAATTCCTATTTACACTTGTCTTGGGTGACTTTATGATGTTGTGTCTCCTATTGTCTGCTCTATGCCCAGACATGAATCCTGTGCCTTTCTGTGTCTTTAAAACTGGGCAGAGAGAGAAAGGAAAAAGCCAGACAAACTTTCCAAAGCAGTTTGTGCTCCAAGGTCACTCCACTCCTCTGCGTGCTTCTGCCGCAGCAAGAGCAGAGGAAGCACCTTTTCCTGCTTTTCAGCCATCTTTCAGCTCTGTTTCTCTGGAGGGAGACGGAGAGTTAATTTTTTTTTTTTTCCTGGGACTTTGGCTTTTTTCTTCTTCTCTTCTGGAACTGCTCAGCAACACCAGAACATATCTGGGGGACCTTTACACCCCCGGCCTGTAGAGGCCTATGCTGAACCCAGCTCCAGAGAAAAGAGAGAGAGACCACACCCACAGAAAGGACTGAAATCTTCCCAGGTTTCTCTCCACAGCGAGGGGTTTTATTATTTAGAATTATTATTTTCCCTGTGCCTGCATGCAGTGCACTGTGTTTGCTAAATAAATAGTTTTTCTTCACTTTTCCTCCAAGGAGTTTTTCCCGAACCTGGTGGGGAAGGGGTGGCTGAAAACCGCCTCCTATCAGAGGACATTTTGCTCCAAATTTGTCTCAAATTGGGACAAGCTACAGTGTGTGAAGCCTGCCAATCATCCCTGCATTTCTCAGTTCATACCTCTGCTGTATCTCCTTGCCTTATGCTTTTTGTCCAGCTATTTCCCAGTTTCTCTCTCTGGCAGTTTCCAGTCTCTGTGTGACTGACTGTGGTGTCCATACTTTAGTGTCTTCCTTCTCATTTGGCCTCTGATGTACCAGACTTCTGGATGACAATACACATGGCAAAACAGCTGTCTCTGAACTGGAAAAATCATTGGATAAATACTGACAAAAGAACTAAAAAATGTTCTTTTTATTAAATCCTCTCTTTTCCTGTGGTTTTGATATTTTAGTTCTATGTTTCTCACTATTTCCTCATGAACTTAATTCTGTGTTGATAATTAGTTTGTTATATGCATCATCTATATTTACATTATACATCTATATCTACGTTATAGCTTAGTTTGTATATACAGCTACGATTTAAATACTGACTACTGATCATCACAACTGGGAAAACTTTCTGGGGAGCAAATTGTTTCCAACTCCTGCTTTTCTCCCATCATAATTTACAAATACTAAAATAATAATTGAACTTGAGAGGATGAAATCCAAGTATTGATGTAACATGGATAAAACAACAGAAAATGGATGGGACAAAATCATGCATTGCTGATTTTAGTGTATTCAGTCATTTTTTTGTACTTTAGGGGAAGCCAGGGCTAGAAGTAAGGTTTTTCAAAGGGAGTGTCGGTTCCAGTGCTTACTATTGTACACATAGGCACAGTTTGAGGACCAGCTTAAAAAACTCAAAGGATACTTAACACTTCAGTAGTTAAACTATCTGCCTATAAGATCTTCAGTACTATAGTAAAGATTAAAGGTTGTAACTGTAGTGTGCTAGGTGAAGTAAATGTGGATGCTAAATAGCCTCGTAGATATCTCAAAATACAGTAAATTAATTAAAAAGCTGGGAGAGGTATTCATGCTTCACTGTGTATAGAATGATGAAGGAAAATTGCTAATCTGATGTGGAGAGGAAACCCAAATACCTTTGACTCTGAAGCTGGCAAATAGCATGCAAATGGAGGTCCTGAAGGATATTAATGAAAGCAGGAACGGAGCACCCTGGTTTTGCCTCCCTGGAGAACTAGTGCCAAAATTCTGTGGCTCCTTGTTATAATTTATGCATTTTCTAGAAAATTGGAGTGTTGTGGTACTAACATTAATCCAAACCTTTCAAGTTTTGTGTTTGATGAAAGAAGGGTTGGACTTCATAGAAAGTAGATATTATGAAGAAGATGAAAGGCTATATATGGATTTGACCTTGTATTTAAAAATCCAGGAATGATTGCTATTTGCTAGTTCTTAAGCTTTTGAATCTTTCTGCTTGATGAAGCAATTTTATTCCTTCCCTTTTGGGCCTTTTTGAAGAACATAGGGTAGGGTTTTATGTACATCAAGGCTATACTTTGTTTTACAATATTGATTTAGTGTTAATTGGACGAGAACCAACTCTGAATACAGATATTTCCACATACTCTCCTGTTACCATTTATAAAATGAGGAAAAAGTAGATTATGGATTGGCCTTTTCAGGGATAGAAGCTATGGGATAGATTCTCGTGTTCATACTTCTTCTCTTTCACAGACACTTCACTTGGTGCACATAAGTCTTCCTGCTCCTTGTAGAAGAGGAGCAAGACTTGCCTAGTCCTGCATGGTTTTACAGGTACTCAAAATGTGTTAGCCCCTTTGGCACTGGGCATCATGATTTACACAGCTGATTTTTATTATCCAGCAGTTCAAAACCTATTTTTTTATTCTTTCTAAGGATTTTAAAGAAAGTTTTTCAAGTAATAGGTCTGATTTTTCTGTCTTTGTGCATTGTTTTTGATATCTCTCTCACCCTGGAAGTCTACCACACCATTTGGAAGCTGATCACAAAGCTCCAAGTGATGTGTCTGCCTGTATTTAAATTCAACAGCTATCAGCTTAAATTATTGTGTCTAAAAGTTTATTTATTATAACATGAAGCCATTTTTTACCGTTTCTCTCCCTTGTCTCCTCTTCTTGTCTCCTGCCATCTTTCTGCTTTCAGTAACAAAGACTGAAAGACTTTGGTACTCAAAGATAGATTTGCATTTCCTCTATTTTCAGTCTAAATACATTCCATTTGCTTATGAAATTAATTTAGACAAGAAAAAAAGAAAAGTTCCCTTCCAATTATGTTTTTATACATTTTTAGTAGTGTAATAGTGGTTTTCTTCATCCATCACAGAAGCTTTATGAAGCTTTAGTATTGTATTTATTCTCATGTATTTATGGATGAAATGATAATTTCAAGCTTTCTCTTCCATTTGCAAAACATAATTTCTCACTGTAAACATTTGTTTCTTTTTCTCTGTGCACAGGCTTTAAATAGCTTATGAAGTGCAGTTTATAGATCAAGTTCACTCTCTTGCATTGGAGCTATGGATCTCCTAAATATTCAGGTCAAATGTAGCAGGACAAAAGTAATTTAAACACTGAAGGTGCTAAAGCTACAGTAAAAGATTGGGGGAGCTGGTAATTGGCTTTTGAAGCCAAGTGTTGAGTATTTGGGGGTTTTAGGTTAGCATTCTTGTCTGCTTTCCCTAGACACTATTATTTAGTTTGTTTCTGGAGTCTTCTCTTTGTTTGCTGAGTCTAGGACCATGTGAATGTTTGATGACAACATCAGTGAGGAAGGAGGAAGAGTCACCGGAGTGCAGGCTGAGGAAACCACAAGGCTCAGAGTATGACAATGGCCAGATTATGCCCTTTAGTCTCCCCATGAAATGCCTGTGTAATTCTGAGGACATTGACTTCTGGCTTCCTGAAGTTCTTCACTTTCTTGACAGTCTGGCAGAAATGCAATTGTCATGCTAGTAATTTGTCATCATGTAATTTGGTAACTTCATAAAAGAGCTAAAGCTGCTGAAGAATCTAAAACATTATGCCTTAGAAGGTGGTAATTTACAAACTGATCCTGAAAACAAACTATCTATGTATCCTATCTGTCTGTCTATCTATCTATCTATCTATCTATCTATCTATCTATCTATCTATCTATCTATCTATCTATCTATCTATCTATCTATCTCTTTGAAAAAATTTACACTACCTGCAACTTCTAGCATTAGCTATACAGAGTAATGAAAGTAGATACCTGATAAGGATTTTAATTAAAAAAACACTTGTGTAACTTCAAATTTTGCGTAACAAAAGATTGCAGCTGCTGAGAATAGAAAATTGCTATTATCATAAATGTCATGATGAATATTTACCATATCTCTTCAATCTAAATGTAAGTACATTTTGTTGTATATTTAATTTTCTCTTGCTTTCTCTGATTTTCACCTAGATGGTGAAACAGGCACAATGAAGAAATTAGTAATGCCTGAATAATATCTTGGCTCAGCCTAAAAGCAGTGCCAAAAGGTAATCAATTGTTAATGTAGGTCAGCATCATCCCAACAAGTCAGCACTGACACTTAGCACTAGATACTTTTATGTGTTCAAGGTCAGCATCAATTTCTTCCTGTTAATATTGTTCATAATAGTGAGGTGCAGTGCAGGTTTTGCTCCTTGTATTTGAAGCAAGATTTTTCTTTTGATACTACATGCAGACCAAGAGCCTTCTGAGCTAGAGTATTGTTTCAGTTATATATGTTTAACCATTTAAAACCTGAATAAAACCACTTTATAATATAGCTCCTCCTTACATATATATTTTTAAATCAACTTCATAATTGTTATTTTTTCAGAGAGAATTTGAGAAATACAAGATAATAAAATGTCTCATAAAATAGCAAAGCAGTCCAGGAGTGCATGCATTTATTGGTGTGTTCCTCATAAAATCTGTCACACTGTAAGTGATGATTCCCATACAGTATTGAACTCACAAAACAATTAACACATCGCTGTATTAAGGAATTATCTAATTCTACATTTTAAAGCACACTTTGAACAAATGTTAGTTTATAATTAGTAAAACAAAAAAGCCAGATCTGTTAAATGAATCAAAAGGCTTGCATTCTTACCTCTGGACTGTTAATTAAACCCCAAACACTGGAAACACCTGGAACATCAAACACAAAGGATTGCGATGAATTACTTCTAAAGAGTTAATTTCCTGTGATTTCTTTGTGAAGAAAAAACCCAGGGCATTTGGTATTTTTAGATTCTTGTGATTGAACATTCTGATTGAACATGAACATGCCATTAAATAGCATATGTCAAAGTAAACAAATTCCAGAATGCTAAGAGAGATGTTTAAAAGTGCTTAAAATATCATCATCCTTTTCTATTTCCTATCAAAATGCAGAATGCAGAGCAGAGGCACATAAAACCACTTGAAAAGACAGCTTGTCATACTTCTGGATGTATTTGGGAAAATAACACATTTCACTGAAATGCCATGGAAGATTAACAAATTAATTATGTATAAGCTGACCTCCTATATCCTTGGGCTCTCACTGCTATCTCATTCTCTCTCAATGCCACTCTGATACAAATTTAATTGGAAACACAGTTCCTTCCCTATGCTGGTTTGAGTTTGGGCTTTGTTGTTTTATTGCTGATGCCTTGCATATGGGAAGTCCATATTGGCGTTAGGATTAAACAGAATTTCTTTGCCGATTCCTCAAAAATAAAACAACAGCATTCTGTAAACAACAGCATTCTGTAAACAACATTGATTAAGTACATTACATAAAAGAGACCTTTTAGAGAAGAGCAGATGCAACAAATACATATCATCTGCTCAACTAGTCCACTACACTTCCAGTGGAAAGCTTTTTTGCATGTTTTTCTTTAGTGTTTTAGGGGCCATTTAAAAAAAATCAAGTGATGTAGCAAGAGGAAAGCATCAGTAAGCAAATCTCTACATTTTCACCCCTGAAATTCTCTCTTGCCTTTGCTTTTCATTAATTTATTTTATTCATTTATTCTCTCTGCTTCTAATGACTTACTATTGATAACACTGTCATTAAAATATCATTTGAACAGAAGTGTAAACAGTATTGAGTGCAGGCTGCATAAGAAACAGCATAAACAATAGCAGAAACTTTTTGAAACAATATGTCCTTGAACTCTTTACTGCTTATGCGTTCTTCCTTCATGCTACTGGGGCTGTCCCGAGGCCACACTTGTCAGAGCACTGTGGGGAGCCACCAGCAGCCACATGGTGTAGCTCCAGACAGGAACACTGAATGAGCCTGTTCTCTTTCCTAGCACTGTACCAACTTGAGTGAGGGCTGTAGGAAGGAACGTGTCTGTTGTGTGATGAATGTGCCAGTGAATTGGGCAGAGGTGATTTGAGGTCATAGTGGGGAGGGGAAATAATTGCTAATTTTTCTAGAGATTTGCAGTGTGTACTGGTGTAAACACCTGTACCACAGGCCAAATCTGGGGTCTAATTTCATTCTCCAAGGAAACCCTTCTATGTTGTCAGTTGCACATATATTTTCCTTTCCCCTTGTGTTAAATTCCCTGTCAGTTCAGAAATAAAGTTAACTGGTGTAAGACAGCAGATATCCTATATCCTGTAGGCTTAACCTGACCTTTAGAGACTAAATTAACACACTTGTATCAGTAGTAGTATTTTTTTGTCTCTTTAAAATCCCTGGACCTGCCTGGTCCCACAATATTATTGATGCTTTTCTGAAACAATTATGTAAACTGTTATGTAAAATTTCCACTTTATGCTAAGCCATAAGGCAATAGCTGTGGGGAATAACAGCACAGATGCTTGAACATTGTGAATCCAGTGCTTTAGACTCTGCATTTTGGAGGGAGGTGTGAAGGGAGATAGAGGTGTCCCTGAGTGTGATATAGAAATGCTGGAGGAAGGAGAGAGGGTTGTTTGATGGGAAAGAGGTGTGCTGTAGAGCACAGCCCCTCTGGGAATGAACCCTGGGGCTTGCAGGGTGGCTGCTGCTGTTGTGTGTAGAGTCCTAAAGCAGAAGAGACACTGCTGCACTCTATTATGGATTCAGTTGATGATTATGGTGCCAGCAGAAGATCAGAACTCAGTAAAAAGGTATCTTACTCACAGGTTGAAACTGCTGGTAAAAAAGTCAGTATTTTCCTTCAAAATTCTAGAAATGTAGATGGATAAACTTTGGTGAGGTGAAAATCAGTTTCCAAACCTTCAGATTCAGTATTTTGACACTTTATTTTGCAGCAATGTTTTTCTTATCTGCTCAGCTGCAAGCGAATTTAAGTATGTGCAAGTCAGGGAATAAGAGGCTGAAAGATTTCAGCAATGAGAGTATTTAGAATCTGATAAATCAGGCCACTTTGAAGCTTCAAAGAGAACTATACTAGAGTGACATTTAGTAACAATACATATTGCCAGTGCCTTGTTTCTAAAATTTTGTAATAACTGTCACCACTTCGGAGCAGTCAAATCTTATTTAACAAGCTCATCCTAAATTAATGGTGGTGCCACAGAGCTGTACAGTTAGTGCTGATGGATGTGGTCGTAGTCACTGAGATTGAGATATCAGGCTATAGAGCTCTTTGCTGAGAGGAAATGGAAGCATTGTGAGTAAAGCCAGTCTTCCCTATTTTTCCTCTCCCACTGTAGGTGTTTCTATATTCCTTGTCCATTTTGTTATTATGTCTTATACTTATCTGTGTTAAAAAATGGTTATACAGGATGGCAGTGTATGTTTGTGTTAATTTAGAACACCTATGCCTATATTCAAGAGAAGCAAATATTAATTATAGCCTGCTCAATATATTTCTACTTTATGGGTTGAGCAGGCATCTGCTCTTGCTACAGCAGTGTAGCATCTTTTTCTTCATTTATTTTCATAGCAAATGTAGTCTGTGATTTTCCTGCAGTCTAAGCTTTTCTAATGAAAAATTTTTAGGTACTTGTTTTGGAAAAAATGGTACATACTCAGTTTATGTTAGTGTCTGGGAAGAGCAGAGATTGCCAAAGGATCCTCTGTAACACAGAGGGGAACACTTCATGATAGGTCTATGTGGATTCCCTGGGTTCAAACAGAAAAAGAGCTTCATTCCTGAAGGGAAAAAATACTTCTGTCCTTTCTAGCTTCAAGAAGAGGCTGTTCAGATGAGCTGACTGGGCAGGGCAAAAGAGAAAATTCAGGCCTTGAGAATCAGGGTGCTGCTAGCTTCTCATTGTAGTTTGAATTCTGGACTTTCTTGTTCAGTATGTCACAAGAACAGAAGGGCCTTTTTGTCTTTCTCCATATTTCTTAGCTTTTATGATCTTGTTAGAGTGTGAAGTGTTTCATTTTTACACTCTATGGGCTTGTACTACTTACTGCCTAATGCTACTGAAGTTTTGGACTGTGAGGGCTGTAACTGGTGGCTTTCTGAGTATCTAAGACACTGTGGTTTCACCATGAGCTGGTCTCTTGGCATCTGAATCCTAATGATTTACAGAACAAAGAGCTTCTTTACACCCTAGATTAATAATACTAGAAACTGCTGTAGCATGTTTCATAGCTAGCAAAAGCCCTGTCTGGATCAATACAAAAAGGGCTTCCCATGAAAAAATTTATGGGTACCAAGATAAAATTTAATCTCTGTATATTTCTAATACAGATGTCTCAAAAGATCACCTCTACACTGAATAACTTCATACCCTGAAAAAATACATTGTTGTTTCCTTACTGCTTATTTCATTTTATCTTTCCTGCAGTGCTCTTATATAAATAAAAATTACTAGCTTTATGCTCATCACTTACTTTACTTAATTGTGTTATATGTTGGCAAGATTGTAACTGTTTTGGCTCTTCTTGTTTTTTTTTTTTCAATTTCAACATCTCCTAAAACGTTGCAAAAATTTTTAATAGAAGAGTTACGGAAAAGGCAAAGAAGTAGGAATTTCTTATTTCAGCTCAGAGCTTTTCATACATATCCAACTGAAAGCTTCTTTAAAACATGGAGTGTCCTGAACTCTGTAGCAATTTAAAATGAGATCATTTTATATTCCTTTTGCTTGACAATTGCTAAATGAGATCTGGAGCAAGCACAACTTTGATATCACCTTCAGACACAAATTTTGTGTCTAAGCACAGCAGATACATTTTTAGCTCTTCACCTCAGCACTTCCTATGACTAATCCCTGTAGCATTCTCTTTTCTTTCCAGTTTTTAGTTTTCTTACCTGCCCCCATAATTATTTGCCATTTTCCTATTTCTCAGCTGGGCTATCTCATGTTGCGCTTTTTAACACTGTGCTTTGAATAGCAGCTTTCTCTAATGTCTTGGTACTTTTTTAGTCATTGTGGTTTTGATTTTTAAAATTATGCTTATTTTAGCCAAGAAAAAAAAATACTGAAACCAACCAAAACCTTGAAAAGACAATCTAGACAATATTATAAAGATGCAACAAATTCCCTCTTGCTTTACCTAGCCTCTCTTTACCTACAACCTCTTCAGTACTACAAATAACATGGAATTACAAAGGAAAATTTTCCTTCATGTGCTCTCAGTTTCTTTTTTTTAGGGGAATGTTCCCCCACCAGAACACTTGGTAGCCACTTGCCAGTTAAAACCGGTTAGTTTTCAGTCACCCCTGGTGATAGTCATATGGAGTGAGTGCATGCAGTTTATGGATTCTTAGAACCATAGAATGGTTTGGGTTGGAAGGGACCTTAAAGATCTGTGGGCAGGGACACCTCCCACTAGACCAGATTGCTCCAAGACCGCATCCAGCCTGGCTCTGAACACTACCAGGGGTGGGGCATCCACAACATCTCTGGGAAACCTGTTCCAGTGCCTCACCACCCTCACAGGGTAGGATTTCTTTCTAATGTCTAACCTAAACCTGCTCCCTCTCAGTTTAAAGCCATTCCCATTGTCCTACTACTATAGGTCCTTGTAGATGTTTAGAACTTTCTGCTTGTCCAAGTACCATGACCTCAGATAATCCTGCTGGGAGACAGTGAGGGAACACATCCCTGTAAGCTCATTGCTTACCTGACAGTGAGCTTTATTGCAGGCAAATCTGGCTGAATAATACTCTTTCTTTCCCCAGGCTAATATGTCAAGGTATAGAACCAGCTCATTCTGTTGCAAACACAACAGGCATTGTCACTGTGTTCTGATTGTGAATTTCCATATTTCAATCTGATTATACATTTCTCCAAGTTTGTGCAGCCTTCAAGAGAAAGAGAACTTTAGCAAAAAGTGAGCTATGTAAAAGCATGAATGATAAATAATTTATTTTTCTTACTCCTGAGGGCTCACTCCTGTTACTGGAGCGGTCTGCTCATTTATGAACCTTTTACGATCACAGCTTTGTGCCTTTTAGAGAAATGATGGTGTTAGTAAGGAAGATGAGTTGTTAAATGCCCTAAAATAGCAGGTAATTTAGGGTGGTAACCAACAGAGTTACAAGGACAAATGTGTTGGCTTATGATACAGTATTTCTGACAAGTGTATTTCCCACTGTATTGCCTTGTGTTTTATCTAATCATGTTTATAGATGGTTGTGTTTTTTGCTTATTTTAAAATATTGCAACACTGTCACTGGACTTGATATATTTTAAAATCATTTTTGTAAGTGAGCTTCTGTAATTGCAAATATTAAAATTATATAGAATTGAGGAGGCCGGTCATATCAAACAGTGGTGCATTTTGTTGCTTTTTATGAAGAATCTTATTTAAGTGAAATGCTTTTTTAGACTTCTGGTTGGACTAAAGTTGGAACCCTAGAAAAGCAAAGCTGCTTTTGTTATTCTAACTAGAAATTTGCCTAACAATTGGAAATCCTAGGCAATTGGTTCCTTTGATAGGATTCCCTCACTCTGAAAAGAACAAGATCAGGTCATCCTCTCACCTCTAAGAATTTTCCACAATAAGTCCAAGTTGAGCTGTGGTAGCTAGTAAAGAAAATTGTATTCCTGTTAGTTGTGGCAGAGAGTGAGTTTTGGAAGAGGCAAAATTGGGAGTGGCAGATTGGACTCCTCTTGAACTCAGGAAGATAATAGAAGATCCTTTGGTGATCCCAGAGAAGAATATGCATAAATCTAAAGTGATAGGAGTGTAAGAAAGGAGTGCTTGAGGTTAGAGGGAGCCTGTCAGGCAGAAGGTCTGTAACAACGTGTATTGTAACTGAACTGATGCAGCACACTGCAGGTCAGATATATTTTGGGGAGTACCATATTTTACTAAAACTCCAATTAAGCTCCAAATGTCTACTTCTGTGCATTTTCTCTTCATTGCAGATAGTTTAGATATTTACAAGCAAAGATAAACACACTGTCACGGTCTGTCTCATCTTTTTTTTCTGTACTTCTGTGTTATCAATCCAGTTGTCTTTTCTATCCTGTCTTTATTAGGTCAGCAGATCTTGTCCTGCAATGATTTCCTTTCCTCCATCTCTTAATTTGCTTAGAGAGTTGAGAGTTCCTCAGAAAGACATATTGTCAGAATCTTGAAATCCTTGTCTGTTCACAGTAAATGAAAAATTGTGTAATAATTTAATTTAAAATATGCATAATATATACACACATATCGTGTGTATATATGTGTGTATGTGACCTCTATTGTGCCCCCAGCAGGAATATTCACAAGGAAGGTGAAAATAGAAGCATTTAATAGCTTTAAGTTATGGCCATATGTTTCCAATAGATGTTAGAAAAGCTATTTCAACTTTAATGTTTTCAGAATTCAAAAGTCTATGGCACATGTTTACCATCAGGCCGTAGAAATAGATAGTTCCCTAGAGAACTGGCAGTGACAACCTCCAAGTCATTTGTTCTTGTTCAAACAGTATGTTATCAAGAAGGGATTGTGGGAGATGATATGAATCATAGTCCATATCCTCCCCATAAAAAGAATTGCAATTATACTGGGAAAATATTGAGTCAGCTACATGTTGTGAGAGGTGCTCTGTTTTTGCACTCTGCAGCCAGAGCCATTGACTGCAGCAAATCACTGACCAGTTTAAAGATCCACAAATCAATGTCAGAGCCTATAATACTTTGCAGTGTCCTAAAAGGGAGCTGACAGTTTGTTCTGAAAGGAGTTTTCTCCTCCAAGGTGGCGTGGTGGTAATACTAATGCAGGGAATTACTGGGTCAGACTGACAGTCACGGCTGGAAGGGTCACCCAGGTTTCTAATGGCTAAATGCCTTATTCATAAGAAAGTGTGAATCTTATTTTCATGCATTTAGGAAATGTAGGTCAAAAGCCTAATTCCTAGTACAACTCCATGGACTTCAGCTGGATTTCTACTGAGAATGAGTTCGCTTCCCACAAACTTTCTGGCTTTGTAACTAACTGGATAAATCATGTTTTATACATGTTTAATAATCATTGTAGGAGGGCATCATGGTGTGTTCCAACTTATTTATTAATTTTCAGAAAAATTGGCCAATATTTAATCTTCCTCAGAAGGCAATTTCATGTTTTCCCAATGTGTGGTGCTAAACAAGAGGTTGTTTCAACTGGAATGCTGCAGTGAAAATGTTCCTAACATGAATGTGATAAATTTAAAAGAAAAGGATGGATTTATGGCAGTGAGTCTAATGATGCTGCTTTTCGCTCAAGTAGCTGCTATGATTTTAACAAAGGAAAAAATAAATAAGGAGCTTAAGAAAGTGTAGGGTAAATCAGAGCTTGTCATAACTGTTCTGGGTTATCATTAAAGTAATTTTTAATGTTGCTAAATGATCTTTAGACACAAAAGATCAAAATTAATGTGTTTTTCAATAATTTTATTGATTCTTTTCTGCTAAGGTGTCAGTTTATAAATAACATTTTGCTTAGCTTTTATATTTCAGTTCTCATTAGATGAGGAAGAAGGTAAGTATTGTCATTTTCTCACTTTGTATGTGGAAAAAACTATGGTTTTCTTTATGTAACTCATCAGCAGAATGGAGACAAAAACACAATTCTATTAAGTTGCCTCTAGAACACAATCCAACAAACCACTTTTAAATTAAGTTCTTTACGTTATTAACATGATTGAATTCAATTATGAAATTCTCTTTAATATTCAGGAAGAAACCTGCAGGCTATCCTTCAGAAGCACTTATGCAACAGCTGCTAGAACACATAAACACCTTTTATATTGCTTGATGTAAAGGCTCAGCACTCTTCATGATCTCTTCTCATATTCCATGCTGTAGGAAATGGAATCAGCTGCTTTGTGATTTGCAGATGATTCATTTAACTACTTCATCACTATCTTAAGTGTTTCTGTCTTGCTTCATAGAGTCGTCATTTGTATTGGTGGCTGCAGTATAAACTCCAGTGAAAAATCCAGCCATATGAATACAACTGTGGTCTAAGTGTAATGGAGTCTGCTTTAAACCAAGCAAAAATTAGACCAGAAAAACTATCTGTTCATAATTTTGATTAATTAATTTTTAGGTTAAATTCACTGGAGGCAGATTCTGATCTTGACTGTGTTTATTTTAGGCTACTCTAGGCTTCACTATGTAGCTCACATTTCTCATCAGTGTGAGGAAGGAAGCTGTTGTTCATAGAGTGGTGTGGTTTGTATTTATCTTCATAATTTATCACTTGTATTTCTTTCTTCAATGAATACAAAGTGTATTTTTCCATTTAATGTGTTGGATTGAAGTCTGATTTTTGTAATAGTGTTTTTGGTTTGATGGTAGGAATTCAGCACTGCTATTAATGACCAATGAACCAGAAAGCCTTCCTATAAGCTTAGAAAGCTAATAAGTGAAAGTAAGTGTCAGTCTCTTGTGATGTTCTTCAATGCCAGTGTATAAGGAAGTCAATGACTGATGCTTTGCTGTCTAATCAATAAATCACATTTGCAGAAGTTATAGTAGTTTTAAAATAAATGTTTTACTGACTTTTCTGAGTATACAAATAAGGGATGGAAATAAATTTTACGGACCAGTGAGGTCACAATCCCTTTGTCAATAACATGGGAAAACTGAACCTGGACTAATACCTTCTGTTTTGGGCAGCAGTGAAGCAGGAATATGAAAATTAATTGGAAATAATTTGTGGGGAAGCAAAAATATGTGAAGTTGCACTATATATATACTTGAAAACTGTGAAAGAGCTATGTGTGTAGCTAAAATACTACTTGCTGAAAGATAATAAACACATTCCAACTAATATTGTAAGCCAGAGAATAATATTGAGAATGGTCCAGGCAGCAGGAGGCATTGGCACAAGTCAGCAGCAGCACTGATGTTACGAGAGGCAATGTAATCCATTAGAGATGTGCAACTTTGGCATAAAGGGCAGGGAGTAAACTGCAGGTTGCTGTGATTTCCTCCTGCTGCAGGAAATGACTGTGCAATTCAGACTGGCCCAAAATAGTTGTCAGGGGAGAATAGTGACCATCAGTGAATGATATGCAGACTCCTGAGTTTGACTGATGTTCTGAGAGGACAGAGAAGCTGCTTGGAGCTGAAAGTCTGGATTCTTCCAGCAAGCCATTGGACTGATCATTACATGCTGTGCCTGAGAAAGACATAGTATCTATTACATAGCTGTGTTCTTCTTGAGGAATCAAGCCAATTAACTTGGTCAGAACTGTCAGGGAATGATAAAAAGAGCTGCAATAAGTTATGGGGAAAATACTAAATTCTCCCTGATTACATAGCATTTACCTGAGGGAAGGTGTTAAAGCCATTTTAAGGCACTTGTGGTATAGGAGTGAATTATTGGAAAGTGCAGGAGAAGCTGCTTGCATAAATCAAGCTTCGAAAGAATTGAAAAGGCATTCAGCTCTCTATGATCTAGCTGGTCCCAGTTCCAGGTTTATGGACAGTTTATTTGCTTGAGAGCATGACTACAAAGTTTTTGTTTATATGTCTTTGCCCAGCTCTGGGCTGCCACTTGTGCAGTAGGGCTGTACACGAGAAAGGGAGAAATAGTGTCCAAATTAGAAATAAGTCTATACATGTCTACATTATTTACGTACAGTCCAAACTGACACTGAAATCAAATATACATCTGTTGTTAAATTCTGAGACTCCCAAATTGGCCAAAGCTACTCAGGTTTCAAAATCAGTTGAAAAAAGATCAGACAGAATTGTGTGTAGTATCGCTATTTTTGTTTTAAATGTGTGAGGGTAAACTGTTTATCTCCTAGATTTAGGAATTATGTGTAATCAATGTGTTAGCTGATGTAATTGGACTTTACCTTGAGCAATGGAGTCAATTATGAATGGCTTCATTCCTTCCTTTCATAAATCAGATCACAGTGCAGTGTGGTAAGAAGTGGAGTCAGGAGCTGTCAGCTGCATTTTCCCTTGCTCAGTTTACTCCAGTGTGATGCTGAACTAGGAATAATATTTCCACTATTTATATACTACTAAGACTTCCACTTTCTTCAGTCATGGAGCCATAGCCATGACAGTCTATGTATAATGTAGAAGTCTTACACAGAGAAATGCAAAAAGAAAAATGACTTTTTGGCCCTAGTACTAATGCTGAATGAACAGGACAATCTTTTGAGTGCTTAAGATTTTGTTCATGTCACTGGAAATTGGGAGCTAGCTTGACTAGAAGTTAATAGGCTACAGCTGAACTTGGAGTAAAGTAGTACTAAGTTCTACAAAAACATGCTTTTAGGTAGGTTGCTCTCAAATTGCTTTGATTATGAGAATCTGTTAGCCATCAGTACTAAATTCTCTTTGATCTGAGGTCTAGTGTGGTTAATGATTGCTTGCAAAGGCCAACAAATTACTATGGACCTTTCAGTTCTTTCTAGCAAGTAGTCAGTTCTTCTTTTGCTCTCTGTTGTAGCATAGGTTGATTGCTCACACATGGTTCAGTCATCAGATGGAGTTTTGTAATGACTTTTTAGTCAATACCTATATAGCAGGGTACGTATGTTATGTCTGTGGTAAGTGTTCCATGAATAGCATCACATCATTGATACCTGCCTTTTTACCTGGGTCAGTCACTACAGCACATAGACAAAAATAGCCTCTAGAGTTGCACTATTCTGTTTATTCTTGTATGAGACAGCAGCTGTGGTGCATGTTTGAATTGTCATACTTCACTCACTTGGCTATGGTATGAGATAGATAGGTGCACTGCAGTTATAAACAGAGGAAGGAAAGACTTGCTAGCAATGGAGATTACCTATAAAGTATCTATGCCCCTGGTAATAGTAATGGATGTTTACAAGGCTCTAAAGCAGTCACTGGCCAGTACTAGCTTCATACACAGGAATCTTTCCAGGGACTTGAAAGTGTTAGGCTCTCTGAATTAAGTGTAAAGAGAGAGTGTGAAGTTTATTTTATTTTCCATGGAGCCTGTGATTTCTTTCATATTTTATATTAAGGCATGTGCTTAGGTGTTTTTCTCTCTGAGAACCTGTGTGCATGAGAGCAGAATTCTGAATTTCAGGAATTACAAGACCCTTAGGCATCTCCCTTCTGGAGTATGTCATAGAATCATAGGGTAGTTTGGGTTTAAAGGGACCTTAAAGATCACCTAGTTCCAACCCCAGCCATGGGCAGGGACACGTCCCACTAGACCAGATTGCTCAAACTCCATCTGCCCTGGCCTTGAACACTGCCATGGATGGGGCATCCACAGCGTCTCTGGATAACCTATTCCAGTGCCTCATCACCCTCACAGTGAGGGATTTCTTCCTAATATCTAATGCAAATCTCCCTTCTTTCAATTTGAAGCAATTCCATGTGATGTGATCTGTTTTCTAAGCAATTTAATTTCTTAATCACTTGGCTGATTAGGATGACAAGGGTGTTTTCAAAATAACCCTGGTTTTGTCATCTCTGTTTCTTTAAAAAAGTAAAGAAGTAAAAAAATTGGAATTTCTAGATATTGCTCTTTCTACTGGGCATATTCCTTATGGATATAAAAGTATGCTTTTCTAGCTGACCAAACCTTAGTAATAATAATAAAAAAAGCCCTTACTGGAAGAAGAGCAGAGGAGTTAATGCAATTTCCAAAATGGTGTACACTCAGGTTAATTTCTTGTAGAGACACTTGTCAAGATTTTATATTCCAGTCTCAAAGTTTTGTAAGGGATAAATGTAGCAAGTTAGTAGAAACATAGTAGATCCATAAATAATTTACATTCTTATTTTAGTAAATCCATCTGGGACAAACAGATTCCTGCTAGTATATTTAGAAAGCAAGGTGGATAAAAACCACTGTTTTTAGAGCACTAGCAGTACAACTGAAAATACTATGCTAAATACAGATCATTATTACAGAACAGAATGGTTGCATAAACAGTAAATGGTGGGTTTATCTGGGTGAGATATTATGTGTTAATCTCCCCACTTTTTAAAATACAGTTTTAATCTTATGCCAAATAAGATTGCCACCTTGCTTTTCCACCAGCAGAGCTGAAGTCCAGGTTGGTGGCTCTGGTGATGTCAAGTTATACCAGCAGAAGTTTTGCTTTGACTGGAAAGTTGAGCATTGTTTATATACTGAAGTTACTTTGAGATGATTTACTGTGTGCTTATTAATTTGCTGATGAAAGCCAACATGCAAATGTTATTAATCTATGGGCAAGCAGTTATTGAATGATAAAGAAATAAAGCCAGGAATAACTACTGATTGCTTTTGTTCAAAGTTGTATTTTGATAATTTAATTTTTTTTTTTAATACAGCACTTGTGATCTTTGTTTAGAGGAGATTATAAATCCACCATATGTGTGTTAGCTTTTTCAGATAGTTTTTTTTTCTATAGGTATGTAAAAAGTCACATGTTGAAGAAATATTTAGAACAGTAAATCCAAGCAGAGCATTTGATACAGCAAAGGCAAACATACATGGCTGGGAGGAAGAAGCAGAACTCTTGATCTAGAAAAGGGACTATTTGGACTATTAAGACAGAAAAGGGGCATAAAGTTGTAGTGTAGGTGAGAAATTTTAATTTAATAAAGCATTTTTCAGGTAAATGAAAGAGCTATTACATTTTTCTATGTAATTAGTGACTTTAATACAAATGGTATACATTTAATTGATTTAAATGTGCTTTTGAATAAAACTGTAGACACAGTTTATTAAGAAAAAATTCCTATTATGCTAATTTGTGTCTGCTAGGTATTCACTATTTCCCATGCATTTATTAAGTATTCATTTAGAACTTGAACAATAATGAATTTCAGTGTTTAAATGATGACATTCTCTTATGGAAATTAAAGGGTACACCTAGCAATTTTGGTCTTGTTCCAGCAAGACGTATGGAAGTATTTTGTGGTAGTGATATTGTATTGCTAATGATTTCCAGAGTTCCTTTATTCATCTAAACAAGTATATGAAGGATAGTTTTGATGATGGGGTATGATTCATTATAATTTAAGAAGTTACTGTTTCTCTGCTCTCTGAATTTCTTTGCTTTGTGGAACTTGTGTTGAGGGTTTTTTCCACCCCCGTGCTTCTCAGCTCCTGGGATGTCAGTGTTATAGCTTAATGAAAGTTCTAGCACTTTTTCACACTTGGCTTCAACAACTCTGGTATGAAATATTTTCACTGCAGGGTTTCTCTGAATTATTATCAAAGTAGAAAAAGAGACACTCTATCATTTAGTTCAAAGTCTGAAAAATATTCTGTTCCTTAAGACTACCTTTTAAGAGCAGAATTCATGCTAATCAAACAATTATTTTATATCAAATGAACAATGATGAATAATTACATTTGCTGTGAAGCTCCTGGTGTAAGGTGTATCCAGCAATGCAAAAAAAAAAACCAAAAAACCAAAAAAAACCCCAGTAAAATTGGAAGAAGCAATTATGAGGCTAACAAGATTGATGAGTTGAAACAGTGCTTGCAGGTACTTGAACTCTTCCAGGATTTCACTGCACATAGCCAAAATTAAAGAAGTGCCTGAACCTAAATAATATCTTAGGCCCAGCAGTGTAATGATCATAAGGGAAGTGATCAGTTATACTTGAGGGGTGTTAGACACCAGTACAAGTGCACTGAGAAGTGAGCTGCAATTGGTTGTAGACTAGAAGGCTGTAGTGACAAAGATGCATTCACAGATGTATTTTTTGAGATTGCAGTGTAAATTCTTGCTGAAAAATAAAAAACTTGCTCTGATTTGAATTCCTAAATCACTTGGAAAATTCTTAAAATTCAAACTTTCCTGTTCTAATACACTGGACAATTATAGAAAGTTGTGCTTTCTGAGAGTTATTAAATCTCCAGTTGTTTTATTTAATTGGTGGAAAAAATGATATTAACTGACCACTCATTCAATACCATAAAACCTTTTAAAGCCATTAGCATTGTTTAAGTTTAGTCAGGAATATAAAGGGTTTGAAACTTTCAATGCATTTCCTGTGGATTATACACACAGTAACTTATAAGTGCCATGGGTGCTTCAGACTTGCCTGTGCAATTTTTTATTTTTTAAATTATTATTATTTATTCATTTCTGGCTATTTACATTATTTTGGATTCTCATTTATTTATTCCTTCTGCAGCAACTTAGTGAAGGTATTAAATGGTGTATTTCAGTAGGAGCAGATAAAAGCACATCACAGCCTCTACTATAAATTGAAAACTTTAGCATGTCTGCAGCATTCTCACAATGACACCCCATAAGGGAGAAATAACCTTTCCCTTTTAAATTAAGGAAGAATAGACTAGATCCAGTAGTCTCAAGAGTCCAGGCTGTGTGTATGTGTATGTATAATCCTTTGATTGCAGTACATGTAAGAAAGTTAAATGCAACTTGATTGATTATTTTACCTTTGGGCTGTATTGGCTGTTTACTACCTTAGTGGTAAACCTCATGTGAGAGATTTTTTCCTCTTGCTGTCTGAGCAGTGCTTGAAATTGAAAAGTTAAAGAAATGAAAAATTAAGATGATGCATTAATATGCTAACAGTAGAGAAGCATCAGCGCCAGCACAAAGCGTAGATCACAGCTGGAAAAGGACTTGAGGCTTTGAGGGTATTTTCTGTGTTTCATCAGGCTAAAAGGAAAAACTTTTTTAGCCTAAGCCTAGTCCCATGTATGTGACATGCCCCAGAGTTGTTCCCTGCGACCTTTGTAAGATTAATCAGTATAAGATAAAGTCTGGGGATGCTTCTGACAATCTGGACTATGACAGAGGCAATATGAAGACAGCATCTTTACAAATGTACCATAAATCTTAGTGGATCACATGCTGCACGAAGGAAAAGGTGGTCTTATAAGGAGTAATTTTAACAGAATGATTAACCTTTATTAGGTGCATGTAAGAGTAAATAATTCAATTTAATAAGAGTCTGTAGAAAATACTTTCTTATCTCTGTGGATACCAGCTTTAAGATTTGTCTGGGAGAGTCAAACTGATAAATAATATAAAAATAAATGTAAACATATCCTCTTCATTGATCACCATTGATCACCATTCTGTTCAAATCAAAATAGGGAATTGTTCAATTTACTGTTATTTTTAAAATTTTGTGCTTTGCACATCTGTGACTTGAATTTCACTTGAAATTACTTGAGAATATGGCTCAGTGTCTTCATCGAAGATGTCCTTGTTACCTGCTTCTGGAAAGATCTGGAGATACTTTATGACACCAGTAATCCTAAATGTCTGCATTAAGATTAATTCTGTGCTCTACACCTTAAAAAACATGAGAAATTATATTAGTTGAAAGTAGTGGGTAGAATTGGGCTCTTTTAGGAGCTACAAATAAAGTTAAGACCTTGATACTTGTTGATTTTTTTCTGCTGGTATAAAACATGATAGTTTCTCCACATTGATCTAAAGCATCTGACGTTATCAGTGAATGAATAAGTGGCTGTATGTCAGCTTGTGACAAAAATGTAATGGACAGACATATTCACACAAGGGCTTAAAGATCCTGCTCTCTTACTATTGTTCCAGATGAACATAGTCCAAAAAAGAAAAAAACCCACAATTGCTTAGTAGAAATAGATCTGTGTATTTCTGGAATTTGACACAGAACACCATCAGCTGAACTTCTGTTTTTAAATCCTTTCCAACAGAAATAATGTACAGTTTTTATTTAGAAGGAAATGGGCCATGGCTCTGTTTGTATCTGCAGTCTGCATTACTTTTGTTCACTTGTAAATGAATGCTGACAGAACTTAGCCAAAATGGTAAATGCTGGCCAATACTGTTTAGACTAACAGTATAAATTACAGCTCGAGAGCTCTCAGCATCCACAAGGCATGTAATTAACCACTCAGCGGCCTCCTACCACCACTTACTCAGTTTTTACATACCACTAGTGACAAAGTTAATTGCCGTGGCTCTTCTATTGGAACATGTGCCCAGGAGCCTTTCTCTGTGTGGAGTTGCAGTGTGTTGCAGGTACTCTTACTGGGGTAGATGCTGGTAGCCCCTGATGACCAACAGGAGGCACTGCCACGCCACGGGGTGAGCAAACACAGCCGGGTGCAGGGTTTGTGTCAGCTCACAGCCCAAACTGCTGGGACAGACACAAGGTGGGTGAGGCATTTTACCAACAAGCAAAGTGACTGCTGAGGGGAAGGAAATGCTCTGGTGACAAAGTAAAAGGAGAATGGAATGAAGTGGATGAGTGGCAGTGAAGTGAATATAGTGCAGAGAAAGAGAAAAGGAGAAGACGAGCTCAGAACAACCACTTACAAAGCACGGGGACAGAGAGCCGAGGCATAATCCTAGAGACTCTCAGAGTGTCTCCTGCTGTTGTTGGGCTGTTTCTGTACCTGTTATTTTCAATTTACTTTTACTTCCCCAATAGCATGTACAGAAAGAGCTTCTAGTGTCCCTGAAGTAGAGAAGTAGAGGAAGGATTTTCCTTCCTCTTTTGGCTTTTTTGCTACTCAGAGTTTTTCATACTAAAATTGAATTAATGATAAGTTACCGCATGAAATTTTACTCTGCATCATACCAGTATCAATCAGATGTTACTGACCTCAACTTGCCTTCCTGGTTTTGGTTTTTTTTTTTTTTTTTTTTTTTTTTTTTGATGTTTTTGTTTTTGTTTTGTTTTTTGTTTTTTTTCTTCCTGTATGAATGTACCCAGACCAAATTTTCTAAACAAAGTTTAGCCCCCTTGGTTCCTAAGAGGAGAGCTTTGAATTGCTCTTTGGGGATACCATAAATTCCTGTGTTTGTGCTACCATTTACACTATGGATAAAATTATGGCAGATGGGCCTCCAAATGAGATGCCAGAAAGTGATGTGATGTGATCCTCAGGATGGAAAATAGCAGAATGTTAAAAACAGTGTACCATCTTTAATCAATTTATCTCCTATTCTAACTGCCACAGTCTGGAATTCAATAAAACAGCACTGAATAATTTCATGGGCACCAGATACGATGGTAATTTTATTTTTACTTTCTAAGATGTGGTGAACCTATTGAGTACATCAACAGCAATGGAAAATTTTGCAAGAGGACAATTATCATAATTGTCAGGTAACAGTCAGAATTTATGTCATGATCTGAACTGTTCACATTTTGTATAAATTCACGATAAACTTCAGAGAAAAAGTTGCAGTTCAGAAGAGGGAACTGAAATGGTTCATCAGAGAGATGAGGAAAGTACACTGACCCCTCCCATTGTGAAAGCTCAGTAAAGATGTGTATCTAGTGTGACAGGAAAGGGGCAAGACATGGACAGAACACTCTGAGTATTCAGTCAGTGTAATCTGGCACAAACACGGAACTACTGCCAGACAGGCATCAGACCAAACTAGGACGACAGGCATTTTATCATCTTTATGTCATTATATACCCACCTTCTTTCCTACTTCTGAAAGGCAGAGGAGTAGCAAAGGAGATGATATACTGTCCTGTGCAGGGATTAGAGGTGGCAGATGGGCAGCATATTGTGAACCATTGTCTAGACTGGCTGGCAAGTCAAGGGAAGTCATTTAATTTTTGTCCTACATAAACCCATTCTTTGTCCATTTCATATTAGTCACTGGGTATTTCAAAAGGTAACAGAATGTCAGATGAGTTAACCTTCATTGCTCAGATGATGTACCAAGTTTCAGGAGCAAAGAATTGGCCTCTTTTCTGCTCCATTAGCTCCACTGGTATCATAAAGACAGTGTAATTATTTACTCAGCTCAGTGGGAAAGATCAGCTCCACTCCATTTTGCACTTCCTCTGCTTCATAGCTGTAATCAACAGGAGTGTATCATTAGGAAGACTTTAACATTATAAATATACTAGACAGACATGAGACTGCCCAGAGACTAACAATGTAGTATCTAGTAATTTTTCCTGGATTCAATTTTTTTTTCCAGACTGAGACTGGCTCCTTGAAAAGCCCATATGTATGTTGCAGAGCATTTCATAGCAGTGAAATGGGTTGTAAACATTTTTTAATTCCCACTGTATTAATAAGTTGGTGCTTTAATATGTAGAGCTTTAAGTACTGACTTGGATTTAATATTCAAGTTTAATCATGAAAGGAAGTACAGCTTGTTTGCAACCCCCTTTTCACCCCTCAGTTGAACAGTACCCCCTGTCTGGTCAGTCATTAAAAAGACATTTGGGATCTTCATGATAGCCTTCAGATGATGGAACGGAAGATGCTGTAAAATATTTGTATTCATATGTGAAATAAATATTTCGTTCAATACATGATAAACAGCCTGGTGGGAGAGACAAAGCACAGTTGGGTGGTTTTTTTTCCTTTTTATTTTTTAAGAAGAAAGCTTTAAAAATTTTCTTGTTTGTATTCCATGTTTTCAGCATCATGATGGAGCTTTGCAGTCTGAGCAGTCTTTTCTTTCAGAAACAATACAAAATGGTGCTCTGCTGTCACTGCCAGGTCACACATGGTCCCATGCCTCTTTTTACTGAGCTTGCAGTGCTTTCCTTGGTGAGATGTAAGAGAAGCAGGTATGGTGTTATGATTCCAAAATGAGGAATCCATTATGCTGGTTTCACATGAAGAAGCTATTTTTGCAATTCTAAATTAGTCTGCTTAAAAGACTTTGCAGTGAGCATCTTTGGAATAACAGGTATTCCTGTAGAATTTTCAAGTGTTTCCTTCACTTGTTCCTCATATTCCCACAGGCTACACACTTCTTAGGCCATTTACATGAGTGTTTTTTGAATAATGTTTTCTCTAAAGCTGGAATGTAGTAGCACCCCATGTTTTCCCAATTTTGGCTTTTGAATTTCATATTAATGCTTTTTACTGTTTAGGTAATGAGAAGATGTAGTCCATCCTTCTTAGCTCAATGGAATTGGCATATTTTATACCAAATGCTACTTCTGTGTAAGAAATTTTGCTTCAAGTGCATAAAAAAATAAAGAACTGGAATATGTTTAAGAAAATGGAAGGGGTACTAGGTGATACTGGGAAGAATAAAATGGAGGGAGCATGGAAGTATAAGAGGATACTGAAATGAGTTAAAATTCTGAGCATGTACTTTACATTGTAAGAGAACACAAATCTTTATCATGAAAAGTTAGTGGGTTCCTAAATAGCAGTGTAGAGATGTGAACAGATGAGCATGTCAGAATTGTCTTCAAAACCCATCTCAGTTTTTTTCAAACTGTACTGTGTTTGAAAGAACAAGCTCTGTTTGCTTTGAGACAGAGAAGAGAGAGAGAGAGAGAGAGGGGTGGGTCAGCCTTCTCACATTAAAGGAGGATGAGAATTCTGGCAGTGGAAAGGCAACGTGTAGCCATAGAGCTAGGAGGAAAATCAGGAACATGAGATGACTTTAGATAATTGACAGCCCAGGATTGTATTTTCCAAGGAAAGTCTGCATTTTAAAGTGCCTGGATGGTTAAACTCTGGAAACTAATGGCTTCAAGTGTAGCTACTTAGTATGCAAACCAGGCTTCTTTTTACCTTTCTCTCATACATTTGGTACCACAGTAACCAATATGTTTCTTTCACATGGTTTTAAGCTGAAAGGTCCTGATAATTATTCAATTTTTCTTGCTGTCCTTGGCCAACATTTTAAGGTTTGGGATTTCCTTCCACTATAGGCTATTAGCCAGAAAAGGATAAGGATAAACTCTCCAGTAGACTGGGTGGGGCCAGACCACTAGCTCCCACCTGCTAGAATCCCCAAGCCAATGTTATTTTTTACCACTTTGAAGCAGCCTGAATATCTTACTTCTTCCATTGTGCTCTTTTCCATTGATTTTCACCTTAGCAGCCTTGCTTGATTTAACTCCTGGCAGTCAGGTAAATTGATATCAAACTCATAACCTATGTAGCATATGCCATCTATAAAAGCAATGCATAACTGCTTAATACTCCACAGATTTCTGTGATACTCTTGTATGCAGGAAATTTGAGAACTGTGTAAACATGTTGTTTTTATATGAATGATGTTCAGTAATGTAAAACAGTCATAATTTTGCACTGTACTGTTTTTGCATTAAATGAGTCTTTATGAAATTCTATTACTAAACTAAGCACATTCTTGACAGTATTTCAATACTGTAGCCTAATTACTACTTGTAGAAGGTGCTTTTATAAAGAAGAAGTATTTAAATGCAAATGCAGTTCTTCAGACAAATGTCCTTTCTTGTGTTTGGACAATGAAACAAAGCAGTGCTTATTACTGATTCACTGCAAGGCTGTCATTTTGCACAGTTCAGTCTGCATGACATAAATCTAAAGAACAAAAGCAAGTAAGTAATTTCATCATTATGGAAGGGACCAAGCTTAGCACTGTAACCTGCAGTGTCTGTAATGTATAATGGGGTATAGCTGTGTCACATGCAGTATTTAACTCAGTAGAAAACAAGCACTATGATAAGCCATGTGATGGGAATACATTGACCTATTTTCACTTCTGTTGCTGTTCACTGCATATTGATTTTTGCTAACTGCATATTAGTATATATTCATATATAGTCTTCATTGCTGGGATATGGGAGTGGTTAAAAACAAATTTCTGTGTGTTTCAGTTAACTGTAATGCAAATTTTGTGGATGTTACACAGTGTTTCTCTTCTGCTTTTAGAGAGTCACTCCGATAATTTAGGTTTCATGCTTAGCCCTCCATTAAATATAAACTGTTAATGGAACCTTTCAGGGTTTATAAAATGTATCTGGAGCTTATTCATGCATTACTTTTTCAGGAGGGGCATTTGCTTGAGTGGATTTAGGGAAATCATTTTTACCATGAGGACAGTTAAGCAATGAAGCAGTTTGCTCAGAGAAGCTCTACAGTCTCCATACTTGGAGATTTTCAAGACCAGACAGGATAAAGCCCTGATCAACCTGGTTTGGTCTAATAAATGGTCATACGTGGTTTCTAGCATTAATCTGTGCAAATTAAAATTCCAAAGATCTTACTTAGAAAAAGCCTAATTAAATATCCAGCTGTGCTGTATCAATATCCATTGTCTATAATTTCTTGTGACTGTGATAACATTTTAAAGTGGTTGGATGACTTAAGTCATCCAGGTGCACACAGATGAGCAGCAAGTGAGAAATCAACATGAAGTGATTGCAAAATGCCATTGCTACTTCATCATGTAACAGTTGTGATCCCACAGTAAAGTAACTCATGCCCAATGGTGGTAATTTGACTACAGACTATGACGATGGTTCACGTCTAGACAGGAGAGCCATTGTTCAGCTGAATTACAAGCATATAAATTAAATACATGGATGTCTGTGAGGTATGATTATGGATAATTTGCTGGAGAAGCACAACATATGGTTGTATCATAGTACTCATGATCAAGCCATATAATACTACATGCTCTATCTGGTGTCCCACAGCCAGCGGGCTTCCTCTCTGCCAGTGTGTATTCCAACTGCTCTGACATCCTGCAGTCTAGATCTCTCTGTAATAATTTCCATTTGCCATAGGCCAGGAGGATCTTCCCCCTTGGCAATCTTTTTTGTCTGTCAAGATATATCATTAGTTGCTATTCCAGAAGTAAAACCAGAAAAACAAGCATAAGATGACTAAAGCCTGCCATTTTAAAAAAGAACAGAGTGTGACAGATTTATTCTTAAATCCCCAGAATTTTTGTTTTGGGAGAAGCTGTGTCTCTTAAGTTGTATGAAACACAGGTAACAAAGATTAAAGACCATGAGTCATTGTCATGTCAGTACTTTTGACTTGGTTCTTTTTCTGTCCCAGGGCATTCATGTCAGACTGTGTTGAGAAAAGGAATTCTTTCTTTCAGGAAACCAATGCCCGTTCTCCTTCCAAACACTGCCTTTGATATGAAAAACACATTCTTTGTGCTTTCCCTTCTTCCAAGGAACAATGCTTTTCTCCTGACACATGGTTTTAAAGCATGTCTTTTGTGCATGTGGAATTAATTCTTCTCTTCCCTTCGTGTGTTTACCTGTGCAGAAAACTCACTGCTTCTGAGAATACCCTCAAGTCAAATTTAACTAGAACATTGTAATGTAGATTGTAATAGTATATTTCTATTTCATTTGTATCCAGTTTTATCAACTGGATTTCTACCTAATTAGGAAAGGAAACCTGCTACTAAGGGATTCTATTTATTGTTCTTTCTACCATTACCCATCTTTTATGTTTCCATCTTCCTGAGGAAGTGTAGTATTACATTCTTACCATTCTGCATTTGCTTTGTCCTTTGTTAATCATATGTTCTTCAGTTTCAATAGCACGAGTACACAAATATGGTCAGTCAAAGAGGGGAAAGCTTCATCCAAATCTGAGTGAATGATGAAAAATAGTAAGTCTGGACACAGTTTTAGCTGTGGAAATCTATTTCCCTAGGCTTAGATTTCAGAAAATTCAGGAGTTTATAGGAACAGATTGCTTATTTCTTCATTCTTTCAGTAGTCTGTCTGAGGTCAGAATTTGCACATATAATTTGAGGGTGGTTGCAGATCAGACTAAGCGCCCCTGTACTGAAATAGCAACAGCTTGTCATATACACGGTGTGAAAATCCTTTCTCTTGCATCCTTTTACAACCACAGTTGATTTTTCTTCAATGCAGTATGCAGGCCTACATTTAGGAGTATGCAGTCTGCTTCTGTATTTATTGGAGAAAAACCTGGGAAACTCTGAATCCTTGAAAAGCTTTCTGTAAGCATACATGAGATCTGTAACCCTAGCCTTAGACCAGCAGGTCTACTTGCATGAATAAAAAGCTTATATTGGTCTCTGAGTTGAGAAAATTTTCACCTTGAAAAACTGTCTTTCATAATGGCAAAAAATAAAAACTGCATTCTGTTACTAAGTTACAGGGTATGTGGGACCATATGGCAATGCACTGAAAGGTCTATCAAAGATTAATGGTAGTATTATAGTTTTTGAAGTCCAATTTGACCTATCTTCTGTACTAAGTCACTCAAAATCTAGGTATTGTCCTGGTGGGGTGATTAGGACAGGCCAGATTGCATTAACCTTACCAGCTGTGACAATTCATTTTTGTTTTCTCTTTCCCCCACCGTTACTCTCACTTTCTTTTAAAGCCATCAGTTTTTATTCTTCAGCAGAATCTTTTCACTAGCTAAGCTGGATTGGAGGAAAAGATTGAAAGGACATCATCTTTTCTCTGTCACCTGTCACAAAATAGAGGCAAGAGCTTATACACACACACATGTATTTACCAAAGTCAGCAAACTGTAACTGTTAAATATTGAGTTGATTTCAAAGCCTTTGACTGACAAAATAGAGGGCTAATGCTTCTGACTGAATCTGCTTGACTCTTATCAGTGAACAGAGTGCAACAGTTTTTCATCAAAACCATTTCTAAAAAATCTCTTTTATATTATTCTCAAGAGTCAGAAGGAATAATACACATTCAGAAATCTGGAATGCCAAATTATCCCTGCGTTGCATACATATAACCATGTAGTCCTTATAAAACAGATAAGTCACATGAACCCATAGATAGATAAGCCCCTTAGGAAATATTTATAAATGTAAAAGCCCAATCTGTGTCCATATGTGTTTACTTAATTTCTGGTGAAAGGGAATCTTTAAGGTTTGATCAAGTGCTTGCCAGAGAACCAGAGAATAATGAACAAATACTGCTTTTGTGTCTTGTAATTGATAGATATCTCTGTCTGTAAGTCTGTCATTTGTAGTATTCTGTTCATGCATGTCTTGGTTTTGGAGACAAAACTTCAGGAGGAAATGGCCTCCCCTTTTCCTCTACCAATAAGACAAGTGGGTCACAAGAAGTGAAAGTGGGAAAAAGAAACCAAACTGTTTATTAACATACAAAGCAAGCAGGGTAGAACAGGATTAAAAAACCCCTCAAAATACAACAAATCCCTGGAGAGGGAACAGACACATGGGCTTGGACCAGCTGGGGCCACCCCTGCAGGCTCCCCGGACTGGTGAGGAGGGAAGCGAGGTATTAAAAAAAAAAAGATGCCCTAGGGTATATTACCGTGTCCTGCAGCCATAGGGAGGAGGAGAGAAGATCCAGCAGGCAGGAATTGTGTAGCAAGATCGATTTATTTTATTATTTTACAAACTCTTTTACAGACTTTTTTCTTCATAGTCTAATTGGACAAAGGATCAGCCACCCCTTGGGGGTGATTGGCTAGAATCATAAAACATTCATTGTCAAAATATTTTTCTACTGTACTATAAACAAGACTTTTCAATGTTGCAGGTATTTGGTTGTTTACAGAACTCTGCTACTATCTCTGTGAGAGAGAAAGTCTGTCACAGACTTAGAAAATAGCAAGAAAATCCTCGCTAGCAGCATTTTTGTATCCACAATTCACCCTTTTTGTTTTATAAGATAACAACTCTACTATTAACACTAAATAGAAATTTACATCAGTTATTAATTCTAAATACGTCCTTAAGGCTTTAACTATCTGACTCCATAACAAGAATTTTAAAGTTCAGTCTCTGCTTGTGGAAGCACCATCCCAGTCTCTGCTTGTAGAAGGACCATCTGCCTGATGGTTGACATCCTGGTCATCATCAGAAGAGTCATTAGGCTGGTGATCTACATTCTCGTTGCCATTTGGATGGTTGGTGTTCTGGTCATCATTTGGAGGTTGCCTGTTCTTCCTCTGGTGCCACAGGTCAGGGCAAACACATTTTGCAGGTAGCCACCGTATCCCGGTATCTGTGGAAACACAAGCATACCCACGACCCCAAACGATAAGCTCATGAGGGCCTTCCCACTGGTTAGTGAGTAAATTCCACACCCAGACCTTTGCCCGGGGCAGTTGTGTCTTGCCTGAAGACTGCAATGAGAGAAAATGATTCAGAGTAACAGGATTATTTGAATTTTGTGGTACTGTAAGGTGATTAATTGTATACAAAGCTTTTTCTAGTCAGCTTCAGCAACCAAATTCAAAGGTTCCTGTGAGAATCGTTGAAAAGCCATGGTAACAGCCCTCAATTCAACTAACTGAGCAGAGCCTGACTTGGATTGATGTGTTAGTCAGCCACTGCAAAGGCAGTGTAGGATACTGTGCGCACTTACGCACAGTGACCCCTGCTAAAAATTTGTCCCAATCTGTATGCCTCAAGCTGCCAACATGTCCCATCCCCAAAGGTTAAGGGAAGTGGTAGCAACATAAGGCCTAATTGTAGCTGGGTGCCCCTCTGGGTCTTTCGCCACCACAGGCCGTTCACTTAAATAGCTCTGTGTGGTTCCTCCTAATCCTGCGATGGCCGATCCCACCGGGGCTAAAGGCCATGAGGGAGGTCACGCAGAGAAGGAGATGATAGTTACATCAGCACCTGTATCAATCAAACCTCGAAGCTGAATCCGGGGCAGACGGGCATTCAGCAGGATCAGGGTACATGTCATCTGTGGCCTTTGGTCAGAGATGTCTGCAGTCCAGAAGGCCTGCAGAATTCCCATAGATCTACTGCCGTTATCTTCGTGAGTTTGTTGTTCTATCCTGGGGACACAAGACTTAAAAGGCACTAATTTAGCAAGGCAGGTCTTTTCAGGAATAGTTACAGGGGGTTTTTGTGTGGAGACCATAGCACAAATCTGACCTTTAAAGTCAGCGTCAATAACTCCTGAGTGCACTAAGATTCCTTGATGGGCAACGTCAGGTTTTCCCACCAGCATCGCACTGGATCCCTGGGCTAAGGGTCCATATGCATCCAAGGGAACCTTATAAATACCGCTAGAGTCTAAGACGACTGCGGCTGCGGTGTGGACATCAAACCCGTCTGATCCGTGGGTGCCGTCTGATCCCTGGGTGCCGTCTCTGGGGTGGCTGGGTAGGCCTGTGCCTGTACCTGTGCCACTCTCTGGGGGAGAGACTGCATTGGAGAGCAATTCCCCCTCCTTGCACCCTGGCAGAAGTTTCCCGACAAAGGCCGACCATTGGCATGAGTCAGGGATCTACAATAGTCCGAGCAATGCCCTGGCCTGCCACACCTCTTGCACTGGGGGTCAGTGTGTTTTCTTTTCGTCTCGGCTTAGGCTGCTTCCGTTTTTTCGCCTGTTTTGGTTGCTTTGGTTCACGACCAGAAGATGCGTGAACAGGCTGCAGGAAAGCAGCCAAAGCAGACCTTTTCTGGTTCCCAGATCCCACCTTAGCGCAGGCTTCGACCATGTCTGTTACCTCAGGGTCTCCTGGTAAAGCATCTATGATTTTTCTGCACTCTTCATTTGTGTTATCTCTCACTAATTGCCTTAACAACATCTGCCTTAACCCATCATCCTCAACCTGCTTCTCAAGAGAACCAGCGACATTCTCTACAAAGGAGAGGAATGACTCTGATTTGCCTTGAATTATTTCAGTATATCGCTTTCTTGGTGCAGATAACTCTATGGTTTTTAACAGAGCAGCCATGCCGACCTGCTGAGCTTGCTGCAGGATGCTAGAGGACAAAGTACCCTGTAGGCTGGGATCAGAGAAGGGACCAGTCCCCATCAAAGCATCTGTTCCCGCTAGGATTGGCAGCAGGGAGCTGCATATTCTCTAATGCAGCCTTGTCGGCCAGCTTTCTCCAGGTTTTCTCAAAAACTGTAAATTGTATAGGTTGAAATAGGATTTGACCTAAGTGATATCAAATGGAGCAAGCAAATCTGTATTTATCACCCTTATTATCTGCATAACCTCAGTAGAACCTAGCCCATGTTGTGCTATCTTGGATTGCAAATTCTGTGCAACCTTCCAAGCAATTACCTCATGCTTGTCATGCTCCCCTGAATTTGGGAGAGCCTTATACACTGGGAAAGCTTGGATTTCCCCTTTTGGGGAGTCACTAGCATCCTGAACTTCTGGCACAGCCTGTGGATGGAGTGTAACAGCTTCCCAATTACCCCCAGAATCCTCAAATATATTTGGCATTCCAAGTGTTTCCAATAATTTCCAATCTCCCTCCTCCAATGCTCTCCTCTTAACTGACTCTAAGAAGTGATTGTAGTGGGTCGGATGCACTATTACCATGCAGTCCTGAAAGGTCCAGGGGTGCGACCGGAGCTGCCTTTTCCTTCGCCACCCGGCTACGGCAGCTTTACGCCCCGGGGCCAGAACCTCATCTGCCTCACTTTCCAACAAGGAATCATCAGGCAAAGGCAACAAAGCTGCTGGCAGTGAACAGAGGTGGGCAGGGAGGGGCACTTTGGCTAGGTTGGCTGGGGGCAGAACAGACAGCACAGACTAAAGCTGGGTGCGCTGCAGTTTGAACAGCAGCCTCTTTATGGGATGCCGTCTCAGCCGGTTCCGACTGAACCGGTACTGGAGCTGCTGCAGCCGTCTCCGGGGCTGCTGCCACGCCCGGCGCGGCGCTCGTCTCTTGCTCCGCAGCAGCGTTCGGTGCCACTGCTGGCCCCCGCTCTGCAGCTGCGCCCGGCGCCGCGCTCGTCCCTTCCACCGCGCCAGCACCCGGCACCGCTGCTGCCCCTTGCTCCGCGGCGGCGTTTGGCGCCACCACCGGTCAGGGCATGGCTGCCGCCGCTTCCGGGTTTTCCCGCATCAGCGCTACTTCTGGGTTCGCCGCTGGCCGCGCCGCTTCCTGGTTTGGAGCCGCATGTCCCGCAGGTGGCGCGGGCGATGCCAGCCCGGCGCATCCCGCACAGCGGGGTGCCTCTGGTATCTGCAGTAGCTGCTTTTGCAAGCTGAGCAGTTCCTCCAGCTGCGGTGATATGTTCGGCAGCTCTGTCAGCAAAGACAGATGCTCTATTAAAAAGTCGATGGCTCGGTTCTGCAGCTGTGCAGAACAGTCCAGCGCCATAGAGGGCAATGGAGCACACCCAGGCAGTCTCAGTGCAGTCACGCCTGGGGCTACGCCGGCCAAGAAGGTAGATCCGGGCATTCCTGGCGCAGCCGATGCATGCGCAGACAGGCTAGGAGCCACCATGGTCTAATTCACTAAGCCGCTAATTCGCAGCCCTGGATAAGCCATGGCTGCTGCCGAGCCATGCGGCAAGGCAGGCTGTGTGGCTTCCCGCTGCCCCGACACCCCTGCCTCTCCTGGCGCAGGGTCCCTGGGGGCCACAGAGTCCTGCGACTGTGCAGGGTGAGATAGTGCAGGCTCTGCCCATGAAGCTGGGGGGTTTTTTTTGGATCCAGCACCACACACCCCTGAAGCCTGGTCAGCAGGGTCCTGTTTGGACATTCTTCCATCACTAATCATTGAAATAGGCGAGCCAGCTCTACTGCCACAGTCAAGGTCAGTCAGCAGCATAAATAACGAACGCCAAGTTCGGAATAATTCTAATGCTGCTGGGTCCCCAGACAGGAGCTTGCCGGACAGCACAGCCAAGTTCCTGCCATAAGCCAAAGTCCAGGGTAGTATCTCTGTCCATAGAAAACCCTTGCAAGGTAGCCCAATCTAATAATTCCCAAAGTGAGTTTTCAGGAATGGAGGTGTGCGTTATACTGAAAACACACCTTTCCAGACCATTGCCACAGCGTTGGTTTGTGAGCCGCTGTTCGCCATTTTCTCAGTCCTGTCAGACCTCCCGGTCTCGGGGGGGGAAGGGGAACAGCGTACCTCTAGAGACATTTGGCTTGGCTCGCAGCAGCAGGGCACTTCGCAGTGTGCAGATCACGTCACGGTCACCAAATATTAAAAAAAAATGCCCTAGGGTATATCACTGTGTCCCGCAGCCGTAGGGAGGAGGAGGAGAGAAGATCCAGCAGGCAGGAATTGTGTAGCAAGATCGATTTATTTAATTGTTTTACAAACTCGTTTGCAGACTTTTTTTCTTCATAGTCTAATTGGACAAAGGATCAGCCACCCCTTGGGGGTGATTGGCTAGAATCCTAAAACATCCATTGTCAAAATATTTTTTTACTGTACTATAAACAAGACTTTTCAATGTTGCAGGTATTTGGTTGTTTACAGAACTCTGCTACTATCTCTGTGAGAGAGAAAAAGTCTGTCACAGACTTAGAAAATAGCAAGAAAATCTTTGCTAGCAGCATTTTTGTATCCACAGAGAGGCAGTGAGGCAAGGGGAAGGAAAGGGAAAAAAGAACAAGAAAAAACCCAACAGAACCTTTTCCCAGCTAGCTGGAACGCAAAGGAAACCCAGAAAAACAGCACAGCGCTCCCGGCGCGCTCCCTCCCGAGCCCTCCCGAGCCCTGCCCCGGAGCCGTTGGGCCGAACCGTTCAACCGCCCCCTCGGGCCTGGGGCTCCGGCCCCGCCCCCAGGTCCGTCGTAAAGGCACAGCGTCCTCAGGCATTGAGCGGATGGTTAAGGAATAAAGTGGCTTCATAACGCCACCCCAGGGCAATGCACCTAAACTTATGTTCACTTTATTCAGGTTTTTGTGTTTGGGAAGAAAAATGTTGAAAGATTTCTTGAAATAGAAAATTTTTAGGAAAACCAGCAAAGTTGAAAAGCATTCCTAAGTTTGAGAGGAATGTCCATAGAATTTGTTGCTTGTGTTCACCATCCAAGTCATTTTATTCAGTTCCAGTACTTGTTTTACAAATGTTCCAAAAACCAGTGTTTGAGACTTTCAGGGGAAAGACAGGCTATTTATTTAATTTGTCAGGTCTGGCATAAATCATAACCCTGTTGCACTTGATGTTGTACAAACAGAGTTAATAAATGATCCTTGCCCCCGGTGCTTAGGAATTAAGTCTAAGACATAAGGTGGTGTGTAGGTATGACAAATAGAAGAGTAAAAAAACCCAGTAAATAGTGCCAGTTAGGAAGACAGATTACTTCCTGGCATATCAGCATCAAGGGTTTTGTAGACTTCCCAGAAAGGCCAAGTTTTCATAAAGGATTTAAAGGGCAGGGAGAGGGAAGTATCTTTACAATATTTATAGAGAAATCCTTGTAATCATAAGAGGGAATATGGAAGAAAAGCTGGAGTTAGCTTGTATGGAAGTTAACAGTGTAGCTTGTTATACAATTTTAGGGCATAACATTTCACTTAGGGTAAGATGCATCTTGCTTTATTAGCATTTTTCTCTATATTTAGAACACAGGTAGGAAAAAAGTTAGTAGGTGGAGGTGTTAACGAAGATAGTCTGAAATTGCTAAGGGAGATTCCAAAGACTGTTACAGTTATTCCTTCCTTATTTGACTGACAACTCTAAAGGCTCAGTGTTAGAACACTGGTTTTCCCTTCAAATATTTCACTTCAAATTGCATGAGCAAGTAATGGTGAGCTTCGTAGCTCTGATATCAAGATGAGTTTGGTTAATTACTTCAATGAGTAAACAGATATCTGTCTGTCTATCTATCTGTCTATCTATTGATCTATCTATCTAATCTATCTCTATATCTTGAGAGGAACATACATAGAGAAGAAGCAGCTAACTATCCCATAACAATGTAATAAATGACTTCCTCATACCAATAATGAAAAGCAAACTGGCAGAGCATCTAAGAATACAGAAATAAAAATAGTTTTAGTTCATCATTTAGTGGAAATTATCCATTGAGAAGTCTGGTAGAATGCCAGTGCCTCAGCCTTCATAGCCAAATGCATAGGAAGAATAGAGAGGCAATTAATGAAAGGATTTTCTTTTTGTAAGATAAAAGTTTTTTTAATGGTTCTACAGCAACTGTAATTATTTAAGAACAGCACTAATTCCAAGCAGAAATTTGAATATATGGGTAGTTAGTGCAAGCCCTCACATTTGTACTGTAGAATGAACAAAAAAAAAAAAAAAAAAAATTAACCACATTTATTTACCAAACAACTGAAAGTAGTAAAAGCTTTTAGCTCTGAGAAGGTAACATTGTGAAAGCTGTATAAGGCAACAGGGTTAAAAGAACTAACTGAAATCATCCTGATTCAGCAAAGCTGACTGAAATACTTCCGCAATTCTTGTTAAGCAATCTTTGTATCACAGTGTGATCAGACTGAGCTAAATGTGCATAATCCTTCAGCAACTTGCAGTCACCATAACCTGTAAGGAAGAACAAAAATGCTGAGGAATGTCTGTGGAAAAGGAAAGAAGTTACAGTATACTATTTCATCAGTATACAGTGATCTGTGACAGTTCAACAGGTCAGAAAAGGTAGATGATCTCAAGGAAGAGCAAGACAAAAAAAATATTGATTAAAATTGCAACTATCACATCACACTGCTCTGAAGGGGTAGCACATGTACATCTGAATACTGTTGGTTTATGTTACTTAACACAGATCTGGTGCAACTGTAATTTTCAGTGACAGTCAATGTCATTCTTCATATGCTCGGATGAATTGGAAACTACAGTTTGTCCTATCCTGTGGAAGATGAAAATTTTCTTCTGATAGTTGTCTAGGGCTTCCTTGAAAGCCCCAAGTGGGTGGGCTTTTTGTGTGTGTGCTGTTTTTTCTGGTTGTTGTTGTTTTTTGTTTGGTTTTTAAAATTTTTTTTCTTTATATTGAAACAAACTGCACATGCTGTAGTAATTATTCTTTCAGTACTGTGATTCTGTGATAGAACTTACACTGTGATAATCAGAGCAGGTTTTTTTGTGTAATTGTAAGTGACAGATGTCTGAGGCTCACAGTCATTTTAGCCTGACATTTGCAATTATTGCAGCAGTATTGATGGAAGAGGATTAAGGAGCTCTCAGATGCCAAACTTCATTATTTCAACTTTATGTAGAGCTGTCAAGTCCTAATAATTCCGCAGGGATTTAGCCTTTACAGCGTAAAAAGGCATGCAAAACGTTTTCATAACAATCTTAAAACTATTATAGACCATCAAAATGTAAATGATCATAGTTTAATGAATATCTAACGACTATCTTTTATAACTTTCACTTAGTAATTTTAAAATTATGCCCTAATTTTTAAGTGTCACAGTGGTCAACAGTAATATCCCTTAAATAAGTCTTAAAACTGTCTATTTTTCCTGGTATCTTAGAATTGTGATTCATGAGAGTGCATAGTCTAGTCCAATGAAAATATACCCAATTTGTAATAAAATGGATTGGATAGTTTTTCTTTTCATCTGACATCTTCATGTCAACAATCTGCAGTCTGGTCTTTCAAGTCTTTTCAAAGGGAGATAATTCATAAAGAGCTTCTATGCTTTATTTTTAAGACACTTTCATGAAAAATGAGTCATACCCAGTACGTTGCTGAACTCTTTTGTAGTATTGTAGAATACTTTAAAATGAAATTATTTCATGGAGAATTGATTTCAGTCTATACCCTCTTTTTTTGAAGATTCTGAATACCTACCTTTAAAACGCTATTTTTAAAATCTTAGTGCATTCAGGAAGCTAACTCAGGTTTAAAATCTCAGATGAAAGAAGCATATTCTTTGTATTAGACCTAGCTGTTTCTCTTTAATGACTTTTTTTCTGACACCCTCTGCAGATACTGGATTGTGCCTTAAAGATGACCCTTTGTATCTGCTGGCAGACTGCTTAACACGAAGGTTTTTCATACTGAAGAATCTATTCCTTCCATAGGTTTATCGTTTCACAAGAAGTCTACATGAAACTTTGCACTTTGACCAGCACAGTTACTTTGTCTTTATGGATGAAAGTAGGCTGATGTTTTTAGATATAATAAATGGGCACTGAAAATGCATCCAGAGACAAAGTAGGCTCTTATGGAATACCAGTGTGTTCTACTCAGTTATATTTATTTGTTAAAACTTAGACTGACTGTATTCCACTTTTCTAATTGGATTCAGAGGTGTTGCTTTAATTCCACATTTGTAACAATGAATTATAGCAGTCTAACAGAGGAGGTGAAAAATACGACAGGTGCAGAGAGAGGCCGCAATATTTCTGTTTGACTGAAATGGACCAAGGTTTAACTGCTGTGATAATGTGTTTTTTCAAGATTAGCAGCAATCTGGTAGGATTTCCAGTCTGCTTAGAGCTCTTCTGAAGAAAAAATGCCCATAAAATATAAGCAGACTTTTGCTTACTTTCTCAAAGTTGTTTTTGATTTTCAGCCACAACTGGTAACAACTTCATAGTCTGATAAAGATGCTGAAATCAAGTTTTCATTTATTCATTGATTTGCTGAAACATATTCATACTCCTGACAGCCTCTCATGATGTTTTTGGCTGTCTCAGGATGGAAGACGTTGCTTTTTCATGACCAGGCTCTGCTTGTTGCAATTAGGCATGGACTGGGGACCACTGTAAGAGCCCTTTTGAACTCCAGCTTTCTGCACTGATCCTTTCGAAGGATTATCCAAACCTTTCAAGGCAGGTGCTGGATTATAGCCGGTGTGTTTTAACACCAGTTTACTTCTGAATGAAACTGTTGGTCTCAGTGATAAAGTACCACTGACCTCTAGGTGTTAACTTTTATTAGAATTAATAAAAATTATGTTGTTAAAGCAAATGCTTGTTTTTTCAGTATATCCAAAAGCCTGAGATTGGTGGATAACACTTCTAACGCCTACCTATAACTTTTGGATTATGAGAAAAATGTAGAGACAGAAATCCAACCTCATTCAAAACATAGGTCTGTTTCTTCTTCAAAATGCCACAGAATTGTGAGTAAAGCATTGTATCAGTAAACCCAAAAGAATACTTTGTGAGATACAAGACTCTAAAAGAGAAATAAGAATAGTAGAAACAAACAGAAATGGATTTATAAGTAAGGCAAAACTGAAAAAAACCTATAAAACTCTTTGCCCAAATCCTGAGCCCTGTTCATTTTCTATTCTAATTTACATTGTGTAATTCCGGTGGAAATTGATCTACAACAAATAAAAGAACACAAGATATATTGAGATGCAGACAGCAAAATGGTAAGAGGACAATTTTGTGCAATTGAAAATGAAGAATAAATCTCTCTTTCTACCCAACAGCGATAGCACTCTAAGAAATTATGTGGATTTATCCCTAACAGTCAACTGTTCTTTGGCCAGAAGAATTAGAACTCTGCTGAAGTCACAGAAGTGCAGCAGGCATGTTGAGGGAAGGAGGTACACAGCATCACTGTCATGGAAGTGCTTTTATAGAAATATGTTTTATACCTATATGAAGTTTTGACCCGGGCTGCAGTACTTTCTTATTGAATGGTTTTTTGTCTAATTTTTAATAATAATCAGTTTTTCATCCGTTAGGCAGCAAGACATGATAGCATTTGGGGTATTCCTCCTTGACAGCTCAAAGACCATCAAGAATTTGGCTGTTGGTTTGACTTTTGTGTTTGCTGTGAATAATTACTGTATATCTTACGCTCACTCTTTTTTCCCACTTCAATTTGTAGTTAGCTAGTTTGCCTGGAGCCAGTAATTTGTTGCTATGACTGTTGGATGCTATCCCATGCTTTGTGTCTTTAACGAGCTCAATGGCTTGTTTTGAGCTTCCGCATCTGGTAAAGATAATAAGCATAGCATCTCTGTTAGTCACAGCCCTGCCTGCAGTGAAGGGCAGACTGAGTTTTGGGCTTAAAATAGATTTTTCTTCTATAGTCTGTGTGCTCAAGCCTACAATAATTGCTGAACAAAATGTTCTTAGACATTTGCCTGAATAGCATCAATCAATGGCACTGTTCATGAAGGAGAAAGCTATTTTTGAGACATAAAGAGGCTATGCATATAAGCTGGCATTTACTTTCCTGTAGTTCCAAAATCTAGACCTGACATTTTATTTCCATTCTAATTTAATCAATAGGTACACTTTGATCAGACAGCTAAAAGTCTGTGTGTACTCTTTCCCTACAAAACAACAGATTGGGAGGGCCACTCCCTTTTGTCCTGAAACAATAGACCACTAGCTCTTTGTTACATCAATAGCCACATTGGGTTGGTTTTAAGGAAAATTCAGTGTTCATCTATGCAACAGGAAACTGACAGAAAGAGCAATAAAATCCAGGGAGAATCTTCACATAGTGAGTGACATGAAGAGGTGGGGTTTGTTTATCCAGAGAATAGGGATAGTCTTGCTTTATTAAAATGGGCTTTGTCTCTCTTTTGTAGAAATTCTCCAAGACTAATTTAGCCTCTTGTTCTGCAAGCCATTCTCTCAGGCATTCTCCTTGTACCAGGTAGAGCCTTAAACGGGGTAGCTTCTGTGGAGATTCAGTTCTGAGCCTCTTCCATTAAAAGATGCACATTAATAATGTATCCTCTGGGGCCAGCTGTTGCAGCTATTTGTAGCCACAGTGGGAACTGGCAGAATGTTTCTTTGGAAATACTGTAAATTGTTCTTAAATGCAACAGAAGATGTAGTATCTGGTGTCTGGCAGAGCTCCATAGATTAGCAAGTCATAAAGTCCCGTGGTCATACAAACAGGGAGGATGAGTAATTAGAGCACAGTCACACAAATGTTGCTCTGGAGTGACAGGTTGGGGCTGGCTGCTGATCTGAAAGAACTGCCACGGGCACGCTCTCAATCAGCTGCAAATGCAATTAGCATTAGCTGAGTACTGTGACTTGTCCAGGCGTGTAAGCCATTACTTAACAAAATATTGTTTCTGATATGCAAGTTATTCAAGAAAGACAAGGGAGTAGCTGTATTTTAGCCATCTGGTACAATTACTTTTTGGGAAATGGCAGAGTTTGGAGGAAACATCAGGGCTATCCCTGAAACGTTATCCATTGTATTTGTTTCACAAGGAGTCCAGTTCTCTGATAAAATATAATCAGGACAGCATAAAAAGTATTTAAAAGTTGGGTTAGAATGAAAAAAATAGAAACAGAATATTTTTCAGACCTTTCCTCCTCACATGATGAGCACCCAGGCCCATGTAGGTTTGAAGAAAGGAAGAGAGTTTCATGATTTCTTCCATCAGGTGAAAGAAGTCACCTAAGTCTCATGGCTGTGTTGAGTTAATTACTGCCTGTGACTCACAAAGGCATCAAAGTTAGTAAATTGCACTAGACCTTACACATTTGGTTTTTTTCTTTCCATTTAAACATCAAAGCAAAAATGATCATGCATAAAGATCAGCAAGGGAGAGAATATGAGATTAGTTTTAGAATCTATAGAACCTGGATCTACAAGTGGATTTACAGTGGATTTTCCTTATAAAAAACAGAAAGAGAAAGTAGTCTTTTATATACCAGCAATTTCTGAAGAATCTTGCACAACAGACATGAATTGTGAAAAATTATGCAAATAAGTATTCCAAGAAATTCAGTAATAACATTTAAAATCAAATCTGTAGCCTTAAAGTACTTAGAAGATGTTGGTCTAATTTTGAAAATATGTATTCATGGTTGTTTTTGTTTGCTACTACTGAGGTTAAGATAAGTAGCCTGTAAACAGTTGATTGTTATAGAAAGCTAAATAAGTGTCATATTGACAGGTGGAGACACAAGAAATAGTTTCATTGCCTCATTTTAAGGAATGCAATCTTGTCTAGTAACTTGAAAAGCCAACTATTTGAAAGTGAGTTTTTAACATGGAAAATTACCTTCATCTTTCAGTATCTTTCTGAAATGGAGTCTAATGATGGAAAAATGATTTTTCAGCTCAAGGTGCAATTTCAGTCTCAGATACTGTTGACTTCTAAATGTAAAACTGCTTCTATGTGCCATTTTCACTGACATTACTGTTAACACACCTAAGCTGTGCACAGGGTTTAGGTCATGCATGTTCACTAGGCTTTCATATCTGGATCACATGCAGAGAGAGAGAGAGAGATCTCTGAATCTGGCCATGTTTTGCTGCTGGATGCTTTGTGGAAATGTTGGCAGTATTAGAGTTTTGAGCTAGTGGAGAAGGCTATAAATTAAAACCATGGTATTTCATGGTGCAGAGTTATGACACAAAGTGAATAAGTTTGAGTTCATCCTTTCTAAAGTCGAACAGAATCTAAAAAAAAATATTTCAAGGGAAATAGTGTGAATTCTTGTGTTATGTTTTGGGTGCAAAATCGAAGCTGTTATGAGAAGCAAGAATAAAAAAGTAGCTTTTTGCTCCATAGTGCTGTTTTTTATTACATTTGTGTTGACTTAAAATGTGAAAATTATCAAAAGAAGTCCCACTTCTCATTTGACATTTAGTTTAGAATCCTAAAATCTTATGAGAAGCCTTTAAGATCCAAACCCAGCTTTCACAAATCAGACTTCTTTAGTCCAAGTTGAGTGCATCCATGAAACAGGCAGCTTGAAGCTGGCATGACTTGGAAGAAGTAGACCTTCTCAGGATGGAGGGCATGACTATGACAAGCATATGACTGACAGGACATTTTTTCCCAAAGAGCTGCTTTACCTGCAACTTTTTTATCTACATAGAACTTTTATTTCCTGTAACAGAAAGAGTTTCACCATATAAAAAGTATGATAAAAGCACATATTTGAAGAGGAGGGTTGTGATAAGTAAAGCCCTCATGATATCTATTTAAAATAATATAAAATTAAAAAAAAAAAAAAGTTGCTGCTCCTAATATATGTGGTAAGTGCCTGTGCTCAGTTGCATCACTTTGATCAATCTTATCCCTTTTCCTCTCTTTGCATGTTTCCTGCCTCTGTTCCCTTGGGAATTCTCAGGAAAAGAACCTCGACTCTAAGACTGGAAATCAATAATATGGGATGAGAAGATTACTACCATTAAATTGTTGCTGCCCATATTAAAGCCATATAGAAATAGTAAATACCTCAAGTCTTGCTCTCGCTCCAGATATGAAATATAAAGTTAAACAGGACCTTTAGGTTGTAGATTCTCCTTGGCTTGTTTCATAATTGCTTTGCTACTTCAGGTGTTAAGGTGGGAATATGCAGAGCTGTGGGATTTAATACCATCAATGTACCTTCAACTCCAGGGAGACAGATTTTTCATGCCAGACATTTTGCTGGGTGATGGGCTGCTGAGTAAGATCCTGCTTTCCAAGAATTTTAAAGATTTATGGGCAGTCTTCATGAACACTCTCCTTTCTCCATTGTTCTCTTAACTTCTACCCCAAAATTGATACATATGATTTTAATCTGTGTATGTAATTACTACAGTACCAGTTAGGGATGCATCCAAGAAGGAAAGCATCTGTACAGGTTTCAGATCTTATCAACTTGTGCTTATTTTCCTTTCCTAACCCAAAATCTTGTAGGGCTTGAAAGGGAAGTTAATTTTTGTAAGTACTGAAGTGAATCTGCAGATGGAGAGGACCTGTTAAGTCTCTGCACAGACTATACTCACTTAATTCTAGAGAATGGTGACACTATAGAACATTGAAATTTCTCCACGTTACCTTATTTATTTGGGCAAGAAGACATAGGGAATATATAAACAAAATGTTTTTCTTATCCCATAATTTTTCCTTAGAGCAGTTTCAAGGATATTTCCCTTAAAAAAGAAGAAGTAAATCTCTAAGAATATTAGTGCTCTGAAAAACACATCTTTACAGATGAATACATTACATTAAAGAATATAACTAATAGGAAGGTTTTATAATTCTATAGAGATATTACTATTTCAAAGTGAAATTAGGCAGCTTCTCTAGTGTTCCCACAGAAACCAATGTTATGGCAGGGGAAAAAACAATTGTAGTTTTGCATTGGTATGTATTTCCAAGCTTAATTTTTTTTTTTTTTCTTTTTGAAGTGAGTGCATACTTTAATCAAAGTTCTGGCTGAAGTCCTGGTGTCAGACATAGCTGAATTTACAGCAGGTCTAAGGCCAACATGTCAGGGTACCTGGAGAGACAATGCATGGATTTAATATTGTTTGCCAGTGGGAATTCCTGGAGCTCAAAGTAATAATGTCCTCTACGTTAATGTGCAGTGAAGCGAGTGTAGCATTAATCTTCACAGAAAGTTCAGTTCTCTTGAGAATGTGGAAGGGTAATATAAACCATGGTGATAGGAGGAAGGAGCCAGGTAACATGGGGTTACTTTTATGTAATTTCAATATGATTAAAGAAAGTTAGTATTTTCTCTCTGCAATTTGTCAGAAGCATGGCAGGATGGCAGATAAGAAGTGTCTCAATACTGTGAGCATGTGTATATGACTCATACATCTTCCTTGAGTTTGAAATTTTAAGATCCAATTAATAAAAAGATTTATTTTTGAAATTACCGTAGCATCATCATTTATGCTGTCCTACCTGAGAATCTGGATATTATAAATGCCCTGTTTTCTAGAGGCTGCATTTCTGCTATGAGAAATGCACCTTAGGCTGAATCTTAATTCATAATTTACCAACTGAGAATAAATTATTTTGCAATATTTACTATTATAGCAAGAATTTGTTTGATTATGTATGGGAAAGGGGATGGCAAGTTGGGTGACTTCAAATGGGCTGACTTGGTAGAACAGAAGTGTACAAATGAAAATGTATCACTGTACTTTGTTTTTTCCTTTGTAAACAGAAAAGCCTTTGTATTTGCAAAAGTAGTTAATTGTTGCTCCTTTAATGAAAAGAATGACTTTGTAACTTTCTCCTTTCTTGTTATCAGTGTGATTAGAATCTCATCAACTTGATTTTAAGCATGACTTCAGGATCAGAGGGATGGTGAGGTAAGAAGAAGCAGACACCGTGACAGTCATTGAACTTGATGTTGCAATGGGAGGGGGTGTGTGGGGGACAGAGCAGAGAAGTACAAGAGGGGATTTGATAAAGAGGTCAAAGTTAGTGTGAAGATAGACTGGTGATCTGCTAGGAGAGCTGTGCCCTGCATTCATTATGAAATGTTGTGCAGGAGCAGCAAGAGCTTTTTTTCAGATGTGTCAGAAAAGGATTTCTGCCCCTATGGCTAATCCACGTGACAGCCTCAGCTCACACTTTCTTTTAAGGTCAGCTTCCCCAAATACTGGGACAAAGCAATACTCCAGGGATGCAGAAGGAGTGAGATGACAGGGGGACACTAAAGTTCACGTGTACTCACTGAATTGTACCTAAACCAGCATGACCTTACCATGCCAGTGTCTGCCCTGCAGCTCAGCTGCTGTCTCTGTGCACATCAGGCATTTAAATTTACTGGCACTGCTGAAGCCTAAGCACAATTTTCCACACCCAAGTTTTCTTACATGTCCTTTGTCATTTTAGAACTAGTTGCAGGATCAATTCCATTCATTTTCATAGCTGAGGAGACATGACTAGAGTTGTGATTCTTTGTGCAACAGAAATCTCAATGGCATCAAGGGAACAAGCCTACACAATACCTCAGTTTACAAATGAGAAAACACTGAATTTCTGGTACAGTATCATGCTGAGGCTTAATTTATGGATGTTTATGCAATACTTCGAAATTTATGGACATATGTATCACTCTGCAAGACACACTGCACAGGAGCAACCCAGACTCTTGCCAAAGGTCCTTGAAGTCAGTAAAGCTGTCAACTGAACGCAGTTTTGGTGGGGGAGTGTTTGAATTATCCCACATGACAATGAACAATTAAAAAAATCATTTTTTCACTCACATCTACTGAGTTTTCAGTAGGAGCAGATAAAATTTTGAGTTGTAATATTTTTATGCATTAGTATAATTTTTTTAAATGGTATGAAAAGCTTTAGCTAAAATGAAGGTTGAGTGACAATGGAAAATAATAATAAAAGTCAAATTTTGAACAAAGGCACTTACTTTGAATAAAATATTTTTTAGCCTGAAATATTTTATTTTCTAAATTTTCTTTTCCTTTCATAATTTGATAGAAAATTTGCGTGCTTTTTTTTCCTCATCAGTGTCATCATTCCCCAGTGAAAGAAATTGCTCACAGAAGTCTAACTTTTAGTTATTTTGAAATAACTAGTATTTTAGTATATTTTGAAAGGTATTGGTCGGCATTTACCTGGTCACATAGATGCATAAATATTCCTGGACCTATTACTACCTTGTTGATTTTTCCGTGGCATTATTCTGTAGTAATTACTGGATATTTCTCTTTACTGATTTTGTTCTTATATCAGTGTTTTGGGAAGTATTGTTGCTTTATTTCAGTGATAAGTAGATCCCTAGATGCAAGTTGTAATACAATGTCTAGATAGAGACATATCTATTTTAGTAATTCTAGATTCCTTTAAGTGTCCACTTCTTGGTTTTTTCTCAGGCATGTAAGATTTAATGTGTAATTTCTTTTACTATTTGCCTGATCAGTGGCATCTGCTCTGAAAAATTATTAGGCTTCCTTATTTTCCCAAGCATGGGATGCAAACAGCTTTTATATATAGGATACATTTAACAGTGTGACAGTTAAAGCTCTTGTACTTTTTTGTGCTTGAAGCTTGTAGGCCAAAGACACACATAGATCAAGGAAACTTAAAATTCAGTGTCATGGTGGGGGCAAAATTACAACCAACTCTACAACCAATAGGTTGTAGGAACTTTTGTCTTCCAGATGCCTTTAGAAAGTGAGGGAGGCTTTGCTTTGCATCACAGAGAGTTTTTTTCACATATACAGTTAATGGAAATAAACATCAGAAATCTTTGGCCACTGCAATTTTCAAATATCTGCACCAAAGTGAAATGGTCAGCACAAATTCACTGAGTTGCCTACACTTCCCGTGTCTCTTTCTCCCAGCTGAACCTTAGACAAGTGGGACAGTATCCACTGCCAAGTTTCTCTCAGGGCTGTCCTACTGTTCTGTGCTGATGTAGCAGGGGAGCAAGAGGACAGCTTTGATGTGCTCATGAGAATGATAGCCAGGTTTCTCCTTCATGTGGGGATGCAGGTGCTGATACTCAAAGATAGAACACTATCTTTATAATGGCTCAGGACAGGGGCAGGCGGGAATGTTGTGGGTGCAGAGTTCTACTGGCAGTGCCAGCAATGGAAAGCATATTCAGGGAAAACCGAAACAGAAACATCAGTACCTGGGGCAGTTATCTACCTTTCAGAATATACAGTCACCACCTCTGCTAAGTACTGAAAAATAGTAGCATCTTAAGAAATGCAAGTGACTAGAATGAGCCCTCAAGGAAAAAACCCACCAACCATGTTGCTTTAGTGCTATTTATATTATATTCCATATATATGTACACATGCATAAGCAGCTCTTAACTAAATGTCACAAAAATTTCAGAAGTATCTTCAAAACTGAAATTATCTTCTTGTGCCTCTTCTCTGCTCTTTGGAAAATATTGTGTTACACAAAAGGACTACAGGGATTGTTTTTTAAATTCCTGGAGTGTAGAGTGTGGAAATTTAATAATTATAGCTAATTAGTTCACCAGATAACAAAGGTTCATTCCTGTATGCTGTGAGGTTGTGGGCCTTTCAAGAGACAGGAAACAGGTAGACTGACCTGCAAATTAGTTATGGAATGAATTCAAATAGAGCTGCATTTAGGAAATCAGAATTATGTAAGGATGAGTTTTTCATTGAAGTCTGAACCTTTTATAGCTTCTGTCCCCAATTTCCTAGAACTTCATTTTAATGTACAATATTAATTAATAAAAATTGCTTTTTAAACTATTATTTCAAAGAACTTCTCATTAAAATAAATTCTGAAAATACAAGCATTCTACAAGGAGACAATAGTAAATTAAAAAGGGTTTCTCCTGTATTACATATGATGGGCTTCTCATTGTTTAGTTACTTATAGCTGATACTGTAGTGATAACTTGACTTTAATCTTGCAGTGATTAATATGTGATAAGGTATAGAAACCAAGTTAATAGGAAAGTATAATGAAATATGAATTCTGCCTTTCTGAAATAAGTGCAGAATTCAGACCTGCATCTTCTCTTGGGCCAGGTAAATAAATGATACCGTGTAGAGAAAGTGTTCTCTTATAGTTTGAGTGCTCTTTGTGGGTTTCTGTCTGTTCTACACAGCAATGGTAATATGACTTTCTAGAGTACAGTGCGGGGGTTTTGTCACTGATGCCATTTTTTCTTAAAGGTGAAGTTCTAAGCATCCCCTTTTTTTATTGCTTTTCTTCACAGTTACTTTTTTCTCTACTGAAACCTTTTATTTAATTTTTAGATTGATTTTCCCCCCCAATTTCTCTTGATCATTACATCTTTCTATACAGTACCAAAATTCAATGTTACATGTAATAAATCAAATACAAATGATTGCTAGAAGCAAATGATCATACAGAGATATTATTTGTTTGAGCTAATAACTTTTTTTTCCCACAAAGCCATGATTTAATGCTAAAGTAACAGAAAAACCATTCAAAGCTCTTGAAAAAAAACTCAAGGAAATTTTATGTCAACTTGAGAATACTCTTGCCTAGAGGTTGTAATGAACAGACATTAGAAAGAGGGTTTGTGGTTTTTGGTTTTGGTTTGTTTGTTTGTTTTTTTTTCAAAGGGTGTGAAAGAGAAAACATTACCTGACAAAATGCAGGCTGGAGCCTGGAACTGTAGTTATGGGGAGAAAAAAATCCTACATTAAAATGCAGGTAAAAACGAAAGTAAGGTAATTGATGATAATTTAATTAAATATAAGATGTAGAATATGCTGTTGAACTACTAAAAGGTAATGTATGTATGAATAGAATTGAATTTATTTTTGTCTGGTTCTAGGGTTTCACTGAATTTTCTCCCAAAGGTCTGACACATTTCCTGAAATAGGAAAACACTTTGGGGAAACAGCAATCAAGTGTATTTAAACGCTTCTGGAAATTTAAAAAGCATTCATAGTTTATGTGCTCACATAAGACAACAGATACAGGAGAAAACAAAGATGTTTTATTATTTTATTGTTACTGAGCAGGCAGTATTTTTGGCTGTCTTTGAAGCAGAATTTAGTACTGGGTATCTGGTGACTAAAAGCTTTAGTTATCATTCAGAATCCCTTTGATGTGTGGAGACCAAATAGGGAGAGCCTGAGATGATGCTGGAGGAATAAGGGAAAACTCAAGACGCAGTCAGGCTTTCAGAAGTTAATTGTGAGTAAAAGTGGTAAAATTCCAGTGTGAGTCACTCTGAAGTCAGAGTGATTGAGTATGGTATAAAGCAGTGATCGAAAAATGCATTTAACACATACTTCAGTACTTTGTGAAATTGTGGCCTAACTGTGCAGCTTTACTGGGAGAATATAACTAGAGAAGATTTTAAAAGAGTTCAGGGAACAGAACCTGGCACTAAAGTTTTCTAAAGTCTGAAAATGGGCTTCATTGCTTTATCACGAGTCATTAGTTTCCATCAAGTCTGACTTGCATGCTAGGTAATAAAAAGGCTGAAAATCATTTTGGGATTAGGAGAGAAAGAAAATTTTTAATGTATTTCATAATCTTTCCTTTGTATGTCAACCTCTTGTCTTTCTGTAGCTATAGTTAAGGGAAATCCATATTGCAGACTTGTATATCACAACTGCCTTTTGTCTTCTATTGAATTTTGTTTCAGGCACAACAAAGCTGCTGGATGAAAGTGTCATAACCATAAAATAGAAGAGTGGGTTAGCAAATGGGGAGGTTATTTTCCAAAGGAAATGAAGAAATGGAGAGAGACTATGTTGATTACTCTTATCCTTTCTTGCAACTAGGTCTTGCAGCACATTCATACTCTGTTTAATTAACATCATTCATACATTAACATAAGCCTTCTTTATTATTGGCTAAAAATTTTTCTGCTTCACCAGGGGCGTGTTAATACAAATAAAAGCATTACAGCATCTGCAGGTGAAGATTCTTGGCTTTTTTACTGTAAAAATAGGAAGAGTATATCATGTTAAATATTTTTTTAAAGGCAATGTTAACTCCTTGTTTCAAAGTTTTACTGAGCCTCCTAGAAAATAGACATTCATGTAGAGGACCTCAGTGTTTCTATCTGTAAGGGAGTTAGGCACTGCTTGTACTAAAATATTTATTTAGGAACCTAGATTGATTTGCCATTAATAAGGGAATGATCTTCTGATTTTTATTTTACTCTCACTTTGCAGCACGTATGAGATTTTTCTGGAAAAAAGTTACTTTCATTATTTGTGCAAGGAAGGTGGCTCAATATTCCTTTCCAGCTCTTGTGGGATGTAACGTGGTTAATATCAGGAGTGGGTTTATCAGTAAGGACCAGGGCTGTGTGAGGAGAAAGTGGCTGTGTGCCTGTGTAGCCCTGAAGCCAGATGACAGCTGGCTCCTCTTCTCAAGTACATGCTGGTTTCTTAACTACTTCAGTTTGCTTCAGTGACATCTAGACCAGTTTATCATTTACAGAGGCATTCAGATCCATTTCTGATTCCATCACTGGGGTTCCCATGAAGACCCATTGAGTTAAACATTCAAAGTCTGAGTGCTGCTGAATCCAGATGAGAAGAATGTTCATTTTGTAATTATTTCTTTGCCCCAATGTGTAGTGATAAAAAATCTTGATCTGTTTAATGGTAGCAGATTTTTGTTTATGGAAAGTTATTCACTACTTACTGTTTTTATATGCAGTATAATTGAGATGAAAGACTTTGTATATGTAATTACATTCCCCTGAGATTATTCAGGCTAATGGTTTATAGGTAATTTAGGCATTAGATTTGTAGCTTAAGCAACAAATTATTTATTGTGATCTGTGTAGTGTGGCAGTTTTAAGCAAATACAGTATTTCAAATTTTTGTGTGAATTATTTTGTTTTACATTTTCCTTTGTCACTTTAATGCCAATCCTATTCATGGGTGTAATTCTACAATAGATACTAGTGTATTTAAATATTTTATGGGTGCTATTATTATCATCCTGCCATGGAATGATTAGTATTCTCTATGTCTTCAAAAAAGTATTTTCTGCAGAATCTTCCGATCTTTGGTGTTTCTTTGTATAAATTATAAACTAGAGAACAGCTTTGTATTTATTGTTTGTAAGAGAATGTGGATTGTGATTGTACTTTATCAGTTCATTTTTCTTGTTAATCATGCTGAGCTTAAACTTCCTACTTATTGACCTAATATGTGAAATAAATAAGTGCATTTAAGAATTAGGTTATTCTTGAAATACAACTGCAATATATAAAGTATATTAACTTTCAGCAGCTGCACACCTCTCTGAGCTTCACTCACCCCTCAGTGAGTCCCTTTTCGGACAGTGGTTGTTTTCCGAGGTGAAATAGATTGTGCTTGGTATCACAAGTATCATTTTATGTGTCTGTGATGTTATCAAAAAGAATAATCTTTAATCTATAATGCTGACGTAATAAAATTGCGACAAAGCCTCCTTTAGTGGCATAGTTACCTAACATTTGTTGTAACAAGTGCAACAATACACTATGACAGGGTCTGATTAAAAACATTGATCAATCCCATTTCTCACTTCCTGCTGTGGACAATCATGGGAATTTACTGAAACACCTCACATTTCTTATTTCTGATGTTTCTAGAGGGAAAATGTGCCATGAAAAAATTGGTCAGTGTAACTGTATTTACAAAAATTACTGTGAAATTTATTAGAATTGATGGATAAAGACAAAAAAGGATCCTTTTGTATTCATTTTTTCCTCTTTTTTATATCACTTCCAATACACAAGTGCTTAGAAAAACAATCTATTTGATTAACACAATTTTTTTGTAACCCAGGGCCATTATCTTCCATATAAGGAAAAATAACATATACCTGGAAAAAAAAGCTTAAAATTTACCTAAGATACTATGTTTGTAACAGAAAAGGTCCTCTCCTTATTGATTTCACTTTTTCCTTTTTCTGTCCACTCCCTATTGCCTGCCAAAAGGGATTAGTTCTATTCCCTATGTCTGCACATGAATCAGCTGAAGTCTATTGTGCAGAGTGATGTTCAGATACCTTCAAGTAATTACGTGAAATATATTAACAATACACAGTGTAGTAATTCATTTTTACAAAGCAAAGCATTAAATATTGTTGCATAGTTGCTGACACTGCAGTATTTTGAGAGAAAATTGATTTGTTCATTGATGTCCCTTTTGTCTGTACATTGCTCTTGCTTTATATGCCTTTGCTAGTGTACGTGTAAACAGTCCCAGTTTAAGCTGATGCATTCATTCTGAATGAAAAAAGAAGCTGAGGGAAATTCAGTGACAGGAGAGGGATTGAACTGAAGGCTTTTGAGCCCTATCCATGATGTATCATGTTTTCTTTCTCGTTTCCTAAAATGTTTCAAACAGTATAGGGAACCACATAACTTTAAATGCTTGGATCTTACGATGCATTTAACATATTTTCTATGATAGCCTTTTTCCTTTAGATTGCTCTCCGTATTCCTTTATCTCCTATCCCAGGCTGCCGCAGTGCCGTCGGGCCAGCACGGTGTCCTGGGCAGCGGGCAATCCTCCGCCCGCTCCGAGCGGGAGGACGGGAGCCGAGCGCGGCGCGGGAGGGCAGGCGGAGTGAAGCACCCGCTCGGGCCCGCCTTGCCCCCGATGGCAAAGGCGTGCGAGGGAGGCAGGAAAGAAGCGGGGGACTTCTTTGTGGGGGGAGAGGCTTTACTGGAGAGGAAAAATCCACAGAGAAAGCTGAAGAGACGTGGCTTGCAGGGGGTCTTGTACCCCCACAATATGGGCGTGGGAAGCACACAGTAACCAATGGAACATCAGCCAGGGGATCTTACCGAGGTGGGGAGAAGGAATTACAGCAAATGGGAGAAGGGGTAGGCGGGGAGGAGGCCAATTAACTATCAAAATACATAGAACTCTCTGGAAAGACAACCTCATATGAGAAATAAGGGGAGGGGAGGTGTTGGGGAATAGAATTATTGGGATCAATAAAAGAACTGTGCAAGCAATAGGGCTGGAAGTTTTTAGGCTTGTGTGTGTGAGGGACATTTTCTGTGGGAAAGTCCCTGTGTGAAAGTAAACAGTCAGCCTGAGAAAATACAGGGAGTAAAGAACTTGCAGGTGTGCTGTCCGGGAGTGAACCAGGGGAGTTGAGCACAAAATTCTTTTGATCATAACAAGACTGTGGAAACTTGCCAATGTAGTCCAATTATGTAGAAATAGAAATGTGTCTTGATAAGCTTTAAGCCACTTAGGAGCTAACAAGCTGGGATACTATATAAGTGCCTTTAGACTGTTACTAAACGGAGTTCATTTATCAACCATATTGGTTTGGATTCTCTTTCTTGCTCCCCCCGCCGGGGATCCGGGCTCCTCATCCCGCGTGGCTCCCAATAGGGAGGGCTGTGGGCGGTGGTAAGGCAGGGATTTATATATTTTTTCACAGCCTTTTGAATGCTCAAGGCTTTTGGGCTGTGGAAGCATCAAACCAATGGACCTTTTGGTCCTCTTGGTTTGGCTGGTCACGGCTCACTGCAACAGCAGGATAGGTGCACAGAGTGATTTTGCCTTGAGATGGAAGGTTGGTTGTGGAACCCAGAGTGCCGAGAATATTTCTCTGCTTATTTTTAAGGGTTTTTACCCCCCTGAACAACAGTGTTTTAGCTTCAAACCTTGGAAAAAATTACCAACAGTCAGACAAGAACTAGAAAATACAGTGGTGTGAATTAGGTGATAGACTACTATGTAAGATTGTCACAGGGTGAAAAATTTAGAGGATTTAGGCTTCTCTTTGTAGTAAATAGATAAGAGTAAAAAAAATATCAAAATGGAGGATTGTTGTTCTCTAAACCTTCTTCTCCTTCTTCTACTACTCCATATTCTGCAGTAAAAGTGGTTTGGAATGATTGGATAAAAAATTCCGCAGTTCTTAGTCGTATTACGGAATAATTGGAAGGAAAGTGAAAATAATGTACGTTTTTAGTAACTATTGGTTAAATTATCTTTAAAAGGCTGTATAAATCTTGATAATTAGACTCACTCCTACTTTTCCTCTTTCTATGCTGTACCTGGGTCACGCTAGTGGCTCTGTTCCTCTGATAAGACTTAATAAACAACTATCTGGAAGCTTTGAAACTAAAAGAGACATCTCAGTTTATCTCTCAAACTCCTTGCAAGGACTTTCAGTAAATTCTCTCCCATCAGGAGGGACTTGATTTATGGCACGGTAAAGTGTGAGTTGGTTACAAGTCTTTATGTTCCCTGGATGTATGGGGGGGCAAGAGACACTATGGCTTGATGATGAAGATGGCTTTTATATGAAGGAAGATAACATAGTGCCAACAGAGCTGTCTGGGGACACCATACAAGCCCTGCAACGTGATGCAGCAACTCTAGCATTGATCTAAGAGACTAAAGCAGCTCTGTTGCCCTGGGTTTTAAGGGGGAATTCAGATATCCTGTCTCTGCCTGTGTTATCTCTGTAGAGCAGTTTTTTGATCTATGACAATAGTGCATCTCACCCTTAGATAGCTATCGAGATGCCTTCATGTACTCTGAGGTTTAAACTGTGTGGGCCATTGTAGTCTGAGAAATTATGCATTATTATTTCTGTTAGGTTCAATAAAGTACTTGATAAGAGGTTTGCTCAAGAGAGTATCTCCATGGCTGCTGCTTCTTTCTTTTAAGCTGAAGAAGCCATGCCACTGAGAAAAAAAGAACCTTTTGTAAAAAGATACAAAAACTGGTGATGTCTGTGTTACCAGCTGTGCTTGGTCAGGTTAAATTTATAATTATCAATGAACTGGTTCTCCATAAAGGCTGACTGACAAACAGAGTTCAAGGAATGAAAGTGTGTTTATATGAACTGATTAGGAACAAAGACATTAATCCATTTGTTACTCTTAGTCATTACTCTTACTATCTTTCAATGACCTCTAAAAACAACATTCCTATGAATGAAAACTAATCTTTTTTATTGCCTTGCTGTTCATATAACATCAGCATACCCACTTCCTGATTGAAGACCTGCTGTTGTTGGTGTTGTTGTTTTTGATGACAAGAAAGAAATGCTTTTCTTGTTGTCTTTAGGAGGAATAGGAAAAACTATTCTACTGTACGATCATCCAGCTGAAATACTGTCATCCAAGAACTCCAGAGTTAAGTCATATGTACTCCCCGCATCCACTTGGTATTAGCTTTGTGAAGAAATACACTGTTCTGCTGAAGTTCTTCTTTCTTCTGTGGAGCAGAATTTGACACCTGGGTTTAGGGATTGCACTGAGTGCAGTGAATTAAATGAATTTGTATTTATTGTTGTAGTGCCATTTCTGAAAACAAAGCTGTATTGCAGGGCTGTTCAACAGCCACCTGTGCTGTTTTGCATTACACTTTCCACCTTCTTCTGCCACCTTCCAGGGCAAACTTTACACATGCTGCACTGTTTGTTCCTCATTTTTTTTAGGAGGAATACTGGGACTGATGCTGCTGAAAACACTGAGACACAGCAAGGGAACTGGTATGTCATGAATTGTGTTACTAAGAGGAACTGGTAGCTTCTGAACTCTTTCCTCTGCTTTTTCTCAGAGAGAAAAGTGAACTAACCTCATGAAAGATATGCTTAATTTCCTCCTGGTATTTTCCATCAGGAATCTTAGAGTTCAAGCTTATTTCATTCCTTTTGGAATTCTGGTTGAGCATATGGAAGCTCTTTGTAAAACTTGTGGTATCCTATGTTTTCTTCTTGTTTAGTATGAATTTATTTAGGATTATGAATTTTGTTGCTGCCTTGATGAGGTTTAAAAAGGAAAACTGGAAAATCAGCTGACTAACAAAAAGGAGGACTTTGTACCCATACGAATATTAAAAGTGATAGTTACCATTCAAAAAGATCCACTTTACTTTAAAAAGCTTTTCCTCTCTCTTATGTTAAAATGGCCCTTATGAATGCTAACATTAAAAATGGCTAAAAGATTTAAAAATACCTACTCATCCTGAAACAAAAGCAAGCATAGATGTGATCTGCAGAACTTTTAGTATTGGATGACCCCTGGCTGTGGACTGCATCTTTAAAAAGAAGGGTGTCTGTTCCTCTCCTTGCTGAGGCAGCAAAGGGTTTGTGTTTAGATTTGAGTAAGAGCCCACTATATTGTACAGTGGACATCTTTCTTTTCCTGCACTCATTTTTACTGCTGTTTTTCTTGTGGTCCTTCAGCTTCTCACTTGGATTCATTCTGTGATTGTGCTGGGACATATAAATGGTTTGGCTTTTGTTTTTGGGTTTGTTTTTTTTTTTTTTCCTCTTCATAGCTTTCTTTTACTTTTTTTGCATTTGCATAGTTACAAGTGTTACAAGTAGGGTGGGGAAAGGAAAGCATGTTTCTGACAAGCCGTTGGCCTGGTTTTTATTTGATGGAACTTATAGCTAAAATCAGATCTGTCACTGATCTCACCACTTTACTTAAAGCTGCTTGGGTTTCTTCACCACTGTTTTCATCCTCAGAACTGTAAATCAATACCCTTTGATCTAAACATAAAAGTCTGGAAGGCTTACGTTGAGGATATCTTCCCTTGCACCTCGCTTCATTCAGTTCTACTGCTAAATCTGTTCTAAGGAAATCAAAAGCGATACTGAATTGACATTAATCGCTCTCCTCAAGACTGCCAGAAGGTAATTTCTCAGAAAGTTTGGAGTTTGAAACAAACTTTGCTTTGTACTGGTCTATTATTGGCACTCCACTTAGCATATGCAAGTAAGGTTTTTGAAAGCAGCGCATAATACCTGAACTAGAAACTCTAAATGCTTCTGCCTTAATTAAAATTGAATTTTCTGAGGAATAATAAAAAATATTCAAAAGAATATGGAAGAGGAAGAATTCTTGTCGAGGAATTCTGAGGAACAGATGTGTTTTGTCAACTGTAACAATTTGGACCATATGGAGTAAACTGTAACTAAACTAAAACACACTTGCCTCCAATTTTTACAAAAATCAATTTTCAAGCTTTTCGGTGTCTTGTTAGTTCAATTCTACAGACTAGTGATCAATGGTGTGTCACTTTGAGTTGCTATTGCATAGTAAGAATTAGTGTTTTTTTCCAAGGTGCCAGGAATCCTAATGTCTAGTAATCAGCTGTTACAAACCTGTGCTTTCTTTTAATTGATTCTGTCAGGCAATAATGAGGTTTGTATTCAGAATTTTGAAACATATTGGAAAATTATAATGTATTGGAAATGTAAAATTGCTGTTTTGGTTGAGTTTAAAATAAATAGCAGCATCTCTGCCAGCTGGACTAAACTGAGGAGACTTCTTGAAAAAGCAAAGCTTTTTCTGGTGTAACTTCTGTTATAATGTGGTGGCTTATTCATTAGAGAACTCATGTCTTCAGCATTTGGGCAGTAAGTGCTGTTACATCTGGGAACTCAGCTCCTTGGACAGAAGGACACTTTGTTCAGACACAGTTTTCTGACATCTGATGACCTTTTCATTTTTCCATAAGTGAAGTGGGACTCTTAAGATGATTCTTCCTATTGTCAGAGATATTTTATTATTATTTGCAATATTTATGCTTTTTTCTGGAACAGATCTCAGTTCTGTTTGAAGAAATTACTGGGTAACTTCAAAAAGGAGCCATAATCCTGCTTACAACACAGAAATCCAGTGCTACCAGTGATGTGACAGTGTATATGAGAGTGGGAATTACTAGAGCTGAAATGTTCAATGAGGTAAATAGAGCAATGCAAATCTCAAGGGCTTCTGAAATACAGAATACAGCAAGGACGATTTTGAGAATGCATATTACATTGCTGCCTCCTCTCACACCATGCACCAAACATCTCTTTCCTCTCTTCAGCTTCTAAAAATCAGTTTGATGTGACTGCCTCCAGTTTGAAATTAGCATGATTTAATCTGTGATACAGGAAAAATCTCTCTCATGGAAAAGGCCCAAATGGGAAATCTAATGATAGCATATTCCCCAGGGAAAGCTGCCACCTTAGACTGTGTCCCTGTAGGAGGGAAAGTGAACAGCTGCAATATATCTTGTAAAAATGTGTGTGTGCATGTGTATGGTGATGACACAATGCTTTGTGACAGCTCATTTTGTTCTGGGTTCTTCACATGACAGATGAAATGATTTCTGAGATTATTCTTAGGTATAAGACCCAAAGTCAGTTCTGTTGGACTGTTTGGCATAAAATACATTTAGGTATCTCATTTAAACATCCCTCTGGAAAAAAAGCTCTGGAAATCAGAAATGATTGAGTGGATGAGCTGCAACTGTATTGCTTCTAGGCCCAGTAAAAAGGCAAGTATAAGGGGCTGATTTTCATTTCAAGTGTTTCATTTGAGGTGAAGTTTCATTCCAAGGCTTACATAACTAAACTAGCTTTTCCTTTAGTTGAATTAGCTCTTGTTTTACTTCTAAGTTAAAATTAAGATTGTTGCAATTTTGCGCTAAGGAGTAGGAAAAGTTTAAATATATCCTTGCTTTAGAACAAAAATGTACATTAATCATAACCAGTGATAAAATACTACTTGTCATTACAAGCCTTTATCACTACTTAGGATTAGAAATAGATTAGTTATATAATTTGACATACTGCTAAGGAAATTATTGCACATGTATCTATGCCTTAATTTTAAATAATTAATAGGTTTATAATTTAATGTGAATGTAGAATATTTTAAAAATACATACTACCATTAGTAAACTAAGAGAAATGTATGTAATCTCCTAAATCTTGAAGAGGATTTGTTGCTTCTGTATTTGTTGTGAAACAATAATGCAATTCTTATTATTCATTTAGAGCAAATACTGCTGAAAATTTGGTGGAAATTCTTTTCTCATTTTGAACATTCAGTGTGACTTTGTCACGTATTTTCTGGTTTCCAGCTGGGCTGGTTTGCTTTCATTCAGGATTGAAGTCAGTTGCTGTGTTTCCAGGATTACTGAAAGGTTGAACCTATTTCAATGATATATAGGATCTACAGAATAACAGTTTTGCAACTTATATGCTTAAGAAAGAGGGAATATGTCCAGAAAAATTCACTTAAATCATCTATCAAACGTGCCAGCGCAGCTGGTGGCTTTATTTCTCAGGAAAGCAGAGAGAGATGGAAGGGCATGAGGAGTGCTTTTATTGATTGCTTTCTGGGAAAATTATTCTATGAGTTACTTTAGCAAAGAATGTAATTTGCCTGAGGTATAGCAGGAATAATATGAAAAGCTCTGGGAGAAATAGTTCCCTGATTGATTTTTTTCAATACAAAATGATGGTGTTCTCTCAGAACCAGAACTATATCAGCTCCACAAGTATCACTAGGGAGGGGTGTGACTCCATGTGTTTGATAAACTACAGGAAACTTTGGAAAGATCTACTGGAAGGAAAAAATGGAAATTGGGAAGAAGAGAAATTTTTACTTCTCAATGATCTGTTCATGTAATAACAAAGAAGAAAAATAATTAATTGTGGGATTTAATGCCCTGACTGACTTAAAAGGCTACTTTCTTTTCTATTTCTGTGATGAAAGCCTTGAAAATATACTAGTGCAGGTTATGATACTTTTAACCTGTACTGTAATGTTGACTGTTTTAAGATCTCAAGCTAAAGGCATCATCCTTCTTAAAACTGAAACTGGGACTTAGACAACTCTCAGTTTTTCCACATCCAATTCTATGTATATAACTGCCAATCTGTGATTCAGATATAGTCTCATCTCCCACAAGTGAAAGCAGCTTAAAATAAAAAAATAAAAATCTTAGTTTAGAAATTATATTATTTTATGGATTTGTCTAATAATTAGCGTTTTCCAGTATTATAGGAATCTGAAAAGTGAATTGAACTTGAAAATGAAATTTATATAAATCCTTGTGGAAGACTAGCCTTTTATATTTAGGGAAGAAAAGCAATTTTTAAGAGGATAAAATACAAAAAGAAAAAAGAACTCGGTGTCCCTGCATATGACAGGTGAAAGGTCTAAAGTCTGAGGAAACTGGATGTCACTCAGTTACTGTCAGTCCTCATTGTTCATTGTCACACTGCGGAAAACCATAGTTAATTTTTTCTGACTTGCAGAGTCTTACTGAACAGCCAGACACTGACATCACTGACACTGGCATTACTGTACAATATTTATAAAACAGTCTTATTGCTGGAAAACATTGCTTCAGTAGTCAAAGTGATGGAGTCATGTTCTGAACTTAATTTTGATATGCTGTATTGTTTCTTAAAATAATTGCTGGCTGTATACGTATTTTTGTGTTCAAAATTCATGAATGTATTTACAAGAGGTAAGAAGAGAAGCATATAATTTGAAGTTCACAAAGGCAGAGATCTACAAGCCAGCAGAATTAGAGATGAAGAACTGCTCTGTGGTGAGTAAACTGAGGCTTTCATACACTGGGCTTCTTGAGTGAAGACTCTGTGGCACATTCCCCAAACAAGTAGAAATTACAAAGTATCAGTAATTGATTGAAACCTCAGAGAATTGCTGTTTCAAAAATAGTACTAAAAATGAAATATATATTACTGTTTCACTAGCTAAAGTATTCCATTCTGGTGCAGACTTTTATTTTTCTTCTGGTTTGATCAATATTCTCACATTACTGTCATTTTTTGACATCTAATGCTATATATTGTAAATTCCTCCAGCAATTTCTGTAGCTGATATCATGAAGCACTTTTGATTGCTAAGAAAGCTCCTAATCCTTGACAAGCTTGTACCTGAACATCCCACTGGTGCTGTATTTGCAGTTATGAACTGTGGTGTGCCACTTTAGGTATTGACTGTGTAGGGACCTCCTCTCTTCTGGTCACAGTCAGCAAAGAGATAAAGCCTATTTTTGCCAAATTGGATCAGTTCTCGCTGGAGACTGTAATGTTGCTGGCATGAGGATGCTTCTTGATGCAGCCCCTGGCCAAACAGCTGAGAGAGAGTTGCTTCAGGCAGAACAGGATTCTTCCCACAGGGCTCAGCCCTTGGCGACAGCTGGTAATGCAGAGCACTTCCTGAGCAGAGTGCAGGGGTTCCAACACTGCTCCTTTGCTCTCCTGATGGGCACACACACCACTTCTCTAGAGAAGCAAAACCCGAGTATCTATAAGTGATTGGGAAAATATGGAGCATTTTTCCTATGAATTTAGTCTTTTTTTTTTTTTTTTTTTGGGGGGGGGGGGGGGTGCTGACTGTGTGGAGGAATAACTTAAAAGGAAATTAAAATTTAGGAATTTTTTTTTCAAAATTGTCTCTTAGACTGTTTTACTGAGGCCTTGAAGAGTAACACAGCTGAGTTTGTTTAGTGGAAGAGATGGAAATAATCTGAAAATTATTTGGCATGCTGATACCACATTTTATAGCTGATAAATTATTTTAAATATCTCTTGATAGTTGCAGAGGAAAGAATCCCACAAATTCCAGTGAGATTTCCATGCTTAAATATTTCTGAACCAATATACTGGTTGGTAGCAGGAAAATGATGGCTGGAAAAACTGTTGCCCAAGTGAAGACATTTTCCTAATTCTCCTTCTAAAGGGAAGCAAGGTTGGAACTGCAGTGGTTTTCTAGAACATACAGAACTTGTCTTAATGAATTAGCCACACTCTCTTGTGGCTTTTCTCCCTTGTAACTGTGCAGGAAAATGTGTTTGCTATGCAGAAGCATTGAGTGACTACCTCCTCCCCCAGGGAAAAACAAAAAGACTTTACAGCACAGTAGATTTTGCTCCTTAGTAGCTGTAATGAACCACAGAGAGCTTGTCAGTAAAAATTATGTATGTGTATATACATATACATATATATATGTGTGTATATAACATGCATGTCTTTGTTACTGTGTGTATATAATATTTATATTTGTTATACATATGTTTATGTTTAGGAAATGCATGTGTATTTATATGTATGTATAGCTTTATATGCACATGTATGAGAGAGAAATCAAAATGTGGTCTTTAAGCTCTGTGGAAGAAATAGGAGAGAGTGCTATTTCCAATATGTGTCTCATGGGAAGTATCATTTAGCATGATTGTTGGTTAGTAATGACTCTTTTCAATGTTTGTTCACTTCTTTGAGCAAAGGTAGGACTGGTTTTAGAGCTATTACATTCTTTAGATCTGTTCCTTTCTTTCCTCTGTTTTTATTTTCTGCCCAAAGTTTGTTGCCCCATCCAAAAAGCCTTTAGCTGGTACTTTCTGAATGCATTTACACTCAGTTCAAAGGGTTTTGTATTTCTCTGGCAATGGTGCCTAAAATGAAGAGATCCAACACACCTTGTGATTGAGCACACTGCCAGCATAACAGATGGATGTGATTGTTGGCAGCCAAGAAGCCTTATGAAATATCAGTGTCAAATGGTTAGAGACAGCATTTTTAAATCAAAAATATATGTTAGATGCTCTGGGTTTTATGACATGGTGGAGCATAGTCTAATCAGGTTGACTGAGTTATTTTAAATTTTAAACTATAATTCTTCCGTGTTACTTGCATAACCTTTAGCTGTGATATTTCTGTGACTTCAAGAGTTATTTTTACTTTGGTCTAAACAAAATTGTGTTAGGAATAAGTTCAAAGGACTAATACCTGTGCTGGCTTCTTAGACCACATTGTGTGTGATATGCTATGGTATCAGTATCATGTCATATATCCGGACCCTTTGCACACATTTAGATCATGTGGAATTCATTGCAGGCATTAATTTACTTTTCTCTTTTAATATAATACATTTCTGAGTTTTCAAGTTATATTCTTTTATTTTAGCTAATTTAGTTATGTTGAGGTAGGGTGACATTTTTGAGGTATAACTGACATACTACTCTTTTTCCCTCTTCTGTTCCACATGGAGAGAAAATATTTACAGGTAGAAAACAGGGACAGTTAGGTATTTGCGAGGTCCCGTGGGATGCTTGTCTGTATCCCTTAGTTCATAATTACCTTTGAAATAATGTTAAACCATACTGATTTTTATTAGGGGTTTGTGACCCAAAATCAAGTAAGTGCTTTAAAACATTTACCCTAAATAATAAACAGTAGACTTCCTTTTTTGAAAATTATTTGGTTATCTTGCTGAGTATGAAATGCATACTCAAAATACTGGGATCCTCTGGTTCATTATACTGCTCAGTATAATCCCAGGAAACTAAGTTCCTGCCTTTTATGTTAATACATTAACATGTCTTTCTGGTAATTTAATTCTAAGAGAGCTTTCTGTATCAGAAGGTGAGGAGTGTGATGGTTTGTGGGAACTTGTGGTGTGTAATTTATCACCACATGGTGTTCGCATCCAGATAAATGAAAGAGGGAATGTTTTTATGAAGAAATAGAAACAAGGTGTTCTGAAAAGAAGATTCACAGCTTATAAAATCACTGTAATGTGATAAATTAGCACATTAAATCCAGTCTCATTAATCAATTTTAAGCTAAACGCAGATAGCTCTACTTCATATTTAAAACTAATGTCTGAGGATATTTTTTTAAACCTGAGATAGTTTCATTTCAGAAACTGTCAGTATTATCCTCTGAAATCCAAAGAACTATTAAAGAGATAGGCAAGCCAGTAGATAGCAGGTTGAAGAGTCATTGAAAGCAGGCAGTTCCATATTCTTATCATAAATGTGCTGAAAGGACAATAGAGAATGTCACGAGGAATTTAATGGAATTTCCTTCATCTTAAGGTTCAAGAAGACTTCTGAGTTTGCATTTATTCTGGTTCTCAAGCATACTTAGGATGTCTGGAGATGAGAAATCACAAGACTACTTGAATATAAAGTACAAAGAGAGATAAAATAATTTATAATGCAGTGTTGATGTTTCTGATTTTAAAACACCATCATGTCAACCCCCCTTTTTCCCCCCATCATATTAAAAAGAAAAGATATGTATTACTGCACAAGAGAGTTCTACTTTAATTTAGGTTTCATATTACGGTTTGCATATTCTGCAACTACCTAGATATTTTCATACCAGATATGATGATTAAATTATATACTGGATGAAAGTGTATACTCAGCATTTAAAAAAATAATGCATTTTATACCCATTCAAAGTGGCAGATTCTAAGATGACATAGTAGAAGAACTTCACCAATGTCCATGTGGTCGTGTATATTTGTAAGATTCTTGCCTATTCTGTAAAGTAAGTCCAAATCTAGGATGTTTTTATATTACACTTGAACCAAAAAACCTCCAGATAATTTTTAGTCATGTGTTTGTTACTAGAGGCTCAGCCTGTTCCTCTTCTTTAAATATATAGAGAATTGGAGTTTGGTGTGGGAACAAGAGAGGTCACCCTCAAACTGAGAAAGTAGTGACAATACCTATCAGTGTACACATCCAAACCCTAAGGATACTGGGGAGGGGCATTATTAGGAAGGAAGGTCATCCTGTGCTTTTCTGGGGCTGACTGCCATTAATAAACATAGGCACTTGCATCAGCATCCTGCTGATACAATTGTAAGAATCTTTCAGGGAGTCAAGGAAAAGCTTTCAGACTTGTTCCTTGGAAAATACCTTCAAATGAGGTTTTGCAGCAACACACCTCTACTGCATTTCAGCTCTCGCTCTTTTCAGTGCTGGCCAATGTACACACTGTTTTCAGATGTACTGTGACAGCATATGCTCCCTCTCTTACTGAAATACTTTTATTTGATTTCAATAAAAGCAGCAGAACGGAGCAGGTTGAAATGGTGTTCCTGTTTGGAAGTGGCAGAGCAGTATGTCAGTGTTCTGTAGGATGCTGTCTCTCAAATGAAAGTAAAGGAGAGGTTTTTTTTCCCATCTCCCATAATAAAACACAGTTTTCTTAAGTTAGAAAATAATTCAGATTAGTTTATAATTTTTCTATACTGCTTTTAGGGGGTGGGTGAAAATGTGCTAATTTTAGTTGAAAGGTTGAGGCTGTATCAGCAGAGATTAAAATGCTGAGATGCATCTTTTAATTCATGGTACTGACAGGTGAAGTAAGGAAGTGCTGGTGTAAAGCAGTGCAGGGCAGTGCATGGGATGTGGATCTAATTCAGTGAGCCACAGATTCCAGAGGTGCTGCTGGGCTGAGCGAAGGACAGATGCTGACAGGTAGCCTCAGCACTTAGTTCAGTGACTTCAGTGGCTGGTAAAGACTAATTTTTATTACTAGAAAGAGTGAAGAGTGTCTGGAGTAGATCTAATGTATGAACAATATATATATATATATATATATATATATATATATAAATCATAACATATGAACTGCAAATACAAATGAGCTGGAATAAGGTGTGAATTCAGAAAGAGGCTATTAACACTAATCTAAGATCTGAAGCTGGCATGTGCCACTTGAAAACAACCTTTTAGGTTGAGGCAGGAAAGTATCACTAAACTATGGAAAAATGATTAGAGCTGGGTTTTTGTTAAGATTCAGGTAGCAGGGTCACCTAGAGATGATGAGGGGTCCCTGGCTGCTGGTGGGACTGAGGGCTTGTACGGGGCGAAGGATGACATGTCCAGCTTGCCCAGCATGATCACTGGTGACAGCACTGACTACAGACTTCTGAGGTGGCATCTTATGGGTGTTGGACACTGAGAGGCCACAAGGTATTTCACTTCTTTTGGCAGTCATTCATCAAGGTGGTGAATAGCTGTCTTGTACAGGGCTGTGTATTCTTTGTTAAATGAAGACATGACTGCTCAGACATACACACTGCTATCCATGCATAGCAGCTGTTTTGGCAGTTACAGAAATTAAACACATTCAGCTGTGATTCCCTACATGAAATATTAACTTAATCCTTCTTTTAATCAAAAAGAAAAATAAGGCAAAAGGATGTAGCACTTGGTGCTGATACAAAAGGAGACTGTGAAAGTAAAGAAAATTTAAAGAAACCGGGGAGGAGATGGAAATCAGAGATGATTGGGTTTACTCCTTCCTATTTGAAACCATTTGCTTTTTAGGGCTCCAGTTTTGTAAATCACGTTAGCATCTGCTTAACCCTAACCACAGTAATAACCCCTTTGCTTTCAGTGTATTTACATGAGTAGAGATGTGCAAGAATCTGCAAAAGTAAAATAAAGGTAGGCATGGTAATATATGTACATTCTTTCACCCAGTTATACCTACTGCTGCATGTCCAAATCCAAATGAAATAACACACAGGAACACCATGGTAGTGATAAGCATTCTAATTATTAAGTTTCCCACTGGGATTTAAATTAGAGTCTGTTGTAGACATCAAGGCTACATTCTGAAGGCAAGTCAAATCTTGCTGTAATTGCACTGGCTCAGGTTTGTTACCTAAACCACCTGTTTCTCTGGTTGTGCTTATTTTAGGAAATAAAGCTTATGTTGGATGGGAAGTGATCTGAAATCTTACAAAATATTCTCTGTATCTGTAAGCATTCAGGACAAAGACAAATTAATTGTTTTGAAAAAACACAAGTACAGCAGGAGTAGAAATGTAATGTATACATTGGACAGGGCTTTTTCTTTGGAAAATCTATCACATATTTAGATGATTTTTCCTGTAACTTACTAACTACTTTTATACACCCTTATTTCAATGATTACTACATGCTTGTTTTCAGCAAAGGCTGTATCTTCCCTTCTGGCCAGTGCTGCAGTTCCAGCTTCCATCAGTGGAAGCTCTGCCCTGTGCTTCAGATCTATTCTGCTTTAGCATTTGCCAAAATCTTGGCAGTGGTGGTGGTTCAGCAGGGAGAGATCACTGCCTGGCTCTCTAGTATAATCACACCGCTTTTGTGTCTTTCTTTGATCCCTTTCTCTCAGCCTTTCTCATTTCTGTTGAGGCATATTCCTAAAAAAGACAGTCACTGGGATGTGAGGTGGTGTAAAAATTCACTTTTAGGTACAGTGAGAGGCCCCATGAGCTCCTTGAGCAGACCACAGGTGAGCTCCTGCCTTGCAGGGGGTACCAGATCACCAGTAGCCTTCTCTCCGAGAGCCATTGGGAGATGCTGCTCAGACTGGGAAGCTTCATGGTGCTTCATGGCTTCTGAGGCCCTGAACTCTGGCACTCCAAGTGCTAATGCAATCCATAACACTCGATCCCCACCTGTTCATGGTCTCCATCTCCTCCTCTCAAACCTACATTCTGGCTTCCAGAGAAAATAAGTCTGTACATCAAGGTCAGACTGAAGTCATGCTGCCCTCACACTGGGAGCAGCCCCCAGTGTGCATCTGCAGGTCACTTTCTAAATGTTCCTGTCTTTGTTGGTAAGGGTTAAATCTCACTTTTTGTCCTCTTGGGATTGACAGAAAACCTGAACTTTGTCTGAAGGAAACCAAGTCTTCCTGTCTTGATGTGGTAACTATGATACTTAAGTAACTAACTGCGATATGAGAGGTCCAGGTTAATTTTTCAGTTTTGACCAAAAATGTTAATATTCCTGGCATATGGTTCTTGAGGATGACTTAACTGTGATGATGGGATAGAAAAAAAGGAGCAAGGGAGAAGGTGAGGAATCTTCATGCTGCTGAAATTTTTCCCCAAATAGTGGTACATACCTTGTAGTGGTACAATAAAAAATTAGAGGCCAAACCCAGGAAATTAACATTTTGGAAACGTTTCTAAGCATGTCTAATCCTTTCATATCCCTTGGAACAGCATTATGAAAATGAATTCAAACCAGGAACAGCTTATGAAAATTAATTCAAGCTAGGCATATATGTGAAAAGCTGCTGAGCAATGCTACTGAAACTGAGTTACATTCTGGTATTCAGGTCTTTGGAGACCTGTACAGTGAGAAAGTGATGTTTCTTTCTGGTATGAGTAACTTCAGTGTTAAATGAAACTCCAGGGGAGATTTTAGGATAATTTGGGAACTGGGCTCTGAGTTTTCATGTAAATATTTCTGATTGCTTTTCTTGAACCTTGCCCCAGTTTTTTCACGTATTCTCTTCTAATGCAGTGTGCATTAACTTCCTGTGACTCAAATTTGGAAGACTACTCCAAATAAAATAATTTAAAAAAATATTATAGCAGTATCAATGCCAGTAAGGGCAGTGGGATCCACACTATTCTGGATAGTATTGTAGAATAATTTTCACTATTTTTTAGTGAAAACTATTTATAGTTAAACTATAAAATATCCTATAAATAGTAAAACTATTTATAGTTTTATTCATAATACTGTGAAATCTATGAGAGTTCTGTTTTTAGCTTCATTGGGTGGTAAAACCCAGCCTATGACCCTCTACCTCAGATATGGTAAAGAACCCATATAATTGCTGAAGCTGCAGTTATGTACTGATCATTTTTGTTTTGTTACTTCTGGGTTATGGCATCTTTATTTGAGACTTTTAAAATCATACTGTTAAGCTAATTAAAAATAATGCAAAGAGTTGTCCCACCACATTGATTTTGAACAAGAAAACAAAGTATGCTGATTAGTACTGAATAACTGATAAGAAAGAGTCAATAACACACACATCCCTACACATTTTTAATGCTTAAGACTAAGCCTTAAATTGTGGTTTTTCTCTTGGAGGTTTCCTGGAGAACGTTTGCTGAGGAAATTAAATTCTCACCTTCTCCTAAGGGCATCTCTCTTTTATCAGTATGGGGAAGAGTTTGGGGACTAATTTATGCCTATATCCTTCACTTGTGAAATATGATATCACAACTGGACTGGTCAGAACTGATGGCCAGGTTAAGTTAGACCAATTAAACAGCAGAATCTCAATCTGTCAGATTATACTTTAATTTTTGTCATTTCATTGTGTGGGATTAACACTGATGAATCTCATATAGTGTTTCTTTATGGTAAAATGTGATCTTTCTAAGCACATCTTAAAGAAATGCCTGTACATTCCAGTCTAATGAAAAACAACAGTTCTCCTAAGTAGAAAATATTCCTATTGAAAGAGCCATATTTTACTACTTTCTAAAAGTGCTTGTCTGAAACATTGAGTTCAGCATATTCTTCTCAGGATAACAGCACAGTTAAGCTGGAGATTCTTATTGTCTTATATTCAAAATGTTCAGAAGCATGTCAAGAATTTGTTGCTCAGGGAGTATATACTTAAAATCTTTGAATTTTCAGTGGGATTCATGATATATTGTATATGTCATAGGTTGGTAATACTGTAGTATTTCTCAGACTGCTGTTTAGATGCTTCCACTGAGTGATGTAAATTGATGTCTAATTCTAACTCTTGATAACATTGTTCAGTCATTATTTAGTGCTGTGAGATGTAGAGAACAAGCTGATTTATGCAAAGGAAAGGCCTGTGGGATTAAGTATGTTTTAAGCAGAGCTTAAGTCTTATGCTGGACTGCAGCATGTGTGTGAATGTCATGTTGAATGAATGTAATAATTACAAAAAAAGAAACCTTTTTCATGCTAGAAAGTCTTTAATCAAATCTCATTAACTTGAAATTTATTAAGACTCTGGAGGTTAGGGAACTTTTCCAGTAGATTAAGAGCTGGTGAGCAGACAAATATTTTATAACATATGGATTGAAAAGCTCTCTTAGTCTGGAGAGCTGCAATAATTACAGCAGGCATTTGTCTTTATACAGTTCAGGAAAGTTGGGTTTTGGAATCGTATTGATATATACCAATTGTCTGAATATTCCATCTGTAGTTTGTAATTTAATGCTGTTATTAGAAAATAAATCCTATTATTCCTGTTGGAAGGGTGGTGCCATGTGTGACGCTTCAAAGTGAATTCATATCATGTGGTCATGTGGGACAGAACAGGAGGTGACCAGAGAATGGCACCAGATCTGAGAGAGGGAAAGGCAGTAGGAAGCTTTATATGAGCCTGCTTGTAGCAGCCAGGTGAACAGAACACAGCTGCAAATATATCACCTTCCTTCTTATCAGTTCCTTTGGGCTTTCTTATCTTCTAGAGCACCTGTGCTTTAAACACAGTCTCCTGCCAGTCTGTTTGCCTCTTGCTATACTGATTCAGGGCACCTCCCAACAGTTGTTTGCTGCTTATTAGGATGAATCACCATGATAGTAACTGGGAGCCAGATAAAGACTGGGAGCCTGAAAGGTGAAGCTGACATTGGCTTAAGTTCCCTCGATTTTTACATAGCTAAATACAGTAAATAAAGGAAGTCTTTAAAGCACCCCTACAGCTGTTTTCATCTCTGTGACCACGAGATCCACAGTGTCTGTGCCCCGAGGCAGTGACCAGTCCCCACACCTGGGGATGCACTCAGTGCTCCTCACTGAGAGCCTTCAGTGTGGCAGAGACCTGGAGGGAATGAACTGAGAAAGTCACAGCTTCATTTCTCACTACTTTAATGAGGTTAGTGATAGACTTTGAAAGAGATCACTTGATTGATTTCTTGGCGAGCAGCCATTACAGAATTCCTCATTAGGATGTCTCTTTCAGTCTCTCCTAAATTATGGTGATCAGACAGCCCAAGTCTGTACACCACTGAGAAGAAAAGAAATCAACTTTTATATTTATTTAGGACAGAATAAAATTTAGAATATACATTTGATTTATATCTGGTACTGGTAGTTCTTACTCATATATTGCTTAGGTCCATGATTTTTGTTGCTGCATGTACAGTAGAGCAAACTAAAGAAGATTTAAAAAAATTTTTTTTTTCCTTTAAAAAGGTGGGGAGAGGACAGAATTCGGTAAAGTTCAAAAGCATGGGATCAAGTAAGACCCAAACAAGATCTCAAATTAGGTCTTACTCTCTTTCTCCCCATTTTACGTTAAAATAAATATACATTAGAAGAAATAAAGTATACCTGGGTAGTTTCTATTACTGCATTCCCCTGAATACTTCATATTTCACCACAGCACTGCAACCTAAGAGTTGAAAATGCTATTTATGATATAAGAAGTCATCCAGTATCCTGTTAAAAACATAAACATGTGAAAACTGGGACATCTCAGCTATTTGGAAGTTTGCAACATGTGCAAATAGCTCTCCCTGCTTGCCTGTGGGTAATTTGTTGAAGTTGCACGTAGTTGATTGTCTCGTTTGTTCAAGTGCGTTGTCTCTCTGTGGGGATGCAAAACTGCTAGCACTGGATTTATAATATGAATGCTCACAAAAATATTGTAAACACACATTTTCCACTGCATTTACCCACCACTTAGGGGGAAGAAGTGGAATCCTGAGGTGAAGTAATTCTAAAAATCTCTTGCAAATAATTTCTAATGTTAATTTAAACTTTATTGGACTGCGGTTCCTGTCCACAGTCTGAATGACTACCGAAGTGTATAAAGGTCATGCAAGCAGAATTCAATCACCAGTGTATCTCTTTCTTATGCTCTTACCTAAGGATACATTCCTTCCTCATTTGCCCATTGTTAAAAACAAAGTGCCAGGCTGAATGTAACTGTTTTCCCTCATACTGCCTTCTAACAGTAAATGGCAAATGACTTTTGGCTAGTTTACAACTGCAGTCCCACTGACTTCATGAATATTCGTTAAAAGAGCAAGATTACTCATGGAAAGTAAACATAGAAAAGAGATAAACTTAATATAAAAATCAAAACACACAGGTGAAATTTCAATGCCATCATCAACACAACTACCATGGAAGCTGTGTTACTGTATTTTTAAAATATTCATCATTGTTTCTTTTTCAGTTAAAATAGTTCTGGTTTCTGAAGGCACAATTTTTAGGAGATATAAAGCACTTGGCTGGCAGACCATCTGGGGCTGAGGGAGAAGAACTGAAGGATATATACAGGGAACTTTTAGACTACTTTTCCACTAGAAACAATTCCCAGTGAAGTAGACATTTAAATGGGGCATGGGTTTTTCATTTGCTTTTTTTTAAAAATTCTCTTGGTGGTTCTGTCTTAGAAGGTACCGTTTAACTGATCTGTTTGATTTCATATAAAGAGTAGCAAAAATGTCAAAAAAAAAAAAAAAAATGCCACCATGTGTATCTCCAGAAAGGACAGAGTAGAAAAGAAGAGGTATTGTGTATTTAAAGAAAAAGATTATATGCTGTTTTTCTGGTGTATCCTTCTAAACTTGTTACATCTCTAGCTTTGGATTTCCCTAAGGAACAGTAGAATTTCTCTTTTGCTCTCTAACCCCTCACAAGACTAGAGATGTGTGGGTCAGGGATATTTGTTTTCAGATTTATGATTCATGGCTCATGTTAACTGGTTCTTCAAATGTTCTTGTTTAAATAGTCGGTAGAAGAACAAGGGTCTTTATTAGGTAAACATTATTTATGAAAAGGTGCAACAATTTTGTTGTATTTTGGGGCTTTTTGTTGCTCTCATCCTTGAGTCCCCTGCTGTTCTTTTATGCCTACCTGAAATCATGATAAAATACAGCAGTTACTATTAGTATTTCAGCAGGTAATGTGGCTGCTACTTCAACAGCTAAAAATATACCAATCTCTGAAGGGTTTAAAAACTGTGCTGAAATGCAATTAATGCTGCAGAGCTCTGTTGTATTTTTATCATCACAGATTAAAGTCAGAGGGGAAAATGCTAGTAGGAAAAAGAACTTCCAATATTTCAGAGGAGGAGGGCCCAGCTGTCCTGTGGCATTGACCCCATTTTGATTACAGCTGGCCAGCAGACACCAGGAAAGCTGAGAAGGTCCATCAGCTCTGTTCTGTAGCATTGAGGCTGACTGGACTTTATAGCATTTAATTCCCCTTACTGCTAAAAAGAGAAAATTCACTGAATTGAAGTTATGGTTATAGCCTTAGCTCCATGTTCAATTTGTTCAGGACTTGGAAGCTGGTTGAATGGGACTTTATATTAATTGTTTAGGTTTTGGGAATGTGGGGCATTTCAGTAACAACTCAGTTTAGTGTAAACCCAGCTCTTTCTTCCCTCCCACTTGTAAGCTTTGAGAGCATAAACCATGCTTTTATTCTGTTTTATGAACAAAAAGGGTGTTAATCCATGGCTTATGCTGCTCATCTCTACCCTAGTACACCTCAGCAGAGACGGGTAAGTGGTTCCTTGATAATAAACAGATTATTTGTCAAGGTTGGGGGGGGTGGGTCCTGGTGTCTGTTGTTTTTTTCCTTTAAGCAACTCTTAAGAAACGTACAGCATCAAAGACAAGCTTTTTCTTGCTAATCCTTCCCACCATCCATTTGAAATTGAGCTGTTTGAAGTGTTCCTGTAGTGGTATTTTATAAAAAAAATCAGTGAGGGCATGTTTTGAAGCCAGCTTTCTTTTTTCTTATCTGTATTAATCTTTGTACATTCACCACCTTGTGATATGTGATACACTAATATGTAGCTCATTCTAAAGGAATCTTCCTATCTTTTTCTGGTAGTATAAACAAGACAATTCAATTTTGGTTTTGTCGGTCTCTTACCTAACCTCAACCATTTATTCTACTGTTTTGAAGTCCTTATTTTTCTCTGTGACATTCAAGAACAGAAGACAGGTCTTTCCATGCTTCACTGCACAGCTCTTAGGTTTATCTTCATATTTTTGACGGACAGTTACTAGATTTTATTGATCCCTACTTCATGGTTGTCATTAAGCATATCTGGAACTGGAATACTTTGTCCTCTAAAATAGAAAGTTCAATTTTAGAAGTTATTTTTCCAGTCCATTTACAGAAGTGGAGTTTCTTAATACAAGTATGTTCTTTTTATTTTTTGTGAAAATTAAACCAGTGGATGCCACACTATTGTTTTTCTTCAGTAGAGAAACAGGCTGTCACTAGAGAGTAGTTTAATACTATTTTTCTAGCTGACTATGATTGCAAGAAAAATTGAGATATCCAGCAAATCTTGCAGTGGTGTTAACTTAAATTTTGGTTCTGATCACAAGATTTAAATACTGGTATTATTATGAATTTTCACACTCAGAAGAGCTAATCATACTACCCTCTGCAGCTGGGCATATACTGTGCACTGACTGTGAATGACTGTGCCAAAGTGTAATTAGAACACTGACTGAGCTGCAGAACTGCAGGAATTTCTCTTTCAAGTGGGGAAGGGATTCCATTTCTTTGGTAATTTTCCTGCAAACCACAGTATTTAAAGGGTTTTCGTAATTTGCTACTAGGTCACCACTGCTTTGTTTTAGAAAAGCTTAGGAACAATCTTTTAAATGACTTGAGTGCAAAATCCATCTCTTTTACTTTTCTATATATTCACTTCTGCCCATTGCTGGGTTTTTTTGTTCGTTCAGAGTATTTGCAAGACATTATATAAGTATTTCTTGCTTCCTTTTCAAAATCTGAGCTGTAATGTAATTGATTTGCAATTGCAATCTGTAAACCTAAGCCACTGCCATGGTTTAAGCTGAAGGCTGTGACACTGCAGGTTGTTCCCTCTTCAGAAATCTCCTTCTTTGCACTTGGACTTCCTTGATCTTCTGGAACAAGATAAAGCAATATATCTTACTTTGTGTCAATCACCACCATTCCATTTTTGAAATAAATTGCCCTTGTGAACCTTAGGTTCATTTCCTTCTCTTCCTGGCTTGTCTTTTCTAATGTTCATTCTCAAGTGTAACTAAAAAAATAAATGAAACAAATGGAAGTAAAGATGGAGGGAGATACTATAATTATGTGATGATTCCTGATGCAGTTTTCATCATGCTAATAGTAATTATTCATGCTAAATCATGTGGTGCATTATTAGCTTCATCCTCATTATTAATAAAGTTCTTTGTTTTGCAAGTCATTCTGAACAATTGACAATACTTATTTTTTTAAAACAGAAATTAAAAAAAATAAATATCCTAATGTGCTTCTCTGCAGATAATTAATTCCTGTGAAACAAAGTCACTAGGTACAAGTTGCTTGGTTTTTTTAAATGGAGTTAAAGGCAAAATTAATATTCATGTCTATTAAACTCTCAAATGAACAAACTGCTATAGAACTGCTATTCTTCTAAAATGGAAATAAGTATACATATATTTTTATAAGTGGTTAGTAGTCATTTTAATACTACAAGGCACTCTAATTTAGTAGGGGAACTCACTCTAACATTGTTAAAACAGCACTATGAGTTTGTCATATATAACAAAGATTTCCTCACACAGTTCCCAATAGCATGGGCATTTCTATTCTCCATCACGACAGAGGTTTAAAAAACACATTAGGATTGATGCTTCACCTCCCTCTGAAATGACAAAGCCAAACATTTAATGCAAAGTCCAACAAACTGACTGTCTCTGTGGCTGGTACAGATGCTAAAGAGAATCCCACCAACAATTTTTTCATAGATGCATAGAAATAGTAACAAGGTTTTGTCCGAGATTTATCTGGATGCCTTTATTATCAATTATAGAAATAAATACACAAACCCTTCTCACTATGAAATAATTGTCCCTACATAGTGTGCTTTTTACAAAACATGTCTTCCATGACAAATGGTGTAAATATATGTACTTTGGTGAATGCTGTGGAAGAGTACTATTGTTTTGGATATGGCGAGGTTTGTAAAGGGTTTTATCATCACTCTTAACTGGCAAAGAGTATTCCAAGGGGAGGGAAGAGTTTATTCCTCACCACCAGTGTTTATAGTTATTTACCTGTCTCGAGGAATGGCAACTAAAAGTAGAAACATCAGGGGACTGAGATAGAAGGGTCTGCCTTTCTAAGCTGCTGGATATTGGTGGTAGTGAAGTTACTAGGGAAGTATCCTGCAATTTTCTTTGAGAGTAGAATTTATCTGGTTTTAAAAGTTTGGAGTAAAAGCATGAAAATAGTGGGTGTTTTTGAGGGCAATAACTGTGATAGAGCAGTTAAGAGAGCTCTACCTCCCGTGCACTCTGTCTGATGGGGAGTGCCCAACACGGGAGATGCTGTGGGGGCAGCTGAGGCTGCAGCTGACTGGAGACTAAAAGGTTCTTTAATCCAGATAAGTCTGGTCTAAGGCCTCGGACTGTGCCTAGCCCTGTATGTGCTCTTCATCGCAGCCTCCTCATGTGTCTGCCCATCTTTTAATTTTCTCTGTATCTGCTGTATTTCCCCTGCCCCCACCAAGCTTTATTGCTTACATTGTTCAATCAGTACATCAAATATTAAAGGTACAGTTTGAGATAAATAAAATCATTCATGCTGTTTATGTTGGCTTGGCATCAATAGCTAGCTAAAGAATACTTTTCTGAGAACTTTGTTGCCATTGGTTTGTGAAGCTGCTGTGTGCAGCAGGGTGTTGATGGGTTAGATTGCTTTATGTGAGGTGGAGGCTTTTTGATTCGGGAGCCAGAAAAAATCACACCAGTTTCAACTCCAGCTAAAACAAGAAAAATCTCTTTTTTGGAGAAATAGAAATGGACAAGGTCAGAAAGAAAAGACAGAAAAACTAAAGAGTTGGTGCCTGGATATTGCAAGTAGTTTAAACACCAAGTGAATATTATGGAAATTGTGCTAACTCTCACATCATCTGATGAGATGATTTAGGTTTATTCAGACGGCAATGAACAAATTGAAAAATTAAGACGACAAATTAAAATGGGTTGGTGGTTCTTTAATGAAAGAAGTATGCTTAGATCAAAGTAAAAACTCAAAAGGGAAGTTAAAAGGTTAGCCATACATTAATAATTCAATGTTCCTTGAGATTACTTTCATCATAGTAATTTTAAAAAGAGCTTTAGTCTGTGTCTTCATGTTCATCACTGAATCCGTGTGGAGTCTTTAAGTTGTGATACAGGTTGGCAAATAGGCAAAGTATGGCATTTTGGTCAGTTTGGCCCTTCTGCTGCCTGCAGGAGGCAGTTTATGAAAAATTCCAGGGCTTCAGAAAGAACTCCAGGACTTCCAGAGGACAATGCCAGTCAGAGAAGGTGAAAATGAGGCAATTAGCTAAGTAAGACACTGATATTCTGCCTAGAAGGGATCCCTGGAAAGGAGAACTAGGTGAAGGGGGCAACAGAAGAACTTAAGGACAGAGAGCAGCCTCAGGACTAACTAGAACTCCTCTTTTTTTCTAATTTATTTGTGGTATCATACTGGTGGTATGATGCATACAACAAAATAAATTAACAGTGTTTGAATGATATCAAGGTGTTGGTATTTTGGAAGTCCAACTGTACCTGGCTTTCTTGGATTATTGGGGAAAGCTGCATATTTATGCATAACAGTGGCTGTGTGTGGGTGTACACAGTGCATGATATAATGTATAGACCTTTAATATGTAAATATCAGGTAGCACTTTAAAATATGTTAATAATGTGTTAAAATGTATCCATTAAAAATATGTTGCATTTTTCTCACTATAATTAGCGGTTATTGCATATTAAGTGTTGTATTCTTACTTTCACCAATTTAGTGCATAAACCAACAATTTTCCCACATGCAGATGGCTTTCTGAGTTCCACACCATGAGTTATCATTTACTGTTTCTGAACTGTCAAAGTATGAAGTGAACACAAATTTTAGTTTGAAGAAGTTTGACCAACTGAAAAAGAATATACAGAAGAAATCTATGAAAAAAAATCAGAATATGTACCTGTGCTTGCATGCCCAAATGCCAGTTTTGGTTTAATAAAGAATTGTCCATGTGTTAGGCAGCTGGCCATAGCAGTCCCTGCAGTTTAAAAGATTAAACTTACTGTGAACACATAGGCAAGACTGAAGTTGGGGGTTTTTGTGATTTAGTTGTTTTAATTTGGTTTGGTTTGTTTGCTGGGGTATTTTTTTTGCACAAGTTAGTATGGGTTTTTCGACAGTTGTTCCATTGGAAATCACTGTAGATACAAAAATGCTGCTAGCAAGGATTTTCTTGTTATTTTCTAAGTCCGTGAGAGACTTTTCTCTCTCACAGAAGAGGTAGCAGGGAATGTAAACAACCAAGCCCCCTGCAACCTTGAAAAGTCTTGTTTATAGTATAGTAGAAAAATATTTTGACAATGGATGTTTTAGGATTTTAGCCAATCACCCCAAGTGGTGGCTGATCCTTTGTCCAATTAGACTATGAAGAAAAAAAGTCTATAAAAGAGTTTGTAAAATAATTAAATAAATCAATCTTGCTGCACAATTCCTGCCTGCTGGATCTTCTCTCCTCCTCCTCCCTATGGCTGTGGGACACAGTGATACACCCTAGGAACCAGGCCTGCGGTAATATCTCACATGACCATTTCCAGCTCTAAAACTGAAATGGCAGTAGCAAAGAGCCAAGCATACAAGATTTACAAATATTTAGCCAGCAGAACTTTCACAGCCAGCTTTGGGAGAATTCAACACAAAGCTTTGGTTCTTTACAAACACAGTTTTAATTTTGGTCAGGATTATTGGTGTGGTTGCATTTTGTGTTCCAGTAAGAATGGCTTTCATCAGTTTTGGATGTTGTTAAGTGTTTCCTCTGGGTTTGTTTGAATGATCATCTTTTAAGATTTTTTTTTTAGACAAGGTAATTGAGTAGACCTCCATGTTTTCAGCAGATATGTTGTACTTCTACACATACACTCACTGCAAACATGGAAGGCTGCAGGCTTGGGAGTAAAATTCTGAGAGAGAATAAAAATGCAAAAGGCAGAAATACTTAACCTTGAAGAATTATTAAATGAGCTGCCAGTCATATTTGTGGAGTACTAGCAGAGGGATCCTGACAATGATTTATGAACTTTCACATAATTATCACTGCTGTGGATTCTTTTTTCCCTTTATTCAATGCAGCTCTTTTATTTCTTTCATCCCACCTAGGATTCCTCCTTTGAACATGGTTTGGTGAGTCATTGTGTATTGTGTTTCAATAAGAAAAATGGCATGCTAAAGAAGAAAGAAAAATAATTTGAAAAAAGACACCCAAAGGATTGTTTTAATCCAAACAAAATTGTTTTAGTCAAAATGTTTTGCAATAAGAAGGAACAAGAGTAGCTTGGAAAGAAATGCTCTGCTTATGTTTGTGTTTGAAGACCATAATAATCAATATTAGCTTTGGACCATACTTTTGATGATCAGAAATGATCAACAAGATGACTGACTCCGTAATTGTCTGGCTTTAGCATAAGGTATTGCAGATCCCAAGGCTTGTATTAGTTTCTTTTCTCACTTTTCACTAGGGTAGATATTTTTATGCTGGTTTTATGTGGATATTTTGCTTTGAATTATGACATAATTTCATGTTAAGAGTAGGTCAAAGAAAAGTCCATAAGCAACTTTATTTGCTAGTAGAGACGTAGCCTTCACGTTTTCCCCTCATGCGGTGGCATAACACAAGGTCTCAATTGCCCTTCCTGGTTATTTAACATTATTTTATACCACTATCCCAGGCCTCCCAACAGGGATAACTTACTTGGAACCACTTAATTCTTATCATCTTGGCAGTGTACACCATTTCAATATGCAGGCCCCTCCTTCAGCACCTCTGCTTGTCAGGCAGCAGGTGTGCAGCACATGCACTTCCTGCTGCTCCAGAGAGCTCCTGCTTGGCAGTGGCCTGTGCAAGGATCCCCAGCTCTGCCTCACTGACCACTGTGCAAGGATCCCCATCTCTGCCTCACTGACCACTGTGCAAGGATCCCCAGCTGTGCCTCACTGACCACTGCGCAGGGATCTCCAGCTGTGCCTCACTGATCCCTGTGCAGGGATCTCCAGCTGTGCCTCACTGACCACTGTGCAAGGATCCCCAGCTCTGCCTCACTGACCACTGCGCAGGGATCCCCAGCTGTGCCTCACTGACCACTGTGCAAGGATCCCCAGCTCTGCCTCACTGACCACTGCGCAGGGATCTCCAGCTGTGCCTCACTGATCCCTGTGCAAGGATCCCCATCTCTGCCTCACTGACCACTGTGCAGGGATCCCCAGCTGTGCCTCACTGATCCCTGTGCAAGGATCCCCAGCTGTGCCTCACTGATCCCTGTGCAAGGATCCCCAGCTGTGCCTCACTGATCCCTGTGCAAGGATCTCCAGCTGTGCCTCACTGACCACTGTGCAGGGATCCCCAGCTCTGCCTCACTGATCCCTGCGCAGGGATCTCCAGCTGTGCCTCACTGACCACTGTGCAGGGATCCCCAGCTCTGCCTCACTGATCCCTGCGCAGGGATCTCCAGCTGTGCCTCACTGATCCCTGTGCAAGGATCCTGAGCTCTGCCTCATTGATCCCTGTGCAGGGATCCCCAGCTCTGCCTCACTGATCCCTGTGCAGGGATCCCCAGCTCTGCCTCATTGATCCCTGTGCAGGGATCCCCAGCTGTGCCTCACTGACCACTGTGCAAGGATCCCCAGCTGTGCCTCACTGATCCCTGTGCAGGGATCCCCAGCTGTGCCTCACTGATCCCTGTGCAGGGATCCCCAGCTGTGCCTCACTGATCCCTGTGCAGGGATCCTCAGCTCTGCCTCACTGATCCCTGTGCAGGGATCCCCAGCTGTGCCTCACTGATCCCTGTGCAAGGATCCCCAGCTGTGCCTCACTGACCACTGTGCAGGGATCCCCATCTCTGCCTCACTGATCCCTGTGCAGGGATCCCCAGCTGTGCCTCACTGATCCCTGTGCAGGGATCCCCATCTCTGCCTCACTGATCCCTGTGCAGGGATCCCCAGCTGTGCCTCACTGATCCCTGTGCAGGGATCCCCAGCTGTGCCTCACTGATCACTGCTGTGACACAGAGCTGAGACGGGCAGGTTTTCCTACTTCTCCCCCAGTTTTATGCTGTGGTCAATTTCTAGTGGCTTTGAATCATTTTCTTAGCTCCTGTAAATTTATTTTGTCCTAAATATAATAAAATAGGTAACACATAATCTATTCAAGTCACGTACTAAATCTTAGAAGGAAATCTTTCAAGGACTCTATAAATAATTCAGAGGATATTGTTGGGGTTGTTTTTTTTTTTTTAATGTGAAATCTACCTTTCCATTTAATACCTATCCCATTTAAATACTTTCCAGTTACTCTGTGTTTGAGGGCTCTAACATGTATTTCTTTTTCAGCTTTGGCTGAAATTTTGCCAAAGGGCTGCAATCTTTTGCAGTGAATACTGTGCAGAGTTGTTACAGAAATGTTTCAACGTGCTTGAATATGCAATATATACAAAGTCCTGGTGGGATTTGTAAATTACTGCCATAGAACAACTGTGAGATGCAGGAAAAGTGGTGGAAAAAGAAAAGCTAAAATCAGGATATTTCGAAGAAAAGGGTGCTGTGTAATCTTAATACTACTTTCTACCATATCCCCTGTATTTATAAGCTCTCCAAATGCCTTGCAGATACCATGAGGGAGGGTTTGTGCACTGTGTGTGCAAGTATCTACCTTGCCACTACTGTCCATTACTGTTGGCATCCCTGTGAGGCAGATAAAATGTGTCTAATTAAGGTAGTGATCCTCAACCACTGCAGCCCAGGTATGCCAGGTGGTATGTGCCAGATGGCATTGCCCTGATGAGGGGAGTCTTCCAAATACCCAGCTCTGAAAGATGGGGGAAACATCAGTGACAGAGTTAGAATGATACAGTGCCCCTGAGCAAGTACTCCCAATACTCTTTGTTTAAGTATGTCTTGGTTTGAATCTTATCAGAGAATTTGTAAAAGTCAATTCATTTTCTTCATATTTCTTACAGAAGTGAAATCTCCTGTATGGTACAAAAAAGGCCATACAGCTTCAAGCATATAACTAGCCTTACTGCCTTCAGAACATTAAAATTACACACAGGTTCAATTAGCTCAATGATTTAAGACTTTTGATTGTTTAACCACCAGGGAAACATTTCCAATACTTATGTATCTTTGCTAGGCTGTGTGGAGTGATAGCACAGATAAACACAAGACAGTACAATTCACAAAAAGGACTGATAGATCATTAGACTATTTACAAAGCAATAATTGATTTAAGTGGTAAGCCCAAAAGCTTAATTGTCCTTGGATGTTCTGATCAATATTGCCAAAACCAACTGTTTCTTCAAGTAGCTTGAGCATAATGCCACAGCTGAGGTTGTTAGTGCAAAATTGAAACAAATATTATTCCACATAAAGAAGAGAAAGATGGAAAAATAGAGAATTCTTGGAAATAACTTTTTCCTTAAATTTAGGGAAAAATACAGTTAATTCCCATTGCAACCAAATTCTTACAAGCTTTAAAAAATTGGTAAACAACAGTAAAGATGATAGACTGAGTGGATAGATATTTAATGAATTTTTTGAAGGGAAGGGGGAAAGTGAGCTGAAGAGGTGTGGTTTGTATCCAAAGAAACTTCACCACTGTGTTCTGGGGGATTTGATGCCATGTCTTTTTATTTTATGTCATTGAGTAGCTTTGCTGCAGAGGTGAACTCTTCATCTGAGCAGTCTGGTACTTGCTGAGCTGCTGCTGAGCTTTCAACATCTGACATTCTCAGCATGGAGCCCTGATAGAACAAGATCATAGCTGTGTGAATTCCTCCAGGCTTTGTTAGCGTGACCTGTTTATCCATCATTTTCTTCCTGCCATTTCCTTTGGAAGTGACTTTTTGTTCTTAAGTTCCAATTTAATTATTTTATAATGTTAGCACTAAATGCATGCCCAGTCAACCCTAAAAGCATAACATAATGCTAACCATTAAAAATTAAACTGCTTTTCTGCTTTGGCTTTTCTAATTCCTGTAGACACTAGAAGTTTCAAACTACATTAATTATGCTTATGCTAATTGCAACAGAGTTGCACATTTTTATGATGTTGCTTGAGTTCTCTCAATATTGAAGCTCCCTCACTTAAGCTTTCCCAGATAATTTAAATGATGTTGGATTAGAATATCAGTGTCTCTTCTGTTTACCTTTTTCTTCATTAGGATTGGTCAGAAATAATTTGATTATGCTAGAGAGTGATTTTGGTCATTATTAATTGACTCCAAAACATTTTCCCACAAAAAAAAATTGTCAGTCTTTTTGCAATGTGAATAAGGTGATATTATCTTAATTAATTCACCTTTCATTTTTATTCTTGTGGAGTTCACTGTACACCTTTAGAGATATCTCTAGTGCAATTGTTAGTATAGTGCACTAGATTGCAGTGAGAAGAAGTCAATTCAGCATCTGTCTTTCCTATTTTGCCTACACAGTAATGCACACCATTCTGCTACTTAAGAAATCTCTGGAGTATGATAGAAACTTAGACTTAATGACTTGGAACCTGCTGTTTCAACTGATACTCTGACAAGCTCCTAGCCTGCTGTAGTTTATGCAAGACTGGTTGCTTTTTATTTCAGACTATGTGATACCACCAAAACATTTTTAATCACAAACTTCAAGGTAAAACTAGTGGATACAGCAATTTCTTGAATTAGAGTCCAAACCCACCAGAGTTTAACCTGTCCCATTAAAGTGTGCTTCAGTGTTTTATTAATTTCTGCTTTCAGCTTCTCTTAGGCTTCACTAGTTTTCTGGGAGGCATTTCTCTTCCTATGACACTTATTAATGCTTTATGATAACAAATGTGTGACATGCATCAAAGCAATTGATTTTGTAACTGAAGTCATTAAGCATGTCCTATGCTCCAAGGAGTAACAAGGAGCAGACAGTGAGACGTTGCCATGAATGTCAGTACATCAGAGTTGGATCTTGGTTGCCTAAGTCTAATCACAGATGTGTCCATGTGAACTATAGAAAATTACTCTTTTACTGAGATCTGGGTGTTGTGGCTTTTTCTCTCAGTGTAGGGTGTCCTTGACTAAGGCTGTGCTTCCTTGTTAGGGCAGTTCAGCTAAATTCTGCAATAGCACAGGATAAACGACTTTTAGTTTATGTGATTTAAAAAAAAAATCAGTTTCACTTTTCAGCAAAAGCAGGGCATAGGCTATATGTAGCATTCTTAAACATTCTGAGCTTATTTTGTTCCATCCATTCTGGAACGTATTTAAGTCAGGGAAAAGTTCTGCTTAAAAAGAGATTTTGCAGTCTTTTTAGTAGAGATGATTCTGGGTTTGGGGCTACAGTCATTGATCGTTAAAGTAACAGTTAAAATGAATACATTAAATAAACATGGTTAAAGCATTGTGTCTGGCCTTTACACATTCAACTAATTAGCATGTCAATTAAAAATTGATTGATTTGTTTTTTAATTGCAGGGCTCTTAGCATATTTGTCTTTTCCCAGTAATTTACTAGTCAGGTATCTTCTCTTTGAATAAATATCAATAAATATCAATACAAGTGGATTACTTTAGAAATACAAAGCCATGTTCCCCCTCAGAGCACTTGTCTGTGGAAGCTGAATGTTGGCTTCTGTTCTGGAAAGCCTGAGACTGCCAAAACCATTCATGGATTTGGATTTCTCTCCTGACCAAACTAAGACTGCCAGGAGAATGAGGCAGCATCTGTAGGTGCCTTGCACAGCCTGTCTTTGGAAACTTGAGTTAAAATTACTCTCTCCATGCCTGATGTTCTTTGACAAAACCAGGAGGCCAGAAATTACAAGCATATGAGTTATAGTATGTTTTCTTTTTAAATTATAAAACTCAAGGCCAGATTAATTCTGTTCTCCTTGTCCTTGTTTTTTGAGGGAATTGCTTGGTCATTCACACTCTAAGAAGGAAAACCAAACATTCTGATTTACAATAGTGTGGGTTGTAGTTCTATAATTAATGTAAAAAGGTAACCTTGCTTTCTAGGCTCAGGGTATATGGGATTATAATACAATCATTTATGTTTGTGTGTCTGATCAAATCTTTATTTTAGTCTACTTCTTGAACCTGGTTAGAAGCTGATGTGAGATTTTTTTAATGTTATTTATTATAACAAATAGTTGAAAACTGAAATATAATTTGAGTTTCATCACTGCTTGTAATCTGTTCAGGAACCTGTAACAGGACTTTTAACACTTATTGATGGCTCTGGTCTAGCTGACCTCACACAGAATACTACTGTTATTAGAATGAATAATGACAGTAGCAGAAAATATATTACTCTTTAACTGTAGTATATTGGAACTTACTGCAAGTGCCCATATGTACAGTACCACAGTTTTATTTTTGTTTTAGTTTTGTGGAAGATCTAATGATGGCAGGACTAATGATGTATTATTCCAATATGCTTGGAATCTTAGGAAAATGATTTTTTTTTTCCTTATGCTCTACAATGCTATATTAAAAAAACCCCTCCAACTTTCAAGAATCTTTCAAAGGCTTGAAAAAAAATGCATTTCAGTAAGAAGTGATGTAACTGTTACATTGATGGTGTGAACAAGTGATGTCAGAAAAATATCCTCCCTTAAGTCACTGTTAAATATCCTGTGTAAGTTGTATTCTCTCCCTTAGCCTGTAAGCTCAAGGTAAGTAGTATCTGTTTCAGTAAATATGCCCCTTTTTATTATATTCTACTTTCCAGATAGGTTTCAGCAAGGTTGATGTGGAGGAAATACTTCTACCAGGTATTAAGGCAGGTTATGCGTTTATTTTGGGTTCAAAAAAAAGGAGATTTGGTTGCCATTCTGGTCAATCTAATCTTTAAATTACCCCAGATCCAGAGAATCTATTGATTTTTTTCATTATTCACACTTGAGAGGTTCAGCACTTATTGCAGCGAATTTTGAAAGGCAATCCCAAAGGACTAGAAATTTGCAACTTTTGCCTCTACTTTTGACTGTAACCATAAAAAACGCAAGAGAGTGCAAAACCTGGGCATTGCAAAATCATAATTTCTGTTTCTTATGTCCTAAGACTATAATGGTATCCTAGCAGCCCTTGTATGACCTTTCCCAAAATGCCAGCCATTTTTTGTTTTGGAAAGAAGTTAACAGCCATGGTAAGCCTCCAGACACAGTGATTTTGCAGTCCAGCTGAGCCTCTCTGCAAATACCTGTCACTGCTTCCCAGTGCAGGGATTTACAATACTGCACCACCTCCACCACCAAATCCTGTCCCAAGACTTTCTGACCATACTCACACACCTTGAATTACTCTTGCAGTCTCACTTTCTGGAGCTGTTCTCTGAAAACCCAGCTTCCAAATAACAAGCTCTGTGGGAGACTTATTATTGCATTTTGCTCCTTCTGGTAATCCAAACAATAAAATTACCTTCCAAATTAGACAGTTATAGAATCATCCTAGAAATCTCCTTGGACTACATATTACCTCAAACATGCTGATGAATTTTTAAAATGTACTCTTGGTGTTTTTCCAGTTTTTGGTTTTCCACTGACCTGGAAATTGTATGCAGATATTCCTATTTCTTGTAGTTTGACACAAAAAACATTGATATTTTCAGACTGTTTATCATGAAAATGCATCATGAATATTGTCCTTGATGTCCTTTCTGACTGATCCAAGCTTGTTTCTTCTGCACATTATCTTATTTTCTTGCAGCTGTGAAACATACACTAGACCTTCTCATTCAGTGAAAAAGCCAGAGAATTGCATTTCCTTGTCAGGTTGCATTGCTTCAATCAGTGCAGCACATAGAAACCAATTTCCCTTCATTCTTTTAACCCTTGCCAAGTCAAGTTCGTAATGATTTTTTTGATGCCGCTCATCTTCAGGCATTAATTCACTTCATTTTCCATTGGCAAGGGAGAAGACTTTTACAAGCACCACTGACTTTGTGTTGATGTGGTGATGTGTGATGGTGTTGAATTTCTGCAGTGTCAGCAAGTGTTTTCTTCAGTCTTTGTAGGATCTGTAAGATTGCACAGTAGGTTTATATTTGCCATGTCTTTGCTAATTTCCATTGTATTACAGAAAACTCCATCATTTTCCTCACAGACAGTATGAGGGTGGTGGAGCACTGGGTAGCCCGCCGGTATTTGAGGAAAGGTATTTCAGAGAGGAAGGATTAGAGATTTTTGCACTTTACAATCAGAGCTACTTGTGGATGGGCTGGAGTTGTAGCATCACTTTTTATGGCATTCATAGAATCATGAAATCATTTAGATTGGAAAAGATTAAGATCATGGATTCCAACCATTAGCCTAATGCTACCAAGTCCACCAAGACTTTGCAACACTTTTGCAGTATCTCTCCATTAGAACTGTGATTTGATCTTTACAGATGCCTCAGAGTATCTGGCTTATGCACACTGTGAATGTGGGAGACCACACTTGAATAACTGAGTTCATATTAAGCAGATTTTCACTGGTTTGAGATAAATATTTTAATTTTTTGTAGAAGCTACACTCTCTGGTGGAGACCTAAAATGTCAAATTTATGCCTCAGATGAATTATTTAATCTGTACTGCTAGCATCTGAAAAGTTAGAGTTTCAAGGGAAATAGGGAAAGTGTAAATAAGCAAGTAAACAAAATAACCAAAATACCTTTTTTAAAAAAAGAAATTATCACCCCAAATTGTTTTCATTTCATTTTCCTACTCCCTACAGGGTTCTTCTGACTGCCACAAGTCAAGTTACTTCTGTTTTCTCTATATGTTAAAAGACAGAAAGGCTTTTGTTCTGTGAACAAGAGTTACATGTTTTGCTTTTGTTTGTCTGCTTGCTTTTTTCACCTTCTGGTGCAAAAAGCTCTTTTTCCTTAACTCAGCAAGTAGAGGGCTGAGTGTCTCAAAGACTCCAGGGTTTGCAAATTAACAGGTGCATCTTTGCAAGAAATCCTTATGCATACAGGGCTGTATTTAACATGATCCTGTCATTTAAATCAATATTACACAAGTAAATTCAGAGAATTATTTAAGTATCTGTTAAACTTTCTAAGTCCTTTGTTCTTTGTGGTATTTTAGGATGTTCTGATAAATATCAAATTAGGAAAACATTCACTCAACAGAGAAGAAAGTGATTCTCATGACTAAACAGATTAACAAAAATGTCATAAGATTGTTGATACATACAGGAAACAATCATCAATGACATTCTCTTTTCGAGGGACTAATTCTGATTAGCCATTGTTTACAACTACTGGGCCTCCACCATATTGGTTATTTTATTCATGTGCTAAGAATAACCAGGAGTGCTCAGAGTGCGACTGAAATTCCAGTTTGCTCTGCAAAAATAATAGAACCAAGGACTGAAAATTACAAATGGGATAACTGGAAAATTTCAGTAGGACTAAAGAAAACATTTAAACTTTAGCATGTATTATTAAAATATTCCTCTGATTGTGGTCAGATTTAATTGCAGTATTATGTGTGTTGAAAATCAAGGGCCTGGAAGTCAAATAATTATTTAAAATACAACTCTTGGCCAAAATAGCTTTCAGTTACATTATATTATTTACTATACATTCGGGAGTATTGAAATGAACACAGACAAAGGAACAGGGAAAAGCAGCTATATTGCCCTCTTATCTGAAATATACACATTACTGTGTAATTAAATTAATTATTATCAACCCTGTAGAGTTTACTTACCATCAGCATTTTTAGTATCCCATTCCTTTGTTACCCATTAAGTTCTTTTTTTTTGAGATCAAGTGGCTAATGATGATTGATGACAATCACACTGCCAATTTTTAGATGCCTAGCTGAATCTGAAGCGTTGGTTCCCTTGAAATCAGAGGGCAATGCTGAATATGCAAAGTGAAAATTCAAGTTCAGTTATCCTAGTAGAGAGAATAATGAATTCTTTAATGGCATATAAATATATCTCCCATATTACTCTTTACTCAATTCCTTTTCATTTTTGGGTTCCAGCCACAGATTTTCCAGGAGCATTTATTTAGGCATCTGTGATGAAGCCCAGATAACTATCTGGAATATCTTATAATGCTATAGGTTTTTATGAGGGAGATAATAAATAACTTTATTTCTTAACAGATGTTTGTTTCAAGCATTACTTAATCTTCTTGAAGAAGGTAATTTTGTTTTTGCTTATACATTCTAGGCCAAATTGTACTGGAGGCTGTTTCTACTACTAAGAGCATATTCACTAACATTTTGATTGAGGACATTTTAAATAAAATGCTATTTTCTTTATGACACTATTTTAACTGAATGTTATTAAAATTTATACAAAGTCACATGTCTCTTTCAATTGTGGAAATCCCTTGATTTCACCATCAAGGTGTCACATATCCTATTTATGCCACTGTCATGGTAAAAATATTCTGGGGTTTTTAATTTGCTCATTTAATATACATTAATCATCCCAGCTAACAAGCATCGTTTCTTTCACACAAGAGATTCATTAAAACTTAAAAATTAATTGCCTGTGACCCAGAATGATATGTGTCTCTGCTGGCATGATGAGCACTATGGTTTTCAAACCATATTTTCTTTTTTAGCCTTTGTAACATCAACTGCTATTGATTAAAACAGGCTGGTGCTGCCAACTATCATACAGAGAGTGCAACAGCAGAGGATTATCAGGAAATCATTAGGCCCCAGCAATCAAACACACAAGCGTACAAATTTACACCACTGGCTCTTAAAACACAGTTAATTTGTTCATGTTTTCCTAAGAGCAATTAAAGTAGGTAGGAGTTTTAATGAAATAAGCTGGTGATTCCCACAGGGACTATTTGTAATGAGCATTACTGAGCAGCAACAGCTTCGAAGTGTTTACATTAAGACCTGATTAATAACAAAGCTGTTAAGCTACACGTTAGGTAAAATGAAGACCCAAATCAAGAGATATTTCTACTTAAGTAATCTTATCCATTGGCATATTCCCTGCCTAAGTATATTTTTGGAGAGGAAAGAGATGGAATTTACCTCTCTTAAATTTTTTTCATGAAAAATCAACAGAATTCAAGTCACTTCTTGCACAAATGTAGTTTTCAATAATGTAATAGTTTATTAAAGTGGGATTGTATTGAAACATTTAGAAATTTCCATTAGTGTCTGCTTATGAGTTACTTGGAGCTGTACAAATGAGCTGTTAAATGAATTAATTAACTTTCTGTTTGGGTTAAACAGGATGTTAAACATGCCAGTGGAAATCAATTTTGGGAGTTTGTTATAAAAAACTGCCAAAAGTTTAATAACCAGATTCTTAATTTCTGCATGATTGAATATCAAATCAAACATGCTTTTTTTAAAAAAAGCCCTCAAAAACCTGAAACCAAAAAACAAATTTAAGTGATGATCACGGTTTTATGAAATACAAAATATTAGATTTTAGTTTTGTTGTGTGTTACCCTTTATTCCAGGTGTCTTTGGGGTAAACAAAACCCTTGAGATGACAGCCTGGGATTTTTCACTGTTTACAGTTAAAATAGTAATATGTGATCTAAATCATTATTTTATACAAGCAGTAACAACTGCACTTGCAGCTGTTCTAAAAGGGGATTAAAAAAATCTTCAGGAGCTCTTTAGGTGAAAAAATTATCCAAAACATAAGAATCATTTTTGAGAAGCTAATGCCAGAAAGTGAGATTTTTAGAAGCAACTAAGTGATTTAGAAGTAAATCCACAACTTGAAATCAAGGAAATTCATGCTTCTAAGGAATATAAGTACTTACAGAAATCTATATCATGATGAAATAAATCCCTGGATTTTTCAAAATTTCACATCATTTTTCTACAAGACTCATGGATGTTCTATGAATTGTAGTGTGATATAATTTCATACTTACTGGTATCATTGAACTCAAACTGCTATTTGACTTGGCTTGCTTTAAAATGCTGTTGCAATTAAAATTCTCTGTTGTGTTGCAGTAACCTCTGTGAATGTCAGCCTTTTGACTGAGGGGCCTTGATGCTTTAGCACAGTCCTTGCCTTATTGTTCACAGCAGGGGGCCTTCAATCTGATTCACAGTGGCAAGTTTGGAAACCACAAACAGTTGTGCTTATAGCTCCCGACTGAGTAAACTAAATCTGCTGTTTTGATTGCACTTGTCTTACTGCAGTCCTTTAAAAGTGTGACACATTATGTAAAAAATGTACTGCCTTCGTTATGAATGCCCCCTCCCAAATCAACATAATCAAAGAGTAATCAGCATTTACAGGCAGTGTCTTTCCAAATCAAAATTAATTCTCTTATTTTGGATTCACAGTTTTCTCCTTTATGGAATGCTTAAGCATCACGTTTACGTGAGGAAAATCAGCTTAATGTAATTTGGAGTTGTTTCTGTTGAATTCATTAGGTATTCACTTGTGTTTAGGACAGGAGTTCTACCAGGGGCTGTTATTCCATGAGGAGACCAAGTAAGGCAGTGCAGATAGGAAGTGAAGAAGCATCTCTGCTCTGCCCTGAGTTACACCAAGGAAAGAATTTGGCCAGGATGCAAAACTACTTTGTACTAATGTAGACACACTAACCTGTGTACTAATGCATAAATAGTCCAGTGGATCACTTGCCACTGACTTTTATTGAGATGGACTTAACATTTACTACAGTGGTACTTTTTTTTTACTGAAGTTGCCAATGACTGTGTTTTTTATTCTACTTCAGACAGGGAAAAAAAAAGCTAAACTTATAACAAGTCCTGAGATAATTCATATTTATAAAACTTTACAATACTGAGTGTAAGATTTGGTAACCTGATCCTTTCATAGAAAGAAGAAAATAATACTTTTGTTGGTGGACAAGACCTTAATTTGAGGTTTTCTTGGGGGAAGATGGATGGTTTCCTCTACTAGGACAGGTTGGGTGAAGAAGGGGCCTGAAGTCATTAGAAGATTTAGTCAGTTAATGCTTCAGATTTAGAAAGGTTTCAAATATCTTTTGAAATTACTCATATGGAGCTCTGCTTCATTAAGATTCTGCATTTTCTTCTGATGGTGATAATTACACACAGTAGTGAAGTCCCATCTCAAGCCTTTGGTAAAATAAATATGCCAGTTTCTTTGTAAGGCACTTTAAAAACAATATTCTTGTTGAGGCTACCTTCTTTCTAATCTTCTCTCTTTTCCAGTGATTGTTTTGCTAAAGCAATTGTAAGGGAGATTTTGCTCCTTCAAAATAAATCCAGCTGAATAATAATTGCTGTTCTCTAGCCTCGAGTTAATCATTAATTCCAAAGCTATTACAATGCTGCTAAAAAAGCAGCATTAAACATTTTTATCATACAAGTCAATTATTGATGTAAACATTTGTACCTACAGGTAAGATTATAAATTGGGAAAATATAAAGTGATTTTGTGAATAGAATAAAATATCTTAAATATGAAGGGAAACTGAATTTTTTTAAAAATACAGTGAATCCAAAAATGCATTCTATTTCAGTTTATGCCCTGGTGAATATAGCACCAAAGAATTCACACTGCTTCTTTCTGGGTCTAATCCCTAGATTATATCTGTAAGGAAATAATGAAAAATTAGTTTCCCATACAAACAAATACAGCAGTGACTTTAGTAGAAGACCAAATATTGTGAGATAAACACGTATCTGATGTGATGGACTCAAGGGCTCCTTTAAGTCAGCTCTTGGCCACAGAACTCCAACTAGTATTACAGGACTCCATCGACATTCTCAAAGTGTTGGCATGCCACAGGCAGCAAAACTTTCCTTCCAGCATCTTGCATGGATAGCACCATGCCAGGGAGTTCAGAAAGCACAAGTCTCTCTCAGCATAAGGACTATTCCAGCTGCAGAACCAGTGCATTTAGATACTTCGCTGCCATAAAATTAAAACAAAAATTCCACAACGCTTCCATGTAGGTTGTTCTACATTAGAAAAAAAGGCAGTTCTGGAGAGCTTGGGTTAAACTGTGGACATTAACAATTCGAAATCTGGTAAATCTTTTAAAACAGCCATTATAATCAATCAATGCCAATGTAATTCAGTAAAAAGATTCTGCAAATCATACATTAATTCTTCTTTTTAATTTTCAGCATCACTTCATCAAAAAAACCTCAACTACCTCTCAGCACATGTGTTGATATATTATAAACCTGCTATTTATAAAATTTTGGAAGAGTACTTACCTCTGATTACCCCATTTTCATTATATACATATTCAGATGTATAAGTATAGCAATTCAGAAGCAGTGTGTATAGTGCAGTATTAAACACAAGACAGGTTTCAATTAGAAATACAGGCATTTTGGGGTTTTTATTTTTTTTATTTTTTTATTTTTTATTTTTTATTTCTATTGCCTATTTTTAGGTATTTATACTTTATATTGAGGTATTTATTTCTAGATATCTTTTTACTGAATTGATATTGTATATTCAGGATGATTTTCCCCCAATTCTGTATATACACCAAACTTCTATGCATGACTAGAGGAAATCCTTGTTTCCTACTGCCACCTTACATTGCTTTTTACATATTGCTCTGTCTATTCATAAAGATTTATCCTTTTTCTTCCTTTTTTTTTTTTCTGAAACAATATAGTCTTCTCTAATATTTATTATCTTATGGAGCAATCTTTATTCCCTGTAAGTTGTTGTTAAGGTAGCTTTGATTTAGGTATTGATACTCTGACCAGTAATGTTCTGCAGTATATTTGGCTGCTTCTTAATAGTTCACAAATACCTTATTCCTTAAATATCCCAGAGAATCATGGTTAAATACACAGGTTAAACTGCAAAATATTTCAACAGCACATACTTGCATTTTTGTTAGTTTGGTTTGTTTTCATCCAAGTGGAAATGAAGAATTGCAGTTGTACTGGGTACACTCAAAAATTACAGCAGAACAAAACTCTCCTAATGGAATATATCTGCTTTTGAAATGTTGAGTTCCAGCCTGATTATTGCCTCAATAAACATCATCGTGTGCAGAGAGCTTTTCCTGCTGAACTCGTGTGAGTTGACTCAAGCTTTGCTCCCAGTCTCTCTGGAGAGGACGGGCACTCAGGTTGCTGACAGAGGAACCCTGCAGACAGCTCGGGGGCATTTCTGCATTGCTTCAGCTGCCGCTATGATCAGCTTTTTAAAGTTCTCCTTGAAGATAGGCTGGAGCAGTTTGAAAGGCAAACAATTCTGTAACTTCTGTGGGAAGGGAGAGGTGGTGGGAGACCCAAACAACACCCCACCCCCCTGAAACTCCCTGCAGCTGATGACTAGAGGACAAAAGAAGAATTATTACAGTCAAGTTCTAGGTGTACAGTGAAATAACTACTTGCAGGTCAGTGAAAAATCCTGTAAGGTGAGTTTGTGCATTGTTAATTGTGTGTGTCTTCAGGGATAGTACTGTCACAGCAGAACAAAGAGCACAGCCTCAGCTATTCTTTCTGATGAGAAATTTAGATAACAAAACAGAAAAGTGAAGGGATTTGGAAAAATATCTGTAAATATCTGTGGTCAGCACTATGGGCAAATGACAGGGCCTGAGTTGGTAAGTGGGAGTTCTACATGCACAAAAGGTAGTTTGCTGGTCATCTCATAGAAAATTTGAAATTCTTTTGAAATGGCTGCTCAAAATGCCTATTTAACTTTCTCCGTTCACTTTTTTTTTTAAGTTTTACATTTTATATAATCCTGTCAAAGCCATTTAAAATTCTATTGTATTACCTCAATTTCATCAAAATATATGTTAATGAATAACACAATAATGTCCTGGTATGGATAATTCATGTTCTCTGACAGGCTTCACTTTATAATAACACCTCAGATTGTCCATAGTCCCAGATTATCAATCACAGTAGAAATGAGAAAAGTTATTGCTAGCTAAACAAATTAGCTTTATCTTGTAAGTTACTAAATTACTAGAGTACCCTTATGCATGACTAGCCCTGAGTTTTGATTACTAACTTCAGTGTTGGTAAGAACCATGTCAAGCTGAAATTAACCACAATTTAAACAGGAAATCCTTAAATCTAGGTCATAATGTAATTTTAGTTTAGCTGCTGCTAATAGGGTTGCCTATCTGAGATTATGCAGTTTAATACTTGCTCCTTCCTACAGTTGGTTCTACTGTAGGAAATCCATGTTGTGATCTGAAAACCACATACGACTCTGTGCATTCCTGCTCTTTTCATGCCAGAATGATTCACAAATGTAGAGCTTCCATGAAAAGGAAAGATTTATTTTTTTTCTCTTTGAAATCCAGTTCTCTTACAATCTACTTGACAATCGGGACTTCTCTTCCTCCTCCTACTGGGCAGTCTCCTGTCCAACCCACCCCAAGTGGGACTATTGTTTGTTAACTGCTGCAGTTTTGATGACACAGAGGTGGTAGCTCTCCTCTGCCTTCCCCTGAGCCATGCCAAAGACACACAGAATGAGGATGAGCAGAACCTGCTGGAGCCACAGAGAATTTGGATAGGGAAATTTGGAGGAAAGAGGCTGGAGATGAAAGCCCAGGTGGTAGGAGGTAACAGGAGGTTAATAGGTAAGGAGGGGATTAATTGAGTGGGTAAGGAAGATTGAAACTGGGTGTAAACACCAAGAGCAGCAACAGAAAAGCAATGCTACAAAGCAGTTTTTAATGATGAAATGGAAATGGACCTGTGCCTACCATAACAGTTTATTTTCCTGAACCTAGACGAGAACTGAAGATTGTCAGATTTTTCCATGTCTGTTGTTGTTAGCAAATTGCTGGGAAGCCCAGTGGTTGTCCTATGGAAGTCTGGTTTTCCTCAGTGTTAGTGAAAGTATGAGATATCATAGCTGTAAAAAACAGAGAGACAACCATGAGAGACTCAAAGATTTCAGCACTACTTATTGTCTGGGTATATATTGTGCTGTCATCCCAAGCATTTTATAGTCCTATAAACACTTCAGTTCCCAAGAAAGTGCTATTCTCCTTTTAAAAAATATGTCAGTTTCTCATAAAGTGCCTGAACTTGTTATTCTGTGTAATATGTTTTTTGTCACTGTGTTACCAAGTTTCCCTTTTGAGAGGAGGAAAACAAAATAAAACTTAAACAGGGAGATGGGAGCCATCTGCGCCTGTTCCAAAGAACACCAAGGGGATTTCACCACTTTTTAGTTTTTTAATCAATGACAGATTGTGCTAAGTCAGGCACCCAGTAATTTAAGAAATGCCTGTTTCTGATTCATAGAGCCTTCTGAAAGCTGACTGGGTGAATATCTTGTGGTCCATATTATTTTTGAAAACAAGTTTAGTGAACCTTTCTAAAGCAAACCATATGGATGCTTTAGCTGATCAGATACAAATCAAAAATAAACATTTGAGCAGCACATTTTAAAGGCAGTATACACCAATTACTATGGAAATAATTACTGCTAATTACTAGACCTGAACAAGAATGGAATTTTATTTTGGGGAAGAAAATAGTATTTTCTGCAGCTTTCTAAAACTGAAAAAAAATTTCATTATACAGAATGAAATAAACTCCACAATTGCTCAGTCTTTCAGCTAGAAGAACTCTATGTTGTTTTTTACTTAAAAAAAAATATTCAATACGTTATTCATATTTTAAAATGTATTTATTTTCAGTATATTATTATTTTGTCTATTTGGTGTATTTATACTGAAAGTAACTTTTTTCCATGTTGAAGAAGTTAGCTTGTGTGACTGAGAGCTTTAGCACAAGGATTTTTCCATGCTACTTCCCCAATTCCTTTTTTGAAATGAAGCATTGCTGAAATTAATACATCCTATCAACTGTTTTCCTTTTGTCAAAACTCCCACAAACCTCTGGAATTTGCTGATAAGTTTAGCTTCTTTCAGTAGGAACCATATGCACAAGCAGTTCAAAGTTTTAATAATACGGAGGACATACCCCAGAACTTTGCTCCAATAAAGGCATTGCAACTCTAGGTCTCTGTGCTAAAATTGTTTCCTGCTGGGGGTAGTGTCCTGCTGCTCATAGTCTTTATACTGTCCATCACTCCATAGTAAATGGGCTTCTACACATTTCTCCTCAGTCAAAACACATTTTCAGTATTTCAAAATGGGTTATTAAGCCGTCATCTTCCCATATATAATGTTACTTATTAGTGTATTCTAACCACAAAGGCTAAGTCTGGTTGGCTCCAAAGTACCATGGAAGATCCAAATATAAGAGAAAAGCTGCATGAATATAAACAAGTGAGAATACTTTGCTCTTAGGAAGTGCTTTTTATCTCTTGGCCCCAGAGTTTCTATCTAAGTGTTTGCATCTCTGTCTTGCAGTTGGGTATTTTGGAGAATAAAAGGACAAAGCAATTGCTCAGCATTAAACAGCACAACCTAGAGAAACCTCCTGATTTTCTGACTTAAAGCTGAGATAAAGTATGCTATTTTCTGTCTGATTAAACTGATCATAATTAGGTTCATAAAAGGAATGAATGGTGAATAAAGGGTTCAGCTGGTAAGATAGGAAGCCAAAATTTCATACCAAATATGATGCAAATTGTGATGTTTTCATACCTTTTTTTTTTCCCATCTGTTTTCATTGCTTGTATCTGTCCTTCCCATATGTGGCTGTACTAAGAAAAAGAACAACTTTACCACTCCTATTAGAAGGATTACTGTTTCAGTGATATATGTGAATGATTTGGAATGAAAAGATGTACTGGAATTACCACAAGAAAGTATTTTCCTCCCAAGTTTTTTAGTCCTATATCACGGAGAAGTCAAGTTATTATACATTTAAAATAGATTATTTTCTGGAGTTAAAACACGTTTCAGTTTTCCAGGTTAAATTTCTCCTAGGTGATAAACGTTAGTTGTTTGTGGCTGTTGTTGAGGCAGACATAAAAGCCACACTGGTCGTAATCCATAGTCGAGAAAAGTAGAAAGATTTTTTCTTTTCTCTACTGCTATTCTTATACCGATGGCTGTGGCTTAATTTAAGACTGGCTGCTTAGCAAACAATGACAAGGCTGTCTAACAAACAATGACCATTCAGGCAGTAAAGAATCAGCTATACAAGCAAAAGTATAGTTGCTACATATTATCCACAAGTTCTTCCTTGTACACTCTCAATGTCCTATTACAAGAACATCCTCCCCCATATCCATAACATCTTCTCTCATTAATATCTTCTTAGCCTTCTCTGTGGGTTTTACTAAAGTTGCAGAATTTCACTGTAATATTTTAATGAGTAATATTTTAATGGTTTCAGGTCTGATTCTAGGAGATTGTCAGTCCAGCTGTCAATCTCCTCAGTTGTTATGGCCACATTGTTTTAGCTCCTACAGCTTTTTTTCTACATGTTGAAGCTTCCAGCATAAACCCAGAGCTCTTTTGATCTTCCTTTGCTAGGCTCCCTTTGAGCGAGCTCTCTGTCCTCTCCACCTGTAATACACACTTTATTTCTGATAGTGCCAGCAGCCTTCCAATTCACTTGTTTCAGTCTGAGTTCAAATTGAACATGGATTACCATAATTGTGGTAGTACACTTAATCACTTCACTTATTCAAGATGCTGCAGCTGTGTTTGCTTTCCCTGAAGATTCCAATTGTTCTGTACAATTCCAGCGAGAAAACACAGTTTCAGACTTTGCTAGTTTTACTATTAGTCAGGGAACTTCTTACGGGAATTTTTGTCGATAGAAGTGTACAGTATTTGGAGTTTCTTAAGGCTGCTTTGAGATTCTTGCTAATAGATATATTTGAAAACAACTGAGAGCCACAGCTGCATCTTAAACACATGCAGGGTTTGGTATCTAGAATTGAAGTTCATTTTTTCACTAGAAGATTCCTAAAAATTCTACCACCAGAGTAGAAATTAGAAAACAAGCCCTCATATTCTAAGTGAATGCTCAGATGAAGTGAAAGCCAACTGAAATCTTCTTTTCATGCATCATGACCTTTCACAAATATTCTGTAAGCTCAGACCCTAAGCTCCACCGCGGAATATGGGGTTCCATTTGTTCAAATGGCTGAGGCTTATGCTCAGCAGAAGGCCCGGCGGGAAAGGCCCGGCGGGAAAGGCCCGGCGGGAAAGGCCCCGCTGCGGCCGCACGCTCGGAAGCGGCGGAGGGGCGAGAGGCCGCTGCGAGCGAGGAGAGCCGGATGAGTGACAGCCGGCAGTGAGACTGTGATTGGCTGGAGGAACGCGTGGACAGCGCATGAGCGGGAAGCTGATTGGCTGGAGGGCGCGTGGACAGCAGCGCCGCAGCTGAGCGAGCCAATGGGTGCCCTTGTGCTGTTAAGGTCGGTTGTGGTCCTTCGGTTTGGGTGCCGCGGGCGGTACGGGTGTGAAGAGGGGGTGGTTTTGGAAATAAAAGGATCTTCTGGGCACGTACAAGGGGCTCTGTCGTCTTTGCTCCCCATTGCTGCACTCCACCTGTAGAAATTACTTATGCAGTGAGGTGGCATAACTATAATTAAGGACAGAAATGACTTCAATTTGTAATCCGATTCAGGTCCTCACTGGGTATAAATTACCAGCCATTACCAACTTCAGTGGAGGTGTTCTTATTTATTCTTGGTACCTGACGCAGTTCATAAGCCTGCCAATACTTGTTGAGGGAGGAGGAAACTTGGCTCACTTTCTACTGAGCTCCTAAGGCTAGTGAAATTTAAAAATGTATTGTTTTCTATTCAAGTAAAGGAATGAGACTAGGAATATAAAGCAGAGAGTGGAACAGCTGAGTTGGAAGGTGACATTTAAACAAGATCATTTGTTCTAGTGGTTTTTTATTTGTAAATTGTCACGTATTATGATCTAAAGTAGATGGCTAAAGTTCTGATTGTAGGATAAATTCTGCACTGCTATTGTCAGAGTAATAATCTGCCTGCAGCATAGAATATCACCCACTGTTACTGTCTGGAATAGCTGCCATTTGCATTCTTCCTTTTTTGGTTTTTTTTGGTTTTTTTTTTCCCCTTTTTTTTGGTAACCACTGATTTTGCTGTCTTTTAGCTTAGCTGAATTTTTGTCTTACTGGTTTAGCACAGCTGCATTTCACAAGGTGCAAACAATCTCACACCCTAGTTATGCTATATATTTGAAAGACTATATACTGCAAAGAGATTATCCCATGAAACTAGACTTATTACTCTATAGAAAAAATTTGAAGATGAGAATTGTTGGATGATAATTTGTACAATCTGTGTTACAAAACCAGAGCCACTGTGTGGTAATTTGATAGCAGGTCATCCTTTCTTCCCTGTGAGCAGGTCTCACTCCTTAGGTTTCCATTCAGTTGACAAGGGTCCTTAATGCCCATGCTATCTCCTTTCTCCTAAGTCCCTATGAGCCTGAGTCCTTCGTTCTTGGGTGGCAGCAGGAGCCATCTGTAAAATCTGGAGTTTGGGGTGTTTTCTGTGACCTGTGTTCCTTACACAGACACTCAGAGTAGATGCCCTTCTTGCCCTGGTCCTTGCATACTTCTGCTGAATCTTTTGCATAGGTTTAATATGCTCAAAACATTTTAGGGTACACTTTTTTCCTGAGATTATAATAGCCCTTGTCAAACAGTAAAAACAAAGCTTAATGTCATTGTACTTTGTCTGTTAGGATACTTAGTAATATTATGCCTAAAGGTATCTGTTATCGAGAAATTTCCCAGCAATGTGTGAAAGAGCTAAATCAGAATGTGACCTTAAGTGCAATTGTAGCAAAAAACAGGCTATAAAGGTAGAGCACATCCATCTTGGAGTGACTGTAGTCTCTGATACCTGATCATGCATGAAAGGATGATTGATCTGCTGCTATTAAAAGGGAATATGCTGGGAAGGCCTATATAAAAAATGTCAATGGCAGCAAAAGGCAGGGACATAAGGGAAGCTGGAATAGCTGCTCAATCCATAACAATGTCATGTATTTGATGTAACTGCCCAGCTTGGAAGAGCAGGATTATAATGAAGAGGATATAAATAAAAGAGGTAGATAACATTCCATTAACTTTTTAAAAAAGCTGAAAAAAGAGGTTGGCAGCCATGTGTCCAAATTACTACCTACAAGTAACAAGTCACAGACAAATGCTCATGCAAGTCCACCTCAACACCTCAGCTGTGGCAGCTCTCCATACACATGCTCATAGCTCTCAGGAAACAGGGATGCAAACACACCTCTGCTTGAAAAGATGAGGGGAAATAAAAGAAAAGAGGAGGAAGGTGTAAAATAATACATTTTAGGGGAATAATTAGCCACAAAGATAGCTATGATAAAGGCAAATGTGATGCAAGAATGGATGAAGTGAGGCATTTCTAGAAATGTGGGTGCTTTGTTATAAAAGCTTAACATTAAAAAGAAGAGCTTAAGAATAACATTGGCAAAGAAACAAATGGGCACTACCTGGTAACTTCAGCCTGCAGATGAAAAGTCTAACATGTGGCAACTTACAGCAGAAGAATATCCTTGGACTTTGCTGGAAAAGTAATCAAAATGTTGACGTTTCTGGGGATTTTGACTTCTATTCTTTCCATGCTGGGTGTTAAACCTAGAGAGCAGAAGCAGTGGTTTCTTAGGGAAGTTTTGTTTGCTGAAGGAACTTGTGTGTGGTTATCTTGGCTTTTGCCAAATGTTGAATGAACTGAATGGGTAACACTACTTGTCTCCAAGAATGTAACTCACTCACACCACACTGAGGCAAAGTTTATGCTGACATCATACCAATAAACCCCAACCTATCCTTTTTTTCAGAATACCTGTGTGCCCTGAAATTGCCTCATGATCAGTGCCTCTCCTGAGCCTGAGTCAGAAGGTTAGAGCATTAGCCTTCATTTCTCATACAAAGGCAAGTGCCAAGCTATGCATGGACCCAGTGCAGAGCCAGCTGGCACCAGACCCTTCTGACCTGCGGACCTGATCTGGGAACTAGAGGAGCCAGCTCCAGAAAAAAAGATAAGAACTTGATTTTAAAGGAACTTTGTTGAAAATGAATCACAAATCAACTGGCCCACTATAAATATTTCATGAAAGATATACACAAGTAGTACAATTTTATGTTCCATTAGAAAAGAAAAGATACTTATTGCTGAAATGCTAATAAACTTTACAATGTGAAGAAATAGTAAAATGTGACACAGCTGTAGGGCTAAATTATCCCTGTGCTTTAGATGCTTACTTGAGAGGGAATGCCTATCTGTGTATCTTTTCTGAAAGTAGATCCTTTAGCAAAAACATGAGTGTTCCTTTATTCATTTTGTAGTCATTAGCAGAAAGCTGTCATTTCACACGTGTTAAGTAGATGCACTTAATTTACTGTCCTCTTTCTAAGGAGTGGAATCTACTCTTTAACCTTGTTTATATTCTATGATTACATAGAAGAGTCTGGTCATGTTTCGTCATGGGTTCTAGCTGCATTATTTCTTTAATATCTCCATTTTGCTTGATTCTTCTGCGCTTGACTTTCCTTTTTGACCCAATTAAAGCTGAAAACCTTAGCTTAAGAGGCATTTTGCAAAAAGATATGATTCTTCCTTTCTGTTTCTACCAGCTGTACTAGTTTGAAAATAAACCAGTGAGAGGCACCAAGTCAGAATAACAATTTAATGGAAATTAAAGAAAAGGAACAGAAAGTAAAAGAAAACACTGACAGAGTCAAGATACAACCTAAGTCCCTATTAGGCAGGGTAGTGGTAGCAGTCTGGTGGAATGGTGGCTGCAATCCTCTGAAGTGGTGATCCTGTAGTAGAAGGGGTCTGCTCTTCCTCAGAAAGTCCAGCGGTGGCTGTGTAGCTCCTATCCTCTGGAAATCCAGTGGAGCCAGTCCCTTTGATGCTCAGAGTCCCAGTTATATCCATGATGGGATGCTTGGTTCCTCCCTCTGGGTGGAGCATCTCACAATAGGGTAATGAGTCATGAGGCCAAGTGTTGATTAGGCTCGTTAACAGAAGATAGTCCGGAGGGAGTTATCTCTGAGTCATGGGGCAGGACAATGATGGGCCATTAACAGAAAGATAGTCTGGGGGGAGAAGGCAAGGAAAACACTGCCCCACCTGATTTCAACAGCTCATGAGGATGGTAATAGAATACACCTCAACCCAGGACACCAGCTCTTTACAATACGAGAAGCTACTGATTCTCTTCTTGCAGCACGTTACATAATTGAGGTTGTTACATAATTGAATCTCCTCTGGAGAAATTCAAGCCCATCTGGACAGAACCCAGAGTAACGTGCTCTGGGGGACCTGCCTGAGCAGGGAGATGGGACAGGTGGCTCCAGTGGTGCCTTCTAACCCTCCCCATTGTGTGTGTGATTCTGGGATAGCACAGCTTTGCCTGGGGCTGGGCCTCCTTGCTGCTGGTAAAAGTCTGTACACTCAGCCCTGTTCCTATCAGGTATCTCTGGCATCGGTTATCCGTATTTTTCTTTCTAGCAAATCAACCTACATGTTTATCAGTAACAACAATATCATTAATAACAAAGTCACAATGCCTTTCTCTGAACCTTTCTTTGTGGGAGAGAATATCATGCTTGTGAAGAAAAAGAAAGTTTGAAAGTTTGGGAGTCATACTATTAGTCAGATATATATTATTGACTCTAATTTTTTGGCTAAGAAAGTAAAGATATTTTGAAAATATAAAAAACTTTCCCTGAGGAGAGGAAAGTTGGTATCAAGTGTTAAATATTTTATTGCAATAGTAAAATGTTCTGGCCTAGAAAAGAAGCTTTACTCAGTACTAAAAGCCATATAGAGAATTAACTAAGTGCCTTGGGTTATTGGTTTGTTTTTTTTTTTTTTTTTTTTTTTTTTGTGGTTTTTTTGTTTTGTTTTGTTTTGTTACACAATTCCAGAATGCCAAAATTAAAATGCACTATTGAGTAGTTACAGTAAATGACCAAGACTTTTAAGGTAATGACTGTGAGATACCTTTTCTCATAATTTTCATATTTAAGATAGTAATTATAAAGTATGTGGGCTCTCTCAAAAGTAACTTTCAGTCTTAACATACATGAATATCTGGAAGAGTTAAAATAAATCATATTAAATCTAATAATTTCCTTACTCACTTATGGAACTCTGAATTAAAGTTTTGAGCTGCATATCTATTTATGGATTAACAGATTAATGCTGTGTATTCCAGATCCAGCAGCATCTCTTAGACCCCAGCTCCACAGGGTTATAAAAAGAACATTTTCAGGAACCGATGAACTTTTGCATTACAGAAACATTGTCCTTAGAGGTTTTCACTAGGTTTTATTTCAAGAGGCTGAAGGCACTATTAGAGAAAACGGATTTCCACTGAATCATGATGACACAATTATAATTTTGTTCCTGAAAAAGAGAGACCTGAATGATATCAGGAATTTGCACAAGGCACATTTCTCTGCTCCCCATAAAATAAGTAATTTGACTTGGAGATCTAGCAAAGCTTATGAAAGCCATAATTTGCTGGGCATTTCTCTTTGCCATATTACATTTCCACTTCTGATATTTTGTTTTAATATAAGGGTTTCTGCAACACTATACCTTTGTTTTGATATTTATTTATGTCAGATCAGGCGAAATGACTCATTACATTAGTAATACAATACTTTCCAGAACTTGTTTTTAAAGAGAAAGATACATTAATATCAATGTTTGAGACAAGTCCATGAAAATGGCAAGTGCCATGTCAAAAGTGCAAAACCAAATTATATTTATCTTTCTGTTTTACAGAGGTCTCATGTCAGCATGTACAGGGTTAATGTGAACAATAATCTCCTGAGATTTTTGTTCCTTACACTGCCATAATCGCATGAAAACCCTAGCTAGCTACGTCTGCAAGAAGTGGGGCAATGCTGTAGAGTAGTGGAATAATTTCAGGGTGAGAAGACAAAACCAGCACTTGCAGAGACGTGACAGACATCACCAGAGAGTGAAGGAGAACAAGGAGGCTTCCTTTTGTGAGAATATGGGAATGTTAACAAGAGTTGTGACTTCTGCAGTGGCAAGAAAATAGGGATTTTTCTGGGGGGGGACCCCAAGCAAACACTCAAAAGACAAACCTTTTGTGATTCCCTATCATTGTATATTTTTCTCCTGCTACTTACCACAAATGACATAAAGTGGGGCAAGCCTGTAAAAACAATATTTGGTTCACAAGCTGGAGGTGAAGTGCTTTAGATCTCAAGGCAACTAAGTACAAAATAACTGGATGTTATGAAAAAATTTGAGGAGTGGGAGGAGAATGGAAACTGAGAAAATCACCATTTTCCTTGTAATGACAGAACTCTGATGAGTAATAGTTTGTGGCAACATTTATCATCTTAGTTTGATTCAAGACACTCCTCACTCTCACAAGGGTTAGCTCACCTAGGTTATTGCCTTCTCAGGAAACCTTTCTCTCTTTATTGCAAGGTGTTATAATAGAGAGCAAAGTATTGCCCCGGGATTGAGTATTTTGTCCACATTTACTTGACATTTTAAAGAATCATTCTACATTTCTGGAAATAATGGGAGGACTTTTCTTGAAAATTAGTTACATTATTGGGGATTCAGTGTAAATATCTTCATGCAGAATGTAGGTCTTTATGGATGTGTTAGTTGACACAGAGAGGAGGACAAAATGTGTTTAAAATACTGGGACTGTTGGCAGCAAAAATGTAGGCTCAATTTCTTTGCTAATAAGGTAAGAACAAAGGAAGATCAAGGCTACTGGTCTTTTAGTGACCATCCACCATCTCTTTGTAAGGCTAAATTACTCTAATATATGTATTATACTGGTAGGTATGTCAGGAAGAGAAAAAGGGAAAACACACTAGTGGACAATCTGTGATAAGGTAACTGGGAGGAGAGTTCTCCAATTTATCTGTTGTTATCCAAGCCTTGCTGTACCTTCCACCTTAGAAGCCCCCAATTCTGCTCTCTGATGTGGCTCATCACCACACAGACCTTCCAGCTGGTAAGGCAAATGAAAAAGGCAATTCTCTCTTCTCTGATAAATAATTTTTAGGCAAGGTTTGTAAGGAGTCACAATGTCATTTCACAGGTGAAGCATCTGCAGGGTTTGTTTTGAATAATAAACTTTCAGCAGATGAGTGTTCTTTCATGTGTTCCAGTGGCAGGGCTGAAAATTCCTGTGTCATTTCCAGCTAAGTGAGTTGCTACAGACAAATGTTCACCTCACCCTGTAGGCTTTGGCTTTTATTTACCTTTAGGCCACTAAGACTGCAATAGCTCTATGATAAAATTTCAGGAGAAGCGTATTATATAACCATATAACCATCTGATCAACCCCATGCTGAAGGACAACTTTTAAAAAACTTTAAAATATTAATAATGCAAATAATTGTGATAAATTACTGCAAGTTTCCTATTTGAATTAGGTTCAGATAAAAAAGGAAAACTGAAAAAGACCTCAAAGACAAGTTTTCAAACAGGTCATTAGAGGCTGAAATCAGGTAAATATATTAATTCATATCCTATGACTTTGAACAGAAGTGATCCTAGAGAGAGTGGTGTATGACAGCATCATGACAGTACTGCAGAAAGAAATGATGTGGGTATGTGTGTGTGTACTTAATGCCTATAGCTGCTTGGCCAGTTCTGCAAGTAATTCCAGTCAATGAAATACACATTCTGACACATAAACATGGCTTTAAACACTTGACAGGCTTTGCTGATGTTGCACATGAAATGTGTTTGCTGAAGGCATGACTGCCATCTGAGAGTGTTACAGCATCCAGGCATGAGGATGTGTCGTCATTGATCGTGTTCTAGCTGCAGTAGTTTTGAAAAATAAAAAAGTGGTTTTGGATTATTTTGCCCTGTCTTGAAGAATGTTGGATAAGTTGCACAATCATTCTAATTAATTCTTCAGTCACTGTTGCAGATTCATCCTTAAATGAGGCTGTTCTAGAATAGGCCAACAATAAATCTTGTAGCCTTGCTGATGTTGCTATTAACAGGTCAGCCCTTGGCAAGGAAATGCATGTAGATTAGACCCCTGAAATAGCAAATGGGGATGGTGGATACTTCAAGTGACGTGTTAATGAATTACCTGCTTAACATGAATCCAATAACCTATACGTTTCTCAGTTTCATATTTGGAAAAAATATGTTATATTTAGCAATTAATCATTGTTCTTCAAAATCTACTGAGCCCTTAGGAAAAAGACACAGGAAAAAACATTATAAGCTGACTAAAAATGCTTAGAGTGAGTATTCATTATTACCTTTTGAGCAAATGGAAATATAGCTAGTCCTTAATATGTTTCTGCAGTAGGAGAGAAATGAGCTTGCCTGTACCGAGAACACTGTAAAAAAAGGGAAATGAAAAAATGAACTTACATTAAGGAAATATAAATGAATGTAGGGTGGAACTGGAATTTTTAGCCCTGGTTCTCTATTCCTCTGCACTCCAATCCCATAATGTTGTAGTTAAAGGCAATCTTTTCAGCATAATCACATGAACAGTGAAAGCAAACATTTAAATACAAATAGAGTTGTAAGTGTTCTCCATAACACTATCAGCAGGTGTACTTAGCAGCTATGTTTGTTGCTGCTTAGAGTTGAGCAAAGCAGCTAAAAATATCCAATGAGAAGTGATAAGCAGGGGACATAGGAAGGATGATTAAGAAAAGAAGTGAAAATCTGGATAACAAAGAATAGAGGGTTGGTTGTGTTGTTCCTATTAATGGATCGAGCCATGTGAAGTGCCAGTGGTTAACTGATACCTATGCAAGTCATGTGATTGTATGTTTAGTACATATTACTGTCTTTGGAAACATATCAATATATCTGCCTTAGTTGTTTTGTTTGGGTTTTTTTTTAATTACCTGTGAGAACTGTGACTCAATAGAAATGGAAGGAATACAGAATTTAATTTGATTTCCCCTATTGTAAAGCAATGCATTTCTTTAAAATGGTTCAGCTTTGAAGATGCTCCCATAGTTTCAGCCTGTTTACTCTCTGAACTGAAATAATAGGATACCAAGCAAATGAAACAGGGCAGTTTTCCTGAGTTTCCTATGGTGGTAGAATTTTACAGTGTCTGAATTCTACCCTCAGAGGGAAAGGCAGAGACAATTTGAGTGAAGTGTATTAAAATCCATGAGGATATTCCTGTATCTGTGCTTTAATGTCAGTTTCAGTGCCTTTATTTCAGCTTTTACACAGAACCTTGGTTTTGCCCTTAAGCTATCACAGACAGGGAATTGAGGAGTCAACTTTCATTATTTTTCTCCAGTGCCTCAAAACCAGTGTTCAGAATATACAGAAATATTCACCAAGAATCATATTTTTTCCTCTAAAATGTGAATGAGAAGGATGACTTAGTATTAATGAACATCTTTATCTCTTTCAACACTTGTTTTGGGAATCTTCTGCGTGGCTTTTCCTCTTTTTTCCATGTCCCAGGAGACATAACATTTTTTTTTAAATGTGTGTGGTGTACTTTGTGTGTGGTACCCTTTGTCCCCACATATCATTCCAAAAGTCTGATCCAGAATTCTTAGATGAAAAATCCAAAATTTGCAATATTGCAAATGCAACAGTAACCAGTTCTAAACTAATACCAGGCCTCCCATTAAAGTGACATAAAAATACAGTCAAGATGAAAGTACAAGATAACATTGCTTGAAGGAGCAGTAACATGTGATTGATTGTGCAGATGCAGAATAGAATAGACAGAATAGAACAGACTATTTCAGTTGAAAGGGACATGCAATGATCATCTACTCTATCTGCCTTAGATAATTTTGTTTTCCCAGTACTGCAATGACACTGGAAATAAGAGCAACTACTATAAAACAAAGAGAAAAAACCTCCACAGAGTGGTGTTGCTGGGCTTGCTCATGAAGGTCAGAATTAAATGCCCTCTTTCAAAACAAAAAATGCACACTGTATTTTCCATATGAGCAGCCTGTTTTCAAGGGTGACCATGCTACTCCCTTCGGACTTAGAAGGCAGTGTTATTTTCATGATAATTAAATTATTTGGCTTTTCATTCTACCTGCTCCATAATATAATTAGGGCCGTATCTAATAGCAGCAAGAAGAGTCTGCAAACCCTGTTGTGCCAGATATGCAGAATTGAGCTCTGCATGGGAACTGTAATTGCTGAGCACTTTATAGAGCATTCACTGCAATCACTGACTCCAAACTGGGAAGGGCTGCAAGCATATTAGAAGACAAGAGTAAAATTGAAAATAGTGTGGACAAGTAGTAAATTAAAAAAACAACCAGAAACCCCCAAACCTAAAAAATGGAAGGCAGTTCTGTGAAGGTAAGTGCAAAGTATTGTGCTTTTTACAATTCTAATCAACTGCAGATAATCAACTGCAGAGTAGAAGCTAGGGTATGCCTGGCTTAGCAGCACTTCCATTGAATCTATCACTCTGCTGTAAAGTGGAGGAAGGAAAATGCAAGGCATAAAGGGTATAGAATAGTTGGTACTATTTTTATCATGCTCTTAACAGAAGTTTCAGTATTATCTCCAGGTGCATGTACCAGACTGCAATTTAAGAGGAAGAGTTTATTGTAGAAGGGACATAGGAAGGAGTAGGTTACAAGACAAGATCGTTGAGAAACAGTTACAAGCCTCAAGTTGTTTTGTTTAGACAAGTTAATGTATAGCTGCTCTGCTGAAACCATCAGAACTATTTCCTGTCAGTTGACTCATGAAAGCCACGAGATTGCTCTTATCTTGCCCCACTTGTAAGAGCCCTTGCTTTTAACTTCAACTGGATTTATGTACTTCCCTTCACAGCTGAGCCAGGAAAGAGCAGTGGAGTTATCCAAGGTGAGTTGGTGGGTGGCATAAACACATGATCTGAAATAAATTTACTTTTGGGTGTTTTTTTTTTTTTTTAATGGATCCTCACTGAGAAGAGACATAATAACAGTCTTCAAATGTTAAAGATTAGTGCAAACAGGAAGAGAATGCATCAATCTCTGTATTCATTGTGTGTAAGAGAAAAGGATGGCAACTACAGCATGAAAATCATAGGTTAGATTTTAAGATTCATTTCCCAGCTATTAGGATTGTTAACACTGCAGGGGATTTCCTAGGAAGGCTGTGTAGTCCCCATCAGTGGGGATGGTGAAGAATAAACTAGGCAAGTATCTGTCAAGAATTATTTAGCTGTAGTTGAGCTTGTCATTAGGACTTTTTCTGAAGTCTTCACTGAAAAGAGCTGAATTTTTCTTGCTTGCCTTTTCTCACACACATGAAACCCACCCAAAGCAATAACAAGAACACCCTTCCCCCCAAAAAACAAAAAAAAACCCAAGCCAGCTTACTTCTAATTGTTTTATATCAGTGAAAGTGAAAGCTTAAACAGTAAAATTTCCACAATAAAAAATAATGTGTATGTCCTAAGTCAGAAAATGGCTACTGGCATATGATCACACATGGATTTTTTTAAAATGAAATGCTCAAACAATAAAGGCCAGATGCAAGTTATCCCAACTTTTATAGCTTCAAGCTGGCTTTATTAAAAGCTCCAAAGACTTTCTGAAGTAGCAGTATTGCTCTGCTTTGCTTGTAAAATAAGTTTAACTCTCTGATACATACAGGGTAATGTCAAAGAGCCTTCTGCAAAATCAGCTCTATTACTATTTTTCTGTTGATATTTTTTTGCAATGGCTTTGGGGAAAAAAAAAATCATACTTAATTTCCATCCTATTTATTTTACCAGAATAACTTTTTAAAAGATATTTAGTCAGCCACTGGTGTATTCTGGCAAAAGACAGCTGGAAAAAGTTGTAGCAGATAATAAAAAACTCACATTTATCACACTGACTGTTTTTTCAAAACATTCAACTACATCAAAATGTAAATACTATCAATCTTTGTCTGGTATATAAATGTTCCCAAGCATACACCCTACCAGAGCAGTTTCAACTGGAATCTGCTAATTTCTCTTTCCTACCACCTGAATGCTTCTATTGCCATGACAACTAACAAGTTCTCACCGTGGTCAAGGTTGAGTGGGAAAAAGCAGTGTTTTGTAACCAGCTGATGTGCTTCAAAAATTATGTGGAGTTTTTTCCATCTTGCTGATGGTGCTTATTCAGTACATCATTTTTAGCAATGCTACTATTTAATGAAAGAATGGATATACACTGATTAAAGATATGTCAGAATGAGTAATTATGTATGTCATTTTGTAGGTTTGTTATGAGAGATACTTACTTTACTTCTGAATAACCTGTGTCTGGTTAGGGAGACTAAGGTGGACAGAAATGCTTCCATCTCATTCAAGATGATACTTGCAGCTCAAAAAGTGGGAATTTTGGCCTAGTTGGAAGTCAAGGTAGGCAACAGGCAACTAATTTAGTGTATCAGAGCTTTTAGCCCCAGAACCATCAAGGCCTGGAACATACAGTTGTTCAAGTGCTTTGCATGCAGCAAAAATGGTGTTTTGGTGCAGCTGGGTGGAAAACCTGCCACTTCAACCTGTTTTTAAACCCAGGATGTCTTGATTTCCTTTCTAGGAAATGAAATTCCTGCTGGCTATGCTGAAGACCCTGTTTTGAATTAAGTATTCTTACAATTGAGCATAATGGCCCATGTGATGGTCAGGCTGTTAATCTATTGATTACCCTTTGGTGGCACTCTCCTTTTTTTTTTTTTTAACAGCAGAGACCTGGGTATAGGCACCTAGCTGCAAGCTATGGTATTGCCTGCCCTTTCCCCAATATTTGACATGTAACTGCAAGATAAGCTCTGTTTCTAGTTTAGGAATGCTGTTTCTTTCTCAGAAAAGAACCCTGAAAGCTTAGTACCTATCTTGTGTCTCAGTGCAGATCCCACTAGACAGCTGAATTTATAATGCTTGTTGAGTGCTGGGCCTGAAACCTTGATCAGTGCCATTGGCACTGATAGGAATTTAGTGGTTTCTTTCAAGTATGTAGAAACAGTCCTTGGTTTCTTCTGTATAACAAGTTGTGAAGAAGAATAGCAATTAAAACTATAACTGTAGAGATGTTTTTCTTTGAGGACATGAAGATTCAGTGAAAAAAAATACTGCTTATTAGGTTCTTTGGAAATCTAGACCTTTTGAGAGGTGAGAGAGAAAATCCTGTAAAATATTAGATGGAAAGGCTTACTGTTTCTTAAAAAAGGCTTGGTATGTTAGTTCTTGTATCTCTCAAAACCTCCCACTCTGTCAAGCAGAATGCTTAGGAATAATTTTCATTTATATTTGCAGTTAAGAAGCTAAAGGACTGAGGAGGATGGGATGGCAGATGAATTGTCTCTCATTAACAGAAATTCTTGGGGTTGGCAGAACTTGCAGGGTCCATTGGAGGAATGCAATGAAACATAAATTGTAACAAGCCTGAAATCTTGTGTGAACTACTATTGAACCAGAACAAGGGAGACTGCAGACAAGATGCATGGAATCTGAAATCTGCAGCATCTGAGTTTGTCACCCAAATTAACTGCCTGTGTGTCTTTGGACTCTCAGCAAGAAGAAATTATTACAGCTGCTAGATCTAAATCACAGCTGCTTAAAACACTCTGACCTTGCAAGGGAAAGGAAGGTAATGTTTTTAACTCAAGCAGTAGAAATGCAAGTTAGAACTGACTTGTGTCTTGCAAAGGTGCACAGAACTTTCCTGGAAAGAGCTTGTGTACATTGTGGTGTCCCTGACCGGTGCCAGGCCACCTCCTGAAATTCTCTGCCAATTTTCTCTACAGCTTAACCACAGCCTCCCTTGAGGTGAGGAGAATGGATGAGAAATAGAAGACCTTGTCTAGGAATGTAATTCAAGACAAGGGGAAGAAACAGGGGGAATCCACTATATTGGAAATACACTTTCTTCAATTACCTGCTTAAGTCTCAACAGATACAAGAAAAAATTAGACTGCTTAACCTGGTCAGAAAAAGTGGCTGAAGAACAGGCTAGTAGCTTGAAAGCAATGAAATAACAAAGGGGTAGTTACCAAAGGAAGTGATTATATGCAAAGTGTGATGAACTTCAAAATCAGTGACAAATGTCTTTGAAGGACAAAAGAATAGAGAATGCTTTCTAATGAGAAATGCAAAGATTAATTTATGTCTAAACTAAATATTACAGTCTAGCTATTTTACAGCTTTCTATAGTTAATTAGTGATGGATGAAGGGTCCAGCTCAGCTTGCCTGCTTTTCAGAGGCAAATAAGATTTAGTTGGAGTCAGTAAGGTTCACACAGCCACCCTGTTCTAGAAACAGAGAAGCAGACTCTAACATGAAAATGATGAAATCAAAATCATTAGGCTTAGCATTTAGTCTACAAATGAGTATTTGTCACAAAATGTAGATCAAATCCAGACAGAAATTAGTCATTTTAGAACATGAAAAAAATGAAATCTTGTCCTAATGTAGCTGTGGGAGTTGAATACATGCTATGGTAGGAGATGGATTGAGAAGAGAGCCACTGCTCTGGAAGTGGCAGAGTACAGTACTTGAAGCAAAGGGGCATTGTCTTGAAAAGAGATGCTGAGGGCTGACTCAGAGGCATATTTTTGCCAAAAAAGCCGATTTCCAGTCCTTTTGTGCTTAGAATACTGCAACCTCTATTATTGATTTGCAAGGAGAGGACACTGACTAACAAGTTGTGTCTGACAAAATTTCTTTGAGAAATATTAAAGTACAATCAAAGTGGTTTTGCTCTAGTCCTGCTTCAGATTCTAGTTGTTATATACAGAAATTGGAGAAAGGGGAGGAATAAAAGTCTTCCAGGAAAATGTGTGCTTGAATAGATTTTTGCATACTGAACTGTATTTCCACTATTTTGAATTTAGAAATGATGGGCTTTTGCAGGTATTAGTTAACTTTAAGTTTCAAGGAAATATTATTGGAGGGGGGGGTTGAACTTATTGTGCTGGTAAGAATCAGTCACAATAATTGGAACATAAACTTATTTTTTGGGGAGGGATGAGGAAGGAACATTTATCAGACTATGGTCTTGATAGCAAAAATATAACAGCTAACAAAATTCCATGGAAGTCAGATAATATATACCATTACACCAAGTCCACCAATTATTAATTTTGTAAAAATTGGTGTAGTCTTACTCTGGTATATTAATCTAGTAGCTGATTTTAGTACTTTTGTGTACTGAAGCAATTACAATACTTCAGTAAAAGGTAAAGAGGAAGAAATAATTTCTAACAATAGCAGTAGTTGCAAGTTGTCTACATAAACCTTAATAAAATCAATCCTGGTAACTGAACATGTTCTGAATTAGCTTTATCTCAGTTTCCCAAACTGCAAAAGGAGAAAAGGAGGAAAAATGCTGATGGCATGAGTAGTGAAGTATCATGTGAAATGTAGCAAAAAGGTGAGACAAGATACTGAAAAATAGAGCATCTGGCTTGTACTGCATCCCACAAACCAAATGTCCTGCAATATTAATCATCTGGTGTTGTGTTTCAGGCTTTTCAATTTCTGTGGAAATCATGGGAACTCAATGTATGGCTTTGCATTTTCAAAGCCATGTGAGACTCGAAAAATTGGGAGAGGAAACAAACCAATTTGAAATAAAACGATGGATCTGAGACATCATCTTTTTGCTGGTTATTACTGATTGGCAATTTTGAAAGATGGGAAAGATCTTGCCCTTGCACAGTCCAGGTCTTGTTTATTGCCTTCCTGGATACACAAAGGTCTAAGGCTGTTTAAAACCAAGAATGCCAATGGGGCCTTTTTTGCAGGAGTGATCCAGGATTGGACAGTTGCAGGAGCAAATTTGTTAGGGAATTGGAGTAAGTTATAGAGTGTGAAAATTTCTGCACAACATTGGTGGCACCTGTGCAAAATCATTCACTTCCACACTTTTCCTGGAAGGCCTTTTGGGAGGTGATTGGGAATATGGTACTCTGTGCAGCCTTTCACTGATTTCCTTGAAGGATTAGCCAAGCTGCAAAGTGCCTCTGAGCCTCTCATCATTCTCTTATGACTTCTCACTCTGCAGGCTGAACTAGACAAGGATGCAGCTCCTTTGTTTTTTCATTTGGGGAAATCTTGGTGCCAAGTCCATAATTAGCAGAGGTCTATGGAACTGTGACTGCTGTTGTCCAGAATGCCTTGCAGCATCTGTCTTTGACGGAACACTTGTATCAAATTAGAATGTATTTTATCCTTAATGAAGGCTTATTGGGAGAAGAAATAATTGGTTCATTTTTTTTAATAACTTGAAGGTCACCTGGAGAAATCTTTACACACGTCCAGTGTTACCTGAAGGAACATTTTGGATCAGAAGAAATCAGAGATCTAATCTGATGGTATTTTTTTTGTTCCTTGGGTTCATTTTTTGGTGTCTGATATTAACTGTAACATGCTCAAGTAAGAGAAATAACCATCACTTATTCCAATGGCAATGGTTGGATGGAAAATGTGACTGCAGTATCATTCTGTATGAAAGACAAACTGTGAGTATTTGATCAGTGTTCAAAAAAGGAGAAAAATAAATATGAGGTAATAAAAAAAATGGAAGGCGCTAGAATGAAGAGCTAAAACATACAGAACGAGGCTAGCATAATATGTCAGGTAAAGACTTCTTCCTCATCATCTTTCTTCCTCCCTGCTGAGGCTTGTTCACTATCTAGTCCTGAATATTCATATGCTGGAATTGAGCATCAGCTTTGCAAACTAAGTAACGAATCCATCAGTAGGATTTTTCTTTACAGTAGGTTATTTACTGTGTGGTTGAAACATAAAAATATAAGAAAATAGTGTAGGAAATAAAAGCATAGAAATCTGAATAAAAGCTTGATCAGAATTACATTAGATGTGCCTACCAAATTCAGAAATTTAGGGGCTAGCTCCAGATGTTAACCTGAATAAGTTCTGAATTCACTGACTTGAACAACAGAGCTCTGATGTGAAAGAAGTGACTCTGTCAACATGATATATATCAGGCTGCAGAGCCTATACATTGAGGTGAAATTCAATGCTGTTCTTCAAAGAGGTGCAGCTCATAACTCACTCCCATGGAATGGCCCATGGCATAATTTTGAACGCCCCAAGGAGCCATCTAAATTAGTGCAATCTGTCTCTGCCCACAGGCCAGCAGCACTGCAAGTTCTCTGCAGCTCTAACTGCAACAGTGCTGCTTTTGGAAAACCTGCCCCATTTTCAGGCTTGTTAAGGTGTGTCCCTTTTGGGAGGGTGTGTGAGGCACTCTTTAGAGACTTTATGCCAAACCAGTCATTTCACTTAGCTGGAAGTGATGAGCAAAAACCTCATCCCAGGAAAACAGTATTGATGGCCTCAGATACACAGGGTAGAACTGTCCATGTTATTGAATGATACTGATCTATAATTGCTGCAGAGAAGAACTGAATCTGAATAATCCTTCCCATGAGATATAAATACTTCAAACTGTAAAGTGTAAAGATGATGATAGCAGAATGGTCCTGTTGCAAAACTAGAAACCATGACCGTGCTTGTTTAAGCTGTTGAAGAATCTGTACGTGAATGATCTGGTGAGATCATCCCTATTAGTGCGAACTAGAGCAGACTTAGCTCTCAGGTATCTGCAGTAGAATTAAAAAACACATAAATCAGGGTAGAACTTGTGTGTAGATTCGAAAATGCAAATGATATTTTTTGCAGTTTTGAGTAATTCGGGGTCCAATTTTGAAGAACTGTCATGAAATTAGAGCTATTAGAATGGCTGGAAGCTGTTGAATTCAGAGAGTCTCTGAATATATGGAAAATGATGATTCAGAACCATACCAGGGCTGTAAAATTGTATTAAGAAGTCACTTGGATAATGAAGGATTAGAACTCCAGCCAGTAGACTTTCAAAGCATACTGGTTTTGGTGAAGCCATGTCAATTTACACCCCCTGAAAAATTTGCTTTGAGAGTGTTGAATAGAAGATAATCATAATCTATTTGAATAGGTGATTTTTCTTCCTAAGAAAAAAATATTTAAAAATTGTTTTCTATGCTAACTATTCTAAATCTTTTACTTCTGGATAATCTTTCACTATTCACCTGAATTCTTGCAAATAAAGACACTTCTGATTGGGAACTTCAGAACTATAATTTATATACCTCATTAAAAAAGTTGCATCGAAATTACAATGACAAAAGCAAACCCCAAGGTATGGCCCTGTATTAGAGACAACTGACTTCATAGTTGACATAATAATTCTGCAGAAAACAAAGGTATGTTTTATTTGCAGTAGGTCAAATGTTAAACAATGAAATATGTATTTTTTTGCCAATTAAATATTTCAAAAGTTTTCTTGGAAGGTTCCACTGTGTGCACTCCTGTATTAGTGCCATTCAAAATGATAATTGAGAGTAAGACAAAAACTAAGGACTGGTGAAGCAATGCACAGCTAACTAAGGTTAGAGAGAACTTGGCAAGGAGAGGAAGCCAGGCTTCCACACTGCTGGGCTCAGTCTCAGTTTGCAATATAAACCTGCCTGTTCATCCTTTTAGCACTCAGTGGAGCAGAGTCTCTAGAGACAGACATTCCCTCTCCCATTGAAGATAAGCTCTTCTCTCTACTTCTTTACCTCAGAAGTTAAAGCAGAGTTTTATGCTTACTTGGCAATTTAAAAATAGCACTGCTGAATATGATTTTAACTCTTAAATCTGCTTCAAACTAGTTTTTTTTAATCCTTAACATTAATACTGCTGTGGAGTGCTAGTCTGAAAAATCTGCAACTCATGGTAGAGAAAGTGATCACTGTGAGAGACTTTGGTTCTAATGACCTGTGGGCTGCATAATCCAGTGGGGTCTTGTTAAGCATCTCTTTCCCAGGCAGTCAAGACAGACAGTACCTTCTGGAAAGAGGCTTTCTGTGGTGTGAGACCAGCAGGATGGGCTTAGCAAATCAGGCTGTAAGCAACATGCTGGCTACAATATCCACTGTTTTGAGAAATACTTACTGGAAGAAAAATGAAATTTAAAATTTTTGAAAAAATTCTTAATTCTAATTTTCTAATTTTTTTAAAGAAATATATTTTTTGGACAGCAGACAGGTTATTCTATCACCAGAATGTGGGTTCAAAAATGTTGTAATTTCTGGTAAGAGCTGTCAGGATCTAGGGGAGAAAAACCAATATTTAAAATAAGATATCCCTAAGGACTAAACATTATATTTTTTTGCATGTATATTTTTTCCTACCTGACAAAAACTTGTTTTCCCTGGTTTAAGAAGGTAGTTCTTCAACACACATAGCACTTGAGTAGTCCTATGGACTACAGGGAAGAATGTATGGAAAAGCAGCTTTTGCAGACTTCTTTTTGCTGCTCAAACAATCAAATTCCTTTTCTATGAGCAATTACTAAATATTGTGTGAGCATAACCTGAGGTAATGTAGCATTGTGTCCTCCCAGTGTTGGAAGAAAATACCCAGATCAAAGATTATCTCAAAGATAATCTCAGTTAGTCCTAAAACATAAGCCCTAAGTATGGTAATTAAGAAGAAGTAGTGAACATCTGGTATCTTGTGATAATGGATCATCAGAAATGAAAATTACGTGACAGTTTTATACAATGTATAGTTCCAAACCCACAGAACTTTAAAAAGACAACATTTGTGGGAATAAGTAATGGATGGAAGGAGATTGATTAGAACCACCTGCTGTTTACTGTGAGATCTTAGAGGTGATTATGATATAAGGAAAAGAAATAACACTTATTTCAATAAAATTAAGGACTAAAATTACAGCTGATGTCACCAGAAAGGAATATAAGGACTGTTAAAAATTATAACATCAAGCATCTAAAAGGTGCAAAGTATTTAGTACATAGCAAGGTAGGGCAGAATATTAAATAGTTGCAAATATGGAAAAATAAAATATGAGCAAACAGTACTACTCTTTTATCAGCAGTAAGTAGCTTTAGGCATAAATAGTCCTCTTGAAATCATCTAGGTTTTTGGGTTTTTTTTGTGCAAAAGGAATAAAGTTTCTTAAATAAGAGGAAAAACCACTAAAATTTAATAAGCGCCATCTGAGAATTGTGTTAATTATTGAGGTCCTGCAAGGTCATTATTGGCAATTGAAACCTGATCACTTTTAAAATCCAACATGTCCAAGAAATTGCAAAATATTATACGTAAGTACACTCTTTAAAACATTCCTTGAAGGAGCATGAAACAAAAAGAGGAATTCAATAATTTTAAAGCAGCAATATATTTTTTAAACTTGTTTAGTATAAGTTTAATTGGAATTCATAGATGTAAAAGAAATTATATGAGAAGGGGGAGAATTCTTTGGAGCTGAGCAAGGGATAGGAGATCTCAGGTTACATTTTCAAAGCTGTCTAAATGGCTTATGGACACGGGCACCACAACTTCCACACCTAGGAAACAGCCATAGAGAAAACATGAGGCAACAGTGTTGTCTGTCACTCCCAGAAGTGATTTAAGCCTTTTGGACTGTATATTCAGAGGTATTTTCCATAAAATAAATGTCGGAATTTCTTTGAAGAGTCCATTGACTTTCAGCAGAACTTAGACACTTGAGTATACATAAATAGAAATGGTACTGGGAGGTGAAGATGTTTAGCAGAAAAAAAATGGAAGTGATTTTTGTAAGTACAATGTCTGCAAGTGAGGAAAAAAGATAATCCAAAAGTGGAAGCGCTGAGTCCATTTTATCTGTTAACTGGAAAAAAAATGAATAACAGTACAGTGAACAAAATATTCATGTGTGCAAACTGGGTGACAGAACAAATAGACAAATCCAGTAATATCTTGAGTAATTTAACTTTTCTAGTTCCTTTACACCAGTCAGTTTTCTGCTGTATCCCCCAAGTATCCAAGCTGAAGTTTGGCTGGGTTTTAAAAATTGATTTCTTTGTACTTTACCAAGCTTTCAGACCTCTTTGATGACAGCTTCTTAGCTCAAAGTCAGTCAGATTCCTGTGACTGTCTAAAATGAGATGGCAGCTGGATTATTTTCAGACATAACCAGTGCTGCCATATGTCTTTCTGTGACTCTCTCACTAGTTTGTCATACTTTTTATTTCTACTTATAGAAATGCCACCTTATAGACCACCTTAATTTCCTTTTTTGTGTGCTTGGGTATGTCCTATATACTTACAGGGTATTCAGCTGCTATATGAGAATGTAGTATCATCAGCAAAGTGAAAAATATCAGTCATAAATGCTAAATTTCTTCTTTAAATCATGAGGTATCTAGAGTACACATCAATACAATTTTTTTATTTTTCAAGAATTAGGATGATAAAATGTCTGAGGATGATTAAATACCAGTACTGTGTTACAGGTTTGGTTGAAAAAAAAAGAAAAAATGAAAACAAAACATGAAAAAAACCTTCAAAAATTGCCGTAGTGAAGGCAATTCTTTATACATGTTAATACACATCAAATAAAGATTGAATTAAATTTCAAATTGTACTCTTTAGAACACTGCTGATTTGAGAACAATTCTGATTTGAGGGGGAGAAAATAAAACCTGAGTGGGTCATTGTTGCCAAAGCCAGTGAAAATTTTTATTCAGAGAAATGCTGTTACCTGCACCATCCCTGTGTGCTTTTAGACAGACGTGTGCACTGTCATGTTCCCACCTGTCCTGAGACACTGGGATCTGGGAATCTACAATATTTATATCCCTTTTTTCATTCTGACTGGTTACAAGCAAGAGAAATGCTGTTTCACACTTGCATGCTGGTACAGCTGACTCCACAAAAGCAGCAGCAGAGGTCAGGCAGGCCCATGGGCTGACAGATTTCAAAAGGAATACCATTCCAAACAGATCTTCAGGAATTATAGGAGCTTTAAAGTGCTGCTGGTGGTCTGCACTTTGTGTTCTTGACACTTGGCAATTTCTGGCCTATTTTTTCCTAGAGTCAGGCATTTCCAGCTTACTGCATGAATGCTGGCAGCTTTTAATGAGCACTTCCATCAGAATGACAGCTGCTACTCAGCACCTGGGGCTCCTGTATTGTCCACCTGGGATATGATGACTTATTTATGCTCCTCTATTTAACTGTGTTTGCTTGAATGATTTCACCTTGCTGGATTTCCCTGAAAAAACCCTGTGTCATGACAAAGATTCTAGTCCCAGGCATTATGGTTTATGAGAAAAGTTAAATTTTGAAGCTAAGTTTCAATATCTGATCATGGGAATACAAGACAGATGATCCACATACTGAGTAATGTTAAAAAGAGGAATTGGTGGTGAAAATGAAGTTATTTCATTTCTGTATGATGTTATGTAGCTTTTCAAAACCAACAACACAGTGAAAAACATTGCAGTGTCTTGCTGAGTTATAATGGCAATTACAGATTTTTCAGCACTTTTGAAAAAAAGGTTAATAGAATTTGCTTATTACTAGTATGGGAAGTCTCTGAAGGGAACCAGCATCAACAGAGAGCATTTTCTCTTTAGATACACAGTGAAAGTAAGATGTGGCCCTAGCCCAAGAGAAAGAAAGAAAAGGAATCACTTTCTCATTTGACAGAGTAAAAAAATGTGTGGCAAGACCAAGAAATAAACAAGTTACTTTGGATAAGATATTTTAGACAGTGTCTCCTTCCCTTCTAAGGTAGTGCCCCTTGTCAAACTCAGAACTCTCCATTTTGTTAAGACAAATGTCAGTCCTCAAATTCCTGCATATACTCCCTCTGGGATCACACGTGGATAGAATGTCTTCACCGATGGAAACCCTGCATTTGTGAATTGAGTCGTGTTTCTTTCTGAAATCTATTTCCTGTCATGCTGTTAAGCAGAAATGTAGTTTGGTGTGACAACTCCCAATCCTTGTTGTATGCAGTCGTTAAAGATCCTATTATGTATTTACTGAAACCTAAGCCATACATTCTATTGTATGAAATTCTCAGTTGGATTCCCTTTTATAATACATTTCTTGTAGGTATAGTAGAGATCATAGGAACTGAAGTAAAAAAAAAAAGGTGATTTTTGACCTGTCTTCTTCTAGTGAGACTGAAAGGGCATTCCCTAGGAAATGTTGAGGTAATTTGTTACCTTGTTTTATGAGTGTGCTCTTAAATAGCTGATATGTTTCCAATGAGAAGTGGCCGCAGTGGTGAAGTTAAATCAATTGCTTTGGTGAAATAATCCCCAGAGCTTGGTAATTGACTGCATTTTACTTTAGGCATGCACAGTCTTTTGATGTTTTTCAGGACTAAAAGCAATACAGAGTTAGAAGGTTGCTTTTATTTATTAATGAGGATTTTTTAGCACCAAATCTATCTGAATGCAAGGCAGAAGTTGAGATACAGAGAAATGCAGACAAATGAAGATTCCCTCTCCACTCTCTCTACCCCTCCCTTTCTTCTTCTCCTTTTCCTTTGGCAATAACAATTCATTCTCTTGGTTCAGGAAATTGCAAAAATAAAGGAAAGTGAATGCAGGATGAAGTAATTCACTAGATAAAGACAAATCAAATCAATCTTTATTATAGCTTCCTTCTTAGGTGATATTTGGGTTAGGTACAGCCCGACCCCCAGGATGCCACATGATGGAAAAAAAGAACTAATAGCACAGTAAAAGCAGTACTAGGGAAGGATTAATAAAATCTCTGTATCTACCTCCAGACCTCACCTCTGAACCAGGATTAGTTTAAACTACTAGTTACTTGAGGACAACAATATCAGATATCTTGAGGCAATATTGAAGTGGAATCAGTTGTTTTCATTTATCTTTTGACTTTACTAAGTTTTTTTCCTGCAGAGGAGCTCAGATGAGTTTCTCTAGCCATTTCTTATATACACATGGTTTGGCATTCTTCAGAGTATTAGAACATGTCAAAGTACACGTGTTGCTGACGTTTCCTTTGTTTTGCTTACAAACATGAGACAGCAGTGTTAAGACTACTATGTCTTTAATAATTAACTTGGGCTGCCTAATCAGTAAGTCTGTTCCAGATGACTGCTGCTAGTGCTTTGTATTGCAGTATTTTAGAGCCTAGAAATTACTGGTAAGTTTATAAATTTGTCCAAATTCTGCAGTCTACCCAAAGGGCAGCTGAGGTAAGCATCAACACCAGAGAAATAATGTGTAGGGGCACACACAAGGCCCTTGCTTTAATTTGCTGCCCCGCATTTCAGCTCAATGTATTCTGATGGAGCAGAGTGTCAGATTTTCAAGGAAATAAAACTTGATTTTCCAAGTATTTCCTGGCTTCTTGACATGCTGATATATATTTTTTTTTAATTCTTACTAAAAAAATTCATATTTAGCATGTATGGTAATTAGTGTTGCATCTGTATTTACCATAGCTTTATTCTTCTCCAGGGTTTGCTTAGCTTCAAGAGGCAATTGTGAAATAAAAAATGACAAGATATTATGACAAACCTACCTACACCAATTCCTGTGCTGCTGGTACAAGAGCGATTAGAAGAGCTCAGATGAGCAGCTCTGCATCGTTTCTTGGCTTATGTACAAGAAGGACTTTACACATTTATATGAAACCCAGAATTGTTATTGAACAGCTGTAAGATAATCACTAGAGACTCAAACTTCAGCAATAAGGCCCTCTAAGCTCAGAAACATCCTTATGTTTTGGTTTTTTAAAAACAAAACACTTATTAGGTGCACTTTTCTCACTGGACATCTGAAAGAGGGAATCTAGTATTCCAAAAAAATTAAGAGTGGAAGAAATTAAGAGTAGAAATGTATCTTTCCTCTTCTTTTGGAAGGGGGAAAAAAATATAAATACTAAAGTGTTTCTTAATCTCACAAATCCCTACTTTTCAATATAAGAGAAATTTCCAGATCAAATGGAAGCTTCAAGATCAGAATGGGATGGATTAGAATGATAGTACCAGACTTAACATCAAGCTTTATTTAACTTTTGAAATTATGACCCACTACAGAGTGAACAAACTTAAGATCAACAGCTTTAAGTAGATCTGGCTATAGCTTCTTCTGAAGATATATTCTGAGGTGGTGACATTCTGTAAATGCCTTTAAGACATGTAAATGACTGTGCCAGCTACAAGCTGGTTCATAAATGGTCCCAGATAGGAGGTCTGTAGCACCAGTGAGTAGATGTACCATATGCTGAGGTGAGCAGCCAAGTGGAAATTTGGAAGACATGAGTTAAAAATAGGTGGGTCATGTTATATGAAGAGAAGGATTTAAAGCTAAGCAGGGAGGGGGGGAAGTGGGATGAATAGGGTGACAGAGAGAGAAGATATTAGTATTGCTTATGGGCAAGTGGAGCAGATGGGCACTTGTTTCATGTAGGGAATTGATACAGGCACTGAATTCTGAGTGGGGTTAATGTAGGTCTCATTTTTTGGTTTAGTAGTGAAATCACCATGATTCAAACATCATTCTCTTTAGGTTTTAGTCCAAAAATATGGGAAAATCCCTGTGCAAGAACAGTGTTATTGCTACAGATGTGATGTCTTTGATATTGGCCAGTACACAAGATGAACCATGAATCTCCAGATTCTAAAATTATGAGTAATTGCAGCCTGAGCCAATTCTTCCCCTTACACCAAAACCAAGTACCTTGAAATTGCTGTATCTGAAACTGTAGTGGAATCTATTTATTTATTGAAGAAGTAGAACAATCTTATAAGCTGGTTGGGCATGTGCTTATGAGGAAGGGAAGCTGGGTTTCATGCTGGCTTCTCTCTTTAGCTTGTCTACAATAAGGTGTGCTCTCAGGATGATAGAATAAAGTATCAGTTTCTTGCCTGTTGGGAATACACTGATCCAAGTATTAGAGAGGAATTTAGTATATTTTAAATTTTTACCTGCAGAACAAGCAGCCCATCCAACCAGTTACAAACCCTGCTAGTGTAAAATGTTGAGTTGAATGCCTGAGTAGAAACAGTGGTGAACAGGGAAAATAAAAGAAAATTTCTTGTTACAGTTTGAAGTCTGAAATGTTGAAATTTTGGGAAGGAAAATCTTATATGAAGAAAAGTATGTTGAAGTGATAATACTTACCTTTAAAGGATTTCTTTTGTATAAAATTACATGTTTATTTTTGAAATACAGATGACAGATAATATGGGTAACTTTTATTAAATACTTCTTCTGTCTGCAGATTCTTGCTGTGATAAAGTAAATGTATCTGATTTCTGTTAGGATGACTTGAAAGGAAAAAAAAGTGTGGGTCCCTTCGTAGCTTCCATTTAGTATGTACAACTCAATGAAAAGCCCAAAATTATAGTGTGGCTTTGAGGAATGCATATGTTTCCTTATTTGAAGCTTTGCTCTTTTTGCATTAGAATGTCAATATTTGGCTTTATTTCTATATTTAGGGGGTTTACCATATTTAACCTTTTTGCTAAAATCCTATAATCTCTTTTCTTCAATGATTCTTGGGTAGTTTCAGTAATTGCAGTAGGAGAACTTTTGCTTGGAAAGGTCTTCTGGGAATTATCAACTCCAGGCCCTCACTTGAGGTGGTGCTGTTACTAGAACTTGGTCCAGCCAGTCCTGGCCTTGTTTTGCTGTCTTGAGTACCTCTGAGGTGTTCTCGCTAATGACCTGTCCCTGAGCAGTATTACCTTCCTTGAGAAAAAGTTTTTTTCTGATGTCTGTGTGACTCCCCTTCAACTTGTTTTTTTGATTATCAATTTCATATTAATCTTGAGCTTTTGGAGGAAAAGAAAGCCTTTTGCAGCTTACATTTCTCTTCTGTTGTCCTGTTGTCAAAAGCTGACAAAATCCTTCTGTGGTTTGTTGGGTTTTTTTCATTGAATCTTGCAGTATAATCAGGGAAGAAAAAACGAGTTGCTTTTATGAATTCTGTTCTTTTATACTGACCACAATTTTTTTTTTAAGGAGCAAACAATCGGAAAAAAAAAAAGAACAGATTTTCAGGCTCCTTAATAAATGAAAACAAACTTTTGTTTCCTTACATGAAAGGGACATTCCTAGTGAAAACTTTTATTTTGGGGTTTCAAGTAATAAGTGTAATAACTGGTTGTCAAAAATAACTTACAAATTTGGCTGAATATCTATTTATAATTCTGTATTAAGAGTTGAAAACAGTAATGCAGAAATCCCAGTGTAGTGGATAATCTGGTACCAATGAGCTCTTTGAAATCCTTTTACATCTTCAAAGTGCAGTGCATTACCTAATGCTAACTGCACCTCGTGGCTACAGGATTCTTAGGGGAGCTAATTACTGCTGGCCTAAGGACATCTCCCCAGCATATGCTCTTTCCCAAGGCTTGCTTATGTACTTCAGCAAAAGACTGTACCTGCAATGAATGCAAGTCTGTTAGGGTGTAACAATGACTTCAGAAACCCACTCCTTACCTGTCTTCACAACACGGGAATGTCAGTGATATTCATGGCTTTTGAAGGTACCCTGGGTTAAAAATAATTTCATTTGTTACAATTCTGGCCATCTGAAGCTGTGATTTAAGAGTATTTAAACACAGTATTAAAGTCAAATGGACTTCAAAAAGTGAAGGAAAGTTGTTTGCAGTTAAGTTATAGAGTCTTTGTCCTGAAGTTTCTGTCTCTGGTTTACATTTTTGTTTAAACTAAGACCCTTCTATGATCTAAGACCTGCTATAATCTGAGGTCTCCTATAACCTTCCCACACAGAGAACAAAAAGCCATTAATCTGTGACTTAGGTCAACTCCATGTCCTTCAGGACATTGTAAACAGTTGATCTCACTTAATTATGAATACTCCAGTCCCAGAGATGAGGATGCTATTCGTGCAAGCACCCTGGAAATGTGGGCTTCTTTAAAAACCAAAGAGAATTTTGAGAACAGGTACATTGCAAGGTGGCTGCCTGTATCTTATTTTCTGTTGTTACTGGAGAGTTCCTATTTATAACAAACAAATTCTATTTGACAGTTGAAACAGAATGAGAAATAGAGGTCTGGATAATACGTTGATCTAGGCTGTCAAGCTGAGGGTTGATTTGAAGGTCAGTCATATGCTCTTTTTCCACATACCCATAAAATGAAGACTATAATGATATATGTGTAATCCAATTTGGGAAGAACAAAAAGGGTTTTCAGATTTCTGACTATATTCTTGTATTAATATATTAAAGTAGATGTTTCCTTTTAATTGATACAGTTTTATGTATTAGTGTCCTTGTACCATTAGTCATCAGAGTCAGCCCCTTTCTGCCTCAAGTGTAAACACTGACGGAATCAGAGCAAGCTGTCCTGCATGAACTTGTTCCTGATTTGGAGAGATTTCAAGGGGAGTGGGATGTCATGCTGATGCTTTTCCTCTCTCCTTAGAGAGCAGAATAGGCCAAGATTCTTAAGAGGTGCAGCTGCAGTGGGAGTACTGGGGTTAGCTATTGGTAACACCCACAGGTCAGGGAATTTGACCAGGCAGGTACATACAGATATACACAGAAAAAACCTCATTATTTCAACAATTAGCAGATGAGCAGATTAGATTTGATTCATGTAGTCCCAGTGTGGGTTTAAAACAGCAAATATGAATACATGGGAATATATTTCTGGAAAAGTGGTGTAGGGGGCAGGCAGGGAAGAGAGCTGAGAAGCTCTTCAAAGAGCAAGCTGGTTCCAATGCTAGTCTTATAAGAAAAGTTAGGAAAAAGGTGTGCTAGCATCAGAAATACAGCTTATAAGAGCTTAGTTACCACACACGGACATAGATCATCTACTGGACTACTGCTTACTCAAAAAATTACAGTTTGTGGTGGTTGTAGCTGGGGCTGGTCTCTCTTGCTGGTGGGAAGTATTTGTGATTTGACCCTGATGATGGATCAAGGCATTCTGAGTTTGGATAGCATCACTCTTGTTCCTCTCAGCTCTGTATCCATACTCACCTCATCATGTGACTGCTATGCCAGTGAGAGAGGAGTGATTTCTTCTAACCTACCTGCTACTTATGCATGTTCTCCTGAAGTTCACTTTGAGCAACTTATTAACTCCCCTATGGCTAATGTGGAAGGAGATCAAAGTGTACAGAAAGGAGTGCATCTAGGAACCCATCCTTAATGAAGATGTTTCTTATGCTGCAGACATTTTTACTCTTAATTTCAGAGAAAATGAAAATTGCAAGTGTTTCTAAAACTCTGATGTGATCTGGTCTCAGCAGGTCATCTGCTGCTGCACAGTGACAAAACACTCTGCTTCTATAAGAGCACTAAACTTATTAGCTGTGCACAGACCCCACGAGTTCATTTTATACAAGCAAACTTGAGATGCTGATAAAAGTTGATTCTTCTATGAAGTGAGGAATACTGAGTCAAATTAGCATATTCCCTTGAGTGTGCATTTTTAAAAGTTACTAAGCTCAGTACTGTAAAAGGCAAAACTATCTTCTCCCATCCAAACTCTGTGGCCTCAGGAGTTACATTTCTTCTACAAAAGGTTGGAAGCTAAGGACTGATGGTAAAAGACTTTTATCAAAAGTGGTGCTGGAAATGTTGAACAGGATACGTGCTAGAGACAAAATTAACACAGGGACTTTGTACAGCTGTGTGGGCTTAGTCTAGTCTGGGATCCTGAATCCTCCATGATCAAGACAATCTGATTCAGAGGATAAAACCAGCAGGAGGTACTTGTATGAGACAGTGTCTTCAAGGAAAATGTTCCTTTTTAGACACAGTAGTTAGAGATTGTAGCTGTGCTTCACATGGTTTTAAAGAGTCTTGCATCTTTCTAAGAACTGAGTATCTTGAACATCTGCTAGATATTCAAAAGTGATTCAGATGAGGTCTCTAAGGAGGAAAAGTAGCAAGAGTTTGTAAATATGATCAGATCCTGCAATAGTAGCTGAACATCAGTGCTAGCACTAAAGAGAAAACCAGAAGGTGTTAAAATGAGCCAGAAAGCTTTTAGGCATATTAGTCTCTCTGCCAAATGAACTTTTGAGCTTTAATACACAAGCTTTTAAGATGCTCATGCAGTTAGCTCTGTATGTTTTATAATGCTTGTCTTGTCAGTAAAAGATAATATTTCATTGAAATACAAGAACTTTAGGGAAAATGTCTGCTATTTCCTCATTGCTTAACAATTCTGATTTCTTCTGGTTTTCAATCCCATTGCAAGAATTACAAGTGAAGGAGGACTCCTGTACTGCTGCTTCAGGAATTGTTTGTCTGCAATGGCACATTTGTTTTCCATCTGAGTGTTTGCTTAAATTGCATTTCATCCCTCATTTATATTTCTCATCTGCATGATAACGTTGTGCATGCTGGTGCAGTTTCTCTTGCTATCATCTTTGACTCTCTGTGACTTCATTTGACACTGTAGTAAGGTGAACCACAATCTTTTTAATGGCAAGGAGCACCAAGGTGGTTGAGTGCTCCTTTGAATGAAGACAAATGAATGTAGGAAAATGTAATGACTATACACACTGTGAAGTAAAAGGCCTGTCTTAATGGACTAAAATCAACTTATGTGGATAAAATGACTTCACTAACACACAGTTGAGATTCACTTGACTGATTCAGCCAACAGCTTGCTTAAAGTATCTTATTACTGCCATAATCACTACGGTCTAAATCATAACAGGTTCCCTGAGTCTGATACCTCTGGTAGCACTCACATCTGTAAAACCTAATTTTACTCCTGGGTAGCTACTTAGTCTAATTTATTTCACTACCTAATGCTTATTGCAGAGAATATATTTGGACATAACATTTGTTCTCAAAGTTTTTGAGATAAAATCCCCCTCAGCTACCAGAATGTCCTATGAGAACAGATGTCACAAAGAGACTGGCCAGTTCAGAGAATTTTCAATGAAACTGGCTCTGAAATCACACTAGGCTTTTCTCTATTCTAATATTTATGCATTGCTTAAACTGTCAGCTGCTAGATGGCACAATATATTTCCCGTTGCAATGAGCATTTATACAAACACTATATTATACATGAAGGAAGAACACATGAGAATGATTTTATTATGGTTGATGGAGCTGTAGAACTCAACATGGTGGTACAGCATGTATGCAGAAAAGACTGGTTTTCCAGAACTTGCTAACAGAGTTAAATTGGGAGGAACACTGGTAGGAAATGAACTTTAATATTTGAGAGATGGTTGAAATAAAAATACTTTAAATCCAATGCAGGATTTTAAAAAAACAGGTGGGATATCTCCTTCTCCAATCTTTATTTTGTATTTCTGTTTCTAACATACAAAAACATCACTGTCTTTATATTTCCTTTTTTTTTTTTTTTTTTTTTTAATTATATCATTACTTCATTGTGTCTTGTAGCAAGTAACATCCCGGGCAGTAGATCTATGCATGCATATGGACAATTTTTTCTAATATTTTTGCTTAAAAGTTTTGATAGGGTGAAGTGTGAATGCAGCAAGGTTGTCTATTCTGTATGGCAAGGACTTCCTATCTTGGGAAAGATGGAGCACTCATTTTCCAATAATTCTGTGGAGAGAGAGAACTTTGTCATGTCTTTAATTTTTGAGAGTGAATTGTACACATGGGTCGAGCATGGATTCAACCAAAGAGCAGACTTTAAGAAAACCCTGATGTCTTGGCAAACCATTTTGGTTGATTGGCTAGTTTTGATGCAGTATCAGCATGCAGAAGATAATGACATGGGAAGGCAATGCCCTGAGGCAACATGGGCTTTGTATGACTTGCTCTTGACGAGCCAAGCCAAGCCAGTCTCTTACTCCAGTGGTGCAGCTTACTCTGTGGAGAGTCAAAGCAATGGCTGCTACATCCAGACTGTGCTGAGCTTTTGATACTGTCCACTATGACCTCCTCACATGCAAACCTTGGAAACCAGGAAAATGCCATGGCATTGCATTCAGAGTCTTAGCCATAAAGTAATTGCCACACTACTTCAAACTTTGCTAAGTATTCTGCGGTTCCTGACTCCAAGCAAAGCAGCAGCTTTACTCACAGAATAAATGTCAGAGGCCATAACTATGAATGCTGCTTTGTTGTTTACACTTTGGAATTATTTTTTTCCCTGCTACCACTGTCTTTGAAAATGTATTCTCCTTAGTCTACTTTCAAATTCCTAAATAAAACAGGCAAAGGGAGGGGCTGCCAGCTGATTCTCCTGTGGTGCACAGTCCTCTTTGCTGCACCGAACATGTCTGAAATGCTGATCTACTGTTTTGCAGCTTACCTTTTTCTTTGCAGACTTTCTTCTCCAAAATCTTATGTCAATAATGAGAGAGCAACACAGTAAATAAGTAGGTACTTGACTAGAAAGTGCAGCTACTGACCAGCCTGCTAGGGATGGTTTTACATTTCCCCGCATGCATCCATTTTGAAAGTTATTGAGGGGGATTTGGACTTCCAGGCCACTGCAGTATAATCACTGAACAGCTATTTGCTGGAGGCCATCACTATTGTTATGGTGTTACTCCACATCTCTTGAAGGCACTGAAGGATTGGTATTGATTTTTCAGTAGTATTTATAAGGGGCCTGTGCACTTGAGAGTAACTGGACCATATCATTAGACTAGTTAAGGGATTTTCCATCAACTATATTTCTAAAGGTAACACTAGTAGGAGGACTCATAACCTCTGAATCAGAAGATGGATGTACAAGAGACATTAGCATTTTAAAGAAAATAACTTCAAGAAAACAGCTGCTAAAAGACTGTTTGAAATTATGGATCACAAGCTAACTCTTGATTTATGAAGGCAGCATGCTAACAGTTTTGTAATTAATCGATCCAATGGTTCTCAAGAGTGTTTGAGTCTTAATATTCATGGAAGTCAGTGATTAGGAAAACCTATTTCTTGGCATCAAAACAAGGTGGACCCCCAATAAATAAAAATATAGGAAAATAAAAGAATGTAACAGCTGCTTGGCCACACTCATTGCATCATTGGCAGCTGATGATGTAGCATGTGAGTCCCAGGCCAATGGACTGACTCACCCAGCCTTCTCCTCTGACATGGTCTTCTGCTCTATATCAGTATTTTAGGTATTCCCAGCTCTGCTCTGAAGCTCCCTGGCTCTGACAACACCAGCACTCAGGAGCAGTGACTACAGGTGCAATGTGACCCCAGTCCATGAGCAAAGCTGCAGCTGGGGCTGCCAGTGTGACCCTATCCCCTGTGTAGTCTGTGATACACTGGTTTGCATTAGGCTTTAGATTAACACATCTGAATGAATTGCAGAAATCCTGGAATTTCATAATAGGATTTTAGAGTCAGGTCAGATTGAGCTAACTGAGATTTAGGTGAGGTTACAGTAAATTTCACCTCTAGTTAGTAGAGCACAGATAGCACCTCAGCCAGAGAGTCTGTCCCTATTTTTTTTGACAAAACAGATTTCATAACCAAGTTGCAAATAAAATTTTAACAGCTTAACTTGGAAACAATATATAAACAAGATATAGATCTGCCAAGCAATGACTAAAATTTATTTACTGCAAGGAGCTAGAATTAAATAAAAAATCAATTTGGCCTTTTTTTTTTTTCTAAATTTCTCATTTTAAAAAACCAGGCACACAACTTGTCTTTTGCCTTTGATTAGTTTTAATCTCAGGTTCTCATGCAACCTAATTTACTGTTACCATAAAGAGAATTCCAACAGGAATGCTATTTTTTTGTAAAAGAAATACATATTCCTAGGGATTTACACTCAGAATCAAGCAAAAACATGAGGAAATTAGTCTTCAGCTTTCTGAATTTTCTTTCTTACTACAGTCTTGGCCACCATCTTAGCTAGTAAATTTACCCAAATATTGGTTCTGCATTATTGTATTTGCTACTGACAAAATGCCTATGAATAACTTGTCCAAATTTGTGAAATTTTTTAAGTAGTGAGAAATATGACCTTGAGAAAGCCAACACATTTTTATGTTTATTACACTGTCCTTCCAAAGGACACGGTTTTCCCAGAAGTTTGGCTTTAAGAAGTCCAAAAGCTTTTGAAAATATTTGCTTAAATCACAAAACTTTGCATGTGTTTCCCTTGAAAATAAAAGATAACGTAATGCAGGAGAATCTTATTTAAACTTCACATACAAATATGCATGAATGCCAATTGGATTCAATTTTCCTGACTTAATTTGAATTAACTGATGGGTCTTTTGACACAAGCTGTACTAATTGCTGCTTATTTGGGTGCACTATATCAGTGAGCATGGCAATCAAAAGCTCAGCCAGATGTTCATATTTTCTTTGATTGCCCACAGCCTTAGGTTTGAAGAAAAGTCAATCAGCAAAATTATTCTTCTTAGCATCTGTCAAGGTACTGATCACATTACCATAATGGCAGTCAGAAAAGCAGAATGGCTCTGATTCCCTTTCACTTAACCTGGTATCAGCCTTCAGCTCTGTGCAGTCTTGGTTTGATACCACCACAAAACATGGAAATTTTGTGAAATTAGACCAAACACATTTATAAGTGGTTGATTCTGCCACAGTGAAGAGTGAATGTATTTTTATAAACTTATATTTATGTAACTTCTATAAAAGTATATTTTGTCTGTTTTATACTGGCATATATTTACAATGTGATATTGACTGAAAGGATATTTTTTTCCAAATGTCGTATAAAAGCTTTTTAAGAAGTTGAAAAACTAAATGTATTCCACCTATGTACAGAAAATCTAAGCCTACTGAAACAGTTTCTTTTGATTTGCTTTAAAACTTTTAGACACCTGTAAGATACATCAAGATACATCATTCATATTTACAGCACAAGCAATTTTTTCAATTCATTAGTATTTTCATGAAAGCATAAGAGAAAAATAATTTTTGTGGGTTCCTTTTTTTCTAAGTGTTCTAAAAGCATCTGCCAGAAAGAGAATTTGCATTTATTTTCAGATGGGATACATATCTAGACTGTCTTAACCTTTCTCTCCTTTCATCCCTAGGTATTTAAAATGTGTCTTTGCATTTCCTGCATAGCTGGATCCCAGCTCATTAAAGGTACCTTTTTTTGCAATCCCAATAGGAGCAGTGCCTAACAAGGGAGAATGCATGGTTTGCACCTATGTTAATTTAATAATTTACCATGGCCTGCAGTTCTACCCTGCTCTGGAGTGTTTTAACTTGCAAGTCCCACCTGCCTGCCTGGAAGCTGAATATTTTGAGCAAGAATTATCATTCCATTTGTTTCTATAGGATACCCTCAGCCTAAGACAATTCACAGCTAAGGAGAACCAGGGGAAGAGAGCCTTGGTTCCTTAGAGGTGATGGACTGTGGACAAGAGGATTCTTTATTTTCATCTGTTTATCTTTAACATTCTGCTGAAATGCCCTTCATATTTCACCAAGTGCCAAAGCAGACCTGTGGACAGTAACAACACTCTGTGCTGCTTCTCCCTGTTGCGTGGTGAAAGTTTTGTTCCTCTTTTACAGTGTTTAATGTGTGTCACATCAAAAAGATTAATTTAACCTGACAGATGTAGATAATAGGGGAAAGATTCTGAAAATATTATTATGGGTGATGAGCTCCAGCAGCAAATAATTCATGAAGAAGTTTACTGAAGGAAGCTCCAAGGCTCAACCACAAAACCCTGAATGTGGCTTAGTTCTCAGTCAAAGCTTTCAGAGAAAGAGATTGCATGAAAGAGGAGCTACAGCATCTGCCACAAAGCAGCTTAATATGACTCATGTCTCAATGAAAGTGTTTTCAGCGTAAATACTCTTTAGATAGTGCTTCAAAACCAATGACACACATCTCTAGCTCATTTATAGAGTTTAAATATTGCCTTTGCATACCTGCTGTTCAAATGCCCACAGGTACTCAGGTTTTGCAGCCCATTCTACCACAGAAACAAACTGTGGGGTAAAGAAAACAACCCCCTTTTCATTCCTTCACTCTAAAAAGGCCTCTCACCTCAGGTTGCAGACATCAAGGTCTGGAGAGAATGACCCCTAGACTGGTGCTAACTCATGGGAAGCATTTTGCATGGCATGACAGGGAGAGAGTGCCATTGACCTGCAAGCACCATGGGCAGGGAGTCGGAGCACGTGCACAGGTTTGGAGGAGGAGAGGGCAAGGTTTGTATTTGGTAGGGTTTGGGTTTTTGTTGGTGTTTTTTTTTTACTCTAATTATGCCTCTGCAGAGGTAACAACTGAATGTGAATCCGCTTCTTCCACATGCACACGTATCAAGCTCTGTGGGCACTGCGAGTGGTATATTCTTAATATGATGCTTTGAGGAGAAATGAGAATTGAGGGGAGAAGAATGCCTGACAAAAAGATAAGTGTTGGGTTTTGGCTAGGGGTAAGTGAAGGTGCATCTCTTTTGACACACACATGGGCTCAAAGTCACCTCGTGGGCTTTGGAACCACCTGGCAGAGCACAGCCCCCCCTCAGGCTGGGCCCACAGGCCTGAGGGCAAACCGGGGGAGCGCCCAAACCAGGCCTCTGCAAGGAGTTTTGCTCAGAATAAACATCTAAAAGTGTCCTTAAAGCCACCTCTTAAATGAGGGCTTTTGTGTATTTCTTGGAGTACTAAACTGTAAGTATCACCTTGAGTGCAGTTTTGGGTGCCACAATAGAAAAAAGATTTAAGCCTACTGAAGAACAGCCAAATGAGAGCTACAAAGACAGTGAAAGACCTTGAGAGGAAGCCATGTCAGTAGCAGCTGAGGTCACTTGGCTTGGTAAGTGTGGAGGAGACACAGGTGAGACCTCATTGCAGTCCACAACTTCCTCACAAGCAGAAAGGGAGGGACAGGCAGTGATGTCTCTCTCTGGTGACCAGTGGTGGGACTCAGGGAACAGGTGTGAAGCTGAGAAGAGGCTTAGGTTGGCTATTAGGCAAAGGTTCTTCCCCCAGAGGGTGTTTGGGCACTGGAACAGGCTCTGCAGGGCAGTGGTCACAGCGCCAAGCCTGGCAGAGTTCAAGAAGTGCTTGGACAATGCTCTCAGGCACATGGTGTGACTCTTGAGGATGGGCGGGTGCAGGGCCAGGAGCTGGACTTCAATGATCTTGTGAGTCCTTGTCAACTAATTTCATGATCCCTCAGCTGTACTTGGTCATCTTCGTTTGTAACTCTTTCTTGTCTCACATACATTGTTTGCAGGTCCTGGGCTTCACCCATTTCTGGCTTTTGCTGTGTTGTTACAGCCCTGACCTGCGTGTGTAGGAGTCACCCTTACTGGAGGCACACACTGAGCTCTGCCTTCCTTCATTGTGTTTAAACAGAAAAGGGCAGGATGCTATCTGGCTATCAAAAATATTCCAGTTTTGCAAGAGAGCCCTAAAGTACTTGGTGTTTTTGCTTCCTCTGAGTTACGTGTTTGATTAGAGTTAAATGTATCATTTCATACACCATCACAGCTGAGTTCCACTTGGGTAACATGCATCCAAATTTGCTGTATAGCTATATGATGTATTTATTGTTGTGCATATTAAGAGGGTATTAACTAACTGTGCTTGCATGTGTTTCAGCCCTTAGTTGGCTTTCAAATTTGTGATTTCGCTTTCATCTTAGTTTTATAATATATAATTCTAACCTTCTCATTAAATTTAATGAGTAATCACATTGGCTCATTGCTGTTTCTACATGGTACACTTGTGCATACAGTCATCGGAAAGATTATGCAAAACATGAGAAATGAATGCACACATGCAAAACTGCATAATGCATTGAAAAATTCAAGAATCATTTAATCAGGACCATTTTCAGGTGTTCTCACTTCATGTGGACTGTCTGTTTTAAAATTTTTTATTGCTTTCTCCAGGAATATTTTCATGGAAAGATGTGATGCTATTTCAGGTGTGGTTTCTCAAGATATTGTGGCTTTGTTTTGAGGCCAGCATGTTCAGAAAATGAAAGAGGTCAACTTTAAAGTGCAGAGAGTGGTTTCAAAGGGTCAGCAGTGTGAGCTGATCTCCCCATTGTTTTCATCTGACTTTCCTTGCAGAGACAGCCCTCAGTGCTGCCTGGTCTGTATGCTTCTCTGTGGGAGGAAAAGGACACAGAAACTGAGCAGTCCTTGTCATTGCTTGTTCCTAACCTACATGGTCCAGACAGGCAGCATGTTAGTGTGGGTGTATATTGATTTCTGAGCCTGCTCGCTCTCCCGCGTCATCCATTCTCTCTTCTAACCTTGAAAGTTAAGCATCTCATCCCCCTTATTCAGATCTCCTGTGCTTTCCAGTGCCCCAATAAAATGTGGCTGCTCCACAGGAATAGAGGTCCTGCAGAGGAGGCAGTGTCAGGACTGTCTGAGAGAGCGGTGAGTGTGGAAAGGGAGGGGAGGGAGAGTGAGGCACAGGGCTGTGGCCACAGGCAGTGTTGTGGGTGTTTCCCACAGAGACCTGCAATCTCTGCTGCTCTTTTGGTGTGTTTTTTATAAACTAGTTTTGCTGCTGCCTTCTAACTAGAGGCCCAGTGCACTCCCCTCTTTGCACTGACTAATGGAATTAGTCAATTAGTCATTGGGAAACAAACCTGAGCCCTGCTGAACCACAGATCACACGGGGGGCTCCCAGACTGCCCATAAAGATTTCTCACCCTCCTGCCCTATGTTGCCTTATGATTCTTTTCCCACATATTTCCCCTCTGCTTTTTTATTTCTTTTTTTCCCCCTTTAATCTGAATCTACATTTTCCTCCTTTCTGTTGTACACTGAGACCTATTTTATTGTGCCTTTCTTTTCTAGACATGCCTTTTTTCCACTATTAGTATTATACTCAGCTCCTGTCTCCCAGCACATGGGAAAACAGTCTTGGTGTGGGCACCAGTGGACTTCCTCCTATCAATCAAATATTTTCAATCATTTTGGAGAAAAAACATCTCATTATTTCAAATGGAAACATCACAATTAAAAAAAGGAGAGAAGTTGGAAGGTGAAACATACTTTGTTCATTTCAGAATTTGGAGAGCTGTGGAAAGTTTTCACAAATTAAAAATCCATTTTTGGCCCTTTCTGACAGTAAACAGCTTTGATCTTAATATCTGTGCACTGAACAACTCTGCAGGCTTAGAGCAAAGTGGGTATTTCTAAAATCCTTCTGAGGAATAACAAAGGGATAAGTGATCCCTGTACATCCAAATCAGAAAGTTACTGAATAGCAAATGATTATCTGTTTATGCATCCTCCAGAGCCTGAGCCCTCCCATTGTTCTGTGTTATCTTGTGAGCCAGTTTGGGCACCAGGACCACAAAGCAGAGCTACTTTCTCACCTTAGCTGCCACTGGGATGGTATTGTGACAAAAAAAACAAAACAAGGCACAGGCTCAAGAGACTGTATGAATAGAATATAAAACCTTTTTTTGTTGTTGTTAATATTTGACAGAAAGAATCTTTCATGTCAAGAAAAACAACTTCATTACTTCATTCTAAATCTTTGCATTTCTCATTCCACTTAACATACTCTCTGTGCTGTAATGAGTAAGGCCTGCTTTAGAAGACATGCAGCTCCATGATATACCCTGGCTGACTTGTGTGGTCTTTCTGAGTAAGATCCTGAATAAACTAACAAATAAGAAATCAATATTTCCATTTCAGAAACAACAATTATAGTGTAATGTTTTTATTTTGTTAGTCACATCCTGAGTCTTCTCATTTAGTTAACGTTTTTAATTTAAAAGCTCAGCTTCATGGCTCTGCTGTAGCTATGTTTACTTGTTCTGGGGAACTTCAGAGCTTGCAGGCTGGGGCTCTGCAGGCCACAGCTCACTGGCCATGCACTGCTGCAGCCCATGGTGGGCTATGGCCATATGCAAGCTCTCTGGCTATGAGGTTTCAGGTGAGAGGGGAGCTGAGTGTGAGGCTCCTGTGCTCATTCCTGGTTATTAAGATGACCTTGGAGTGTGGACAGCCTTGTCCCAGCCCTGTGAACTCAGGTTCTTTTAATTAACCATTGAAAACACAACAGAAGATCTAGTTTAGAGAACTTCTGGGGCTAGAAGAGAATTAATTTGGTTTTCATCCAGCATCTTATTGGATGGACTGCATTTTTAATTTTCATTCACAGTGCAAGCTGGAATTCTTTCATGCTTCAGCAAGATTTAGCTACATTGCCTTTTTGATGTTAAAAAAAAAAAAATCCTAGATTGTAAGAGGGAGCAGAGGAGGCACTTAGATCCTGGTCCCACTGCTGAATTTTTAACAACTCTTGTCTGTATTACTGAAGTTAGGTGTGTTTTGATGGAGATCACTTCTTCCACCTTTGAGAAACTGGAAACAAAGTCAAGGTCTGCCAAAGCTCCCTGGACAGCTTAGACAAAACATATCCATTGTGGGCTTTGGCTGCATCCTCTCTCATTAGAACAGAGCCTTCATTCACACAGCTGGGAAAGAAACAAGCCCAATACTGGCTAGAGCAGTGTATCTGAATATCTGTATGCTTGCAGCCTTCCTCACTGTATTAATCTTCAATGCTCTTTTTGAAAACAAAATGTATAAATAGCTTTAGAGCAATCTACTCCTTGGCAATAATCTTGGCATTGCTTTTCACTGAACTAACAATGAGCCACTGATAATTTATGTGCTTTCAAAAGGAACACAAATAAGACATGTTCCCAGGTAAATATAATAGACATGACATTTAATATCCTGTCTTTGTAATTTTCAATTTTTTTGGTGCATCTACAAGAGAAGATGTTCTTTCACAGAAAAATGAGCGTCCTTGCAATAGAAAATCAGTGGCTATTAAGGCTTCTCCTTCCATCCATTAGCATGTGAAGATTCATTTTAAAATTAACAAAGCTGCTCCTAAGGGGAAGAATCCTAAGGAGATAACTGTCCTTGTTTTTTGAAGCTTTGTAGCTTTTTGTGTTGCAAGGTGACTGTTGATGTTAGCCATAATGGCTCCCACTTGGACTGGAAAGAATATCTTTATTGCATTTTATAAATTTTTCCAAGTGGTGAGTTGATAGTCCCCTATCCTGGGTGAGAGAGAGAGAGAGAGAGAGCGAGAGAGAGAGAGAGAGAGAGAGAGAGAGAGAGAGAGAGAAACTCCACACATACACACAGAAGAGTTTGTGCCCTCATCAGAGCTTGTCATTTAAATCTCTCTTGTATGTCCTTGTTATTCTGGACAGAACATTTCCTCAGTCTGGAATTTTTTGGGGCTTGGTTTGCCATAAGCTGACTTACTCCATTTCCATGCAACACAACCAAAATCTGTGTTTGCAGTGAAGAAACCATCTCCAGGATGGCTCTTTGTTTAGAGAGGCTTGAAGCAAGCTTTCAAAACAAATTTCCCAGTCTACTTTAGGTAAGGTGAACTCTCAAGATCACAGAACATCCAAGTTCTGTTTCTAGAGCTAAAATCCAGATGTCATGTAAAAATTTCAGTCTTTTTGTGATTGCACGGGTCTTTAATTTAGGGTATGAAAAATATTGATAATTTTTTTGTTTTGGGCTTGGTTGAGTAAGGAATTTGACATGCATGGTGTTGGACATTTGGTTTGTTTTTATGTATTTTATAGTACCATATGTTGAATCTGAGGTTTTATGTTTTTATGGCTATTAGGATATGACTATAGAATCGGAAGCTTTTTTCATAGGAAGACCAATATGTGAGTTTTGATGTGAAATTTCTTTCTGTTCTGAAGAGTGCCCTTTTGGTTTGTTTGTTTGGGTTTTAAACTGCTAATAGGAGACTTCTTTCAAGGGAAAAACAAGAGCATAAAAGAATATACAATGGCATTTTTCCCCCTTTAATCTGAAACTTGGAGAGAACAAGAACAGCAGATTGAAGAAGAGAATGGACAAAGAGGAGTTAGAATAAGAAGCAATGGTGAGATGCTTTCATGACAAGGATAAATAGTAAGGTAAGTGGTTAAGGCCTTAAGAAAGGTTAAAGAATAAACCAGATGGGTCCTTGTTGAGAAGTGTAGAAGACTCAAGTTCATTTCCTCTGTGATGTTGCCGACACAAACCTTGGCAAGATGCTTGGACTAATTCTGGAAAAGATCTGGTTGCTTTTGACTTCTTGAATACATCATTGCACTCTTAGAAACAATATTCTGCTGCAGACTAATCCTGACTCTGCCAAACCACAACCATCTTTATTTTTCACCCTAAAGCACCCAATGGAGGGGTGGTTTTGGGTTTGTTTTAGATAGGCTTGAACAGCTCACCTCCTAACTTAACTCAGCCCATTTGAGCAGGAGAAAGTGGCTACTCCTCTGCCAAACTTATTGCAGCTGCTTTCACAGTGTACTCAGACATAGCCAGAGTTCATAAAGAACAGGCAGTAGATTAAAAAGAGAGAAGGTTTTCTGGAGAAGGGGACATATGTCATATCCTTGGACCTACTGCTGGTTCTGGTTCCACAGTCTAAAACAAGGTGCTGGGAATTTTGTGTTCCAGTGCTTTCTAAATCTTGGTCTAGTTTTTGTCTTCCATTTCCTATAAATAAATAGGGTCATTTGCCTACCCGATGGAGGCCTACAAGGATAAGCACAAGATTGTGAAGTGGACAGACACTGTAGGTTCTAAGTGGCTGGGGAAGGAATATCCTGTCTTGTGTTTGAAGGTATTATCTGGACTGCTGGAGCTATAAATCCATACAGACCAGATGTGAACTTAGCAGCCCTGCTGCTTACTGCCAGGGGCCAGATCAGCACCCTCTCTGTTAGCACTTCTCTTCCCAGTGCTGTTGCCCAGTGCTTGCCAGGACATGGAGTAACATTCCTTTTTTTCAAGTCTGAATGGTCTGGAAGGAGAATGAAGTTACAGTAATGGCAGTGAGTTTTGGACATTGAAATAAGAGAATGACTAATCCAGATAGACAAGACTTGATTTTATTAATAAAATTTGTATTTTCCTCTTTGAGGTGACAGTTACAAACTTTGGTTCAAAAATAAAAGAAAATATGAACAGCAAGAAGTTGACTTTTGGAATCTCACTTTTACATGTATAAACGTGCATAAGAAAATACCAGTTGGAAACGAGCCAGCAGAAGCTAGTACTATTTAATTTAACAATTTATAAGAAATAGAAACAAACATTTCTTTTCAAGTCTTACATATATTATGAAAAATAATTACAAAAGGATTTGTGTTGTAAAGCTAAAATGTAATTTCTACTTCCAACTACCTGAATAAAATGTTCAGAGGGAAGGCCAAACCAACATGTTTTTTTGGTGAGCTCTGAATAGTGAATTGTAAGGGTTTGGGTCAAAGACAGCTCTTTAGGAAGCAGTCCCTCGTATGTTGCTTAGCAACTGTGTAGAATCACATGACCTAGACATATTGCATCCCTGGCCTTCAGGTGGAGTAACAGGAAGAAAAATATTTCATATTAATGGGACGGGCAAATATTGTATAGACTATTCTGTGAAACTTTTAGTATCCAGTTCAGAAAGCAAACATCCGTCATTGCTTACATAAACATCTAAGTAAACACTGCAAAAATCCATAAATAACTGTTTAGAATCCAGTTTTTATATTTATGTAGCCCAAATAAGCACAATGGAAACAAATCCAGATGAGATTTAAAAAAAAAAAAAAAGAAGGAAAGCTATATGACTAATTTATTTCACAGATTTTTAACTGTTCTCTTACACAGAAGTTTGTTTTTTTCTTACATATTTTCCCCACCCAAAAATATAAACTTGTTTATTTTAGGTATATACAGTTATCTTATGAAATTATGGAATTAGAATAGAAAATAAAAAGTCTGAGGTATAGCACCATGGAACACAGCACCTTTGAAGGTGCTTTCCTTTCATTATCTAAATTCATTGTCACAGAGTGATATCAGCAGAAAAGAGTTGTTTGAGTGTGCTGCTCAAGATCTTCCAGTTTTGCCACCTTAAGTTTACTGGCGACTTCAAATAACAAAGCTCTTCAACAACAATATATACAAAGGGATTTTATTATTAATCAGAAATTGAATTGGCTTCACTGGCAATTACAGTTTTATTTTTTCAGAATACATACACAGTATTGACAATGTAGTTTTGTAATTGTAAAATAAGAGCCAGATGCAATTCAGAGACACATGCAAGTTTTGGAATGGACAGAGAAATCACAGTATAGTACTGTACATAGAATAATTACAGTTTATATTAAACACTTTCTTAACACCTCTTTGTTGTAATGGAAGGAGCACCATTGTCGTTGGTTTTTTACAGCACCAAAGGAATCCAAAGGGGGTGTTCCTGAAGTGAGCCCTATGTTGTCTGTCTGTGCCACAGCATCTTTGCAAAATAAGTTTAAGTCATGTGATTCTGGCCCTACAAGGGCAACGATTACTTTCTAGATAAGACATACATACACAGCAAGACATTTTCTATGCCATCCTTATTCAAAACTTGCATGTGGCATGAAGTGGGTTGGTAGCACCAAAGTGCAACATTTGTGTTGATCTGATTTTGTGTTAAGCTTAACCAAGGAAGCAGACAGGACCGACCTCAAATCCAAACTTCTGGTTCTGATCACCAAAGTCATTGATCATCACATCAACTATAGGCACTTGGTCTATTTTGGGCGTGTTGATTTCCAGCACCGTCTTTGCATAGCCCTTTCTTGACTGTTAAAAAAAGAAGAGAAAACCCTAAGCTGTTATAGATCTGAGCAGTTAACATGTACTGTAGATCTTCATAGTTTATCTCTGAAGTGTAGAATTTTTAAATTACTGCCCTGTCATGCATCAGATATTGCAAACTCTCAATATTATGTTTTCTTATGATTTCATTTTAAAAATGTGACATGGAATGTTTTGATTTCAGATGGAGAAGAGCCCATAGGTTTTTTACATACTAAAGTAGGCCTACAAATGAAAAATAATCTAAGATATTTAATTTTTCTTAGAGAATTCTCAGTTCATGTCTATACTATTTAATAAAAAATAATATTCTCACAGCAGTGCACGTTTTCCCTGTGAAAAAAAATTACTAATCAGTTCTGAAAGAGAAACGATCCCCTTCTAAGAAGAAAGACTGTAACTGTCTCAGAAAATATTAGAGCAGCTGTTTGGACAGGAAAGAAAGTAGTATTCTGACAGAACTGCCAACTGCTGCACTTAGAAGCCAGCTTTGAAGGCACACCCTTGCTGCCTAAGGAAGGCTCTCCAGCTCCTCTATGTATCACTCAGCCCAGTCATCATGGAGTGCCATGATCAGCACTGCTCTTCCTTTAGATGGTCTCATATCTGCTGAGACCCCTTTCAGCTATACCAGGGTCTTGGAGTTCAGCTGAGCATCCAAGGTGACAGATCTGAGTGTTCTCAGTTAAGGGACAGTTTCAACTTCCAGCTCTCTCTGGAGCTCTACATTTACTCTCTGTGGTTAACAAAGGTGAAATGAAAATACAAGGCACATAGAAAGGCTGACGTGAGGCAGTTGTGTATTAGAATCTCCCTGAGCTGCATCTCTGCCTCAGAGCCAGGTGTATATCCTGGCACTTTCAGGTCTCTAATTCTGTATCTCTGACTTCTCAGAAACTGCCTTCAGAATGCTCCTATATCAAATGCCAAAATAATGAGGCTTTGTCACTTGTTCCTTTGATGTTTTTGTTTCAAAGTGTTAAATAGAGACTCTTCCATTTCTTAGAAGTGGTAACAGTTGCTATGCCCACAGAGACCCTGAAAGAGAAGTGCTCAGAGAGCTGATGCACGTTTGGACACCTCTGGGGATTTTTACCTAAATGAGGATTCTGATTGAAAATCCACAAACTTTACCTGGCTTTGAATACACAACATGAGAAAAGGAAATACAAAGTCACATATGAAACTATTAAATTAATTCACTGTGTTTGGGTACATACATAGGACTTATGCAATACATGTTTTTGCTGTATTCACTAAATACTCTATTTGTGTATACCTTGATTTCTAGTATGAATATATTCTGCTTATGGGCTGCCTTCTCTCATTATCTCTTTTTGCCTCTGCTCTTCCCTTATACTGTGCTCATACACAGTAGCAGATAGTCTAGTTTCAGCACAGTAGTGCTGAGAGCCTCCATCAATTCCAAGTTTTTTCCATTTCTGCTGCTTGGCTTGTGGTCATTTCTGTTTTGGTACATAGGTGAAAATTAAATATGGAATGGTGTACTGTGGTTAAAAATCTACTCAAAGTCAGTATATGAGAAGTAGAGTGTTTACAAAGCTTTTCTCAGAAGAAAGCTGTGAAAAAATAATTTGTTTGATTTCTACTTTAAATGGCAGGTTGGTTTTATAAAGACTCTTTGAAGCTCTACTTACTGCACAGCCATCGTGGAGAGCTTTGATGTAAGGATTGTTGTCATAAGACATTTCTTCATCATTGGATCCTAAGAACCTTAGTGCTTTGTCGTAGCTGTCAGAGGGTGCGTCGTGCCAGGCTACAGACTGGTGACAGTTGTAAGTGAAATTTTGTCTGGCAGAGGCACTCAGTAGTTTAAGGAATGTCATTTGGACCATATTAATGGAATTGCCTTCAACATCCAAATAGGAAAGCTGGAAAATATAAGAAGTTAGATGAATATTTATCTGTTTTCTTTGGTACAATGCAAACCAAAATTATTGTTGACAAAAGAGAACCACATAACTGTCCTTAATTAAAAAATCAACCAACACATAACATTTTATGAAGTTTTAAAGGTCAATACAGCTATGATTCAGTAAATAAATTTTCATGATGTAGTAGTATATTTAGGATGAAGAACTACATATTTTAGCTTTGTTCTACTGGGAAAGACATAATTACTCCTACCTTATTGTGTAAAGCAGCAGAATCTCTTTAGGAATCTGTTTTTAGTTAATCATGAAGTTATGTCAGCCTGCAGCCTCACCTTTGCATACTCAGTATATTTCCAGTTACCTAGACTGGGGTGGGGGATCTGTGCTCCAGCTTCTTTCCTAAGGTGAGGTCAGAGGCCAGATCCTCACCACGGGCTGGGCAGGTGACCATTGGGATCACTGTGGGACAATACAGACCAGGCTTCTGCTGCCCAGTGGCAAGAGGCCACATAGCTGCTGTAATATTTAGGGCAAAAGGGCTGGGGGTCTTTTCATTATATAAATATTTATAAAAATCCCCGGGATCTGCTGATCGCTGACAACATGTACCTGATTTATGAATACAGTTATATTGCAGTGACAACTTACAAGTTTGCCTCGCTTAAATTCACTAAACCAAGATCCTGGATTCTCCTTTGGCCACGATGAAATTCTAACCTGTGTGGTCAAGCAGCAGAGACAGAAGTATTTGAAACATATGTTAACAGATATGAAGGTTTTACATGAATTGGGACAAATTTCACACCAGATAATAAAGAATGGTTCTTTCTGCAATCTCAGCCACTTTAAAGGTTTAAAATAGGATGTTTTTCTTGTAGAGAATGCCTTCAAATTAGTGACTTCAAATAGCATCCAAGAGAGAGTTCTATTTGAGGGAGATGGTTGTAATCTGTTAAGATTCAGGTAAACTGCTGGTAAAAATTGTTGCTGTGAAGTGTCTGCATGAGTTTTCACTGGTGTTGATGCTGATAGATTTCTGTCATTCAAGCAGGCTTTTAGAAAGCCTTCCTCTGCATCATATGCCCCAGCAGATGTAATCTATAACAGTGAGTAAGGACACTGTTAATGAAGTCTTTTACATCTACTTTGCATAGGAATAAATGAATAGATATAAATGAACCCACAGGAGAAACACAGTGAGGTTTAGCTTTTAGGTGACAAATACTAGATCATATACTGTAAGTGGCTGCTCAGCTGTGTTGCATTCTGAAATGTAGTGAAATGTTAGCAAGCAGGTGCATAGATTCCACATCTGAGAGTGTGAATGGTATTTGTTAACTCTATGTACCATTTTACTGCTCCATTCATGTATATGCAAATGTAAACGTAATTAGAAAGACAGATACATGAAAACGTGACAATGTAATTATCCTGTTTAGTTCAACATTGCAACTGCACAGTAGGAACTGTCAACTGCCAGCTGAAAACACAGATTGGTACTTACTCCTTCAGATTTCTTATCTGGGTAGATGCAAGTTTCCCCACCTGCTGTGAAATTGCAGTATACTTTGAAGGAATCTCCGGAACAGCCCTGGTTAGGATCAATCCAATATTCCCCTAAGACAAATGGGAAAATATTTGCCTTATACAGTAGAAATAGTATTCAGAAGACCAAGCTTTACTGCTACCTAATGGTCCTCCAAAGTTCATAGGAAAGTTATTTTATCTGAATGGTTTTGGCCAGGGAGCAAAATCTGGAGTGATTTGCATCCTTATCTGCATTAAAAGGTGCCTGCACAGGGCTTGGTGGGGCTGTAGCTGGCACAAGCACCTAAAGTTTCCACTGAGAGGGATACACCTCAAGCAAAGACTTTTTTACTCCTGGGTTATGAAGCTGCAACACCAGTGAAGGCTGGGTATGAAAAGAGCTGCAGCCCATCCAAGCTCCATTCAAAGTCAGTGCTTTTTAAAATCTGCTGTTCTAATTAAAGTGATGATTTCTGTGATGTGGGGTCTTATCTCCAGATCTTTCACAAACAGGGCAGCAAATGACTTTCTGATCTGACTACAATTCTAATCCAGTTTCAAACAAATAGTGGAGGTTTCAAAGAGAAATGGCAAATCCTTTCACCAGTTCTGTCTTCTTAATATAGGGCATAGACAAAGAATTTATGGGATTTAACAATTCTGTTGATTTAGGCTGTATACTGAAAAGAGTCTTTCCTTTCTATAAGCTTACCCCTGGAGAATTTTGTACTTTAACGAATGCAGTGTCTTTTATTTTAACTAAAATAAGATTACTTTTTATATGAAGAAAGCTCTAAACAAGAAGCAAATACTGGTAAATGAAGAAAGTGGATGTGTTCTGTAAAAAACATTCCTTATTATGGAGGGTACTGAACTGTAAAATATGTACTTTTCATATAGCACATACACTGCTTAACTACTCCTCAAGGCAACCATCTTTCTTATCTATCTAGAGTGAAAGCAGTAAAATATTATTAAACTGTCAAAATCTATTTTTCCTCCCATTTAAAAGCAGAAAAATATTGCTTTGAACTGGGAGAAATATCCATTGCAATTGAAAAAATTACGAAAGGATGAAAATTTAGTGAAGGCTGGCTTTCATTTAAACCTGTTCAGAGGAGTAAAATTATTTAGAAAAAAAACAACAAAGAGTAATAAAATCAAGATAGTTCTTAGGAACACTGTGTCTCTTCATGTGACTTTGCATTTTATTATGCTACTACTTGGTAGCATTAAACAGTATCAAAGAAACTTCCATGCCTCTTGGCTGGCTGTTCTAGAAAAAACAGTGCTGATGCAGTAGAGAAAATTATTGCTTCTAGGAGTAAAAGACCAGTGAAGTTTTTGAGTCATAATTGAATAGAAATCTCATATAATACCAATGCCGTTTCATATTATTATTCTAAGCTCTTTCATCACACTCTTGTTTTGATTGTCCTGGAAATGCAAGGCCCACCTTTCAAAACAACAACTGCTTTTATTCATCACTTTAAAAGATTTTAATTTGAAAACCAGATTATGTTATGTATTTAAAGAACTTTGGCTCTTACCAAGAGAACATCTTTTACATTTTTTGAACTTTTCTGCCTGTAAAAATAGATTCAGTGAGACTGTATTTGTTGAGCAACTGTATTAGCCATCTACCAATAATGCATTATCCTGCCAAAGTACCCTGGCAGACCCTAAGCTCAGCTGTGTGTGCCTGTGCCATGCAGTATGAACGCACCATCTGGGAAGTCTGGGTGGCAGAGCTGCAAATCTTTGCAGGTCCGGGCTGGGTTATTCTGAGTGCCCATGGGAAACTTCATGTGCTCAATGTCTTGCTTCAGTGAATTCAGGGAACCAAAGATCTCCTCCATGCCATCGGAATAATCCAGAATATTATCACCAGCATCAGATAACATATAGTCAGGAGATCTTCTTGTCTTCTTGGGTGACTGGATTGGCAGTGGCTGGATAACCTCACCTGGAGGGCCCTAAGTGGAAAAAAACATTTCTAATTTTATCTTTCTGTTAGTTTTTCAGCAGAGAAAGACCACAGAATGTGGGTTGGAGATGCTTTGAATAGGCTTTCTTCAAGGTGTTTATTTCTTTATTTCACTGTTTTTCCTTTAGTTTCATACCTATGTGCATTGATTTACTTGCAAAACAAACAAACAAACAAAAACATTGTAAAAGGTCAAACCACTGTTGTGCTCTAAACTCTTTTCAGTGCATTGCTTTTTGGGGAAGTGTGTGTTGCCCTCACACAAGTGACATGCAGAACTGACTCACAGTTGCCTCTATATCCCTGTTAATTCCCTCAAGCACATATTCTTTAAAAATGGAAAAACTGTGGATGTTTCCTATGATAAAACTATGGAAAATTCAACTTGGGGGTCCAGGAAACAATATTTAATTTCAAGAAATTGAAACACTTCATTCAGATTTGGACTCTTCATTTTAGGTTGTTATGATATATAAAAGAAATATGGAAACAGAAGAGTATCATCAGGGGAAACCAGTAGAATTCTGTTTTCTGTGCTTCAATATAACATATTGAATACTTACTGCATGTGGGGTTTCTTTGGGGGGGGTTTATAGGGGGTTTTTTTGGGTGTTCTCTTTTTTTTTTTTTTAATTTGTTTTAACTTTCTTATGGCTTTTTCAATGCAGATATGTATTTCTGTGCCTGGTGGATCTGTGTTTCCTGAAAAATGCATTTTCAAACAATTATTCATATTTTAGTTCCCAAATGCTGTCTTCTACCCTTGTCAAAACAAGTTCATCATGTCAGTGTAATGCAAGATAAGAATTCTTACTTACTGGAGGGCCAGGGGGACCAGGTAAGCCACTATCACCCTTCTGACCCGCAGGACCCTACAAAGCAACGAGAGAAGTGCAGTGTTGACCATGCTACACAGTGTTTAAAAATAACACACACAAAAGCTGAGGAAAAGAACAAAATGTGTAGAGGAGAATTACTCACACTGGATCCTTTGGAACCTTTTGGACCCTGGGGACCCTATGAGCAAGAACATATAACTCTGGTTGGTGTGTATTGCACACAACATGGGGGTGGTTTGAACAGGAGGGCTGGATGAAATTACTTACAGGTAATCCAGGAGGACCAGGGGGTCCAAGTGGACCAGCAGGACCAGAAATTCCCTGAAAAAGAGTAAGACAATAAGCACAGAACAAAAGTGTTCAACATAGTGGACTGTGCTAAAAAAATCATATCTATGAAACAGCTAGTCCCATTGAGTGTCCAACCGTGATGAGTTTTGAGTCAGGCCATTTCCTAGAGGCCAAAATAGTTGGCAAGTTTAAAATACTATCTGACAATCTGAGTTGCTTGTAGTTACAAAGTCAGTTACACTGGCTGCAGTGCATTGTCACAGCTGTGTTCCTCTTCAGACTGGCTTGGAAACCTCACATTTTACATAGTGCCTTAAAAACATGGCATAGTAACTAGAAGAGCAGGAGCTACTTTGGGCAATACAATTAGTAAATGTGATGAGATTGCTGCTGCTACTTTTATCTTGTTGCTCACTTGTGTTGTGTGCATGTTAGGATGTATGTGTTTTGTTCATTTCCTCAAACACTCTATAATCTCATTTTAAGATGTTTCATTTTGCTGTGGTTGTACAATGCCTAAGAAAGTTTTAACCTTTTGCAGGAGACTCTGGGTGGAAAATGTTTATAACAACTTTATGTCTTTCAAGAGAAAGCCTGGAATATGTAATCCTTGCTTGTGTGGAGCTTAGATGGAAACACAAGTATGTTGTACTCACTGCATCACCCTTGGCTCCAGGAGATCCCTGTGGCCCAGGAAGACCCCTATCACCCTTTTCACCCTGTTCTCCTGGAGGTCCAATCAGGCCAATCAAACCAGGATGTCCCTAAACAAGATTTAAGAAAATATAGTTAAAACTCAATATACATTAAAGTAACTGTGTTTTGCAAATACGTAAATTAGACCTTTCACATGTTACCACTGCTGCTTGTCAACAATCAACCTGAAAACAAATTATTCTAAAAGCATATTTATTGTTGTTAGGTGGTCTTTTAAACTAAGATTATTTGCAAGTTGTGACTGCTTATTCAGTGAAAGATCTAAGTGCAAGGTAGTCCTCACTAAAACTTATACAGAAATCACAGTACCCCTGGGTACACATTTCATACCAGTTTTCACATTTAGATGGTATCATCTCACAGAGTTCCATATGTGATATGGCTGTATAATCAGCTGATCCAAGCACATAAGCAAAACCTGCAGTTCACAAGGTACAGTCATATTCATGTCCCTTTCCCTACAGCTTTTCTCTGATACACAAGCAATCAATATATTGTTGGGACTCCATAGGAAAATGCTATCCCAGATGTCTCAATCCATTATTTCAAAAGAAAGTATTATAGCTGTTAAATATTTATATTTTGCTCTTTTAAAATAAAAATCTCCAATACTTGTTATTTCTACTTTGTTCTTGTAAATATGACAGTTCGCTTTCCAGCAATATCTTTGGGATTTTCATTGCAGGGATCACGTGGTCAATAAATGATCACACAGGCAGTAAACTTTTTCTTTCTAGGTGTTTCCAGGGTATCAGATATAGCTTAAAACTTCATGATTACTATTAAGACTGTGGGAAGCTGCTTGATAGGCATGGTATGATGCCTTGCTGATACAAACTCTATACTGCTTCTTTCTGCTAATTTTATGCAGACTTTTAGATTGGGCTGAAGTTACAAAGACAAAACCAATTAGCAAAGCATACCTTCTCTCCTTTGGAACCTGGATCTCCTTTCAGTCCAGGCAAGCCCGGTGGGCCCTATATAAATCAAGGGAAGTAATGTTAAAATAAGTTTTAGCATCCTGCTCAGATCATGTTTTCTTGAAATGTTATTAAAGGCAGTGCAAATCAAAGTAAAAATTCAATGGTTAATAGTTGTGATTGATGACATGATTAGAGCCCAAGATGAAGTTGAAATATATGTTTAAAAAGTCATAATGATGCTACAGGGATATTTAAATTACTTTATAATTAGGAATCTATAAAGAGTTGTATGAATAGAAATCTGTGAAGCAGAGGGTCAAATAAATTATTGATTTGAGAAATCTTTAGATTTTATAAGAATGGAAATGCTGGTTTTATGTAATTTGTACAGAATGAGGTAAAAAATGCTGACCATGCAGTGCCTATGCAAAAGACATGAATTTTCAGAGGCTGGTAATCTCACACTGCACATGTATACATGAGGTGTAGAGCTGCTACTCTAAATGTGTGTCCCCTCACTACTGCTCTGGTGGCAGTGGACAGGTTCTGATGTGGATAGCAGTGATAGGAGACCTTTTCCACCTGGCACATAATCAAAAGTGCCATAACATTTCATGTACAAAATATTATTCAGTGATCATGCTTTCCATCTCCAGGATATCGCTAGATGCAAAAGCTTAGGCAAATACATAATTCATGAATGAAATGTGAAATTTTTAAGCTTTTGGAATGCAGAATCAGACTTTTCACCTGCAGTATGTTGTGCTCTACTGCAAATCAGGTTTCATAGACTCCTGATAGTAATTTCCTGTGGAGGATGGGAGGGGAAGGAGGGAAACCTAACCTCAGCAACTTTTACATACCAACTTTACTTTCTTAAGATTCAAAATTAAGTTGCAGCAATGTATTGAAAAGTTCTTGTTGAGCTGACAGGAAGTCTGTGCATTTGAGAGCATATAGTTCATTAATATAGTCAGCTTCAGATTTGAACTGAAGATTTAACCTCTGAAATGTTAGAAGAGAGATCTTTTGGTGATGTATTTGGAGGCTTCTATGACTGATGTGTGGGAAAAGGATGCTCACCAGAGGTCCAGGAGGGCCATCCTGACCTGGTGCTCCAGGCATACCTTGTTCTCCCTAGAAAAACCAAAAAGCTTGCTTTACCAAAGTATATACAAGAAGAGCAACATTTAAAATATTATTATGTTCTCCCTTACTTACCACAGGGCCAGGAATGCCCCGGAGACCCTCTGGGCCAGGTTTTCCTGCAGGTCCCTGTGGACCAACTGGCCCTGTTTTTCCAGGAGCCCCTTCTGCACCAGGTTCACCCTAGAAGGAACAGACCAGGTCAGAGAGGGGGAGCTGGCTGAGTTTGGCACTGGAGGGATGTACAAGAGGCAAAGTGTTTTTTAAAAGCCAGAGTTCTGCACAGGACAATTTCCTGAGTGAAATGTCTCTGGCTTCATAGAGAGATGTGGTGCCAGCAGAGCAGGCTCACCTTACCTGTCACAGGTGGGCTGTGTTGGGCCTGCACTGCTGGCTCCACTCCATTACATATTGCTACTAATTCTGGGTCTGAATTTGGATTTTACAGTTTATCTATTATTACTTTGAAGAGTTGCACACTCTATGCATCATAAGCAATTTACTTTTAATTCATAAATAGTTTATATTTCTATGCTTCAAAAAAACCCTCATTGTATTACCTTTGCACCTTTTTCACCTTGTCTGCCTTCAGCACCCGTTGCTCCAGGAGGTCCCTGTAAAATATGGACACTGAGGTCATAATCTCAGCTTTTTTCAAATATAACCAGTGAAAAGAATTCTGAAAGTGCAATTCCTACTGTATTAATAAGTAGCAAATGCTTACAAAATAACATTAAATTTCTTTTTTTAAATTTTATTTCCAGGATAAAAAAGATCAATCTGCCGTATCAGCTCTTTTTCCCCTATAAAATTTCCTAGGTTTTTAGAATATCTAAAAGAGTATGCACTGCCTAACACATATGACATGATGAGGTTCAAACCAAAGAATTAGCTTGGGAAAAAATCCCAGGATATAAAAGGAAAAGGGCAATACTAATTTATATGTACAATAACAATTAATTTTAAACTTGCTTTGCATTGACTTCTATCTATTCACTGTAGTTTATCCACCAGTTCCAAAAAGGCCTGTCTTCCTACAGTGCACAGAGTGGCAAATACTTCTTTATTCTCTGAGTCAGGGATGGGCTCAGTGAGGGGCCTGATTACATTTGGACAGCCAAAAATTGACATATTATCCACTAACTATGAAAGTGAAAAATAAAAAGACATTTTTCTCCTCCAAAACATCAAGGGCTGATTTCTAGGTTGGGTAATTAATATTCATAGATTCAGTTATGAACAGAAGCAGTGTCTAGAATCTAATGTACTCTTCTGAAAATGGTTCTCTTATATGCTTAGTTTAGAAAAGATGCACTCAAGATAATGGACCAACTGTTCTCCTGCAAGGTTATTTTTTAGCCTGGGAAATGTCTTTATTACAAGGAGCTATTTCTTGCCAACCAATGCGCAGCTTAAAGGAAAATGAAAGAAAAGTGTCCATGATAAAATGCTGTGATTTTGTGAATCTATATAAGACTCATCTGTTCATTAATGCAACAAGCAGATTGTTATGTAGAAATAAAAAAAAAAATTTCTAAAGACCAGTAATTAGAAAATTCATTCACTTCCATTTATTTACTACTTTTCACGTCTTAACAATATGTAGAAAAACAATGCAGGATCCCTAAAGGTAAAGCACCAGAACACAATTTTAATTTTGCAGATAAGAACTGTACTTCCAAGCATCTGCCTGTTTGCTTTGTGAGCTCAGGGCTTTGGATCAGTGTTTGACCTAAAGCCATTTTTTATACTAGAGCTGAATTTAACCCAAAATTTTTATAGCCTGATATATTTCACTATGCACTGCTACTGGCACATACCTTAAGAAACTCCACGAGTTTTAATTCTGGGAAATTTATATTCATTTTGTAACTATTTACATAGAAGTATATTAAGATCATTCATTTGCTTCTGAAATAAAGCTTTCTCCAGGGTGACACTGAACATCTGCAGCACTGTATGAACCTTTTGGCCCACAGAAATAGTTCAGACTTTACATCAAAGATAATGCCAAATGAATTGAATTACCCACAGTGGACTTTAACCATTTGTTGTGGGCATTAACAGGTTTTTTCTTTGGTATTTTAAGAGCTGTAAGAGGTAAAGGACTTATTTTTATTTCTTCAAAATACAGAGAAGCTTAAAAGCCCTGGGCCAAAAGCTGACTCTTTAAAACAGGAAGAATATTTTAAACCCTGCTGTTTAAATAATAATTAGTAATGTCAGATTACTAAAAATGTACCCCTTTGTGTAGGTTGTAACTTGTTGGGTGGATCACAGTTTGCAGTGATAACAAGAAAAATCAACAGGTACATAAATAAATTCAGAAACATTTTACAAACATGACTTTGTTTTCTTACAGGAATTAATTTAAATGCACATTGTCTTTACTGCTTGAAAATTCTTGCACTGAAGTTCCCACATGGATTATAATCCACCCTATCTAAGAAACTAAAAAAGGGTCATATGTGGCAATTTGTATTTGAGAACTATGGTCTTTCATAATCTAGAAATGCAGCTGCAGCATGAATTAATTAGCAGGGCTAAACCCACTGTGATGGCTAAAATACAAATACAATGAGTGATGAGTGCTAAGCAGAGGGGGTGTTCACTATCAAACAGTGCCAAGGCTGCCCCAGGCACAGAGCTGCTGAAGGAGATGCTCCTTCGCACAGGCTGCGACTGCTGGCCTGCCACGGCCAGGGCTTCTGCAGAGACAAACTAGTGATTATTATTTATCTTACCTTCCTGCACTGCTGTTGTTGGAGTGGCTGGGAAATTTTAACTGACAGAAAGGATCTCAGTAACAGTAATTTTACATTAATGCACGATTCTCCCCCTCGGCACCGCAGCTACCATGCTGATTTTTATGATCACTGCACTCTAATTTTGGACATACTGCCTGATACATTTTATGAACCAAAAAGACAAAAGAAGTCATGAAGAAACAAACTTGTTTTCAATTTTTGTTATGTGAAACTACTGAATATTTTTCTCTGCTCTTCCATATTTCATTAAAATAATTTAAATTGCTGTTTATAGCTGTCTGTCATCTGACTTAAAGCATGATTTCCATCACAGAAAACCATTACTACATTTCATCAGCTTGTTGAGATAGGAACCTGGCATATTGTTAGGTGTTCTGTGCATTTGCAATCAAGGGAAAATCAGCTTAATTTTTAAGTGGTGAGTGCACCCTGCTGAGGCAGCATCATGCTGTAGCCAAAATGGAAAGAAATCTCCTTCATAGAAACACTATTTTTTCCCAAGTTACTCAAACATTGTATTTAAAGGTAACAGACCAAATAAACTGCTTCTCAATACAATGAGACTGGCTTTGTTTCAGTATTGACATCTCTTATTTTAGTGGAAGCAGATGGTATGGCCTCCAGTTGAGAACAAAAATATATTAGTCTTTCACTTTAAATTCTAATATTTTTTGGTTGGTATATGGAGCTTTATGTGTATGTGATGTGGACATATGATTGTCACTCCCAGAGAAAGCAGCCCAGCAGCAGATCCCAAAGCTCAAGAGCCTGGCTCACTGAAGGGCTGGGAGGAACACAGGCAAGGAGTGCTGTCTGTGCTGATTTGTATTGACTGCATGTTCATGTTAAGGACAAACGTTCTCTGATCGTGTCTTTTCCTCATGCTGTTTTTAATATTTGTCAGACAGAAATCAATGAATTCAACCTAGAGATATGCTGTATGTTCATAATACTGTATGGCAAACCAAAAAGAAGTCCCAAAAGTAAGAGCAAAGGATTAAATTTTGGAGAAATAATAGTAACAACATAACTGTAGAGGGATTCAGTCTGTATCTCTATTCTAGATAAGCAGGCACAATTACTGCAGTTACTTGCACCTTAATTACATTGATGTATAAAGCCTTCTGGGCATGCATTTTTCTGATCTGGTACATGCACAGATCATTTAAGAAGTCAGAATATGTAAAATAATAATTATGATTTAATGAAAATTTAAAAAAAAATCACTTTAAAAGACTTTATCTATTACTATGTCACAAAGGTCACCCTTTGTAGATTATGGTTTTAGCTTATGAGTTTCTTAGATACAATGGAGAAACGATTTATGTGCATGTCTTTCACTTGAATTTGCTTCGCAGGGGGAGCTGGGGAAACTTTGTAACTAAACAGAGATTGCTCCAAACTCTGATGCCCGGTAATAAACATGATTCAGAACATCGGGCAGTAAAACTGAGTTCAGGTCAGTTCTGAAACAGAATGGAAGAGGGGAATGAAAATGCATAACAAAATAAATAAGGAGACTGCTGTTGAGGATTTCAAGAGACTTTAATTAAAAGTATGAATTCTGAGCTCTGCCAGCTGATTGTTTCAGAGACAGAAAAACAAAAAATGGGGTGGAATATTGCTTTCTAGTGGTATAGCCAGAGCTGCACCACCCAGACAGCACTATTACTACTGAAATGGTATGTCCTTCTCAAGCCAAATGAAAAGACTCTTGTTAGGGTGTTTTCTTGAATTTGATTCTACCATACAAGTGATGAAAACTAATGAAAGCATTTTTCCAGCTAAGTATGAAGCTTTCAGTCTTTACCTGTTTCTTTCTAGTGTAACATCAGAATAATACAGATTCCCTACAAGTTGGAAACACTCTGGTGCTCAAGTAATGTAGAATCTGATTCTACAAAATATTTTCTTCAAAATTCAGCAATGGGACTGCATTTCAATATCTATCCATACATTCTCCCTAAATTGGAAACGTGTCAAACCACAGTTAACATGGAATTTGTGCTTCAAAATTTGGGTTTGTTGTCTAGGTACAATCAGATAGAATATAGCCCATCTGTGAGGAGTGAGCTATTGCCTTTCTGTATAATAAAGCAGGAAGTTTTAATTTGATGTCGAGCAAATATACTAACTGCTAATATTCAATCGAGCCATATTTCAGTTCTAGTGATAAGGTTGCTAATGCTACCATAATCATTTACAATATTATAAATACTTTGTGTGTTGGTGGAGCAAATAGATTACTGTATAAAATAATTAAAACTAATCAGGCATGTCAGCTCACTCAAGCCCATTAAACAAAGCAATTTAACATATTTGGCTAAATAATTTTCAGCTTACGTTTAATAATGCCACTTCTCCTGGTTTTTTAAGTGTAAAAACTGCATGCAATTGCTGTCTAAAGGAGACCTTAGGGTTGATGCATCTACTACAGTTCTGTGAGTGCAACATCATTTACTGGGTTTGATTAGCTATATTTGTAAAGCCTGTAAACCTTCAAAGGCTTTAGAAATAATAGAATAGCTTCATAAGTTACAGAAATGTCTGCCTGTTGTTACAAAATGTTAATTTTGTATGCAGAGGAGATTACACAGTTTTGCACAATAGCTGCATTGAAATTATTTTATTTCCAAGACTAAAGACACCAAATCAGACACTTTCTCCCTGCTCCCTGATAGCAGTCATGTGCCTAAAGATGATGTCTGCTATTACTGTCATACCAACTCACTCCTGCTAGCAGACTAATTCAGTAGACACTGAATTCTTGAGTGAAAAAAAAAGCACATTTATGCAATACATTCTTCCCTATCTATTTTTGTTCTAATATTCCACGTTAGCCATGTTAAAGAGCTTTCTCTGCTGTTTCTATTTTTTCATTTCCCTCATTACATTACTTAAAAGAAATTACAAACGTCATGTATGAGTGTCACAGCATGGAACAAGTAGCTGAAATTCTCTAGGACATGGTGTCTCAGAAAGAGAAGTGTACAAGGGAACATGAGAAATTCCTTACTCTTTTCCCAGGAGGACCGGGTGGGCCAGCTTCACCTGAAGGACCTGGTGGACCCTGCAACAGAAAATTATAAACTCAGCAGTAATAAAGGATCAATTTCTCATCTTCATTAAATACCACAGACATCTGCCATGTGTTAGCCCCTTCCAATGGACAGAATCTAGAGAAATAGAAGAAATAGAAGAACTTTGATGCTTAATATGGCTCAGATACTGCTTAAGATCTTGGCTTAATTTCATCAGTTCAGCTAATGAAGATTATTTGGCTGCAGCATTTCTTTCTTAGGCTCAGAGCTGCTCTAATTTTAGTGTTCCTCAGCAGCTCCAGCACAAATCCTTTAACACATCACTACTTCTAAAAGAAATTGAGCTCTTGCTCAATTGTGTTACTGTAATGTGGGCAGTTCTACATCTGCAAGGAAATAAATAGTTATTTTTCAATATAATAGAAAAAGCATCCACTTTGAAAATATTTTTAAGTGTTACTGCATAGAAGCCACTGATTTGGGAAAAGACACTTTCTTATCATCAGAGAGAACATGAAGGTGACATAAAATGAGAAAAAAATCTTACAGGTTGACCAGGATCACCATCTTCACCCTTCTCTCCACCAACACCATCCTGACCCTACAGAATTCAAGGAAAATAAACAAAAATAAAAATTTCAGCTAATTTAAGTCACTAACTTAAATATACATATATATATATATATATGTATATGTATATATATATATGAGCACTATTTTTCTACAGAGTGTTTTCCTAAGAACATTAGTTTTCAAAAGTTTTTAAAGATCTTTAAACATTTTTAAGTCTTAAGAACTATGTGAACAAAAAAGCAACAAATCTTACAGGCAAGAGCTTATCCCCAGACAAGAAAGGGACAGGGTCAACTAGAATTAAGTGCAAACTAAGACTAGGACCTAAAACTGGTTTACTTACAGCTGGGCCAGGTTCCCCAGGTGGACCAGGATCTCCAGGAAAACCAACTGGGCCCTAGATATGTCAGGAAAAAAAGCAAGGAATGTGTCATCCACTGACAAACAGGTAGCACTCATCACAAATCTTTTATGAAGCATATAATGAATGGAGTGCAGTTGTAGAAAATGCTGTGGTTCTGTAAGCAGCACAATTTCAGCAATGCTTCACAGTGGTTTGGGTTAGAATGATGAAGCTCACTTACTGGGTTACCCTTAGGCCCATCATCACCTGGAGGTCCTTTAGCACCTGGTGGTCCGGCTGCTCCAGGTGGACCAGCTTCACCTTTTTCTCCCCTTTCACCTTTTGGACCCTGTAAAAAACACATGAACACAAAAATGCCATCTGGAAATTGAATGGCCAAAGAAAAAAGGATCACAATGGCAAACTCTGTCTTCAGACAAGGGCCATGTCACTCCCCAATAAATACTGGCCTGCGAGTGGGAAATTAGTACCTCTCAGGTTCAAGTGCCAAATTCTGCACCCAGTTTGCATCAGTGAACTGTTTTCAGAAAGAAAAACATGCAAGCCAAAGTTACTACTTATGGAAGGAAAAAGGTATTCTTTTAGGAAGTCTCCATCTTCATCCTCTGTTGGTACAAGATGTGACTATGATTACACGGAAACAAATTGCATTTTAAAGGTATAAGTTCTTCACTGAAAATTCAAAGAAAACATACACAAGTACACAAGTGATCTGAGGAAATCCTTTCCAAAGCAAGCACTGCCAGATACCTAAGCTCACCATAATAAATCTTAATGATAAGACAACAACAAAATACTCACAGATGTTCCAGATTCTCCAGGAGGTCCAGGATTACCAGCTTCTCCAGGCTCACCCTATAGATGCATAAGAATAAATTTATGAGTCATTAGGGAGAATATTTCTATGAATTTACTTCTGTTATTACATATTCTTCCCAAGTTTGTTTATGTAAACAGCTTATAAGAACTGGATTTTATTTGGTCTGCCTAGAGGGGGTTGAGTTATATATATGGTTTTGCAGAACTGGAGTCTGAAATTTGAGAGATAATACAGCAAACTAATATTTTGTTGAGCTGGGGAGACTAAACTTCCCTTTGGGCTTTGGAAGATCTTCCCCTTTATTATCCCATATACTGCAAATTTCCTGTTTGTGATTATTGCTATAGCTACCTAAGGATGAAATAACAGCATCAGTTAGAAAAACTTTCTCCACAGGCTACAGAGGTGTGTGCTATGTATTTACCAGTGATGGAATTTATTTAGTAAAGCAGATGGCTTTCCGGATGATACTGTATGGAAATAAAATCTGTGCACATCAAAGATTGTGCACGATTAAGTGAATATTTAAGATAATTCAGTCTCCTTCTGAGCTAATACACAGTATTACCTCAAGGATTGTCTTTTCAATTCTTAATTTTAAAGTTTAGTTATGACCAATTATTTTCTAGCTCAGTGGTCTGATACATAAAATTTTATAGAAAACTCTTCCGTTAGTAGAATATTTAGTTATTAATATCACAGAGACACAAATCATGGAAGGATAGTAGAATATGCTTTGTAATTGTCATGGAGTGCTTAGGGAAGAACTATATACTCTTATCCCATAGAATTTTTCAATCCAGCTGCTAATGGGGGGATCTTTTTCCCCCCAAATATATTCTTTTTCCAAACCAAATGAATGTTGCCAAAAATTATATTTATGAACAAGAGTAGTTCAGTGCTGAAAACCCAGTCATTTACTGAATTCACAGAACTGGAATAACTTTGTGTATCCTTCCTAACCTGTGTGATCTGCATGCCCCTCTTCATTTTAGGACAATTCAGTTACTACATTATGCATGTCTGTCATTTCCACATGGTCAATATAAAACTATAAATCATAAAATACAATTTTTAAACAAATCTTATGGTGTAGATACTGAACTTTTTTTCGGAGAAGCTCAGAGCAGCATGATAACCTCACTGGGACCAGAATTCAGCCCAATGCAAATATTTCATGAGATTAAAGGAAAAAGGTTTCAGTACCTCTCAACTGAATTCCAGACTAGGATAATTAACAGATAACCAACACTTTAGGAGCAATATTAAAATGCCCTTTAAAAAGGGCACTATTAAAGGGTGAATGTGCCTTTAGAAACTCTGGTATGTTTTATTAGATACACTTAAATTTGTAGTAATCTCAAAAATTAATGATCCCTTATAGTACTTAATATTCATTTACTTCTGTGATGCAGCATTCATTTTAAAACAAAACAAAAACCATAGGGGATGCTTCAGGTCAATAAGCATTAAGTATGTTTTTCAGGAAAATTCATAATCTTCATTTCCTTATTCTCTGCACAGCATTTACTGAGTCTGCAGCACCATTGGCATTGTGGTTTTGTCCGTGCCTACTATCAATCAAATGAGATTTTTGCAACAACAGAGAATGAAGTCTGGAATCACCAAAAATATGTTATCAGTTATATTAAGTTAGTAGCCATACTATACCTACAGAGTGCACTATACAGACCCTTTCCAAAGGTGAGCCCATTGCAGGATGAACTAAAGGAGTGACATAAGAGCACTAATTGTGCCCAGTCTTTCCTGACAAGCACTCGTGCAGTGAATCCCCTTGTCAGCTTCTCAGAGAGTGAGCTCTTTTTCTGCCTTTCTGCTAAATAATATTGTAATTTATGATGATCCACATTTGATTTATAATACAATTCTTACCCTTCCTGTTGACAAACACATCTTCATTCTGTGATATTGTGCAACACTGGGCTTCTTCTGACCTACACTTGGGAGCACCAGGGGAGCACTGGGGGTGCCTGCTCCAGCACACACGGTGACATTGGCTGGAGCAGCAGCCCAGATGAGCTCTGTGCACAGCAGCTCCCCAGCAAGCAGCAGTGTGGAAAACTGAAAAATTGGAAGGGCTAGAAAATGTCAAGATATTCCCCTTAAAGGGCATCTGTGAAAGATGAGACCAGTTAAAGTTTCATCTCATATTAATATTTCTATATCATTGCTCTACTAAAAAATGTGTCTCTTCTGTGTATGCAGTCCTTGTTTTATCTGGCAGTGATTTTATAGACCAAGTATTAGGTACTATGAAATGCTGTATTTAGTTTAGATAACTGTTAAGGGAGTTAAACAGTGTTTTGATAGAGATGATTGTAGCTGATAAATATTTACAGAGTGCATATTTATAGCTACTAAAAATCGTGTAATCTATAGCTATTGTTGGCCCTTGTCTTTCTTTTCATTTTTAGTAACAATGGCATTGATTCAGAATCTCATGTACCTTCTCCATGGGAAATATTTCATGTTCTGCTGGGAAACAGATTTTATGATCCAATAATAGATTTATTCCACCTCTGGAGATTTTTCTCTCTTTTGTTAGCAGCTCAGATCTTTTAAAAGTTAGCATGGTCTTAGGCAAAGCCTTCCTCTGACGGAATTTCAACAAGCAAAGACAGACATCTTACACTACATAGCGTCATGTCATTTTGCAGACATGCTTAATTCTGAAAATCTCTGTGGATTAAGCAAGCAGAAAGGTTTCTACCAAGCTAGGCAAAGTAGTTTAAATGTTAAAATTTAAAACACATTTTTAAAAAGTTTTCAAGTTTAAAAAATGTTGTTTTCCTCATGACCAGTTCTATAGAACTGTCCATACAAAGCACAGAGATAGTGGATGGAAGGCTGCCACCTTTTGGTTAAATTCTGGGACACAGTGTTTCATTTCATAATAATGACAGACAACTTTGCTACTGACTGGGTTGTGAAAAGTTACAGTTTTGCTCCTTTTTGCCATTCTCACAAAACAAAAAAAAAAAAAGAGAGAAATTGTAACTCTAGAAGAGAATCTTTTTTGCATAGGTCTGCATATGTGTTATATATAAGGGCTCTGTGGAGAACTAAATTTAATTGACAGAAATTCTAAAGGCTGTGTTTTCTGGAAGGGCTCGTTTTCAAGTATGTTGGAGAGGTGGAGAAGGATGAGAAGCAATCACAGTCAGTGATGTAAAGTTACTAAAGTAATTTGTTAGGATGGATATTCAGGTAGCCTAAGCTGCCACAGACACATCTTGATTAGGTACCTTAGCAGTGTCTGCACATATAGGTGTGGAAAAATGATATGCACACATAAAATTCTCTGTGAAAACTTATCAAACATGTTTCTAAACTTAGAGCCAGGATACTCAATTGATTTTGTCCTCTCACTTCTATCTGCAGTATAAATCAATGATTAAGCATGAGAACTATTGATTTCACTTGTTTACTGTGTTGGACTCCTTATTAGTGTACTACCTTGAAAAGTGTTTTGGAACAATATAATAGGAAGGAATGTAAACCCAGATGAGTATAGTGGATTTCTAACACCAGACTTTTTCAAGCAGTAAACCAGGTCTGGACTCTGAGAGACTACAGAACGAATGCTTAGGCTCTGCAGACATTGGGTTTGCATTGCTCTCTAACTCTGATAGTTTATGACCTGCTGGCTGTGGAAGGGATGAAGGGTAGAAGAACAGCACAGTACTCAGTGCAGTTATCACAAATTAATCTAAATTAGAACGGCAAATTTATTTCATTAGGTTTTGTGGAAGTGTGGGGTTGACATTACTTGATCTGTTTACCCTCTGCTGTAAATTCTTATGTACATTCTAAGGCACAGGTTGGAGAAGTCATAAGCAACTTCCTGGCTATTTAGAATATCTGCATGTTAAGACCTTTGACATCAGATTGGAGATAAGCATGTGTTGGTACATTATGGTTTTCCATTTTTCTTAATTAAAAGCAGAAGAAAGTGACTGCTCTTGGTGTGGCAGCTGGATTGAAGTGGTTCTATTGAGTGTAAGACTGCCAGGCCCTCAGTAGAGGTTACGGCATTAATAATGCAGGGCTACAGGAACATTTGAGTGCTGATGCCTTTGAACATTCAGGCCCTTGTGTGTAGAGCAGGGGAAACAACAAGCTAGTTAAAAATGCATGCCACAAAGTGTGACAAAAATTGTTTATCTCTGCCAGAAGATAAGGGGGCTTTGAAAACCCTGTACTAATGAAAAAATACCTTCTGGTCAAACCATTCAAATGTGAAAGTGAGAAAACCTATTTCTCTCCTCAACAGTGACAGGGATGATGCCAAAATGTTTTTCCACGTTCTACACTCACTGTATTTAATTATCTGTAGTATGGTATGTCTTTCCTGAAAGGGGTGCAGAGGCCAAAGCATGCTGACATAATAAGAAAAACATTGGGGAAAAAATGTGTGGGAAGAAGAGGAAAATAAAAATGCATGTTTTGTTTAAAAGCATGAACTGTCCTCCCACTGCAGCAACTCACCCTGACAAAACAAATCCTGATTATATCTAAGCCTGAAATCTCATTAAACGGAACTGAAATTAAGAAGGAAGATATCCTAACAAGGAAAAAACCCTGGCATGTACTAAAACTTGAGGAGGAGGGAGGAAAGCAATTAGAATAAATAAAAACTTCCAAAATAATACACTTGGAAGCTTCTCTTTGTGGATGCAGAGAGTATGGGAAATAAGCTAGAGAAAATAAAAAATGACATAAAAAAATGACAACCAAGTGATAAACAGTCTGAATTTCATGTTCTTGAATTAAATTTCATAGCCTAATCATCACAAATAGTGATTCTAAATCACACAGATGAGTTGCAGGGAGAAACAAAGGAGTAATGAGTTCAATATAAGCCAGTGCTTTTACAAAATGACTGAAATATAATTTGATCGTGAAACACTGAAAATTAAAGAGGTGACTGAAACCAATGGCAAAATTCCTATCAAGTTCAGTGGGCCACAATATTATAGAGGGTGGGGTTTTTTAAAGCACTGAAGATAATTGGGTGCTACCCTGGATGTTCTCATAATTAACATTTTTCTCAGTACCCTAGTGGTCACAGGAAATTTTTTTCTTCCCACAGTGCCCATTATTTTCTGTATTCCACTGACATACAGATTCTCTTTTCCCAGTAACTTTTTATTTCTCTCAAGTCTTAGACTGTGTCACGTTTTTTGTACTCTTCCCAGGGAGAAAAAAACAAATCCTGCAGCATTTCATGAGGCCAAGACCTTTTTTAAAGTAGGCTGGATGAACAATGTCATGAACTTGGGACATTAAAAGGAAAATCCTTGTTAATAATGCAGTCAAGCAGGAGGGCATTGTGTTTTGTGTGTCTTGTGCAATTTTGGGGAAAAAAGATTGAAAACACCAGAATGATGCTGCTCTGAAAAGGTGAGCTGATGCTCAGAGCCACATGCTAAGAAAGAAGGACTGCAGTGAAGCACTGCCAACTTGACACAATGACATCTGTTTGGGCTCAGTACTTCTGGTCTCAAAACACAAAAAGGAAGACAAAGTAGGATATTTTTCCATCAAACCAAATATTATCTTGTAGTATTCTAGTACACTCTTCGCCACATCCCAGAGCACTGGCAAGTGATTTGGTTGATGGGCATGTAGAAAGAAATCATGAAACACCTGAAGATTCTTTTAAAAGACTATTTTAGCTAGAAAAAGGGAAATCTTGGTTCATGTTCTGAAAAGTTAACAATATAGAAAGCTTTCTGGAAAACTACCAATACTGACATTCCTAGGGATGTTTTTTCTATGATTCATTGACATTGGTGTTTGCATATATGTATACTCCGTGGCAAATAATTAAATACTCAAGACCAATCTACATAGTTTCTCAATAAACTATTTATACAGTGGCCTGGAACATATTTCTATTTTTTTTCCTCCATCTTATGCTCCACTGAGAATCTTCTTTCCCATTCTGAAGTTCAGGAAAAAATTAATGTTAAATCTGTAACATTATGGCAAAAGGCTTTTAGGCTTACATAGGTGATGTGGTTGAGGTCATGTAGCTTGATAAAATAAACATAAACAGGCATCTCTTTTGAAATTTTTGCTGGCTCAGCACTAAATAAGTTTACTCTGTTGCTTCAAATAAATTACAGAAAAAAGCCCTTACATCCATGCATACGTCATCTTTCCTTTAAGAAAAAGGAAGATACATCTGGCATGTTCCTTGGATAAAACACAAAAATAAAAAACCCCAAACAAGCTTACTCCATATCCTCACAGAAAATGTTCTGAATAGAGAACTGAAAATAGCGATGAAAATAATTTTAATGAATGAATATCATATAGCATTCCTACTCCAATGGGTTCTCTTTCTAGGGGGTTTTCATCCACACTCACCTTTTCACCAACACCTCCAACAGAGCCAATTGAGCCTGGGGGGCCTTGGGGACCCTACAGTGATAAAAGATATTTGTTATCCCAAATATAGTTATCCAAAATAAAGTGCTTATTAGTCAATTAGCAAGACAAAAAAATAGATTGATTCTTACATCAGCTCCATTAGGACCCTGGGGACCTCTCGGACCTGGCGGGCCAGGTGGACCCTGTATCAAAGAGACAATGTGATATCACAGAATCATAGAACAGATATAATATAGTTACAATCATAAAGAATAAGTCCAGTAGGGATTTCTGACCAATGAAAAGTAATGTGCTCAATCTGTAGAGGGCTTTTAATCTTTGCTGTGCAACAGGAACAGCAGGGCCAGATTGCTGCCCACTGGATGAGTTCACAAGGTGACAGGAGATCAGGCTGGAGCTGGAAATGAGCTGGAAATGAGCTGATGCTTAGGGCCCCCTGAGGATTGGTTCTTTCCCTACAAGTTCCCTGCCTGCCCATCCCACTGTGCAGAGACCCTGGACCAGCTCAAGTGTCCATGACAGCCCTGTGGCAGAACTGCACCATGGTGCCTACAGATGAGTGTAGGAGTGAAGCATCCAGACTTGGCACAAGGTGCTGGAGGTGAATGTATAGAGAGCTTGCCTGGCAGTCAGGAACAGCCCACAAGGCATTCTGTCAGGAGGAGAAACAGCTGCAAAATGTATCACCCAGGGAAAATAAACAGTGCCAAGCAGTGTTTACTGTCTTCTGGCCTGCAAGTACCTGAAGCTGTATGTTAATAACAATGGTCTGAACTTAGGAAAGCAGCTCCAGGCTCTCTGGTGCAGTGGTATCTACTTCTCCTCTTTCTTTCCTGAACCCAGTTGTCACTGTTGTGTCACAGACACCCAGAGCATCTGCTTTGCTATCTATTTTTCAGTATCTTATCACGTTACATAAGTCCTGAGAATAATGATGAGGGGATAGATGTGGGAAAGAAAAGTAAATCCCAGAGACATTTTTTTGTGTTACACAAAATGTTTCATACTCTGTCACCAAATTCAGGAGTATCTTATCAAATGGTGAGCTATAGAGAAAAGACAGTAATATATGGAGAATATTTATGTCCTTCAGAGTGACCAGTGGGGAATAAGTCTTACCATTGGGCCCACATCACCATTTTCACCTTTTTCACCTGGTGGGCCAGGCAGACCCTACAAAACACAGAGGAGAATACTATTAGTAGGGTCCCTGGAATGATTAGTTATAAATCAATATGAAACAATATAAATCAGATCTACACTTCAAACCTGTGAACTTGGGAGGGGGCAGGATGGTGGAACAAGAAAAAAAGACCTATTTGCATTAAAATGGGAAGAAAGGAAAGGGAATTTTTCATATTACAGTAGATGTATAGGTAGTCCTAGGATGCTTAAACTAGGTGACACAAAAAATTTGACTGAACATGGTCAGTGCAGCACAGTGAAGTGGAATGCAAAGATGTCTAAGGTACCTGAGTACTGCAAGCTGTGTAACTGCTTTAATTAGGTGTCCCTTGGATGTGACAAACCCTGCTGGCAGGTGTTGCATTGCATCACACAAACATTCCCTTAGAAGCAAAGTATCCAAGTCTGTCTAATAACTGATAGCTAGCTGGAAGCACTATCACCACTAAGCTGGGCATTCCTAAATGGAGGGTCAAAGCTGTGTGCTGAAATTTTTTTCTGAGTAATTATTTCTGAAAATAAAGAAATTTTCCATGTCAAAGGCAATATAAACCTACACAAAAGATATATATGTTGGTGCAGAAATGAACAGTTTACAATATTTTATAAATTTTATGTACTGTAAGTTTTGTGAACTGCATTATGTAATAGATTAAAAATTAAAGACTATATAGTTACAGGTTAAGGTTCAGCTTAGTGAAAGAGTTGTCAGTTCACACATGGTGGATAGGAAGGAAAATACTGTTGAATATTTTCAAACATTATTATAATTTTTTTAAAGATTCGTGTTATAGCTTAGTTCTTGGATTAGAAATAGTAAGTGTTCTGTGCTCTAATGTTAATTACATGGAAATGAATGAAGGTCCTAAATATCTTATTCTTTGTTTTATTATATTTAAGCAAATTAATTTTTTTAAAAAACAGATTTTTCAACTGTAATTCTCTGAATGCAGCAGTGAGAAGCCTACATTTTACTGTATGCTTGCTTTGTGTTTTTTGCCTCATGAAATACCAATTTTAAGAGGAAGAATTATGAAACTTTAGGAACCTGCCTGATGGCTGCAGTATATAAGCATTATGGACTTTTGCTAATCTCTCAGGCTGCAAGTAGTGTCTGTGATGGTATCACTGAGACACACCCCGTGTGCTTAAAACCTACTGTGAAAATACTGTAAATGACAAGGACATGCTAAATACATCTCCTGGTTGAATCTTTTCTTTAATGTGTGTATCTCCAGTGTAAAGGAGTGCTCTTGTTAAAACAGAAATTGGCTGAAATTAATGAATTACTGAATGCAATTCCGAAGCCTGTGTTAGCCAGCAGTTCAGTTTCAGTGCATCCCACTAACTTCCTGCTGCACTAAATCTGCTGTTTATGCATGAACCCTATGAGAATGGCATCCCTCAGTTCTAATTAATTGATGGTATCATCTATTTATTAGAAGACAGTTGTCATTCAGTTTCTGACACAGAAAACAGTGTTCTTGCAGATGGAAGGTAAAATAATAAAGGAATTTACCTGCAAGCCAATGGGGCCTGGAGGGCCAGGGAAGCCTCGAGGACCTTCATCACCTTTTTGCCCAAACATCCCTTGCTGACCTCTTGGGCCTGGCTCTCCATCACCTCCCTGTTTGGAAACAACAAAGAGCAAAACTGTCACGGGTCTGGTAATACCAACAGGAAAAGCTCCATGGAAATGACTGGAAAACAACTACAAAAGAGCTCAGAATCACACCAAGTGACTTTTCAAATGAATGTTCATCATCTTGGCTGGATGAAATCTGTTACACAAACAGAATACCAGCACATACTACTCTGGTTTAATGTAGGTCAACTAGTGCTGCATGTTGCATAAAAATTGTCTCTGAATTCACCCTCTCTTTCCCATCTGCAGAAACCTTGTAACTGTTGAATACCTGTGTAAATGTGAGTAGCATACAGTTCTACCAATATGCAGAGTAGAAGAATTCAGAGCCTTCTAAATAAAAATAAGAATTAATTCACTTGGTATCAGGTGGATTTTAAGAGGAGACACTCTCTTTTAGCTGCACCTGCGCTGAGCTGCCATACAAACAAGTTCACTGAAAGGATGGCTCCCATTCACTATTTACAGTATTTCATTTTTAATAATTTTGTCAAATTATTGCCCTGCTGTAAATCTGCCATACAGTAACACCCATGCAGGCTTGTTTACAATAAAGAACTGCATGTAAGTGGGCAGTGATGGAGCTGTTAGCAGTGCTTTGAAATACATTCTCGAGTCAGGAGCAAACAGTTCAAAGAACTCAGTATCAGCTGAGTTAGGCAAGGTTGGGCTTGGCTCTGAAGGAGCTACTTACAGCTATACCCGGGGCACCAACAGGACCCTGCAGACCTGGTGGGCCAGGAGGACCCTGCAACAAACACACATCCAAAAGTTAGTGATTATGACATCTGCAATGAGAGTAAAAGCAAATACAGACATGAGAGAAAACCCTACTTGCAGGATCACAATCTATTCAGCACTTCCACATTCCTCCAAGAGGATGTAGCATCATTCACAAGTCCTTTCCATTCAGTACAAATTATTTATCTCTCAAAACCTCAGATTTTCACATCTATAGTAGACAATACTGGCATTTGTTGGAAGCTCATTTTTAATGTTTCAGAATAGATTTCTATGAGAACATGAATCAAAATGAAAATATTTTTTCACAAATAAAAATATCAAAACTTTCAATGAGATTTATGCAAAATATCCCTCAACTTTTCAAGCATCATCTAAAAAGGTATCTTTAATTCAAATGCTTATTATTTGGAGTATTTTTTATGAAATTGCTAATTATTTTTGCAAGGGCACAAAGCTTATTTTGACCTCGAGGAGACATGAAAAAGTGCAAGTTCTTGCTGAGCACTGGGAATCACATTCTCTTTGATATTAAGTCTCTTTTCAACAGAATGGCAAAAAAACCAGTCTCTGAGAGGAACTTCTTTTTATTCATTCTCCCTGCAGAATAATAACTAAATTATATTGCACATAATTTAGACGTCAGTCATGCAGAAGTGATGTAATGAAGCCATCAGAGTATGGGAATGCAAAAGACTACTTTATGATGGGGTTTAAATCATGTGGTAGTTTGAATTTGTTTATGCAACACTAGAGGAACTAGACTGATAAAGAGTGAAGCTAAGAAAGCACAAAACTTAACACCTGGCCTTGGCTAATTCTAGTCTATTTCAGATGCCAAGTTTCCTGCAACTTCTAGGCTTCAAATTCTAGTTTAGAGCAGAATAATGCTGGAATTTACAGACTTTTCTACGGCTAAAATTAGATTATTGTGTAATTTATAGGGGAAATTAAATTAAGTGACATAAGTCTTGTAGCCTATTTCTTTCTCTGGGTTTTATGTATATTTTAGAGCATCTTATTTTCTAGGGAGTTTGAAGTGTCAAGCTGTTTTATGATTTTATTTTTGTCACATACGTGATGGCAATATATGAAACACAGCTTTCTAGCCTCTGTGGTGACATATCTAAATGAAAGGACTCCAAGGAATGCTCCAGCTGACTGGGAAGTGTTGCCATGAGGAAGGGATTTGGCATGTGTGGATTTTTCTACACTGCAATGTAGTGCTCCTTCATTTTATAGGCTCTGGAATGAGGCCTACATATTTTTAAACTCATTTAAAAACCCATTTTGAAATAAAGCCCAGTTGGAACATACTCTGCAATTGATTAATGAGGAGTTATTTGGACACACGGCCAGATTCTTTTTTTTCCATTGCTCTGGAGGGCAAACGGAGAAAGACTGATCAGAATCATGAGAGAATCTTCAGTTAATAAAGGCAGCTGTGATAACTGTGCAGGTTTTGAAGTTTGAGAGAGGACAGCACATCAGCAACAAAATTGTGCTGTCTTAGCTAGAATATGTCAACATAGTTAGGCTCAGTATTTTCAAACCCACAAAAATAAATCTTTGTTCGTTTCAATGGGGAATTGAAGATTTTTCCAGCTCTTAAACAGGAAAGATGAATCAGTTCTTTGATCAGGATCCTTGCTGTGATCAGGCTCTAAATGCCCACCAAGGCCTTTTGTGGGTGGTTGGAGATTGTAAATATCTATTCTTTATGTCCTGTGATTTCAGAACTGGGTACTTCCTCTTCAGAACCTTTCAGAGGTGATCAACAAGCCCTTTCTCCCTGCCCCAATAGGCATCTGTCAGCATGTTGAAAGGAAAGCAGATTTAAAATAAACACATTCTGAAATTGTCAGGGTTGACCGACTGCAGTGGAGGGCAAATAGATTCAAGACACATGACTTCAACTGGAGTTACATTCACTTCAACTAAGGCCCGAACACTGAATCCCGTATTTCAAGGGAAATGTGCAATATTCTCAAATGCATTAAACCTTGAGACTGAGAGTCCAGGATACATTCTCAAATGATAATGCTGCAGACACTTTGTTTGTAAAGCAGGTCTGCTGGAACAGGCCCAAATGCATTAGTACTCACTATGGGAACTGTGGTCACAGTCTAATGCTCAGCATAACTAGCTATGCTAAAATTATCTGAAACAGAAGAGTGTGGCACGTGTTTTTTTCCTAAATTTCTCTGATGCAAAGCATCTCTAATGAAGAGGCATGCCAAAGGGGAAAACAGGATGTGCCTGTGATCACATGCAGAGCCTGAAGTGGAACTGGATCAGAGGTTGGAACTAGCTGATCCTGGAGTTCATTTCCAACCCAAGCCATTCTGTAATTCTGTGACCTGTGATTTGCTTGAGTTTGTACATATCCTCCCATAAACATCCTCTTATGTAAGCCATAAATTGGTGTAATTTTAAAAAATAATATACTGTTCTGTAACTTGTTAATGTCAAAAATCACACAGTGTTTTCAAGATAAATATACTTAGCCATGAATACCCCTGTGCTGAGTTTGGAGCTTTGCTAACTGTGAATATTGTTGAAATATAATAATAAAAGGGATCTTTCTGCCATTACTTCTCAGTTTTTTCTTAAGGAAAAGTATTCAAATAAAGTACCAGTTTATCTTGAAATTGAGCAGAAGTGAAAAAATACAATTTTGAATTTTTAGGAAAGAAACCACAATCAAACAGAAATAAATAAATGCTAGTTTTATTCTTTCTAGCTTCAAATTTCCCAGTGCAAAAAGCTTAATTTTATATTTCTGGCCTAAATAAAAACAGGAAGTGCTTTAGAATTAATTTTTGAAGACAGAAAAATATCAAATTAAAATAGTAGAAACCTGATTAGTCCTAGGTTCACTAACAGGCCTAATGATAATATAAGAAAATTTGTATAAGCCATTTCATCTGTGGTCTGTACTGATTTGAAATGCTGCCATCAGTTAATTGTGCTCCCCAAGAATTAGATAGCCTTCAAAAATTTTAAAACTATATTAGTAGATTCCCTTGTGAGTCTCCATAGTTTTCATCATCGTGGCTAAGAAGCCAAAGCTGGGTATGTTCACACTGTGCAGTCAGTGAAGTTCAGCACAGTAAGAGAACGTACGTGAATTCTTGGTCTCTCCCTGTTCAAATGCAGAATGGAGGAGTTTCAATGATATAGGATGGGGGCTCAAGAATGCAGTTTACCTTTCTATTTTGTAATGATTCTGTAAGCTCTAGGAATACGAGCAATACTAAATACATGCCTGGATCTGTAAGTACAAACCTCTAGTGTTGCATTAATAGAACATTATTTTGGAGGAACATTTTAGGAGTGTGTTTCTGTTTCTGCTCATCTATGTAACAAGGCCACTTGCATATTTCATGCATGAATACCTCTTATTTATGAAGAATAGATGTAATGCACAAAGGATTTTGTTACTCACGTTTTCTCCTTTGTCACCTTTACTACCTTTCTGACCTGGTTCACCAATTTCCCCCTGTAATTGAAAGTTAAAAGTTAAACTTGTTTAAAATGGTCTCCACTCTTAGCTGAAGTCAGTATCATGGTGTGCCCTTTGATATGATTATTCTATGTTTTATACTGCTGCTTCAAGTGTGAAAGCCTAAAGGGAGCAATTGTGCCATGATCAACAGTATGTCATATTAACCCAGATATTGATTGCTGAATTGAAAAGGGCAACAAGACCTGGCTTTGAAGTATAGTGCAACTGAGCTCTAAATAAAGGGAATTGTGTTCCTCATGTCACCTTCAATATGAACTTATAATGAAAGTAGCCTGATTTACAGACTCATGTAACTGTCTATGACTGAACAACTGCTTCTCACTGGAGTGTACGGTATTTCAAAACTTCAAAATTATTCAAATCACCAAGAAACCATGTTAGAAAATAGTGTTTTCTTTATACAATAATAAAAGACAATTAAATTAAACCACAGAAAATACTCTCTGTGGGATAAATAACATTCCTGCATCACAAAAATGGCTGTTGAAATCTTTACCTTTACCCTGTGCTTACTAACAGAAGTGCTGGATCAAGCAAACACACCAGATGATCCTGAAAGGTGCCATGTCCTAAATTCTGCCAGAAGTCAACAGAACATCTCTGCTGTGAACATAATTATTTTGACACCCTCAACCTATCAACAGTGGTTCTGAATCCCTGTATATTACTGAAAACATTTCATCTTACTCATTCAGTAGACCAAGTTGCTAAAATAGGCAAAAATCAATTTTGGCATCATTTGCCTGATTTTGCCACACTTTCATCCTTGTTTCTTTGCCAGGATAAATGTTAATTCTACTAGTTCTCTAACACAAATCCCAGTGTCCTATGGCATCTGTCCCTCAGACATTTGGTTATAGAAGAGGTTTTTAGGTCTTTTTTGCAGTAGGCAGAGGGAATTTGGGGGAGGCAGGGAAAAGATTTGTTGCTTTGTCACCCTATTTATTGTGAGGAAAGCTACAAACAGAGAACTGTACTGACAGATCTTCTCCCAGATGCACTAATACTAATTATAATGATTCACCTTGTCACCATCTTCTCCAGGAGAACCACTAGGACCAGCAGGACCAGGAAGTCCTACAGGACCCTGTATTCCATCACGTCCAGCTGGACCTTGGGGACCTTTTTCACCCTGGTTTTGAAGGAAATGAAGTAATGCACATTATCACAGGAGAGTAATGAAAATTTCAGTACAGGGAGTCACCAATACAAAACTAAAAACCCCACCTCCAAAAAAAAAACCCCAACAAAACAGAAAACCCCACAACACAAACAAAACAATGAAGGGAAGAGAATATATAAGAGAATTATATGAAGTAATAATGGAAGTTGATGTCAAACACATTTGTACTCTAATGCAGAGTGGCTGGGTACAAAGTTTTAATGAAAGACTGACTTATATCCACTCCCTGCAGTGATAATAACAGGTTTAACCATTCCTGGTCTTAGAGAGCACGATAATTAATGTTTTACTATGTACTTGTTTTGTAAATCTAAAATAAATACCTTGGGAATCCTGAGACTACATATTGAATAGGGAAATCCCAGAGTGGGACCAAGTAGCATTTTGGAGTGAGAAGTCTGTGCTGGGATGGTTTGATGGGACTGCGATTACTCACGGGAGCGCCCTTCTCTCCTGCGGGGCCTGGAGGCCCCTGGGGGCCAGGACGGCCGGGCAGACCAATGGGGCCAGCAGTGCCCGCGGCTCCACGCTCTCCTGGCGAGCCCTGGAAAAAGATACAAATGAGAAGGGAATTCTGAGAGAGCCCTGGTAACTGCTGATGGTTTTCATGAGGCAAGTCAGCAGAGAAGCTGGTTATCAATGTTACACATCCATCACGTGTGCAAGTAAAGGAAAAAGGCTGAAAGGACTACCTTGAAGTTCATACTCAATACAGTTCATGCAACACTATTTTTTTTTGTAAATACCACTTCCTGTATTTGTTCATCATAATGAGAATGTGCATGAAACCAGCCCGTTTTCAAGAACTTATTTCACTCTATGTTTTCAAAATACATTAACATACTACTTTGATGAAAGAATATTCACCATATCAAAATACAGAACTAAGCCACACCACAAGCAAAAATTTTAGTAAAGTTTTGTGCTGTTCATTGCTGTAAGGATCACATTTCTGCATTTCCATTCACTTCTGTAAAAATCCATTCAAGTATAATGACTAATCTAGTGTGTTCTACAGAGAAGGTTTTTATGTACAGGCACCTTTTAGATAAGCACAGAAGAAGTTAAAACCTAATATTACAAATTCAAGGTGAAAAGACAGGCACTATCTGTAGCGAAAACCACTAAAACTGCATCTTTGTTTTCTGTCTTTTAAATAACTTATAATTTTTGCATTAATAGAGTACTATTAAAGGTTTCTTTGCTGTACAATAACATTTCCCCAACTTTTCAGCTCTACTCCTTCAAGATAGTTTGCAACACTTCAAAGTTATGATTGGTAACTTCATTTTTCCGATTGATAGACTAGAAGTGGGATGATTCCATATGATCATGGAATAAAAAAGTAATATGGTGGTGTAACCTCAGACCCTAAATAGCCTTTTTTTCATGTTTAAACAAGATCAAATTTGCTGTCTCTTAGACATCGGAATTTTAAGATGCTTTCACCTCTGAAGACCCTATTTTTTGCTTTTACTCAGGACATACTTGTCCCAGACTGGCCTCATTAGCGTCACTGCTGCTAATTCCATAATAAGGTGCTTTCCCCTCCAGATAAATGTGATAGAAAAGAGTGCCTAATGGTTTCTTAAAATATTTTAGCAAATTATTTCAGTAAGATCTGAATTTGCATGGGTGTTCAAATGAAGTATTTGTATGGAAATCATAGATGACCTTATCCTTCCAGATGTTGGGGTTTTTTTAAGTCTAGGTGGCTGCCTAAGTTTCTGTCCTATTTTCGTTATTTTCGTTCCTAAGGCTTCAGTGAATTCAACAAGAAAAAGTCATTACCCTGCAGCCATACTACCATGGTCTCTGATCTTGTCAGCTCTCATAACCTAAACAATTTTAGGTCATCTCATCAGGAGGGTTTAAGAATAGAGAGGAAAAAACCCAAATAACTCACAGATCTTTCCTGTGTCAGACAGCAGACACTATCAGAGGCCATAATTTCCACTAGCTCTTTTTAATCAGCCAACTTTTCACATCTATCTTTGCATTTCACATGAGTTATGAACAGGGGCTACACCTTCTGTTTTCAAGGAACCACTCCTTTCTCTGAGAGAATGGCCTCTGAGCAAAGCAGAACACATTAAATTGTAGTCACAACTCAGAAAAGAATTTTAAGCAGCTTCTTAAGTCTGTTCTCTCTATGTTTGTTATCTTTTCTGGTCACTCTGCCCCACTATGAAACAATCTCCTTATGTTACAAAACCACTTGCTAACCTGTGGTCTTGCGGTACTCACATCCTGGAATCTTTCTATTAATATGTTTGGGTTGTTTTTAAAAACTTGTCTACAGGATGGAAGTGTCATGTTTTGTCTTGTATTGCCATTGTACAGACTATAAACTCATTAGCAACCTTGGTTTTATCTGACTTCCTGTGAGGGGATATATAATTATAGCTGTTGTATATACTGCATAGTAGTAGCAATACTTTTTATTGGTGGTTAACAAAATGCTCAACAAGTGAAGGTCCCATGACTGTAAAATGTTATCAGATAGATGAAGATAGGTCTAGATAGTTCAGTGCTGATAATTGGGTAGCCTACAGCTGGCTTATTCTGAGTCTAATTTGAGCATCCTATTCCTAAATGAGCAAATGAAAAATGACTGCTTGACATTCCAAAGAGCTTTCTCTCATCAGCATTCAGCATTCCACACAGTAGTAGGGAAGGGAAGAAAACAAACAAAAGCAACAAAGATAGCACGTAGAAGAGAACTGTTAAAAAAATTCAAACAAAAATCCCACAACTACAAAATACCCCACAACCCCTCCCCCAAAAAAACCTCAAACCATAAAAATGCCAACCCCCAATCCTGCAGAACCCCCCCTTACTCTGATATGCATTCATGCATCTCTTTCTTTTGTCCAAATCCCTCTAAACAGAGTAATTGGCATGCACAGTACTTGGAGCAGTCATTTGTTTGGTATGCTTGCAGATGTATGCAGCAGCCAAATAAAGCTTCTAATTGACTATATGTGCTGGTTAGAAGCAATTGGTACTGGCAGGGAATCGCAGGAAAGTCATCCAATGGCATGAATTCTCTTCCTATCACAAATGGCAAATGAAGACTCCACTACAATTAAACTTCTGTGTGTACCCGCTGTTGGCTAAAAATAGATGGGAAAATATTTTAGGACTACGTGATGCTCATGGTCTGCTGTGAGCTTCTGTGGAAAAAAGCAAGCAATTTAACTGTTTAATTGTTTAATTGTGGTGCTTGAAGGTGCACAGAAACCCAGTATTTAAGGGCACCTATGCACCTTTTTTTCACTGAAAACTGTTTCAAGATAACAAATTAGTAATTAAAGATTAAATAGATAAAAATCCCACTGCGGACTTTTGAAACACTTTAAGGGCAACTTGGTCCTGTTTTGTACCCCAAGCTTGTACTACAATGATCTCAAAATATATTTTTAAAAACTAAAAATTTTGCCCTTCAAACTCAACTCCTGCTCCCACTGCATCTATTTCTTAAAGACTGGAACAATCATATGCAAAAATTCTCAGACTCCTAAGTGTTTCTTTCTATGACTGTTTACCTTAGCAGGAAGGGTGGCCCCAAGAGGAATGGATTTACAAACTCAAGTTCTTGGTAGTGTGCTCCTGACACTCATACTCTGTGTGTTTCTGGGCTATAATTAATGATGATTTCAGTCTGGCACTGAGCTCCCATTAGCTGGGGAGCATTAATAGTGTTCCTGGATTTTCTCTATCAATTTAGTTTCACATGAAAGGAATACTATTCATCAGCTCTGAGAGGGCTCCACGATTTGAACCAATTGTAAATGGGGATAATTAAGACATTCTCCTCAAAAAAGCTCTGATGTATTCAACTAAAACACTAACTTATACATACTCTGTAAGAATTAGAAAAACATGCTCATCTGAATTTAAATTCAAACATATGTATTTCATAATATAGACAACTATCACTAAATAAGGTATGTACTTTTGCCTCACATCTTGTGTGATGTGTCTCTCAGGAACCATGGCAGGAGTGGCACAGCTGCTGTGTGGGCAGTGCTGTCTGGCAAAGGGGGCTGTGTCACACGTCAGGTTTGCTTGTGCTGGCTGGTCTGTGCGTGCTCAGAAGGGCTCTGCTTCACTGCCCCTGAACTATCTGCTTGAGAGTTCAGCCAGCCTTAGGGGCTCCTTCAAGAAAAATCAAGACATGACCTTTAGATTGAAGAGACTATTCTGGTCTATGCTTTCTTGATTTTGATTCACCCTTTAACATTTCAGGTTCTCCAGATGGGTAAGATGATATCCCTTTTGACTCTCCCTACTAGCTTCCATTCCATTCCATTCCATTCCATTCCATTCCATTCCATTCCATTCCATTCCATTCCATTCCATTCCATTCCATTCCATTCCTAGGTACTTTGTTTTTGTGCCTTTTTGGAATGCATATATACTGCACAGTGTTAAGAACAGTAAATTCAAGTTCTTGTTTTTAAGAATAGGTGCTTAAAGGCATTAAGAATTCAATAATAATTTTAAGAATTCAAGTCCCATGTATTACTTGTACTGTACTATGTGTGGCTTTTTATCCTTGTTTAATGCATTCTAATCTGAATATGAATTTCAAGGACATAAGAGAGCTTCTTTGTTGAAATACATAGAAATTCAGCTCCTCCTTTACTTTCTTTTTCTAACAAGAATAGCTGTGATGATTGATTCTTTTCTTTTTTAACTTCAATTGCACTGAATGAAAGAAATAAGTTGACAAGAATACTGTCAAAATCTACACATTTCACATTTGGGAATAACTCTACCATGTTTTGAATACCAGCGCATCCTTGTAGAACTTCTTTGCATAAAGCATGACAACAGAGGACAGGTAACATGAAGCACACTCTACTATTGAGCTTCAAATGCCAAGAAGGAAAATTCCTGCATGACATGATTTTACACAGTTGTACAAAGGGAACACAGGAGTGTTGGGTTTGCATGGCAAGGTTTTGGTAGCAGGGGACTACAGGGGTGACTTTTGTGAGAAGACGCCAGCTTCCCCGATGTCCAGTGGAGCCCACGCCAGCCAGCTCCAAGATGGATCCAGCACTGGCCGTGGCTGAGCTCATCAGTGACAGGGGCAGAACCTCGTGGATAATGTATTTAAGAAGTGGGGAAAAAATGCACGATAGAGGGGAGCAGAGATCCACCTGCAGCTCATGGAGGACCCCATGGAGGAGGTCAATGCCCAAAGGAGACTGTGACCCTGTGCAGAGCCAGCACTGGCACAGGATCTGGGTAGAACCTGTGGCCCTGTGGAGAGAGAAGCCCTCAGTGGAGCAGGTTTGCTGCCAGGACTTGTGGCAGGTCATGGGTGACCCATGCTGAACAGCCTGCTCCTGAAGGACTGCACCCTGTGGGGGACCCAGGCTGGAGCAGTTCATGAGGAACTGCAGCCTGTGTGAAGGACTCATGCTGGAGAGCACCTTGGAGGACTGTCTCACATCCAAGGGACCCCACACTGGAGCAGAGGAAGAGTGTGAGGAGTCCTCCCCATGAGGAGGATGGAGTGGCAATGAGTGATGAACTGAGGGCAGCCCCCATTGTCCATCCTCCTGCACTGCTTGGGGGCAGGATAAAGCAAAAATCAGGAGTGAAGTTCAGCCTGGGAAGAAGGGAGGGTGAGGGGAAGGTGTTTTCAGAATTTGTTTTTGTTTCTCTTTATCTATCCTACTCTGATTTGATTGAAAATAAATTAAACTCATTTTCCCAGTCTGTTTTGCCCACCATGGTACCTGGTGGCTGATCTCTCTGTCCTTATCTTGACTCCCAAGCCTTTCCATGTATTTTGTGTTCTCCTGTCCAGCTGAGGAGGATAAAGCAGTTTGGTGGGCACCTGCCATCCACCACAACAGCATGAGTCCACCAGTCACTATCTGTGGATTTTTCCACTGTGGAAAATGCCTCTCATCTTAAAACCAATTTGTATAAGTATTGAGCAGCAAGTAAATATCATAACTAAATCTGGTGGCAGAAGGCTTCAGACATTCTCAACCTTCATAATCCTAGCATGTTTATTACTATGGATACTTTGTAGAAGTTTGATCTGTATGCTGTTTTACAGACTGTGTTAATCAAAACACCACAGCATCTAAAGAAGAAAAAAGGTTATTAGGTAATATTGTTTATATTTCCATTAAATTATTATGTTTACTTACCATTGGTCCAGGTGGACCCTGTGGGCCTTCCCCTCCTTTCAGACCAGCTGGACCCTAGAAAATGAAAAGGAAAAAGAACACTTCTTTACTAAACTGGAAAGTTCAAGAGTAATTTTGCAACACATATAATAGGAAACATGTAGAGATCCAAAAATGCAAACCTGAATAATTTTCTTTCTTCTTATTTAGCCAATGATATTTGACAATGTTGGATATTTGATGTCTGTTCTCTTACTGCATTTATTTTAAGTGCAATAGAAGACTTCATGAAATAAAGGAGTTAATACTTTGTTTCTTTTATTTAGAAATATCATGCCAATTGCTCTAGCACTTATACCTGAGCACCTGGAAGGCCTCTCTCTCCAGGGAAACCACGAAGACCTGCTGGTCCATCTTTCCCAGGAATGCCTTGAGGGCCTGGATCACCCTGGGAAACATATTACATTTTGATTTAAAAATATGTTTGAAAATGTGCAATGTACAATGAGCAATGAAAATGAACTACCAGATCCTAGCTATAGTAAGAAAACAAAGATTGTGCCCCCAGCTATTCACCCACTAATTCTTTCATCAGTACAGTAGTCTATGGCTAATTTATAATGAACTATGACAAAATACAGTACTAGTTATAGAATGTAAATAGTGAAAAACAAAACAAGCCAAAAAATATGTTTAAAGATACATTCAAAAAAATTTTTGATACCCATTTATAATCAAAAATTGAATAGAATTACATAGTAACTAGATAAGTAATATTTTTCTTGTTCCCCAGTGGTAGCCAAAAAGTAAGCAAGGAGTTAAATTTATTCAGTGAAATTCTGCCCTTTATTCACTACTACACATCTGACTTCAAATGCCAATGTGCAATTTTCCACCTTGGTGTGAATATATCATTACTAAGTATTTCCATATTGAATGCATAGTATATGCAATTTTTTTTTTTTTTAGTTTTTATTACAAAAATATTAATTATTGGCTCACGGGAATTCTCATTATTTCAGTGGAAGCAGACATAGCCCTAAAATTGGAATCTTCCAGTCTTCCAAGTCCTTCTGGGTGAAACCTGCCAATCATGATTTTACACTGTATGTTCTGATTTTATTCTGCATGTCTACATGATGATTTGAAATGTCACACTGGCAACAGATTATCTGTCCCTTCAAATTTGTTCCCCAAAGCCACATCATACCTTAGCACCTTCTTTTCCTGCAGCACCTGGGAGGCCTTGTTCACCTGGGGGACCAGGAGGACCTGGATGACCTCTTTCACCAATTGGCCCCGTCTCACCAGTAGGACCCTAAGCACAAAAGTAAAACTTTAGTCACCTGAAGTTATTTAATGTCTTGCAGGGTGTGGGAGGAAGTGGAGAGGAGCAGATGCTCAATATCCAGCTGTTATGTTACCAAACACTATTACCACTGGCTAGCATACATTCCTCACCTTCCCTCCAGGCAAAGCTGACTTACAAATATCTTTGTCCTATAAAATAAATCTTGCATTGCATTTTGCCTGAAGACATGTCTGTGCAGCTTCCAAAGAGTGAAATCCTGACCTTGTTCCTTAAGCACTGAAGCTTTAAAACACGGTGTGTATGGGAGAAAGTTACAAAAAGGACATGGGAGAGAAATCCAGATACTATTGTCTTGAAACACTTCTGTACTGTTGTTTTTCTGAATAATAGGAATTGCAAGGTAGAAGAGTTGAAAGATCTCTCTGCAGATTCAAAAGTTCCACTGAGGGAATTAGCTAAAAAAGCTCCAAATGCTTAATTAAGTTGAAAATTAGTAAGGTTAAATCAAATTCAATTTTGGTAGTTTATCCCTCCACAATCTAAAAGTTACTGAAACTTCTTCTCTGGCAAGAAATTCACAGATTGCATTGCTCTTTCTAAAATGTTTAATGGTAGAGAAATCTGTCTTCTTGACATCTGTAAACCACTGATTTCATAATCACATTTAAAACCCCTGAAACAACAACAACAAACCAACAAAAAAGCCAACCCAAAACATAAAACAAAGTGGAAAGGCAACTCAAATATTTTCTTTTTTTTTTGTGGAATCACTGGTGATTACTAAGTATATTATATAATACTATATAATATACTTATATTGTTATGCAACTTTAGTTGCAAAAGTTAATACAACCATTGATACAGTCCTTTTAATACAACAAAAGCAACTGCCTTATCTATAATTTAACCATTAAATGTTGGTCTTATGAAGTTCACTATGAAATGAAATTATGTACCTGAGGGCCAACAACACCACCAGGACCAGGAGGACCAGTTTTTCCTTGAAAACCCTGTGAAATAATTATAGAATATTACATTATCCTGGACAAGTGATAGAAGAGCAAAATTCATATCTGTGCTGAAGAGGTGAATGAAAAATTCCATGTCACACATTCCTTCTCTTCAGGAAATAAAAAAGAGAAGTCCTTTCTGCCTGTGTATGCTTAGAAATGAAATGCTGATTAATGTCTCTTCCATCTCTCAGTTCCAATCTCTCTGAGGTGGTACAGCAGTAAAAATTGCCCTCAGTTTTACAGATCTCTCTAGGAGAACTTGATTAGATGAGTTTGAATGCATAAATGATGCAGTTAAAAGATAGTTGAAAACACACTTTTACATATGTATATTATGAACCATAAAGCCCGACATAGAAATGCTTTTTAAAGAAAGACACAGATGGAGGATTAAGGTGGGAGGACATGAAAGATAAAGTGGAGGTGAGACAAAAACAAAATGAAAAGAAATAAAGATCCAGGGAAGATGAAGGTTATATAGAAATGGTAAAAAAGGCAATATGTGTGCCACAAAAAGAGTAGAAAGGAAATATTTTTGTGACAGTTTTTTAGAACATGGGTAAATTTTACAGAATTTTCATTTTCTGATCAGTGGCCCCAGACTTCAGACCAAAATTAGTCAATAAACTGAATGAGAATGTCACTTTATAATAGCACTGTTTAATGCATCTTTGAATTATGCTAAATTATTTCTTTCAAATACTGGAATAGTGTTAGTGCATTCCTGATGGATCACATTAGGGTCCTACACAGTACTGCCTGCCTAACAGCCTGTGTCTGCCTCCTACTCTGCTCACCTGTGCAAAAACAAAGGGGTCATCTGGCCCCAGCTTTTTCAAATATTGGGTCCTTCTCAGCTTTCCTCTGGGCACAGTCTGACTGATAGTTGCCCTATTCCATCAGTTCCAGTTTAAGCTTTTCTACCTTCCTCAACTTGATTCTATTTTTTATGCCAGCCAGATGTTACCATGGTTCATTTTGGCACATAACTGAGGCACTCTCTCAGACCTCTGAAATGATCCAGATTAAAAAAAAAAAGAAAAAAAAAAAAGAAAAGAAAAAAAAAGACAAAAGTATCCCTTTCTTCTGATAACAGAAAATCAGAACTGCTCCAGATGGAATCATTCCTGAGTCCCTTCCTTTACACAATCAAAGCTTCCTCTGTAAACCTGTTCTAAGGAAAGACAAAGAATGTTGAACAACACCCACTTACTGAAAGCACCTTGAGAGGACCTGCTATTCTGATTTTGCAGAATGCAGATCCTTTGTTTCTTGATACTTCAGTTGCTGTCAACATATGCTTATTATTCCAAAAATAAGCTGCAGAGTGCAGCCTGGGAATCTGACTCTAATTTGTTAAGCTTGACTATGTCTCTTATCCCAATTCCCTAATTGCTGAAATGCCCATATGCACCAATGAACTTTAATAAGATATGTGTCTAAATAAGAAACAGAATTCTTGATACTGATCTATCAGTGAGTGCAATGAAAGTTTTCTGATTTATACATTATTTAAAAACCTGAAGTGGATATGTTCATCAGGAAAAGAAAGTCAACAAGCCTACTGATTGATTTAAAACCATCTTGGTTTTCTACAAAAACACATAGATGAGAACCCATGGGAGAAAAATATTTTAAAAATAATTTTGGCCCAACTTCACAAACACACAGAGCAGAAAACAATGCTAATGAAAAGCTGCATTTGATCCTAAGTTACTCAAGTTTTTTTATCAGTCTAACTCTACTATACCCAAAGAGATACAAAATTAGAGAACCATAGCACTGACTGAATCCTGAGGGACCTCGTTCAAATTTCACACAGTAGCAGAGTCCATAGTTTCATTGTATTTTGACTATTTTGTTTCTAGTCATGACTGAAATCAAGAAATCATATAATCAGAATGGCTGAGGTTGGAAGGGACCTCAGGAGTGATTTTGCCCGACTGCTCTGCTGAAGCAGGCTGCTGAGAGCTGGTCACTCAGGAGTATATCCAGATGGAGACTCTGCAGCCTCTCTGGGTACTCTGTGACAGTGCTTGGTCACCCTCACACAGAGAAAGCATTTCTTGATGTTGAGATGGAACCTCTTGTGTTTCAGTTTATGCCCATTGCCTCTTCTCACTGGGCACCATGGAAAAGAGCCTGGCTCCATCTTTACAGCTCCCTTCAGGTATTTCTGTACTTGGGTAGGACCTGAGCCTTCTCTAGGCTGAGCAGTCCTGGCTCCATCAATCTTTATTCACAGCAGAGATGCTCCAATCCCTTACTCATCTTAGTGGCCCTTTCCTGGCCACTCTCCAGTAGCTCTCTCTTGTCCTGAGGAGCCCAGAACTGGACACGATGCTCCTGGCCTCAGCAGGGCTGAACAGAAGGAAGAGATCCCTCTGCTGCAGCTCAGGATGCTCTCTGCTTTCTTTGCTGTACTGGCACATTACTGGCTCATGTTCAGATCAGTAAAACTAAAGGGAAAATAGTAACTTTTAAATTGCAAAATAAAGATTAAGTTTGAGCTTCCTGCATTGTAAACGATTACAATTGATTCTTATGGTACACACCACCAGTCTTTGCCTCTTTGCAAAGGAAAAGAGCAAAGAAAGAGTCAATAATGTTTCACACACAAAAAAGCCACTATCATTGCAAAACATTACAATGTCACAATCTACAGTACTAGCAGCAGAATATAGAGATTTTTAGAGGGATGTGTTACTCCAAGCTCTGTGCTCCTCCTTCCTGCAGTGGAAGTGACTCAGCAGTGACTAACAGATTTCCAGTGAAGCTGGAGCCTAAAACACATTCTACATGCTGAGAAAATTTCTCTCTAAATTAACTTATGGCTTTCTCTAGCTCTGAAAATTCCAAGTGAGAATTTTTATTTTATTTTATAGTGGAATATGAGTAAGGTTTTGGCGCTACAAAAATAGTGTGTTTTTCAAATTCAATTAAATTTAATTCAATTAAAAGTATTACATAGTATTCTTTTTCATTTTGATGCCAGAAATTATTAATTGTGATTCTTAGAGGAGTTACATAGTTTAAAATTTTAATTTTATTTTAATAGATTCAGTCATTCCTGATCCTACTTTCCAAAGGTCTTGGGCTCTCAGTTTTCTAGCTGCTTATCATCAATAAGATTTTTTTTTTATGTTACCATTTATGGTACATGGCATTCAGTCAGAAAAGTACTTGTCTGAAAAATCTTCATTTAAATTGAGACCTGGGTATTAATCTCTTTTACTTCTATTGACTATTTAATCTCACTGTGATGTTACTAACTGGACATATCAAAGAATAACCACACACTTGTATCATGGGAGAATAATAAAGCTTTTTCATGCACAATCTACAAGAAAAGTACAGTTATATAAGCTCGTGGTGCCAGCCTCCTTCCCTTTTCCCTTGTTTCTTTGGTTTTGATCACATAATCATGACCTTTAGGGCAACACTAACACAGTAGAGTACATTTACTTACAGTCTCCCCTCGCTGTCCTGGGTGCCCAGGCAAGCCATCTTTTCCAGGTGGACCCTGAAATTATAAAATACATAAATCAAACCATTTCTTAGCCATCCTCAAAAAAAGTGTGCAATCAGCTGTCAGAATCTCTGCTCTCTGTTTATTTCTAGACTACTCTTTGGTAAATCTTTACTGCTCCTATATTAGCTGGCTAGGATTTCAATAATATTTTTTCCTTGTGTCCTCCCTGATGTGTCTTAACAATTGCTTGGAGAATGACTGTTGTCAAATGCAAACATGTTCAAAATAGATTTCTGTAAATTCAGAAATCATGGACAGTTCCTATACTTCCCTTCCATTTTTCTTTGGTTTATGACTCAATTAACAAAAATCTAAGCATTACAGAAGTACTTGATGACATTTCAGGTTTTGGAATTGGAAATAAAATAAAAAATGCATGGGAAAAAGAAAAATTACAGGTGGTTTGTTGCTTTTGTACTCCACATGAGCAGAGGCACACCAGAGGAGCAGTAAAACTAGTTCAGGGGGCAGCTCAAATGTGCCATTACTTCTATACATTTCTGCTACCAATGAATGCCTCCTTCCTCTTCATTTTTCCTCAGTGAATCAATCATTCAAAGAAAATATACAGCAGAAAAGTAGTATTTTGCATTAACTCAGTGTGTTATCTGGTCAGTGGCAGGACATACCAGACTTGCAGTTTGGTGCATTACTCTGAATGTCTTAAGAGCTGCACCAGTGACTGCTTTGAATATGTGAGCCCGTACCCTTAAGGCCCAACAAGAATATTTGTAATCTATACATAACCCATCCCTTACATAAATTTTCAAGTATTCCCTTCAGAAGCACTCTATAAAAATTACCATTCCTGTTGTTGCACATCCTTAATAAAAGAGATACTTACTGGAGGTCCCTTTGGTCCGGGGAATCCAACAGGTCCCTGAGGCCCTTGCGGTCCCTGGATTGAAGGCAACCAAACAAGTAAAGTTTTACTCAACCTGCCTTGACACTGGATTGAAAATTTTGTTTCAATTACGAGATATAGGAACTCTGCAGATAATGTCTGGATTTAAGCATGAAGCCTCAGCTGCACTGACATAAATATTGGTAGCAACAATTCACATGTATAGACATTGGAGGGATTTCCTGAAAGCAATAGTGTTTGTGTAGAAATGCAGTTAAAAAATGAGGAAAACTACTTGGATCAAATATGTTTGCATCTTACCCCTAAAACTGTGCATAATAAAGTAGGAACCAACTGTGAGTTAGAAGCACTGTTCTTCTATGTTGCATAAACCAGGAGATTTAGTTAATAGTTTGGTCATCTTTTTAACTTTCCGTCAAATATTCATCTTTAGCAATTCCTAAACCCTGATGATATTTCAAACCACTGCAACAGTACAAAATTCCAAATAGAATAAACTTTTCAGCATTACCAAGGATTAAATACAGTATTTTTTCTATTACAAAAAATAGTTGAAAAATCCCATGATATATGAATATTTTATTTTTATATTTTTGTATACATACAGATATATGGAGAGAGAAAATTTTCATGCAGCAGGGTTTTAGAAATTTAGCTAAAGATGATCAATTGACTTAGTGCATTGTGCACACGTGTATGTGCATGTATGTTCACATGTAAATATCTATGCACATATTTACACAGCTTACATGACTTTTTCTGAAATTGTTATTAAAAAAATCAAAACAGAGGCCAGCTTTTAAAATTTACTGTTGATGTGCTGAAAGGTGCTTTGTCAGCTTATGCAAATAATTTTTGCTCTTTAGTTTTTAGGGCACTAAGTGAAATCTTAACAGTCATTCATTTTATGTGGTTCCACAGCTAAGTACCCATGTCATATAGTGCAAGACTTTATCCTGTTCTATTTGGTATTTCATGTGTGGGTTTGCCATGACATCAACTGTCCAAATGTGTTAGGAATGTTGGTTTGATGCAAAAGACTTGAAGCAGGAGGCCACATCCCCCAAATTATTCTACCCTTTTGCTCCTCAGAGTTCCATAAGGCTCATTCCTTAGAGCCCAGGCTCACTTGCAGAGCACAGCTGCCTCCTGTAGTGGGCAAAGCAGTGTACCAATGTAGCTGGGGGAGAGGGTCCCTTGTGCCCAGCCTGGGAGAATTTGACCTTGCATAAATCTTATTCCAGGGCAGACTTTTATTATACTGAAATACTAAATCTGAATCAATTAAGAAGTTCTAGACAAAGGGAGAAATCTTTGATCTTACTGCCCTATCCATATTTTTTTTTCTTCTAAAAGAGGAGTAAATCTGTTTCTGAAGTCTTCATAGCACACAAATATGCTCCACATGAGGGTTTGGGTCTTTTTTCAATATGCCATGTCTGTGAACAAATGAAATTTCCCCATTTGTTTCTGGGCATAACATAAAGCTTAAAAAAAAAAAAGGAGGAGCTTTATAGAGGAAAACTAATAAAATTGACTCAGCTACTGTTCAAAATATCTGAATGAAATTGGTCACTCTCAGTAATTGGGTTATAGGAACACAACTCAAAGTTCTACATTTAAATGCACCTCCATTCTCATAAATTTCTCCTCTTCTCACACTTTGAGGCTTTCTAAGGAAAAACCTTTACATTTTTCCTTTTATTCACAATATGGCTTGCAGGTTTCAAGTCAGTGGACTGATGTATTATTTGAGAAAAAGCACTAGAATACTAACATTGTGTTATCAAAATTACATTTTCATTTTTGTTATTAAATGTCATTTTATCAGTAGCTACACAGAATGGATTATTTATTATTTTCATGTTTGGTAGGTGAAATAGTCTCAGAGGAGTAGAGATGACACTTATTTTTTGGCTGACACTCACCCCTGTTGGGAAGCAAATAGATACCTCACACTTATATTACACAAGTGATGAGAGACACGGTGCTCCATGATTCTTCATCTCTTTGTTTTGTCAGTTTCTCTCCAGGGATGCCTTCATCTTGGGATTGATCTGCTCATTGTTTTAGTACCCCCACAACTTCTCTTCCTTGCAAACTCTTCGAGCTGTCAGCAAACTCCTCTTTCATGAGGATCTGCTGTTCCCCTTCTGGCAGTCTGCCTCTGATTCTCCTCAGTGTAAAGCAACCTACATTTCCTTCTTGGTCTATGCCTAGTTCTCTCCATCCCACATCCTAGCTAATGTCAAAAAAAGTGACATTATAGAGCTGGGGAAAATGTACAAGGAACGCCCTCCTGAAGTGTAAGACTCCTAGAGAACACTGGGACCTTGGGGTGGATACTGGGAGAAGATCTTTAGGCTTCCTATATGGAAAAGGTTAGCAGTTTAGTGAAATATGACTACAAAAGAAAAGTTTAAGCTTTGCAAAAATACTCTGGCAGAAAGCTCATCCACTTAAACTGACTTGGTTTTCAAGTGCTGCCATTACAAATATGATTTATTAATATCTTTTTCTATTTACTGCTGTTCAATGAGTTGACTTTGAAAATTTTGTTTTAGAGACAACAGTAGGATTTCTGAAGCATGCAGAAAATAGGTTGAAGGGAATTCTTAGCTGATCAGAACAAAAAAACTCTGTTGCTTCAACAAAGAATCTTCTGGAGGTGGCTTGAGTGTTTGCTAATCCAATAAACAGGCAGTAGGTGAGGAATTCTGAAGAGCCTAAGCTGGTGAGCACACCTGTAATTCATATAGATATATACAAAGGGCATGGATGTAACAGTGTGTATGTACTCTCTGTCCTATATGTACAAAACTGAGCTACAGAGGGAAGAAGCTTTCAGCAAACTTCAGCCAACCCATGCATAACTTTGGGAAAAGCTTCATTGGAACTGAGGTTTTGTTACCTCTGGTTACTCTGGTCAAAGTAGCACAGAGATATGAGAGGGAGAACTGAAAATAAAACAACCCTCCCACCCTCAATCACACTCCTATATAGTGGGAAAAACAACATGTACAAAGATAGCTTTCACAAACCCTTTCGCCTGGTGGGCCAGGAGGACCATCATTGCCTGAAGTGCCCTGGAAAGGAAAGACAATATGTTCAAGGATTTACATTTATTTAAAAGAAACAGCCAATCTATACAGTGTGCTTGATAATTACCTTTGGACCTGGTTTACCAGTGGGACCTCTGGGACCTCTCGAGCCTCTTGGACCCTGTCAAATTAACACAGATGCACTTGATGATAAATATTGGATACTATAATCTAATAAAAATAATTCTTCACAGTATAGTGGAGGCAATTTAGACAGGAAAGCTTCTAAATTTCAAATCAAAAGAACTTACTGTTGGTCCTCGCTGTCCTCTGGGGCCTGGTTTGCCATGCAATCCCTGGAAAGAAAAGTTCACAGAAATCATCTTAGCAGGCACTCTATTTGTGAGATAAAGTGGAGGCAGAGAGCAACTCCCTTTATAGATATTATTTTATCTTTAACTATCGACTTTGCATTTCAATTTACAGAATCATGGTCCTTGGTAAAATTGGTTGTCTTTCTGAATTCGCTGGGACTCGTAGATAAATGCACTAAATTTGCCTGAGAATCAGATTTTGTCAGAGGCATTAGAATATTTTAAACTACATTAAAATAGTATTGAAGGTGGCACACAACAAGCAGAGTCCTTCTGCAGTAGTCTAAAGGACTTGGCATCATGAACAGCCTTAGAAACAAAGTTTCCAAGTTCCCGTGGACAGCTCCACAGGTTAATAGAGAAAAGAAAGGGCAAGCCTCTCTTCATTTATAACAGAAATGGGCACTGTAATACCTACCAAAATTACACACATTTGACAGAGATACAGAACAGAATACCAGCCTTTGATTTTTTGCTTTAATATTATCTCCTAATCATGCGCAAAGGGATTTTTTCTTTAGGCTGTGCACTGGAATTGCTGTGCATTGTAATGAATCTTAAGATTCAAGAGAGTATTTTTTAGGTAGAGAAAGGAAACTGATGGCTGGTACTTTCTAATCTCTGAGGTAAACAAACCAGCAACAAAGTAATCATCAGAGATGTTTTAGCACAAAGCTTCCTTTTATTGAAAACCAATTAAATGCATACACCTGTTTTCTTGACAGGGTTCCCACTCCCTCCTTTTTTTTTTTTTACTGTTGGTTTTATTTCACTTATCAGAATAAAAATTATGTGTTGTTTTTGAAATGCTACTCAGCCTGTGATGCTTTCAAGGACAGGGACCAACTTTCCCTAGGACCTGTATGTGTGGTAGCATAAAACACCATGATAACCCTTTTGGCAAGATAAACAATAATATCTGATTCTCATTAGAAAACCTGCACTTATGGGCTCATTGATGATCAGCATAACACTTCAGTATACCAGCAGTTTGATGGTATTAATTATGTGGTTAATACCCTAGCTGAACTTAAAGCTTTGTGAAGGCCTGAAAACAGATCAATATAGTAAGATTTTCATAATTTTAAGCCTGCTGTTTGATTCTATCATTTTGCTTTTTTTTTCCCAATCTGCTGTCTTTATTAGCAATTGTCTCATTTTTTCACAATGCAGATGAACTGAGCATTTCTTTGTTTGCTTGTGCCTGTACATAACAACATATCCTTATCTTAGCTAAAATAATACAAGAACAATTTAAACCATACATAAGTAATGCAAATGTTATTGGATTTCATGTATTTCATCTTAAAATAATGAATTTCTGCTTTTAGTAATAGATGTTACCTGCTTGACTTTATGTTGCTATCAGCTGTGAATTATGACTAATCTCTTAATTTCACCATTTTTCTAACATATCCTATGTTCAATTAAGCTTTAGAGACAACAGCACAGTGACCTTCTTTCTAATCTATTTTTAATTGTTGTAGTTTGAAGAACATGCATAAAACATTTTTCCTCACCTTGTTCAAGCAAACAAAGCCACAAAAGATGTAGTTTTACATTTTTGTAATATATGTAACAGCACATGTTCTTCATCTTGCCTGGTATATTTTGCGTTTTTGAAGCTAAGCCTAAAAAAAACCCCCTTGTGTCAAGCCAGAATATTTATGAAATACAAGTTGTATTTCCTTGAGGGTAAATTGCATGGTAGCAGAATTAATGGGATACAGGAAAATAGTTCTTGCCAACTCACTCAGCTATATTGTCCAAAAAAACCCCCCAAACCCTTCAGCAAAGGTGATTTTTTTTTCTCTTTTTTCAATTATATAATTATGGCAGTATGTGCAGCAAGAAAGTGTCCAAGTTCTTGTATATTTAGACTAATACCTTAAAGAATGGTAAATAGCCCTGCAGTGTCTCCTGTTTTACAAAAAGATAGAGGTCCATCTTGAATGTGAAAAGCCTGTTTTTATAGCTCTTTAGATAGTAACTTGGATCCTTAGGTTTCAGTGACTTCCCCCAGTGCTGAATTTTAAAAGTTAATTAAGTGTTATGCAAGAATGAATTATCATACCCTTGCACCTTTCTCTCCATTGGCACCTGGAAATCCTGGGAAACCAGTTGAGCCCTATGTAAGAAATCAATGCAAATGTCAGAGGGTATCAATAGCAAAACAATGGTAGAGCCAACATTTGACACATAAAGCACAACTCCAAAGCCATGTACATTGTACATATCAAACTTGCAAGTGTGACAGCTGTACATAAACTTAAGAAATCTGTAAATAAACTTACCATAATGCTTCAAGTCCAGAAAGCATTAAAAAAAAATCAATGTATAGAATGGACATTACTTGTCATCTTATTAGACAATAAAATATTCATTAAATCTGCACCTTTTTTAAAAGTAGGAAAGTTGGATTAGTAACAGCCCACTAGAAATAACTGTATCATAATGAAGTCAAACAAAAAAGGCCTTGTTGCCTCACAGTAAAATAATTATTTTAAAAAATAATTCCAAAAAGCGGTAAGGTTTTGCCACATCCTCTATTCACTTTACTGAGCTGTAAATTAATCACTTCAAGTTCTTTATTCACTGTAAACCAAGCACTGGACAGTTTCATTTAACTGATCCATGTGACTCATACATAAGCAGAATTTATGAGATTATCTGAAACTTATTTGAAACTTCTCCCAGCTCTACTCCTCCTCCTTTTTTCCTCCCCTTTCCTTCTGCTGATTGCTCAGTCTAAAGGAAGCAGTACTATTTTCTTCTTTGCTTCTGCCATACAGGTTTGGTGGGAGAGCAAACTTTTTACCTGCCAAGGAGGTGTTAATTTTTCATAAGGAACTTGGGATCAAAGAGGTGATAGATATGGTAAAATATACTTTTAAATGTCTGGGAATGAAAATGAAGAGAGTGTTTGGTTTGGTCAGCCACTAAAATTTACTAGCCAGACTCCCTGCTGTCATAATGCACCTATGGCTGTGCAGCTTGCTATTAGCATTTTAGTGGCAAATAAAATGCATATAACAAAAAGCTTAAATATAATTTCTTGGTGCTCTTCTTTGAAATGTTAGTAATTTTTTTCCTTTTTTTTTTCTTCTCCTGTCCTTACTCCTGTTTTTCCTCTAATGAATCTTGTTTTACATAATCATTCCAATTATCCATAAAAGACTTAGGGGCAGTACAACTTCACTAACACAAGTTCTAATAAAACCCTAACTGATATTGACTGGTGGGAGAAAAGAAATATTTTTCTTCCTTCCCTTTTCTTTTATATTCCTTTTCCTTTCGATTTCTTTCTTACTTCTTAATTCTTCATTAGTTATAACTTTATGTAAGAATAAAACTGAAACTTCTAGTCTGTGAAGCCCAATCATGTTCTTTAAATTTAAAAGACTGGAAAAAAAAAACCAGATCAAATGATGGGGCACTAATAGTCATGACTTGGTTGTAAATATCTTACATGTAGAGTAGTTTTTGCAACTGTGCTAATCAAGAGGGACTTGATTGCAGAAAAAAAAAAAACATAATGAAAATTATCAGCTAATGGCACTACTCTAAGACCAATTCTTAGAAAAAAAAATTAATGAAAAGCAAGTAAGTATCAACAAAAAGAATGATGTCAACTTTCTCGACTATACTGGGACAAGATTTCCTTTGCTTTACATAGCTAATATATTTTTTGCTGCTTTTTTTTCTCACTCCCTTATGTTAATTTGAGCTGGTCTGTGACTCAGTTTCCAAAGAAGTCTCTAGTGAGTTATGTATTGTAGCTGTCATTAGTCTTTCCTGGAAATTTAAGCAACAAATTAGAAGAGTAAACAGTGAACGCAGCTTGAGAACTATTTTCAATTTTAATGTGATAAAAATGTAGTGCAAGGAAATTATTGATCAAGTCTTTGTTGAAAAAAGAATCAATCAACTTTTATTTGAAATGTTTCATCATTTTTGTTCTTTGAAGTGAATAATGTAAAACTCTTTTATCCTAGATTTTTCAAAAGATAATTCTAAAGGAGAACAAAGAGACTGAAATCTCAGACATTTTGAGTTAAGAAACTGAAGCAAAAACCCCTGTGTCTTTCAAGGTGGATAGTTTTCATGAATACTTTCCATAGATAGTTTCAGTATTTTTCACTAATGCAGTGTTCAGTGAATAAGCATTCTTCAGATAGTCCATTCACTTGACAGAAAAGGGTCACAGTATAGGGCAGAATCAGAAAAACACTTTGTTTTGACAGTCAGGAAGTTTTATTTCATCCAAAACCCCCCCTAATTTCAAATTTGGAAATAAAAATAGATCCAAAGTAGAGCAGAATTGAGGGTTTTACTGCAGGTTGATTGTTCAGATATGTAGAAGGGGTAAGGGATTTTTTTACTTGTGATGTTTACCTAGATGGGTCTTCTTTGAGAGGGTCTGGAGCTATAATGTCTCCCTAATGGTCTCCTCTACACAGTGAAATGTCTGTAGAACTATGCTTTTATTCCATTTTTTCTCTTTCTACTCTCATAAAAGAGATCTTACAATTAATTTAGCATGCCCATTTCCTAAAGATGTGTTAGGATGAACTTAGTAGAAGCATGTTTCATAAAAATTTCATAAATCAGAAGCCTCCTGTGTGGTTTTCTATTGCAATTCAAATATATAAGATGGCTGAAGGATAGATAAGGCACATAAATTAACTAAGGATTGTGTTTTGTCATGTTTGTCTTAAAAAAACTAAAGAAAAACATGAGGAAAATTGTAAAGTATGTTTTAAAGAAATATGGTTTATTCCATGGAAGAAGCAGTAATGACACAAATAGAAGCCTTGTACCACACTGAAAATTCCCATCACTATCAGCACCCATGTAGTGGCCAGTTTAGTGGCCAATTTAGTGCCTATTCTCTTTCAAGCATATCAGCAATTCCTTCCTTTTCCAATTGTTTAGTGCATGCCAGTCTGATGCTGGCACAATACAACTCACAAGAACATGCTAAAGGGTAGAATATTAAGAGGAAAGATAGTGCTCCATAAAGAGCCTGACATAGGGAATCCCACATTATTAAGGGTTTTACTTCAGGATATGATTGTCAAGAAAGAAAAGGAGAAAAATGGCCCTTTCTTTGATGTTCACACCGTACTTCCCCAAACACAGAAACGAAATAACTCCCACTGTGACCAGTAACAAAACACTCAGTATACAGCTCATTTACAGCTCACCTTTGGACCTTGTCTTCCTGGATATCCTGGCAATCCAGGTACACCAAGCTTTCCCTGCAATGAGAAGGCAGTGGTAAATTTTACTGTATCTTCCTTAGTGGTTCAGCAAGCTTCTATACAAAACAATTTTTCCACAACATAGAGTGATGATACTCCATGGAATATAATATTAAATTAAATAAATTTCTCATTTTTATAATTAATCACCAGTGGGCTTAGTGCCCCAAACTTAAATAAAAATCCCACTCCAGTGAATGAATCCAGAGAAACCAATACCTCAAAGGTTTTTTTCTCCCATGATGTGCGGTGCAGTGCTATGTGGTTGAGATCATTAAGCAACTAATATTCTCTAGGAAATCAGGGTGTTAATAGGTTTAAGTGAGAAGAAATTATTTTTAATTTATACCATGTTATGGCTGACTTTTCATGAATAGGAATTTGAAGAATCAATTTTTTTCTTGCATAGTTCTAAACCAAGGCTACGATAAATTACACCCCACTGATTGCTTGCTGACAATGGATTTGTCAACAAACATTAACAACTTGCTGTGTTCAGAAAAGACTGATCAGCACTGACATCAACCATTCCCAGAAATGAAATACAGTACCCTACTCATTTGAGTTGGTCTCTTTAGACCTCTAGAGGATGAGTGATGGCTTGCCACTTTCAAAGGCAAGGGAAAGCAGTTCCAGACTTTGAAAGATGGGAACTCTGGGGAAGAATTTCTCTGTGTTCTAGAATATCAAGCTTTGGAGAAGCTCTCAATGGAAAAGATGACTATAAAGTATCATATGATACTCTGCAGTAACCATAGATAAGATAAAACAGGAAGGAGAGACTTGTGTGGGGAAGGAAATTTTCCCCAAAATGTCTGTTGGTAAAAAATACAGCACATAAACAAATATGTTGTGTATTTTCCTATTCATGTAAGTGCAGGTGTCTGGTGAGACATTATTGAAGAACAATTTTTACATTTATGAAACCAGGTATAACGCTGCCTGCTATGTGCCACCCTGAAACAAGCTACATGCATTGCAATGATTTAAATATTTTGCAGCATGACAGCACATCAAACTCTTGCCAAATTCAGTGAAAGTTTTGTCCCTGATTTTACAACTAAGCAAGCCCAGTTGCCTGGGTTGTGTGTGAATACAGACTTGTTTTTTTTTTTATTATAAGTTCTTTTCAGATATGGTCTACATTTTTTTGGCACCCTACTTGAGATTTCATTAACTAAGCAAATCCATTTAGACCTACTTGGGAAATAGAGTTTTCTTATCATGGAATCAGATGAACATAGAGAATAAGAGACTACTGCAGTAATTTTATTACTTTCTTTACAAGACTAGTACCTTTGCATTAAATGCAACATAGGAATGACAAGGGAACAAGACATTTATATCTGCTCTTACAGACTTTACAAATATTGTGGGAAGATCTAAAAGTTCACAGTGACTATTCCAGTTTTTACACTAAAATAAATATCACAGGACCAACACCAAAGAATTCCTCTGTGACCTATGCCATTCTGTATCCATAGAATATCCACAGAAAATATGTGACCCTTCCAGTGGGCAAGAATAGCTGTAAATATTTGTAGAAAAGGGAAAACTGAGGGTCTAAAACTCCAAAGCCAAAAAATTCCAATACTGTTATCAACACCAACAATTTTTTTCAAATATCTTCTGACAATTAAGGCTTCAGATTCTGGACTTGTGATACTGTGAGAGTTCCAAATATGTCACAGTGAAGAAGAAATGCTTGAAAACCTATATTCATAGTGAGTAATTTGAATAAGAAGAACTAAAAATAACTCATATTTGCATTTAAAAAATACTAACTATAAAAAAAAAATGTTTGGTTTGTTTCGATCTGGTTTATGTACCCTCTGTCCTATTTTTTTCAAGACAGAACTAGAATTGAAGCTATAGTTCACCAAAAAATTTAAAGGTAAATATTTTTATCAGCATCTTCTCACTTTAGTGATATTAGCACATACGTTTTTAAACCATCATTTTTATTTTATATTATCATACTTCTCCAGTTACTGACATTACCACTGCTGAAATCATCTTTCCTTTCTGATTCTGCCACACAGTGAAATACAGTATCCACACACACATTTTTCAGCCTCCTTTCCATTCTTTATACCAAACTTTTTTGTTGAAACCAAGATTCTACAGAGGTTTGTACTTTGTGCTTGATCTCTCTTTTTTCACTATCCTTCTTTCAGTCCTCCCTTTTAACAACCCCTTTCCCTTTTGCCAACCCTCTTGTGGATTTTTATTCAGGAAATGTTTTCCATTTAAAACAATTTCCATGTCACAATTTGTTGTAATATGACTCAATATTAATTCACTCTTCAGCAGCACCTTTACCCTCCTTTGTGCCCAACTATTTTCTTTGCATTGTGTTTTCCACAGCTGGCATGCACTGTGTGTAATTTGGGATAAGAATGCAGTTCTTACCTTATGTACTGGTGAAGTACTACAATGCCTCTTTTTATACTTACAAGATAAGGATTCCCAATCCTTGATCAAGTGGGAACTCCAGTGGTCTGCTGCAGTAGTGTCACAAAAACTACTGTTAAGTAGCTAAAGATTTTGCAGATATGTTTTTAGTGGTGGAGATTATGGGTTCCATCTATGCTGTGAGGCAATGACATGTTTATATTGATTTCTGGCTACTGACCTTTTCCCCAGCTGGACCAGCAGCACCTGGATCCCCAGATGGACCCGCTCGACCTTTTGGACCTTCTGGGCCATCTTCTCCTCGTGGACCTGGCTGACCAATTTCTCCCTAAAATACATCACCTTGTAAATATGGAACAATTGCCTTCATGCAGATATTGGAAACTGGAAAGATTAACTACAATTACTTGAAAATAAGTTTTCAGCAAATCTAAATAGAGAACAGAATCATAGAATAGTTTGGGTTAGAAGGAACATTTAAAGGTCATCCAGGCTTCCTGCAGTGCACAGGGACATCTCCAAATAAACCAGTAAGCCCTGTCCAATTTCCTAGTAAGAAAATACCACTACTAATGTTCGTTATATAAATGTAAATATAAATAAATTAGGCACTGAATGTTACTTTCAGAGAGTTAGAGGCTAGTTTTCTTGCTTGAAGACAGCTGCATTTGGAAACCATATTCTTGTTTTCCCTCTCCTAAATTTTTGAGAAGGCACCCTGGAAGTCCACAGAAAGAAAATTGTCTTTATCTAAGTACTTATGTGGATACCATCTTCACAGTTATTTATGTATACAGACAACAGATACAGGCCAGGAGCCTCCTGTGAGAAACTTTTTCACAACCTCCACAACACTTCCTATGAAAGGAAGTAATTGCCCATTGGGCTAAATAAACAACGTTTTGGCAGAGATTTGCAAGATGCTGGGTTGGTATGGAAACATCTTTATCCTAGATACATAACATTTCCTCAGGCAAATACTGGAGATCTTAGAATCTGGAAAAGGAGATTCCCTAGGAAGAAGCTCAGTGAAAAGGATATTCAAGACTGACATATTCTTCTTCTTTGTAACTGTGCCACTGTTGATTCACAAGAACCATATCTCTGGCTCAGATTTGTGTATGCACTGGGAATAGAAATAATTAAAAATACCAGCCTTTATTTTATTTTTGGCTTAAATATATTTGTTCACTTCAGTGATCATTTCAAAATAACATTCAAACTTTTAAGAACATATGGGCCATGAATAAATGCTTACCCGGTCACCTTTAAGCCCCATGTCACCTTTAAATCCTGGAAAACCATCTTCACCCTAAAAAAGGCAGAATGCATATAAAGACTTATTAATATAGAGGAACTTTTTTCTTCCTGCAAAAAGGATAAGAAAATAGGTTCACTACAGATTAAAATAACCTGCATAGATAAAGTGGGAACTTCAGACACCAGAAAATCTAACCTGGCTACTAGTGCTTTATAGAAAATATACCAGTGTGCTACACCAAATGGACCATTCCAGATCTATGGAGCCTTTCCTAAATGATAAGTTTATTTATTTTGTTCTCTTGCAGTGCTTCCCCCCATGTAATGGCAGCTGAATAGTTTCAGCAAAAAAAGGCCTGTGAACACTCCGTTAAAGCACTAAGAGAACAAACTATGAAACATCTTTGTGTGACCTTTGAAGGTATTCAGTAGAATTCACTGTCTTACTGCAACTTTGAGATCTGCTTTAGGATGACAGAAGTGTTGTGGACATTGTGCTAATCAGTATTCATTGATATACACAGATATATATACATACATATATTAAATGTATTTATATACAAGTCCTGTATTTTGTCCAAGCAAGATATTTATCATCCAATAAGGCACAAGAAAAAGCTGGGTTTTTGAACTGTCCAGTCTCCATGGCTGTTAAACACACTCCTTTTCAGCTTAAAATGAGCATGCAGACTAGACAAACTGTGGTTTGGGAACGCTTGAAAATGTATAGCAGCTCTTGGCATCTGAGCCAAGTTCTGAATCAAGGCTTTTTGGCAAGACTGAGTCTTCTGCTTTAGAAATATCTATAAATATCTATATATCTATATACCTATATTTATCTCTCTATATATCTACCTTAGCCAGCAGAGCCACAAGAGTGAATTTGCCTGTGTGGTCAGGAGGTATGACTGACGGTGTCTGTGTGTCTCTTGTTTTGAGTGCTGAAGGAAGTGTGAATTTAAACCAACCCTGGCTGCAGTTTCAGCCACCGCAGACCATCAGGAGTCAGCACAGATCGCAGTGGTTGGTGTTTGCTCTAGTAAGAGCTCTACACACAGAATTAATAGTATCAGGGGAAATAAGAGCTTTCTTCACATTCATATATATGGATCTGACTGGGGCTGTCCATCACTTCGGCAAAGCCAAAGACCTGGGCTTGAGCCTAGAAAACCATTGTACAATGTATATAAAAAATACAAATCTATCTTATGGCTCTGTCAAAACAGATAAAAAACAAAAAGTATTGGCACCACAAATCTCTCCGATGCACAAGCTCCTCAATAACCTCTCACAACGGAGGGGATGTCTAATTCTCTACTTAAGGCCACTTTAGAGAGAAGTTACTTAAACTGGTGCAAAAGAGATTGAAAACCATTCTAATAACTGTAGGTTTTATATTCACTTTGTACCAGTGTAAGTAACCATGGAGGTCTGTGGTGGCCGATTGCCCTGTGGTACAAGGCACAGAGAGAGCTCTTGGTAAAACAGTCTCTGGTGCCACACGGTTATGGTGAGGGAAAGGAGCCTCTCCCAAGCTGCCTTGTTAGGTTATGGTAATGGTAACCGGTTCTGCTTCCCCGGTTGGCTCCCGGTGTTAGCCACACCCTTGTACTTAAGCCTGAGCTGTCATGTGCTCGGGGTCATTTGCCTCTAGAACCCTTCACAAGTTGTAGCAATGAACTGCTTTCTGTGGAACTCTACACAAGGACCCTTCTCAGCTCCTTGCCCTCGGCTCAGTATTACTGAAGCCATCCCTGCGTCTGTGCGTTCATGCGTGTGAGCCACAGAGCCGAAAGGGACTCGGTAATAGAGGTCACTGATTTAGGAACTGGACTTGGTATGTCCTCAGGGAAAGGCAAAAATAAACTCACTGCTGTGAGATAAAGCACACTGCAGCGAAGGAGACAGAAGATGTTGCAGTGTAAAAAGGGAAAAGAATTAACTGCAGTCATATTTACCTTTTCACCTTTGGATCCCTTGAGTCCACGTACACCATCAGCACCCTAAAGGAAGAATATAAAGAATTACCCACATGCATACATTCAAAAGGGGTGAGAGAAGGAATCTAATAACTAAATCTTACCTTTACACCACGAGGACCTGGATATCCAATTGGACCCTGAGGACCTGGAGGCCCCTAAAATGTATTGAAGCAAAGAACCTTTGTTTGTACAGTTTTTGGTGAGCAAGCAGTTCTCTTCAGAATCTAATCCTTATTCTTCCACTATAATGTATGAGACAGCAAAATAACACTGGGCTGCCTGCCACTAAGAAAAGTTAAGGCATTACAAAGCACCATTCAATGTCACTATAAACTATTAATAGAATTGTGAACTTGGATCTAACTTGTATATTTGGGAAGCATCTATCCATAATATAAATTATCTGAAACAATGGTAATTGTAAAAAGAAACAAACAATCAGAAACAAACATAAATATGCCAATTAGAAGCCAGTGTTATGTTAGTGGAGAAAATTTATATGCTGATTATGATGATGACACACATCAAAAATAGAGACCAAAATAATGCAAATAATAAAAATCATGGTCTTAAAAAAAAACCCAAAAAAGACATCCCAAGCCTGGAAGCTAAAAGGCTCATGGTGCTATCAATACTGACTGGTGCCTGGATTCTTTTGGTTACATATTGCTGAGTATTTTAAAGATGCTCAACTTGGATACTATGGAATCTGATGTTAGGGCCTAAAGAAACTGAGTTCTGTGAAGGGTGGAAGCAAGGAAGCCTGGAAACATGATACCTCTGTCTGAGGCTGAGCTGCTCTGGTGATTCTCTGATGTCTGAGATGGACAGATAACAAAATCTTTTACTAGTGGGGACATTGATAGGGTCTTTTTCCTGTCTCCAATGTGTCTTTTCACAAAACCTCTGGAGTGTTAACATCTCTGAGAAACTGAACTTTCTATCAAATTTGGCTGAAATTGATCAGTAAATTCAAAAGACGTAAGAACAAACTGATATATGGCCACATGCCTGGACTTTTAAAACATAAATGCTGTGTCTAAGCTTTATTTTCTTAAGAAATCAGAATAAAATTTACAAGTTTTTACAGATAATAACACTTTTGACAAATATAGTATGCTGATGTCAGTGGTGCTGTACTTTCTGAAATGTCCTATTAACTCACTCATCCTGTCATCCAGAATACCTTTTAGTATTGCCCCTGAAAACTGAAACTGAATTCAGGTGCTATAAAGGGTGCTAGTCTGGATAAATAAGGGTCAATACTGAATAAGCAGAACACTTTAAGGAGCCCCCCCAAGGCCCTCCAGGGCTTTGTAAGGTAAAAAAAATACTTTACACTGACATTGAGTTGAAGATGACCCAAAAAATGCACGGTCTCTGCATGCATTTTTATACCTTCAAAAAAGCAGGTTCCAAAGAATTTTTGTGGGTACTCCATACAATAGAATTGAAGCCTCAGAGTATCTGCAAGTTATTATTATTAAATGTATGCAACTTTTCATTGCCACTCTGCCAACTTCAAGATGAAGTTTAATTTAAAAGAGTAATCTTTGTATTATTGACAGTCTCTAATATTTTGAATATACATGTTTGTCTGGGAAAAGATGCTTTGAATGTGTCACAGGTTTTCTATTATCTTCTTAAATAGTTCCTGTAGCAGCAAATATGTCATAAAGATGAAAAACTACCAAAAGTTTTCTTATAATCTATGTAAATAAATGGAAAAGTTTGAAAACTCACCAATGCACCTTTATCTCCAGACTGACCCTCTTTGCCAGGATGACCCTGATTTAAGAGAAATGTATCTGATTTGAAAAGTAATAATTTTTAAGGAGTGACATTTTATTATAAAAACACAATTATTTAAACATTTGAATTTCAGGTCATTAATCACATTTCTTCTGTATTAGAACAGACACAATTTTGAAGAAAGGCTTTGCTTTCAATACCAATTTAATTTACATAACAAAGGAAAAGCTGGACAATAGTTACATTCATGTTAATATTTTCAGGAATATGCTGACCCCTCCTTCTGTTTAGTTAATATTTCAGCAGCAGGAGGCTTTTAATGCAAGAGACTCTCAACTTTGATTTTGAAACAGGGGTGATTTATATTTTAGCATGAAGACATTCCTAAAAATATTTTTAAAATTACAGAATTTATCCAAAGATTCAATAGAAGGCTGATTTACTTTCAACGTTCTATGTCTTTGTTCTAAATGGTGACTTGCTTTTTAAACAAAACAAATTTGCTCTGTATCACTGACGTTAATACCAGAGCACTCAAAACATTAGCCAATCCATTGTTTCACTCTAAAATGTTGCAAAATTTAAAGGCAATTTAATGAAACTAAAGATTAACAGATAATTGTGACTAGGCTGAGGGAGGACAAGGAGCTGTGAGGGGACAGAGCTGGGACACTGTTCCAAATTGACCAGGAGAATATTCCATACCATATGATGTCATACTCAGTAATAAAAGCTCAGGGAAAGGAGGAGGAAGGAGGACATTCATAACCTACTTCCCAGCAAGTGTCTGGCCATCTGCCTGCAGATGGAAGTAGTGAATGAATCCCTTATTTTACTTTGCTTGTGTGCATAGTTTTGTTCCACTTATTAAGCTGTTGTTACCTCAACCTAGGAGTTTTCCTGCTTTTGACCTTGTGATTCTCTCCCCTACCCTACTGTGGGATGAGTCAGCCAGTGAGTAGGTGGGTGCTTGGCTGCTTCCTGGGATCAACCCACCACAGCAGGGGTGTGTATCAGGTACAGACCTGATTATCTCTTACAGCATTTTCCCCCTCCTTTTAAGGTTTAATAGGATGCAGATGATAAATAATGCTTGTGTTTGGAAATTAACATTATTTGCAGTATACAGGAAAGGATAAGGGGAAGCATTGTTTAGACAATGATTCAAGATACAGACACTCAGCTGGAGTATCATTGCACACTTAACATTCTCCATTAAAATGGTACTTTGGCAGGTAAAAGGGTAGGCTTTGAGAGCCCTGGGAGCAGTTCTGTATTTGCAATGTATTTGTAGTGGCCTTGTTAAACCTTGCTGAAAGTCATGTTTAAGAAATGCAGATTTCACCTAAAAGAAAAATTGTAAAGGGCAATTGCATGGGGAGGATTGCCAAGGTCTCAGAAGTAACATTGTCTAATGGCTCTTAGTGCTATTAAAAAATGGTATTTTTGCTGCAAGAAAACAAGTGGATGGGCATGCCATGATGGCCAATGATTCCATTAAGCTGAATGCCTAAACTATGCTGCTCAGGTGGTTACACCCTTGTGCACGAGTGATGAATGCATCCTCAGAGTGAAGCTGAATTCCTTGGCAATCACAAAGTGTGGCTTAGATGTGTCCCAGTCTAGACAATGCAAGAAGCATCCCAAACACATAATATGCACCTTAGGCCAGGAAGCTGAGAAAGATGTAGTCTATTCCATGTTTCCTCAGAGAACAAGTGGTGAACATTTTTACAGGTGATTTGCCCTGCCCGACTGACATGGCAGCGTACAGTGGAACAGTATCTGACCCTTTGTGTGTTAGTAGATTATTTACGTATCCCTGAAGATGTTGCAGATGCATTTCATCATCTGCGACCACATTTTAAAAGCCAACAGATGTTTTGAGCAGCTGCTTCAAAAATGTAATTCTCCTAGTTTTAACAGCTCAAATGATATAGGGGTTTTACATGGGTTTTATAATGCTGTTGCCATCTAGGACTACCACTGCTTTTCCCCTCCATTTTGTTTTTGTAACACAGGTATCCAGAAGTATTTATCCCTTGGTAAAAGTAGTTAAACATTCAAAGGATTACGTATTTATTTACTTACAGGAGGCCCATCAGAACCAGGAAGGCCAGGCAGGCCAGGCTTGCCTTGTGGTCCCTAAACACAGAACAGACACACATCTTAAAAACAATAGCAAACATATCCAACACATGTGACCCTAAGAGCTAAGGATATAAGGTGCATTCATACCTAAATCCCTTGATATAGATATCAGGGATAAACCAAAAATAAAACTAAAGCCAGAATGACACTTTCATACCATATATAAGTGCAAGGTCAGTTCTTACAATTTTTAGCCTGCAAAAATGACCAATATTTTCAATGAGATGCTTGCCTGAGAACAGGCTTCAGGAATTACACTATGAACACACACATAACACAAAGTGGGAAAGAGTTCTCCAGTGTACAAAATAAAGTATTTTTTAGAATTTTGGGAATAAAAGGATTTACCAATGAAAATTATCAACAAGTTCAAGAGGCAAAGAGTGCAGGGTACAGAACTTCAGTGCTCATAGCTGAAAGGCATGGTATGCCTTTGTGAAAGCCTAGGAAATGCAGATATTGTGGAACTTGCCCATTTTGCTAGAAAAATACTTAAGTACACTGTCAGGTAAAAAGTATTAATTTCTCCAAAATAATATAGTAAACAGTGAAGAGGAAAAAAATCAAAGAATGAATTGAGCAGGAATTCAGCAAAAAGAGGAGAAAAGTAAAACTAGCATAAAATTCAATAGTGACATTTTTTAAATGAATAGAAGACGTGTTTCAAGCCACAAGAACACATGCAAACAGATGTAGAAAAAGCCACCAAAGGACACTACAGTACAGTATGCCAGTTACACTGCACAGTTGCATCATCATATAATCCTTGAGAAAAGAATAGAATCAGACTTGAATAGGTAAAACTTTGGTATAAAAAATGGATTAATAAAAAATAATTTTTGCAGCTTGCTGTGAAATTAAGTAACATGCAAGTACACAGTTTCATGTTGTAGATGGGATTCTGAAGCTAATAACAGAAAATTAATGCAAAATAAAAGGAGGAAATTATGCTTGTGAAAAAGTGTATATGAGAGGAAAGCCATTGGTTATTCATTGGTTATTCATTTACTTGATGATTTCAGGAAGATCTAATATTTAAATTTAGGTTACCATTCCATAAAATATAGCAAAGCCCTCGAGCTCATAAACAAGGTTGTTGCACAGAACTGACTGTGAAATAACAAAATAATGCTGTATCTTACTTTTTCACCAGGAGGCCCAATAGGACCTTGAGGACCAGGAAGCCCCTGTTAGAAAGAAACTAGTGTGAGAAACCAGGGAGAACAATATACATACATTCACCCTACTACAGGTCCCTCATTAATCTGTTTAAACACACTGGCAAATATAAGTGGCTTTTTTTTCCCCCTTACAAGCTAGATCAGGAGTTTTGTGTGAGCCTTTTGCACAAGCCACTATTCTGGCAGTGGGTCTGTAACAAGATCCTATTCAGAACCCTCCTCCAGGTGTGGTCATTCCTGCTGCATTCCAGGAACACTGAATGAGTCATTTTTCTCCTGAATGAAAAATCCCTCTTAAAACTTACTTGAAAACTCTGCTCCCACTGCCCTCGGCACATTTGCAGCATTATTTATAAAATCCTTGAAGCTTTATCGGTTCTGCACATGAAAAGCTAACCTTTTAGTAGTTTCCATTTATTAAACATTTGCTGCACATTACATCGTATTTCTTGTGAGTTATTTTACACTTACTTGTGGGCCTGGAATTCCTTGCTGACCAGGAGGTCCTGGTTCCCCTTGAGGACCCTACCATGCAAAAAAATAGCAGGGCATTAGGTTTGCATTTCTGCACTACAGATCTTCATTGTCAGGACTGAAAGGAGTACAAACTCATCTTTGTTCCTCCCTCTTTAAAGTCTACCAGCAACTTTCTCTCCAGTATGAAATTTTTCATGCTAATGAATATCATGACCTTTTCTTTAATAGAGAATAACAGCCCACACTTAGGACCTAAGCACTGGAGTCCATGGTGCTCAAGGAGTCTGAGAGAAAGCATGGTTAGGCCTTTTGGCTGAAAACCAAGTAACAAAAGCCTTGTCTTTTCCATAAAAAATCATAATGAATCTGAATAGTTTGACAGAATAGTTTAAATAAATAGGAGAGATGACATAGTGGCAGGGAAGAGAGAATGTGAAAAGCATTCTTAGAATCTTTCTAATTCCCAGTTTACTTACTCACCATGTTTCCCTTTGGGCCTGAAGGTCCATCAATACCTGCAATGCCCTACAACAAACAATATAACAAGAGCAATTTTCAGTGGATTTCCATTTTTTTTTTCGGAAACTGCAAACACAGGACAGCTCATACGTACAGGTTGTCCAGGGGGCCCAGGTGTTCCTCTGGGGCCCAGTAATCCCCGTGGACCCTGTAAGAGAAGAAACCCTTATTGACACCTGCATGATTTTTTCTGAACAGAAATGCCTGTGAGCAGGACTGGACAAGGAATGGAATAAGGAGTAGGAAGGATGAAGGGAAGGCAGCATGGGTGTTTAGGAAGAAAGATAAAAATTCACTGATAACACATTTTCCTCAAGGATGCTATATGTCTGAACAGGATGTCAGTGGAAGGGCAGCTTTGATTTCGCCTCTGTATGGTCACTTCAGAGAAAGGAGGGAGATTGCTATTTATGTTTCCTGGTGCAGAACATTGGCACAGCATCTTCTGCTAAAATTTCAGCTGTGTCTTGGCCTGAAGGTCTGACCTGAACAGTAACATACATATTTATATTCCTGTCTTTGGAAAACATGATGGTGTGTCGTACTCTATACTGCTATTCTAAGTGAAAAATAGTGCTTTTATCTGCAGTAAGGATCCAGTAAGTAATTAAAAATTGCTAGTAATTTTATTACAATAAATACAAGACATTCTGGAAACAAAAATCAGATTTCTTCCTCTTATCCCGAAAAACTTTCACAAAAGACCAATGGCTATTCTCATAAAAAAGATTTTGGTCTATAACATAATCTCTTGGTTTTATACTATGTGAATTAATACTAGTTTTCATCATTGTGTCATCATTCACGTCATACTGCTGAAGTGGGCAGAACTGAGTCTCCAGTCTCCTCATGTATGATATAGTCACAAATCACTGACACTGACTAGCAACTTCTTTGTACTTTGTGAGATCAGAAATTTAGAGTAAAATTCCCCTTTCTGAGGCTTGATTTCTTGCCTGCAATGCAGAATTCTGTTCTGCAGTGACAGCACCTGCAGAATTCCAACTGACAGGAGTGGAAATTCTGTATGTGAAACAAGTGTAAAATACACAATGAAGCACAGTAGTGTGAAAAAAGAGGAGAACCCAGGCCTTATTTTCTAATAAGTAGGTGTTTAGATAACCCTGTAAAAGCAACAGGGGCTTGTTTGTATTCTGATGTATCAAGGACGGCAGTGACTGATTTTACACAATAGGATAAGAAACAGCATTTGTTTATTCTGGAAGTTGTATATACTTAGCTGGATATATCCTTGACTTAATTCTAATCCTGTAAGTGGTGTTTCAACCCTAAAAAATCTGTCCATTAGTTTGCTTTTCAGCCAGAAACAGTATTCTCTATATACAAACACATGAAATAATTTTTATACCTGGAATTCAGAACAGTTCAATAGAATGGAAAAATATCTGAATGTGACTTTTGTTTGTAACAGAAACAGAAGAATAAGAAAGAATTGCTTACAGCTTCACCTGGGAGACCTCTTGGTCCAACTTCCCCATCTTCTCCCTGTTTTTGTGCAAAAGGAAAACAAGTTTTAGTAAAACCAGACATTTATCATGACCTTATTCCCATTATATGAGGATTCACTCTTGATTTTCCGGTGTGAACAGCAACTTACTCTTGATCCATCTTCACCAGGTAAGCCAGGAGGTCCCTGTGGGCCACGGTCTCCCTGTGGGATAAGGAAAGTCATTAAAATAACTGCTGGAAACTTTCTGCTGCTGGAAACAATAATGGATGGGAAGGGAAATGAAAACAAATATGTTAGCTGAAGTTTGATGTGTCAAAACATGTCTCCACACAGTGATACAAATCTGTAAGTCATAGTACTAGTAAAATCTTTCATTACCTTAGTATAAGAACAGATGAGCATTTTTGAAATAATGAATAATTTGTGTTTGTACAATTTCACTCTGTAACAAGAGCTGGACTTGGTGATCCTTGTGAGTCCCTTCCAATTCAGAATGTTCTGTGATTCTGATTCTGTGATTTTTGGCCCCAGAACATATGCAAGATACTGCTACAAAAGGTAGTGTTACCCACATTTTCCTTTGTCTCATCACCACCTTCTCTCTCCCCTACAGTCCTGCCAATAAAGTAAGACGTGTATGTGGGGCAGAAGTTAAACCACTTGCAGGGCCCAGGAATATACAGAGATTTACTAACCACCTTTCAGAACCATGCACCCTGGCACCAGCTACTGACAGCCTAGGGACTGGTTTGTCTGAGGCTTTGGAAGGCAGCCAGACTTCCACACTTCCCCTCAGAGGCTGGGGCTTTTCAAGTCTATATATGCAAAGCGGCAGTAGATTCTGGACCATACTTTTAGGATTTATTTTTCTTTTCCAGTTCCTGAAGGGAACTAGTGTGCTACAGAGCTCAAACACCACTGACTGACCTCCTTCTGGGCAGCAGGCTTTGAGACTGTGACTTCCTTCTGGCATTGGACAACACCCAAGTATTCATGCTGTTTGCCTTAATTTTATCAGTGCCTCCAAGGAGCCTGACCACTGCTGTGGATTCTGGTAGAGATATATGGAGTCACTGTTCAGTGGCTCTGCTCTTTACACTTCCAAACTTTCCTAGGGAATTTTAGGTAACCCTCATATACCCAGACCACATGCCCCAACACTAGGGATGTTAGGATTTTATTCTACTGCCTTTCTATCCTCCCCCACCATGGAAGAGAAAGTGAAATTTTATGAACTTCTCTTAATACCTTCAAGATGAATAAATATAGCAGTTTCTGTATTTTGCTAGGTTCTGCAACTATTCAATGTTATCTGCAGGTAGAGAATGTGTTTTTCTATGTGCTAAATGACACTTCTGAAAGATGACATGAGATGCATGGTCTGTCCTCTGGCTTCCAATCAATATCCAGGTGAAGACTGACTTAGGCTTTCAAATACTGAAATAATTCATCCCCTTAAGGGCTACCTTTCTCTCATTGCAGTCACATGGTACTTAGATATAGATTAGGAGTATGCATTCAGTGTCCTGGTATTGCCATTCAGTAAGAACAAAACTTCCTATCATTATCATCATTCTCAGTTTTTCAGTTCTCTATTTCTTCCCTTCAAGTGCTCACTTAAAGCCTGAATTTCTTTTTCCTTAGACCTATTTTAAAAGTATATACTGTCTTGCTTATATACTGAAGAAGAGTTGTGCATCTAGTAAATCTAAATAAGAAAAATTCAAAGTCGCAGATAATGAGGTTGAAAGAAATATGACATCATGTGATGTGATCTGCTCTATACTGGAAGTCTGAGAATCTCATTCAGTAACTCCTGTCTGCAACTTGGGTTTGACAGAGACATAACCTAAGAGAGACATTCAGTTTGCAACTCATATGTCCAATATGACTAATTCTAAAACTAGTCCTAAAACTTCTACTCTAAAGTTATGGGTTTTCAACATTGATTCTTTTACAGCTGAAATGTAACTTCAACAGAAGTATTTCACATGTCTTGTGGTGTTTATTGTTGCAAGCCAAAGAGAACTGAACATTTTCATTATATGTTGTCACTATATAAGACTCCAAAGCTGTAACCATTTTATCTGTCTTTGAGCTGAGCTGCTTTCACAAGGACCATAGTGCATACTTTTTACAGAAGATTTCCACAGAAACACAAGAATGTAGTGATTTTTAAATAGTGGGATGAAAGAAATTATAAAAATAAGTCATTATTTTCATCAATAATTTGCAAATTTAAACCCAAACTTATTTTTCTGATTTTTGGGGTAGGGAGAGGAGGTGTGTGTTAATTTTTTTCTTTTTTTTTTGGGGTGGGGGGGAATATGAAACAAATTGAATATTTGAAAAAAAAAAAAGATTTATTTCTTTATGACTTGGAAGGTGCCACAGCCAAGTCTAGTATTCCAGGCTGGAAAGCACACACACACTGTCTGACTCAGGCCAAATTTCTGCTCAGCCCTCCAAGTGCAGGTGGCAAGTGCCTAATGCTGAGCCCCCTCTGCTGTTGGCCTGCTGAGCACGCTGGGCTTCCATTATGGGATGCACTGACTGCTTTACACTCTTTGCCTAAAAGGGATGATGAAAGAGGAGTAACAAAATTCTTTATGACAGCAGAAGTTCTTTCCCCGTTGCAAACAGAACTCAAAAGAGTATCCTTAGATGCTATTTAAAAGAACTACATTAGGCTCCAGTAGCCAAGACAGTTGAGCTTTTCTAGGAAGTTCAACTGTGCTTGCCCACTGAGGGTGAGGTCCTTGGTCACTGAGCTTTAGCAAATATGGAAATTGTTTTTGCTGACATTTCCATTCACTGTTTCTTTTATGGTGCATTGCACTCACCAGGACAACAGTAAAGGAAGGACATTCAGCAGGTTGCTAGCACCTACATTAGGGGTATAGTATGAAGCAGAAATCCCTGGCTGTGATTATTTCTGCACTTTGTAGGGAAACGTGAAGTCTCATTCCATAGATTTGTATGACAAAAGGAACAAGTACTTTAGTAATTTTAAATATTACTAAAAATTTTCCTAACGTACCCAAGCTATCTGTGTGACCTTTCTTTAAGCTGCAGTTGTTGGAATAAGCCCCCACTAAACAATTCAGTTTGCAATTGAAACATTCATATCCATTTTTTAGCAAGCTTCTAAGGAAGTTAAAATTTGGCATGCTCCTGATACAGAAACTTCCTGCTAATTTCCTTTCCCTATTACTCATTCCTTTAGAGCAATGACTTGAAGTCCAACAGGCAAATTCCTGAACTAAGACAAATTAGAGCAAAACCTAACTGAAGATGTGATCTAAATTCTGCAAATACATTTAAATTATAAATATGTATATTTCTTGTATACTGATTGACATTACTCAAAAATTTTACAAGGAATATATTGCCTGATAGTACAGATATTATTTGTAGTGTGAAAAAGCTGACATTCTGTTTTAACTTTCGCCTCAGTCCTTAGTGCTCTTCCTAATGAATAACATATTATTTCTGGGACAGTATTAGTTTGGTCTTGTATAAATGTACATATTTTTCTTCTTACCCGGTTACCTTTGTCACCAGGGAGACCAGGAAGACCATCAAATCCTCTGTCACCCTAGGAAAGAAATCACAGAATAAGTAAATGAGTGTTACATTGTCTGAATAAATAGTGCCTTCCCCCTAAAAGTTAATTTCTACCCTTGGTTATATGTAGAATTTTGTTACTGAATGAAACAACATGGGGGTGAGCATATAGATCAAACTCACAAAATTTGATTCTACAAATTGTAGCAAGAGAAGATGACACAGCTTTTTCACTATGCTGTAGTTATGGTATTTATAAAATGAATTTTCACATTGAAATGAAAAGCTTGATTCTAGCTGCACTTTGAAGCTGCAGAACTGACTACTTTTACTGATACTCTGTAACTAGAAACTGACTCAGAGAGAGGGAAATCATGCCCCAAGAATCAAGTTTCTTCAAGGTCACACTACTAGGAATTACCATTAATTACCATATTTTAAATGGATGATTCATTCTCAGCTCTTGCATCTGACCCAGCTATCTGAAACCTCAGTATTTTCACTTGAGAGAAGAATTTTGGATTTGCCTGGATGAAACTGTGGTACCTACATAAAATCTGTCCAGCCTGTTCCAAGACTGAAATAAAGCCTCAGGTCTCATTATTATTTACCTTTGCACCAGGTTCTCCTGGCATTCCTCTGGCACCATCAGCTCCAGGACGTCCCTGCAAAAACCCAAAGGGGCAAACATTTGAAAATGCCACAGAATCAGATAATATTTAAATACATTTAAATAAAAACTATTTACCCAGAGCTGAACCGATCTATATGCTACCTACCCTTTTACCAGCTTTTCCACTTGGACCAGGGGCACCTTGGACACCACGAGGACCCTGAATTTAAAGAGGGTAATTCTTAGAATCACATTAATGTCAGCAAAAAGCTAGTTAAAACCTCAACTCAAGAACAAGGTAAGATGTTTTTTCTACATAAAGCTGAATTATTTTCCCTAGGACATGGGTTCGTGTTCCCAGATTCCCATTAGTTTTAAAAGTACATGGGCATCCAAACTGGCCTTAGCACTACCAATTTTAACACCAGTTTTTATGAGATGGCACTATACATGGCATAAGTCATCCTTTTAACATGTAATTTTCTACATTCTTTTCATGGCTTTAAAGATCTCAGTCCTCTAGTTTGAAAAACCTTCTTCCTCTCATGCCAAAATTATTTTAGTCCCATTATAATTATTTAATGAAAACAAAAGAGTGCTTATTTCAGATCCCTAACTTATACACAAACATGAGTAAAGAGTGCTAGTAAAGAGCTCACATGCTGTCTCAGCTTTACACAACACGGGTTTAACTAGAGAGAGACCAAATTACCCCAGACTGAAAAAACATTCCAGTTTCCAAACATATGTAACTTTCACTGAAGACTGTATGGGTGTGACTGTGGAAATTTTCTCATCCCCCATCCAAATACATTTTCAGGTGAAAAAAAGCAACGGTAAGGACAAGCCATCCAAAAATATTGTGTAGGAAATGAAAAAACATTAAAAATGTAAGTAAGCAAACTGAAAGACTGACCAGATGTTCAGAATGCTTTTTTCTTTTCTTTTTTAATTGTTTTATTTTTCTACTGTAAGTATCCATGTACAGTTTTACAGGCACTTAGTCATGTATCAAATCCATGATACTACTTGAGATCTGGCAAAATCATTGTTCTGGATACTTCTTTCATGATTTCTTCCACAATCTCCTTATTGCTTTTAGGTTTAAGCTGAAAGATTTCCATGTGTTTCAGTGCTCTTTGACATCACTGCAGAGAAGTCTATATAGTAGTAAGCTGAGAAGCAAAGCATGCACTGATTCCTAAAGACTTATTCCTGCTATGTCACATCTTTCTTGAAAATAGCCTGTTTAAATACCAACTAAATTCAACCTCCCTCACCTAATGAGATCTGATAAGTTCAGAGCCCAAGGTCATCCAGTTGCAGACTAACATAAGATTATTGCACAGAAAAAAGAGCCTGAAGTGACAACATTAAAACAGGTTTTCAAGTGATAATTGTTCTTTGTTATACAAATACTGTTACTTTCATATTTCAGAATGAACAATCAAGCTATTGATTTTAACTATGATTTTAATATTGATCAAGCAATTGAATTTATAAGATAGTATCATGAAGGATATTTTTCTTCAATTGCATGCAGGAAGCATATAATTGATTGATTTCTTCTAATTGATATGAACACATTTTCTTAAAGATAAAACATGCTCAGACATAACAGGGAATATTATTGTACCTGGGGACCTGGTTCACCACTTTCACCCTTAGCACCTGCTGCTCCAGGTCCACCCTTGATGAAAAAAAACCAACATATATTGTTCAAGTATACAAAAGCCTCTTTAAATTAGTTACTTTCTATTTCCATACATGAATTACAGGAAGAAATAACAAATAATCCTCTATTCATCAGAAGGTGCGAAATCACCATTTGTATCTACAGATATACCTTGATGTATCATTGTCTAAACACTGGGCAGAAATACTTCTCTTACCAAAGAAAACTCCCATGGATTTGAATGCGAACAAAGGTAACTCTTTGTTCTATATTAGTATTTGAGAGCTAAGTATGAGCACATTAAGAACATAAGTAGTGCAATCAGAAGTGCATCTATTGCAGGGAATAAGACAGGGATGAAGGCCTGTCTTATTTACCTTTATTTCTGTGTTGTCTAGAAAATAACAGTCTCAAAGTTCAATCCAAAGATCACTACAGTCAATGAAAAATACCCTGTCTAATCTTGTAATGAACCTCAGTGATGTTTTAATTAAGTCCTTTGTGCATCTGGCCCACAAGAAGTGGCGAATCTATTTAACTACATCTCTGTATTATTATGAAATGAAGATATAGATTTTAAGAGTAAATTTTAATCATAAACAGACCTAAACCAGATATTCATCCATACTGTGCATGGAATCAGGGGCAGAACTATTGAAAGTAAGATAGTGGTCTCACAAAGACAGACAAAATAAGCCAAAAAAGTCTTGGCATGCACACATAGAATACAGTCCCAGGGAAAGATGGTACAGGAGTTTGTTATTGTGTGCAAAAGAATACTTGCATTTTTGACCTTTGAAACAGGTTGTGACCCAATGTATGTATTTAGTATGAAACAAATGTTGCAGACCTTTGAAAATTGATAATCCTTCTATGTCAACATTGGAAGAAAGAAGTAATCTAATGGCTTGGTTTAGTGCTGAGTCTCACATCTTGGAGTGGAAAGATCCCCACTGACCTTGCAGGTATTGATTCAAGTCCTAAGCAAACTGAAAATCAGATCCCAAACTGGTACTGGCAGTGGAGAGAAGATTGATTTTGGTAGGTGGTGACTCTCTCTTGGGGTTTCTCTGATGTAAGCTCTGCTTTAATTAATATAATTGATTACATTTAATATCTGTAGGCAGACATTTATTTTTTGTGCTATGTTAACTAAGAATATGAACACCAGACAAACCTAATGCTAGACTGGGGCTTTGACACTGCTCTGTTTGAGTTTTAGTAACTAATATGTTACTAATGTATCTTATTGGCTACTAATTAATAAAATAAAATTTAAAAAAATTTACAATTAACATAAAGAGTTTTTAAACTCTTTAGAAAAATAAAATTCATATAAAGAGTAAAAGCTCCAACTTTTTCATTCTTAAAAGAAGCTGCTCAGAAAAACAATTTACAGACCAAGAAACTTGCTTTTGGAACTGTAGGTGAAAAATGTTTCTAGATCAAAGAGTTGGATTTCTAGAGCCTCCTGGTGGTTTAGAAGCAAAACAACTATTAATATTATTAATTTGTTGAACTTTGCATACAGGATTACATGAAGGCTTTTAAAACACAAAAGCACAAGTATGAAGCCAGGCTGTACCTCTGCTAAAGGTATACAACCCACTGTCAGTATGATGCCAGCCTTTACAAAACACTCTCTGCTTACAGCAGTTCCACATTTTTGTCTGTATAGACTCAATGTTATCCTGCAGGTCACTTGAATTAAATACACTCCTGAAAATAGTGTGTGAGTTTGTTAAATAAACCAAATATATCTGGCTCTTTGTAAGTATTGCATACCTAATTGTGATGAATCAGGAGTCTGTGAGCCAGATCCTCTCCTTGGTAGCAACTATTTACTTTGAAAGAATTACTCTAGAAAAGAATTGCTCTTGTATGGATCTGCTTAAAAATACAAGTGTACACACTCCATATAAATACTAAGATATTTTAACATCCATACGGCCATTTGCAGATCATTTGGTGTTAGCAGTTGAGTCAAATTCAGGAGTGAAATAAAAAAATAGAACTCTTTTAGAAATCTGTGGCTCTTAATTGCTTATAGGAATGCCTCTTAAAAACTTTTCAGATTCAGCTTAAATACTGAGCGAAAGTGATTCTGCACATCCTTGCTTTAGAAACTTTCTTTAGAGTTTCCTATTTACTACAAGAAATTGTATTAGTAGTATTACAGAGATGATTGACTGTAGAGGCATATTTAATTATTTATGTAAAACTATTCACTAATTTTGTAAGTCCACCAGTATGCTCTATCTGAACACCACAAAATCTACAATAAAAACTCATTTAGTATTTAGGTTACATTGCAGACCTTGAATAAGAATACAAACTATAGCTTTAATTATATAATATTAATTTCAAATAATACAAAATAAGTATAAATACAGATATGTAGGCAGGGCCAGAATGAGATCCATGGGTTACATTATCATGTTCTTAAATGTGTCCCCCTGTTTTGTGTACATACCACAGGACCTGGTCTTCCAGTGAGTCCCATAGGACCAGGTGGACCTCTCATAGCAATCTGAGGAAACAAACAAGCAGAACAACAGGTGTCAAGAAAAAGCTGCCAGCCAGCATACATATTCTATACTAACATGCTTTATGAATGTGTTAGCAAATACCCCACATCTTTGACTTCACATCCTGCAGAATTGAAAACAAATTAGCTTTTGGCTCCTTGTGCTCACCCTAGCTTGCTGAAGAATCGCTTGTGCTTGAGCTTCCTGCGCTGAGATTGTTGGGCCCTTCTCACCATCTCCACCAAAGCGGAACTGCAAGTATCAAAACAAGGAAAGGATTTAGAATTTATCAAATCTAAATCATACTTCTTACTTGCTGCAATAGTGCAAGCCACTTCAAAGACACAAGGTCAGAGTCTTTAGTTCATTCCACTAACTTCAGAAGATGGCTGCATGGAGGCCACTGGATCCAGCACAAGTATTAAGTAATTGGTGATAGTTTAGAACTGAAGTCTAAATTTAATCCCTTATGAGCAAATATTTTCCTGATTTCATAGAATTTTGATTTCCATTTGTTTGCTTGTTTATTTAAAAAGGAGGCCAAAAATACACTTAGATTTCCTGAAAAATTTCAATAAAAATATGTACCAAAATTCATTAATTCTCTATACATTGGTAGCTACCCACATTAAAAAAGCAATTTAATTCAAGGCAGACACAAATTTGAAAAATGTTTGGTATCTAAAATAAAACAGTTTTCTGTAATTTCTGACAATTTCAAAATAAGTTACAAAATAAAAATTTAAGTGCTCATTCCTGTGTTCCTGGACTGTTATTGCTGATGAAGCTGCTGGCAAAGGCTTTGCAATGATGCAGAAACGCTTGGCTGCAACAAGAAATGCAGCTTTGCAAAGGTATGGCATTGGCACACTGGGTGTCAGGGCCATGAATCTTGCACTGCCCACAGCAGTTTGTCCAGTTTGCTCATGCCCAGAGTTGACATGGATCTTTTGCATCCATACACACAGTTAGGAATAATTAATTCCAAGCACACAGCTCTTTTCGTATCCCAGTGCTACAAGATACTTTAACAGCTTTGGGCTTGTTCCTCCACCTGCTAAAACAGATGGTGTTTTGCTTTGACTCCAGTGGGAGCAGAGCTGGCTATGTGCATATATTTCTATTCAAAGGATGCACTGACTCTTCAAAGAGGACACTGAAGTCCAATTTTAAGCATGGAATACTTAAAAATCTCCATGTCAATGAGACTTGAAAGCGCACAAGCCTGTTGGGAGCACAGGCCCTCTGTACAACAGTAAACTCGTTGTTTAGGACATATAGTAGCAAAATATAGTTACTGTTAAAAATATAAGGTGGTTTTCAGTGTCTGTCATTCATTAATGTAGGTTCCAATCTGGCAGCCATGCAGGAGCTAAAGCATATGGGTTTTTTAGGAAACAAGAAGGCACCATATAAATGAATTTCAAATGCTTACACCATAAAAGAAATGTTATATCATTCTCTCATTCCACAGACAAAATTGGATGAAAAAAGAAAATACCTATACATTTCTTGAAAGACACTTGCACTTTTCATAGGCTGCTTACCCTGTAACCATAACTTACCGGCAACATTAACATGGTACCTGGGGGACCTGCTAAACCATCAGCACCAGGAAGACCAGGGCGACCAGGTGGACCCTAAGAGAAAAAAGACATGAGAGAAAAAAGATGAGAACAAAAAGATAGTTATGTAAGATAAACCTTTTGAGTCACTTACATAAATTTACACACACAGAATGGCTTGGAAAAGACCTTAAAGATCTAGTTTCAACCTCCCTGCCCTGGGCAGGGACACCTTTCACTAGAGCAGGTAGCTCAAAGCCCCATCCAACCCTGCCTTGAACACTTCCAGGGATGGTGCAGCCATCTGGGCAGCCTGTTACAGGGCCTCACCACTGTCAGCATAAGGAATTTCTTCCCAATATCTAATCTAAACCTGCTCTCTTTCCATTTAATAACCTTCCCCCTACTCCTATCACTATGGGCCCTTGTAAAAAGTCTCTCTCCACCTTTCTTGCAGCCTTCCCCCCAGCTCAGCCTGTTTTCATAGAAGAGGCACACAAGAGTGGCAGAGGGGCAGAACCATCTCCCTTGACTTGCTGGTCACGCTTCTTTCATGCAGCCAGGATACGGTTGGCTGCAAGTGTATGTTACTGGGTCATGTCAAGCTTCTTGTCCACCAACACCCCCAAGTCCTTCTCTGCAGGGCTGCTCTCAATCCATTCTCCTTCCAGCCTAATTGCTGCAATTATATATTTGTGTCGTGTCTGGTCCATGACCGGCACATGACGTGCTCAGTCAAGAATTTCCTTATGATGAATTCAGTAAGCAGCCAGTTACAATTCTGAGTACTGTCGGTAGTTATTCCATTACTGTGTGTTAGAATTCCCATTTTATAAATTCAAATTATGGAATATTTAGTTAATCTACAGGACAGAAATATGAAAGAAGTGTGGATGCTGACTTACTAGCAAAATAAAGCATTGTTGGGATTTTAATATTATCTCATTATACAGTGAAGTGATAGCATCTTCTCAATGTCATGTATACATAAATACAGCATGAACATGCTGGATTCATCAGTAAATTATCTCTCACAAAACACAGGAAAGTCTTTCAGTAGCATATTTTCCTCAAATAAGTATGTTTAGGCTGTTTTAAAATTGTGTTGGTGGTGGCAGTAAGAAAAGGGTTACAAGAATGTGAAGACTAAAACAACAGCCTAAATTTTAACTAGTTTCATGACTGGATAGGTTTGTCAAGCCATATATTATTTAATATGGCCAATAAATCCTTCCAAGACAATCTAAACATTGTCCATCAGTTTCAATATTCCCACGTTTTGATTCTGCAAAGCTTGTTTTTCTCTATATTTGTACATATTATAACTGAGGCCATATTGATTTTTTAAAAATTCAATCAAATTCATATGAAATGTTTGTATCTATTACTTTAATATATTTCAAAACACATCAGAACAGAAAAATACAAACGAGAACATCTTCGTGTATTTACAGCACATATTTCTACCCCTAAAAAAATGTTTGTCCAGATTCTCAGTTGATTTGCTTAGCTGAATGAATCAGCCTCAGTTCTACTGATGTTTCTAACTTATGTGGATCTTTTTCAGATCAGGATCTAACTCACCCTTCTAGCAATTAGTGCAAGGTATCTCATGAATGCATGGGATAATCTGTTTGTTGACTTACCCTTTCACCAGGGTCACCAGGAGGACCAACAGGACCTTGTAGACCTGGGGGACCTGTAAGACCCTATAGAAAAAGAATGACATAATTATGCTGACTGCTTGCAGACTTCTGAACTATTTTTTCTCTGGAAAGTTATGATGAGCACATATTTGGATAAAATAATTTATTAGGCAGCATATTGTTTTTTCTTACAAAGATTTATAGTCAACATTCAAAACTTTGATTTTCATGTGCCCTCAGCTTGTAGCATGCTGTCACTGAAAAGGCTAGAGATGGTTCTTTTCTATTCCCTTCTAAAACTGCTAAGTTTGATATACATTTGGGAACCATAATAAGACCAATATCGTGTTAACTCATAAATAGAAAAGCACAGTGGATAAATCAAATGCAATAAAGGAAATTGTGATTAATCTACTTACAGCAGGTCCTCTTGGTCCCGGTGGTCCTTCAATGAGCATACCCTAGGGGTGGATGAAAGACAACATTCAATTCATTATTTTGTAGAAAAACATAAAAAATCTTTTTAGCTGAACTAGTGAACATTTCTTAGTGTTTTGATAAACTTTTCCAGGAATCTTTTCTCTACAGTAACTAGAATGAGAATCTGAATTGTTGCGTGACATTAATGGTGAGGAAGACTTCCTTGCCCTTGATGAAACCTGTAGTGACAGTATTACCTGTGCCTAAGCTGAATGTTATCTGGGTAGATCTGTCCAAGGTGTAGTTACTAGATGGCCTGAAGATCACATCAATGCTCTGTTTTCCTCTGCACAAGAAGACTCTCCTTTTTTAAGGAATATGTGGTTCGTCCTTCGTGTAACCGAAGGAGTAGCTGGAACAGGCCATTGTTGGTAATCACTTTATACCATCCACATTACTGGGACTGTTTCAGAGATCATGGACAATGTGGATGCTGTCATCCTATCATGAACAACAGTGTTTGATAATGATGCATTAACAGTGTATAAATGTTATACAGTACTACAGAAAACTTCCTGGCATTTGTACTTACAGGTTCAATCACAGCTGGTTCTCCCTTCTGGCCTTTTTCTCCATAAGCCCCATGTCCTGTCACCTGGCCAGTAAAAACAACACCAAAAATGGAAATAAGTATAAGGTCTAAGGAACTGGTACAATAAAGAATTGCAGCAACCTGTAACTGAAAGCTAAAGCTGGAATTGGCCTGTGCTATAAAAAATACATCACAGGTACAAATCATATAAATAAAAAATATTTAATACATGAGAAATGAAAATGCAAAAACCGTATGCATGCTTTCTCAATTATTGGATATTGTTAATTTGCACTTTTTGAATGACATGTGCATCCCATGAGTGTGTATCCCATGCTTTACATTAGGACTTTGGTATTAGAATCTAAAACTTCCGTGTGCAAGTCACAACATTGTTTCTTTTCTTATTTGATTGGAAATCTTCTTAGCAGTTAACAATTATTCTCCATGGGTTTACGAATTTAGCAGCCTAAAGTAAGATGGAAAGAAAGATCCCTTGGTCCAATACAGACAGTACCTTTCAAACTCCTAATTTCCTTCACTAGACATCCACAACATGTAAAGTAATCGGAGAAGGGTCTGTGATTTCATGGCATAAATGAGAAGGGAGCTAAGTGCCACTGTGAACACTACAGAATATTTCATGGATAACCAATTATGCCTCCTCCCTACATGAATTAGCATCAACTGCCAAGTTCTTTGAGGACCAGCTCAACAGGAAGTTTTGGGTTCAGGATTAAGGTAGCAGAAGTACCTAAAACACTATGTCAATAACACATACTAATGGAAGAAACAGATTCAAGTTTCAAACAAAGAAAAACAAACCTGATTTTTTTTTCAAACCATGAGATATTGTATTTTTCTTCGGAAGTACCTCTCTTCATTGCTAACATATCCACTAGAAATTAAGTTCTGATCAGTTTAAAATTTGAAATGCTATTATTTCAGTAGAGTGATTCAACATTTACTCTAAAATAGCTGGGGATTAGTAAGAATAGTAAGGATAATGTTACAGTATTTCAATATGAAATATTTTGGAATGGAAAAACAGAGACTTAGATTCATGGACTGTGCATTTTGCATTGATTTATAAAGGCACAGATCTCACTAGTAATGATGTTCATAAACCCATTGGTAGTTCATAAAAATCAACTAGCAAGAGGTATAGACAATCATGTTTTATTATATTAATATAAATTACTAGTAAAAAAATTACATCAGGGTCTCCATCTTTGGAAATATTTCCCCTTTTTGAAAGTTCCCAGATACTGAGTATTTTATATCTTGCTTTTTTTATCATAGGTAGAACTTCAGTTATTCTAAATACATCCACATGTCAAAGGAAAATGACATATCTCTGGTTCAGCAGATGAGAACTGTAATAAGCTTGCACAGACCAGAGCCTGTGTTCTAATTCAAGATTCCTGACTCCTTCAGCTTTGTATCAAGGCATTTTAAGTTGAAATTTACACCAGGGGATAGAGGCTACACAGCCATTTGCTTAATGCAGGCACAAACGGTGCCTTATGGGCTCTTTGCTTCACAGATAATCCGACCTTTTCTGTGTCATTCTGCCACAGTGTCCCCATCTGGGCTAGAAGGAAAAGAGTACACTTGTATCACATGGCACAGATAAAGATCATTAAAAGATACAATGACCCCAACAGGGTTTAGAAAGGAGCGGTAAATGAAATACAGAAGGATGGGTTTCAAGGTTGGCAGGGAAAAGCAACCTCACAGCATTTGCTGTTATTTCTTGGATCCTCTGTAAACTGAAGTTTTGACTTTGTGAGGAGAAAATAAAGATAAGACTGAGCAAATCGTGCAAACAAAATTCTCTTTTTCTACTATATTCAAGGTCTTCCTAACTAAAAAATCCAAATGGGATTTTTTTTCCTTCCAGTCTTAGCCATATTAGTTTTCTTTGCAGCTTCTGCAACTGATAAACTGGTAAACAAGGACCTTGGCACAACTAAAGGAAAGTTTAAACCTTGCTGTTTAGCCTGTGATTAAGTTAGAGGGAAAGAGAGCTATAAAACTCAGAATGAAGAGCATGATTCACAGGATCCACCATGTCATCCTATCTTTATATAAACCGAGCTGTTAAATCACTTCTGCAAGACCATAAATCTGTCACCATTAACTAAGCTTATTTTCATGAAAGGCTTCAGGCCTTAACCTTCCCACTTATGAATTTTCTTCTTGGAAAGCAGCAAAAGCCATGGGATTCTAGACACTTATATGCATATCAACTTCTTAAGGTAATCATATAAAAATATTATTTACAGCACTTGTACCTGCATTAGAACTTATGTTCTTTCCAGCTTTAGCTCTAGTTTAGAAAGATTTTTAAAACTGTTCATTTTAACATTTATTTTTTAATTCCACCTCCTCTTTCCTTTACCTCCCATCTTCAGCCCTCCCTTACTCCCTTCAGCAAATGAGACAAAAAATCTTACGTTTAATAAAGATAAAAAGTTCAAGATTACTAAAACAAGAGGATGGCCTTGATACAAAGGCTATCGGAAACAAGAATATATCTAATATGTACAAGAAACTCTGGATCAGGGTATGTGCAGTTCTGAGACTGTGTAATTATAAAAGAATTACTAAATTAAATTAATCTGCATTATGCCTCCAGTCCACTTACGCTCGTTTCTGTGATATCAGTCTCTGCAGGAACACCTGGACCAAACTCCTCATTAGTGGAATCAGTTGGTTTGTCTTCATATTCTTTATATTCATAAAAATCATATTCTCCTAAATCTCCATCTACCAGCAGATCAGATTCACTGGGGTCTACTCCTCTGCTTCCATATTCAGTTGCCTCAGTTTTTTTATCATAATCCTCTCCAGTTATGTATTCTTCAGCAAATACTTCTTCAACAGGATTTTGCTATTCATATCAGTAGCAAAGATTTGGGAATAGGAGGAATATGTGGGTTATTGTTAGTAAAGCAATGTAAGCATACGCTGATCCACCATGATGACTTGTCAAAAGAAGAAAGAACAGTAGAACTACAGCATATTGTCTTTTAATTAGAGTCTGAAGGAATGGAAGTTCAGCCTTTCAGAGTAATTAAAAGATCTTTGTATAAGTAGTACAAAGAAGTAATGTTTTCATATGCTTTGGTTTTTTATTTCCAAAACCACTGAGTTCAATATATGCAGTATTATGTGTACTGCTTGCGTAATGTTACTTTAGTGCCAAATATAGCTGAATTTCACTGCTTGGTTTCACTCTTACAAGCAATCATGAATGAACATATGCAATGAGCAGTGAATAAGTTCAGATCTTTTTACAACAGCAATGTGGAGGAGGTGCAAGCATCACTTTAGTTAAGCCCAGCCTTTTTCATTATTTTCTGTCTATAAATACCAATGCTGAGCTAAACTTCTTTTCTCTAGTTAATGATTTTGAAGTTTATTTATCGGTAAAAGCCATGACTCATGTGTGTCATGGTAATTCACATATTTTCTGAGTCAAATTTCCACCAGTACAATTCAGATTAATTTTAGTATTTCTGAAATTTAAGCTTTCATCTTAAAGTATGTAAGCTGTCAAACCAAGCAAACAACTTAAAAGCACTAAAGCAGTTTAAAAGAATGCTATATTTGAGATGTACAAAACCATTTGTGAAATAAAGGAGGATTGCTTTATTCTATTACAGAGGTCTTTTGACAGGGTAATTTTGAAAGAAATAGAAGTTCAGATACTGCTAATACAATATGATGTTCTAAATAATCAGACAATATGAAGTAGTATGATCTTGAAAATATTCAGAAGCTAATCAACATCCAGTGTAATTAAAAAATCTTGATCTAATAATGATACTGAAATATATTGCAGTTAAAATAGAAGTCCAGATTCTGATTTAACAATTGCCGAATTCCATTAGTTACAGGAGTATGACTTTGCCTTACAGCTGGAATAAACACAGATCTGAACCAATTCTAAGCCAAATTTTACCTTTATGAAGCAATGCTGTCACCAAGGAGAGCATTTAGCACTTTGGATCTACCTCATTGCACCTCTACTATTGTAAAATCAGCTTAAAATTGCCCAGGAAACGGAATGATTTAGATACATTTGTTGATCAACTTGTGAGAAGCAAACATGAGACTCAACATAAGAATGCTTTACAGCAAAATGAGTAAAACACCTTAATTCACCTTCACTTTCTAAGATACATACGAGAAAAACCATAGAACAAATGGGGACTCTTTTTTCAAATATTCAGGGGAAGGGGAGAGGGGGAGTTTTGTACATCTTTTAAGCAACAATCTTAATTATGAAAGGAAAAGGTAAAAGAAAAATGAGAACAATATTTCTTAAAATCTGCCATCATTTTTCTAACACTAGCATTAATTAATATGCAAACATATTAATGCAGCACTGTCTTAGGTGCAGCAATTTTAACAAAATAATGTTTAGACCGGTTATTGTGGCTTTCTAGAAATGTGTTTTCTGACATAAGTCAAAATCATAATTTTATCTTTTTTGACAGTTCAAAATATAATGTTTCTTTTGAATAGAACAAGTAAAAATCAAACAATTTGGTTTTGGTAGCTGAAGAACTATGAAAAAAAACCAACGGTTTCTGACTCAGCTTCCACATGCTGCTATGGTGGTAGCCATGCTTTGTCTTGTGTTAGGTTCTTTTTATGCTGCACCTTAAAAATTACAGGAAAAATTAGAGACTCCACTTCCTATTACGGGGACTATGTCTGATAGTTAACCTAGTTTATGCTAGACATAGCTCCATTCACACCCACACTGGAAGCAGCAAAACTACGTTCCCACACCATACATCACTGAATTATGTCCAGAATCACGCACTCTGCAGAGTGAAGGTTCAGCAGATCTCTACAGAATTAATGCGAGTTCTGCCCAAGAAAACTCTAGCTTCTGATATTGGCTGAGGAAGCATAAAATCACATTAAGTGCTGGTAGAGTTTGTAACTTTGACATAGAAATCCATCCTTTTAAAATGCATTTGTACTTTTTTAATGACTGACAGCTGGTGTAACAAGTATTTTCTCGAGACTTCTTACTACCTCATTTGCTTCAGTAGTTCTGGAGGGAGCTTCTGTCTGGGGTCCATAGTCATTTTCAGCTATGCTATAATCTTGAAATCCATCAATAACGTTGGCCTAATATGAAAAAAGAAGGACATTATTAAAAAAAATCCCGTATGAAAAATTCAAGAGGTTTTGCTGTTATTCAGGTTATGGTATTAGCCAGATGTATTCATCTAGTGGGGTTAGGTAAATTTTTTTCTTATTATCAAAGATCTTCCAGTCTTGGTCTGGGAAAGATCTTGATTATTTCTTGGCTACCTTTACCCCTAGTTTGCCTTTTGTTGCTGCTTGATAACTTTTCTTCTTCTTGGATGCATATTTTTCAGATTTTTTTGTTGTGGCCTTTTGAGGTTTGTCCTTTGAGCTAGCGGCCACTGTCCTCTTCTTCTTTTTGACCATGGCTTTCTTTTTCTGTGAACGTTATGAAAGATGGAATGGGAAAACATAAATAAAATGAAAAGAAATATGAGAAAGGGTGAATGAAAGAATGGTAACCAAATGCAAGATGAATGCTGTCAGCCGTGAGACCTTCCATCTCTAACTGAAAGCAAGGGTTACAGCTACAAAGTAAAGAAATGAGTGAGAGGAAAGCATTAAGCTTATATACAGAAGGCACAAATTGACAAACCATATGGTAGGGGACAGCTGGACACCACACAACAAACAGATCAGATTCTGTTACCTCTGTTTGTGCTACTGTCTCTTCAAACAGTGGGAGTCCCTCTGTTACAGAATCAGTTTCTTTATAATCTGCATCCCCATACTCATAGTCATATTCGATAAAATCTTCTGGTGTGTACTACATTGCAAATGGAAAAATATCAGGCATTCCCATGTTAGTGGTAGCAAACTAGATTAGCAATACTGGAAAGTATCTTAACCTTTACTTAGGAATAAAGTTTAACAAAAGGCAGTATGAACAATTCAATGTAATTATTCATTTGGGGAAAAAACCTCACGATTTCTTATTTCTTTCAAAGCACAGTACAAAAGTAGTAAAAAATAAGTAGTAATGCCAGGAAAAAGCCTCTCTTTCATTGGACTGCAAAGAAGAATCCAGTATAATTTTGATTACTGGGAGCACCAACAGATCTTTTGAAACTATGTATTTATTTCATCTTTAAATTTTAAGTAATGCCTCTTTTACCTGTATTTTTTTCAGGTGACCAGAAGAGCAGAGATGCCAATATCTGACATGAATAAATAATGTCAGATAGAGGAAAGAGGCCACAGCTCACAAGTACACATGGCTATCTTCCTCTTGTTTGATGTTGTGTTTGAAAACCAGGGCAGCTCCGTGGTATAAATTTCCTGAGCAAATGCCTCACCGCTGTATAGAAACAACTCTGTTTCTATAATTTTTATCAAATGAAGATTTGGCACATAAAATTTTTACAAGAGCAAGTAGCTTTAGAATTGGCTTGTGTAGTGTTCTGAGCCCAATCTAGGGAGCCAGGAACTCCTGAGCTGTACTCTTGGCTGTGCCAAGGAGATACTGGTCTCTGTATTATGTGCACCAAGTGCAATTCATCCCAGCTGAGAAGAAAGGGCAGCTTTAAACTATCTTTTCACTCCTACCATGCTTGAAGCTGCAAGAACTGGTTGGTCTAGTAAAGTAAAGCAGTCTCCTTGTTGCTACCAGTTCTCTTTACGTGCCCAGGGAGCCAAAAGAAGGCAGAATTGTGGCCAGAGTCTGGAAAAGTGTTTGCTTTCCCTTTAGGAAGAAATATTCTAATGTGCCTCATGTGAACTTGTCCCTTCTGAAAACTCCTCTCTCTTGTTTCAAGTCAGCATCATTGTCTGTAAAATGAAGACAATACTGTTTGTTTCTTTATATTGATGAGAGAGAGAATCAGTACATTACACTTGCAAATGAGTCTGAGGATTCAGAGATGTCACCATTATCAGAAAGAGATGGACATTTTAGAAGAAATTACATATGAGATTAAAATAGATCTCCATATTCCAAACTATATTCTACCATCTGATAGAAAACCCTGGTTTAACTGTTTCCTCTGGCAATGCTTTTTGATACAATTTTTTACTTATGATTTTAATGCATAGAAGTTGATTTCCTCAGCAAGTATAAGACTAATGCTGAAAGGCCCTTAATCACTTAAAAATCCTTTTACATGGGTTTCTATTACTTTACTCCTATGACTCCTCAGAGTCTTACTATGATCAACAGCTTTTCTTAAAAAGAAGATTATCTTTCAGAAGGCAGATGCTTTTTCCTTGATTGTCCTTTTGATTATTTCTACCCAGGCACATATAAACTGGTTAGTCATGAGATTTGATAAATATATAAAAAGGATGTAACATACTTTTGGTACTCGTTCAAAACTATATTGCACATTAATAAGAGCACTTCAAATGACATTTAAATAACAAGATACCATTTTAGGTGGAGAATATCCTCTTTGTGAAGTATATGGGCACTTTATATCTGCCTCATGTAATGTAAGCAATGCTTTGATTTCATCAGTGGTATCTTTTGCATTACCAAAGACAGTTGATACTATTTATACTTTTCAAAACCAGCAGCATTTTAGACTTAACCAGGGTAGGTAATATGTGATTATTCTTTCCCTGTTCAGCCAATTAAGATTCAGTCCTAATCCCAGTGAAGTCAATGAAACATGTTTGACCTATAACTGGCCCTATATGGGCCTCACGGACAGCAGTGACAAATGGAGAGGTCTGTTGATGTACAAAAGCATTTCTGTCTTGTGCAGTTCTGGAACTGCAACTCAATACAGCTTGTCTCTAAAGAAGTGTGCCACTGCCACTCAAAGAAGAAAACGCAATGACAAGCTTCTAGGAGACCACAAGCAGCCACAAAAAGGAAGTAAAGGAAGAACCACATGGATGAAAACGGACTTTTTGAAATAGTTACAGAATAGCATTGAAATTGCAGTATATCTTTGGAAATTATAAAAATGTCTGCAAGTGATTTGTTTATCTTCTCTCAAGAAGTCTACACAAACTAGGTTTATCTACAAGAAAAAAAAAAAAGTACTCAGTGGAATATACCTCTCAAAATTCAATCATTCCACCCTAACAGCAATAACCAATTACATACTTTCAAATGCTTCCTCAGCCAAACAACATGAATCAAACACTCTGCTATGCAATTTTTATTGGAACCCAAGCAAAAAACACCACCTATGTTAAATAATAACCAATATCTTAAGAGATAAGTGGAGTAACATTTTTGAGAGAATTACCATGTCATTAACCAGATTTAAGTTTAAATATGCTGTTAGGAGTTTGTTTTAGTAACTTACAGACACATAAATTCCTTTTTAGTAAGCACTGTAGACCAGTTATCCTAGTATTAAAAAAGAAAGAAGTGAGTAAGCTGATATTTATGCTAAGAGGTCTAGTCAAAAAGTCAGACATTAATGAATGAGAACTAGAAAACATACAAAATAGTACAAGTATGTGGACAGATCTATTGCATCATGCATAATCACACAGAAAATACTTTTGGGTATTGTGCTTCACTCATTTCTGTTAAAGAAAGTTTCACTTTCTTTATATGCAAAATGTGATCACAAATAGAACAGTGTATTTTGGCTGTGCTGATATGCAGAGACACAGAAAGAACAGGGATGGATGAGAAATGGGGAATGACAGTTTCCATGCTGGAATCAGATTACTGCCAAGCAGGTGAAGATCTTCCACTTTAAGAGCAGAGTATCAGAGGGGTATTATGAAAATTCTTGAACTTACAAGCTAGGGCATGTTGCCACTGGGCCAAAACCATATTCAAGTAATTTTGAAATCGCAGTACTTTGTAGTCCCACAGATGCAAGGAGGGAAAGTGAAAATATGTCACAAGATAAAAACTGTCTACAAGACAAACCTTATTCTTAGCAATCCTTCCTTTCCCAACATTTCTTTCTGAAAGTCCAGCAACTCTCATCTTTCACACCAGCCAATAAACAGAGAATATGTTTTGTACTGAACCCCATGGGTCCTGCTGCAAAGAGTTAAATATAGATGCAAAATCTTCCAGGTGTATTTCCTGAGGCACAGTCTGTCCAGATGGAGGAATGCACCTCTACATCCCTAACTGATGTAAAGTTGCACTTTAGAAATATGATTTACTCACAGAATGATAATTCAACCTGATGAAGGCTGTTCCCTGTTTCTAATATAGGACAACAGGACTAGCGAAGGACTAGTCAGGTAAATGAAGACTAAATTTACAAACACCAGGGACAGATTTAATGGCTTTAGTCACCTGCTGTGAAGCTGGCAACTCACACCCTGCCATTAACAGTTAAGACTGGATATGTGGCACATATCCCTTCTTTTTCTGGAGATACACAACCAGAAGGTCACCTTTATCAGATGACCAGAGACAGGGGTATGATCCACTCAGTTTGACCTCAACAAACGTTTAGAAAAGTTCCTTAGCATTCTGGATACGCAAAACCCCGGCCCTGCTATTAGTTCACAGAAGTAGGGAAGTTCACAGATGTCTATCATAGTTGCACTACTAATCAAAGGAAAAGTAATAAATAGACTCTTGAATATACAGGAGAAAGGATCTAGAATTTCAAAATAAATAATAGGTTAAACCTGGCGAGGGATTTCAGCTAAGAGACATCAGGTAACACATTCTTCAGATGTGATGCAATTTTCTTCCTCTTGCTTTTCTTTCTTCTCTTGTGGGACCACCAATAGTTACTAAACAGCCATTCTTGTAATGAATATTGCATATGACTATTTTCTTTCAAATGAAAGGAGGAATAAAACCTGCTGCTTTTTGATGGGACAAAGTGTTTCCATTATGACCTCATGCTTTCTTTACCAGAGTGATTCTATTACACTACCAGATCATCATGCAATTCCAATTAAAGAGATGAACTGTTTTCTTCATCAGATGAATTTTAGAAGCGGAAGATCAGCAGCATGCAAGGCCTATTTGAACTGGGAAATAACTTAAATATTCTGAAGGAAACCTTACTTTGGAAACTGATTCTTCTACTATCCATACTCTAAAAACCTAACCTCCCATTCCAAAATGTAGATTTTAGCATTTTTTTGCTTTACATTTCCAAATTTAAATAATTAATAATCTAAATCCTGAACCAAAAAACAATCATAAGCTCAACTTTTCCATTTCCTAAAGATTATGCTAAGTCATGTACAAGCTAAAGAGGCAAAGATGACTTTGAAATATTCTAGGCTCACTAACACTTTATAAAATGCAATAAAATAAAGGATGCCAAGCAAAATGAGTTTTAAAAGTCAGCTGCAGTAATAGAAAAAATAAATAGAAAATGTCAACCTTAGGACAGAAGGAAAGTTACAACTTTTAAAGGATGGCCTCTTCTACCATATAGTCCTTATATTGCTCATAAAAGTGACAAAATCAAGGAGATAAAAGGAAATAAGAACATTATCTTCAGTTTCCAAAGACATCCTGTTTCAAAAGGAGAATAAGACCCTTGAGGTTCTTTATTATGTTACTCCCTTACGTAAAAAGTCTACATATCTATGCAAAGAAAAAGAGAGCTAGGAAGATCACTATTTTTAATATCTGCTAAATTAGTTAACTGCAGTTCTAAAGGTAATAATTTATGACAGCTGGTGTGGGGTCAGTAGCTCTGACTGAGGAAGCTGTGACTGATCCGGAGAGATGGTCCCGAAAGGAATCGCCTTCCCCAGGTCCGGTGTCTTCCCTCAGCTGCTGGCAGAGGGGCCCTTGCAGAGGCTGTCAGCTCTTTAGTGATTGTCAGCTCGTGATTCCAGCTCAGCTCTGCAGGGCAGCCTCCAGGCCAGACCAGAGAGAGACGAGAGGCTCGTGTGGCTGTTCCGCAGGAGGCAGCTTTATTAGCTGGTTAAGGGGAGGCCAGGGATGGACTCTCTCTGCTCTCACTGGGGCAGGGGGCTGGCTTTATAGGGATACAGGGGGTGGGTATCAGAGGGTAAAGGCCAATGGGCTACAAAGGATCTGCATAGGGTCTCCCTGAGGATTCTGGGTTTGTCTTCTTCTCGCTGTAACTGCAAAGAGGTTGCCTTTCCAGGGGAGTTCTGCTGGGAGACTGAGCAATCTCCGTATCTCAGCAGACATCCCTCCAGGGCAGGGGCTGGGCATACCCCACAAACAATAAACATAAAATTAAACATAAAAATAATAATCTTTCTGCATTTTTCAGAAAACTAGTCTTTCTGATCAAACACGTAAAAGGGCACTAAATTAACATGTTCTGAAAGGATGCGTGAAGCCTCCAAGCCAACATATTTGGGGACCATTTGCACTTTTAATTTACGAAATTCATTTCATTAAAGGAAAACATTTCATGTCTTCAAATAATCCATTAGTTTGGGACAGATCCAAAATAAATGAAGCTGAGTTCCTTTGGGGAGCCATTTCTTCAGCAGAAGTCAGACCGTGTGATTCACTGGGTTACAGAATAATCTTCCAAGAGAAGATTTGAAAGCCTGATAGCTGGTTCCTTTGCAAACTAGAGTACTCCAGAAAATATACTGCCCAACATCAAGGATGATGAAGACTGGCTAGATCTGTCACTGCTCTAATTTCTGTGAGCTGGCCAAGCATATGTGATTGGACTGGAAAGGAATTTAATACATTTCCATTTATAGTAAAAAGGGGTTTGAAAACAAGACAGAGGCCAGACTGTTCACAAGGTATTTATAAGAAAAGCATAGGTGTGTATTTTCTTTAAGAAAAGCAATGTTGATAGTTTTAAAATATAATTTCAAACATATATGGGATCCTTAAAATCTTGTCATACATTCAATATGAAAAACCCAAGGTTCTGGAACTTCTAGGCAACACTTTTTTGTGTACTGCCAACTGCTGAGGTCATCACTCTGACCTTGACCAGCTACAGAGATTCATACCTGGCTATTCACAAGCAAGAACAAGGAAGACTGATGCACAGTTCAATTAAAACATGTCTTGAAGATGGAAATAAATGATAATAAATAACAAAGTGTGTGGATATTACTATTAATCTACTGCTTTCTCATTTTCAGACTGAATGACACTTAGGTCTGATGAACAAATCCCAAAGAAAGGGAAGCATTCTCTATAGGGAGGGTTCTGATGTGCATCAATCCCAACAGCTCAGCCTGAACTGCTCACACAGAGCCCACAGTCCTGGCTAGCAGCCAAGTGCAACAAATTCTGCAGAGCCTGAACACAAAAGGTACTTAGAGGTTGCCCAGTTAAATAAACCTTGTTTAGACATATAACACAGTCATTTGGATCCAGAAAGGGACTGACTGAATTAAAATGGAAGTATAAAGACCCAATTGGGTCCAAAGCTTGTATCTTGAAATCCTCAGGTCACTCGTACCTAACCCCTTATAGGAAGGGAGAAGTCAGGATGCAGGAGTTGACCTTGCTGAGGGAGAAAAATGACATGGGGGATCAGGACAGCACAGCTGGGTAAGCCTGCAGACAAGGGTACAATTTAAGATATGTCCTCCCTTTCTAGGGTGACTAGGTCTTTGTCCTTATTCACAGCTTACTATTTTTGTGAATTTCATTGTGAGATGCTTGATTCTTCCTAAACTTTTTTTAGTGTAAACTTGGCATTTCATTCAGGGATGAAGACATCCTGTAAGTAAAAAGTAGGTATTGAAATCCTCTCTGTTGGATCAAAATTGCAGCTTGAATGAGACACATGGTAAAAAGAAAATGCAACAAGAAAAAGGAAATCTCAATGCAGCACTTAAGGTATCGTTAGTAAAGACAATTTGATTATAAATCAGTTTCCAGTAAATTTACATACGAGAGCACAGTGAAGGTCTTAAGGCCTTGAGAAAAACTTAAACATTTTAAAAAGCAACTATTTCATTCCTGATGTTGCAGTGATGTGACATGCATTCTCAGGCTCATTTAATGGAAACTCACCACAATATATTCCATAATTTTTCCCATTTTATGGTTGGTAATTATTTTTAGTCCAGGTAAAGTCTTAGACCCTTCCCACAACAAACACATAAACAATTCCACCAGCTGAACTGGAAAGAGGGCATAGGGTGGAAATAAATTCAGAAAATGACTCATTTAAATCAGCACTGCTATTGAAAGAAATGTCCCCAGACCTAAAATGCTGGATATTTGATTATTTGCTCCTTTGGAGAAAGAAGCACTCCCTAGAGCAATGAGGATTACACTCAGTTAAACCTTTAAACCAGTATCTTTTCACCTAAATCCTTCTCTCTAGATGCTTCTTTAGTCATCTAAAAATAATCCAGCTTTTCAGAGTGAATGTCTTCCTAGGCCATGAACTTGCCAGGAGACTACGAAAGTGTGCAATTTCAAGAGAAATCCTATTCATCTTCCTAAATGCAGCTTACCAAACATAATTTTCTATTTTACTGATGAAAAGTCAACCACTTCCTTCAGGTTTTGTAATCACTGCTAGAGACACATATTAATAGCTCAGAAATATTAATTTACCTTTAAGCCAAGTATCAGTTTCTTGTTCTGGTCTGCACTAATTCAAAGGCTCAGAAATGTAAGGCCAGAAGGGACTAATTGGCTAACTCTTGTGCACTTGCAGAATTCAAAACTTCCTATGGTCACTCTGAAACAGAGTCAACTAAAGTATGAATAACATTTCCCAAAACTTTCAGAAAGTTATCTACCATTGGCTTGAAGATATCTACAGATTCACCATTTTGGTAATTTCTTCTTTCTTTCCTAAAAGTTTCAATAGATATTTTCCTAACTGAATTTATCTATCTTTCTTCTCCCTCTACCCCATTTGTCTGCAGCCAGTACTTTCTTTATGTTGTGGGTCTCTGACATGGTAAGTGAGCAACATATGTGATGATTCAGTTATGTTTCAAGTGGCAGCATGCAGAGGCAATATTGCGTCTGTATTCGTACTCTATTTAAAAACCAAGACATGCACGGTATTATTTTGGGAAAAACTCCTTCCCTTCTTTAATAACCAGAATATTTTGAGGCTAGTGTCCAACATATATTTCCAGCTTCTGCTGGTTAATCCAGACTCTGAAGACACAATCCTGCCTAGCCTTTCGCCCAGATTTTTCTCTTCCCTCTTCCTACCACAAGAGTTTGTGTGAAAACATTGAAGATGAAACCATGAAACCAATCAAGTTAAACAGTAATCTTTCAATGCAGGCTTTCAGCATTATTAGTATCCCAGTCTGGTAAACCATGTACCCCTCAAATTGCTTTCACTGATCCATCAGCCAACAAAGCCCCCAGATGGGGACAATGTGCTGCAGATGAAAGGTTCTTCTGTTACCACATGCAAGCAGACTGTTATTGCAGTGTGCTTCTGAGTTCATTATGCTTGCCCTGCAGTTATTTCTTTGGCTTGTATGTGTGTAACATTGCCTTTAGTTGTGTTACCATCACTGTTTACTGCTCTGCAGTATCGTGACTCTGACAAATTTTAATGCCATCCATTTCACACACATTTCTATATTTCTAGCACAATTACTAAGAAACTCGACTACAACTTTAATTCAGTGACAGATCATTGTTTATAGTAATTTCTGAAATAAGGCACTCAGATTTGAATCTCTTTGTCAGATACTTTACCACACCTTTGTTTTTAAATTAAAATAACATAAATTAACAAGTCAGAAGCTTTGTAAAAGTCTAAGTTTATAAATACTATCAGATATCACTAATCAAAGGTGTAATCTCTTCAAAACATGTAATCAAGCATTTTAAAATAATCGTTTTCATTATAGACTATCTGCAAATATATTTTTATCTTTGAACTTATTTAATTTTGCAATTACAGTTTACAAAAATCAGCGTTGCTATCTTCTATAACTTCTTCCAGTACCTAAATAAAACTTGTCATTTATTTTCTTAAAATAAATTATCTGTGTGATTTGACAGGCTGTAACTCACAAGATAACGAAGTATCCTGCCTTAACAAGCTGCTTTTTTACTATTGAGTAGACAATTCTATAATTCTATAAATTCAATCAGTCATTTATTCTCTTGCATATTTATCACATTGGTAGCATTGCTGATGTGAGTATTTTAGATTACTATTACACATTAAAGAGATCTATTGACTTCACTGGGAATATTATGCAAAGTGATACAAACTCAAGGAGAACAAGGAAATTGTGTCTTAGGTCAGAAAGCTAAGCAAAATAATCCAATCACCACTCTCAGCAATAAAAAAAAGGAAAAGGAAATGGCAGTTCTCCATTTTATTAATCATTTAGTGCTTTTCAATTTGTCTTCAAATTTATTTTAAAATGTTACATTATGAATTAAGATCTTTGATTTTACTTTTTTCTCTGTAGGTACTCCCACAAACTCTGTGTGTTACCAAGGGGGAAAAATAGGCCTTTGAAAAACATATTAAAAACCACTAAAGCCAAGAGCAACCAAATAGCAGCAAAGCCCAGGAAACTTCCAAAGCAAAATTTAAATTTTTTTTGAAACTTAATAAGGAAAAAAAAAAATTAGATCTTGCTATCTCTTTTCATCTTATCATAAATTACCGGCAATATGCTTTCCATCTGTTCTGGTTTGGAATATGGAGATCCAGGTATCCAGGAACACAGACAGAATGTCCTATGGAGTCCTCCTGAAAAGACCAAACTCCACACACTGTAATGCAGTGTAAAGGCCTCTGCCTGTGTGTAGGTGACTTGACACACCTTGAACTACACCTCAGATGTAATGGATGTAGGAGGGAGTTCCTCTGAAAGAAGTTCTGCTCTCTATGGGCCTTTGTCTCCTGCTGACATAATTTTCAGTCAGATACAATAAATAGTAACAACAAACAAAACTACCATGTGTTTAAGAAAAATTCCATCCCAAAACAGGCTTAAAACAGACATCTAAGAACTATTCAGCAAGTTTTAATGCTGATCTCTTGAGCAATCAGTAGTAATAACCAGTTGGATCACACATGGTGTGCATATCAGCTGTCCAGAATCAAGTTCATTTATGACTTGTTACATTTTGGAAAAGCTTTTCACTTTACACTGTTCAAGGCAAGCACTTAGAATATGTACAACAATACATACAAGTGCTCAGAGGTCTAATCTGAGGAGCTACCTCGACCTGGGTGAATTACTCAGTTTATGGCTGTGAGAACTGGCTACAGTGACTAATGGTTTCTCTAAATATCCTTCATGTTTCTGGGAAAAATTCCTACTCTGTTTTGTTCTTGTTGGTTTACCTCCTGTGAGTAGAACTGGCTGAAATACTTTTGTGTGCACATGCATTTGTGCACACAGCTCATTAAAACACATGGCTCTTTTAACAGAAGATTTTTACAATTGTGGAAGACTCAAAGCTCCCACGTCTTTCAAATGCGGCATTTGTTGATACCCAGCATCAGTGAAATTATAAACATACAGGAAGAACAAATATGCATGAGTAGACAAACTCATACTGCTATAATTTTTTAAAAGAAGCACATTTTAACTTCATTGAGAATGCTGGTTGTTCAAATACCACGAGGGTGATAGGTTCCTTCAAATGCTTAACATAAATGAGTGAAAATGAACAGAGCATTTCTACCCTCTCCCAGCAAAAATGAATTCACTCCTGCAACCTGCTTCCTTCACTGCTAGAACAATGCATGCCATTTAGCTGGAAGTGCTCCTTGGGTAACTTTTCTCCAACACAACCACTAATGTGCAATAAATCCAGTACTACATGACTGATTACTCACCTCATCAACTCGAGGATCTTGAGCCTGAGCAGCATTGGGCACTGGGGAGTCACAGTCTGGGCTATAATGCTCACAATAGTCAAATGCAGCTCTGGGATCAGCTATAATCAACAGCTGCTGGATCTCACCCTACAGGAAAGCATATGAAGCATATGCAGATTAAATAACAAAAACAAAGGTAGTCTACAGTTCATCAGAAGTACAGTGTTCACATTCAGAAACAAAACCAGGCACATAATACTTATATATTTCCATATGTTATAAATAACATATCCACCTAATTTCTGCTGCTAGTATGGAAAACAACTATTGTTCACATGGCAAAACAATGCAAATTAATACCAAATGGACTTAGGTGCAAAATTCTGGCTTAAAATCATGTCTGGTTTTGAAAGGAGAGAGTGGGAAGGTGCAACTTCTGATCTGTGATTTTCATGCTGTTTGTTTACTTCTTCACTGGAATCGGTCTAAATTTCTAAGATTTAATTCAGGGCACTTCCTATTACCAGCATGCAGCTCAGCATGCAAGTGATCAACAGTATAATTCTAAGTTTGCATCACATATGCACTCTCAAAGGAGACAATGAAATAAAATAAAATAATAAAATACAATAAAATAAAATAAAATAGTCTGTACCAGAGACAGTTATTTGAATAAAACATAATTAAGTAAAAGCACAGTGTAAATACACACTACAGAATGTGTTAAAAAAAATTTAATTGCTAAAAAATGTTGGTTTTGCCTCTATTCCCATATATCATGCATAAAAACAACATCACAGAAAGAGACCCACTATTCTGGATAATAAAAATGGCTCTGCTGAGATCCCCTACAGAGACCTTGTATGTTTATCATTTTCCACAGAAAGCTGTCTGGTATCCAGCATATTCCTTAACATAGTGGTACTATTTAAGCAGCATTAGGTAAATTCCTGCCAACATTTCCACTATAAATTTTCTCATCCAGGAGCTTCTTATGCTCACATAAAAATAAGTTTGTTGGAAATTGGCACATATTCTTGGTCAAAACCCATTAATTTCAATCTCTCACTATTTCCCCACAAGGGGGTGATTTTTAAGTTTTTATATACTTTGAACATAATTTTATTTTGGTTTTACCCAAAATAAGGACAAATTAATACCTTTGTCAGTATACCTGTGCCTGCTTTGTCGTTAAAGAGAAGATATAATAACTGATGAAAATCTACAGCTGGGAAAATTCACAATTCTCTCAGTATTTCCAGAATCACTTTACATCTATCATAACAGTAACCTTTAACAAATTAAGAAAATTGGAGAATATTTTAAAATAGTTAATAACAATTGTAACATTCCTTCCTTTCAAAATGAAAAAACAGACATAAGCAAATTTCTTCAAACTGAAAAAAATAAATCAAACAATAATCTGCAATTTTCCTAGTTCTACAACCTTTTTACTAATTTTTCAGGCATAAAGTAGGACATAGTTTCACAGCACATAATGGCTGTATGTTACAAGTCTGCTTTTTACAGCTCACTTTAGCTTATAGACTCATGTGTGTCTCAGATTAATTAAGACACAGAATATTTTTTTCTAAGCTTCCAGAAATACTACAAGTGCAGCAGTTTGTTTCTCTGTCAGCAGTTCTGTACTGTCTCCTTTATTTTCCTTAATTCATTAACGCTTCCTGATTTGGACATCTTACAAAACCTGCTATACATACAGAAAAATTCCCCCTTTGATTTCTTACATGACCCCCTCAAGAGCTAGAGTGCTTTGAGAGGTTTTGTACAGTCACTGTCATCCTGAGCTGCGCATCCGCCATCTCCAGCAACGTGTTTCTGAAATGCTCTGCCCTTTCTCTTTCACCAACCACATTAAAACTAAGTGAGGCAGAAGAAAAAATGGGAGAGAATATGCAGCTGTAAGACAAAAGAGGTAAGCAACCCTTTTGAGCAATCTATGTGTAGAACCTCTGCCCTCACCCTGCTGAGTTCAAGTCATGGTCTTGGTCTTTGGCCCTGAGCAGTCCTGGCTGTCTGAAGCGCCTGGACAGAGCTCTGTGTCTGCAGTGTGCCAGCCAGCAGGAGCCATGCCCAAATGGCTCCTGAAACTACTGTTTAGTCAGAGAGCCTAAAAGAACCCAGCTGCAGGAATACAGCCAGTACTCTGGAGTGTTTTGCTGGTCTTGAATGCCATGGAATTTTGGCACTGAGTTTTGTTGGATTGTGTGTTTGCAAGAAGCACTTGGTATGCTGTTACCACTTGGCTTGAACGTTCCTAAATTGGTTAAAGCTGTTCCTGATCCATTGACTGTACTTCCCAGCCCTGCCCGTCTGCCTGTCATAGGTCCACACAGAGGGAGGCCCTCAGAAATCCTGCACAGAATATATAAATTTTTATAGAATACATAAATTGCTACTGGCTATTCATGTGTGAGAAGTTTACTGAGGAACGGATTGATTGTACATTTGGAATCCCAAATGTTAGTTTCCCTCTTTTTCCTTCAAGATGTGCTATAAAAATATTTCCAGAAAATTATCCATTTTCATCTTCTATTTCCTGTTTATATTTTCTGTCTTCGCTAATTAAATTGTTTCTCTGAGAATTTTGTTCTGTGAAGTATTGGCCATGCTGTAACAGTAGTCAAAGAGCTTTCCTTTCAGATCAGGTGAATCATCTCTGCCCATTAAGTTCTACACGCATTATTGCAGATTTCATTATTGTGATTTAATTACCATTCTAAGGTATTTGTTGGACAAATGTACACTCTTTCACTTTGAAAAATTTTCACGGAATAACTTCAGTCTTTACAAACACATTCTTTGATTTCAGCTGCTTGACTTTGTGAGACCAAAATAGAATTTTATAAAGTTCCTAGCAAATAATCTACAAATAATCTGGTCATATTTCATGACCTGGAGTCATAAATGAGGCACTTAAAGATCTACCTGCACAAATCCTGAGAACTCTGAATTACGGGTTATTAAGTATTCCAATAGCTGATCTGTAAAACAATACTGAGGTATCTAAACATATATGCATATGTCATACCATTTTTCTTATACGAAAATTTCAGGAAAAAAGGAAGTCTCACAGGGTAGAATGATGAAAGGAAGAGAGAGAGCAAAGATGGAGCAGGAGGAAGAAAAATAGATCAAAATGTACTAATACACTTGAGCATCCTTAAAATACTCTGAAAAGTGCAAGGAGAAAAAAAGAAAGCACAAAAGGCAACTGTCTACATAGACTAGTTCTTCCATCTCTATGAAACTTACATGACCACATCTGTTGGCAAAGACTGCTCAGGCAATTTCACAGAGTTGGAAGTTGATATCTAACATGTTATAGAAGTAAAGCCTTTCATGTCTCTGCTAAGCCAGTTGTCCACCATGCTTTGGTGTCAGAGGTAAGTGGATGATAGCAGAAGGAAGATGCAGAGAACGTGTGGTGAGGTGTCAGGCAGACATCCACAGGCACATTTTCATATTAATACTTGTAACAAAGTGCATGCTTAACTTGCCCCAAAAAGCTCTAAAAGCCTATTTCACCTTTGAGAATCATAACAGAAGAATAACCTACTGCCTTGTAACAATTTTTTTTTACCCTGGATAACACTTAAAACAATGTATTTTAACCAGGGATTTGTCAGATATTTAATATAACTTGCTTATTAGGGATAAGAAAGATGAGAGCTACATCTCAGTTGCCCAGAGTTGGTGGAGAACATCCAGCAAGGTATTTTTTTCTACCATTAAGCATACAAGTACCACCTGGAAGTAAAGTAGATCAATTTTAAATCTTAATATTTAGTTTGGATCCTAAATTCTTTACTGAAAAAGGCACTAAGTTGTTGTCAAAGCCAACATATAATTCACAAAAGGCAAGGCACAGTTCAATAATTCATTGAAATATGGAATAAAAATAAGTAAAGTTTATGAACATTTTCATTCCTCTCTATTTTGGGGATGTGCTCATAATTAAAATCAGAGACTTTTCAATCAGCCTCATGGTTATGTGATAAAAGCTGCCTGAGAATCATGAAATATCTTGTCCACCAATTATGCCTGGCATGAAAACATGGTACGGAAGGATTTCTTCTAAAAGGTACTCCACCAAATAAGTTATTCTTTGCAGAATCCTCCAAGACTACTAAAAGGAGTTATTTTGATTGAGGAAATATTCACTTTGCTTCATGCCAGAGCAAATGTGGAGAACCAGGCTAGAGAGCTACAAGGACAATATGCTCAAACCAATAGAATTCCTGCCTGCTGGAACAACTACCCAGACATTTACTCACATCAACTGTTCTACTACAAGGAGCACACAAGTGTGTGTGATGAATTCACTCTTTGAAAATTCCTCTGTGAATCTCACAGACATTCCACAGTGACATCCTGGAATAAGAAAATATATGGGTATGTACATTTCCAGGACTGACTGAAAAACGCAAAGCGGGAATGCACAAGGTGGGGTATCTGCACTGGAAAAATAGCTTTGATATGAAAACGGTGCAACACTAGAAAAATGCAGTGTTGAGTAACAAAAAAAGGAAATGGAGACCAGATTTGCAGGAAAGCAGTAAACTAACAAGTTGGCTTTCCAATTTTGGCTGTATCTTTATGTAATTACTGCTTTAGGTAGCCTCATGGTAATAATTGCTACATGTGATTCCAAATTTTTGGAGTCTTCCAAAAATTGGATTCCACAGCAGAAATAGGAACAAAGAAAATTTCCAGTTAGATATGGTGTCAGATTTTCTCAATGATGTAAATCATCAAGGGTCTGACTAGTAAGGAATTAATTATTTTTTCATTATATCGATAAATGCTAATGGCGGCTTATTACCTTAACTGACTTCATAAAAAGTTGTAGATATTATATGTCTTCTTGAAACATTTTCTGTTCCTTTTTAACTAGGTAATCTTACTAATGCTTTCTAAATATGGTGCATTAGAGAATTACAACCATAAAAGTAGTCCATTCATAGTCTTATTTATTACCTAAAAGTTTCTATCATTGAGAAAAGACACCTCCACTATCAACCGCCTCATTATTAAAAAGGCAAAAGTAGGAATTCTTAGAAGGCTGTAAGGGCACTGTATAAAGAAATCAGTGCAGAAATAATGTTTTCTTCCAGTACTCAAAATTGTAATGGTCTAGTTCCTTAGTTCTACAAGAAACTCTGCAGTTCAGAGGCAGATTTTGGGATATCTCTCTTACAAGAATCTTAATAAAAAAATAACCCTGCCAGGTGAAAGTGATTTCGTCCAGGGAATTGCAGGTAAGCATTACTTCAGAAGCTGTGCAGGAAAAAAAAAAATCAAAACAACAAACCAAAAAAACCCCCAGCAATTACATAGATGTCTAATTTATTTATTAAAGGTTCAAAAATACTTTCTACAACTAGAGTGTGAGGGTTAGAATTAGCAAAATACCATCTTCCTGATTCACACTGGATAAACTTAGTACCTCTTATGTGCTTATAAGGATAATTATATTTTAAAGATGTTTACATAAATGCTGAGAAAAGCAAAGCAAAATCAATGCTAAGCATTAAATCAACTCATAACAAAATCAGTATCTTTCATTTTCATATTACAGCTAAAGCCTAAAAAAGTACAAAGTGAATTTTTCAGTAGAGGAGCAGAAATCAGCACAAATACCCTAACCTGGGTGTTTTGTGCCAACTTTCTCTAATTAGTTATGTGATAGTACAGCTACAGGCTCCAAAGAACAAAAGTCTAGACAGCACGGATATTATTACTATAGAATTTAGAAAAACCTGCTGCAGAATTCATTTAATCTTCCTGCAAAGATCTGAGGGATTGAGGAATTCCAGGAGCTTTTAATATAATATTCCATAACCCAGGCCCATTGCATAATATAGCTAGAGAAAGATGTTTAGAGCCTGCCAGACTGAAGCACTGTAAAAGCAATAAATTGTGAAAGCAGAATACTGTACGGGTCAAAGTTTCCACAGAAATCAATGTCTTCTTGATTCTTTGAAATACCATGCTTATAGAAGGATAAATTCAGCTTGGTTAAGAAATAGGTTGATATACCAATTATAATTTTTAACCTTCATAACATAGCTGTTCACAAAGTCAACTGCAATTCTTGGCTGAGAGATTAGATTTTACTACAATGACTATATAACAGCAAGTGTACATAGACACAGGCACGCACGTGTGCCCAAGGACATCCTATTTCTAGATAAAAGATCTGCAAATCTTTTCCATTTTCATGTCTTTTGAAACCTTATTTACAACTGTTGTTTGAAAATGAAATGTATTAGACACAATAATAAAAGAGGTGATAATAAATCCTATCTGTTAATTATTTTGAAACTGATGCAGCATGCTGCATTTTTTGATCCCAGGTTGTTAATTTTTAATGTAATTACGGACAGTTTAGTTAAATGACAATTCCTCTGCTTCTTGGGAACATTCCTTGAAAATGAACTTGAATTCCAATAAATTACCAGAACTTTGCTTTCTTCTTCTCTCTACCTCCTGCTTCCAAAAATAAGGAAGGGAAACTAGATTTTTGTTCATTGATCAAAAATTTGTTTGGAAATACTATAAAAAATTAATAAACACCCAATCACCATTCTTTGAGATAAAAAAGTATAAAGAAAAACAAAAAAAGCCAAATAGAAAGCTTTTGTAAGAAATGCTGGTTTTTTATTACTTGCCTCTGAAATGGAAAAATTGTCTGCTTTGCTTTGCTTTTCTTTTTGTGTTGGGTTTCTTTTTACTTCTCAGTGCTCACATTGGCCAGTTACTCTGGTGTTGATATCTAAAAGGTTGATTGTAAATATTTTTGCCTGGAACATTAAACATTTCTCTTTAGTCTGACAGATAGTCAGTGGGTCAGTAGCAATTACTAAATTACTATAATGGGAAAAATTTTGGCAGTGTCTCCATGAGCTGGTGCTGCAGCTCCACATGGCAGTGTGAAGCAGAGGATAGTGAGGACACCTCGTTCACACCCCGTGCTGGGGGGCACTTTGCTTTGGGCTGGCTTCTCTGTTCTACTTTAGCTGTACAGCAAAGCTAACACTCAGTAAAGCTCACATTTGCTCAAATACCCATTCTGCTCCTGTCTGCACTTGCACTCTGGGGCTTCCCATGCTTACAGATATGTGAGGGATGGGTCCTCTTCTGCAGCTAAACCACATTGCTGCCAAGGCATCCTCAGTCTATCTCCAGCTGCTCACTCAGGCTATTTAAAGGAATCCCATGCTGTACACAAGTGTATTAGTGCTTTTTTCATGAGAACAGATTCATGACTAGTATCAAAATCTAAACCCTTTATTAACAAGTATTACTGCAAGGATTTAATCCACAAACTCTGTTCTGTTAAAGCTTTCATTGACTTTAAATGAGAATCTTATACATCAGATTTTGTCTTGTTATACTAATTTAAAGCAAAGTGCCTAAAAAATTATGGTGTTGGTCTGACGTGAAGTTTTGAAGGAAAAATGGTGTCTATAAGGAAACATCTGCATAAAGACTCTGTTAGTTATTAACTTATTATAAAACACTTATAAAAAACTTGTATTGTTCACACCAATAGTACTAAATGAGGAGTGACAAATCCTTAAAGCTGGCAAAGAATAAAAAGATCCCTATTATTTATAAAACATTTAAGCTACAAACATATTTCTATGGATACAATTCAAAATTCTTTTACTAGGTGCCATGCACCCATGTACAAGCATCTCACTCTTTTTGTCATTCTTTTTCTTTTTTCTTTTTTTTTGGTTTGCATTTTGGGAATTCTCTTTTTTGCAGCAAGCACTTACAAACCAGCTGTTCTTGCAATATGTATTTGAAAACACAGAAGACAATAATTTCAAAAGACACATGCAAAAGTTTGAGGAATGTTGTGACAGTCTTTCAAAAACAAGCATTTACAAATTAGTCCCAGTGATATCAAAAGATTCACTTCAGTGAGCAAGGGCTTAGCAGTGCAAATGAAGGTCTCATAATTTGGCAGTTAATAATAATACAGTTTCTAGACAGCATAATTTTATTATTTTAAGATGCATTCATGGTTTATAATTTGCTTCTCATCATTTGTATGCACCTGATGCTTAGTGCTTGCTTGAATTCACGATCTTGTTTTTAACATGATACTGATGTCCGTATTAAAAAAGCACAATGTCATAAAACCTCAGATTAGCACTTATATTCAGGGATGAGCAGCAGGCAACTCCAAACTGGAATTTTCTCATATAAAACACACAACACCCCACTAGATTTAGAAAATACTTTATATTTGCTTTTAAAGCTAAACCAAATTCTTTCTAACAGCACTGCTAAAAAAAATGCCTCTTAGCTTTAGCACCAGTAGGTAAATTTACCAAAGAATATTGTGTGTTTTGGATATACAGAATCAGTGAATTTGGCAGCCATTTATCATGTTCTTAGGACACTAATCAGCCCTTTCCTTCTTTCAGTGATCTACTTGATCTCTGGACACCCAGTATGCTTATTTACTCAGAAAATATTGTTTTTCATGGGGAAGTTACGTCATTAGGTCATGTCACATCGATTAAAATGTATGCACTTAAAATTTCCCAGTGTGCTATAACATATTCTTGTGCTAGTAATAGTCAGACTGCCAGAATCAGAACAAGGATAGCACAACTGCCTAGAAAATGGAGGTCAATATTGAGAACAAAAAAAAAAAAAAAGAAATTGAAATGGTCAAGAATTTAATTTAGTTAAATCTTGTATTACAAACTTAAAATAACATAATTAGAAAAAAAGAAGAATATTTGAGCCACTGGGGTGTAGCATTGTTTGAAAGTAAGTGTGAAACATTCTTCACAGGAACAATATTAATTCTGAAGATTCTAAATGAATGATCCATGCAAATATGTTAGAACAATATGACTGAAAGAGTAATTCCTTCTTCAAAAGATACAGTCAAGTTGTGAGGAGGTCAGAAAAATGTAATATAATAATACCTGTTTTGGACTCATTTGTGTACACCAGAGCTCAGAGAGGCTTAGATGCACCCTCTAAGGGAACAGGAACATCGGATGTATCTAATTGTTCACAGCACTGATTCTGACAGGGCTGAACTCTGCTTTCAGTGGGAGTGAGTTACCTTAGAGATGCAGCTGGGTTTGGTGCAGTTGTGTTATGCTGCATACCTTGGTTCAAGACCAAAAAGAAACACTATCATCTTCAATTAGTAGGTCACAGAAGTGTAAGACTTCATTATATTTATCTACAGGTTATTATTTCCACATTTTAAATATCCATTCAGTCTGAGGAGACTGAAGAGTGCTCCACTGCTCCTGTGACCAAATCATTGGCTTACTATGAGTAAAAATAATATCATTATTACCCAAGATATAACAGCCTCTGTGATGCATGGATACAATATTAATCCTTCAGACACTGTGAGCTGTGGATTACAAAAGGTATTTGTCTTTAGGGGCTTCCTACATTTAAGCTAACAAAGGCTATAAATGTCATATGAAAAGTCTGTAGTATACAGTTTTAAGCCTTAAACAGTTAAATCTAATGTCATGACTAGATAACTTCTGGAATTTCCTGCACACAGAATAGGACACATTGTGTTTTGTGTATCTTCAGTGACTATTGTGGTCTCAAGAAACAGCAGGGTTCAAAACACAGAAATACTAACAAGGAGACCCATGAAATCACCAAATGTCACTCTGAGCTGCCATGAATGAGAAAAACAGAACATGTAACACACAATCATGACACTCTCAAGCAGGGACAGATTTCAGGAAACAGCACCAAACTTTAGAAATTGTAGCAGCAGTAACTAAGGGATGGATAAATTCTTGTAAATAAAACAAGAACGCTGTTTAGAGTAGAAAAACAGTAGACAAACTCAAAATGAACCAGATTATGTTTTGTTTGGCCAGACTTAGGACAGAGGTCACTTGCCTTGTTCACCCTAGAGAAGAGGAGACAGAGGTGAGACCTCATCGCAGTCTGCAACTTCCTTGAGAGGGGAAGAGGAAGGGGCAGGCACTGATCTCTTCTCTGTGGTCACAGTGATAGGACCCGAGGGAATGGCATGGAGCTGTGTCAGGGGAGGTTTAGGCTGGATATCAGGAAAAGTTTCTTCACCCAGAGGGTGGTTGGGCATTGTCACAGGCTCCCCAGGCAAGTGGTCACAGCACCAGCCTGGCAGAGTTCAAGAAGCATTTGGACAATGCTCTCAGGCACATGGTGTGATTCCTGGGCAGTCTGGCCTGTGCAGGGCCAGGAGTTGGCCACGATGATCCTTGTGGGTCCCTTCCAACTCAGGATGGTCTATGATTCTATGATCCATTAAAAATGTATATGGCCCAGTATTTTGTTTAAACTTTTGAGGTACGTTCTAATTTCAACATGCACGTTTTACCTACAGATTCAGGTAATTGAACACAGGTATAAATTAATCCATGGTGACTGTACAGTAAAAGAGAAAGCAGAAACCTATCCCAAAAGCAAGGATTGCAAGCTTCTAATTTAAGTAAGACTTCAGACTTAATCTAACCCCCCATTAATTTCAAGACCAGACTTACAAGATGGTAACTGATTTTTCTGAATAAAAAAAGAGAGAAGAGGTGCACTTTTAGAAAACCTGATCACTGAAGAAATCCAGAAATGTACAGTGAGGCTAGAAAAGGTAGAAATGTTGCTGTTCTCAGTACTGAATGTTAAGATTCAGCCTCTAAATTGACCTTACAGACAGCTGCACAATTTATTTAGTGAGTCCAAGGCCTCTTTCTTAGTGTGTCTCAGCTGGAATTGAAGCACTGACTTGCCATGTCAGTGCATGAGATTTCAGAAAAAATATTTGTCTGAGAAGCAGCCACCACTACCTTCCTTTTCCATCCTTCCACAAGTGACAACATGCTTGGACAAAAGTAATTTTAACTCATTCTAGCAAATTCTCTTAAAGTTATATCCTTGTGCCCATGTTGATGTCACACAAGTTTGACTTCAAGAAAAATTCAGGGTTATTTTTGAGTTTCTTCAGTTATCTGGTAATTCTGATTTAAGTGCTAATTTCAATTTGCTAAGCTATGTCTCACTCCAACCTTATTGGCTCTTCCAACAGTTGCTCACCAAAAAAATATTGCATTCTACCCATCTTTTAATGTAAATGATAAAATAAATATCTCCCTTTATGCACATATCATAAAAAATTATTTCCAAACAGCTATGTTTGATCATTTCAGAACCTCTGAAAGTTCAGACAGATATTTTTATTTAGTGATTGCACTGAGTTAAACAAACCAAACATCAATGCTTAGTTATTGTGCATTTTCCTCCTCGACAGCTTTTTAACTGGCTACAAATTTTGCAAGAACAAGTCAGGCCCTGTTGCCTTAGTTTCTATTATAATCTAAAATCACATGAAAACACAAACACAAAAAAATCAATTTATCTAACTTTATTTTTCTCTGAATTCTTTTTTGCTTATGCATATTCATATTGCACACATTTTTGACAGTTTTTTGTCAAAACCATATATTGGGGAACCTGGTTTCTCAACTAAGAAAAAAAACCAAGTGAAAATTTAAAGTAATTATCCGATGAGAAGACCAAAAACCTTTGTCACATCCCAGAGAGAGGCATCTGTGGAATACATCTTCAAATGGAAAATAATGTTCCTCAGATGTTCAAACTCTCTTGGGGACTACAGGTGAATTAGGCTGCAAATACCAAACATATCATACTGATTGATCCAGTAAATCACCCCAGAAATTTCCATATTCAAAAGGCCCACAGTTCATCACGTCCATGGAAAACAAAAATAACAATGCCACAATGTTATACTCAAAATTCATATTTCTCCTCTTGATATCTATGCAGCTTCTCCAGCATACGTTCTGCTTAAAGCTAGGATGAAAACCATTTATAGAGCACAGATGTTCTGTAGATGAAATAACTACCAATCTGTAATTTCTCATTTTTCATTTTTAAATTTCTCAATTTTAACCATTGTATAACAAGGTTATAGAAGAAACTCAGTAGTGTAGATCTAAGAAGCTTCATAATTAGTCTGTAAAAATAATTGTTGACATAAGGATTCTACCCAGAAAGGCCTCCTGACTGGCAGTTACATACTTCCTTAAAGGCATTTTACCCTTCCTATATGTACTTCTTGGCCAGTAAACGATGGAAACATATATGTCCTTATTGCCAACGTATGTTCCATTTACTGGAAAGAGTAATAAGTGGGATAAACACTATAACGGATTCATATTACACAGAAAACTTTCCAGGTCCTTCTCCCCTGCTCTCAGATACTGTTAGCATACACAAATATTTGCAATTGTTTAAGAGAGACAGAAGTAAAATGATTCAGTGTTATACTACACAACTGTCCCTGATTAATTCTCCCAAATATATCAGGTATCTCAATATTAGGCAGAAAGACAAAAAAAGCAACTGCCTTCCAGGTACAACAAAAAGGACAGAAAAATGCATCAAATCTTCCAACAATATACTTCCCTCTTTTACTTCTCTTTTATTTCAGCCTATCATAACAGGTTCTATAAATTAAAGTTTCTACATTATACCAGCATTTGACCTAAAAGATTATTCTGGTTTGCATTAAGCATGACACTCAATACAAAATAACTCAATTCCATTTGTTCATTATTGTTCTGTACCTCAAAAACTTCTTCATCCAGAATCCTGGTTCCAAAGACAGTGATGCCATTGGTGTCCACAACTGTTTTGTCACTTCTGTCAAGTGGTTTTGTAGTTTTTTTGTTACAGTCAACAATCATTGTAACACTCTTTTTCTCCACACTGATAGCTACTCGATGCCACCTATTAAAAAAACCCAATAAAATTCTACTGCAGTTTATGTTTTTAAAACTAGGTCATTGTGTTCTCATCAAATCAGTATATAGCAGATGGTGCACCAATTAATTCACAGATAAAATTTTAAATGTCTCCTTTTATTTCCTTCTTTTATACATACTCCAATGTACACAGTGTTTTGACTACTTGCAGTATACGTTCTGTCCCTCAGCACAAGGGAATCTGATCCACAGCTCCTTGTGAACACCCTCTGTGAGGTGAAGCTCAAGCTGATCTTCCCTACAACTTTGACCAGAGAACATCACCAAACTTGAATCAGAAGCCAGTGCATTGATAACATTTTAATAGATTGAATGATCTGACAGCAGATTCTTTTTTATGAAAGTGTTTTTTGATTTTTCAAATTACTTGTACAAATATAATTAAGCCAGCAGGTTATTACTTATTATTTAAAATTTACTATTTTTTTGGTGTGATCAACCACCAAAATTTTACCATGTTCTTTTGTTTATTTGAAGGTATTCCATAGATACAGAGATTTTCCAAATACATGCAACAGTTCCAACATAGATGCTTTCCCAGACAAATATATTTACAAATACTTGGCACTGTTCCTGCAACAATAGCCCTGCCTACATAATAGTCACCAGTGAAGGAAGTGATTCAGAGTACTGACAAATGACTTTATTTTAGAGATATTTGAGAGTAAAATTTTGTATGATTTGCCCAACACTACTATGTTCTTTATGAGACTTTATCAATAATCATGACAGATCACATTAATTTAGTGAGTCTCTCTGCTATGACAAATATTTAAGAACAACAGCAGACCACTCTGTAATCCAGCATGAAGCAAAATGTTAAAGAATCTTTGATAGACCAGGGCAAAAAGTGTAAAGTATGTCATACTAGTGACTGGTAAGAGGAAGGCTGGAATCAAATTATTTTAGTTGGCATTTGTGGCATTAGGGTTGCCTGAATCAGAGAGAAAGCTTAGATCATTGTTAAAAAGAGCTTCTGTGTATCAAAAGGAACACCTTGAAGCTAATGGAATCTGACTGCTAAACAGTGTCACTGAGCCAGAACTGTAATTCCATGTTTTCTCTGGAATGCTGTTAAACATTATCATTATAAAAGCAAACTGGCCATGCATCCTCAGGCACATTACATTATTCACACTTTTTAAATATATCTCAGTTTGAGATGAAGATTGTTGTCCCAGATCCTTCATAAAATAGCTGAGTCAGAAAAATATTGTTGGCTTATCTTTTGAAAGTGTGTAGAAGCTGAAAGCATGAAATCATAGCTCACTTTGGATAGGATTGACTCCAGTTGATTTAGAAGTTGTATAGTCTCACTGTAGGAAATTGTACCAAACGAAGTTAATTTTTATTTCTTCATTTCTGCCAGTTTATCAACATTTTTGGGTGAAATTCTATGTCACAACTTTCTTATTTAGCAAAAGTCCATTAAAAAAAAATGCTGCTTTGTTTAATCACTCCTTCTGCTAGGGAAATGAATCAAGTCTAGGTTTCATCATATAATTCCATTGTCCGGTAATACTAGGCCAAGGAGACAATTGGTTTTTTCTTTTTCTTTCCTTCTTTATTGTTTTATAAACATATTTCATTATAGTTCAATTTTTGCCCTTCCTCACTGAGTTGTTTCCTTTTGCTCTAACAAAATTTATTTCTGTCTATCTTTGAAGACAGTGCCTTCTTCTCTTGGGCTGCAGCACAATAAAAAGCCTTTGAAAGAATGTCCTTTTACAAGCACTAGAATGACATTCCCAGAGAATGACTGCTTGTCTACAAAGCTACAAAAAATTAACAACTGTATTACTGATGAAACAGGTATTTGAGATTAATTCCTTTACTGGGGGTGCAGTATGAATCCTTGCAGCACTTGGGATTAATTGTTCACCTTATTCTTTCCTGATTTCTTTATACATAGGATTTCCTTATACATAGGATTTCCTTATACATACATATCTCAAACCATTTTATTTATCAGCTGTTTTGGCTTGGGATAGAAGAAATTCTGTGCTGTTTTGTCAACTTGTCTTCACTCTGCCTACCACCTTCAAATGGACCAGACAATTCCTTTAGTGAGACTCTATATTGCAAAGGAAGAATCTTCACAGGTTTAATTTGGGTGGGTTTAACTTCTCTGATTATTTCCTCACTCTCAAGTTATAAAAATGGCAGATAAGAAAGGTGGTTTGTTTCATTTACAGCTGTATACACCATTTGGAGCTGGAGCTTTATTCTGCTGCAAAGCTTCTCGAATTTTGTACTACACCAGTCCAACTAGCTAGAAACCATGTTACTGACTTAAATATTTAAGAAAACTGTTTATAAATACCATAATCACCTATACAGTGGTCTGCAATGTGTTTTCCATTTTAAAATTTTACACTTACTTGCCGTCAGCAATGTTGACTGTTCTGAAAAGAGGATAGTCTTCTGGGGCAGGTTTTCCATTTTGGTCTTCAAATAGAAAGACAGGGGATCTACCAACTTCAACACCTACTTGTTGAATTCCTTGTTCATTGTAGATAGACAAAAGGAAAGACTGAATACCCTTTTTAGGTTTTACTGTCATTAATATTGAAAAATCTTCTGGAAAACCTCCACCTGTAAACAAAGTGATATATACAACTATAAATTCGGAAAAAATGAAACCATTTTTACATTTTTTTTCTATAAGCACAAAGGATTCAGCATACAAATGGCAGGGGTTTTCTAATTCTCAAAAATGAGTACATAAAATATCATATTAGGAACATTTTCTATGTCTTTTTTTCCTTCTGGTCTCACTTTAATTTCTGAAATGTATACTTTAATGGTTCTTAAAAACAAAACTTGTAAATCATACAATCATAGAACAGTTTGGGTTGAAAGGGACCTTAAAACTGATCATGTGCAGCCTCCTGACATGGTGGGGATGCCACACACTAGGTTGCTCAGGGCCTCATCCAAGCTGGCCTTGAACACTTTCAGGCTTGGAGCATCCACAACTTCTCTGGGCAACCTGTTCCAGTGCCTCACCACTCTCTGAGTAAAGAATTTCTTTGTAACATCCAATACTGCTCTCTCCTCATTTACTTTGAAGCCATTCTCCCTTGTCCTATCACTATCTGCCCATGTAAATAGTCCCCATCCCTCTTTTTTAATCCCTTTAAGTATTGAAAGGCTCAAGAATACTTAAAGGTTACTGAAGGATCCCCCCCCATAATGGGGTCTTCTCGGAGCCTTCTCTCTTCCAGGCTGAACGAGCCCAGTTCTCTCAGCCTGTCTTTTAGGAGAGGTGCTCTAAATCTATTGTGAACTCATGCAATAACACAAGCTATGAAAGAACAAGTGTAGTTTCACATTCATTGCTTTTTAAATTCATCTTCTGTTTAGCAATCTTCTAATTTAAAATTGTGCACTACAATTTCACTCAACATAATAAGCATCAGTATCATAGCAAGTAAGACTCCTGGGTACTTCAACAGCCCTTGATAACAATTTATTTTACTTTCTCTCCCACAAAATATATTTGGGTCTTTCTAGAATTACATTGTGCATAACATTGAAAAAATACATTACTAGTTCCATTTAATGGGAGATTTAAGCAAAATCAAAGAATATTAATTTTCATTTATTCCCTGATGCCTTGTCTTTGAAGTAGAGATAATATATCAAACACTGTTTCCACCTTTACAACTAAAACTAAACAAAATTGAAAATATAGCTTATAAAGGAAGATATTGCTTATAAAGGAAGTACTGAAGTACTGCTCCTGTTGAATCTTGTGGTAAATCTGCATTTCACTTGATATGGAACTCTACTAGGCTTAACAACAAACAAAGTGTAAGACTGAGATTCTAAAATTCAGAATATGCTCTGGATCCATGTGGCTTCAGCTGCAATTTGACATGCAAGAAATAGATGAGAATCTATTAATAACATTGGCAATGAATATAGCTGCAGCTTTGTGTGCAGGAGAGTGGTTAAATATTCTTAAGCATTTTAATATAATAATAGAACAAGCTTTAATAAAATAATATCTTGTGGTTTTCTAATGAATTAAAGCATGTAAGAATTCATCAAACTCTGATTTTGGAATTTCTTCTTCCAACAGAGAAAATATAAGATCGTTTCCAAGACAGATACTGTGGGAAAACTCCAAAGATCCTAAATTCTTCCATGAAGACAAGTTTTTACTTCTTGAATTGCAATATGTAAACAAAATGCATAGAATTTTCCTTGCTCTTTAAGTGACATACTATCCTTTTAAATCAGAACCCCCTAGTCTTATATTTTTTATATTGTCTGCTGCAATGATACTTTATGTGCTTTCTTTTTTTGAACTTTTTTATGGAAGCTTGTTGAAACACTGTAGCAATATAGACCATGCTTATACATCATGTTGACGTCTTATTTTGAAGGGATCAAAACTCAACAGATAGGAAACATTCCATTTACTCTGGTGAGTTGCTGGTAAAGATTTTTCATGACAGGGTAAATTAAACTGTACACTATACCTCCTAATGTCAGAGCAAATAGATGACAAAAAAATGGACGAGAGAGAAGATGACTGTCAACAAAGGCCAAAGAAACTATTTGAAAAGCACTGACCACTTGCCCTATCTGCATTGTTAATCTGAAAGATATGTTGAAAATGCTTAAGGCAGGTGATAATAATTCAGCTTGTCTAGACTTAACATCTGAGGGGGAATAAAAGTGAGCTAAGAAAGGTGACTGAAAATGAGTCATGTGTCTCAGTTCAGTAGTTTCTGTCATCACTGCTATGACATAATATTCCCAAATGTTTTATCTTGAATCTACTTTGGGTAATCATAAAAAAAAAAATTCCTCCAAACACAGTTGTGATTGAAAAAGCCAAAAAATAAATGACATTTAAACATGTAAAACTGTATATATTGCATCTAACATATAAAACTATATGCATATACAGTTCTTGGACACACATCTGGAATACATATCAGAGCCTTCTCAAATACTTTTAAATTTCTTGTTAATTGGAATGGTCCTATTTGAACAATAAATAACAGTAAGAATTGGAGGGAAAATATCTAGAAAAATATTTTTATATATTTGGGTTATCATTCCTTCATGCTTTTGTAAAAGATAACTAAGAGCATGTACAACAACAGTATAACAAAATCTAAGCAGTTTACATATTACAACCATATAATGTCTTCTAGTCAGTGAAATCAAAGTCCATTATACTCTGGGAAGTTGGTAAATAATATTAAATTCATTTTTTAAAAGGTGGATAAATTGATGGATATATTGTACTTCCTGATGAGTTATAGGAGTTAGATGAAAGCAAAGATGGGATGTGTTACAACTTGTATTGTTTGGCTGAAATGATATCTCACAACTTGGTCTTATCTTGGATATCTTCTATAGTCTTTCCACTGCTACAGAGCACTAAGAAAAAGGGACATGATCACTCAAATTTCTTTAAGAATAATCTGAAATACAAGGATTTCTTCTGGTGAGGCAAGAGAACACCTGTTCCACAAGATTGAAAAGGAAGTAACTACCATAACCACCTCCAAAAAATTGTTTTGATGGATTTTTACTAATGTAAAGGACAGCAGGACATTTTCTATTCAACTTAGTTGAGAGGATAAATTCAAACCCAAGGAACTGTGTTAAAAAATAATATAAATATTATATCTGTAGTGAATTTTGCTTTGATCTTCTTCCATAAATAATAAGTGATGAATTAAGGGAACACATAAGTTACTCTTGAACTGTTATAGCTGTTTCTCATGTTGCTCTGGGAACACATTACTAGAAAATAAAGTACATTTTATCCTTTTCTAGATCTGAGTGGTATCTATATGATTGCTACTCTGAAGGACAAAAAAAAAGAAAGTATTTCTCTTGGCCACTTCTTACCTGTATGTATTCTGTATGACTTGGTCAAACTCTACAAATGTGTCAAAACAGAAAATTTAAATCTTCAATGATTTTGGGTTTTAATATTCTTACTATCATTTTCCTCAACAGTTTGAGTCAAGTGACAAGTGACAGCAAAATAACGGAATATAAGTCTCTCAGTAACATCCAAAGAATCTCCCCAAATTTGACTATTCCATTTTAGAGAAACCTGAGAGAAGATGGAATCACATTACCAGCTATCCACAACTAGCCTTGTTTAGTCCCCCAAATACCCAGATATTCTGAGGTAATTCTTAACAGATGGTACTTCTGGAAATGATTTTGCAATGGCCAACCACAACTCATTTCTACCACTGCAGCATTACTCCAGGAACTACTACTGCTCTTAAATGCACTACCAAAACAGGAGAACACTTGCCAAAGCCATCAAATAAGGTTTCCATCAGATAGCATCATGAGAGAACAGGTAGTATGACTTACAAGTCAATTTCAGCAGTGGCAGAACTTGACAAAGAGCTTTATAACTGAAGGCAATGAAAACCAACTTATTTGGTGGATAGAGAGCCCACCCTGCCATCCATATGCAGGCCCAACTGTGGGGACAACAGAAGTGTTTTGTGCTATTGATAACAGACCACATGCTTTGCTTTAGAGACCATGAAAACCTAGGCAGCAAGGTAATGTACAAAAATAACAGCTTTCTGCCAATCTTACCTGGGTACAGCTGCTTTGTTGGGGCACTCAGCTGTGCAGTTTTTGAAACTCTGTAAGCAACATCCGATCCTTTTGAATTCCTTCTGTTTGTGCAAAATCCTGCTGTTCTTGTTACTCCTTCTGGGGAATTGTGAAATTCTAATGCTTTTAGCACATCAACGGGTTCAGCTGACAAGGTTAAAAAAACAAACAACAAACAACAAAAAGGATTACTCATCTTGCATGTCTATGGTATGCAGCCTCCAAAAAGGCTTTAATTCCTTTGCAAAAGTAGGTGTCTAATCAGAGCAGTAGCTGCATCCTATTTTGACTTATTGCACATTACTCCTACACCATAATATTATTTTAACAGGATTATGCATTTTTAAATATGTAAGAGTTCATCCCATCAAATGCAATTTTTATGATCAGATTTTCAAACTACTTGACTACACACTGAAAATCACCAATTGCAAATGCTGGGGATCTTGCTAATTGAAACTTCCAATACATGCTTTTAATGAGTGATTTCTGAGAAGTGGAACTGATTTTCAAAGTTTGCACAAAATTTTCAGAAGCATTTAGCTACTGATAATCTGCTACCACAAAATTTTCTGTTGCTAACAATAAAATATATTCTGATTACATATAACTGCTTTCTCAGACACTAAGGGATAAGGAATTTCACATCCAAGCTAGAGAACGAAAAATGTACCTGCTTTTCCTGCAAGGACTAAATGGACAGAATTGCAGTCTTTCATTATTTCCAAGTTAAAATGCAAATTGACTGGGTTGTACTTTAGAGACCAAGTACAGTAAGATTGCTTCCATACTCAGTGTCTAACAACCTAAAGTTGAAATCCAGAGCTGTTATGATATTGATGCAAATTAAAACAAACAAAAAAGCCTGCATACATATATATATATATCTCTATATGTAAAGCCAACAAAAAGCCTTAATATATAAAAGTTCTGCATGGCAAAAGGGCAAAGTACTGAATGGACAAGCACTTCAAGACAGGCAGTGAGAGAAAACAGCATATTGCATATCTTTTCTCTTGAGAAAAATTAAGGGGCTCATTCTCATACTCCCTTCAGATCATGGCTTTTTTAATTTTTTTGAGTGGAAACAGAATTTCAGTAGACTTTTTTTCACTGGGACTATTCCACTGTTTTTATGTTGACAAAATCATGACCACTTTATTTGGAAAGAAAAAGTTTTAAATTACTTTCAATGTTAAAGCTGAGAAATGAGCTTGGTAAATCTGACTTCACATCTTTGAACTACTGTGGCATTAACTATAGCTGATTTATTGTCTGTTATCATTCATTTTACATGTCAACAAATATTAGCTTAAGGTCCAAAATTCACTGCCTGTGAATATTCAACTATTTAAACAACTGCTTGCACAGATGTGAACAAAGTTAAGTTTAACTAGCTCATCCTATTCATCTCCTGACACTGCCAAATACGAAAAACTCAACTTTGTGGTTAAACCAATCTTTGTTTTCTCAGTCAGCCTAGAATGCACATAACTTCTAATGTCTTAAAATATACTCACAAGACAATGCTTGTGAACTTTTTAAATTTCCCCTCACATCTTGCAATTTTTCATTTCCTTTTCACATCGGATCACCATTGTGTTATCAAACATAAACTAAATAGCCAGTGTTTGTTGCAAGCTAGCACATTGGGAATGAATGCTACAGTACACACATGAAATTACTTAAAATCCACATATACTGCAAATTCAAGAAATTATGTTTAAATATTCTCAAAATAAAAGTTTCAATAGTGTGCAAACACTGTGGCATTAGTCTAACTTGTCTGTTGAGTACTGACAAAATCATTTTAATGGATATAATGTATTTTCTATAGGTGTTCCCCACAGTTCTGAAGGAATTGCCACACATACTGAAGGAACATACTGAAGGAACTGTGACACATTTTTTCTAGTAACCAACAGCTGTTTTTGCTGTACCTACATTAATTTGAACCAGTAAAGTAATGTAGAACCAGTCACCAGAAATATTAGTAAAAATTTCAATTCACTTTGTAAGTCAACCACTGCTACATTCCTTTATCCTTTGCTCTTTTCTATAATTTGTACCAGATTCTTCATTATTTTTTAGAATAATGGTTTTTCTTTGCCTGGCTGACTGGGAGACTATTCACCCATAAACAAGATTATTCATTACTCCCTGCTAGTTCTGCTGCTAAAAAACTTCCAGACAAGAAACAGAATAATAATAGGACAACCTTCAAACCACAGATTCCAAATAATAAGAACAAACATTCTGCTAATAGTCCATAGTTGACTATTTATTTATTTCCACAAACTGTGATTCACAAAACACAAAATATCAGGACTAGTCAGTTTAAAATAATTACTAGAAATGTAATTTTTCATAGAAGCAACAAGTTAGGTGAAATGACAAGTTATACAGAAATGATAAGTTACATGAAGTAATTAACACAAAAAAGGTAATTACTCTATCCCCAAAGATAACATGGCTGACCTATTAAATTCATATTGATAACAAGTAACAGAAACTGCTTGCCTAATTTATATTAAAGAGTTCAAACAGCCACTTCAGCCAACAAGTAAGAAGTAAAGTTCTTTAGAAATCTTTAAATAACAGGAATAAAAGGCAGGAATGTATAAGAAGCATGACTCCTCCTGTGCCATGGCTGGGACTACAATATAAAGAGGTTTCTGCAGAAAACCCCTCTTTTTGCTAGTAGAGGTTTTGTCTCAGGGAATTTCAGGATTTTTTTTATATTTACTGTAACTAGTATATTTACTGTAACAAGTGTTCAGTAGGCTTGACCATGCTGCCATTACCTTAGTCTTAAAATTCTTGATGAGCTCACTGTGCCTGCTCAAATAACCTGCTTGGTGCAGCAGGTTGCAGATGCTGTTGCCACAGAACACAAACATGCAGGAATACAGTCTAAAATAAACAGCTCTTGACAAAGCGCAGCTCAGGCCCAAGTGGTTACAGGTAACCTGCTCAAAGTGTAAAACACAATGAGCAGTCCTCACACAGCCAACACTGCCTGCTTAAAAGACCAGGGAGAGTGGTAGGAAGACAACTCCAAGACAGGAAGGAGCACAGCCTGTGGCTTCTCTCTGCCAGTTTCTGTAGGTTCTGCAGTGCTCAGCGTCACTGAACAGCATCCTGACAGCTTCTGCTTCTTCTGAAAATCGCCTCTTGTCTAGCATGCTGCTCCCACATGACTTCTGGGAATGGTAAGCAATAACCAGAAGGAGCACCAGTGCTAACAGCATGCAGTTTGCCTGTTTGTGTGGTCCACAAACTAAGATCTCAGCTTGTATTTATATGGGACAACATTAATATAACCCATATATTGACAGATCAAGGGTCTTTCATGAGACCTTCCTTAAGGTGAATAAAACAGCTTGCCTAAATGATTTTGACTTCTATTCTAACTTTCCCTGATAGTTTTCTCAAAAAAGTAAAGTAAAATTCAGATTAATGATATAATGTAATGGTTTTTTGTCCTTCCAATTTGGTGCCGAGATTTCAGATGGCAAGGAAATAACAAATAAGAATCATGCAAACAGTTCTGTTCATCAGCTCTTGGGATGGAGTTAATTCTCCTTAGGAAATCTGGACACCAGCATTGAAAACTCAACTCTGTCTGCCAGGGCAAATTTGACAAAATAAAAGATCCAGACCCAGAAAGTGGGTCCCTTATGCAGATGTTTATGGCCATGTTGCACTGTTGCTTGAAGGCCACCTCTTGCAGGCAAGCCAGACAATGCCACAAGACAACCCTGTGAAAAGAAGCCTGCGTTCACTAGGGCAAGCCTGCAGTCTTCAATCAAAATGCAAGTTTCCACTCTGCTACTTTTGCAGGGGATTACTCTTCTCACTAATGCAGGGAACCCACTGCAGGAGATTACTTTTCTCACTAATGATTATAGTGCAAAATTCAACGGCGCATGTCCTTAATTCAAGAGAGTTCAGTGAGACATGTGCAACTTTCACTGCCACTGAAAGCCTCTACAGCACTGACCAAAGCCTAAATGCTTAAAAATGCTGGGATTTCTGGAATGGCAAAAGTGAATTCTTCAAAAATCCCTTTTTAAAAACCAGAATTGTGTGAGATGGGAACCTGAGTGTTCCAGTATCTTTCAAGATACCAAACCATTAATCATTTAACTCCATCATAAGTTCCTGTATTTTCAAATATAAAGAAGGTAAAGCACACCAACAAAAATTAGTGGTGTCACATCTCAAGACCCAAATGAACTTGTAACTGCAATATTTAAAACTGTAGAGCCAAATTCTGGTCTTCATTACTGTGGTATGACTGAAGTACATCCATTCACTCAATGAGCTTTCCATATTTACAGTGGTATGGGTAAGAACATTTGGTCTAGAGCATTTCATACTAAATATAACTCCAAAGCCATGTTTACTCTTCCTTTCTTTTCCCTTTAGCTTTCTTCCATTAGGAAACTCATGAAAAAAAATCAGAATACCTCTGCTAGAAATTAAGAGGATTCACTGAAGCTAAGTAGTTGTAAACTGGATGCTAGATCACACTTTTGCATTGCCAGGTCAGGAAAGAGTATCAAGAGTCAAATACATGAGGGGAGCCTCATGTGCTTTCTGTTTGTTGGAGAGGAGGAAAAATTTACTTCCAATTTTGGTTAGCATTTCCAAGCCTAGATTTCATCTATATACAAAAATACATTTTTTTTAAAGGCTATGACAAAGCTTTCTATTCTATAAATTCATAAGCCCATATTGTAAAACTATAATGCCCTTAAAGATTGAAAAAGAACAGCTGGAGAAATCTAGACATCATTATTATCATATAATCACATTTGAAAATATCATAGCTTTCATTCACTCCACAATATCTAAATTGAAATGAAATCTGTGATGTATCATTATTAATAATACTGATACAACACATATGGATCAAATCCTGATGCCTTTACATTGCATTATACCTAACAATTACTACCATTGCTCAGCGTGGTTTCATCTGGAGTTAAGCAGAAGCTGGTGAAAACAGCAGATTAATTTCTGACATGCCCTAAAGTCACAAATACAAACAACATTCATTATTCACATTCAGAGGACTTGCTTCCTTCACTTAGACTTCCTGATATTTGAGCTGGAATCTATTCCACAACATGGGTCTTGCCTTCTCTTGGTGGAAACTGCCCATGGAGGAGGTTCCCAGGTACCACAACAATACAAGTTATGATAGCAGAGAAAGGAGGGGTTGAGAAACTGTAAAGGAGGGCAGAAACTGAAGTCCTTTGGACACACAGTCTATACTCATGCCTTATTCAATGTGTGACATCAAGCCTCTTCCTCTTAAGGATGACCCCAGTTTTTAGTAAAAATGCATATCAATTCCCCATCTCCCTATGGGAATGCTTCTTGTAGATGATCACACAATCTTAGGTAAAAGAATAGACATTACAAAAAAGGGATAAGTTGTAACATATGCAAGAAAATTTGCATTGGAAGGGTCATGTCTAGTTCAATACATTTGGATTTATTTAAATGTAGATGGTAATTAAATGAATGGTGCTTAATCGTTATCTTCTTAGTTTATAATATATGTATCCTGTCTGTAACTGACATCATGGTGAACTTAGTACCTTAACAAAAGGCAATAAAATTCCTTGTTTCTGCTTCAGCAGTCACCATTAAATTTCTGCATTGTGACAAAGCCCATCTGACCCTGCAAAGGCAAACTGTACAGACCCAAAAAAGATGGATCAACAGTTCATCTAATGGCAGCAATATCATCTTTGGAATTATACCAGCTGCAATAATTTTGAATAAAAGAGCAAAATCTATACATATAATCTTTCTAGCTACAATAACTTTTTAAAGTTAATTATTTTTATTTTAATGACTTTGCATTATTGAAAATGTTTTGATCTACAACATACTTTTTTACAAAATTTTATTCAAGTCAATTTTATGAGTGGCATTATTATCAATGTGAGGTTTGTAAACGTTAGGTCATTAATACACACTGAAAATAGAGCTGTACTGTTTCACCTAATTAGAACGTTCTGTCCTGTATCACCCTAAGTAGCTAATGTGTGTGTGTGTCAATAAATTGACACTCAAGCATATGAAAAACCTGATCTTCTGTTTCTTAGCATACATATCAGCTTCCAATCACAGTATCTTACTGTGATTGGAATTTAAGCCTGCTGTAGTCACAAATAAATTGACAAATTCTGTATCATATTCTTTTCATTCAAATAAAATGGCATGGACACTATTACTGGGAATTATCTTGCAGAAGAAAAAGATACTGCATACTCATGCTTTTTCAGAAATTCTTCTTGGCCCAGCGAGGTTAGCTGGCTATGAGCCAGGTTTCTAACCTAGGTAAAGCTGTATTAGAGGAAGCAGTTTATGTGTCAAATTCATGAGCACCTGCAACTCCACACTAGTGTGGATCTCATGCAGCATTTCATGTCTTACTCAGATCTGAAGAGGTCAAACATTTAGTGATCCTATCCCAGATGTATGCTGTCAGTGGTCCTCAGTGGACTTGGAATACATACAGACTGAAAAACTATTACTCACTGAATTGAGAACTTTTGAGTGAGTTTGATTATTCCTTAAAAGATAACCATGGAAGTCAGAATGGGCCTATCTAAAAGTCCAAAACCTTAAGATTTCTTCTATTTAATATGGAACATGCTGCAAGACACTTAAGCTGCAGTGGGAATGGAGCCCTGAACCTTTTCAGATAGGATGTACCAAACTTGACATTTGTTCTCTTGCTGTAAACTGTACTGCAAAGCACTTTTTAAGGTGAAGGTGCTGGTGGTACCTAGGGACCAAACAGTTAAAGACAGACTGTTATTGAAGATAGGGTGTACACAGGAAACCATCATCTGCATTTTCAGAGGGGAGGGCTTTGCCATCAGGTCTCAAAGTGGAACTCTCTAGCACTGACAGGAAAGTGACTGTGGTGGCAATTTCTGGCTACAAAATTCATTCCCATAAGAAATTGTTCAGGGGATGAGTCATTTAGACTAAAATATGTTTAATTCTATCCAATTACCTAATAAAGCAAAGAAGTTGAAATCCTATTATATTTAGATTTTGGTCTAGTAACTCCTTGATGTTAGTCTCTTGATTTTATGAGAGAGTATAGGCACAATGATCCTTCCCTATTTAAAGGCTGTGTTTACCTACATAATTTACAAGATGCTTCCAGACTGCCTGTTGGGGGACATATTTGGAATGAAAACAATAACAAAACTCAAAGGGAAAAAGAAAGAGGAAATATTCTTTACTTTACAGATACACCTTAGCAAACCAAGACTGCAACTCAGTGTTTGCTATGCTGTTAATACCTACAGTAACTTAGCCTTTTCCTTCTTTTTGATATAGCAAAGAATACTTTTAAACAGTATTATGTTTTTCTGATATAATAAACTGATAACTTCTTGAGTTCTCGTAATTCTTCATCAATGCCCTTTTTTGATTGATGTGAGAGTGAGAATTTATCAGTGTTCACCCCACAAAGTACCTTTAACAGTTACAATCAATAACTCCAAATTAGGGAGATACAACCCTGGAGCAGAAAAGAGCTTAATTTTCCCCAGTACAAAGAATTATATGAGAAATTTAGAAAGACTAATGTTTCTAAGTTACTATTATTTTACTTCATATTTTTCCATGGAAATAGGCTTCATTCTGCCAGTAATCTGTTCCAATGGAACCACTGCAAAAACTAAAACTTAAAGAGCCTTGAAACATTAATCTTCAGTTCTAAATGGAGTGTTTTCTCAAAGTTTAGTCCAGTTTTATGTCACTGCAACAGATCATTTAAAACCTACAAGCTGTGATGGCCTGGTAGGCTAAAATGTGTGTATTTGTTGAGTACTAATGAAGAGACTCCTTATATACGTGGACAAGATTTTCAGAAGAGGCTGCCTCTGGTTGGATTTTTAGGTATATATTGAAGGACATAAATAGAAGGTACTGACTGCACCACAGGTTTTTGAAACCATGCTACCTATTAAAGCCACAATAGCCTACAGTTGTTTAGTTTATTTACTTTTCTTAAAATTTTGAATCTTTATAACTAAGAGCTCATTCTAAGGGCATTCCATGTATTCTATAGGTGGGTAAAGATAAACTACTACGATGAAGGTTTCTAACTGGCACTCATTAAATAGTCCATAACCTGATGAATGTAAGAGGTCTTTACCTCTTTTTTACCAGCAGCATGAGAATCTGGATTTGATAATCTGACAGTTTGTTGACCTTTAGGATACAAAAGAAGACCCATCAACTACTAGAAAATTGTGCTATTTCTAATGTAGTAAGAACATTTATGTTCTTACTCTTAGACACTTTTACTTATAGTGGGCAGTTATGATGGACACCCTTTAAAAACAGAAATACATATAATGTTATTATCTACACTTATTATTTTACTGTATCCTTCATCTGTTAAGCACTAATACAGAAGTGACCATCCAAAAGCAGGAATTCAAAAGCATGCTATGCCCAACTGCTTCACTGAGCTTTGAAGTTCTTACAAAGGACTCTATTGCCTTCCCAGTGAAGGCTCTAGTCTCTGTATCCCAAGCAATGATTCCCTGCAGTTCAGCCATAGGTGTCTAAGCACCATAAAATGACCAGGTACTTTTCTGTCCTTACCATTTCCTACTGGCCAGCTCTGGGCAGAGCTGCCCTTCCTCACAAGCTTTTGGGCTTGGCAGTCTGGGAATTGCCTGCCTCCCAACTCTGCTGAGAGCCCAGCCCTGTAACAGAACTGCTCTGGGAACCAACATCAAGGCTTTCTGCAGTGTCCTCTGCAAAGGTTCCAGTACTTTTCATAGATGGACTTTATAGAGCTGGATAAAATGAACTCTCTGTTTTATGGGCTGCAAGAGTGAGTTACAGAGCATCTTCAAGGTACAAAAATGAAACCAATTGAATTGCCTAATTATATAGTGCTCCTGAAAATTAAGATTTTTTTTTTCTAGGAACCTGAATAAAAATTTATGAGATTAACTGAATATATGTTTCCCACATATATACTTCTAGAGACACTCTTTTAAGTTGTTTTACCTCTTAAGAATTTTCCTACATGAATTTCCTAGATTAATTATGTAATTGGAATCTTGAATGGTGACATTTTTAGAAATAGGTGTTATTGCAGTGCTTTCATATTAAATGTTTACAAGAACTAGAGATTATCCAGATGCATACAGGAATGCTTTAAATAGCCTAGGACCAACTATTTCACCAATAGAGGCTTCTGTGAAACTGCTCAGAACTGGCTACTTCTGTTTCCACACCAGTTATTTGGAAATTTTTCACTGACTTCCCATGCTGAAAAATCTACTAAATATATTATAGTATTTCAAAGACTATGCAGATAGTCTAGGCAGGTACAGGAGGAAATTTTGATACTCACCAACTACTAACTATATCTCATTTTAAAGACTAACCTCTAACACTCATACCGTACAAACCAAAACCCCCCAAAAAACCACAACCCTCTCCCCCCACCACTAATATCCTATACTGAAACCAGTGGAAAACTTGTCTACTACTACTCTGAGAGTGTACAAGTACACTCTCAGATCTTTAGCAACATTAGCTTGTAGGCTGATTTATTTACTGGAAATGTTCAGGAAAATAACAAGATAAATTATTTTAAGCTTTTGTTACATTGCATAATTCTTAAGTACACCCTAGACTTTGAGGCTTTTTATCATACTATACATATTTCACTACAAAATGTGACTTTTGTATTACTCAAAACCTTCTTTGAGGCTGGATAGATTGTACTTCCATCACTTGCTTAGCAACACTGACAGCCATCAAGCACTGATGACCTGATGGCAATTCCATGAAATAACCCCTTGCTGAGCCCAGAAGATTGGGCTTGTTTATCATCTGTGCAGATCTGTATTGATCCATTAGTTTACAATACTTTAGCATCTGTCTCCATATTTCTATGGACTTATTCTTATTTTGCACCACAGCAAAATCTTTTAGGACTGCATTCCAAGTGTCTAACTATATTGAGGTCTCTGCTAAAGATTCAGAAAGTTATTTTTGTACAGAGAGCAGACACAGTAGTTCCAGCTGTGAAAATCAGCAAAACAAGTACTACATTCTTGAGTATCCTGTTTCTATTACCATATGAAAAAGAGACACAGTCTAAAAATGGTCCGTGCTATGGGAAGAGACAAGGTGTTCCCTCAGCAATTAAACATGAAAGAAACTGAGTCCACTTAAAAGTTTTGTCATCAAGGTATTTATTGAGAAATAATTCAAATAAGAGTTCAAAAATATCTTCTAATAAATGGGAGTTTTCAAATATGCAACATTTGTACATTTCAGCTTTAAGCATAGAATACAGCCAAGGACAAGGTTTAGAAATGGTGTCATTTAAAGTAATCCTATTTAATTTGATAGAGAAACAACTCCTACAACTCAAATCTTTCACCATACTTTCCCTAATGTCAAAGGAGAGCAATGCAAGGAAATCAGATTCAATTCTGTATCCTACCAATATTAGCAGGAATTCCTCTTAGGCAGACAGCAAGGTCATAAAATCTTGAACTATTTATAAACTATGGATGTTTGATAATCTATCAGATTACTATGATAATTTGGGTAAGGTGAGGTACACAGCTAAGGGACAGGTAGCACTTAGTCTGCAGAAATACTTTTAAAATGCGACCGTAATTTGACTTACAACTAAGTTAATTTCTATCATAGACAAAGCTTAGCTGCCATTATTTATAACAGGACCAGGATCTAAGTTCTTTTTATTCGTCTTTTATAACACATCTTTCAATTAGGTTTGCAGCAAACACTCTGCTTCTATTATATGAGCTCTGCCAAATACCTTCTATTTCACACACTGTGTACATTAACACTTGTACTTGCAGTGAAGTCCCAGACCTGAAATTCACAAAGGTTTTTACAGTCCCTTATGTGTGTTAATGTGCTAAAAAGAATTTAAGTTCTGCCAGATTCTACTACTATTGTAATAACCGGGTCAACAATTAATCCTTACATTTACAGTCTGTAAACTTGGTATTTAATACTGAGTAGAACAGTTATAAGCCCTTGCAACAGGCATGTGTGTTAACCTAATTCCTTTTAAGCCACTGTTCTCTATTGTGTCCATCCAGAGGGCAAATCTCTATCACTGCATGAGACTTCACATTCTTAGAACATTAGAGATTTCTCCCAAGCTCTGCTTAATTTATTCCCCCCTATTATCAACAAATACTCAGAACAATGATAAATTAACCAATGCTATGAGGATTTCTTCTGAAAAGAAGCAGAACGCTCTACAGAGAAAAGAAAAGCAACTTCTTAATCTTGCTGGCAGATGGAAACCCTACTGTTCACCACTGTACAAAACAAATCCGGGAAAGACATAATTGCTCCAGTGTGTTTTAGGTATAACCTCAGCAGTAATGTCATGGCTCCTTCAGTATGCTGCAACTGTGTTAGAGTTAAGGGTTCTCTTTGGAGGAGATCAAGTAACTTTGGGCATGACAGTTGTAAAAATAAGTAAGACAAGTTTTTTCCTACATTTAACATCTGCTGCAGACACTAATTTTACAAACAATGGGAGCTTTAGGGGTGTGTTGTTCTTCATGTGTTTTTTTCAGTGATCAGGACAAAAGATAGCACTGGAAAAGGTTTTTAATCAAAGATTGCTTTTTTCCTATTGTCATTTCAATTACAGGTACTAGGGTTTTATTATTTCAAGTCAAACTGACTGAGAATGTGTGCACCTATACACAGTTAAATTTGATAAGGTATACACAAAACTGAAGTTGAGAAACTTCTTTTCTGCAGAGCTAAGAAAAAGACATAGTTTCCTGCAACCTGAATAGTCCTTTCTTGGATCCATGCAACATCTCCTTCTAAACTAAATGCAAAGATACACACTCTAGAAAATTAACAACACACACCAGTCATTTTTTCTGTATCTGATGTCTGCTGCTGAATTTGAAATAATTGTTTTGCCTTAGAAACAATTAAGAAATCAAAATTACATAGCAAAACAGATGAATACATGCAGGTCTCTCTTGCACTATTGTGGGAAATCGGACCATTTCACCTGCTGATCCTTGGGACTCGGAAAAGCTTCAGCTAGGATCACTAGCTGCAGCTAGTGAAATCACCCTTTGATTTATTCATTTTTGACAACTTTGTGAATAACAATCTGAGAAACCCACACAAATTATCACACAAAACAATTTAACTGAAAAATAAAGGAATGCTTAGAATATTATACTCTTTTTCAATCTTAAAAGTTAATTGGTCAGTTAAAATCAAAAGTGCTTTACATCATGAATAGTTCTGAGAAGAAATTTGTACTTTTCTAGTTTAAAACAACCCTTTATACAGGTTTAGACTAGCTGGATACATTCAAGAGCTTTCATTCAACAAACAGATCCATATCTTCCTTACTAAGCAAATACAAATCAGTAGCAGTGTTAAGTGTGCATCCACAAAGAAAACTCTCCTTTTGCCATCACTAATTGGCCCAGTTCTGCATTCTTTCCGCACCTAGAACTCCCACTACTTTCCAAGCCTGTATAGGGGAAGCATAAGGAACCTTTATATTTCCTAAGATGACAATAAGAAGTATCTATTCTGTATTAGAAACAAATCTCCTCATCACTTACACAGAAGGTCCAAAGTGTGTTTTCTATGTATAGTTTCATAGCCCCATTTTCAGCAAGGCTTCCTAAATATTTTTTTTCATTCAGATTAAGAGCTAGATTTCCATTTGCTTGAAAAAGCTTATAAATAATAAAAAGGCTGATTTTTCATTTCTTGCCCATGAAATTTAAATCAGTATCACAATAGTGCATTGATGTCAAGCTCTTACAAAAAATTTATAGTGTTGAAGCCATGCCATTTTGACTAAATGAGTTTATTCATACCAAACACATTACCAACAGGTTTAGTATTAAAGGTGAGGAAGGGGAAAGGAAATCAAAGGATGTCTTTTAAAATACTGAATTTTGTTTACTTTAGCCAAGTCATAAAGCAAAAACATTTTCTAAAAAGAGCTGCTTAAGAGCTGGTGGGCACTGAGCAGACCAAGTATGAATCACTGCTTTTCCCATTCAGTTGATTCTCACTTCTGTCACTTTTTCTGTCTAAAGAAGAAATAACTCAAGAGCCCAAACACTTTGCACACCATTTCTTACAAGTATGAAAGACACCTCATACTTCTCTATTTTTTTTTGTTAAATAAAGAAACTTGAAAAAAAAGTCAAGAATTTTAGGAATCTGTTGAGGTTTGCCTACATGGAATGGTTTCTGTTGTCTTTAAAAAGTCACTGCTGTGTGATTAACACTTTATATGAATACACCATGTAATTTTCTTTTCATAGAGGTCATTTATGAAAAGAAAATTGAAGAATAGAGGATTTAAAAGAGTTTGTAAGAGCAATTTGTATTTTGCCCAGCATTCATATTTTATCCAGCATTTTTATTTAGTCATATTGTTTACCTGCCATTTATGCTATTTTATTTTATCCCTTGGTATTTTCCCTCTCCTAGTTTCAAATAGGAATCATCATGTCCTATGTTATCTTTTAACTACTCTAAATAAGATTAGAATGCATAACAGATGCTTCAGAAATAAGTCCCTTGTACTCTGTTAGAGAAATTAGGTCAAATTCTAGTCCCTCTGTAGTCAATGGAAAAACTCTTACTGACTTCAATAACAGATCAAGCCCTGAACACACAGCTCCCTGTAGTTCCTAAGCAAATAGCATACTGTATCTCAGAAAAGGTCAAGAACTAAGTTCTTTTCAGAATGCTTCTACAAAGAATAAGAAGCCTGTAGTTCTGTATTTCTGAAATGTCCTTTATACAGAAGACTAAAAGACTATCAATATAGATTTTCCGTTTTGAATAAAGTTACCACAACCAATTTAGTCTGCATAATGTTGCTAAATACAGTCCAGTTAAGTACCAGTTCAGTTGATTTCAGTTCTGTTGATTTTTCCTGTGCTGTTTAGGTTTAGATTTTCTTTTAACTTGTCATTTGCATCCAACCCATTATGTAAACACAGTCTACATAAATCCTAATTAATTTCGTCAGTTCTACTGTGGAAAGTGGCATAAGAAATCGATCATGCCTTTGAGGACGATATTCTTCTTCAAGAAATTCAGTCTCCACATAGTAAGGAGCGCGAGGTTAATTCACCCTGGTGTGACTCCAGCGAGTCCGTGGAATTGCAAGAGGGATGAAATCTGACCCCTCCAGTCCCTGTCAGAAACGGGGCCAGCAGGGGGCAGGAGCCCTGATTGATCTGACACCGTCAAGGTTGTGCCCAGGTATAAAGACTTGAATGGAAACTGATCACCTTTCCCTGCTCCCTCTAGGACGCCTGTTGATTCAGGGAATTCAGATGGAGAAATGCCTCGTTAAAATAATAAATACATAAAAAAGTAATCCTTTCATTTCGGAGACCTAAGCCCCTTCATTGATGTCAGACTCACAGAAAAATAAAAACCTCAGTCCCAGCCAGACTGGCCTCCAGATGCGCCTGCTGGCTCCAGTGGGAGGGAGGGAGGGATGGAGGAATGGAGGAAGAGGCAGCATTTTCACCCCCAGTAGGAAAGGAGAACTCTCCCGCCACCGGAGACTGCACTGCAGCTCGGCGAGCTGAGAGCTCAGCTCAGAAAGCCCAGCTGGGCTGGCGGCGATGCGGGAGAGACCAGGGAGAGCGGTGCGGACGCGAGAAGCGGGGAACGCGAGGCGTGGTGCGGGGGAGGGGGCGGCGATTCCTTTCTGCTGAGGCTGCTGCGCTGCTGCCTGGCTCTTGTTCCCCCTGCAAGTCCCCCGCGGGCCGCACCCTGCCCACCAGGTCCACGGACACCTAAGGGACCACTCGATCCCCCGGGGAGGCTGCAGAGTGGGGAGGAGGCTGGGGACGGCGCCCCGGCGCTGACACCGCCCGCGGGGAGCCCAGCGACCGTCGGGCTGAGCCCCCCGAGCCCCCCCGGGCATCTCCGGGCCCGGCACCGCTCGCACCACCTGCAGGGCGCCGCTGCCCCGGGAGCTGCCCTCCGCAACGGCTGGCAATGGGCCCCTGCAAGTGTACTTTCTCCTCCGCTTGCGCCCTGGAAAACTTTTTGCCCACTAAAACCCGTTGCAAAAGGAAAAATAAAAGAGAGGAGAGCGGAGAAAATCAGAGCCGAGAGCCTCCACCCCCCAACTTTCCCTTTCCTCGCCCCTCCGAGGAGAAGGCAGATACTTGTCGGTCAATTTCAGTTACAACCTGGTGAACTTCAGTAGTTCAGTCAAACAAAGTTGGACGCACACTCCACCGAACAGGAGTCCAGTGTTGAAAGAGCATAAGTCGCTCTGTTCGACAAGTATTTATTTTATTTTCCCATTCCACCAGTGCATCTCCTTCACCTCATTAAAAATACATCCAAAGTTTAAGGCTGAGGCTGACCGAGAGCCGTCCCTCCGCGGCACCTGGGAGGGACGTCCCTGCCCGCGCTGCCGGGGTCTCCCCGCGGGTCCCCGCGCCCGGAGCCGGCCCCAAGAGCGCTCTCGCCTCCCCAGCACCGGGAGTCGCTCTGACAGGTTTCCTGTGAAACGCGGCCTCAGCCGTGCCCTGGGTCATTTCCCCGAGAACGGGAGAGAGGCGACTGGACTCTCCGGCTCCCCTTTGCTTTCTTACCTCCTCTGACCTCTGCAGTCCGGAGAAGGAAAGCGAAGGTGATGAGCACGGTTACAGCCGAGTCCCAAGGCCACCTTCTCGTTTTCCACCTTGAGGACCATCTCTGCATCTCCATGCTGGGCACCCACAAGTGTGAATTAAACACGGGCGCCTTCAGTTTATACCAGCTCCGTCCTTTCCACTATATTCCCAGAGATGACTTGTCCTATAGAGCCATACGTGATAAACCGAGAGACGTTTTCTCTCTCGCCCCGCTCCCACTCTGCCCGGCCTTGCACAGGCCCCTCCGACCCGTCCTCCCCGGTGCCCTGCCTTCAGACTGAAGGGAGATGAGGGGCTTTAATCAAAATGCAAAGAGCTCCGCATCCCCCTAAAGGCTTCATCCCGTCAGAGGGCTGGGCGAGCGGCTCCCAGGGCCACCCCTGGAGCCCGACTGACACGCCAGCCGCCGGGCGGAGGCCAATCGCGGGGCTCCCTCGGCCGCCCACAGCACCGCCCTCCGCCTCGGCGGCGGCACACCGGCCACGCCGCGGGCACCGCCGGCCCCCGCGGTGGCGGTGAGCGGCCCTCCCGAAGGCGGTCGGGGAGCGCAGAAGGCGCGGCGGGAGCGAGCCGGGGGACAAGGCTGCGGTGTCCCTTCACCGGGTCACCGCCGCCCCCCGCCCGCTCCGCGCTGGCCCCCTCGCCCCGAGCATGCGCAGAGGCGGCCGCGGCGCCCCGCGGAGCGATGGCGGGGGCGCGGAGCAGGGGCGCGTGGGGGCCGGGAGGGACGGGCAGGGGCGCGACACTGGGGACAAGCGGGGGGAGGGGGGCGTCGGCGGGGAAGGGAGCGGGGCAGGGCAAGTTCGAGGAGAGGAATGTGCCTGAGAGGAGCCGGGGCGCTGAGATGAGGCGTCGGCGGGGTGGCCCTTCGGGCTCCCCGAAACCGCCCGCCGGCGTTGGTGCGGCGGCAGGTCCGGCCCCGGCGGCCCGTTCCCCCTCACACCCCTCCCAGGAGCAGCTTCTTGTCACACACCTCCGGGGGCTTCGTTCTAAGGGCGCTGTAAGACAGGAGAGATCGGGGTGGTGAAGGAAAAGACCGGCACCGAGCATTGCCATTCCCCGCCTCACCACATCTTGCAGCCCGGGGAGCCAGGTGTCGGCTCCTCGCCGGGAAACCTCCCGCTCGCACTCCCGTCCTGTCCCACCTGTGCACCAGTCGGTGACGGGGACCGGCCCGTAGGCTGAAACCTCTGCCAGAGCTTAGCTGTGCAGCAGGTCCAGCCAAAATCCTCCGTTCGGATCAGGTTCTGCCCTGGCTCCTCTGGAAAATGAGAGAAAACCATGGTCACGTTTTAGTAGAAATGTATATAATTAAAAAAAAAAAAAAAAAAAGCCCTCACTGAGATCTTTAATGCCTTACAGCAATTAATAAATATACGGTTTATCAATAAAATACGTTGCTTTTATATGTCAAACTGTACTTCAGATATTTGTTATCCTTTCATAAAATATCTTAAAAGTTTTGCTGCGCTCCATTAATACACCTAGCTCCTTCTGTCCTTGGTTTTCTGAAATGGTATCATTGTCATTAGATTTGCAGCTGAGGTGACTGAGGTGCATAGGACAGCTACATCTGAGCTCCCTTAAGTGCTGTTCACTAAAGAGATACTCAAGGTTATTCTGGCACTTCACAGTGCAGCTGTGGAGCACCAAAATGCCGTATGTATCCGACCTTTCTGTGTAAAAATTTACGCATGGAATCATTAAAGATGGAAAAGACCTCTAAATTCATCAACCATTTAACAGTCTCCCCCGTGATCTTGAGATTACCCCCAGCTGCTTCTTAAAATTGCCTTACACCCTAACTACATACAGGTCCCCAAAAGTCAGTACTATTATTGCTGCTCTGCTGGTCTGTGTAGTTCTCAGTCACTAGATGCTTTGAAGCACAGACCAAATTAACTTGATGTTTCAGCCTCCTTACTTACAATGTCAGTAGGTAGTCCCAATGGCAATTTATTATTTTTACTCAATACTTTTTCATGGGAAAATCTCATATGCTATAAAGTTTCAAGTTTCCTCTTCATGATTATGAATTACACATCTTTCTGTCACCAGCATTCTTGCTGCTTCCAGTCTCTTATCACACATTGCCTCTCTGACTTTGTTTTGAGCCTTTCTGTTTGCCAGAATGAATACAGCTAAAGTCTTCTCTAGTAAAAAGGAAAAGGTCTGTCTCTGCCCAGGAGAAGAAATGGAAGCATTTCAGTATTCTCAAAAGTATTCTCACAGTGTAGAGAACAGTAATTTTACACTGTGCATTTACCATTATTTAAGTTTTAGGGGATGTGATTCATCTCCCAAACTGTCAGTGGAAAGATACCCACTGATTTTTGTGGTCCTACATCAATCCAAAGCAGAACAAAGAGGAAAAAATGCCAAGTATTAATCTGTGTGAGGTAGCATACTTACGTTAATATAAAAATCCGTAAAATTCTGTATTAATTCTAGTACCAGGACCACTTTAATTTAGAGCTAGCTCAGTTATTTTTGCGTGTCAGTATGCCAAGCCACACAGACGTAATCAATTGTCATCAGATTCACCACTAACAAGATAAAAGTTACATGCCATTTAGGTGCAGATCCACATTTTGCAGCCTGTCAAATTCATTATTTAGGAATTACTGATTTACATTTAATTGATTTACATTTAGCTTATTTTCCTAGTTATTGTTCATAATCTTCTAAACTGTAATGATGCTGTTCTAGAGAGAAGTAATTGCAGCCATCAAAATATGTCAAAGGAGAGAGAAAGATTCAGAGCATAGATAAGCTTTATGAGTGCCATAAAATTATTCTTTAAAGATATTTTTTAGAAATTTTCAGCTTTTAGATGTAATTTTGGGAGATATATTTTCTTGAATCTGAAAGAGGGTTAAAATGTTAAAATATTTTCAGAGAGAAACAGAAGAGAAATGAATGATGTTATTTATTAAATCATCTATGATCCACAGTGGTTTGTTCTTTATGTCGGCTTTTTTGTTCCTCATTACTCTTCAAGACAGTTTTAGTGAAAAGAAAGACTGAGCACTGTGACATTCATTATGTTCTGTCCCTGATACATCAACATTGGCAGATTAATCCATGTTTAAATATTAGGAACTGCTCTCTTGTATGTGCACAGATGGGTCATTGTTGTATTTTGGGGCAGAGAGGGGGAGGGGTTAGGAACTATGGAGAAGAGAATATGTTTTCTTGGACCACTGTAGGTTACAGGAAATTCACAGCAGCAGCTCTTTCGCATTCTTCAGGCTATAGGCACCATAATGAAATGTAGCTGTAAATATGGTGTTCTTTGGCTCTTTTGCAATCACACTGCTTTTTTAACATATTCCTTGACATTACCAAAAGCAAGACTTCTCTCTCTATATAAAGGGGTCATTTCACTGGGAATAAATAATGCACTGTAAAGAAGAGTATGCTTTTGTTGTTGGTTTCCCTGTATCTCAAGGACATTGACTTGACTACTTTTTTTCTAGTTTCACACAGATGTTGATGCCCTCTCCAGTTCTATTCACAGCAATTAAGTGAATATTGCAAAATAAGTGTCTGCCTTAAAGTCATCACCCACTGCCTTCTCTGTTGCTTTAATTCTTTTGGTTTAGGTAGGTGAGTATTTTAGCATTGTCTCATTTCTGGTGCAAATCTATGTTTGCTGAGAGTTTTCTGTTATTTGACTAATATTAGGAAGAAAAGTGAGTTACTCTGCTTCAGAGAAGTGAACCCTTGTAAACAAAGTTGTCTCACAGATGGTGATTGGTGGAATGATCTCTGCTAGATAAAATGCTAATCAGCTCTTTTTTGTCGTTTTAAAGGGAGAGAAGTATATAAACACAAGCATATAGACAAAATGAGTGTTACTTAAAATGATTCTGGCTTCAAGAAGAGTAATATACCTTTTGTTACTATCAATTATAGCTTACAACTTCACTGAACTCCCGCATTTCCATTATTTAAGGTTTTGAAGGACGAAACCAAGGCTTTCTCTGACCCTCAGCAAACCTCTTTAGGCTAGGGAATGACTCAGTGCCCATTGATTCTTTCAGATTCCCAAGAATTAGGGAAGAAAGAAGATAGTAAAATAAATTAAATACAAAACAGCATAGTTCAGTACTCATTAGCTCAGGTACCACAAGAATACAGAAATATTAACATTACTGTTTTTTTTTTTTCTTTTGGAGAATGTATTGAGAATGACATAAGTAAAGCTGGAGTGGCAGATGCACTGTGCAACCTTACACAGATCCACAAGCAGGTCTGTGATGTGGCCAGAAATTGGATGCATATTTGTTGCTGTGTGTATATTGAAGGTTGAATTTGTACAGTTTCTGGTGAAAAAATCCTTACAGTTTTAAATTGAATGTGCACTAATGGGAGTTGCTACCAGAAACACCAATGTGAGAGGTTAAAACTTCTAGGGCTGTGTAAAGAATGAAGTCAGTATTAAGGTTAGAGTTGGGGATTTAAGGGGTTAAATGACATGACTGCTGTTTGAAACCATCTGCTGATTTGGAAGGGGGCTGTAGTTGGTAGGAACTTATACATCTCTTGCTGTAGGGGTTTTTCCCATTTTTAAATTATATAGTTAACACTGATAGTTAAAAATGTCAACCATCACACTTGCATCCTGTTCCTCAGCATCATGAAGATAAGGACAAATTTGGAGAATCTTATCTCCAATGTTCTTTGAAGATAAGATCAAAACAAGACAATAACCTGCGCTGCTTTTCAATTCAGGGATGATACCTCCGAAATGAGTTTGTAGAATCCTTATTCCAGAACTTGGTTGACAGAAACATGGGATATTGTTAACAATAGGAAAAGGGAGATTTGGCACAGGGGTAGGGCTGAAGATTTTCAAGTCTTAAGTCAGCAGATTGTTCCTGCTGACCCCTGGAAATAGTAATTGTTTTGATCAAAACCTGTGCCTTGAGCTGTATTAGTCCTAAAGGAACTAGAAGACAACTGCTGGGTAAGTAGGTATGACAATTAGGTTTAGGCCAAAGGTTTTAGCTAAGAGCCATAATACCTTTCTACAGGTTCCCCCAAAGTTAAGTGTGTTGGTAGAAATCATTGACTAATACTGCCTTTAACTTTGGGGTTTACTCCCTTATGTGCTAGTTAATACAAGTTCTAGTTAGTATTTGAGTAATAGTGTTGGGGTTTGAGAATTGTAACTGTCATAAACCCTGAGTAATGCAACAAAGTAAGACTGCCAAAGATGAGTAGAAGGGAGGTATTAATAGAATCTGATGTATTGTATTGTGAGTTCCTGTTGAAGTTGGTGCCCTTCCTAAACTACTGTTAGAAATTACTTTAATTCTGATATTTGCATTCTGAATTGTCATAATTACCACTTCCATTTTAAATCTATGGGAAGCAAGGAGATAAGAAGGAGGTAGGCCCTAATAGAAGCCAGTGCTTTATACCAACTGGCAGAAACCAATGCTTTAGTCTCCTGTAGAAGGCTGGGAAGAAATCTAGTATAAAACAGAGGGTTTAAGTCTTAGGAAAAAAAAGGATCGACAGGTAAATTCATTTTACACAAATGCAAAATCTTGTCAGCAGTCTTTGTACTTATGTAGTTGGCAGCCAAATCTTTCATAATTTTCTTCTTCAGGAGAAATAGTGTTTTACATCAAATGGAGAAATAAACTAAGAGTCTGTGTTTTGTTTTACAGTCAGAATTCATTCTCTAGATCTGAACAAGACTTTTGCCACACAAGAGGTTAGGGTTTTTTACTATGATGTGTCTGCATCCCTGAGTAATGTTCAGTTGTACAGGGTCTCCTGTAAGGAAGCACAGAAACAGTACCTGTGGAAACCAGAGACTGATACTGTCGTACATTATAATAGGAGGTTGCTATGTATAAATGACAAATTAGCACTGGACTCTGCATCTGCTACCGAGGTGAGACTACTGACACTGTTACAAGGCTTATGGTCGGCGATTGACTCTTGGACCCGGACCGGCAGGGAACCTGAATCGTTTATTCAAAGGAGTGAGCTGGGTTTATGCACTTTTCTAAGGCACAGTATTTCTTTATATGGCGTGACCTATCCCATGTTGCCACATCAGCAACACACTTTCTAAATGTCCTTCTATGGTGTGATCACTCGCTGTTCACTGGTCTGTCAGCTCCCGGCAGGCTCCTGTCTGTAGGGGCCTGCTGTGTGACACCTCCTCCGCCCAGGGTCTGCTGGAGACAAGCCTCTGTGTGCCCCCATGTGCTCCTTTGTGCTGCCATGTGCCTCTGCAGGCAGGTTTTACAGCTCACAACCTAATTCTTTCTTATAATTCCCTATAGCTTATGTAATGTTTTCCTCTCTCAGTTTGTGTAGGAATACCTGCCCTAGGAGGGTGTTGTTAGGATTTGAAACAGGTTAAGGGTAGGCTTTTGGAAGAGTATGACTAAGTATAAAGAGCATACCATATGGCAGCATCTACAGTGTTCCCAGGAATAAGAATTAATAAGACTCAGCACACATGAAGGGAAGCCATTGGCAGTAATTGATCCTGTAGTTATTAATAATGCAAGAATTAGAATTAGGAGGATTAGGAATTTAGGATTAATGTTTGGGAATCTTTAGATTGAATCTAGTAACTAAAATGGTCCAGGGAATGTTTTATGGCCCTGAGGTGTCTAGTCTGGTCAGAGTTGAGATTAGATTTACTATCTAGAATCCTATTTACTGCTAGTCTCCGGAAGGTTTTTGGAGCTAGGAAAAAACAAAAAAAAACAGTGATGCCATTTGTTCTTTTTCAGTAATGATTTACTATCTTTCAGATTAAGATTAGGAAAGTGTCAAGACTCCAGTTTAAATCAATTTTTACAGATCTGAAGTGTTAGGAAGGCTGCTGTCAACAGTAGGAGAAATTGAGGTGAGGAGTATAGTTCATAGACAACCTAGTTTATTGGATCTAGAGATACAAAATGGTCTGGTATTGTCAAGATCCAGTATCTTATTTTCAGTTTGCTATCTTTTTCATTTTCCAGGTCTATATGCAGTTTTCATTAAGGTTACACTGCAAGAGATGACTTCAGGAGACTGGATTATTGCTGGGGAATATGAAGCAGCTTATTGCAATCAGTGGCAAATGCCTTGTTTTCAACAATGGGCATGGTGAAGGTCAGGGATAAGATTGGCTTGAAGGTTAGGATGGAAAAAGAGTATTTTCATGACCCATGCTTAAAGCAAGATTCTTCAAAGCTTGGAGGAAAAGGATGTTCCATGGAATTGTTGTGAGTTTATATTCTTTTTGATACCCATGTGTATGCATGTAAAATTAGGAGTTGGGGTGGAGTTAGGAGGTATCATTTGGAAATGAAGACTTAAACATACTAGATAATTGTTGGAGATAATTTTTTGATTCTGCACAGCTGTCTGAACAGCTCTCATGTTTTCTTGGGCTGTTCTCGTAGTTCAGGTATGCTGTAAGTGTTGCCAAACAGACTACACCTGAGGTTACAATTTACCAAAGTTTGTACTGATCCACCCCCTTGCCCCAATGGAAATAATGTTTAGGATTGGAGTTGTTCAGTGCTTCAGGCAATAAAATTGAAGAGTCTGGTTTTCTCAGACACTGGAGGGTTTGCCAGTGTTATGAGAATGCATCATCTTTTCTTATAAGTGTTGTAAGTTAACATGTAGGTAGGTGTTAAAGGGTGGCTTGAGAATTGTCTTGGAGAGCCTGAATTATCAGTTGATTTTCATGTTTGCTGTGGTTATTGGTCTGGTTATGGTTGTCATTTAGGAAGAAAAGGATGAAGAATCCTCCACATCCTCTGTGCATCAAAGGGCAAGGAAAGAAACTGGTATTATCAGAACTTAATGCATTATTTCCAAGGTTTGGTTTTGTGGTTGCTGTTGTCGGTTTTGTTTACATCGAATAATAGAGATGCTTGGAAAAAATTAGTGTATTGCTTGCTTCTGACCTGTCTGTGCAGACAAGATGAGGGCAGGTATTTTTTAACTTGAGCCTCCTACCCATACTTTGATGCACACCTCCAGGTCACACAGTTACCTTCCTTCACGTGTTCTACTCCCCAACCCTCCTTTTGACCAGTGTGCTTCTATAGTTTTATATGAGAGAAAAAGTAACAACATTTACATAAAATCTTGCTCAATTGGAACACCATTTTTTCATTAACTTTGTTCTTTTCATTGGTCGATGTAGTCTGACAAATTCGTAATAATCTATGAAGTTCCTCCTTTCTTGCTTTATATAGCCTTAATATACACAAAAGTAAGCAGTGTTTTAGTGCTGATACAGGTGATCTCTTTGAGGAGCTGCCACATACCCACATTTGTGAATGGAAGATATTCTGACTGGAATTTTTCTGGGAATGTGCTGTGTGTTTGGCCGCAGGTTAAAACAGAATTTTAACACTGTCTGCCTGTGAAGTTCATTGGAGAAAAGTGGTAATGGCTGTATTTCCTGGTGTCATTCACTTAGCTGGATCTTAATCATGACTGTTTTGTAGAATAATCTGGTTTTCCTACACCTCCCTCCCCTGAAAAATATTGCTGAAATAGTGTTTTACAGCATATACACAGCACATTTCCATCCTGTTCAGCAAGCTTCAGGAAGTATCAAGTGTCCTGCAGCATTACCAGCTCAGCTTTGTCATTCAGCTCAAGTTTTTGGAGGCTTATGTCAGCCAAACTCCCTAAGATTTCAAGGTTCACCTACTGGTATTTTATAGGACTGCACTGTGTGACTGATACAGCAACCCACCATTCTTTTAATTTGTGTGAATTTCTTTTTGAGATCATAGCCTGTTGTAATCATAATTATACTTCATTCAGGAGGGAAAAAAAAAGATCAATTGGTGTAATGTGCAATACATCTTCTAAAATGTAATGCATAGGGGATACCAGAATTTTTCTCATTTAAAATCACTGAAAATTAGACATAAATGTTTGAGGATGTTTCTTAGTTTGTGTTTAGTTTTTACATGTTGCTATTACACACCTGAACTGCCAGAAATCTGCACATTGATTACCATTTCTGAATTTTTCCAATGGCCAACTAAATCTTGAGTCTGTCATGGTTTTGCAACACACCACTTTCAAATATTTGTCTTCAATTGCTGGCATCTTTTTGGCTCCCACGTATTTTTGTTTGGGTTTTTTGTTTGGTTGGTTGCTTTGGTTGGGTTTTGTTTTGTTTTGGTTTGTTTGTTTTGTTTGGTTTTTTTTTGGGGGGGGCTTTATATTTTGTCTTAAACTTCCTTTTGCAGGAGACCAATAGAAACAAATACTTGGGCTGGGAGAGCTAAAAGGGAACAGTGTAGACAGGCTCAGTTACACTGGCAACTGTTTATCTTATTATCAGAGAGATTGTCCCTGTGTAGTTCTGCTTTTATCAGTGTTCTTGAAGCAGTGGGCCAGTATCTACAGACCACAGTCCATTTTTAATTATGACCTGGGAAATATTACGAACACAAATGTTTAAGTATAAAAGGCCTCTTAGAGTCCCTCTTCTGCATTGGTTTATGGCATTGTTTTGTGTTGGGGGAGCACTGGTGGCCTATCTAATACACAAGGAGGCACTGCAGGCACAGACTAATGGTCTGCATGTGTCACACACTTGTAGCATGTTTATTAGTTTTGGCAACATTAATGCTACCACCCTCACAATTCCTATTAAGTGGAAGAAATTAAGACATGGAGAGGGTTAAGAAGATGAATTTCTATCAGCAAATGAATTTATGTCCAGCCATGGTAGTCCTGTACTTCTTTCTATGCATAGAAACCTCATAAGTGATCACTTGTTAAAGCACTTTGAAGTAGAAGTTTAACATGTTCTATAAGAAAGAACACAGAAAAACCAAATGTAACAGTTCAGGGAGGTGTTGTGCCTCAAGAGGCTCCATTTCATACCTGCCCAGTTTTGAGAAGATGAGGGCCAAAACTTAAAGTACATCTAACTAATAATAAAAGAAAAAATACATTAGTAGTTTATAATTTAATAAATATAAATGTCCCATTTTATTTAACTCATATTCCTCTGAAATTACACATTCTCTCAAAGAAGTTACAGAGGTTCCCAATTGACTGCCTCAGAATATAAGACTGCTCTCAGTCTTCAAATATTTCTCATTATCCACCTCAGTTCATAAAATAATGGTCATTTTAGTAGTTCTAGCTGATTAAAACTGAATCACATGCCTTAGCATGCCATGTAATATATCTTCTCTAGACCAAATTCCAGTTTTATCTCAGAAGAGAAAGAAACCCCTTTGAGGAAAGTGGTTTGAGTTATGTGTAGTAACTTTAAAATTTAGGCATGGAAAAGCTTTTAATTTGAGTTGGTGCCTTTTAATTGTCTAAGATTTGGAAACCCTGTTTAGGGCTGATGATTCCATTTTGAAATGTGAGGCAGCCTGAGTACACAGGGCCTACAAAGTCTTGGGGACAAGTCCCAGGAGCCCAGTGGGTAGGGTGTGTTAACAGCAGCTCCCAGAAGGAATTCAGTAGTTCATGTGACAGGGGATAACGAAAGAAGGATTGCACTAAAACTGCCAAATTGCCTTCAGCTTCCTGTCCATGGGCATACATTTCTGCAGAGCACAAAATTCCTCTCTCAAAGGTGGTATGTTTACATGGGGTTTCTGAATTTGTATGGATGTTGAAAAGGCAAGTCAAGAAAATACTATTTTGACCATTTTTTAATGTAAAAAATGTGAATATTTGCATCTGATATTAGGATAAACAGAGGAGAATATAGCAGCTCTGTGAGAATCACAAAAGAATCTGTAAATGCAGGATGAGCAGAAATCTTTGCATACACCTTTTCCTCTCTGATGTTATCTTGAAACTGTGATACACCTTTTTTCTCTGTAATGTGTGTTAGACTAAATGATCAATGTGTTGATTTCTACTTAATTCACTCTTAGTGGTGTTCATTTCCCCTTAAAACTTTAAAAACGTGTTTAACAGGTGCTCACAATGCTGCAGCAGTTCTACTGCAGTCAGTAATAACCTCAGCTGCCCATATTCTGATCTTTTTCCAGGAAGTGATTATTTTCTAGTCAATACCATGAAAATTAATGACTTTATCAGAAAAACATCAAGTTTTGCTTTCAACATGTATCTTCAAAGCAGCAGTGGGTGTCCAAGCCCTGCTGTCTGCCAGGCACATTGCCCAAACTATAAAATAATTAGATTCATTTGTAGCCAGTCTGGACTGAAGCAAAAAATAACAAGGTCTACTACTGTAGTGATGGCTGAGGAAGATGAAAAAGTACAAAATACAAAACTCTGAATAAATTTACATATATTTAATGAAATTCTATAAAATAGGCAATAAAAAGGAATAGGGACGTTCCCATTTGGATTCTTAGCTAAAAGGATCCAAGTTCCAATACATTGCTTTTTCCACGACTCCATTATTTTACAACTCACATGATCAGACACTCAAGATTAAAGGGTATTGATTATCAAACTATCATAGCAATAAGTAAATGTTGTACTACATAACAATCTCCAGTGATGCTAGTGAGTCCCAAATTCATATGTTTCAGTATTCAATTTGTTCTGGTAATTTTTACGTAGATTATGAGACTGTGAATATTTTGCTTATTTACATAATGAGAGTTATAGAGGTATAATGGAAAATATTTGATGAATTTATACATAATGCCTTGAGATTAGTTTGCTAAACCAAAATATTGTTCAGAAAAAAATCTGAACATTCCGAAAGGTAGTATTGTGGAAAGACTATAAAATGAGTTGCAGAATTTCTGAAATACAGTGGGCAAAATACTGAAGGTTGAAATAGGTATATTTGTGTGTAGTGCTGTGACATCAGAACCAGAGATCACCTGTCTGACAGGTGCAGTATTGGTGCAGATTCTCAGTGTTTGGAGAAAGCAAGGCTTGGATACATTTATAGCCTCTGTAGTGTGTATTTTCAGATTCAGAAGTATAGGAGGCAATGTTCAATTTATACTAAGGATTAACTTATTGTATCCAGTGTGACTCCAGATGATGACTGGAGTAATTTTCCAAAATTTATTATATGGCTTTGTCTTCTAATTCTCTACCAAAATATACAATCAGATATGAGAACAAGACTGAGAAATGGAGAGAAAAAAAATTACTCCAAATATTGGCTATGATATATATATGATACCCTGCTATCATCCCTAGATTGCTCAGAATCCCTTAGTCCTCCTAAAGATAGACCTTAAGGATCATCACATTTGCAGACAATAGCCTTTTCAAAGCTGTGCTTTGTTATGCCAATGGGATTTTATACATCTGTTTTTATTTTTAGGTATGTAAGAGGCTCAAAATTCATTCCAGATGAAATATAGCAATCTTGTCTTTTAGTTTCCCCTAGATAAAAACATCCAACCTATCTTAAACAAAAATACTGTTTCTATTCTTTGTTTATTCTCACATCTGCAAGCCAGCCATGATTATGATCCTTCTAGTATTTTGGCAGGTGCTTAATTTTTAAGCATATAAATATATTTGTGTACCTCATTGGGGTTTATATCTAGATGTGTTTTTTTTCTCCTCAGGACTAGTTCCAACTACTATAAGGTAGCTAGAAATTTCTAAAATCAGTGTATGTAACTGGGGGGTTTATATAGGAAAAGTAGAATCAATGTATATTTCCTGGGCATTCGTATGGTGCTAAGACAAATATAAACCACCCTGCTGTTATCATCATTTTGAGTTGGAGAAATGTTGAAGTGGATGAAAAACTCAAAAAGGATGATTAGTTCACTGTATATACTGTTCTGTTGGACTCAAGATGATTATGGTATTGAAAAGAGATTGAAAGACCTATAGGAAGCAATGAATGAGAAAGGCTCATTTGCAGTGCTCTGCTCTTTGGGAAAGGAAAATAAATGAAAATGGGCATTCAGTGTCCACCTTTCAGTGATGTCTGTGCTGCTAACAGCAAGGGGAAGAGATTGATGAAGTGTTGATGCTAAAACTCAGAAGAACAATTCCAGATGGTATGTAAAATAAGCTCTAATCTTGCAGTTTTGCCATTTGAAATAATCCCTTAAATTCCTACAAACCTGAGCTAAATTGCACCTAAATGAATAGTTCAGAATTTCCCACATTTTAAGATACTGAGACAAAATTCTTCATGAATATATATTCATGAAGCATATCTATTGACTTCAGTGGGCTCATGTCAGATTGCTAGAGCTCTGAATTTGGCCTGTTTGCCTTTGGAGCCTGAAATGAGTGTTTTGTGAATGACAGTGTTGCAAGAAAGATGCATTTTGACAGGAGTGAGAATAATGAACAGGCAGGTGAAAATACCTGGGCATGTTATGCTTTGTGGCAAGCTTCACAAGCAGGAGAGCTGCTGATTTTAGAATTGCCTGTGGGTCTGTCACTTTGTTCGTCTCTGTCAGGGTCCATTTATCAGAACTGCTTTGTCTCCAAGGATTGTATCCCCGATGGCTTACCTTAGCCTGTAAGGAATTTATGTGTTATTATCTGCTTTGAATATGTCTCAAATTCCCAAGAAAATGGTGGAGCTATTTATTATAAAAAGGAATGGGAAAGAGATGGTAGCTTGTCGTGCTGTTATTTGTTTAGAAATGTAACTTGTGTTACTATAACTTTATGATATGTTTCTGAAACTCACTGGACTTACTGTTTTTGAGAAAAAAAAAATTTAGAAGTACCCATTAAATTATCCTCCAAAATGAAGCTGCTGATTTATTTTATATTACTTACCCTACACTGTTAGTCATATTGTGAAATTTAATCTCATACTGCACTGAGAAAGAGGAACACAAACAATATTTTACGAGTTGTGGTGGTGGAGAGAGCAGTACCACACTGTCACAGTGGATATTCATAAAATTTCAAACACCTACATTGATCAAACAATAAAAAATGGAATGAAAGAATGCACAGTTTGATTTCAAACATGTCAAGCTGGTACAATCTACTAACTTTGAAACCTGACCACAAGTTTGCATTACCCACTTTTTCTGTTTAATTTCCAGCTGTGGGAGCCACAGGAATGGGCTGCAGGCATGGGAATGTTGCTGCTGTCCCTTCAACAGGGAGTTTCCCTGTTCCTGACTTCCCCTCCCCAAAGGCAAAATGGTCTGGCTTGTAAAACAGTATCTTCTTTCTGTGAAGAAGACATCAGCAAGAAATGGAGGAATTATTTTGTTTTTGAAAAATTTTCCTCAAAATAGATCTTCAGTGCTTTGCTTCCTCTCTCACTGTTTAGGCCTCTCACTTTAAAAAATGTGTCATCTTCATTTCTTTAAAAATTGCTGCTTTTATTTAATCAAATTAAAATGGTATTGATACAGTAACTGGGTCATGATTTGTTAGATAACTCAGATCCAAGGTTTTTAATAATTTGTTTAAAGAGAAGTTGTTAAATGTCAAGAGTTAATAAAAATTGAAACCCATGCCAGCCTTTCACAGGTCTATATCAGATCTATGTTTGGGGAGCTTACAAAACCACCAAAACAACACAGCAAACTGTCTTAATACCAGTAAAGGCCATTTCATGGAAAAAGATGACCTGCCTCAGGAAACAAACCCTCCCCTGCTGTTCCCTCACTAGTAAATTGTCCTGCAAGAGAAATACGCTCCTTTATCCATCCAGAAAATATCTGAGCATGAAATATAAAAGTCTCATTTTAAGTGAAAAGAACAGAGATCAGTGAGCTCTTCATCACACACACATTAAATAAAACACTTGTGGAGCTCTTTATCTAAGAACTCCTAAGGATTCTCCACTGTTGTGGTACTGCCAGGAAGCACAACCAGGAGGGCTGGGTGGTACAGAACATCCTGCTGTACTGTGAAAGTAAGCAAGTTAAATTTAGCAGTAAGGGATTTTTAAAATTAACAATTGAGCACTGTATTCCATCCATGCTGTGATGAAAGGTATATGGTGTTACTTGTTTGATCACAGCTTATTGTGCACTACACTTTATAAAAAGATGAAATTGGGCCTGATGAAGGATTTATTCAGTTCAGGTGAACTTTTTCAAAGGGAAGGGATGTTGGGGCTTCCCTGGAATTAGCTTCTGAGTGTTACTGGCCATGCTCGCCTGGCAAAGCTTTCGCAGCTCAGTACAAGCAGCTGGGGAGTTTGCAGAGGACCTGGTAAATCTTTATAGAGCAGGGAGCAGACATATAGCTACATATAAAGGGATGAGGAAAGCCTCCTTAGGCTTTAAAAGGGATTGCTGAATGTGTAGTAATCCAAGACTTGAAAACTGCTGGACCTGGGAGCAGGATTTGGATATACAGGCACCAAGGATAGGGAAGAAATTGTTTACAAATTGTTGTCCAAACCTGCCTTTTGCAACAGATTTGCATTTTTTCTGTTTGAAAAGCTACCTTGTTCCAGTTAGGTTTCTACTAAAACCGGGCTTAGGAAAGGAAAACCTTTAACCACTTTTGAGCTGCTGATCCTAAAGAAGGTGTAAATAGTTCTGCCTTAAAGTCCTGGCTTGTTTCCTGCTTTGTCACCTAGGGTTATAGAAGAAGACTCCTCTAAATCACATACATTGTTTCTTGTGAAGCTAAGCTGGATCTCTCTCTTTTTTAGAATGTGGCTATTGATATTCCTATGGTGAGTCTGACTCATGATAAATCCATTTATTACCCATCTTTCATTATTTCATTTGCATTTGCTTTTTCAGCCAGTTTCCCACAACATGCCTGTTAACACTCCAAACGTTTGAGCAGTCTGACAGCTGATTTTTTTTCTTTCTTTAAATGAAGGGCCATAAAAATGTACCTTTATGTATTCTCTGTGCCAGTTATGGAGCTTCATCTCACAGTTATGGTAACCTGAAGACCAAAAGGACAATTTTTTACCCATGTTGAGTTTCTTTGCAATAGTCTATTAGACCAAAAGAAACAAGGAGTAAGAGCTAGGACTAGGAGAATGATATAATTTAAAAGGGGAAATTCTCCAAGTTAGTCCTGAGGTGACAGAATTTAAAGCCCAACGTTCCTATGTAAAATAAAACAGATCTGGTTGATTTTAAAAACAACCAGTAAATAGAATTTCTTGGTTATATTTTTTCTCTTCCAAGTCTGTAAAATGAGACTCATCAGACTAAGGCAGTCTATTTTGCAGTCACAAGAATTCTAAAGTATGACTCAATTTAAGCATGTAAAGTTGAGGAAAATGCCTAAAATTACTATATTTGCTTTAAAAGAAAATCCAGCTGTATGGTTTATCATGAAGTTTCCATCACTCATTATTGTGCCTCAGCTTTTGTAACTTGATGCTAATTCCTGCTGTGGTAAATCCTGTAGACTTCCCTTCTACTCTGTGGATCTCGGTACCTACTGCAGAAAAAGTATTCAGAAATCAGTAGCGAGGAAGATGGCTAATGACAAGCCTGAGTTCTCAAACACAAATATTTCTCTAAGAGAACTTTAATTCAGGCCATGCACAGTATAATCTCATCCTGATACCACTTTTGTTTACATGGCTGTTTCAATAGACTTAGGTCCATATAAGTTATCAATAAGAGATGTCAGAAGTACATGATTTGGCCTTCATTAGCTGAGTTTATGCTGTTCATTTTCTCACTATAAATATAAGAAAATCAATGTATCAGGAGTATAGAGGGGGTTTTGCTTATATTCTTACCAGAATAGATTACTATGAGCATATTATAAAATTTTCTGTCCGTTGCCAATCAATATGTTACTAGGAGTCCTTTGCCTATTGTTTTTTGACAGATGCAAAAATGGATACAAAGAGTAAAATGCCAAATAACTGAATTTATAAATGGATAAAATCAAGATTGTGGATTGTTGGTAAACCTCCCTAAAAAAACTGGGCAAATTATTTACTCCCTTTTCTAAATCTTAAATTAATTTCCTTTTCAGGTCTGAAAAATATTTGTGCCACTTGTGTTGTATGTAAATTGAGTCAGTATCTGCATTCCTTTGACTTCTTGCCTGGTCTTTCCATTCACCTGTGTGAGGTTTGAACACTGACTCAGTGTGATTCTCTAAACAGTGAAGCCTATATCTCCCTTGGGAGTGCCTAAAATGCAAGTCACGACTGTATCTGTCAGTACAAGTAAAGTTTCTTTCACTTGCTGCCAGGTAGGCATCCATCTAACCCCATTTAAGATGTCAGTATCTCTGGGTAAATCTTCCCAGCCCTTCCTGATGGTGTCAAAAACATGAAGTCATGGTACTGTAAAAGCACTTTAAATAAAATAGATACAACTTCCTGCTTTCCATCATTTTTCTGTTCCTGAGTAATGTTCTTAAGTAATTATTATAAACCACAAATTTCAGGCTGTAAGACTATATGTTTCAAGCACAGTGCTATTTCATCTCCAAGGTAATGATTTCACAAAAGTTATTTTTGTGGAACAAACAGACTGGCTGAAATTTGAAGGCACAAAAGACTTTCTATAACCTTTCCTCACACTGACTTGTACTTCCACATAAAACTAGTTATATTTATGCCTGGGATGGGTGTATATTTAAGTTGGAAATTACCTTAAAATAATAGTAATGACCTGAAATGGGAAGCTTGGATTTTATAATGTAGTTTAGTCCATGAAAGAAGATTAAAATGACAACAGGAGTAGGAAAATGTTGGTAACTGACAAACAGAATTAAGAATGGGTCATAGAGTATGACCCATTTCCACCAAGAAAGAAAATGCATGATGAATTCTCTTAAAAGGGGAGGACCAGCAATTTTGTGGGAGCTAGTGTGATAGTAGATGTGTCTTCTTGATGATTAGAAATGTATTTTTCTGGCACAATTGCTTTAAAAAAATATTTTAAGGGGAAGGCTTTGGTTTATTTTTATATATTTTTTTAGTGTAGGATAGTACACAGGCAGCCACATCATTCTGTCTAAGGTAGAAGGACAAAATAATACACACATGGAAGCCTTGGTAAACACACTATCAAACCTACCCAGAGCTGATTCATTTAAGAGTTTGTTGCCGGGCTAAACACAGGGTCTCCAACTTCTGAAACAAAAGCTCTGTTATAAAGCAAAAGAAACAGCTCCCTGAGCTCAAGCCAGCTGAGTTTGTTATATTCAGTCCAGACTGCTTTACAACCAATAATTTTTCTAGTTTATGTACAGTACCCTTCTATTTCCAGAGGGATGGTTTTATTTGACTGTCCGTTCACCTTGGATACAAGTTTAAGTTAAACTTGATGGTGCCAAATATGGCAAGTTGATCTTATACCTCTTTGATATGCCATTCTGCAAAGCCAAAGCAAGCATTACCAAGCTCTACAATTGTGGCTTACCACATTTACCATTAAATGTGGCATTTTAAAACTTACTGTGGCATATCAAAGCCATGTGATCATTGAGATGCACAAGACCAAAATTACAGTGACAGAATCATATCATTATATACGGTTTCCTGCATTTTTTTAGGCTGTCATGAAACATTAAATGGATGCTAAAAAACATAGATCAACTAAGAAAAACATGAAAGCATTAGGAAAGCATTCCTACACTTGAGACGTTAAGAAATGTATAAAACTGCAACAAAATCAAGTCTATTGTAAATTTATCAGGCCCCATCTCAGATGAGTTTGGTTGTTTCTGTAACTGGTAGATTGATCCAGGAGTCCATCCTTTGATATTAAAAAGAGTCTTGTAATTTGCTGGCTACATTTATCAATGGGTAGCTTATCATATAGTTGCATAAAAAGTACTTGTTACTTTTCTTGCTGTGTTGATGGTAAATGATCATATTCTCCTTTAGCATTAGCTTCGGTAGACTGAATCAGGCAGTACTTGTGGTCATTTCTTGTAAAAAAAGTTCTCATCTTTGTTTCTTTTTTGCATCAATTTCATTCTGAATGCATTTTTTGAAAGAAATGGTTAGGTCTTTGGGTAAAAGCCTTTACATGAAATATTTTTGCCTTATTGTTTGATAATATATACTGTTTGGTTTTTCTCTTCTACTTTTTTTTCTTGATGCAAATTTCATGGTGTAATGCAAATCTTGGATACTTTTCCTGCCCTCAGCAGAGATTTTTATTGATTGAAAAAGTAAACCAAGGCCTACAGCTTCATCCCACATGTTTTATTTTTCTGGACCTTTCAGGCCAGAAGGAAGCTATGCAACAAGTTCCAAAAATATTCCGTTTTTATTAAGATTTACTCTCAATTTGCACTATTTTTACAAATGTATGGATGATAAAACTCTAATGCCATTGGGTTTATACTCCAGCTTTATTAAAATGCAGAAATTAATTAAAATGTGAAGAAAAAACCCCAATCTTCCAGAAGACCCACATGTCTGGATGTAATAATGAGCTAGAGCTAAAGACCTTGCTTTAGGCTTAAATCCCATTAATTACTTTCACTAGGAACTACAAGAAAGTTTAGGATTTTTTGGAGAAATTCTTGATATAAGGATACTTGTTTTATTGCTAAGAAAAAAAATTATAAAGATTGGTTCTCTTTGCAGGGATTATTTACAGGTGCAGTATGAAGACATTTATTAGACATATATTAGGTCTGAATATGAGAACACTGAATGATTGATACTTTAGAGAAGGGAAACCCCTTCATCCATATCATTCCCAAGCTACCCCAGCTGGCAGTTTGAGACAGGGACAGAAACCAAGTGCAAAGACAGTAAAAAAAATGGCTGAGAGTAAAACTCTGCCTAATGATTCTGTCACTCCTGTTGTATGCTACAGACTTCATTTTTTTGGAATCATGGGCTGATTTTGTCAGCCTAATCAGATAAATTTATTACCGAAACATTGTTTTCAACATCAAAGACTAATTATTTTTAGTTTTTAGCTTTTCCCACACTATTCTTCAATATTTATTTTCCTAACATAAATAATAAGACAGGATGAACTGTAGAGTGAATGTTCCACAGTGATATTTGAAGATGAAATATTTTTGATTTTTCACTAAGTATTTACATCTTAAGAATAGTATTTTATTTCCTCTTTTGCTGCGTTAACTCAGTCAAATATCACAAGACAGGCTTTCTTTAAAGAGTGTCACATGAATTTAAAACATTGGGTCAAGGATCTGAAGAATCTACAAGAATAATTTCTATGGGAAGAATTGATTTTTAAATATAGATTGTGCATTATATAAAGGAGAAGCAAATACTAAAGAAAAATAGAGGAGGGAAAACATATGCAAGTAAAATAAATTTCTAGAGACAGACGTGGAGAAAAGGAAAGATCTAGATGACTGATGCAGAGCAAGAAATGAGCCATTTTGGACAATTCTTCTTTCCTTAGTGGGATACAAAAACAACATTAAAGCAAAGTATAGTATCTGTAGTGTCAGTACTGATGCAAAATAAATATCCTGTGCACCTTTCAAAGAGTGAAAGAGATGCTTACTTTTGTAGCCAACCTTTTTGAACAGAAAGGATTCCAGTTTCTCAGTTGTTTCTGAGCCAACTGCTGATTGTACAATAGCAATTTGATTCATGTTTAACTAATGCTTCATAATGTGCATTATTTGCTTGCTTCATTCTTAAATGTAGAGAATTTCTGTGGGGTTTTAAAAGTTGATTTAAAAAGTGAAAATACTATTTTTTCAATATTTCTTCAGTTTGCCTTTTTATTTGTGTGTATTTGAATAGCTACAACTTCTTTAGTGTTTGTGCCAACTCTTCTTGAATTACTGAACTACCTTAATATAAATCAAGGCTTTATCACCTCAAAAAGGCAATTTTTCTTGGCCTTAAAAATCTCAAAACACAGCAAAAGGTGTAGGTTCTACTGACTCTAACCTCTTATGAATAACTTCTTTTGTCCTTGAACAAGTGGAACAATTTACTATGGCTAGAACCATAGCTGGGTAGAACTGAGCTGGATGAGTGACAAGTCACTTCAAATACTCCCAATGTTAAAATAAATTAGTTATTTCATTTAATAATCAAATAATTTAATGCAATTCTCTGTTAGGAAGTGACTGAGTTATTTTAATCCACTGATTTACAGGTATGTGTTTAGTGTCATCATGCAAACTTTTTTTTTACATCAAATCATATTATTAATCATGATCTTCAAAAATAGAATAATTCTATTTTAAAAAGTTGTCAGCCATTTGTTTCTGGCTCCACATTAAAGCTAGAACAATCTCAGGTAGTATAAAAATGAGATTGATGCAGGCAGTCATCTTACTCTCTTAAGGAGCTACAGTATAAAATGCAATATTGTCTTATTTCTTGCCTGCATAAATTTTTTCTCCTGCTTTATTCTGGTAAATGATCATGTCTTGTGAATCTAAATGTCTTGCTTTGCAAGGCTTGCCTTCTTTAGTAGTTCATGTTGTACTGTCTCTTGCAGCTGTACATTCAGAGGAAGAGAGCCCTTGCTGTCATAAAGCGTGTCTCCATTGAAGACACTCTGGGATTACCTGTTTCTGTTGCTTTCATATTTGGTAGAGCTTCATTGAAAGGGAAATGTAAAACACTAAATTGCCTCTGTTCAGGAAATATATTTTTTTATTCATTAGTACTGTTTGCTAAACCTGTGAATTTGGAAAGCATTTTAAGTGATACCTGCCTTTCATACTTGGTTGCCTTGCCTGTACGTATATTCTATATATCTGAGCTCTTTCTGTGGTTTCTGTTAGTACTGTATTTGCATCACCTAATTTAAAACAGACCTTCTGCTGTTTTCAGCTATAATGGGTTTGTGGCTTAGTATGTGTAATAGAATTGACTGCACAAAATGTGAAATTCTGTGCTAGACATTCCGGCTAGGTCTCTACAGACAGGAATGTGCATTTGTCTGGGCAAGCATTGTAGTCCTAGGGGTGCTTAGCTATTTTAGTGACAGCCTGAATATGTTGAAGTTTTTTGATTTAAAAAAAAAAAACAAAACAACATTCATTTTAAAGAAAAGAAGAGACTACCTCAGCATAGCTTCAGCATTTTTGCAGTGTACCTCTCATGCAATACAACTGTGGAAAAATTAGTGAAAGAGATTGAAAGAAGAATAACATTTCTTATGCATATAAAGTTTGAATACTAAGTAAGCTGTAAAACTTAGAGGAATGTTTACTAGCAGGGGTAAGTTGTACTGAAAGAATCTGATGCATAGATTGCTCCTAATTATCATCTATTTATGATACTGAACTGTGTCTGCAAAGGAATGCAAATGTATTAAGTCCACAAATCCTCTAAAAGTCTTTAAATTTTAAAGCATGAGTTGGCTTATCCTGTCTTCAGTCCTCTGTCTGTTTTTTGGAGAAAGCAGATACTTCACATTGCTCTGGTAGTGATGAGCACACGTCACTAGTACAGCCACAAGACTTTCAGAGAACAAGTTGTTAGGCTGAAATTGTCCCTGTGGGGAAGGGATAATCTCTCCAGCAAGGTTAAGATAGAATGAAGAATGAGGGAGGAGAGACTCCTGCTCCTCAAATAGGAGAGAGAGAAGGAGGAGTTTGAACTCCTCTATGACAGAAACTTCTCAGGGTGGAGTGATGCGACCACTGAAAGTCCAAGTCCTTGGGTTTTTTTTTAATTTCAGGATTTTATTTTAAAGCTTCAGGATATAGAAAATACCTTCCCTTCAGCCAGCTGCTAAGAACCACCTCTTCCCTCTGCCTGAAGCAATTTCAGTCTGTCCTATTACAGCTTCGAATTCTAGAGCTGCCTATGAAGCCTTCAGTCATTGTTCCCAGGGTCAGGAGCAATCAAGTAAACCCCTCTGATGGACACACAGAGATGTAGCATGACCACATCATCCTCCAATAGAAAATCAACTGAAAAATATGTTGTTCCTTATTCCTGGCCCAGGCAGTGCCAGAGATCTTCTATTGTGCCAACTCTTCTGCTTTTCTACTGCAGCCTGGCTATCTGAATTGGTGGACTCCTCTTCACAACACCCAAGTCTCAGATCACTAGCAGGATTTTTTTTTTTAGAGGCTCCCTGAAGCTCTTCTGATGGCTCCAGTTAACTCCTGGGACAGAGTGTGGGAGATAACAGGCCATAGAGCGACACTGCAGAAATAACTAATCTCTGACAGTCTCTGTAATATCAGTTTTATATATTGGACTCTAATAGCATGAATGGCTCATCACTTTTTTTAACCAGTTCTTACAAATAAGGGAATGGAATGCAAATAGAATGGTTTGGATCTGTTTTTATCATTGACATAAAGCTCAATTCCAAAGTAATGTCTCAACTTCATTTTAATTTGATTTCTTTTATATGAATAAGAACATTGATTTTATTATGAACTGAAATGAAAATGCCAAGAGAAAACAGAGCTCATGTTTATATTGTATTATACTGTAAAGCACGAAGCTCCTGAAAGACAGGAAACTGATTGTTTGATTTGGTAATTCTCTTTTTTTTCCATTTTGAAATCTATCTGCTCTGAGGACCTTTCTTGTGTCTACTCAGGAACTAGAGATGATTTCCTGTCTATTGAGGAAGTGTACAGTAGCCAGAGGCAGAACAACTTAAAGACTTAAAATTTAACTCCTCTATGACCATTGGAACAACTGTATCATGCAAATTCCTTTTCTAGTATCTTTGTAAAGCAGTAGGATGCTTTTTTTGCATTCATATGTGGTTATATAACATGGAAAGCATGGGTAAAGTGTCCGATCCACGATCCATCTAACCCTGTATTCTGTCCCAGACAGTGGCCAAGAGCAGGAGCTCACAGGTGTGTAAGGACATCTCTCAGTGCACTGTCCCAGCTTAAAGGAATTTGCCTTTGAAGATGTTTCCTCCAGCACATCTTTACTGTCATATTTGAAAGCTGCTGACAAACCTGTTTTATACTAATTTGCTTAATTCTTTTTGAATCTATACATTTGCATTCAAAATATTGAAGTTATAAATGCTACCATTTCAAGATTCAATGTGTGAAAAAAGATTTCCTATTTTTAACTTTAAATCTATTGAATGATTACTTCTTTGTGTGACTGCCAGTTTTCTTGAATGATAAGAAACACTGAGAAATAATTTCTGACCATTTTGTGTATTATAATGTCTAATTTTTACATCTAGTGCAACTCATATCAAAGCTGAAGTTTCTTGATCTTTTGAATTTATCCTTGTTCCGAAAACATTCCATACTTCTGCTTGAACTGGTTACCTTGCATCTACATATTGCAATACTGAAGCATCCTTTTGTGAAAGGTGATCACTAGTAGCAATGTTTTGATGTGTGGGCTAGAGTTATAGTCAGTGTTTAATGATTTTATCTCTTTTCTTTTAATTCTTGTCTTTTTGTCAGCTTCTGAGTATTGAACTCTCGTTTTCAGAAAATTATCCAGAGTAATTCTAAGACATTACATGCATATTTAAAGTAATATAAGCAGTTTGAGAAACACAAGTCTCTTTACCAAGGCTGAAGTATTCTGCCATCTTCACACAGTTGAATCCCACTATAGCTCTGTGTGTAGTAGGGGAGGGTTGGTATTTAACACAGTGGAGCTTTGACAAGTCACAGTTCTTGTGAGCACTGTACAATTTGCATTGCAAATAGAAACTGTGTTTTTCTAGATGAACAGTTTGAAACACCTCATACTGACTGCAGATTTACTATGACTGCTTTCTAGTTTTGATTAGCCACAGAAAAGGTGTACTGGTGTAATATGCACTTAAGAAATTTAATACTCCTCCCAGATGATCTAAAACATTTCAGCATATATAACAGAATTTTTGTATGCCATTTTATTTATAGCAGGCAGTTGAGAAAACTAGCAGTTTGTAAACTTTCTGTCAAAAAACTTACAATGAACTGATACACACTTTAAAAGCCTGTTTTCAAGAGCTTGTTATGTGTTGCTATCTTAAAAGATGATATTTCAGCCTTTTTTTTTTTTATATTTATCATGCATTGATATAAATGAGTGTAGAAAATTTTCAGAAAAACTTAAGATGTAAATGAATGTTCATGAACACATGCCTCAAAATTGCATCCAAGGCTAATCATTTTATGCATGCATACTACAGTTAGTGAATTGGTCTCTTAGTATCAGTAACAAAAAAATATGTATTATTCTAATCCCAAATACTTAGTGTTTACCAGTAGGCTATTTTATGAGCTAACTCCTAATTCCTAAACTACAAACTCCAGAATAATTGTCCTCTTATTCAAGCCAAAGTTACTATACTTAACTAGTAAGTTTCTAACCACATTTTCCTCTGTGTTAGCTGCACAAAAATAAGGCTTTTTTGTAAGACTACATATTTAGAGAAAATGCTAAAAAAATTGCCCCTGTATTAATGGAATCCAGAGCATTCCTTGGTGGTGGCTCAGCACATTACCATGTGAGTTGTCTGCCCTTGAAAAGGCATAATTTGATCTTAACAGTTTTCCTGAATTCTCTGGTAGTTACAGAGAACAAGTGACCACAGTTCAGCTCCTCAAGCTGAAAGCTGAGATTAGAACCACAGTGGTGCTGACTTATAAGTTTCTGAATTTCAACAAGAGAAGGAAAATACTTTCTTGCAACTGACTTTTGGATTCTAGTGAAAAGCTGGAAAACTGAAAATAGCAAAGTGGTCCCAGATGGGTGGATTTTTTTTTGTTTTTTAATGAGAAGCTTCTTCAGTCTGTCAGCTTCTGTAGATATCTCTGTGTAAGGTAAAATGCTGGGTAGTGTGCTAGAGCCAACGGGAATGTCTGGTGAACACTAGGAAGGGCAACACTAGTACTCTTGAGCCTATAAAAATTGTACCTTTAAAAAATATCATCAGTATTGTTCAGATTTGTTTTAGCATACTTTATTTCCCTTACTAGAGATAAATCTTAATTACCAAGGAAAGGAGTAGTAGTTACCTAAGTGATATCCAAGGAATACATTTGCCCCAAACCCAAAAGATTTAATAGAAGGTTGGAAAGCCTAAAATAAAATAACTAAATACTTCACATCAGTTGCTTTTAAGCAAGAGAATGGAGTTTAGAGACCACATGCTGATCTTGGCTCCAGTAGGACAAATCCAGAATGGCTATCTGGGAAAACAGTAGAATTGCTGAAGACTCACATCAGCGTGAATAAAACTAAAATTTGGCCATTAGAAGCTTCATTAGGAGGGAACCTATCTTATCCTGCTAAGTTTGTTTTGTGTTTCTTTTATCCAGACATTGGTAAATTCTATTTGTAGTTATTGCTGCAGGTTTTTCCTCAGGTTGATTTTTTTTTCCTTGACTTGGCTTTGACTTGTCCAGCAGCATAAGGGTGGCCTGCTATTAGGTCTTGATTGTGTTTTATTTAAGTAATGATGGCTTTTGGATTAGTGAGATGATGTGAAGTGGTATTATTAATGTACATTGACCAGTAACAAAACAGAGCTGCTTAGGCAGATCTCCAGTTGGCATAGTGAGGCACAAGTTGGAAGCCAGCCTGGAGCAGAGGAGGAGGGAGCCTCAGCAGGGCACAGCACACAAGACGTCTCTGGCAAGCACATACAAGGAGCAGCTGAGAGGATTTGACAGACAAGCAGAGATGGCAGATACTGGATCTCCCACAAGGATAAACAGCATGCCAAACAGATAAACATGGTTTATAGCTCACCTGTGGTATAGCTGAGAAATGTGCCATAATCGGACTGGATAGTTATTTACCTCATAACTTTGTATCACAGAACTTGCTTATCAAGAGGATGTTAGCATTTTATGTCATAAAAAGGATAACATTGAGTTAAAAAGAAAAAAAAATTGTTTACATGTAATGAGAAGTTGTATAGTATGCACAGTTATGGAAACGGTTATAGTATGGTTATGGAAATATCATTAGTTAATCTGATGTTCAAAAATAAATTATTTAAATTAGAGATTTATTAACTCAGTCATTGAATACAACCCAATCTCTATCTTTGAGATAATAAAGCCTGCTGAGAATGGAATGAATTTTCTGTGTTGCTTTGTTGGGGGTTCCGTTTTGATTCGTTTGAGGCTTTTTAAATTATTATTGAGAATCTAACAGTTTATACTGAGAAAATGTTTGTGTGATCCTTTTCTGGAAGTTTGCTCTAGGTTCCTTTTCTTGTGTTTCTCTGACTGGTCCATCACCCCGACTCCACACCTTGCACTTGTGTGAGTGCACACGCAGATGCACGAGCCCAGGAAGATCTGCAAGGCAAGCAGTCTTTGAAATAGCAGAACTGAACATGTAATTTATTTCTCCAGGCATCTCAAAATGCTGACACCACCACCCACAGAGGAGATGAGTAAGCGTGGATGGTACATGAGAGAGAGACTGAGGCTCAGGCTATAAGAGGAATGTGTGCAGGGGACAGGGCCTGGTGTGCAGGAATTTTTTGTGAGAGGTGGAAGCAGAGCTCTAGAGCAGTCTGACCAAAAGCAGTGTCTCAGTGAGGTTTCCCTGATATTGCCACCGTGGCACTTTGCAGTGATGCTGGCAATGACCCCCTTAGGATTTCTTCATAATTTATTGGCAGAGTCGCTGGTAAAAAGCAGTGTCAAGAATCAATATTCAACCACTCTGGTGAGTGTCTGGAGTGCCTCCTCCTCCCCTCCTTCTCTGACCTCGGGGGTTGCAGGGCTGTTTACCACACCTTTTTCCTCACTGCTCACCACCTTTGTGGCATTTTCCCCTTAAATGCTCTTTCAGAGAGGCACCAGCAGCTTTCCCTGAGGCCTCAGCCATGCCCGGCTGTGCAGTGTTATGGAGCCGGCCCGGCCTCCCCTCACAGCAGCTGCCCCTCAGACACCTGGTACAAATGTGAACTTGCAATTTGCCTAAGAACATTTTTAATTCCTGCCCATAAAAACCTCATAAGAACTAAATAGAACTTGCAGGTATCAATGGAGAAGGGAATAGATGAGGTGGACAATGAAAACTTGTTTCTTTGTTGTGTGATTTGGATGAAGAGCACCAAGTCTGGGAGAATAACACATGTGAATAATAACCTTCAGCAAGACTCTGCTGCCTCAGAAGGGGCATCAACTCCTGCCCCTAACTGAATAGAAACCAAAGTCAGCAGCCTGGGATTTTTCCTACCTTTTACATATTTATGATTTGGTTCATTAACAAAACTGGAGACTTGCCTCAAGTTGTCTGGCAGACCCAGGAGGGTGCTGGGGAGGACAGGGAGGTGGCACTGCTGGCTGGCAAGGCGGGCAGCAGTGGAGCCGGGCAGAGGAATCCCCTGTTCGGGACTGCCTGAGCCTCTCAGGAGCAGTGGGAGCAGCTGTGCCAGCTTCCCACAGCTCTGCCAGGCGTGAGAGGGGCAGTGGGACTGCTTGAGCCTCTCAGGAGCAGTGGGAGCAGCTGTGCCAGCTTCCCACAGCTCTGCCAGGCGTGAGAGGGACAGCGCTGGGCAAGTGTGGCTGTCTGTGGTCAGGTCTGGGCTCTGGACTCCGGACCAATGTCACTTCCCCTCTTTGTATTTTTGGACAGTTCTTAATTGGAACTCATTAACTGATTGGAGAATTAATGGTGAACATGGGGTGGTATGAATTAACTTCAGGTGTGTATGATAAGCTATGTAGTGGAGCAAACTGTTTTCTTGGGAGTATACTCCACAGCGAAAGAGATGAAACTTAAAAATATACCCCAAGTTTGTAAATTCCTTCTTTCAGTGCCTACTATAACTCAAATATTTGTGTCAGATGTGATGGATGCTGGCTATATGCTTTTGCTTCTACCTCTTGACACTGCTTGCATAAATTAATGTGCCAGAAGAAAGAATGGAACAGAGGCAAAGGAATGTCACTAGCAGGCTGCTCTGTCATCCATCCACTGGTTTATTACTTTCTGCCTTTGGTTTAATTTCTTTTTTCATAATAATAGAGACAGAGGTCCATGAGGGGATGAGGATGCCTATGTTGTGAAGTAAATGCAGATTTCTTAGGGATTCTGGAATGCAAATTTGGCATTTAGCTTGGTCAAGGATTATCTTAGTCTGGTTTTAATTTTGAGAACATATACATTGACATACAGAAGGCAAGTAGTGGTCAATGCCAGATGCTTCAGAATTAACTGGGAAAAGCTGCCTCATGCTTCTAATTGCATCTTAAATAAAGCAGATATGTTGGAAAAGGGACTTCTACCTAAGAACGGAACTGAACCATTGTGACACTGGGAAGAAGATAGTGAGGGTATTGTTGATTTTAATGCTGTTTACATGGGCTATTCTGGAAAGACAAAAGGGGGACTAACAGGCTTGCTCAAATGGAGCTAAAAGAGGAAAAAAGGAAATGAGAAGGTAAATCAGCAAATTAGAAGATTATGTACATGTCTGCTTGACTCATTCTGAGTAATGCAATTTATGAGTATTAAGTGAAGCCAAAATGAGAGCTTTGTAGATAAGTTCCTGGAAGTTACATGCATGTGCAGGACTCAAAACCTGATGTGTGAAGTTGGGATAAGGTCACTAAGTAGGAGCTAATATGAAACCAGAGTTTGGAGTACCCATGATAACTTTGTGCTTTGCAGAATCTGTGTTCTACTGGTGGTACCTCTGAGTGAACTGTCTTGCACACACTCACATCTTTTGCATGTGAGTACCTGTGATTTTCACATGAAATCACAAAGAATTGAGATGTCTTCTGAACACTACAGAATATGAGGGAATTTGACTACTTACCCAAAATGGTTTTACTTGAGGTATAAGATGTTAATAGAGTTACCAATGGGATGTGCTTTTAATATGGAGGACAGATTAAATTTTCAAAAGTATCCAGCTAACCAACTAACTTAAGTCACATTTTCAAACCTGATTAAGGCACCTACATTCCTTAGGCCCTTTGAATATTTTGCCTCTGGGACATTTTGAGAAATATTTAGTGGAGATCATGATGAATTCAGAATGCAAAAAATATTGACTCACGACCATAAAATACCTATTTGAGACTATTATTGTATATTTTTCTGTGTTTCCTATTATCACTCTGTTACTCAGCTGAAGGATTCTTTTTGCTCTTACAGTCTCTGGCATACAGTAGATATTCAGCTAACTATTGGCATGTGTTCTTGAAATGGCTGCTCAGAAGATGGTCTGTAGACTAAACAAAATCTGTGGAATTTGTTGCACTACTTAAACAAACCAAACAACCACTACTTAAAAAAGCGACAGGTAACATTATAGCAAGAAGTTATCTCAGCTTTATTTCTTACTTTTCTGAGAGGAAAAATTGTTGAATGAGTTGTGTATGGGCCACATAATTCTTAATCCCTGATTTTGGAGGTAATCTAAAAGAAATTAGACCTATCAAAAATTAATTACTCCTGAGGTTCAAGACAGGTCCTAGAACTTGATCAGAGGGAAGATTTGTGTAATTTTGGGGACAAACTATGGATTCATGTGTGATTGTATTCAGTTACCTTTTCTTGCATGTCCAGACTTACTGTTTCTTAAATTAAGAAATAAGGAGTTCTTGTATTTTTCCCCTTCTTCAGTATCTAGAGGATTTCTTTCCTCCTTTCACAGCTATCTATTTTCCTTGTTCCCCATTTACAGCTTGCTTTTGTGGGTCTGTAAAACTATCATAATTTTTGATCCAAATCTGTATTTTGCCAGATTTTTGCCTTCTGATAATTTTCTAAATGCCTTGAAAATACTCTGAAAATACTATTCTTTTCCTCATTTTGTTTACTCATTTTTTGCCAGGTGATTGGCAACTGGCTGTTGACTCCCCTTGTAATGTTCAGCTAATTTAAGTGCCAGAGATAACACAGAGGTGAGGACTAACTTCTGGTGAGGTCTAAGTAGACCCCTACCTCCAGCAAAACACCCGTGCCTGTTCCAGACTCCTGAAAAGCCATGCTCACTGCAGCTGCAGGTAAAGGATGTGAAGGTGTGTAATTCAGTAGCTGTTCTTAAAGCTTGCTCTACCTCACCCACTGGCAAGTTCACCTCTGTCTCATTCACAAGGAAGTAAAATTTTATTTTTACATGACATCTGTGAAATGTCTTTGCTTACTTCTAACAAAGGAACATGATGCCTACTGCAGATTGGAGGTCTACGGAGTGAACTCTGGGGACAGGAAAATTTAAAAAGGCCTTGCTTCTGGGGTGATTGGAGATTTCACAAAATAAGATGCCACTTTCTGAGTTCAGTTTTTAAATTAATGACCAAATATGAAATATACAGACTTTTATTATCTGTGCTCTACTCTTCCAGTGGGGCTTTACTGTAGAAGAAGAGTGAAAGTTTGAGAACATATATGGAAAATCTCTAGGTTTGTGGGGTTTCTTTTACCTTTTAATACTGTTTTGAATGAAACATTTGGGTCCCATAAATATGTTTAAAATTCACTTTTTTTCAGGGAACACCATGTGCACTGCTCAATGTCTTTTTCAGATGTGAAGAGGTATTGGAGTTGGAATAGGTTAAAAATAGTCTTTCCACTTTTGGGGAAAGGAGATCCAGGATTCTGATTGATTTAAAAAAAGAATCTTTCCAAACCCAATCAGAGTACTAATAGACCTGTTAATAATTATTATGAAAAGCTCAATTTTCAGTAATATCAGGCCTTAGTCTCATACAAAAGGACCTCAAGGTAGCCTGTGTTTATGGAAAATCTTAAAGTATTGCAAAAGTAAACCCTGTATGTGAAAAATGATAGCTAGAAAAATATCCTCCTTATTTATTTCAAAGTTGCCATGTACATCCAGCTGTAGCTTGATCTCTTAATTAAGTTGTAGGGGTCAGTATCACACTGCAGGATAGGAGAGCTAGAAGTTGATTGTGGTGAGGATGGTGTCTGGAGAGATAACTGAAAGGTGGGTGAGAGTGACAAGACTTAAGGAAGGAGTCTGATAAGGATGAATTATTTCCTCTGGTATTTGTTTGAAAGATTTATTTTAAAACCTCAAACCAAAACAAAACCAAAAACCCCCACACCAACCAACACCAGCAAACAACCTTTCCAAAATGTAAAATTTCTTCTTCAAAAAGATTCACCCTTTCATGAAGAGTGGAAGTTTCCTGGGCAAAGCACAAGTCCCCTGGGGTATTAACTGTGGTGCTGGAGCCGTGGCTCTGAGCACCTCTCTGAGCCTGGGCTGGCTGCCCTGGGGCTGTGCCAGCTGTGGGGGCACCTGTGCCAGGGCCTGGGCTGTGCACAGGCTGCTCCTGGGCCCTCACCAGCCTGGCCCTGCCCGGGGCTCTGCAAATGCTGCCCCTGGTGACAGTAACACCAAGGATCTGGCTTAAAACAGGTGAAGACAAAGCACAAAATAACTGTATCATTTGTGTATAAGGTCACTTGAATTATAATTTTGTCCAGATTGACCCCTTTCATTTACTCCTTGCATTGCAATGCTGGCATTTTATCTCCAGAAAAATTACTTACCTAAGTCTCTCCTAAAAAAGAGATATATTTGTTACTTTAAATGTGTTTCTATAGCATTTTATGCCTATGTATGGCTTTCCAAGTGGTGGTATTTTGACAAACAGGATGGAGTTTCTTTACCAAATACAAATAGAAGGAGGGAGATTATTATCACTTTATAAAGTACTTTAGTCAAAGAGACAGCAATTGGTCCAATTTCTCTATATTTAGAACAGCTAGAGGTTTAGGCTAATCAAGATTATGGATGAATGCACATTGATCAATACATATTTGTCTTCTAAATTAATTTTGAAAGTATACTTTAAATCAGCTGTTAGACAAGGCCTGAATTAAAACAGTCTGATTTATCTGCTTTTCCTGAGAAAGAATGTAAGGGAGTGGACTGGCTATATGTTCTTTATTCACTTCTCAGCATTACAGCATCTCATCCCCTTAGTACAGTGTAGGATGTGGTGCTAAGCTTGTATCTCACACAGAAAGAATCTGATTACACAAGTTTATGATTTGATCTTCCTCTTAGTTTGGAACACCTGTGATTTCACTAGACTATGTTCTATAGTGAGTATAGGCTACTATATTTTACCTACATATTTCATACAGTTAATTAGATCATCACATAATGGTTTATGTTGACCTTATTCTAATTTGTTCAAGCTTTTTCATGTTCCTTATTAGAATATCCACTGGGACATATTTTAAAAAATAGAGTACATTCTGTGATCAATAGAACTGTTTTTTTTGAAAGCTTAATGGCTTTTATCCTGTTAAATAAAATCAGGACTTCCTTCCACTTCTTCCCCTGAACTGTAGAGGCATTCCACATATAAAATTTGATTAAGTTACACAAAGAATTAGTAAATCACTTGTTTATAATCTTGAATTTCACATGGATCCAGTATTTAAGTTTGAATACTATACCATCTTTCCTTAGAAATGGTAATTCTTCCTTGCTCCACCATCCAATATTAGATTATTCTGGCAGATTGTTCTGCTGCTTCTGCTATTTCTGATGTATGCCTTCCTCAAAATCGCATTTTAAACCTCAAATTGTCAACTTTAAGAAAAAATGTAAAAAAAAAAAATTCCAACTTGAGTCTGAATTTATTTGCCCATTATAAAGTCCTACTTTGTCCCAGCAAAAGATGGATAGATCTGTGTGGAAAATAAAATGGAAGTATGCTATAGAGTCTTCTCTAAATGTCTTTATGGGAACAAAAAAAATAAATGTAATCCAGAAAGCATTTCTGTCAAGAACCACTAATGTATAATTAGCAGCCAACGTGTAGAAGAGGTTTTCCCTGATATATATCTAGCAGTAAAGTACTGACTTCTGTCTGGAAATTCCATTTTATTATGTAATATATTTTGGAGCAAATCAGCAGCTCTGGAGCCAAGACACAAGTGCTACAAGAAATGGAATTTTCATTACTGCAAAACCACTGCTGTATCTTTCAACTGCTTTAAATAAATCATTGAAAGAAAAATGTATGAACAAAATCTGGTACTTAAAAACCAATTTCCACAGCTTGCTGCATGGCTGTATCAAGTATTTCTAAGAAGTGTAGTGTACCTTGCTGCAGCAAACACTAAATTAGACATTTTAGAAAGACTAAGCATATGACCTAATTGTTCTTAATTTTTCTCTTTAGAACATGATTAAAGATTTAAGAATTTCAGGAGGGAATGAAGATTATTTAGATCCTTCACATATGTCCCCATGTCCTCATGATTCCTACCTGTGAGAACACAGGAGAATCCATACTCTCCCTTTTAGAATGGCTTTATAATGTGCTTGGTATGAAATAAAGTCAGTGACAAAATATTATCAGGGCTTAACTCTGAGTTTGTTGGGATTTTTTGCCCGTTTTTCTTTTTTTTTTTCCCCTTTATTAATAAGTATATTTGTCCTTAAAGATGGCAGACAATGAAGTTGGTATATATTCTATGAAGTGTTTATTTTTTGCCTTTACAGGATTCTACTTTTTGAGGTTATGGAAAGACGAGAATTCAGAGACAAAGCAGAAAATATCCCTATAGTCAGGAGTATAGGTGGACACTGGTTATAAAATATTCAGGCTGTGCATGTACGTGGGCAGCAGGTGTGAAATAGGTTAACCAGGCCAAGAAATGGGGGAGGTGTCAGGCTGACTCAGCCCTGTAACTTCTGGTGATAAGCCACAGATGCATACACAGGAACCTTACCATAAACATCTTCAATGATCAAGCAGAAGTTTCAGACGTGAGATTTGGAAACAAAGCTGGATTTTGTTTCACAAATTCTCTGGTTGTGCAGCATAAAAGCTTAAACTGAAAAACTCCAGGACTTTGCCAATTTCATGCAAGACTCTGGAAGTTCAAGTGTATCTTTCCAGTAGTGTTTAAGGGTTCCATAAACCAGTTTGGGGGTAGTTGTATGATATAACAATCAGTACCCAAATAAACTTGACAAATACTGAGAAAAATAAATATATTTAATATGTGAGAGAATCTCATTGCTTCTAGATTGCTTTAGTAACAATGATTAATAAATGTATTTAAAGTTGGGTTTTTTTTAAATATGACTTTCAAAACCCAGGAAAGCTTAACATGATTCTTATTGCAGAATAAACCTGGTCATGCTTACCCACTGAAACACCCATTTATGAATAATTCTTCAAGCATTTGGAGTGTTTTTTTTGTAAAAATGTGATGATGGGCCTGGTAAAACTACTTTATTAGCAGTGTTTTTGACACATCTCTTGATATTCATTAACTCCCCTGAAGACAAGTTTAAGAAATTAGACATATTCTTTTGTAACATCTCTCAGAAAAAGAAAAGAAATGAAGCCCAATAGAAAAGCCCAATAATAGTTAAACACTGGAATATTCTGTCCAGAGTTGTGTTGGGATCTGTCTCTCAGTCAAGATTCAACGGTACAAGGCCTTGAGCAACCCGATCTAATTAGTCCTCCTTTCAGCACAGCATTTGACTAAATGATCTCTGGAGGTTCTTTCCAAACTAAATTATGGTATTATCCTAGACTTAAGGGAATACAGACTTAAAAGTAGAGTAATTCACTGTTCTTGCTGAGTTATATTTTAAGCAGGGGGTAAATTAGCAATTACTACAATACCATTGTAGTGTGCTGAGGCACTGTGAGTTCATTTGATTCTATCTTAAATTGATGAAACCCTATTCAGGTGTGAGTTGCAAGTTGCATTTTCTGAAGAAGTAGCTATACAGTAGCTTTGAGATTGTCGTTCAGGAGAATACTTTCCATACTTGCATATGTGTCTGTGTTTACATTATCTAGGGCTTGCACACCATTGAGCACAGTCTCATTTTGTGAGGTTTACGACAAATAAGACTTCTGGAACCTAGAGCACTGAAGTTTGTCTCTGTTCCAAGGAAGGAAAACTGTGAGTTCTGAACATACCACACAATCTTCTTTGTCAATGTCATTGGCTGTACAGCTAAAAATTTCTCCTGCTGCAGACTGAAAATGAGCTATCTGCTCTTACTTTTTATATGATGAGCAACTTCCTCCCATTTGTTCCACATGTTTTAGAGTGCTTCACTCTACTTTTCCTTAGTCTGCCCTTTAGAGAATAAATCCAGTTCTTTCAAGTGTTCTGCACACCTGAAAAGCTTGCACTTTTTCTTCATTCCTGATTCTACCCCCACATTTCACATGAAGTGGGATGCTCAGTGTGATACAACCTTCTGGAGAAGTCTTTATTCGTGCTCTGTAGGATGGAAGAACTTCATTTTGTGTTGTGTCAGGCATCCGTCTCTGTACCCCAAACACTATATGTTGCCTTCAAATAAAACTTTTTCAAATTGTTTGGTTTAGGTTAAATTCCTGATTTTTAATGTAATTGCTGCTCTGAATGCCTCTCAGCTAGGTTCAAGTTGTTGCTTATCTACATGAAGCACTTCACTCATTTATGTGTAAATACAGTTTGTAGCTGTTTAATAAGATTAGTCTGTGTTAATTTTCAAGGCATAGAAAACTGGCTTTTTCAGCTGTGCAAGATAAAAATGCATTGTATTTGCATTCAGAGCTATAACAATAATGTCAGCTCTAATTCCCAAGGCAGCTTGTGTATTAGAGCTGGTTTTGAATGCCACCAGTGAAGGACTTGTTCTCCTGGCAGCTGATTAAAATTTCAGTCAAATCAGAACGAATTATGTCTGCGACAGAGAATTGGCATAATGTAATGATGTGTGTTACCTTAAAATACCTCTTAATGAGAAAGGATCTGTCTACAAACAGATGAACAATTTCAATGAACTTGGGTTAAAAATCATACTTTAGTTAAAAAAATGCAAATATGCATGAGTCAGCTGTAGGATTTGGGTTTGACTGTTTTTTGCTCTACAGTAATAGTACTCGACTTTTATCTGCTAACTTGCACTCAATTTAGAGCTGCATTCAGGATGTAATGAAACAAACGAAGATTTTTCCCTTTGCTTTAGATGAGCTGAATGAAGTCATCAGAGTGAAACATTTCTTTTGGTATTCTAGCTACTTTATCAGATTTTTCCCACTAAAAACCTGGTCTGGTGGAAGGTGTCTGTGCCCATGGCAGGGGGATTAGAACAAGATGATCTTTAAGATTTCTTCCAATCCAAACTGTTTTATGATTCTGTAAAATTACTAGAGAGTGTTTTTAGCAGTAAAACTCCATTTTAAAAGTGAGACTTGCTTAGGCTCAAAGAAGCCCAGACATTCAAATAAAAGACTAAAAAGCATACTGGAAGGATTGAGCACTTCTCTAAAGATCATTAATCTGAAAGTTGTCACATTTCTTCCGATTAGCTTTTGTGCAGAGGATCCAGAGTTTTTTTCTTTTAATGATGAAGAGAAAAAACTAAAATAGCTATGCTTGCAAAGACTTCACTTCAATGGAATGCCAAGAGTCATTGTAATTTATAGTTTGAATTAAAGATTACTGGTTTCCCCAAAACAATGCACTGTGTTCCAGAAGGACATTATTATCAGGTCCTTGTTAGTAAATGGCCTCACAGTATGTAAGTGCTCACATTCTCTTTTTAGTGGTGTTTTTAAGTAGTCTTGCAATGCTGTGAAATAGTACTTCATAACAGTAATGTGACAAAATTGTTAACTCATTATATATTGTAGTAACTATGAATTTAAAATACAATTGTAGAAAAATATTATTATATGTGGAATAATCAGAGAAATAATTTCCTTTCTGATAGTGACTAATGTCAATAGCTCTGTTTGTTTTCCTATATATAGTACAAAGTTGAAAGGAAGTCTTTCAACCTACTGTATAATTAGTACATATTTTCATTTTTTTTCCCCCTGACCTGCTATCCAGTTCTTAGAGGGAGAAAGAAAATGAGTGGAGGACCTAAGAGTACAAAGTTCCAAATCTGCAACAGGAAAGTAAAATAAATTTGAAAAATTAATCCCTTTGGGCCCTGGAGTCCAATTTTCCAGACACAAGCTCCACTGGAATCCACTGTTACCACTGCCAAAGAGTTAAGTTCCTTTGATATATTTTGTTTACTTATCCAACTCACTTTGACTTTTTGGTCTAGTGTGTTTGATTCCCCACCTACTGAAAACATATCAGCCTATTTCATTTCTAAAGACAAATCAAAATAAGCACCCCAGCTGCATGGGCAGGAGACTATCAATTTAAAGCACTGTCCTCTGCTTCTCTTTTATGCTTTTATTTTCAGCAACAGTGGTTCAGACAGCCAGGTAAAATGCTGTGGTTCCTGGCTGGTGTGTGACCTCAGCTGTCACCAGTCTCTGTTTCGTCAGAAGGGCAGTGCTATGGCAAATCTTTGGACTCTCAAGCATCTGCTGAACTTCTCTTGGGACAGGGATGTGGTGGATATGAAAGGTTGTCTCAGAACATATCAAGAAAATGAGATAAATGTAGTTCCTGGTACATACAATTCCATGCAGTGATACAACTGTTTGTTTGACTTTTGAAAGTATTGTTACCCATCCCAACAAGACTTTCTCCACTCCCCCCACTGCTGCAAAACCAAAACAACCAAAAAGCCAAAAAACAAAACAAACAAACAAAAAGAATGATTAAGGGGTATTTCTGAAAGAGCCATACTTGACTCCACAGCTGTAGCTTGATGGGACAGAGATTCCCACTGTCAGGAGAAATCATGATTTTTCAGCTGTACCTTCTCCAGAAGGAAAAAGTAATTTTGGTGCAGAAATCAGATATTAGAAGGGAAAGCTGTTCTCATATTCTACCTGAGCAATGCAACACTGCCTGTATTTGTAATGGAAAGTTGAATAATGATGCTCACTTTCAGCAACTATTTTATCTAAACTGATTTTTTTTTTCAATTTCCTAGAAAAACAGATTCTGTGCATTTTCTTAGTGAACTAAATAGTAACTAAATAGTATTACTGCTTGGAGACTAAATTTATGGAGTTCAAATGTTAATGTTCGCCCTTAGGTAAAAGAAAACATCAATTGTTAGAAGGAGACAAGAAATCTATTTGAACTCATAGTTCCACTTCACTTTCAGTGGAAGGAGCAACATTTTTGTTTGAATAAATGAAAGTCAGTGATAGATAGGATAATTGTTTGAATAAGCAAATTTGATCTATTTACAGTAAAAAAAAATGTTCCTTTTCAAGTTAATTTTCAAAAAGCTAGTGTATTGCACCTTAACTTAAAATGTCAAGTGATTTTAATATCACTTGTGAATGATGAGGAGGGTTCATTTTAGATATTTATGTAACACTGAATTCATATTTAGTAATCAGTAAGGGAAGCTGGAAATTGCAGAAAGTGATCTAAAGAGTTATGATTTTCTATGAGCTGCACGTATGTGGTTCTTCCATGAAGAACAGACTCACAGACTTCAGCATCAAAAGTAGGAAGTAATTTTGTCTTATAAAAATAATTTTTATAGAGAAGAGAGAAAAACTGCCTCTGAGCTCACTGCAGCGTTGCTGGTTTCAGTGCTAACAGGGACTGATTTCTTCCCAGTGAGCACTCACTCTGAAAAACATCTCAGTATCCACCAGCAAGATGAAGCCTTTTCTCAGCATTTTATTCTCTTAGTGAACCAAGTGTCTCAAAAGAAATTCATCCATAGCTAGTGTAGCTTGAAGAAGTTTTGTTTGGAATTCATTGCCCAAATAATCAATACAGTAAAAGACATAAAACAAAGGGAGTTGTAAAATGGTGATGGTAATATGAATGGTAGAAATAAACTCAGTGGTGAAAGCACACTGGTAAGTCTTGGGGCACTGCCAAATATGCATTGTGTTGTCCAGATTTCTCTTCTTTATTGGGCTGATCTGACTGACATCAAACTGGTTAGCAGTTGGAATTGTGCTGTTCTCTTTATTGACATGGTTTCTTGTACAGTGATGAAATATACTTTTTATTAGAAGAAAGATATGTAGCTGGTATGTGATGTGAGGCCCCCAGAGAGTTCCTCGTACTATAATAGTAATTCTTCCATTTGGTCCAAAAAGAGATTCTCCCACCAAACTAACAGTAGACTTCTCAGCTCAGTGGTTCATTGGAAGATGAAGTCCAGCTGCTTGAAATTTGAATAGTCAAAAGCAATATTGCTTAAACTACAGCTTGTGGAGTCTTTGTGGATCAGTGGGATAATTCCTGGGATCTGTGATACACTAAGTGATGCTTATTCCTGGGAAGACAGCAGTCCCCTCCTGTCAAGTACTGGCTGCAGGGCTGGCTTTAAGGAGGCAGCAGGCCGGCCAGAAGGCAGCCATGGGGCTTTGGGGAATGACAGCTCTTGGGAGCTGGCCATATTTACTTGTCTTGGCTCTGGCAGTCTGTTTCCAGCCTCTGTCACTGTTAGGCCAAAGAGTTTTTAGTGTGGGCTGAAAGCAGACTCTGGCAGATCTGTTGCATATTGATTCTACTACACAGAGCCCAGCAGTGTCACACACAGCCCAGCTGTGTCACACACACTGGATTCTTTCTAGGGTTGCACTCCATATACTAGTACTTGAGGATGTCCTGCCTGCCCTACCAGAGGGATTAGTCACCACTGCTGAAATGAAAATTCTGTAGCTTTGACTTAATTATTTAGCTCAAATACATTTTTTCCAATTAGTCTATTTTTCTCAAAAAAAAAAAAAAGTATGATAACATAATTGTTAATCTGTAAACAAATGGGCATTTGGTGCTGTAAGACTGAATCAGAAACCATCTAATTAATTCCTTGAATACATTGGAGTGTGTTCATACACAGAAACTCAAATATGGGTGGAGTAATCAAAACTTCCTTTGCCCTCTCTTCCAGGGTGAAGAGCACCTTGGAAGTTAAGTCACCACATATCTTTGCCTTGCAACTTTTTGCTCTTTATTTGCAGAAAATAACATTTTTGTCCCGGCGTATAATTGTGTTCCCAAGGTTCAGGCCATTCATATCAGTCCAAATAGAAGACAAAAGCTGGCCAAAAGTACATCTGGAAACAATGTTAAAAGCAGACAATTTCTGTATGCTGAACCACTTAAAAATCTGAAAGATGAACAGACAGGACTCTCACCTCTGATCTTCCAGTATAGCAGCAAAATGTCTGAATTACTCTTGTAATAATACCTACCTCTTGGATGGCTCTCAACAGCTAATATTGATGGGTTTTGATTGTTTGTTTGTTTGTTTTTATATCAGAGTTTTAATCATAGGGTACCCTTCTAATTAATCAATCTCTATGTGTCTACAGTCCCACCCTGTTCATTTTGAGAGATGAATGAAGATGCCAACATATGAAAATAATGCCCACTAAAAAAATAGTTTCTTGATATACCTTTACAGCAGCCAATTGAACCAATTCCATCTTTAGCTTTAGTGTAACAAGAGAGTATTTTTCTAGCCCACTACTAGGCTCAAAAATCCAAAGTACTTTAGTTATATCTTTACAAGATCCTAGCTTTCAAATTAGATTTGACTTTTTTTGTTGCCTTGTTTATCTTTACCTCAGTGTTTCTAAAAGTTAATCTGTCAGGCTGGTCTCTTGTTACTTCTGCAGCAATACGGTGCAATTTTTATCTCCTGGAATTCACAGCAGAGCAGGATGATCTAGGGTATCTGAGCTGTCTAAAGCCCAAGCATTGAAATGCTATGATGTGTTTAGCAAGTGCTGCTCTGGTGCCCTAAACCTGACATAAGTCTCTGACTTTGGGTCATTACACTCTTGAAATGAGGCAAGAGAATTTGGCAGTACCACATTTGCTTTATTTTTCAGTCGTGCTTTCTTTCATGTGCCATCCTCTCTGTTCCTAAACTTTTTTGTGATGTTTTTTAGTGCTCTTACCAGCTGCCACTCTTAGGCAAAAGAACTTTTTAATGCTGAGTTTCAATAACTTCAGATTCTTCAATGCAATCTTCAAATGGATCAACCTTTTTTGCTTATCAGGAACCCAGTTAAAACCTTAGGGCTGTGGGGAGGTTAGTAGAGGTAGGAAAAAAAAGGCTGCATTTTCTTTAGCTGACTGGAGAGTAATACTGTAGATCTAAATGTTATATTTTTCCCTTTATGTTACACCCATTTACCTTTAGGATCATCCTTTCTTTCCTGTTTCCTTTGCTGTCAGTTCTTCATCAGGGTTCATTCAGTGGAATATTATATTTCTAAAAGGAAGAAAGGAAATAATTCCACAGATTAAATGATCCAAAGAAAAATATTTTCATACCCCTTGTCTTGCTATCTTTAGAGATGTTATTGTAAACAGTTTTTCATTCTTTTTACTATCTTATACTGGATCTGCATTATTATTATCTTGGGAGGTGCTTGAATAACATTAGGTCATCCCTTTTTTTAGGACGTAACTAACTCTTGCAGTTTTATACAACATGCATTGATGCATCTTATTGTTGGTGGGGTTTTCTTATTAGTTTGATTTTTTTCTCTTAATTATTTTACTACCATCATTAAAAGTTTCCTGTGGGATATCCACAGCCCCACATCATCCTTTTCTTTTACAGATAACTTCAGTGTTTTTCATATTCACTGTTCAATCCAATGAACAGAATTTGTTAGCTTGGCTTTCCTGAAGTTTAAACTGAAATCAGATTTCAAAATACTAATAAATGACTGGCCAGTGTCCTGACTGTAGGCCTGGGTAGCCTCTTCTGACATGATTACTGCAGGTACCTTTCCCTCTTGCCTATTCCTTTTTCTGGCAGCTGGGCTGCTCTGCATCAGCCCTTCACACTTTCTGCCTGTTTAAATCCTTAACCTACATTCCCTATTGGGCTGTAACACTTCATTATTTCTGCTTTGTCCCAGCACTGCACACTTGGCAGCTGTTTTGTCCACATCAGACTGCAGAGAGACATGCAGAAGTATCAGTTCAACAGTCTATACTGAAAATTACACACTTGGCCACTGTACTTAGCCCTGCTGATTTCCAGCTCTTGTCTTCTGACATGAGGGAAGTGATAGAAGAGTTTTATAATTTTTCTGCAGGAGAGGTTATCTGTTTTCATCTAATTCTTGACTTTGAGCCGGCTGTGCTTTTTTCTCATGAAAACTTACTCCAGGGAGTCAGATTCTCTCTTGGCAGAAAACATTCAAGTTCCTGGTTTTCTCATTTAGGAAAATAATTAAATTAATCAACATGAGACATTTTATGTAAATTTTCACACATGTCAGGAATCACCACAACATTTGCTGGACTGAACTTTGGCATAACGGTTGGGGGAGCTTTTACAACAAAGAACTCAGTAAAAGCAGATAGGAAGAGGTGAATTATGGGGTAAAAACTCTGGAGGGATCATTCTGAAGAAAAGTGAATTTGAATATATTGCCTATTTGACTTTATCAAACTGACCTGTTTAGAAGTAAAAAGCACTAGTACAGAGAGTAGACTGTGCTAGTGATCATATCCAAAAATTTACTCCACATGTTCATCATAGTTTCTGGTTTTCCTCTCTTGTACATCATGGTGGTTCATGAGATTGTTTTGCTTGTTTAATGTAAATATTAATATAGGTAGTACTGTCTTTTTTTGTTCCTGGAAGGAGAGAAAGCAATCTGTCAGGTACAAGCATGTTGAAAGAGCCACTTGACAAGTGATGAGAAGATGATTGATTCCTTTTAAATTTTTGTTGTGTTCTGAAATCCATGTCAGTTGAGATTTCCTCTTAAAAGTCTGTGGTGTCTTTTAAGTGCCTTTTTTGTCTACTTTCTGAAGTTTGGTTTGTTGTGGTTTTTTTGTAGCAAACTCTCTACTTGGATGTCCTAGCTTTTTCCATTCCAGCTACAGTGTAGACGAAGCCCTAGCAAGCTGAGTTTGGCAGATGACAAGTATTTGTTATAAAGTCAGGAAAGCGTGCATCCAGAGTCCAGACTAGCCACGCTGGAGACATCATCCAGTCAATGAGAATAAAATGATTGTAGAGAGTCCAAGAAACATTTCAGAATGTAACTAAATAACAGCTCTGAACTTGGTTCCCTTTGTAATTAAGGACTCTAGAAGAAGGAATCATTAAATACTTTTTCAGTGTTTGATCTGTCATTAAATAGTGAAATACACTGGATTTCAGTTTGAGTAATCTAAAAAGTAAATGAGTAGAACAAGTATAAATAGATAGTACTATTTTTTCCCTACTTAGAAAAGGAAATCATGATAAATTATTATACAGTCCCATTAGCTAATATGAATAGTTCAGCTAAGGGTGTAAAAGCCCATGAAAACTGAACAGTGCAGCGTAAGAAAACTTTACTTTTTAACTATGCTACTTGAACTTCCTTCATGCTGGCAAATTCATTGTCATAATTAAATGTGCTTTTTTATGTGTCTGGTACAAGATGGTTTTCTGCAGTTAAATGGCAAAATACTGCTGGTTAAACTTCTCTCTACTTCTAATTGGACCCCCTGAAGTTTGCAAAATTAAGGACTGTGACTGAACAGATCTCTCTTCCTTTTTAAAGAGGTATCAGCCAACAGGACACAAAATCAAAGGATCTCAGTAAAGAAGTCTTCTTTTATTTACAGATTAAATCCTTCCTACTGAAATCAAGAGTGAAACTCCCCTTGACTTCCAGAGGGGGCAAGATTTCATTTCGAGAGAGAGTAGGATGTGAAACTTAGATTTCCCATTGGCTCTTGCCCAGTCTGTGTCTCACTGGAGGTAGGCACCTTGCAAGTCCTTAACAGAACGATGATATTGCCAGCCCATAATTACACAGTATCCAGAGTAAAATGAATTTAAATTATGCTAAAATTCTAACTGTTTTGAGAAATATTTCTTGACACTCATGCTTTGATTAGTGTATAGTCTGAGGGTTATATAGGGTAGCAAGGTGGTTCTCAGGTTCTATTGAAGATCATTCTTCCTCTATAAAAAATACCAGCTATGAGGTACAACATAAAGTGTTTATCACTTCTTGATGACACTGATATTGTTAATTATAATTTTGGTCAATCATATTGGTTAATTTCACTTATACTAGCTATGTAAATGAGCTCATAAAGATTGTAATTGTATCTTTATGTGTTTTACTAAAATTAGTAATTTTAGTAAATTTGAGGGTTTTCTTATAGGGCAACAGAAATAAAGTCAGCAGTCAGCAGTTTCCATAGTTAATGCACAGTCTCAGAGGTGGAACTCTTGGCATTAATTCTGTAATGTTATTTTGTCTTCACAGGACATTTCACATTGATCCTGGGGGGGAATAAAGCAAATCTATGCAAATGTGTGGTGCACTGACAATAACTGTTTCCAATCCATTAAAATAATTTTTAATTTACCTGCTTACCTGCATAGGCTGTTTCCTATGTCTGAAAGCAGTGGTTTACATGTCACAGTGATTGCTTTAGCAGAAACTGTGAATCCATAGATTCACTACTATGTTCATCTGGGAATATTTTTTCCAGTCACTAGAAGTGTCATGAGAGAGACAGAGACACATTCATTTTGGGGTTGGACCTAACAGTTTACAAATGTATTTACCTCACTAAGAAAAACTGTACTCATTCTATAAATTATTTAGTTATAAGAAAGTAATTTTCCCCTTATGCTAGAACTTCCATTATTAAAAATCTTTTAATAGTTCTTTTCTGTGAAATTTATATACATTTAATTAGAGCATATGCCAATTAAGAAATATGAAGAGATTGTTGTGGTCAGGCAGCACTGATCCATCCACTTATCTACAGATTAGGATCTTGCAAGGAGCCAAAGCAAGACAGGCTCCATCTACACCCCCTCCAAAGGCTAACTAATATCTACCAGCAAATTTAAGGTTTGGAGTCAAAGGTGTAACAGTGTTTAAAAAAAAAAAAAGGCAACTTAAAAAACTCAAACCAACCAAACAAAACCACCAAAAACCTGAATTGCCTTTCCTAATTTTAGATCTCTCAAATTAGACCTCGCTGCACATGATCTGAATTTGTAAATTCCCCCCAGTCCATCTTGAAGAGGAAATGTTGTCACCATAAAATGTGCATAAAAGGTAGAGCAAAACCGAATGACAAGTGTTGGGGTTTGCTGTGGTATCCGTGTCTGTGTGCTCTCTCTAACTGCAGATGTGTGGTGGCAGGATTTCTTACATTCCCCTGAGACACTCAACTGCTTAAGATCCTTACACTACTTGTGAAGGATATGACAGGGTCAATACCATCAGAGTAAATACTTGATAATAATCTTATGTAGAGTGGGTGAACAAAAAGTAGATTTTTAAAACAAAGAACAAAGATTCATAGGCAGAGAAATATAGTCATCTTTCTGAGACCTAAGGGACAAAAATTCATAATTCAGTTTTGAGGACAAATACATGGTGTTGATGGATGTGCTGAGTCTGCTGAGTATATGCCAGCACTAGTATTTCCTACAACTTTCAAACTGAATTTACTTGTCACCTTAGACATTAAGACAAAGACATTTGAACCAAAATCTGGAGATATTTACTACTGGCAACATCCAAAAAGATTATTCAATCATTATTCACTTCTGTAGATGGAAACTGCTTGCTCCTTGACTTAAAATAATTCATTGTGGCAGGCTAGCTGAATCTAGCAAGTGTGAATGCAAACATATATCTGTAGTAATAAGAGGATATCATCAGTATACCCAGAACAACATCTCCCAATTGATTTTTTTCTGAAAGTTTATTGCTATTAAAATTAATTTTATCTTCTTGAATTGTAAAGTAGGGGATTTTCAGGTGGTGCAATTGATAGCTCTAAATTAATTTCTAACAATGAAGACACTTTTATGTACACAATAACCACTTGAACAGCAGTATTACAGACATTGAAGGCTTTTTTGGTGGGTGGGAAAGGAAGACTGGAACTGAAAATTGCACAGCATATTGCGACTACATGGCCCAGAACACCCGTTACAACTAGAACATTTTTCTATTTTTCCTCCCTCAAATCTGGTTAATTTGGTTGTATTAAAAGGACAATTGAAAGATAAGAACTCTTTTTTTCCCAAGTAAATGTTGTATTTTCATGTCTGAGAACCTATTTATTTTGTTTATAGTGGCAACTGCTATGTCAGTTTCTTTGGGTTTTTTTACATCTTCATGTATACACATATATATATAATGATTAGTACATGAACTGAGTCCAATCCATTACTAAAGGCATTTACTTCTTCTCTTATGGGAAAATGAGTAAATAAATGCAGACATGGGAAAAACTTGTGGTAATGCAATCCTTATGAATGCACACTGGCTTTAAAATAATGACGTAAAGCTATCCAGGCAAACAAGAAAAGTGGAAAAGAACATAAAATCTTGTTCTTGTATTCCTCTATAGACACAATAGTCTGAGAAGCTGGGGCCTTACCAACATTCTGGGAAGCAGGAATGCAACAGGAGTAGTTGGAATGTAGGAGTAGAGCCCTCACCCTTTATTTTTAGCCCTCACAAACAAATAAATAAGTAAATCAATTCATCACAGTATTTGGGGTCGATTGTTGATTAAGTGATGGGGGTGTCTGTTTTGTCCTTTCTGTAGCCAGTCTTTGGTATGAGCATATGAGCCTTTGGTATCAGAGGAACCTGCTCCAGCACATCTGAGCACTTGGGAAAGAGTGGTAAGGAGAGGGAGGAATGGGCTTTCCCTCAGTTGCTGCATATTGCTTGCATGCTTTGGGAGCCTTCTGTTGAGTTACTGACTCAGGACTGAGGAACGAGGCCAGTGTGTGGATTGTAGTGTGCCTATGGAGAGAGTGAGCAAAAATTCTTCTAGTTTACAGTCATGCTAAAACCAGAATTGGTTTATTTCCTACTCTGTGCTGGTGCAGTCCTTCCTCTACTTTTCCCTCTCCACATGGTTTACTGATTTTTAGCCTCTATCTGTTTAATCAAAATTGCACAACTGGTTATGGCAGTGGGATCCAACATCCACATCTCTCACTTGGCAATACATATGTGGATCCTGTCAGGCTGAAGTGGAACCTGGTTGGAATTTCATGGGCAAATAACCTCATCATTAGGTGATAAAATGGAAGAACAACTTTTCTTCCTTTTTTTTGCTTTGCAGGTGACCTTTAAAAGGAACGTAGGTTGAGAGTGGCTTTTATTTGCAGCTTGGCAGTTTTCAAAACCCTTGTAATGGATTGGTTGAAATAAGTTACAGAGCAGCTACCTGCATATTCTGAATATCTTTTAGGTCATCTTATAACCCAAAAGACTCAAGTTGAGGAGCTGGGGAACTGAGATCTATAGACAGGATTAGTCATGTAAGTATTTTGATTTTGTTATTTGGTTTGGTTTGTTGTTGATGTTTCTTCTCTTAGGCAGTGCTTTATGGGCTGTTGGCCTTCACTTCAAATAGGTGAACATCTGCTGTAACTCTCAAAATGAATGTATATATTTCTGTGGTTGGTTTTGTGCAGTAAATATATGATTATGTTGTGCATTGTATTGTAATCTTCTGTATCCCTCTCTGCTTGCAAGAGAACGCCTTCTTCTCTTTTTTGTTTAACATTTGTTCTTTCATAAAGCCACAAATGACAACCTAAAAAATAACTAAATATTCACTCTGCAAACCCAATGTGTCATGCCTTTTGCATTAGAACATCACATGGTAAAATGGCTTTGTCCTGAGGGACTGATGCATGTCTAATTGGCAGAGGCAGAATTTTATACAGTGTTTAAACTAGAAATGGTTGGAAATTTCATGTAACAACAATATATCCTCAATAGGTAATGAAGATTTTATGGCTTTGTCCTGAGGGACTGATGCATGTCTAATTGGCAGAGGCAGAATTTTATACAGTGTTTAAACTAGAAATGGTTGGAAATTTCATGTAACAACAATATATCCTCAATAGGTAATGAAGATTTTACAAACTAAACTTTTTAATGGACGGTAATTTTTTTAAGTTGTTTTTTCAGATGGGGAAAGTCAAAATGAATTCAAGTCTTTAAAATATGCTTGACCCAGATCTGAATTTATTATTTCTTATCTGAATTAAACTGTTATTTCAAAACATTTTAATGAACTACATAACTGTACTGTTCTCTAAGGACATTGCTTTGATTCTTTATCGTCCTAAATAGGACTCCCAGCTGGCCTATAATTCCCATAACTTATGCAATATTTGCAAGATCTGAAGCTGCAGTACTACTGCAGATGTAATGGTGCAGTATCAATTTATAAATTTAAAAATGACTTTAATAAAACTAAGTTATTTCAGGTCACTTTTGCAAGCTTAAAAAACCCTCATTTGGTTCTAAGTATATCACAAAAATAACACTGAATAACCAAAGTATGGCACACTCTGAGTGCAAACCTTTACTGTATGTTTAATCACTTTGCTAATGTCAGGATTTTATATTTATTTTAAAAAATATGTTGGCCTACAGTTTTTCTAGCATCATAAGCAAGCTCATACTTTATGTAAAGAGTCTGCAAAAAGGTGCTGAAACATTTTACTTTTGGGTAAAAATATCTTTTTGATAAAAAATATTCCCTACAGAGAGAAAAGTGGCTCTTTCCAGTTTTCATACTGCAAGTTGACTATATAGTAGATGCAAAAAAAGCTTTTATGTAGGAATCAATGGAAAACAAGCATACACCTGCATTTCAAGGGATGATGGGATATTTCACTGCCTTTTTGTGCCATTGGCAATGCTTACCCAGAGATGAGCTCAGCTGGTGGAGCATGGCACTAATAATGCCAAGGTGGTGAGTTTGATCCCCATATGGGCCATTCACTTAAGTCTGGAGTTGATGATCCTTGTGTGTCCCTTCCAACTCAGAGTATTCTGTGATTCCTCTGACTTGCTCAGTTAGTGTTCAATACTCTCTCACAGAACTGGTTTCTGTGCTGCTCTTCTTTTTCTGAACTTCCCAACAGTTAAGAAAATTTTATAAGAAATATTATAAAATATAAATAAATATATTTTACCTGATATATATATATAAATATATTGTACCTGAGCCATTTATATTCTTATAAAATATTATAAGAAAATAGCTGCTAACAGATGCCAGTGCTTGGTTGAATTTTATGTGGTTTGACAAATGTTACTGATGAACCTGTTTGAACAGCTTTCCATAGATATTTAATCAGATAAAGAAAAATGAACTGTTACAAGCATAAAGAAATTTAAAATCAGTGGAGAATGAAATTTTTTTTCCCCAAAGATCTGCTCCAAATCAAATTAATTTAAATAAAACATTTATTTAGAACATTAATTTAAAACAAATTAATTAAAATAAAAAAGATTTCTTGTTGTTGTCTTATGCTGAAGTTTTGACAGTAGGAACTCAAGTAAGAGCACAACATGAATGCTTCTCAATTCCTCATTACACCACTGAACAATATTTCTAACAAGGAGATTTATTCTGAAGTATGTTAAACCCCAAGAATGCTGATCGACTTCCCAGACATACCTACTCCAGCTCCTCTGACTCCTGCTGAAGATGATGTGCAGATATGTGTAGCAGCAGAGGTTGTGCAGTTCAAGTAATTGCAAGCTTCTATTTGATTTTCTAGAAGCAGGAGACTAGAAAATCATTTGTTTGTGGTTTAGTGGATCCAACTTCAAATAAATATAGAACTACACCTTTCAAATATATAATTTTCACTGATGAACCATAGCTAAATGTAAAGGACAACTTGTTTTTTCAAGTTTAGTATTTAGCAACCAATAATTTAATGCCCAAAATGTTTTAGTAACTAGAAATAAAACTCTGTGCTTGAAAACTTAAAACTCTAATCTTGAAAGAATTCACGGTCCTTTGGGGCTCTCAAATGAGCTTTCCAAATAAGAAAAGTGATATGAAGAATTGTTGGGGGAGCCCCCCCCCCCCCCAATAAAACCATACAAATCCCATAATTCTTCAAACAAACAAATAAAATCTCACTTATGAAACTGGAATTTTTCCTAGTTGTGAATAAACCTTGGTTGTAGTTGTTATTAAGACCAAGACATAGGGCCTTTATCTAGGCTGGAATTATAACTTTCTATAAGATTGGCATGTATTATGAAATTAAGTTAGCTGAAAATTTATCTCATACCAGTCTTCTACAAAGTCATATCTTTATTATAATAATCTTTGGAAAATGAAAAATGTGGTGTTTGAAAAGAATGGACTAATCCAAGTATCCTAAGTAGAAACCTGGCAAAGAATGACAATGGGTGGTTGATCTTTGTCTATCACTTGGAAAAGCCACAGAAAATTACGATGTGAGAAAGTTATAACAATCTACTAAAAATGGTCCACAGAGGAAAGCATTAATCATGATGGTGTAGAACTGGAGAACATAAAAAAATACTGAATTTGAAGTTAGGGGATGCTCTAATAAAGGAATTAAAGGGGAATTTAATACTGACAGTCCTACTGACGCATTTTCCTTTGCACTTGTCCTTCTGAAAGGGAATTCCAATTCCATTTGTGTTCTGTCATTGTTACTGCAACACAGGAATGCGAATTTTAAATGGTATCTTAAAATGGTGTTTTACAATAGAAGACTTAAAAGAACATCTATTTAGGATACATGAACTTATCATAAAAACAAGTGATAAATGCCCAGCATTTTATTTGCAATAAAAACAACACATTAAAATGGTTGTGTGAAGCACAGCATGCATATGGAAAAGCAACCATCTATAAAAATGTATTGTAAGCACAAAGAACTGTGAAACAGAACTACACTGAAAAACATGCTAGGCAGCACTAAGCAGTGTTGCTGCTAATAAAATGACACTACTTCAATGGTTTCTACAAACTCAAATAATATTCAAATAAGCAAGAATGAATGACAGAAATGCTTGATATAGTCAAAGTGCATTGCAATGGTACTGTTTTAAGAATTAAATACCATGAAGAAAAAGATTTGAACGGGATGGGTTCATTTTGCAGAGCAGGAGGTTGTGCATAGGCTGCAGTGTAACATGGAAATGGGTGTGATACAGGTGTGTAAGTGCAGGTTGTTAAACACTGCTAATTACTTTGTGGAAATATTGAAAAGGTGGGATAGCAAGGAGATGGCATGTCATACTGTGGGGAAGCCAGTGCATCATTAATGTACATGCAACTGTTAACAATAATAAATTGCATTTATCTGCATACAAAAACAATAGATCAAACTTTCCACTGAATGTTAGAAGCTGCTGAGGAAAAGCATATTGTAGTTGGCAGAGTGGAAAATTTGATCATATTTTGGCAAAGTCAAAATTATTATACATTTGTGAAAAAGGTCGTCAAATGTTAGGTTACAGTGTGAGACTCTCCAATGTGCTGGTTAGAGAGCTGATTCTCTGTCCTCTGACTATAAAATCATAAGACCACAACTCTTTAATTTGCAGCAGGAATATTTAGCTTGGGTGTCAGCAAAAAACAAGTACAAAACCCAATTAAGAGCACCTTAGTGGGAAAAAATCTCCACACCAGGTTACATTTTAAGGCTTTGCAATCTTTCACAATTGGAGATAAGGTCAGACAAAACCTTGTTCTGTGTGTGGCTGATAATGCCTCATTTCATGCACTAAGGGGTGAGTTCTGCAAGGAAGATCTCTTGCAATTTTACATTTCTGTGATGGGAAAATTGATGAGCAGACCATGTCCTGAATGCTGCAAACCTTCAACTGTGTTTAGATTTATATTCCAGTGGTTTCTGTGCAATATTACTTCAGCAGTTAAGGGTGCTCTACCTAATATTTTAGAGATGCTAGATGGATTGGAAGTAGAATGGTCTGCAGCTTACTGGAATTATCAGCAACAAAAAAGCATTCTACTATATGGCAATGAAAATAACCCAAAGGTACACCATGTTTCACATTGTATTTTAAATTGTACCTGAGCCATTTTGTAAAATCAAGAGCAAAGGAGAGTATCCAATTCCATATAGATTTTAGGATATGTCAGCTTTCTTCTGGATTTAGGATTTAATTTTGTTGCAGTGCTTTTAAATATTCCTTACTAGATTGTGGCAAAATATTGGCTTTTAATGAAAGTGTTCAGCCAGATCCAAACAGGATGAAAATTTAATATACAAATGAGTATCCTGAACACGGAGATCTCTCCAACCTGTCAAGATCACTAAACAAACTCATTCTCACTTTGTCTGAAATAAATCTCATTCAGTTTGTTTGAACACAGCTCAGAATGGCAATGGGATGACTGACGAGCTCTCAGGGGGCATTCAGTGGTGAGTCTGGAGTACTGATGAGTGCAGAAAGATCATCTGAGATGCAAACTTACACACAGTTGAATCAAATGTAAGAGTAAGAATTATGTTCAGAGTGTGGAACATGTCATGGAAGTGTGACTGAAGAACATGTCATGAAGGAGAAAGCCGTATTTGTTTGCTTCACCTGTGACTTTCAGATAATATTTTCAATGAAAAGCTGTGGTGGTAGAGTGGAATTCTGTGCCCACCTTGTATTGAGGTTTGTTTTTTTCTCAGCAATTGTATGATTGTGCCCCAAACCAGAGAGTATCCTGAAGAAAGAGATGTGCTAACATTTGCAACTATGTGTGTAAACCATAGAACCATGCAAGGTGGGATTACTAGAGAAGGAGGGAAAAAATAGAGTTCACTGAGGAGCAGGACACAGGGAAAAATAACTCAGGAAATACTTGATTAATCTCTCAACCCACATGCTGCTCTCTCTTGGGTCATGTTTCTCTTTTTTCTTTGTATCTTCTTTATATGTAACTAATCTGCAGTCAGCTCCTCTGCTTGGACCATTTATCCTGGTCAGCAGCCAAAAGAGCTCCAAGCACCCGCTCTCTAATATCCCAAGTAATGTTTTCACAGTTGGATAAACTGTGCTGCATGAAAACCTTCCTCGTACCTTTCACAAACACTTGCTATTTTATGCCTCGATCAGGTACTGCTTGTTCCTTCACTCTGTCCTGGATGCCTGTGGCTTATAAGTTATGCAGACATTTACCAGCACATAGCAAAGAGCACTATTGATAAAACCTGTCTTGGAAAATGAGGGAAATATAGACCAAGTGTCAAAGGCTAAGAGGAATTTATCTAAAAGTTTCTATTCTGCAGTTAGTTTAGATTAATTTTTTTAAGGCACAAATATAAGTCTCATTTTTTTCCATAAGGAGCTTGTTCTGCTTCCATAAAAACTGTCAGTTTGCAGTTGAAAACAGAAAATCCCTACTGTTCTCAGTCTTGAATAGAGTGAAAAAATGAAATCCATATATCCTCATGACAGGAAAGACAGAACAGCTACTACATTGAGAAAGTCCATGTTAACCACGTTACCATCTGAAATAGCTCTCCTGGCCTTGCTTAGTGAGGGGGTTGGAAGCACTTCTTAAAAGGCAAAATGCATTTGAGGGTCTGTTGTGCTTTACTTCATCATACAGCGACCTCGCAGCACTCTTGGCAGACTGGGGATCATGACTGTGCTGCACTACCACAGGACTACCACAGGACTACCACAGGACTACCACAGGGCTACCATCCCATTTATCGCTTTGTCTCAAACGTGGTCAACAGCTGAGTGCTTGACCAATGCCATCAAATCTGCCATCCTTGCACTTTTCAGAAGATTCTTAATGGGAAATAGTTGCTCATAGAATAAGGCCAAGAGAAGTCTCAGCCCAAACCAGCTGTGTCAGAACCACCAAAATTTCTGAATAACTGCCTCCTATTTGCATTTTAATTTGTTATTTTCAGTTACCAGCACAGTTCATATCATTTAAAAACATGATTGCCTAGATAAATCATATATAATTAGTAACAACTTGGAAACTTATGGAATGAGATACCAAAAGAATGCATCTCAATTTGAAGAGTTTTCTGATCCTGAAAGTTAAATAAATTTATGGTCCTACATCACTCAACCAGTTCCAGAGATCTTCTTCCTTTATTTCACTTATACATGTGAATAGTGTCCTTCTATACTTGGATCCATAACTCAGCTGGAATTAGAAATAATAGTAACAAAAAAGGGCACCATATTTTTGTACAGGACTCTGTTGCTCTATTTGTCCCTAGAAATGAGATTCCCCAGAACAAATTCTATGATCTGAATGATTTCACTGGTAATCAGGAAACCAGTTTCCAGTAGCCAGTCTTCAATGGGATGGGAATTGCAGGGGTAGGTAGGCTCCTGCCACACTGATATAGAGTTAGAATGATGCTAACTTAAATTTCAATTCTGGTTTTACCTGGAATCTTCTTGTGAAGCATCAATGCATGAATGAAGAAAGAGTTTCTTAAATTCTTACTTCAGTAATATTTTTCCCTCAAACCATTAATGAAGAATGATATCTAGGTACCCAAGCATCCCGTTAAACTACTTTCCTGAGGCTTATTTCAAGCTTTCCTATATCTTGTCATGATTTGAAGGACATGTAATTTAAAATGAAGATTTTAGCAAAAAATTTTACCACTAAAACATAGTATGGTGTTTATATAAGGAGATGCACTAACAAATATCCCTCTGATGACCCAGACTGCAGCAGGAATTCAGCACAATGTAAGGAATAATAGTAAGTGACAGGGAAGTATAACATACACCCATAAAACAAGGCCTACTAGCAGAGGTCTCCAATCTTAGCTGGCACAAGCATACAAACCCCAATGCATCCAAGCTGAATCCAGAGACAGTGGAGATTCATATAGTTCCTAGCACTGAGGAGTCACCTCTAGAGCAGCTTAGAGAAAAATTGTCAATATGGGCAGGACATAAACGGCTTTGGCCAAAGCCTGGCCAGACCTGGCTCACATGCTTGCATTAATTTAAGATTGTTGCCTACTCGAGCATTCTTCAAAACAAAGTCAATCAGGTACTATCAAGTTTATTTTTAAATTACCTACTTTTTAATTCCCTCTGAAATACCAACCTGTTTATTTGAAAAAATAGAATTCATAGAAAGTGATCTTAAAAGGTTTAATAACAACATAGCAATATGTTTTGTCCAAAATAACTGTTTGGAGACTTTATACAGTTAAGATCACAGAAACAAACTGTAATTGCTGGGATCCACATGATAGCATAGGCATGTTTTTGTGGTTGGGGCATAACTGCAGATATCAATTTGAAAAAGCTATGCATGGTGTTTTGGGGTTTTAGAAAAGACAAATTACAAAACTGTAGTTATTATATTTCCATCCAAATCTTTTTATATATTGGTAAGCTCTTTCATTCAGGATTGGCAGTACCATAACAAAGAGGAAAAAATACAACAGAATTTGTACATGCAGCACAAAAGAGGGGAACTGAGACAATGCTTTTTGTTGTTTTTATGTATCTGTGGATGACATTCAATGGCAATTTCTGATTGTATTCAACACAGGATGTGTGCGATTCTTTCCATGTTTATGGAAGGACAATCCTTCTCTTCACAAACTGGCTTATGTTTACATTTTCTAGTGCAATTTTTGTCACCTCTATATTTTTTCTGTTCTGTTCTCTTAATCTTTTAGTTAGAGACTCAAAAAAGTTTTGAGACTCAAAAGCTGGGGCATCCTTATAAATATAGTCCTGAACTAAGGACCAAAATCAGATGTGTCAGTGCAGACAGGCACTGGGGATATTGAGTGTAGCTGCTGTAACCCCTGGGTGCCTTTCTGCTTCTCACCTTTGCCTAGAGAATCTATTCCAGCTGCAGATAAGGCAAAACACATGCTTCTGCAAACTGCCCTTCCTCCTAGCACACAGGACAGAAAGAGTACAGCAAATGCTCTACAGGATCCATGTGAGAAAAATTTTCTCTAGTTTGAAACACTTCATCATGAACAGGGAGCAGATGTTATTCAACTGATGTAAGTAAGAGCTTGATACAGAAGGGCCACTTAGAACAATTAGCACTAATGGAAGAAATGGCAATTAGGTCATGTTTGAAAGATAAATGCCAGTGTCTTGAGCTGCCTGTGCTGTCATGGCAGCACAGATACTGCCTCAGGCTGACATCCAGTTATCTGACTCGCTTTTTATGTAGGTTCTTGAGTTTTGCCATGGCTGCATAGCCAGCAATGCCCACATCACTGTGGCTGTGCTTCTGCCTAGCTCTTATCTGCAGTGTTCTTCTTAGATGACTTCCAGCAACACAAAAATGGTAGCACAGATGTAAGTAGGAACACACCATACTGAAAAATTGTATTTTGTAATAACAGCATTGGAGCCCTGTACTCAGTAAAGACTTCATTCTGACTCTGCTCTTGCAGGCAATAGCTGGAATAAAAATACTAATCTTTGCACAAGAAAAATGATATTGACACATAAGAATAGAGCACTCTGGAGAAAAGTGTGAGATTTTGGAAATGGTTCTGTCCTCCCAAATGACCTGGACAAGGAATGAAGGAAATACCCTGAACTGACAAATAATAGACTGAATGCATTTTACCCTAACTCCCTGGGTACTGTGGTTGGACAGAGGCTGATCTGGTTGCAGTGAGACAGTCCTGCAGGATAAACCTGCTGCAGTTCCTCTGCCCCGTGAGAGGAAGCAAATGTGCTACAAAATTATAGCCTGCACTTGAAGTGCCTGGTTTTGTCTTGTTAAAGGAACAGAAGTCAAGATGTTACAGTTGCCATTCTCTAGCATCTTTCTCTTGTTTGTCCACAAAACTGGGAGTTTGTGTTTTATTAAAGTTTCATGTCAGGGTAGCATTTCTTTCAGCTTCACACCATTCTCATAGCAGTTGCAGTAGATGTATAAATAGGGTTCCTTTCTAATAATGTAGGATTAATGGCCAGCAGTTTCTCAGCTTGACATACATGTGTTGGTGGAACATCTGTGCTGAGTACATCTCTAACATGTGCATTACCAGTGTGCAGTAGTTCAGTACGGGCTCATGAAGAATTATTTGGAAAGCCTGTCTACCAAATATATCACCCTGAGTGAGGTCCTTTGTTGAAAAATGCTTCCAGCTAACCATAAGAGTATTCAAATAACATAAAATTCTTTTATGTGTCAGGGACATATCTGGAACACATCCATGAATGGCTGGAAACAGTGAACAGTCTATTAACCAGTGTCAAATATCAAGGATCCAACTTAAAGTAAATGTTCCTCCTATATAGAGGAGAGTCCAAGTTTTATATTGGAGTTAAATATTTAAAAAGTTGATCCCAATCCCTTTATTGGGGTGTTAAATATACTTGATAGCATCAGAGAAGTTGCGTATCACATACCGTGGAATAAAGAGAAGAATGAGCCAGTATTTTTCTGACACAAAATACGAACCCAGATTCCAGGGCAGATTATGACTTCTAAAAGGAGGTTCACTGTGAATGGAAGAAAAGGAGCCATGCCAGAGCAGGGTTCCCAGGAGAACTGCAGCTGAGTCAAGTTTCTTTTTTTCTGGAGATGTTAGAGTTAAGAGGGTGAACAGAGTAGCAAAAGATCTGATCACCCTCCCCCAGTAACACATTGCACTATGCACAAATTTTCCTCTGACCCAGGGTTTAGTTTGAGCTAATTACCCAAATTATCCTTCCTGTATGCTCCAGTTTAGTGCATGGCAGAAGGAATTTGTAAATGCTAGATGTGATATTCATTGTTTTAATAAAAGTTTCAAGTAGAGATAAAAGTTCTGTTTGCTTTGGAAAGCAGCCATAGACAAAGTTTATTTGCTACTTCAGTGCCAAGTTGAACTGCAAATAAAGACAGCAGTTCTCTTTACCCCACAAAGCACATGAACCTTTAAGCCAGCTAAAGGAAGTCCCTATTTGTGAAAATTAATGTGAACATTTCAATTCATGCAGTCTATACACACTTTCTTGTGTTTAATGTGGAATTCTCCTCCAGTATTTTAGAAAAAATTTAATATCATGAAACTGCAAGTCTGACTACCTATGTGTAAAGGCTGGAACGTGGCTAACAGCTGGTGACTAAGGTGTCACCAGCAGCTCTGACATATGGCTCTTTATATTCTGGGATACAACTGTCACTTCCAGCATTTCCATTCCCTGTGGACTGACTGGCACAGGCCCACTGTGCTCCTGTACCTCAGTGACTGTAGATTTGAGGAATGAGTAAGTCAGAGGCAGGAAATGGGGGTGTTTTTTTAGTGCATTGATAACAATTTATGATCATTCCCTCCCATCTCTGTCATGAAAAGGACAGAGGTACAGCCCAGCTTGTGTCCTCTCAGGCAGCTTTACTCTATGCATGACTTTAACATTCTGTGAAAAATACTTGGAGTACCCTTTTTCTATTTAATTATTTTGATCCTGAAAATCTTTTATTTCCTTAATGAATGCTTTTATGAATACTTCAAATTCATTTTTCAAGAAAAATTCTTTACTCATGTGCTTCCACTGCTGATAACAGCATAGTCTTTGTAAATTTAATATCCAGCCTTTGGCTTGCAAACTGTTCTACTTTCATCAAAAGTGTAAGCCTATGTACAAATACATCATTCACTGTGCTTAATAGCAATGACAAAGGTAGAAAAGATTTAACACAAACACATAATGTTCATCTTGTATAACGTTTATCTAATGGTTAGGACTTTTTTTTCTGATGATTGTCGCATCTATGCCACTTCTAGAAATAGCAATATCTTCCAGAATAATTTAGCTTTTGGAAAAAGTGATGCATTTTATTTATAAATAAATTCTGGTTTCACATGCAAAACTGTAAATGAGTACACATAGGCATAAAGTTTTTGTCTGCTAGTATACCTCTCCTTGTTTCCATTATAGCTTTCCTAACAGATTTTGCAGAGATTGTAGATATCTTTCCAGTTTCTACCCAATTATTGGAAATAAGTTATTTTCCTGCTTAAGGGTCCCTAGAGCAAGGTGTAATGAAGGAAAACTGAAAGTGTAGTGTCCCAGGACATTTCACACGGGTCAGGCCATGCTAGCTCTGATGTGGGAATGGTCCTTTGGTAAAAGATCTTTCATGAGCAATACTTCATTTTCCACTGCAGAGAGAAAGAGGCTTCACAGCATATTTCAGTGGTGTGACATATTCCTTTTCAAAGTCCTTTTTTCTGGATACAGCTGGTGGCCACAGACATTTACACAATACCCACCTACAAAATCCTACAATACAGAAGTCAGTAATATATAGGACAAGAAGAATTTCAAATTAATATTTGTCAAAATACGATAATTATTATACTGATATTAGAAAGTGTACTGAGGAATGTTATGTGCTTAATAAGAGAAATGTATTGCATTAGACATGTGTGTATTCATTATTCAGGTGTGTATACACCTGAAATGTACTTTGCTTTGTAGTATCTGCTCTGTGGCTAGAATTTTTTACCTTATTTTGAGTCCCAACCCTTCTCATACTGACTTCAGTGGTGTAGACCATATCTCAATGTAAGCAGGCAGTTACTGATTATGAAGCAGTTTATTTGGGATATTTCTCCACATTTTTGAGATTTCCTTTCCAAATTATAAAGACAAGCTTTAACTTTAGAAAGGGTCAATAAACAAGCAGACTGAATGAGTTTACAGATGAATGACTGACAACTATTTGAACCTGTTTTTTCCCTCTGTTATCTTCCCCTACTCCTCAATAATGACTTAGTTTGTCAAGAGAAGTGTTTGAAAAGGCATAATTTTTCTGAATAACACTGAACCCTTTAACAAAATTGAAACTCACAAACATTCCTGCTCTTATGAGCACTTTCTCTTTCCACAAACTGGTGTTTTCCAATCAAAAAATTGTTTTCTTGCAAAAGTTTCTGCATGCCCTCCAGGTGTGAAATGCAGCATCTTCTCCATTGGATCTTACCACTTGTTAACAACATCAACTGTAGCCATAGCAAAGACTGTGTTAAAGACTGAAGTTGAAATTACTTGCACTTTATATTGCATTTTATGATTCACATTTTCATTCTTTATCAGCTGTTAGATTTTCTGGAGTGTGCTAGCAGACTTTTATTTAATGTTTCAAAAAAATGCTATGGCCTTCTGCTTCTTCATATTGAATAGGAAATATTTTGATAGTCCTTCCTGTCTTGCTGAGTGTGAGGTTGTGCAGCTGAAAGAAAAGTCAGAAAAGGTTTAATTCATAACATTTGTGCATTTTTTTTCATAGAATTTTGCAGATGTTCCTTTCTGGTGTGGCTTTTTTATTTGGCTTTGCCTCTGCTTTGTTCTCATGTTTCAAATTTCAGTATGAAGTAATAAATGACTGTGGTACACAGAGAATTTACAGATGGATCATGATTTCCATACCGTTTTGGAAAAGTCATATTGCATTCACCTTCTGACAAAATGCTTTAAAAATACAAAGATCATTAAGATTTTATTGGTACAAGTTCCACAAAAGCTGCAGTGAAAAATATAAACCACTGAAAACAAGAAAAATCAGCATTATTTTCAAAGAGTTGGGAGCACTGAAAATGGCTGGAGAATTGCTAAAGTAAAAGTTGTGATGAGCAGATTGTCTTAGAGGGCGATACTCTGTCAAAACATTGAGTGACACTGTGGTTCTCTTTGTTGAAAGTGCTTCCCAGGTTTTCCAAAAGGAGACATTCAGTGGCAGTCAGTAGCCAGAGACTGCTAAATTCTCTGGCCCCCTCTGCAGGCAGGCAGAGCCCGAGGAACAATGCGAGTGTCAGGCTGTCTTTACCGGGACAGGATGGGGGGAAGAGGCTCGGCCAGGCGCGCAGACCCACCTACATTGTGTGGCACAGAGCCCTGAAGCCTATGAGCTCCGGGCTGGGGGTGGGAGGAGGGACTGGCACTGCACAGCTCCTGCCAAGGGGCAGCACGGGCAGCAGCTGTGACAGACTGTGACAGACTGTGACCCTGCCCGTGCTCCAGCATCCTGAGCAGTCAGCACACAGTGGCCAGGGGCTGCACCATTTAACCTGGCCTCACCTGCAGCAGCCAGTAACCCAGACCAAATGACCGGCAGGGTGAGAGTATGGGGGCAAAATACTAAATACAGCAGGGTATCACCCACTCCTGGGTTTATGGCAGACCTACAGACACCTAGAGATGTAAGCTCCCTTTAATATTTAAATAAACCTGACTTTCTCTCAAAGCCATACAAAAGATCTCATTTTTCTCTCTTCCTCACACACACAGGCACACTGTTTCTTTTTTCCTTCCCTTTCAGGAAACAGTTTAAAGCAATTTCTAGGTTTTGGACTCACACAGATAATGATATAATACTAGCACAACATTAGGTTTTGTAAAAAAGAAAACTCTGCATTTTGACTTCAAAAAAGAATAATTTTTTTTATGTTAAAGATCAAAAATATGATGAAAAGTTAAAAGCACTACATGATGGTGTCAGTTAGTGACCTGTTTTTTCCTGCAGAAGGTCAAAACCATAGGAATGTGTCATACAATTACAAAGATGTACAGAGTAGGTAGTGTTTTTTAAAATTCTCTTCTGCTTTTTTTTTCCTCTTGGAGAAATTTTGCCTTGCCACAGGTTCTTACCAAGATCCCTGCTCTTTTTCCAGAAAATGGACTGTGTTGACTAATATTAACAAGCACCCCTTTATACCTTTCCTTCAGAGAGCACAAGGATTCTTTTGAGCTCTGTAGTGAAGGTTTCTTCCTGAAATGTACACACTGAGCTAAGCTCTGCCCTGGCTTGCAGCACTGCAAGCCCATTGAGCAAATTCAGAGGGGTTAGGTGGGGATAACTGAAGCTGACCTCCTGACTGCCATTATAATAAACAAAGAAGAATTTTCTTGCTTCCTTTATAAAGGTCCATTTTTATCAAATCTTTCTAAAGCTACATCTTGGGAACTCAATTCATATTCTGAGCATCCAGGCAGAGAATCCTAAAAGCAATTTGTTGATATAAAGCAATGATTTATCAGGCATTCTGGAGTACCCCAGCAACAAATCACTTCTGCCTCAGTAATGTGGAAATGGGACTGCAACAGAGTCCAGGAAAAGTTGATAGCACTGACACAGCTTCATGTGTACCCTGTGAGCTGGCTCTGGGCTCTCGCTAGGAACTATAGATATTTCCTGTTTTGTGAAATGTTCTTGAACCAGCAACTGAGTGAGGAAATTTGAAAGAAAGGACTGCAGGCAAAAAGCACCCCAGAAGATATAAGTTGGGTTTTTTTCAGAAAAAGACAGTTCTGACTAATATTTTACAATACATTTTCTGTAAATACCTGTATCTTCTCCAGTACATACAGCTGTGTATGAAAATATGTGTACACACCCATTCATTGGGACATATGTCAGGTAAGGCATGACCTGCTCACCTGCAGCAAGGATGGATATTTTGTCATTGGCTTTGTGCTTCAGCACAATTCTTGAAATAATTGTTGCCTTTCTGAGTCATCTTGCACAGTAGGAGGTGTTATATTTCAAAATGCTTTTTTTAACCCAAATCATACTCTGTCACGCTTGCTTCTCTCTCTCTTCCACTCCTCCTTCAATCTTATGCTACTGAATAGTTCCAGCTTTCAGTGGTTTCAGTTCATGATTTATTAAAGTTATTGCTATTTCCTGAATATCTCTAGATTCCTTTCAGAGGAAAATTCTGACAGGTCCTTCCAAAGACAGCTGGAAGCTACTTAAACCTGCTCCATTAAAATCCAGCTGCAAATAAAATGCATCATTTCTCACTGCAAATAGGTACCTTTCTGTACTGGAAAGAGATGGTCACATACTGTAGCCATATAATCAAGGGCTAGTAAGAAAACATATCTTTTATTTATTTTTTGTTTTTCCACGCACATTTGTGTGCTCTGTGTGTCTTAAATGACCTCCTGGGAGGGAAAACAAGTATCGGGGGAATTATTCCTGTGCAAAGGAATAACTCAAGAACAGTTGTAATTGTAGTAATTCCAAAACATGCAACACTTTTCTCTGGTAAGGTCAGCAATGTATTAGGAACTACACAGGCAGAATGGAAATCTTGAGATAGTAGAAAGCAAAAAAAGTTAATTCAAAATATATTGATTAAACAGGTGGTTTTTTAATGGACTTTTTTTCAATTTAAGAAAATATTTCTTAGTTGTCTCTCTACTACTTCACTATTTACCAGCTCTGCTAAAGGGTGTGTCAGGGAGGAACTGTCTTCAGGTACCTCCTGAGAACTGGGAGACTCATAGAAAAGAAAAACAAAGCCCCCTGGCTAGCCTGTGTTCAAGTGTCAAACATTGTATAGAAGCTGCCAAAAGAGATGGGACCAGAAAGGAAAAAAATTAATAGAGGCAATGACAGATAGATGAGAGGGAATTTTTCATGGCTCTGAAAGTATGATGAAATCTCGACTAGATGGAAGATAGGCAGAGCCCGTGAGGAAGAAGCCATTAGAGAAATAAACTTCAGTTACAGGTGTCCTGTGTTCCATGGCATGGGTTAGTCACTGTCTTAGACCTCGGTATGTCTTCTCAGGTACTGGATTTCATCAAATCCTGCTTGTAACTCATACTCAGGCTGTGAAAAGAAAGTGCATACAGTGGCAAAAGAGTTAGATCTTTCAATATGAGTGTGCATCTGAGTTTGTAAGACCTTGGTCTTCCAGGTTTGCTGTTTTAATGAAGACCACATCGAATTTTTAATTATGAACTTCCTTGCGTTCATTTTCTTTTTTGACATGAACACTTAGAACTCACATGCCTTTTTCCATCTCTCTCAACACTGCTGTAGATTAGCCTAGGCAGAGGAAGGTCAATTCTTGGATTCCTTTTGCTAATATTTAAAAGTATCTGATTATTTGGTATGGCTAAACATTTAGTTTGGTTTAGTCTTGGTAGTGGGTGATCTCTACTGAGCCACTTTATTTTGCACTGAGGCCACGCAGATTAGTATTACAGACTGTCTAACATTTGGGATTCTACAAACATTTGCTACCTGGAGCTGTGCAAGTTCCTCAGACAGCTTTCCAGACCAACACAGACAAAAGTTCCATTGAAATGAATGGCTCTATTCATCTGCAAAAAGGAGGGAAAGTAGCAAACAAGATTTTAAAGGACTCTCAGTGCATTTATATAGCTCCTACAGAAGTAACCAGCTTTAGCTCTAGAATAAGTCTTGCTATCCTTATTGTTACAGTGCTTGACCATTTCTTAATTGCTTCCTTTGGACTTCCTCATGCTCCTGTCTGGGATCTTTTTAAAGTGTCTCCCTTACCAAAACACCGCCAGCACATGACAGAAACAGTGGTCCAGGTTTCTAAAGTCCTACATATATGAGGAATTTTAGTAACAGGAATAATTCCAGAGAAGCAAATGGGATTTACTATGCAAGTAAATTACTCACATGCATGTTTGTAGGACTGGACCCAAGACATTCATTATAAACTGTAAGGTTTTATAGTTTTTGCTTCTTGCAGGCTTTGAATTTTTAGCCAGAAAGGCTGATTTGGCACCTCTGGAACCACAGCAACTAAAATAAGGGAAGAAATATGGGCAACAGCAACTGTTGTTCTAACCGACTAATTTTGGGTAGTGGCAAAAAACTGTAGCATTGTTGCTAGCATTCCTCAATTTCAGCCAAGTGAAACTTCACCATCTTTTTTGCAAACTGAGGTTTTGTTGTAAATATATTGATATTTCATACCTTTGAATAAATAGGAACCTTGTATACATCCTACTGGAATGTTACCCACTAACCAAAAGAGTATACACTTTTCCAGTTCCTTGTTTCCATTTTCACAAAGTATTGTGGGATAACCAGCAGGGGATTTTTTTTTTTCTCTTATAAAAGCATAAATCTGAGCGTTACTAAGGAATGATGTCTTCTGCCTTGACATAGATCCACATTCATCACAGAAGCTAAAGGATACATCCCAGTTAAGTGTATTCAAATCTGGCTGATGTGAAGGGTTTCTGGAGACTTAGTCTTATTACTTTCTTTAGGTTTCCTGTGCTGTTGCTTCATCCTCATCATCTCCTTGACAACTCTTGCCTTCCCCTGGCTGGACTTTTCCAGTCTAAGGTGTTGCTGCCAAAATCGTCATCATAATCTATTCTAAATGCTTTTCCTTTCAGCATCTTGAACTCATTTATTGACTTCTCACCTACTCACTACATTATTCTCCTTGTTTTTACCTTAAAGATGCTGCACAAAATAGAAATTGCTTTGGCCCATACCCTCTTTTTCTTCCATTTGCTTTTCTGCTCCTTAATATTTCTCATTACAGCTCCTTTTGCCTACCCATACCTATCTTAGCTTTGTTGCTTACCACCCCTACCTCTTGGAAACAATGAAATACAGAAGGAAGAAGACATAATTTCTTTGCTGGCAGTTGTCTCTGTTATGTATGGATTCGATTATTTTTTTACATCTTCTTACGGAAAGCTAATGTTGTCACTCTTCACCCTCTAGCAACTGAACTTCCCCGTTTTTTGTCTGGCCAGCATGAAGTCAGTTGTAGGATATTTGGGACCGTTGCTTTAATGTTCTGAGTAGCTCTGTGTATTTATGATACCACAGAGATGCAGCAGAAGCATAGGCAGTGAATTGTGAGCTGACAGATTAAAGAGAAACAGCAGGCTTAAAATGCAGCAGGTGATCATCTTGAACTCATTTTCGAGAGCCTGGCCTGCCTTCCTTGCAAATCAACATGGATCAAGCAGATGTCCAGTCAGGTGACTAAAGAGATGCTGGGGATGCTGGCTGGGGGGACAGGCAGTCTGGGCTTGTACCCTTGGTTCCAGGCCGAAATGTTCTTGGAGGAGAGCTTGCACCCTGTCACTGCTCGCTCCCCCTGCTCTCAGAGTCCCCCATTCGACCATCCCAGCTGATGGACAACTTGTGTTTAATCGGTTGGGTTTGGGCACAGGGTGTGACCCCTTTCATGGTTTTCTGCATCAGCAGAACTGGATGTGACCACAAGATTGATACAATACCTTGGAGATCTGTTGCTTCTGTCAGTATTTCACTGTTTATTCTTAGATTTCAAGGATAGAAGTGAATTCTTTGTGTACACTAATTACAACAAAACAGTTTCATTTAGCTTGTTCACTAAACTTGACAAGATAGAAAATACATACAGAAAATTTTAGCCTCTATTTTTTTACAACTTCAAGTTCCTTTATTTCTAAATAATAACTAGCAGCAGGGCCATAGCTTTTACTGAGATACAATTTCCAGACATAAAAAGTAGATAAATTCTGGGAAATTTGGACCTTTGGTAACACTGTCCTGGTGGCTAAAATCCTCTAGTAGAGGGTGAAAAGTGTATCAGGGACTGACCACTGAATATTGCTCTCTCGAGATCAAATAGCTGCCCTACAGCCCCACCTACATAGGGAGCTCCTCTCAGAATGGTTTTGTAAGTGTAGAGAATCCATGTGTGACTGTTCATCAGAGCAAAAATATCTTTAAACAATTCAAAGAGATATTTGCTGATCTGTTTAAATAAGTCAGCAAATTACTTTCCTTTATACAAGCATGTACACTTTGGTGTAAAACTATATAAAGCACCTTAATTTTGTCAAGATGGCAATTTTTGGAAAACTTTATTGTATTATCAATGTTATCAATATCATCAGTTATTAGTATTATCAAGACAGATAAACGACAAATGACTAAATAATATGATGTCACGTACAGGCCATCATTCTTTTTCTGATGAAGACTTAAGTGTTCCTAGGCTCTAATTTACTATGAGATGTAAGGATACTTGCTAACTTCTTCAGAACATACAGGACTAAATCCATGAATAATAGACACAGTGCCTTCAGTGAGGCCAAGGCTTTACCCAAATTTGGCAATGAAATTTAAGGCACTGGCAGACTAAGTAAAATTTCCAATTTTTTCACAAGCTTTCTTTCGTTTATAGAATGTATACTTTCATCGTAGTTTAATTATTACCATTTCAGAGCAAGGGTGTTAGACTGATGCTAGGTATTTTGAAGAAGACTCATATTTTAAAATATTTATGTTAATGGAGTATTGATTTAAATATCTCAGCATGTGTGCAACATACTCTTCAATATTATAAAAACAATTTTTACAGGATTTGTGGATCATATATTTTTCATATGTATTAATATGGTTCCTTTAACCAGTCCTTTCAGATGGATAGAGAAGGAAAATAATCAAATCTTGCATACAAAGTGTAAATTGCTTGACTTTGTGCTTCCTCTCTTGAAAACAGTTCTTTTCTAGTCCACATTACAGTCCTCCATGAAGAGATTTATCCTTTTTAAGTCTTTTTCTCTTTCCGTTCTTTTACTTTCTTTCTTAAGTATCTTAAAAGCACAGCTACTAAATATGGCCACATTTGTAGAATCTATTTTATATTTCAGCAGATCATCTAAGCAGCAAAGAATGGGAGACTGCTTTGCAAAGTCTGTTTCCACTCAATGATTCCAGCTTCTAGTTCTGCAAAGCCTTCTGGGAATACATTTTCCTGGTCTGCATTCCAGTAGCTTTTTATTTCCTGTAGCTGTGTCAAAAGCAGTAATAGTAAGTCTAAAGAATGGAACAGGTTACTTTATAATATATGTACCATATGGCTTTGCAGCCTTCTTTCTTCATTTATTTGGAAATGATTGCAGAGGATAATAGTGACTCTGTTCACTAATTGCTGTCCCATGTGCCATATTCATATATTTGAACAGGGCTGTCAATGCAGAATTTATGTTTTCTTTTCATATTTTCTCTTAGATCATTATATGATCAGAGGAAGTTAATTGCAATTTTTTAGAGAAACAGCAATATCTTTCAGATCATCATAAACTCCATACCCTATATATGCACTTTGCTTCTCTTACTGGTTTATATTCAAGTCTGCTTTTCTATGGAAAGAATTGTCACTTTTTGCACTCACCTATTTCTTAGCATCATGTGGAGCTCTGGCATCTCCAAATTGATGGCGAGAAGCTGATAATTTACAGAAGCTGCAAATTATCTTCATCAAAACTGCAAATTATCTTCATCAGAGCTGCAGACCATAGTGGGATAACATTCTTTATGATATATTTCAAACTACGATCTTTATCGGCTCAGATTTCATTTATTAGAAGAGCCCCAATGTTAATCAACATGGTATTTCCCTAGACTGTTGCTCATCTTTAATTTAAAATTTAAACAAATAATATTTTGTTCCAAAGTAAATTATAGATTTTACTGTACACACAGTTATAAAATCTTATTGTATCCATTTTTTAAAAAAGCATAATTAGAAGACAGCAATATAAGTGCTGATATTATGAGAGGCTCCCTTGATATTAAAGTACTGCCTACACTTGAGCTTTATTAATTGTTTTATTTATTAATTCTTTTGGTGACAAGTTTACACAGGGTGTCCTACAATGTAATAAATAGTTTTAATGTTCCATATTGCATAAAAGTTCAGTGTTCTCTCTACATTCACTGATTTTTATTTCTGGTTCCTTTTCCCTACCATTATACAAATTGCACTGGGGGATTAGTGCTGGCAGAAAGTTGTGTGCACTTCTGAGCTTTTGGCTTCACCTGGCTAATTCATCTGAGCCACAGCTGGGACGGGGGGGAAATCAGTGGGAAAAGAGGGCTTTAGCATTTTTCCAGTCTTGAATAGCAAGACAGTAGAACGGACATCCACTCACAACTGTTAAAAATGGCAGAAAGAAGCAAGAGCAGTGAGAGACAACACTCAGAGGGTTTTTCCAGTGGAGTATAAAACTGAATGATGAACAAGGTGAAAGGGACAGGGTGAAATAAAAGACACTGAACAGTTAAAGGAGTTGTCTGGACTAGTCTTGTACTTACTGATATATTTAGTTTATAAGTCAACGTGCAGAAAGAAGAAATCAGGGATGTTGATGGAGAAGGGCAGAAAGGGCAAAGGAATCCTGACCAAATAAGCTTTTCTTTTAACTTCAGTGGGCATTCTGGATAATAAGCACCAGGATGGACTCCTGAAACAAAAAGAAATGGGGCTTTTATTGCTTGTCTTTAATTCTGACACTTTTGAAAGAAACTTACAACCACTGAAGTGTAACAACTATGGAGAAGAACAAGGCTGCCTTGTGGGGCCAGCACACCATTAATCAGCCAGGGTGAGAAATGCAGGCAGTGGGCAACTGGTGGGATGAGGTGAAGTGATTCCTCCCTGCACAGACTCCTGCCAGTGGTCTTACTTGCAGCCTGGCAGAGATTTCCTATGTGTAACTGCAAAATGGTAAAGCAAATTTTCCACTTAAGCTTTCAGAAGACCTTAATCTTTTAAACCAAAGAAAAACCTTCTGATTCCAGCATAGCCCAGCCATGAGGCTGTGACAGTCACAGAGCTGCTGGTTTGTCAGAGAGAAGTCAAAGCTCTCTTACACTGTAACACAAATAATTCTGGTTATGCCTATAGTGTTGCTAAAATGTGTCAAGTATAAAAAAAACATCTTGAAACACTCAAATTTGGATGGACAGCCAAGGCAAAAAAGGAACAGAAGCAAAAAAGACAGCTATTTAACACTAGCTATTTAACACTGGGCTTTTTCTCACTATCCAATTACAGTTTCCTGTTTTAAAATTAGTGGTTCTGAACGAAATACTTTAAGAAACTTTTAGATGGTCTCACTCTTTTTTTTTTTTTCATTTTGAGGTTCAGTTCTCATTTCTCTGAAATTCAGTGTGCCTGAAGACTTGAAATTAGTATGTTTTTTTCCAGATTATTTTTGTTCACCACTGTACTTCTCAAACTTCCTGTCCTTTCTTCCTTTCAAGAAGAAGGACAGAAGGAGAAAGGAAATACTTGCCTGGAAGCTGAAGACTTGAAGAGGCAAATTACCCAAGGTCTAGTGGTGGCACAAATGAATCAAGTCATCAGATGAGAAAGACAGAAAACAACAGCAGAAATCACCAAAATTAAGGCCATAGGGAGCAGCTACAGAAGGATAATGTGGGGTTTGCTCTGAGCTACATAATCAACTCTTTTACTTGTTGTTCCTTGCACTCTTTAACAGAAAAGAGTGAGCTATAAAGTACTTTTAATTCACAGCTCTCTGAGGCAACGAATTTCACATTTTCACAAACAGACTGTGATTCTGATCTGTTCCTAAAACCTTGTTTGAGGCTCCTTGTATCTTGTACTAGGAGGGACTGAGAACATAAATTTCTTACTCACCTTTTCCATGTAATTATTAATTTAATGAATATTTAACTTAATTTTATGACTTAGTTTAATGCTTCTAATTTTCTTCTTTTCAGGGTGTAGTTCTAATCAGTTTCTTGTATGGAGACAGTCCTGTGCCAGCATCCTTGCTGTCCTCCATAGCTTTGTCTGTGCCTGTTTACTCTGTGATGAGGAGCTAGCATGTTAATCAATTCATGTGGACCTTCTTAATTAAATGCTGTCATTATAATGCTTCTGTTTCACTCTCATTTCCTTTCTTAATACCTAAGATTGTAATTGCTATTTCTGTATAGTTCTAAGCAGAGAACTGATTATGAAAATACACACTGTCCCTTATGTTATCCCTTTCATTGCTGTAAACCACCAGCATAGGGAACTAGCACATTCCACATCCCCTGATCCTGCTGCTCAACCCATCTCTGCATGAGTTCAGTCATTAGTCCATTTGATGCTTTTTAACCTCTACTGGTTGCTGTAATAGCCATGATGGCCAAGTTGGAGCGTCTGTTGCTTGGTGAAACCTGTCTCAACCCAATCCAGGAATTTTGTGTGAATTGGAAATCTCTAAAGTTGATCATCTGGGTCTAGGTTTATCCTTGAGACATGTTCTTCTGTATCATCTCCACACAGAATCCAGGCAGGACGTCCTGCAGAACATGTGGCCAGGACATCTGGCAGCACATTTTTGAAGACAAGAGTTAAAAAGCAGGACCACAACTCAGTGGTGCTTCGTAGCTCTGCAGAAGGCCTTTCTGGAGCATGTGGAATTAGAAGCAAAAGTTAAAGTGAGTCTTGGGAGTGGCCAAACTGTTTTATTAGCTGCAATCTACCCTTAATTGAGGAAAACCCTCAAACTCCACTTGAATATAGAAACACTTGTTTCTAGACCCTTCTGCTTACTTCACTAAAAGCTTTGCTTTATCTCTGCCGTGAATGGATTTAAAGGCTATGTCTATTTCCTGAAATTTTGCTTTGTCCAGAAGAGGAGGCTTGTTTCCAGGATATATTTCTTTAAGTATTTCTTTTTCTTTTTGTTACTACAAGAAGAAAACTGTGTTTGTTCTGACTCTATCTGACAACTGCTTTTTCCTTATTCGTCCAAAGGAAAAAGAGAAAGAAGGATTTGTCACTATCTAGACAAGAGAGTTTGAGGGATAAATCCAGATGTTGGTATAACTTGAGAGCCTAAGTAAGAACAGAGCATCACAATACAAAGTAAATAACAGTTTATCCTTCTGCAGTTTGAATAAGTGAAAATAAAAAGCTAGGCTCCGATGGTAATTTCCAACAGGTCTTCTAAAATCTCTGTCGAGAAAACTGAGAGGGTAACAGCTATTGTTCTTCTCATCAGCATATAACATTGTAATATTTTACAACATTTGCACAAATAATTAATATTGTCTCTTGATACCTGATACAAGTACAGAGATCCAGTGTCTACCATGGTGCCTCAACAAGCGTAATACAATGGCTGTACTAAAACAAGTCCCTGGCTCAAGGTAGAATCCTCTCCATTAATATGTTCAGCCTAACTTATTCCTAACAGGGAAATTGAGGATTCCCTAGGGTAAGCTGTAGACAGCCTGCTGCTGCTTTATGCCAGCCATTATTCTCATTGCTTACTCTACCCACTGCAAAAGACATTTGGGAGCTTGCACTGAAGGGGAAAGAGAAGATTTGGGACAGAATATGTATAATTACTGAAAGGGTTCAAGCTGATCCAGGGTACAGAAGCCCTGAACTGCTGCTGTCTGCACTCCCACTTAGCTATGCTGAATAAGAGCTTGGCAGAGCTGAGCTCTAAGCCCAACTTCTGGACAGTGAGTGTAATTGTGTCAGTTTGAAAAGTGTTTGCAAAAGGGAAGACCAAACCTAGTCTGGCAATTACTTAGATATTCAACATATGGCATTTCTATTTTCAGTTGCAAGGGTATGTCTGAAATGTATTTTCTACGTCATTTTGTGGTAGGAAGGAGAGCATATTCATAGACCAAGTATCCATGTATCCTTATCCACTCACATACAAAACCTCTGACTAAGTTTTCATATGTAAATTTCCAAATTCAATCAGGTCATTTCAGTTGAAGAACCCATGTGCACTTGTGTATAACTGTGCTAGACATATTTCAGCAGACTGTTTCTTAAGCATCTCTAGTGTGAGTGTATTTTGCAGTCTGCAGTTGAGAAGATAGCCTATGGGTTTTAAAATACTAATTCAACATGCTATTTTTTAATGCAGAATTTCACAGGATTTTATTTTCATATGTTGCTCTTCCCCTTGTCTGCTGATCTCAGTTTTGTTTTGTTGTGGTTTGGGTTTTTTTGTGGTTGAAAAAGTATTTTGTCCTAAGGTTCAAGATAAAATGGACACAATGTCTGTGGTTTGATAGGGTAGATCACTGGAATTAATGTGGTAGAACACAGTGTTTCTGTTTGCAGCAAAAATGGTAAAGAACAACTTTGAAAAAAATTCTTGGATTTAAACTTTTTTTTTTCTTTTCTCCACAAGGACAGACTGGAACTTGGTATGTGTATGTCAGCTTTAATACCATTTGGAGTGGTGAACAGAGGGATGATGCAGGTCCCCCATCCCACTGTGATGATTAGGCCAGTGCTGGGAGCCTCCTGCACGGGTGGCAGTCCCTTACCATGGGCACTGCAGCCATACCACAGCAGAGAGAACAGTGCAGCTCCCAGGCTGTTTCACAGCTACCCTCACCGACAGACTGTCTTCTGGGAACTCTTGCCAGCTGGCAGAGGCCAGAGCAGCCCACAGGTTGCACTAGCGTGTCCAAAACTGGGAAGAACAGAAAAGCAGGGAGCGCAGCCAGCTCCCTGATGGTCTCCTCTTTCTGCTTCAGTGAAGCAGATAATGTAACACTCAGTGCTTGTGTCAGACATAGTCTGAAAGGATGGCTCCCGGTGCTGCTGCTGTTTCATTCCTGTCCCTCAATAATAACAGACAGAGACCATGATCCCAAGAGGGGCAGAGTGCCATGAAGTGCCATGGAGAAGTTGATAAGCCCCATCTAAGTTTTCACATGAAGTTAAGAGTTAGCTGTTGGCTTCACAGGAAATAAAATGCTGTTACTACATCACCACCAGCTAAAAGTAATGTGCTGAAAACCTATCAGACCCATTGGTCAGGCTTCAAATGCCAGAGGTCTTGTTTAAAACAGGAGTTCAAATGAATTCAGAGAGATTCTAACTGCTCTTCAACCAAAATTTAATAACTAAATACCAGACAGATAGCATATCATACTTCCTTATTGTTCAGAAGCAAAAAGAGTTCAGCCTAAAATTCATTTGCAGACATCTGTAAAACACATTGCTGTGGAATGACAATAGAGGTGATCCATAACTTGAAGTGGGCACTTGTTCTTTATTATGAGATACAGATACAGTGACACAAAGCACTGCTTTTCAAGTAAGTGTGCTCAGTACAGTCTACAAACACAATATAACTTCATGCCAGACATTGATTTTCTGCTGCTGGTGAACATCTGTTTGATGTACACAGACATCTTGTGATTAGGCTCTGCTTGGTAGCTAGACCAGCAAATGACAGGGGTGGAGCAGGGGAGGATGAACAGGCTTTCTTTTTGCAAGCAATGAACAAACCATAAATGTGTTTATTTCTATAAAGAGTGGAAATAAAGATTCAGAGTTCAACAGGTATTCACTTTCAGCACATTTTTTCATTGGAGCTGGCTTTACTTTTTATTGACAGTCATCTATAACCCAGTGTTTTTTCTGGTAGGAAGAGAGTTTCATCTGCTGAATTTAAAGACTTAATGAATAAGGAAACAACATGTATATTAATTTATTACATGCATGAATGACAAAAAAACTGACTTACTAAATTAATTATCCAAAGCAGTACAGAATAAAAAGGTTATAATCTATTGTTCTTAAGAAATGTTACGTCTCACCAGGGTTTAAAATTCTCTAATTCTTGTGGGTTGTAGTTTCCAGTTTCAGAAATTTCTCTGTCAGCTCTGTACGTCATTGCAATAAAATCCAGTTGGGGCCAGATCTTCCCATGCTCCCAGTTTCTGTTCCTGAGTGACGAGTATCAGTGCTGCTGAACAAACGGGACACGGCCTCCATTCTGCACGTCCAAACCAGTGTATTTCAGTAACCACAACAGCCAAATAAAGTGTCTGCTCTGGTAGCCAATTTATATCTCTCATACTTGCAAAGATATATTAACTAGCCTATTTTCCCTTTGAGTTTGTTTACTACGTATTTTGGAAAGAGGACACAAAATCTCCAGTTAAGGCACTGGTTATAAAATTAGGAAGTGGGGGTTCAGTTCAGAGGTTTGTTAAAGATTCATAACCACAGCTTATAGGTTCATCACCCTTCTCAGTAAAATTACTGAGAAACTCTTTTGCTAACCTCATTTCTGCCTGGGGCTTTTTTGCCATTTGAGAGGATGTTACATTCTATAAAGCCACAAGGGAGACTTTCCTTTATGTAATCTGTCTTGCCAGACAAAAAAAAAGGCTGAAAGAGCTCCCTGAATTAATTCCTGTAAGAAAAAACATTTTATTTCTAGAAGTTCTATAAGCACCTACATGAAGAAGTAGGGAATATCATCCTGTGCTAATGACTGGCCTTTTCATTATTCTTAGTATTTGCTGTCCCTCTACTCTCAATTTGAAAATTTACCATATGGCTGGAAGAATACAAAAGAGATTAAATATATGTTCATTTAATTGCTGAAGAATGCCTATCTAATGGATTCCTTGTGGTAGAAATGTGATATTTCTCCAAGTTATGATGACTTGAATGCTTTCCCCAATATCTAACCAAAATCTTCCTGCTCATTGAAACCCATTAGTTGCTATCAACACATTTGGCCATTTCTGGTAAAAGTGTTTAACACAATAATCAGGCACTTATATCTTGGCAAATGGCATCATCTAATTTAGGTAATTACCTTCCTAAGTAGGTAAACTCTATGGATTTTTTTTTTTTGCATTTCTGGTAAACAAACATACCTCTTTCAAAAGAGGTAATAAATATCCAGTCTAGGACTCTGTAGTTTTGGCATTTTGATGTCACCTCTTGCACAATGTGGGCTAAATCCCACCATTCCACTCCTCATTTCTTCTTTCTTCCAGGTTACTTGGTATCACAGCAATGATAGATTTCCTGCTTGTAGAAATCAAGGAAATTTTGTTCTATCCTATTTAAAATAATATGATAAATAAAATACACTTTACTGTATATCAATTACTTGACTGTTTCCAAAAGACTAGGAATGTACAGGTGAGGTTTTTTTCTCCCTCTGGGATAGACATTGAGACTCAAAGAACATTCATTGTCCTGTAAAAAACACAGCAGATGTCTTTGGAATACATAGACTTTCTGGTAGGTACTTATGGAATATCTTTGTATTATTCTAGAGATGAATGCCTGGAACATGACATAGAATGAAAAATGTCAGAACTTTATACATGGTGCCCAGAAAACAAACTTCAAACAACTTGTTAGAGCATACTGCTATATATTTTTAAGTAAGATTTAATATTAAATGTGCATAACCTATGCAGTAGTAGTCTAAAAAGAACCCATAAGAACAGTCAGTGTTTTTAAAATATATTGTTAATACTTGATGAAATTGCAAACCAACCAGTGAGCATATATGATGATTGTATCCAGGTATTTAGTCTTGATTTTTTCAAACTTCTGGCTTTAACGATTGCTGCACTTTTTCATGGAAAATGAAAAAATTATGCACATTCAGGCAAACAAAAATTGCCCTGAAGATTATTTCTAAAAGATTTCATACTTAGCAAAACAGCACCACGAAAGACTTACGGAGCATTTCTTTTTGTTTTTAAAGGCCTAATCCAAAATCTATTTAAAGTTGATGTGAATGTTTTTATTGAATTCCATCTGCTCATAACTGTGTTGTAAGTGCAAAAGAGTTGCTTTCAACTGGAAGTAGACTTTTTAAATACACATATAGATTAACTTACATCTCGAAATATATATTGGTATTTTTTCCTAAGAAATGCAGATATTTTTAGTAGACTATTTCATAGTAGCATTCTAACCAATTTCTCCTCACTAATTCTTAATATTTGGGAAATGAAACAATATCTTTTCCTCAGAAGAGAAAAATATAATGGATCCAATAGAGAGGTTACTACTGTTAGAGCATAGAGATTCACTTCTCTGAAATTAGATTCATTGTCAGTTTGCTTAAAAGGAGTCCATTCAGTAGTATCAATACGCTGTCCTTGAGAAATTCCTGCCCCTACTGCAGTAGTAAGTAAATATGGACTTGAGTATGAATGTGTGAGTCTGTATCCTTATGAAAGATATTCATACTGCCTGTTAGACACCTGTTCAGTTATTCTGAATACCCTTCTGATGAGTCTCTTTCCCTCCATTGATGTAGGAAGTCAACATAACACTAAACTTGATAGCTGTGTTTCATTCATGCCTTGTACGGGGGAAAAGCAAATCAAAACACACCACACGTAGAAAATATCCAGTAATCAAGAATTATAGGAGTTATGGCAAGGCACTTATATTATATTGTATTGTATTATATTATATTACAAGACCAACCTTTGAATTTAGCAGAGCAAAGTTTCACCTGGTCCTGTTAACCTATTCATACATTTTTTATTACATCTATTTTTTGCGTGACACTATAAAGCATAAAGATTATGACCCACCGACTGACAAAGTTGGCTGGCACCAAATTTTAGACTAATTCAGGAAAATTAACTATTTGTGATATATTAGATTAATAAACTGTGCATCTGAACATCACAGTGTTCTATGGCCTAGGAGATCATATACCACAAAATTGGTGGCATCTAGGTGATATTCCACCTGGATTCCCTGTTCACAATCCCTAATGGTGTTGGTGCTCGTATGAGTACTTGGATTATGAATACTTGGAGTCATATCTGGTTTTATCCTGGGCTTAAATTAAATTAGATTCCATTTATAGCAAAGATTTGTTTCATCGTGTTCAGAAAATTGTCTGTTTTTAAGGGTGAAAATTACTGAGTGCTACTATACACCACTACACCCTTCTTCAAACTGTGCTGAAATCAGTGAAAGAAGATAATACTGGAAAGCAACAGATGGCAGCATTTGTAAATGCCAATGTGTATTCCATATGGAAGTGTGCTATTCCTACTTTGCACACTGAAATAAGGAACCATGTAGCCTCTATGGAACTTGCAGTGCATATGCTGACTCTCAAAATTCCCCATTCCTTGGGGAGTGTCATTCTCAGCAGGCTGGGGTGTACTCTGCATTTCTACATGCTATACTGCTAAGCAAATATCAAAAGAGAAAGTATTGTCTCATTTCAGGAGCAAGGGAAATATAGTGTAGGCTTGAGCTATCAAAAAGAAAAAGAAAAACAGGAACAGACTGAACTTTTATACATTTGAATTAAAAATTTATGTAAGAAAATGTCATGACCCCTGTCTCACAGAATTTACACAGCATTGAACAGCTGGAGCACAGGTAGACAAAAGGCATCAGAAAATCGTGGCTTGTACTGATGGAGCCGAGTTGCTCAGTGGACTGTGAGTACAACCACTGGTGGGGCTGAGATTGGCTGCTGCAGTCAGAGGGAAGGACCTTTTGTGTTCCAAAGAGTTTCTGCCTTCTTAGTGCCAACTCAAATAAACAGACATGGCAGTAGCTAATGGCAGGGATATTGTTCTCTGCTAGGGTGCAAGAAAGCCTGCCACTGTTTATTGGCTATTTTCATCCAAATAAGTCCAAGGCTTTCAGCCTGGCTGAACGTGATAAGAGTAGTGCTGGGTTTGCACTTGAAGTAGGAAAGAGTTCCCTTACAAAGACTGCAAGGAAAAGGAAATAGTGACTCCATGGGAACAGGGGACCATGGGACTTTGCTACAAAAAAGAAGATCCTCTGTTTCTTTGAACTCGTGCTCAAATATGCATTTAGCTTTTTGATGATGCTACCCAGTCACACAAAAATGTCTGTGTAGCCTCTTCTGCTTCTCAGATTTACTTCGTGTTATGGGTAGTTCCCTCACAGTGTAACGAGTCTGTATAAAGCACCTTGGACATTAGAGGGAATGAGACCTACAATTAAATTTACACAGTGTTTTCCATTATAATTTCCCATTACCAGTACACATTTTAGCTTTGCTATATTTCTGTGAACTGCATAGAGATTATGCTGAGTATCAACAAAGCTAAAAGTGGTACAGTTTCTGGGAATGATGTTAGGTATTTAAGTGATGCTATTGGTGATTAAAGTTTATTCCTTTTCTTAGTTCAGTTTCTTATTTGATATCTTCTGGATACATCAAGGTAATAAGAATTTAATAAAAGTGCAATAGTTACTTATATATTAATCCACTGGCAGGAATTGTGAGGTGCCTCATGGAAAAAATGTACTCAGCAACTAAAGTGGAAACTAAAGCTTCTTTTTTTTGCTGATGGCTGCAAAACTGAATCAACTAATTGACTCCATCTATATTTTTACAGTTGGCTTCTAACAGATTCTGAAGTTGTTTTTGAATTTCTGTTTCATGCTTCAAGAACATACTGCCTTTGAAAATGGTCTGATCACAATTATGCTATAAGTAATAATCAATTTATGGTAGGGTAGAAACAAAAACAGCATCCAAATATACTCTACAGAAATATGGGAGTTCCTTAACCTGGACAGTTTCTCTGCTTGGTACTGAGAAATAACACACAGAAAAGAAACTGCAAACAGATGGTATTTGTCATGCCTTTAAATATAAAGATGAAGTAAACAAAAGTTATTCATGTGTAAAACCAGTGTGAAACTGGGAGATTTAACATTTACAAAGTATTATCTTTGAAATCAGGGCGGGTTTTTAAATTCTTTCATTTTAAGTATTTTTGGTTCAAAACAACGGAAAACAAATTTAACAGCATGCCAGATTTTAATTTTTTCGGAGCATTAAAATGACTCCTCAGAGATTCCAGGAAATTATTTATTCACAATAAATTAGAGCTGCTGAAACTGCCAGCCAGACTGTCTGCAGCAAAACGTACAAATGTTTTATTGTCTAGCATCACTGAAGTCTGCCAATAAAATTGGGTTTCATTCTACAGTCAGTGAAATATTGTACTCCCTCTCTATAGGGCTGTTTATTCAGTATCCACTCACATGGTGTGTGTTTATGCATGTGTGTGCATGTGCACTGACAAATGTGTGTTATCAAAACAGACATAGCTGAAGACAGAGTACAAGTACCTTATATTTACCAGTTTTCATTCTGAATCTTGTTCAGAGACCCAGTTGTATATATTCTCCTCCAGCACTTATGATTTACAGAGGTATAGTGGGCTAGTAAGCTGTACAAATGAACTGTTGTTGAAGACTTTTACTGTCATTGTATTTTTGCCTCTTCCTTCAAATAATGAAAAATTTATTTTTGAAAGGTAGCTTGGAGAGGTCACAGATGAACAAAGAATGACACCTACAGTATGGCCCCAAATATACCTTGAACAGAAGGGCAGGACTCATCTATATGGTACCTGTTTCAATATTTATCTGGAAATACTACTTAAAAATCGAGAGAAAGAGCTTTGCTCAGTCTTTAAAGTAAAAAAAAAAGATTGACAAGGCATGGAAATTATAGCAGAAGTAACCTTACAGGCATATAAATAAAGGTCCATGGGATGTGCCTGTCATTTGGCAAGGAAGCAGACTGAAAACATCTCAGCAGACAGTAGAGATTTTTAAGAGTTATGGAGGCTCCTTCAAAAATGCCCCTTGAAATGAACTGAAATCTTTTAACTGGCTTCATCAAAGTAAGCTTTGGATCAGGCATCCATCCCATTCCCACTGTGGGCCCACACAGAACCTGAGCACAGAGGGAAGAGGTCCCATGCAGTGGCTTCTACCATACAACTACTTCTGATGAATGGCTTTCCTTTTGGACATTCATTTTTACCACAAAATTCTTTGAACTCTTCGTAGCTCTTTATCTTAAACTTTTAGCTAAAGCAGTGTACCAATCTCATGTTTTAGTCCTAGCAGTAAAAATGGGTGAATCTATAAGGCTGAGTTACAAATTTACCACCTCTGCTAGTGAAGCTGCATTTGCATCTCCCCAGTTTGTGCAGGGCAAGTAGGTCATCAGCAAGGCACTCAAAGCACATAAAGAATAGCAAAATCTGTGGGGTTTGGTTTGTTGTTTTGTTTTTTTTTTTTTTTTTTTTTTTTAATTTACAATTATGAATTTGATAAACTGGATTAAGTAGAGGAGCAAACAAAGGGGGAAGGGAGCCCATGGAATTTTAAAATGTATTTTAAGGGAGTGTTCTGATCCTATTTCAACACTCAGTCAATCAACACTCCCATCTCCCACGTACCAGAAGTTGATGTTGCTTTGCTGCAGTGTTATCACAGAATCCTATAAAGCTCAGCTTTATCAGTGAACTTGATAAAGGAAAAGGAGTCTAAATTCTTCTACAACTCAGACTGCCCACAGAGTTCTCCCTGAAGGGAATTCCATAATGAACAGAATACATCATAATGTAACATTTCCTAGGGCATTTGCTGTATTTCCCCCTACAAGTTTGGAGAAGTTAGAATCTAGGGAATAAGGGAAGCTTATTTAATTCCCCATTTCAGTGGACCTTTGAGGAAAGTTCTTGAAGGGGATTTGTGAAACCTTCACTACCAGAAAAGCAGGTTTTAGCTTCCCCTCCTAGGATAGGAGACTGCTACACAACTATGAAGAAGAGGAGAGGAAGAGAATGAATAACAGGCTACCCAAATTCCTGTAGTCCTCACTCAATTGAAACCTACTTGTCTTAATTCTTTACTGTCGAGCTTTGAAAGACTTTAGCTTTAAGAAAGAAATATTTGTTTGTTTTCAACAAACAAATTGATTGATGTTAGGATGGTATTTAACAAATAGTATGATGCAAATTAGAGATCTCTATAGGTCTGTGCTGGACTGCTCATGATGGGAGATGCCATTACTAATGTGCAGGAATGTCCTTTTATCATTCTTTCAAATATATACTACTTGTTCTGTAAAGTAGCAAGAAATGTAGAATTTGCTTGTCATTTGCTAAACCATTACCATATTCCTGCTAAAAAGTTGTTTGATGGTATAAAAAGAATTCTAGATTTTTTTTTTTTTGGACAGTAATGCAACTTTCTTTGTAGTTTCATTATAATTAACTTTTATAGTAGCTATTTGGAAGAGAGGGGGTCTCCATTACTTAACTAATTATGAGTCAATTTCTGCTGCTGTTGACAAAGAATGTTCAGTCAAAAAGTCCTTGGGCTTTTCTAATAAAGCAAGACTGTTTTACATCTTAAATTGATTCAGAGATTGTTTATGTATTTCATTCCTGCAAAGGGATAAGGGGATTTTAGTCTGATGTTTTTTGCTTGGAACTGATTAAAATTGCTCTGTGGATCAGCTGCATCCTGCTAGTCCTTTCTATGCCTAAAGTCTGTGTCAGGGTAAAACCCCAATGTACACCTTCTAACAGGTTTCCTTGGGGTACCAAGAGCTCAAAATTAACAAATGCTTTTTATTTCCTTCTATTCTTTCAATTTTTTCTTTTATTTTTTCTGAGGGGTTTGTCTTTCCAAGGCTTCCTACCTAATCCTGACCTATGTGATAGAAATCCATTTGTTAAATGCCAGTGCAAATCTGAATGGGAACTAGTAAAAACAGTTACTAGAACTAGTAAAAAAAAATACCCACTCTCAATGAAATACTGTCATTAAAAGCAAACCTACATACAGTAAAAACCCTATGTACAGTAAAAAGGATGCCAGTTTGCACAAGTAGGGTGTAGCTTTTTCATCATTAGCATCGTGGTTAGCACTGTAGGAGGCGTCTTTTTTATAACTCTGAGAATTCTTTCTCTGTCTCTCTATGAATGGCCCTATTTACTCCTCCAGGAGTGGGGAGAGCAGGGTGTGAGGTGGGGAAGAGAGGGCCCATTTCAGGCTGAGCAGCAAACACTCAGCCCTGGCATTCTGAGGTTCTTCTGAGTCAGGTTTCATGTGGCTATTTTGGTTTGCTTTACAGGTAATGGGTATTACAAATTTAGCTCATCTCCAGTGGCTGGCACTCAAAAGTGAGAATAGCTGCTTTTGGGTAGCCCAGTGAAGGAAAATATCCTTTTCTGTGCTAACAGACAGGCATTGTGTGTCTCACCAAGAACACCAATAGATAGCACATTCTGCCAAAGTTAGAACTGATAGCATTGATTATATTTGTCTTGCTCTTCCTACAAAACCTTGAACATAGCCTGTTTAAAACTCTTCTCCCTTCTTTTATGAAAAAAAAACCCTAAACAAAACCCACACTCTCTTTTCCATTAATCTGTAGGAAGGAAAAGGAAAAGGAAATCTGATTGCATGAATTCTGAGGATTTCATTTTCTAATTGATGAAGCTTACATACAGCATTGTAGCCAGATAAATAATCAATTTCACATGTCTGAAGTAGTGGAAACTTGTGAATTATAAAAAATAGAGAGATAAATAGGTTCCTTTGAGCAAATACCAGCATAATCTTTCTGGTTAGTTTTACCTCTAAGAATGTGCCATTTAGATTTTAGCTGCTAATCAGGAAGGTATATCACAGAATTATTTGGGATTTTTTTTAAACACCCCCTGATGTTTATTTTGCCTGAAAAGAGTAGACTACAGTGAACCTTCTATTTATATTTCATCAGTTTCTGGACCTCTTTTTGTCCTAATAAAAAGCATAACACTGCCAACTCAAACAGCGATGTGGTGAAACAGAGTTCCAGCAAACAAGAAAAAACAACTTCCACACGTACAAATAAAGGCACTGAATGGGACTAATGATAACCCAAATACCAAGGTGGTTCTCCTGCTTTCTTCAAAGTCACAAGCCATCAACAGTTCAAACTCAGTACTAAAAGGGAGACTTGCAGAAAAACTGAAATGGAACTTCAAGGTGTCACAATGATGGAGAGTTCTAGAGGATTTCTTGTGGTAAAGCAAGACCAAGGCTGCCAAAAGAGGTATTCAAATAATTCTAAGGTTCTTTGTGTTATCCAATACCGTAGGTATTAAATCCAGTTCTAAAAAAAAAAAAGAAAAAATAATTAAAAAATAGTATTCTAACAACATCTTCTGCCTCACCTATCTCTGCAACTGCTTCCAGCCTTTTCAGTTGGCCTTGCCCCAGGAGAGCTGCCCACCAACTCGTCCTTCCTTGTGCCAATAAGCCACGTTTCTCTGTCATGTGAGTGGAGTGCCTGTGGAAAACAATCTTTTCCCTGCAGGAAACTGCACCAGCCTTTGTGAGGGTGGCATGGCTGACCCACTTTCTTTGGAAAGCACCTCCAAGCACAGCACAAGTCCTGAGAGCACATTCCAGAGCCCCCTTGTTTTCATCCCAGAAGCGATTCCTTGGCAGTCTCCCCTCTGTGCTTCACCCTGACTGTCCTTCTCAGGCCACTCCTCTGAGTGTGCTGCTCCTAAGCCTGATGATGTGGAGGCAGCTGCCAGGAATGGGCAAAGAAACCTGGAGTGTAACTTTCAGCTTTTGGATGTCCAAGAAAATAGGCAAGGAGCTTGATATATTTTTCAGTAATTCCAGAAGAGATGGAGGAAAACAAGACCAAATATAATAATTGCACAGGTATTTAACAATGGTAACATAAGCACCACTGATGGCATTGCTGCTATCCTTACAACAGCAAAACCAACTGCTGAGGATTAGCAGCATGGACCCTGCACCATTCTAACCTGAATTGTCAGGCCTGAGGCAGAGCAGTATGTCCATCCCATGTCTACTGAAAAGTATAGAGAAGTATATTCTTTGCATAGCAATGAGTGCCAAGGAACATCTCTGACCTAGTGATTGTGCCTAAAAGAATTAAAAATCCATCTGCATGTATGCAGGCAGTGAAGAGGAAATGAAGGATGGAAGTAGGAAAGAGTAAGTTAAAAAAGTTTTGCTTCCCTTCAGAAAGTCCTGTCAAAGGCTACAGTACACTTTGGCTCCAGTATTTCAGTGAAATTTACATAAGCAGTTAGGTTGTAAAACCAAGATGACCTTCAAATGAAAAAATGTTCTCCACATGTCAAGTATGAAATTACCCCCAGTTCCTTTTGATTACACAAGGTAAAGGCTTCTTATCTCAGTGACATAAACCATTTCCCATTGCCTCTGTAAATATTTCTTGATTGACTTACACACCAACTTGACTTTTTAATGAGGAAAAATGGGAATTATTCTGTTAACGACATTGACTGGAAAACCGAAAAGGTAGACCTTCACTTCCCCAAGAGCAGCATTTAGATTCAAGATGGAAATGCAGGTTGACCATAATGTTAAGTTGCTTTTTAATTGAGCTAATTGGTTTTCACTTTCCTTTACACTAGGATTTCTTTATTGATTCTCACAAAAATCTTAAACAAGAATCTGTTCACTGGCAGTAAGTTGGATTTTTTAATGGGAGAAACGCAAGGGAACGCTTTTTCCTTATGGTACAAAGACAGGAAGTGAAGTAAGCACTGAAGCAGGTTTCCCCTTGTAACACTAGGAAAGAGCTATTTCAAAATAAACATTGAATAAAATCAAGGCAACTTTCCCCTGCCTGGATGAGTTAGGTCAGAGGCCTAACTCATCATGTATGAAACATTGGCCTCTTACTAGTCAGTCATTATTTAGCTTGTCTCGAGCATGTATATTGCCCCCTTGCTGGTACTTTTGCATATTAAATGACCTGGTTAATTCCCCCAGATGTGCTCTCAGAAAGTAGTCAGATTTGAACTCTTAAACAAGTTTCAGTATTCAAGTATCCTTCAAGTTCTCCTAAAGAAAGTTCAATGAGCATAATATTCCCTATAACATGCTGGAGGCAGAGTGCAAAAGTTCTCAGAATTTGAGAGGCAAAATAGTTCTCAATATAACAGCTGCCATATGACAGTGAGCTGGGATTTTGTTGTTGTTGTTTTCTTTTAACTATGTAAAGAAAATAATCCCCTATAACATGAACTGGTGACACATTCTAGCTTAAGAACTCTGAGTATTTACCACATCATCTGGGAGGGTTCTGTAGTTGTCTTCAGAGAACTCAGAGCCTTTTTTTCCTTGTATTTGGATGATTGGAGTACAAAGGATCTGCAAATCCAACCTTTTAATGTTCTGAGTTAACCGTGTTATCAGAGCACAGGTAGCACTCCCAGCATCCCATTTGGAATGTTTCCTAATGAATTTGATGATGTTGTTACAACAAACCAGCTGGAGTGACTGGGATACATTTTCTGAAATGAGCTCACTGAAGAACGTTTCAAAAGCCTGAATTCATGTATGCCTTATGAGTGTTCTCCATACCCAACACTGTATCCCCACAACAGAACAGCTTCCTTTAATTTGCTCTTTCCCAAAGTGAAGTTCTGGCTAAAGAAGCATGGAAACCACTGCTCCAAAGCACGTCACACAGCCTGGAGGCCTGTCTCCTGAGCTCTGTGGGCTGCATAGCCCATGCCTGAAAAAAACTGAGAGAGAAGTTGTAGCACGAGGTGAAAGACAAATGGATGAATGCTTCACAGGGGTCTCCCCAGCTGTGGGTCTAGGTTGCCTTTTTCTGCCACTAACCAGTTTTGCCAGTGCTTCCAAGATAGACTCTGTCTTCACTTTTTAAAATGCTCACAGGCTCCTTGTGGGTGGGATCAAATGACTGCCCTGTTCCCTTCACCTGTGAAATTTCAGAGATGACTTGAAAAGGGCCATTGTTTCCCAGGAATGCCAGGCCTAGTCCAGGAAAGAAAGTCTTCATTTCAGCAGGAATTTGGAGTCTGCTTGAGAAGGCCTTGCAGTTAGTAGGTGAAAGCTATGGCACATTCATTAAACCTCTGAACATTTATAGTGGCTGGGCCTCACCCTTTCTGGGTTCTTTTGCTTCCCCTGCCGAGTGGGTGGGAAGGAGAAGGAAGGCTTCACCACTGCACCATTGGGTTTGAACTGTGATCAGCCTCCACACACAGGGTTCTCTGTTCTTGCTTCTGTCCTAAGTAATTATAGCACTTGTGTGCTTTCATGTGAATAAGCCTGTATGTTTAGTGAGCATTTTGAAAAACATTTCTAGTAGATTATTCTTGTATTTGAATACAAGGAACAAATACAGTGAATGCGTTCAAGTTCACACAGATGATGCCTGCTTCAGCAAATTCAAAGTCACTTCTAGGGTAAAACTGGGAATAGAAGCTGTGAAAATACTCTGGTGTTTTTAAAACCATTTGAAACACGAGCACATAGGAAACAATATACTGGGACTAGCCCAAAATTTTGCAATCTAAGAGTCCTACTTGTTAAATTTCTGGAAGATTTTATGCAGAATGAGTTGAGAATGTTGCCAGGATGGACTGGTGATGCTAATAATCCTTATTAGGAGTTACTGTCACAAAATCTTTAATGCATTGCCCAGTAGATGCAGAACATACAAATGTGAAAAACAAAGTGATAATGAATAATATTATTAAATTTGTAACCAGATGGGTAAGGGGAAGATGGGAAAAGTCTTCAAAGGGTATTTCAACCTGTTTTTCAAAGGAAGGAAGAATCTGACCTGAATATGAACTGATGATAATAAGTACTGTGCTTAGTGAGCTGAAGCACTGGAAAATTCATTTTTTGTACAAATACATTTTTTCTGTTTTGGTTTCAGACCTCATTTAATCTCCAAATGGTAACACTATTGACATTAAATACTCAGATTATAATAAACTGACTGTGACTGTTTTCTGAAAGTATGGTCTAGAATGTAATAATAGAGCTAATAAATAATGTATCCTAGAAAGCTCACAAATATAATTTATGACAACTTGGATTTTAATTTTTTTTTTCTCAAGACGTTTCCTGTGATCTAACTAAAAAAAAAAAGAAGTTGTAGCACTATGTGTCCTTAGACCCTGGTATAGATGGCACACAAAAGGAAGCTTGTCCTTTTGGGACCTGGCTCTGAATCAATTACAGACGACAGAGAAATACTCTTTTGTGGCTGCTAAAGTTCAGGAATGAAATCTGGCAGGCTTAGCCAATTCCCTAATGCAGCATCCACATTACCAACATCACATTGGCAGCTTTTGCCTGTCCCAATGGGGACAGGGTAATGAATAGATTTCGTTAAGGTGTCCTGACTCATCTACAAAGTGCCTGGTATGCACACCAAGGCTCTCTTGTATAACTTCCAAAAAAGTGTCATTCAAAGAAAAATGAAGTTAAGAAGTTTTGCTGGCTAGCGCTGGTATAGCACACGACTGAGCTTCAGTCTGCTCCCACTGCCCTAGAAAAAGCTACTGTTCATTTTCCTTTTAACTGCTACATGCTTGGACACTGGAAGGAAAGTACATTTTTCATAATCTATGATTTTTCACTACGCTTTCAAGGAAGATAATTTCTTTATGATCTTCACAGTTTTACTTTTTTTTCCACTTCAAAATAATTTACACCATGTTAAAAGACTGCTTGGCCTAATGGTAATTTTAGGTGACTTTCCTTGGAATGAGACACTGTCATTCTTGAGTCCCCAGGCAGTGTGTTTATGAATTTCCAGAGAGTGATAAAAACATACTTTTCCCATGAGGCTCTTCCCCCTGACTGTGCAGTGAAGATTGACAATGGATTCAGAAGAAACAACATCAGAAAGCCCAATGAAATCCAGATTCTAGAGGTAGGATTCTTTCCACAAGTATCTCTAAATATCTAGTCTTATTTTTCTTTTGTTTTAATAGAGACCGGTCTTAAAATTTCCTTATATTTATCTCTAATGCAAACACAAAGAAATGGGAAAATCTTTAACTCCAATTGTATTTAATTTTTTCTATTCTCACTCATGTCCCTAGAATCCATGCCAGTGCTCATTGAAAAAAAAAATAATCTAATAAAACAAGGGTAAGAATTTTGTCTCCTTATACACAAGCTTCTGCTTAGCCTTCATTCAGAAAAATGAAAGAGAATAAAATAACCTAGGTTAAGTTCAAGTTTCCTTGTTTATTTTGGTTGCTTCTGCAAAGATTAGTAACATTCACAGACTCAGAAGGCACAGGTGATCCAGTGCAATAGAAAGACAATAAAAACCCAAAGTCATTTGAGTAATTGGAGCAATCTTTTTGTTTCCTTCAGTATGAAATGGAAATCTGAGTTTTTGAAGGGCTTGTGTCAGTAATTCACATCTTCAAACTACTGGAAATGAGGTTCTATTTTGCTGCACAAAACTGTATTGGGCTGGTGTCTAATGTGTCAGGAACTGAGCCCATGTGCATAGTTATAAATATGTGTATAGGGATGTACAGTCTCTATAGGATTAGTTTGTTCTTTCAATACTTTCAGATTAGTAATTGATTTGCTGCCATGGAGAAGTCCCCCAAGGAATTACATTAGAGAATCATTTTAAATATTTGCAGAACCTCCCAAGCAGAACACGTTATAAATGTTAAACGCAGAGAGAGAGAGATATCACCCATTTTTCACCCTGGCTGTGATAAGCAATGTGGGAAAAAAGAGAAAAAAGTCTCAATAACAAAATCCACATTGAAAAGTTAGGCACTTTGAACTTTCCCATCACCTTACCAGTGTTTCCCCACAGGCTGTCTAAAAGACAACTCAGCAATGTCTGAATGGGGCTGCACACAATGGCTCCTTCACAAGTAGGTCTTTAATTGATTACGGCTGTGTTTATAGAAGCAGAAGAGAATTTACTCAAAATGACAGATTGCCTTTAGTGTTAAAATAGTTTAGTAATGTTAATGGTAAAGGAGGTCCCCGCCACCTCCTCTTCAGCTGCATGAAGCCCTAAAGATGAGCTCTTTGTTACTGCAGCCTCCAATCGCCTTTGGCTTTCCCTCCTCCCCTCCCCGCTTCTTTCGTGCTTCCAGAGCGGGATGTTCCTGGCTCCAGCGGCCGCGCGAGCTGGGCACATTCACACCGAGAGCAGCAGCTGGCTGTCTGCTGCGGAGGTAAGATCCTGCAAAAGTGCCGATTCCATCACAAATACGATAACGTAGAAGAATGCACAGCACAAACCTCCGGGAACGCGTCCCAGCACCCTGCCTGTGCCCCTGTGCTCGGCTACTCCGGGGCAGTGCTTGAGAGTACGGCCGAAAGGCCCGCCCAACCCGGGCGCTGGAGTAAGCAGCTTTTCCCTATTGATGCTCGAACACCCGGGGTGACGAGGTCCCGGTGCGGCGGCTGAACGTGCTGGAAGCGTTGGATGTGCTGGAAGTGCTGGAAGTGCCCCGGCCCCCGCCCCCTCCCGCGGGGCGCCCGGCGCGGGGATGCGGCATCTCCCGGCCAACACTGACCCCTGGCGGCCAGCGCCGCAACAGCACGGCCGCGCTCCCGCCAGGAATGCCGCCCGAGCCCCCGCCGGGAATGCCGCCCGAGCTCCCGCCGGGAATGCGGACCGAGCCCCCGCCGGGAATGCCGGCCGAGCCGGGGTGACGCGAGGCTCAGCGTCACGGCACGGGGCGGCTTTCAGAACTACAAAGTACTTGACAGCCTTATAGCACCTGCCAAGCCCGGAGGCAAACGTCATCTTTGCTTTTCTAATATGAAAACAAATTTTAAAAATATTCTTCTCCCCTCCCCCCTCGATATTTTAAAATCCCTATAAACAAAGAGTTAGCTGCTGGAGTCTCAGAGTAATTTGATTGACAATGATGAGCTGTGGAGTTCACACACCTGGTTTCTTCATTCTCCATAAAGGAAAGATAATGATTTAAAAGTCTTCTTTTTGGTTCTAATGCAGCTGAATTAGTTGATGCTTGAAGCAAGCACAAACAAAAAAACCCGAATATTAGAGACGACGCTTTGTAATTACTCTGTATTTGAAAGGCAATGTTAATGTCATCAGATCCTGTATTTGATTTTATACCAAAGATACTTAAAATGGATTTTTTCTTTCACCTATATGACTTCTAGTATAAGGAGAGCGCTATCATAAGTAAATGATGGCATTCCAAACAGACATTAATAAATCAGGTGAAAGTGATCAATACCAAAATACCCTAAAGAAGACTCAAGGGGTATAAATATCCCTGCCAAATACCTTCTAAGCTCTGATTGTGCTGAATGCCTCTCGATTGGAAAACACGCTGCTGTGATGCTTTTTAGTGAATTTGTCTGTCCCAGATTTGAGGCTTGACTTGCCACTGAATGACTGAATGCTGCCTGCTTCTATCGTCATGCTGAAATATGCTGCTAGAACAATTTAACAATCTCTTGGGGAATAGTAAGATCTCCATGGTAAGAATAGGAAGAAAGAATCCATCCCCATGGGTCATTTGGGCAGATATTAACAATGACTTTTGCCAGAACAACCTGCCCGAATGAGATCAAGCCTCCCATGAACTCCCAATCTCAGTGCATGAGGATGCAATTGAGAACAGTGAAGTAAATGTCGTTAGTGACACGATAAATAATTTATAAACAATACCCTTAGTTTTCATACCCTAGACTCCTTAAGCTCCCTTAATATCCAGAGGAGAAGGTCACCCAAAGAGGTCAGATGAGGAAGTATTGCTTACTAAGCTGACAGTAAGGCTGTAAAACTGGCACACAAATATGGGCTTAAGCTCACTTCTCAACAATACCATTACTGCACTGCAAGAGCAGCACGTGGCTATAGCACCTGCCCACCTCTGTAACTGCAATGTCAAGAAAGCCAAGAGCAACAGTCCTTGTACACCCTTGAATTCACATGACTCTTCCAAGTCTGCTTAAAAATGGAACCTTGTTTTTGTCTTTCATCCTCCATGAGGACTGTGTTGGCATATTTTTTCTGAATACTCAAATCAGAATGAAACTACTTACATGAACCTGAAATACTGAGAATATGTCCTTTAAACAAAAAAAAAGAAACAAAACCAAAACTGAAACATTTCCAGTTTGCAGTTTTGGAAAGTACAGATCCCGTGATGCTGGTAAAAACACACACATATTCAATAGATATGGGAAGGCCAAAAGCAAACGTTAACGATCAAGCAGTAGTCCTACTGCAGTCCCACACAGAATACACATTTATGCAAGACATTTGTGACAGAAACAATATATCTCGTGCAAACTCACAGAGCTATAAATACATGCTCCTTCTTTAAGCCACAGGAAATGCCAAAGTTGTCAGTTCCCAGTGCAAACACATTCAGAAATTCAACAATAGCTATATGCCATATTTGCTCTTGCAGAGGTACATCCCATTCAGGAGTCAACTCAAGAAAAGCAGGATTCACCCTCCAGTCATCAATACAGTCCATCGTGGTAGACTGGAAAAATCAGTAAATGAAATCTCTAGGTGAGTTTCTGAGTGCAATCCTGAGTGCATGAGGTAGTGGGGCTCCCTTAACCTCAGTCTGACTAATGATGGATTACTACAGCTGTTTCTATCGCTGAAGAAATAAAGTTCCCTTTGCTATGTATTTGCTTACAATCCCTGTAGTTAACAGCCTAGAAGGGGAATCTGGCCTTTGATTTTTAAATATTGGAAAGGCTAATAAATCCTTGAGCCCAACATATGATTAACCTATGAGACTGCCTGGCACAGGCTACTATTCTGACAGATGCAAAAGCAGATTAAAAATCACACTCCACAGGAATAACACTCGCAGTAGCTAGGACAAAACTTATAATAAGACCTGTCAATCATGAGGCTTTGAGGAATATATTTCTTCCCTTGCACAGAAACAGGAGTGTTTATTACAGCATTATGCAATCTATTGCTTGCTACTTTGCCTTCAAAACCTGTCATTAGCAGGGTACAAAGTGGTGAACAAGATGGAACAACTAGTCTCCTCTTATTAGACATCTCTTGCACTCTTTGGCCATTGGAAAAGTATGTAAGGAGAGTCAAGGAAGCATTGAGGAATTGCCTGGGGGCTGTTTAAAAATGCAATAGAACTCTTGTGAGTGCTTCAAATTATTTTTGTTTAATAAATATATTAATGGAAATGAGGCATAAATGGATCTTGGTAATCAGGGAAAATGCAAACAATTTTATTAATCTGCTTTCAAACAAGACATAAAATTATTTTCTTTGATTTCATAACATTATTACTAAAGCTGCAGTCCCAAAGGCAGAATGATGTCCTGAGCAGAGAGAAGGCTGTAGGTTTCCCCTTTGGACATGTGGAAACAGGGCCAACTGTGCACTTCTTCAGCCACCTAAACAGACAAATCAGGCATCTCCTCAGGCAGAGGAAATGCCCCAAAGATGGGGAGAAAACAAAGAGAAATAAGCGTTTTTAAGAAGCTCAAAGATCATTCTGAAGCAAAAATACAGAGAATGTAACACAATGGTTGTACAGATTAGACTATTAGTGGTAAATAAGCAGTGAAAACTTACAGAACTCCTCTACTACAAAATCACACATTTACTTCTATGAATGTCTTAGTTGTCTGATGAAGATGTCAACTCAGAGAATATCTAAAACAACGAGGCTATATTGTATTCACACTTCCAAAGTGATACGAGTTGTGGAGTGTGAGCTGCTTCATAATAAATGGATAATTTTGTGAAGAGAATTTTAAAAAATGCCATTGTTTTAATGAGGCACTGATGTCCTCCATGCCCAGATTAATTCCTGTCAGGAATGGAGCAGTGCTGTTGTTCAACCCAAATTGAGCATGAAGAGAACTACAGAAACAAGAATTTCCTTGCTCCCACTTCTGATCCAGGCAGTAACATGGGTATGCATTAAATGAGTATAATGTGTGGCAATCCTTTAGAGCTGCTGTACCCGCACTGTGACTGGAGCTCTGCCCATCCCTCAAGTGTGGTGCCAGCTGGGCAAAGCAGGAAAGCTGGGGCATAGCTTTGCTCTGGCACTGCTGAAATTCCATGTAAGCAGTTTGGGGTCAGAAAATAAGATTATGTTAACAACTACAAATATGATACAGGCTAAAGAATATCCCTTACTAATCTCTGCATCAAGTTCCTTAGCTGGGCACCGAGTCTGATCCAGCTCTTGGTGACAGCTGCAGGACTTTTTCAGCTGACATAAATGGATTATCTTTGATGTTGGGCACTTAGGAGAACGAGCGGGGCTTTCACTGTGTTGTTGGGAGGGACATTTTCTCATGTGGTGATTTGCATGGATTTTAGTGACTTTTGCAAGGTACTATCAGGGGATAAGAGTTTCAGTGAATCAGCACCACTTGCTGACAGCATCTGGACATCTCAGTGTCTCAATCCTCATATACTCTGCCTGGCCAGTGGTCTAATATAATCCACAGTCAGAAAACAATCAGAAAGGGGATGGTATGTGACAAGCGTAATGTCTTTCTCTACTGCAATAGTTTAAGGGTAGGGACTGCTGCTATTGCAACTTTCTATTGACTGAATGTTCATACTCAGTAAAATATCAACAAACAGGGCTTATTTTCATTCTTTTTGTTACACAAACAACATAAAGATTATCCTGTGTCCAGGAGGCTCTAGTTGCCCGCTCTTTATAAGCTCAGCTTTGTCAGGAGCCTCTTGCTTCTCTCTGGTACCTGCTGGAATTGATAAATCAGGTTGAAAAAGTGGGGGAGCCTAACTAAAAATATGTTATGTACCTTGCCGAGCCTTTCTCTCAAGATCTGCTTTGGTAGGAATTGCATATTCCTTATACACACTCGACTGATGCACTTTATGTATTCCAATGTGTGTACACATCCTAAATTAATCTCTTTAGAAATTCTGGGGAAGCTCATTGCTCCCTGTATTTATATGTAGTATATTTCTGTCTGTGGCCAATGTGCCCAACATCAGTCATATTCACTCCAGCTTGTTTTAATCACCTTACTCAGATGCCAATTCAGATATTAGTTTCCCTACAAAATTACAGACTGATCTGTCCTGTAAAAGTGGCTTTTTATTTTTGTTGCCTACCAAGAATCTTCAGCTCCCAGTGTAAGATACATAAGTGTAGGTGATAATGATCTGAAAGTCTGCCTCTAACAATGCAAGCTATTCCTTATCGAGAACCTTTCTTCACATAATTCCCTGGTGTTTTCACAGTCTGAGATACTTATTTTAAACATCAGAGCAGTCTAAATATATCAGTGGACACAGATGTTTTCCATTCTGCACATCCTCTGCAGGCTTTATTAAATTGTCTATAACTAACCAGTAGGAACGAGCCTCCTTGCTGTGTCACGCTTTTTGCTGGCTTGTTCTCCTTGGCAGGTCTTGGTGGTCCAGCTCAGTTAGACACACTTTGGGCAAACCCTGGCACACAGGGCATCCTGCTGTGCTCCTCCACGCTTACTTGCCTCTTGATATAAACCATGGATGAAATTCCAGGGCTTAGAATTCAAATCCCAATATGCTCAATGACTATTTTTTCCCCCATATAATAATTATGAAGCCTTTATGATCATCATCATCTTGTTTTCTATTTAAAATAAAAGCTTGGTGTTGGCCCATAATTGGCTTGTGATCTCTTCACATACTCATCAACTTGCCTTCTGCATTTTGCTTTTATTTGCCCCTTCTTGCACATTTTGCTTTGCCAATAGATGCCACAGTTAACATGCCAAATTGCTAGTTGGAAATGGCATTTACAGTTTCCAAATTATATGTTAGGTTTTCATACCTTAAATAGACAAACATTTGAAGAAAGTCTCAACAATACAATCTTACATTTTCCTGCCTCCTGAGGTAATTTTGCCGAGTAAACTATAAAAAGACATGGGCTTGGGATGCAAATTAGGTCTTTGTTATTTACATAACCAAAGTCCTTGGTCCTCTTTTCCATGTAATGCTTGAAGTTATGCAGATATAAAAAAGTAAAGACAATGCATTTCAGTGGAAATATACCTAATCCTAAGCATATTTCCTTGGTGGAAGAAAGGGATAGATAATTTACCAACAATAAGAATATTTTATCAATGTAAATTTATCTACACACTTGAATATCATCAGATATTCAAACCATGCCAATTATAGGAAAATTAGGACTGTAATAAATTTCCTAGAACATGCAAATTAGGACTATAATAAATTTCCTAGAATATGTTAAAATGAAAAATAAAATCTTTTGGTTCATCATAATGAATGCAGTCATTTATGTCCTGATTTGATATAACCAAAAATTACAGATAAGGAGGTCATTCAAGATCAGAAAACACAAATATTATTTTCATATTCTGAGGACCAGAAAAACTAATTCTGACAGTTTGTCAGTCCAAATACTCTAGGTAAAGAAATATAATTTCTCTTTTGTCATTTTGACAGGAAAATTATTTTCTCTTGTTCTCAAAGACCTTCTCTACTGAAATATTATAAAATGTTAAGATTATTACACTTTTCCCTAACAGGACTGATTGTTCTCCTGCTGTCATACATACGTGATATGACCCTTAATAAGAGGGAGTTGGAATATACAAATTACAACATACATTGCTGTATGCTCCTCTATAATGGAGCAAAAGACTTCGTAATGGGAAGTAACAGTTATTTCTTTGACAAAACAAAATGGAGAGAGAGAAGCATTTTTATGTCACCCACTCAGATGATTGCAGAAATGCTGATGTTTTAAACGCATCTTTATAATGTCAGATGGCTTTTCTCTCTCAAAACTTTACCACTCAGTTTTTAACTGCAGAGCTCTGAGCTTTGTGAATCTGGACGAACATGAGTCATCTGTATGCATGACTCATGTGTATGTAAAGATTGTATCTCAGATACTGATGGGTAATAAACTTTAAGGAATAACTGAAGTCAAACAAGTAATGCAGGATTCTACACTGAGCAGAATGGAGACCTGCTGTTAGCTGAGAAAATCGCTGGGGAATCTCACAACTGGACCACCCTGCTGTGGCATTCTCTTCCCACTTCCTGTGCATTCCTCCCCTTTGGACTTTTAATACTTCGTGCCATGTACCAGCAGTGTCAGCAACTGGTGTAAGCAGGGTCTGAGACCCCAGTGGTACAAAGAGGTCTTTTTTCAGGCAAGGACAAGCCAATGATGCTGTTATGGGACATCGTCCTGCTTGCCTGTGTTTGGCACAGGCTGGGTGACACTGGGAGTGTCATTAATCAGAAATGCTTTGGTGTTCCAGCAGTTACTCTTTGCCAGTTTTTGTAATAGCATATAGTAAAATTAGAATATATTCTGTTTCTTTTATGCAAACAATTCATTTTCAATGGTAGAATGCATTTAACAAAATGGGTGTAACAAAAAGGGTCAACAAAATTCATTTAAACTATTAAAACACTGAACAGAGCAGGTTTCTTAGCAGTTAAACCAAGTTTCTCAGAAAGTAATTCACTTCATCTACCATCAGCTGCTGGTTCAAAAGGTGTAAAGCCATCAGGATAAACATTAAAGCAGTAACTTTACCACTTTACAGATTAAACACTCAATTCTGAACAAAAGCAAGTTCATGCACAGTGTCCTGGGTCTCAGTGTATTCTATTGCCATCCTCACGAGCTGTTGAAACCAGGTGGGGCAGTGTTTCCCTACCTCCTCCCTCCGGACTATCTTCTGTTAATGAGCCCATCAATGCCTGGCCTCATCACTCATCATCCCATTGTGAGATGCTCCACCCAGAAGGAGGAACCAAGCATCTCATCCTGGATATAATATGAGATTCCGAACATCACAGACACCCTTTCCATTGGATTCCCAGAGGACAGGAGCTACACAGCCACCACTGGACCTTCTGAGGAAGAGCAGACCCTCCTATAGGATCACAGCTTCAACAGAACCACATCCACCACTTCAGGAGGACTGCAGCCACCATCTTATCAGACTGCTACCACCACCCTGACTAACAGGGTGTCAGGCTGTATCCTGACTCTGTCAGTTTAACCCAGTGTTTTCTGCCTTTATTTTTTTTTTTTAATTTCCCTATTAAATTGTTATACTGACTTGGTGCCCCCCACTGGTTTGTTTTCAAACTATTATATATACATACATATATACATTATATACATATATATACACATTCCCACTGGGCTTACAATATTTTTATGTAACTAATTTTAAAGAGATAAGAAACCACACTGCACATTGGTAGGCTTATTAAAGATAAGGTAAAATTTAAAGAAAAAAATGTTCATAATAAACTTTTTTTTGTAGGACTTCCCCAAAGTTTTATTCAGTGTATTCATACTATCTTGATCTGTGGATTATACTGGACATTCTAGTGAATATTCAATATTGGGAGCCTCGAGTTGAAGCTTCCTTTACATGATACTGCTCACTTGTCTCAAAGCAATTCCCACAGACAGTAACTGTCTGTGACAGGTTCTACAAAAACAGTGTAAAAGGAAGTATTGTTTCAGCATATTGAAATTACATACGAGTTTTCAAAAATTCACTAAAATTATTGGAAGGAACTTTTTATACTTCAACAGACAGTGGATGAAGCTGAGCAGCTTTGGTCTCCCAGCCCATAAATGGGCTCTGTCCCTGTGCTGTTCCAATGGTGGGACCATGACCTCATTTCAGACCTGGTAACACAATTTGGCAAGCTGGAGAAGAGAAGGTCCGACAAGAGACTAAAGATGCAAGGACTAGGTATGAATAGACCTTACAGGTCAGAGGTATTTTCCTGTTTATATGTAAATAAGAGAAATAGTGATAGCACCAGACTTCACTGCCTGTCCATGGCATTGGCTCACACTCAGTGTGGCTGTCACAAACTCACTGAACCTGTTAGAAGTGTACTTGGCTTGCACCTCTAAGGCACTGATTTCCTGCTGTCTTGTACCTTGTGCAGATACTTGTCTCAGTGCCAACTGCCTTAAACTGTACTGCATTTGATGGATGAGCTTTATTTGCAGCAGCTCTTTCCAGATTGCTGAGACATTTTTGATCTTTGTTGCTATGTACCTGGTCAGCAAAACAGAGTCATCAGCAAGATGCAACTTTCTTAGCAGACTTTTTAGCTGATGCTACATTTTAGAAAATGGTATCTTTTATGTATGGTTTCACTGAGATAACTGCTTCCTGATGCCTTCCTCTGTTCTTAGATACGACGTTACTCTAGGCAAGCCCACAAACCCAATATCCTGTCAATTCTGGATGCCTGCAGCATAAAGGAAGGGAAAGCCAGCTTTTTTCCTGCATGGACTAGAAAATGTTGTTTAACTGGATTTTTGATTCAAAAGCAGTAAAGTTCAGTGGCAATTCAGTCCTATATTAAAGCAAGATGAAGACCTACGGCAAACTTCTGGTGACTTGTCAGCTGTAGCATGATTTTGCTGAACAACAGGAGCAGAGGCTGTTTTCTGAGTGTTTTTAAAATAAATTATACAAGTACAGACTGTACTAGACACTGCACAGAAGAGTGGCTTAGCACAATCTAATGATCATGGAAAGCACCGCTGTCCAAGATAATTAAGAAAATCCTGGGAGATCTGCAGCTTGGTCAGCCTAGTAAATGGGCAGGACATTGCAGCACTGGGGCTGAAGGTTGATCATGTTCTCACTCTTGTACTCACACTTTCCAGCTAAGTAATAACCAGGAGGCAGAAGAGATTATCAGTAAGGTAGAAATCAAATTCTGTCTGTTCCCCTGTTTTCTAGCACCAACACAAAGTATAAAGCTTTCTCCTACCTTACTCTGATTTACTGTAATACCAGCTGTAAAATAATAGGGAACAACACCATTTTTGCTTCACTATTATTAGGCTTCTGTGAATTACTTTTATTTCTGTCACCATTGAATGAATTTGCAGTATGTAAGTTATAAGTAATAAAAGAAGTACTTTTATATATCAAACTATTTGAGAGATATTAATTTTGGATTTATTTTTATTTAATCATACATAAGTAGAATTACTACAAAAAATCCTGTGACTCATTTCCATATCTTTAATAGCCCAAGCAAACATAATAAAATTATGTCTTCAATGGTAACATCCATAATTAGTAAGACCATTCCTGGTGCTCCTTAGAACCATGGTGTTAAGTGCCAATGACAAATTCATTTTGCAGTATAATTCACCAGAGGACTACTCCAGTTCAGTGATATTCACTGGGAATTTCTCATCTTCAAGGTGAGGGATTTAAATGCAGAAAAACTATGTTTTAAACCATGTTAATAAACAATATAAACTCCTCAAGGAAAAAAAGTACATTTTCTTAACTTGAAACCTGGAGTTGGGATTTGAAAGTTATAACTTATTCTGGGCCTTACACTATCTGCAGTGTAGAGCACTTTTTCTGGTTTTCCAACTAGAGCACTTCTATAATGCTAGAATAATACAAGTCAAATAAATGGATTTAGAATGGAATGGATTTTTCTATAGAGAGTTGTGGTATAAAAATATAATTATCAGAGACTTTTTTTCCACTGGCTACTTTTCTGAAACTCAGCATTTATGGAGACTGTCTTTACTGAGGGCATTTGTTTTTTGTTTTTTTTTTTTTTCTTATATTGTGTATGCAGTGCTCTGATACACATATCTATATACACATATATATAAAACTAAGACTACTATAACTTGTAAAAATACAGCTAGAGAACCAGTAAACACATTAGAATAAATGTTAAAATCTGTAGGGTTGCTTTCTGAACTACTAATCTCTTGAAGCGTGTGGGGATAGCTAAAAGCAGTGAAACAACTCAGTTTGCAACAAAAACGGTGTTTTTATTTTTATTGATGATAAGGGGATAGTACTGTAAAAAAGTCAGACAGATATGCAAAAAAAAGTTGAGCTATTATTTATTGTATTCAAATACATGGTCACCAAATTAATAAGTGGGTCTTATCCACAGTTATGGACAGAATCCAAGCAACTTGCTCAGTGTTTTATTATTTACCGCTTGCTATTTATTAAAGAACACTTTCATAGAAGTGGAAGGTTACCTCAGCTTTTTACAGTTGAACTGTGGGATATGTTCCCTGTCTGGGAGATATTACAGCTTAACAGATGTCTCCCAGATGGTTCTCTGATCCAGTCATACACAGAAGTCAGGTCAGCAGCTTTGGAAATAAAATTCAACTCACAGGAAATACTTATAGTTGATTCAGCATGCAGCAATATGACCTTTATTAGTGTTGAAGGAAAAAGAAGAGAAAAAGTTTACATACTTAGAATAGAAAGCTTTTGGTAAAAATATCAGAGAAACTCTTAGTTTGGCATTTCTAGGGCTTACCCAAAGTTAAAAAAAAAAAAAAAAAAAAGGCATAATAGACTTAGAATAATGAACTTTCTAGTAAAAAATATTAATGAAACTTTTGGTTTGCTATTCCTGCAGCCTACTCAATGTAAAACAAATTGGACACAAAATACATAATCTTTCACATACCCTAAGTGCCTGCCCATGGTTACCCAGCCATATCTAAAAGCCATTCAAGCCATTTAGAGTTCTGACACACAATGCCCTGTTATTTCTAACATTTAATGGCCAAAGAATCACTTCATGAGTGGAAGCAAAGGCTTGCAACATGAGTAGAACATATGATTTATCTGCTCAACTTTGGTGGAAAACTGAAACAACGACCAAGAGACAAATGACATTAGCATGGAATAATTTTTATCTCAGAACAGCCCTGTCTGCATTTTAACATGTAGACACCTGCTTTAGGCACTCTGCAAACCCTGCATTCAACATGACAATAATATTAATGTTCATAGATATCTATTTGAGGCATTATTGGCAAAGACTGACCTCATGATCCCTAAAGCCAATGCAGGAAAAAAAGCTATTAAAAAGTAGTCTGTGTTATACATCTCTTCTGGGGGAGGGAAACAGCAGCATCTCAGGCACATGTTAAAGGAAGTGAAAGAATCCTGCTCTTGTGGGGCTAGCTCGCAGCCAGACCAGCAAGCAGAAACCCCATGTGGTGGGACAGTAGGAACACTCAGCTGGCACAGGGAACACAGCAGAACATGTATGCTTGTAATGTTCACAAAGAGGCCACAAAAGAAAACAGATGACTAAAACTTGCACTTGTATGCGGTTTCAGTTACTAGTGCCATCTTTATGTCAGTGTCATTTAATATATGCTCAATTTTTTTAGGATGCTTTGAAGCATTCTTGCTGCACACCAAATTCATTTTAAATTGGCTGGTGTGGTACTTATTAGTACCAAATGTAAAAATTAGTTCTAATATGGATTTTCATATCCTGAATGTGGATGGTACATTCTAAAGGCATTACAGGATGCCAAGGTCACTGTGCTCATGTCCTCTTGGTGTCAGAGCCCTCAAGGCACCAATAGGCTTTAAGGGCCCTGACCAGCCTCAGCTGGAGCCTCCATTCACACCCCTTGTCCACTGGCCCAGGAGCTGTTTTTAAGCTGGGCCTTTGGCCTTCAGTTGCCTGGAAGGAGTACTGGTTTAGTTTAGTGCTGGTCATACCTGCACTTGGCTACTGTGGTCCTTGATTCGGGCCTTGACCTTCAGACTTCACCTGGGACTATTGCAGTGCTATGGACCTGCCTGGCAGCTCCTGGAACCGATCCTGGTGTGTGTGGGCTGAATCTGTCCCTCCATCTCAGAGCTGTATCATCAGTGAACTTGTCCTGTGATGTGCACTCTTAGTTGGATGTGGTGGCTGTCTCTGGAGGTTTCCTGCTCACCTTGTTCAGGTGCTGTGGGGCTGTGCTCTGGCTGCTCTATTTTGCTCAGCTCCCAGCTTGCCTTTCCTGATGGCCAAAGATGCTGCCACTGAGGCTTACTCTGCTTGTTCTTAATCTTCAGTTTATATTCTCATTATGCAGTGGTAATTAATATTTATTAGATTTTATTTGTATTTTTCTGATCTAGATTTTCTATTCCTTTATCTCTTCAGGCTTCCAGTTGATTTTGCCCTTCCTTTCAAACCCTTCTTCTCAGGTTCTTACTAGACCTCCTAGTTGTGGATCTCACTCCTCTCTCAAATTCCCCCGTCTCCTTCCTCTAGGAAATCCATGACAGTTGTCTTCAGTAGAACTACTTCTTGCCTATCCTTGATGAATGAAGATTTATGACTTGATCTGTCCCTAAATCAAGCACTTCTTCAGGAAGCTTCCTCACAAAACACATCAGAAGAATTTTGCAGAAAGTGTAAGGGAGAGAAAAATCTCAGGAGTTATAAGAGAAGTAATAATTTATTATATACTCTAGTGAAATCCAAGAAAGGTCACTGCACTTAGAGGATTGAGGAAGAGTGAGGGGTTGGGTGTGGAATAAAATGCCAAGCCCTCCCTTAAACTGAAACTTAGGTGTACAAATCCCGAGCTCTTCCTCTTTAAAATATTTATGTAAAATTTCTCTTACCAAAATTATTGCTCAATTAACAGAAAGGAAAATGCCAGCATGGTTTGGTTTGGTTTGGTTTGGTTTGGTTTGGTTTGGTTTGGTTTGGTTTGGTTTGGTTTGGTTTATTTCTGGGCTAAAGTTCTGGAACGAGTAGTAAGTTAGAAGAAAGTTCTGCAGTAAATGCAGTGTTTGACAGATGTGCTTCTTTCAGAGCAGATGAGAAGTTTCCTCTACTAACTAAAGCTTATGCAAAGTGTAAATAAGGATCTGCTACTTGGTTCCTTCCATCAGGGTGTACAAACCAGAAACATTACTAGGAGATTTCATGAAACCCATGCAGGCTTTGTGGTGTATTTTCCACACTGATGAACCAATTTACAAACAAAAGGGCTAGGTGTGGAAAACAGAAAAATAAACCCCACAAAACCAAACAATCAATCAAAATAATAAAAACAACTCACAAAAACCAACACGAAAAAATGAGGCAAAAGGAAAAAAAACATTACACCAACAGGAAAACAAACACTGCAAACCAAATCCCCCAACAGCACTTGACTACTGCCACACAGGGACAGTGGGGCTGTGCCTCAGCACAGTTCTTGAAAGTAGCAACAAACCAGCTTCCTCTTATTCCTGTTAGACTGGCAAGCAGCAGCTCTCTCATAAAGAAAATAATTTATTCATTTTTGCATCTTTCTGGTGCAAGTGTTTTGCTGAACCTGAGACTGGGGTTTGTTTGGGTTTTTTTTCCCACTAGGTGAAGCAATTGAGAGTGTCAGGTACTGGTTCAGTACAAATTCTTCTATGACAGGAATCAAACCACAGCAGCCAATGTTTTTACATTTCCAAATCTTCCTTTTGTCATTCTGATTGTTAAAAGCTTTTTATGGCCTTCTGACTGCCATGTTCCCAAGGCTGTGTTCAACAGTGCCTTGTTTCCATTTGTTTCACCATTTCATTTCGCTGCTATATCCCTATAGCAGATGCAAAGGCTACTTTAGTAATTAAAAAGGCAGTATTTCTTCCTCCTAAATTAAGGAAGTAAGAGTAGGAAATTCCAGTGATCCCCTAGACAGAGTATGCCATCTGCGCATTCTCCTTTGATGTACAGTAAATTTAAATTGCAGCTTTCCTGGTGGCTTACTGATCTGAACTATACTGAATGCTTAGACTTCAATCCAGCCAGTAATCAATGGGAAGCTTCCAGCTTGCTCCTGAAGGGCTCTGCTTGAGGCAGAGTGCTCAGCCTCAGGCCCATGGAAGCTTTTGGCAAAGGGAGCAGTTTGTATGCAACACTCACTGCAGCTACTGGGATTCTGTGAAACTGCACGGAGTGGCCTTGCCTAAGGTAGCCTGGTCTGACAAGTATTTATAGGAAAAAAAGTTTTACTAAGATGATGATATTTCACTTACACACCTCTTTCTGATCATTCTGGAAGCACACAGATGAAGACAATGCCATGCTTCACCGTGTAGATTTTATTAAAACTGCGCTACAAAAATAACCACTCTAAATGTACAAACAACTTTGTTAGCCCCGCATTTTTTTTAGCTAGAAAAAGAATGTTTGTCTTGAGGGGTTAACTAATATTTAAATATCATAATATAAATATAAAAATAATTTGTTTTATAAAAGCTAGGGAAAAAATAAGTGGACTTATGAGAGCGTGCACTTGAAAGCCTTTCAAAGCAGACATGCTCTTATTCAGTGGAACCAGAATAATAACACGCTAGATAAAAACTCTAATTAGGGTACAACAAGCAGGTCCTAGGGGAAAATAAAGCCATTTATAGTTGTGTCTTAAATGAAGCAGAGCTGCAAAGTAAATTTTATAGACACTCTGCACTGGAAAGAATTTAGCCACTAGTAAATAGCCTTATGTTTTGCTGTTTGGCTTAAAGTAGTGTCCTCTCATTCTCTTATCCTTCTCCTTTTAAATAAGACCTGACTCCAGTCTCTAGGCTGACCTTGGCACAATATATTAAGTGTAGATGTACACATCAGATATTAATGATTGTTTGAGCTCTTCTATTTAGAGTGTGAAGTCCACTTCATTCCCATATGAAATTGGTTATCCTCTTCTGTGATTTACACAAAGCCTTAGTGATAAGTGAGCTGCTGTAATTCAAGTCAATAAATCTCCAGAAGACTTGTTTAAAGTTATCAAAGAAAATTCTTTTTGCAGGAGAGAAGCTTCTTCCCACCTATGAAATTCTGCCAGAGGAGAAGTAGATGTAGATGTAGATGTAGATGGAGACTAGCATTAAAAGATAGAGTTGAAACACAGAGAAAGAAGAAAAAAAAGCCACTCAAATAAAACAGGAGTCTGTTACAACATACAACTCCTCAGAGTTTGGGAAATACATAGCTTTATATAAATGGAAATTATGGTGATGAAGCCTCTTGTATCAACCTTAGTCTTTACAGTTGTGTACACGTAGTTTTAAGAGCAAAATAAGTCCAAGTAGATATTCTTACTGCTGATCTTACCAATATGGAATAAATACGCAGTGCCTGGATATCAGTGGGACTGTTGGTGAGACAAGGGTCTAAACTGCCTGGTCATGGGGTAGAAGAAGAAAAACAAGTGGCTTTGCTGTGAGTCTCTTGGAAGCCAAGGCTGGCCTCTGGTTACATCTGAAGAAAGCCAGAAGATCTTCTGTTGTGCTGCCCCATTAGAATGTGTTACTGCAGGGACACTGCAGCTGTGTAAGCATGTGCCAAACATTTGGGGTCCCTAGCACTGGCATCCCAGTAGCACAGCATTTTCAACAACTTTTAAGGGCATTTTAAACTTCAGGTACTTGTTGCCTATATAAGTATACATTGTCTTTTATTGGAAGGCAGTATTAGGTGTTTTTGAAGGTGACAAGAAGCTTACACCTGGAACTAAAATGAGTATTATCCTATGTATTCAGCAAAACTATTGCAACCTGGTGTTTTTATACAAGCCTGCCTCAAAGGAAATTAGTGGAAACGTTTAAAATGAGAGTCAGCACAGTTATGTGGCAGGAGCTCAGTTTCAGTATAATTGTTAATGAGTTTGCAAAAATAAAGCTTACTTTTAAAATGAATGTGAATTATCCCTCACCTCAGAGCCTGCTGTGGATAGAACAATGTCCCAGTGAAGTTGGAATTGCAGTGCCATGTAGGCATTTCCTGATCAGACCCCAGTGTGAGTGGCAGATGCCATTTCAGTGAGGGAAAAACAGGCTTTATGTACTCCTTACCTCTCAGAGAGTGTAATTTCCTTGCTTACATATTGAAAATAAGATCCAGATCTCTGACTGGCAGAAGTAAGCTACATGAATGTCTGAAAGTGGGAAAGGCTGATGTTAAGCTAGTTCCAAAGTTCTCTTCTGCTGGAACTGCCTGGCCCTGACCTAGCTTGCAAGCTGTTTTGAATTGTATAACCTGTTTTCATTCCTTCTCTGGTTTTGACATATGGGGATCACCTGAATGGAGCTGTACCTCTAGCACTTCTGTACAGAAGGTAGCAAGTTGAGTGTGTTTGCTTTGTCTGCTGCAATCAATTTAGCCTCATAGTATGAACATTTCTGATAGGAAGATGGAAGAACTGCTGCAGAAACTAGAAAGTGTTTGTAGGACTTCATAGAAATGGCAAATGGTGAGAAACAATTACCTCCCATGAAAGAATGCTGTTGTCTTGAAATCACTTTGAGAAGATCATCAGTAAAAGGTGTCATGTGGGAAAGTCTTACAGAGCTCTTGGCTAAGACACCCAACAGTGTGGATCAAACCACTGCACTTCTAAATATAAAAGTGGGAAATGACTTATGGAAACACAAACCAGAAATAATGCCTATGGAAATAAGTAAGATCACCTAATTTTTTAGCAATAATTTCTAAATAGAAATGTCCTCCTTAATTCCAGATGCTCTTACAGCATAGAAAAATAAATTCCAAAACTGAAACTAAACCCACCATTCTAACTGACTGTGTAGGACAGATAAACAGAAAGAAATACAAATATAAACCTGAATTAGGTATCTCAAATCTCTTCTCAGTATACCTTCTCTTTTTTGCAAGTCTTTACTCAAAGCAGTCCACATCTGCATCTAGGGAGAACATATAAGAACAGCTTCAAAAATTACGTGAAATTCCCCATGTTGTCAGAAAGAGCTATTGCTGAGATGTCTGATCTGTATGGATTTGTATAGAAACTAACCAATCTATATGTGCTTACAGCTCCAATGCATGTAAGAAAAAGAAAACACCAAGTTTTCATATATAAAAATGTTGCACACTTCTATAAAATAAACCAAAATGTTAACAGTACAGTATCATTTGCAGTTAAGAGTCACAGCATCATCTAGTGGTCAAGTATGCAAAGGAGAATTCTTAGTGGATTATACATTGGCTTTTATTTTATTCAGACAGAGAAATTAAAAGCATAAGGAAAATGGCTGCTTATGCTCAGGAAAGCACTCACCTGATTTAAAGCCTTCTTTAAATATCAACTTTCTCTTCTAGCAAAAAATCATTTTGCGATCTCTGAGGTTGTGGGCATGCTTAGGTAGTTGTGGTGGGTTGGCCTTGTCTGGGTGCCAGGTGCCCACCAAAGCTCCTCTCTCCCTGCCCTCCTCAGCTGGACGGGGAACAGGAAATGTAACAAAAGGCTCATGGGCTGAGATATGGATGGGGAGCAACTGTCTTGGGAAAAACTGGTGGAGTCCATCTTGGGGCCAGCTGGCACTGCCTCTTCTAGAAGGGGAAACTTCCAGCAGCTTCTCACAGAAGCCACCCCTATAACCCCCTTGTTACCAAAATCTTGCCACACAAAGTCTGTGCAATAGGACCTGACAAAATACAGCTCGCCCACGCCTGGAGTCTCTGTAACGTGGACTGGACATCACTCCAGCAGTAACAGACAGTATCCTGCCAGCCTTACCGGGGTCTTTTGCTGCCTTGGTTCTAATGCTACTTTGTTACACCACACTATTGATATGAATATGAAGACAGTTACTGAACTGCCACCATGAAAATCAAATTTTACCCAGTAATGTTGGTATTTGTGTCTTAAAACTGCTCTGCTGGTTTTCTTTTCTACCTTAGTAATCAAAACATTTTGGCCTGAGGCTTCCAAAACTCTTAACAAACAAACACCTTGCTAAGCTTGTGTAGCTCACAAGCAATTAGGCAGGAAAAATATCCTTTGGGAACTGAGTTTGAATAACATTCAATATTGCCTATAACTCAAATATTTTTGATCTACAGAGTTGTTACTGCAACAATGACCTGGTAATATTGGATGTTGGCCTGCAGGCCAGTAAATACAGTGTTGCCATTATTAATAAAGAGCCACAGGCTTTCAAAGCCTCCGGACTGAGCGATGTCAGATTTGTTTTGCTTGAACTCATCTAGGCTTGTCTGGAACTCTGTCTTAACTTGTTTAGATATAGCATCAATTTTTCTTATGAGCTAGCTATGCCAAATTTCATTTACTTTTTACCTCTGCGCTGAAAACCAGATTTGATCTAAGCTGTAGTAACAAGTAGTCATTCTGTGAAGAATGAAATATTTATCACTAATGCAGAAATACAGGCCTAGTATGACAGCAGAGACCCTGGAATCAATGATGTATATGGAGACACACATGCATGCAAACATACAAGAGTAGCTTAGAAGCTTTGCAGAAACCGGAGTGCTACACAGCATTTGGAACCTGCATTTTGATTCTATTAAGGAAAAGTAAAAGCAGACTCCACTCGGAGAACCACTCAAACAGCTCTGGCTGTACAGTTTACAGTTCTGCAAGTCACTGTTTGTATAGTTACAGATCGGACTGTTGTTCTTACCAACTCAATAAATTTTAACTGGAATTTGAATTTTTGCCTTCATGAAGTTACACACACTTATACAAATATAGTCACTTTCAAAAAGGGGGAAAAAAATCACTAGGAGGTTAATCAAGGTGTGGAAAAGCTTGTCTGTGCAAGCTGTGGAATCTTCACCCTTAGGGCCTTTTGACACCGGGCTGGAGAAAGTTCTGAATGATGTGGTTGGATTTCAGTATTGACCATGCTTTGAGTAGGAGACGGGACTAGAGATTGCTGCAAAAGGATCTCCCTGCTTTCTGACCCAAATGAGTCTGTAGTTCTGACTCGTACTGGTAGTACTAAACTGTGGCAGTGCGGGTGACTGCAGCCACCGTGACCCCAGAGGGAACAAGAGAATCCAAAGCCTGGTGGTCGGGCACTGGCGTTTAAGATAAACTCCGTGGTGAGGGCAAGTCCCCATGATCCTTTGTTTCCTTGATTTGCTAGTTACAAGTTGATTGGCTACTGTTCTCCCCTCCTGGTTTTATGTATAAGTGCATGAATATTTATCTCCTTAGCTGATGATGTATTGGTTCTGGAAAGTTCTGCGTTATTCGATGCCCCATTGGTTGTTCCCTGTTACCCCTCCTATGAGCACTCCTCACTGGTTAATTCCCTGTGGACCCCTCCCTCCTCACTCTTCCCTATTGGTTGTCGGCTTTATCCCCACCCCTACTCCTTTGAGTATAAAATCCCTGGACCCTGCTGTGTTTCTTGTTCTTCGTCCCTGGGCTCTTCACTGTGCTGGAAGAAACTCAGACCTCTGGAATCCATCTGGAGAACCCCCCCCCCCCCCCTCTTCCACCTCTGCTGACACACTTGCCATCTAACCTGGGGCTCACTCCTTAGGGCTGAGGGGCACGTCCTTCCCTGCTGAAAGCTGCCCACCAAGGGCTGCTTGCGGTGACGCCTGCCAGCCTCCGGCCTTGTCACAGACAGCGTCGCGCTAAACCGCTTGCATCAATCTCTGTATAAGAAAAGAACTCCCAAGAGGTGGATTTCAACACCAAAACATGATGCATCGGTGTTGAGGAACTCTACTGTTCAAGACTCTACAAGTTTAACATCTTGGAAAGTAAAAAAGATAACATATTGTTCGTATATTTTGTCTGTAGGCATGACGGCGAGAGAAAGTGAACTTTTTTTACATTTGGTGTCTTAGAAAAAACACATGCACATTTTTTATCAGCTTGACTTGCTTGGTTACTATGTTAAACCTCTGCTCTAGAGATGTTCAGCTTCAGCAGTATGGTTTAACAGGGTGAAGGGACTTCAAAAGAGTTTTTCTCTTTTTTTGAGGGGGATTCTGTGGTAGGAGGAACAGGTGGGATGAAGAGCCATGAGATACTAGTTATTTCACATGAAGCAGTTCTTGTCAATTGTTCAGTGTAATTAAAGAGTACATATTTTCTTCAGCCTTCTCTGACCACAACTGGGAACAGTGTTTCTTCTGAGGAGAAAACATACTTGAAGTTATATCATTATTTCACCATCTGGTGAATGATGTACAGATTAATAACTGTAATGTACTAGAGCACTAAGAGGGAAACAGGTTTGCTTTGCCTACAAGTTTCACAGATCTGCTGCATAAAAAGTTCTCTGAAGTCATGACCCAGGAGTGAAGTGCAAGTCAGGCCAATTTAAACAGAATGCAGCAGCACAGCCACCACAGGCTTGCTTTTACAATTGTTATCTTCCCATCTGCTACAATTGCATGTTGACCAGCATATCCCAGAAAATCTTCTGGACTGTATACAAACCACAAGCCACACACAGAACTGGCTAGGCTGGCCAGTGTTACTTTTAAGGTTTCAACAGCCTCAGAAAAAAAACCAGTACTGCTGGTGTTATCAAGAGAGAAAATACACTGTTCTATTTGCACATCGTGTCAATTATTCCACCTTCCCTGTTCATAGGTATTTCCTAGCTTACACTTATGGCAGCAACAAAAATGCAGTAACAGACCCTGTAAGACATTGCTCCTAAATTTCTGGTTTTCTCATAGATCCCTTTAGAAGATCCTTTTTTACCCAGCTCCTTCCAAAACTCATTTGGATGAATTTGGATTGTCATCTGATCGACCTAATGAGACCACTATGACCACCCACAATGGCCAGACTGTCCTTGTTCAGTCACCAAATATGCATGGCCTAAGACCCTTGAGGTGCACTGTGCACACAGTGCCAGGTCTGTCATGACCCTTCAGGAAAATTGAAGGGGCCTTGAAAACTTTATGGACTGAAGGCCTTGATTTTTCTGTGGAGAGCTGTGAGAAACACCCATCCCTACTCACCAGGTACCAAGCATGTTTTCTCTGTGGTTGGCTCCAGCGCACCCCAGCCCAGTGCCAGATCCTGGGTGTCCCTGTGTGCTCCAGCGACTCAGAGCCAGGGCAAGTCCTCCAGGCTCTGCACTGCAGCATCAGGCGCTGTGGCTCTGTGGAGCCCACAGCCAGTGGCAATAGTGACACAGGCAGGCATGGCTTTGCCAGCCAGCAAACAGCTAATTAGGTGTGGTAAGCACTGAGATTTCATCAGGCAAGGCTGGGGATTTCACCCTCTTTTGAGATCACAGCCTACGTCCTTCAGAACAAGGCAGGCTTTGCAGCCGCCTGGGTGGCTGCAGTGGTAGGTGGCAGGAATCTGTCCATCCTCACTGCTGACGCTGCATCATCTCGTTGCAGGTTGTAATTATGGCTGTGTTTCCCCTGGCCAGGCAGAGCTGCTGCCCCGAGGCGGCAGGTTAATGCCTGTGCCAGCCACGGCACAGCGCCTCGCTATTCAGGTGAGGGAGGGAGAAGTCTCTTCAGCTAAAGGCTGAGGAGAGGGCACTTTGGAAAGCAACACTTATTAGGATTTGGTCTGAAGACAAGCTCCTAAGCGTTAAAGGGGAAGGGGAGGGTCCCGTCTCCCTTGGGAGCATCACTGCGCGTTTCCCAAAGCAGACCCTGTGCAGAGCGGCCGCTCCCGCCTCAGCGCGCGTCCCGCCGTTTTCCCCAGGGCGCCAGTCTCGCGAGACCTGAGGCAGCGGCTCTCGCCTCGGTTCTCGCGCGATTTGCGCCCTGGTTCTGGCGGCGCGCGGCGGTTCCCCTGCCCGGCCCGGCGATGGCGGCGCCGGGCTCTGAGGAGCTGCGGGCGGGCGGGACGGGGCCCGCGGGCGGCCCGGGGCCGGGGCCGGGGCCGGGGCCGGGGCTGGGGCTGGGCCCGGGCCTGGGCCCGGGGCTGGGCGCCGTCCCGCCGCACCCCGGTGTCTCGCGGCGGCGCGGGCGCACGCTGCTGGTGCGGCACCTGCCCGCCGAGCTGACGGCGGCGGAGAAGGAGGATCTGCTGCAGCACTTCGGGGCCGTGTCTGTGCGCGTCCTGTCGGACCACGGGCGGCTGGTGAGCGCCGGGCCGGGGCGGGCCGCAGGCAGGGCTGAGCCTGGGGCCGGGGCCGGCGCGGGGGTCCCGCTCCCGGGGAGCCCCGCGGGGCGGTCGGGACAGCGGCTGGCTCCGGGCTCCTGTCCCCGCCCGCCGCAAGCCCTGTGCCCGGCTTGGCCTCTTGCTGCCAGCAGCGGGGCTGTGGTAGAGCAGTGCCGAAGGGCCGCTTGTCACGTCTAGGGATGCAGTTTCACAAGCGTGTCTCTTGAAACTCTTGTTTTGCTTTTTTCTTCCTCCAAATTACGGAAACATGGATGTATTTGGTGACAAATACTGTTCATAAGGAGCTTTATATTCTGCAGAACTACAGATAGATGATGTCTGCGTATTTTATCAGGGTCGTGCTTTCTTTATAGGATATCACATATACTGACTTTGTTACAATGATTTTGGGTACGGAATCATGTAGTGGCAAGATGAAGTAATGAAGTTTGCTAAAACAATTTTAATTTTGAGGGGTGTATTCTGTGAGGATTTGATTTAATTTGGAAAGCTAATGTTCTTTTAAAACCTGAAAACTAGGGGGAGAAGCTAGAAACCGTTCAAACGCTCAGAGCACAATAGTTGTAACTTTTGTAGCAGGAATAGTATTACTTTTAGGAGTTACTTTGATGAAAATATTTTGTGAAGTGCTCAAATAAATTTTCTGGTTTGGAAGAGGATTAGACCTCTTTATCCTTATATGCTTTCTTGCAGTTTAGGATGGTTTTTGCTCACTAGAAAAGAAACACTTGTCCTGTAGTCCTTAGACTGCTGAGTTCCTGTCTTAATTTTGACTGCAGGAGGTACTTTTCCTAAATTCATAAGAAAAGTGTTTTCTAGTCCTTCATGTTTGCCCCAAATGGGAGTTAGAGGACTGCCCTCTGGAAGCTTTCAAATATGTAAACTTGACCTAGTAAAGTGCTTGTGGCTCAGTGTTTCACATGCAATCTCTTACCTTTTTGATTCAAATATATTATAACTTTTTTTTTGTTTGTTTTCTAGAAACACACTGCTTTTGCTACCTTTCCCAGTGAAAATGCAGCTGCAAAGGTTTGTATTGAGTTTACTGAATGTTTTAGCAAAGTGCTTTTCTGAATTGCCAGTGCTCTGATATGTTTTACACATTATCTGGTACTTAGTGCTAAGAAAAAACAAAGCAGTACAATGTAGTACTAGAGTTCTGTTTCAGGATTTGCTTGCAGGACTTGATGAAATTTCTGAACATTTTTTGTAGAATCCCAAGAAAGGTGGGTTGAAGGGGGTTTGTGGAAGTCATCTGATCCAACCTGTCACATAGAGCCTGGCTTACAGAAGCCAAGGCTGATCAGAGCCCTGTTTAGGATGTGTGTGCATTTATATACAAACTATAAACCAAATAGAGTTTCCTGTTTCCTGCATAATTGTGTATTTGCCATAAAAGTCAGCCCTAGTGATACTGACAATTCATGTCTGCCATGAATGCCCAACTTTGATAAGAAAACTACCATATTTATAGGGGATATGGATGCCAAAAAGGTAATACTAATGCTGTTTAAATACTACTCTGGTTAAAAAGCCTGGGTCCAGATCTTCCCCGTTATACCTTGGGTTTGTTTTTTTTGCATTACTTCTATTTTTTTTTAGACCACACTTTATAGGACTACTCAAAAAGTTAACGACTGTGTGAGGTCAGCAGGGGTGAATTAGTTGCTTGTGTCAGTGGTTTGCAGCCTGTTGGGTTCTGGACTTGAAGAAAGCTGGATCTTCCTAGGAATCTTGATTTTAAAATTCCCAGCTGTTACTGAGAGAGTTTACCATGTTTGTACTTCAGGAACAAAAGACTGGTTACTTGAAATCCCAGAGCTTTACTAGGCTGTGTGAAAAGTCTTGACTGTTAAGGCTGCTGCTGTGTTCAGGTGACAGAACTCTGCAGTGGTTCTGGCTGTGCAGCCTTGTCCCTTTCCTTCCTGCCAGCAGGAAATGCTGCGAAAAGCAGGGCTGTGGAGACACAAACCATGCAGAACTCTCGTGTCCACAGTAGCACAGACTTAGCTTAAAGCAGCTGGGACTGCATCCTATGGCCAGTTTACCAATCAAAGGAAAAACAGTTATGCTTTGAAATAAATCTCATGTTTGTCCTCTTCCCTTTCTTTCCTTCTCTGTAATTACTTGAAGGCTTTATCAAGACTGCATCAGCTGAAACTTTTAGGTCACACGTTAGTAGTTGAGTTTGCGAAGGAGCAGGAGAGTGCACAGGTACTTAGCCAGCCTTCTGTCTCAGACAAGTGCAAAAGGTATGTGAAGAGTAATTTCCTTGTTATGTTTGTGGTCAGGGAAAGGCGATTCTGGATTCATGGCACTTTGGTGGTACTTCTAACTCAAAGGATAAATTGTAACCACTTGGGAGTCTTAACAAACAGGTTCAGATCTGTAGGCGAGTGACTGCATTCCTCCCAGTAGAACTGTGTCATTACCTGTGGAATGTGTAAATAACTGATAAAAGCTATGTAATAGTGTGTAACTAAAAGTACTGTAGTAGAGGTTTCACGTTATTTATTCCACTTTCTAAATAGGAACAAATCAATAATTTAATACCTTTGAATTTATGGTCTCTGAACAAGAGTACATGACCAATAATTTCAGTTCTTTTACTGTGAGTGGATTTAAGTCAGGAGTGTTTGAATATAGGAAGACTTACTTAAATCTATATAAGTATTTATTTGAGAAGACTGTCACTATTGTAATTATCCACATGTGTTAATTATGAAGAATTGATAACAGCTGTAGTAGTACAATTGGTAAAAGATGTTAAAAATACCTGTGCTAACTTATTTTTTATATTTATTAATAGAGGATGCATATTTTATATATTACATAAGGCATACTTAAATTTTGCTCTGTTTTAATTAAGACTAAATTAATTTTCAGTTCAGAAGAACCAGTGAAAGAAGAAGAGAAGATAGAACCGAACTGTGTTAAAGTAGAGAATGGAATTGCACCAAACCATGGGTTAGTGTGGGGGATTTTTGTCTTTATTATTTTATTTTGTTACAGATTATTTTGAAATGTGTTATGTTCTGTGGAACAAGAGTTTAGTTTTCTCATATGTTCCACAGGCAAAGCTGTGGGAGGTGTCATTAAGATGAAGTTTCAGTTCCTCAAGTTTAGAATCCTCACAGTTGGGTGGTGACTGGTGCTCTGAGCTGTGAGGTTGTGGATTGCAGAACAGCCTTCTAGCACTGGGCATTGCTTTCTCGGGCATCAGAGGGCTGAGGTTGTCCTGGTGTTAACGGCAGAATTCCATTCACTTGTCTTTCCAGACGTTTCTTCCTTCCCCCCCCCCCCCGCCATTTTCATTTTTGCATACAGGAAGAAGTAAATTTTTGGAAGCTAATACAGCCCTTTGAGCATTGAGTTTATGATATTTGTACAGCCTGCTATGCTGTGCTTTTAGTTTTGGACATGTTGATTGTTTCTGTTTGCTTTAGGCTTCTGCCCAGTAAATCTGTCATGCATTGGGGACTACTCCTTGATGTTAAAGGCATTGTAAGTGGCCCAAAACTATTCTAGGGGAAATAATAATATTTCAGTGTTACTTCAGATGTAATCAATAGTTAAGCCTCTAGTAATCACTAATTGTTACCAGTAATTAAGTGGTGGTAATGTTAAGGTGTCTTGTTTTTAATCTTTTTTCCTCAGCCTCACCTTTCCCATCAATTCTTGCCTCAAATATTTGTATCCACCACCTTCAAGTGCAATTCTAGCAAATATAGCAAATGCCTTGGCAAGTGTGCCCAAATTTTATGTCCAGGTAAGTAAAAAACAGAAAAAAAATAGTATAAAATTAAAACCATCTATTTTTCCCTCTTTTAATTATCCACAAAAGTAATTCTTTTGTCATAGTAAATATTAAGTTGGTTTTTTTGTGATAGTGTTAACCAATCTTAGTTTTTTGCTATGTTGAGGTAATGAGATTTTATTAACCAGAGGTAGCTTACTTAATTGACACTGAAGACTTGTCTGGATATGTTCTTCCTCATTAGATGTGATTTGAGCACCTGGAATTTCATTCTGAGGAGATGCTGTACTTTTTTTATTAGCCTTGTTAGGGTGTTGCTTATATTGACCATTAGTGTTGGATCTCAAGTAGAGGTTTCACATTGTTCATGAGCATTAAAACTGCTGATTTACACCTGCCAAGAGTGATTCGTTATTTTTACCTTGCAAGGAACTGATATCACTTACTTATTTAAAGGCAGCCTTACTTATTTTGAATAATTTCAGGTACTTCATCTAATGAATAAAATGAATCTTCCTCCACCTTTTGGACCAATTACTGCTCGCCCTCCCATGGTAACTTTTTAAATATATGTTTTCAGTACTGTAGAATTGATTCACAATTTAAAATGTTAGCAGCATGGTAGGAGATCTAAGTTCTAAAAGTTGGAGGAGTCTCTAGGGGATTGCAAATCCTGCTGCATTTCACTGGGTACAATGTGCATGTTCATCTTCTGATGAAATTCTTTTGACTGGACTTAGAACAAAGAAATACACATCTATGGCAGCAGCACTGGAATGTTTCAAAATGTTGGTTCACTATTGAAACTGAGATGGCTTTGGAGCTTAAGCCTCCACCCATATGTTTTGACCTTATTCTTCTTGGGAAAGTCCTTGAAACTGAGTGCAAAGTGAAAATCCAGGATCGTGGTTGATGTATGTTTTTTATCACCTCAACTTCAAAGAAGGAAAACATTCACTGTTATGCATCAGAAAGCAGATAATTTTCTTTTGCTTGTGGAAAGTTCTTCTTTAGTAATGTAGTTTACCAAAATGGCATCTAGATCCCTATAAGCATGCTTTGAGAAAATACTTCTTGTTAAATTTTCATTTATTGCTTTGACTGTTTTTATTAAGTAAACAAGATACATTTGGGTTTTTTCTTTAAAAAGTTTATTTTTTTTAAACTTTTTCCCATAATTAGTATGAAGAGTATTTACCAGTGCCTGTGCCACCCCCTCCAATCCCACCTCTGCCTCCTGAAGAGCCTCCTTTGCCTGAAGAGGAAGAAGAGCAACTGTCTAGTGGGGATGAATCAGAATATGAAAGTGATAATGATGAGGAAAAGGAGAGGTATGCATTTTACAGTTGTTTGCAAGCTTTTGGGCTTGCTTAGAGTGGTGGTTTTACTTTTCTATCTTGTAGTTCAGCAAATGTAAATGTTTGCAGAATATTGCTGTAGTATCTACTAGAGAGAGCATGTAGAAATCTTTCCAGATGCTTAGAGAAACTCCAGAGTACAGAAGGACAGTGCTGGTTTAAATGCAGTAAGAAAAGGAAAGTGGCCTATTGGTGTGCAAATTATCATTTGTTCCCATGTCCAAAAAAACCCAACTAAACAAAAGCTCAGGTTGAAGAGTGCAGATGTAAGGAAGCAGAAATGAGTTCATTTTCTGAAGTCTTCTTTTCTCCCCATCTTTACTAAACTGACTACTCAGCCTGAATCATATGTGCACACCAACTTCCAAAATGTTCTTTGTGCATCAGCGGGTATTGCTGGGGGTGATGCTTTTTGTGCTGAGGATTCTCTTTCAGTTTTGCAACTGAATTACATCATAGCTGTATTTTTGTTTTTCAATTTTTAAACTAACACTAAATTAAAAAGCAGCTTTTTTCTTTGCTGTCTAAACTGAGAAGTAAATCAGGAAGTCCCTATGCCGTATTTGGAAAAATGCATCATTTGGAAAAAGCTACCCCTGTTGAGTGTTATAAAATCAGGTTCAGCTTGGGGCATCACAGCTTCTCTCACAGCTTCAGTGTCCCAGTAAGGAGCATGCTTGGGGAAGGAAGGGCATCACTAACCTGTTAGAATTTTGGTCAGTCCTTTAAGTGCTCTGTGTGTATTGATTTGCTGTGTGTTACAGTGTCAGTTTTAAGGTAGCTAGTTTTATAACTATATTATGAAAAGTTCTATGTCAAGGGCTTTAAGGAAAGGGGGAGGGTTTTCAAAATGAGTATTTTCAAATAAACTGTAAACCACTTTGTTTTGTTTTTGTGTAAAATAGAATGACCAAGTTGATGGAATTAGCAACCCTTCAGCCTAAAAGACCAATAAACACAAAGAAACGTGGCGTTAGAAAAAAGCAAAGAATTAAAGACATGTTGAATGTTCCTGTGTGTACTTCCCACAGGTTTGTGGTTTTTTGCACTTATCCTATTGGTTTTATTGCTCTAAAAGTCAAAATTTTCCTCTAATTTGAACTGAAGTCTGCTCAACAACCTTAAAGCGTGCCTGATTCAAGCTCTGTTTCTCTTCCTGTCAAGCTAATAGAAATTCCTTTCCATAAAAAGATAGCTAGTTTGACATCACAGCTCTGACAGAAGAAATTTAGATTTAGTGTTTGGGCTGCTTCTTAAAACAAAAGGTTAAAAGTATGATACTGGAAGAATGGAAACTGACTTGGTTTAAAATAAGTTTGGGTTTTGAAACTGTAGTTGTATGCCACAGTAGACAGCAGTGCAGTATTTCTATGTTGTGATGAATGATTGTGAATTTATTTTTACTAACAGCTGCCTGCTTCCTCCAAGTGATTTGCTATATATTTTTTAATATACAATAGTTAAATATATATAATAAATATTATATAATACACTAGGTGAGAACAGCAGCAAGGCCAGTTATTTTTCATGCTTAAGTTACTGATGAAGTTTTTAATAAATGCCTGTGTGTTTTGTACTGTGGTATGTGATTCTTGGTTTTGCTCCCATGCCAGACATACCTACTGTATTTGCAGTGTTCTAATCACCTGGAACTCTATTGGGTGAAATGTATGAAATGGAGAACATGTGTTTGTGGTAAACAACAGCATAAAATCTAACTGGAAGAAATCTTGTATTTGACCATGCATTCATTAGTGTCTGAATCTTTAATTAATGTATTGTTGTTTTAAACAGTAACTTGCACCCTGCACTGTCACCTTCAGATGTCTTTGAGCAGCCACAGCATGTAGGTCATAAAAAAATAGAGTTTCATATTAGTACTGAGATCCCAGCTGTTCTTCAGATAAACTCAGAAAAAGAAGAAAAAAATGGTAAGAGAGTTTGTACTTCAAATGTATTTAATGTTAAAATCACATGGCTTCAGTGGGTAGAAGGGTGCTGAAATTTATGCCAGGAAATTATTTTATTTTCTATTATATTGGAACTTTCAACACCAAGTTGCATCATGTTTGCATTTGCTGTTTTTCCTGTGTTACAAGCTTTGGAAAGGATCCAGAGGATTTTAAAGGTCTCTCTGCTATGTGCTCTATGGTTTTATGGTGAATTGGACTGTCTTCTGTATGTTAGGATGGAAATGTTACAAATGCATTCTCAGTATTTTATGGTGTAAATGAATCTGTCAGGCTAATTTCAGATTTTCCTTTTCCAGCTCTTAGAGAGCAGCATCCAAGTGATTGCCAGCCCTTTCTCTGTGGTACACTGATTATCTGCCATAGAAATGCTGGGCAATGATAAAAATGAGGCGTGATGGCTTTTTAGAGGGTTATGGTCAATCTGTGATTCTTGGTACTTTACAGTAACATCCAGTTTCTTTAAAGGAAAGTATTGCAATGGATACAGGCTTAAACAGCAAGGCAAGTTTTATGCTAACTAATGTGTGCCATGGCTACATGGGGTTGTAGAGGACTGTACAGAGCAGGTGGTTTTGTCAAACTAGGGATTAAGAGTCACTTTTAGGGATGTATTCAAATTGCCTTACAAAGTCTGCTCTATTAAAATGTTGCTGGAAAGAGTATGGTTTTCTTGCTCGCTCTTGATCTTGTTGTGAATAATGGACAAACCATTTACGTAATTTGTTGAAATTTCAGACCTTTATGCAAGCACAGAAGAAATCAATAATACAGGCTTTGGAAGGATTTTCCCAGCTCCAAGCTCAAATGATAAAATGGAAACTGAAGAGGAGGATGATGAAATACCATCAGAATTTATTTCTAGAAAGGATCTAGAAAAAAACAGACTTTCCAGAGAAGGTATAACTATGAGAATAGATTATCTAGTAATAGCTTTTTGATTTGTTGCAACAAACAGCTTAAATGTTTCTTTTCTTAATTGATTGTATATTAAATTATTTTATACTTAGGTATATGTGAGCAAATGTGCAAAGTAAATGACCTAAAGTATGGTTTATTTTTTTTGTCTTCAAGAAATGGAAAAATTTTCTGTTTTCAAAAACTATGAGCCAGGTGATCCAAATTGCAGGATATATGTGAAGAATCTGGCTAAACAAGTTCAAGAAAAGGTAGGTAAACAAGGAAATTAAATATCTATCAAAAGGGCTTTTTCTTAGCATTTCTCTTCACCCTACACTTTAATTTCAGGATCTGAAGTTCATATTTGGAAGATATGTTGACTTCCAGTCGGAGGTGGAACGCAATATGTGAGTTCGTTTGGTACTTGGTTGAAATTAAGCCTTTTAAGTTAATTTCTATGGCACTGCTGAAAACTGTGATTTTAAAAATAGTCATATTTACATTTTTTGTGTTTCTGCATTAAAAAAATAGGGTTAGACCTGAAAATCTTCATTTATAACAAGTAAAGAAATAGAATTATTTTATGAACAGTGACTGAAGATCCTATTATTTTCATTATTATATATATTTATATTATTTATATTTTTATTGTATTTTTTATTATATTTTCATTCTCAGGTTTGCTTTTCTTGGCTGTGTGACACAGAATGAACTGTGTAGGTGATTGTGTGTATCTGATCATTTTGCATATGTCCTATTTAATAGTACTGCACATCAATTTGCCATCCTGCAGTCTATTACTTTTTAGTAAATGGTTTCCCCAGGCAAAATGGTCTCCAAGGACATCATTCCTCCTTGTAGGCTTTGCTTCTGTTTTTGTTTCTTCTCCAGCTTGAAGCATGAGAATACATTTGTACTGTGAAATCTGCAAGGTTTGTTAAAAATGAGTAATTGCCACTTCTCCATTGTGCCCCTAGGTTTGATATCCGTTTGATGAAAGAAGGCCGTATGAAGGGACAAGCTTTCATTGGTCTTCCCAATGAAAAAGCAGCTGCTAAAGCACTGAAAGAAGCAAATGGCTATGTCTTATTTGAAAAACCCATGGTGGTTGTATCCTTTTCTTCAAGCATTTACCTTATATTCTTTGTACTTGCTGCCAATCTCTAGTTTTGCTGTCATAGTGCTCTACAAAATAGAAAATGCCTTAAGAGAATCAGTCAGCATAACACAGTGTAGTATTGTTAGTTTTATGGTAGCTGAAAATAACATAGAGGCACCTCTCCTAAAACAGGACAGTAAAAGTGCTTTATTTTAAAATGAATTTCGCTGGTCTTACCTCTTTGATCCTGCAAAGACAATACGAAAGATAATTTAGCTTGTATGACCACTATATTTAAACTAAATACAAGGTTTTAGACTTGGCTAGGTCTGTGTTTACAGAATCAAGAACATAAGAAATGTTCCTGTTAGAGTAAATGGTCTCTAGACTGGTTTTTCAGCTGGAACTGTCACTTTTTGATTGCATAGCACTGCTTTTTTGTGTGAGAGTCCTTTCTTATTTTTCACTTCAATATTTCACCGTTTATTTACACTCACATTAAGCACAGCATCTGCTGTTTTTACTGTTTTTCCTCCCAAATACTGAGACATCAAAGTTATGAATTAACGTGCTGGGTTGGACATTTGTAAATATCAAGCATTTATCCTACTGTAGTTACTCCATTTGCATCTAACCCATTCCCAGTTAGTCCTCCTTATTTACTTATCATTGCAAGCTCTTGGACAGGCTCTCTAATAACTTCTGTAGTGTGTATCAGTGAGGTCCTGATCTTGACTGATAGACACTATTGTTATAATAATACTTCCTACTGTAGTAGAATTGATTGAGGTAAAGGTCACTTTCTAGATTTCTGTGTAGAAGTAATCATTTTTTTCTTTCTTGGTTGACTTCTACTTGTCAGACACTTGTAGTCCTCAACAGAATCTCAGCAATTTGCTCGTTCAGCTAGACCAAAACAGGATGCCAACGAAGGGAAAAGAAAAAAGTAAAACACTGCACAAGGTATGGACTCTCTGCCTGAAAGTAAAAATAGAGAATTGGGCTGGGGTTTTTTTGTTAGTGTTTGTTTGTTTTTATTTACTGTCTCTTTAATGGCTTCTTTAGGAATACTGATGATGGAGAGGAAATGTTCCATACAAATTTCTTTTCATAAATGTGTGCTTATATCAGAAAAACAGTGCAAAGTGTATAGTTGGTTTAAGTTTAAAACTTTGGTTTTTTCTCTGTTAAAAAACTCAGAGACTGATCTTTTTGTAATCCTGGTATTGTAGGGTACTTGTCAGGTTCTCTAATCCTTATTCTGGGAAGCTAAAGAGAATAGTTCTGTAGAATTGGACCACTTACCTTTCAGTAATCTTCCAGGGTTTTAGTATTGAAAAGTGTTGCCTCTGAACTCCTTCCCTTCCATTCCTGACATTGTAAAGTGATCCTGAAGAACTGGTTCCAGCAATACACTTCTGCTAGCTGTAAAGGATCTTTGCTAACTTTGGAAAATGAGTGCTGTTGCAGCATCCTTTAAACTTGGCCTGAATTAGTGAAGGATATTTTGTCAGAAAGCGCTGCTTGATGTTGCGTTGATCAAGGCTTCTTTGTTGTGGAATGTGTAGGTCCTGATTTTTGGCATTATTTAAACATGAGGGGAAAGTAGCTTCTAGCAGAAAGTTAATTGTTACTTAACTTTATTTCTTACCGTGTAGCTTTACCTCACTGGTACCTTCTCTGAGTATTTCATTTATGTGAGAGTAACTCAAGCAAAACCAGCTCTGATTGAACTGAGTGGTTTCATGGCCTGAAAACATTTGCATAGTGTACTCTCAAATGACCATATGAAGTAACTGGTACAAGAATAAAAAGCATTATTTCTCAATCTGCACCCTCTGATACATGAGCTAGCTCAAATTTATATGGCACTGAACTTAATTTCTGGTTACAGTTGGAGATCACTGGTTATGCCTCTGCTTAAAACAAAATTAACTGAAATCTTAGGCTGAATGCTTATGAATCCTTCTACTTAATCCATGGTGTGTTTTTCATCTGGAGCTTGATCCTTGCTACTCTGAAGAAAACCTGAGTTTGAAATAAAGGATGTGAACAGTTGTTTTTGATTTTTACTAATTGGTTGTATAGCCCACAGTGTGGCTGTTGTGATGGTAGTATTTCTAACAGCTAGTTTAATTGCAGGTTCTTCATTCTGTCCATTGTCTAAGGATTTCTTAAATCAGATTGCATTTAAACTTGTTTCCCTCATAGCTGAGATGCTGTTTGGTCTTAGTTACTATTTTGTGTTAATGATTTTGGTTTGCAAAATCTGTATTTTGTCAAATTAAAGATCACTTTTTTATAGGCATTCTTCCATACTGGTCATTGAAAAGAGAGAAATAAGTATTCTATTAGGATCAAGTATTATGAGAATATTTCAGTCTTGTTTCTCACTCCTTTCTTGTTAGAAAAAACCTTCTATTTATGTTATCTAGTGTCTAATAAGATTACTAAGGGTTTTTTTATTTTAAAAAAATTGAAGTATTTTAGCTAATGGAGAGCCTGATAGATAAAGCCTGAGCACTTTTATTCTTTCCAGGAATTCCATGTCTTTTTAATTAATTTTGTACATTCATTCTGAATTCATTAAAAATGTTAAATACTTGAATTACATAAAGAAAATGACAAGGTGCTTATTTGTTACTATGTTGATGGTCAGCTCAGAAGCTTTTTCCAGAGTGAGCAAAGCCATACTTCTATGTGCACCTGGAAGTCTTACATGAGTTACCATCTTACAAATGTCACTGGTGTTCTGTCCATGGGCAGAACTTCTCCCTTACCGTGACTGTTTATATGTTGCAATCATACAGTGTGCCATGGAGTTACACAGATTTCTAGGGATCAATGAGGTTTAATTAAAAATACTTGTTTCATTTCCCAACTAATGGTTAAGCTGAACCCTATTGTGACATGACTATTGTTCTGTTCCTGCTGGAATATTCTGATGGATGCTGATTTATGATACAAAATTGCATTATAAAAACTTGAGTCTAGGGTTGATTGATTGGGGTTTTTTTTAAATTTTTTTTGGTTTTTTTTTTTTTATTTCTCTACAAAGATTTTATCCTTTTTTTTTTTTTTTGAGAAAATAATACATATGGTTTATAAAAATACTATTTAACTCCTTGCTGGCTGAAATGTCTTTTTCTTGATGGAATGGCAAACAAGTTCACTTAGAGTGATTTTTTCCTGTAGCTAAAATACAACTTTTTGGGGAGAAAAGTTATGTGGAAGAAACTGATGTTGAGAGGTCTCCAGCTTCCTCATAGGGAAGAAGTGGTTTAAAAGCTGGCATTAAAGGGAAACATGATTGGGTTTTGGACCTGATGGAAATAAAGTGAATCTGAAAAATGGCTTGAAGGAGATGGAAAAATCTGCTGGTGTCCTAATAGTTCAAGTTATCAAAAAACGCATTTACTTTTGAATATGAAGTTTAGTGTTGATGGACTCATTAGCCTTCTTTAAATCTCCTAAGGGTTAGAACTGTTTTTTATCGAGGAGGCATATTTGGTTTTGCTAGGTAGCATAAACTTATGTATGTGCAATACTGAGAATCAAGTAAAATTAAACCACATTCTGCTGTTCTTCTTTAGAAACATTCCTGCGTAAATACTGCAGTAATACTGTCATGCAGAGTGTATCCTTTCTTGTTGTATCCTTTTTTGTGCAATGTTTCCTGTAGCACTCAACTGCATCTTAAGTTTTCATGTAGAGTAGGTGTGTGGGAGGAGTTAACGTGTTTTACCTTGAGCTAATCTAGTAATTTTAAAAAGCAAACTTTTTCAGGGGGTAAAAAGAAACCAATGAGTTGTCTGTGTTGTGAATAGACACAATGAAGATTCCTAGTCTCAAAAGGTGGCCTTCACCTTCTTCCTCAGAGGTCATATACTGTACTAATTTGTGGTCCCATTCCTTAGTGGAACAGTTCTAGCTCATACCAGCTGATCTGTGTGAAGCTGTGCTGAGCTCACACTGACCAAGTTACCTTGTTTTTCTTTAAATACATATTAATATAATAATATGTTGGCTAAAATATGTTGCAGAGCAGTCTTAATATTAAGGGGTTGACCAGTATTTTAGATCATTTGATGATTACTGTTGTCCTGGTTTATGAGAAACAATCTGGAGTTGATCTAGTTTATACATTCCTTACTTCATCTTTTTTGAGTAAAGAAGAAAATTAACAATATCTTGCAATTAAGTATTTGGAGCTGGACTAATAATCAACTATTAATCACTGCTACCTTTTTGTTGGTTGTTTGGGTTTTGTTAGATTGCTCTCTGCACTGAGGTAGTGTTGTTGCTAGTGACTTACATGTTTCTTGTGGGTTTCATACTACATTACTGTTTAACTTTCTATAATATAAAATTAATACAGCCTGCACCTATTAAGATGTATTTTTACAGACATTAAGCACCTTTTAAAATAATAAGCATCTTTCAATTTAGTTGTCAAAAGCCAGTATAACACTGCTGTTTTCTAGTAGTTCTTACTTTTAACATGCCTTTGTGATGTTCCAGGTCCCTTTTGTGTTCCATCTCTTTCAAGTATTCACAAGCTGGGGAAGAAGCAGTGTAATCATCAGGACTCTTGAACTGTGCGTAGTAGCATTTCTAAAGTATGTAAGGCAGAGAATAAATTTTCTTGTCTTAAAGATTACATATATCTCTTAAGTATCACAAGACTTGCCTCATAAATGTATGTTTAGATTGCTTGTGAAGTCTAATAAATTATTCCCTTCCTGTTCATTTTGCTGTCTTCTCTTCATTTTGACTTTTATTTTTGGGGTTTTGAGTGGGATGGATCTTCTTGTCTTGGAGACCAAGCAGGAGGACTGGTGCATTGGCCTGAATTTCTACTGTGAAACTGGGCACTGTTTTTTCCTCAGTAATTAACTTGTATTGTTTATCTGCAACTTGGAAACTGTTACTAGTGAGACTGAAGTCATTAAAACCAGAGTAGCAGTTAAAACTGTATAGTATAGATGTGGTTCTTGCCCTGTTGAAGGGTGATAGTAACAGTGGTCGCATAGTAGGATTTGCTACATATTGGGCTGGTTAGTGAAAAACCATGTGGGAAACATTACAATGACATTTAATTGACAAGAGATTCCAGTCCAGTGGACTTAAAAAGTTACATAGTTGATGGTGTGGGAGCTGGCTGGTGTAAAAGATTTGTTTTGTGATTATTCCAGCTGCAAACAGTCTAAATCACTAATATTGATGGCTGGACCAAAGTAAGTGTATCTTTGCTGGGTTTTTTCCAATATGAACTGGCTTAGTAGGTTACTTTAAAATGCTTTTACTGGAATTATTCTTAAAGCTTATTTGCTGCATTCCCATGGGGACGGTGTAATTGTTCCTTCGATCCTAGAGGGCTTTTTCAACTTAAATGCTTCTATGGTTCTACAGTGATATGTCCTAACACCCGTGTTGAGCTATGCGTACAGAAAGAAAGGCCCACAAGTGAATTTTGAAAGCGCCGAAGTAGGGTAACAGCAAGGTGGTGCTGTGCTCAAGGAGAAGAATACTTTTTTAAAAAGTGCGGGAAGTGTATGTTCAGAGAGCTTTCCATTCTCAAATCTCGAGAACAATATATTCCAGAACGAAATTTTCTATTGAATCAAGGTAATCGTGTGTAATGTGAAACTTTAAAGAGCAGCGGCGGTGTCCCTGTCCGGCGCTGGCCCTGTCCCGCGCTGGCCCTGTCCCGCGCTGGCCCTGTCCCGCGCTGGCCCTGTCCCGCGCTGGCCCTGCGGCGGGGCGGGGCCCGCTGTGCCCCGGGCGGCGGCGCGGCCCCGGCGGAAAGGGCGGAGCGCGGCGGGGCGGCCCCGGCACGTACGTACCGCGCTCGCTCCGCGGGCCCTGCGCGGCCCCGGCACGTACGTACCGCGCTCGCTCCGCGGGCCGTGCCGGGGGCTCTGCGGGAGCGGCCGAAGCGGGGTTGCTTCGCCTGCACGAACCATGGGGCTGCCGAGCGGGGTTCTGTGGGGAGCCGCTCCAAGGGACAGGGCCACTGCTATGCTTCCCTGTGACAGCCTTTAGTAGCTGCAGCTTCAGCAGCTGCGTCAGACGTCCCGCAGATTTATAAACTGTTGCAGGTGTGTTGGAGATGGCGGCTGGGCTTCACAGCTCAGGGTGTAACCCAGCAGAAGACAAGGTGACCCGAGTCCCCTGTTGGCCAAGACATCAGTAGGGCTCTGCAGAGAGACTTTGCTCCCAAGTTCCCTTCATTGCAATCAATGTTGCTTTCTTCCACATGGCCTCTTAAAATTTTTCCATGTTTCCAAAGCATTCTGAAGCTCGAGCCTTCAGAATGCAGCGAGGATTTCAACATCCCCATTCTCTTATTATTGCTTATATTGAAGGCAGAACAGGCATAAACCCATTTCAGGGCAACGAAAATCTGCATTGAGTCTTCTCTTTAAGCACTAGGCCTTGGAGCTAGTTAGGTCAAGGTCTTACTGCTTTGTGTAATTTAGTGCTTTGTGTATTTACTGCTGGAAGTGAAACTTGCCAATCTGATAGATGGCTTCGCTCATCAGAGAAGACCGTTTTTTTTTTTTTTTTTTTTAGCTCATTTTCTCGTAATGTATGTTCTTCCTATCAGGGCAAAAAAGCATTCCCTCATGAAAGTGGAAGCACACAGAGCAACTGCTTGTGGGTGAAATTTATCTGTATACTGAACATCTACAAGTACATAATTATATTAAAGTTATTTTGTTCACAAGCAGAAAAGCAAGCTAAGTATACCATATGCTTACTTTTAAGTAACTGCCTGCTTGTGAAGAACAGTGATAGCTGATAGCAATGGGTGGCAGGTTCTACACTTTACAAACTGGTATATTTTGTGCCTAAATTTGCTCCAAAGAGTGCAGTTCCACTGCCTGAGAGATACGGATCATCCTTTTCTTGAAGCAAAAATGAGGGCTGTTTTGTAGAAGTCGTGTAGGATTTTATATAAACTTATATCTGAGTAGCTGTATCATAGCAGGTTGGAGTTTTTGGCAGTGCATTCCCGAGTGTGTATGAAATCAGGAAAAGCACTGGTTTCCTTCATGTTGCAAACCTGAAGGCCCTTGTGTTCATACTTAAACCTTTACTGAAGTGTTTGGTTTCCCCTATGACAGGAATCTCTCTTTGCACTCTGTTGTTTCTGAAAGATAGCTTTTTATAAAGAATAGATACTTAGAGGAAAGTAACAAGATTCTGTATTCTGTTATTTAAGGGAAGTATTACTTTAGCTTATTGTTTGCAGAAGTTCTTATTGGAGGACTTCTTTTTACCTCAGACTCTCTAAATCAACTTCTAAATGTGAAGAGTGCAAAATAAGGCTCTCAATAGAGTAAGGTAAACCTTGGTAGTTGTTTAGTTTCTGGTTTGTCATACATGGTTATACCCCTCTAGGTAAGGAAAAAGAGAGGCAGTTTTAATACAAGGATTGTCATCTGTGTTTGTCCACAAGTAAATACAAATAGGATATGCATTGGGAAATACAGCTCTTAGCCTAGCTCATCAGAAGGGAATGCAGCTGGTTTCAGTCTTCTGGAAAGCTCCTTTTGCAGAACTCTGTACTTGGGCACTGAGAAGGAGATTTCTTGGTTATGGAGCTTCACAGCACTTTTAATGTCTGCATGCCATTGCTCATGTTCTTAGAAGGAGAATATCTCCACACAAATTGTACAGGTGTGCATCAGACATTTAGCATTTCTGGGTTCGAGTCACTGTAATCATTTCTGTATCTGAGAGATCTTCCAACTTTCAGGCTGTTGTTTGAATGAGAGATGTCATGCATATCATGAATGACAGACTTGTGTATGTTAGAACTCCACAATATCTGGGGTTTCGTAACAAATCACAGTAAGAAATACGCTGCCTCTGCAAGATCTTGTCCAAATATGTTCAAGTTGTAGCAACACCAGTTTGAAAAAAAAGATGCCTCTCAAGGATAAATAGGAAAGTAAAATAATATACATTAAAATAAGAAACAAAATGTCCATTTCAGTCTGTGTAAGTATTCCTTTGCCTTTTGGGGTAGTTTTTTGCTTTATACTAATAAAAACACAACTTTGCACTCTGGAGGCAGCCTGCATTAGACAACATCTGAATTTTAACTGCGTGAAAACAAAGTTACTGTTCGTATGGGAGTTTTATATAGTTTAGATAAAATCCAGTTCTCATACAAAATAACAAGTAAATAAATATGATGTCAGAGATGGGTGTTTACCTTTAAATGTGTATTTTCTAATGTGTACTTTACCCTCTTGCAGGAACGTTGACAGTTAGTAAGAAGAGCACAACTGATCACAGAGCACTGGATGGGTATCTATTTTCTGCTGTTAATTGTAGGGCTTTGCTGGGGGCAGTACAACCCCAACACTCTGCCTAAGAGAACATCTATTGTGCATCTCTTTGAATGGCGCTGGCAGGATATTGCTCTGGAGTGTGAACGCTACTTAGCTCCTAATGGATTTGGAGGAGTTCAGGTACGTCTGTTCCTATCAGTAGGTAGTAAAATTGCTGCATAGATGATAATTTGTTTTTCACAGAAATTGTTCAGTTTGGCAAAGGACAGACATTGAGAAAGAAAAATAGAAATTGGTAATGGAAGTAGTAAATGCTGACAAATATGTTTTTCAGCTATCATCAAGTAAGCAGGAATTTATTTCATTGCTCCAAAGTGCATGTTTTGCACTCTGTGCTATTACATTTAGATGAATTAGAATTGCACATCGCTTGCTAAATCTTTTTTTTTACTGCTGTGAAGAGTAACCTATGTTTATCTGCTTGATATTATTTAAATCAAGGGAAGCTCTGAAGAGCTAGATAAATGTAAAATGAAACTATGACTGAACAAAGGGCATCCAGAGAACAAAAAATGCTGAAGGTTTAAATAATTAAGTACAAAAGGCTGCTAATTGTGTTCACCCAAACTGGCAAGTTTCTTTCTGTAAAGCATGGTGTCACAGTAAACCACTTGTTTGAGGAGACCCTTGTTTGCAGGAACCTGGTGTGAGCTGGTGGAAGTGAACTGAACACAGGTTCTAGTGAAAGTGTCCCTGTGTGAGACAGGTCTGTCTGAACAACAGAGACATGTTCCTGTGGAACCAGTACTGGCACTTGGGTGGGGTGGCATGGCAGGATAACAGCCACCTATTAAACTATTTCAGTTTGCCTGTCAGATTGCTTAGGAAAAATTGGTGTGAAGTCTGCCTGTCTCTTGTAGCCCAAGAGATTGCAAGCTGGCCTGAGTGAGAACTTCTGCATAATTTTCAAATAATACATACTTTCTTTGCTACCTTCTTTCCAGGCACACAGACGAGATTGGTTTTAAACTGACTTCTCAGACTGTGGTATATGCATCTATATCTTTTTAATCCATTCAGTGGCAGGGTCTCAGGAAGTTTTTTTCAGATGATGGCTTGCTGAGCTGATCAGGAAGGTGTGGCATCTAAGAGGATGTAGGGATCTTTCTGAGAAGTGGTGGGATCAGGTTGTTATGCCCAGAGGCTTGGAGGTAGCAGCAAAAGCTTGTTGCCTAAAAAGTATCCTGAAAAGTCTGTAAAAGGAAGAGATGTGATTCACCTTGAAACTTAAAAGAATTAGGTCAAGAATGCATTTATCCAAAACATTACAAAAATGGGAAGTTGGATCAGTTTTAAAGGCAGGATGTTACGTCAGTTGTTATGCAGTCACTTCCTTCCTCTGCTGACCTAGTTGTTCAATTTCAGATGTGTCTTTGAGGCCTGCAGTTGCTCATAAAGATAATTAGGATGCTCTGTCCATTGACCTAATTTTTAGTATATTTCTACCTTCTGAAGGCCAAGCTTAAGTCTTTTATTTCCAGCCTACTACAGTGTAAGCAGAGGATACTGAGGATCTAAGTGGGTTATGTTCTTTCTCTAAAAATAGTGGGCAAACAAATTAACCATTATCAGTATCCTGTTACCAAGTACCATTGTTTTATTCACAGATTTCACCTCCAAATGAAAATGTTATTGTTACTGACCCCCAGCAACCATGGTGGGAAAGATACCAACCTGTTAGCTACAAGCTGTGCACAAGATCTGGAAATGAAACTGAATTTAGAGACATGGTGACCAGGTGCAACAATGTTGGAGTAAGGACTTTTAAAACCTTCTGGTGTTTACAATACAGGGATATAGACAGGCAGTGATTCTACCATTTTCAAAAATGGATACAGTGTTATCTGCTTGTCGGTTGGGCTGCCTGTTTGATCACGGTTGCTGTATGCTAATAAAAAAAAACCTGAATAAAATGCTGGGTGAAGCAAGCAAACAGAAATAGGGGGATAGGGCAGGAGGTATGGGACAGAGAGCATCAATTAGTGGTGCTGTGGGAAGTAGCTTTTTCAAATTATGTGAATACTGTTCTCTAGGTGCACATTTATGTGGATGCAGTGATCAACCATATGTGCGGAGCTAATGCTGGGGCTGGTGACCATGCTACTTGTGGAAGCTATTTCAATGCAAAGACTGAAGATTTCCCAGCTGTGCCCTATTCTGGCTGGGACTTTAATGATCATAAATGTAAATCTAGAAGTGGAAACATTGAGAATTATCATGATATATCTCAGGTAAACCTATAACTATAGCTTTCATGTACATCTGTTCCTGTGCTGTGGTTTCTTTGCTCTCATTTACTGTGAGACATTTTTTAAAAAGAAAAAAAAAACCTGATAAAAAACCACCCAAATTAATAACAGAGGTTAGTGTTGCTGTCAGGAACACCACTTCTTAAAGGGATAGCTGTACTTGAGACAATGGCTCAATATCAGATTTAGATAAGTGTTCTTAAGTACTTAATAAAGACAATTTACAGCTCAATAAATCTATTTAGTGTGATAAAAAAAGGTAGAAGTTATTTGCCTTTAACTGTAATTTGGAATTTTTCTTTGGTCTCAGTTTCAGAAAAGAGGGGTAAATGCCATTTGTTAATGCAGCTGCTGTGTAAATGACTCTCCAAGGCAAAAATATGTATGGGGAACAAAGGCTACTGAAGGTTTTATTTGGCATTTGAATGCAGGCAAGAACATTCAAAATGTATGTAGAACACTATATTAAGTCTATTAGGTGAAAAATGTTTCATTTCAGAATTTTTGCCCAGGTCCGGGACTGCCGCCTGGTCAGCCTGCTGGACCTGGCCCTGGAGAAGGACTTTGTGCGCTCCAGGATTGCCGAGTACATGAACCATCTCATTGACATTGGCGTCGCAGGATTCCGGATTGATGCTGCCAAGCACATGTGGCCTGGGGATGTCAAGGCGATTTTAGACAAGCTGAAAGATCTAAATACTCAATGGTTTCCTGAAGGAACTAAACCTTTCATTTACCAGGAGGTAATCTTTATTTTTTTAAATTTTACTTCACAAACATACTTCTTTCAGGCCCAGTATAGGCTCAGTCACACATGGAAGGCAATGGGCTGAGCCCAAGCAGATCTATAGAAGATTTAATAACCATAATCTACAAATATCTAATCTGCCCATAAATGGTAATTGATGTTCAAAATGTCCCACTTGTTTTGGACCTGGAAATTTTATTGAGATTAAATTGACTACATTGGAGTTAGTGGAAAAATTTTATTGGTTTAAAAAAGAGATTTCATTTCCTGAATTTTAAATTCTGGATAACAAATTGCAGTAGAATACATAAATGTTGATTTTGGTCTGGAAATTTATTTTCCAATGGCATAACAACTGTTACTTGATATTCCAGATTTGTTCTACATTTAAATAACAATTTGGAATAAGCAGGTAATCATTGATGTCAGTCAGCAGAAGCTAAACTTGCTGCACACATTTTATTAAATTAGTATCTTGCCTGAAAAGTCTAGGAGAATAGAAACATTCTTTAGCTCCATAGTGAAATGGGGCAGCCCAGCTGCTGGAAGCAGAGGCGTTGATGACCATACAAAGTGTAAAGTTTGTACAGCCCAAGCCTTAATGATGGGTGAGTGATTAACTGGGGTAAGGAGATACAGGATGGAGATGGAAAAGAGGTTCACAGCTGGGCTGAGCTAAGAAGAAAAAATACCCTACATACAATTTTGCAAGAAAGCCAGAAAACGTAATTAGATCAAGTACTGTCTCCTTGATTAACCAATGTGTAAAGCAATGTGTTTTATTTGTTTGACTTATGTGTAGAAAGAAATACTCTCTCTTTCTTGTACCAGGTAATTGACTTGGGTGGAGAGCCCATCACAGGCAGCGAGTACTTTGGAAATGGCCGAGTGACAGAATTCAAATACAGTGCCAAACTGGGGACAGTGATCCGCAAGTGGAACGGAGAAAAGATGGCCTACTTAAAGTAAGGATGAAGATGCTGCAACTTATGCAGGATTCAGTGGCTACAACAATTGACAGGGTAGCTTCAAGTCTGTGTTTTTGTCTAGGAACTGGGGAGAAGGCTGGGGCTTTGTGCCTTCCGACAAAGCCCTGGTCTTTGTGGATAATCACGACAACCAGAGAGGGCACGGGGCCGGCGGAACTTCTATTCTGACCTTCTGGGATGCCAGGTAAGGGATTGCCTTGTCTGGGTGATACTTCCTGCTTTTGCTGGTTTGTCTGTCTGTTCTCTGGCAGGTTCCTCCTTCCATGTCTCATTCTTTGTTTGTCCAACAAACAGGCTCTATAAAATGGCAGTTGGTTTCATGCTTGCTCATCCGTATGGGTTCACACGTGTGATGTCAAGTTTTCGCTGGCCAAGATATTTTGAAAATGGAAAGGTGAGCTTGTAATGCTGCAGATCCATCCATGGAGATGAAGAGTCAGACCAGAGCCAGAGAAGCAGTCCAGTGCATCTCAGTTTGTTAAGGGATTTCCCTGTCCCACGTTGGACCTAGCTGGTGAAACTTTGATGCTCCCTCTAGCTTTGCTCTCCAGATGGTCTCTCTGCATTTTCAGTCAGAAGTTATAAACATGTCTTCTTAATGACAGGACATCAATGACTGGGTTGGACCCCCAAGTAACTCGGATGGCTCCATAAAGCCCGTTACAATCAACGCAGACACAACCTGTGGCAACGACTGGGTTTGTGAGCATCGCTGGCGTCAGATAAAGTAGGGCACTGGGGAGAAACAAGAAGTAAAAGCAGTTGCTTTTGCTTCCTGCTCCATGGGGCTTTAGAGCTGTTGCAGGTGCAGTGCCAGGCATTCCTTGTGTTTCCAGGAACATGGTTATCTTCCGTAATGTGGTGGATGGTGAGCCTTTCTCCAACTGGTGGGACAATGGCAGCAATCAAGTAGCTTTTGGCCGCGGTAGTAAGGGCTTCATCATCTTCAATAATGATGACTGGTAAGTCAGTGGGAAATAAATTATAATTTATTATGATTATAAATAAATTATTATCTATGTATTAAAATAATCTAGTTAGTAGTGAAACCTTTTAAGGTGTTGCTAGGTCGAATAGATATTTGTAATGTATGCCTCAGTTGTTGACAATTTAAACTTAGCATTTTCCATTCTACCATAGAGACTCTTCACTCTTGGCAGTTAGGCCTTGTACCGTGGTCTTGCTATTTCCCTGAAATTCTGAAGTTCTTGAGTTGGCTGTGTCACGGAGCCTGGTCAGCCAGCAAAGTCTGAACTTTTAGAAGTGAGGGAAATTGTAAACTTGGGAAAATGTTCCAAATGTGACAGTTTTTTTACTGTATTGCTATCTTTTACACAAGAATGAGATGATAAGAGAACGGGAGTATGTCAGGTCTGTAATAATTAGAAGTAGGTTGCGGTGATGAGCAGTTTGAAGGATGTAGTGATTGGATAGATTCTGCAGTGTCTAGAGAAGTGCTAGAGGATAACTCCAGAACAACTTAATGTTTGAGAGGATCTCCAATATGATTTGCAGAGCGTTTTAGAGTCCTCATGATCCTTACTGCACTTCATTCTTTTCCAAAGGTCCTTGAATGTATCTCTGCAGACTGGTCTGCCTGCTGGCACTTACTGCGATGTCATTTCTGGGCAAAAGGAAGGTGACTTCTGTACAGCAGTTGAAGTTCACGTTGCTGCTGATGGCATGGCTAATTTCCTGATTGGGAATGAAGACGAAGACCCATTCATTGCCATTCACGTTGATGCTAAATTGTAACCAGATGTGTTGTGCATGTGTTGTTCTTTCTCCCATGTATCTTTGCTAACAGCAAACAGATGTGCAGAATGTCCTGGCTCTCAGGACTGCATGAACCGAGACAGAGTAAAGTGTGTTAGCTCTAATACTAATGAAATAGTGAGCAGCTGCTGTACAGAGATGGGAGCTGGTGGTGCCAGTGCAGATCTGGGAGTGGTGCTATACACCTGCGTGCATTTGTAAGTGCACTTTAGTCAGTTAAGGTACTAATAAAAAATTAAAGGAGAAGATTGACATAATTTAATTTAAAAATGTGTTGCTCTGTGCATGAGTGGTAATGTAGTTCTCTTTAGGGGCAAGCAGGACTGGGAATTAACAGGATGTCCAAAAACCAAGAAAAGATCCCTTTGTGCTGAAACATGGCACAATTCCAGTTGATACCAAGTTATAACTCAGTTAAAAATGTGTTTCTTCTGTCAGTCTGTAGCTTCTCTCTATGTGGTGAATAAAAAATGGCATTCAAATCAAGTTTATCGCATTTTTGTGAGGAACCGAACATGGGGCCTGGGTCAGAGAAAGCTGGTCCGTGCCAGTCAGTTATTCCAGCCTGTGGCATCATTCAAGCCTGTGTGTTGCCTGGTTCACAGTCAGCTTCTGCCTGTACAAATCAAACCTACACATCTTCCATTGTTACCCCAGTACTGGCTTGATCTCCATTGCTGATGCCTATAATGTGCTCACCATTAGGATGGTGGGCACTCCCAGTTGTAGGAAAGGAATATGTGTGTTGAAACCAGCCGAAGCCCATTGCTAGCTTCAGAAAACTTTGGTTAGTTGTTAATTTTGTATAGTCTTTCGTGCTGAGCAATGTGTACTCTCCTCCCCACGCTGTTCTGGCTAAACCAAGGAGGCATTCACACCCCTTTGACACCCTCTGGTGATGCACTCAAGTGCCACAGTTGTTTATCTGAAATAAAGGCCACCTACCAGCCCTTTGTGCTGAATTCAAGTGAGCATTTTTTTGCAACCTGCTTGAACAGTCACAGCCTGCATAGCCTGTCGTGGGAGAGCTCCCAGTCCCCTTTGCCAGTGGCTTTGCCATCCATTGCATTGGGCTATTGAGGATGAGTCCATCCCTATTCTTGGCTGACAGCAGTGTATTTTTCACTGGAGGATACATGCCATTGGAAGCTGAAAGTCATGCAGTGACATTCGATCACCTCAGTGGCACTCCATGGGGAATGGTGATGTAAAAATTAATCTCAGGCATATTTGGTTGCTCTCAGTTATATTGAAGAGTGAGGGGGTCTCTTTTCACTGAATTGGTAATCACAAGGTGCAATCACTCACTGGTTCCTTGCTGTTAGTGAGTAGGCAAGGTCGTTCACAGTAATTTACTATTTCACTGCAGCAGTGGGAAAAGAGGCCTTCAATAAGGTCTGTGATTTGAAAATGAATAGGTGGAGAAATGGGACCTGCTTGTGTGTTTTGTCCTTGAAGACTAAATCTGGGGAACAGATGGGTGCATGTGATGTATTGGCATGGCTAGTTTCCGAAAGAACACACAGTTCAGGTACAAAGTGTACTGATGTTTCTTTTCTCCTGGAGTAGCTGGCACTTTTTTTTGAATTTTTTTTTCTTCACAGGTATTCATCAAATGGCAGTGATTTTCTGGTTTTTGTATTCTCTTGGAGTATTGTTTTATTGTTGGTATGACTCAAGTTTATTCATGGAGGATTGTTGCTGAGACCTTGATCTTACAAGTCAGTTCCAAGTGAAGACCTGAAATGATTTCATAAAGAAAAATCAAAAGTCTTTTTTGAAGGAGAAAACTGTAGGAAAAGTAAGAAAGGATTTGGACAACAGCTCTAGCTTTCAAATTTAGTTGTATGTCAGGCAGCTAAAACTCATCTGCACTATCATTTGCATTTGATGTTGGGTTTTGTTCCTCGACTCAGATGAATCATTGGTCATTTTAAATGAGATGAAACCTTATGCAAAGTTTCTGCTGGAGAGGCGAATGCAGCTCTGATCACTTTCCATCAGGTAGAGCCACAGCTGCTCTGCACGACTGTGTTAAGAAAACCATAATAGTTCCTAGCAGGGACTGGGCAATGACACCAGAGAAACATCAGGTGTGAAAAGGTGTCAGTTTCTAGTCACCATTGGGATTCACCTGGTGAAGACCTACAATGTCTTGTGTGATAAATCTGTTACTGATTAAGCATGGTTGGTCAGGTACCTTGAGAGCAAGATGCCTCTGACTGCTGGCAAACTCATTCATTCTCCTAATGCTGTTAGATTTCCAGTCATCTTTGAATCAATCACCTCCCACTCATTTGCCTTCCAGAGACACCTTTGAGGGTCTATGTATTATGTTTTGGAATACTTTTGATATAAAGTCTCTTTGTTTGCATGATTGGAAAGAGAGCAGTTCTGGATTTGGGTGCAATGCTCACAGACCACTTGGTTTATCATGGTGTATAATCATTGAGAAAAGGTATTTTATTATCAGCTGTTGGGTAATCCAGGTGGAAAAACAAACCAAAGGAATGATACTGAGCTAGCTATCTAAATAATAACTGTTAGCACTGATGTGAATTTTGACACCTGCTATAGGAGCTTTGTCATCTTGCAGGCACATAAATAGCCAGCAGAGAGACCACAGCCTTACACTGAAGGCACGATGGAAGTCCTTCTCCTCCTCCTTGCAGCTGCAGGGCTTTGCTGGGGGCAGTACGACCCCAACACTGTGGCTAAGAGAACATCTATTGTGCATCTCTTTGAATGGCGCTGGCAGGATATTGCTCTGGAGTGTGAACGCTACTTAGCTCCTAATGGATTTGGAGGAGTCCAGGTGAGTTGTTTCCTCACAGTTGTTTGAGTAGTAGGAGAATGGCACTGTGATATATGATTATTAAATAAAATGCCTGAGTTGGAGACAGTCAGCTCCGAGTAACTTTGCTGCTGAGGAGGGAGCGTTGGAAGCAGTGACTGCTTTTAGAAGTAATCCTAACCCTGCAGGACCAATGAATGATGGTGTATCTCTAGCAGATCAGTTAGAAAGTAGCATGCTTTCCTCTGAAAGGCTTCCTCTGAAAGCTAAGTAGAAAGTAAAGCTCTTTACCTTGTTCTGAAGGATGTATGTGAGCATTGAGGTTTGGCATTCCTAAGGTTGTCATTATTACAGGTAAAAATAATTCCTGTGGCTTCAGCCTTTCTGTGCACCTGTCCTTGAAAGCAGGCCCATGCTGTGTCCAGGCAACCCATGGGAACAAACCAAAATGTCTTTCTTGCCAGCGTACAAGACAGACATCTCACAGACCTGAGCTTCTGCTGAGGGACAGAGACTGGGTTGGGCACTAACCTGTCTCTGAGGGCAGAGGTCCTGAGTGCCAATTTTGCCCTTAAAATGTTGAAATAAGACCATTTGATTTCTTATCAAAGTACATAATTTCATCTGCAGGTTTCACCTCCAAATGAAAATCTTGTCGTTACTAACCCGAACAGACCCTGGTGGGAAAGATACCAGCCCATTAGCTACAAACTCTGCACTCGATCAGGAAATGAACAGGAATTCAGAGATATGGTAACCAGATGCAACGATGTTGGGGTAAGTGCCTTGAAAATCTGTGTCTGATACAGCAAGAAGTGCTGTATCAGCTGAGGGAAAGTGCTGTATCAGCTGAGGGAAGGTGCTGCTATCCTCAAAGGAGGTGTAAACTGAGAAGAAACTGAAAGGGAAAAAAATCAACTTCATAGTGATGTGGTAAAGCCCTGGCTATCACTTCACACTCACTAGAAGACATACTGAAATGCACATATTGCTGTTCCAGGTTCGTATCTATGTGGATGCTGTCGTCAACCACATGTGTGGGGCTGCAAGTGGCTCAGGCACACATTCTACCTGCGGAAGCTATTTTAATGCCGGAAACAGAGAATTTCCAGCTGTACCATACTCTGCCTGGGATTTCAATGATGGCAAATGTAACAGTGGAAGTGGAGAAATTGAAAATTATGGTGATATATATCAGGTAACTTCCTCTGGCAAAATTTTCAAAATTTTCCTTTTTTTTTTTTGACATGTTCTGTAAACCCTACATAATTCAGATGGTGTAGTGCCTCACAAAACCTGTGCGTAGTCACTTGACAAGTGAATGAGGTAGTAACCGTAGGTACAAGTGGTGCAAAATATTCTAAGTACTGAGGAATCAAGAACCTATGTGCAGATGTTTGCTCCTGAACTGAGCCCAGAGTACTCAGCTCAGCCTGTGAGCTCATTTTTATCGCTTATAAACTCAGCTGATCATGGTAAGGAGCTGCCTTGGAAAATTGACAGCAGTGCAAGGTGGTGTCCTGGTTGCACAAATTACTGGTTTTTGTAGTTAGAATATGTAGCAGTTCTTTCTCAAGCTCTTCCTTCAGCCACTGTGCAACAACACATCATGATGTTTCTGCACTTGCACTGTTTCATGTGAGGTTGTCCTTCATTGGTTTAGGTGGCTCCTGCTATGGTAATCCCTGTAATACACATCTCAAATCCTGGATTACAACAGGTTAAAGGTATTTCCATTGCAGTCTCCACTCCTAGTTCCTTTGGACTAGACCACTATGTTTAACATTGCACTGAACTGCTCTCCGTACCCCTGCTCTGGCTTGGACTTACCTGGAGACTGCAGTCCCTCAGGGTGGTACCTTCCCCAAGTGCAGCCATTTCTGTGAGCCACAGGCCCTTCAGGGCACACCTGCTGCTGGATTTATCCACAGCCACAGTGGCTCTGAGGGGCAGCTGTTCCAGCACGGCCCTGTCCATGGGCCTCAGTGCCCTCAGAAACAGATCCACTCCAGCACGGCCTCACCCACAGCCACCATCCCCCCAGAAAGCAAACCTGCCCAACACGGCCTCGCCTCTGGCTGCAGGCCCTGCAGGGTGTTCCTGCTCTGCTGTGGGTTTATCCATGGCCACACGCTCTGAGGCGCTCCAGCAGGGCCTCGTGAACAGCCACAGGTGCATCAGGGCGTGCCTGCTGCAGCACGGGCCTGTCCTTGGGCCCGGCGCCTTCAGGGGTGCACCTGCTGTGGCACCGGCACGGCCACGGCCACAGACACTTGGAGATGTACCTGCTGTGGTGTGGACTTCCCCATGGCCACAAACACTTCCAGATGTACCTGTTCCACTGTGGACTCATCACCCACAGGTCAGAGTCCCTCTGGCTCGAGTCCACACTGGAGGTGCAGCAGCACAGGAACAGCAGCGCTGCCCCGGCCAGGTGCCAGCCCAGGCCATCGCCAGTGCCGGGATCAGAATGTCCCAGAGGGAGGGGATCAGCAGCACAGGCTGCAGCAAAGCAAAAAGCAGCCACTAACGAGCCCTAGACTCTAATGCACAGGGAGGCGAGTGAGCCCCGTGGCAATCACAGGAGCCTGCCAGTTATTAGCCAAACAGCAGTAACAGCTCTAAATTCCATCTAGCACGTTAATTGTAGCTGTTGTTAATTTGAACCCTTTGAGTCCCATGTTGGGCACCAAAGAGGACTTGTGGTTTAACTCAGCCAGCGGCTAAACACCACTCAGCCTCCTGCTTACAGTGGGATGGGACAGAGAACTGGAAGAGTAATACTGAGAAAACTCGTGGGTTGAGATAAAGACAGTTTAATGGGTAAAGAGAAAGCCACACACACAAAGTGAAACAAGGAATTTATTCACCACTTCCTCTTGGAAGGCAAGTGTTCAGCTGTCTCCAGGACAGTAGGGCTTTATCATGTGCAGTGGTGACTTGTGAAGACAAACATCTTCACTCTGGATATCACTCCCTTCCTTCTTCCCAATCCAATACAACCTCATTAACCACCACCCCACCTCCACCCCTCCTTTGGTGTAATACACAGATATTTTTTTCTTTTCTGTGCCCAGGTCCGGGACTGCCGCCTGGTCAGCCTTCTGGATCTGGCCCTGGAGAAGGACTATGTGCGCACCAAGGTTGCAGAGTACATGAACTATCTCATTGACATTGGCGTCGCAGGATTCCGGATTGATGCTGCCAAGCACATGTGGCCTGGGGACATAAGAGCATTTCTGGACAAGCTGAAAGATCTAAATACTCAATGGTTTCCTGAAGGAACAAAACCTTTCATTTTCCAGGAGGTAATATCCATGTTTTCTCCTTTATGTTTGTCTTTGTCTTTTGTGTCTCTTTTGCCTCCTTCTTCAGAGGAACAACAATAAATTTTCATCCAGTTTACCCCAGAAGGAGCTCACAATTTACTTAGAGCAGCCCTGCAGACATAGGTAGTTTTGATTTTTAAAAATGCCTCCAAAACAGATCGTCCGTCAAATTTACCTTTCCTTCTGTCAGTAATGTTTTTACATGTATCTCTCACGTCTTGTACTGACTTTGTGGTGATCTGCACAGCACAAATACTTAAATACTTTTTTCTCCATGTAAAGCAAGAACTTGTGTTGAGTACGGTACATGGCATTTATGGTCTTTGTGAGACAAGAAGGGATGCAGGTTTTCTTTCTTGTACCAGGTAATTGACTTGGGTGGAGAGCCCATCACAGGCAGCGAGTACTTTGGAAATGGCCGAGTGACAGAATTCAAATACAGTGCCAAACTGGGGACAGTGATCCGCAAGTGGAACGGAGAAAAGATGGCCTACTTAAAGTAAGGATGAAGATGCTGCAACTTATGCAGGATTCAGTGGCTACAACAATTGACAGGGTAGCTTCAAGTCTGTGTTTTTGTCTAGGAACTGGGGAGAAGGCTGGGGCTTTGTGCCTTCCGACAAAGCCCTGGTCTTTGTGGATAATCACGACAACCAGAGAGGGCACGGGGCCGGCGGAACTTCTATTCTGACCTTCTGGGATGCCAGGTAAGGGATTGCCTTGTCTGGGTGATACTTCCTGCTTTTGCTGGTTTGTCTGTCTGTTCTCTGGCAGGTTCCTCCTTCCATGTCTCATTCTTTGTTTGTCCAACAAACAGGCTCTATAAAATGGCAGTTGGTTTCATGCTTGCTCATCCGTATGGGTTCACACGTGTGATGTCAAGTTTTCGCTGGCCAAGATATTTTGAAAATGGAAAGGTGAGCTTGTAATGCTGCAGATCCATCCATGGAGATGAAGAGTCAGACCAGAGCCAGAGAAGCAGTCCAGTGCATCTCAGCTTGTTAAGGGATTTCCCTGTCCCCCGTTGGACCTAGCTGGTGAAACTTTGATGCTCCCTCTAGCTTTGCTCTCCAGATGGTCTCTCTGCATTTTCAGTCAGAAGTTATAAACATGTCTTCTTAATGACAGGACATCAATGACTGGGTTGGACCCCCAAGTAACTCGGATGGCTCCATAAAGCCCGTTACAATCAACGCAGACACAACCTGTGGCAACGACTGGGTTTGTGAGCATCGCTGGCGTCAGATAAAGTAGGGCACTGGGGAGAAACAAGAAGTAAAAGCAGTTGCTTTTGCTTCCTGCTCCATGGGGCTTTAGAGCTGTTGCAGGTGCAGTGCCAGGCATTCCTTGTGTTTCCAGGAACATGGTTATCTTCCGTAATGTGGTGGATGGTGAGCCTTTCTCCAACTGGTGGGACAATGGCAGCAATCAAGTAGCTTTTGGCCGCGGTAGTAAGGGCTTCATCATCTTCAATAATGATGACTGGTAAGTCAGTGGCAGAAAGTGTTCCCAGAGAGAACAATAGCATCCCTCATGAGCAATCCAACATGAGCTATTGGAGTGCATGCTGGATCCAGAGAGCTAAAATGGGAGTGTGGGAGGGGTAGGATCAGAAAGCTCATGCTTTACAATGCCCTTCAAATAGGCGAGTAACATCAGGTTCAAAAATCTTACACACAATTTGAAATACCTGTTTTGAAAACAACGCATACATGGTGTTTATTTCTCATAGGAATATGAATGTCAATGTGCAAACTGGACTGCCTGCTGGTACCTACTGTGATGTTATTTCTGGACAAAAGGAGAACAACGTATGTACTGGAAAGCAGGTTTTTGTTTCTGAGGATGGAACGGCTAATTTCCAGATTAATACCGATGCTGAAGATCCATTTATTGCAATTCATGTTGATGCCAAATTGTAATTCGGGAGAAATGTCCTCCTCTGTTTGATTTTTGAGCATTCTCTATCTAGACAATAATAAATGACATTCAAATTGAAGAGTAATGTTTTTCCCTTAATGAATTAGATGTAACTTTATCCCCTCATAACTAGTGGCAATGCAGTGGTAGGTTTTAAGACAATGCAGCACTCCAGTTCCCATGCAACAAAAACACTGGAGAAAATAGAAAAGAAGAATCCAAGCCAGCACCTGGCTGAGATAAAATACAGTATTTCCAGGGCTGATCCATGCACACACACTTGTATCCCAGAGTGGCCACTTTGTGGGCTGTCAGCAACGAGCAGTGCCTACATACAGAGTTTATCCCTTTCTGTTACAGTGGGGATTACTGTAACACGCATATATCAAACCAGGAGTCCCGTGGAAAAAGAAATATATATGGACAGATTCTTGATAGATGTTTCAGAGATGTTTATTTCTCCAGCCGCATGGCCGGGCTCTGCCGAGAGACTCTGCCACAGTCACAGGACCCGAGCTGCTTTGCCCGCGCAGGGGAACACAAACCAACCCATGGGGAACGAGGCTGAGCAGGGGCAGGGAAACCCCGTGTCTCTCCCCCCCAGGGCCCCTCCCCCAGGGCCCCATGGCAGGGTGAGGGACCCCAACATCTCCCCCCTTTTATTTTAATAAAATGAGAATGAAAACAACTGGATAAACATAACAAGAACAGTTTCAAAACAAAACAAGCCACTCTCCTGAGTCTTTAAATGTCCAAACAGATTCTCTGGAACATCTTATGGCTGACAGAAGGGAGACAGAACTTTCTGAGCATGCTTTGTGGGGAAACTGAGGCAGGAGAGGGCTTGATTTCTTCCCTCCCCCTTTTCATCCCCCCATCGGCATCGAAGAGGAATTGTAAGGAAATGGAACTGTATAAGGAAGCCATGGGGTGAAAAACGGATTAGGAATAAACTGGGGATAGGGTAAACTTAGGAAAGGGTTCATATTGGGTATAGGGTAAAAGGGGAAATTAGGCTGCGGGTAGGGAAATTGCTGGGATGGATATTGTTTATAATTTTGTGCATAACGGCTGCCTTTGACAGGAATACCCCCAGGCCCAGTAACATTCGCTGCTTGTAAACCCTTCTTTCCTTGCACTATATCAAATTGAACAACTTCCCCATCTCCTACACTTTGCAGGTAATTTTTAGGGTTATTCCTTTTAATGGCAGTTCTATGGATGAATAAGTCTTCCCCTGTATCATCTCGTGTTATAAATCCATAGTTGTTTTTTACATTGTACCATTTCACAGTTCCTGTGACTTTCGTGGCTACAACGTCTTCTATCACGTGCTTGCGTGTCTGTCGTGGGTGCCGGTCCCGCGTGGCCGCCGCCTCGCCGACTCCGACGTCTCGGTCAGGCCCCCGCGCCGCGGCCGCTCTGCGCTCTCTGCACGGCCCCGCTCCAGCGCCTGTCTGGGCTCTGCGCGGCCCCGCGCTGCCATCGCCGCTGGCTCCGTGCCCTGTGAGCGGTTCCGCTCCGCAAACTCCACGCTGCTTTGAGAGCGGCCTCGTTTCGGCTCGGTGCTGCGCTGCGCGGCTTCTCGTGTCGCTGTGGAAACCGCCGCTTCCCCCTCCACAGGGCTCTCCGAGCCAGTCGCTCAGAGCGGCCTGCCACGCCGAGCCCCGGTTCCTGGCTGCTCGTGGCCCACGGCACCCATGGCGCCTGCGGCATCGCTCCCTCACTCGCGGCCGGGTGGCCGGGGACCCCGAGACAGGGATGGGGTCCGCAGTAAGGCGCGCGCTCCCGAGGGGGCCGGGCCCATCCAGCACAGGCACCTCCGCTGGCACGGCTGCAGTCATGCGCTCCTGGGGTGGCCGCCACGCGGTCTCGGCCACGGGAGAAGTATGATCTTCTGCTTTAGGGGTAATGGGACCATACAAATGCTCTTCAAGAGCGTCCCTGATTATAAGATATGCACGGAAAGCTTCGCTTTGATCCCATACCTTATCCCAGATCTCGTTCCAGAAACACCCCTCACAAGATTCAGGAGGTTCGATATCAAAAAGTAAGTCTCGGGAAATATAGGGGAACCTTTTGAAAAGCCACATAAAGAAGTGTTCTACATCTCCCGGTTGCATTACTTTTTTGTTTTGTTGTTCAAGGATTCCTTTTACTTCTAGATACATTTTTTTTTGTGGCTCAGAGAGCCCCATTTCCCACGATTCTTCCATAGTCCAGAGAGAATATCCAAACCAAGATGAGAAGAGAGAGGCCTAGAGTTGTTTTTTACTCACGAATTTCCTCAGGGATCGGTGTCTTGCCCGCATTCTTCCACCAGTTGTTACAGCGGGGATTACTGTAACACGCATATATCAAACCAGGAGTCCCGTGGAAAAAGAAATATATATGGACAGATTCTTGATAGATGTTTCAGAGATGTTTATTTCTCCAGCCGCATGGCCGGGGCTCTGCTCAGGAACCCCGCAGTCACGGGACCCCGGGACCTTTGCTCATCCCGGGGAACACAAACCAACCAATGGGGAACGAGGCTGACCAGGGGCAGGGAAACCCCGTGTCTCTCCCCCCCAGGGCCCCTCCCCCAGGGCCCCATGGCAGGGTGAGGGACCCCAACACCTTTCTTATGACAAACCAAGCCTGGGCTCTGGGTCACTGAAGGAAGCTGGGCTGTGCCAATCAGTTATTCCAGCCTGTGGCATCAGTGAAACCAGCAGGTTACCTGGTTCACAGCCAGCTTGTGCCGGGACAAACCAAAACTGCATGTCTTGTGTCGCTTGCCCCGGTGGTTTGAGGCAAGCGAACGCTCCCTGTGCGGGTGCTGCAGGTGCCTGAGAACACACTGTGTATCCAGGCATTGCTTGCACCTTGTGCCACTGGCTGAGGCATGGCAGAATCCTGCCCCTGCTGTGGTAGGCTCCCTTATTCTGTAATATCTCAAAGATAAAAACTGAGCACAGGTTTGGCAGCTTACCCAAATCTCTTGTCAGCTGTGAGAAAATGCTGAGGTAAAAGCGATTGTGTGGGCCTTGCTTTATGTCAGAGTCTCTGCTAGGCCAAAAGTCCTGACTGCATCCTGGTCTGGAGGGAAAAATGGAAGGAGGTTGCTCCAATTTGAGGTCAAGGTGTACTTTTAAGGGCTATTTCCCTTTTGTGGTGTTGGGGGCAGATACTGGCTCTCAGTGTGCCCAAGAGCTCCGAGTGTCTGTCAGGGCAGTCATGGTGTGGGAAGAGTCTCCCTGGCCCAGCACTGGACCTCCCATCTGTCTCCCTTGCTGGCTGTGGCCAGCACTTCCTGGATCCATCGTCTCAGCCTCTGGATCCACCCAGTGGAGAGGTGCCAAAGATCTGGAGGGTGTTCATAGCCTTTGCAAACCTGTTATTTGCCCACAGGGGAAGGTGCAGGCCCCTCAGGCCCCTCTGAAGTTGATAGGCACTGTCTTAAGCCCTGAATTCAGCTCTAACCCTCAGAAACTGGGATTCCATACTAGCTGTTATTCAGACATTGCCCAATCCCAAGTGGAATAATCAGTTCACACTTCAGATTGCAAATCCTCCCCCAAGCCCCACAGCTTTTGTGGCAAATAATTGAAACAACACACACTGATCTGAGGTGTCCATAAATCAACAGGCGGTGCTGAATATGGAGAAGATTGTCTGTGCCTGTGAACATATGTAGATCCATTTTCCAAGGATGTTGGAGTGCAATGAGTGCTTTGCTTAATGTAGATTCACATAGCTCTTCATTTCACAGTGGCATTAAATAGAACATAGAGAAAAAGAAATCTTGAAATACTTGCTTTAGGTGTAAATAAAACTCTGTGGGCCAAATGTTCACTGCTTTGAAAGGACCTAACATGCATTCAGACCTTGTTTTTTGTTCCTTTTCCTTCAGGATTTTGGCACATTGCCTTATAATTTGAGCACAAAGACAGTGAAGAAAACAACAGTGTCATCCAGAGCAACATCAGGTCCTAGAGATAACTCACTAAACACTAAAACACTAAACTAAATGTTACAATCAACATTACTGCTTATCTCTAAGTTTTCAAAAAAATGTTAGTACTAGGAAATGTTTATCTTTTTTTTTATAATTTCCATTGCTACTCTTTTGTGTGTAAAGTGATGACACTAAGGCCTTGAATTTTTTATACCAGCAATCAATGAAAAATTGAAATTATGTTATGAAATTTATCAAATTTAAAGTAAGATATTTGCTGGGGCACAACAGGATGGTACAACAGATCTGCTGAAGTGTAAAATTTTAGAATTTTGTGGCACAATGCAATATTTCAGTTTCTGTTACAAGTAGTGCTCACTTTCATTGGCCAAACAGTGAGCTTAGCTGTGTAACTAACCTCTGATTCTATAAATGCATGATAAATTTACAAATTTTAATTTTTTTTCCTTTTTTCCATCTTTTTATTTTTATTTTTTTTTATTTTTTTCTTTTTCTTTTTTTTTTTTTTTTTTTGGTCTTAGTTCTGTCTCCAAATGGAGCTTTCAGCGTAATAGTGATCAGAATATAAAGGAAATGATGCACAGTAAAGCAAAGTGAATAGCTGCTAGTAGGTACAACTGCTCACTGCTCATATTTAAGTTTATATATATAGACACATTCAGGCAGTAAACACTTTCACATTTGTCCAATCAGAAAAAAGAAACTCTAAGTTTAATGATTTATCTGTCTAATGGGTTTAATCCAGAGCTAAAATTTTATATTTGTCAGGTAAGGGGAAATAAACAGTGAGATTAGAAAAACCATGAACTCCTAGTTTACTGTGTATGAGTGGACCAGAAAGTCGTTTACTGAATTATTCATGGAAATTTATTTTCTCAGCTCAGTGCAACAGCAAATATGGAAACTTTTGTTCAGCTCTGCATGCCTTTGTGTCAGCTTATTATTTCCCTGAATCACTGTTATTTTTCTAAGAGAAGGAGTGCTGTAAAGGGAAACTAACAGTCTATTGTCTATTTTATAGAGACTGTAAAATTTTTATTCAAGTTATTTTCTTTTAAGGGGAAACAAATGAAAAACTCAACACACAACGCTAACTTTTAAATTGCTGATCATGTGTTTATCTGCAATCTGTGTTTTTAAAGTCTTAGTGTATTAGTCTCATTGCACAAGGTATTCTGAACAATATACAGCTATTTCCTTTGCAAGTGTTTTCATGCTGTGGCTATTTTAATTTTGCCTTAATGTTAAATCGGCATGGTTGTAAGAATGAATGCTGATGACACTGTTTGAGATGACAGCGGTCAATTATCTCCAGTCACTAGAGTCAAAGTGAGAGTGAGTGCTTGGATTTTCACCCAGCTGGCACACTGAAGAACTCAGGGTGGAGATAAATAGCCAAAGCATTTAGTGTAGGATTAAGAAATTGACTTACTCCGTGTAGGAGTGCAGTAAAGTGTGAGCTGTGCTGTGGCACTTCTGAGTTGAAAATGGAAATACCAAACATTTGTCAGAGAATGAAATTCCATTGTCTTCCTTGGTCCTAAACTAATAATTAGATTGCGTTATCCAGATAACAAGACTGAGAAGTATCCAGCTTAATTAACTGCATTATACTTTCCTATTATTTCAAGATTTATGTGACTGGGATGTTTTTTTTTTTTTTGTTTGAGGTTTTTTTCCCCCACAAAAAGAAAAAAGTGTGATGTCACTGTAAATATGCCATCATATTTTATTTTTCATTTCAGTGGGGAAGAAAGCCCTTGGAATCTTAGCACTTTCTGTGTGTTTGTATGTGACAAATGATAATAATTGTGTATGCTAATTTCTGCAAACTTCTGAGCATGAACACAGTCAGGAGACCCTTGAAGAAAACCTTTAGGATTTGGGCAAGGTGACTACATGGGACTCATTTTATTTATAAGAATTAACATTCAAATTTTGGCCTAATTTATATTGGTATTATTCCTGAGCTGTTCCCTCACAATGTGTGTGGGAAGTAGTATCTAAAATGTTGATTCATTATCTTACAGGACCTCATGGTAGATTTCAAGTATTGGAATTGGTATTTGAAATGTGCCATTTGTTACGCCATTATTTTCCAAACTCTTCTGTCTTTATGGTTTGGTAAGCATATTTGTGCCTTGGAAATTGTCAGGACTAAGCTCAAATAATTCCTGCCTGAGCTCACAGAATAAAAAAAAAGTCAGTTATAGAATAGCTATGGACTGAATTTTGGTCATTTAGATACCAATTAAGTTGAATCTCACCAGTTGTAATGTTTAGCAACAGTAAAAAGAAGAGGAAAGGAACACTTAGTTGGACAGATTGCCACCAGGGTGAAAAGGGTAATTTTTTTTCCCCCCGGGTGTTTTCTTGTTTTTTCCCCATGTCTTCTTGTCTGGTACTAAAACTGAAGTGAATGGAAAAAGCCTGTATTATACCCCTGGTTAGCAAGAAATCTGAGGTTAACAAGCATTTGTTAAGAAGTCATGGGGTGGCATCCCACTGTTAAAAGCACAATAGATGCAACAGCAGCAGCCTTGGTCTGCAGACCTACTAATGCTTCTCACAAAGCAATACAATTCCAAGAATAGCATTTCTCTAAATGGAAGTTTCTTGGAGATGAGGGTAGCTTCACAAACATATATCCACACCTCTACAGACATCTAAATCTCTCTTCACTTGTTTACACTCCTTCTCTTCGGCTTTTGTAGTCACCCTTTTGATTGTATTTAAACATATGTAATTCACATGGTCTGGTAGAAAATGGCAGGACGATATACCATTAAATCTGCAGCAAGATCATATTGGGATCAACAACATATCAGAACCTTGTTGAGATCGACCCTGGGATGTCTGAACGGAGCGAATGGAGTGAATGTGGATTTCCATGAACTGGTATCATTGCATCTCAGACAAGTTCCTCTGAACCTTGTTAAGACAGATGATGGAGTAGAACAGTAACTAGTGCAACAAAGGCTAATAACATGAGGTTTCTCAATCTGGGTTCTGTGCACATTTCTGCCTCAAATAGTCCTTGAATCTACCTTTTTCTAGACAGTGCAGTTAGGAAAGGGCAGCTGATACATGCAGTGGTGACAGGGACAGGACAGAGCAGTTGAAGCACTGTTGGACAGACAGCAGGGCAGAACAATTAGATAGGTGACAAGCTAGAATGAATAACAATATTGGCAAACACAAATGATAGCTAGAACAAGATAGAACACAAACAGAGAATAGGTGAAGTCCTGGATAACTTGTCTAGGGGACCAAATTCATGAGTAGAAATTGAAGATTGAAACAACAAAAACAGGACTAAAACTGGTGGTTCAACAGGCACTGTGTTTATGTCTTGTAGATAGGACATTCATGCTTTAACTGGGAAAAGAAATTATATCTTAGAGCAGCTGTGGATGATAGAACTTTATGATGCTGTAACCTGTAGAAAATTGTCTATTTACTTTATGATAAAAATAAAGACCTTGTGCTGACAAATAAATTGCCATATTTTGGTGTCAGGCTTGTAAGCTATATAAGAAGAATAGGATGTTAAAACCTCTTTTTAAGAGAGCTCAGATGATAGTAGAGAGAAGGAAATGTGCCAGAAAAATTTGAGCAATGGATTTGGATCTAGTTTTTTACTGTTCTTTGGAATCCATTTCAGTATCTCTCCTACAGATGTTTAAAGGTAGCCATCTTTTACATATAATAGCTACCACATTCATTGCCAACCTTAATATCATAAATTAAGGTGTGGTCTCCACATAAATACCCCACTGCTTGCCAAGGAGAGTGAATGTGGCAGTTCTACAAAAAAACCACTTACACATGTAAAAACTGCCAAAACAGCAGCCAAAATAGCTGCAATAAAAACCCATTTTCATGATTTTTTTACATTGTGGGAAAACGCTTTCTATAACTCTTCAGGAAGAAAGCCACATATTATCTCTGCTGATATTCCTTGTGGCACCATGTGGGTATCAAAACCTCATTGTACTACCAGGCCAAGTTATTTTTTCACCTCAGATGAGACTGGACAAGGTTTGTCTTAACAAGTCTACAGCATATTTACAAAGCTGAGAAACTAGAGAAAGAATGTAACTTCACTGTGGAGGGCTGTGGGTTTTTTTGTAAAAGAAGGAAGCATCCCATAATTCAGCCCTGATTCACTATCCTTATTTGTTATGGATGAAATACAATTGCCCTCTTACATGTCTGCTAACTTTGGAAAAACACTCATCTTTTAGAGACACAGGTGGCTTTCTGTTCATTTGATCTTCACACTCAAATGCCATGTTCTGTGTATCCCACACTTAGAGATCAGAAGGTTGGATAAGACCATTGGGGTCATTTCAGTTGCACTATAATTACAAGATGATCCTCTCAACACACCTCTTAAATGTTTTATCTGGTCTACTTTGAACATGACTTTGTTGATCCATCTGTGACTTCTTTTGAAGTGCTACTCTACTGCCTAATGGACTTTGTGGGTAGATTTCTTTTTATGAGTAAGATAAAATTTACATTCTCATATTATAGTTCATCACTCTTTAATCACCTCAAAAAAACCACATTTTCTTTCCCCAACAGTATTTCCTATCAATAGCCAAGAAACTGTGTGTTGAATGTCAGTGTAGTGTAGATTAACAAGAATTAAATCAACTGCCACAAACTGAAACCCACTTTCATTTTTCCCGTCTTGTTTTTTATCTAGGTAGACACAAAAATCTAGTAACAGGATTTTTCAGTAGAATTTTGGCCTCAGATGATCTGATACTTACACACTTATATTAGTTAACCCATAATAATTGCAGGTATAAATAACCTTGTTTCAATGTATCTATCTGCTCTGAATGTAATAAGAAACAAGTGGTCTTGTGTAAAATCCAGTAGCATGTAATTATGTGTGTATAGACATGTGTGTATATCCATACACACACATATGCACACATCTACATCTATGTGTTGGGTTTTTTTTCATTCCTTATGCTTGCAGGATATGCCTTAGGCACTTGGCTGGAAATTAAATGATATATTTATGGATCGCTTTATGCTCAATTTCTGCAAATAACTTTTTAGGAATCTGAATTAGCAAATAAATTTTTATTTCTTGAATAATCAGTGGTGCAATATCACATTTCTCGTGTACCCAAAATTTTCATTGAGATCAAGTAGAAATCACTATGGGAAAAAAATTAGCACTGAGACTGATCAGATACAGTAAACTTGTTTTGTTTATGCATATTTATTTTAGAATGTGTGAAATATTGAGTCTTATTTTTTATTGAGTTCTAACTGAGATTAGAACATCTTTAAAGATGCTTGTATGATTTTGCAGTAAGATGGAATTTTAATTCACCCTTATCCTAACAAATGAGGGAATAGTGAATCCCCACACCCTTTACACAGTAAAGTATCTGCAGTCTAAACTCTTCCTACTCCTTCTATTCCTCAGAAATGGCAGTTCTTTTTCAAACTTGTCTTCATGGTTTTTATTTAAAAGCAAACCTGCTGTCTGTCCTTCTCCCTTCACTATTTTTCAGGAATACATTCTGTTTCTACATGGCCTCTTGAAATATTTACTGTGGTGGGTGGTGACTTCAGATTTGGAAGAAGGAAAAGAGAACAGACAATTTTTCTCTCTTTTCATGTGGAAGAGTCTCATAAAGAAAGCAGGAGAGTTGGCAGGTCTGTTTGATGTCTCATTAGAAGGAAGTCACATACAGAATGAAATAATTACTTGCTCAGCTGTTCTAAATACATTTGTGCTGCTACTAATTAAAATTACTTTGGACTTTCAGGAAGGTAGTGCTGTAGAGCACCTTGGCAACACCAGTCCATGGCTCCATGCATTTTTCTATCATTCTTGAAAAATAAAAGCCATTCTGCTCTCAAAAAAACAAACCATCAAGAAAACACAACTCCTTGTGTCGTGTCATTAGAAAACTATTTTCTTCACAGCTATGTAATACTTTTTAAGATATTCTCTGCATTCATGACATCCTTTAGCTATTTTTAGCTTGGAGCCATACTACACAACTCCACAAATGCTTATATCAGCAAAACTGAGGACTTTCCAAACTGTTAATATGTGTGAATGTACAAATTTTCTGAAACAAATATCTAAAGATTCTAAAGAAACTGTCCATGCTGCCATTGAAGTCATGGACAAAATTTTGCTATTTTAAACTGTGCTGCTATTTACTTTAGAAACACTATGCATTAAGCCAAAAATAAAGAATGTATAAAACTAAAATTCTGTTGCTCTCTAATTTTGAAAGTATTTAAATTGTGCAAAGTAAATATATTCTTACTCTAGATACTGGTGTGTTTATGTTGCATATACACACAGAGATACATAAAAAGGCAGTGTTGGATCTATATTTCTAATATAGATAACATCATGTGTGTGTTTAAGAGACACTGCATTTCTATGGAATGTAGCAGAATTGTAAGCTTTGCTGAGTATCTCACTGAATTGAAATAAATAGCTTAGGCTCTTCAGATTCCATTTTTATGCTCAACAAACTGTCACCAAGGAAGTAGCTTTGCACAGTTTATGACATTTTCAAGAGATTTGCAGTTGTGCCCTGAATGCATTCAATTATACTTAATATCAACCTTCAGAATTACTTTTTACCATTACCTGGACAACTTTAGTGCAGAGGAAAGTGCTTTGTGCAGAGATAGTATGCTAATGTCATCTATTTGAACATCCAACATATTGAAACAGGCCACTCTCTATGGAGGAAAAAATGCATCAAGTCTATATGAAATATCAGAGGCTCTTTTCCCTCAGTTTGCCCAGCCCAAGCAGTTGAACTGCAGTGACAGGAGGCTGAGGGGGACAGGCTGAGCCTGGGAAGTCCCAGTTGCTGTGAAGCTGTGTAGTGAAGGGAAGCATTACTAGATTTTTTTAAAAATTTCAAATCATCTCTTCTCCTTGAATGCCACCCTATGATTTTCCAATTTAAAAATATTTCAAAAAGATCATGTGTAATTCAAAGATAAGGCCCAATTGCTGCATGTTTCTGGGAACACAAAGTGATATGTCAGTAATGAGTCTCTAACAACAACAAAAAAAAATTAAAAAGACTGTCTACAGAAGTGCACTCTTACCCAGACATACTGATGTCCCTAATTAAAGAAGCTGGATCATGATCATCAGGGTAATGTAAATACTAATAATGTTAATAGCTTAGCTTCATCTAAATTGGACTGTTCTGGAAAATAACCACTAATTGGTATTGATAGGAAACGATGAAGTCATGTAATTTTTGCTGACAGTACTACACACAGCACACAGAAACCAGTTCCCTCCAATGCTGGATGAAAGAGTTCTACTGAACTGCAAATAAGCACAAAGCATAAATGGTGCCTTCTGCTAAGTGCTAAGCATCCACAATGTACTGTTACCAGAAGCCTCAATTAGAGAAAACTTCGAGTTTTGGCAACTGTAGCAAAACACTGGAAGTGTTGGTAGCGGTTTGGAAGCCCAGGCCAGCTGGCTAGGGCTGCAGGAACACACACACGGCGTTTCTTGCTGGAGCAGCTCTCCTCAGGCAGCCCGAGCCAGGGGAGCCAGGCCCAGAACATCACTGGTCCTGGAACACTTCCTTCCCTGGGGAAGTTAACACCTTGTTGAAGTCTTTACAATCCTCAAAACTTCCACATTCTTATTGTTAAAACAAAGGCAATACAATTCTGCAAGGCCAGTGATGGCTGTGAAAGCAATACAGAAACCCATTAAGTCAAATGATCTAATAATATCCTGTTCTCTAACACTTTTCTGTTATTGAGCACTGAAGTAGTGTAAAGGTTCTAACATCTGCCTCTTACTTTCCCTCATAAAATGGAATGTACTATTCTGCAGTTTAAGCAATTGTGTTAAAATCAGAACATAAAAACCTCAGTTTCTCATATTAAACACTACATTGTCAATTTATGTATTATTGTATTACATTTTATATTTATGCAGTGATAGAACCTTTCTGCATTATTGTGTACACAGAATTATAAAGATAAAAGTTCAATGGTTTCATTGTAGACTTTAGTATCACCTCAAGAAATGTGTGTATATTTTAATTTCTGTGTCATTGGGTTTTATAGGTGCCTGAAAATTCTGTATTACAATTACACAGAATGACTGTTTTAACTGGTACACCTTATTTGATGCCTTTTAGTCATTGATAGAGCCTAAATATTTTAACTGTCATTCTGCTTTCTACAGCTCCAACTGCTAATTTTGACTGCCTGAGTGTGTACCTGCTGCAGGTCACCATCACACCTACAGATGGATACCATTAAAATGTTGTTTCTGTTAAGCGAGAACAAGGTACACAAGACAGGGTATCTTTTGATTTAGCTCTCAGAACAAGATCTTTGCTGATGACAGAGCAGATGGTCAACTTTGTTGAAAGGGAGAATTAAAATAACTAGAAATATTTTGTCAGCTGTTCACTACATTCATGCATAAATAAATTTAATCCTCATCTTTTGTCTCAGTCAGGTTCTAGGTGCAAAGGATGTGCAGTAGTGTGTTCTGACACTTGAACCACCACAACACTACATTTTCTAGTATCACTACAGTGAAAGAATGATGTATTTTACTTTTATTCATCAGAAGACATAAAGATTGTTAAAATCTTTATTTATTTTCATATGTTTTGCTTTCTGGTTTCTTATAGAAGAAAAGTTTCTTACCAGTCAAAATGGTATTTTTGGGATAGGTTATTCATCTTAGGAGTAAAAACAGGAACAATGTAGCACAGATCTTCCAGCAGTTCTCAGTGCTCAAGCAAAAAACTTGGATGTCAGTAAGTATTATAACTCAGTCCTGAAACTCATATGTAAATACAGATCCTGGGTTTTGTGTTTAACATATTCCCCTTAGTAGGCGACTCACTTGTGGACTTTCCAGGCTGAAGACAGTACTATCACAAACTCAACTTTTTCAATTAGTAGTCAGGAAAGTTAAAACAGAGTACTTCACTCACATGAACAGCTTTGAAAAGCTCTAATATGGAGAAAGTTTGTCAGGAATCCTTGGTTTATCAAGAAAAGTTATTTGCCAATAAAATTCCTTCGCTAACAATGTGGTGTCCCTGGACTTTACCTCCAAACCAGGAAATCCTTCTTCATAGGCTCAACCTCAGTGTCCTGAAAGAAAAAGGTCTAGTTTATGAGTTCATGTACATTATACCATGTTTCACATAGGTGATATTTTCTACAGGATCTCAAATCCATAATATTGAAAACCACTGATTTTATAGCGGGTGGAACATTTCCAAGATGAGTCTGAAAGAGCAAAGATCCAGGGAAACCATTGCTTGCTTACTGGGCCTTACTTCAGATATGGAAAGCCCTGGCTCTGGGTGTGTGTCAGATAATAATACTCTCTTGGGGTCAGCCAAGAAGTTGTTCTAAGACTTGCTACCTGAGCAGAAAATAAGTAGCTTGACATTTTTCTTAGAAAAGAGAGAAGTAGTCTTGCCTGTCTCCTCATGTGCAGCAGAAGTCCTAGCCTCTTTCTTTCAGTGGGACCATGTAACACCAGGTGTTACTCAGCACACATGAGGAGTTCAGACACTTGCTGGAGGGTATGAGTCCAGATCAAAGTAATTTCAAAAGCAGGCAATAATTAATAAGGCAGCCTGTACAATCAGGTGTCTCACAATGACCCAAATCCCTTCCTTTCAGTGGAAGAAGATAAAATTATGATGTTAAGGGACTGATGAACATTCAGATATATTATGACATTCAGATTTAGGCTTTTTTTCTTTCTGTGAATCTTTTATAACTGGGGCAATACTTATTCTGTTGCATGTGCTACAGCATTTCAGGAATTCTTGCCAATAAATTAAGGTCAAAAAGTTGCAAAAAGAGACAAAATGATAAAATTTGTCATACCACAAGATGGCAATACTGTTTAAAATATCAAGCTTACTCAACTGAAACAATAGTGTTATGATCATCCATAGCAGATAGTACTCACACCACTTGTTTACAACCACAGCGTAAGATGGATATTTTTAAGGAAGATAATCACAAGTTAGTGATATCTGCAGGGTTTGTTTTAATCTTTCATTTAAGAAGTACTGTAGAACAGGTTCTTTTTCCATATTGTGGCTCAGACTCCAGTGAAACAACGTTACTTGATTTCAACACAAAATGTGTAGAGATAAGAATGAACATATTGCAATCGATGAACATATTGCAAACTCATTTTTTCTTGCATGTCCTCAGTTTCTGGAGAAGGGAAATTTGAGGCCATTAAATAATGTCTGGCAGCTATTCTTGTTGATTAGCTATCACATTAATAATTACAGCCACTTTCAGGCAGCAGTGAGAGCAGATGCAGGAAGCTACTGTGGCATTGCTTCATCAATATAAAAAGTGCTGCATGCAAAAGGTGTCATTCAGAGCAAGCAGATAAAATGTTACTGTATACTCAAGGGTAAACATCATATTCCCTTTTCTGAGGCACTGCCTGGTTATGTTATTAAATAGTTATTGCTATTGTCTCTTAAAACAATCTCAGTGCCGTGTTTCTGCAGCAGCAGCTTGAAGACAGGTGGGGAGCTTCCAACATGGGAGTGAAAACTGGGCGGTGTCACAGCCAGGTGAAAGGGTTCCTCAGAGGCAGAGGAACTCATGGACACACACACACACACATGCAAGCTTTTACAATGCTGAAATGAATGATAGAGAACTATAAAGAAATTCTATTCCAGGAACATACATGATGTAAACCCAGAAAATCTAGTCTTGGCTCCCCACTAGTGGCCAGAGGAGTCCTAGACACATGCATGCCTCCAGAATCATGAGGGAAATCACTCACAGCAGGTCAGCCCTTGCTGCTTTAGTCCCTGTGTCAGGCAGCACTGCTGGGAGCTGGCAGTTGCAGCCATAGAGCTGCTGATTTGCCACACTAAAGATTTGTCATGGTGTAGTAAGAGCTTGTTAGTCTTAGCCCATTGCCATGACAAGCCAACATATCTATTTCTGTTTGCAGTGGCAGATGCAAATAACTCCATAAATCACTAGTACAGAGCCTCATTCAAGGCATGTTTTTCAGCAATGTGAACGCAGTACCCAGTAATGCTCTATGAAGAGGAATGTTATTATACTTAACTGCAGGGTGTATCTTTTTTCCTTGATGTATACTGTAGCATGTAACTCCCATTAACTTTAAAAGGTTATAGACTCTAGGAACATCAAAGTAGAACATACCCTGAGAAAAAAAAGCCTGTCCTTGGATGCTCACGCACAGCTGCTATTGACATTCATTTAAGAGTGCAGTTCTTAGCCCTAGGTATGCCCCTTTCTATTGGATATGGAACTGAGCTCAATTCTCATGGAAAAGTTTTACAGAATTTCCAGAAAATAGCAACTCTTAAGAATATGTTTTAAACCAAACAATTAGAACCAAAACTTTATTTGACAATGAGATGCTTATTGCATTGCACACAACTAATTTCAAAATAAGCAACAGCAAATATCTCACTGTACTTTATTCTGTAGGTCTTACCTGTCCAATATCTTGAATTGCATAGTCTCGCTCTTGCAGATAGAATTCTTTTCAAGGAGATGATACCAAGTGCCAGATGAACACACATTTTCCACTCATTGCTTGCCTGGACATCCAGGCATTGTGGACATACAACTCAGGCATGATTTTCAACCGAGATTTTGCTGCATAATTATCATCAGTAGCTATTAATATCCACTCTTTATGGAAGCAAAAACTTCACATTGATCTCAGTGAAACTTCTCTGTCATAATTCGAGTTTTCCTGAGAAAAAGTAACCGTTCTCCACACAAGTATTAGAAATTGAATTTTCTCCTATATCTCCAGCATTTACATGTTTGTAAATTACATGTTTGAGTGTCCCATGGGAGGGCTCTGCCTTTACAGGTGATTAGGCAGAGAGCTCTCTTAGCTACCTTCCAACTCAAATTCTCAACTTGTATGGAGTGAAATAGGGGCAAAGGATATGTGTGCAGCAGGCTGAGAACATACAGCTTTTAGTGTCAAGTGTATGGGATGCTGGTCCTTAAAAACAACCTTCCATGATTTATCATAACAAGCCAAACCTGCTACAGGTCAGGATGCAGAAGGGTCCACTGAAGCAGTGGAGATCTGGAAGGTCAGAACAGGAAAGGATTTAGCAGAAATTTTGGTATTTCCCTGTGCAAACATGGAAACACGTTGTGGGTCAGACTGTGCATATGTATATATATATATATGTGTGTGTGAGTATCTTCAAAAGCAGCATGAGACACACACAAAAAAGTAATCATAATTGATATTGTGGATTATTTTATTCACTCTGCACTGTGACATTACCTAGCTCTCCTAAAACTCAGAATCTCTTTGCTGCATTTTTGATAGCATGACAGTCTGGAAGGAAGCATAAATAAATAATAAAGTGACCTGTAGACTAATACACTCCCTAGTTCAGGAGTGTTTTCAAGTATATATTTTAAGATGACATGCCATTAAAATAAAAAATTAATAAACAGAAGCAAAAAAAAGGCAACATATTTCATTTCACATTAAATACATCCAGGTAACTTGTCACTTTGCCACACCTTATCAGTGGATGACACCGGGAACAGGCTCCAGGACAAAGGACAACAGCTGTGCTGTAAGTCACCTTGAATTTGAGCATTGGATCTGCTGTGCCAGAGCACAAGCCCTACATATCCTGTCCAATATTCTGTCATTGAAAATGGTCAGATTCTATAGCAAGTGCAAGAAAAGGATGTAAGGGAATATTATGGGATAGCGTCTTTAGATGTGAGGAACTGCTCAGTTAAATAAAATAAAGCACAAAGCACCAAGCTTTCTAGCCTTTACATTTCTTTATTCTATCTTAAATATAATCAGATCGTTCTTCCACAATGTTTTCAGGTTAAAGAATCTTTTCTACAGCAACAAACATTTTGTTACCATTTTTATTTGCTATTAAAGAGCAATAATGCTGCCACAGAAGCAAGGAGCTGAAGTTTTATTTTTGTGTTTGAGAGGTGGCAGAAGGCACTTGTCAACAAAAGACACCAGCAGAACATTAGAATAATGCTATGGCCACAGGACAGGTCTAGAGTTACAGAAGGTGACACAGACTAGGGTATGGAATAGGGCATTTAGCAAGCAGCAGCTGCTCCTTGTGGGCTGGCACTGGAAGTGGGATTGCTTACCTTGTGTGTTTTGTCTGCAGGTATGCTGTGAAGCAATCCATAGAGGAAAGCCCCCTGCAATATCACAGCTTTATGTTTACCTTGCAGTAACTTCCTATGGAGACCAGCTCTAACAGGTGAAAACCAACACGTTATGACACTGAAAGTTTGTGGAGACAACCATCAGCAACCTGAACAGCTCACAGTGAGTGGTGTACAGCTGAAATATTGTCTGCTAAAAGATGGCTTCTGGACATGTTTCTGTGGTCTTGTTTACCCCAGTCACTTCAGCAAAACCTGGCTGAATATCATCTACATCTCTAGATTTCTTTGTACATACTTTTTACATCTTTTCTATGAGACTGCAAAAACTCTGCAAGGCTTTATATTCTTTCCCCTGGTAGCTGAATCTATTTTTTGCTTTTCAAAGGTGACTAAATTTTTTAAAGTTTTCCTAGCAAAATAAAAGTTAACACTGTGTACAAGTCAAATGTACTTTTCTGGCTGCATTCAACCTGAGCATGGAGTCACCATTCTGCTCCAAATTCAACAGTCTCCTTCCAATGTCCTGTTAAAATTATTCTTGGTTTAAATTTGTTGTTATTGAAATATTTGGAATATCTCCCCAGCTTATCTCCTTCTACTCCAGAGTATTTAAATACTTGTATCAGTAGTGTTTTGGGTTTATCCCCCCACAGAATCAGGCTAATATAGTACTGCTAGAAAGAGGAAGAGTAATTGATAATGAGCAGGAAGACATGATAAATTTTTCACCGAACTCTGGATAGCACATAAAGCTAAGAAACCAGCAACAGGAGAGATGAATTTTCAAAACCCACAGAGACTTAAAAATAGTAAAACAAGGGTTCAGCTGAAAATTTAACATCAGCACACTTGAGGATGCCAAAAATTATTATATTTCCGTCATATCTATTAAAAAGCCCAAAGACAGTTATATGATATTTTCAACATTTTTGCATGTAAAGAGATCCAGTAAGGAAATTCGAATTTTCTAAAAGGAAGTACGGCATTGTAGATTTAGCTTCTCAACATGTTACTGAAATACTGACCCGAAGAGTAAAAGCCAGATGAGTAAGTGAACACATTTCCCAGCTCTTTGAACACCCAGTGCTTACACTGAACAGCCCTAAAAGATATGCCAACTTCAAAAGTTTAATGCACGTTTTCAAAGTGCATAGTCCAGAGAACAATTCAGACAGAGCTCTCTGGGGGCTACTTTTGTGTTTGTAAGTATTATCAGTATTTATCAGAAAGTTTCTCAAGAACATGGACACTTTTAAGCTCAATCTCAGTGATTTACCTGGAAACTTTATGGAACTAGAGGAATCTGCTATGATAATTTTACTACTCAGTTTAATAGAACCAAAATTTCATCACTTCTATTTACCCTAAGACAAATAGCTTTAAATAGACTTAGAATGTTTAAACCATCAAAAAAATGTAATATTAGAGTCCTCTTACTTTTCTTTAAAAGGAACATGCTGTCTCCTTCCAGGAGAAAGTTTTAGTTCTAGAAATTCACGTTAATCACAGTATTGATTTCTTCCTGTCCTATGAGAGATGAGCTCTCTAAATTTTTTCTAGCTTTTGCTAGATGAACAACAGAAAACATGTGTGGAAAATAGCAATCTATAGAGAAGGTTATTTTTAATTTTTTTTTTTCCATAAGGCTTGGGCCTATTGTTTTATAAGTAGTGGAGAGGATATGGAGTGCCATTATAGCACTGCTTCCTACAGAAAACTGGATACTGATAATATTTCATTTATGGAATGGCAGTGCAATATCCCTGCATTTGTTTGTTTTCTCATGCATAGAAAGCATGAGAAAATGCTGCTTACATCATCAAAACAAGCTCTCATAGAAATTTTATAAGCCAGCAAAGCACAGATGGTTGAAGGAATATGTTAGATCACTATTATAGTTTTATTTGCTTAGGAAGACTTTCTCTGCTCAGGTCCTCAAAACCTTCTGTTAGAACTCAAAATGAGTAGGTGAAGCAAGTTATGTAGCATATCTGCATAAATGTCCTTTCATTCCCCTATAAGGACTTTCCTGACAAAAAATGCAATTGAAACTACATTATAATAATGAAATTATCCATTATTTATAACTGTTTCTTCTAGTTTCTTCTTTAGTATACTTTTAATAGGCAAGGCCAAAGTGCAAATCACTAAAGTCAGTTTATATTAAACCCCCCCACATTAGATAAGGATGGAAGAGTCACTTGTTTTAAAGGTTCTGCAGCTTTTTACTAAAAAAAAAAATAACTTCTGTGAATGAGTTTTTTACTCTATGTGCTATTTCATAGGTTTAAAGGGCAATTTGAAAAGCAAGCTTTTGCTTTCCCATTTAGAATTGTTCTTGCATCTTAGTTCCTATGGATTCAGGCAAACCTAGGATATCAGTTTGGGTGCCAAAACTGATCCTCCAAATCTGGGTTTTTACATCTAGATTTATCTAGCAAGCTGCAAACCATTGTTAAAAGCTCATGGTGGCTTGAATTTAGGGACAACAATATTTTGTTTTCAGCTGTGTAGGTCTTTAGGGCTCTGATGTCTGATGTACACTTTAACACATATTTCCATCACCCCAGTAGTCCATGGAAAGTCTCTGAGTCACTGTTTCAGCCAGAGTCTTCCTGGGACAGAGCCAAAACACACTGCACGTCCTCATTGTTACTATGCAACTGCCAATACCAATAGACTTTGGAGAAAATCTCATAAAGGATTTTTTTCAGTCAACCTTTCAGGAACCTTAGAGCCTCAGATTTTTAGCCTTTATAAAATTTAATCAAGCATTTTATTTCACAAGGTGCTATAAAAAGCAAAGCAGAGCAATGACATAGCCCAAGTGTATTACCACTTCCTCTCAGATTGACAGTGCATTAAAAAAAATTCCAAAGAGTGATTAGACTTCAAATACCTGAATAGAAACATCACTTACACATAAAGATGGGAAAGCCCCAGCAGTCCCTCTGTGCCCACAGGCACACACACACTGCATGAAGCAAGAGGCTCTGTGAGACACTGACCACACTGAGTAATCATTGTCTTTCCTACCTCTCACAGCCACAGAATCTAGAATCTGCCTTTCTGCCTAGCAAAGGGAGCTGTGCACACCAACAGCTACAACGTGCAGGCTGGGGGGAACATTCCCTCTCACCAGAGTCTTAATAGGTCAGAGGAAAAGGTTGTGAGTCATTGACCAAGCCTACGAATTAGATGTGAATCTAGCAAAGTTTAGTCTGGACTCTGGGAAGCATTTCTTTCCTGAGCAGTTGGTCAGGCACTGGAACAGGCTTAATTGCAGTTTTGTAGTTTTAGATAATTCCAGACAATAAAAATCTAAGGCATATATTCTAATCAATGAAAGGCATAATTTGTCTACTCAGCCATGGTCATTCAGCACAGTCACAAATATGTCCACCATATGTATCATACTTATTAAAAATCATTTACATATTTTAGTCAATAATACCGTATAACAGATACATATGAATGTCACAATATTTATTTCAGATGATTTATCATCAAAATAAATTAGAATATTATAACTGATTACTGAGAGTTGATTTTTGACTCTAAAGCAACACAAGGGCACATGAGTATTTGCCTGAAATTTTGATGGGCTGAAGTACATTAGTACTGTAAGATTTCAGTGTCTTGAAATCAATTGTGGCTAGAATGACCATACTAATCCATCTCTAATTTGCTTCTAATTATGTCTCATACATTTATCATCATTCAGGTTGCACTTTTAGGCCGTAGAAATGCTATAGAATTCACATGTCCCTTAATGTGCATATTTCTGCTAGAAAGCTGTACTAAATTCTGCTTGACAAAAACTGTTGGTAACAGTTGTACGCCAAACCAATATAACAATTTTGCAATGGTCACTCTGAGGTTATGTTCAAAAGTGCTCTGTTTATATATATTCTTGCACAGAACATTTGCAGCAGAGACATTGTGGAAGTATGTGCTGAGTTCCTTTCAAGACAAGATAAAAATCAATATTTCATTAAGTGTTTGACTCTGCTTTATATATCTCTATCTACATTTTCATAGGAAAAGAACCATCTTAAAACAAACAAATAATAAAGAGCCATTGGGGATATTATTAAATTAAATAATCAACACTTAATCCAGTATTTCTAATTTTCCAGCTATGAAGCACTCCAAACTGAAAAACATGTAGTCTTCAAAAGAAAGAAGGAAAGAGAAGAAGAAAGAAAGAGCCCAAATTAATAGATAAATACAGCTAAAAAAGAATTTCCTGTGTTAAGGAGTTGAATGTTTTAAACCAGCTTGAAAAGGCTGATCAAAAATATCCACAATGGAGAAATGCTTTCTCTTTAAATACAGCCCACTTGAAAGAGACGGTGAGGACTGAGAGCCAAATAGTAAGAAACTGCAGATTTATTAAATTTAATACTTTCACTCCTAAATTTCTTGATTAGAAACAAAAATGAAATGCACCAGGGACCATATTTCTTCACGGGATAAAGCTGAAATTTGGAAAAGTTTTAGGTAAAAGTACACATCTGTGAATTTTATTTATAATATGTAAGAAGAGACTGACAATGAATTTTGCCTTGCAGAGTATTGAATTTACATGAACTATATTTCAAAATGCATAATTAAAGAAATTCTTATGATGGTTAAAACTGTATTTAACTTGCTTTTCTCAATTCTTCATTCTCAAGGTCATTTACACTTAAAGACATACACATACACACACATTTTGTTGCTTAAAGCTAATTTACTTTTGTTGATTATTCAGCAGTGGAAGTCATACACTTCTCCCAGTAGCATCATTACAATGAATTAATAGCACTGTTCACTGTTATTTTTATTGGAAAAAATGACTTTCCACTATTATGTCTCAGCTGGAGCAATCATATGATATCTTAGGTTATCTTATTCATGCCACGTCTTAAAAATAACTTGAGTGCCAACCTTAATTGGATGAATATTGTAGGATCTATTAAGAGAACATAATGAAACACTTTATTTCTTTAGACATTTCCCAATATGGGTTTAATTAAACTCTCTTTTTCGTTGTTGTTGTTAATTCTGATCAAGTTTTATGAATCAGTCTTATAGAAAACTAAAGAGGAGACATTTTGTGTCCTAGAGGCCCCATTCTGCATTTATTATTTGTGGTACTTCTACGGTATCCTACCAGAAATTTTAGTGGGTAAGGACAGAGGAATTAGGCCTAGCCAAAAACCAGATAAATCAATTTACCTCTCCTGGGGATCAAATAACAAAGACTAAGAATATACTGATTACTGGAGCACAGAGCAAGGCTCAGAACGGGAATGGGGAAGCCATACACTGCTGTCACCACCACATGCTCCCAGGATGCAGGAGCTGCAGGGGAGGGGACAGAGCCCCGCACAGCCCTGGGATGCCGGAGCTGCTCCCTGGCTGTGTCCCGCCTGCAGCGAGGGGACAGAGCCCCGCACAGCCCTGGGATGCAGGAGCTGCTCCCTGGCTGTGTCCCGCCCGCAGGGGAGGGGACAGAGCCCCGCACAGCCCTGGGATGCCGGAGCTGCTCCCTGGCTGTGTCCCGCCCGCAGGGGAGGGGACAGAGCCCCGCACACCCCTGGGATGCAGGAGCTGCTCCCTGGCTGTGTCCCGCCTGCAGGGAGGGGACAGAGCCCCGCACAGCCCTGGGATGCAGGAGCTGCTCCTTGGCTGTGTCCCGCCCGCAGGGGAGGGGACAGAGCCCCGCACACCCCCGGGTCCTGCCGTGGGCTGTGTCAGTGGGCAGGGGCTGCCTGCACACCCACGACACTGCCCTCAGGGGTCAGGCTGGTTTATCCTTGGCTTCCATCAACTCCTGCCTGAAGGACTGAGGGAAATGATTAGGAGGGAAAATAGTGCTATAAAAGAAGTCACAACAGCCCATACACTCGTGGCAACTGAAGGGTATGTGGGTTTGATTTCTATCCTCTGCATGAAATAAAATTTGCCCAGGTGACCCTTTGCCCATTAGAGGTAATGGCTCCTCTCTTGCTGGCTTCTCTGGCAGTGTATTCTGTTTGTTGCCTGTCTCAAGAGTAACCATGACAAAAGCCAGACAAAGACAATCAACAACCAGGAACAAAGCTAAACAAGATAGCTTTCCTTTTCAGCAAAATAAAAACATGGATTGTTTTTCAGCTTACTCTTGGGTTCTTCTTTTTATAAAGTGATCATAAGTTTAAAGACAGAAGAAAATTGCCCACAAATCCAATAAAATTTAGAATACGCAGCTGCCAGCAATACCAGGGGATTTCCAAACAATATATTAGCCAACAAATCAATAACAAGAGTAAATCCTTCTGCATTAAGGGCAATCAAATGCTCACTAACAGGTACTATCACCTATATTAATATAATCCCCCAAGTATCAAAGTTAATACCAAAGGAAGCTTATGCTTCACATGTGATAAGCTGAAGGATATTTCTTAATAATGGTTTAAATAAAAGGAAATTGCATGGAGGTTTTGCATTAAATGATCCTGAACTGACTCAGCTCTGCTGAAGTTTCTTCTTTCTGGAGGTGCCATGTTTGCTTATCCCAGAGAACATCCTGGTCCATCAGGACTGTTATACTATGCCTGGAATGAATTCACAATGCTTTTAATCTAAAGGCTTTCTGAAAGTGGCTTTCTTGTGTATCAGGATGTTTACATATACATTTTTTTCCTGACTTGTGAAGGTCAGGAAGCACATTGTAGTATGTATTCAAACTTACTTATTACCTATGTAACTTTCCAGGTGAGAGTTTAATACTGGTATGTCAATCAAACCCTTGCTTATTGTTATCAATAATTTCTCATCTGGACTGTGATTACATAAGAATATAGTGGGAATTTAAATCTTGTAATCTGAAAGCACCTACTGGGGGTATTTTGTGGATTTGTTTTAGGGGAAGAGGTATTTGTTGATTATTTACATCTGTGCATAGTCCAGCTCCAGAGTTTGGCCAGTCTATCTGTTTCTCCCAGTCAAGTTATCTTCAGGATGTTCCTTTCTCCCAGGCTGATGAAAATTCTTCTATGAAAATGCACATAACAAATAAATGATACAAAAGCAAATAAAGTAACCCTAAATAGTCCTTGCTGTGTCAAATCAGTTAGAGGTAGGCAGGTGAATTTGCCTTTACCTTATCTGATTAATATTTTCTAGCAGTTTATGGCTGGCTTGGAGGCCTTACCTTTTCAGAAGGAGCAATGTTGCAGTTAAGCCAAGTACTGGCTTTCAGGAAATTCAACTGCAGAGTTACTACAGGTCCTGGGAAAACATACTTGATTTCTCCTTGTTTTACTGATCCATACTCAAAAAGATAAAATACATAATCTCCTCTGTAGCTTAGCAAAATGCACAACAATGCATTTTTGGGCTGTGGTAAGCTCTATAAGTTAATGGTAACAAGAGACCTTCATCCTGCACATTCCGCATCACTCTGTCTGAATGCAGAAGCCTGCAAAAGAACATTCAGGATTTTGCAGAGGCATGTGGAAAGCTGGCTGTGTGCAAACTGATTTAATAAGCTAAGTGGCAGAAAGCACTGAAACATGAGACATTGCAGTTTGCCAGGAGAAGCAGCATTCTATGCCTAACTAGATGCTATTGTTATGGTGGTAATGAGCAAGATCAGTATTTTGTAATTAATAGAAGGGAATTTCAGATGCCAGAGTGATGAGTCAGAAGTTCAAAGAGTAGGTGTTTAAAGGATATTTATGATACAAAGCTGTAACAAGCTGCCTTTCACAAAATGGTTTACACCTAAATAATGGCACTCAAAAAATTGGTACAGGGCAGATGTTTTTTAACTAAGCAATGCATTAACACACTGAAAGGTGTTTCTCAGATATAGTCTCAGATATAGAAAGAGGGTATGAAAAAAGCTGCTCCTTTGCAGTAACATCTCTCTAGACAGAAAAAAATGAATTCTCATTGCAGAATACAAAACAAATAAGATGGGGTTTTACACAGAGGACAAGTAGTTTAAGGGAGAAAATCTGCTGTTTAAGGAAGAAGACTAAAAAAAGATCATGCTGATTCTAAACTGAATGTACTCATATGTGGATATCTAGCAGCAATGAGGAAGAGAGAAAGCAAAAAGGCTAATTAAGAAATGATAAACACTTTGCATCTGATTCCAAATGTCTTGCAAGCATACATACATCAGCATGTTTCAGGTGAATACTTACAATTCTCTTCATATTGTCACAAATCTGATGCCCAGGTGATTGATAAAGGGCTAGTAAAGAATTGCATAGAAAACCTTAATACAGGCCTATTAGCACTTCTTTGTGAAGTACATTGCAGCATTCATGCTAATTACTTTATATGATTAACAACAGAAATCTTTTGAAAGTATATTATGGCCTGGTTCTGCAAGAGTTATCTACATGCCTCTCTCAAAAAAATATGAGCAGTCTTCTTTGCATCATTAGGATTCACATACTTAAAATTAGCCATGTGAGTTTTTTTTTTCTTTGTAGGTTAGGGCTTTTGCAAAGCTAATGATACACCAGATGGCTGGATGGCACTGAACTTTAGAAGATGAATAAAGAGTAATCATGGAAATTATCACCTGGTAAATCACATTACATTCCCTAGGAAAATAACAGAAGTGAGATTTTGGGGTTTTTTTTAAAGGGAAGTAAGCAGCTGACAGCATAAACATGCGCAATAAACAGCAATAAATGAAATTATGATCCCAGACATACGTGTTGGAGCCCAGGCTGACTATGGTGGGGAGTCACAAATTTGTAACTCTGAGCAATTTTGGGTCTTGTATCCAGTATCAGTAGACAGCAGATGCAATACCTAAGAAATTGTATTCAGTTGGGTTAGAAATGAACATTGTCCATGGATTTTAAACTGTCTGACAAGCTATGAAAGAAAGGCAATGATAGACGGTGAGACACTGAGCTTAGGAACAAAAACTCAAGAAGCAATGGCAATGTTTGAGCACAGAACAATTTGACTGATGGGGAACATGTATGAGAATCAGGTAATGTAGCTGAACATTGAGCAAGGGTGGCACGGTAACTCTAACGGAGTTGGGAGAGGAACTTCAGAGAGTGGGCTGGCAGAATAATGCAATGCAGAAATTAGAAATAATGGTGTAGAAACTGTTCGTGAGGGCTCTGACGGCGACGGGCGGACGGAGACAAGAGATCTCTATAAGCAGATCTTGGTGCACGCTGTTTATTGCAAAGGGCGGGGGTACAAGGGCACTGCTTAGAGCTGCCAGCTGCAGCTCCAAGCAGGCCCAAGGTGTAAGAGAGAGAGCAAGACCAAGAGTGTAAGTAAAGGAGAAGAGCTAAGAGCTAAGAAGGTAAGAGCGTTAAGAACGTAAGAGAGACGAATTAAGAGAGCGAGGTCCTTGTTACAATACAATAAATCATCTTCTGTACTGAATATTCTAATTCTCATTAGCCAATCTAATACAAGGTACAAATCCTATAGCATTTACATACAGCCTATAAGAGTTATTACATTACCATAGAGTGTTACATTTTAACTTCTAAAAACTACTCCTTGGACCCCTTCTGCTGAGCTAGTAGGGTCTGCTCTGACCCTTGGACCTGTCTGCAAGCAGAGGGTATTGTCTAATCAAGAGGGGATTACCTTCAGCCGGCTATACCATTGTTTTCCAGTTGTTCAGTAACTAAGACTTTATATCTCAAAGGTGGCCTTCATTTCGATGTCACTTATAGTTTTCATAGTCCCAAAATCTTTTGTCAGGCAATCATATTTATAAGGCTTTCCTGTTTCATCTTCCCCAACAAATGGGACATTACAAAAGCAGAGGGGCATAAAGGAAAGTGGCCTGACTAGAAGCCATTTTTAATTAGGAACAGTCTCCTGTAAGAAAAGTTGCCTGATCTCCAGACTGGGTATAAAAAGAAAATCTGTGGACCAACTCCACTTATAGATGGGGAAGCTGAGGCAGAGAAGCCTCATTTCCAGCCATGACATGACTGAACATTTATATTTACTGGTTGCTTTTTGTGTGTATAGCATTAAATTTATCTCTATTGTAGAATTATTAGTCTTTCATCTATTTACCTCCATTATTTTACTGCCATGTGAGCAAGTGAAGACATTTAGCTTTTTGCAGTACATTACCCATGTACTCCCATGTGGCCATCCACTGTTTTCTGTCTTCGTGTGGAAAAACCAAGGCTGGCTGCAGTGCAAAGGAGCCATCTGTATCCACAAAGAAGCAGGATTAAATTCTGTAATGCAGATCAAACAGAGAATGAGTATGCATTGATGAATCATGTCTACATGTCCTCCACACCCTGTCTTCTATTTGTCATATTATTATGTTTTTGGCTTAAAAACACTAGTGCTCAAACAAGAAGCTCTTACTAAACCTCACATTTGCGTTGCAAAAAAGTGCAGTAACACAGCCTTGATTTCTGATGTTCCTGTCCAATGATCTGGCAGGGCCTTCATAAAATAAGGACTTTTCCAAACGTGGAAGGTAGCTATGATTCAAGCCTGCAAGTGCTGTCAAGGTGACAGGTATCTGGTGACTCCATGAGTCACAACGACTTTTACAATTTAAAAATCTGGGGTAAAAACAAATCAATAAACTGACTGAAGTTATTTCTAAGAAAGAAGAAAGGAAGAAAGACAAAGTACATAGGTGAAGATTTCACAAGGTAGATTAGTAAAAACTACAAAGCAGCCTCTAGCTGTTTTCTATCCCCAGCTGCACTTCCTCAATTCTGCTAGCTAGTGCCGAAACACTATTTATTGATTCACACATTTTTCTATTCCACTTTAATAAGAAACGTTAATTCAGATTTAAAATAAGAACAATACGGATTACACTTCCCACTCTAATGCTAAGTAGATGGTTTCTCTTACTGTATTTCAAAATACTGTATTTCAGTGTTCAAGTAATCAGGAAAGTTGTAGGAAGAACACAGTGGATTTGAAAAATTATTTTAACTGGCCAAAAGTCACATTCTTTTAATCTAGCATAAAAATTGAATATTTAAGGTTTTTTCTCATTGCATGGCCATGCCCTGAGTGTGTATCTGTTATTATTACAAACTGGTATTTTAGTTTTAGGAGGGGAATAATACTGCCAGGAAACTAATTTTTCAGGTTCTGAATCTAAATACAAACAGACCTAAATAACCTGCATGTCTGAAAACCCTAATATTTTGCCTGCCTTCAGAATACTGGCTATTTTGCTGGACAGAAGTAACACTGTATTTCCCATTTTCCATGTATCCCTGAAACTTTCACAGCTGCACTATTTATAAAGCAGAAAATTTGGCTGATTTGACCTCTAAATCATTATAAACATCAGCTACTACTAAAAAGCTTTTATTCACTAACAGTTTTCAGAGGCAATGCAAACTTCTGAAAGCCTAATTAGATGAAGGTCTTGGATCACCAAACTCAGCCCAATTTATCTTCAAGTACTCGTGTTTTTTACTCTATTATTGCTTTACTTCTTGACTGGGCAGAATGTGGGCCAAGGTCAGGTGATAATTTCTTGCCAGAGGAAGATTGCTTGGGAGGGGACATCCTCCTTCTCCAGGGCCATCAGTGCACTGACACCTCCTGCAAGTCCAGAGGAGCCAGCCGAGGTTTCAAAACAGCCACATAAAACTCTCATACCAAGCTTAGATTTTTTCACCTGAGATACACCATGCAACACAGAAGGGCAGTTCTTCTGCTGGCTGAGATGTGCCTGCACTGCACCCACTAACGAGGTATTTTTTCCTTGCAATTTCATTCATTCTAATGAAGCTCTAACATGTATCTTACATTCAGTTCTCCTATCGTTCTATACTTGTTGTTGTACTCTCTCCTGCTTTTTAATGAATTCATTTCAGTCACTCAGAGGCTGCTGCTGTACATGAAGTCAGAAAGGAGTTCTTCAAGAAGCCAACCCCACACAGCTGGCTGTGTTATGCACCTCAGTTTTTCAGGGAGCCTGTCTATAAACCTTCTGAATTGGAGATAACTTTTCCCGACAGCTCTGTCCTGTAGTGAAAATCAATCACTTGTCTTGTGAGTCTGCGTGGACATCTGGGATGCCAAAGACAGAGTCCTTGACCTATGTTTACAGGGACTACACTGAGACCAAGGCAGGTAAAGCAGCCACCAGCATGCTGTGTACTGGATCCCAGCATGATGAGCAGTAATGACCTGTCAGGGAAGCAGCCCGTGTACCAGCACACTGTGAAATATCCTGGGGGACTCTCTTTATGAATTCAGCATGCCCTCAGGCAAGAATGAAATCACACATCATTTAAATATTGTTTCATACTTTCCTTTTAGGGTGTCTCATCCCTTTCTTTGGTCTGTTCAAATCTATATTTCTAAAAATTTTCAAAATAAAGAGAAAGCCCTGAAAAGACCATTCCAACCTTCCCACAAAAGTGCTGTGTCTTGGAGGTTTCAGATTTTTTCACACACAAACTCCTTTTATCTCAATAGGGGTTTGAAAAGGCAGACAGAAAGAATTTTTTTTGCTAACTATTATCTGATCATTTTAAACAGGAATTGATCACTTTGTTTTATCATCATCAAAGCTTGGCAGCTGTTTTCAAGGAGTACATGTTGATGTGGGAGCAGCTTGCAAACAGTCTTGGAGAAGAAAGGAAATATAATTTCATGCTCTTAGTGTAATAAGATGATGCACAACACAAGAACAGTGCAATCTCCAATAGAGGTAACAATAAACCCCGAGTCCTTTATTTGCCAATGCCTTTGCTGCTTTTGTTTTTTCTTTCAGCAAAGACAGTAGCTTTGCCATTTTAATGCTCTTGCATCTTTTGTTTTTTCCCTGCAGTACTGATGTTTGTCCCCAGGTACAGGGTAGATTGCCAAGGTTCTGTCTCTGGGCTTGCTGGTGACCTCTGTGGCTCTGCCCTCCTGCCAGCTCCCACACCCAGTGTGGCACTGCCTGCAAAGGGCTGAGGGCTCTGCCCTGCCCCTGCTTCATCCTGGACTCTTGTGCAGCTCTGGGGCCCTGGGAATGCTGAAGGTTGCCAAGATTAAATGATTTGTTCAGGTCACACAAGAAGGGGAAAGCCAGATTTCCTTACTTATGTAGTAAATAAGAGTCTGCGATCAGAAATTGTTTGTGGTTACAATAGGAAAGGATTTCCATTTTCTGAACATTATTGTAATTTCTGTAATTGTAAATTGTTGTCCAGAAGAAACTTCTTTTCCCTGTGTGTTGAGCCCTTGTTAAAACGGAGGGCTTAAATATACTCAAAGAAGCATCATAAATAACCTAAAAAATACCTTTGCATATAAAAGCCCCATAAATAACTCACAGAGACATGAATCAGAAGGAAAAAATACATTCCAGATATCTGTAAAGGCCTGCATGCAGGGCCTAAAATGGCATTAATTTCCATGGACTATGAAATAGAAGTGTAGGCATGCGCTTCATTTTCTCAGCAAGCTCTCACTGATAACAGCAATTCAGAAGCTTCATCACTTGGAGCTATACATTGTTCCACTCATTTGAGAGCTAAAAACCAGTGTCACAGACAAGAGCTACCTCGACCAGAAAACTTGCACTCTTTTTTTGCCCTCATCATTAAGGAGAGTGCATCATTAAAAAGCAGAATTGTTTGTCCTTCTACAGAGAGCTGCAACAGAATGGTTACACAGGGAAACAACACTTAAAGGGAGAAAGTCAAAATACTTTGATCAAAAAATTCTGTGCCTCTGCTTCTTGACATGGGCTTATGAGCCAGGAACATATATGGCTAGTCAAAATCAATATTTCTTTTCTTTGAATAGCACACCATAAAATCTACATATCTTGTTGAAATATTCAGCGAATCACTCCTGCCCTACAAGTGCATTATTACATTGTCTCGTGCTAAATACAAAGACAAACAGCTGCAGAGAGATTTTTGCCACACTTCATATATATCAAGCACAGCAGATGTAACAGACTCCTTTTGGTAGCAGACATTCTTTCCTCTACCTGAATTGTCTCTTAGGTATATAAATGAAGATGGGATTATGTCTTTACTGGAACAGCAGGTGACTGAATCACAAAAAAGCCTCAGTCAGTCTGTAGATAAACCATGATCACTTTCCAGGCTTTTTGTCTAAATAAAGAGCTGCAGAGAAATGGCCTGATTTTAGAAAGTGGTGGAGAGAAAGGAATTGGTGGAGGAATGCTTATTTTTTTTTTAAAAAGGGTCTTAATCCAGTGATTCATTGCCTAATTTAACTTTTGATAAGTGCTCATCACTATTTTTGACTATTCACATAAGCAAGCAAAAGTGTGGTCGTGAAGGGGGTAAAGATGACAGTTCTGTTCCATAATGTATTCAGCCAAGGTGCCCTTATTCATGTATTATACACATGGGCATTTTTAATATGCAGGTTGCAGCTATTTAAAACCTTGCTAATGCTTCATGGAAAAAAACTGAATCAGTCTACTGAGATTTCACCTATACAGCATGTCTTTTTTCCCCCCTCACTATTTTATAACCAGAAGCTTTTGCACTAATGCTGAATCTTTTTCACTAAAGTGTTTGTCTGATTTTGCTCTGAGATGCTTGGCTGAAGTTACAGCCCTGACTGATATCTCGGTGTCTGCTGCCATGACACTAACTGGTTCCTGTTTGAGAGCGAGCTTCTGACTTTTCTGAAAGTGGCAATAAAATCCTGCTCTCTCTCAGGTTGAGCAGTGTGGTTGTTAAGAACTGTGGGTTTGTGTCACCCTAAACAAGACTTAAATCCTTCAGAATTGTATTACTGGTGTATTCACACTGAGTGTTTCTAAAATGACCATTGAAATCAGCGGCTGACCTCCCCTTCACAGCATTCTTTATTCAGAAAGGAATTTTTTTCTTGCTGTTTTAAGCCACATTCCATCCAATTTCTGAAAACAAGGGTATTCAGATCTGGACTGTTTGATAAACACGTATGAATACTCTCCTCTCTTCAATTTATCTGAACCGTTTTCAAGACAACAGATATTTCTTTATTGATTCTGTTTGCCAAGGTAATTAAAGCATGTTCATATCAGAAATTTCTCAACTCTTCAAGATTATTAATATCGTATTCCTTTTCAGGGAACTACTCACACAGAGAAATAAAGACAATGGTTAATATAAAAGACATCACACAGCTGAAGAACAGCAATAATGTGTGCTGCAATGGTTGTCATCCAGTTGCACAACATGTAGACAAAATGTACCTCAGTTCTTACCTGAAAGAGCTCTGGCTCATCATCACGTGAATTGTGCTGATATCATAATTCCTGTGCCTCTTTGACTACATGTAGGTACTATAATACACACAAGAAATAAGATGCCATGAGCTCTCTTCAGTTATAGGTCAGATAGTCACTGTGTGTTTGAAGAGTGGTGATCTGTTATTCAAAGTCTTACTCATCTCTGCTTGCCCTCTGCTTGAAGTGTCCCAAAAATAAATGCATTTAAAGTTTTTCATGACCCTTGCCAGGCTTTTCCTTTTAGGACAGTAATTTGAATCCAGCACAGGTCAGCAGAAAGAAGCTGGAATTATCCTCCTAAATAGACAGTTGTTTGTAGCAGCTGGAAAAAGGAGGTCACAGGGCTTGCTCTGCTTCCCAGGCTACTGCTGCTCTTGCCACAAGTGACCACTACCAATGAACAGACTTACTGGGCATCTCAGCAGAAGGGTCAGAGAGGGAGTTAAAGGGTGACCAAGTATTGGCATTCCCCTACCCTAGACAAGAGTTGTTTGCATTCCTGTTACCAAGTAAAAATATAGTGAATATATATAGTGCTTAAAGAAACCTGCTGTTTAGGTGAAAGTTGTGAATAACTTTGCCTTCTTAACACAGAGAAGCGACTATATGTGCCAATCTTCCATTAGCATTGCTATTATTGAAATATTAAATATGAAAAGCTAAGACATTTCACTGGCCTGCAAGACTTTTTGAAGGGCTACAATAAAATATTTTTCAGAAATGTACACGCATACCTATCAAACACCTCTATGTAAACCATCCTTTCTGCAGTGGCACTGTTGCATTGCATTGGCTTGATTCTACAGCAGTGAAGCCTATGAAACTTTTTTTTCTCTCAGCAGCAGTTAGGAATCATCCTCAGCTGATTTTTTCCTCCTGAATAAGAAAATCTGAGGCAGTTATTTATTTTTGTACATTATTTGAGTCAACTATGGGTGGAGCTCATACGCTGACACAGGGCCATACCACACCATAACACACTTCAGCACCTCAGCTCAGGCAGACGTTCTTGGGCCTAGAAAAGCTTGTTAATCAAATGTTTAGATATTTCTAATAATGCAGTTGGATATAAAAACTAAATTCTATTTTTATTCAAGGTAAATATGGTAAGTAATGAACTCTATTTTCAGTTCTAATGCTTCCCAATGCTGAAGTTCCATTTTTCTTCCAGAAAAATGGTATAGGACTATAAGCAAAGCATATGGCCAGCCTTTTTGTTCCTGTCACAAAAGATTACTTTGGTTAATTACCAGTTTTCTTGGCAGGCTCAGCAAAATGTCCAGGAATATATTTTCAAGATCCATCAGATTTTCATACTACATGCTTTTTAGACTACAGAGCACACATGGCCTGCCCAAAAAATTGGCCTTCCCACCCCACTCCTGCAAATGCACATATTGTCACTGAATTAAATGGCAGGGAGTGCAGCTGAGTTAAATTGTAAATACCAGAAATGTACATGACATGAAGATATGTGATAGTTACAACATTTAATGGAAAGCCAAGGTGGGGGATCCCATTCCTAATTTCATCACTCACCTCTCCCATGGATTTGAGGAAATAGCTGATCTGTATGTTATCTGGGTTCTACCAGCTATAATCTGGGGATAATAGCAATATTCACACAAAATACTTTGAAATCTTCCTGATAAAAAATGCTAAGAAATGCAAATACCTTTAAAAACATTCTGATTTTTTTTATTTTCACGTATTTCCTGGGGTTTGGTGCATTCCTAAAATAGCAGCGAGTCAGCAGATGTAGCACAGCTTTCCAGGACGAGGGACCTACACATGCTGCACATTTCAGGTGACAGAATGAACACTGGAGTTTTTTTGTGCAGAACCTGCTTTTAAGTCATGATAATCAGGCACTGACATATCCAGTCTGAGGAAAGGCTTACTGGTGCCAGCTGAAGTTGGGCTGCGTGCATTAATAACCTGTGCTGAGGTTTGGTTTAAAAGGCACAAGATGGCCTGGTCCTGTCCAAAGAAGTAGCAGGAAGTCTGGCCTTTGGCCTGAGAAATAACCTGGAGAGAAGCAGCTGAGGCACAGCTTGCTCTACAACCATGATTATCACTGTAGCTGTGACGTGTCATGCTCAGAAGTATTAGTTTGGGGCAGACATAGTAGAGTCTGTCTTCTAAAATACAGAGAGTTGTTGCCACAATAGCAGCATTGAGCCTGTTATTAGCAGACCACTACTATCAGGTTAAAAACAGATGTTCCAGTTCAGCAAAATAATGTGCACTAAACCTTCTCACATCACAGAAGATTTTCTCCACTCTTCCGAGTGACTTTGCTAAGAAATCAATTCCTACCACCCATTCATCTGACAAGCCAATGTCTTACACCAACCACAAGACTTTCAGAGAAGCAACTTCATGCTCTTTGCCACACTCCATCCTATGAAAGAGCTTCTGAAAGAACAGCTGCAGTCATCTGATGGCTCTGGAGGTTCCTCTTCAATCTCTTCTATTATAATGCACCAAAAGTAAGAGTCAGAGAGTCAGAGAGCTGCTGCTTAGCATCACTGCTGCTTGGCATGCACAGTCATGTAGCCTCGAAGCACTCTTCTTATCTGTCTTGATATACACGTTATTTTTTGTCTTCTACTCAGATTGTAACTTTCCTATGGCATTAACTAAGCTGAAAAGTTAGACAATGCCCATGTCTCTGGGGTGCTATAAAGTTTGAATAATAGTTATACCAATAGTATCTTTCCAAGAAAAAAACTGGGGCTGGCAGTTGGAAACCAATGAAGTTAGAAGAACAAGTATTGTAATGATACTTTAAAATGACACTGATGTTCTGCCAAGACAATGCTAGTAAAATCAGAGGGAAACTTAATGCAATTCTAGTGAGTAGGACTGAAAGATGGAAAGCAGAGGATAAGCCCTTGACCTGGAAACTGGGAAACATTTTCTCAGCTTGGCCATTACAAGCAGAGTATTAAAAAGTGACAAAGAAAGGCATCATGGCTAATCCACAGGAGTTCATGTAGTAAACCCCTATTTTACTTCGGTAGAATTGCAGAGGAATCCAAACACCAAAGTGAAAAAATCTGCATCATATTAAAAATGCCACATTTTTTAAAAATTCTTTTGTGACATATAAGTACTGGATATGGAGTTTTAAATACTTGTGATATTAGTGAGACTTTTGTGGCATGGGATGCATTTTTCATTTATGTATCCTGAAATTTCAGCTGTTTCCACTGATGGTACTCCACAAGGAGAGAAGAGCTGATCTGCAACATTCAGACTGAAAGACTATGACGTAAGTCTGTATTTACCATCCTTTTCATCTGGATTTCTGAGATTCTACCACTGTGAAATTCAGATCTAGATAACAGATTTATAATCTATTTTTGAAAGATGCAGGAAAGATATATAAAATGAAAACTTTTCAACCCAGTGAGTGATATAATTTTTGAACTTTGTCTTCCAGGGAGAAATCTAAATGCAAAAATTGGTATGGCAATAAACACTGACAGAGGAAAGGAGAGACCCAGTTCCCTGGCACAGTGTCACAACCTAAACTCAGCCTTTTAAATCCAGTAACTGGGGTAACTCTAGACAGATTGCTAGGATATGAAATGTGTGTTTCTCATATCTATTGCAGCATATTTCACCATTTTACTTCCACTAACTTTGAGAGGAGAATTGATTTGGTCACTTGGTTAATTGAAATGCTTAAGCGAAGGTTTTTGTTTACACTGGAAGCAAGTCTTTCATGAAAAGCTTTGTCCATCTTAAAAGAGAGCTCACAAAGCAAGGGAGACGTGATGGTGGCCACTAGAGAGTGGAAAGATGAATGTAAAGTGAAGTGCTGCTTGCGAAGTCCTGCTTTGCCTGTCTCAGGAGGGCAGCTGCCAAGCACACTTGAGAAAGAAATCTGAAATCAGACATCTGTATGTGCATTGCGTCCACCATGTTTGCTCTGAGGAGAGAGAACCATATGAAGCAAGACAGCAAAGGTGAAATCCAGCAAGACATCCTACTTTATTTCCATGGCAACCCCACCCTGATGAAAAGTAGAAAAACAATAAAACATCTTCAGGAAAAAAAAAAAAAATCAGTGCTATCTACCAAGGGAATTGAAGAAGATGCACTTTAAGGAAGAGCTTGACATTTCCACCATTTGGTGACTCTTTGAAACAAATGTATGGCTGCAGTTTTTGCAAGCTGCAGAGTTAGAACATATTGTACTTGATAAATTATTTAGTTTGTTTAGCAGCTAATGTCTGAATTATAAGTGAAAGCTGTAGTTACAGATTAGAATCTTTAATGCCGCTGTAGCCAGACAGAATACTATTATTTTTGTGATTTTCCTTGATGTCTTCTAACATCTGTCGTCCTAGACTAGATTAACACTAGAATCACCTTTCCTGCATTGTACTTTCCAGGATGAGGGAATATGAGTGTGGATAAATGTGTGTGTGTGTACCTTATGCAAGCGTATGTCCAAGTCTGTATGTCTGGGCTTGTAAAGAGTTTTATGCATTATACATGCTCTCTCTGAATTGGTTGTTGATTTCATGTGAATTGAAGTTGGTTACATACAGAGCCCATACAGGGGCTGGGGTCAAGGAGCCCAGCAATAAAACATCTGCTTGTAAAGAAAGCAACACCACCTCTTACATCCCTGTGCTGATGTGGAACCAATATGAGATAGCGGAGTGCACAACACATGCTGCCAAAGGGGCAGAGCTAGGGCAGGTGAAAGGCTCATACTGGGCACTTTGTCTGCACAGCTCTTGTGAGAGTTGGAACTGCTCTCACACTCTTGCTGCCTCTCTCCAGAAGGCTCCTGGAATGGCCCAACAGCTGCAGTGGACAGCCTGCCTTTCCCTGCCCTGAGGTACTGCTGTGCAGCAGGGAAGGTGTGATCTATACCTCCCCCAGCCTTAGGGAATCTGATCTAGCAGTTGTGTTTGCCAAATATAATCCTTTAATTTTCATCTGCTATTTGCAAATATTGTTTCTTGTAACTAATTTGCATGGGCAATGGTTATTCTAATTCTGCACAGTAATGAGAAAAGCAATAAGACTATCTTACCAAAGGGCACTTTTAAAACTAAATATATTGCTCTCTGTTTCAAATAGCTTATATCGGATGGGGTTGTTTTTGTTTGTATTAACTGTAGCCAAGCCCTTACAGTGGCATCTAGAGATCCTGTTTCAGGTTATAATTCCTTTGTACAAGGTGATAGGTATACCAAAGAACAGAAAAAGTAGAATTTGTCCTAGAAATATGATATTTTAAGATATGAAGGTGAGAACTGATAGCAAATCACTTGATTCCCTGTTCAGGAATTGATGCAATCACCTTCCCGTATCTCCATATACATGATGGATGGGGAGATCAGTGTTCTTCCTTAGCCCTGTCTGGTCACCACTGCTAACACCACATGGACAGCCTTGTTCTTCAGCACCCACCCAAGCAGTGACGGCTCTTGGAGGAGAGAGAAGGGAAATCCTCCCCAGCAGCAAAGCCCTTGGCTGCTCCACCACGTGGAGCCCTGAGCTCTGCACTGACACTAGCCAACAGTGCTGGCACGTGTTCTAAAGGAGACTCAAACTACAGAAAAGCCAATGGAAACCATTTGGCAGGCGTGAGAACATATTTTTGAAAGGGTTACTGAAGTTTAATGCCTTTGTAACTGGAAGGATAAAAAGCTCAGTCCTGTAGTAAATTCAGACTGTTTTTTACTCTGAGGGGAGGCTGTGGCCTGTAGTCTCTACTACATTCATCAGGAGCCATGTCAGAGTTTAACACAATACTGCATTAGTGCACGATGTAAAATGGAGTTATGATGACAAGAACTTATAATAAATTTGGTGTGCCTAGGGCAATAACTCAGCAGCTGGTGTGTGCCACCCTATGCTGGGAAAAGCATATGCAGACTTTTCTTTGAAATAGCAGCAATTCAGAAATACGTTTGCTTAAAAAAACCCAGAGAGATGACATGCTGTCTGGTGCCACAGAAAAGAATGTTTGGGCTCTTGCAGAACTACTTCATTTATGTGGGAACAAAACCTATGCCTTGTGGCCAAGGTCATGGAGACTGGGATAATTCACTGAAAGACAGCACAAACTGAAGTTGTTGTTAATAGAATTAACAACAGCTCAAACTTCCTCACTGAGGATATGTCAGGAATGGCTTTCTCCTTGCAGTGAGTGCATCTTTCCTCCTGATAGTAATGGGAGATATGGCTTCCTGCACTTCCCATCACTATTGATGAGAGATGCACATGCCACTAATGTTAATGAGAAACACACATGCATGTAACTCCCATTAATGATCATTAGATATCCACAGGAGAACCCTCATTAATGCTAATGAGTGTTGCACGTATATGTAATTCCCACCAGTATTAGCCTGAGATCTCTGTGCATGTATTGCCCATTAGTGTTAATGAAAGATACACATGCATGTGGCTGAAACTGCTGTCAGTGTTAATAGGATGTATGCAGGAACTGACAAAATAATATACTTTACCTTGATGACAGGAACTTGCCCTTGGTGTTTGTGTTCTAGTTCATCTTGAGGAAATGCATTGCTTTCTGTTAATAATCCAGTTTGTGTATTATGCTGTGGTCTAAGCTCCATACCAAATAAGGCAAAATGCAGAAGTTCATTTTCCAGACCATGTGAAGTCTCTATGTCACAGACCAGAGAAGAGAAATTTCAGTATTTATGCTGGGGTCAGTATATGGAGTTGGTGAATACATGCTTTGATTCAATGGTATTTGATCAAAATTGTCTTTCTTAATAATAATAAATCTCACCCAAGGCTGGACTCTGATCAGTACTTGTGCAGCTGTGATCTGCCTGGAACTTGGGTCCTGCCAGCTATGCTTTCATTGGGCCTGTGAAGTTTGTGGCAACTTATTTTACAAATCTTCTTTTGTAGTTAGTTGCCTCTAATCAATTAGAGGAGTGGAGGTGTGGAGAGGGGGCATGAATTGCACCCTTCAGTGAAAGGAGTTAGTGGAATTTACAAACTGAAAATCTCACATATGGGCTACAGCCTTTGCTGTTTCTGGGGATCATTTGTGCAGATACTGAAATTTGCTACATATCTTTCACATCAGCAAAAGCCCATAGATAGACAATGAACAGACAAGACATCAAAATATTTATTTTAAGGTCACTGTCAAAAAAAATAGTTCCCTGCAATATTGATTTTTAAAAATGTTAACAGGGCACACCACACTATAACCTCAGAAAATCCCAGAGCTCCTTACCAAAACCAGGTCTTGTTATCTGCTGGCTAGCAGCATGTAGAGCCACCTGTGCCCTGCAGAGCCACTGTAGAAGCATGAAAGAGCAGAGAGTATCACCCCTACTTGGCACCGCACACATGACTTGCTAAGGAAACAGCCAGGGAAGTGTGGATGTGTCAGAACTACACCAGCGTAAAGTATCTTGTGTCCCTTTCATTCCCATATCTGTTTCAGGACTGGTCTTACTTGTTAAGATTGGGAGAGAAGTGACTGATCAAAAAGGGAACTTGTCAGCTCAGTTAGACTTAATCTCCTGCATTGCTACACTGTTTAATGCTTAAAAAACTAAAATATGACACTACTGGCCTTGTCAGAGAGGGTCTGTCTACAAAACAGGGCACTGGTATATCCAGTCTAAGAAACTCCGGCTCCTCAACATATCAGTCGCCAGCCCTTTTCCCCCTGCTTCACCCCAGGGCTCTAAGTCACGCCAGCACTCTGTGTGGAACTGTGCAAAGAATTAGATGATTGCAATCAGCTGCTTTAGAGAAAGCACGCAGTATCAGGGTGCTCTGCTTGCCTTTTTGTTTTTCTTGTGGCCAGGTGATTTGAACGACCCAATTTACCACAGACAGTCGTATCAGGATGACTGAGGGGACTAAAGACCACTGTGCAAAAGACAGGAAGAGGCAATTTTGAGAAAGGTGGTTACTACAAGAGACAAAGTCTCACCAAGTTGTATTCTCAGGTCCAGCAGTCAGTCCTTGTGACTCCTGGAGTCAGCAGAAGCCCAGCAGCCTCAGGATTTTGAACGACTAAGGCCACACCTGGATGACAATTAAACAAATTAAAGCCTGTGCCTTATTTGTCCTGTTAATCACTTTTTCTAGATGCTGCATCATATTCTTCAAGCTACACCTGCTCTTAATTGCTTAATTGCTACCAGCCAGGAAACAAGGGCATTCCAAGTCAGAGGAGCAAATACAAAATAAGAAGAAAACAATCTCAAACCCAAAGAAAAGAAACACAAAGTGTGCTCCTGAAAGAGCATACCCTTCAACCTAGGAATAAGGAATTAAATTTGGCACTGGGATTCATGTTAACAACAGCCTAAAAACTAAGAGAAATCTATCACAAAACTGTGATTTAGTGCTCAATTTTCCTTTCTGAGCATGTAACCTTTGTTTACATATTTGCAGCTCTGGGGCACAGCAGTGTAATCAAGTGCTCCTGCTTTTAATTAAGGGAGTAAAATTTGCATATGCAAACTCCCCTCTTAGTGGTGTTAATGCCTCAGCAATGCCCGCAGCTTTGAAGGAACTAAGAAAACAATAAAAGGCAGAAATCAAAAATATCCAACAATTAATCAATTTTGTTTCACAAAAGTAAGGGAATACAGAGAAGATAATATTAAATATTTCCAGTCATAAAGCAAGCATGAAGTAACTGCGATTCTGGACCATGTTTTAACTATGGAGGTGTTTTTATAGCTAGTACAGAGTCCTTATCCTGTAAAAGGGCCTGAGGTAAATAACTCAGGAGCAGGGTTTTCATGCTGTGGGAAAGCCAGGCATAGGTGAAAACACTTGTAGTCTTGGCAGACTGCTATTTACAGAAGTGCTCCTCCCTCATGCAGCCTGGAGAGGTGCTTCTGGTTTGAGAAGTAAAGCCCTGCACCTCAGGCTTTCCCAGCACACTCCATGTCTTGCTGCTTCACCTTCCGTTTTGGATCACCACAAACATACATAACTCCTCTGCAGGGGAACACTGACAAGAATTGATGCAAAACAAAGACAAGTGTGTGTTATTTAAAAACCACTAAATTTGTGGGCTAAAGATAATGTCAAGGAGATATTCACAGATGCACCAGAAAAATGGAGATTTTTCAAGCAAGCATACTGGGCTTACCAGAGGACTAGAGGAAGTTTTGGTTTTTTTTCATGTTTGTTTAGCTATACAATCCTCCAGTAAAATTTGGATTGTAGCATTAAATCCCACTGACCTGCTGACATCTAGAAGGCAAGTCTCTCATTTTAAGGAGAGAGGCAGAATCTTGGCATAATATAATGCTGCTTGGAGCAATCTCCCTGTCCATGCAGGTACCTGAGTGGTTAGAAGGGAGTCAGTCCTTAGATCTTTCTGAAAGAGCACACCATGAGTCTGCCTGCATTAATATTGGAACTGCACATACTACAAAATGCTGTAAACATAACAGGCTCCAGAGGAGCCACTATGGTACACGGAGTAAAAAGTGCCCTTTTGTAATTGCTCGAATGCATTTTGACACGATAGACCAAAAATACAGAGCTGGTCTATTGAATAAACACTGCAGTAAGCTTCAGAGCTGTTACAGCCTATTGAGGAAAAAAAAGTTTTAAAATGGTCCAAGCATATCTTTTCACAATATGAATACTGAATTGCTTCAGAGAAAACTATTGTGTTAGTTCCCAGGCATGTCCATGAGTGATTTCCTTTCTTTTCCTTTTTGTTTCACCATTTAGCCTGACTGTTACGCATGACACTTGCATAATGATGCACGGTTCTTTCCAGTCCCTGGGCACAAATTTTAAGAAACTTGTTATAAATTCACCCCATGCTAAAGCAGTTCAGCTGCTGTGGGTTTAAAGACCAACCTCAGTAAATATTTTAACATAATCTGTAAGTAGGGGGAACAAAAGGTGATGCTGAGAGATGGAAAGGCATTATCTAGCAAACTGGGAAGAGATAAAGCAGTCTTTCTCTGCCTACTGCTGACTTTACCTTCTCCTTCATTTTCTATCCTGTTTTTTGAAGTAATTCTTCTTTTCTAAACTAATAATGGAATGAAACCTTTTCATAACATTCCATTTAATGACAGAGAGAAGACATCTTGATCCATGTCCATCATTAGTCTTGATCATAATTTTATTTCATCCAATGTCTTGAAAAGGCTTATAGAGAACAAAACTAATTACAAGACTGATTCATCTTCTCTGTGAAATGCAATAAATTAAGAGCACATAAAGAATTAACTTGTACAGCACTTAAAAATATTTGTTGTCTAATTATCCAGGGCAAAACTATCCGTAATTGATGTTCTCACAGCCTAGGAACAGCTAAGTTAATAGGGTTGCATTTTGTTCTCACACCTCTAAATGAGAAGATACTCTTCTAGATTATACAGCTGTAATTGTGATAGGCTATTTGAGTCTGACATACTTTAGGGCCTGCCCTATGAACTTTTCTGGGCATTTCCTTGAGGACATACCCCTAAGTTTTTCTTGGTCCCACAGAGAGCCTCTGCACTGAAGAAACTGAGTAACCTTGTTCACCCAGGAGGCAGGTGAGAGCCCCAGTACCTGTGAGGTGTACAGAGCACTGGAGACAGACTTTTCACCACCTCCCTTTCACTTAAATGTGAAATAAATGGAAAAATAAAGAATAGAAGGCATATTTAATAGTGTGCTAATAGTAAACAAGCTGCAAAAATAAACAATAAGCAAGGTACTATTCTGCTTAAAGATCGACAACAGAAAGTATGCAAAGAGTTACATAAGTTTTCTGATAAGGAGCCCAGAGTTTCAGAAAGGGAAAAGGTAATGTTTAGGCTAAGCCAAAGTCCCTTTCTGTTAGTGAAGGAGAGAGACAAGCTTCTCCAGAAAGAGACTCACACCTCACCTTGTCCCGGAACTCCACCAAACAGGCTGCTCACAGAAAAGGAAACCAGTTGAAAACAGATGCTTTAATCTTCAGATAGCATAAGCAAGATGAGACTAATTGTGGACATGGTTTCAGCTGCTGAGCTTTCAAGAAATAGATGCAGTATAGCACACAAGACATCACAGCTTACAGCCAAACAACAGGCTTGTAGTTCATGTTAGAAGTGAAGAATATAACATCATAGGGTTCTCAGCTCTTGTTTTGTCTTTCAGTTAAGAATAAGAAGCAAACAAAAAGCTTCCCAGAGTCCAGAAATTGTTGACAGTATAAAAAGAGAACCATAGTAACACTGAATTTTAATGGAAACTCTGAAGGAGAGTGCACTTTGAATTATTTTAAGTTTACGATGTAACTTTCAAGCAGCTATAATAAGACACAGCTTCCAGAAGTCACCTGGTTCACTGCACAGAATATTCAAAAGTATTTTCAATATGGAAACCACTATTTTATGTATCAAACAATAATTTTGAAAACACTGCTTAAATACTTACCAAGACTATTGACTGGTTTCATGGTGACTACTAATTTTTACTTGGAAAAGGCTTATCAGTATCTCCAGGGTTTTTCAATACAAGAGAAATGGTAAATTATCTTTGGTTCCATGGTAAAATAAAACAGCCCAAGGTGTTTACCAGCAAGGCTGTAAATCATGACAGAGCATCTGTGGGCTTTTTATTTTAATGCCCCATCATGAAGACCATAATGATTTGCAGTGTTTACTAGCATGATTATCTTTCTAACAGAGAAATCAAAGACTTTGTGTTTTGGGATATTTTTTTTTTTTACCTGCAAAGAGTAAGAGAAAATCAGCATTCTTATGGAAAAAACTGTGGACTCCTATATTGTTATAGTACAGTGAAGCAAATAGCTTAAGGCTGAGAAGATAAAGCTGTGGCCCTTCTCTATATGCTGAGTCCACCAAACCCCAGTGCCTCTCAAGACTAAAAACTGGATTGATTCTTCCACAGACAGCTGTTTAATTTAGCAGAACTCCTGCTTTGTACTTCACAGATCCACAGTCCCAGGATACTTCCCCAAAATCACATGAAAAGGTCCACTCTGGCCCAGGCATGCTTGAAGATGGCAAGGAAGTTAAATGGCAGATGTCTTGTGGAATACGTCTCCTCACACACTCCAAAAGCTCTGCTGTCTTGCCCTGTGGAAACCTGGGAAGAAGCTGCTGCACACATGGGTTTGTCTGGGAGTGGCCAGGCCCCTTGCTGGGCAGTGTGACAGTGTCTGGGGTGGGTCTGTTTATGGGGTGCACGGCACACGCTCGCTTGTCATGAACTACAGAAATGCCAGGCAAGAATTAGTGCTGCCAGTGGTCTGGCAGTGCCTCGACCAAGAGAGATTTGGTGAGATGCTGGCACACTGCTCCTACCCCCAGCCAGCACCACTGTACTCCTGTCTGAGCTACCCAAGGGACTAGGAAAATGTGTGACTTTATCTTTATTTGGAACTCGTGCATTTAACAACCGGTTCAGAATTTCACACCTATTTGTCACCTGGCTAAAGGGCACTTTATTTTGCAGAAACTAAGTCAGACCTCTTAAGCAGAGCACATGCCAATACTCTCTTGATTAACTAGTAGTCAATACTCTAGACTGTCACCAGTTTCCAAGGAGACAGACCCAATAAAGCAGCTAACCCTATTCAGTATGGCCCAACTGAATACACAGTAATAATATTTTACATTTATATAAGCCATTCATCCTCAAGCACTTCAGAGATTATAGTGTTCTGATACCACTGTGGTGACTGTATCATAACTACCCCATCTAGCCACACTGATCCACAGTAGTTTTTCTACCATGGATGCAGGAATAATGCTGCAGTGTTTCTGAGATAAACCCATGACATTCTAAAAAAAGAAAAAAAACAAAAAACAAAACACCCCCCCCCCCCAAAAAGAAACCCCAAACCAAAAACAAAACCAAAAAACCAAACCCCCTCCCCCCCCCCCCAAACCAAGCAAACCAAAAAAACCCAACCAACCAACCAACCCCCCAAAACAAAACAAGTTTTTTGAGTTTCTGAATCTCCCTTTGGAAGAAAGACTTTTAACCTTTGAACTAATCAGAATGAATCCATATAATAAAATGCAAAGACTTCAATCAATTTAATTTGATAAAACAGCCAAAACATCTCTTCCTATACATAATTCCACAGATCCTGCAGATTAAATATTTCAGAATCTCTTACTTGGACTGCTAAGCTCCTTTTCCCAGTGACTGAATGCTGCAATTACTGTTGGATGTGTTTTCCTCCCTTTAGTACCTAATTTCAGTTTTATTTCCTCTTTCTACTGCAGAAAGTATTTCTGACTAACCATCCTCTTTAACACCCCTTCATTTTTTGTTATAATCATCCATTTTATAAACACAGAGAATATCTCATCTTCAGCCACATTTTCTAAACGACAGTGGGAATGAAAATGAGGTATTGAATGCTTAGCTACTACCTTTCTCTGCAAGAGTTGTGCAATACTTTATATACATGGCATATGCAGCATCTTGTTTAGTTGTTGTGGATGGAGTGATGCATTCACTCATGAGAGAGAAGCAACAACATATTTGATTGAGAAAAGACAGGGAGTTAACAACATTGTTTAACAATATTTGATGGCAAGGCACACAAGAATTTGCTGCGTGAAGAACAGGGTCAGACAAAAATGTCAGGAAGACCATGAGGTGCATAAAGAACCCCCTTGCACTGTAAATATCTCAGAGGGGAGCTCAGGTGCAGCTGAATCCAGAAAGCCCCAGATTTGGTCAATGGCTTATGTCCAAAGGATTATATACTCACCATCCAGCCTTTATATCACTTAGCTAAGATTTCAGAATTTCAGTGTGTCTATTCCTGATTCACTTACCAAGTATCTGATGTGATAAGGATTTTCTCAAACTTGAATAGTAGGAACCTTGATAGGCACCCCTACTCCAGGGGAGATCCTGGTGTGCAGCCCACCACTGAGCAGGAGGCCTCAGAGGGCTGTGGGCTGTCCACTCTTTATGGAGTAAGATCATAGAATCAGAATTGCATTCCAAGTACAGATGTTAATTTCTTCCAAATTTGGCTTGAATTGGACTGAGCAGTGCTGTGGTTAGGTGGGTGTATTGCTCAAACTAGCCCTTGGCTATTGAGCTGTTTCCAGTCTCCCCTGAATCTACTTTGAGCTGGTTGGAGCCCTCACGACCAGCACATCCAGTATGACTGCCACTGGTGGTTTCTACTTCAACAGGGTTATGGAAATAAAGGCCAGGCTGGGGTGGGGGGAGCACACTGTTACCTCGGTCCAGCTGTAAGAGGCATGCATTCCTTTCCTTGATAAAGTGTTTCCCTCCAAGTTCATTTGGGACAGTACTCACACTGATGCTGCTGCAGTTCCTGTGGTTAAGCTGGCCCATTGAGAACCACCCTTCCCATCCGCTCTGTTAAGTAAATACCACCTTCAGCTCACACGGAATTTAAACTACTTGTTTAGGAGGTTGTGTTTATCTGCTGGATGTATTTCCCCAGAAGAAAGCTAGGGGCTTTTTAATGCCAAGTCTTGCAGATTTTGATTTGGAGGTGTCAGCTTTTAGTTCTTCTGACCTTTTGCTGTGTTTTGTAAATGCTGTGAAAATACTATTTATAAAGTACAAGATTTTAAAATGCTTTTACAAACAGAAGTTCAGTAAGGTTATGTGTCTTATTGCCACTCACTTATTATTCAAAAATGGATGAAGAAGTTTTGCTCAAACTTGCCGAAATAAAAATGTTACTTTTGAGAAGGAATAAATTCAGAAAGCTGTTTAAGCCCATGTTCAGCTCTGGCATATGGTTACTATTTGTTGCAAGGGGACTTAATTCACTCTCAATGCATTGTTTTTGAATAGAGACATTTCCTGGAATTGAAGGTGAAGTCCCAGAAAGTTTAGCCTCAGAGATAAATATTTTGGAAGGTTAATAGCCTGTGGAAATAGAAGAGGCCCATGTAATGTTTAGTACTCACTACAGCTGAAAGATGAAATAGAGACTCTCTTCACCCAGCCGCTGAAATGAAGCCACCTGTGGGAAGTAATGTGCCAGCTCTTTAGTGCAACAGTGCAAAACCATTTAAGTGGGAAGTGGAGCGTTATGCTCAGTCCAAAGGGAGTGTTTGCCATTGCTATTACTGAACAGCATGACATTTTTCTCGGGGTGGAAGGCACTGTTTGTGTAATGCCATGTTTTAAAAGGATTTGACTTTAGATACACAGGAAATGGGATCCTGCCATCGGTTAATCAATAACTCACTGCCATGGACCAATCTCCCTACTTAGCACTGGAAGAAACCAGCAGAGGCAAACCCATGAACAAAGTGAACATTACTTAATGTGAGTGCCTGCTCCAGTAGGGGTACTTTTATAATTGTTTTTTCACTAAACACTTAAAGACAGATTGAAATGTTTGGTACATTCAAACAGCCTTGAGAATTTTGCTATAGATTAATATCACTGTTTAATTAATCATAGATTTCCTTTCTTTTCCAGCAGAATTAGTTGTCTCTCCTTAATTTAGGGAATTTCTCTTATAAATTTAAGCTTAACTTTGATCTGGATTTCAACCAAGCCAATTCTATCCACTTTAAAAATCATCTTTATTCTTCCATATTAGAAAGGGAGAACTTGGGAGAAGTTTTGCAAGAGATGAAGCCACATAAAAATAAACTGCAGGATTCGAATTCTCTGGGACGATTTGTTCAAGGAAACCACACACTATTTGGGCTTAATGTATTAACTGTGGTGCTTTCTTCCACTCTACTTTGCTTTCCTCAAATCCAAGGAATTTAATTTCCCCAAATTCAGCACATCACCCCTATCTGCCCTCCTGTGCTCAACTGTCAGAAGAAAAAGCATAAACATGGTTTAAAATAGTTAAGATGGAAAATTTTAAGAGTATGTGTGAAAAAGTCTCCTTAAATGTTTAGATATACTTTCGCCTGAAGGTGGCAATATTTAATAATGTTCTGAAGAAAGAAGCTTCCCATATAGATACCTTTAATTAAAGATTTTATGTTTTTAAGTGAATATTCTTCTCCCCCATTATTTTTTCACAATGTGTTGAGAGAGAAATATGATGAGGTATCCTATACGTGTTTCAGACAATCTTGAACATGCGTTATGCAGAATTATTTGCAATTAAAATTAAAGCAAATATATAATATATAAGCCATAATTTTAATAATAAAAAAATATAAACCTTATATAAGAAGCCAACCCTTCCCTGCCCTCAATTTAAAAGCAATTTTAAAAGAGATAGGCTACATGTTCCTTTTCACAGTATTACTACCAATATGCTCTTAACTCCAAACCCAGACTGGGGCTGATTCTTTCAAACCAGACCTTGTCTTTATGCTAAGTTATTTTACCTGCACTCAGTACATGCTGTGATTTAGAATGTGATGCATCAGCCAGGCAAGAAGAGGCAGCGTTCTGGGTGTTGTGCTGTGTGATAGCAGGACTGGGGTGCCCTGCAGACCAAGGGCAAAGTGCTGTGTGCACTCAGCATGGGCTAATAATCAATAAAGAAGCTTGGCCCAAAGCGTTTTCTGCAGAACAGAAGAAATAAGGATTTAAAATATATATATATATATATATATATTTTTTTTTAAAGTTTTTATAGAATTTTCTAAAAAAATAAAAAAATAAACCTAACTCTACAGATATCTATCTTTGGATTACAAGAAGACGTGCTTCTATAAATTTCTTAATCCTTCTGTCCTAGTTAATCTTTCACAGGGCTTGATAATTTTTCCTTTGATTTCTGCAAAATTCAGTGTTTTCTGCAATCCCATTGATTACTGTCTTTGTGGCTACATGCAGTAAGATATTATACACGGAATTGAAATGTTTTACACAGTCCTGGCTGGTAAGGCTACATCTGCACTGCTCTGAGCATTCTCTACTAGGAAATCATGTTAGATTTAAAGAAAAAAGAACACTTAAATAGGGCAGGCAGCAAACAAAAAAAATCCTCAAAGTTCAGAAGACAGCAGCTATTGTATTAAGAGTAGTTTGGCAAGAAAACCAACTGCTGAATTTGCCCTGTCTAAAGAAAAGATGAAATGATAACAGGCTGTGAGTACTTAAGAAGAATTAACAACAAGAAGGTGGAGGGTGGTGTGGGAGGACTGTTGGCAGCATGGGGAAAGCAGGTAGAAGTATAGTAATAGCTCAGAATTACTGAAGGGGAAAATGTAGATTAAATAGGACTAAATGAGAGACAAGGGAGGTAATCTGGCAGAGAGGGTCACTGATTTCAAGGCAAACATTCATCCCGGAGGATCACGTCAACCTACATCGTTCACAGAGGCTGGAGCTGGTGACCCCAGAGGTCTTTTCTACTCTAATATTTATGGGTCAGATCACTCCTTTCTTTGGCAATAACTGAATTCAGGAGGAGTGTTTTGTGTGGAGAGCCCTGCTTCCTGAGGGACTGCCCTGTGCAGAGGAAGCTGGGAGCCTGGCTGTGGACACCCTGCTGGTTCTTACACCTAGGTAACAGCCTGGAGCTTTACCCAGGTCTCCAACTTGAACGAGGAAAAGAATCTCTTGCTAACAATGGCTCCAGTTGGCTCTGGAAATGGGCTGATATAAATAAAGCCTAAACAAGAACTGGAGAGCAGTTGGAGTACCATTAGTTGGAGTACCATTATTTTGACTAGAAAAAATGCCATTGATGAATTGATGGCTTAAAAACCAAGTAGTTCATGTAATTTCTGACAGAAGGGTGATTTTGCCTTCATGTCCATCCCTAAGCAAAAGTGAACAGTAGATTGTTATCCTTCCAAACCAGAAACAAAGGCCATTTAGGAGGGAAGGAGATGAAAATAAGTCTGTAGCCATTTCCTGCCTGCTCTTCCCTCCCACCCACTGCCTCACAGAAGGTGTAAACTGGCAGATTCCCTGATACTGTCCCTGCTCTGGAAAAGAGATACAAACTAGCTCCCTCAGGGCATGAAATGGGATCCTATCACATGAGACCACAGTCACAATCTTGCTCTTAAAGATTAGCCATATTTCTTACTGGGTTTCAAAACTTTTTTGGGGGAATGTCTCAATGTCTCAATTCCTTTTTTAATGCATCCACTCTGTGACATTCAATGCACTTAGTCATTAAAACGGGCTCACTACCTTTGGCATTTCTATTAAAACTGCATGTTCAGGAAAAGAACAGTGTCTGAGTGAATCACTGACAAGAAAGTACAAGTATTGCAGAGGGGAAAAAGGGTGATTATCTCCAGGCATATCCTGTTGGAAATTGAATAGACTCAATGAAGAATTGACAAAGTTGTAATAGGAACCACAGTATCACAAGGTAACAAGGCAGAAAAGCACAGTCTTAAGCCTGTGCATTCAGACTCCATGGTCACAAAAGAAATCATAACACAAATGGCAGAAAGACTTCCTGTATACTCCGACACCAGATCATTCACTAAAGCAAACATGACACAATACATTCATGAGCAACCGTGTGAGCAGATTAGTCATTTGACACAGCCAGCACTAGAAAAGATTTTCAGACTGCAGCTGCAGGGACAAATTAAGTGCATTCATGAACAGGATGGTCTCAGTATAAGAATCTCAGAATAACACAAGAGAAAATGAATTAAAATTATATATAAATAGAGGAGTGAAAATAACATATAATAGATAAACAAAGAAAAAACAATTTGCCATCCAGAAAGTTTTGCTGCAAATGGAAAAATCTTTATCAGAGTGTCCAAAGCAAAGACTTTTGGCCCTTCTTAGATCTGGTGGGATTTCAGTCTGCAAGCCTAGATCTGATGAACAAAGCAGCCATGTCCAAGCCTCAGAGACACGGCACTCACGCTTGGCGCAGGGAAGCGCAGAGGCAAAGGTGGTGCTGAGCTTCCTAATCCCAGAGTTGGCACTTGAACGATCAGTCCCAGGCACAACACTGTGCAGGCACAGGGCTTGTATCCAGTGCCCACCCTCAGGGAATCACTGAGCACCACTATCTCCAGCACCTCTTTGTCCTCCAACAGGTCTGGCCTTTCCCTACAGCTCCCAGAGAAGGCACTCGCTGCTGCTCCAGGGAGGGATCTGGGAGGGGATGCCACAGGTGCAGAGTGGTGCAGGCTGCCCTGATCTATGGCCTAGGGCAGTTTGCTCTTCACGTGATGGGAAATGAAGTACCAAGAGGCTTCATGCTGCCACACAGCTCCTTCCACATACCAGGACTGGCTTTGCAGGATTAAGGGATCCAAAACCCCAGGGCCTTGGCTAGAACACTTCATCAAGGCAAAGCATCACTAAAGCTGTGACACATTTTGCAAAGAATGGCTTAATAATAAATTTTAATAGAGTCACATGCTCTGATTATTTGTGCTTTAATTATTATGCCTCTCCTCTCCTACTCTGCTGAGTTGTGCCTATTTTATTTTCAATAAGGATGCTTGATGAAGATGAATTAAAACCTGTAATACTTAATTTAGCACAGAATAAAATATTTAGTGTGTTAGTTCATATTCTGATGTGCTAGACAAAATTTTCTCACACCTAACAAAATTAAGGGTCAGTCAAACAGCAAGAATCTGTCAGGTCTGACTCTGGCTGTAATGATCTGTGGTTTTGCCAGGATCTCTTTCACTAAGGAGAATCTCAGTAAATCTTTTTTCTTGGTGAAATCACATTGCAATGTACCTTTGGGACAGAAGATTCATCTAGTTAATGAGACATATTTCCAATGCACGTGTAGGATTGAGGTGGAAGGGTGCTGGGTTTTTTTGTTTCATTTTGCTTTTCTAAAAAGCCTACACAGGAAAAATTCTTTTCCTTTTGGGTTTTCTCACAGTTAGTTCAGGGCCCTGGAAATGGTTTTATCTTTTATTAACCAGCGGGTCATCCCTATTATCTCAGATGGAACATACTGTCCCATTTACAGCACCTCCTCTGAATACATTTTCTGTGTTTCCATATTTTCCTTTTACTAAAAGAACCCACTGTAGAAAAACAGAAAAAATTAAATTTGGGTTGAAAAATCTTTTATTAAAAGGAAGAAATACTATGGCAGAAGAAGCAGGTCATCCCATAAGATTCATTTGCTAAATTTTGATGTATGCCTCAGCAGGGTGGCATGAGTCTAATTGGATTTCAAAATTGTGTGAATCTCCTGTAATAAAAGCCATATTTGCCAGGGCAGCTACAGGAAAACATTATTCCTATTGGGTCTTAGATTTAAGGGACAGCAGAATGAAAGAATGAATAACAAGCGTTCTGCTAAATACCCGTCCACATGACTGTGGAATGCCATGCAACTTCAAATCACAGCTCCAAAAAACAGGATTTATATTAGGTTTAAGTTGTCTCCTACCAACAACCTCATATTGATAGAATACTCGGGGGGGAAGCTTTAAGGAAGATTAGCAAAATAATCCTTTCATGCTGGGAGTTGCATTTCTTCACTTAAATGGCCATTGCAAGCAATGAAAACACAGGCAAAACTGCCAGTAAAAGAAGATATCCACAGAAGACTGAATCTGAGTGTTTTCTGGAGTCAGCTTAAATTATCTGTTAATGGACAGCTATCACACACATTTCACTCTTTCAGTTTTCATGCATGATCTATATTATAACAGCATCTGTTAATGAAGTCTCACCAACACAGATAATATTTTGTTGATGTAACCTGCTATTTAATTTTTTTTTTGGCTGGGGAAAAATGATATGAAGTTTAGCATTTAGATTTTTAATTTATTTCCTGTTTAAATACATTTAGAAGCATACAAAGGAATTGCACATGTACGGTCTAAATCTTGTGAGGGACAAAGGTTTTCTCACAGCACTCAATAAAGCTGAGCTTTTTCCTAACCCCACCTGCAATGACAGATCAAGGAGAATTTTGTTCTTAAAAAAGACTGCCTCCAGATACATTTCTTTCTTTAAAGGACAATGTATGGCTAAGAGTTGAGGAGTACCTCTACAGTCAAGTGTGAAAACAGCAGCATTTGACCTGGCAACAGTGCTGAATAGAAATACACATTCTCTTTAAAAGATACTCTGCACAAGTAGTTTTAGATGAAAATCACTGGGTTGAGTTTGGGGTTTTTTTTTGGTCTTCTTTATTTTTCCTTATTCCTGACAGAATAAACCAGGAATAACTCCATTTTCTTGTCTTACAGTTCACTATTTTATTTCTGGTTCAGCATCCTCCTTCAGGCACAAAGACTCATGAATAAAGTAGCTGACCTCCTGAGGTAGCCATAGGTGATATTGCTATTACCCACTCATATTTTATAGCAGCCTTTCTAAGAAATCAGCCACAGAGCAAAGGAGGCAGAACATTGCCCTGCCTAGGATGTGACACAGCACACACTCAATGTGGACCTTAAGTCTTTGTGAGAAGTTCTGGGAAAAGACCTTGGGGACCCTCAGAGTCTGTCAATAGGCCTTATGTGATACAAAGTAGTGGGGTTTCACCAAATCAAAGTGAGGGAATAAAAACTTGTTTAATTTGCTTCCTACACAAGACATTTTTAATCCTAGGCTGAAGGGCTGCACCACAGAATTTCCACTGCAGATGAGAGATTTTCTTTTCCGGTTAAATGTGGATCCCTAGATGCCCACAGTGAGACCTTTTCCAAGTAAAAAGTGATCATTTATGGGGAATTTGGGCATCACCTCAGCAAAAGTCCAATTGACCATATAAGATGCAACAGGGGAAAAGCAAGCTACTTCCCTCTCTTTCTAAGCAGCCAAAATCAAAAAGGAGAAAAAAGAACAGTAATAGCAGAGCAGGGACATGACTATGTCCTGCTCTTATCCTGAGGTAATCTTTGCAGTGTACTTTCATGCAGGTCAATATTCAGATGGAATCAAGCCAGATGGATTTACATCAGTACCTGCCTTCACAGTTACTATGAGAAACAGTCCCCGAGTTCCAGAGTGGTTCAAGCTCTGCTTTGTCACAGAGGTAGAGAGGAGGCAGATGCCATCTCCATGTCCCTGTGTGACACGAGCCAGTGAATTTACAACCTTTTTTCTCTGCTATGGAGAGTTGTACTCATTGAGCAAAGACTCTGAGTTTGATGGTTGCATCCATTGTACTCCTCACCAAACACAATCTCCACTGGTACCACAACATTAACCTCGAGTGCTTTCAGGGGGTGTTGGTTTCTTCAGCCAATGCCAGCAATTAAGGCACTGGGCATTAGAGCAGTTTGAATCACCTCCCCAAATGCTGTCTCTGTCAGTCATGAAATCCCCCTGGCAATCCCTGCAGATATATTAGCACATAGTTAGGCCAGTGTCTCAAAGGCAATTATATTTGCTATTGAGAAAAATCTCTGCAAAGTTCTCCCATCCTCCAATACTCCCCACGTTCTAGGGATGGGAAATATTACCAGGATCTCATAGCAGGCAGCACCAACCTCCAGCACCTCTTCTTTTTGCTGGCCCAGATGCTGCCTTTTACTGTCAGTGAACTTGGAAACTGCACCTCTGAAGATTAATTACTAACCAATATGACAGTTCTCAGTCAGAGGTCAGCAATGATGCCTTTTCAGTTGAATAAAAGCTACATGCCACAGAGATTTTTCAGATGCTGATAGATTTAAATAGCAAAACAGTTTAAGGCAAGATAGCCAGTTTTCCAGCTGACTAACCCCAAGTAATAAAAAGTCAAAATTGTATTAACTGTACTTTGCTTTTTTTTTTCATCACTTAAGCCCTCTTAAAAATGCATATGTAAAAGGATACCTCCTGTAATAGCCACTCTAGGTGAGTGCATGGAAAGCATTAAAAAAATGTCCTCATGTACTGCAGAATATTGCTCTTAACCTACCTATATATTAAACTTCTAATAGAGACAAGGTGAAATGGATGTGAATGACAGAAAAAATTAGTCTCTTGTAGACATGAATTGTGGTACAAAAAAGTGGTTTGGGTTTTTTTTAACTGATTAGGAGGAGTCCTGAGTTCATAATCCCAAAAATAGCCAGTGACCTCTACTTAGTAATTTGAGCTCATCAATAATTATATTATCTCCAACCTACAGTAAACTGAACATTCCTAGTTTCATTTTTTCCCCTTTAAAGCATGCATTCTTTATTTGTGTTGTGTCAACTTAGAAAAGGCTTCAACCCCTTCTTCTCATAAAGGATAAAGAAAAAGGTATGTTTTATTTTACATGTGTGTAAAATAACTTTTTTTTCCCCCCCATCTTTATGATGACTTTTGTATAGTTCTGGAAAACAATTTTGCACCTGTCCTGGAAAATCAACTGCATAAATAAAATACTGTTGCACACGGAATTAAAGAAATAAGGAGATGCAAGGTGAGAAACAGCACCAGTTTACAGATAAGGGAAATGAGGAATGTTGTTTTTGAGACCCAGACCTCTCTGAGTTATTTATATATCTAATTCCCTAAGTAAAAATCTAGGCCTATGTTCAGGCTGACACAGGATGGCACCAGAAATTGCAGTCAAATCTAGAAAGCTCCATCCAATTAGTGACTCACTGACATGACACTCCTTTCATTCTCGATGCTGATAGAATTTTTATAGATAATTTTCATGAAGGTGTAAACTAGCTTTCTAAAATTACACGTAGCTGAATAAAACTTACATATGCAAATTTTAAAATTTCAGAATAACTAATACAATAGAAAGCAGGAAAGGTTCAATAATTGATAGGAAAATATAACTAAAAACAAACAAAAAGCATGGGAATGCTATGCTGAGCTTCCTCATAGGAGATGATGAGACAGCATTTTGATCTCACATACCAAGTGTGATTTTTTAATTATCTGCAAATAAAAAAAATTATAGGACTTTTCAGATAAAATTATTTGGAGAAAAGTCAGATATTATTGTTTCAATAATTCCCACCTGAGGTATTTTTACAACTTCTTGTAATGGATGTATTCTGTACCAAACCCTTCCTAGTTTTTGAAACTTTTTAAATTGTGCAAAGCATCCTAATTTGCACAATTCATACTTAGCTATATTACTTATTTCTGCTATCTTTTCCTCTTTACATTAGATGATAAAATGAACTATTGCTATCTTCTTTAAGCTTTCTACTGATTTAGTACTTCTACTCCTATGGCCCTTCAAACCACAGATTTTGGAGTCAGCTTGACGATAAGACAAGCCTCAGGCCAAGATGAATTTGCCCAGCATTGCTTGTCCATTGCTTTCACCAGACACTTCATTAGCATTATAGAAAGAAAGAATACATTTTCAAGGAAATCACAAGGATATTTGATGATTCATCTGACAGAATATATTTAAAATAATGTTCAAAGGAAAAGGCGGTGGAAAGACATTGTACAAATTGCCATTATTCTTCCTCTGTTGGACCCTATACTGAAAACAACTCAGAAGTAGGTCTTGCATCAAAAATAAGGAAGAAGTGACAAAAGTCAAACATATCTGAAGCAGGTGATTATAATTAGGAAATTTCCCGGTTTTGATTTGCTACATTATGCTACATTATACTGGAAGGCAGAATAAACTACAGCCTAATTCCAGGCATTTGGACACTATCATCCAAAACAGTCACTATATAAGGAAAAAGAAAGGGAGTCCCATGGGTTTGGAGGGTCCATGAATCAGGAGTCAAGCACAGGTAAGGGCAGTGACTGAGCTGATGGGGTGAACAGAGTCCATGGGTTATACTTAACATTTATTGTCTGAGGTTCAAAATTGCAGTTTTGCCAAGGAGACATAAGACCTCCTGTTATTGTTACTGATATGTTATCATCACTGGGACTGCTTATGATGCTGCACCATCTCAATCTCACCAGCCCTGGTCTAGAAATTGCACAGCTTCTCAAACACAGTAAAGGCTCATCAGTTGCTCCTTGGCCAAATTCAGCGATGCATGTGAGTGTTCCTCACTAGCTGCCATTCTGTGGTGCAAGACAAGCAGTGCTGCTAATGTGAAAGAGGCAGAATAAAATATACAAAACCTTCATCACTTACCAGAAGGTAATAAATAAACATCATTGCATTTAATTAAATTATCTGAATGAGAAATTAGCTCCAATATACAAAAGGTTTGCATTCAGCCAATATGTATTTCCATTCTACTATCCTATGTCCCATTTTCTGTGACATCCTTATGTTTTTTTTCACTGATCTGTTCTGTCATTCAGCCAAGATCAGGTTCAAAATCTTTTCCTTGCCATTAGTAATGACCCTTTGCATACCCTGGGAAATCATCTTTTTATATAAAAAATGCTTCACCAGAGCCTTTGCTGTCAGTAAGGTTGAAGGGACATCTCTAGCACCTAATAAACACAGAATAGATTTAGCAAGGAGGTTCAGAAAAGTAAAAAAAAGCAGATGAAAATGCAGTACAGCATTAAAAAAGAGAGCCTTGAGACTCACTCAGAAGATTAGAGGATTACTTCTATCTTGGAAGCTTTTGAGATGAGGTGTCCAGGTAACCTATGCACGACTGGCATGTTTAACTTCCCCAGTACAACTGTATTTTTCTGGCATTTTTGCAAGATAGAGTAGTTAACTGAACCAGTCATGATGGCATTCAAATAATGAGCCCTCTATCAATGAGGCTGGAATAAATTCCAGAGTGAGGATAGTCTACTACAATTTAATGAAATGTTATTTTACTGTAATCCAGTTCACATTTTTATAATCTATCTACGAGTTCTAGCACTTATGAATTTTCTTTTTTTGCCTACAAAATGTTATTTAGAGTATAAATATTCTCCCCTAGGAAACAAACTGTACTGTCCAACACTTTTGGGATTAGTTGTGATAGCCTGTATTAAAGTGCTACAAATTTCCATCTACACCACATATTAGAAACAATGACACAAATTATTATAACATAATGTAATTACTATAATATCATATTTGCTCAGGAGTGTTATTTTTCACTTGCCCAACTAAGTGTCTATTGACACATCAGAACTCTTCTATATTTAAATAATGAAGGAAATCTGGTAAAACCCTTATTGTACCACTGTATTATGTATTTTGACATTTTCTTTTAATTTGTTATTAATATTGTTCTTCATGCCATCCCATTTTCTTATTGTTACTTCCAGTAGCACAAAATATCTGGAATTTTAGGTAAACACCTCATTGAATGAGCTAATAAGTTAATGGATGCAACTTTGTAGAGTCACAACCTGACAGGTAGGAGACCTCTTCAGGTGCATTTTGATAGGGAAGTATCCTGACAAAATATTGTTTTTTGCCCATTTACTTTGTGCTTTTCAATGAAATAGTCTATCTGCACCTACAGAAAAATGCTTTTATCAGCACATTTCACATCTGCTCTGCACATTGGCAGCACGGCTGTATCAGTGTGAGCTTGCAGTACAACCTGTCCCCTCCCCAGCCATGGAGTTCAAGGGCAGGATGCAGTGCCTGTGTAAGCTGGCCCTTAGAGAACACTGACTAAAATTTCTTCAAAGTCAGGGACTACAGAAAGGGTAACAAGGAAACTTTGTGCAAAATGACCCATTTCAAAGTGAAATTTTGCATTTTGAAGTTTTTGGAGAGAGTTAACCACCACTAAACAGACCAAACCCTTGAAGGCACTGCCCACACGTGCTGCAAGCATCATCCAGGGAGTACTGAGCACCTCCAGCTGCAGAAGGAAGGGACATCCTGCAATTCTGAGCAAGGGACATGGTTTGCTAGACTTGGGCTTTAAAAATTGATTCCCAGCTTTGGCTTGTCAGAGTAGATGATCTAGTTGTTTTTATTTAGCAAGGAAGCAGTTGTACAGGAGGTTTGAGGGTCAGGGAGATAACTTGCTTCTGTAAATTATATAAGGATGGGATGCAGCCCTGAGAGCATCTGTAATTCAATTTCCAAATAGTTTCACTAACAAGTATTGCAACATCTTCTCCTCCTTACTGCTTTTCAAGGACTAGTAAAGCTTAGACATTTACTCTGAACTTCCAGGTCATGTAATTCAATTCTCATAAAGAAGCATGCAGAGCACCTGGGTATCATAAAGATGCCAATCACTAAAGCAGACTTGCATGTAAATGTTGTAAATGTTTCTGTTTGGGGTTTTTCCCCCCCAGCATATTGTAATGGGATTTTATTATGATAATGAGGAATTGTTACAAGGAATTGTTCCCATCATAAATTTGGACAGAAAAGCTGAGAAGTCTATCTAACCTAAATTACCATCTTGCAAATCTATATAAAGCAACAGTCAAAATTAATTTTCTTGTGAAATGAAAGAGGAATAAGACCCATTTTACTTTGCTCTATCTTGCACATTAAGTAGCAGGCATTTGAGAGAGAGCACATAACCTATTCCTACATTATCACGAGAAATGGAAAAATTGAACATATGCCATTGAGTGTGTGCATGTGCATCTGTTACCCAGCAGTTAGTGTTAAAAAAGCTAAGTTACAGAGTCAGAAAATAGCCTTTTTTTTTTTTTTTGCAATTGTGCAGGTCCAATGAGTTCACTGAAATTCCTTTCATCCATATTGTGTGAAAGGAGAATCAGATCAATCAAAAATTAAAATCCTATTAGTGCACTCGGACAAACCTGATCCTTGTGCAAGCCATCTTTAATTGTGAAGTTTCCCCTAATTTAAATTTCACTTAATTTGACTGAGGGCAAAATCATAATCCTGCCTTCATACCTTCCGATCTCCTCAAGTGCACTGTGAAAGCAACTAAAAAATATATTTAATAGGCTGAGCTATATATTCTGCAGGTTAATAATCTTCAAGGATCAGGAGTGAAAGAAAATGCTGAATTATACCCTGCCAATGACACTGTCTTTCTTGCAACTGCCAAAATACCTGCAGAGGGTTATCTCAAATGCCTCAGCTCATCTCAGTTACAAGGGCAGAGCATGACAAGAGGAACAGATTTGAAAGATCCAAAGAAGAGACTGAAACCAAGAACCTGCATTGAATACAGAAACAGTACATAAAATCTATCTAACACATGATAATGGCTCTGTGCCTCCAATGCTGCTGAACTGAAGATGGAAAATAAACCTTACAGGATGCTCAGTGTAATTTAAGCTGGGAACAAAAAGCCATGGATAACCATTCTGAGGGACTTGGACAGAAAAGGGCACAAACCCTTTGGCAACTGCAGGTGGAAAAAGTGCTTTTGGCATCTTTGTGATACCATCCAGAAGCAGATGAATAGCCAAAAAGACACTTTGACTATGAGCTTTATTAGGAAAATGATATGCTCTTTGTTCAGATAGTTATTTTCTTAAAAGGAATTATTCTTATCTGCCCCAGTTGTTTCAATTCCCAGCTGTCTGAGTTCTTACCAGCAGGGCAAAGAAAATCAGAATTTTAACACCAGTGTTGGATGGGGTTTTACTAAGAATTTAAACATTAAAAATCTTTAGCATTCTCAAAATATCATTTTTCCTTAGTCTCAGGAAATACTGGTAGCAAAGATCTGTCCCAGAGATTTTGAAACAACTAATGAAACGTTTGCTCTCTAACTCCTTTCCGAGAAGTTGCAGGAAGTCAAGTAGTGTCAGGACTGTGGAGGACATCAGAGTGCTCTGAAAGTCCCTCAGGAATAAAATCCTTTTCTTTTAATCTTTAGAATAAAATGCAGGGACTTTTAGGATGTGAAAAGACATAATTTCTAATCCTGACATTTTCTTAAATCAGCTCTTCAGCCACTGTTGCCATTTCCAAGGCTTAAAAGCCCTCACCGTGTTTCTCCCAACAGCTAATTTAAGGTAATTGAACATCTTTCATTTTAATCAGAGGAACAGCTCATATATTTATGTAAAAAATAATGTGTTAAAATACAGTATTTGTATACATTGGTCCATAAACTAAAATCGGACTCTTTTCCCACTCATGAGGGTATCCAATGTTTCCATTTACCTGATGGAAGAAAACTCCATCTGGTGCCTGAATTACACATTCACTGCAGTCACTGGAGCCTTTGTTCAGTCACAGTTCTCCCATAAGCATTTGTTCCTGGATTTGGGATACTGTGGATGCCCTCAAAGGGCTCCCTCCATGGAACAAGAGGGTAACCTAATATGTTGATCTGGATTGTGGATTTCAGGAATAATTTTTTTAATGAATATGAAAATTGAATTTTACTCATCAGATTTATAGAAAATAAAAATGTTTAAACTAAACAAGAAAAAAGCTTGTACTTCTTTTTCCCTTATGTTTGAGACTGAGCACTTTCAGAGTAGGAACAGAAATCCTGCCAGGCAATAACACCCTGATCTAAAGCTGGGGTCTGTGACAATGCATGAGGCAAAGCACTGATAACCCTCTCTGGTAAACAGACATCTAACCCTGACCAAGTACCTTTATTAAGAAATTCACCCACACACTGAGCAAGCCATTGCTTCCCAGAGCTTAGTAAATTCACATCTATTTACTGTAATATTTTTCAATATAGAGTATAACAAACTGAGAAAGCACTGAGATCTGGCCAGACATCATTTATTCTTTTACCAGAAAGAATAAAACCTTCTATATTGAAGCAACTGTGTAAGTTCCTTTGATAAAAGGTCTTTTGCAGTTACTCAGAAAATGTTGATAAACATGGCTTGAATTGACTAAATACTCACTGAAAGATGTAGGCAATTTAAATCATAATATTAGTGTGAAGAAATTTCCCTTTCATGGGATAACCCAGTGGGTAAGATGGCTGTGAAGTACAGGGTTTTTAGTGCCCTGGGTTCTCAGAAACCCTCTTTCCCTCTTGTGCAAAAATCTTTAAAGTTCATTAGCTTTGGGTAAAAGAGAGAGGAAATTACATGACTGAGCCCATTAGCAAGAAAATGATGAAATCACGAGTAGTACAAAACCTTTAAGAAACCCCCAATAATTCTATTAAAAAAAATTTATTTTTCCTTTCATACACATAGATGACCCCTTATTCTGTACTCCTTCCCTGTCTTACCCTTGCAAAGTGATCTTAACTATCACAACTCAAACATTCTACATTCACCACCAGCAATACTGCAAAGTACTTAAAAAAAAAAGTCCTTGTGAACCTGGGCAGCTCAATTTTAGTGTTACTGTGGTCAGCCTTTCCAGCCACCTAATTTATGAAGGCCATAACTTACTCAAAGATATAAATCACCACCACATTTCCTAATTCTCTTCTGTGTGTTATCTCTCTGTTTTACACTAACACATAAATATCTCCATATTTATAATTCATAGAGGCTACTGTTACTATTTTCAGTGTCTATTTTTGAATGGGTTTGAAGTTGTCTTGTGTATGATGCGAGTGTGGGTGCTGAAGTAAGGGATGACAATATTATTATAAAACTGTTTTGGGTGAGGTTTCAAAATTAGAAATTAAAAAGTAAATACTGTCCCAGAATACAGAGTTTTGGTGCAGTAGGAGTTATTTCTCTCCTAATGGAGGGTACTTAGGAACAAAAAGAGCTTTTCTTTATTTGACATTTGGTTTATTTGAGAGGGCCATTTTTGCTCTGTGATTGGTATGTAATAGAGCAGGGGAAAATAGAGAACAAACAGAGGTGGCTGTATTTTCAGAAGTCATGAAAGCACTAATGAAAACATTCCAGAACTGCCCATACACATCCTGGTCCTTCCCTAACAACTGGGGGAGCAAGAGGTCTTGAGTTTAATTTTCTTTTAGGGCAGCTCAGTAATACACCTTAATTCATTCAGTACTGACTTGATCTTGGCTCACATATTCCTGTAAGGCCACAGGGGAAATGATGGGAGGTTGGAAGGGTTATTTCTCTCCTCCTCCTGCAAACAGCCAGTGGCAGAACTGTCTAAGGTAGCAGAAATGCCAGACACTAAAATAATGCTGGAATGTTACACAAGTTAAGTGAAATGACAAAAGGCAAGGCACACACCCCTCTACCCCCCATCTGCTCTGCCTTTTAGCCAGAGTCATCTCAAGGGCTTCATGTAACAAGAGAAGACACAACATTTTCAGATAGAAATGTGATTTTCAAGTTGACAGTATAGCTTTAATTAAATGGGAGTCCAAGGAAAGAAAGTAACACTGGGAAATAAATAGGCTATAAAAGAAGAAAACCACTAGTGTGGATAGCCAAGGAAATTAAGGGAGAGAACAGGAAAGAGCAAAGGCCATATGAGACATCTATTACGGAACATCAAGGTTAATGCTACAAGTGGAGGCATAGACAGCCAAAGTGATAGAGATTACAGAAATGATCAAGGAAGCAAAGATCAAACATGAAAGGAAATTGGCAGATTCTTACTCAGTGCATTCTGCACTGACCTGAAAAAGGGAATTTTTGTGTTTTAAAATGTTGTAGCTGAAAACTATGACACTGAAATGTATCGTAGCTTTTTAGACAGTGAATTGATTTAAAATGCAAGCAGCAATTGCTTTAATATTCTACATAAAATTACAGAATCTCTGTCACTTTCTTAAAAACTTTGTCCTAGATTAATATGAAAGAAGGCAATTTCAAGCATCAAACATGAAACTTATGATTAAGTGCAGCTCCATATCCGAGCACTTCTGCCATTTTCTATTTTTCTCCAAAAACAAAACAAAACAAAACAAAACAAAAAAAAGGAAATTGCTGCCAAAAGTATTTTGGAATTAAGGAGAAACAGAGCCAGGCACCACAGTGCAGTTAGAGCACAAGATCTGTGGCTTCCAGTGGGAACCAGGACACCCTATTTGAACAGGATACCTGGGCTCTGAGGCAGCCCAAGAGGCAAATCAAATCAGTGTTTACTCCCAGAGCTGGGTTGTGCTGGGAGGTTCCTCTGTTGGAGTGATGAGTGTAACCTGTGCTACTCTTAGCCAACTTTTTACTGCTCCTTGTTTTGTTTGCTGTAGTTATTTACTTAATTCAGCTGAGCCCAGTCCCATGAGCCACAGCCAGACCCTGAGCAGACACATATAAAGGACATTTACTGTTCTGGAAAGCTTGTACTTCATGTGTCAGATAATACTTGTTTCTACACCATACTCAATCTACCTGGCATTAATCCTCCACATATTAATTCAGTCATTATGACATCTGTTTAGACAACAATCATTCTTATTAGTGAAATGATAAAAAAACCACAGATTTGGGGGTTTTTTACTTTTTGTTAGACTGTCAATTTTAGCAATTATTTTGCTTCATCCTGAGACTTCTGTCTTTTCCTTCTGTCTTCAGTTCTAGATTGTACCTGTAGCTCACATATTGTAGTCACAGATTTTCAGCTCTTGTACTTGAACCTAGAATTTAACAAGAATTCACCTTTGAGATAAAAATTAAACACACTAAAACTGACAATTTCTGAGTCAGCCCAAAATTTTTCTCTATCCTAAGGGCAGAATTTCAAAAGAGCAGCCATGTCCCTGCTTCTACGATTCTAACAATCATTTTCTAAGGAGGATAACATTATCATATCTGCAATTCACCATTTATAGCAAATCTAAAGTGAAGAAAAGCAAGCAAAAGTAATTAAAGACTGTCTATTTTTTCTTCCAAAGAATTAAAGCCTATTCTTACACGATTTATATAATCATGCTCTAGCTGCACTTGACTCTAAGTATCAGCTTCCCTAAGGATTTAGGAACAGTGCTACTGCCTATGCATGGTCTTCAGGGGACTATAAAGGGAAATGTGAAATCTGGTCTGTTGGAAGAAGACCTGCTGAATGCTCTCATTGCTAGGATTAAAGGCTCAAAGAAAGGAGCAGAATTATTGCCACTAGTCCCTTCTGAGTACATCGCAGCTTAATTTACTGACCAGTTCCACAAAAGGGGTCATAGTTAGGGGTCATTCAGGGTTGAAGTACTAACTCTCTTTGGTGAGTGGAGACAAAATCATACCAGTCTTGCCAGTCTTCTCTATTTTCCTCTGTTGGGTACTCCCTTCTCAAAGTGCTGGGTGGAGGCATTGCTCCTTCAGCTCCTGTCTCTGTGCAGGGCTACCTCCCTCGGCCTCTGACTGATCACACAGAGAACATTACATTCACTATCAGGCACAAGGAAGCACTGCCAAACACAGCAGGAAAGGGAAATGATGTTATTTGACTTTTGAAGAATGTTTAGAAGGATAATATAAATGCACAGGAGATCAACTATGCAGAAACTCAGTGGGTAGATGACAGCTGCCTACAAATACTTGAAGGAAATAAGCACTGCTTTAGGAAAGGTACTATTTATCATAAGATAAGCATTGGGGAAGAAATGCAAACATCGGATAAACACCTGGGGACTGAGTTCTTTTGACTTGTAGAGCGAGTTCCTGTATAAACATTAAAACATTTGTGATAAGGCATAATTTTAGGAAGGTAGTTTGAGGGCCTATTTGACTATCACAGAAAACCGCTCAGAGACTGAATAGGTTTGGAATTAAATGCCTCTACAAGTTCTTTTCCATCACTTACAATCTTTCATTATTTTGCTCTGTAAATGTAAAGATCCACATGATCATTTTAAACATCTGCTGGTCAAGATTTTCTCATGCAAAAAATTAATGCAAACAATACTTGACTTTTAGCTCCCTTGAACCACTTTCACTTCACTGGGATGAGTTTAGACAATGCAAAAATGGAGTGCAAATGCAGAGAGCTTTGAATGGAAGGGTCAGTGGACAGTGATGACAGAACTAGCCTCTCAAATTTGCCTGGGAAAAATGTTGCCTTTCTTACTAGCCTTTGAAGGAAAAGAGTATCTGTTTTTTTCACTGCAGCCTCAGATAATAATAAGAAATAAAACTATACAGATGTGAATCAACGCAACTCTTGGCTGGTTTGGTTACAGCCTCTCCAAGGCAGAGTAATCTGCTGAATGCCTTTTCCTGTAGCAAATCCTTTGGCTACTGTGAGAAGGAAAACCCTGAGATTATAAATATACTCCTAAGAAATCTTTCCATCCTCATTTTCGTGTTGGGTCAATATCCATGATTAAAGTAACCTTTGGACAATATCTCTATTATTTATTTTTATGACTTAGCCAGCTGTTTTAGAATAGAAAAGACCATCAAAGTTGTGGATGATGTTGACAGAGCAGCAAAACTTCAAAGATCAAAAGATATTTCTACTTAGAATTCTCACAAGTCCTTTAAATCTGTGTTTACCACCTCAGTTTCCCATACACCAGCATCTGTTTCTTCTGAATTGATCAAATTCTCACTTTGCAAACCAAAAATTTCAGGAATTTTTTTCATACAGACATAAAAATCAAATGTACAGAACAATGAACTCAGTGTAGAAATGATGAACATTCAGTATGCCCTTATAACCTATTTGAGTAACAGTGATTTTTTTTGTTTCATTTTGTTTAATATTATAGCACCTGCAGCTTGTTTTGAGCTCTACAGTACCAAAAATAGTCCCTGTTGTAAAGAGTTGTTCTTTTATTTTCAGTCATATTTGTTCAAATGCTGATAATAAACCTTTACTTTAAAGTTGCATCTTGATATGCTTTTTCATTCTATACATTAAGAAAAAAAAAAAATTACCTAGTCTCTCTCCACCATCTCCCTCACCTTTTTGGCCCCTCTTCTACAGCTTCTGCCCACTAAGCACTCTTCTCTTTCATTCCCCCTTTCTTGTCCTTCTCTCAATATTCCCTTACCTCTTTATGACATTGCTGGCCTCTTCTTTTTTCCCTTTCTGCCCATCTCTAGTCACCATCAGTTTACAGAGGAGCCTTGTGTCCAGAAGCCATCCCTTGGGCAACTTCAGCCCTTAGGGGGGCAGATGGAATGTGAATGCAAGCAATGAATGTTGTTTTACTTCCAAAGTTAGAATGGGGACACTGTGAATTACCAGTTAGAGAGCAGTGGAGAAGGAGTTCAGGATATCAGAGAAGACAGAGTTGGAGAAATGAACTCTGATCCAGAACTGAGGTAGAAGGAATGGCATTAGAAGGAAAGAAATACTGTGCCCTAATGGCTGTGGCCAGCTATGAAAGCTAAAGATCAAAGTGCTTTCTGGGGTATTATTGTGGATGTGAGTCACTCCCCAGGCAATGGCAAAGACATCCCCATTTTTCAGCCATTTCATCTCTAAAATGTTTGTCATTATTAGATGGCTGGACAGCATCTACACTGAAACAGATAGCAAAGGCTTTCTAATGATTTCAGGACATTTAATACTTTCCACTCATTTCTTAAATGCACATAAGGCCCATTAGGTCATGAGTCACACAGGGCAAACACCAGCAGTAAACTTAAGCTTATAAAAAAATGACTCATGTAATTTTATGCATATGAAATAGAAGGAAATACTTCAACCATCATCTATCCCAGCAGGGAAAATTGTGGGGAAAGGTTTACTGAGAGGGAACAATTTATACAGAAACAAAGATAACGTGTTTTAGAACATTAGGACTCCATTATGCATTTCCTGTGATTTGAGTTTGTTCCTAAGCAGTTACATACTCAGATACAAAGTGCTCTTTCCAGCCCTATCACACAATGAGATCTCTCATCTGCTTATGTTGTCTGTGTGTTTTATTTTAAGCAAGTGTTCACAAAAGTAACTTGCATTGAATTACCCAGATATAATGTTTTGCAAACAGCCAGCAAAAATTGTGATGAGTGTTGCTAGTTAGCTGATCATCAAGCCATAATAATTTCAGGATGAATTAAGCTATGGATATTGTGGGAAAGTAAAGAAGTGCTAGTACCAGGGATTTCCTGTTTCCTTTTTTTTTTTTTTTGCATGTTGCAGTCAGACAAGAAGGGCAGAAGAGGTTTTGCACTTAACCTCTCTTCACTTGTACTAAGCAAATACAAGTTTCTCAAAGCTCAGAAAAGAAATCCTGGTTTGAACTGAACTTTTCATTACCAAATGGGATTTTCAGTAGTGAAGAATAATTTGTTTCTGTCAGCTTTGACCCCACTTGTCTTCATTAGGTTACTTTTTGAAAGAAGACTTTTATGATTACCTTAAAGAAAGAAATGATGTGCTGATTTAAAAGGCCCTGAGTGGTATTCTCAGAAGTTACACTGCTATCTTGAAACAGGCTAATGAAGAAAGACCATCTCCTCTTCTATGAAACTTCAGTGACTGACAATACATTACTAAAAATCTTTTATAGTCTATGATACAACCAAACTTAACAGAAAAAAAAAAAAGAGATACACAGACTCATAATAATCTACCTAAACACTGCATGTTTGTGGACGTAATTATGTTAAAAAAATAATTCTACTGTGGCAATTGCGAGCCAATATAAAAGACATTAAAAAGGCTTAATTTAAAACATATAGAAATCTTCACTGCTTTGGAGGTCTTTAAATCCCTTTTAAAACGAGCAGTGTTCAAAACCATTATGGACATTCTAATAACGGTTCTTCTGTTTTGATACCTGGGGCAATTTAAGAAGGTCTTGCTTTTATGGGTTCTACTGGATTAAGTTCTCTGTTTATACATGAACCATGGCAGTTTCAATTTGTGTTTCACAGACACTGCACTCAAAGCCTTTCTTAAGATTTTAGCTCTGGAGTAATTATGCTTTATAATACGTTTGGGCCCTCAAGTTTGAATGAGGTTGGCATGGCAGATTAGCACATAGTGGATTCATTTCATGAATGCATTGGAATTCTTCCACTCTGGCATCAAATGATAAAAATTTCCAGTGATGATGAATTTAGAATTTTAATAGACTGCAATTAATCTTTTGTAGATTTTTTTCCCCTAAATCTACCATATCTACCTTCCATACCAATTACAAGAGTGGCTGTAGTGGTGTAATTTGTCATGCAAATAACTGTTTCTGGACCTTCAGTTACACAGAAGTGAAGGAATTTGGTTTGGGCTACATTTGGAGCCAGGGAATGTCGACATACAATAAATGACATCTAAGGGTTTTTTCATTTTTCTTTTAATATTGGCCCAAAATAGATGAAGCTAAAGTAGAAGAGGCATTGTAAAAGTTCAGTCCTGCTCTTACTGCCTTCTCTCTTGAGCTTTTTGAATACTATTATCTCCACAGAGCCACATTAAAATAAGTTTTGTATTTAAGACTCAGTCTGACACAGGTGTTCTCGTAGCTGCAGGTCCAAGTTTCTCTTGACCAACTTGAACAGATAACCTGTTTGCAGTGCTACCTTTATATTTAAAGGATTTTGGTTTTTTAGCTTAAAAAGTTGTTCTAAAGAGCCTAAACAGAAACAAAGCACTGATCATTTAAAAAATATATAATGCGCAGAACTGTAGCCACGATGAAAGATGTATCATATATCAGAATTTCATTAGTTCAAACACTAACCTTGTTAAAACCCTCCATGAAAGGGAAGTATTAAATATTATTGCCATCTCTGGCAGCAGCTAATAATCACAGAATCCATTTAGGAATCCACCTAGATTTTGCACAAAGGTGGTGTCGCGGGTTGGGTTTGTAACCGGGCGGAAACACCAATTTAGTGTAGTGGTTTGGTCCAAAATACTCATTACTGTTTATCTTCTGTGAGATAAGAATTAGGAGAAATGCAAAGCAGGCACCAAACTTGAAAGAATATAAAGAAGTTTATTAACAGACCTAAAAGAAGAAAAAAAAAAAAAAAAAATTATACCACCTTCAGAACTCTCCTCCTCCCCCCCACCTTCCTCCCTTCTCCCACTGACAATGTAAAAAGACAACCCTTAAGATGTTCAGTCTGTTTACCACTTCCATAATAACCTTGTTCAGTCCATTTAGAAAGAGAAGTCTCTTTTTGCTCGTGCTATGAAAACAGTATCACACCAAGACAGCCACCCACTTCCAAATATTGTTCAGTCCATTTAGGAAGAGGAGTCTCTCTGCTCGCGTGTGAGTCCCTTCCCCCGACTTGCAGCTTTTCCCGCAACTGCTTTCGAGGGTCCACTCTTGAAGTCTTTTGGGGTACAATTGTTAAGGTTGAGCCGTTCAGAAACAAAAAAAACAGAGGCCCTTCTCCTTCCCTGGGAGCAAAGGGTCTTCCTCATCTTCATCTTTAAGACTATCTCTGGGAGCATCTCTAGGAGTTGAGGTTTTTCTCCTTTCCCATTTGGAGCAAAAGTCCTCATCTGGTTCATCTGGTTCATCTCTCTCTGTCCAAACTTCTCATGAAATTACAGCTGCGGCAGCATCTGCCTATTGCTTATGAGTTGAACACTCCACCCCCCATATCTTCATGAAATTACAACGGGATACTCTGATGTATCATAGCTTCACAACAGACTTTCAGCTTTAAGCATCTCCTCTCTCTCTCTTCCCTCAGGTTTTCAGCTCTTCACAGCAATAAAAGGGTTAATCTCACCTCGGCCTTGCAGCTGGAATGTGGCTTATCGCAGTTGGTCACCTGACCTCTGCCGGACAGAGGTGCCGCTTTGCTGAATCTCGGCCGCAGTGGAGGGGGGGGGGTTCCGAGCCTCTCTGGCTGCCCACGGCAAGGCAGTGGGGGGGGTTCCATGGCTGGAACAGGCCCATGGCTCCAGGATGGCCGTGGCCCGGCCCGGCCTGGCCCAAGCAGGGCCTGGCCAGGCCTGCTGGCCCCTGCACAGGGCCTGCAGCCACCTGTGCCAGCGCCAGAAACGAGAGAGAGTTTGGGGGGGAGTTTGTCTGTTCTTAAGTGTGGATCACAGAGGCGGTCACAACTTTAAGTGGCTTAAAGAATTGTCCATATTCAAACTGGCCAGCTGATAGGTTCTATCAGGTCCCAGAGGAAGCTGTAAGCACCCCTTAGCAAGGACATCCCTTCTGGGACTATCCTTGCTAAGCTATGACAGGTGGGAAGAAGCAGCACGAGAAGAGGTGGATCAAAGGCTGGACAGAATCCCTGCCTGGGCTGTGCAGATGTAGGAGAGAAGTTGAGAACTATGGAAGCTCAGCATGGCTACTTTTGGGCTCTGACTGTCAGCCAAGGAGAGCATAGCTATACCTAAATGTCAACCAAAGCTCATGAGAAACAAACAAGCAAAGAAGCAAACACATAAATAAAATGGATTCCTTGAGGCCTTCTGTGGATGTTGGGGGAGAAGCAAAGAGCCTCTGGATGCATACAGCAAGCAAGGAGACAGAATTTAAGCACCAATTCTTTCTCAGGGACAAGTTCTCTCACATATGCATTTTGAAGTACCTCAGACATAGTTTTGAGGAATGTGAGGCAGCTGCAGCCTCTTCTACTTTCAAATAAAACTGTGACACCCAGTAGCTCTAAAAATTCAGCTCCTTAGTTTTTGCAATACAGTTAGAAAAGGACACTCTAAAAATTGTGTTACAACCCTGTCATGTCAGGTTTTGGCTTGGTTTATTTTCTTTTTCTTTTAGAGGCAGTGTGTTTGTTTGAGATTTTTCCCCTGCCTATTATAGTTTAATTAAAATGAAGTATTTAATGTGAAATTCAGTACTTTCTACCTATGTATAAGAATTTTAAATAAAGCATGAAGTTCTAAAATTAAGTGTAGACATGTGGACTGTCTTGTCCTTTTAAAATGTTTTATTCATTTCACCATCAGTACTCTGACTGAGTGGGAATCAACTTTTTCCCCTGATATTCCTTCTCCAAATTGACTGAATGCAGAGGAATCCTGAGCACAGAAGCCCCTGCTTTTTCTGAAGCAGCACACCAACTTTTTCTGACTGTCCTAATTTAGTTCCAGTGAATGAGGGGAGTCAAATGATCCTCTGCAGGCCCAGGCGTGGTTTAGTCATGTACAAACTGTGCAAAGTAGTTGAAAATTGCAACAAGGTTAAAACAAACGTGTTTCCTGGGTGTTTACGCACATCTAATATCAGTCTAGATGCAAGACAGAAATGAAATTAATTTCAAAAGTAGCTTCTTAAGAGTGATTATTTCTGGTGGAGGAGGACCTTTTTTTTCAGTCCTGTAAGAATATCTATGGTTTGTTTTTCCTTTTTTACAAAATACAGCCTTAGTATAAGGCTCTTTCTAGAGTAATTCAACCAATATCTTTGAAAAAAAATAGATTTATCAAACCTTCAGGAATAATTCCCTGGACTCTTCAAGAAAGCTTACTGTTGATTCTCAAGGTTCCCTGCACTCATGCAACCTCTCAGATTATTTGATAATGAGGGTGTTTTGTCCTTTGGCTCAAGTTAAGATGCAGTACTACAGTTCTTAATACAAATCTGGGCAAGATCACAAAGACCACCAGATTGTTTTGGATCAGATCCCATTCTGCAACTGGCAGAGGCTGCATGTTCTGGCATTCACTGATTGATGAGAAATTAACACACAAAACCTTTCATGCTGGACACTGTATATGGCAGTAGGAATCCTGAAGCCACATTTGCCATATTACTGTCTCTTATGGCAAATGTTAATTACCATGCTTAGTCTGAGCTGCTGTGCTGAAATGACACTACAAGATGGGTATGTTGAAACCACGTATCTCGAGGAACCTTTGTACACAATAGAAGCAATCTTAGTATTTAGTGAAGGCTCTGATGATTTATTTTTCTCACTACATGCCAAATAAACTACCTGTATTGATATTAAAGGACTTCCTTCTATTTTTTATTTTTTGCCCATGCCACCCTACATACTATATCAGATTGAACCTCAGCTTTGGGAAGAAGGAGGGAATAGCTAAAAGGAAGGAGAGAAGAAAAAAAGGAATACACTTTAAATTTCTTTTCATTAGAAGAGCTTCCATACCTTCTAACAGTGATAAAACAAAATTCCTACTAGTGGTCACGATCATAAAGTAAAACACGAGAAGTTTCGCCTCAACATGAAGAAGAATTTCTTTCCACTGAGGGTGGCACAGCCCTGCAACAGCTGCCCAGGGAAGTCATGGAGTCTCCCTCTCTGCAGACATTCAAATTCTACATGGACATGTTCCTCTGTCACCTGCTCCAGGTGAACCTGCCCTGGCAGGTGGATTGGACTGCATGATATCCAGAGGTCCCTCCACCCCTAACAGTTCTGTGATTCTGTGAAAAGATGTCTGCAGGACTGCTCCTGCCTGAAAGTTACAAAACTTCCAAGGGTTAATAAGGAACAGGAAAAGAAGTCACAAGTATACGCCCATAAATAGTCACAGGTCTGACCAGATCCTGCAATGACAGTGCTGAAGAGCAAGGTTTGCCATCTTTGACATACCAGCCCAGCAAGTGGCAGTTTTCTGATAGATTTTTTAAGCAGGATTCACAAACTTTCAAAAACCTCAAACCTGTCCACTTCATTGCAAAAAATACCATTTTTCAGTTGTTACCAGTGAAAAAGTTGGCTCTGCAATGAAAAAGCTCACAGACCTCTTCGTTTGCATAGTGAGGAATTCTTTGAAGATTCCTTTGCTCTTCTTTCCCTTTGATTAAGGCCCAGATCTAACACTTAGTCTTCCAAGGTCTATTTGTGAGAGCAAATGGCCTCTGTATCTTGAGAAAAACTTCAGAAGTGGGTTCTTGGAAAGTGCCCCAGCAAGGTAAGTCATGACAAAAAACCAGCTAAAAATATAGTGTTAGATTTTCTTGAATTAATCTCTGATCGTCTCAGAAAAGACTGGGTGGATGGTTTATAGTGACAGTCTCTGAATGCCTGTAATCTAATTTCTCTTCTCATTTTTCTATTTTACTTCCCTTTATTTAGCTTGCTGTTACAAAAAAAAAAAAAAAAAAAAAAAAAAGTAGCCCTGTATTTGTGATTTTGTCTCCTGTCTAACAGGTAAAATCCCAACCTGGTCCTGGCTGAGCTGGTCTTGCCCTCCCATCCCTCTGCTCTTTCACACAACAGATCACACAACCTCCACTGCACCTCACATACCAAGAGAACCCAAGAGTTAGCACTGCCAATAGGAATTAATTAATCACTGCTGCACTGGGGAAAAAAATTCTATCTTTCCGCATTCCTGGTTTTACTTTTTGAATATTTTTCTTGGCTGATATTTATATCTCCACAGCTGGCAGAGCTCAAACCTGCTGTAGCTCCAGCTATGTCTCAGAGCTCCCCATGCAAGAAATCAATAAAACTGATTAATGAAAAGCATCATTCATCAAACCTAGCTCTTGGATACAGCACTGCAGTTGATAAAATAACTTAGTTGTCTTATCCTTTAGCTAACTGCCTCATGTGTGGCACAGGGGATTAATTGATTGTTTGCCAGTACTCACACTTTTCATATGTTTTAACTAGTAACAAGATATTCTGAAGAGATCCACTTGAATGTTTTAATTATAATAAAAAACATTATGCTGTAAAAATAGGAATTAATTCTGGAAAAGAATAAATCTATAAACAATATTCTCAGTTATTTTTGGTGAACAATACAATATTAAGTAAAACTTAAAATCTGGTGGCAAGGAACAATAATACACATGGACATAGGTAGTAAAAGCCTAAAATAATATCATGTTCAGTTAGTTCTATTACTCTTTGACCATTAAAACGTTAACATGATGATAATCAATCTTAAATCAATTACCGTGTAATTGCTGAGTCAATAGAAGTGCAGTTAAATATTGATAAGTCTCTAAAAGCTCTATCAGGACATATTGACAACTGGAGAAATGAATGCAGGCCTGTGCAAAAGGAAAGCTTGACTTGCACTGCTTTGATGGAAAGCAGCACAAGGCTGAGTTTACATTCTTATTACCAGTTAGACGTGACGATCAATACAGGCTGCCTCTGCCCTGTCAGCACGGAGCAGTGAAGATGTCTAGGTGTTATTTCCACTCTTTTCATCTTTACAACAGTGTGGAGATGACCAGCTAACATCCTGTGTAGCAGAGGACAAAGGACTTAACAGTCCAAAGAAAAAAATTATCAAGTGATATGAGAAAAAGCCTATTTATGACCAGAAGGGTCACTGCTGTTTCTGCTTAGCATTCTCTGGTGGCTGCTGAAGTAGTCAGAGTAGCTTGCAGGCACACTCACTAGAGGGGCTATGCTTATAAATTATGGATTAAGAGTCCTTTTATTTTGAAGGATATAAGCAAAATAGCTCCAAAGATTCACACCATCTTTTACAAAATTACAGAGACAGGACACATTCTAATAAGACCCAGCTTTGTTTTATGATGCTCTTTATCAAAGGAATCACCAGTTTTGTTCCATGAAAGTGGAATAGCCATCCCTGTCCTCCTGTTCTTCAGTTTATGAGAACTCTCTTTGCTTCTACAATACTGAGTTACTTGTGTTCCATTTGTTTAATGAAGTCATTATGTTGAAGCAAATACCCTTTACTATTTCTTCTGTATCTATGAGTGGATGAACAATTGGTATCTAGACACTAATATTCTTTGAATGAAACATGCTCAATTTTATCTGTAGCCAGCAGCAAAATAGAAAGGAACAGAGAACAAAACTATTTGGCTTAGGCTTTGGGTCAGATAAGATACAATATTATAGTAAGCTCCAGTAGCAGTAGCTGGTAAGGTTAAGTCAGGGGAGCCATTAAACTTTCTGTTCCTTTCATTCAGATAACTTTTTGAAACCTTCTCCGTCTCTGGTGATATTTTCCTGCTTTGTGGCAGCCCAGGGGCAAATGGTTCTTAGCAGGTTTCAGCTAAAACTGTTCAGCCATTTCCCTTTACTGAAAGAATATTTTCACCTCCCTCTTAACCCCTTAGTATATATTAAGGCAAGGTTTTTTTCGTGCAACAACAGCTGAGTGAAACTTTCAGGCCAGCCCTCATGGTTTACCCTTTCAGGCTGGCACCCAGACACAAAATATGTGAGGAACATCTTCCTCAACCTGCTGGGGTCAGTAGCAGACATTGCCTTTGAGGGCTCAGCCATGGGCACAAAACATGAGAAGCTGGGAAGCAGGGAGCTCAATTCAGAAATTCTGACAAGAAAAATCTCCTGTGTCATACACATTCCATCTGGGGTACAAGTTTGAAACCCTGCTGCTGGAAAATTGCCCTAGAGTCCTGACAAGCCCTGTGTATTTTGCCAGCTGAGGGGTAGCCTACTAAAAGCCGTGGCCCCACAGTATTTTCCAGGTCTTCACGACTCCTCAAGTCTAACCACATCGTTGTGGCTCCGATTTTCCTTTTGTCTCAGGACCCTCAAACACTTCCCTTTGTCTCAGAAAAAAAAAGGGCTTATGGTTTTGCTTGGTGGTGTATTGTTCAGCAAATAAAGCCTCAAGAGCAGCGACCCTTTAGCTCCAGGAGGCTTAGATGACATTGGACAAGATGTGCAACTTGGGACAGTCTGGTCCAGGTAACTAAACTGAAGTTTGTTGTTCACTGAATAACAAAATATGTTTTTATAGCCCATTTATATTGCTGAATTTGCTCCTGATAGGGAAAAAAAAAGAGGAGCACTTATAAATTCAGTTTTATTTCCATCGCTTATTTCTTCTGCAAGCTTCAAGAATGAGAAAGTCCATATTTGCCTGGATGTTTGGGGATTTGGGGAGTGGAACAACTGATTTCCATAGCAGGAAAAAAAAAAAACAAACAACCCCTAACTGATGAACAGTCTGAGGCCAAGGTACAGCACACCCTTATAGAGATATGAGAGAGATTTTGGTCGCTTTTAAATTTATATGACTACTCAAATGCAACACTCAATGTGCAAAGTGGCTGCCTAAAATTCAGGAATGCAAACTGTGTGGAGGCAGACAGTGTGCTGGGGCTCAGACAGGCAGAGCAAGCAATCTTCCATGGCTGTGGATCACCACTTTCTGTGCTGCCTTGTCTGTGCACAGTGGGCAAAGACATACATCCGTACAACTAAGACTCCAGTGTCTTATTTAGATTCAGATTGTGAATGGGGTTATTTTCTAGCAGGAATAGACTCTCTCTATCAATCATTGCCATTGATGAAAAAGTCACTCTAATGGGGAAGAACATTACTCTTTCTAACAGGCAGAAATTTTTTAAAATGTCAAAGACTTTTGATAAGTATATTAAAAAACTCAACCTGAGTCAGACTGCAGACTGGTTTTATCAATTGTTTGGACATGTTACATGATAACTTCTTATGCTTTAGGAATAATTTGGAAAAACGAAACAATAAATTATAGATTAATGCCTCTGCTAATGAGATCCCCATTTTAATTAAAGCTCTTTAGCAGATGAAACAGATAGGAGTTCAACAGTCTCCAACTTTTCCACTTTTCCATCTACAACAAAGCATGCACTTCTTAAAAAGTGAAATCTCAACATGATGTACTTATTCAGATAGTGCAGTAAGTAGTAGTTAAGACAAATACTATCCTTAAAATTGTGCTGAATTCATTCTTCAAAAGAGATACAAATTATATTTACAGATTAAAAGAAAGGTTTAAGGCACTTAGTGAAGACAACAAATCAGAGTCTTAGGGTGAGCTGTGGGGCAGGGGTGCCACGTTCCCCATGCCAATCCTTGTGGGCTCAGGGGAGGTCTCAAAAGGGCTGGGCCTGATGGCAGCACAGTGGACACCCAGGGACGAAATGTCTGTACTCAGTCAGATCTCTCCCATGCCTACATCTTCCCAGGGAACTTCCTTCAAATGCAGCCAGAGTGAAAGCCCACACTCGGTCAGTGTGAAGACTCAATTTGGTTTCTGAAATTGGGTGTCAAGGTTAATCCCCACCATAGCACGTTGTTTAAAGACCACATCAGGATCATGAAATGCTGTCTGATGCACAGCTCCTCAAAATAGGACTGAAGGGCTCACTTATGCTGTTTTTTTGTGTGAAGAGAGAGAAGTAAAGACACCTCACACATTTTAATAAGTCCAGACAACAAACTGCAAACTGATAACAGCAAAGCACCCATGAAACAAATCAATTTGACATGGAATTTTCAGTGTTAGTCTCAATGAAAAAGTATGAATTATCCCTCAGCTTTTTCTATTTCCCAGTGGGCACTGTGACAAGGAATTCTGTGGCGTTGGCTCATGCTCTCTAAATTCTCTAAGTGTGTCTGTTTTAAAAAAATATGCAAACCCTATATATTTGACCTTATTTGGAAAAATAAAAAAACTACAGTCCAGTTTGAGATTATTTAAACAGTAAACCAATTTCCTCTGAGGAGAGAACTGGTTATTTCAGCCAGCATGCCTTTGAAATGAAAAACCTGATGGTCAAAAATGGACAAGTGAAACTGTGGAGTTTAAAACTTTCTAACCACTGAAGAGATCACCTTCAAATCTGCCTTTGTCACTTGCTCCTCATTGACATAAGCTTTGCATATTGAAAAAGAAACTGGATTTTAAAATGTAAGTTTTAATACATTCTTACTATTAAAATATGCCATATATAATTTGGGATATGCAGCTTAGCCACATTACAATTGGAACAGCCCAACCTTGTAAAATATTCTGATTTTGAATGTCTAATATTACAGTGCTAGCACTGCATTAATGTATCATTTTGAAGCACAAACTGTTTGTATTTATTATTAAATTTCTAGAAGTGGTTCTGTACTCCTTTGGAAGTGTGAAGAAGTATTCTATATATACCCCAGTACTCCTGCTAGGCCTTTGCTTTTCAAAGACTGACTGCAAAATCAAAAGAGCAAAAGAGGCGTGACACTCTTCTTTACAAGCGTGACAGGGAATCTGCTCAATATTTATGACCTTCAGATGTAAAAATGCTCTTTATCAGCTCCTGTTTTACATTCTATTCAGCTAAAGTCACACCACAGGTCAGCTAAAAAGACTATCACTAGTGCAAGATAAATGAGCAGCTAACAGCATATGGAAAAGGCTGCAAGTATCATAGTAGCCTAAGTGGATAAAGTATAGGATTTTCTTTTACGGGAAAAGGCAAAGTCCTTTGAAAATTACTAATAAGAAGTGAATTAATTTGTGTTTTACAAAAAAACACCTCCTTTACTAAGAAAGAGAGAGGATGAGCTTCAGCTCATCAATGTGATTTTTAAGGGAAATTACAGATGGGAGATCTGTTTTTTGCATTCAAGGCTACATCTTGCAGCATTTGTCAGACATGCATGCCTTCTGCTGGTGTCCCTATTGCTCTGGGCCTTGGCATGTGCACCTTCCAAATATGGTCTGTGCCTGTTATGGTCTTGACAAAAATACAAAGTCTGCTTTTGTCCCAGCTGCTGTACTATAGGGCAGGAAGCACAATGCTGTGGTGCCTGTGCTGCAGGGGCTGGGTCAGCAGCACATCAGCCATGAAAGCCTATGGAAATGCCCCACTTTTACTGACACAATGCTGAATTCAAGGAGATTCACCCTCCATGGGAACAATCTGTCTTTAATAAACTGCACTGGTCTGAATCCCTGGCAAATAAAATCATAAGGCCCCCACAGAGAAGGATCCAATGTTTGTAACAGTGACTGCTGGTTGTTTTCTTTAATAGGGTGTCAATTTTGCAGAAAGCAGTAAGGAGGGTTCTACTGTTAATCAGGTAACACTTTTTTTTTTTAAAGAAGTCCTCCCATAATAGTAGTTTTTGTTTATTTAATTTCTTTGAAATTGCCTTTTCCATCTGTCTGGAAAGTAAAACTACACACAAGGCTTGGAATCACTGGGTCAGCTTGTCAGGAGTAGGAAAGCTGTCTAATGCTATTGCAGCAGCACTGTAAAGTGCTTGGACACTTTTATGTTCCCCTGCATGAAGATCATGTAAGGCCTGTGCTTTTTCAGCAATATACTTAATCATATGAAGGTCCAGACAAATAAAGACTCTTACCAACAAAAGGTAGGAATACTTTCAGTTCCAAAGGGGGCACGAGATGCTGGTAGTCTCAGGTTCTGGTCAGCAGGTCCAAAAAGGTGATCTTTTTCCAGTTAAAGGGTATTATTTCCCACAGAGTTAGGAGAGAAATTGCTGTATGTGTTAATTATACAGTATTGCTGAGGTCTCACAAGAAAAACGTGCTTAAAACCAGTGCTGGGTTTGAGGGGATGTCCTGCCGCATACACATTATCTAATAGCACTCCTAAGGATTTCAGATTCATTCCTAGGTCATCTTTTCAAATCACAGGTGAGTGGAATGATTTTACAGTGTAAGAGTTGGCCACGGATAAGTCAACGTAGTCCCTTTTCAACAGGGAACAGGAAGTTGTCTTAAGTTTTTATTAACAGTGAGCAGCTACATTGTACATGTGCAACTTTTTACAGATAAAAGGAGCAGTGGACAGGAGGTACGAGATACAGCACTATGCTAGAAAAGATTTTAAACATTCCAGGAAAATTCTGTCTTAGCAAATCTGTTAATTGAAAATAAAAATTCAGATTTTTACCTCATCATCACTCTAGCAACTTTTTTAACAAGATAAATCTGCTCCAGGTCTTGGTACAAAATAGCTTTTGTCATCTTTTTATTCATCACACATTTTCTCTCAAGCCATATTCAATCATTTATTTCAGGCACTAATCATTTAAGGCTATAAAATTGATTCAAAATAGAAGTCAGTGTACAGGTATATACTGACGTCACCTACGGAATACAAATGCATTCAACTGCAGAGAGCTTTTCATGGTAGATTTTGACTTGACTTTGAGGAAAGGCTAAACACAGCATTCCTGACTAAGTTAATGCTAGGCATCCACAGGTATATCACAGGGAGAATGTGTAGCTGAGGTTTAAGCTGAGAAGCTTAAAGAAAAATTCACTTCAGGAGGTTTTTTAGTACCAGTATAAATAGCAGTTGCTGTTTAAAATCTGTCATGGTGTTTCAGTTTTGTATACTGAAGAGCCCCAAGCAGAAAAGATCTCTAAATGTGCCTTCTAGTTATTTTTTCTAATAGTGTGCTAATTATGCAGAAAGTATGCTAAAAATTGGTACACTGAATGTTTTAGTGCACTCTATATTTTTCTCTCTGAAAAGCATTGTGTTTATTTCACCGAATGTGAAATAGTGTTTTCAGTATCAGTGGCAGAGGAATTTTCCAGTAATGATCCCAACAAGCCCTTCCCTAGGTACCCACTATGGAGATCAGGCTTTTCACTGGGGCAGGCTTCATTCCCACAGCCACAGGAGCCCACAGACCCTGCCCATGCCACTGGGGATGTGCCACAGGGAGCGTGATACAATCCTAAGTTTGGCTTTTGCTCTGGTGGCCTCTGTACCAGGCTCTAGACCAGTGATCTTAGGAGAGCCCACTGCTTCCTGCAAACTCTGCCCATGGCGAGTCTGACACGGCCAAGATCCTGAAATGGGGAGCTGGAGGGAAAATCTGAGGGAGTGGATTATGTACCTGCAAAACCAGCCAACAGATCTGTGTTCAGTCAGTATGCAGTGTTGTCACTCTGGCCAGCAGGAGGAAAGAACCTTTCTTAGCATGCTGACCCCTCTAAGACATCTGGGCTGCAGTACAACATTTTTTGGGGATGACAGCTGAACACATCTGATTTGTATTAGCTTTGTTAGTTTACTTTCCCTAAGTTTGGGGCAGTATCAAGATATGTCTCATCTGATGCCTTCCACTGATGCTTTTTCCTGGTCTTAAAATCAAGATTCAAACACGGTTAGAAGGGAAAAGGGGATTTACCTCTGTATTTATTTTAAGGGTCCTTAGGTGCACATGTCCAGAGGGAATGCCCCGAAATGCCCACCGCAATGCACACACATGATGGATTGGGTATAACATCATAGGTCTTACTAATTAGCATATCTAGCAAAGTTTCCCCAATGAGAGGCTCAAGTGAGCCCCCCTCCCCAAGGAATTTTCCCCTGGATGGTTCTATCTTAGTTTACAGTATGTGTTCTGGAGAGTTCCTTGGGGTCTGGGGCAGTCTGATCCCTAACTACAAAGCTTCTAAAATGTTTGGTCTCGTAGCTGAACAAACAAGTCCAAGAATGTAGGCAAAAAGCACTAAGTATACAGAAGTTATAAAAAGCTATAAAAAGGGTATAAAAGAAAAGACAGAAAATTATCAAACCAGTTTGCTTGCAAATTAGACTGGGCTTATCCTATCTGGCCTCACTCTAGGGTGTTCCCACAATTTTGTAAGTCTCCTGAGGCATGCAAAGCTGTTATTTAATATTTTGATATCTTTTTAGATATTCAAGCCAGGTGACAAGCTGCACAATACAAGAAAGTAGTCAATTAATTTTAAATATAGATACTAGATCTGCTTTTCTTTACTTTGTCTCTTTTGCCCCTCAAGATACCTCAGCTAGTTCCTTGAGGGCTCTGCTGCAGTTTCACTTTTTTTGTTGTTGACTTTAATACCTCTGATTTCTCTAAAATTATCCTGCAGCCTATTCTTTCCTTAACTTTGGAATATCCTCCTGATCCTTTTTTCTTCGTTTTAGTACTAACAAACATCTAGGTTTAAAGCATTCTGTAAGGCAGCAGCAAGAGGGCATTTAACGTTCAATATTTTCCGCATCATCCATTATTTGTTGCCTGTTAAATAACAAGTCTTTCCTCTGGTTGTAGTGAAATTATTCTTTTTGGCTCATGAGCAGTATATTATAGCTAAGAACACTTAGACAAAAGCTACCCGGGAAGACTCTACTTTAATCTTCAAAACTTTCCTTAATTTGCAAACATTAGAGAGGATTACCTAACACATTTTTACACTAAGAGCAAAATAAAGAGCATAGACTAAAAATGTGGAAGTCCAAATGCCTGAAAGTAAAACACCAGAACCATGGACCACTGTCAAATCCTTTAACTGAGTGGTCATTTCCATTAAGTTGTGTATTTTCCTTTAATTTACTCCATATTACTGTACTCTGTGGCTTTTCCCTGGGGATTTAATTTTGTTCTGCCTCAGCCTTGTATAGTATAAAGCATATTTTCAATACCATTATTAATTTTTCAGCTACCTATTGCTTTTTCCATCTTCTTTTATCAATGACCCCCAGGTTGCTACACAGAGAAATTTATGCATGTGACACCGACAGAACAGTTTTTCATCAGACCAGGTGGCAGCAGCCAGAACAAGGCCATTTCACAATAATGATGAAGGTCCCAACAACAACATTAGAGCCAAATTGTTTACATTTACTTTCACCTGTTTTCAATTCTGTTCTTCAGTGTGGTAATTAGGTACACATACACCAATGTGTACGTGTACCTTTGTAAAAGAACAGAGCCCACAAATACAACTGGGTTTTGTTAAGTTGGTATGCTTGTTTGTGATTTTTCATCATGCACTCTTTATGGTACCTTCTACCTGGTTGTACTGCCTTTCCATAAAAAAAGATAATGAAAGCATTAATTACTCCTGGTTTTCAGTTGAGCTAGAAACCACATGCGTAATTTCTGGAAGGTAGGAATAGGAGCTGGAAAGGGGAAGTGTTTTTGAAGAATATGCTTACACCTGGTTTATGTGCTTGTGTGTGACAGTACTGCCTGGAGAGAATACAGTACAGCTGTGCTAGATTCACCAGATTCACCAGAGATAGATTCACCAGAGCTCTTACGAACATAAAATGTACACACATGAGGAAATGTATTTTATGTCTGCAATTAGCTATTATTGCTTTCATGGTCAGTAGAACCCCTCCACTAGGGATTATCTTAGGATAAAGGAAAAGAGAGTTTGGTTCCATATTCGTGAGATGCACAGATTGAAAAAGGAATAATTGCCAGTACTTGTTACTGTTATTTTGAGCAGTAACTTAATAGGATAGAAGACAGAATGAGCTGCAGTTTCCTTTTATAAATGAAATGGTTTATAACCAATATTTAGGCAAGACAGAAAATTCCCTTTGCTTCTCAGTTAATTTTGATCTCACTGGACTGCTTGTACAACACCACCATGCTAATATGAAGAGAGACATCATCTGGTCCATGTAGGCAGAGTACACTTGTCAGTGTTTATGATTACAGAAGTCAAGCTGCTTTCAAGTCACATTCAGAAATGCTGAAAATGTGCGTCTTTTGATAGCCTGCCAGTAGTGTATAGATATATAACCAGTATGGTTACAGCACATCATAAAATTTTATTTCCTGCAGATTTGTCTGCCACAGAACATTTACTCGCTGTCAAAAAGGTAAAAAAAAATATGCTAACAGCCCTGGGTTTCCTCTACACACTCTGAAATTTCTGAAACCATCCCTACAGCTACTATTTTTTTCCTTCTTGCAACATTTGATGTACTCTACTTTTGATGTATGAAGAGAACTTATCTTTAGATAAATTCTAAGGAACAACAGCTTCTGGAGATACGATTTAATTTGGGTCTCCTCCATGAGGCTTAGGCACGAGCCTGCCACATGGCACTGCACATCATCTCTTTCTGGAAAGAGCCTTCACAGGAATGACATTGACATGGTTTATGAGATCCAGGTATTGCTTCACTCAAGCCTGTTTAAGCAGAGATGAATACAGAGCAGACCCATTGCCAGCTCAGTTGTTTCGAGCTTGCCAAATACAGGGGCTAAGAAGTCTCTCTGGTGCTATCTACTGGAGCAAGTGGTTTTGTGCCTTGTCTCAGGACTGCTGGTACAGCATCAGAACTCAGGAGAAGGGGGCTGAGCAGTGGCCTCAGCTGCCAAGTGGTAAAAATAATTAGAGACCAATCCAGAGCCACCTTGAACTCATCACTCCTTTAACTCTGTGGGAGCTTTACTCAAGTCATCCTGTATCATCCAATTATTGGAAGATTTTTATGGCAAATCTGTTAATAACAGAATCCTTCATATAGCTGGGCATTCCCTCCTACTGTAACAAAAACCAACCCAGGTGCGATCCCACTGCAGATATTGGCAAGCCTGGGTTTTCTACTGCTTTTACTCAGACCATCCCTCAGTGTAAGCAGATAAATCCCATGGCACTCATGCTGAAAAGTGCGGGGAAGCTGCACAGCTCACATCCATCCAGCACCTGGCTCAGTTCTCCCAGCAAGTGCTGCTGCCCAGGGTTGAAGAGGAAATAACTCATATTTGATCCTCACGTTCAGGAAGCAAAATTCAGGCCCATAGCAGAGCACAGCTCCTGAGCCAGCAAGATGTTGATCTAGTCCTTTCTTATTTGAGGGCTCTTCCAGCACTAGAGGCAGTTCCCCAAGAAGTCTCCATTCCCCAAGGCAGCCTCAGCAGAGCCTTCCTGCCCTGAGAGCCCACAGGCCCCTGCAGGGTCCCAGCTCTGCAAGAGCTCACACAGGACCTCAGGCAGCCCACTGACCCCAGCACCCAGGTGTGCAGAGTTTCCCTCTGTCTCTCCTGACTCCAGGAGCTACCCTGCATACACCAAAGTTTTTCCAAGAAGTTCTCTAATGATACTGCATGTGAGAGAACAAACCAGAGTCCCCAGCTGACAGAGCTCAGGCACTACCTACCAGGGATGACACGACAGCTCTGATGTACCAGCAATACCTGGGGGTACTTTCTGATGCCATGAAGGATTGCTTCAACAACGCTGGCCATAATATAATCCTCTCCTTGCTAGAGTTTTAATGAAAGTAGGCTTCTTTCACTGTATGTGTAGCATAGAACTCTTGGGGAAGGAACATCTCAAACTATTTGCTTCTAATTAAATTTTCTTTCTGTCCAACAATACGCAGCAAATAAGGTCTGACAGGTAAAGGTTTTCCAGTCCTAGATGTTTTTGTGTTGAAAGAAGAAATCCACAATTCCAAAAAGCCTAAACAGACAAAAGACTCAAAATTACTTCCTAACTGAAAGTTTAATTTTAACCTTAAACCTCTTAGTACATTCCACACAGGAAACATCAGAATTATACATTTAAATGAAATAATTTATTACAATATATTTCCCAGAGGATGGTTTTCTGAAGAAACATTATTAGTTTCAGTGAAAAAACAGCTTCTAGCATTTTTTTCTTAAAAATTCCCAAGCAATTTTAACCAAATAATAGTAATACTACTTCTGAACTCCATTTGTGCGCCTTTGCTGGCTCCCAAGTAAATTGAATGCTCCCAAGATTATAGGGAGGACAAACCCCCAATTTTTAGCATTTGGAAAAGGAAACACACCAGAAACCAGTGTGCTCCTGTGACTGCACATGCAACCACCCCCACACTGCATCCCCCCCACAGCAATGCAGTCTGTTATGAGCAACTGCATCAAAGTGAAATCACAGACTCATTTAGGTTGAAAAACCTTTAAGATCATCAAATCCAACCATTAACCCAGCACTGCCAAGTCCACCAGTGAACCCTGCCAGTAAGGATCACATCTACATGTCATTTAAATACTGCCAGGGATGTTGACCTCACCACCTTCCCAGGCAGCCCATTCCACCCAGCTAATAATTTTACAATTAAAAAACTAAGAATCTTTCAATGACAGACAGCTGCAAAAGAAATCCATTGGAAGAGTCTTCACCAACCTGGGTGAAAATATTTGTATCTCTGTCCTGCTAGTGCTTGGAAGGACTCTCATCCACTTCAAAGCCTGCTATGCTTCCCCCAGGCAAATGGAAATACTGACTGATTAGCACAGCTGAGGGCTGGATTCAGGCTCACTTCAGCAAAAATGTGAAAATCAAGTTATTTCAGATTTTATGCTAGAGCCACTGCCCCTTGGGCACATTTCCCTACAAAAGCTAGGAAGGACTTTCCAAGGACCTCTCTCTGGGTGCAAGCTTTGAACTGGAGCAGAGCTTGGGCCATTGCAACTCTTTTTGGAATACTTTTTAAGCAACAAAACTAAGCTTTGCTTTCAGAGTAATAATGGCCCAAACACAGCGGTTTTTTGAGCCTTATGTGTTATTTGCTGCATTATTTTATGTGCATCAGCTCTGAATGTCTTCTGTCAATACTGCACCATATTTTTGTTTGGTTCAAAGCTCTCCTCATTATGAAAGTATAATAGCATGCACCTAATCCCTGCTAGGAAACCTGCTTTACACTCAGACCTCAGAAAGCTATATTTGAGCTGAAAACAATCTCTGTATCTGGGGTTTTCAGAGTCATAATATTTCTATTTTTATTGTCATTGTGTCTTTTTTACAAATTCCTAAGCACATGCAGAATAAATACATCCAATTCCCTGTAGAGTTTTTCAGTACAATAGGCATTTATGACAAGTAAATTGCCAAGAAAACATTTGCAATGCATATAATTTTCATGTGAAATCAGACCTTTAAAATAGAAGTCATTTTTTTTAGAGTTCCGCAGTTTTTACAGCAAGAGCTTGAGGAAAGAGTGTTTCCCTTCTGAGAAATAAAGCAATGAGATAATTGCACGGCTGCTGTGAGCCATTTGGCAAAAGCTGCTTGCCATATTTGAGATTATCCCTATGGTAGGTTTTACTTTTCCTCATAAACCTTAAAGCAGCTATTAGATGAATGGTAATGAATGAGCCTGGAGAAATACCCATATTTGGCCATGAGGCCAAAAGAATATTAGTGTGTTACTGTTTTACTCTAAGGAGCTAATGGAAAGGCAGATTAACTGAAGGAAAAAAAAATGGTTAGATCATATTCTGTATGAAAACAAGATGAGTCTTTACCTGGGCATTAACTAAGAATGAAAGACTCTCAAAGGGAATCCACCTAATTTTCCTTTTTTTCAATAATGTGACATCCTCTTATGTTTCTAACTAGCAACTTACAAATAAAATGAAAGGAAAAATTCAAAAATGGAAATGGCGGCATCAAAATCAGTACTTTTGAAACATTTCCCCTTGAGTTTTTCCTCAAAGTAAGAGAAGACAATTAGAAATCTGGACAACCGTGGGCCACAGCAAGCAGGCAGCAGTACAGTCTGAGGGGGAGTTGCACTTCATGAACCAGGAAATTAAAAATAAACAAATAGCTATTAGCACTGGAAAGTGTGGATTTCACACTTTCCAACAGCATATAACATGTGTTGCTAGCTCCAGGAATTTGAGCAATTATGCTCTATGGTGCAACTGCTCTTTCAGGCCAAAGCAGGGCAGCAAAACTGATCAGGAAGAGAGGCCAGAAATGCCCTGAGCACCGAGTCAGCTTTTCAGCCACTCTGCTCTAATATAGTCATCACAAACATTAAAATCTATAACAAATAAGATTTCAAGTATTTAAGATGCTTATTTGGCAGAGTTCAGTGTTTCACTGACACTCCTGAAGGCTGGTGGTAGAACTACAGCAATCAAGGGTATTTATGAACAGCTACTTTTCATTACGAGGTGTAAATGTCACTGTCTTTAATTTCAACTGTCAAGCCCTGTGACATTTATAAATATGCCACTGAACACACTTAGCTATGTGGACCTTTTATAAAATATTGGAATTTCTGAAATTTGAATGAATATACTGTCACCCCAGTTAAGAAGAAAGGGTAGCTCTCTATTAATGATTGTAATACACTCATAACTGAATTTGGTTTTCTATTGCAAATAGCCACTCATATCGTGAGAATTTAATGATGACTGATCTTCATTGGGGGTTATATGGAAAAATGTGATGACTTTTCAAACCTACAAGAAACTGTTTGAAGAAACAGTTACTATATTTGGTGTCGTGTCACTGAAGAGTCCCTGTTACCACTGAAAAGATTTCTCTCTCTCTCTCCACACTCAATAGCCTGAACATAAATTTAAGAGAAACTACAATAAATCAAGTTTCTGACATGCCAATACAAGGATTTTTCTTTTGGCTGTTTGTCCATTGTTGTAGGATTAGTTTGACTTATTTTGTGCAGATTTGAACAGATATATTTTAATTTTGGGGTTTCACACAGCAGTTATGTAGAGTCTGTTGCTGCTGTCACCTCTTTACCAATTTTATAAATCTAGTAAATTATTAATGAATTAAATTAATAATCAGATTTTGGGCTCCAGTGTAGGCTTAAGACACACTATATGAAATCAGAGCATGCTGTAAAACAGGACATGGGTTTACACAACACCTGGTAGTAGGCACAGATTTATGACAAACATGGGCTATTGTGAGCTACACTTACTGCTCAGAAAGCTCATGCAAGAAGGTCTTGTGAGACAACAAAGATTTGCACAATTGCTTTTAAAATAATGTGTGCAAAGAACCAAGAGCAGGAAATAAGGAGTGGGATTTCTAGAGAGATTGTAGAACAGAAACCTCTTCTGTAACTGCATTCACAGCCCCACTAACCATTTCTAATGGTTGCACTGACAGGAAAATTGTATGTTCTCACACTGAGTAGGTAATATGAAACATGAGCAAAGGTGTGCCTCTGCACATCTCATGAGAAGAAGAAATTACTGTCAAAGTTTGTGAAGCTATTTAAAGTAAAAATGAAATTCTGCTGTAGAGGAGTCCCACAATGACTACGTTTGTGTGGATAAATAACAGTGTTTCCACAGTGTGCTAATATGTATGGCTTGACTCCTGGCCCTCTGGATCATCATAGTAGTGTGGTCTTATTCTTCCAGAAGATGGCTGGAAATATTTTAAGTAAAGTCAGCACAGCAAATGGTCACTATTGGTCTAATCCAGAATTAATGTGCCACAACTGTGTATGATATTCAGAAGAAAACCAACAAAATTTCCTCTGGGATTTTCCAGGACTAAACTATCCGTGCTCAGGTTAGTAAGAGAGCATTGTGCTGGTGACAAAGGTGAAACGTCCACAGGGTGTGTTTTCAGACTTTTTGACAAAAATATTGAAAAATACTACCAAAAACCATAAAATGAATGCAAACTCATCTGTTATTTGGGTATCTTATGTGTCACCGTACTTGTAGACACCAGGGTCATAGTACTTGCATTTATTGGCTAAAAAAATACCAAAGTAAACCCCAACCAGAAAACAGAACCCAGCAAAATCTTTGTCCTACTTAGACAGGATTTTTGTCTGATCTATCTGGATAAGCCATGGGAGGGAAAGGAAAGCAAAACTTTCATTTTCCAATTAATATTCTTATGTGCCTGTGGAGGGCAAAGACCACTGTTTCCCTAGGCTATTGCAAAACTCCTAATGTTCTAGAGATGTTAGAACACATAAGAAAGAACTAAAACTCATATTTTCTAAATGCAAATCCTTCATTGAATTTCATTAAAACTTTTCCCACTGATAGGTGTGGCTTATTTATTGTTTTGAAATCTAGCTTGTCTGGTTTCACACTACAAATCAATAATAAATTCATATATGAATTATTAATCTGCTTTGTTTAATGATACTATTCCACTTCCAAAACCAGGAAAGCCACTTTTTTTTTATCCATACACATGACTTGTTCTTTTAGATATTCCCTTCCTTTTCCCATGCCTTCTGTTTAATATAGATTTTAAGCCAGAAAAAGTTTAAGCAATTAAATCTTTGCAGAAGATGATAAAGTCTTCCAATTAAAAGTAAACTCATATTTTGACCTGTGTTGCCTTTTATAACGTACCTTCCTTTATTTTATTCAGTGGAAAGCTGCTACAGGAGAATTTAAGGTGGTACCTACAGTACTTTTTTCTCCCTGAAACCTGAGCCTGTCTCTAGTTATTATGCTCTTCCTTGATTGCGTGCTGCTTCCTAATCTTCCTGTCCCTATGCTTGGGCTCACTTATAATAATCCATTTTAATTAAAGCTCTCTACCTCAGTATTAGATCAAAAAGGAAAACGTAAAAAGTGATGGTTAAAAATACACATTTCATTATATTACTGGCATTTATGTTCTATCAACCCAAACCTCTTTTGCACTGTGGTTAATTTTCTTTGTTGTAAAGGAAAGCTTCTTCTGGTCCTACTTGGTTTATTATTTTGTTCACTATTTTGCACTATTGAAGTACTATTGCACTATTTAGTACCATTGAAGTACTAAAAAAATGAGGGTTTTTTTGAGAAAGTGGTTCTGGGAGTATTTGTTTTCTATTTGAAATGTGCAATTTTATAAGTGTACCTCCCAGCTGGTATAGTTGTACCTCCTATTCTGATTCCCTTCATATCAGCTTCAGGCAATGGACTTATTTTACTTGTACTCAGCAAAATTTTGAATTTTATTGTGCATCTGGCATGACTCCATTGCTTTTTAAATGGTCTGAGAATGAGGTGCTTGGATACACAATAAATGGGAAGAGAAATATTTTTCTCATGTTAGGCTACCATGATTACAAGAAAGCTTTTTTTATATAAGAAAACATTTGTGCCAACTCTTCATAAAGGTTTTCTTCTTCATATGATTAGACTGTTCATATTTAATGTCCCTTCCAACCCAAGATATTTTATACCTCTGATGCCCACATAAGAATATACAAATTTGCCAGCCATGGACAGGATGTAATTTCTAGTAGAAAATACTTTTTTGATGTTCATGATGTAGCACTTACACACTGCTATCATTGTCACAGTGTGGTGAAAACCAAAAGAAAAATAGAAAGAGGTAGATATGAATGACATAAAAAGAGTTAATGCTAAAGGTGTGGTAAAAGCCTTTTTAGAAGCTTGTTAGAATGGGTTGCCTTTTCTCAGACAGCAATCTCATTTGCTGAAAATTGGATAGTGGGTAGAAATTGTTCCTATCATTTCCCACAAGAGAGGACTGAACTTAAAAATTTATGGGAGGACTGAGTTGACTGTCTATATGCCAGATATCTCTGCACATGAACCAGATATTCCTGTTCCACTTTTATATTCCATACAGCTAGGAAACCTTCCTACCACCCTCAGCTCCAGTGGACCTCCCTGGATGCTGAGGTGCACCATAATAATTACTTGGGTTATCCATAGTGGGTCACAGGACAGTCACAAACCAAACTGCATAAGCTACTGTGAAATAGCAAAAATCACTTTAGAATGCATAAAAGGGAGCCTCATTCTGGAGCTTTCTTCCACTGTTAGTTTTCTATTACTTTGCAGTTTTCTGAGAGATCTCAATCAGAGAAGCTTGTACTTTCAGGATAATACACTGGTTCTTTAGTGACTTCAGCTGTGTGGAAAGGGAAGGTTAGCTGGAGAAAGACAGATGGTTTGTAACACCTTGCAGGTATAGCAAGCACCTCGTGACCTGTGCAGACAGAATAGTGACCACAATGTAGTTACATATAATTGAAGAAAAATTCTATCACAAACATTGTTATTGGCCAGTGGAGTAGCTGACATCAGCACACCCAGCTGTACTCTCTGCATGGAGATGGCATCTCTTTGCAGCCCAGTTGTCAGGGGCAGATGTTCTGCAAAGTACATTTCTATTAATCAATTCAATATTCCAATGGGACTAAGCAAGAAAGTTTTTCTGGCTTCATTTTTAGCAGGAAGAAGCACACTTTTGCCCTCAAGGGTATCAGTGAATCAGTGTGTGTCAACTTAGGAAAGGGATTCACTACTCTGTGGAGAATATTGGTGAGCACTGAAATAATGCAACTACATTCAAATAAATACCTGTCTCCAAAGAAAAGAACTATTGAAACAAAAGACCTTGGATGGACATTTTTTTCTTGACTGGGGAAAGATACAAATATTTCACTGAAGGGAAGTATTTTTTAAAAAGTTCTGCAAGAGTGAGCATAAAGAATTTGAATAGTCTGCAAAGATTATTAAGAGGACCAGAAAAAAGCTTATTTCTGGATTTTCTCAAAGTGTCATGAAAATTTGGAATCAGGTTTTAAGCAGAGGAAAATGCAGATGAATAAATTCAGGCAATACAAAGCATGATGATACAGGAATAGAAAGAGTGTGCCACCCACACCCATTTTTGCAGCTCTGGCTTGGTGGAACTATACACCCTAGGAAGAACACTTTGTAGATGAAACTGATAAAATTTAGCTTCGCACAAAACTCTAAGTGTTCCTACAGAATTTCAGTGATGTGCTTTGAACAGTACTTTCAACAACATAAATTTTGAGGACTACAAAATAGAAAGTGTACATTTAAAAAAAAAATTGTATATTTTCCTGCTATCTCTCTCCGACGTAAAACTAGCCAACTAATTTCCTTCCTTTTTCAGTTCAACTAGCAAAATAAGAGCAAACCCAGCCAGGAAGAAAACCAAGTAAAATCATAATTTTTCAATTTCAGCCACCTTGAATGGCAGGGATTGGCATTTCAATCGCTACACTTACAGAAGGAAACAGGTTTATGATCTGCACCATCCCTGCTGACTTCACTGTGGCATTAGGAATTTTTCCCTAGCGCACAGTTTTTGTCATATACTTGGTCTCTAGCAGAGAAGATTTAAAAGCTCTAGGTAAAGGCTCAAAGGCTTCTGAAATGGTAAGTTTCAAATGAATCTGAATGGGGTGTGTTTAAAAGATGTTCACCTACACTAATCCTTTCACGGTGAAAGGATGGGAGCAAAAAAGAGATGATGAGAGAAAATAGAAAGAAGCAGATGTTGAAAAGATGAGCAATCAATATTGAAGCAGGCGATGGATGCAGACTACAGCCATGCCAAAGGTGGTTTGGTTCCCAGCACTGTACTGTGAGAAAACCAGTTGATATATATACTTTTTTTTGTCCCATTATATAAGGCCCTTCTCTGACTTTATTTCTTATTTTGAAGGATTTTTTGATGAATCACAATCAAAAGCTTATTCCTGATAAATTTTCCATGGGAGTTTGTGCCCAGGCATACTCAGAAGCCCCTCTGTCTATCCATCTGCATGTTAGTTATCAGAAGCTTTTCAAAACCTGGCTTTGTGTTACCAGTTGTCAGTGCTGATTGAATTGCTGAGGAAAAACTACTGGGAGAGAAATGTGCAGGCAGACATTCAGAAACAGAGGTTTTTTCATGATCTGGTTTCCTTACATTGCCCGAACGTTGCAAAACAGACAGTCTGTTCAGCACAAGCAAACAGAGGATTGTCCTAATGCATGAGAACACTGCACTCCACAGAGCTGTTAGATCCATCTCCCAGATAAGCAATGCCACCACCTCATGCAGCAAAGGAAAAAGAAAGCAGCTTTTGAAACAAAGCAAAGCAAAGCAACCTTTGGCACAGCAGTCAGATGTGAGTTCTGCTTTGATACTATAAAGTATATATTGTGGTGGCACCAGTGTGATCTTTGCAACTAAAACTTTGTAATCTCTGCTTCTATATTCTGCCTGGAACAACAAAGCTTCTGTTTCTGACTGAGTTGGTTTCAGCTGCATTCAATCTGTTTTCTCAACCTTTGTATGAATAATACTGCTGCTTCAGGTTTTGCAGACATTCCTTTTAATCACAAGAACAAGGCTGACATGTAAACTGACATCTGCAGTGCTGCACTGTAATTTCACTCACATCTCCAAAAGCTAAATTTGTGACTTATATTGTTGCTACAGCTAAATTAGTGCAGCATTTCTCAACCCTCACCTGGCTTGCTCATACTTTCATATTTTTAATAATATTGCTCAATTGTGTCACTCATTTAATAAGGTAAAGTCTGTCCTTAGTCCTTTGGTTGGTCATTTTGCCTCTTAGTATATATTGGTAGCACTGAGATTTCATGGCCAATCTAATGACAGAAAGAATATTATATTGTACCATCTTACCATCTTGTGGTCTAGTGAAACACGTCCTGATGCACAAAGGATCAAGTGCTTACTTTAAAGTGAACTGGAGATGGCCATCTGCAGTCACAGACAGTTCCATGTGTTTAGGATATGCATGTTTCATGCATTGCAGAGTCTGGTGTCATTGTCCTTCTCCCACTTGGCATCACAAAGTTATTACACTCCCATGAACGATGACTGACTACAACAGTTCTGGCACTGACAGAAAATGATGCTATTGTAAGATATGCAAAATATGGCTTCCAGCAGAGACCATCACGGCATGGTTCTCAAAAGCCTGGCCAGAAAGCCTCTTTCCAGTTATTCAACAGAACCACTCTTTATTGAGCACTGTGGTTTGAGCACAACAAATATACAAGCCCAGACTCTAGTAAGTCACAAAGACAATACTATTTTGAAGATACATTTTCCTTTCTGTGACGTGGAGGTAAACCCAAGATTCTGCTGGAAAAGCATTGAGTCTACATGTTCATGCACTGAGTTCCACACAAACACCACCTCAGGAGAAAACACAGTCTGCATCTTTGTCATAGGTTAGCAAGCATAGTCCCGGAAGGGATATCCTTGCTAAGGGGTGCTTACAGCTTCCTCTGGGACCTGATAGAACCTATCAGCTGGCCAGTTTGAATATGGACAATTCTTTAAGCCACTTAAAGTTGTGACCGCCTCTGTGATCCACACTTAAGAACAGACAAACTCCCCCCCCAAGCTCTCTCTCGTTTCCGGCACTGGCACAGGTGGCTGCAGGCCCCGTGCAGGGGCCAGCAGGCCTGGCCAGGCCCTGCTTGGGCCAGGCCGGGCCGGGCCACGGCCATCCTGGAGCCATGGGCCTGTTCCAGCCATGGAACCCCCCCCCACTGCCTTGCTGTGGGCGGCCAGAGAGGCTCGGAACCCCCCCCTCCACTGCGGCCGAGATTCAGCAAAGCGGCACCTCTGTCCGGCAGAGGCCAGGTGACCAACTGCGATAAGCCACATTCCAGCTGCAAGGCCGAGGTGAGATTAACCCTTTTATTGCTGTGAAGAGCTGAAAACCTGAGGGAAGAGAGAGAGGAGATGCTTAAAGCTGAAAGTCTGTTGTGAAGCTATGATATATCAGAGTATCCTGTTGTAATTTCATGAAGATATGGGGGGTGGAGTGTTCAACTCATAAGCAGAAGCACCTGCGCTGAGATAGGCAGATGCTGCCGCAGCTGTAATTTCATGAGAAGTTTGGACAGAGAGAGATGAACCAGATGAACCAGATGAGGACTTTTTGCTCCAAATGGGAAAGGAGAAAAACCTCAATTCCTAGAGATGCTTCCAGAGATAGTTTTAAAGATGAAGATGACCCTTTGCTCCCAGGGAAGGAGAAGGGCCTCTGTTTTTCTTTGTTTCTGAATGGCTCAACCTTAAAATTGGACCCCAGAAAACTTTCAAGAGTGGACCCTCGAAAGCAGTTGCGGGAAAAGCTGCAAGTCGGGGGAAGGGACTCACACGCGAGCAGAGAGACTCCTCTTCCTAAATGGACTGAACAATATTTGGAAGTGGGTGGCTGTCTCGGTGTGATACTGTTTTCATAGCATGAGCAAAAAGAGACTTCTCTTTCTAAATGGACTGAACCAGGTTATTATGGAAGTGGTAAACAGACTGAACATCTTAAGGGTTGTCTTTACATTGTCAGTGGGAGACGGGAGGAAGGTGGGGGGAGGAGGAGAGTTCTAAAGGTGGTATAATTTTTTTCTTTTCTTCTTTTAGGTCTGTTAATAAACTTCTTTATATTCATTCAAGTTGGTGCCTGCTTTGCATTTCTCCTAATTCTTATCTCACAGAAGATAAACAGCAATGAGTATTTTAGACCAAACCACTACAATCTTACAAATGGATTATAGCCACAAAATAGGTGCTGAAAGTTCCATAAGTTTTGTCTGGTGTATGACTACAGGCAATCCTACAGAAATAGCATCTTTCTGGCTTTCATTGGTTTAAATTAATGGTAATAAATATGCACATTGCACAGGGAAATGGATCAGTGATGCAACATGGTTTTGCTTCACTGAATTTAATAAGTATCAATTTAAAAATTAATTCCTAAGGAAACCCTTCTTTGTGGTTTGTAACCTCAAGGTTCCTTAAATTAATCCCAGGTGATCATTGCTTTTCTCCAGCAAACACCTCTGACCCTTTCATGTCATGAACTTGATGACATGTGGAAGACACTTAACCTCAGCAGAGGGCTATTTTAGATCATGCTGTGTGTGTGTAGTTTATTGACTAAGAGAAGCAAATGAGAATCAATGATAAAAACATCTCTGATGGTCAATGAGTAGGAATCTGATCTGCTGGTCACTGAACTTGATGTCCTTTTTTAATGATTTCAGAGGGACATTGGCTTACACACACAAAGCCCCTCACTTGTCAAGAGCAGGAGAGGCACCACAGTCCCAATTCACCCATGGCACCCAGCAATGCTCCTCTCAAGCAACCCATGTGATTAATACAACATACTGAGAGCAAGGATTACAAATTTCCTGGCCACCAACCAGCAGCATTTAAAACAGTAAATATCGAATGCAGTGATGCTTTGTACTGGGCTCTACCAGCCCATCCCTTTTACACTTCTTTTCATTGCTCTTATTAACTTAGAGCTGCATTTTCACCTCCAAGTAATCTATATATGTGCATGCTCAACATCATGCACTCACCATTTCCTTCAATCTTTTGCTGTATACACCTTGAATGATATGGATGACTGTATATAGTTACTTCACATTTTTACCTCACGTGTATAAGTTCTTCATCCTTTTAAAAATAGCTTCTTTGTTACACTACATTAAAACAGGATACAATTTTCTGATAAACCATTACCAGTTCCTGGCAATTCAACTGTATAGAAAGACTTATCATCTTTAATATCCTTGATGCTAAAATTCAGTTTCTAAAAAGCAAGAGGACACAGAAGGGTATCACACTGCTGCAGCATAACATACAGGGAATACATCTTCAATGCATCAACTAAGAAGTTGCCTACAAAACTTTCCATGTATCCCAGAGAGACAAACCCCTTCCTATCAGGATACAACATGCTAAGCCCTCAGATAAGACTGCTTTTTTAAAGCAGAAATACCTCCTTTACATTTGACTTCTATCTTTTTCAGGTTTACATGCCCCTTGGAGGCAAACTAGCAAATTACACAGGAAAATTTATGTGATAAGTCAGTCATTTCTTATGCAAATATTATGTTCTGCTTCAGGGTGTATCCTTAAGCTGCATCAGATATTTACTTCAGTTTTTGAAAGAATTTCTTCTGCTAGACCAAAATGCTGTCTTGTAGAAAGGAAATTATACTGAAGTTTGTGATAAAACAATCTGCAGGCATTTTAAAAGGCATTATCGCTAGAATTGGTGAAGAATAAGCAATGAGATTTTGTTGCCTGGCAATCTTCTACGTATTTACAATTCATATTGGGTCATTGAAAATCACAGAGATGAAAGAAACCAAAGAATTTTGCTCCTCGGAACTGCTGGAATGTGTCCAGAGGACAGTGGAACTGGGGAAAGTTTACAGAGTAAGTTATATCAAGAGAGCCTGAGGGAGCTGAGGGGTACTTAGCCTGAAGAAAAGGAGGCTCAGGGAAGACCTTATTGCTCTCTAAAACTCCCCAAAAAGAGTAGTCAGGTGGGGGTTGGCCTTTCTCCCAGGCAACCAGCGACAGGACAAGAAGGTTGGTTTCAAGCTGTGCCAGAGGACAATCATGTTGGATATGAGAAAGAATTCCTCCTCTGAAAGGGTGGTTAAGCTTTGGAAAGGGCTGCCCAGGGAGGTGGTGGAGTCACCATTCCTGGAGGTATTAAAGAAACAACCAGACATGGCACTTATTGCCATTGTTTAGCTGACAAGGCTCAGTCAAATGTTACACTTGATCTTGGAGGTCTTTTCCAACCTAAGTGATTCTGTGATTCTGTTTAAGCCCTTCTGACACAATTCACATTTACTTTCCCACCAACAGCTTCTAATCTTCATGACATAAAGCAGTATGAATAATTTATTCACTATTTCTTCATATTTTGTACTCTAGCTTGTATATATTGTCCAATTAGCAACTGACCTATTTTCTTTACATACTAGAATTTAAGAAAAAATATTCAAAATTGCCTTTTTCTTTTCCTGACTATACTCATAGTTAATGCTGAGATCTCAATCCCTTCTGACATTACAATGACCTGATTTTGAGTTCCTAAAGTTAAACATTATGTGCCAATTTCAGATACACGGCCCTACCATTCTGGCCCACATCAAAGCATTAAAAAGGTCTCAAGGACATCATTCTGAAGGGTGTGAATAAAAGTCCCAGTTACACAGGCTTCCTTCCTGGAAAATAACACCTTTGAATTGGGTGGGGGATGTGCATGAAACTTCTTTAGATGTTGAAGCTTCATTATGCAACTGTTCAGATGTACCCATTACCATGACTGAAAATTCCAGCTGCTTTTGACTTCAAGGCAAAAATTCAAGGTTACTTTAACATAGCTTTCTCTGCATTTGATAATACCTGCTTTCTGCTAAGGAAAAATTAGTTTAGAACTTCCCCTGCCTCACACTGCAATTATTTTTTTCATCAGTTAGAGCAGCTGCCAATTTACTACACTTTGTGACCTGCATTAGGTTGGTTTAGAAGCCAATCTAACAGTAATAAGCCTTGCTGAGCAGGAAGAGCCTTCGTGTTCACTATTCAGGGAATGGAGAGAGATGATAGCATCAACAGTCCTTATCAGATAACAATTACAAACCCAGTTCTGACTCAATTCTCTGAGACCTATGAATCGATTGGTTCCCTCATAATATTTTAACTCAAAAATCTGTAGAACAAATAATGAATCATGTTCATGAAAAAAAAAATAGTTTCTAGTATTCATCTGTTTTTATTACAGACATTTCCCATTTCGAGTATGTCACATTTGATAATAGCACTGCACATAAATATGTAACAATATTGAAGCCAATACAGTATATCTGAAGCTAACCCAATAGCAAATAAGCTGTAACTTGCATATATAATTGCATTTACAAAAGATAATCACTAGTAAATTTATTAGAGAATTCAAGAAAAGAAAAATGTCTATTAAGAAACAAAACTTGTCCCTTTTTCTGAGCAATATTGCTGACTATATTATCTATAAAAGAAATTAGATATGACATCCAGCAAACATTCTTAGACACACTGCTAAGTTGACTTCTCTCAACATGGCAAGTTAGTTGTTTGGTCTTTTTTTTTCCCTTGAGGATCATCAGTAAAATCTATGAATTTTATGGTCAAAAGCACTGAGTAGTCAAGAAATGTATTTCTATATTAGTATTAGCAGTAATTATTACACTTTTACTAAAAAAGTCACATCTCTGTCTTTGCAAAAGCTGGGCAACTCCTATTTATTTGGGAATTTACTTTGGGATTAATACCTCTGGGATCCAAGAACTCAAAACTTCTGCCCCAAGTACAAGAGACAATTATTTCATCTCTCTCTGTAGCACAAGTAAACACATCTCATATTTCAAAAATAGCAACAGAAAACCATACCAAAGGAAAATATTCCCCTGCAAATCTAAGGAGAGTATAAGGAGGCAAATAAGCTGTGACAGATTTGGTTACTTAATGTACCACTGGGAAGTGCCAGATCCTGAGGTAATAAACACATTACAAAAATTCAAACAGAACAGAATAGACTAATTCACATGCAAAGCACTGTGCCCAAAGCACTGGGTGTTCCCTAGGGGGATATAATACAGTGGTGATGAAAATAAAGGAATAAAAGAAAAGGTATTTAGAATAACCAACCAAATATGTCAGAACAGTTGGCAGTTCACAAGGGAAGATATTAAAGACAAGGAGATAGAAAAGGCAGTGACTCTGGACATCAGAGATGACTAAGGTTCAGTCTGAACCAGAATATTCCAAGGGAGTCAAGGTATGCCATAAGGTATAGTAACATATATGTGAAGTATATCAAGGAATCCAGTGGTAAGGAAGAAATATCCTATATTTTCTCAGAGTTATGAAAACAAAACCACAATTTTAGAGATTGTGAATAGAACCTTTTTTTAATGAGTCAAAGTTTGATTTCAACTCTAGTTCACTTTTATTTTTTTGCTGTCTGTACATATAGAGAAGAATACACATATTAAAGGAAAAAAAAAAACCCAGAAGTTACCCTTTACAAGATAGGTAATTTTTGATAGAAAAAGACCCAGGCAATAGCAGCTGTGCTCAGACACAAGGAAGGGTCACCTCATTGATGAGGGTGTGTTACTCACTCCTGCTAAATGTCTGTCACAATTGTACCTTTGAACAGGTGTAAAAACATTAAGGAAGTATCTGAAGACAGCCCTACCCTTTCACCAGAATGCTAATAGGGAGCCATTATTCCAGTCAAGTCACATTTCTCCCAAAAAAATTATACTACCCATACTTATCACATAGGTATTGAATGCAAACAAAAGTAGCAAAGGTTACAATTCAGCTCTTGTTACAAAATAAAAGTTATAAATTAAAATACATGGGGACATTTTGATTCTTTTCTACTATGAAATATCTACTTGTGCTTGCATTTTCAATTGTTCAAACACAGCTATTTAGTTATGTCTCATATAAATGTGGGAAATACTGCAGTTTAAGGGAATAGATCATGATACATATTTCCAGATCAATCCTATTACAGGAAGTCACTCATGCAGTGTTTTTGTATAAGGGATATTTACCCATTTGGTGAATGATTTAGATTTTTAATTAAAAGAATGCTGCAGAAATAAAAATCAGGAGTCAAGTTAAAGGCACAGTAAAAACATCTTCTAATTCAAGTATCTCAAAACTATGAGTTCAGATCCAGGATTTTCACCCAGTTCATTTTATAGCTAATCTGAAGACATTTACATGATTGAGATTCCAACCATCACTGCAGGCCTGGTGTCCACATCAGTGTCCTACTTTGAGTCTATCTTAAATAGTTAGAGTGTGAACTTGTTGAAAATATCACTCCCTCAAAAAGCAATTTTTTTATATACTAAAAATAAGAAATATATTAATAAATATATAAAGTGGCTCAGGCTGTTATTGACTCGTTACCTGGGGTAACCATTTTTGCAGTGCATTTGTGTTGAGATTCAGACATCTTTACAACCAAACTGATTCTTCTTTATGTGTGATACATGCTTGGAATAGAGGATTCTGAGGACCAGAATAGAGGGTTCATCATACTGAAAAATGGAATTATTTGCAGCAACTCTAAGTGTTGGGTATGCCAGCAGAGAGCCTTACTGTGTATGATCATGTTTCAACAGCACATATATGTCAAGCTTCAGCTGTTTCTGTCAAAAGGGATACTTGAATGCATAATAATACGTTTTTTCTTACTGAAGACCCTCTCAGTGCCATATAATAAAAGCCAAATTTCAGAAAAAAATGTCCAATATTTCTGTCTAAAAAGAAAAATATATTCTGCCTATTAATTTTATTTTCAGCTTTTCTCTATAATAATTCTTTAGTGGTCAAGTACAATATAATAGGTGTGATACCTATTAGAAATCATCTTTATCCTTATTATTCCAGTTCACTCCTTAAGGCATTTCTAGGGTGCAGCAATCAGTATTCTCTGGAAGACTGTCTTGCACAGCTATTGCATAAATGCAGTGCATCTGGAATTACTCATGCAAATCCAGAAAGGAAACTTAATGTGCATCTCATATTTTTTGGAAAACTGACCTGAACATTGGCTGCATCTTCCCTAAAAGTAAGATACTGCTTCTACCAGATAAGAACATGAGGATTTCAGAAGCTATTTTTATTTTAACTAGATTCATAAACAAAAAAGCTAAAAGTCTTAATCTAGAGATTCCTATAGTTTGAAAAGCTCTGGGTTGATAGAAATTATATTATGGAAAATATTACAGAGGCCTTGCTACAAAAGATGGCACAGATGAAGAAAGTAGAGGATACATGTTCCAGGAAAAATCAGGGCCAATCTGTGCCTTAGAGTTATACCAAAGCAACAAAAGAGGCTCAACAATAAGCAGCAGCACAAGAAGCTCAACATGACCCAGCAACGTGTTCCTGCAGCCCAGAAAACCAACCATATCCTGGGCTGCAGCAAAAGTCTTGGAGCCAGCAGGATGAGGGAGGTGATTCTGCCTTTCTGCTCAAGCAAAAAAGAAGTTGGAGGAATACAATAAATAATTTTTAAAAATCCTTATACAAACAATTCAAAGTATAAAAGGGGTCAATTCTCTTGAAAAAGGATTGCTAATTCATAAATCTAGCACAGTAAATTCTCTTTATCAGAAAGCCAATCACAAACCACAAGACATTTATTGATGTCTAAATATTTATATTTTCTTTGCTTTTAAGTAGCCTATATTTGTAATGAGAATTTTCTGATGAACGTAAATGGTTGTCAGTGTCAGTAAAGGACATTTCATTTCAGGTACAGGATGGGTTGTTAACTTCAAGTACTTCCAAGAAGTAATACCGTCAGTTACATTTGGGTGGCTTTCCTTTATGAAATCACCCTTCATCTGATGTAAATTAAACTAATAGACAATATTAACTTTTACAGAATTGAGGATTAGAAAGAACTGAAACACTAGGGGGAAAAAAAACATATAGAAGAAAGGTGCTTAATGGCTTCTTCAGGGAAAGCCTATTATTTTTTGAACATTAAAAATGTTCAGTTCTTTCAAGCCAGAGTTACAAAGTGATACAAGCCTTTCACACAGCTGGAATTTCAATATTAGACCATTAGAAGACCAAAAAACCTGAAGAGGTATTTTAATTACTGGTGAGAGTACAATCCTTTTCTGGCTCACACATAAAATTTTTAATCTTGGGATTCTTCCTAAATATGATAGAAAGGTACTAATGAGAATCCTTTCTCTTGTCACATTGACAGTTTTAGTCAAATAATTTAACAATGCCATGTCATGCAAATAATGAGGTAACTGGGCAGACACCTTTTGCTATTTGTCTGTATAATTATAAGCAAAACAAAGCTTTTTATTGGCAAATGTTTGCATTCTTTAATTTTCAGTTAGTAACTCTATATATTTCAGGTTATTTACAACTATTTTACAGCATAGTTAAGCAATTTTAAAAATTTATTTTATTTTTCATGGAATCCTTTTTATTTTCTAAATTGGAATCACAGGCAGCTCTACAAGTTCCTGAGAGTTTGGAAGCTAAAACTACTTTCTTCTCTTAATATTGCAACAGAGATGGATTTCAATTACACCTGATTATCCTCAGTATTACGCTCTATTTGTTGTCAGATATCTTTCCAATATATTTTGGTAACAAAGCATAAAATACTCCATTAATGGCAATGACATGAATGTCTAAAAGTGAGTGCCCAGACAAAAGGGAGAGTAATGGCCTCTAAAATTTGGAAACAGGTAGGTACACAGATGAGTGGTGTTTCTGTCCTTCATAAGAATCTATTTTGCATCAATATTAGTATTAGTAGCAGTTCTCTCTACATATTATAGGTAGTATATTTCTACCAACCATCCCTCCCTGGTGCTTGATTTGGGCCTTTTTACCCAAATCACAGCCTCAACAAGCCACATCACCGGATGGCTCAGTCTTCCTGTCTCATTCCTGTTTCGTTTTCCTTCTAATGTCACCAAAAAAAGTGGGAATTATGATGATTTCCCTTTTTGCAATGCAGAAGCAAGGCCACTAAAAACTTGCTGGAGATTGACAATTAATTTATCTTAGGAAAGGCTGTGCAATGCAGTTATGTTGCCTTCCAGCCATGGCAGAACTAGATGAGGCTCACGCATATTCAACTATCCTAGCCTAAAACCATAAAGCATTCACATGCTGTTAAAAGTATTTCTATCTCTCTCTCTCTACCTATCAAAACCACAATATCACTGGGTGCCAATTGGTGCAGGGTTAGGATTACCATTTGCAAAGCTATTAGTGTTTGCTCTACTGCACCACCACCACATCTGAAATGATAATTTTAAAAAAGTCAAACAAGAAAGAAAAAGCAGTTTCTTGCATAAAAAATATAGGTTCTACAAAACTGGTTTCCTCAAGGAGAAAATGCAGCCTGAAGGTTACAGCTCTGACAGTTGTTTTCTACTGCCTCTGCTTTTCAAATGTGATAATGTCCTTTTATAAGCACCCCAGTAAGAGTTTACAACCTCCTCCCAGGGATTGTAAATCCACTGCTTTTCTCCTCTAAATTTTTAACAGATACCAATGTTTCCTTAAATTGCACACAAGGGGGTTGAAAGAATCAAGATTATTCTCAAGTACATTAAATTCAGTTTCAAGGCCCTTTATGACACACAAACTGTATCAAGGGACAGTTAATAGGCATGACAGATTCAATCCTGAAAGGTGAAAGAGCACTGCACCAGCAGATAAGCAATGCTAACCAAAACTACAACAAAAATCATCTGAAACAAAGATGTGCTGCCCAAGGAGTCTCTGTTTAACACAGCACTAAGCCATTCATTAATATAAACACAATATCAAATAGCCTTTTTTATTTAACCCTCTTTAGGTAAAACATTGAGCTGAACTGAATATATTTGAGGCGTAGCAGAGCACAGATGGTGTCTGAAAAGACACTTTCACTTGCTGATCCCTCTTTACAGACACCAGAATTGCAAAAACCATTCCATACAGCACAGAGAATGGGCAGTGTTTTGGGGCAGTGAAGCCCCTTCTAGAGCAAATCAAACAGTGGGGAAAGCCTTGAGTCACCTCCACAGGAGAACATTAAATCTGAGTACAAGAATGTATCAGAAGCTAATTTTTAAAACAAATACAGTTAGTTACCATGCTAGGTACTAACATCTTCACTTTACACTACAGTTTGAAGAGTAAGTTAAGCACTTCTTAACTTACTGCATTTTTTTTGTGTCACACTGCTGGGATAGGGCACTGTGCAGCTTCCAGGACTGAGCTGGCAGGGCTGCACACTCTGCTGTGCTCTGTGGCCAGCAGCTCCTTTTGGAGCCACCACTCCATGCAAGCTGCTGCCAGTATTCCTGCAACCACTCTTAGACAGCACAGGTCCTCTCCACTCTAGTCTGAAGAGAGTTTTCAAGAACTAAATACAGTATTTCAGGTAAGAACTTAATGGTGCTTTGGACGTGGATTGTTTTAGCTCCATACACACCTACTCAGACCAGATTGTCAGACACACAATTAGGCCACAGTGTGTTTGTTCAAGCCCTTGGCACACTCATGATTCCCAGTCATCTGGGATGCATAAATATTCATTCAGATAAACAACTCATCATCAAACAATGAGAACCTCCAGTTTGTAAAACTGTTTGTTGCACAGTTGAAGAGCATGTGATTAAACCTTAAATGTGCATTAATAACTAGTGTTATTACAGTTACCTTTCCTTTCATAATTTCACTAAACAAAATAATTTCTTTTTTTTTCATGGATAATATCCCAATAAAGCCTTCCAGCTTGCTATTTTCCCCCAGGCACTTTCCTCACCATACTATTTTATTACTTCTTTGGACCACTCCAGATCTTTAGGGAACTCATCCACTTTGGTAAGTACCCCTCCATATACCTCATCATCTCCTCTCCAAGCAGCTCTTTAGTCACATTAGATTTTTCCTCCTGGTCCTTATTTTATTCCATATGCATGATTTCCCAGGTGACAGCACATCAAAAGCCCTACTGAAGTCCAGAAGTATTTCTTTCAAAGCTTTTGTTGCCAGAGTACATTCCAAGCTGGTAAAAAACTTTGCTACAGAGAGACTGCTTCTCAAAGAGAAGATACTGAAGATTATACATACATGCAACTTTGATTTTGCTTTAAGTATATAAAGACATTTCCTACTTTAACAGGGACATTTTTTTTTATTCTTCATTAATCACAATCAAAGATTAGACTGGGAGGAAACGAGCTCCATGCTTTTACACTAATTAACTGTTGCACATGTATGTGTGCATGCAATAACAATGAAGGATCAAGGGAAAAAAACATTTTGTTTTGATTAAGGATCCTAGCAGAACAAAGCAAATAGTGCTATAATTAAAGCTGCTTAATCCTAATGCTTTTCTCGAATTTTTTTGCAGCTTCATTCCTGTCTGGCTTTCTGCCACATCTGTCTTATATTTCTGCTTGCACATTTGTAAATATAGAAAATACACGTGGCAAATCTGAGTTCAATTTAGTGAAACCTCAATTAATGTTTTGTCTGATATTCATGATTGAAGAAATAAACAAACATTTCTTAAAACAATTCTGTCTTCCTCCTGCTGGAGTATTTGCACAGTGACTAAATGTATTTCCCACTGTGTTTTAATTCCCCTAGCAAGATTGACAATGTATACAATATGCATATGTGGAAACACTTTCTTTTAGTATTCTGAAAACAAGATTAGTGATCCTTATACTGATTATTTTAGCTCTTCTAATTCAATAGTGATAGATTTCAGAGGTATTCAATATCTCTAAAAAATCTACCTTATATTTACAGATATCATATTATAAAAGGAGGTGTGACTACTTTGCCTTTCAAAAGAAAGGATAAAGCCTTTGGAAGTGAGAAGCCAGTTAAAGTTAACAAAACAATCCTTGTGTTCCCGTTCCAAACTGTCAGCTTTCACTTGAGTGGTTAAATTGCTTTACATATTTTTATTTTCTTTCAAACACACAGATCTATTTGTTTACCAAAATCATAGAATAATTAAGGTTGGAAAAGTCCTCCAAAATCATCTCCAACCTTTGAGACAATGCCACTTTGTCAGCTGGCCTGTGGTACTGTGGTCCATCTGTTTCTTGTGATGCCATGAAGATTTTTGCCTTTTCTTTTATACCCCTGTTATACCTTTTTACAACTTCTGTATTCCTAGTGCTTTTTGCCTACATTCTTGGACTTGTTTGTTAAGCTAAGAGATCAAACATTTTAGAAGCTTCGTAGCTAGAGATCAGTGTGCCCCAGACCCCAAGGTCCTCTCCAGAACACATTCTGTAAACCAAGATGGAACAATCCAGGGGAAGGTTCCTTGGGGAGGGGGGCTCACTTGAGCCTCTCATTGGGGAATCTTTGATAGATATGCTAATTAGTAAAACCTATAATGTTATACCCAATGTGGGGGCGGGAGGACACAGAGAGAGAGACTCGGCAGGGTGCATCTCGATGCATATGACCTGGATGTGTGCACCTAAGGATCCTTAAAATAAACACCAAGGTAAAATCCTTTTTCCCCTTCTAGCCATGTATGACTCTTGATTTTAAGACCAGGAAAAAGCATCACTTGAACGCTTCCAGGGATGGTGACTGCACCACCCGCCCTGGGCAGCCCGTTCCGATGATTTACCCACCTTTCAGTGAAGAAATTCTTCCTGATATCCAACCTGAGCCTCCCCTGGCACAGCTTAAGGTCACTTCCTCTTGTCCTGTTGCCAGTTTCCTAGAAGAAGAGCCCAATCTCCACCTTGCTACAACCTTCTTGCAGGTAGTAGTGAGGAGAAATAAGGTCTCCCCTAACGTCAGTGCTGTATCAATTTACACCAGTGAGACCTGTATTGCTTTTGAAATCAGACCACTGATTCTTGTGCCGACATTTCAGTTTAGATGTCAAATTCTGGGTACCTTGGTTCAAAATTATGGCTCTGATGGACTCCAACTGAAAAATCAGTTCTCACTCTTCTTTTTGCACTCTCTGGTTCACGTATGCATTTATCTTTGCTTTTGTTCACTTTTTTTTCCTCTGTAGGTCTCTTCTATTTCTTATTATTCAGTTGCTCGTTCTCTTTTTTCCCCTTTTCTCCTTTGTCTCTTTAGTTCCGTAGCCATTTATTATTCAGTTGCTTATTTCAAAGCATTTTACAATGCATGCTAGTCTCAGGGCTGAGTAGTCACATCAGGAAGCCTTTTCTCCTTACAACTTAAATTTACTACAATACCTGTTTAGTTTTCAAGCACTCAGCCCAGCAGCTTTTGTGGCACTGTTTATACAGTGAAGGAGCTGAGATGTTGAAGCCAAGACTTCTGGCCCCTGTACAAGGACATTGCCTGTCATTCAAAGCACCCATATAACACAGCTTTTGCTGGTAGCAGAGTTGTAAATTGTAATTTATTGTTCTCTCATCCCCTCCTGTTTTCTGGGGACAGCTGTGGGATGATACCTTGCTTAGGATCTGCTGAAAGGCTAATTTCTGATGCATCACCCAATCTCGCTAGTTTCAAATTGAGGCATCTTCTTCAGAAGACAGCCCAAAATACATGTTGGGGGTGATATATCCAGTCCAAAGGAATACCTGCATACCACTGACTGGCTGGTCAGCAAGGAAAAACAAGTCCTGAGCATTCCAGATTAGCCTTCCCCTACCTGACAAACACACCCCTTCAACAGGTGTGCGACAGGCCAGGCTCTCACATGCATTTCAGTACAGAATGGGAGATGTCAGTGACATCAGAGAAATTGTCACAGTGCATTCATTGTAAAGATGCAGGGTAAACCCAACTTCATTTGTATTAATTACTCTGGGCTTTCCTTTGTATCTATTAAGTCACCACTGGGGCAAACTAATAAGCATGGATAGTACAGGTGTATTGAGCTATATGACACATCTGAGCACTGTGCAAAGAAGACAAACCTGTTTTATAGTAAAAAGGACTCATTAAAAATGGAAGCCCCTCCCTCCTTCTGGAATATTTATCAGTATTCCATATTGGATAGGTAAGGCCTATCATCTGTGCCATACAGCTTTCTGACCTAATTCAAGGCAGATCTTTCTGTCTCCATAGTATTAATGTTACATAGTGCACACATAACCTAAGGCTCTCTGAGGCTGGAAGAGCCAGTCTATGGAATAGCATTTAGCAGTAACATATTTCACATGGGTAATGCAACAAAGACTGAATTATTCAGCATTGATGTAAGCTTTGAGGTCTTAAATACATCTTCCTATACATGCGTGTCCTGTCTGAGACACAGTACCACTGCAGCAGACATCTAAATAAAGCATATAATTTTCTAAGCATACTCATTCAAAATGTCATTTTATAAGTGATATATCTTTCCATCTTTTAGAGAAAAGAGAGAAATAACTTTCTCTGTGTATGCAGAGCTCTTTTTAAACAAGAATAATGTAGACTTATATATTGTATGTCAAAAGCCATTCACCCAAAGATGTGATAGCTGGGGTTATTCAGTGTGAGGAACACGTTACGTGGTGTGTCTCTGTACCTGCCATTCTAGATGATTTGCACAGGTGGTCTCTGAGCTGAAATACTTGGGTTTCAGATGAAGGGGATGTACTCAGCCAGATATTCTGAAAGCATAAGCTCACTAGCCATTATTTCCAGGTTATTATTAGCTTTGCAGCACTTTCATGTAGCAGCAGCCTGCTGCTTCACGACCAGCTGGTTATCATTTTCAAAGGCCTTCCAAATTCTTTCTGGAGTTTCTTTGGACCTCCCTCTGGAAAGATTTCATTTTCTTTGGAGTTAAGGGACATCAAAAGATTAGATTGTGTCATACTTTTTAAGAGCTAGCTTTATTCATCTTAGAGAAAAAGAAGAATTATCAAGCTACATCTAAAAATTCCAGCCTTCTGAAAAATCTTTTTGAAAATGTTAAAGACTAGCCAAGTCTGATCATGACCCTGTTCTATATTTAGTACTAAATGTATTCTGAAGGCATACAGAAATCTGGAATTCAGATAAGAAGTCCCCAAATGAGAGAGATCAAACTGAAAGGAATTTAATTGTAGGGTAACTAGCAGTCCTGTATAGTGGGCTTTTAATTAAACCAGGAAGAAAAAATATATTAATTTTAAATTAATAGCAATTTAACTACAACCAAACTTCTAACATATGCCCTAATACTTTTAAAGTAACATCATAATTTCCTTATGAACAGGTTTCTATGCCACAGGATAAAAAGGCTATAAAACTAAAACACCTGGCAACCCTGTGGTAAAAATGCTTCTCAGGTCCCTCTGCACAGGACTGCTCTGCATAATGGACACACCCCCATCATGTGCCCAGACCTGCCTGAGACAGTGGACCTTGAACTTAGTCTAAGCCTCCAGATTTACTGTTGCATAATAATAGTTCTCTGTTTCTTAAAGCCACCAGGTACATCTGGGAGTGGATGGCAGAAAGGTGCTCAGCATGGCAGAGATAAGACATGTAAGGCACTGTGCCCCAAGAGCCTGGCAGGGAAACAGTCAAGAGTTGGGATTGGAAAAGGCACTTTCCAGACTTGTGCCTTAATTGGTGCCTTTTTGCACAAGTGCTCAGTGGAACATTAAAAACTCCTGTCTCTTTAAAAACCCAAAGAAGGCCTAAGTTGTATTTTTGGCACTAACACTTTCTTGTAATTTTTAGTTAATTTTCTCTGTTAGACTTAGCTGTTCTTTGACCTCTTTATGTTCATCATCCTATCAAGCACTACACTATGTTACTCATACATATTTAGGAGATGATATTTTATACATTTATTTGCACAAAGTATGACCAAAGACAAGACTTCACTATTTCCAGTGGCTTGTATCAGCCTTAAGGAGACAATAAAATTGCTTTGCTTCATTTACTCAGAGAATTTATGTACTTGTTCTTAAAATGTCTTAAGTACACAACAAACTAATTTGCAACTAGATAATTTCATAAATGACAAGTGTTTATTTCTTGCATGTATAATATTATAATTGCTTACAATTGGAATAACAAAAAAAAGAATTGCCATATATCACCAGCTTTTTGGATCATTAGAAAACTGTACCTTAAAATTCATTATTGGCTATGCACCATAAACACCTAATGCAGCATTCTCACTTTAAATGTTCAGGTCTGTAAAAAGATATTTTTGCATTTCCACTTGTATAAAAATGTCACTGGTGTTTTATACTCCATAAGATTCCCTCAATACCATAGGAGAATTATTTGGGTGTGCCTGATTAATGTAAACTGGAAGAATACACATAAATTCCTTGTGTGTTAATGAAAAACTCCACTAACTCTTTCTATGTAAAAATCCTAAGAATGCAGAGGTTTCAAAATATGATTGTTTGATCATTTTAAAATAATCAGTATTATACCTCCTCCAGGGTTCTCTGTTTTAATGATAAAATATACTTTGCATTTAAACTACAGGTACATCCTCTGTTATTCCAAATGTTCTCTTCCTGTTCTTAGTCACCTTTTATAGGAGGCCTGCTCATAAATAATTTTAACTTCATTTCAGCAAAAAGAAAAAAAGCTTCTAGCATAAGGCAGTTTTTATTTCAGAAAAGTTTTGTTTGTTACATAAAGTGGGTTGACTTCTAAATGGTTTATCTGATATAAATTCAGATGTGGAAACATAGAAATACAAACACTTCCTGATTCCTCTGAATGTAATGAACTCGGCAGGAGAATAAGGTGACAATGTGGCCTCCACACTTGTGTTTCATTAGTAACTCTTCAAATAAGTGTTACACATTAGAAACTGAGCTAATAGAAAACACTAGTGAAGGGTGACATCCCTCAAATCTCTCTTCAGCACTGTGATTCTGTCCAATATTGTCAATTAAAAACTCCATAGTTCCTGATGGTTGAACAGAGAAATACATAGTAACTCCTGAAGAGTTTAAAGTTTTATAATCTGAGATGGTACTCAAACACAATCAAGGAAGACAAGTATTCAGTCAATTATTTTCCCTAGCACTAAAGACTGAACAAGAAAAAGCTGTGCTCCAATTAAATGTATGAGAGCCTGGGATTATTAATAATGGTACTTTGGCTCTGACACTAGCTCCTTTTTTCAGCCAGCATAAGTCAACTTGATATCACTACCCACCTCCTGGAGAAAAAAAAAAAGGAGTTAATAGCAATCTTGAATTGATGTCTTCTCAGAGCCATCATATATATTTGCAACTTCTCTTAGTTTGAAATATGTATTGCTTGAGGTCATCAAAACATAATAAGAAAAGTTCTCAAAATTACATCAAAGTTATTTCTCCTACTGTCTAGATCAAATACTGATTAAATCAAATGTGTGACTCAGAAACCCTTCAGAACACCAGTCAGCTTGGAGGTACTTAAGATAGGAGGTGGAGCAGCAGAATATGAGGGAGGCAGAGATGTTGCTCCCTGCTGTGAAGTGAATGGAAAAAGTTAACCTGTTTTCACATTTGCCTAAGTATAACTAATAAACTAAATAACTCCACCTCCTCCTGCCTCCCTGGGATCACATGGCTGAAGATCTGCAACTGAAAGGCAGAACTGTCACACATGGGCAGACCTGGCTTCCAGCAGCAGGCAGGAGCAGATTCCTACATGGGAATCAAAAGAAAATGGAATCAGGATGTCTCTGAAGGACAGAGTGATGGTCACTCTGTTTAGCATGACCATTTTAATGGAAACTAGAGAGAAGTGTGCCACCTTCTACTACAACAATACAGAGAATAATGTCACCCTGGATGCTCTTATTCTACACAGACACACTGAAAACAAAAATTATACACAGGATTCTCTCTGGAAAAGCAACAGCAAGTATAAACAGGCATTTCAGAGCCCATGCATGACCCAGCAGGATATGTTAATCTAATCTAGCCATGCTCATAAGAATCTGATGCATATTCCAAAATACATTCAATGTTTTTCATGAACAAATTAAAAACTCCATTTTAAGTCTTTTAACCATTAGGTGCTTATCAAAAACACTTTCATAACCAAGTGCTTTAGCTGCATTCCATAATAGCAAAGGAAAGAGAAACTTTAGCAATCCTCAAACTCTAGGATTTGAAAAGCTGATGATAGAGCAATAAGAGATACCAGCAAAAATGCTCAAGAAACAGCTCACACCATCTGATTTAATTGGGTTATAGAATTAAGTTGTGCCAGGAAAGGATTTCAAACTTTGCAGTCATTTCAACAACCATGGATAGATAAAGGCCATCAAAGTGGAAGCTCATGATAAAATGAGTCATAGAACTGAAGCTTCCAGAAAATGTGAAGGGCATACATAATAAGTACCTACTAGGGATGCTTGGCTATTTGGTGTGTACTGTACAATTGATTGTTGAATGCACCACTCTAAAAAGCCATAACAGAAAGAATAAATAAAGAAGTAGAATACTTCAAAAGCTTTTGTCTGTCTGAAGCTAATAGTTACAAAACTGTCTCAGTGCTCAGCTTTGTTCTTTCCATTGTAGGGGTGGGATTATCTGAGAGTTTATCCTATTAATTGATTTTTTCTTATGTATCTTAGGATAATGTTTCAATTTGGTGAGCAGGAAAGGGGAAGTGGGGCTAATGGCCAACCAAAAAGTAATTTAGACACTAATAAATATTTCAGATGGGGTTGGTTAAAAAATTAGTAACATAAAATATATAGCTTATATTTGGCTCTGTATGATGGAAAAAGAGAAGTAACTTCAAACCTTTCCTCACTGAGGAGAAATGGCATAAACTTGCTTTCCTGCTAAGAGATAATACCATTTAGTGATCATTATCTACTACCCCAAGATACCTCCTGGGCAAAGCATAAAGGTTCAAATTTCTTTGCTTCATATTTAGTCCATGCTCATACTTTTTTATAAAAAGTTGTGAGTGAAAGATATTTGGTACTGATCAAATTGGGACTGCTGAACTCTGCGACATTCCCTCAGTGAGCCCGTTCTCTGACTCAGCTCCCAGCAAGGAGAAGGCAGAGACTGGCCACTTTCAGTAGCTGGTGTGCTTTGCAGTGCTTGCTCACTGCTCAGCACACAAAGTGCACGCAAACAAGCAGTGCATAAATAAGAAATAACTGAAAGAATAAATTCACGTGCCATGAAGAATTTTAACGTTCTCAAGTTACCTAACATTCTTTACTTTTACTAAAAAAAAAAAAATATATATATATATATATATCCTCTTGAGAAGACTACAGGAGACCTGCTTTAGAAGTAAGTATGTGCAAATTGCCAGAACTTTTAACCTCCTGACAGAAGGAAGTGCAGGCTGCAGGCCTGCAGTCCTGACTGTGTTCTACTGCCTTCTGGAGACAGTTCAGTCCAAAGACAAACTTCTTTTTCTTTGACCTAGACATTTTCCTTAAATATACCAGAACTATGTCTCATTCTCCCCAACAGAAAGAAATCTTGTCCTTAAACAGCATGCCTTTTTGTGGCTTTGTGAGAACAGACAGTTATCTATTTCAAGGCTAAACCCATGCTGTTAGTAGTTATCTGCAAGCACAATATCTATTCTGAGGATGTATTTAAGTCTTGAGGATGAGCAAGAAAGGCCATGTGCCATAAAACCACCTGGAATAGGGCTGGGCAAACCCCAGCACGGGGCTGTGCTGATGGGAGGCAGCTCCTGACAAAGCAGCCCTGGGAAGGCAGGGGAAGGGGAAAGGGAAGAGCAGCAATGGAGTCAGTACTCAGCCATGATATTATCTAGCTGCCAGAGCAGTACAGCAGACCACAGCCATCATCAGCAGGGACATTTTGTGGGGAATGACAGATGAAGTGACAGCACAGGGCCAGTGGTGAGGCTGCATTATTGACCACGGGGTGATAGATGTGCGGCACATGTGGGGTGCGGGCTGGTGCAAGCTGTGCCACCCAGCACAACCACACTCAGCCACGCTCAACCAGGCAGCCCTGGCTTGCAAAGCAGGGTAAGACCACCATTTCTCTACCAGAATCTCTGGAGATGCTGCATGTTCAGGTCCTTGAGCTGGGAGCCTGTGCAAAGAATGGTGCCCTTGACCACAGTCCCTGGCCTGGTCATTGCCAGGAAAGAGGTGTCACTGCTGATTCAGGCAGCACCTTCATCGGGGCCAGCCTCCCCCCAAACGTGCACAGACACTTCAGGAGATACTTCTGTAGAGGGCACAGACACACAGAGCCACACCAGCCCCAGCATACACAAACCAGGCTTCCTCTTCTGCCTGATAAAGACATTTTGGCACCCACAGCATCTTAGTACTCAGCATTTACAGATGGTTTGCACAACAGAGAAATCACCCCATTAAGCACCACTTCTTGCTTGTATGTAGGGGAGGTCCTTTGGGCATTTTTCCCAGACTGCCAAAGCACACCTTCAGCTTGAGAATACCAACTCCAGCAAAGCTGAGCAGCACTTGCTTCAGCAGTGTGCTGGCCATGATGCTCCCACTCTTTTGTGCCACCAAAACCCGATGTGCTCAGAGGGTCTAAAAGAACACTGCACACAGAGCACTGTTTGGCTCAAGTCCCAGTACCCTAAGGTTTGGAGGCATCATGTTTGGATGATCAAGGAAATTTCCTCTATTATTCACAAGCATCAAGGAACATCACCCTGTTATGAACAATGACTTTGCAAATCACTGCGGTTTATTTAATTGAATTTGAACTCTTCATGTAAACAAAAAGGGGAGGAAGAAAGATATTTGAAGAAATCAAAGGAATGAATCAACCACAAGACCACAGCAACTGAGTATTTCCCTTGATGGTTGGGGAGTTCAATGCAATTTAGATTATATTCAGTAAGTAAAACTTTGGCTTGTGATATTAATGGGCTCATAATAGCTTCCTTTGGGATATATATTACTTCCACTTCTGTTAAAAGTTCCTTTGATAACTTATTCATCACTTTGCCTTTTAAGAGTTACAACATGTTTCTTGATACATTTAGTATGCAAGTCCTCCTAGAAAAAGGTTTTTGACCTTAGGTAATTTGAACTCTCATGATTTATTGTGCCAAAATTAGAGAGAGTAATTTCAATTGTACTGTTCAAAAAGATCAAGGGAAAGACAAAAGAAGAAATAAAAAGTCACCACTGACAGAGACTATAATCTCAGAATAATTTGGGCTACGTGAGAATATTCTAATTTAACTATAAATAGAGAGCATAAAGATAGTGTATATAAAGAATGCTAATAATGGAAAGATATTGAGGTAATAAAGAACTATGCAAACAAGACAACATGGCAATACTCAGCATTACTGAGCATTTTACAGTCAGTTATATAAACATCTCTTTTATAGTTAGTAATTCTGACAGTAATTCTTGTCAGTAATCATATGGTTTGAAAAATTGCTGTCCCTTCTTGACACATTACTGAGAGAAAATGAGGGTCAGTAGAGAAATCAAGACTGATTATGAAAATAAGCAGCAAGCTTAGATTTGCACACACTGTGTTTTAATATATCAATCCCAAAAATGTTTATGATTTTTTCTATGATATGCTACTTCAAAAATGCCTCCAAGTGCATGCACATAAATAAAACAAAATCTCTTTAAAAACAGGGAGACAGAGAATAAGAGACATCAAAACAACTTGAATCCCCAGAGCACAGGGGTTTATAGATAAAAGTCACTGTTTTGCACTGTAAAAAACAAAGAAATTGATGAAATCAGATACTTGATGGACAGGTAGGTAAAATTTATTTTAAAGGAAAACAAAGAACATCCATTTTTGATCTTCCCCTTGGAAGGACACTTGTACAGAATGACTTGAAGTGAGACATTTATTTCACAGCAGCTACCCAGGCACAGTACCTTCCTTATGTGAAATGCAAGATAACCTGTACAGTAGGGAGGGAGACATGGGCTGTTCTCATATGGCAGAAGATATTTAGGATACTTAGGATACTTAGAAAAGATTCTATAACAGAACCAGTGAGTCATGACACAGGATACCTAGGGGTAATTTTACTACATGTTCCAAAATAAACCAAAAAAAGCCAAATCTTTTAAACAAGTGGAAACACACCCACACACCCACCCCCCCCCATCTAAAAGTGAAGGATTAGGAAGCACCACTGTGTTACCATCATACTCTTCTGCATGCTGGTACTTTCAGTTCTTATTCAGACTGCAAGCAACCAGTCATGGAGAGGACACCACATAAGTGTTTATTTAGGTTTGGTGAACTAGCTGAGGGCAGCCTGTCAAGAGCATTTGCAATGCCTCTATCCTGAAAATCTACTTTTCCCCGTGTTCTGTGTACACACTGAAATGGACCAACATCCTATACTAATAAAGCTTCTGGAGAGACAAATACATAGATAGAAACCTCTTAGGTGTCCCAGAATGAAACAAACCAGAAATGCTTATAATCAACATCAAACTCCTATTGCTATCAGCAATCACTGTACAGATTTGGGAGGAGACAGTGCTTGAACTGAAGCCACCCAGCTTCAATTTCTCCCACCCTTGGGGAGGTGGGAGAAATGCAATTTACTGTCTATAGTGTGGGGTGCCTCCACAACTGCATTAAAATAAGACTTCCAAACTAATGAAAAACGTTGTTCTCCCCTGAAAAATGGAATGTATAATTCAAATATTCCTAACTCTAACATTGCTCTCCTGAAAAGGCCCAACAAAGCTTAGCAACAAAAGCCAACAAAGTACCTGTTTAGAGTTTTCAGATGGAAATTTTACATCATTTGCTACTGTCACCATCTTCAGAGGGAATTTCAGCTTTCCATGTGGATATACTCAAAACAAATAGATTTCTGGAGTGTTAGAATGCAAGACATTTGAATGTTGCAAACATTGCTATAGGACTGTTGGGACTTTTAAGCTCTGAAACTCTCATTGTGTCTGTCATCCAACACAGACATTTTCTACTTCTCACTCAAAGAGAAAATACAGCATCTGGCACAGGGCAGCTTGTAATAGGATTGCAAAAGTTATCTGATTAAATGTCCTATACAGTTTGACATCTATAATAGATTTCCACTGATCTAAAAATTAAATTTCAGAACTCGGTTGTTCAAAGAACAGGAGAAAAGGATGGGGGGGGAAAAAGGTTCCTGTCCCAAGTACTTTATAGAAATCTGTACTTTCAACATCTTTGAAATTCTTGGCTCCACTGAAGTCTATTTCTATGCATTATAGTCTGTATTTGATTCTGAAGGCAACAGATGTTTTTTTGATCTATATTTTGCAAATCTTTATCCCTACTGAAGTGCATAATCCATGCATTTTAATAGCTCAGCAAATCAATTATCTATTTTGCTCCACTGAAGCACTAACATCAACAGTTTAGATATCATACTGAACACAACCATAGAAGAGAACATTTCTAGCTGACTCATTCTGAAAAATATATCTAAAGCTAGTCCAACAAAGATGGTAGTTAATTACCAGACATCATTTAATCTTGGAGCTGCTTGAAATCACCACGTTGCATAAAACTTACAGGAGCATTGTTATAAAACTGAAGTGTGCCTGTCACAGGGCATTTCATGTGCTGCTTACAGGAAAGGTGATTTTTTTATATTACAGAAAAAATCAAATGTTGTTTGTACATGTGATACAAACTTTTAAATTCCAGTAATTTATGTCTACATGACTCAAGAGACTTTTGAGTACTGTTCAGTGCAAACTCCAACTATAGCATATCATGCCCTCCCTCATATGGGAGTCTCAGGAAACTTAGATTTTCAGACAGCATTTACTGTGTGAGCATATACATAATTTAAAATAGTTATGTATGTGTAAATGTACACTGATCACTGCACTGTTTAAGGCTTTGGGTATTTTTGGTTGGGTTTTTTTTGTTTGTTTTCTGAATTTATTTCTTGTCTGCCTTTTCATTCTTCTGGTTTGATCACAGGACAGTAATCTATGCTCAACTCTTGTTTTGCTTAATATCCCCACAAGGATCTTAAATAGCTGCGGCAAGGCAGATATTACACAGATATTAACATGGAGGCTGAATTCTGGCTGATGGAATTCACATGATGGGAAAAGATACAGTCCCTCAACCCTAGATCAAGCAGTAGGAGAAGTTGGAAGCAAATATCCACACTATAATCCCAACAAGACTGTTCCTGTTGCAAAGTGTGCTGTTGCTTGAGAAAATCCTTACAGGCAGATTTGTACTCCAAAAGATACACTTTTTTCCTCCTTTCCTTTCTGGAGTCCAGCAGGGACTCTTCAGACCCCCATTTACATCAGTCTCAGAACTTTGTGGCACCTGTTCCATCTCTTTCAAATATGCTTAACTACATGAGTGTCTACAACTCCAGAGAAGATTTGTCTTTACCTCAGCCGAAAGAAGTTCAGCTGAAACATCTGTGTTTTTCACAGTTGCAACTTACAGCTGGCACCTAGCCAATCTCCAATTAATTAATGCTCCAAGGGCCTTCTGTTCCTCTGGCCTTCTCAGTTGAAGAATTCCTGGCTTAGTGCTGAAATTTTTGTTTTTACTTAAGTACATAGGTTTGTGCTTTGCATTATTATAGCTCATTTGTTGCTTTTCCAGCCTAACAAATCATGTTGTCAATGATTTCATTTGCACACTATTGTTTTCTTTCAAAAGCTCTGAAAAATCCCTGCATGCTCATCTGGTTAGTTTGAGCTATATGTAATTGCAATGCCCAGACCAACTCCTATCACCTCTGGAATGTTTAAAATATCCAAACTCTACTCCCTAGGGAAGGGGTATCACTCCAATTCAACTGCTGGAAGGAAAGTTATGTCCAGTCCTCTTTGCCACACCCCAACAGCCTTCAGGAGCACATAGGAGGGAGGAAATCAAGTATTGCACAGAATATTCAATGAATGCTTCACCCAATAAGAAAATGAATTAATTTTTCACCACACACACCCAATCTAAACCATAAAAAAAAAAAGTTTGTGTTCATCCAAAGCACATCAGAACTAAAAAGCATCTGTGAGATTAAAAGAAGTAGTTGTTTTCATGTAGGAATAGGCTTTCATAGGTATTGGCAGCATTTTGCTTAGAACTAGATTGAGGCTGAACAGAAAGATACTGGCATTCTGCAACACAATATAAGGTCCTGTACCAAGCATCATTTGTCAGAACAATATTTGTGTAGCTTTTCTAACCAATGTTAGGATTCTGACAAATTGCTCAAAGGTATGAGACCAGTCTGGACCATGTGACCTGGTGTCCCATTTCTGCCTTCCTCAGTTCATTGGGTCTGAGGGGAACCGCAGCAGCTCTGTAAATCAAGTCTATGATTTCTCTCCATTGTTTTATTCCATTACTCCGGTGCATCAGATATCAGCTGTAATGTTTAACTTGAAAGTGAAAGGAGAAAGCAAAAATAATCACTTGGAGAAAGACAAGCTTCACATCAGTGGTGTGTTGCTCAGTTTAAAAGTCCTTGAAGATACGACTCCTCCAACTGCCCTGTGCTGCTCTTTCATGAACAGCACACAGCAAGTGTATGGTTTATCTGTTCATAATACAGCATGGAGGTAATGTCACCACTTAAGTGTGGCTTTGAAGAATGTCAGTGGGCTGACAGCAGTGACTTGGTCTTCCAGGTTTTAATCCTTACATTCATCCCCTCCATGTGCTACATTTTCCTGAAGTGCTTGTTAACAACATCTTGGGGAGGTACCTTTTCTTTTGGATAATTTATTGTCTGAGGTTGAGGTAAGTTTCTGCTATGTTATATTTATGATATAGGCAAAACCTAGGACACCTAGGACAACCATCTTCTCCTAGTGACAGTCTTTTCCTAGGACAGTCTTTTCCTAGTGACATCATGATGATTTGACATTTATGACTCTCTCTCTGCCTGCATTTAATTTCTCTTCTTTACCAGTGACACCTACAATTTGCTCCTTGTCCAGCCTTTTGCAGTACCTCTGCAGGTACTACTCTTGCCTACTTTTCTGCTCCTGTTCCCCCTATTATTCCAGCTAAAACTATGGTAGCTGCTGCTCACTTAACTTTAAAATTCCTTCTTGTATCTCTGTAACATTTTGTTCCCTTCCTTAAAAAAACCCAAACCAAACACACAAACTGCCCCCCCCCCCCCAAAAAAAAAAAAACCCAAACCCAACAAAAACCCCAGAAAAAACAAAGAAAGAAAGCTTATGACCGATGTTTAATTTCAATTAAGAATTTAATCAATATTTAGAAAGGTTTCAAAGTAGTACACTAGTCACATAATAAGGGAAGGCTGAAAATTATGGCTGATCTGATGCCCACTGAAGCCACAGCAAGCACCCTTCTTGTCCTCAGTAGACATCAGATCAAGTCTTACTCAAGTGTCAATGTTTCAGCAGTTCTGCAGCTTAAAATTCACTACCTTTCAAGGAAAGTCAGTGACTTCACAGTCACTTTATGACATAAAACTTTCCTGGGATTTCAAGGCTGGTCACAAAATCTTAAGGAATGAGAAATCAAACATATTTTCTAACAGAATATCTTTGTTCTGCAGCAAACATGGAATAGTTTTTAGCATACTGAGGAACCCGGGTATTACTCATTACTGAACGCTACATAGAACTGAAGTACTTCATTTCTCCTTCTACTAAACCACATCACAGATAAGATGTCAGTTCACAGTTTCTGTTCATTGTCAAAATTACAGCTTTAAATTAAGCAAAATGTAAAGCATAGCCGGATTTCTAGTTCAGTAATTACAGCATTTATTTGAAACTCGAGAGAAAACGATTTATATTTGATAATCAAAACTCTTGCACCTACTTGTACCTGTTGGGACATTCAATTTCTATTGTTGCTGTCAGCTTTATAAAAATCCATTTTGTGACAGACAAATCTAAATGAAAAAAACTACATTTGTTCTGCTGTTTTCTTTGTTCTAAATTATCTTTTAAACTTGCTCTTCCAATTAGAGAAGCTCAAAATCTCCCATTAATTAATTATCTACTGAGATTTTCTTCTTGGTTTAAAAGAAAACCATCACCATTCTGAAGATTAGATTGAGACAGTTTCTTCAGTAATAAGTTATAACTTAATGCCTTCTGAACTCCAAAAGATTAATTCTTAATCAAAGTTTTCACACTTCCACTGTGCGATTGGTTTTACTAAAATCTACTACAAAGAGCATTCACAAAAAAAATCCTAGTAATTTGTCCTTAATATAAGGCTATAAAATGCTCAGGTTTGCTTTATTTTCCTGCTAACCAGCCATTCAAAATTTATTCAGGAAAATATGTAATTCAGTCATATAAAGACAAAAGTCATCTGAGAAGAGTGAAGATGAAAAATCAGCCTTGATGTTTTTCCTGAATGGAATAAGCATTAAAGCCTAAAGAGTTATTATCATACAACAAAAACTCCTTTCTTTTACTTTAATCCCTTGCTATACTGCTCTGAAAAAATGCTACTGAACCACAGCTGCTTTAAGCAATGTGAATTTCAGTATGCTTATAATCATTTATCAAAGCAGAGCTTTACCCTCAGTATTCAGCCAAAGGTCCTCCCTTTTACTGCTGAACCTGTAACTCTTCAGGCATTAAGCACAGCCACAACACTTGCTTTTCTTTTTATAATTAGTTTGCTCTTAATGGAAAACATTAATGACATTCATTTACATGTGTAAAATACTGCACTGCATTCATATGAAATCTAACAATAGCTCAGGACCAGTACATCGACACTTTCATGGACTTCCTTACATGAAGAATCACCTACACTGGCTGAGATTTCTTTTTGCCCATAAAAATCAGTGTGAAGATTACACTTTTTTTTGAGAATTTTAGAACATTTCATTCTCCTGATCAAATTAATTTGGTTTTACTTTACAGAAAATGGAGTCAAATTTAATGTCAAATGTTGCTGCAAAGGTTAATTTACCACATCTAGTAAGGAGGCAAAATTAAGTGATCTAAAGATCATTATTTCAAAATTATTATCTGCTAGATAATAATTTTAAAGTTACCATCTTATGAATACTGCAGGTGATGAGGTTGCAAGAAATTGTTATATGCAAGGATATTGAAGTATTTTCTGTGTTAAAGTTAACTATTGGCTTGTGAGTGCAAAGTAATTGACGTAGAATGTTCAATTTGCCTGATAAAATAGGTGTTCCTCTGTAAATTCCTCTGGGAATGGCCCCATCCAAAGCAGCAGAACAGCACAAAGTCCAGCACCAATTTTACCCATAGGCAGGCCACTTCCCTAGCAAAGGGTAAATTTGTCAGAAATTTCAGAGAGCCAACTGGCCTGGATAGAGTCCCTGAGAGCTGGGCCCAGAGGTGCCATCTGTAGGCTTAGATGACGACGGCAGACTTAAGAAAAAGTCAAATCCTATGTTTTGCCTCTGCTGTGTTATAACATAGGGTCAGACATGTGGGAGGCACAGACCATTTCTGAGATGACATGCACATTAGAAAAGCTGACTAGTCAATATGTTAATCTTCACTAAATCCATTGATTTCAAAGAACTGATCAATTGGTACTGGGAATTCTTAGCGATTAATCAGTACTATCACAATAAGGTGCTTGGTCTTGAAGTGCAATCTGAATGATATTTTAATTACATGGATGAGCTTATAGCATGAGGATGTGCTCAGAAACACCTACAAAACACAGCATAGTACAAAAGGTGGATACATCGACACAGCAAAACACACTTTATAGGCAAAGACCCTGGGCTGAGGGGGGGAAAGGAGCAGGCAGCACACTCTTACAGGGTGGAACATGAGAGAGTCCTGTAAAGTTCCCAGACCACACAGGTGCACAAACAGATGGAGAACACTTTTCTCTCTCCACCAGATGTGTTTTACCAAGAGGAACTGGGTTGGGAGCTCTTCCTTCCCCTGTTACCCTTACCAGAAGGGATGGGGACAGTTCCTTCTCTCCCACTCCACGTACTCTTGAACAGGCCACCAGAGTGTACAGTTTCCCACTCTTTTTCACTTTTGGTACTAAAACTAAATATTCCTTTTTTTTTCCCCAAAATGTGGTGAATAACATATGCAGTTCTCCCCAAATGAACTCCACCCCCACAACTCCATCTCCCACCCTTCTAGCATCTTTGGTTTTATTCTGTTTCCTTCTAATAGTGCTTGCTTTGTTTTAGTAGCTTATGGCAATGGTGAAATAGACTAATACACTTGATTCTCATAATGTTCTAAATAAAAATATTCAAATCATTTGGAGGCTCATGTTTTAAAAATAACTACTACTCAATCTCAGTAAAATCAGACTGTATAAGTCAGAAGCCTACCAAAATGAGCCCTTCTTAGATCGTCTAGAGAACATAATGAATTGCAGATAACCTCTTTTGGGTTAGACTGGATACAACTCACGTGGTTTCATGCTATTGTTTATCTTGCAAGTTGAGTTACTCAATACCCCAAAACATTTCCACCAAACATTGTGCCTCCAAGGCACCTCAGATCGACCTCAGGTGTCTGTCAGTTGTCAAGAACATGATTATTGACATGAAGCACAAGAGTCTTTCTCAGAGCTTGCATTCTCCATCAGGCTACCCAAGTAAGAGGCAGGCACATGTATATGACATTTTCAAAAAGCATTCCCCTCAAGAACTTACTGTTCTTTCACATTTTAATTGCATTTTCAGTGATCTAATTGGTTTTGGTCCTTTGGTGTACAGGCAGCTCTTTGAAATGCTGTTATGAATAGCAACATATTTCTTCACCATTTCATGTTGTGGACTTTTTATTGCTTGTAGATAATGGGATCAAATGAAACTTTCAAGTTTCCATACCTCAAGATAAAAAAATTAATTCTCAATTCTTCCTCTAAAATTCCTAAATAATTTCACATGATGCTACTCTACATTTGATTACCAGTAAATTCTTTTTGGTTCTCTCAGTGAGGAGTGCCTAAGAAAACTACCATCTGAAAGTAACTGATTTTCTTTATAATTCCAAAAGACTATAAAATGAGTCAATAATGTGTAAGCAGTTTCTGTTCTCACATGTTAATGCCTAACTTTATGCTTCTTCACGAGGATATAAAACACACATTAAATCCAGAAACAAAGTACCAGTGAATATTGTCAGGAATCTGTCAGCCATTCTGCAGTGTTCTATGAGCTGCTTCTTTCGGTGTGGTTCCTCTGAGCCCTTTTTTGTTTTCTCTAAAGGGTCTTTTTAATACTTTTATTTTTTTTGCAAGTAGAATACAAAAAAAGTCCTTATCTTTATAGCACACCTATTTTAATCTCTTTGATGCACGGTAATCCAATATGCATGTAACCTGGGGCTGCTTTCAAAAAGGATCTGCAAATGATAAGAGCCATGTAATTCAGCATGACAGAATTTAAAAAAGGCATTTGCAAGGCTATTTACTAGAAGAGCAGAAACTAACCTTTCATCTCGGTCTTGTTAGTATGGATCAAGATGGTTAGACATAGATTGAGTAATTCTATATTAGTCAATCAACAGGTTCACTGTGGATGCTTTTAAATTTTCATAGTCTCGTTTGTGAGCACTTTAAAAGGAAAGCTATAATAGCTCATGCCATAAATTCAGTAACCATATTTCTATGCACAGGCATGTACGTGTGTACATAATGTATAGCTACTCAAAGTTCCCTCAGAGAAAGACACATCAGGAAGTTTGTTAATGAAAACAAGTGTTGCTTTTATAGAAGAGAAACTATTTCAAAGAGTATCCAGGGAATTAGTGTCAACAACGAGTTCATCAAACCAGTATCACTCCCCACATTCCTTCCTTCTCGGTGACGCACAGACTGCGTTGCCACTGCATGCACAAGAGCTTCAGTGTTACACTGACCTCAATGAAAGAGCCAAACAGTCACTGTTCAAGCACTTGGAAAAAAGCAATTCTCTCACAAAATAAGTGAAGAAACAACTAAGTAAAATCTACAAAAGACTGAAATCTGTACAAAGAGGCAAACTGATGGGAACTGCAGGACTTACCTCACCTGGGGAGAATTTTCAGGTTTCAAAATCTGTAACTAACTTCTAAAAGATGGGTCATCCTGATAAAACTTGGGACTGTGATATCACAGAATCTATAAGGCTGGAAAAGACCTCTGAGATCATCAAGTACAAAGTTTGACCAGGCCCCACCATTTCACCTAGACCATGGCACAAAGTGCCATGTCCAGTCTTTCCTTAAATACCTCCAGGGACAGTGACTCCACCTTATTTCTAATAAGAAAAAGAAGGATGTTTCAAAATAGGATTTCTGACAAAATTGGGAAGGAATCTTTTTCTCCCTGCCCTGGCAACAGTGTAAAGTCAGCTAGAGGGCTGTTTGGTTGTTCACACCAAGCACAAACATCCCTCACAAATATGAGTCAAGGCATTTTAAGCAACAAACAGAGTGGGCTAAAAGACAACTCTGAAATTTTGAAAAGAGGGAAATTCTGAAAGAGATCTCTTCAGGTTTTCTTGATGTTTTCACTTTTCCTGCAGGAACATGAGCTTGCACTGCTCACGATAGCTGTAAGTGGGACACTGCCTGTTCATCGCCTACAGTTCACATACTTCAGTAGCACATAACAAATAAGATCTGTTCTGCTGTTAGAAAAACAATGAGCCTCAAGGTCATCTCCCACTGCAGACTTTCACTTCAACACTCGTGTTTCTTCTCTTGGCTGAGGAGGAGGAGTAAGAAGAAATGGAACACAGCATTGACTGAAGAAATCATATGGTATCTAGAGATGAAGTAGCAACTAACACCAAGTCAGAAGCAGCAGACAAACTGTATTCAAAAGAAACTGTCAGGGGAAAATGTCCAACACAGGAGACAGGCTGCAACCAGACAGGGTATGACTGTCAGAAGTTGCAAACTGCATTCATATCTGCTCATGCTTGCAAATCATCCTGTGGAGGCAAGGCAAGGACACTGGATATCCTGGCACGGAGAGTGGCCAGCCTTGCACTTCCTACTTGTTTCTCACCAAGACAACTGACTAGTACGTGCTTGTATCTTGACAGTCCTAATTCTCAACTGGCTGGCACTATTCAGGCAGGCTTAAACAAGAACACTTATTTCTGGGCTGTAATTCTTCAAACTGCTATAAGCTGGGGTAACACAAGCTTTTCTTTCTTGCCAACACAGTAAAATCACTCTTTATTTCACTTGGATCGATGACTTCAAAATATTAAGACTAACATTCCCAGCAGTGACTGCTGCATGGGCATGGTGTATTTGTAGGATACTAAAGCACTGATCAGCAAAGTCATATCAAAGCCTTCTGCCCTGTAGGTGTAAGCTTTGAATGGGAGATAAGACAAAGTTCTAGGTTTGGATTGATTCTTAAGCAAAGAAATGAGTTAAAGGAATTTGTGGAAGGCAGGGTGGTTTCAAGGACTCTGGGTGGCACATGACTCAGAACTGAGCACCTGCTTGTAGAGGTGTATCTCTCCAGCTGGTTCCTCCTCCTCAGGACCCTTCTTTTCCCAGTTTTTTCTATCATGGACATCCTCCTATCAATAACTGTGCCCCATTTCCGGCCTTTCCCATGACTCTTCTGGTGGTTTAAACCAATCTTTTCCTGATCAAATATGACAATCTTCTCTTTGATCTTCACGTACAAGCCACAAATGATAACCCGTTGCTCTCCTTGCAAAGGAGCCCATGCTCACCCTTTGTGGCAGTGTGCTGCTAGACTGAAGAGAGAGGGGGAAAGGACCAAGAGCAGGACTTACTCTTCTAGGTGGGAGGAGGAGATGGGCCAGGCTGGAGCTCCAGCTGGGGGGACAGCACTGCTGGGAGAGACCCTTGCACATGATTGCCGGGAGTGCTTTGGTGCTGCCCGAGAGCCTTGCAAGGCCTGGGCAGTGCTCAGCCCCCAGACTGTCCTGCCCCAGCCTCAGGCAGTCTGCTCAGCAGCAGGAACAGCCCAAGGCTGCTGCAGGTGCTCCTGGGTTTGGGGAAGGGATGAAGGCAGGACATATCCAGACAAGCCATGCTTGGGTGAGCTTTTGGCAGAGCAACAGCTGCTAGAGAAAGAGCTTGATGATGTGGTATTTTAGAGGTACAGACAGGCAGCTCAGCCACCCCCCTCGGCTCTCTCCTCTGCTGAAATCATCCAGCCCAGTGCCTTTAGTTGCTCTTCTTCTGTAGAGTCTGTGTTTTATAAGCAAAAATTTGAGTTTTAAATGGTTAGAAGAGGTGAGAAATCTTGCCACAGATGCCAAGACAGAGAGAAGTAGAGGGCAAAGGACACAGCCCAGGATTTTCATTTTCCTTCAGGAGCAAAGTAAATGGAGGCAGAGAGAATAGCATCCCTATCAGTTACAAGTATTTACAGTCTTGAACAGGGAATTAAATGACAAAACCATCGAAGTACAGAAGCATCAGCACCTCCTATAGCTCCCTGGACACCAGAAGGCAGCTGGTCCAGACCTTCAACCATCAGTTATCTTTTGTTTTCCCCAGAGACAAAGTATTTAAAACTGCTGCGTGTCTTCATGCTTTTACTTTCAAACTCTGATTACAGAAAGTTCATTGTTGATGAAGTATGTGCCAGGAAGAACCCATCTTAAATTTCAGATTCAAGCCTGATATTGAGAGATTTTTAGGGTGGAGGAAAGGTTAAAAAAAACCCACAAAAACCACCAACAAAAAACTCTTCAAAGTTTTGCCCTAATGTAAAACTTTGCTATTTCCTTCCAAACCACAGAAAGTTTGTAGAGCAGAATTACTTTCTGAAACTTAATGATGTAGCAACAATCCAAATACTTTCTGATATTGTTCTACAATAGCAGCAATAAACAAGATTTTGTAATAGCTGTCAAATATTTTCTTTCTTCTGTTCTATTAAGTGCAGTTTCCCTGCCAGAATAAAGAAAATATGCTCAACATCTTTCTTGCACCAGAAGCAGCACTACTATTGAGAAGACATGCCTATCTATAGTCTCAGAAGATGAAAACATGTGTTCATGTAGGGCAGAAAATTCGTACCCTGATGATAATTTAGAGATGTTTCAAATCAAGTGAATTTCATATAGCAGAATGTCAAAGCTGTCAGAAAGAGTGTATTTCTGTAAGTATTATAATCAGAAGCAAAATAAAACTTTTTTCTTATCCATTTAGACATGCAAAGCAAAGGCCTAGCCATAGCTGTACACTTAATTCAAATATTTAAATACTTGTTTAAGTGCTTGTTTAGCTGCAGCCTGAAAGAGTGGCTTCAACTTCCTGCTGAGAAAAAAGGCTGATTTTATTGCACTGCACACTTCTTGCTCTAAGGTTTTCCTGAGTGTTTGTACAAACTTTTATAATAGAAAGTGCTGGCAGAATTTTAAAAAAAAAGGAAGCGAAAACCCCAACATCAACAACCAAAACCCATACCAGCAGATGTACAGAATTTGATATTAACTGCAGTTTAGAGATTTAGTTGGAGAGAAAAATATGTGGCCTGAGTGGTCCTAGGCACACACTCTACTCTGTGCAATAAACAATAATGAGCCCTTCAGTTGTGCAGCTTCAGTTTCATTATTTCACTATTTTAATAATCAGAGAGATTTGTGGAGAAAGTTGCAATAAAAACCAGGGAACATAAAAATTTTGGGATACCTTTAGGTTATGCCTAAGTACATACAGGGAGATATATCTGAAAGTTTAATTAAAATAGTATTAATTACTGAAGGAATAGCTGAATTACTGAGGGATAATGAACATGAAGTAACTGTTTTCAGATGGTCTAACTGGGGCAAATTACTCCCTAGAGAACTATATTGTAGTCACAAAATCAGACCATTACAGATGCTAACATATGAAAAAGGACAAATGAAGGTCTAGTTAACATTGTAACAGCTCATTTTCAGAACAGCACAGAACAGACATTTAAGCAAACCTCATTGCTTAGTACCTTTATGAAGGTTAAGTAAAAGAAGCAGCCATGCAAACCCATCTTCTTTATATAACTTTAAGTGAAAGGATATTTTAAAAATAAGCCAGTGAAGTCAGAATGAACACCTGAGCAGCATTTATTCTTCCTCCTATCTATCTTCTTGCCAGTATATGCAGTTGTATCACTGCTGTTGATTATGGGAAGAATCTGATCTTTGTTCCATTGTATTATGAAAATACATACTTTACAGAAGGCAAAAGCTCCCATGATCAGAATGGATGTCTTAGGACTAGTGTAGCTCTGTCAATGAAGTGCTGCCATAATATAAATGATCTTTTTAGTCCTGATACTTAGGGCAGTGAAACAGTGACTGCACTGCTTGTTTCACTGTTTTTACCTTAATAACTGAGAACTTCTGCTGCCTCATTTTATCCAATTGACATAGGGTAGGGGACAGAAAAAGTCTCAGAGATAATTAAGTTCCTGCAAATTTCAGGAAAAAAACTGTGCCTGAAAGAAAAAGAAAACTCTAATTAGTGTTCCCACAGATGGGAAAGCAGGTAGGCTCATCTCCGGCTTGCAGCTACTGACTAATCTACACCCTGGAAATGGCAAACCATCCAGCACACAGAGACCTCCAAACAAGCACTGGAGAAAACAAGATTATTCACAGAAGCTAAAGAATAAAGGACAAATATCAGTAGAAAAATGGCTTAATTACTATGTATGAAAGACCTTGTATTAAAGCCACGCCCCTCATTAATGACATTCTGCAGAATAAGTAATTAAGCATCCAGTTCCCATACTGTGAAACTCCCAAGGATATCCACACCTTCATATAAAATGCACTATAGACATACAGCAGCTATGCTTCCCTCTGCAGTGATAAATCCTCCATATACACAACTCTTCCAACACTACATCTACAGCTCATAAAACATCTTCAGACCAAAACAGCCTCTTCTAGTGTTGCTAAAACACCAGTGCTGGTTCTGAATTAGTATTTTAAAAGTTAATTGGACTTGCTGCCCCCTCCCCTTCCCCACCATGTGTATCTTTTTTCCTTTCATTTGTAGCAGGTTTCTAGCTTCTCCCCATCCCACAGTTTGATTCCTTTGATACCTTTCTGAACACCACATATTTTAACCTAGCAAACACCATCAGCTCCTGTGCAATTTCTGTATTCTCTCTGCATTAAAATCTGGCAGGTACATCCCTCCTTCTGACTTTCCATTTAGCACTGACAACAGAACAGCAACAAAGCTTCCTGCCCTCAAATCAAGCCTAGCATGACTAAAACCATTTAAGTCTTGCAGTTGTTCAGAAAGTTGTATTCTGTCCTGAGCTGCTGCATATTAGCTGCAAAGCCTGAGCAGAGCCTGAATGGTCAGGGATGTCTTGCAAAGGTTATCTCAGAAAAACATAGAATTTTTTTGAAAAGGACAGTTTGCAGATGCATCCCCAACAAAACTTGCTCTCTGTTAATACAGTGTGTTAAAAAAACCCCAAAGACCACAAGACAAAACAAAAACCCCACAAACTTTCATCAGAATTATCATTCAGCTTCAAGTATCCTGGACACTTTCACTGTGTATTGCTCTCCAAGAGTTAAAGCTTTCCAAAATAATTATTCTCCGTACATGTTCTATAATACCCATCTTTTTGATTGGATTTGCAAGTTTTTAGCCATAAAAGTATGTTTGTTAAAAAAAAAAAAATTATATCAGTGGTGAAATGACACATTTGCAAACACTTACATGGTCTCATGTAACTTCATGTCTATTGTGAATTGAATTTTTATGGATAATAGGAACTGTCATACATGAAATCCCTATTTGTGCTTGGTCTTTGCATATTAAGTGCTTTAATTAATTTGAGCTTAATATTTTTAAATTGAATGTTAAAATCAATCCATCAGTCCAGGTACACTAATCAAGTTTTTATGGTCTTCCTGTGTTTACTGTATACTTTTACAAGTGTTTTAAGATGTGTTGGATGTATTTTTTTGTTTTACTTGTATCTTGGTTTCAAGGCAGATTTTAAAAACCCCAGTTGCAACAAACAGCCCAGCCCCCATAAGCACCTGACCCTTATCTCAACTAATATCACCCCTCTGACCAGGAAGAGCCATTGGTGGACAGAGATGGTCTGTCAAAGGGAGAGCACCAATCACCTTGAACCAAAGGGGTGGGCTGTGGGCGGACTGTGGGCGGAGCAAAAGCTATAAAAGAGAGCAAAAGAAAGACACGTGCTCTCAGTCTCCCTTCCTCTCCAGCTTGCTAAGGCAGTGCTGGAGAAACCTACCCCTTTCTAGGGGCTTTTAGAAATAGATTTCTTTTTGACCAGCCTAAACTGCAAGTTTGTTTTTTTTTCTCTACCTGAGGTTCAGAGCTGTCTTAAGCCTAAGCTCCTGAATCCCTGCGCTCCTGGGGCATACTTCTTGAGCCATCAGGATCCCCAATTTTTATATTTTGTTAGGTTTTTTTTTTTTTTTTTGCAATTTTTCAATTTTTCTGTTTTAATAAATTGTTTTAATTTCTAAAAAGAGTTGTCTCATTCTTCACAGGAACTATTTCAGAGAAGCCAAATATTTAGAGTCTCTCTAATTTTCAAAGAAACGCCAACAGCAACAAAAAGCCAAGAAAGAAGGATCATTCCTTCTTGTCCACAAAACTATGCTGAACAGGCTTGAAGCTGAAAAAGACTCCTTGGCTCCTTTTTGTGGCTGTGCTGTTGGTAGAAACATGAGAAAGTCCAATGCAGTATCAGGAAACTACACTGGTATGGTAGCAAAAGAGCAGCTTCCAAAATATTGCATCAGTCAGTTACAGAGGTATCTCTCCACATGTATGGTAACACCTTTGGGTTCTGCTGACCTCTTCCAAGTCCAATGCAAAAATAAAGGGGTGTGTGTATTCATGGGAATACATGACTCTACACAAACTTCACCGTATTTTATGTTGAAAAGTTTTGTAGGGAGGCCTATGTTTGGTTATTGGCTGGTTTACAATTTCAATATGTTCCCCTTGGAAGGATACTTTTTTTCTTTGTTTTCCTCAGTCAGAGCATTCACAGCAGAAATGGACTGCACATTGCAGCCATTCATACTTGTACAATCATTTCTCCACTGTCAAAACAGAGGCAGCTAAAATTGGGAATTTTGAGACATCATAATGCTTTCACAGTCATATTCTCTGTATCCCTGCCTGCCCTACATAGAGCAATAAAACCAGTAGCACTCTCACAGGGAAGGGCAGATCTCATTTCTCCAGTGCATCAGAAAAGTAAGAAATTTCTCAGGACCTAAATACCAACTTTTTCAGGCTATATTCACTTCAAGTTTTGCAGTTGTATTTATTTATCATGGCCTGGGTGGTATATGCTATTGCTGAGGTATGTATGAATTAGAGTGACATAAAATGCAAAGCAGACTATGTTACTATTAAGAATATGCAATTTATAAGCTGCATTTTCTGATAACAAGTAGCTTACACAGGCACTAAATGCCATAATATGTAGCACCAGGCTATTTAAAGAATGACATAGCTTAGCCCAAAGAGAATAAACACAATTCATAGCCTAATATTTTACAGGTAAACTAGGGCTGCTCAGTGGGACACTATTTCCTAAAAAATAAAACATTCATTTGAGGTTATATGTGCAGTTATAAGTGTGTGTGTATATATATATATAACGCAGGCATGACTACATGTGCATGGAGTCATGAAGATAACTATGTTTTGAAGTTATGTTTCTTTTAAGATTGCAGTAATAGAAGTGAGGCTTAAATAAGCTAATGAAAAGAGCTTCTCAGATGATATACTCATGTTATTTCTTATTCTCTCCACCAAATAAACCCATGGAGCATATAAACTGTTTTGAAGAAAACTCTTCATATGAGGATACAGCAGGAATTTGGGGGCAGTCTTTAATAAGCACTGTCTTGTCCTGTCATTTATGTATTTCTTCTGCTCCAAGTACAGGACTACTTTGCACTGGAAATATATTAGCACATAACTAAGGTAAACTTATAAAAGGAATGGTCTAACACTTTCTATTACAGAACTGCCAGGGACAGGTGGTAAAGTATTAGTACAATACAAAGAGTAAATATTAAAGAGACAGAGAAAACAGCTTGAGGAATAGGTTGGAGGGTACTTTGTAAAATATGCTGTCAGAAGAGGTTGCAGACAGTTTCTTTGAAGCTAATGTGCTCAAGTTTCCTGGGGCTGGTGCAGCCTAAGGTTGGAGCATCATGTGAATGAGACATTTCTGTCTAATCCTGCTGAAGGCAAATAATTCTGCCAATTGGGACTGTGCGGGCCTGACAGCCATCGGCACCAGCTTTGTGATAGCACGAGATTGATGCTGAAATATCAAAAATGCAACAGCACTTTCTGACAGCAAGAAACCAACACATTAGAAAAGAAATTGGAGACAAGATATTTCCCAGTCAAACAAGATGTCTGTTCATGAAAAACATCAAATCTACCTTGCTAGCAAAATTCAATATTCATTTGATTGCTGATATTTTATGCTTCCTCCTTTCAGAGGTACAGTAAAATTTAGAGAAACAATAATGAGACTTCAGTATTCCTCATGCTTCTCAACAAGACAGCATCCTCTTTCATTTCTCCCTTGACAAGGAACTTGAAATACAAATTTGAATAATGTTTGCCAAAATTTCCTAGTATTCAGTGTATTTAGTGTTCTCAGAGTTATCTCTCATACTTGCTTTATTTGAGGTTTGGAATAGATTTAGATAGCTTTGTACAGTCTTATCATAATCCACTCCTTTTATCCTCATTTCCTCCACAGCTCTGTATCAATGACTAAATTTGATACCCACAACTACTTCAGAAAAAACAAAGCTCCTATCCACTCAGGATGATAATTCACCACAAACAAAAGAGAGGATTAGATCTGCTGAGCAGTTTTTTCTTGTCCTGGAAGTAGAGGACAGGAAAAACGGAATGGAGTGAGGCCACTTTACAGGAGGAATGGTTAGTAATTGAAGTTAACCAAGGCTTGGCTCTAAAACTAAAGATGTTCACATAATCATTGGTTTATAAAATAGATACTATGGCACAGTTTATTTACAACAGCAAAATTCAATCAAATAACCAGCAGGTGCTTCCAGTGTTATACCAAGATTCTCAAAAATATCAAACTGACTGAAAAATCTAACAATTTTCAGAAACTTCAAATACTTCTGAAGAATAGCACAAATCATAAATTTGAAGAAAACCAACCACAAACATTAAATCACTAGGCATTAAAAATTAGCACTTGTGCACCCTGCTCTGTTACTCCCAAGTTTCAGAACTCTAAACTGAGGGCTGCTTTTTGAGGAACATTTCACTTGGATCAGAAATGACTTTGTGCTGGAAGTATTAAACAACTTTGCTTTTATTAATATGAGAATTTCACACGGACTTATATCCAAATCTGAATAAACAGCATCTCCTCATGATTAAGGAGCAGGCAGGAGTCTTCTTCTATGACAATAAAATCCCAAAAAGCAGCAAATCTTTCATTTTAATCTCTCTCTACACTACATTGCTCACTTTATTTAAAAAAAAAAAAAAGGAAAAGCCAGCATGCAAAACTGGACTACACTTGAAATTGTAATTATATTCCAGTGTTGTCTGACAGAAACAAATATGATTTTAAGCTAATACATTAAAAATGGGATAAAGGAAAGTCAGAAAATGGAATTGTGTTAGTAAGAACAACTGCACCAGAAATAATTTGATATTATCTTATAATTTCATACTTTAAGACTCTTTTACAGAAAACCTTCAGAATTAAGCACTGGAAATTCAATTCTAAGCCAAATTTTACTGCTTGTCATTAGCACAATTTTCCTGGCAGTGAAAACTGCTAGAGAGGGATTTCCAGAAAATATAAGTTGTTTATCTTTTTAAGAAACCAGAAAAAAAAAAAAAAAAGGAAAAATGAAAACAGATTTTTAAACCAGCTGTTACAAAGCACAAGAAATGCAAAATTAATTCACTCCCAAAGCATACCAAGTGAAGCACCTTTGATGTTGCAGAGTTTGCAGTGCTTGGAACCAAACCATGCCAGTACAGAGGTTTTATTTTTCTCCAGGTACAATTGCAGGTGGATGCCACCTGCAGCTGGAAGTGTGGAGCTGGATATCAAAGTTTCTTTCTGGAGGTTTTCAGGTGAGAGCCATTACACAGAGTAGCAGTACCTGTCCAGTGATTTCAAACAGGTACATGTCAAGCACTTGCAAAAAGCCTGCCTGCAATCATGCTTAGACAGAAATGATCCCAGGCTTAGACATCTCACCTTTGGGAGGAAATATTGGCTTATTCAAACTACTATCATAGCCTACATATGCTATATACTTGAAGGAAGAAAGCCTCATTTCTAGCATCCTCAAGGATTAAGAGAATTCAGAAAAGAACTGCAAGTGTCCAGGAAAGTCTGCCTTGGTGGTGGCTGTGAGGGAAGTATATAAAAGGAAGCTTAAAGGAAAGCACTATGCACACACCAAATTAAAAAATTTAAATAAAGCAGTAATTTGTTAGTAACTTCTAGAAATTATTTTAAAGAAGCAAATACTAACAGTTGATTATCACATTCACAATGTCTTCAGCTTCATAAATTCAAAGTGAACAACAGATAGCAGAGATTTATTTTCAGGGACAATGCTTCTCCTTTCTCTAAACTAAATCCCAAAATATGCTGTTTTATCCTTAAGCCTTGCACATGCATTTGCAAACTGTATTCATTGGCCATGCACACCACACCATATATAGTATTTTTCATTTTGTTGTTAAGTGTTTCCCTTAAAACATTTAGATATTATCATGTCCATTATCAAATACTTGCCACACATTAGCATATAAATATATCTGAAAACACATCATTAGTGAAATAATAAGGTTACTTGTTTATTAAATGTCTTTTTTTATCCAGATTTCAAACTCCAATGCAAACACATGATGAACAAGATCCTGTGATCTCAAATGGTTTATGGTAAGCCAAGAAATATTTTATTAATATATCCACATTATAAAAAAAACCCCACAAACCAAACCAAGGCACAAACAAAAAACCAAAACAACAAAAAAAAAATCCCCCCAGAAAACCCTGAAAAAACAAAAGATATTTGAAGAGAATATTCTGAGAAGAGTACAACTAAGGTATGCAGAAGGAAAGGGAGGGTAAAGTCATTGTGAAGGGTTAGGAGCAAGCCATGAAGCAAACATACTTTTTGAGGATAAATTAGACAAGACATGAGGATGAAACAGGCATTAGGTACCACAAATTTATGGATATGAGGTCCCCAATATTAAAACATGTTCTCTTTGTATCACTCTAATTAGTTTTGAAAGTAAAAAGCTTGCAATGGATGCAATAAATTGCAGTCCACAGACACTGGATTTTAATTAGAATTACCTTGTATAGGTCACATCTCTTTATTTAATGATTAAGTAGTTCAACTTGATATCATTGTGCTGTTTACCAAATCAAAACCACTGAAGTGTGCTCATGCAAAGCTGTTTGCAATGTTATTTACTAGCATTTTTTATTCCCTGCTTCTCCCTGTAACAAATTCTTAGCTTTTAACTGGTTGGGGAATATGAGTAGCTATTTGAACGAGAGCCAGGGGGATTCAGGTCTCCATAGTCACTGAAGAGATCTTTACTGAGGAACATTTTCTGTTTTTCTAAATAGTATTCCAGAAAAAAAACTTACTTGAATCGCTGAACAGATCTGGGTTCCTACATTTTTAAAAGTCTTTTTATAGTTAATGAAGATTTTAGATATGGCATCTCTAATATCTTTGTACTGATCTCAAATAGGAGAAGTTTGTATGGATTATTATGAAAAATTCAGAGCTGCAAATATCAGTGTCTCATGGTAAGCCACAAAACAAACAAAAACATATTTTTAAAATTAACTATATAAAGTCAAGCTCATTCACATTATTTGAAAAAGAACTGGAATGTATTCCACTTTTACACATATCCACATTTTTATATTTTAGGGAGATTCTTGCTACAGGAAGAAGCTTTGCCTTATTATCTATAACTTATAAACCTTTTTTTGGAAGAGAAGAATGAAATAATTTAATACTGTAAGTCATAAGGAGAACAGTACCAGACTAGCAATTGAACATATGGCAGGAATTGACTACACCCCAGGTTTCAGTTAATTCCCAGAGCTGTAGGTAATAGCCTACATTAGATCTGTGTGGACTATAGATGTACAAAGCCAGCTTTCCAACGAGCTTTCATCCACTGAGCATAGCAGGTGATTTCACAATGTGTGTTCAAAACATTCACCCTTGTTGAGGACACAATATCACAATAGGAGCTGAGATGGGACCTTGTAAAGACAGAGCATGTCATAACTTTAGTGAATCAAATGTCATAAAATGTATTTGCAATACTAGTGACCCAACTGTGTGTTAACAAGAGGAAATCAATTTGTTGCTATCCCAAATATTGAACACAAAGACAGGCCTAGAGTTGAATAATCAGGTGCATTTTAAAATTTTCTGCATTCCTTAAAATAGTTCCCCAAAAACTGAAGGCAGGGTGTATAAGTTGGAAAAATATTAGTCAAAAAATGAAATAAAATCTGTAAAGACAAACAGAATACCCAAAGTTTTCTTTATTGACTTTTGCACACCATATAAACTTTTATCCCTATGCATATCCTTTTTGAATTGAAAAATGAAGTATTTCCTATGGTCATCTGTTTTCACACTTTCTAGGTTAATTTTTTTATTATGCATTTAATCTGTCTTTCCTCCTTTTGTTTCTTCTTGTCTATCCCCTTTATCTTTTGTTTAAATCCCTTTTCTGAAGGAAAAGTACAAGAACAAAATGAACCTAACCCTGTTTTTCCAGAAGCTCATAGTCCCTCTCTATTTTCACTATTCATTTCATTCTAGATTATTAATTCTCCTCCAATCTCTCATCTATTCTGCAAGTGCATCCTTCTATACCTTCTTCTCCCTCCCTCACCTCCCTCATCAATCCCTTGAGTTATTTTGTCTTCTTACCACCACTGTTGCCTGAAATATGTACACATCCAAGTTTCCTCTTGCCACATGGCCCCAGGATGCAAACCAGAGCATGGCCTTGCTCAGTGCCAGGGCTGCCCTCTCATTTACACCAAAGTAGAGGGTGACAGCTGAGTCTAAAAGCCACTCCACAAACCCTCCTTACACTCCTGCACTGGAAGGCAACTGCAGCTGCTGTTTTTTTCTTTCCAGAGGCTGAAGTAACAGAAAACTATTGAGCCATTCAGTCATCATAAGAAAGCCACCTTACTATTTTCCTGAGCTGAGGAACAAAGTCCTCCTTCTTCTGAGGAGGACCCATTACCAAGGACAAGTCAGGTAAGAAGACCAAAGCTGATGTTCCCTCTCTTCCAAAGCGTCCATGAAGAGAACCACTGTAAGGTGTCAGCTTTTCACAGAACATTTGTGCTTGCACCAGCTGGCTGGAGGAGGGGGTTGGTATCTCTAAAAATGAGATTGCTATTATGACAGGGAAAGAAACAAGATTAGAACTACAGAATATTCCAAACAGCCATCTTTCAAAAGGGCCCAATTTCCCAAGCTTAAAATAAATTAAAAATAAAGAAAAAAAAGGAACCTTCTCCAAAAGCTACTTGCACATCAACACTCTTCACAAGAAAACTACAATCTCAGAAATATCTCTCTGACACAGTCCTCCTTAGCTTTGTTTGTTCAGAAAGGAAAAGGTTCTAGAAAGGAGAAAGCAAAGCTGGCCTTAAGTGATTTAAAAACCCAACCCCCCACATTATTTCTTTCATAATTGAAATCAGAGTAGTGCTTTTTGTTTGTGTGGGGAATTTTTTTTAAAGTTATGAAGCAACATCTACATGTAACAGCCCCAGGTACCCTCTGTACACCCAGCATGTCCCTGAAGCAAAGGACAATTCAGAGCATGGGATACCAGCCTGCCAGACCTGAAGGTCTAAAAGATTTTTTGAGCATCTGTTTAAACTTCCTTAGGTTCCCCTGGAAAATCCCAGTCTGAATGGTAATTCCAGTCATCTAATTAAACTCCTAGCTAAGAAATCTGTTATGGGCCCAAATGATTCAATTACACAATTCAAAACTACAGAAAACTTTGTTTTACATTAAGCTGTTGAGTCTTCCAAAAATACAGAACTTTGGCACATTTTGTCAAAATTCTCCACATCCATTTCAAGAGGTATCACTGCATCCTGCAGTGGTAGGAAGGAGGAGAGAGATCCAGCAGGGAGGAATTGTGCAACAAGATTGATTTATTTAATTATTTTACAAACTCTTTTATAGACTTTTTTCTTCATAGTCTAATTGGACAAAGGATCAGCCACCCCTTGGGGTGATTGGCTAAAATCCTAAAACATCCATTGTCAAAATATTTTTCTACTGTACCATAAACAAAGCTTTGCAAGGTCACAGGTGTTCATAGTTTACAGAACTCTGCAAATATCTTCGTGAGAGGGAAAAGTATTTCACAGGCCTAGAAAAAAGGAGGAAAATTTCTTGCTAACAGCATTTTTGTATCCACAGAGAAGAACTAATATTTAATAATTTTCAGACAGGTCCCTTCATGAAAATCTATGAATGTATATTCACTCAAGTGAGGAAGGAAAAATGCAAGCTTTGACTTCGCCACAGTCAGTGAAGGGTGGCAGTTCAGCAAGTTGTTAACAAAACAGCAAATGTCTAATGATTATAGGAAAGAGAAATCTGGATGTGAAACTCTCCTCCAGTCTCACAAGGATTCCCCATATCTCACCAGGATGAACTCAAGACCAGTTCAAGTTGAGCTCATGCATGAAGGAAGGAAAGACCCTGAGGCAGACTGCATAGGTGTGTGAGATGCAGGCTCATTTCTATCCATCAGACAATCTGTTGAGATTAAGGATTTAGAACTCTGTTCCTACCAAAACCAATACATAATTCCTGCAGCATAGACTTGATTTTAAGAAATCCACATTTCTGAGAAAGAACAGTGAGAACTTTCAGAAGTTCTGCAAGAGCTTTATTAATTCTGACGATTGCCAAAGACTTCCTTCCCAGTTGTAGTTACATGAACTTAGAAAATAGTAAATCACGGATCTTGAATCAAAATACTGAACAGAAACGCTCATGACAACACAGCACCAGATGGTTCTATTTTAGAACAGTGTCAGAAGGGATCTAGTAGCATATACTAAGACAATTATTATAAGATATACATGATGATCATAGTCTAAAATAACTTTCTGACTTCCAACAAGAAATTTGGGCACTGTAGAGTTGTACTACTCTTTCCATACCAATTTTTCAAATATTTTTTAACCCATTTACACTTTTTTTGCTTCACTGTTGATGCCTTAGGTTTTAACTTTCCTATTTTTCAAACCCTGTACTGCCTAGTGTGTAACTCTGAAGTTTCTTGTAGCCTAAATTCTGCTCTCTCATGCTAGGTAGACATAATAAAGCCTCTCCAGGCCTGCTCTCCAAGGACACCCAGACCATCCTAGGCCCAAAAGTATAAACCAAAAGCTTCTCAAAGGGGGGCAAGCTTGGGGAAATTACATCATTAACTGAAGCTTTAACTGGAGAATTTATGCTGATATGCAAATGAACCAAACTTACAAAAGTGTGAAGAACTCGGGACCTGTTGTCCATCTTGGGGTCCATCTTGGTAGTAGCCTCTGGCTCCCCAGGGGGTACCCTTGAAGGCCCTTCAAATAAATACCCATCTTTATTCCCTTACTCTTGTGTAGTCTCTGTTTTTAGGGGGCCTCTCAAGGCATCACTGTGACACAGGATTGGCTCCACCACTGGAACATTGGCCTCCATAACACCATGCCTTAGAAGAAAGATTGCCACAAAGTATATCCCAGAATCAGCAGACCTTAAGATCAGAACATATCCTTTGTTGGAAATAAGCTGTTCTACCCAAATTCCATGAAAGAACTAGAAAGAGAGAAAATCAGTGACTTCTGTCTTTAAAAAGAAATCAACTTATTAACTGCTAAGACAAGTGTGATTTGAAAATAGGGGAGGGTATTCTGCACTTATAAAAGTAACTTGTTGGCACTTCTTCAAAGTTACTGTCTGTACTTTTATCCCTCAGATAACAGGATAAATCACCCAAAAAAATGCCTTTACGTAAAACTTGCATATGGAAAAAATACGAACCACTTCAGAAAGATATCTTCCACTTAAGGTAGTTTCAAGAAGTGTCAGAAATATTTACAGACTAATTATCTAGAGTTACACAGTTTAATTTCTATGCAGTCTTTATAAGGATAAATATATTGAACACAGCTTTTCTGTTCAGAGACATGATTTATTACCTCCGTTCTAATTCAAACCTTGACTTTTAGGATTGACTCCTTTTTGCCATATTCTTCAATGAACACAGCTTGCTAAGTAACTTTAAAAGGAATCTGGAAACAAGCCTCACAAAAACTAGTTGTTTTCATTCCGTATCTATAGAACTGTAAGACTGTTTAAGACACGAAGAGCCTGACCTAACATATCTTTTTAATCAGTCTGATAGGAGTTGCCCAACCTATCCAGAAGGTTGTTAACTACCTGAATATGTAGAGTAGAATATTCCAGCTATCTTTCTAAAAATATTCAACAGGCCTTTGACAAGATTATTTTAAGTCTGTCAAACTCATTTCTGGTAAGCACAATACTAATGTAGGGAAAAAATTAACCAGACTTCAATGTATCAAAAGTATATGAAATAAACCAATGGTTCAAAACTATTGACCCCATCCCTTTTTTCTAAGGTGTGATTTATTCCTCTTGATTATAGTCAATGTTGGATCAATGCAGTTTTATCCCCTTGCTTACATCACCATTATAACTAATCTTTGTTTCAGTTTACATAAATGTCCTCCAAAGATCAGGGGAAAAAGTCCCTGTAATAAAAAGCAAAGTGATACACTGCATCAGCAGCAAAACCAGAGAATACTGGGACAATCAATAGGTTTATAGACAGATGGCAGAAAGGAAGGAAGAGAATAAAAATAACCATGCCATGCAATCCAGAAAAGATTTAATGATTTGTTCTGAATAAGCTAGGCCATTTATACTGTCCTTTTAAAAATGAACTTTTGTAGTATCATTTCTGATATCTCTGGTGGAATTTCCAGTCCTAAGCTACATCCTTACACAAAGGTAAGCACATGAGCATACTGCATATCTATCTAGAAGAAAATGTGCTGGTGAATAAACTTTGTATCTGCAAAATTTAGATTGGTTACCTCCACATTTCCAAAATGTATGTGCTACTGAGAAGTTTGCAGGTTTCTATCAGGAGTATAAAATATACCTTTTCTTGACAGGAAGGAGTCAGTTTCTCATTATCCCCTTTTCCTTTATTGAAATCCCATTTAGAATATTTGCACTAACCTTCAATTGAAACACAAGACTGCACTTACAGTCCTCAAACAACAGCAGGTTTCTCATTCTACAACTCAAATGTGGCCACATATATTTTTACCAGTGGAAAAAAAAAAAAAAACAAAACAAAAAAGGCATCTAGTCAGAGGATATTGCATTGCATTGGATGATTCTTCTGATGCTCCACTCAAGAGAAAAATGTTTACATTAACATGAATTTTCTTAGTAACCCATTTCTCAGCTAAAAGTCTAGGTATTGTTCACTTCTACCCAGATAATTAGGATATTACTTCAGTGTTTTATGATTTTGCTGATTATGTCCTATATGTTTTGTATATTCCACATTCTATTTTGTTTCATTCCTTACAGGTTCTGTTTTTCCAACTGAAGGCCTTTTAATATACCCAGTTGAAAAGAAGAGAAAAAAGGATTTACCACATTAATGTTTCTCATGTACCTGGCAAAAAAATAAGTGAAGGGGGTTTTTGATACATTTGGCTTATTTGAGTTATTTGCAAGCTTTTTTTCCCTTGTTCCTGGCATTATTATCCATTTTAAATCACTACCACAGCCAAACGGTTCTGGCCAGATTAAAAATCAATTTCTTTCCAGAAAAAAAATGACCAGTTTTCACAAATAGCCTTCCTAAAACCTCTAAACTGAGTTATGAGTTTACAGGCTAAGATTATGCCTCACTCTTTTCACCCTCTTTCCAATAATGCTGCTCAGAGTGCTTTCCAATGACAGGTTTGGGGTTTTTTTTTTCCCATGTTTGGTTGGGGTTTTTGTTTCTTTGCTGTTTGGTTAGGTTTTTTAAAACCCTAAAGAATTTCTAGATATTATCTCTGAGTTAGAGCTACACAGACATGTTTTAATTTTGGCAGAGCTCTCTGATTTGTTTTAGCCCCAACAGAAAATCTTGAGTAGCAAGGTAATGCATTTTTTCTTTTCCTAGTGGGACATGTCCCTGCTATTTTTGTCCAGATTAAAAGTTACCTCGATCCACGTTCCTCCATCTGAAGTATTATGGAAAAGATCATAGAAATCACTGATGCATAAAGAATACCTTATGGACAATACTCCTCAGAAAAGGCAATATAATTTATCTGTAATATAGTTTATTTCCATTTATAACAAGTGCAGAGATTTGTTTCTATTGTGATTTTGACAGGTTTTGTGATGGGATGCAACAGTCATCCCTGTTTACCTGTAGGAGCAGCACAAAATATGAGCACCCAAAGATGGGGATTGTTTTGGGCTTTACCACCCACTGAAAGCCAGGCCGGTTGATGCAGTGGAATCCCTCCCAAACACTGTGGTTTGGGGGACACAGGGAGGTCTTCCAAGACCCCCTTCGTGCTGGTGTGCTCCACATCTCCCTGCTAAGCAGCATCAGAGTGCAGCCAACCAAACAAGCTCTTCTGGAAAGCATTAGCAGCATCATAAGTGCCTTTGATCTATGGGCAATCACAGGCCTCGAGGCTGCAGTGTACTTAGTATGCTCATCAGTCAGGCTAAATAAAAAGCCTGAAACAAAACAATTAAGCTTCTTTATGGAGTGAGATAAAGAAAATATTAGATGCTACCATTAGAGATAGAGCTACATGGCAATACCAGAGCAAGAGCTAACTGGGAGAGAGAAAAGCACCACTTCCCAAGCTGTTAACTCCACATACAGGAGTGGGTACATTGGTGTGTTTGAACTGAAAACATCAGGAGAAAAACCCAGGAATTCAAGAAGAAAGCTTCAACACAAGAAAAGGCATTAAAAAGCATGAACCACAGGGAAAAAAATGAATCTGGCAGCGCCAGTTACTTTTGTTTGTTTTTTTTTTCAAATGGAAAACACACAGAGCCATGGTTAGATATTGATTGTTTCAGGGATTCCCAAACCAGCATTGCCTGAGTACTGACAACACCCAGCCATGGCTGATTCTAGGGAAGGGGAACAGTATTCAATGTGTGTTATTTATTGCTGCAGCTGCTGCAGCCCTGCACCCCATGACACATATACAAATCAGGTGTTCTTATCCATCCTTCCAACTGTACTCATCAAGCAACTTCCTCCCCAAGAGTGCAGCCTTACTCAGCAATACCTCACTCAAGAATCACACATTCAAACACCTTTTTGCTTCCATTTCCTTAGATCACGATCTATTTCCAGCTCTATAATCACTTCTAATCCAGTTGTGCACTGTCTTGGCTATAAAGTACTGACCCTTCATCTGTACACAGGTGCTAACAGAAATAAGAAGCCAGCTGCTGACTACCTGCAGAAGCTGTGCCATTCAGAAACTGAAAATACATCCCAATGTTCCCCTACCTGCTGTCTAAAAAAGTATCATATATTAGCAGCATAGAAATTGCATCAAGTCTATTTCAAATTCCTTATATTTTTCAGCCAGCTGTGAATAACAAAGCATGCATAGCTGCACATGAATCAGTATAAGGTTCTTTTCCTCCTCGCATTCAGGCAGAGTAGCACTTTCAACACCACCTTCGCTTGTTTATTCTGCATTAGTCACAATCACAAACTGCTTAGGCTCCCCTTTAATAGGCTTCTCATACAAAGCACTTCTTAAAAATATTTTTCTGGCTGTGGGCTGCTCAGATGCAATTACAGCTTAGCTCCTAAATTTACTTCTGCAAATTTAGTAAGGTCCCGATTTTGAAAGGAATCTTATTAAGGGGTTTGAAAGCTTGATGAATTTGATATTTAAAGCCAAAATACATACTACTCAGAGATGCCTCTGCTGGAGTTTTCTTGCAGCATTCTGTAATTCAGCACTTAAACAGAACCAAAGCACCTGCAGCAGGTCTTCCACTCTGGAATTTGTTGCTCACCAACTGAAATGCCAAGTGCCCTTATGGTACTTAAGAACACGGTACTTTAGTGAGTCCAGCTCAAATGAGACCAGTCAGGTTATTCTACTTCTTCAGCAGGGAAACATATTGTGAAGCAGCAAGGTCACAGCTCAGGAGACCATATTACAGAATTGCAACCAGACCTATTAATAGGAGCAATGTAAGTTCACTGTAATTTACTCTTAGACAAAACTGGTAATCTTAGTGACAAAATCAGGAAGTTTACGTTACTGTTACTGTAATATTTACGAAGAATATATATATATATATAAATAAAGAAATCTACAGAGATTACTGGTGTTAGAACTGGAGGTTTGAAGGGGGTTTTTTTTGTGTTTTGTTTCAGTTTAAACCCTCTTTCCTCCTCCCTCCAATCTTCTACCATCCTGCTACCAAGAGAATACAGAATATGGGAAACAGTTTGGTTAATTCCAGCACAAAACACTAGTGAGGTAGTGAGTCAATCATATTTCTCTATAGCAAAATACCACTAGAGAAATAAAATATCACAGTCTAAGCTGAAAGGGAAAGGAGATGATGTTTAATTGCTTCCTACTTTAACTTATCAGAACTCTTGCTGAAAATGATTTGGATAGGTATAAAAAAATTAAGGAAGGATTACAATAGGATCCTATCTGCCACAAAAGCTCTGCTCCCACTGGTAATAACATAATTAATATGCCTCTGGTAATATTCTCTATGAATGTGGCTGTGTGTCAGTGGGTCAAATAGGTTTATACCTTCCTTAATTTTGTTCTTTTCTGTGACACTGCCATTCTAAGATTAGCACTGATAAAAGAGCTACAGATCTTCGTCTGACTGCAGGAGTGGAATCCCAATGGACTACCCCATACTTGTGTAAGTAAGCACAACTAAATTAGCAATACAGTTGCACATCTGAGGGTTAGTGAAGAAATATTTAAGAGCACATACCTCAAACACCAAATTGTTCAGGGAACCATTACTTAGTGTTCCCAGAAAGCAGCCAAGCTACTGACAATCTGCCCAGCTAGAATTATTGCTTTTCTATAAAATACACTATTTTCCTCTCTGGCTTTTGACAATACATTAAAGGGAAAGAGCACCTGCCTTTTGTGTATGTATTATGACTGCAGGTCAGCAGGTTCAAGAGCATAACATATTGAAAATTTGTCATCTTCCAGGTTAATGAATTTATATGTAATGGTGGTTAGGTAAGAAACAGACCTTTTGGGCAGCTGAAAGATTTCAAAAGGCATATTATGACCCAACTTGAAAATATCAACCCATAACTCTGGAGGAAAATATCCGAAACTTTGTGCCATGACCTACTGTGCTGGATGTGCATCTACTTTCTAGGGCAAAATTTCCTATTAGAATTTTAATTTTGTAGAAAGAAATTAAATACAATATTTAGAGCTATGAAAAAAACGCATGTATCTTCTGTTCATACATATATCTCCAGCTGTTGACTAAATACTAAAAAGTAACTCAGATGGGAACTGCACAATTTATTTCTTTTTTTCCTATGGGACAAAGCAGAGTTATAAAAATAATTGCTTTCAAATGGTTTGCTGAAATTATTCCTGCTGTAGTTACATTATGTCTAGTACAGAAAAAGCCTCTTGAGTTTAATCTAAACCTCACTGAATGTTATTAAATCATATCTATACAATTAATGTTTCTGTCAACAGCCAAAGTCATTCAGGTTCCACGTGCAGTACTATTTGTGGATACTCCATGGAATCTAACAGGCAGAAAGAATTATACTTCAAGGAACAAGGACCCTGAGTTAATGATACAAGGAGACCAAACACGTCATATCTCCAGATTTTTGGTGTAGGCCACATTTTTTCATGGTTTCAGCAAGTGCTTTAACCATCACTTGGAAAAACCTGTATCTGACCAGTTTTGGCATAGCACCAGTGCAACAAAACTTGACACTGAGAACAAGCTGGGAGTTAAACCCTCAGTTATGAGGCAGAATTCATTCTGAAGCGTGCAAATATTTGCTCTAAGCTGCAGTGAGTGACATTAAAGTGTCCAGTATAGAAAGACTAAAGGAATATATGACTGAAGGGAACCTGTAGAAAGAAGTCACTACAAAATATCTTATTTGATACTTCTGGAGACATAGAAAAACATGCTGGGTTTAAGGTTGTTTCTGTGTCACAGATCTGTAGGAGAGACCATCTGACTGTAAGAATGAATGTGTGAATAAATTTCCAGAATTCAGAAATTTCACTGAGCACAATACATGTTCATTTTATGACATTTTGCTGAAAAACCCCATAACATATTTTAAATATAATGGGTTACCTCTCATTTGATCTGCTTTTCCAAAAACAAGCATCTTTATTCATTTATTTAACATATTTTACTTAACAGCTTCAGTTAAAAGATCTGCAACTGTAAATGCTCTCTGGCACAGCTAAAGGTTGGCTTTGTTAATATGATCATATTTTTTAATGCCGAGTCATATATTTCATAAAGGTTAACCAAAAACGGGCTAGCACAAAGTGTGCCACCACCGATGAGTGTGCTGGGACAATGTTGTTCCTCCCACTCCCCTCTGAGTATTATGTTTTCTCCCAGAAATTTGAAAATGTCTCCTTCTGTCCCGAGGCATTATTACAGCCAGACATTTCTCACATAGATGTGTTTCCTGAAGGTGGCACAAGCCTGTTCATTCACACAATGCATAATTTACACAATTTATTTGATAATTCTGCTAAATTAAAAGGAAAAAAAAATCAAAATCAACTTCTTAGATTCCTTCCTATTAACTTTTAAACAAATATTTTACACTTCTAGCTGAGTATCACAGATTACTACTACAGTTGTAGAGGTCCTGAACAATAACCATGTTCTTATTTGCAATTGTCACCTTTCCCTAAGCAGATGCATTTCCTGTTGGATTTTATGCCCTAGAAAGAAATGGTGGAGATAGTCCCAGGTAGATATGGAAGTGCAGCCTAAGCAACCTCCAGAAATCAACAGGAATTTCTGCCATAAGGAGACTGTGATCAATAGGTGTCTAATTTAATTGTGATTTAAATGGATGCTCCAGAAATCCATTAGTATTCCCATTTCAAAGATGCCTATGCACCAGTAAGTTTAATTTTAAATATATTTTGATAACGCCTTTCCCCAAAACAGAGATCTTGTGCAAGTGGTTTTAAGTGCATGAAGAAAAATCAGTTTGAGTTGCAAGCTGCTTCTAAATCATGATGAGTCTGTTCTGCTCCAATCCACTTTGCTACATTAAAATAAAAAAGTGTCTGAAATTAAAGATTCCATTTACAAACTTCTAGTTATCAAAGACTTCCATCGTTTTAATTTCTGTATTTTTCTAGAGCATCTCTTGCAATTGTTGCATTGATGGTGAATAGGAGGGATATGCACAGATAAAACAGTTCCTGCACAGATTAAAACATCATGTCAGGAAGAATAAAAGCTGATATTGGCTCTCAAGGTACTACAGGAGGCAGAACACTCTTTTGGCCTATGAGAGAATAACAGGTGCTGGTTGTGCAATAGTTTTTGAGAACACCCCAATGTGCTGACAAACATTTAAGTGATTTCAGGCACGTGTCACTGAACTCATGAGACAGCAGCAGCAGCTTTAGACACTGGTGATCACTAGATGATGACTAGATAAGGTGAATGTGTACTTGCCCTCATTATATTCTGCAAACCATATACTTTATAATTTATTGCAGGGACTACTTAGGCAATGCTCACAATTTTATTTCACTGTCTTCTTAGAAAGTGTTTTCCAACTAAGAATAGTAAGCAATACATTTTTTTCAATAAAATCCAAATTCAAAGTTGTTAAAAACAGGTCATAAATAATTTTTTTCTTTGATTTGCAAGAACTCACTTCTTGCTTCATTGAAAAACTCATCTCTAACATCTATGTAGTCTGCAAGTGTGGGGACATTTGTTTAAATGCAGAAGTAGTGAAGAATTAATAACTGGTTCAAAAGTTAAAGACAGTAAAGATTAAATGTGCAGCAGCAGACTCATTAAACCAAGTGCACCTAAAAAATGAATGCACTGTGTCAATGAGTACATAACTGTGTAAGTTTTATTAGACCTTTTGAAGTTTCTTTTACTTTTTTCCTGGAAAAATTTAGTGTTCCACATGGTAGGCATTTCAGCTAGATAATCAATAGGCTAATCTAAAATTTTGTACAGATGGACTGAACATAGCAATCAGTCAGCTGGCTGAAGTGCTACATTATCTTATCAGCTCATACTTCCCTCCAATTAGGAATGTATGAACCTCATCACATTTCCATTAAACAATTAAGCCATAAGAATTGTAGCAATAGACACACTGCCAATTTATTTCCTTCCTTATTTCACATTCTTGTCTTATTACTTAATCATCCTGGAAAATAATACATGGGCCACAAATTACTCGGTTCAGTGAAATGATATATGAGCTGTAGGTGTTACCCTGGACAAATATAATATCTAGCTCTGGTCAAAGAGTGTTTTTCCACCTGTGTGCTAGATGAATTAAAACTGTGAGCTTTTAACTGATACTTGCAAAGTAGACTTTTTCTTTTTAAATCTGTAATTCTGAGACTTTGTTTGCACAGTCTTATTTTTCTTCACATGCTGCTGCACATACAAAAGAATTTTCTGCAGTAGTGTAGACTTTCCATGAAAACCATCCACTGAGCAAAAATACAATTTTTTGTACAAAATACAATTCTGCAAATTCTACACAGTTTATGTTTTTTCTAAATAACTTGGTATGGCACTAATCAGTCTGAGAGTCCAAAAAATAAATTAACTTCCTTAAGAAGACTTGGTGTAATACCAAAAATCATTTGCTACAACTGCAACCATATTCTTGGCAGTGTCTATTGTTATATAACTTATTTTGAGCAAACCAAGAGACAGTAATTTGCATTACCACAGAACACTTGAAAACTGACAAGAAAAAGTTCTAAAGAAGTGTTCTAAAATGTTAAACACCCCCAGTTTACCAGTTTTCTGTTCTATAAAGACAGAGGTAAATCATATTGCTTATTTCAAAGAACAACTTAAATGCTTACTACAGACATTTATTCTATTTTGATAATTCTAATTATGCTTAAAAAACAACCAATGAAATCCTTTACTCAAAGTAGTTCTTGTTTTTCCACATTCAGTTTTAAAAAGCAGCCTTAATCAAAGGAGGTCAATAGCACAGTAAAAACACTGTCACTGCCATGAGCCCTTTCGGGTTTGAGCTGTTTTCTACAGTGCCACAGCAAAGCATATGTCAAGAAAAATACACTTAGAGAAACTAATGCTACATTTTCTATACTATTAGTCTGTAAATTCTGCTGAAAACCAGAACTCACAAGCAAGAAGTATTTGAAGAAAAGTGATACACCTAGAAAAGCAAAGTCACATTAATAGCACTTTGTAAGAGTGCAATACACTGCAATCAAGGGGTACATTAAGGTTTTAGGGGACTTACTCTAAAAAATAAGGAGATTTTTGGCAACTCCTTGGAGGCCATATACTTCAGAAGTCACAGCACTATTTTAACCCAGCTTTGGTGGGTTAAATTCACTGCATTTCATTTCAAGCCATTTTGCAGGAAGAACAGATGAAATATGAATTTATTGCTAAAATGGTACTTAAAGGTAATAATTCCCATGATACATAAGTACCATCCCACTGGAAGCTTAGATACTCCTACAAAACTTGGCATTTCCAAGAGCACAGGGGCCCAGCTCATCTAGCAGTCTTCATACTACTGAACCAAGGAGTTTATTGTTGCAATAAGAAAGATACAGACTAATAAGCTTTTGCTATTTTCAAACACTGTTTTTAGTCTTCATTCTACCTCTGGTACATGTCTGGACAAATAACCCAGATTCAGCCTCAGACTTCCTGTGACCTTAATGTTACAATGACTTAAAACAGATTAGGATCTGATCTAGAACTAGGCACTTGCAACCTATCTGCATTGCAAAACACAAGTTCAGCTGAACCTATTTAAACAGCTCTTTGATTTACTTTCCTTGGTACATATCAACAAATGTTGAGATGCCATTAATACCAGCACATCCAGACATAATTCATTCCAAAGTCCCATTTCCCAGCTGGACAGTTCCACATTTCCTGTGGTCACCTAATTAATGGATACCTATCAGCCCCATCTGCAAATCTCACTGGGTAATACTTTCACAAAACTAAATTGAGCTTGCCACAGCAGAAATGATGCAGTACCGTGGGGTACAATTAACTATACAGAGACATACTTTATCCTAAGCCTTAGGCACAATCAATAATGAGTTTCTTTTCTGAGATGTTATGGGGTTATAAGCACGAGATGATAGCCTTGAATTGCCAAAGTTTTGGTGACCTTTTTCTACTTGGATCCTAACTCTCAGCAAATATGCAGCTAGACAAAGCTTTATAACACAATAAAATTTCCTATCAATTCTAAAATTAAAATGTTTAGCTGCCTAAAATATAGAGGAGTATCTTGTCAGTGAAAAAATTCATAGTTATAATATTAATAAAACAATGAGGACCAACTGATATCTTTTCTATGCTTCATTTTTCTGGACACACAGGACTGCTCTTTGATTTATTTTTTGAGACACTTATTTAGGCAAAAGAAGAATATTCTGATTGGATGAGAAGAATTGGACGATACATCACTGTCCAGGTGACAGTGCAAGTCTTGCAAATCCACTGAAGACAGAGAACACTGCAAGTATCTGAACAATGAAATCTCTAATCTCTTCAAATTCCACTTGGAGATTGATTTTCACTAATTATGTCACTGTGTTAAGCATTTTTTTTCTCTAATGTCCCAGACAGGATTTTGCTTAGCTACTTTTCTTAAGAGTTTTATATTGAGAGAAAAAAACTTTTTTTTTTTAAGCAACCTCTTAGCATATTGTTATTCCATCCGTATTGCTCTCAAAGTCATCTAGAAGTTCCTCCTCAGACACAAAACTTGTTCCCTGGGATGGGTTTCACCTCAGCTACCTGTAGCTACTTAAGCATAAGCACAGAGAGCATGCACATCCCCAAACAATAGATAATCTCACTTAGCTGGTAGCGTGTTGGGTGTCAACTGCCCACACACAAATCTAGAAATATCTTGGACTGAGTAATCATCTAAAAATCAACAGAAGAGAGAACAGATACCAGTGACCAGGAATCACCCTTACCTACATTTTCACTCAACCCATGTGGTCTTCAACCACCTCTAAACTTTCTTGAAAATATGTACTCAAGTAGAACATGGGTATTTTTAGTGGATAAGAAAATCAAACTTTGCTGGTGATGTGTCAGTCAAACTGGTTTTCATCCTTTTAACTTTAAACAGGTCACAAGAAAATTGTTCTTCTATTTACAAAGAATTTTGTAGCAGCCATGAAGAAATAACATTAGAATGTACAATTTACTACTCAATACTTTAGAAGCCAAACTATTTCAACAAAAGCCTAAAGGTGATTCTCTCACAATTCTCTCACAAGACTATAGCATTGGGGGGGGTGGGGGGGGGGAGCCCACAAAGAAAGTTAATTTCAAATCTAATTTCAAAATTCACAATGTTCATGCCCTTTCCAAGGTCACACAGCAAGACATGTAAAATCAGGGAACACAGCCTGGAGCACAGCAAGAAAAATGATTGGTATAGGCAGAGAGTGAATAAGCTATAAAACTGATTAGCAAATGTGTGTTATGATGCATTAGGATTTGTTCTGTATAGGAGGGCAGGCAAAGCTGCCTGGATTTGGACTCAGGCTGCTGGACCTACCCAGCTTTGTCCAGCTGCAAACATCCAGCCAGTGCCATCCAGATGGTGGCCCCCCACCTGCAATGGTTTCCTTACCGTGTTTCTGGGATAAAGGAAGCACAAGTAATGGTTCCAAAGACTATTGGGGTTAGTTAGGACCAATGCAGAAGCAGTAAAAAAGAGTAAATAAACGTGTTTGAAGCTGGAAGACAACCACAAAGAGACAGAGAAACTTGATAGGTGATATACAGTACTTGAGAAATCTAATGCATTTCTTTCAATACCTTATCAATAGCTACAGACCAAGGGATATTTCCTATTGAAAACCCTCTGCTTTACTCCTAAAATGGTAAACATATATTGCTTGACTTTTATATCCTTGTTCAGGTATACAAAAGTTTAAAATCTCCTCCATAATCACAAGTCATTTGAGCTTCTTGGCTTTTGTGTTCTCTAATGTGGGGTTGTGAAGCTGGATATTTTAACTCTCAAAGTTGACACAGAACGATGAATCTCATCCTTCAGTTCCACCAAAACCTAGTAATCCCCCAGTAACACAATACTGCTGCATATGCTACTCTCATTTGCTTCTCAGGTGCAGTGATGTTTTGCTGTGCCCTAGAAAACCTCCCTTTCCAAGTGGGCTCTGGAGAACACTGGCAGCTGAACATAAAATGGAGCAGCCTAGAGGCTACTCTAATTAGAAGGGGGGGATCCAGATCTTGACCCCTGCTGTCCTCAGAATTACAGGAGTTTACTTCTGCACCCACATGTATTCACTTTGCCACTGCTAGACAGAAAATCATCCAAGGTGGTTTTATAGAGCAGTTTTATGCAGGCTCAGAACACTCAACAATATTTATTATCTACTGTAACACATGAACTTTATGAAGCAAAGTTGATTCACTGGTGGTCATAATTCAGAATTTTCTCTATGCTCTGTTTTGGCAATGGTATTTCTGTTTACTTCAAATGTAGGGTAATTTCTTACACTTTTCCTGCTAAACACCATTGACAGTACAGAACTTAGTTCTCAAACTGTATGATATTTTCATTAAACACCACTCCAACTAAATTATAAACAGAATTATTTCACATAAATTTCAGGACTGAAGGATTCCACAGTGAAGTTGTTTTATTGGTGCATGCTTATTTCATTATGCAGTAACTTGACTACATAGTGTCTCATTTCCATTTCAGATTTTAAAAAGACACCAACAATTCAGTATCTTAGGAAGAAAATTACAGGAGGTTTCAGGGTGTTTTCACATCCTGAGCTTTCCCATGAATATTTTCTGATAACAGATTATGGGTTGTATTCAACTTTCACAGTCCTGCAAAGACTAAAACTACTTCAAAGAGTGGTATATTCCCTTGGGTAATATCTATGTGGCAGATATTAACTTTACTTAGGACCTAGCCTTCAGGATTTATTCAGCAATCATAAAAGCTTGGTTGTCAGTGTTAATAGGGTTATACTACAAATACACAGTACTTGCAAGAAAATTGATACCATTCATTACGTACAACACTGTTTTCAAAGCTTGGCAGTCTGTACAGTGCAGCAAAAAATCCCACAAGCTGCGTGGAAGCAAAAGAAATAAATGTGTAGGAGCAAAGGAGGACAAGAAGTTTTGACACTAATGTATGGGAATGAGAGCCAGGACACCTGGGTTCTCTTCTCAGGATCCCTTTATCTTCTTGTGTGACCTTGCAAAAGCAAATGTCACCTCTCTAATTGTCAGGAGGCAAAAAAAACGAAAGCCTAACTCACATTAATGAAAGCACCTCTGAGCCTCAGTCTGAATAAAGTGTCAGCAAGGCAGCTCTATTACATTGGTCCTGGTGCAACACAAAGCTGTTAGCAAGGAGCTTCAAGATCATTCCTTGCCTGAGGGGACCTGACACCACTTCACATCCTCTTGCTGAAAGAATGCTTCTCTTTCCTGCCCCTTTGCCAAGAAGTGGGACAAGAGAGACTTGGCTTAGCTACAAGTCAGATGCACATCAGCATCCCTTCAGTGGCATTGTCTGCTGGGCAAGCTTACACTTTTTAGCACTGCAAGAGTGGTACAGGGCATTTACCAGGTGACCTGCAATGCCAACCTCCACCCAATGTGTACTGAGCCACTTGGTCCGTTCATGCAGTGACTGTCATAAAAGAGCCAGAGCACCACAGGTCTGTAGAAGAAATAACATTTGAAAACTTAAAGGAAATGGTCTCTTTTTGCACATGAAAAATGTTTAGACAGCAGAAAGTCTGAAACCTTTTTTCCTGAAGTACTTTGATAGCATGGTTGTGAATTATAAACTATGTTGTGCTTATTACGCTCCATAGGTATCCCAGTGTTTAGGCAGAACTGTTGTGCCTAAACTCTGCTTTGTAGCCCACAGATCACTGGAAAAATCAATAGGTCCAAGAATGTACATAAATGAACAGATAGAGACAGATATTCCTTCTGCTCATGCCAGGCAAAGAGATTTGGCTTCAAGTCCAAGCTCATTTGCACCCAGCCAGTTTCCTGCAGGCAGAGCCAGAGTACGACAGCGAGCTCGAAGTGCGTCCTTGCTCCAAACCTCTTATGGCATTTATTGAGAGCAGGGGAGACCCACAGTGCAATGACTAATCCCTGTGAAAGCCTGAGCCTGGAGTGACTCATCCAACTTTAGAAATTAGGACATTAGTATTCTTTTTTTTTTTTTTTAATCTTCTGAATTTAGCTTTCTGTTTAGTGGGGTCAGTCAACTTTTGCTCACCTCAAGGAGAGCAAACACTTATCTTTGATTTCAGTCAGACAGTTCTGGAGCATGGCAGTAGATCACATCTGTCAACATTTGAAAGCTACCATATGAGGAGAAAAGTAGGGATAGATCTTTCATTGAAATACTCCATTGAACTCTATTGAAATGCATTAGTCTAAGAGATCTTTTGTTCCAGGAGAGCTTTTTAGGGCACAGAGCAGAAATGTGGCTGCCTTTTTTTTTTTTTTTTTGTTCCCTCCTTTTTTAAGGCAGCAATAGAAAAGGGCTTTTGAAAGAGAAGGAGTTGACAAATGGTTAATATTTCTAATATACTTTGCTTTAACCAGGATAGTGCTTGTGAACAAACTATTTACTCATCCTTATGACAAATTTGAAAGCAGCTTTGAAGCAATGCTTCATATACTTGATAGTTGTTAGCTTTTAAGGTCAGAATAGAAGAATGTAACCAAGTAGTCTGATTACTTACATTACTGTGGCTACAGATTTTCTGTCAGCATTTTATATGGAATGGAAATCTAATTAGCTTAATAACGTCATTAATTCCTCTAACTAGGAAAAAATAAAAAGCAGTAATAGTCTTCTACACTATTTCCAGCCAAACATTTCATTTCAGTCTGCACCATTTCCTAAGGGCTTTGCAAACATTTAGGGTTCAGCTATATCTGAGGTAGATGAAGTACAAAATGAAAGAAAAAATCATTTTGCAACACCCTTCATGCTTCCCTCTCAGTACCCTACCAGGCATCTCCACTCAGATGAGTGCATGAAGACTACAACCTAAATGTAGTTCTGCTAAACTGGATAATCACCCGAGGACTTGACCTCTATCTGGATGTGGTATTGATGTGTCCTACTGTAAAATCTTAACAATGTGCCTCTCCACAGTCTCTGGTGGTTCTGTCCACCAAGAATCGCCACAGAGAAACTTGTTGCTATTTCTCCTTATTTTCAGCATTGCCAGTTTACTCCATGTGCCAATTCCAGCACTTCGTTGCCTCCAGGGGTCTCTCTCATACCATAAAAGAAGAGATAACAGGGAGTAACCTGAGAGGAGCTGGGTGATGCTATTGGAGTTCAAGGGCATCTAGGATTTCTAATGTTCCCAGCATGCTTGGGAAAAGCCTTTTTGGATGAAGGTGTTCAATAAATAGTGACCTCAAAACTTGAAAACAGCATAAGAATGATCTAAATGTTTGTAACTGTGTGCATCAGCCAAGAGACTAATATACACAAACCACTTTCTTTTGAATCTCTCACCAGTGTCCGCAGTTGCAAAGACAGGTGCAGCTTGTGAAGCAATCCAAATGATGCCTGGTTCTAAAGTGGAAAATGTCTTACAAAAAGAAGCCACAGCAGTCTCTGTAGCAGACAAAAGCCAGTGGTGTTAAGTCATTATAATAGACACAATCCCTAAAGTAGGGCAATTTCAAAGGAAGATAGCATTTAAAAATACTGCTGTTCTTCACTATTAATCAAATACTGTTCCCACAAAAAAAAATACAAAGAATATCCTCCAGAAATTGTAAAGGAGCATCAGCTGCACTAATTCTGTACATATGGTTTGCTAAAGTCAAAGGCTAAAGAAAAGGAAATGGGCACTTGCAATACAGTGAACATCACACTTAAGCTCACAGTTATTGTACTTTTATTTTGTGGTGGGGAGGAGTAAAACAAAGGACTAAAACACGCATGCTAGCTGGCTGAAATTATCAGTAGGTGAGATGGTGTGGTTACATTCTATAAGTGATTGCAAAATAGCTTTGAATAAGCCTTCCAGGGGAGCAATGATTTTTATACCTCAGCTTCCACAGTGGTTGGTGTGATAACTTACCTTTTACAGCATCGGGCCTGCTGTGGCCCAGCCTAAAACGTATTCAAGCTTATCTTCCCTCCAAGGGTGATTCTTATACCATGGCTTAGAATTTTAAATAAAATGCTTTATTCAGTTGTGACTTTGCATGCAAGTACGTTTTCCATGGAAGCTCTGACATGCCACAGCTGACATTGAAAGTTTTACATTTAGTCAGTGACAAGTAAAACTTAATACATATATTCACATCTGATAGCGATATAACAAGGTTCTATGCTGCTCATTGCCCAGAGGAAACATTTCTGACGTATAAACAAGCTGATACTTACAGATACTCCCAAACAATGTAAATTACGGAAAAAGATCCCAAAATGCCGTCGTCCTTCATGTGGTGTCCTTTCTGCAGTCCAGCAGCAAAACAACTGCCAGTTAAGCTTCTAACACCACATATGCCCAGCTCATGCTACTTTCTGTTAGATTCAGCTATTGATGCAGCAGGTCACAATGCAATTTAGAAGCAATTAAAAGGTAATGAATGTGCTGAACTGAAACCACTGCCTGGAAGGCTTTTTCTGTGTACAAGGGAAAGAGATAGATTTGTGTCCTTCAGTGATTTCTGTTACTGAAACGGCAAAGAAAAATGCTTCTGAAATGGGCCTCAGATGTCTGAAGGACAGTCTGTTTTTGCAAATATGAGCACTGCTGAAGTGCTGTGATACACCAGCTTAAACTCCTACACACAAAATTACAGAAACTTCTTACACCGGTAACTATCTGAGAATTCTCTCTCTATAACAAGGCTTTGGGGAAAAAGAGAAAAAAAATTAAATATCATACCACTCTTGGGATACCATGCAGTTTCCACATACTGCGGCAAAGCTGTGGAATTAATATCCTATTAAACAAGGTAGACATTATCTCTGCAGTTAATGACGGTGTATGTCAAACACTGATTAAAACAATTACATTCTATTAAGCCACATGTACCCAGAGTGGTTTATCCTCATTTGAAATCACATTTCATGCTTCTGTTTTCTTTAAAGTTATTGTGCTCTGTTATCTCCAAACAGTGCTGATATTTCACAGCAGGTCAACCAGATGCAAAAAGAGGGTTCTTAGCTTTCGACACCTCTTAATTTGTGTGAATATTTTTCTTGCATTTTTAACCCTTTGAACAATCTTATTGGAACTAGTGGATTCACTATCTTTAGACCTATTTCGGCCAAGAGACATTCAGGATGTCAGTCTTAGTATCCAAACTAAGCAGCTACAGAAATATTGGAAACATATATATATATATATATACACACACTAGCGTGCACAATGGCTGTATATATTCTTTAAGATAGGCACATACTGCTTACACATAGAACTAGGTTTGAAAATGGCCATCTACATAATCCTGTGACAGGACTACATTTGCCTAACAAAATATACTTTTGCATGCACCCTAACTTCCATGAACCAGAGCTTGCTGCCTCTTCTCATACGTAGCAGCATCTGAAGGAGCAGGAAACATTTTACTGCACATCCAAGCAGTTTATGCTCAGGCTACCCAGAGAGTGTTTAGCAAGGTTTTGAACGGTTGACATTTCCAAGAACTGTACAGAACTAATCAGAACATTCACTGCACTATATTCTATTTATGATCTGTGAGTTGTTCACAGGCCAGTTAGATTTCTTGAAGCCAGCAGCACTAGGGTCTGCCAAAAGCCTCTGGTGCCTCTCTGGCCTCCCCAGGGCTCCATGAAGGGAAAGGGGACAGTATTTCTGGCATAAGCAGACTTACTAGTGACAAACTCTTCTAGAGCAGTGTATTCAAACGTAATTTTCTCCAGGTATTTCAAAAAGGACAATTCTAGCCTAGACTTTTTCCAGAGATCAGTAAAAAATAATACACAGTCATTTTGCATGTTGAAATTAATATAATTAATATAATTAAACAAAAAAAGCTCTCATATCAGGTTTTTTTTTTTTTTAATTATCATCTTTAAAATATTACAGGATGGCAGTCTACAAAGATAGCAATGTCTTACTCTTTGGAGCAGAAATTTAAACTTGACTGCTTTTCTTTCAAAACCAGGTGTCAAATCACTAGGTCTAAAACCTGCCCTTTTGGAGATGACAGGAAAAAAAAAAGGCAAAAAAACAAATAGTAGACCCTTAATTCTGGATTTTTTTTCTGTGGTTCCACAGGTCCAGAACACAGAGATTCAGTAACATGCATTTTTTTCTACTTTAATTTTTCTAAGACTAAAAAAATCTCAATTTAATCTGCTGCTGAAAACAGTGTGGACAATTTGATGAGACAGCTACAAAGTAATACATAACAGACCATAATAAACTGACACTTATTCTAATTTTGTGTACCCATAAAATACCCTTATCAATAACATTAATTCAACAGTTCACTTGTGATATTTACTAAAGAATGTCGCCAAATTTTCTCTTCAAAATATATTTTATACCACAAACACACAAAATCTTTTATAAGCCATGAAGCATTAAGGTGTCCTCATGAAAACCAGCTTATATAAATTGGCTAAACTTCATCCAAGTTAGCATGCTTTTCTGGTGTTAATAAAGACTGCAGGATCAGTCTTAAAGAAGGAAAGAATCTGTACCAGACTACTCTTGTACATGGCTATGGATTCTGTTTAAATTCCTACTTCCAAGGCTAGGAAGGCAAAGAAAAAAAAAGTTGAAATGCCTGGGGGTGGCTTTCCAGCTTGCATTTTGTGAGGCTGCGAATTATTTCACATGACAGAGGATAACTGCACATAACCCCATTTAATGTGGTATGGCATTCTTTTTAAAGCAATTTATTTCAGCTGCTCATAGAAACATGATAAAATCTTATTAGGGAGAGTCTATCAGGGCTACCTGTTGTAGCTGGTTTACAAATATAGGTATTCTGACTCTACAACAAAGGTTAGTTCTGTTACTGGGTAATACTGAGCAGTCAGCACAGAGCAGCCACCAGCTCTCTAGGATGGAAATCTCTGTGAGAACACAGTCTGTCTCAAAGTAAATTGCTATTTTGACAGGAAATACTGAAATGTTTACAACAGAAGAGAAAAACAGAGAAACCAGGAATCAAAGAAAAATGACAGTAATCGACTTCAGAGAGGCATTTTCTGAATATGACAAAGAGAAACCTTGCCTCAAAGATGCCTGCAATAAAAAGGTGTACAATCTGACTGGTGTCAAGGAATAAGCCTGAATCCATCCCTTCCAGTGCAGCACTCGAAACACTGAAACTCTCTGCATTTGTCTGATACACTTACAAAATTATTCTACAATTACAGGAAATAAGCAAAATAACTGCCTAAGAATGGCTGAAAAACCTCCAAAATTCCCACAGCAGTCACCTGCAGACCTTGGCCTATAGTGAGACTTTTGGGAATTATAAACTGCAGCTACTGGAGCAGCTCCAGCCAGTGGGGAGCAAGTGAGTCACAGCTGATGCCTGAGCTGGGCAGGCTGGGATGGAGCCAGCAGTCCCACTCCTGGAGCTCCTGCTGCTCTCTGCACCCCTCATCCCACTGAGGGGGGCTCAGAGCACACAGGCCATGCTCACTATTAACAACTCCCATAACTATCACTGGGAAAGAAACATGAGTAATGCCAGGCATCTGAAAAAGCTGCTTTAAGTAGGTTGAGGCTGTTATAAAAGAACAGGGTGAAGGGAAATAGGCTTAGCACCAACTTTTGAGGCCTATGCAAATAAATGAAAACATATGAGGGTCAATGAGCCTGCAGAACCTCAAAAATGTTTGAGTGAAAGGGTGGTTTCTTTTCTAAACCACCTTTAATCAAGGTTGCTATTGATCTCAGATCACCAAACTCTGATAACCCACAGAAATTGATCTGAAAACTGTGTAATTTTGGGGAAGAAACTCAATGGGGTCCAATTCTGTCCTTCTAGCATAACATACTGAGAGAAGAGGCCTGGTTCATATGCATATCAATAACACATCTGTAGACTGAATAAGGTCCTGAAAATGACCCTGGAGACAACAGTAGCAGTAGAAATAAAATGGTGCAGATCTTTATAAACAGAAATAAAAAAAGGAATAACTAGCATAGCGATCTTCTTAACCTCAGAAAATCTTAACCTCTCCCTTTAAGAGAGGAAAGAACGATTTCATTTTTACAAACCTATAGTTGCAGTAAAACCAGCTCTGATTTGCAAATTAAAAAAAAAAAAAGGCAGGTTCTTGAAGTTTTATGATGCTCCAGTGCTAAAGTTGCATAATGTGCCTCTCTGGCTGAAGGTATTTAACAGCTCTCACTTTTTGTTTGGGCCTCTGGGTACCTTAGAGGTCTGATTAAAAGCTGTGAAAGTAATGAGTCTTTCCTCCAGCTTCAGTAGGCTTTGGACCAGGCCCTGCATCAGCACAAAGCAAAACAGAGCACGTATTGTGGAGAAAGCTTAATCACTCAATTGTTGTACCCTAACTCAAATAGCGAAAAATAAATGCACAACCCTACAAACAAGCATGCCATATGTTTGTGCTACCAGAGAAGTTACTTTGGATGAATTTTCTCTAATACAAAAACATGCAGGTTCCTGCAAACCTTTTAAAGGATAAAGCTCACAGAAATCTCACTGAAGAGTCAAATGTATGTAAGAGCTAAATTAAACATGGAGTTGCATAGTTCACCTGATTCAATAAGATACTTAAAATGCACTTACTCTAAGTGCATTGACTTCATAGGTTTAAAGCTAAGAGCATGTGTAACACGCTGGATCAGCACTCAGTAATCCATTTTACTGGGACTTCTTCCCAGGAGACATCACCTACTCCCTCAAATATGTCTACCCCTCCTTGTACCCCCTTCTCAAATCCTCATTTCTTCAGCTCCCTTGCCTACCCTTTCCAGACTCTCTTCCCTTTTCTACTTACCAACATATCAGGTTACCTTTCTTCTCCTGGCCTGTCCTACCACCATAAACAACTCTGCCCTTCTTTTCTGTACCTCCATAGGGCCTCACCTTTCTCTCTCCCTGCCCCTTGCCTTTGGTCAGCTTTGGTGCCCCTTGTCAGCCACATTCCCCTTGCTGCTTGGGGACAAGTGTGCTCCAGCAGAGCTCACGGTGTCAGGACATGGCCACCTTCAAACTCTGATGACAAGTATTGAACTTGTCAGAGTAATTAATTCTGATCATTTAATAAATCTGGAAAAGCATTAAAAAAATCCAGAAGGCAAGTTGCTGGCTAAATGTAAGCCATAACTGCTTACATGATTCTGTATCTCCACTGATATGGATGATGCTGAAAGGATCACATGAAGGATGCTGAAATCACAAACAAAGAGTTTCTTTCCACAGCCCTGTGTGCAGCAAGGTCCAAAATCCAAGTAACTGGGGATGAAACAAAAGAAAGCATCGCTTCTGCTCAAGGCACCTGGTAAAGAAAACCCCTGCTAACTTTTCCAAGAACTCCTGAGCTATTCAGGATTAAAAGATATGGAAAGCCTGAAATCCTCTCTTTCCCTGGTAAAGAGAGAGAGAAGAGATGGCTATGTAGAGTGGAAAATGAAAATAAAGATGAGCATTTTTAAAGGGAAGAAAAAATGTCCACAGCTACAAGTCTAGTTAGGGGACAAAACTGAGTGAGGAGCCATAGGGAAGACTGGAAAGATCAGAATTCTAATTTTGCTGCTCCTTTCTCCAACACACAGTCCCTGCTCAGCCCCCAAAGATACAACTTATTTAAAAATAACTGAAAAGAAAAACACCCCCTCTCTCCCTTCTTCTCAACTGTGCAATTTCATAGTGTTTATCAGGTGGGGAGGCCTCCTTTGAGAAGAAAGTGTTTCAAAATAGCATATCATGAGCATCTAAGGCTAGAAGCAGGTATTTCGTACCCCTAAACCCAACCAATTATTTTCAAGATAGATTACAAGTAAAAAAATTCTAGAAGTGTCCAACATCCAAATATACGATGGATTCTTTGAATCTTAAAATGTTTTTACCTGCAGATTTTAGCTATCTTCCCTTGAAAAGCTGTATTCAAAAGCACAAGCTAGCACAGCTTTGAAGATAAAGATATGGGAAAATCAGAGGCTAAAAGTATCTAAGCTTTTTTATTATTTTTTAACAGTGACATTTCTATGACATGCAGTGTCATGAAAGGCAAATGGTATAATTCAGTAAGACATTCTTTGCCATATGCTTACAGTGATCTGCATACTGCTCCAATAGCTTTATGTACAAGTGAAAGGTATTTTCCATGCATGCTGCAATTCAAAAACGATAAAGTCAGACTAAGGACCTACTTGGTGGTAAGAATTCACATGCTTTCTTGAACTGGGACACCAAGTCCCTCAAATATCTCACCCCTTCCACTACTCAGATAGTTTACAGGCCTCCTCCTCTGATTTATATAACACCACCACATCAACAAGTTGCTCCACACTTAGGATACAAGTCCACAGTTTGTGCTGATACTTGACTCCATTTCCAAAATAAAACCATACAAGTTAAACTTATTTTTCAGGCTTTTTATCTTTTTAATAAAAGGTCACAATTTTCTGCTTCAGCAGTATACATCAAACCATGCAATTCTTCAGGGAGGATTATTTCTAGCACATTACTTCCTCGAGCATGACTATTCTGTAATATCCCTTAACAATCAATTAAGCCTGAAACAAAGTCTGATATAGAGTTAATGGCTTCAAATCTCTCCTCAAATCCTTTGAGCAAACCAGTACCTTAAAAGTGACGACATTTGAAAAGCCATAGAAATGATAATACTAAAACTATTTAAAAATCTTTAGGCTAATGCTAACTTCAGTAGTATTGCTCTTCTAGCATCCTGATTTTTTGCTAATCCAGTGAATTGATGAAAAACATGGTTACTTTCAAGCTATTATTAAAACACATTGGTCATATTCAAGCTTAGTAGTCAAATAAAACATCATAACACTGTTTTTTGTCATAAGAGCTTAACATAGAAAGAAGAACAAGGGAGGGAAGTAGTGATCAGAGAGATCTGTACCAACCTCAGGTCTCAATGGATAGACACCAAATACACAATTACCTTTTCTGCTCGTGACCAGCCCTCCAGAATTCAGAGGGATTTTTCAGGGCACAAAGATTTTCACATACATAAATATTTCAGGTATGAGCTAAAACCTGCCAAATTACCTGTATCCAGACACCGTGCAAGCAGAACAGGAATTTTTCTACATACCCTGCAGCTACATGTGCTCCCCATGGACTCTCTTTAACAAGTATACTTCGAATTCAGAAGAAAGGGTCTGGAATTTTGAGGTTATAATCAGCAGCAATTCCAAAGACACTTTTGCACACAGCACAAGTTCAAGAGGAGATGTGTCACCTGTAGATGGCAGTATCTTTTCACATTGCCCCGACGGGAAAGTAATTCCCCAAGTTTTTCTTCTTGATGGTGAAGCGGGGGTAATGGGGGCTAAACAAGAAGCTCCACTTATGACACTAGTGAGCCGAAACTTGGGGTTTTTCAGAGGTTGTTCATTATTAATAGGATCTGCAGGGATGGTTTGTTGTTAGTTTTGGGTTGTTTTTTTTCCTACTGCATTTCTTTGTCATTAGGTTTATTGCCCTTATTACCCATTTTTACAACAGGGGTCACACACCTGGACAACAGAAAGTTTCATGGGCAAATAAACTTACCAGCACTATCAACCTCCCTGTACACTTGGTTTTCCTTGACAAGTTCTCTGATACTTTGGGGCAATGGTTGAAGTATTTCCTAGAAAGCAGAGATACATGCTAGCACAAACTGACTGTACGTGGATTTTCTGTGCAGCTGGAGAGCAGGATACATGAACACAATCTCCTTTGCAAGTGGGCTTAGGTTCATGGGTCCCCCCATGGCACCGCATAGAAAAAGAGATATTTTATTATTGCAGTTGCTAAGACCAGAAATCCTATCTTTATATGTAATTTCATTATTTCCCATAATTAAACACATAAGCAGCTTCACTCCAAAACACAATGAACTCCTTCAGTCTACCATTGTCAATCTCCTTCATAGTGCCTTGTTCAGGTGCCACATTTCAAAGAAATTATATAATTGCTTTGCATAAGCTGTGCACCTGCCTTTGAATTCATAATATGTTTTTGTAAAATTATAATAATTTTCAATATACTATAGAAGCAGCCATATAAAGATGCACTGCAAACAATAAGAAAAGTAAACTAACTGAAACATAAGAAATACCTCTTGAAAAAAAGGCATTATCCCCTCAAAAGAGAAGCACATCCCTCAAATAAGTGGAGAATGATAGTTATATAAAAGAGGGAAATCCAGAATTATTAAAACAAATTTATCACAGTGACAGAAAGAAAACTTATGTGAGAAGCGACTTCAGTGATGACAAAATCTTCATAAAGAGAAAGATGGCCAGGCACACACAACAGCTACTCATCAAAAATTAGCATGGCCTTTCACCAGGAAGGCCTCCAGTTTGGAAACTTCAAAAAAAGGGAATCACAGAAGAATAAGTCATATTCTTTCACCACAAAATTACAGAGTTCAGGAGGTGGGGGGAGATCTCAGCTCTCTAAACCCAGTGACTCCATGACAAACCATACTCACTGCTAGGAGATAGACATGCCTGCTATCAGAATTTGCAGTTTTTGTAATTCTATTATTTTATTAAAATGAGACACCAAGTTAGATATTAGATTCAGTAGCTCAATTTCAATTCTCAGTTTTTATCTCAGAGCCTTTAACTAATCAGTTTACTCTTTTTAAGTGTAATTCAGGATTTTAATTTCCTTTTTTCCACTATCCTTTCCAAGCTCCCCAATCAATATATTCAGAGAAATCGCTCTCCCTTAGTAACCTCAATTTTTTAAGGTAACCTTTATTGTTATTTTTTTTATTGCAGATGATGGATACCTTCAAGAAATTTCTTTTGCTCTCCCCTAATTTTTCCTTTAGCAGAGGCAGCCGTATCTTCCCATTTGCCTTCCTGTGTAGCCACCCATATTTATATCTTAGAAAGCAACCTCAAACATTATAACCTTTCTCACTTCAAGTAAGATCCATTTTGGGATGTCTGAGGCAGCTGGCAAACCAATGTCACTCTGATTTCAATGACAACTTATCTTCTAGGTAAAGAAGACTGCTATACTAAATTATTTAGCTTGAAACAAAACCATTTAAAAGAGAACATGACAGTTTTCACAAAACTGAGTCTGTCAAAGGCAAGGAGAAAAACAGGAATTACTCTGACCAGTAGATAGGATAAATCTGCATCACACAATGCAAGAAGATGCACTTCACAGAACTTCCACCTCATCTGATGGAGTGCTCAAAATACTGGGTATGAAGGAGCCCGGGTGTTGGAGGGATGACTTCCAACTGGAGCATATGAATGCAGTCATAGATAAAAACATGTCCATGAATCCTTTGTTTTGCTTTGCTTGCATGCAAGACCTTTCCTTTATCCATTTTCATCTTTATCTCAACCCAGGGTTCTCACTTTAACCCTTCAGATTCTCTTCCCCTTCCTGATGTGGGGGGAGAGGGAGCAACTGTGTGGTCCTTTGCTACCAGCTGTGATTAAACCTCTGCATTAAACCATGCTGTTAATTGGATTGTAAACAAACCTGACCGTGTTTCTGCCTCTGAAAAAACACATCCACCCAAGAACTTCTGTTATTAAAAGGGAGAAGGAGAATTTACCAAAGCAACACTGCAGTAGTTATCTGCCTTAGGCTTTTCTTTATATTTGACTTAATAATTTGACAGTACTTATCACTGCACCAGTACTTATCCTGTACTGCACAATGAACCTATCACTGTAAGTTCCTGAACTTTATCCTTCAGTAGGAAAGAACTAGTGCATTTAGGCCCATAATTTTGTGAATTTTTGTTTAGCTCTTTGCTGTGACCAGTAAAACCTTATATATGTCTTACTGGAGCAGTCTGAAAGAATTATACTAGAGCTGCACTGTCTCCATGTGCATGTCTCCATCTAGTGCTTGATCCCAGGTCATAACTTGTCTCCTAAAGGGCTCAGTTTGAACTGATTTAGATATGTACTTTGATACTGCAGAACTCGGTGTTTAACTCTTCCTGAGCCACTGATTTCCAGGGAACAGGGGTGAGAGCACAGGAAAGGGAGCCCCTTTGCCACAACACTGCTCACAGTGGCCCCAGTCCCCTCCTCATGCAGAAACTGTCTGCAGATCCACATCCATGCTCCTCAACACCTTCCAACACTCGTGTTTCAGGTTTGCAACAGGAAGTCTTGCTAGAATGCAGCTGAAAGCTGTAGAGAAGGCATCACTGGACCCTGTGTTAGCTAGGGACACTTTCCCATGGGTCCCACAAGAGGGGAAATAGGGAGGCTTGGTGAGAAAGCAGTACCTGTGTGGTAATGGAGCAAGGGCAGCCTGGAACAGGGAATGGCCTGAGGGAGATTTGTCAGTGTCCTCAGGTCTGAAGCAGATAACAGCATGTACAACTATGCCTATAAGGATGCAGCTCTCCTGCTATTACATAATTTATACACATATGTTCTAGATATAGTTTTATAGCATTATGTAGATTGAATATACATATTTATTACACACTAAAACACACTCAGGATAAAAAGGAATTTCCAAGAGATAAGATTTAAAAAAAATAGTATTTGAGAATAGTTTTTAAATTAAACATAAACCATTCTGTAACACTACCCTGGAGCCAAACTAATTTGAGCTTTTCCAAGCCCTTAATTTGTCACGCTCATAGCTCAATAAATAGTTACTGGATTAATTCCTTCCATTTAGCCTGCTTGTTCATCTGTTTTCCTACTTTGCTCATTTCTAGTTCTTCCTGAAATTATGAATAAACACCATTATCATTGACCACCAAATGATGTTTCTATTTCTCTCCTTGTGTCTAACTACACTCCCATAAGTTACCAATATTCTTCTGAGAATTGCTAAATGATTGTCTCTCAGGAGGAATTCAGTGCCTTTTATGGTCAACTCCACACTTTGCATTTATTCTAACTCTTGCTCAGAACCTTGCACACATTTCCTAATATATGGCACTGTTTTGAAAGATTTCCTTATTGCTGTTCTTGCAAGTTACATTAGTGGCACTTCTGCTCAACCAGCAAATGCTGTGTATCAGAATCCATAAAATCTAATCTAATACCTCACTTGGTGTGATCACAGCTGCAGATAAACAACCTAAATTTAATGTAATAGGTAAGATATCGAAAACATCACTCTACAATACTTAAAAAGAATCAGAATTGGTTAAAAATTAATCTTTGCAAAGAATGCTCCAGTCAGATTCACTGTGGCCACCTGCTGTGAATGTCATAGCAACAAACACACTAATGGCAGGAGCATGACATAAACCATGTTCCTCTCCTGGGCCAGCATTAACAGCTTTGAGCTCTATCCTTTCAGCTTCAGTTATGACTTTTAGAAGAAAAATGTGTGAATGGGGAAAGTGGTGGGGGTGGAGGGTTGTGAGTGGAAAGAGGTAGAGGAACTTCAACTCACTGGTCTCGTAAGAGCCTTGTACAATGCAATTAACAGCATCTTTTATGCTGAAACACTGTTTTGGCCTAATGGCTTGGGTCTGTCTCTCCCTTCACTACACACTGTAACAGCACCCTCTGCATCACCAGCAGCTCTCTCTGTTCTGAGGATTCCTGTAGGAGAATCACCCATGCAGAGAATATTTTACAGCATTACCTGTCTTCCACTTTAACACCTTAAATGGAGCTTGCTGTGGGACTGCACAAGCATCTATGGAATCTCAAGAGGAACAACTGGAGAACACGAATGGGATTGCTTTTCTCAGCGACCGGTGGCTCTCAGGATGCCTCTGCTGTGCTGAGGTGCCCAGCTGCAGGGGAAAAAGGGTGTGTGGACAATCAGGTCCTTTTCTCCATGGAGTTACCAGCCTTGAGGACACTGAGACTTGTCAAACACCCACTCCTGCTGAAGCATCCCATGGCTCTAGCGGCACCATGTCTTCATGACTACAGCCACCTCACCTTATTATACTCACAAACTGATCCAGCAGTGCTTTTAAAACCTATCAGAGTCTGTAGACCCCCTCTGCAGTTACTAGAAAGCTGTTGCAGAACCTCTTAAGTTACTTTTCAGCCAAACATTTATCCTTTACCAGAATACACATGCTCTGAATTTAAAAAGCTTTTTCTCTTCCCAGCAGAACAAAAGAAAAGCTGAAAAAGCAGTCACTTTCTACAAGTGCATCAGAGGTCTAACAGTTGCACCTTTTTTCCCTTCTTTTTCATGGCAAGCCACACATTCACATTACTAGACCTTTTCTTTATCAGTTCAGATTGGAATTCATCTTAAACAATTCTGGATAACCAGAACTGCAGTCAGCTTTTCTGAGGGGTGTCACTACATTACTTTGCCCAACAACATTAACATTTCCTTTCCTCCCTTGAGAAGAAAACCCACATATTTTAATGCATCCTGAAGGACCACATTTATCTTTCTTATGTCTCTGTCTCATTAGTGCCTGATTCTGTGAAAGAGTACACAAAGTCCTTTCTACCCTCAGCCATTTCTGGCTGATGAGCTTCACACTTAGTGCAGAAATCCCTATTGTTACTTTCAAAGGGCATGGATTTGCATTTTAGATAACTCAATTACAATTTTATTGCCATTATTACAGTTCTCAAGTTCATCTAGTTCTTCCTTTGTAGTATTGTCATCCACCTTTGTACTGGACACCCACATAAGCAATACTCATCTCCCCTACTGCTCTGGGAAAGGCCCTGAGTAGCTGAATCTTTCAGCCTGATAAATCTTTCATTCATTTACAAAAAAGTAAAAGAATTGTAACAGTTGAGAGGCACAATTAGAGCCTTAGGGCTTTTATAGGCATCCTTGTATGCAAACACACCCATCTCAAATGCTAAGATTATATACAAAATTCACAGCGTGAAAGGGAATCTGAAACTTGCTTTTACATTCAAGCACTATCAAACCATTGTGGATAGAGCTTTACATTTATACCCTCTTTACTCTGATATGATCCTGTGTTATAACAATACTTTAGGAATAGATCCTTGTCAATGTACACTTCTTGAGTACTTTATTCCAATGTTAATGCCATTATTCCAGAAAGTAAATAGCAGAGGGAAAAAAAAGCATCCTAATTAGAAAACAACTGTTCTGACAGGCCAGCATACAAAGCAGGAGCAAATTAGGCTCTCCATTAGAAAACAGCACAAGTCAGAAAGCAATAAGCTTGCAAACTCAACTCTGTATGAATTAAAACACCTTGTAGGAGCTCTGTAATAGGGGTTTTTTCTCAAATATCTGAAAACTGGACTTCAGATGGCTTTTTGTTAGAATCAAGGGGTCAGCTGGTATGAAAGTTTACACAGATTTAGTTTTGGTACTTTCCAGACATTGTAAGTTAGCTTTGTACAGGTGTTCTGCTTTGTTTTTTTGTTTGTTTGTTTGTTTTGTTTGTTTGTTTGTTTTTTTTTTTAAACACCAGAAAAGTGTTAAAAAAAAAAGTGGTTTTGGGTTACAACTTTGTGGGTTCACTGTGTCACCTTTTCAGAGTTTCCTAGGGAGACACACCTTAAAAATAATGTTTACACCAAGAATTTTTCTTGAACAATGGAACTGGGTATTGGAATACCTTTCTCTGTTAACTACACCCTCCTACATATTCTGAAAAATGCATGTATGAAGCCAATTATAATAAACCTGCCTCCAAGATTCAGTTTTTGAAAGCATCAGAAGTAACCTTCCCCAAGGGAACAGACTTGAGGTGTGCAAATGGACAGCAAGCTTAAACCACAGTAACAGAGCATTAGGAAAGGCTCCCTATGTTCTGGGCAGCAGAAGAAGAGGGAAGGAAGTAAATGCTCCACTAATGACACCATTTTCTTATTAAACGTGCTTGATTTAATGGGGCAGAAATGTTAGTATGATCCAATGTTAACACTTAAATAAGAACTGCTTCTGAAACCAAATTTAAGAATTAATGACCTCAGGGCTTAAATTTAAATGAAGGAAAAGGAATGTGCCTTTATTGCTCCATTGCGGGGATAACATAGGAATTCAAGCAGAAAAGAAAGTGAAAGGTGAGAACTGTGGTGTTATAAAATTATGGTTGAAAATGTGGTAGAAAGAATGGTTAAGCTGACATTAATGGAGGTAGATGTCAAGGATCTTCAAGCACAGACCCAGGTTTGTATGTGATACAGTCAAAGGAGACAAGGCAGAGGACTCCCATCTATTTTATAGACTTAAACTAATATGGAATATATTCAACCAGAAAACAGTACACTTCATTTACATCTTCTGAAATAATAACTTCTAAATCCCAAATTAAATTGGCACCCTGTGTCTGGGCTGTGCCCTGGTGGTAACCTCCCAAGACCTGTTTTGGACAGTGCCACTACCTGAATCATCCAATCGCAGTCTGCAACTATCTTAATCCCTGTGTCCCTCCTTCAGGTACAGGAGCAGCCTGGGTCTTTATTCAGCCATTTTGGGACAACACTCCTTGCAACCAGCACTCAAATGCATCTTCCCCAGGGTACAAAGAATGGGTCAAAATTTGTCCTCCCTACCACAAAGCTCAGAGCCACTGAGGGAGAGTCAAAAAGCACCAAACCCTCAAAGCTGCTGCACAATGCATGCCATTTTGCCCTTTTCAGGCTGCAGGTTCTCCTGTAGATATACTCTTGGCCAACTTCAAATCTGTTTTTTAGAAAAGAATGTGTGCATTTTGCAGTCCCATACTAACAGCATAACCAGTAGAACTAATATCACATCAAGTTTTGTAATATATTAAATAAATCCATCTACTTCCTCTTCAGGGAGGAGAGCTTAGACCTGTAGGTCTATTTAACACCTGGTTAAACACTACTTAACCTCACTGCACTAGCCAGCTACTTTTCATAGAAGCTGAATTTTGGTTAATAATGTCCCAATTAAACAGCAGTCATTGTCATTCACTATCATTAGGCTAAATTGGTTTCCTGGGAGATGTCCCAATAAAACAGCCATCCTGGTTAAATGCTTACCAGTTAAGTAAGATATGCGACAGAGAAAAGGGTTTGTGAAAGAAGAAATTCAACAGCTTTTTACCCCATTCCATGTAGGTAATTTGCCAACAATTTTAAGATCAGATGCACTGAAGCACAGCAACTTTGACTATTAGTTTTCAAATACAGGGGTGTGTGTGTGTGCTCGAGCAGGCAGTAAACAGCATCTGTGTGAATCCCATTTCCTTGCAGGGCCAAGACAATGCGTAACACAAACTTATATAATATATGCCCTGTGAGAGGAGAAACAACAAAATGCTGTAGGAACAAAAAATTAGAACTATCTCTGAAGTGCTCTGTGGGAGTAGGTTCAGAAGGCTAATTTAGAATGATCTGTGTTTAATATTAACAACTGAGAAAAATGATTTCAAGATTATTTCACAGAAGCCTGGGTCTTCCTTTCCAAATCTGGCATTTGAAAGTGTCTACCCAGAGCTGCAATAAGCTGAGCACCCAAGGCAAGACACAATTCATTTAAATTTAGCCACTTAGAGCAAGATGTCTAACCTAATCCAGTTGTTGAGAATTTCTCTAATGTCAAAGCAAGGCATTTCTGGTTGCAAAATCATCATTTCTGATAGGAAGAATGAATACATTTCTTCAGATACTGATTTATCTCTAAATCCTCAGAGAGTGTGCTCATCCAAGTTAGGTAAGGCCTTTTCTACTGTTAAACTCCACAGAAGCTGCCCCGAAGGTCTGGCAGAACTGAGTATGTGCCTTTCACTCTGTAGTCTTTTTATAGGATAGAGAACAAGCATCCCTGAGACTGGCAAATCCAATCATTCACCTGTACAGGGCATGCAGCAAGCAGCAGAGGCTAAAAAGGATGAGTTATATATCAATCTCACAATGTCTTGGACAGAGGAATAGGCCTGAAAGAAAAGCAGCTTTTAGATGATCATGTCAAATAGATATAATGTTGTGGACACACTGTCATGAAAAGGTACTAAAACACAGCTTTAATATCAGAAAAAAGAGACAGCTGTGTCAGGATGCTGTCTCTCTAACCCCATTTCTAAGTTAGCACACCCTGATTGTTGGAAGACAACCTTTGTAGGCTAAGACAACAGGACCACACTGTTTTCTACTCTTCACAGGATGCGATTGTAGCCTGCACCATGGCTTGCACTTCATGTCAGAAACAAAACTGAGCCAGGATTAAAGCCAAGTGAAGTAGTAAGTACATCAAATCACACCTTCCTTGCACATAGTTCTTGAAGCAGTTGATTTAATTGGAGCAGAGGGTAACACACATCTAACTTCTCACTGCTATAAAAACTCAGCTGAGCAGAGGGCTCCTTGGGCTGCAATCACAGATGCATGAAGCAATTCAGACTTTCAGCAACCCTTTTGTGGTCATGTTGCTTTAAAAACCCAAAGAGATTTCACCACTGCACAGGTAAATAATCTTTATAAAGGTTTCCTCAACAACTATGAATAAAGAGAAGGGATTGATATATTTTAAAGGAAAGCTAAAATTTTAGTGCTATTTAATGTTTTTTAGAGTTTGTGGCCTGAATGGTTGAAGCATTGAACTGGTCTCAGAACAGCTTCTGTACTTAGGTCAGCAAAAGCCTGTTCTAGTGAATCCTTCAATCCCTTTCTTTCTTTAGTGACAAAAATCAACGAGTTGCACTATTTGCAAATGCTGACTTCATGGAAATTAGGAAACAAGCAAACATAATAGGTTTTCTAAAAGTGACATCTGAAAGGGAAAATTGGGTAAAGCTGTGAGCTTTGCTTGAAAACTTCTGCCAAAGAGGAAATGAAAAAAAATTAAAAGTTGTTGCTGAGGTTAAAGTATGGTTGGTTTTCCCTCAAGATAATGTAGTATCTGGGACAGTAGAGACACACCAGGGACACAAGAAGAACTCAAGAAGCTAAATTGAAAAAGTCTGATGCTGGCATATAGTGCAAGTCTATACTGCTGCTTTACTTCATGATTCTGCTTACAGATATTGAGATCAAAAAATAACAGGCTCAAGCAAATAGTCTCAGCTGAACACTGCCAAATTAAACCCCAGCAGAGACTTTAATAAAAACAATTAACATCGTCTGTTGTGCATGAATGCGACCTCCAACTGCAGGTACATGAAAATCCTGAATCACCATCCACAGTCCCTACAGTCTTACAGTCAATTTAAGACCATGAAGATTTCTTTCTCCCGCTGCCTGTCCCTGCCCCAAGAGAAAGATCTCAGCACTTCCTGAGGTCTGCACTGCAGCCTCTCCCTTTGGCATCTGTCTGGGACTGATCAGCCCATGTATCTTTTGAAGAGTGGATTACCTACCCATCATTTTCACCCCAGTGCATAGCTAATTAGCATGAATTGAAATCCTGTATTTCATTGTTCTCGCTGCCATCTGCCCCCCAAAAGCACATTAGTGCCCATCTCCCTTGCTTTGTTTTCCCCTCCTTTGACTCCCTGCACTTTGGTGTATTGTCCTCACCGAGCCTGCCTTGCTGCCTCTGGTCAATAAAATGTGTTATAGACCTTGTCTTCACTCTGCTCCACACCTGGACATGACCTTATCTATTTATGTGGCAATGCAAGGAACATGCCATATCCTGTCTGAGCTTTTGCTAAGAATAACTAACATGTGATATCTACCCTGAGGTAAGAAACCCCACACCTTTCCTGGCAGTGAACCAGTTGTGTAACCAAGATCTTATTGCTTGACATTGGGAAAATTTGTTTTAAATATTTTATCCAATAAATATTTTACCAAGTAAAAAGTGAATGGTAGCTCAAACACCAGCACTGAAAATCAATTCACATGCCCAAGTGTGTACAATAAAGGGTACTAAATTCTTTTCACCTCTTAAGCACAGATAAAATAGAAAAGGCCGAAACCCACTTACAATTTACCTATTTTAACCTTCAAGTTACTTTGAAGGAACCTAGCCCTCCAGTTATTAGACATTCCTGATTGCACCAAAGTTTTGATAGGGAAAACCTAATTATCTGGAGACAACCACATTCAACATCTAATTTATATTTATACCAAAAACCGTGTTAATACTCCAATGCTTGAAGATTAACAATTCAAAATCCCAGACAGTTAATAATTTTTCTGAAACACACCTACAAGAGAGGAGGTAATAGGTCACACAGTTATGAGCATTTTGAAAAATTAAATACAGCCATTACCTAGTGAAAGTAATCTCTTTGATGAAATTTTATACCAATCCAATCTTCAATTACTAACTACTCTTCCCTCCAAGGCTTGGAATACTAAATCCTTCTACCCCTGGGATTGCTACTGGTAAACAATTACTTTTAAGCATGAGTGATAGAAGCTTATAGCATTTCTACCCCAAATTTATGAGTCTGAGCACTGATGCTGCTGCCCGTATGCACAGCAATGAATGGATGGGCCTGGGATCTGCACCTGCAATGCATAACTGAAATGGCACTGAGCACAAGTGCCACATCAAACAAAGTGCAAGATCTGGCCCAGTTTTTAAATAGATGATTTTTTATCATAGATTAATTTGCTCTCTCCACCTTCCTGAAAACTTCTGTTGTATTTAGATATTGTTGCAAAAACATATCATTTGTACTGCAAGTTTAGGGAAAGGAAGTAAGTTAAAGAAAACTAAAAAAAAGTCAGATGTTATAGGATGCTCTTTGCTTAGATTCTTAAGAGAAAACAGAATTTCCATGCTGCTGTAGCCCAGCAGCACTTGACAGCAACTTCCCCATGTCCAATCTTCCTATCTGTTCACATCATCTTTATTGTTTATGCCAATGACATTGCATCACAAAGATGTCTCTACTGAACAGCAATGGTATCAATCTGCAGAGCTTTATTTCAATAGTACCATACATTAGAGGTGTATTAATGAGAACTGCAGTCTCCCTATTTTATACATTCTGTTGGTATTTGTCTAATGAATCCTGCATCTTGATCATCCTATCAATACCAGAGAAGCACTGTGAGCTGCTCATGCAAATTATTGTGTGAACTTCTGTCCTATTTCACCAGCAATAACTGTATAATAGATAAATGCCAGAATTTTTAAGCTCATTGGAATATTTTTAATGTGAACTGATCTTTGCAATCAATTGCAGTTCATTCTGGTCCTTGCTTTAAAAATAACTTACAAGATTAATGGGTTTGTGTAGCTTTTATGACAACTTGGGTATTCCTGGTTGAATAGGACTTCTTTTCATGCCAACAATACAATTATAACACGTTATGGTAATACATAGGAAATGACCAAGGCACCAAATTTGGAATTATTTTTTTAAAATAAGGATATGGATTAGTCTTATATGGATAGTAGGGACTAGATAGAAGTTAGGGGTAAAAGAGTGCCATTTAAGACAAATAAATTTGCAAGTATCAAACTCCAGATGTTCAGGGCAATAGCAAGTATTATATGTAGAAAATAAAGTCTGTTTACTGTCTGGCTTAAGGGGTTGGATGTCCCACATCACTGGGGATGAACACTGGATTTTATCAAGACTGTCCAATGTCCATCACCCATTTTGCTTTCATTGCACCTTTAATTATCAAATATTATGCTTGAACATGACAGAGCTGAGCATTTAAATCTGTTTGCTGCTTAGCATTTACACACATCTTTACCAAAAAGAATAAGGGTCACATTTCCATTTAGCACTGATAATCTCATCTCACTCTTTCAGCAGCTTTTCCTTTCCTTCTCCTCGGAGAACAGAGTGAACAAATTCTGATTCTACATTCCACGTGAAGTTAATGTACGCAGAATATGTGACACATCTGTGACATTTTACTACCTTTTTTCCTTAGGCAAAGTTCATCCCTGTGCAAAGGGTCAACCTAAAGACTGCTCAGCTGGTACTAATATGAAACTTGAGTGTTCAGTCTCTGCACAATAAGAATTTCAGCCAAAATATATATTATACAGACATAATTTAAATTATGCTGCCTCTTCCAGGCTTAAATACACCATTATGTTACCTATAGCTTCACAGAAGACAAAATGTGAGCACAAATGTCAGTCCCAGAGCTAGTGCTACATGCCAGAGCACAATATTCATGTACTCTGCTCTAAAGAGTGCTCATGCCAATGGAGGCAGAGCTTGCAGTTGGTAAGCGCAAGTAAAGTTGCTGTTAGAAGAGTTCCCATTTCAGACAGGAAGTGTTTTCTCAAAATTTTAAAATCAGTTCTCAATCCCCTATGCTTTTCTGAAAAATTATCACATGCTATATATCAGCTTCCCTCCGTCAGCATAAACCTGTTGGAAAAGCATCCACTGGCCTAGCTCTGGCTACTTGAATAGAAGTATCATGTGCACACACCCACTGTGGGTTAAATAATTACCAGCAGGTGATCCTGCATTAACATGGAATGATAACCTGTCTTTCCACTGTTAACAGTTTTAATGGTGTAGAGAATTCCAACATGAAAACACAACAGCAACTTAATATCATAATGGCTATTCAAAACACTTCTGACCTCTGAGGGTGTATCAGGTTTATGACATGAGGAATATCTTATACAAGTTGTAGATAACAGATCAGTGCACTGAGGTTCTCTGTCCCCTTCCTTTTGTTGATAAACAGAAGAATTTGAAAGATTTTAAATCAGGAGCTCAAAATCTACTTCCTTCATCATAAGTGACTTAAGCTTCTAGAACCAGGATTTAGAGGCACGATCCCTCTACCTGACAACACACCTGGGATTATTGCACTCACTCCCTGTTTGGAAAGGGATTCTACACTTTAATATATTCAATACATCCTCTCTTAGCAAAATCAGAGAGAGAACTGGAGATAGAAGAAGGTTGGCAAGTAGGGGTGCAAATTCTTATAGAGCAGCTAAAATTGCTAGCAGGGATGCTTGTCTAACTGCACAGGTGCTAGACAGCTAAAAAGCTAACAGGGAGGATCAGCAATAAAAGATAAGGAGAAATCACACAGGTCTGTATGTTCCCCATAACACTTTACTTTAATTCCAGATATATGCAAAATTAAATGCACCTCTTGTGAACTGTATCACGTGGCTTCTCAACATACAAGCCAGAGAGAAACATGTGTTATTCATGCCCAATATTTTATGTTCACTCCAAATAAAACATGATGCTGAATTTGGCAACTACAAACAGTTTTATCAAAATTGAGGATTTTCTTCCAAGTATTTTTGATCCTTTGTTTCTATTACAAGAGTAAAAACAGTTTTAAGAAAAAAAAATAAAGTTTCTATCTTAATGGAACAGTTTAATAGGCCCTTGACCAAAGAGAGAGGTAGGGGAAAGACTCAAATAGGGAAATTGCAAAATATTGGTACTTACATTCCAACTCCATCATGTAAAAACCAGCAGGTTCCTGTATACATGAGCACAGGATGCTTACCAAAATGGAAGCAGCGTCAGAAGTACCATGTGAAGATTTAAATAACATCTAAACAGACCACAAAAAACTACTCTGCCTTTTTCACCTTTGCATCTCACAGTTCCCTTACAATGAGAATGGATGGTAAAAAATGGGTAACCTGCTTCTCTTGGCAGCAAAGCTTCAGCAGCAACCTAACTCTTCATCAATCCATTTTTAGGCAGGAACACCAACCCGTTTGCAACTTTCCCGTTTTGCAACTTAAGTGCCAAAAAATAAACTAATTTTGTAGTTTAATGTCTTCCAGAAATTGAAGTTCTTGCATAAAAATAATCAGTTGCACTAAATACTAGCAAATACAACAACAAATAGCTAGAAAAAAATTTGCTGTAGTCACATAATTCAAAAAGTAGAAAAAATTTACACTTCATTTTATTGTATATTCACTTTATCTTCTTTCGTCCTATGGCACAGCTCTTCAAAATGAAAGAAATTAGATGAGGCATCTAGGCAATAATTCAACAGTACAACAACGTTTATTACAGCTTCTATAAAATCAGAGAACTTTGTTACCTCTTCAATAGCATCAACAGTTATGCTAACAGAATAACAGTAACTGTGGAGGTTAATTAGAAGCATGCCTTCAAACACTGTGTACACAATTTGCTTTCCTGTTGTGTTGTCTGTGCAGAACTTCCCTGAAACATCTTCTTGAACAGAGAAAATTTTCTCCTGATATAAAACAGATATGCACATGCCTGGGACTCCACAAACTCATTTGCATGTCCTGGTAGCCTTGTGGTAGCCCTGTTCTCAGAGATACTTCTGGAAAGTGGGTTTAGCTCTAGAATATTCTGAAAAAGCTGTGAACTTCAGAGAAGCCATTCTGTCCTACTGTTGAGCATGTGAACTAGTGAGGAGAGATGAAAAGGTGAACTCTTTACACTTTGTATCCCTTAAGAGTTTTCAAGGCATCTGTGCAGTAATTTAAATTGCAGAGTCAAGAGGAGGCAAGAAAGGCATTATGAAGGAAACAAAAGGACTCCATGGGTTTTTTGTCCATAATTTTACTAAAACTGTGAAAATGCCACTGGAAAGCTCTAAGTGGTAAACTCTCCACAGGCATTCCTATAAAACTGGCACATAATGTTCTTGTGGGCACATGTTGGAATACAAGACTACCCAGTATAAAAACACTGCATGATACTTTCTGGCTTTCATTAGTCCTGCATCACCGATAAAGAATTTCATTTTTTTTTCAAAAAAGCAACATGACTAGTACTAGGTTTATTCTTCTGATACAACAAGGTGAACTATCTGAAGGACTAGTTGTATCTGAAGGGTTGAATCAAGATGAATTATACACTTAATATTTCTATATTTGAAGTATTAAATTGTTATTTAAGAAATTAATCACTGTCTAAATGCTACCACGGTCCCCTTCACTGGCATGTTATCGTGGCTTACATGTACAATAAAGCAAATGAGCTTATCAGAAAGAAAATCATTGTTGCACAGAATCTCTAAACACTCAACTGCCAAACAGTGCAAAATAGGAGGGATGACCATTTCTCATAAGAGATCTTAAGACACAAAAAGTGGATATAATCCAACATAAGGATGGTGCTGCTTGCTCACTATGAGCCAGGTATTGCTTTCACAAGGGTTTTCTTGCTGGAAATCAGCAGTTATCCTCAGCTGGCAGTGGGCAAAGGGAGGGCATAACAGAAGAGACCATGTGGGGCCAAGACAAAAGTGCCATGGGAGAGGCTAGGAGCAACCAGGATGCCCAGGAGAGTCAGGCTTGGGACAAGGAGAGTCTCTGTGCTGCTGCAGTTGCTGACCCACACACTCCTGGCCCCTTCCCAGGGGCAGGAACCAGGGCTTTCACAGAGGCAGGAAAAGCGAAGCTACCCTTCTGCTGGACAGCAAATTCCCAACTTAAAATACAGATTATGTATTTTAGAGTGGAGCTTTGAGCTGACACCCTATTAACATGCTTAGCCTGCTGTTAGTTCAAAGTGGTAACCCCTCAGATCAAACTTATGTAAAACACAGTGATTAAAGTCTAGATCTTAAATCACTTAAAACAGTTTACCTATAAAAGAGATCAATACCTTCCGTATTTTGATTTTGTTTGTCTTCACATTACTTGGAAAAAAAAAAGTAGTTTATGTCTTATCCAAGCACCTTGGTGAATTTGACAATTTGTCTTTTTTTTAAATAGCACCTTTTATTACTGTCACAGGTCAAAAGGTAAAGTCTCCTGCTGCAGCTCATTCAATGAGATAAATTGGTACCTATGCTGATGTGAAAACTGGGAAATTTGCTGCTTAAAGGGACTGGAGTGGCACACAGCTCTACCAGAATGTGGGGAAAAAAAATCTGACAGCCTCAGATTTCACACCAGCCCATGTAAACCCACAAATTTTCTGTGTGAGCATACAGATAAAGAGATATATATATATATAAACAGGATTGCAAAATGGCAGATGTAAGGAAAGATGCAGCACTCAATGATAACACAACCATTATTTTGAGCTTCTGAACACAAAGTTTTAATTAGATCAAAATGCTGCATATTAAGCACATGGATAGAGTTACCAGCTGTACCACTCAGTACTCCAGGGGTGTTCACTTGCCATGTGAACTTTGTATGGATGCACTGATAATTTTATGATCCATTTTGATTCTTAGACAATGAAACATTACCAGATTCCCATATGGTAATGCCTAAAAATAACTCCACACCACTATGACAGAGCTATATTGGAATAGTTTAGAGCGTTGGAATAGTTTAGTATCCCCAGATGACAAAAGTCAATTAATACATGAATAAGGATCTAGTGCCTCTTGAGTGAAGCTTTTATAAATAAAAAAATTCATTCTTCCTTTCTATGCAGTTTGATTAAGAAAGAAATGGATTTCTAATCAACTTTAACAACTGAGACACAAATGTGCCTAGATGGACCAGCTGCCAATTAAATAAATGTGCATCTTTAATCCATAAAAAACTAGATAATCCATCATAACAGCAGGAACAGAAGCTATACTTCTTTTAGAGGAGGAAAGGAAGAGGTTCAAAGTTAAAAAACTTAACTGTGTAAACATACAGAAATGCACACCAAGGAGGTTTTGTTCCAAACCAAACAAAAATATCTCAAATCTCATTCTTGAATGTGCTTCTGTTATTAAATCAAGGAACAGAATTGCATAAACCTGAAGTATTGCCTAGAAAGGTCTGACATTAATCTATCTCTTTGGAAGTGCTCAAAGTGCAGCTTTTTTTTTTTTTCCCCCCAAAACTTTCATTCTTCTTTCCAGTAATGGGCCCATCCAAGCATATTAGGTATTGAGGTTTCAATAATCATGTTATCTTTTCCCAAAGTATATGATGGAATTCACTGTCTGAAATGCAATTAATAAAACCTACCCTTTAATTAACCTATTAAGTTGTTAAATGCTTGAAGAATTGCTTTAGCACCTTATAAAAAGCTACAGCTATGTAACAGATAATAAGTACCATTGGCATGACATCATGATTAATTGAAGAAACAGTGGGAAAAATATGATCAATGCAGCACTGACTCAAAGTCTGTCATGGAATAGGAATAAGTAAATGAACAAACACAACACTGCAGGTAAGAATTTTTTCCCAAATAAGTATCTATTTCTACAGAAGATCACAGCATGGACATTTGGCAATTATTTGCAAAAAGCCATTTATTTCAGGGGAGGTATAGGAACAGGAATTGGTAGCTCCCAAGAAGAAATCAGTGTGACTATGGCTTCAGCTACTGCACTGTTGAGCCAGAGGCACCCACCCCACACCCATCCATCTGGACAGGTGCTGGCAGACACTCCCCTGGCTGAGAAAAAGGAGCACAAGCAAGGCTCATAATCAGAGCCTGAGCATCAACAAAATCACACCTGGCACGGGGCTAAATGCCTAGAGGAAAAATAGGGAGCTCTTAAACTTTAGTGAGGTGCCAGATTAACAGAAGCAGGAGCACCTGCCATCATGAGTGACTGAGGGAGCAGAGAAAGGTCATACATGAGTTCATAGGGACTGTAACTTCTCTTCTGGAGAAATCCCACATTTCACCCTTCTGAGTAATCCCAAATTACCTTAAATGTTGGCAGAAGCTCTAGGATTTTTATTCCACAAATCAGAAATCCTACACACCACCTTCCAGAGCATGTGGGAGAACTTACTATGGCTGGTTATTTTTCTTAGCAGATATCTACTGAGAAAGCCTCTCCGTGAACTTATTCTCATCTGTCACAAAATTTTTTCTCTTAGCCCCTAAACTGCTTACCAAGAAGCCAGCAACTGTTTTAGAAACCCATGCCTGGACAAAATTATCACAATTTGAGAGGAGTTCAATGACCTTCTGGAAAACAATGTTGTTTCCCATACATTCAACGTCCCTGCCATCTGCAATCTCTTGCTGTTGCAGTAAATCCTTTCTTTCTGCTAAATCTTCCTGGATTTTTATCTATCTACACCTGAAAAGATAAAATGCAGTTATTATAGCAAAATTTTGCCTTTGCAGCCACTCTGAAAAATTTGAGATTTTTTGCCAGCTCCCTAGTGGAGTAAGAGATACTGCCAAAATGAATTTTTGTCAGTATCTTAGGATATTTGTTTGTCTAGAAAATTGACTATGTAAGAAGGATTTTTTTTTTAAACACATCTGAAACAGGTACACTGGAAAACATTAAAATACAGATATACCCCAACTGCAGCATCCAATTAAGAACACGAATTGCAGCACAAAAATGATGGTAATTAGAAATTATATCATCATCTGTTTCAATGCTGAAAATATTTACAAACTACAGGATGCTGCTGCCTCAGAAATTAAACCTCAAGAGAAGTGTTTCAGTATCAACCATACTCATGAGAAAATCTGAATGTCAGATATATCTAAACTGAAAACCAGCAAAACTTCACCTTAAATTTCTTTCAGTACATTCAGAGGAAGGTGACAGAGAAGGGCTTGAAACAAGAGCCTATTCAGCCACATAATCTAAGTTGCATCTTGTCAACACGAAAAGCAAAAGACAAGTTATCTATGCTGCAATATCCCCGTCAGACACTTTTTTTGCAGTGCCAGAGATATTTTAAAGGGAGATTTGGCTTTTTGAACACTTTTAATAGGCTTCCTCAGAGTTTTAATTAGTAGGAGATCCAAGCAGTAGCTGACAGCTGGCAGAATCTCCTGTCGTGAGTTGAAGTCAACCTAATTAAGATTCTGGAAGGAAAACATATTCTTCCCAACACCCTTAATCAGTCAGGCTTGGTTGAAAATGCAATACAGAACCTTTTGCCTTGACAACAACATAACCTTCGAAATATGGCACTTCCAAACAACAATAATAGTGCAATGGTTTCTTCATATGGAAATTTAGTAAAACTCCTGCTAAAGCTCTGAAATGCATTCTCCACCTTCCCCTTAATAAATGTTAATGTAATTTAGGATTATTTATCATACTTAAGATTTGACATTTCATGACTGAGGCATTTTGTGCTATCACAATCACAGACCGTGACATATAAGCTGCCCCCAAGAGATCAAGCAACTTTTTTTCCCCTAGAACTTGTAAAATTATCTAACAGTTTTGCAGCTTGAGTGGAAATCCATCTAGAACATTCAGGTTGAGCCAGATATACATAAGCAAAAGGAGACTTGTCTTCATCACAAGCCAAGGGATGTCTTGTCAGCTCAGGTTCAGGTGCCAGCCTGAACCTCCAGGTGTCTGTGCTCTTTGTGCTCTGCTCTGTCTGGAGCAAGCTGGCTCTCAGGGCAAAGAATTGCTGGCAGTCAAACTTTACCCCTAAATCAGTATAGCCATAACTACCTCAAACTTTGGGGTTCTGCAAGCTTAATCCAAGCTTTAGTACAGCAAGCAGAAATCTGTTTATTGTTCCCTGTTGGTTTCATTTGGGTTTTTTTTAAGTGAACTGACAAAGCATTTTGGTGGCACATATCAGTATCATATTTATGTTTACCTAAAAATCATTACTGCCTACAACCAGTTCCAAACACCTGGCCCACTCCTGGCTTGTCAGGCTGCAGAGAGATGAAGAAGATCTGGAAAATAACGCAGCTAAAAATAAACACCCCAGCAGAGAACACTGTTAGAGTAAGGGTTGCCTTAAAGATCAATACAACTTCCAGCAAGTCCAAGTACTACCACAGACAAAGATAGATTTGAATAGAAACCTCATTTAGGATTACAATATAAGGTCTCCACTGTCTTTTCTTTTTCTACAGCCTATCTCTACCGTGCATTCACTTACACCTTGGAAATAATACACTGACTTTCTACTCATTCTGTACATGCCCTGGTTCTTCATTGCCATATGCAATATAACATCTGCAAATGTAATAATATCACAGCCATTCTAGTGTCATCACAAATTATAGTCTTTTTAGACAGTTGTAAATGACTGTAGAAGGTACAAGGCAGTCAGGAATCAGGCCTCCAGTACTTAAGAGTGATTACAATGAATATGACAATAATCCTTCTCTTTGTGAAACAAAATCCCAGGAAATGTGTATACACGAAGGTTAAAGCCTCTTGGAGCAGCTGCTAAGATGCTGCTTAGACTACTCAATTATGCTATTAAACCAGCAGCAGCCACCCAGGTGATTTGACTCTCAGCACAGAAGCTGTGAAGTACAAAGTAGAGGATGCTGATTTCAACAGCAGATCTAAGGCAGTCCAGCACAAGGTGCAACAACCATGAAAGAAGCTGCACCAGAAAACTCTTTCTGTTCCCCCAGTCACACCTGCATAATCTAAAACACATGTAATTGTGGCAGCTAACATCCCAGATCTATTAAGTGACTCATGAAAGGCACAGGAAGCTCTGAGAAAAAGCAATTGTTCTGCATGCAGCCATTTTGTTCTGTGATAATAAAATCAGTGACAAAACTACCCTTGAAGTCCAAGACAGCATTATTAATATTAATACTTAAAATTGGTCCAGTCTTATTTTTCTTTTGGAGAGTGCTTTCAGACCTGCAGGATATACCTCTCCTAGCAAAGAGCAGGGAAGAGCTACCTTTTTTCTCCTGATGTATTGGTCTTTAGATAGTCAGATGGATAGCCACAGAGCCACAGCCAGGAAAGCTGTATTTCCACTAAGTTACTGTATTCTATAGACAGGTAGTCCCCTTGTTTTTCACTTTCAGTACTCCACATTCCCTTTTTTAAGTCAGCTAATTTTACTTCTGCCTTTTTCACTTCAGCTCAATATCTAAGTTACAGTTCCAAGTCAAGTGCAGTTAACATCTTACTCTTTGTCCTACCGCTGTGTTTTCCTCTGCAAATCCACAGCACACAATTTATTTGCATTACCAGGACACCTTTCCTGACTGAAGCTGCTGTGACAGTCACACCGAGCACACAGCTCCAACACTTCCACTTCCATCCTCACCTCTGCCAGCAGTCACCAGGCAGCAGTGACAATCCTCTTAGCATCAGCCCTCTCCCATCCCTCCTCCCTCACCTGTCCACAGGCTGCCTCAGTTTTCCCTCAACATCATCTCCTAGACTGAGCTTTCCACCTGCTCATCTTTCAAGGACTTTACCTGCACCTCTACAAATGCTCTTAGTAGTACACACATCTTCTTTTAGAATTAACAAAGCAAAGACCAGTATTTAAATGAAATAATGTATGGTAAATATTTAACACACAGTTGTTGCATAAGACTTGATCAATAACTATCTTTGTGCTGGTACAACATCACTGACTTAATTGAGTTATCTTGGAGGCCAAAAATCCTAGCTAACATTTCATCTCATCTCTAGAGCACACCATTTGAACCCATGTGCTTTTACAGCCAAACAAATGAAGCTAGGCTAGGCTTTTTTAGGAGAAAAAGCAAATTAGGAAGGAACCACAAAGCCTTTCATAAAATTTCATGCTTCAGGACTTAAAGCAGACCAGCAAAGCTCCAAAACCCAGCCAGGCAGATGCAGACCTGAACCCCCACCCTTCCCCTGGGAAATTACTACCCCTCATCACTTGAAAAAGCCTCAGGCCATGCTTTGATGAGGCAATAAAGGCAGAAACTAACATAAAAAAAGACAGGTTTCAAAAACAGGTAAAGAAAACAGGGAGATACCTGCTTGCTTGAGGGTCCTTCCCACCACGGGTCACCTCATGAGGTGTCCAGGAGCAGGGCTGCAGCCAAAAGCACCTGGATGAAGGTGGGGGAAAAGAACCTCACACAGACCAGCAGAGGCTGGCAGGTGGCACAGGCACGGTCCAGAGGCAGGACTCATTGAGCCAGGAGAGGTCTGAAGACAACTCAGAAATTCAGAGGAAAGTCCCAGAGATAGAAGGGAGGCCGGTAGACCCTTAATTATAGACAGGTGGAGCCAATTACAGTCAGCACCAACCCTGCCCAGGCGAGCACAGTCAGGGTCAGCACCAACCCTGCCCAGGCGAGCACAGTCAGGGTCAGTAACAACCCTGCCCAGGCGAGCACAGTCAGGGTCAGCACCAACCCTGCCCAGGCGAGCACAGTCAGGGTCAGCAACAACCCTGCCCAGGCGAGCACAGTCAGGGTCAGCACCAACCCTGCCCAGGCGAGCACAGTCAGGGTCAGTAACACCCCTGCCCAGGCGAGCACAGTCAGGGTCAGTAACACCCCTGCCCAGGCGAGCACAGTCAGGGTCAGTAACACCCCTGGGCCCTCAGCACCATCACAAAATGCAGTTATTTCCCCGATGGGGTTGCAATTGTCACAAACAAGCAGGCTGACTTCAACAATATCATTTCAAAGCATTAAATCCCCCCTAGTGCTCTTTACCAAGGAGCTTGCTGTTATCATACAACTTTGTTCTTATTTATGGTTGAAAGAAATGTCAGAAATTGGGTACCCCTAAACTGAACCCTAATTTTCATCCCAAGTGTGTGCCTAAGGCATCAGGCACACACATTGCACCTTCTACACCTTATACACCAAAAGGGCTGAAACAGCCTTGCTGGGGCAAGGTAAACAGGATTCCTCACCACCTTTACACTGACAGAAAAATGTGTAGGTGGCCTTACAAATATTTATTTGTGGCTCCAAAATGAGTCCACAGCCTGCTTGAAAGTACCCACAGAATTTTTCTATCCCACAAATCAAGAAACAAAGGAATTCAATAACTAAGGAGAAGATGTTAAGCTGGTGTAAAGCACTTTATCTCCCCAATTTAGGTGGTCTGATGACAGGTTTGCATGACCTAGGACTTGGCACAGAGAATATCTGATTGATGTCAACAGCTTTACACACATATTTCCATGAAGAAATATTAACTAGGAGATTGGAATTGAAGTATTTAGGATTATGAAGTGATACAAATTAAAGTCAAACAAGAATCCAAAGTAAACCATTTCCCAATTTAAACTGCTCCAGCGTGGAAAATCTCCCACCCTGAATAGTCATTTTTTGAATAGTATCAAAGATTCTCTCTTCTATAGGTTTTAGTTTATTGAACTACTGCTCTATAAAATTTGATACCCTGCCAGAAAAAGTGGACAACAACTGATACCTTAGAGGACTTTCTGCCCTGTTACAGCTGCTCTGCTTGCATGAAGCAGCACAAAACCTGAGGATACAGAGTTAAATTTTTCCTGGTCCCTGAGGCAATCAGTGTATTCCTTGGAGTATGAAATTTGATTACACTTATTATCTTAGCTTGCATAGCTCTGACTGTTCTTACTGCATATAAAATATTTCAATCCTGTTAAAGATCCTGTACAGCACCTGATAGCGTCCTCAGGCAGGAGTGCTACAGGTGGACTGTGCTATGTGAGAGTCCACCAACTCAAATGTCAAAATATTAGATTTTATCTGTAGAAATTTACACCACGGGCCAAGGTGGAAGCACATGATATTGGGGCAGCCTGGGGAAACTTCAACTGTCATTGTAATGCAGCACTTGTTCTAGAAGTAAAATATATTTATACTTCATCCTCAGTGGCTGTCAATGCAAGCCCTTTCAGGGACACTAATTTTAACCTCAAAACTTGACAAATGATTTTATACTTGGCAGAAAGAGAGAAACAGTCAATGGAACCTAACTGAATAAGAAATCACAAAATACCTGAAATGAAGAACATGTTTTTAATTGCTTACTTCATTCCCACCCTAACATCTGTCTGTGATGGATGATGTGACAGAATAATCCTCACTAAATTATAAGTAAATTAGAATTAGCAGAAGTGGCAGTACATTTATCTTATTCAATAATGGTTCTTTGTTTCTCTTTGGTGTCATCCTTTGGTTTTCTAGTTGATGGCATTATTCAGTGTGAGGGATGAGATAAAAAGGCTAGAAGATTAATAGGGTAGAGGGAAGGGGTGAAGGCCAAGTGTTCTCATGACGTGCAGATTAAGTGTGTTAAAGAAGCACATTATGATCAAAATATGTCTTTCTCAATGACAGCATTTGCTAAATTACCCATTGCAAGAAGTTGTGCTTCTGAATGTAGCACAGTTTGCTTTCACTAGCTGCCAAAGGCACACGCACTAATAAGGGAAACTTGCCTTCACTTTCTTTTCTTTCCACAAAATGCCTTACCTTGTTGCCCATTAAAGAGGTGAAGGATAACAAAGTAAACCATTTAAGCAGTAGTGCATTTCAAGGTTCAGTGCAAAAGGAACCATTGTCTGCTCAGTACTCAAAAAAAAAAAAAAAAAAAAAAGGGAAGAAAGATAAATATGCTATTTGCATTTGCAAGTTGTTCCAGAAAAAAAGCTTGGCCTTTTGACAGTGGTTGTCCAACAATATATAAATGCTCTCTCCTATATACCAGAATTACCTAGCTAATTCTGATAAATACTGCCTGGGAGAAAGCACAACACGCTGAGCCACTGAACAGCGCAATTGCAGGAAGGGTCCATTGTTCACTGTCCAAATAAGCCACATTCACCACATTTGAGAATATAGCACTGACTCAAATGGCATTGTAATTGTAAGCTCATTTATTCAGCAAATGCGTGAATGCTGCAACTTTCATTTACTGTAGTACTACAAGAATGCCTCAAATATAGGAATAATTATTTAACAAAAAACATGCTGCCAAGGTTGAGAGAAATTAATTTGGAAACAAGTGGCATATTCATGAGTATGTTTCCTTTGCTATTTGTATGCCTCCAACACGATCCTAATAAGCATTTTTGAGGAATAATTGACTTGGTCATTCAGTCTGAACATGTATTTGAAGGTTATTAAACTCAGACACATGTCCACAGAATTAATATATTGAAAACTCAATTAAAATTGAAATACAAAATCAGTCATCTAATTCCAAATACAGTCATGCTGTCTCATGACAGTAAAAAAGAACAGCACTCACATCAGTTACTGACACTGCATTCACCTCCTTCCCAAACCTTTCTCTTTTACCTAATTTCCAATTCAGTTACCTATTTTTTTGTTACAATCCTGAACACCTGCTGTACTAGCAATCTTACTTTTGTTAAAGCTGCAAACCTCTGTTTGCGTATGTATGCGAGCATATAAAAAAATAAACAAGCAGCTGATTCTAAACATGCCATTAAGAGGCACAAATGCCAGTAGTCGTTAGTAGTTTTGTTAAAATTTTTCCCCCTGTTTTGTTTATCCCAATCTTTTCTGAAAAACTTGAGGACTCTGATCAAGTTTTCTTGGAAAAACTATGCAAAGTTTTTTGACCTAAAAATGGATCTGAAGGCAAAAGAGCTGAAGATTGAAACAATACCAAAAAAGCTCTGAACACATCCATGTTTGTCTATTTTAATATAAATAAGAGATATTAATGGTGCCAATTTCTTTAAACTCACGTTTAGATGCTGACCATTTTCTGATAAAAGAAGAATTTAATTTAAGGTTTAATTTAATCTTAAACTTTAAATTAAAACATCAAGTTTAAACCCACCCCTCATTAATAACAGCTGAATAGTCAAATTATCACAGGGAAACAGTGGCCTGTAGCACAAGCTACCAATGTGACACTTAGCAGGATAAAAACCCCCAAAAAAATCACTCGCTATTTTGTGGATGCAAAATCTTTGTAAGATCATATAAAATATGAAATTTGTGAATTTCTATGGATATAAAAGATCCACAAAAATAAAATATATTTTCAAGGTGACCAAGATCTACAGCTCAAGTTTATACACCCTGAAAGATTTATGATCTAGTTAGATAGATGAAGATTCATGGCAGCAAATTTTAGTTGTCATAGTTGAAAAAGTGATGGATTGTCAGAGATAATAAATACAGCAAAATACTTCAGGTCTTATTAATTCTCAGATTTCATCTTAAGCATCAATAATTTCCATGTCTAAAAGCATAAATGAAATTAATTAAATTGCAATTAAAGAATGTTCTCTTTCATCACACCAGATTAATTTATCTCAGACAGATTGTGTTCATATTCTCAATCCTAAAATGTAAAGAAATTAATGGGAACTTTCAAACTGGGTAGCTCTGGACACGTAGTGCTACTTGGAGCTACTGTCCTTTTAAGTGAGTCAATAAAGACTGAGTTAACAGTTTTCCCTGTGCTATTGTGGGTTTAAAAAATATTAAAATCATTCTGCAAAACAAGGCTACAGTAACTAAATGTGTGTTACATTTTATTTTTAAGCACTTGTGTTCTCTTTTACTGACAACATAGAAATTTAATAAAGGAATATATAAATCAGGTACAAAGGCAAAGTAACTATAAAATTAGCTGGTTTATGCTAGTTTTAGGATTTTTCTATGAGGGTGTATCAAAAAAAATTTAATAATATATATGTAGCCATTTGCATATTAAGCACAGAATTTTCAAAAGTACCCAAGTGTTCTGGGAACATATTTTGCCTTGCAATTCACTGGAATAGTTTTCCTTATAACCCCTCTGTAGAGCGGCACACTGATACCCAGGGAGCCCCTGCAGAGAGAGCTCAACAAATTAGAGATGGGCAATCACCAGGTGTATGAAATTTAACAAGGGCAAGTGCCAGATTCTGCACCTGGGATGGGGCAACCCTGGGTGTATGGGCAGACTGGGGAATGAGAGGCTGGACAGCAAAACCACAGGAAGGGACCTGGGAGCCCTGGTTGATGGCAAGTTGAACATGAGCCAGCAGTGCCCTGGCAGCCAGGAGGGACATCCCTGTCCTGGGGGCATCAGGCACAGCATTGCCAGCCGGGCAAGGGAGGGGATTGTCCCGCTCTGCTCTGGGCTGGGGCAGCGTCACCTCGAGTGCTGGGGGCAGTTCTGGGTGCCACAATATAAAAAAACCATTGGGCTGTTAGTGAGTGTTCAAAGGAGGGCAACAAGGATAGTGAAGGGCTTGAGGGGAAGCCATGAGGAGCAGCTGAGGTCACTTGGTCTGTTCGGCCTGGAGGAGACTGAGGGGAGACCTCACTGCAGTTAAAATTTCCTCGAGAGGGGAAGAGGAGGGACAGGCACTGATCTCGGCACTGATCTCTGTGGTCTGAAGGTGTAAAAGGGGAGGTTTAGGTTGGATATCAGGGAAAGGTTCTTCACCCAGAGGGTGGCTGGGCACTGGAACAGGCTCCCCAGGGAAGTGCTCACAGCACCAGCCTGACAGAGTTCAAGAAACATTTGGAAAATGCTCTCAGGCAAACAGTGAGATTCTTGGGGATGGTGCTGTGCAGGGCCATGATGATCCCTGTGGGTCTCTTCCAACCCAACATATTGTGTGATTCTATGATATAACTCATCAGTAGAGAGTCACTTTGGTTTGAGTGGAAAAACCCTTATTACTTATTTCAACTGAAGTTACCAAAGATTGACCTGAAAAGAAGTTGTCTGACCAAGCATCAGCTGCCCAGGGATACCACTGCTTTCCATTGCTGATAGAGCAGAAAGCAGAAGCTCAGTTTAGGAAAACAGGTTCTGGCTCTGATTGCAGCGATCTGAGAAACAGGTTTTGACTCCAAACAAGGTCTGCAGACACATTTGGAGAAAAGCAGCTGCACTGACTTCTAAGCAAGGGGGAATTCACTGTCTGTGAAAGTGCTTTGGTGCCAATGTGAACATTCTTCAGGCTTACAGATGCAATCCCCTGGAAACTGCTTTTGCAAATTAGTAGATTGTGTATGCTTGTATATATCGTTGAGTATTCTGTTTATTTTCAAATCCTTAGCTGCTGTTACAATGGCCATTGGACACCATATAATAACATCAATAAGTTTATATAATGAAAAAAGTGGATATTCAGACATGTTTTTCCCAACTACTTTTTAAATTGTGTTCACTGAAGAAATGACCTTTGACAGTCTCTGAGAATAGCAATCCAGCTAATACAATGCTTTTTCTGACTTGCTATAAGGACAGTATTATGAACTAATTTTTGTATCTGGCAGCAAATTGGATTTTGTTTGGGAAATTCAAGGCAATATAATTCACATTACACACATGTGCATATTTTTTCCCTATATTTCATCTTTGTCAGAAAGATCTCATCTATTCAGGATAAAATTTCATTCCCATTTAATAAAAATGCAGTGATTCAAAGTTTACATTTGAAAAGTATCAAAAATAGACACTGAAGTGGTCATTCAGTTGTGTAACTTTTAATCAGGGAACCCGTATCAGTTCAATACTGTCAAACCCAGTAAAATTGCTTTTCCTTCTATCAACTCTGAATTTGGATATTTGACTTCAAAAGGACTTTTATTAAAAGTTAAGGTACCACTGGCACAGGAGGCTGAAGGTACAGATTAGAAATATCACTGGAGAAGAAAAATAGGCTGAAACAGTTGAGGCTTGGAGTGACTGAGATCCAGGTTACATCCCTGTTGGGGACACTACATTACTTTCAGGCACTGGACAAAACACTTAAGATTTCATGTTTTGGTCCTCAGGGAGGAAAACAAATGAACCTTTTCTTTCTATCCCTATAGATGGTCGTCCCTTAGCTTTAAGAACAGTTTCTTATGAATCTATGTATGCATGTGTACACATGCATGTGTATACATAATTCATATTTAAATGATCATCTACACACATATATGTAATCTCCCCTTGAAAAGCAAACTCTGGTGTGGATTCCAAGCACCAATATTATATAAATCAGAATTTAACTATCTCAGTGTAGAAGCAAAGGAGTACGGGGACAGAATTTCCCGGTGTTTCCAGGAAAATATGCATGTGGGTGTTTGTCTGCCTACATGGTTGCCCTATGATTAATCCAGATTATAGTGAAAAGGCAGGGAAACATAAAACCAGACAACACATGGATAGCTTAGCATTTCTGACTTTGAAAAGAGAAAGTGAACAACCCCTTTTCACTGCTGGTATTCTAATACAAAGACATACAACATCAGAAGTGACATAATTTACTTTGACACACCATCATTATTTGTTATGATAAATTAATAAGGAGCACCTTTGGGTGCTGCCAATTCATTCAGTTCCTGTCACAGCTGATTAGAATTTCTGACTGAGATGTAATAAAATGGAGAGTGCATTAATATATGATAGTTTCTTTTGTTTACCTAATGCAGAACAATTACTGCTTTTTCATACCCCCAATCACAAATTTCTCATAAACACTGAGCATTTCTACCTCTTGCTTACAGAGCTGAAATGGAAAGGGTCATTACTCACATTTTATTATTGCCCAGAGCTCTTAGTTACTGCAAAATAGGAGTAGTGGTGATTTAAATATGTAACACACAGTCTAACTAATCACATTCATTCAAAAGATCTATGATTAGCATTATTAAAACAAAATCACAATGTCTGAACATTCCATAAATTTAATCTTAGAATGCTGTACCCTCACTAATGATATTCCAATACTGTGTACACTGTAGCCAGCTTCTCATCAGCTTGAATAGTACAAATAGGAGTAGCATCCTTGAATCATCTGTATTCCGTTCCAACAGCATTGGCCTTTGCAAAATATGTTCAGGTCATCCAAAAGGAATTTGTCACTCTTTAATACTACAAAAATAAAAGTACTTCAACTTAATTTTTTTAAACTGTCTTTGTTTACCATCACCCTTGGAATGTTGCAGATTTCTTTTCCAGTTGCTACTCTATATTATTGCTTAGTATTCTTCCTTTTTTAAGTTTACTGCTACTACATCTTTGCTTCTGGAAATTGCAGGAATACTCTCCTGCAGCAGGCATGTAAATACTTTAACTAATGACTTTCCATAGGGAACAATACCGTTCCTGCTTTATTCTCTAAAATCTTCATTACAGGGCCTGATTCAATTTTAAGGTTATTTCATGTCATTCCAGCAATTTAAAGAGTATTTTCATACTCTGTACAGACTATTTGCTGCCAAGGGCAGGTAAATGCTTACTGCACATGGGAGCCAATCCCAAAGAGTTAAACGAAGGCCTATCTGAATTGTGATCAACGTAGCCACTGACTTTAGTTGACCCAAAATCCCATTTTCTCTCCATTATTTATGCTGAAGAGCTTCACTGTGTGCTGAACTTTTCCTGCTAACAGGCTTCTCTATAATAGAGATGAGTAGTGTGAATGCTGTATTGGCTGGCAGGAATCCCCTGGTTCTACTGCTGGTGCTGATGCTCCCACTGTGTCTTTTGACACAGTTAATGAAGTTTAATTTAGTAGGAGCTGTGGGTGCTAAACATACTGAAAATACAATCTTTTTTGATGGGTTTAAATCACCTAATTTCAGGGAGCTAGGCCCCCTACACCACTTAGAAATTTCAGGCAATAGGCTTGCAGTTACATTATCAGGATTAATACACTAATACAAGAAAATTTGCTAAGCATTATGATCCTATAGAACCACTTACACATAAACTTTAACTCCAACTTTCTGTGGGATATTTGGAACCACAAGAAGAAAAAAATTGTGAACAAGAAAACATCTGTCTTCTCTACACTTTGAAGTCTGATTATGGGTAAACCACAATAAAAACCTAGGGAAACCATTTCCATTAATATTTACTGGAAGCATATTGTCTAGCTAAACTCTCTTAGGGCTTTTATTTGCATAAGAATGTCTCATAGTCCTTAACAAATTTCATCTGCAGATTACCTTTGGGATTTTCTATTCTTCTCTGAAGCCAAAAAGGAAAGTAAATGGGTTTAGCCTAGGTCAGACAGAAATTTGGGCTGAACTGCAAACTGAAAACTTTAAATGGCATGATTTTTGCCTCCTACCAGCTTTTCTTCCACCATTCTGTGCTGTGAGGCAGATTTTTTTTCTGAAGTTTTTATTGCCTTGATTTCTTGTGTAAGTTATTATTTCCTTGCTTTCTTGTGTCACAGAAATATACAGGGCATGGGACAACTCAACAAAACATGCAGCACGCGTGGGGAACAGCAGTTTTCAGAAGCTGTAATTCAAAGGCTCTGAGAGAGAGCCTGCTGCAGCTCCTCCCAGCACAGTTCTGTGCCAACTGCAGCCATCAAGGATGGCAGCACTCATTGCCCAAGATGTTGTAGCCTAGAGGCAAAATCAAGGGAATCAAGCTTTTTGAGCTCCTCTTCTTTCTTGTAGCTGTTGCCCAGACAGTTTTCTACATAAGATGAAGAGGAAGCCAGTGGCTCTCTTGGGAGAAGATCTGTGTGTCACAAGCTTAGGCCAGCCCCAAAGTCTCATGGTTGCCATCTGTGAAAAAGGCAACACATTTTTCGATATGCCACAAACACCACTCAGGTGGGAGTCTCAGATGTGATGGAGGATCGAACAGATGTTCTTTTTACGTATCTTTGGTATAAAGTCAGCATTTCATTGCACTGGTGCTTGGACCACTTCTTTTTCATTTAATTAAGAAATGATGAAATGTGGTGAGTGTGAAATGGATGGAAAGGGCCTGATCCCAACCCCAAGGAACTCAAGGGAACAGCTCCTTCAGATAAATGGACACTGCATTAGGAGTTAAGTGCCACGTGGCTGCCCAGACTGCTGACACAATCACTGTAATTTCAGAAAATAGCTTGTTCTTAAGAGACACCCTGAAGTCTTTGTGTGTTTAGAAAAAAGAGAAAGAGAGAGAGAAGGAAATTTTGCTCCTAAGTCTGTCTAATCTTCTTAACTGTATCAAAAGGCATGAGAAGATTTAGGAAAATGAAGCTCAGAGGAGAAGAAAGACCCAGTCAAAGGATTTTTGAAAGGATTAAATATTAGTAGGGGATGATATGAAGGAATACAATAGAGCCACAAGGTTTGAAGATTTACCTGTTCTCTGCCATTAGGAGCAATGATTATTTCCTCACTGCCATTGGGAAGAGATACTTTGAGGGTAGAAAAGGCATTTTTGTAATCCTAACCATCACTCTTATTATTAAACCCTTACACAAAGGAAATCCAATAGGTTCTTTGAAAAGCAAAGACTATACCAAAAGAGGGATTTCACTTGCAAATATACAGTCTGTAAACACAGGAGACAAAAGGTAATACGAGAACATACAAACCAACACTGAAAAACACTCATGCAGTTATTTTAATTATTGCTGTCCTGGATTTAAATTGCAATTAACTTTTAGAGGTTTTGTACAAATGACATGTACTTGGGACTCTTCTGTTTCAGGGATACAAAATTAGAAGCATCCATGCAGTGATTATGCAAAGCATAGCAAAGCCTACTCTAATAAGACTAAATGTTGTCTAATATGAGCAACAAATCATGGATGAAAGTGCATCCAAGCACCTCGACAAAACCCAGAAAGTCTAACTCTGCCATTTTGGATGTTTGAACATTTCCATTGGTGTTTAAGATATATGCATTGCTTCTTCTTTTGAAGAATGCTTTGTGAACAATAATGTAAAAGATAACTGCACTTACACCCAGCTTGGAGAGAAATACACCAGGTTTAGACAGGTATCCAAGATTCTAACTTCATTTTCTATGCATTCTGCCCTCTTCACACATAATTCTGAATTTCATGGATTCCTGTTCCGTATGGCATTATGGGGTAGATGTTCAAGGTGCACTGGGTGACATTTGGCCTAAAGTACTCCATACTGGAAAACTTGCTCCTACTATGCTGTCAGTACTTACTGTCCTTTAGGATAAACTGATCTGGCTGTGAGACACTGACATTTTATGGATTAAAAACACACAAAAATCTTCCTGCTCCTCTATTCTTTTCCTCACACCACCTTCCATTTACTCCTGACATTCCTCCCACCCTTTAACACAATGATGACAGTACCTACAAACAGGAGATGGGCCAAGTCTGTTAGGTCTATTAACCAATCCTTCTCCTATCATTCAGGTAGTTCAATGTTACCTGTGACAAGTATAAAGAGAAGTAGTACAGGAAATATATTTCTGCAAGTTTTTAGCACAAATAATAGCAAAAGAAGGAGCTGAAAACCTTCTCACCAAATACATAAAATGCTGATGTCATGCTGAGGGAAGAGAAGGGAAACAAAGGCCAAGCAGCTAAATCTGATACTGCCAGGTCAAGATTTGTCAAATGTGAATGGTATTGGGCAAAAGGAGACAGTTTCTACACCTAAATTCCATACCAAGAGGAGTTGGGTTTTCAATCTTTGCTTTGACAAAAGAAAATATTAGCACAAATATAATGGAGCTACAGTAAAAAAATTTATTTATTATGAATCATTAACATTCAACTATCATTAGCAGATAAACATGTAGCTTAAATATCGTTGATATTTGAAATAGTTATACCAATGTCTGCACTACAAAGCATCCAAAAATAACTGTAGGCAATAGCTGTTAGCATTCAAAGGGTTTCAAAGAAATCTCCACCTGGTTATAGGTGGTATTTTATCAGGAACAACTGGAAAGCCAGTAATTGTACATTTTTTTGATCAATCATTGTTCTCTCCAGCAGTGCTGAGGAACTGTCAGTTCCATTGCTGAAAATGATCCTTATAATGTAACCTCAATCAAAATATATAATAATAACATTGATTTCAAATCCAGCTGTTAGTTTTCCAATAAACTGCAGACATAACAGCTGCTATTTTTTCTTCATGAATAAATTTTGATCATGATCTCTTTGTGTGATTGCATCCTAGTGGGTTATTCATAAAAAGAACACAACTTACAGCTTTTCCCCTCCCTGTTTCCATTAAGTTTAAAATTTTGTATTATTTCCTTGACCTTAATAGCAGAATCTACCCTTTCATTTATTTAACCATAGCTAGAGAGGAAAAAATGCTTTTACAGACCAGACAAGAAATCTGAATAAATTGGTACAGTGAGTATAAAGTCCACAGGGTAATCTGTAAATGTAGATTATGCTTTTCATTATAAAATACAGCCATGAAGTACTTATATGTAAAAGCTGCACTAAATTTTAACAATACACCGCAGTTGAAAATCTATATTTTAAAGTGCTGGGATGTTTTCTGCTACCAAATAAATTTTTATCTCTGAAATAGAAATATGGCCTCAGAAGCCTATAAATACAGGCTTTCCTTGCCTTGTAAGGCTGTGAGATTTATCTAAATATGAATTGTAGGTAACAGCAATGACACACTGTAACTTACCATGATTAGCTGAAGACAGTAACATCTAGAGAACTGTTTCCTTGTATTACAGGAGTCATCTTTGTGGGAGGATAAAAAGAACAATGTAAAGTAGCACACCAGGACAGTAAAACAGCATTCTGTGTTTCTTCATCCCTTCAAAGTAAACATATCCCCATTTTATATTCCAGGGTGACACATAGTAAACATTTGTGAGAATAGGTATATGTAGCAAATGTTATTTAAACTAAAAAATAATTCATGCAAAATTCACAAGAACTTCTTTTTTATTTTTTTTTTTTACTTATTTTACACTTCTATCACTGTTAAAAATGGTCTGTGCCCTCAACAGCATTTCTCATCCAGCAGCCTCAGTATGTATGTTGTAAAGATGAATGGATGAGGTGTTTAGAGTTAATGATCTGTATCATATTGTATCCATTTAGCTAAAGATATATAATCCCACACAGTTTGGTTTATATTGACTCTTACTCAAGAACTACGTATTTGAAAGGCCATCATGCTCTCCTGACAGGGTAGAAGATGAGAATAAATAAGACAATATACTCAGCTTTCTGTTTCACAGATAAAGTCTACAGGCTATTTGATAGTTTAACTTATATTTTAAAGTGATATTAGAGTTATTTATTACCAAAGTACACTCACATTGCATTTTATCACTTAAACTTTTTGTGATTTGGAAACATTTGTAGCTCACTTTATTTCTTCTAGCATAAACATATTCTATATCTGAGTGTGCATGAGTATATATTCTGAACAAATACGTCTGATTTCAATGATTTTTATGCATTCCTATCAACTGCATCCTTTTATGTCTATAGAATGAGATTCACCTCAAAGTAACAGTTACCACAGAGAAAAGATGGAATTTTAAATAAAATAATTACAAAAAAGACTTAGACAGTATTAGACGTAGGTTTTGGAACAAGAATGATTTAGTATGTTACCTGAGCTCAGAGCTGTCCTCTGTTTCTTGGTTAATGCTGCCTTTTATGATTACACTGTTGTGCCTTAAGTCAACTGAGGAAAAGTCATGGGTAATTTGTGTTTGTTATTTCTTCAGCTATGTTGGGTCAACAGGGCTGGACTGGATATGCCACATTCAGTGAGGACATTTCATCAAGATTCAAAAAAAAGGCTGTAAAAGGAACAGTGATTCTCATTTTCTGACCTTTGTACTTTTTGTTTTATCTTTTTATCTGTAAAATAATCTGTGATCTCCTTGTTTACTACTCTCAGTAAGGGCAGATAAATTTTTAAAAAGTAACCATTGTCAGGTTTCATCTTAAATATGTGCTAGCTCCACAGTCTATGGTCTAATATTTATATTTATCACATAATGAGTTCTAGGTGCCGAATACATGAACACCAACGTGCATCTAGGCAGTGTAGAACAAACTGACTGCAGGGTCTTAAATATGCATTTATGGACCCAATGTGCTCTCAGCAGAACCAACACCACCAATACCTAAGTGTGATGCCAGGCAGAAATTTGTGTAATATGTTGAGATAGAAAATGCCTTGATACATATGATAAAGTGCAGAAAAGACAGTATAATTTTATACAGGAAAATTGTATCACACAAACCAAGCAGAAGTTTTTTGTGGAAGCCATGAGAACATGAAGGACAAACTCATGGATTTAGTCTACAGGAGTTTTGAAAATGAAGTTAGCAATTTTGACAAGTAAAGACTTAAGACCAAATAAAATTCTCCTATGGTAAAAGGAAAAATCCTCAAATTATTATCTAACTGATAATGGAAGTCACTTTTCACAGTGGTTGGAGGGAGTTAGCTGTGGAGATCTACAAGTATCTGTAAGAGAACTAGTGTCCCTCAACATATTTATTAATGATCCAGAAAGAGCCTATGCAGTGACAGGATGAAATTTGCTGATGTGATAAAATTATTCAAGGTACTAAAGACAAAACCTGCAAAAAAGCTCAAAAGGATCTTATGATACAGAGTGACTGAAAGAAAAGAGTGGCAGATAAAATTCAGCATCAATAAATTCAAAGTAATGTACCTAGAGCAAAACCAATTTTAACCACATGGATACACTAACGGCATCTAAATTAGCCAGTACTCAGAAAAGAAATCTTAATGTTTTTGTGGGCAGGCAGTGAAAGGGTTACCCTTAAAAAAAGGATGATGATGAAGATGATTATGAATTTTGAAAACAGAACCAAAGAGCTAGCCAGAAATTACCACTAGTGTCACTGCATCATCCCTTGGTTTATCTGTACCTTGAATATTGCATGTATGCTCGCTCTCTTCACCTTAAAAAAGATAACAGCGGAATTAAGAAGACTTAATGAAGACTGACAATTATGATTAGATCTAATAGATCACCTTCTGTGAAGGGAGAGATTAGATAAGATAGGCTATTTTAGTTTGGAAGAGATGTCCCAATTAAATAGGATAGAAAACTATTACAAAAATTAATAGAACAGAACAACAATACATAATTAATTTACACTACTTTGACAGCAAAATAAGAGGGAACTTGATATAGTCAAGAAACAAATATAAAACTATCAAAGCACTTATCACACAGAATGCATAAGCAAAGGCAGAAGTTCACTGCTGCACAATATTCTTGAGTAACAAAGCAGGTATTTTTTGGTTTTGGTGTTTGTTTGTTTGTTTTTTTAAAGCACTATTTGAAGAAAAAAATCACCAAATGCTACTAAACACCAGACTCTATCTTAGCAAGTCCATTAGCCAGAGATTGCTGGAGAAATAATTCTATCAGAGACAGTGTGACTGAACTCTTGATCTGTCCTTACAGTCTTTCTTTCAGCTTTTAATGAAGCAGGTTCCATGTTGCACTCTTTCCATACACTGCCTTATTGACAAGTTCTCAGCAAGATAAACATATGCTTTCCAAAGTGTGAGCATACCTTCCAGTGCATTAAGAGAAACTGCTGTTTAATACCAGAGATTACATCAGCTCTACAGGTTTTTAAATTATCTCGGCTGAAGAAGCCTAAATCTGACAAGGCAATTGCTGTAGGTGTCACTATAAACAGTGTCAGTGCCTGACACCAGCCCTAAATATATCACTGAAATTACTTCCACTCCTGTTCTTCAATAGGCTTATATCTTAACACATTAGAACCAGCCAAGCAGACCCTGATTCAAAAAACAAGGAGCACCATATTTAAAGATGCATCTCTAGTCATGAGGTGCTAAGTGACAGGAATGCATGGAGTGGTACCTCCAGGCCACTTTTTGGAATGCCAATTTTGAAGAAGGAACTGTGTAAACACTAATCTCTGATTTCCCTAGATTATGAGGCACAGACCATGTCAGTGTCCAGTGTCTGACAAAGAGGGTCAAAGAGCTGCAGCTTTTCAATTCAAGCTTTGATGAACCACACTCCCTGCTTCTGGAAGGTCCTGGCTCCGAGCCTTCATGCTGCTGATATAGCAGCTACATATGTGAGAGACTGAGACAGGAGACTTGAGTGTGTGAAAGGTGTGTTTCTATATTCCACAGATAGCTGCAGTTTGCACATGCAGAGGAAGGCCATACCTGAGATGTTAGAAGACAGTGGAAAAGATATAGTCCTCATTTTCAAAGGTGTAGAGTAACAGGGAAAGTCAGGGCACAGTGTAATTCCTGGCCAGGTGACATTTTGGGACGCTGCTCTACTCCAGCCAGCCCAGTTTTCTGTAATCCAGAAAAACACAGGTGCCTACAGCAGGAGAAAGAAACAGAATGTTCATCTCAAGCAGAAAATTTCAGCATAGACTTTCTTAACACTTGTGCAAGACTGCTTACTCACCTCCAGATGGAAAATCTCTTCATAAAGCAATCTTACACTTTGTCTCCCTCCTGCCCAGCAAAACCAAAACTCACTCAAATAACCCTAACACCACTGTAGATAATATGACCTGTTGGATTTTTACTCGCTCCTTTACATGAACTGCTGAGAACCCCAAAGAGTCTGGAAATGGTGATAAAGGGGTCACAGAACTTTTCCAATGTGTATTTTGACAGAAGACAACCTGAGCAGGGTATATCAATTCATGAAAACAATGAAAGCCTTTTGACTGAAAGAAATTTGCTTTCCCAGTGACTGGGTCCACTCTGCTGGCAATATGCATGCAGCAGACTAGAGGATTCAGCAGACTATTGACAGTCTCATTATGAGGCCTTGCTCCCAGGTTGTGAATTAAAAGAATGTATACTACTTTCTTTAACTCCATAAATAGTGGGATAGAATCATGCCTGGGGAGTGTGAGTCACGTTTGCTTCTATTTTCTTCTTCTACTCAAGAAACAAATGCAACTTCTCCCTAAATTAAGAAATGAGCCTTGATGAGGTAAAATAATATGTGTTCTGCTCTGTAACATCCCCATGGAAGACTCATCCTGTGTCATTCTTGCTGCTTGGCAATATTTATTTTTCTTTTCCACAAGGGCACAAACATGTAAAACTTCTGTTACTGCTCTCCACTGATTCTCCCTTTCCTTTTATTTTCTCATCTCCCACTTCTTTCTTGACGTATTGTCTCTCTTTCATTATATCAGTGACAGAAAATTGAAGCAAAATTGGTGAAGAACTTATCAGAGATGTCATAGGTTACACATGTTTGGTACAAACCAGCATTATTTACTCTTCTGAGTATCGTGAGACTCACACACAGCAGTAAAGCTGAGCTATGTCAGGGAAGAAAACACCTGGGCCCATAAAAGATGGAAGGAGAAAGAGGAGGGACAGGAACATAAAGCAACGGGGAAAGAGTAAATTGACAACAATATTAATCTTTTCCTTTCTAAGCAGCTGCTCACCACAAAACACCAGGGACTTATTACAATAAAAGTGGTAATTTTGTGGAATTTTAACTGAAAAACAGTAGCAAATTTCATTGTGCATAGGCTCCTCCTGATTCCTCATTCCTTTTTGCATTCAGGTGCTAGACTTTTTGGGAAGGAATCATCCATTTAATTTTCCACTCATTCATGCTTCAGTCCCACAACTCATGCAAGTGCTACATCCCTATCTACAGGTTTACACAGGCAGCAAGTCCTCTTCTGTATTAACTTACAGACTTACAACTTTACACATACTCCTGGACAAAGTCACACTGAAGGAGAAATACTTTCATTGCTGTGAACACTCTCCAAAGAGGAGCAGGTAAATGACATCCAAAGCAGCTGCCCTGGGAAACACAGAAACCCTGTCTGGATGGGGAAAGTAGAGAGGCTGGAGCCTCTTGGCTTTTATCAGCTCTTTGCATCCTTTTTTTTTCCAATGATGTTCTGATAGTTTGATCCCAAATCTCACTGCGTTTAATGATGCACTGCATCATGGCAGAACCATGCTCTAGGCCTTCATTACACAGGAGTTGCTCCACCCAGGGAATACCTTCCTGCTGTAACACAGCACTGTGATGCTTCTTGCAGCAGAATAAATCTGTATCGGTTTATGATAAAAAATAATGTGCAGCATGCTCAACTATGTTCACACTATTTTTAAGTGTATTTCATAAAACTTTATGATTTGATACTTTCAGATACTTTCATGGTTAGACTGGAGGGTTTGATGAAAGGCCCTGTGAGTGACTGGAGGCCTGTGAAGATGAGCAAAGTTAGAAGCTTACATTGTCAGGAGCCGGGACTGGAATTCTGTTCTGTAGTAATTCCACTGGAGCCATGGCTTGATATTAGTTTAGAACTTCTAACTGTTCACATTTAAATTAATCTAGAAAAGACTGACAAGTAGCAAAGAGAAAAAGAAGGCAGAATGAGGAAAATCTGAGCTTATGCACAGAGAGCCATTAGCATTCTATACCGAAAACTTTATCATGCACAGATACCCTTAATTTACTTCCATATGTTACAGAAAAGGGAGAAATGGAAGAAATTAAAATTTGACCACAGCAGAAAGAGATTTCTGGACTTAAAATTGGACTTAAAATTGGACTTAAAATTTTGAAAGAAATGAAATATCTGCATTACTTCTATGTTTTCTAAATAAATATTATGGCAAGGAACATATCAACATTGCAAGTTCTAGTCCAGTCTATCACTACAACTGCTGGCTAATTTTATTTGAATGCTACTCTGTCATCAGAGTATGGTTCAATTACAATTATATACATAAACATAGCTGTTGCTTAGCATTTCGAATACTCTTGCCTTATGTTCACTGATTTTTTCTTTTCTGTCAAATATTTCTCTATGTCCTTTCAGCTCCCCCAGTGAATTATGATAGTCAACATCACCACCAGGTCTTTCTGCTGCTTTTACTTCTAACCTTATTTTCAACTTTAACCTTTTGTTGCTTTTCGCTCATCTGCACAGACTGAATAGAAGTCATGAGGCTTTTTCCTGTAAAGCCCTCTGGAATTAACCTTTCTGCCCTCCCAAAACAATTAATTAGTATATTCACCCCTTCTCCTCAAACTGGAATGGTTGTTATCTCCTTATCTGTGGTCATCACATCTGAAACCTCATCCTTAAAGTCTCCTGCAGACACTAAAGATCACAATCTTGCTTGCTTCTTGGACTAGATAACACAGTTCACATCCCCCTCAATCATTGTTTTCCACTACACAAAGAAAGGGTTTCTGGCCCTTGTCCCAATGCCTCTCAAAGCTGATCTTGCATTTTCTCCAGAGCAACTCTCAGTGCAGTGACACTAAACATGCACAATCTGGGATTTTCTACTGCTCTGAAGAATATCTTCAAAACCACTTTATCCCATGTTGTTTTCATCTCTTCCATATTGCAAATGGGAATCTCATTCACAGGAAGGGAAGTATGACTGGTGCTGCTGGATGGCTGAGGACTGAACACATTTCTTTTCTAACGTTAATTTGTCTTTCTGACCCAGTCATTTTCTGTTTCACCCCCTTTTAACATGCAAATCCATGCAGAGTCTATGATTTATAATGTATTTATACACCTCATGCCACTGCCTCATATGTGCCCTGTTTGGCTTCCAGTTGCAATTTAAGTTTCCTGTATTTTTTGCAGAGTTTTGGTTTACTTTTCCATAGCCTAAGATGATGAGAGCTCTGCATGTGAACAAGTATTTTTTACATTTTCCCTCTTATTTAGTTAGCAATGACTATCAACTTAAACAATCACAGAAAACTTTATTTTTTACCATTTACTTTAGTTTCCTAGAATTTTTTCCATCTAGAAAGACACAGATGACCAAGCTCATTTTAGGTGTGATGCTATAAAACTAGAATTTTTTTTTAATTTTCATTATCCTACCCAGTGATGTATCAGCACTGTAAAGAGTGAAGTTCCAGAGCCCATGCCCATAAAATGAAAAGAGGACAGGTAAAACAAAAGCAATCAGAAGGGAATGAACAAATACATACTGCAGATAGAATTAGAGGACAAAATTAGCTTTTGATCTGCCATTCTGAGAAGTCCCTGATGTAGAGGGAATGATTTTCTTTCTGTGGAATCCTACAGAAACACAGAAGTTTGCCTACTTGTTAAATAGAAAAGGTTAAGTAAATTGTTAGGAGGCTAATTCAAAATTCAAGACTAATTTAGATTTCCTGAAATAATCATTATGGCCACATCAGTACCCTCTTTTTATATATTTGCCTAAATAATAGTTATAATAAAGTTAGCAATAATTTAAAAACTTTTCTTGTCAGGAGAGGATTTTATGCTCAATCCTGAAGAATAGCACTTGAATTCCCAAGTAAAGGGCATCCCTACAAGATACTGAATTGATGAATTGATTCAGAAAAGCTGAATTAGGAATTCGAAAATGTCTTACAGATTAGGAGAGTGTTTTAGAGAGGAAAAACTAGAAGCAATTAAAGAAGATTGCAAATTACAGAAAAAACAGTCTGAAAGAAAACATGCATAATATAAAAGATTGACTAAAAGACATTTAAAAAGGAAGAGGAAGTAAAGCAGATGAAAAGAAAGGACCTTATAGACACAGTAAGCTACTACAGCTCTTTTGTTTTTTGGAGGGTTAGCACTATTCCAAATTTTGCCATCTCTCATTGTTATGGTGGATTTAGCCAATTTCAATAAAACATGAGCCTGTTGTGCTGGCCCTTGAGCAGATGCAGTTGTGGCATTGGTCCTTCAGCCCCTCAGGAGGGAAACTGCTGATGCTGAGCTTTGTGAGCAGAGCTCCTCTCTGGGTACCAGCATCACCTGGGAGCTTCATCCTGATTTCTGCAATTTTCTTAGTTCTTCTTTGTTTTACCCCCCTCTTACAGTGAGAGTGAACAGGGACTTCTGGTAATACCTCAGGCAAACAGAAGGGTGCAAATGTAGTTATTCTTAAACACGCTGAACTCCTGCACACCCTCTTAGGACACATGGCAGCTCCTGCCAGGGTAGTGTGAACAGAGCTTACATCTGTCAAAATTTTCCAAGATCTTCTGTAAGTCAGCCTAGATATAATGGGCTACTCCAGGAAGAAAATGGATATAATCAGGCTTCTTATCCTCACTTTAAAAGTAGACAGTAATTTCAGAAACATTTAAAACTTATCCTAAATTTTTGTGTTGGCAGCTGCACTGCTTTGGAGAAAATAACTTCTCTCAGAACCAAGAGGGTTTTAACTTTTACTTATGAATGACTTCATACCCAACTTCTGTATTTTTTGATGTATGTGCCTCTAAGGTAGAAGACGTAAAATCTAAAATAATTACTAAGCCTTGTAGCCAAAAGGAAGAAAAAAATTAGAATCGGACTTCTGTGCTGGAACTTTAACCTATCAGAATTACATCAGGCTCAGGTTTTCACACTGGCCAGGGACATGCTATAGCATGCTGAATAGGATTCTTTATCTAACAGTGACACCTTAGAGTGTTAAATTACAAAATAATTTTCAAGTCCAACTACTGGAAAAACTGCCTCCACTTGGGTTAGTCACAGTTCACAAGCAGGAGCAATTTTACCATTTTAAACTTTCAGTGACATCTTCTTTTAATATTTTTTTAAAAAACCCTGTCTCCTAGAGTTTTTGTCCTATGCCATTGCTAGAGGATTTAAACTTTAAATGTCAAAGTCTATCAGGAAAGAAAATGTTCCTCTGGAAAGGTGAATCAACTCATGCATTAAGGAAAGCATGACATGAAGAAAACCTTCATGCTCAGAAAAAACTAAATCTGGGGTCTATTGGTAAAAGAAATGCTCAGTTTCAATGTTTGATTTTCAGCCATAATCAATCAAAAGACAAGAGCATGAATAAATGCTTTTGAGAGGCAATTAGAAGCAAGGAATAATGTTTGCAAAGTAGACTGTCAATTAACAAATAATAAACTGAATAAGTATTTCCTTATGGGGTGAAATGAGAATTTATTTTAAGTAAAGAGTATTGTTCTTATGACTCATACTGGGGGTTTTAAAAAAATTTAATATTTTAAAAGAGCCACTCAGGGTTTCTCAAGGATATGAGAACCTATGAAGAGAGGTTCTTATGGAAAATTGAGTTAAACCATACAATGTCATTGGACTAAACTTTTTTCCCTAGAGTTGATGACAATTTTTTCACCTATTTTCATCCAAAAATCTATTGTTCTTCATTTCTCCACAAACTGAATCAGAGACATAACTCTAATCACAGAATTAAATAATTTTATATTTATAATGGGTAGTTTCGCTACAAAATCCGCAGTAAATTTTGGAATACAAATTTTGGAATACAGACAAATACTCTCTGACTTCATTACTATATAATTAAGTTCTAATGGTCTAGATTGGTTACAGTGTTTGATTGTACTGCTTACTCTACATTTAATAAACATTATTGCATTTAAAAGACTAGCTATTTCATATCTATTACAAAATATTTCTTAATGGAAAATAGTATCTCTAACACATAGTGGAGCATCATATTTCACATAGCAATGAAATACTTCTACCGATGTTACCAAATGAAAATTTGACCAAATACTGAATACTACTATTGAATTCTAACATGCTAGTTAGCAAGATGAATCTCAGTAAGTTCATGCCAGTTTACTGTGGCTGTGCCAAGAGGCAGTGTCAGTAAGGAAGAGTCACACAAGCTGCATCTGAGATGTAGATGCAGACTGTGAAAGTCAGACTGCCCCTGGAGCTCCCCTTGGTCTCTGACTCCCTGTTGTGAGGGCCAAGGGAGGCTTTTTCTTGCCTTTGCTCAGTATCAGGCTCCTACTATCCCAAGTTTACAGATGATCAAATGAGCTGTATTCTGCTGCTTAGCATGTGCAGGGGGTTATATCTGTTTATATTTACTATATATACCCCTGAAGTCTTGGGTCTGGAAGTACTGTAAGCATAATAAACATAAAAATAAACATAAATCTTAGATGTTACATAACCATAGATCTATGATGCTGCTTACATCTCAGCAAGAACTTGGTGACCTAGTAAATGTTACATCTGTGGCTCTGTGTTGGAACATTTCACTGAATGAAGATTGTTCCCCATGTCATGACCTGTAAAAAACAATTCTGCATCCAGCCAACAATGGCTTCAGTCTGTTTATCAGTTCTAACACTATACATATGTATGATTTGAATGCAAGGGGGCAAAAAAAGCTGGTAAGTGCAGTAACTTTATCTGCCCCAACCAGACCCAGCAGAGCTTGTTTACTCAGAGCTTTTGGGCACCAGAGTGACCTCCCTGCTCTGAGTCATTGTATTCTGGAAATCTTGCCCTTCTGTCACATTCTTTCCATTTTGCATCCTTTGTCTTCACTTTGGACCCTTCCTAATACATGAGGGGACCAGCTGCACAATGCACCTTAGCACGGAACAAAATGTGGTCACTTCTTTGCCTGTTATTTCAGTTTGTTCTTGTTATTTTCTTTTAAAATCACTGTCTGGAGAGAAGGGAAGAAAAATACTATTTGGGGAACTGGAATATCCTGCAGGTCATGATGCTTAAGCACACTACCACAGTTTTTGCAGTCAATCTCAATTGCACATTGCAACAGAGAAAATGAAGGCAGAAATCTCGCTGCATCCTCCAGTGCCTGGGCATTCCCTCCGTGGAAAACTAGCTCTGGTACACCCTGACATACACCAGCTTGGGTAAATGCTGGGTTTTGTGATCATATGGACAGCCATAAGGATTTCCAGCCTCCAGATGTGGGATGTAATAATAACAGAGAGGTCATTCATGTATAAAATTCACAAGCATGCTGGAGGCTATTCATCTCCCTGCTTCCCTCTCTAACCCTGCGAGGTTTAAAAGGCTGGTATACGTTTTACATCCTTTCATCATGCATGAGGTAAGAGCATGGAAAACCTCAGTATTCTCAGGTCTAGGACTCATATGACACTGGAGACCCCAGCACCATTCCCTGGGTTCACAACAAGTTCAAGTTTTCAACCTTTAAACAGATTAGGCTCATTGTATTGTAAAAGGCTGGTTATTTGACATTTATGCTTGAGTAATAGAAACTTTAGAATTTAGGTGTTTGCCTTAAAAAAAAAAGAAAAAACCAAATTTTCTGACTGAATACAAAGTGTACCAGTGACCTTGACCTCAAAAACGCCTCCCAAGCTGATTAAACATCCACTAATTCAGTGTTTGATGAAATATGTTACTTAGGGCAGGTATCAAAGACCCAGGCTAGTCCCAACATTTATACATTATATACACAGCACACAGCTATGATTATAAATCTCTCTAGATGCAAAAGATCTTACTAGCCCTCTGTTATTTTGAGAAAAGAGGAGGAAGAAAGGAAATCTTAGTCAGTGAACTCACCTGCAGTCTGACAAATTACCTCATCCATTGCCACTAACATGGGCTTACCAAGCTGAATTAATTTCTTTGCCACCATGATCTCTTTTCTAGTCCAGAGATCAAGGTCATGTTACACCCACAGAACATGAACCAGATGTGTATTACTCTTCATGAGACCTCCTAATTCTTATTCTTGAGGCAGTAGCCACTAGTGGCCTATTAAATATTACATATTATAAAATCTTTTGTATATTTCTGTCATTTACAGCTTCTACAAACTGCCCTTGCACAATGTAGTACTACAGAAGGCTTAGGAAACTGACCTCTAAAGAATATTAAATAGCTGTGTGGCAGCTAAAAAGCAATTATCTCTGTGACTATTTAGATATACCTAAGTAATTTTTAGCATTTATAGTGTTGGTAATGATCCCTTTTGGTGCTTTGATACACCAAATCATGGCTAATCTATGCCCACTACTTTGTGTTACAAACACAAATGTGTTTGCATTGATATAAATACTAGACAAAATTAAATTAATGCCTTATTATTTTCAAGCTTATACATGCAAAGCTACTTGGAGCTGTCATTTTCTTTTCTATGATCTAATTACAAAGCCTAGAGGGATACAGAGAGAAAACCAAGTATTTGAGGGAATGGGATATACATGCTCCAAGGGTAGTCATGAGCTCAGTGGGCTGCAGGAGCAAAGCCCACCAAGTTTAAAACAGGTTAACAGTCAGAAGAATGTGTAGAAATGGTATAAATATCTAACAACAAATGAAAAAAGCATCGCAGGAGAGCAGTGTGACTGCCATGCCACTGAACCTGTGCAGGAAACAGATATTTAGTGCATTGTTAACAGAATAAGCAAGAAAGCAAAGTTTGTGTGCCAAGACCGTGCTCCCTTTGTCGCCCCGTGCCCAGCAGGACCTAACTTTGCTGCCACATTGACATGAGAAGAGGAAGTCCTATTTCTAATGAAACCACCTGTCCTTAATGGTAACAGGCAATTTCTGAGATTTTACTCCATGTTAGCGATTCTCCTGTTCTGAACAGATTTTTAAGCATGCCTGGAGACAAATTCCATCCAAGTAATAAAGATAATCTCAGGTGGTTTGAAGGAGAATGAGGAAAATAGGAATAATGACATTTTATATTATCAGCTACAGTAGCATTTAAAAAAAAAAAAAGTAGTATCATGGAAAAAGAAGTAGTTAACTTGTAAAATTTTACCTGGGGTAAAAATGATCCATTATGCAGTAATCATGCAGTCTGATTCCTCCCAGCAAGGCCTAGATCAAGGCCTAAAACTTCCCTAAATTTAGATAAAAAGGGGAATAAAATTGTTCAGGGTTCTGCATTCCAATACACAACAGAATCATTTTTACCAAAGTTACCACACAAATATTCAAACTACCTGTACAGAATATAGAGCTATGCATGATTTAAATGTCTTCCCAACTTCAGAAATTAGCATTGCAACTTGCAGCTCCTAAGCAAGTTGCTTCTACAATAATAGAACTTTAAAACTCTGTGGAAGGATATGTTCGAAATTGCCTGTTCAAAGAAATTTATGATTTTATTATAGCTGCATATTGACTATTCCTACAATAACCTGAAGGTAGACTCAAACAGTTTATTTATTCAAACTGCAAATGAAATCGGGCAAGAAAAGTAATTAGCAAGCAACAAAAAATAATGGAAAAGCTCCATAAAAGCGGTTTTGAATTTATGTGGGTTGTCAGATAGTTAGAAAAATAACAGCTTAAATTTAAAAAGATTAACTTTTTTTTTTTTTTTTTACACACAGCACACAGTATATACAGATTAACCATTAAGCTGGTTTTGAAAAAACCCAGAAATCCCAGGGTACTCTGCACTTTGCCCAGCCACTGCTGCTTATGAGTAGAAATGTCAAGTCAAGAATCAGAGGTGCTTCTACAGGCACCCCTGGCAATAGATTTAAACAACATCAATAATATCCTGTCTAAACAAACCTAATTTTCCAAAATACAGATTCTGTGGAGGGTTCTTGCCTGTATTTAATTTTTATATTAATAGGTTGCATTCCTTGTCTGTGAAAGTGAAAATACTTGGAAGTTTTCTGTAGGCCAGTGTTCTGCTCCATTTTCCTCTTAGCTGCACCCCTATACAGCTAACCCTTAGCTACAGCCATGCACAGCTCAGGCATAGTCATGTTCCATAACCAGGATGTTCAGTTGATTCCCTCTGACTTCCTTAAACTTCAGGTTCCACACTGCTACCTAACCTCCTCAGGAGGAAGGACTTCAGTTTCCTGAATAGACAATAGTTCCTCAAATTTCTGAAGCAAGTTTAAGTCACAAGTTAGCTATTTTGGGGAAAATTCTGAGTGCCACTTCATGTAGTAATGTTGCTTGTCCCCCATTTAATCCATTATCCTTTCTGCTGTCAATCCTCTGCCTTCAATTCCTTTAAGTCTCATTCGAAATGTATCTGTTGCAGTCTTGGTTTAATTCTCTCTCAGCTGGTTTCCATTCTCATGTGTCTGCAGGCCATGGGCTGTGATGCACTGACCCCTGGTGCTGCCAGTCCTTTCCCAGCTCTGGCACTCGCTCCAGCTGGGGAGACCATGGACGTGAGGCTGCTGGACATGGGCAAACGAGCCCCATAAACTCAGGCCAACACAACCCCAAACAGCCCAAGGGGCCTTGCTGTGTCAGGACAGAAAAATGCAATGCACCAGCAGTGGCAAAAAAGATAATGTTTGTTGTTTTTTAACTATGCTAAAACCTTCTCAAAAGATGCTCTGCTTTAATAGGACTGTCTCATTTCCCCTGGCCTTACAAAGTAATTAATATATGCTTTTACCATGCTTCCCTCTATTCTCCAACTGCAATGCTATTTTTATAAATATTTTCTAACTACTTAATGCAACTATGAATTTTATAATGCTCAAGGTAAAAGCAGCAAGAAACAGCTGGATTATCACTTTGACAATTCCTTTTTTGTGTGGTCACTTGGCTCTCAGTATGGAAAGAGAGTGAATAATGGCTATTACTGTTTTGATGAATAAACCCCCAGTGAGGACACAATCACAATTTCAAAAATAAAAGGGTGAATTCTTATGCTTATTTTGGATATTTGTATTCCTTTTAACTGAATGGTGTCTTATACCATATTTTACTAGCAAGGCATATAATTTGTTTCTTTTTTAAATCTGAAAGAGAATGTTCCTGAAGAACATAAAATCTAAACTACAGCCTCCACCATGCAGCTATGGATTGTAAAATCAGACTTTTCAATAAGCATTAGGATTTCACTGAAAACCATTATAGGCTTTTGTCTTTCACTTTTATAAAATATACGGTAGCAATAAGATGTGAACCAATGTTCAAAGTCTTGAAAATCTGTAATCATGAGAATTTGAAATGAGAGCATGGAAAGAAAGAAAGGATGAAAAAATTATTGCTTCTGGTATTTTGTATTATATCAGTAGTTTCAGTTCAGTGACCAGTCTGAGACAAATAGCTAAGATCCTCTCCTAAAAAAAGAGGTGTGAGGAATTGAACAAAGTATTTTAGATTTCATGATGCTTCTAAAAAATTTGAAGAATTAAAAAAACCAAGAAAAACAAACACCAAACCCCAAAAGAAATGTGCAGAAAATATCAACATTCTTTCTGAACAGAAAAATATCAGCTACTCTTCTAATATTTTATAATCTCACATTTCCTTCTCCTTTGAAAAATAAAGACAGATAAAAAGCACTCTAACTGGCAACAACAATAAGGTGCATAATCCTTCCACAGACACACCCTACTTAAAAGCAGAGAAGATTATAGAAGTATTTTAGTACAGACCAAGACTGCACATTTGGAAATGATGGCTTAGTTCTCCTCACATCACACAGTTGCTTTTGTGTCACAGAGTGAGATTAGAGGAAACAGAAACAAAATATATTCTCCTTCCACTTGAAGCTTAACCAGATGTGGTCCAGGGACCAGTTCTCTCTGAACAGACAGCACTGGGTGGAGTCTGAATCCTCCCATGCAACTGGTACAGTGTGGCCACTGGCTTCACCACACAGCTACTGGTCCAAATTACTTCCACATATAGATGAATTCAGAATATTTTTGCTTTCAACGTGCACAAATTGGGAATTTCTTTCCCATGCTCTGTGAAGTGGTGGCATGTATTTTGGACAGAATTATATAAAGTTTCTATCTGATATATTCTATTCTTTTCAAATACTTTCATTTCTCAATCTGTGTCAATGGCAAAATAAAAATTATGTACATTGGGTACTCATGTCTACCAGGTTACTGGTTGTTTATTTGGGTATTTAATATAAAATAACCTCACTTTAATCTCCCAATGTATACATTCTAAAGCAAAAGAAGTAGCAAAGGAATTTAAAAACTCCCTAACTTTTTGGATGCACTAATGCAAGTTAGTTGCATTTAAGTTCACAATTAAGTTCTTTACTAGAGAGGAGTCAGAATATCTCTTGTGTGTTATCTTCTGGTTTCTTTCATGCACTGCACTTTATCTCAATTAGCTTAAGGCTATAACACCTCTGACAGATTACCATTTTTTTACATCTATTGTACAGAAATGAATCTGAAGCACAAATATTATCAAGTTTCCTATGGGAAGTTCTAGCAAAGACAGGTTTATCATACAAGAATCCAGGTCCAAAATCTCTATACTCAAAGGATTTCATGGGATATTAAAATCCATGGATTCAAAATGTAATTCAAAACACAGTAGTGTGCAAGCTTATGGCGGATTGTAACAGATGACTGGGCTCAGCCTCTGTATGTTTGTCTTTTCCCCAGCTCCTCCCAAAAGGCAGCATATTTCCTCTGCAGAAAAGCTCACAGGTCCTGGCCCTGGCAGTTTACCTACCAAGTGAAATCCAGTTCCTGCTAAAATTCTTATTGACCCCAGTACAGCCACGATTTCACCCAGTGACTTCACCACCATATCTCCACAAGCAAGCCTGGAAAATGACCTTACACTGATGCTGCAGCTTCTTAGATGTCTGCAGTCAAAACTCTGCTGTTTGTCTCAGAAATACTCCCAAAAAGAAGGGGCAATTAAGTAGTGGTTATTGAAATATATCTTGATATCTCTGGATTCATCAAGTCTCAAAACAGCCACAGCCCTGACACAGCAACATTACACACAGGAATGATTTCTGAATGACAGACCTTAATCCAAAATAATACCCAAGCTCAAGCATGAATAGGAGACAGATACCAGGTTACTCTCTACTTAACAGATGGAGTCAAATACTTAAAAATAGTTAATATGTTAAACCATTGAGGTTTATTTCCAGACAGAGATTCTATAAGAGAATCACTAGATACATAAATTATCATTCAAGAGAACAACATTAGTGTTTACCAGTTCATTTATTTTGCAATGTTACTTCCAGAAATAACCTCCATATATGTATTGGCCCACATTACATTGATTTGTAATTAAAAGATGATTATTAAGGGTACAGTGTTAGTCTATCAGAAATTAGACATATGCAGTCCCAGTTTCCTCTTAAGTGCTGACTCCCAGTCTTCCTTTCTTCTTCCCCTCCCCATTCCCAGTCCTGTTCTGTCTCTCCACCACCCTAATGCAATCAGCACTCTGGGCAGATGTAATCCCAGTCCCTCCCACAGCTCTCCTTCTCCCAGACATCATGCCCTGACTCCTCAGCAGTGCATCAGTACAAGTTCTTCATCTCATTTCCGAAAGCTGGCATCAACATCATGTGCTCCTGAGGTAAACAAATCCCTGCCTTCACAGATTTGGAACTCAGACCCCACAAAGTCCTCAACAAGCAGGAGGTCTAATGGCCAGGACTGTCCTGCTCAGTGTTGGAACATGTCCAATGCAAACAATATTCACAGCAGTCAGCTTTTAAATCTGAGTATTCTTCCTTAAGTCTTGTAAGTACTTAAACATTTTCAAACATTCAAAACTTGTCTAAGTTCAGCTGCTCTCTACAGAAATGGTGAAAGGAATGTATCACTGGCACAGAGGATGAATTTTAAGACTCCCTACACATGGAATCTAGGACTCATCAAGGAATATATTGTCAAAATACTTTAATATGGTTAATGGATCCAAGTTACCTAACAGGCTCCTTAGAAAAGAATGCTGCTGTCTCACTAATAAATGTCAACACAAACAAAAACATCTTGGGATATTGAAATATCTCAAATAATAGCTCCAGTGCTGACACCTTAAGAGGACACAAAACTGACACCCTACTTGTAGGGCACTTAGGGAGAGTTCTTCTTAAATTTTGTGATTTGTGATCTCTATTTTCCATTTCCACAGAAGCTCAGTGAAAATATTCTCAGTATGCACTATTACCAGCATACTGAGCACAGAGGAACAGAAAGTCACTAACAGAAGCCAGTAACAGAGAGCAATCTCTGCCACAGAGAAACTCATGCAAATATGCAATGGGATGCAGAAAAGAACACTCTTCAAAATGAACACAAGAAAATTAACCACCTTTTCTGCTTAACTCTACCCAAGTTCAACTGGGGAAAAATGCATGCACCAGAATAAATTTAATCACTTCTAGATTTTTCTGTTATAAGCAGGGAAGGAAATAGTCAGTAGAGGAATGAGATGATAATACTGGGGATATCTTCTGGTCAAGAACTGAACCTTAAATGTACCTTGTATGTATTTTGATATTGTTTAGCTATACTAGCAACTCATATTCACAAAAGAAAGTTATTTGTTTTCTAAGGTACAGTAATTTGTGTGGGCCAGGCTGACATATATTCAGGTTTGGGTACATCTGAGTTATCTTCCCTTTCACCTTCCTCTACTGACTTCAGTTCTGGGAACACACCAGTAAGGAGCAGAGGATTCCTGTAACCTTCTGCTGAGAGGATTAAGACTGCATTCACCAAGATCAACTCAAGGTTTATCTGAGGTCACCCAGTAGGTTTTTATGAGTGTATTATTGCTTTCTCTGAAACAATTCTGGAAGGTTTCAAAACCTTACCATGACCAGAGAGGAACTACACCATTGTTTTCCCTTTCCAGTCAAAAGAAGAACAGCTGATCACTGATAACTGCTTGATAAATGTCATTTTGCAGTGTTATAAAGTAGCTGGTGCTTGTCAAGGACGTCTCAAAGGGTAAATGATTATTTATTTCAAAGTTCAAAGGGTAAACAGAAATTTAGCTGGCATTATAGAGATGCTCTGGCTGGAAGAACAACCAGAAAATGTATCGGGCAGCTTTTCCCAGTCCATAGTAAGGGGCTAAATTTCACTGCTCTTTGCATGGCCACTGAGAGGTATTTACTGCCATTTTTCTGTTACCTACTAGCCTTTAATTTACAATCTTCCAGTGAGGTTGTTACAAAGGCCTGAGAAGTCATTAGCCAGTTCCTGAAGTGCTAAATCCAGACACAGGCACTATCCCAGGGCATGCACAGCAGTAAAACAATTCATAGTCAAACCAACACCAAATGATTTGAGATTGACAGTGATTTAAATAAACTAGCTTCAGATTGGTTTATTTTAATTCTATAAACAAGCTTTTGCTGACACACAGGTTTTCAAAACAAGTTTCAAGACAGAAATTAAGTTCAGAAATGTTTAAAACACAAAAAAAGCCCAAGAAAAACAAAACAAAGCCCTGCAGGCTGATTTAGGAGTGAATTCTGACATCTGTACTCCAATTTAGCATTTGGAATCAGGCTGATAAAAACATTAAATCGTCTCTAACTGGTGATAATGAATGCAATCAAGCCGTCTCAAGAGAATTATGTTTCTGAATAAATGCCAATTATATGATTAGAACTTACTTATTTATCACCACTGTCATCACTTGATTCTGAACAAAACTAATTTTTCTTTTTTTTTCTTTTTTTAATGCAACTGCTAGACATACTGTATATAGAATATACCATTAGGAAATTAAAAAATCACACAATTGCCTCAGGATAAGATGCTTAAATTATGACTATTCATTTTGCTTCAAAAACCTCTCTCTATTTGAGAAGCAATTTAAACATATTTTAATATGCAATCTCAGTAGAATATGATGTGCAAATACAGCATTGTATGTTTTGTTAGAAAAAAAAGAAACCATTTCTAAAATGCTTCAGTTTCTTGTAACTGAGCTTGTGTAACTTTTGAACTTGTGGTGTTGTCTGCAGTCACCCATGTATCCCAACACAGAGGCTGAAGGGTTTCTTTTGTTGGGTTGGCAGAAAACACTGATATTCCTGACTACAGGAAGATATCACAGGTGTAAGCCCATAATGGTCCTGAATAGGCAGCATTTTGGAGGTTTCCTGCAGAAGTTTTCTCTTGCATAACCCCAAAATGCACTGGAAAAGAGACTACTCCCCATGTAAACAAAATGGTGGGAGTTCTATTTTTAAAATTTAATTTAACTTAGTTTAATTTTCTTAATTTTTTTTTTTATTTTACTTGCATTAGGGGAAAATACTTCTCAAGAAATCTGCCAGGATATTTTTCTAGAGCCTCATTTGAATGAAAGACTCAGTCAAAAAGAAATGTAATGATAAGGTAAAAACAATTTCTCTTAAAGCAGAGGGGTAAAACTAACATCTCCAGGTCCTATCAATGAATAACGAAATTTCTTTATTAGTAAAAAAGGGAGAGTCAACTTTTAGAAAAGTCTATAAATTAAATAGCAGCAGCAAACTGAAGCAGTCTAGAGGGCTGTGACCCACAGGTCAACAAATGATAAGTATTTTAAGCAGGGATGTTTGTTAAATTCAAAGCATTTGAATTTTATCTCACTTCTAAGTAAAAAAAAAGATACATATCCTTTCATGTCATATATGTAGCAAAGATATCTTACTTTTATTCAGACAGGGGATCCATATGCTCAGGTCTCAGCCATCCTCTGTCTGAAAAGGTCAGAAGCAGTGTGTCAGGATTTGGAGAGCCAGAATTGAGGGAAAATTTGGATTCAAGACCAGAAACTTTGCATTATTTCATGTTTGACAAGCTCCTGCAGCAAAACCTACCTGTGCCAAATAGAACAAAATGATCTTGACGCTGCAGAGAGTCCTTACCTGTGGGAGTCATTGTAGGGAAACACAATTTCAAGTAATGTGATATTGCTCATGCAAGCTGAGACACAAATATCAAAACTGCCTCTCCAAATAACATACAATGGGGACTTCAAGGTTTGCAGGCTTTTTGCTGAAATCTTGTGTTATGATTATTATCTCATCCAAGCTGGCAGACGAACAGCAGAGCGCAAACAACAACATCATGCCGTGTGAGCAGTGAGTGAATGACAGTATAATATAGCATTTCCCCTTAAAATAGATCTCTATACCAGTTGTCTGCTGTACAAACAAAAACAGTACAAAATTAAGCAAACAAGTAACTCTATCATTTGTCATCACTGACAGGAGTAAGGGTGTGTTTCAAATTTCAGGTGTCCTGGAGAATGCTTAAACAAATGTGCTAAATGCCTGCTTATTCTTAAAAATACTTATCTGAAGTGCTTCCAAGTTTAAATCAACCTATGGCAAATTTAGACAAAAAAATCTTAAGCATAAACTTGTTGAAATAAGTTAAGAGCAACACATTTTGCTCTTGTTTCCTTAAGCCTTTCAAAAATACCATCCTCATAATTTTTGTTGTAACTCTTAGCGGACCAGCTGACATTCAGTTCTTAGAACACACATCTATGGAAACACTCAAGATGTTTACCTTTACCCAGATTTTGTCTTGCCAGCTGCAGGAGTGTTCCACATTCCTGTGAGCACACTCAGTGGGACTAACTCCACATTGAACTGGAAGGAAGATTCAACAGGAAGAAATGCACTCAAATACACTGAGATGTCTTGTTTTATACCACTGCAATAAAGAGGAATAATCAGCACAATCATTTCTTCTGGAAGAAAGAATACCTAACTCACTGTAATTAGCATGGAATTCACACTTTGAAGGTCTTTACATAGTAGGAACATGTAAACAAGAGAGAGGAAGCACCTACCAATTCATTTACCTGAGAATGAGAAGGAACTTGTCCTAGGAAATCCAGACATGTAATATGCCATATGAAACCTTGTAGACTGAGAATGAATTCTTTTTCTATTAACATTTATTAAAAACCTCTGCCTTCTTATTTCTTATATAGCTTGTTATAAGTCCTTAGTGGATATGATGTGTCAGAGAGGAGGAGATAATAAGGAAAAATAACTTCATTTTCAGATTCTACAGGAGACATACTAGCATACACTGATAATAATGGTCTGACACACCAAAACATGAGGAAATAGATTGATTCTTCTGCTTGCCTGTGGCCATTTCACCTGGTCAGGATTATCATGTTTAATATCCTGTCACAGGACAGGGCTGCCACTCATTGGTTACTCAGTCACATCTAAGCCCCCCATACACTTAGCAAAAACATGGAACTGAAGTGTGAAACACAGTTTTAATTATTAGTGTTTAACCTCTAGAGGAGGTAAGAAAAAAGCCTTTTACAAAAACACATTCATGGATGTTAAAGTGTTTATACAGTTAGGAGATTTTTTTTTCCTCAACAAAATACCTGTAATAAAAAGACTCAGCTGGAAGCTAAAAAAATAGTCAAGTTTCAAGGTATGAAAATAGTGACACATGAAAAAATGAGAAAGTCTCCAAAGTTGAATGAATTTTCAACGAAAAAAAGGAAAGTCATTAAGATAGAATTAAAATCAGTGGAAAAAGAATAGCTTGAATAAAAAAGATTTAATCATAAGGTTGATGAAGATGTCTGTGAGAGTTGATAATGGTTGGCAATAAGATTTATAAGTAAATTAGGTATAATAAAAAGGTGTTAATTTTTAATGAGATGAGTGCTCATTAGAGACTAAAAAGAAATCTAGACTTTTAAAGTTTTACATTTCATTTATGATGGTATCAGAATTTGGTCTGAACCTGTGACAGTTTTACAAAGCTTTTTTGTGATTTCAAGGAGGTTTGCTGGCTGTGTAAGTTTGCAAAGCAGTCATTCCTTATTGGTTTCTGCTTACCACTGATGGCTTCACAAATAACACGATGCAGGAATACTGAGATATAAGTGGATATATTTAAACTCCTCAGCTTTGCAATATGCCTGTTTTACTGAAGTACAACACTAGCCACAGGTATATCTAGTAGCCTCTCCTTTAGGGAGGAAATACAGAATTATAATCTTCCATAAACAACACAGGGTTAATAGATTTTGAGTTACATTTTTTCACGTTTATCAGTAAGTCAATGCTGAACAAGAAATTTATATTCTCAAAATCATCCAAAGTACAATAAACACATTTTTGAGATGCAAAAGTCAGACTAGAAAAGAATTCATGGGGTAATTTCATTTCCTGAGTAAAATTTAAGAGAGTAAATTTGTGATTTTAGAACTAAGCCATCTGATTGTCATTCTCCATGAAGGGCTATGAAGAGAACAAACACTGCACAGCAAAGGTGACCTTTATTATTGGCCCTCAAAGTTTCATCCCACAAGAGGACCTGACCACAGAGCAAAATCTTAGTAATGCTAAGTATGGCTTCTCTATTTTCCCTTGTTCTTCTATAGTAAATACTATTGGCTTCCACATATTCATCTTATTGATTTTTTAATGATATGCACAGAAAAAGTGATTCCCAAATGTTCACTCTGTCACTGTGACTAATCATCTTCTCTCTTGTCTAGATTTTACACCTTGAGGAAACAGTTGCATCGATGATATTTTCCATTGAAGTGTCCTGTAGATGCCAAGAGGTAAGCATTAACAGCCAGATAAACTTTATAAAGAGCAGGATGCTGCTTAAATACTAAATAAAACCAATAATCAATAAAGAAACTAGAGGCAGAGTATAAATTTGCCTATTTTAAATAATTCCCTTCAGCCATATAAAATGCAGTGCTGACTTACTAGTTTCTCTTAAGCTCTTGAGTGAAAACTCTTTATGACTTCCTTCTTACTGCTTTGTTCTAATGGGTTGTTTTAATGTTCATACAAATGTAGCTGTAACACTAAATTCACTAAGAAATAGCACAGACTTTCACAATATGAACAAGTGTGGCTTTTTTGAACATTATTTACTAAAATGTTACCTGAAATGAAATTTGAAGCATGGTGTAGGAAGCTGTCTGAACGGCAGATTGCTTCCAGGTAATTGGATTATTCTCAGTTTTATCTAGGATACTTGAAGCAATGGCCAAAGTGACTTCTGAGTTCTTTATGGTTATCTCACAATGTTGTCAGAAGATGGGAGATGGGACAACAAAGTGTCTGTGTTAAAAAAAAAAAAAAAAAAAACAAACCAAAAAAACCCAAAAAGTAAGAAAGAGAGAAACTAAAAATTACAGGCCAGACAGTTAACTTCAGTTCCCCCAAATTTCTGCAATAACTTATCCACCTCCTTGTAACCATCTAGAAGGTAGTATTGGAAAAACTGCAGACTGTATATATATTTGAGCACAAATTTTCTTTTTCAACAGGGTAGAGGATCTTCTGTGTTTAAGACATGGGAAATAAACCCTCTTACATCCTGATTTTAGGGAAATTGAGATAGCATCTCACTTGACAATCTCAGCACCACTTGATGAGCACACTGGACAGGTAAAAAGAAAAAAAAACAGGTGTGAAACCTGGTTGAAAAACCAAAGCTCAAACCTAGTTTTTCATAGTTTGCTACCAAAAGCAAAGGAGACTTAGCTGGCAGAAACCTTCCTGTCCAGAATTTTCATTAAGGTTATTAATGACTTAGCTAATAAGTGTGTATTTCCCAGAGCTGAGGATGGCATGAGGTTGAGAACTGCAAGTATATGGTATACGGCAGAATTCCAAATTACCTTTTCAAACTGAGAGTTTGCATAAATTGAGGTAAAAAATTATGATAAGTAAAATTTGATACATGAGTAGGACATCAGCTGCACAAAAAAAAAGTAAAGAAAAAAAATAATTGCTGCATGGAAGTTCTGAACGTGTCTGTAAGGGGAAATAATCATTGCTAAAGGTGAACACTCCCAAAATTTGTTCTATTTTCAAGACATGATAGCTAGACTATGCTGAAATCTAGCAGGTGGGTAAGGAGTACCACATGCAAAGAAAAAATAGAGGAAATAGCCCTTTAATATTTTCATACATGATAATTTGATAGCTTCTGGATTAAATTATTCACAACTCTCTCATAAAAAAAAAAAAATGAAGTCATTCTTCTATTCATTGTCAGCAGTCTCTCACTGCCAAATTAAAAGCTTGTTCATATAAGTTACTTTGATCTCCAGTGGCACCCAAAATGCAATGAGAAACATTCATCAGACTTCAAAGATAAAATTACAAATGTATACAAAATACAGTAAAAAAAAGTATCTGAACACAGAGACACAGAGATGCAGTACTAACTATCATTTATTGAGGGAACATGTGTATGTTTTCCAGCAGAAGGCTGACAGAACTAAAAGAACAGCAATCATATTCATTCCAGAAATAACCACTAAAGAAAAAACACAAAGAGAAAAGAGGCAATTAAAGAGTCAGAATATTGTATTCACTGTGCAGAACTTTCACCAGATGTGGCAAGACTCTTACCCCTGTGACTCTGCTGGGTAAGTGGGATGTTATGCTTTGCATGCACCAACTATGAGAAACACCTTCATCAGAGATATTTATAAACTAACTCTTTAATGCAAATGATCACAAGAAAGTAATCAGCTTTATTCTCCAAAGTCTTCCAATTCTAGTTTATTTGCAGAGCTGCTTAAAGTATAGCATGTAACTGGACTGGCCCATGTGGAGTTCCTGGAAGGATTTAATCCTTATTTTTGTAACTTATTTTTGCAACTTCCATCAATCTATCATTAACAAAGCACAATCTCTGATAAAATTTAACTCCAGGACTAGAAGGGGCTGAAATGTGGAGCCATGGAATTCAGTTCATGCCAACATTGTCAACACATTTTCTCAAAGTACACAAATAGAAGAGCAAATCTGTGGCAACACGGGACCTCCTTTCCACAGCCATTTGTGATCCTTTCCATGAAGATTTGTTGGTGGATTTTCAGTGCTGATCACCACTTAGCAGGGTGAGTGTTCCTGTCCCCTGAACAAGGGTACAAAAAGTGCTTTGTGTCCTGCATATGAAACAGTTTGGAAAAGAAGGGCCGCTAGAGAAAAATGTGTTTAAAGAAAAAAGTTATCTACTGTTTCTTCATGTTATTGATGTTGTAAAATATTTAACATTATTCACCTGATTTGGGGCAAAACAATTGATCCACAGTCAATAGGAGAAGCAAAAGTTTTCAGTAGAATTCTGCCCTTAACTCTTCAAAACATTCTACATTTTACTCTATGAGAAACTGGTGAATACTCCATGAATTATGAATTACTCCATGATATATGTTCTTTCATACTTTTCATTCCTACAGTTTTTAGTCTCTTATAACCAACCTAGATATCAAACCCTACACATGGACCTTGTGAGCTTATTTTGGAAGTCTAAAGGAATGTTTTCAGAGCAGCTACCCTATATGAGAGAAAAAGGATGAGTGGAAAAAGGTACCTGTGAGAAAAGACAAAATACAAAATCACTGTATAGAGTCAATTAATGCATGGGAGAAAACAAAACCAAACCCAGAAAAATGACAAATAACTCAGGCAAGGGACACACAAGAGATTAAAACCAAAATCTAAATCTCAGCTTTACTGAACTGAGAGTTTTGTCATGCACCTTATGATTTCTAAAGTGAAGACATTATATGAAAGTCCAGTTAAAAACAAAAGCTCACTCTTGCTCTTCTCTAAATTTAAATCCCTTTCCTGGGGAGCTACTGGTTTTAAGGAAGACCTGGTCCCTAACTGGGTTCTCACATGGAGATTTAACTGCAAATCACTTCTCAATGTTGTTCCACTGCAAGTATGGCTACTTACTGTGAATATTCTATCACACTTTAATGAGTCAAATGGGGCGTGTATTTATTTTTGTGCTCTCAGACCTAATTGAACTAAATAACATGAGTCATAATAAAAATTAATAATTGTAATTATAATGATACAAATGTCATTATACAAATTTAAGGCTGGTATAATTGTTAATCATTTAATCCAGCTTTGCTGTGCACAGACTCAAGACCACATTGAAACCATCTCTGTTTTTTTCTAAAGACAGAAACCAACAGCAAGTGAAATCTCTCATGAAAGGTGTTTTGGTTCAAGAGAAACAGTCATACACTGGGAAAAAAACCCACTCAGGTTTGGTGGTAGGTCATATAAAGGTTCTGGAACACCATTCTTGTTGTTAATTGTCAGGGTTTCTGGATTATCCACAGTCTGCAAATAATTAATATTTCTTGAAATTATTTTCCTGCGGTTATTACCTTATGAACTACACCATGGTTAGGTTTGTAAATGAGAATTTGTCACCAGAAATTGAGATGCTAAGGACAAAACATAATCTATTCCTGAGCATATATGGGACTGAGCAGGGACCTTTTATCCCTGCGTAGAAAGCTTAAAGAAACCGTCTTTTACAGGTCCTGTAAGTTTTTTTTCCTTTATCTCAATGTAGATTTTCCTGTGATTTTAATTGGTTTCTTAACATGTGTTCACTCATTAACTGGTTCACTAAGGTTAACTAAAGACTAATGTCTTATTTAAAAATATTCTGTCATTACCCTGCACCCACATACTTCAGCTCAAGAGCAACAGAAGGTGTTTGGCTTCCTGCAGTGTTATTTAAAGACTTATAGAAGTAGACATAATTTTAACCTACCTCTTTATTCACTACTTTAGTGTGGGCTTACACCCTTTTTTTTAGAATGTATTGCAATTAAATAACTCATCCACGTAAAATAAGGATTATTATGAGATTTATATAGATGTAACAACTTTGAGCTTTTCTTGTTTCCATTTTGAAAACAACATGAAAAATTTTTAGTCTTAGTTAAAAAAAAAAAAAACATACAACAGCATATCTGTATATCTAAAAATCTTTATCTCACAAGAAAAAATGTCAGTCAAAGAATCATAGGATCCCCATTAAGCTTTTGTTAACTCACATTTCCAATCTTTTTGATTTTTTAGTATTACTTTTTTCTTTCCCTTTTCTTGTTTTAATTTTGTGATGTTGAATTAGAATACCCAGTCTAATGCTGTACTTGTAACCATAGAAAAAATGACAAAATTTTCTAATGGTCTTTTCTCCTTTAATTACTAGGTAGATAATTACAGTTCTAGATATAGATCTCTGCATGTAATAACTTTTCATTCCAGTCTCAATAACAATAAGTAATAGAAGTTAATGAGGATTAGAATATACAGAGTCTTACAGATAATGAATCAATTTCCAATTTATGGTTTACTTTGACACAGGAAAATCAAAGCGCAAGAGACATTTACATGGAAACAATTCACAATGCTAAATCAGTAAAAAATATTTTGTGTGTTATAAACGATCTGTGTCAGGGAAAAATTACACCAAGTGTTTTTGGAAATATTCTGCTAAAGGATTTAAGGTTGTGGAAGGCAGGACACTAAGTTTCATAGCTGCACAAAATATCCTCTGGTCAACACTACAAATAGCAAGTAAAGCCACCCAAAAGCACGAGAGTGGGACATGCACTGAAAGGTAAGTAGAGACATTAAAAACCAGTTCATTCATATTATTTAGGAACTGCACCTTATTGACACCTTTAAAAAAAAATGCCAACAGCTCCACTTTCTACAACTCCTGCACATGTTCCTTTTTCAACAGCATCTGATCTCCAAGGAGCAGAATGGGAACAGCTCAGGCTGTGGAGTGATGTGCAGGAGGTGCTCAGCTCATTATGGACCAGGCACAATCTCCCTTTCAAAGACATTTTAATCCCAACACTGCTGCATAAATCCCTGCTGTAAACACCTGGATCTCTCATTTGCAATCTCTTCTAATGTGCAATAAAATACAATAAGGCATCTTTGTGCCCTGGAACTATGTCACACTGAAATACATTGAGCATCTAGGACACACTCTCTCCTGGGGAGGGGAGCACAGGATTGTTCTTCTGAAAAAAGAAGGATGTTCTTTTTAGCTCCACAATTCATACTTCCTTACTAAATAGTTTGGAAAACTGACTAGCTGAGCACAAAGGAAAGGGGTTTCATGTGTTTCTAAAGCTATAACTTAAACTGAAAAGAGCATTTTTCTAAATAAACAAAGGAAGCCATGTGAAAGTAGGATATGACTGGTTTATGCATCAAAATGAATGATAATAGTATCACTGTGCAACAGTTTGTCACTGTTTCAGATGCTGTGTTTTACTTCACTGCTTTGGTATGCTTTTTTACCATGTGAGACAAATGTAAGAATATTTTCCCTGATGGTCAATATTGCACACAGACTCCAAACAACTGCCATGGACATTCTGTAACCACAGTGTGGAAAGATGTGATACTGACTGTATATGGAATGTGAGTGGAAAATCCTTTACCGGTGCCCTTGACTGAAATTCATACCTAAATAGTAACAATTTAGCCCACTTTTCATTTTATAAAATAGTCACATGTACTGCAGGACTTGAAACTTATGAAATTATCAGGCTTATAAACACACAAGGTTGAAGGGAGGTAGTCTGTCACTGTTTTTATTAAGAGTAAATAATACATTTCAGAAACAATGAAAGTTCAATAATTGTAGCAATTTGTTCATGGTGGGGTTTTGGTTAGTCAGTCAGTTGGGTTTTTTAGGAGGTTTATTGTTTTGTTTTTTTTTTTTTAATTTCCAGTGTCCTGTTAAATCCTCGATCTGCTGAATAAAAGATAAACAACTGAGACTCTGAAAGCAGACTGCATCTGCTGATTCACTAGGTTTAGAAATCACAGGAAATTGTGTTTATCTCTTACCTATAAGCCATTATTCCTGATGTCTAAACTATTTGCTGGGAGTACAAGACTAACACGTGTATCTGTCAACAAAATGGGTCACCTCTATACTCCCCTATATTTTCTTTAGTTGAAATCAATAAAGAAGAAATCAGAAACATCAGACACTGGAGGGCAGGAATGACGAAGTGCTTAGCATTTCTCCCTGATGTCTGTATCACAAGACACATGGCTGCTTCCCAACTATTTTATCAGTTGCCACATTTTACCTGTTTGTGCGTCCTCTGGCCCTTCTAACTCTTTTGCATGTTAAGACTTTTTTGTCTTTGTCACAAGGTTACAAACAATAATGCTGAAACATATCATTAATTTAATTTTTCATGCTTTGCATAAAATTAATATGCAAAACACACAGCTACAGATCACATCTCCCTCAGTATCACACATACAGAAATCATAGTGCAGGAAAAAACCAAACATGTAAACAATGTAGTATTAATCCTATTGTAACTAATGTGTGTAGTTTTCATGGACACATTAATGAGGGATGGGTTATAATTACTTCATTGTAAAAACAATCATTATAAATAATTTATATTTTTCTAATAATTTAAAAGAGATTGCTTTATGACTTAGGACGAAAGCCAGCAGCAGCATCATATCACATGCAGAGGAGTGAAATATAAATCAGTATTAATGCAAAGTAGACACAGCAGCACCAAATCACAAAAACAGTAAAGGAGACAAATTTTCAGCCTTTCAGAATGCGCCTCCTGAGTATGCCTTCACTGCAAGGTCATCAACTCCAGATATAAAACCTGAAAGTATTGCTCATTGGCAGTGATGTCACTACAGATGATTAACCTGGTAACACCTAGCAAGATACAGAGGTAGGTTTCAAATTTACTTGGTGACTAAAATAGAATATTTATGGGGGTTCTTCAGAACTCCAGCAGAAAGCTCATATTAAGATGCTTTATTAAAATAAGAACAATGGAATGTATGCAGAGAGCATGTTCTGGCTTACTATTAATTTTTTTCTGGGTTTTTCCCATAGGACAAAACTCACATGGAAGTAACAGGACAGTCTCGCCAGAGAGGCAAGTTCACATTATATCCAAATTATATATATTTTGTTATATAAAATATGTATCAAAATATATTTTTTGAATTAATACATATTGAGGATCAAAATCTCAGTAATTTCAAAATTTGAACCTGGATTTCCAACTAGTCCAGATATCAGAAGGATTAAGAGATATGCATTTTTATTTAGAGTCTTCTCAATGCATGATAAAAACACTCTTAGATTGCCTGGAGAGGTTACAGATACCCATCCCTGGCAGTGTTCAAGGCCAGGTTGGATGAGGCTCTGATCAACCTGGTCTAGTGGCAGGTGTCCCTGTCCCTGCAATGGGGATTGCAACCAGACCATTTCAAGGTCCCTTCCAACCCAAACCATTCTATGATCCAATTCCACTCACACACATAATTTTTTCTCCAACTAATTACCACAAGGACAGCATCCACTTAAAAATATTACTGCAATGTTTGTTTCTTTGAGACAGAAATAAAGAAGCATTGTGTAATCTGGTTTCTTTAGCACTTACTGTGTCTACACACAGCTGTGGAATGAAGAAGAGCATTGTTGGGCTACTCTGAACTTTTAATAAAACATATGCAAACTCTGTCAAAAACTGTATTTAACTGTTTCAATCTTTGTTCTTAATATCTCAATATCTGTCTGAATTGAAAATATCCACGAAAAAACCTTTGTGTCTCTGAACCATTTCTCAATTTTGGTAGCAATTTTCATATGTAAAGGGAAACAATTCCTTTGGCAGATCTGTATTGGTACTATTCATCACCAGCTACCAGGAAATCCAAGTAGAAAACAGAGAGCACCAAGGGAGAGTATTCAGTAGCTTAAAACTTTGTTTAGCCTAGTGGGATTTTTAACACTGAAATAAAGAATTTCCAACTGCTCAGATATATTGAAAATCCTTACAAGGGTTCAGAAGTAAGAACTTACATGACTTTAATAGCTCAGTTAAGCACTAGAAACCTCAGCACACTAAACCTTCCCCCATGACTGGAAACATATCACAGTGCACTTTTCATCTGACAAGAAAAGTGGCTAAAATATCTCAAAAAGATGCAGATGTCAAGCATTAATCATAACCAAGGCACACTGCTATGGCCCAGTAACTGTTGGTACTTAATTTCAACAAAATCACAATACTCTCTCAACCTTTTCTATGCGGCTGTGTAAACATGACAGCAACTTTAAATCTTGTTGACAGTGACTTCCCTACCTGTCAGCAGGCAGGCAGCTGCAGTTCAAACAGTGCTGCACACAAAAGCACTTTTGAATTCCCACCCTGAGCTCAAAGCTCAACAATGTACTTTGGGACATGGTTGAATGCTAAGTCAAAAATGTCCCTGCTTTACAAGCAATTAAACAATTAAAAAGTATGTCTATGAAGCAGAGAACAAAGGTTAATTAGAAAGGAAAATCAACCGGAATTTGAAACAGGACAGAAAACTTTTTCACAGATAATTAAATCAAACGTGTAAAACCACAAATATAAGGAAATTAAATCTTCATCAGTATAATCAGATTATCATAATAATTAGGGACATGATAGGCAGGTAAGTACTTTTACATATATTACACCTATCTGCCTACATACATAAAAGCTGCTATCTAAAACCCCCTTTAGTAAGTGAACTGGAACTTGACCATGATTTCCATTGCCTTTACTACACAGATTCATTTGAGAAGTCCAAGTAGAGTCAAAGAGTAGAAATAAATTCATTAGCCATCCTACAAAACTCTGTTGCTTGATTTTCTATAATAATATATCTTAGACTGTTTCTCTGAGTATGTGTATTTTTTATTTAGTAACATTCTGTTGATTCAAGTAACTCCAAACAGCAACACACACGATAACGGGTTCAAATATAGAATGACTTGAAGGACTTCTGAATTGTCTGCAGGCAGAACACGATTAACTGATAAAAAGATTTCAGGAGAAATGTCAGATAAAGAGGATATGTCTCTTAAACTGGTCCAGACAACTTATTTAAGCCTACATTCTCTATACATTTTTGTGTTTGGGTTTTTAATGCCTATCCATGTGAAAAACATGAAAGATCAAACTGAAGTTGTAGTAGGGCTGCTTGTCTTTAATATCTCAACTCTGCTCTGTATTTTAAGTCATCTATCCCTAGAGCAATTTTAGTCACCAAAAGCATCAGTGCCTGCAGACTTCTGTTTTAGAGAATTTTTGTTGAAAATAACTAGCATATTTCTAATTATTTTCCAATCCTCTGGAGAGAATCCCTGTATTGTAACTGCAGCCTGACATTACAGTGTGCAGTTTCTTAAACTATATAAAGAAAATGTTAGCAATTTGCTCAGTAGAACCTGATTGCTTTCCCTTTCTCATTTACAGTTTGTTAAATGAGAAGCTGCATAAAACAAATAAATGAAGCAGGTGCATGTCAGGTTCTGGTTTGGAAGAATGCCAGCTGATCAACTCCACCAAGGTTTTATTATCTAACCAGAAACATTTTGTTGGTGCTCAGATTTTTCCCTCAAGAATAACCTCTGCCAACTGGAAACAGCTCAATGAACAAAATGCTGTAACTACTGAAGATTCAGGTAAATGCTCTGTAGCAATCATTGTGCCCAATAGGCTCTTATCCCTCTGTATATGCATACAGACACACATGCAGGCTCGTCTGAAAATATATTCCAAATTTTATGTCAAAAACCCACAGAAAAAACCCAGCAGGCCATCAAAAAGAGAGACCATGTTTTTCCACAGACTTTGTGATAAACATTAAAACAATGATTGAACAGAAAATCTCATATTTGGTAATTTGGAGGGCATATTTTCCAGCTGGAGAGCTTCCTTTGGACCCTAGTAAACAGCTGGAGGGGATGGATAGAATATTTGGTAATACTGTCCATTTGGCCTTTCTTCTGCTTTCATCAAACTTTTAAATGGTTTGCAGTGGAAAAGCAGGATTGTAGCATCTTGTACTGGTGCCCAGTGCATATAATTTGGAGGAATGTCAGACAAAGTGATCTGCCATGCCATGAATGTTAACAGTTGTAACTGGTGCTTTAATGCTGCCTCGAGTTCTTGTTAAGTACGTGTTGCAGCATTGTTGAAGTCTACACTTGCACTCAATTTCAGCCCTTGGGCACTGTTTTTAGCACTCCTCCCAGCTTATATGGGAAGATGTAAATCCTGCAGCTAACACAGATGCTCACGAATTTGCTGTCCTAATAGGAGCTGCAGATTTATAGAGGAGCGTATTTTTAAAGCATCAGAATTGCTACTTTCAGGAGTATTTAAATCAGTTCAGATGCTAAGGTATATCTTCCACTCTGCATTATAAAACATTTCAGCCTGTTTACTGCTCATCTTCTCGGCTCAAGGATAGTACTCATAGCATGGGAGCACTTAATAGTGTGCTTTCCCTTGGGAAAATGTTCTATGAATAATGTTTAAACTTAATTAATTTGCATAATTTTTAATATATATATATATATCACTAAGGGGAAAATTTACTAAAGTGTGTTTATGGTAGAAGTCTAAACTGAATTGTTCTTCAGCAAGTTACATGTACTTTTGCAAACTGTATGTCAAATTTGATAGTAGAACCCATGTATTTTTATTTTTGCAAAACAGTTTATAAAAAACAAATCTGTTACTTTTCAGAGAAAAAAATGCTTATTCCTGATTGTTTTTTAATATATGGGTAATACTTGTGGAAAATAATAGAAAAAAATAGCTGGAAGCGACTTCAAGCAGTCCTCTACTCTCAGACTCCTACCACAACAAAGGATTAAAAGTATCTAACCTATATTTGGCAGATGGTTGTACATCCTGTTCACAAAATCCCTCAGTGATGGAGATTTCATTGTATTCTATGAAATTTATGTGAGAGAATATCTCCCACTGACCTTACTTTGGGAAGGTTTTATTAAGGCATTTATATAAGTCTCACCTTCTGCAAGAGAAGATCAACTGTCCTTGGAGGTTGGGGGAGCTTCTTGCATTTTTCTTCAGTTTTCTTTAAATCATTTGAAGACCTACCATGTTTCAACTCCTGTATTCTCTGTTCCTAATACCAACAATAGCCTTCTATTTCTTTTTCACAAGTTACATTTCCTACTCTTTGGATCCTTCCTTCTCTGCGTCACTCGATCCTCCCATTGTCCTTACATTTCTTGAAGTTTATGTCAAAGAATAGCAAAAAGACTCCAACAGAGGCTTTATTCACCCTGAGTGGAACAGAAGGATTATTTCCTATTTCTGAATACACTCACAGCTTTCACATCCCAGAATGAGGCCAGCCTGCCTGTTTCCACAATAGAAAAACAACACTGATCCAGGTTCAGTTTATGATTTGCAAAGGGGCACTTGCAAATCACTAGTCTTGCGACCAAAATACTGCTACCTAATAGGTCACTCTCTAACTCTCATACATAAATTTCCTTCCTTAAGAGTAGTACTTTGAACTCTCCTTAATCAACTATAGCTTTTCATATTAGACCAATTCTTCAATTGTTGAAAATGTCTTGAATTGCAATTCTGTCCTACAAAGTGCATGGACCCCCTCCCAGCTTGGTACCATCTGGAAATTTATCAAATGATCCTCTATGCCTTGAAAGCCATCCATAAAATTCACTTCCAATATCTTAACAATTCCTTTTTAGTCTATATCTATCTGTTTTTTTCCTTAAGACAGATGACATTTGGAAGGAAGAATTCTGATCAAATTCAGTCAGGTTACACAAAAAGATACTGCATTGTTTCAGTAAGAACACCTTACTTTAGGTGGCAGGGGGTTAATAAAACTGATGAGACAAATTCATATTAAGCACTAAATTTGTATGATGATGTTTCAGTGTTTCCTTACTGGTGCAACTGCTGTATGAGAAGAAATGTGAAGATATAATGTACAAATCACACAGTGCTGTGTTTGCAAATATCGTGACAGTGCTGTGCAAGATGGAGTTCAGGCTTTGCTCACCCATCACAGAATGCACCACACCGGTCTCTCAAATTTTTATAATCCCTACTGTAACCACAAATCAGGGAATTAACCAGTAGATGAGCTCCTTTATATACCATGATCTGATTTCTCAATGTAATTAGTTAGTACTGTTCATTATTAAGAAAAATTTAAATTATTCAGGAGTTTAAAAAAGTCATCAATATGCTACTCCGATTAAAATTCTTAATAAGTTGCTAACATTCTTGAAGGCCTGGAAATGAATAAAGGACTATCTGTATATGATAATAATACTTAAACAAGGAAATCTTCCTGTAAGAAGCTCTTCAGAGATATATTCTGAAAAAAGTCCACAATCTTACTGGTAGCATATGGGATGAATGAAATTAAATGAAATAAGAACATAAGACCAGCTGTGCTGGGTAAGAACAAAGCTCTATATAGCCTGTATTCTTTCTCTGACAGTGGCCAGAAGTGGATTATCAGGAAAGGCAAGTGTGTAGTGATTTTTCGTTCAAATTCTCTTATCCTTTAGCAATACAGTTTTCAGAAAGTTCTTGAGGCACATGTTGTGTTGTCCTCAGTGGATTTGTCTTTCATGAACTTGACTGGTCACTCTCTCTTTATGTACACTCCAACTCTAAAGCAGTAAAATAATAAACTCACCCCTTAAAGTATTTATTCTGCCTTTCATTCCAATTATAACTCAAGTTGAACCATTTCCCATATACTTTGGAGCCCAAAATGCTCCAGTCATAAGTATGGAAAGATGGCAAGACAAAAAAAGCAAATTAATTACACTCCTAGAAAAAAGTTTCCCTCATTTTTACTCCATCTCTGTCTGTCAGGAAACAGAATTTTAAAAAACCTGACAGCTTAAGTCACAAAGGTTTTTAGAAAGACAAAATTCATGTGTTTTATAGCTGATATAAAGCAAGTTTTCTCCTTGGGCCAAGCCCTTTTCTGAGCATGCATGCAGGGGCCAGCTGCATATTTTTCCCCACTGTGTTCTGATTGTTTATCCTGTAAGAAAGAAATTTGAGTAATGGCAGAATGAGTCATCTGATCCATCACCTTTTTCCATAGGACTGGTCTGTATCATACACTGTGTCTGCCTGTGCTTTGCACTCCATTCTTAACTGATGACAGAACTGAAACGCCCACAGTGACAGAACATTTGCTAATCTAACAGAACCAAGGATTTCTTGTTTTGCAGAATTCCAGTTTCATGTTTCTGTACTGATGGTCCTCACTGCCCACTAAGGCACAGCTCTACCCACAGTCTGCATAAAGGCAAGAGTCACTGTCAGAAATGCCAGTGACTGTGTTGCATCCAAGACACCCCTCAGCTGGGGAGATTTGTTCATGACATTTACTGTGGGATGGGGGAAGAAAACCTATTCTCTCACTTTCTAAAGCACAAAATTCTTAAGAAGAGAAATTGTTACAGACAAAATGTCCTGAGTTGTCCCTCAGAAAATTGTTCTAGAAAATCAGTCCCAGTAGCCTGGACTGCTGAAACAGCATGAGGCCTTCAGCAGCTGCCATTTCTCTGTCACTTCATTTGCAGCCTTTTTTAAAAATGCAAGAAATGCAGTCAACACCCACTGCTAAAATTTTAAAGCTACTGCCTAAAATAAAGCTTTCACAAGGAGACAGTGCTGTAACACCTCTACATAAATGGTATCTGCCCCACATCAGCTTACTCCTCTACACAGTTTGAAAGGAACTTGCTCACCTAAACTTTCTGCACTTGAAATCAAGCAAGATGCTTTCACTTTAAACTGAAACCTAATTTAAAAAACAAGATGGCACAAGCTGCACCTTCAGCTAGGTTTGCAATGCATGGATGTAGCTTTATTCAAAACTTTTCTCAATTTCCCTTCAAAGAGAAGGGAGAGACTCATGCAACAACTGTATGACAAAGTGAACTTCACCTTCACAAAGTAAACTTCTAAATAGAAGAATGTGATGTACGAGCAAGCTCAATCAGGAAGTAAGGAAAGATCCATAACAAAGGATAACCTTGTTTTGGGACTCAGATTTCCCTGTTACCATCTGGGTATTCATTAAAGGCTATAGCCACATCCTTATTTTATTGCTCTAAGCAGAGGGAAAGAAAACATAGGGAAAGAAAATCTCTACCTTCTATTTATTATAAAATGACTTAAAAACTTCCCTTTCTAGATCATGATAGATCATTTCTAAGAGGCTTTCTGAGGCTAAACTTTTCAAACTGTTGGAAAGAGAAATCCTACTGATTTCCTACTGACTTCCTTTGGCTTAATTAAAAAAAAAAAATCATTGTTTTGGAACAGAACACTGTAAACACTTGGTGTGGAATCAAATAGCAAGTCACGTGTTTCTGGTGCGACCCCTGACAGGCCAGGCTAAGCAAAAGGAATTTAGAATTCATGATTCACCTAAAATCTACAGGATCAAGGATTCACCTCCAACAATAGTCATCAGAGTTTAGCTTAAGGGCACACAAGCTTTTGGCACTGACAATATGACATTATCTATTTTGCATAATCAAACACTTTATGGTTGAGTAGCCCCATTGTAGCAAAAAAAAAAAAAAAACAACAAAAAAAGTATCTGGGCTTGTGCAGATAGTGGCTTAAGTAACCTGCTTAGCTGTGGTTCATTTTAAGACACATTAAAGCAACTAGAAAGGGTTGCTTTTCAAAATACAGCTTATTCCCACATTGTATTCATAATGCATGGTTTCATTTGGGATTTCATCCCCAGAGTGGGTTAAGCCAAGAAACACAGAAAAGCAACTCAGCAACATGAACTTAACAAGTAGCAAAAATTGCAGTGAAGGGGGGAAAAAAAGCATCTTTATGCAGATTACAAGAAAATCTATTGGTCAGGAAATAAACAAATCTCTGAAGATAAGGATGACTATTATGATGATCAAGGGAGAAGAGTTTGACAATAAACCTAACTGACAAACAGGACAAAAACACTGGGTCACCTCACACAAATTCAGGAGAAAAGATGTTTTCTAAGCTTTACAATCACAATGAAGGAGACCAGGACTGGGATGATATTCTAAAAAAGGGTCTGCCTACTGTTTCTGTTGCAAAGCACATGCCCTAACCCATGAATCCACAGAGAGCAATACAAGTGTGTTTCTGATGGTTTTATATTTACAAAGATACTTTTATCTTTGAAGCGTTTACACTTGAGAACTGTGAGCACTATAAATGTAAGAACTTGGCCAACTTGCAGGACTGGTTTAATCCATGAGCAAAGAAATGGCAAATGTTGCTATTCCTCCTTTAGTAGGACCATAAGCAAGACAAATTGAAAGAAACCATGTGGCTGACTGAGAGGAAGAAAAGGAAATAATGTACTTTTTGTATTAGAGGCACACATCCTTATCCTAAAAACGCAAATCTGATACACATTTGAACATCAAACTGAGATCTCCTGAGTCACTTCTGTCCCAGTTTCTTACAGATACTATATCACACAAGCTTCTGTAAACTTTTGCTAAAACCACATGCTCTGCAACTTTTTATATGTTTTATTTGTTTAGATAGTTGTTAAGTTAAAACTTCTAAGTTACATAACTCCTGCCTTGTGCAATCTTGGGAAAGAGAAATGTTAATTGTAGGGAATGAGACAAGCAATGTAGCTATTTTTAAAATTATTGTCCAGAGGCTTGGCTGTGGCACTGAAAATTGGTTGTTGATAAAAGAACTAGATAAATATATTTAAAAACACATCATCATGATTCTTGCATGTATTGAAAACCTGCCTTCTGAAGCAATAAAATCTCTTGAGACTTTTAACAAACCAGACTCCTCCTCAAAAAACTTACATTAATAATGCCAAAAGCTAAGAGAAGCAAATTAGAAGCTCATGATTAGCCAGTTATAAGATTTTGCAACCCTTAGCCTATTCAAGCAATACCATCTTCTCGTACAGAAATATCAGGCAAGAACATCTGTTTTGCAAACATAAGCTGAGTCTTTCGAAAATGAACTTGCTATAAACAACATACACCCCAGTAGAGTTAGAACATACATAAACACACTGTGTTTCTAAATTCCATGAAGCTCTTAAAAGGAGAAAATACATAATCTACTGTAAAGTGAACAACCATATTCCATCTATCCATAGTGACTCTGCTTTTCTATTCTGAAAACTCCACTGCATTTCATAAAGAGTCATAACACCTCTGGGCTGTTCTACTTGTACCAGTTTCATTAACAGGAGGCAGGTCAGAAAAGTGGAAAGCAGGGGACAGGGACCAAGCTTGTGTTGGATGATCTGTCCCTCTAGGAGAACGGATCCTCTTTCCTTCTCCACCCTGTCTTTTGGTCAGTGCAGAAATGTTCATCTGCTGCCAAACCCCCTCACATATTCCAAGCACCTCCTTCCAGGCTCTTGGTGCAGTACAGTTCTGCCTGGTCCAGCACAGTTCTGCCAACATGAAGCATGCATAAAAACAAACAAAAAACAAGTTCCCTAAAACTGTAAGAATAATATGAACCAGTGACTTTTCACAAACACTACCATCTAGGCTTCTTTTTGTTTCTTAGCATGAAGAGAAACTTCTGATTTCTGAGTATATAGAGAATTCTTCATTTTTTCTAGACAATGTTTTCATGTATAAATGGAGCCACATGGCACCAGAAACCTGATGGATTTTTACAGTCATGTCCTGTCATTCAAAACCACCTAAATTCAGCAATAGTGAGAAGTGGGAATTTTCAAACACTTCCCGGTTTGAAAGTTTTGATTCAAAACACCATCCCTCCTGAAGGTAAAGAAGGTTCAGTTGATTCAATTACTAATTAGCTTATCCAAGGGGGAAAAAAAATGAAAAAAACACAGGTTTTTTAATCATTTCTAATAACACAATTAAAAAAGAGAGGTTCAGAGGATGAGATCTGCCAGTTCTATAACTCTGATCTGAGTAGCTTAGCATTTTAACTCTGCTGTAAAACTCCTGCAAAACAAATCAGTTTTGGCATAAATTTGTTAAATTTTATTAAACTTAACTCTATGAAAACATCTTGACTTTTTTAATTAATTTAAAAAAGCACAAAATAATTCTATAATTCCATCTTAATTTCCATTCAGATACCAATAAAAGGGTAATTAAAGAAGACTTCCACGAACAGCAAACAGCAGGAAATTAAAACATATATAAAGGCAAAATTGCTTTAAAAGATGAAAACCAAAGTAGTAAAGCTTTGGGTAGGAAAAAACTTCTGTTTTTTGAAAATATCTAGTGAATATTTATGCATTGGAAAGTTCTAACCAATGAGAGACCAAAGAGAAGGGAAAAAACCCAATGAGAGACTACAGAGAAGGGAAAAATAAACCAAGCTACCATCAAAGAAAAAGGTCAATTGAATTATTAAAAATCAAATTCCCCATCACTGCTGTAAAATTTGACTAGATCTGATGATTTAAATAAATCCACAGCTTATTACATAAAACTGCTTTTAAGGGACAATTAGTGGGCACCTGAGCATTCAAAGGTTACTAAATACTTCTGTATATGAGGAGAGACAGATACAGGAATGCTGTGACATAATATTTAAACTTGCAGCACCAAATGCAAGACAATGCCAACCTGAAGATTCAATGCATAACCTAGAAAATAATTAAGCATACAACAGAGATTTATAATCTGTTGTTCAATTGACCAATACTCATTCTTTCCTTGAAACTCTAAGAGCTAAAAAGCACTCTATTAATGGTCTTTTATAAGACCAAGACACCTCAGAAGGCTGCAAGACTGATTGCATGGTGAATGACTGGATGCATGACTGGTGAATTTTTCCACTAGAACAGAAGCCATTTTTATTAAAATTCTACAAAAAAAAAAAAAAAAAAAAAAAAAAAAAGCACAAACCATAAACAAGCCAAAAATCCAAACAAAAAAAATCTGCAAACAAAAAACCAAACCAAACCAAACCAAAAATAACAAACTGAAGCCCAAAAAACCCAATCCAACCACTACAAAAAACATTTGGGATCATTTAAACTTCCTGCATTTTCAGATTTGGTACAGCTGGGCCTTTTATCCCTATGCTCAAAGGAGACACAAACCAGCAATGTTCTCCTGAGTTTGTTAGCACTAAAGTCCTGCAGTTCCAAATGGGCTGGAGATGGTGTAAAGCAGGGAACCAAGCTGGAAGTGCCTCTGGTGGCACCTGGGGCTGTGATGCAGCCACTGCTTCCAGACACAGAGCAGGAGATGCACCAGCAGGTGTTTGAGAACAAAGCTGCCCCGCCAGGCGTTGCAGAGGGATCAGTGGAGCCAAACTTCCCATTATTCAGACATTAATCAGCACCAAGCAGCAAGGCTTTGCTCTGCCCTTCTCCATTCCAACAAGGAAAGGCCCAGTAAAGGCTGCTCTTCCTTGCAGTACCTCAGACCTCCTCCTCATCTCTCTCAGCAAAAGGCACGGCAGATGATCAGGCTGCCCTGTGATCTCCATGGCAATAACTACACATCGTAAATAGGTTTATACACAATCAATATAAAGATGTGCAAGTCATTACTGGAGTTTTTCCTCAGCTATACCAGGCTTGAACTTTAAAAACATCAATTAAATCAGAAAAATGATATAAGCTTTGTATGACCTGCTTCTCTACTGGCTTCAACTTTGAAAATAATTTATGTCTGCTCCGAATGGGTTCAGAGTACTGCCATCCTCATGGGGTAATGATTTATGAAGTGTTAGCACACAGGTGAATATGGGTAGTGCAAGAACTTGCAGATTCAAACCCTTTGTTTCCCTTTGTTGCTATTTAATTATGAGTGAAGTGGAAGCAAAGAGTTTAAATAAACCCAGTCAAGTATACACTGCCAAAGAAACACTGGGGGATTCAACAACTTAGCATAACTTTCCATGTACTTGGGCTTGATTGCTTTTTAAATTTGGGTACAGCCCAAATCATGCAACTTTCCCCACACTCATTTCACTCTGTTCTATTCTCTGTCAGATTATTCTCTATATATTTTGCAATTCTACTTCCCTCACACCTGCAGGAAGGAATGTCTCACTAACATATTTCTGAAGACAGGCTCAGAATCTAAGGGGTTTAGTCTCCCTTAGTAAAAAATGCTGCCCTTCCTCGATTTTCAACCTTCAATGGAAACCACATCTTAGAAGAGCAGTCAATAAGAAATCAAGAAGCCAAACAGTCTGAAGACAACTTTTGCCTTGTCTAGTTCCTGTTGGTCTCCAAATTAATAAAACTGCTGCCTTATCCTGCTGAAATAATGGGACATGCACCACTGCTTTGCTATGCTAATAGGCAAATTTTACAGTCATTTGTCTTATAACTAACCAATAATATCTCAAACTTTCAGTAAGATTTTCATATATGTCAAAATAATCCATTGTGAAAACCTTCAAGAGGGAACAGATTTTAATTTGAAAAAAAAAAAAGAAAATTGAACATGACAAACAACATGGGCAGTGTGATTTCACGCTTTATTCCTGCAAGCTGAAGGGTTTGCATTTTAGATGATCTGTCTTTAAAATGTTAGGGTGAAAAATAAACCTAAATCACATTATCTTTAAAGGGAATAAATTAATTGTTACCATCAGTGTACCAAATCACATCAATGAATCAATCCAAATTCTCTATTCCATTGGATTACCTAGGATATAAAACTGTTTTCATTTTAGCCTATAATTTTATATTCCAACAAATGTTATTTGGGAACTAAGATTGAAAGATGAAGCATGGAAGAAAATGACATTTTGTGTACCATCTAATTACCAATTATCTGCCAGTGGAACTAATCAAATTGTATAAATTGAGACTGCAGATTCATCAACCAATAACCTTAGAGAACATGTTATACTCCTCATCAGTGATTCGAACAACAGTCCAAGTATTAAACAACTTACTATGGGTATTATAGGGATCTGTTTTACTTGAAGAGAAACACATCTCCAAGCATAGTAATTAAAAGCTGCTGCTAGTTATAATATTGCTAAAATACTACTGCTGATGTAAATGTATTTTAAGTATCTAATATTAATTTAAGCTTGTAACTTAAGTTATAAAGAAATGAAGTGATTTACTACACTGGATTAAAGCAAATTGAAATGGATGTACTACAATCTACAAAATCAAACCTTTCATAACCTCTGCTTTTTGCAGACAATAAAATGATAAAATACAGGTAGAAACTGGCTTCTAATAACCATTCATGCGTTAATTTAGGTCCTTCATTTAGATTTAGAAGAAATTGTTTGGAAATACAGCATGTCAGCTCTTATCTGTGAAATCCTTTTATTTACATATGAAAATTATAAATTAAGTGTAATTCTATTTTCATATTCCCAAAATTTTACTTGAATTAACTGCAGACAAAGCCACATCACGGTTAATGTCTTTCAGGATACATTTCAAAAGAAGAAAGAGAGTAGTGTGTTTCCTTTCTTTTCATCAAAACACTCAAGTACATAAATATACTCCAGTTAAAAGCGCTAGGACACCAACTCATGCTAACACAATCTGAGCTTTCTTTCATTTTGCCTGAGCATTCTTCTGGAATTAATTTCTAATTAAGGTTACAGCACTATCCCCAACTTTGCTAGGAATTACTATTTCAACATTAATGAAAATATTAATACCCTCTCGAGACTCAAACAAACAACTGGAAATTTGCTTTTAAAAAATAAACTTTTAACTCATACTTCTGTCTCTGCACAAGTGACATGGATAATTCAAAAATTTGATGAGCTACAAAGTATTGTATTAAAAAATACAGTGGCTCATGTTCTAACTGTATTTGACTTATGTTTAAGAAACTCTAGGTGTTTCCCAGTTGCTGCCATGCTGCTCCGCAGACTGCTGTGGGCAGTGTGGTAGGAAAGAAAATCCCACACGTGCAGCTCACAGCTTTCCCCAGGCAGGACCATTCCCTTGAATCTCATCCACAGGCTTAGGATTATCAACAGTGATAGATGAAAATGACTCAGAACAGTTATAGGGGAAAGAGAAAGGACATGGAACAACCACGGAGCACCAACAAAATGTATCACACATGTAGCAAAGCAGGTCGAAGGTGAAGCTGCAGCCCCATGAAGAGCAAGGTGTAGAAAGCTTCATAAAACACAGAAATGACCAGACCTTTGGAGAGGAGCATAAACATCAGCATGATTGCCCCAGCAAAGGGGAGGAAGAAACCTCCATCATCAACATGTAATTCCTTGCAGGACCCCTGCTGGCTGCTGACAATGCACTGCAATCCCGGGATGGCCTCTGCACCTGGAAGAGCAGCAGCAGGTGGAGCATAACACCAAAAAGCAGAAAGGTTTGACATTCAAGAGTTCTTTTAAATTTTATATGTAGCTAAACTGTCTATCACAATGCTGTGAATAGAAGCAGCATTTTAACTGAACCAGTAATCACAATTGTACTCTCATTCTACTCCTAATTAAACTAACAATAAATTTTGGGCTTTGTATACCTGATGCACCCCCCTTTTTGCACAAAACAAGACTTTGATCATAGAAATTTATAGATGTGGAGAGGATATTTGTCCTGTCCCATTTTCGTGTACTAAATTTCAATATGCTGCATACAAATAAGTCCATATGTTCCCAGAATCCATTTGGAAATCACTGCTTCCTCAGAGTGCTCATTATACCCAGACAGACTGCTTCCTACAAGCATCCTAATCAGGCAGTGGTTATTCAGCTCCCTGATGCCTCCCAAAATACCACTCCTATTTCCAGTAGAAAAGCTAAACTATAGCAAAGTTAGGGCTAATTTTCTTAAATCTAGGGATACAAACAAGGAATTAGATTTCTAAATATTTGTTTTGCTTTCAGTGGAAAAGCTCACTTCTTTAAATATAAATTTTCTCTCTTCCTTTAAGAAAAATGTGCATTGTTTCGGGTAACAAACAGTGGAAGCTATACCTGCTCAGTATATCATAATTGCCCCCACGGCCTCAGACTTAAAGCTGCACCTGTGTTTTCCACAGAGCTGATTTAGAGAAGGTTTGGTGCCACTAAGAAATCAGATGAAATTAACTCCTACTGTCATTCTCCTTACCCAAAAGAAGAATTGAGCTGTGATTCCTGCTTTCTGAATGGGAATGGCATACACGTTAAAAGTCAGCTTTGGGAATTCCTTTTCTGTTATTACCATGAATATAATATCTCCACATCTCTCTTCAGACAATATTGTCAGTAATACTTTGTCTAGCTATAATTCTCCCTTTGGGAGCCAAGTACACAAAGACGACAGCTTTACAATTTAATTAAAGGCAACAATAGAAAAAATGTAATAATAAATAAGCATAACATTTCATGCGAGTCAGATACAAAGGAAGAGATTGTTGAGTGTCTCATTGATAAAGCACTGAATCCATTTTACAAATGAGAGCAGCAGACCCAGGGGTTCATGCTGAAATGTTGAAAGACCCAACTTGTAGGGTGTCTTTACAGTCTCAAACTGTATTTAGAGAGAGAGGAAAAGGAGACAAACATAATGCTTTTACAGCTAAAAAGAGCATGAAATGCATTCTATTTGTAGATAAGTATTAGAGATATGACAGACTCTATCTATATGAGAAATTTCTCAGCAACATCTGTCTGCTGAGAGTTTCTGACTTTTGACTGCAATGCCAGCCAGAAAACAAGATTTTAAGGAAAGGTGCTTGGTCTTTAATGTATATACTCTATCTGTACAGCTTTATTGTAGTTAAAGAAAGTATATTATATATAGTAATATTCTTTGTTTAACTACAGCTGAGAGACATTGGGCTGTGTTCCTTTAAAAGTTACTCAGGAAACCATTTCTCTGAGACAGGTCTAGTTTCTGACTGGGGGGCTTGGCAAAGTGGAAGGCTTAGAGAAGTGAAAGGCACAAAAAAGAGTAATAAGACAGGTTCAAAAGACAACAGACAACTTAGGCTAGGGCACTCTACAGGGAAATACAGCTTAGTTCTAAGGTGCAGGCATCAACAGTAAAGTGATTTTAAATAAAACAAACAAGCACAGGTTAAACAAGGTGATTGTACCATGGGCTCTCTCACAGGTAAGCAGGCAGTGATTTACTTGCCTTGCAGTTACCCTTCCTACCTCCCTCTCCATGCAGGCCCTCCATGCAGAGCCTTCAGACAGCTTCTTTCAATGTCTTGAGAGCTCTATCACAACAGACTTATTTATCTTTACTGGGTTCTCTATTACTCCTCTCCTGATCACTTCTTTGGCCAAATCCTTCTCTCTGTCTATTGGTCTTAGAGGCAGTAAAAGAACCCACAAAAAAACTCCCCACTTTTTCCTTTCATAGGGAAGAGGTAATTTAGTGCCTTCTTCCAAGATGGATTATCTCACTAAACAAAGACTTTTCTAGTTCTTCCTTGTCAGGTGAGCAAAGACTCAGAGTGGGTGTCCAGCATCACCTGTGACTCTGTGTCAGCAGGACACAGGATTTCACAGTGCACTTTGGGTGGGGAACAGAAAGAGGTGCAGATGTAGGTGTAGCACTAACCCACAGAGCCTGACTGTGGGCTTGGGGGACACTCACTTGCAGAGCCAAGATTTAGAGAAAGGAGATCTGTTCCAAGAACTAGAATTTCTACAAGAGTGCAGTTTTACACTGTAAACAGTAGGAAGGTAAACAGAGTGTCCATAATTGCTTGCCTTTTATTTCTTACTACAGGCAGTTCCATCTTCTGTGCAGAAGACACATGGCCACAGCAAAAAGCTCATCAGACATTTCCTCCATCACTGCCACTGTGTCCTTGATCATGGCAGTGTCAGCATCTGAGGAAAGTATCCCCAGGATATAAATAGTTTCATAATTCCTGTTTGTTTAGGTTTTTTTAAAATCTGTGGATAATGTCTGCCTGAGATTCCAGGAAATATGGTAATTAATTAAAAATTATACAAATATGTGTGATTGAAATGAATATTTTCCAAATCTAGTATTTTCACACACCTGTTCCTTCCCAGATATGAGATGCAGCAGTTGGCAGTAAAAACAAATAGAGAGAGGAAAAAAGCCCTCTTGTGTAAAAGAAAGAATGTCCATTAGCTAAATAGAAAAAAACAAGATGACAAAGGGGAAATAACAGACTATAAAGTTCAAGAATCCAAATTAGTGTTAACAATTCAATTTATCTTGCATAATATTACAGTAATTGGGTTGTGTCTATCATACTGCTGTTGTGACACACTTGGTTTGCTCTCTGTGTTCCGACAGTTTCCCACAGAGACCACTGTTAGATAGAGATCACTTTTGCAAACTCCAGAATCTCTATTCTCCCTGCTACCAGAGCTGAAGTGCACATGGCAGGCTGGCCTTCCCAAAAGTCCTGCAGACCTTTGTGACCTGGACTGCTGCTCTTCACTACAGTAACAATATGTACACATCGTGAAAAAATTCTCAGATATTAATACTTTAAGACTAACCTAATGTGGCTATTAAGATTGTCAAAGCATATTTCTTTTCTTGGTGGTTTAGTCATCAGCAGTGAAAGGTAAAGGAGTAATTTTCATCAGCCACAGAAGACTGAATATAGGTCATGGTGAGTTCAAAGACAAATAATTTAAGAATCAAAGTCTCAGTGGAATGCATCAGAAGTAATGCCAAGTAAATCACTGTGTCAGTATGACTGATTAAATATTAGCAAAGAATGTGAATTGATCTTTAAAAAGAAGAAAAAGACCTTTGTATCTATTATGCTGTAAATATTTTTTCTTCCATGGTACCATTACATTTTCCATTTTATTTTATTGACCTATGATAAAAACTATAATGTTTGCCTCAATAAGGTTAAGCATTTTAATTCAAAATCCATAAAGGTGAACCTCAACTAGAAACAATGGAAAGCTAGTCAACATTCTATAATGCTCACTCAAAACACTGTAATCTTTTCACATAACTCTAACAGAATAAATGCTGCAATTCATCTTAAATATCAAAAATAAGCACTGAATTTCATGTGACTAATGTTCAAGCAAAATTGTCATATTTCATTTGTAACAAGGTAACCTTTAATCTCAGTGTTGCAATATTACAGATCAGCTAAAAAAACCCTAAAAGTAAATTAAGGATGTGTCCTGAAAAAAGTGACTAGACAATATTGATATATAATAAAATCCCAAACAAAATCATCCCTTAACACATTATGCACCTCTGGATTAGTACATTTTTTAAAATTTTAAAATACCCTTTCTAAGCATTAAAGCTCAGTAAGGAATGTCTTTGAAAGTTACCAATTTAAATTGTGAGCATAATGGCGTAACACACGTCATCTTGTGATGGGGTGATAAGAGAAAACAGTCCAAGCTGTAACTAAGATAACAGCACCAGTCCTCCCAGAAACTGGTTAAAGGGAAAAAGTAAATGACAAACACTAAAGTGCTTTTGGGATGTACTCTATTTGCAAAATAAGATATTTCTAAACGTGCCATGCATATATAAGAGAAGAAGAGGAGAAAAGCAGGGCAGGCTTTGTTAGCCTTGATAACTTTACATTTCAGACTCTCCAGGATGAGGACTGCTTCTCACCATGTATGCACAGCAGTCCTGGCTTTTTCTTGAAAGAAGAGACAGGCTGACCATTTGTAAGTTATGACCTGTCCACTGTAAACAAATTGCTTTCTCTTTACTTGCATCTTCATTGCTTAGTTAAGCAAATAAGTCAAAAGCATATTGCCAGAAGACATCCTTCTGTGAATTTCTATAGGTTACAAAATAAGATATTTAGACAGACTCCTCTTCCTACATGAAAATAAAAAGCTATTTAGACACCCAGAAATAGTAAGCACATCAGCTACAGAAAGGAGCCATTTTACTGTCCCAGTAAATGTGGAGTCCTTTTGTTCAGTGCTGATAAAGGCATCAAAATTCCTCTCACTCGTTGGACATCTCATGAGATTTCTCCAGCCTCAGGGCTGCAGAAACTAACTCTGTGCTTGAAGGTGGAGGTGCACATTAAAAACATAAGATGAACAATGAGAGACCTGGAAATCTCACCTAAGCTGCTCTTAAAACTGTTCTGTAACTCCCACTTCTCTATTCATGGTTTATTTATGGGAGATGACCCGATTGGTTACAGCAAGTAAAATGTCCTCTGGACATTCATCAAATACCCAAGCTGAACTATTAACCTGAGCTATCTTGACAAACCAAACTTTTAAAGTCTAATTCAATATACGGAGTTTTAGTAATAATAGAGTCACAAATTTCACTAAGACTTCCCTCAGTATCAACCTATGTCATAGGTTACATAAATCATATAACTATACCTCGCAATGATTTAACATTCTAGTGTAATATTTTTTGGCATTAAAATAAAAATATGTTTAGTTATGATATTTGCATTGTGCTTATTTCACCTTGGATAACTACAAATGCTGAGCTCTTAATTTAATTTTACATGTTAGTCCTTTAGATCTCACAAATATTTATATTATTTGTATTTTTAGACTCTATTTATCTTTTCCCTGTGCTGTGTTTAATCTCTGTTTCACGTTTTTCTTCTAAATTTCCTTTAAAACACAGCAGCATTTGATAGCTTTGTGTCCTGGAGGGGAAAAAAAAAGTGTATACAAAGGAATATTTTTATCTAACCATAAAATGATGCCAGAAACCCAACAGGGACCAAACACCATGTTGGAACAAAAATAGTCCAGAGATACACTTTCAAAGTTGAGCACCTGCTGTAAAATAACCATCTGTGTTTAACTGTAATTTAATTATAGGTTCATTCCTTTTGTGTACACTGGAAGGATCTCATAGGTCTTCCCCAGTTGGTCTGCAATCAACTTCTGGCATTTTGCAAAAGCAACAGACATGTTCTCTTAATAACACCTGCTAACTTTTTTCATTCTTGTTTCAGCAAAAGTCTTCTGGGATTTTACAATGCTGCTGAGAAACAAAATAAAAATTATTACTAAATCTGAAATAAAACCCTGCATTAATTAATCACCTGCCCTAAAAAGCCAATATTATTGGCTATCAGATTACCATTTCCCTTTCCACAAAAGTAAATTAAGATTCACAGAGGTAAAAGATTTTTTATTATTATTTTTGAGGGTGAAAGAAAATCAGTATTCTCCAAAGATCTCCAAGCTACCATGGCAATCTATATTAATTGAAAACTGCAGTGTTCTGCCCAATACCTCAAAGCAAAATAAAGTTCATAGACATTAATACTTGCTGAAACTAAGCCAGTCTATTTGAGCTTTACTGGAATTAGAACAAAAAAACAACACAGCAACTTCTCACAGGTAGAAGGATACAGTCAGAGATCCCAAATTTCATCTTAGTGTGACCAGTTCATTAGGCCAAATGACTCAAATATTAATGACCAAAGTTAGCCATCGAATAAAAGCTTGATGTCAGAAGAATTTTTTCAAAGACTATTTAATTGCAAGATAAAGGATTGAAATGTCTTATGTTTCCAGTTTACCTTTATATATATTATATATACACAAATAAATTGTTACCTGCTGAATGCAAGTCCTCTGGATGAAACTGCAGAAAGCAGTGTTAAAGTCCTGAAGCCCAAGGTGTCTCGTATTAAAAATTCTAATAATGCAAACTAGCAACTTCAGAAAAAAATGGAATTAGACCTGAATTCAGCACTAGCTCATACTAGACCAAATAATGAAATACATATACATATATATATATAAAGTAGCTTCCCTGAATGTTCAGCCACTAGCTGCTCCATTACCAAGCGTGCATATAGATAACAATAATGGTCAGGGTTTTCCTGTCAACAGTGACTGACAGAAATATCAACATTAGCATGATACAGAAACTTTCATATAATCTTAACTGTTAAAAACTACAACAAAATCAGCAATGAAGATGTGTACTCAGACTTACATAAAGCAGTAGTATCTCCAAGATCCTAAATATCTCTTTACTTGCCTAGCATTATTGCTGTTTTTTAATATATTTGCAAATCCCTGGATAATTTAAGCTCATACATTCATTAAGCAAACACCTGCAAGGGACAATTTATACTTTTTAGGTAACCTAACAGTGCCAATTACTACTCAAAATCAGACCCAAAGTCTTTCCTGACAGGCAATCAATGCAATCATCTAATCCTGAAGAGGATTTGAGGCAGTGGAGAACAGTGACCAAACCCAAATTCATATGGAAAACCTAGGTGCCATTGCAAAAGTCCTGCACTTTGCTCACTGAGTAGAGGCACACTGTTGAATACTGTTCCATTCTGTGTGAAACAAAAATATTTAATCAAGTGTTATTCTCTATTTTGGTGAAATACCTTCAGAGAAAACTCTTATGGAAATGACACTGATATGAAAGTATTCAACAAGTTCTGTTCTGTCAAACTTTCTCAGTGCCACACTGATGTAAATCAAGTACAAAACACCTCTGATCTCGGGTTTCTGTTTCTATTGTACCCCAGACTGATCCACAGCAATCTTTCAGACATTCATTAGGAAATGCCATTCCACTGGCACCCACCTACAGGCAGAGAAGGTCTCCTGCTTGAATTGGCAGCAACAGAGGCAATTCCATGCAATGTAAGCACAGACAGGATGTATAGGAAGGAAATGGGCACCTTGACTGAGACTCTTGTGTGTGATGAACAAAGCAAGCAGGTGGATGTAACCTTGCAAATAGACAACTTTTCTTTTCTTTTCTTTTCTTTTCTTTTCTTTTCTTTTCTTTTCTTTTCTTTTCTTTTCTTTTCTTTTCTTTTCTTTTCTTTTCTTTTCTTTTCTTTTCTTTTCTTTTCTTTTTTTCTTTTCTTTTCTTTTCTTTTCTTTTCTTTTCTTTTCTTTTCTTTTCTTTTCCTTTTCTTTTCTTTTTTTTCTCTTCTCTTCTCTCTTCTCTTCTCTTCTCTCTTCTCTTCTCTTCTCTTCTCTTCTCTTCTCTCTTCTCTTCTCTTCTCTTCTCTTCTCTTCTCTTCTCTTCTCTTCTCTTCTCTTCTCTTCTCTTCTCTTCTCTTCTCTTCTCTTCTCTTCTCTTCTCTTCTCTTCTCTTCTCTCAACAGCTGTGAACAAACAGCTCTAGACTTGTTCAATAGCAATTCCCTACTCATAAGCAGTTGTATGTATGATATATTTAGTCCAGCTGCTAAACTAAGTATAAAGCAGGTGTTTTATTGCAAGTCTGACTGAATGATCAAGTAAAATTCAAGATTTAACATCTTTTCACCTTAGCATTCTTCTCTAAATAATCACCATTTATAAAAGAAAAAAAAAAGAAAAATCTGAAAAAAACCCCCGCACCTCACAAGTTTATGAAAGGTGGAACTTCAGTAATACCATCAGCAAACGAGAGAAAATCATGAGCAATTCTGATGGTTTACCACGTTCTTTGTACCAGCCTTTTACCTGCAGCTGAGCAACACAGCTCTGAGCTATGGATCCTCAGGCCTGAGACCTGCAGCTCTCCAAGGTGGCATCGCCTGACGGAGCCCTCAGCTGACAAAATGGGGCAGAGGCTCTTTAGGAAACACCACAGCAATGGCTGCCCCTGCAGCCTTCCCTCGCCTCTGATCACACAGGCTTTCCAAGACAGTCTCTAAATTACCCAGTTCCATACCCTGATTTCAGCAGACAGGGTGTGCATTTCACAGTGACTTGGGTCACACCTTACAGGGGGCTAATTTCGTACAGAAGATATTACAAGCTTCTCTCTATTACAGAACGTGGTGGCACATCAGTTAAAGGTCTGCTACTACAGGTTTAAGGGAGGAAGCATAAAATCAGAGTGCAAATGACTGCAGAGGAACAATAACATAAACAGGGATGGAAGGAAGGCCATGGGAGTAAGAAATTCGGAAGACATTAAAGGAGGACACAGGAGAGCATCCACTGCTCTGCAGAGGTGTCTAAAAAGCTGATTTTGACCCTAATCAATAGGTTCCTTCCCAAGGAGACTTTTTTTCTCTGTTGAGGCTTAATAATGCTGAATAGTGTAAAGAAAAGGTGCAAGGGAAAATGCATTCACAACTTCACAAATTACACAGTAAATGAGAAACTGAAATTACAGTCTTAGGCCTGCAGCACCTCAATAGTACCCAAAAAATATAGTTACAGAATTTTACAGAGCAGAGAAGACACTTATACTATTTTTCCTTTCCTCATGACGAATTACAGTCTCTTCATATTCTGGATGCCCAGCAAACACCACCTGGACTACATGGAAAGTCATTCTAGATGGAGTGCTTAGATTAAAAATGTAATTTTTAATTTTTCTATTCAATAGAAGGGCTGGAGGTCTTTTTGTCTGTAAAAAGATATTGCCTATAAATCAATTCTTCCTCCGTCCCTCTCAACTCCTGAAAAATAACTTTCTTTAAACCTTGTAAAAGCTCAGTTATTTGTAAATCTCTCTTTTTGCCTTTAAGAAAGAGATGTGTTTTCTTCTGTTTACACTATTCCCTTAATTTGCTTACAGCTAGGATTGATTAAACACATAATAACTAAACCTTCTCTTGAAAAGCAATTTGCAATGGCCATGCTGCCATGCATTTTAGATTGTATTTTTAAAATAACTGTTCCCTCAAGGGTATTACTTAACCTCTAAGACCACTAAACATTTAAAGGTTTGCATTTAAGAAACCAATTTCATACGCAAAAGTAACTCTGTTTACTACAAACCCAGTCCTCCCATCTCAGTCAACACTGCTCAAACTCTGCCTCTAACTCTATATTCCTCACTCTCGGGTCCTGAAGTCGTTTTTAACATCAGTGACTTTGATGAAACGTCAGATTGAATAAGACCTCCCAAACTCTTTCAAGACCATTTGTAAACCATTTATCAGAACTTTTCAATGCTGTTCATTGAACACAGGTGAAATTCTCATTACCAATAACTAATCACACTGCTTCCATAGAGATCATCTGTCATTTATTGCACATATTACTCTTGCTTCCAGTGACAGCCTCAGCTAAATTAGTTTTATTTACATTTTACCTGAATGTTCAAACATATAATTTCTCAATTAAAAAAAGGGTAAAAAGCTGATAGAGTAAAATGAAAATAAATCAATCCCTGTAACAACACAGATGACTAAGTAGCTTAATTAAATATTTAAAAAAATACAGATATTTTATTAAATGCAATACATACATTAGGAATGTGTTATTTAAGTGTTTGGCATTTTCACAGTTTCTGGTGAATATTAATTACTAGAGAATTAACAGCATAGAGAATACTTATAATGAGTAGAAGTCATATGCTTTACTGTCACCCTGGAGTTTTAAAGCACCTGCCATATGTTCTCCTAATAATTGCTACTTTTGCTTTCTGAGTACAGTAAGGGAATTTATTAACTTGCGAGGCTTCTGAGATATATGTGCTTGTGACTGGAAATGGAGAATGAATGCCAAGATGTTAGTTCAGTCTTAGGTAGTCTGATTTAATATGAGGTTAGACCTAAGGACAAAGGCTAAATTGATATACTTCCATGGAAAAGCAAACATCCAATGAAAAATTATCCCTTTAAAAAAGTATATGAAAAATTAGGGAAACTCTTCTGAGTGCAGCAGTCACAGGGATTTTCAGATCCAGTCTGTCTGATTGGGTTGCATTCCACCCATAAAGCATTTCTCAGCTGTGTTTTGTTTATCACTATTTTATTTATATCCATTTTCATTATTAACATGCTGTGCATTGAGTCCCATAGTATTCACTCATTAAACAATAAAGTGTTAGCAATGCTTGACATTTGCTTGTTGCAACGAGCTGTACACAAATCCATGGAATTGGATACTATTTGTGAGCAGAATTCCTATCCATTTTATATCTGATGTTTAAAACATCTTAAACTCTAACCAACAAATGTAAAAATTAATATAGCTTACAAAGCAGACCTTTACAAAAAGATCCCTACATTTTATATATGCTAAAATTCTTCTGCTAAAAAAAAAAAAAAAGGAAGAGAAGGAGTCATATTGCAAATAAAGGAACTCTGTCACCCTTATGAAGGAAGAAGCTGATTACTTAAAACTATCCTATGCAACTCTCATACACCACATGAAAGAGCTTTATTGTTTTGTATAATTAAATATGTAATTTACTGCAAGTCCTGTCAACCAAAACTAAAACCTTAGAGAGACTGGTCCTAAATTAATTGCTAATATAGCAATTTCCTTTTACTTCATTGCCAATAAATGTAGCAAACAAAGCTTTTAATTCATCACCTCTTGATATTTTGGAGTTGAAAATGGCATTAGCTATTCATTTTAAAGCCATGATAATTTATTTCAGCAAAACTACATGCTTTTTCTTGTCCTGAAATCTGGGTTGTATTGAAGTAAATGAAGGATTCACTGTTTACCTCAATGGAGCTGAAATCTCACACTAACATTTAAAGAAAATAAACCATCAGTCATAAAAAGACATATTAAAAGAGAAGTCAAATTTATTATTATTTTTCTTGTCAGAGGCTTCATACCAGAGTTGGTTGAGGAAAGCAGCTTTAAATGGTTTTGAATCCTGCTCTTTCTCAGGAGTTTCCCTGACTAAAATCCTTCAGAATATTTTAGTATTACTGGAAAAACACCAGGCACAGTCACCCGTGTTAAATACAAAACCGGGGTTAACAACAGATCACCCATGGATCTATATATCTAATCTGCATTTTTATGTGCACCTATTTATCTTTGTGTCTCTTTATGCAGAAATATGTGAGGCCAACAATAGAAGAGAACGTCTTTGTAGAAAGTTTAAAGTTTTCTTCAGTGAAAATTGCTAGAGCCCATTCCTTCTGAAAATACCCAAATATTAAACAGGACATTTCCTTCAGCAAAGCACAAGTGTCTCCATCCCACCCACACCAAAACTTCACAGAAGCAGCATATCTGGCATCTTCATACTGCTATGTCTTTAAAATATTCTTTTACCTTGATGTTATAATAGACAGTCCAATTCCCAGGGCTTTGATACCTGCACTCTTAGCAAACCTTTGCCCAATGTTTTTATTAACTCAATTTAATGGAACCTTTTTTATGGTGACCTTAAGAATTTAATAACTCCGCAATGCAAGGACAATACCACCTGCAGGCTCTTCTGGGATTAAACTGTGGTAGTTCAATATGTCTGCAGGAGCACATAAAAGAAAAGCAGAAAAAAAAAAAATGTCAGGAACTGCACAAATCAGTAACTCATTGCTGAATTTGGGAATTATGCCTGGTTATGGCGTCCTGCTCTGAGACATGTGACATAAAACTCTGCATCTGATACATGCTGCAGCCTACTTAATGCTGCTTAATGGTATTAATCTAGCTTTGATCATGTCAGTTATGCTGGCAATTTTCAATTCCAGAGTGCCTTCCTTTCTGACAGACACTCTGCATATCTTACAGATACAATCAATACGTTATTAGTCAACAACCTGAGAAGAGGCACATAAATTAATCCTTTTCTGTCAACCTAGCAGTCTGTACTCCAGTGAAACCTCACCCCTGCAGTATGCGTCAGACTGATCCTAATCCAATTAGGGTAAAATGAACTTTTTTTCTATGGCACTCTCCATCTATGTTAATTCAACCCCCTGAAGACAGCTGCTCTGAGGAAATAATTTTATGCTTGACCTTTTATAGGCAAGGTTAAAATCAGTATAGATACACATATATGCAAGGAAAGTCAATAAGTTTGCGCTCTCTCACTTCCTCCTTTAACCTCCACTAGCACCTGTAAAATAATGCCAGAGAACACTGCTGATTTCAAAGTGACAGGAATGTATTTATTTTAGTTGCATAAAGGACTCTGTCACTTCAGCTTTACACTGAGTACAGCATGTACCTTTGTTTTGCTGAGGGGCAAATTAATATGGAGTGACAGCCCTGTCTGTAGTATTGTAGGATTTGACAAGTAGAGGATGTTAACAGTATACAGTATGCAAAACAAATCATTTCTTCTCTTTGTGATAGTTATCAGATATAATGACAACAACCATTAAGGAAACAAGACTTGCTTGGTGCTATTATTTCTCCAGTAGGAAATACAGGAGAGAGAAAAGAGCTAGAGTGCATTTGAACCCATTTTGATGACAATAGAACAGGGTGCAGTTCTGTATTAATGATGCAGTGCATGCTGGAGAGGGTCTTAGTAAGGTAGCACTTAACTGATTCCTTTTCTCACAACAGTATGGAATATCATGGCTACAGTCCGTGATTACTCTTCTCTCACCTAAACTTCCTCTAAAGATCTCTCCTGACCAAACCTAACTTCCTTGTGTTAAAATTAAATGACTAAACCCCACCCTGTCCTGTTAAGTAGGCAGGGCAAGGAGGCTACCTGGAAGCAGGTTGCAACTACAGTGTTGCAGCCCTATGGCAGGACTCCTGTGCTGCTCCCTCAGGTTGAGCTCTTGATTGCAGTCAGGAACAGAAGACAACACATAAAAAAGGGCTGTTGCAAACTGGAGGAACAGCCTTCTCCTGGGAGCTCCTGGGGATCCTACGTGCGCCCCTTTCCCTCGCTGTCTGGTCCCACAGCTGTCCGTGTACATATTGTGACAGGGAGCAGGTGTGTAACACACTGCCTCTGTCTCTTGGCTCTGCCTAGATCAGGTGGGGTACTCACAGGAAATGTTACATGTCATAAAATGACCTGACAGCTAAAGAAAGAAGAATCAAAACCTTTACTTTGTGAAGTGCAGTGGGCACCAGTCTCTTTTCCAGTCTGGATTGCTTACATATAACATTATCCCTCTAACAGACAGAAAAACCCACAAAAAACTTGGTCTCTGGAAACTTCCCAAGGTAAAGAAGATGAAGCAAAGACTGTTATTTCTCTATCTAGAAACATATCATTTTTAATGTCATTTATTGGGCACTGCAGTAGAGACTGTAATCATCCTAAAATCAGCCCAACGTGTTTCTGAACTGCTGCTCTTAGCCTCTGCTTAGTCATACATAATTTTAAGAATCATGCCTTACTTAAAACTTCAGCATTTTTATTCTAAGACTTTAGCCCTGAGGTTTGTTCTACTTGATTTGTTTGTCTGCTTTGCCATCTAAAACAAGTAGCTTCATTAAATCAGGAAAGCCTTATTTTCCAGTATAATTAAAAAGGATAAAAGAATTTTATCAAACTCTCAAAAGTAAAAGTAGCTCTGAATGAGACTAAGCAAAGAAATCTGTAGGTCCAAAGTCTTGAGGAGTTATGGATGAATAACACATACATAACTGTAAACTTACATCCCATCACAGCATCTGGATACCCAGTTCCTAACCTTTAAAATATCACAGCATGCCTGTACTGTGAAAGGATAAGAACAGGCATTCCAGGTTTGAGTACACTATTTCTCCTGCTAATAACTATTTACATTTCCTCATTAACAGTATACCAATATGAATAACTATGTCAAATGCTGTCTGCACAGCCCCTTCTCTAAACAAAACTATGTTGTCAATTTCAGTTCTCAAAAATACCTACCTGAAAAAGACTCTCATGCCCCTGGCACTAAGTGTCACTCCATGAAGGGTGGGAAAAACACAGAGATGAGATGAAAGGAAGTGTCTTTGAAGATATATTTCCTCAAGGTAAAATTGCATTTCTCTCTCTTTCATGAACTTCCTAATCCCAACAAACTTCTTGGCAAGTTGCTCTGTAGATGTTCTCAGGCAAGAAGGAGCAAGTTCACCATCAAAGCAAAATTCTAGTTATCTTCAACGTCAAAAGGTTTCCCATACCCAAAAAATATAACTTCAAGGAAGAAATTATTGTTTGGCAATGTTCTAGACAGCTTAAAAGGGGATAGGATCTGCATAACTAAAAGCTTTGTGTATAACAAACTGTCAGAAGTGCTGCTGAATATCTGGTCTAATCAATGGTGGCAGACAGTGATCCCTGTCTGACTTGACTCAGTGGATTTTTCAGTTCCCGACATATTTGATCATATTCATGACTATGTCCTGCAGCCACAGAACTAAACTAGTTTCCAAGAGTCTTCCATGGGACAAATTACTGTCTGCATACAGACTTTCACATACAGATTGATATTAATGGAACTAACATCTGAATTTAGGTATAAACACACCTACATACCTTGATTTATCAGGCCATCCTTCCAGCTATCAAACAGCAGTGGTCAGCAGTTCACAAGGAGACTGTAAACCCAGTTAGGAATACTCACACATAAAGGCAGATGTTTCTTCATAACACCTTTTCTTGCTAATGGGATGCCAAGGAAATATATGGTAAATATAGTGTTTATATTTTAAGACGACATGCAAATAAGCACATTAAAATTAAGAAATCAAACCAAACCTAATTGCAATAAGGCCAAATCAAACTATTAATTCTCTAACCTGGAACAGAGGCCCTTTCAGGTAAGAATCATGCTGCAAGGTGTAAAGTTTGGTTGCAAGATCATATCTCTTTTATTGCAATAAAATCTCCTGCTTGTTGTTTGAAGAAAGACTTTGACCTTAGTATTTTCATACAACAGAGGTACTCAAACTCTCATCACTAAAATGCTGTGCTGCTTGTCACAGCAGGAAACTCACTGAAATATTTGTTCTTTATCAAAAAGTTGGTTTGTTTTCCTCCTTTTATCTTTTAGTGCTCCTCAGACTGTAATTGAGAGTGTTTTGTAATTGGAACAAAGACTCTGAGAAGTACTGTCATGCACTGAAGACAACCAAAAATCTGAAATAGTTTAAAGTCAAAAGCAAGTTTTAATAACATATGAATTAAAATACCCTACAAGCAATAACAGGGAATGAAAAGATGGGGGACAAATAGCAGTCATGAAATGAAATTCAGATACTGCTTATTTCTGACCTAATAAATGGAATGGCAAGTAACACAGCATGAAATGTATTGTAACAAACAGTTTCATAGTTGTATTTTTAAAAAGCACTATTCACAATGGCAGAATCGTTGCAATTCTTAAAAGATTTCAGCAACCCTGGGTTTCTCACTAGATACTATTTCTGTCATAGCTGAAAAAGTTAAGTATTCCAGATCTTAGAAAAGGCCATTTTTACCCATTTACACTTGAGAATGATTAAATACAACACCTTATAGAGGAAAAAGAAGACACACAGAACCATGTCTACATCTCCTTGGAGATAACCAAGGCACAATAGATCAGGTCTCAGAAAGGGCAACTATCACATTATTGTAAGCTTCAAAACTCAACAATGACTATTTTATTAATAATTTCAAACCTTATGTTTTTCATCAAGAATGAAGAACAATTAAACTCTTCCTATCTTTTCCCTAGTGGCATTTGTAACTTTTACTGAAAAATTCTGATTTTGCTGTGTGCCCAGTGGAAAAAAAATACAAAGAAATATGTTTAACCTTTTCTTTCATTTCAGTTCACAGCTTCTATAACAAGGTTACTGGAAGCATTCTAATATCTGTGCCTATGCCTCTGACATGCAATAATGAAGTATTTTGTTTGTATGCTACTTGAACCCAGGTAGCTGCATTGAAGAAATCACGGTTCAGCTAGCACATCTCTCTTTTCTTATTTTTAGCTTAGTTTGATTAAATGCTCATGAAACTTCTGATTCCTCCAATAGGGCAGCATTAGGTAGATGTACTCTGAAGAATACCACACTGAGTTTTACAGGGACTGATAAACACAGCTGGGAGGAATGACCTGGTCTTAATTAGGGTTTTTTTACTTCACTGCAAAGAAAATCACTATTTGAAATGTGCTTATTTTTCCCATTTCCTCTTTTCTCTCTTTCATTTAAAAGAGACTGACATAAAATATAATGTAGTATTGACAAGAAAGTAAAACAAAAAAAGTAGGGGTGGGGGGAGGAAGGAAAGCACACTGGGCTCAAGAAAAGCAAATTATTTAACATGGGAAAACTTACTTATGTTTGCTTTGCTTGTGTGCATAGCTTTTGCTTTCCCTATTAAACCATCTTTATTGCAACCCATGGGTTTTCTTGCTTTTCCCCTTCTGATTCTCTTCCCCATCCTGCTGGCAGTGGGATGAGTGAGCAGCTGTGGGGTGTTTAGCTGCCAGCTGGGCTTAAGCCATGAGACCTAACCAGGATCTAACCAAAACCATGCTTGTTACAAAGCCATTGCTCACCCTGAAACAAAGCCCAGCTACCAACAGATAAAATGTCCTCCCTCACAGCATACAAAGCAAAAAGCACCAAATCTGGATATTGACACGTATCTCTCTCCCAGTCAGTCCTGATTAAACATAGTCTTAATAAAGACAATTTTTTTGAATCACAGAATATAGCATTTCAGAAAACAATATTATTGTTTGATTTAAAATGCAGTGACACAACCTCAAGCAAAAGTAAAATCTATTTCCAACCACAAGTTTAAAGGAAAAGATAATCACTTTATGCCAGCAATACTCAATTAATTTCTCCTCAATAACAGCACTCCAAGAAGTTTAAGTAAACTATTTGCTAAAGAATAACAAACTGGTACATGGTATGTTCCTCATGGGTTGTGCTAACTACATTAAAAAGAAATAAATAAACCCTGGAAACCTTGAAGAATGAAACCAAACCATATGAAGTAATTTAGTAACCAGTAATTAAACGAGTTTTCAATCTCATTGAAAACTTTAATGTTTTTCTATAGTGTGTTCTGAAATTGTATTATTTTATTGTTGGTAATAAAAATTATTTAAAAAAATCCTCAGAACCAACAAATATCTCATGTAGGAATTTCATGTATCATATCTCATGTATCCTTTCTCATGTAGGACTTACAAGAGAGAGTATATTCTGTACACTTTACAACTCATCTGCCAGAGCCCTGGCAAGGTGCTGAGGTCCTGCCTTCCTCAGCATTCAAGTGTTTCTCTAGCAAGTTTCAACAAAGGCTCTGGATGCAGCCTTCCAACGACACAGCTCTCTGAAAGAGAGCTCTTCATCTTTCATTCTGCTTTCAGAAGTTGTTTTCCCTTTATAAAGACAACCTGAAGTACTATCAGTCCCTTAGAAATTGCTAGGCTTAATGCTAGAACATTCTGTAATGAAAAACCAGTTTGGTGTCTGGGACACTGAGGCAGAGTTTGTATCCCAGCACTGTTCAAATAAGACAGACAGAAACAAAGACCTACATAGGTTCAGGGCTCCAAAACGGAGTCTGAGCATGTGAAACAATTTGTTGTGTCTTGGGATCCTGTTTTGACCACAAGTCAATATTCAAAAAACATTTTAGCTTAATTTAGGGTTAAGTTTCTGCTTATCCAGATGAGTTCCTTGTATGAGCATTCTCTTAGTTCCCTATCTGTAAAGGGCAGGAGAAGGATTCACCTCACCTGACTTCTGAGTGCTGCCACCTGTGCTGATCATTCCCTAGCAGCTCATGGAGAGACACTATGCAGCTGATCTGTGTTAGACTTTAATGTTGAATAAAATGGATAATCTCAATGGGAGACTAAAACCCAAACTTGTTGCTATGGACATGTCTTTGCTTAGACTGATGAATCCTACCTTGCTCACCTGAATAAACCTGAGATTTTGGGAATGCAGCACTAAGGTACAGAAGGTCACCTAAGATACAGTTTGAATAAAGAAGTTTTAGGTTGTTTTTCTGTACCTCTTTAACTCTCATTATAATTATTGGGATTATTAAAATCAGAAATCAAGTGACAAACTAATGGCAAATATCCTAAATTAAACCATAATGAAATACTTGCTATAGAAACTGAAGTGCAAGAAGATTCAGATTGATCCAAAAGGGATGACAGAAGGAAAGAAAGAAGGCTCACTGCTCTTCTCCATGCATATTGGCAGCATAGGTCAACAAGGCCAGAAAACAGGCGAGAACAAACCATTTTTCTCTTTCTCTTCCACTCATCACTTTCCCCTCAACTACACAGGTTTATACTTCATCTTCTTCTGAGGCTTACAAAATTTCAATTTTTGTGTACTCCTAATGAATTTAACATGACATCATCACACCAGAACTCCAGCATTTTCTGCTGTAGTGTGCACTTTTCCCAGGAGTGATTCTCAAGGATAGGTCAAACCCACAAGATTTCATCAAGTTCTCTCAGCAGAAATGTCAGCATATTATTACTGACCAGGAAAATTTATAGCAAAATAAATATCTCAAGGGTAATTTCTTGTTCTATTAAGCAAGAGAATATTATTTCCAAGAAGAAGGCTGATGTGACAAAATACAGTTACAGAATTACAAAATGAATGATATGAAGTCTCCAGAAAGATGTTTAAAAAGTGACCCAACTATCAGTGTTCTTGACATGCCAGAGAAAATTCCAGATCAAGCATTTGATATGCCATGTTTAAAATGAATTTTTTGTACGGTTTATGTTATTATTGACAACTTGAAGCCAACTAGCATTGAATAAAATGAGAAACAAAATTCCATCTTCCTGGTAAAAGAGACTTATTACTTGTGTATATTCCTTTCTAGGAAGGATAATGCTTGTTGAGTTAAAAAGTGCAGTTCAAAGCATTCTGCAACAAACTGTGGACTACGAGATGTCTCCTAAAAAAAAATATATTTTATCATAGGAATAAAAATAAAAGGTAAGTTTATATTCCTTCCTTATTATGCTAATATATGCCTAGCAGGGGAAAAAAAAAAAAAAAGAAGAAAAGAAAGTATTACTATACATGTAATACAGGCTTATCATAAAGATTTTCCACAGTTCTTTTACAGATCCCTATCAATACAGACAGGAAGAAGCATCCCTTTGATCACGTTACTTGTCAGCCATCTGTTTAACTGACACCTGTGCAACAACAGCTTAAACACCACAACCCCATTTCTCAGAGGCTTCTACAAAGACCTCAGCAAATTACAAACTCAGAAAGGAAGCCTTTCTCAAAATATTTAAGCCAGATTTGATGCTTCAAATGAATGGAAAAGTTTGAGCTGGAAGGCACATCTGAAGGCCTGCAAAGAGCACCTTTAAAGTGTTATCAGGTTGCTCAAGGCCTTACTCAAGCAAGAGTTTTAAATCTGCAGGGTTGGAGTTTCCTCATTCTCTCTGGGCAACCTACTCCAGAGCATGAGCTAATTGGCATCTTACCTCACAGTTTAAAGAATTCTACTTTCCAACTATATTGCTTTATTTCTACCTATGCATTTTACAATTTTCTAGCACTACTGGAAAAGAGAATGAAAAAGGTGCTGATAAAAGCTATCATGACACCATAGATAAGTGTGAAAAGCTTAAGGATGAAATAAACATCAGAAGACCCATGTTTATTAATTTCATTTCAACATGGTATTATGTCTGTGCCCTACACTGATCTTTGCCACTCATTTCACTTGCTTCAAATGTCAGATATTACACTTCAAGGAATTTGGTTCATTTGGTTTGACAGACACTGGAAAAAACCTCAGCCAAGGGACAGCTGACTATTTGCAAAGACTAAAAAGCCCCCCATCTTTATCTGATTGAAAGTTCCTCTGATAACCAAAGTTTAGGAGGGTAATACAAACAATTTCTCTGATGGTGACTTAGTAACACATACAAATCTGCTATGAGATATTGCTCCCAATAACGGGATCAGCACACAACTTGAAATGTTCTTTCAGTAACCACATGCCCAGATGCCAAACCAGTTTTTATACTCTGGGTTCTCTTAGAACTCTCTCTCAGTGAATTATTCTGCTCAATTCAAAAATTGTAAGGGCACTGAAGAGGTGGGAATGCATTATAAGTGCCTCAAAATGGGCAGTGCAAAAAGCTGGAAGCTGACAATGACACAAACCAACTTGGGCAGAACAGTGGATGTCTCATCCCCTGCAGATTAGAGCATCTTGAAGCAGATGTATGTTTTTCCTGGTTGCTACAGAGAAGGGTAGGAAAATGTCCTCATCTCCTGCCCTTAAGAGACTCTGGCATAAAGAGATTAGTAGCCCTTAAAAATTAAAGGAAGGCATTTGACGTATGGTTATCCATTTTCTGAAAGTGAGAAAATATCCAAAATTCTTACTTCTTTTGAATTGCACAAAACTAATCACTGCTTTCTAAAGTTTGTTCAGAATTTGCTCCATTTGCCTTTTAGTTTCATTTTATTTTTGAAATGGTACGTTCTTGTGTAGACTATAATGTGTACAAGGTAAAGAAATGCCAATCTTGATCAGAATGGCAAAGCATTCCTATTACTAGCTAGCACAAATACTTCTGATTAAGTCATAACAAATGCTGAAATTTCCCAGAGAGAGCATATACTCCTGTCTCCTATTTTTTTAATCAATTCCAGATGGTAATTCTTAAAACCATCCAATGTTGATCTGTACAATCTTTAAGGTCCCTTCCAACCCCCTCCAGTCCTAACCATTATATGATTCTATGAAATATTGCAAGGCATGAGCCTCCCCAGACAAGAAATACCCTTTACAGTGTACATATTTGTACTATTAATCTGGGTTTTTTGGGTTTTTTAAATTTCCCAGCACTGGCAAATCCCTGTTTGGCAGTGCCAGCCATGGCATCCCTGTACACGCAGAACTGTTTGTTGTGGGGTCAGAATGAGACAACATGACAGCTTAAACCTGAAGGGATGCTCAGGTCATGAGTCTTCTGATATGGCATCATGACCAATGAATCTCAGTAATGTGCCTGATTTTAACAAATCCCAAAGCCACAATAACTCTGGAAACCTGGTTCTGCACTTTTATGGTTCCTATTTCTCCTTTTAATCTAAATTAAATTAGTGATTGATATGTGACTCAGGAAATCACCTGATCTCAAAAGTCTTTGCTATTTCAGAGCCATCTCTCACACTTAGCCTTCTAACTCTCTCACCTTCATGTCACCATATGCTTTTTACATGCTCACCTTCCTTTACTCATCTTCTGTTTCTGTGCTATTGGTAATCCAAACTGGCTGCTAAAGCCTGCATGAACATTCTCACTCTTTCCCCGTCTCTTCTTTAACAGTTAAATATTCTTTTTACTTTACTTTACACTGAGTTTTCAAGAGCCTTTAGCTCATTGCCTTGGCAATAATGCTCACATCTGGACAACAGTCAACAAACATTGACACAGAACTGCTTTCAAACCAGAAAGGGCTTACCAGGCTGAAGGCATGGCTATGTGGTTGGATTTCCTGGCTTCCAGCCAATTGCCATGCTAGAGTATTGCAAACTGGTTGCTTCTCCTCCTGCTCACCCTCCTCCACATCTAAGATGAAAGAAGACCACACATCATTTTCTCCTGATTATAGCAGGACTGTTGTTTCTCTGGGGGTTAAATACTTGGGTGCTTTGGATTTCTTCAGTCAGAAAATGAAAATTTCATTCCTTTAAAGCTCATGGATATGTAAGATTTTCTGGCTATAAACCTGTCAGGTGCAGACTTATCCAGACAGGAGTCACTAAGAAGCTGTTCTTTATTCTCTTCTACCTGCTGTATTACTTAGCACAAATAAAAAGACAAGTGACCACACTGTAGTCTGGAAGCTGAACTAACGTGCTTCACTGCCTCTAATCTCCCCAATTACTGCTGAATTTTCAGTCAAGAACCATGACTGATTTTATAACTCAAATACCATTTTATTTTCTTTAGTTCTTATATAACTGTGGTTATTTATTCTTTGGTACTTGAGAGTTATTTTTCAGTAAAATCAAAAGAGCAAACTGAACATATTGTCAGTAATCCAGTGCAAAAAATCACAGCGTTAATTTAATGAGAGCTCTGCTATTCATTTGGCAAATGAGATGGTGGAGTGGCACTGACATATGTAGAGCAGGGACCAGTCTGAGATGAAAATACATTGATTCATGAGTGGCAAAGAGCAGCTTAATGTAACTCACTGATAAAACTGTCACTGAACTTGCTCTCTATCTGGGGATTCCAAGAGAAAATGATAGGAAAGACATTCTGTGCCATTAGTGACAACTGAGTAAAACGTGCCAATGAGAGATAATAATACACCTACATGACATGGACCATTAAACAGACAGTTACAACAGTCTCAAATAACACAAACAAATGAAAATAACATTTATGGTCAAACCCTTGTCTTATTAAGCTGTTGAATGCTTTTCAGAATAATTAATATGACCTGGAGCTTATAATTCAAAAATTTAAACAACTGCCCTGTCTGCTTTCTCCTAGTTAATAATTATTTAAGCCAGCATTGTCAAGATCTGCAACAGTAATAAGCAGAACTGTGCTGAAGGAAATGCTCTTGGCTGCAATTCCATCTGCAGAAATAAACAGAAAGGACTTCTCCCACCATGAAGAGCCACTGCCACTGTGCTCTCCCAGGTGTGTAAATAAAATTTCCTTTGAGGTTAAAAGCAAAGATGAATAAGATTGAAAAGCATAAGAATGAGAAATACCTGCAGCATCCTGTTTATCCTTTTTCCACTGCACTGGAGAGGTGCATGAATATTTTTTGATCCATTTTTGGATTTCTTCTCGAAATAACAAGAACACCACACTTGTCCTCTCTGCACACATGGAGCTGATGCTGAAAGAATTTAGAGATACCACTCCCATGGCACTGGTCACCTTTCTTATGTCCTTATGGGAACTTCAGGTTATGAGAAGGAAAAAGAAAAAGGGTTCTTAAAAATCTCTTTGAAGGCATGTGATGGCCACTTAGATTTGCAAACCCAAATGAGAGCTGTGTGCACTGAAATTATTGCATCCTCACATATTCTATCTTTGACAAACTCTCAGATGAGAATGTTGACTGGACCAAAACAGAGAGCAGCCCCTGTGAGGATACAGTTGTCCATCTCCTCCAGTTCCCTCCACTGCCTTGGCCCATGCAGAGGAGGACACTCAGCTTCTCCCTTACCGAGTGAAACATTATCAGCTCCTGCTGGTCTCATTCCAGGGCTGGGAAGATCAGGTCAGTTAATCTGGATCAGTTTCAGCATCCAGAAAAATGAAGGCAATACACAGCTGACACCACCAAAACTGTATGGGTTTAAAAACCCTCGATGCTGAGGACTGAGAGGAGCCGGGTCACAAATGTTTCTTAATAAAGTGAGACCTAAGCTAATACTGTAACAAAACAAGGACAACCCCTAATTAAGTGAAATTATATTATTTCAAGGATTTTAAACATCATTGCAAATATGTTTAATCTTGCCCCGTAATATTTTTAGATTTCTTTTTGCATAACTCTGCTCATACTGATTGATATCCAAAATCTTCTCGCAGCAGACAATTTTGAACTAAATGTATGGATAACTAAATGCCCAATTTAAATATTTCCTGCACTGCAATTTACTGCCACAGTTTGCAAACATTTTTAAACCCAACACTTCTTAGTAGTTTTTGTTGTGAATAATGATAAAATGGTTTTATTAGGAAAGCCTAGATCTTATTTCATGGCAGATCAGATCAGACACTGTAATGTGATATTGTTTCTTTAAGCAAAGTGAAAAATTCATAAGCCTTTAAAAAAGCACTTTACTGGTTATTTTTTAATTAGGAAAAAGAAATGTTTGTATCAGAACTATATAAATTTCTGCATTAATTTCCAAATAAGAAAAGTAGTTTTACATTTCATTGAAACAAGCTAGGTTGGTGAGCGTCTAGAGTCTGGAATAAAGCAACCAGAGAACAAAGCTTGTACATGTTCCTTAAAACAGCGAGATAAAATTCAGATATGTTTTACTGTGTAGATTCCTACAAAACATAACCTACTAGCTTCCCACTTTTTCAAGATTACCTGTTAGGTTAGAGGCACTTTAAACTACTCTCTTCCACTGCAATGTCATCTACTTAACTTGGTTTAGTTCAAGTGCATCTTTATCATTCTACTCAAACACAGTTGCCTTGTTTTTTTCCCTTGACTTGCTGCTTTTTTTTTGCTTTTGTCAGTCTGGTTGTAGATTCTCTTGGGCAAAGACCAGCTGTTAATATGCACGGCATCCCTCTCTGTAATCAGGACTTCTGAAAGGTTGTTACTAATGTTCTTGGAGAACTACCACAAATCATGTATAAGTAGGAAGCTTACACTTTGGCTATTAGATCACATCCTTTTATTTTCCTCTCTTTGCACATCCATTCATATACTAGTGACAAAATAAAACCTCATATATACACCATTTAACCCAAAATTATGTTCAACCATCTTGTCCTTTGATTCAAATGGGTATTTTTTCTTAATGTTGTGCTCAAATCACTGCATTCTGTGACAAAAAAATGAACTCATCTTGTTCCCTTCAGGGACACATCTCATTAAAAGCCTTTTTGGTGCAGTGTACCCTTTCACAATCCCTCCAAGGGAATGCAAAAATGATCTGATACTGTAGCTTTTGCACTGTCTCAAAAATCAGTACCAGGATTCCTGATATTATTTAAAACAACCTGACACGGAAGAAAATCCTTTTATTGTGCCAAGTATTTTATTAATTGATCCATTACACTTTTACCTGCAATGGGAACAAATGAAAAAAAGGACAAAAGTACCTTGAAAGGTGAAGTTTCAAGTGGTCCTGCCTGATAAGCCAATTTCCTAGAGCTGCATTTGTCTTTACAATAAAATCTCCCTTCTAGTTTTAGGTTTGAAAGTTTATGGTGACACCACAATGCATAGTTCAGTGAGGAGATTCAAACAGCAAGAGGAAGAAGATGATAGACACATATTGATGAAGCATAGCTGCAGTGTCTAAAAATATCTCTGCATAATGCTGTTAATGGCTTACTGGATTGATCTGCTCAATTTGTGTTATTTAATGAAGTAGAGCACCTGACACTTTATCATAAGCTTGTACTGGTTAAAAGTGTTTAGCTTAATGTCTGTATATTGCTAATGGTATTTCCATGTCATATTTCATTTTGCAGATTTGCAAAAATAATAGTGTGGATAAATTCTAGGTATTTCTTTGGAAAGCACATTTTGAGAGGCAAAAGATAGACTAGTAAAGAAAAGGTCAAGCAGCTTTATAATACAAAGAGTGTGAGTAGCAAATAATTGTCCCATAATTAAAGAAAATAAAACATGTCATCATTCTCCTAGCTGGAAAAAGCTGGAAACCAATTACATCTGGCATTAATAGTTCCAGTGTTCTTGTGTGGTATAAATCTAGCAAAGTAGAAATAAAGGCTATAGTTTCAGAAAGAAAATATTTAGGTGTTCACATTGAGACTTTGCTTCATTCTACTCATCAATTTTTAAAATTTAGGTAGAGCTTTAACAATCTTGTAAAAATGCATTTATAAGTTCAGTGTTCACTAGATTATATTTGTCTTTAATAAGATCCATACATTATGTTTATAACAAGAAAATTCACTCTCCCTGTTCTTGGTGGCAATGAATAAAAACAACTGTAAGAAGATAACACATTTTGTACAATTCATAACCTGCAGTTGTCATTGGACTCTTGACACAATTAGAAAGATCTCTTAAAAATTTTTGGCAACAACAAATTTCTTTGTCCAGCTGTATTCTGGTTCCTCTGGACTTCTAAAGAGTTTGCAAATGAATCAAGAAGGCCAAGGCAAAATCCCATTTAACAAAACCTAGCACATTGTGAAATATATGTTCATCATGTGGGCTGGTTCTTGGATTATTTCTTCTGTAGAAAATACACCTTGAGACTTTCACTCTGGTTTAATTTGGATAAACTTTTAACTAGTACTAGCAAAATAGGCATTGTCAAGAAATTCAAGATTACCCTAGTATATGATCCCCCTCAGACTGTAAAGAAGTAATTCAGAAAAACCATTGAGTAAAGCATATTTATCAATGAGAGATCAAGCCTTACAGATAGAAACAATGACTAAATGCTACAGAAATTCATTGTTTGAATTATTTTTTTTTTCATTTGTGTATCATACTGCCTTTTAAATATTTGTAAAAATCTGGGAGCAGAGAAGTGCTTGATGGCAATGTGATCACAGTGAGCTGTTCTTTGTTAGTATTTCTCAAACTGGTTTACTGGTTGCATCAGAACTGACTCAATTTGCATTGAGGCCCATTAGTAGCTCAACAGCTCAAGAATGCTGCCTAAAGTCTTCAGCCTTCCATCAGCTTTGCCATGGAAAAGCATATAATGCACATAAGTAATCCATTCCTGTATCACACAGCTCAGTCCGTGTTATATGGGGACCAATTCTTACATCAAAAGGAGTTAAATTACATATCTTTATACAATATTTATGTACTACCAGTGGTACCTTACCCAGTGAAACATTCTATTTCAGCTTCTCCAGCTACTCTCAGAAATGACTGAAGACAATACCAACTGAAGAAAGAAACCCCCTCATTCATTAAGTCTCTGTGGTCCCCCCCCTTTCAGACCTGTAGAACCATGTGTACATGGAGAGAAATCCCAGGACACGAAGGTGCAGAGCTGCTCTGACAGAGTAAGCTGACACCTTATTGCCTTCAAGAACAAAGCAGCACCACAGACTCCAGTGCAAAGGAAAGGTGACCTCGGAATTCAAATTTCTGGCCAAAAATGGGGTCAGTTAGGATTCAGAGCTGAACTTGTCCACAAACCTTCACTATAATCCCAAACCAGTGGCACTGTCCCATTAAACTGTTTCCTCACCAATTATGTAACAATTCTTGAACCTTAAATAAAACACTTCAATAGATAAAAATTCATAAAAGAGCAAATCTGTCTCTAATTTAAATGTGGATAAAACCTTTACTTGAATACCAGACTTGCCTGTTTTGTCCATCCAGATGGGAGTAGGATAATCTGTTACTGTATGGATGGGAGGTACTCAATACAACAGAAGTTCTAATTTCTGCTGAGAGGCTGCATGTATTCTTTTAATAAGCATAAAATTAAAGGGTTCAGGAGAAAAAATGGTGAAGTACAGAATATACAAGATAAAAACCTACACCAGCAATTTCTAACCACCCTTCATAAACAAAATAGTACCATTTCTAAGGACTCCACTGCCCAGCCCTAGCAGAGAATATTTAGAGTTTGGAACTAGTACATATTAATGATTGATTATGTAGTTTGAACAAGGAATTGTATTTTTTAACAAAGACAGTAATATAGCTTGTGAAATGTTGGATCCAAACTAATTTTACCAAAGCTCTCATGATTATAATTTCCTGGAAACATTTAGGGTGCTTTTTTTCTGCAGTAGGGAAAGGGAACTGAAAATCTTTGACATTCCAGTGTAATTTTCAAATTAAACGAAATAAAAAAGCCTCCTTACTAGAGAGGAGAGCTATTCATTGGTATTTATGAACATGTTTGCTTTTCTAAATAATCCCCAAATATTAAGTATTACTTTTAATTTACAAAATTGAAAGTCAGATATAGGGCACTTTTTCCCAAACAGATGGTACAGCACCTGGAGATTCAATTCCCACTAGATGGTAACAAACACCTGCAAGTCACAAGAGTCAATAAGTCTCAAAAATAAGGAAACATGTTCCACTTTGTTCACAAGCAAGTCAGCATGACACCATTAACTGAAAAATGCCAAAATTGCCTTCAATTTGAAGGAATATTTGTTCCAAACCTCTTCCTGACTTATAATTCCCACCCTTGTGGATGAAGAACTGGGCATGAGCCAACAGTGTGCGCTCTGAGCCCAGACTGCTAACAGCATCCTGGGCTGCATCCAAAGAGGAGCAACAAGCAGGTCAAGGGAAGGAATTCTCCCCCTCTGCTTTGCTCTTGTGAGAACCCACCTGGAGCACTGCATCCAGGTCTGGAGTCCTCAGAGCAAGAAGGACCTGGACATGTTGGAGTGGGTCCAGGGGAGGCTGCAAAGACAATTACAGGGCTGAAGCACCATCTCCTGTGAAGACAGGCTGAAAGAGCTGAGGTTGTTCAGCCTGGGGAAGGGAAGACTCTGGGGAGACCTCATTGCAGTCTTCCAGTATTTAAAGAGGACTAGTTGCAGTTTCCCAGAGAAGCTGTGGATGTCCCACCCCTAGAAGTGTTGAGGGCCAGGCTGGATGGTGATCTGGGCATGCTGATCTAGGTGCTGGCACCCCAGCCCATGAGGGAGCCTTTAAGTTCCATTCTAACCCACACCATTCTATGACTCCTCCTACAAGCTCTCAACATTATTACCTGCTCCATCCACTTCTACAGCACAACCCACTTTCTCATCTTTCCCGACTTTCTTAAGTGCCCTGAAGTTGTCCAACAGAATGCTCAGTTACATGATCTCTATTCTGGTTTTGTAACTCCAGTGATGCCATAGTGCTAACCATGCCTTGTGCCCGCTTTCCTTTTAAACCCCACCTCATCGTTTCCAGCCCCCTAATTTAAAGCTCTCACTGCTCAATTTCTGTCTCTTGCTGCTGCTGAAAATTCACAGTAGATTCTTATTCCCTTAGCATATGAAAGTGAAGTGTTCCTAAAGTAATAATCCTGTTTGTACATTGCTCCGAGCTGGTGAAGCAGTGCTTTTGTTATCCAAAGGACAGCAATGAAAGCATGCAGTCTGGCTCAGCATATTGGGGTTTTTCTGCACGTGGAATGTGCCCAGAATTATTCTGGTTTTCTTAGTTCCATGTCAGCAGCTTTCTTTATACAGCAAACTTGACTATTCACTGTGTTTAAGGAATTTTACTTCAGGAAGTCTGCTATGTTTGGTGTCTGCATAATTCACCCACAGATAAAATTCAGTATTATTACCTTTGTGTTAACATACACTTTATATATTGCAACAATGAGCATGTAACATGAAGTTGTATTTTATATGATCAGCCAGGTTGATCACAGCCAGGCTGGAAAGATTTTTACTAGGAACCTTCCCCCACCTCTCAAGTTGTTTTTCTTGTTGAGGAATTTTAAAATCTGCAGTCTGAAGTAAGAAGAGGACAGAAAAAAATTATTTCCCTCAACTAGAAAGGGCATCATGCTTAAAACATTGATTCCTGACATGTTCAGTTCCCAAGATGCCCATCTTGAAGAACTGAAGCACTGCACAGAATGATACACTGTAAGAGTGGCATTACTTAGCCCAAGTTAAACAGAGAAGTAACCCTATTTCTTCCCTTAAGCACCAAACAAGGGAAAACCATCACTTAATCTTTGGCATTTGCTATTTACCTTGTAAATCATGGCTCAGCAGGGACACTTGCTACTTCTCCCCTGTAAATATAACTTGGTTGGAACAGAATGGGCTCATGGTTATCTTATCTCTATAAAACTGGAATAAAAGAACTAAAAAATATTGAATTTTTTGAAAGATATAAAAATCCTGAAGGAAATTGACTACATAAAATGCAATTTAAAAACCACAATAATTTCAAGCATCTTCCCTTTGAAGTAATTAATAAAGGTTTTGCCTTTACTTTTCTCATGGAGTAGATTTCAGAACTAAAACAAGCTTTTGCAAACTAATTCAATTGCTCTACTTCTTGTATGAAAGAAATATTCTGTATACTCCTGCCCCTGTCTAAGCACTGTGTAGCTGTTTCTTAGCCATTTTGTATGCACCTGTACTCACCAGACCAACATGTATCTTACACTTGACAATTACTGCCTTTCCGAATCCATAATCCCGTGCTGTTGCTAAGGGAAGCCAAAGGTCTGTTTTCCCAATGAGCAGCTTTTGCACATTTTAACAGGTTCCAGTACACTTTTTCTCCCAATAGGAATAAAAAAAAAAGCATTCAACAAGTGTTGGAAGAGAGCTATGCAGGACACAGCAGGAACAGTTACATTCATGCATATTTTCAAATAACTCAGTTAAAATGTATTAAACGGAGTTTAAAATGTTCCCAGTTGTTTCTGTGAAGGTGTGACAACATTTGTTGTTTCAAAACCTGGGTTCAACCTTTTTTTGCTGTTGTTTTTTTAATCAGGCACCAGATTTTCAACAGAAGTGTGTGTGCCAAAACATTACAGCCAAAACCCCAAAAGACTTCAACTTAGGAACGCTGCCACAACACATCAACATCAATGCATTGATCATTTTCATATTCTCCTAGTGGAAGAAACTAGTACTTTTTAAAGGATGCAGCTGAGAAGGCAACCTGACTCAGAGATGAAGCTGCTGAGCTGCAGTGATTGAGAAATAGGAAAAAGAAAGCAAAATGCATTATTTTTCAGAAACAACTTTGAGCAGTTCGTTTTTATTTGGCAAACTATTCAAAATTAATCAGGAAGACCTTATTCTAGGTCTATATTAAGATAAAGATTTTTAGTTGTGATTAGTTGTGTTTTAGTTGTGTTAGAGCATGTTTGTTATTATTCTTTTAAAAACTGCAATTAGTGCTGAAGATAAAGTATATCTTAACAATTACTAACATGTTGAATAAAAAACTGCCTAGGAGCCATAAATTAAGTAGTTAAGCTTTCAGGCAGCTGCAGTTCATGCTACTCTAAATAAATTTTTAGATCAAACTGGAAATCATCTCCTGGGCATGTTTCTTACCCATGACATGAAGAGAGGTCTGGATTGGCAATGCTGGCAGATTTCAGTACAGAGACAGCACCACTGACACTTTTAGAATGAGGTCTCCCTGAGCTACATTCCGAGCCCAGCAAGGAGGAGCAGTCAAGGCAGGGTCTGGCAACCCAGCTATAGAAAGTACTACTGGCTGGGACCAAACCATATCTAAACTGCATTGGCAGTTTTATTACAACTAATAAAACTTTTATTAGCTTTATTTCCCTAATTTATTTCCCATGATTTAAACCACTGGTCTGTGTTAGGACCCTGAAAGGGATCACTGCAGTTCATCTGAAGAGAGCCTTTCCACTTGTAATAGCATGGCAGTGCTCAAATACCCAAGACAGCTAAAAACTCAACACAAAGAAGCTAAATGTCTTTAAGTCTCTCTTTTTAAATTTAACATTATATAAAATTTCTTTTGAAAAATTTTGACCTTAGAGCAGAAACAATTTAAGACATTCTAGGTAAGCATTCCAGCAAATATTACAAAGCCAGCTTTTACAGAAAAATATTTGTCACTACTTCTCCCTTTGGTACAGTTTGATGCACCTCTTTGTCCCCTGACATGTAGAGAAGGTGTAGTTACCAACATGGATGAAATAGTTACATCAGAAGATACAAACCCCAGGTCTTATTACAGCATTTAGCATTAACTCAATTAAGCAGTCATTAGAGAACAACGCCCTTAACAAAATTAGCTCATTTTCACAAACTCTAGCACAGAAAGCAGATTGCAACTTTTCTTAAGTTCTGCAATAAAATGACTTCAGATATAGGATCATTTTCTTCTGGATCTGGCCATTAGAGGTGGTAGCTATCATTTATATCACTAGATGCTTGTTATTATAAGAAATGCTTTAATATTAAGAGATATAAGGAAATTTAAAAATTATTATTATTGTTATCTTATTGGCTTACTTTTGAAGACTTTTCAAGAAGTTTCACTAACTGCCTAAAGCAATAAATAAGGTAATTTTGTTACCATCTCTAAGTTGTTTTGGGGGTTTTTTTATATCTTTCTTGAGATAGGACTTCACAGGAGTCTTGAGGAACAAGTAAGATTTGAGATTTTTCTAACTACTCTCTGAAGTATTTTAAGCATTTTTCTCCCCATTTAAATTTATACCCCCTTTCCACTTAATTTCTAAATGGAAAGTGGCTACAAAAACATTAAAAAATCATGAAAATGAATTAATTGTCTTTGCAACTACTTGAGAACACCCCAAGTCAGAAATGTACTTTAAATACTGTAATGTAATTAATTTGCATGCAATTTAATGTAATCAAATTAATGTAATTAAAAATGTTAGCACTTAAGAGTGACAAATCACAAATTTACTTATAAGTGCAATAATTGCTCTCACTTAAAGAACAAGCAGCAGTTCATTTGAGGGTGCCTGCACTTGCAAAGTCAAGACACTGAAAGCAGAAATTCAGCCTTGGATTCACACATGAGTATAACACTTGAGGACTCAATTTCCCTCGGCTCTCTAGTGTCTCCAAGTAGATTATCATTCAGCAAAAATGCTGAACTACTTTATGGTCACACATTTTACCAAGAGAAATCTCAGTAAAAGAACTGTACATTTTATTTGGAAAGGGTAAGAACCAAGGTCATCTTGATCACAGATGGGAGAACTTAAGAACTGCAAGTACTTGACTAGCACATCGACTACCAATGTGCATCTTTTTAAAGTACAAGCGAATCACGATGAGCCCATATAACCTTTGGATCTGAAGAACCTTCATAACTTAGGTTAAAACCTCACTTTGAAATAATGGGAAAACAATCTTTTCTAATGTATCCATCCTCTGTTACTGCAAAAGTACATCCAGTACAATCCAGTTAGCAGGCAACTGATTTTGCACCTATGCTTGGTTTTTAACTGTGACAAATGAGAACAATTTTCCCACTGGGGTAAAAGCTATGGAATTTGTAAGTCCTTTTGTTAGACTTGCATAACTGGATGACAAAGCAGTGCCTGGGTGCATACTTAGTTTTCTGGATCGTCCAGAAACTCCCCAGTAGTCACCTACACGGGTGAGAATAGACCAGCAGGAGACAAGAGCGAACTCCCAGCTGCCCCCAGGATAAATAACTGCTACAGGGGAGTCTGCAGAAGGGACTTCTGATATGGACTGATTATGGTACCCTATGCAAAAAACCCAACAAATTAGGGATTTCTTTAAACAAAAACTGCCCATGAGTGTCTAAAATGACCCAGAAGGCAAATTGAATCATTTCCATCTTTGTGTGTCTGCAGCAAAGGAAAAGAGCGTAAAACCTTCCCACTGAGGTGACACTAAAAGCTTTCAGTGTCCTACAAAATAGCTTGCTAGTTCCTTCAATATTGTTCTCCAGGAAACACAGCATGTCTCTGAACAAGGGCTATGAAGGGTTTGCATGTTTAAAAGTATTTATTTATTGACAATGTGTTTCCTAAGTAATAATGTCCAAAAATGTACTTTGATTAATTCTTCTGCCTATACAAGACTAGAACATACTATATAAACATCTATTTGAGATTATAACATTTGATATAATAATGAACTAAAGAGGAAAAAGAAGTATTTCTAGAGACATTTCTGGAGGAAAAAAAACCCAACAAAGTAAAACAAAATAAAAATAGCCACATTTCCCCCCCTCTTCATTTTACAGATAGATGTCAAATACTTTTAACCTTCATTGAACTGCATCTAAAAAAGATTGAGTGTAAACAAAGGTTAACTAAAAAAATTCACAAAAGGGAACACAAGCATTAGCACACTAGAAGTAACAAAGAGAACCAGGGACTGAATAAACTGAAAAATTAGTACTCGTTAGACTCTTTTTTATTTCTATTCTATTTAAAAACAACATAAAGAAGATTTAATATATAACTTATAAAGCAAAATGACATAATCTAGGTTTCAGGGATATGACTAGACTGATTTTTAAAAATCCATCAATCTGCTAAAAGTGAAAAATACACTTAATTAGCACTTTAAAATCCTCTGTTTGTATAGATCTTTATAGTCCTTCATGAAACAAAAATACTATTTTTATATAATGGTAAGAGAGCACATTTTTGGAAATTAATTTTCAAAATTTACAATATGATACTACTATAAGAGTAAATTTAGTGTGCTGAATACCTGGAGTGCAAAACAATACTTTGGTTTCAGATTGTTAGTGAGCCTCTTGCTCCGGTAGTTCTTATTTGCAATTCCCACATGAATCAAAACAATCATATTTCCAAAAGTCTATTTGGAACACACTTCCTGAAACTTGACTCATTGTCCTATGCATCTTCTACTCTGTAGATGCTAAGAGAGGCGGCAGAGGAATTTTCCTGTTTTTACAGCCGCCTGTGAAAGTCTCTCTTCTCACGCTAACCAGCTGGGAAAACGGTTTGAGGTTTTGTAAACTATCTCACAGGTGCAGGCTGTTTGTGTCTTTGTTTTCCACACTGGGAAAAATATTTTGGAAATGGGTGTTATGCTGTTCAGCCAATCCCTCTGGGAGGTGGATGGTCAAGCACCCGATGGTGTCATGCCAGCCTTGCAAACAAAGCTATATAAGCTGAATTACACAATTAAATAGAGCCATTGCTGGCCTTTGAACCCGATCCTGGATCTGTGTCGTTCTTTACGCCGTCCTGCGGACAACAGCGACACTGCTCCTTTGATAAAACTCCAGAAAACACTTTTACAAATTGCTAATTTCTGTTTAATGCCACCTTAAGAACTGTCACACTGAATTTAAATTTTCTGGGCATGCTGCTGCAGCTGTAGCATACCAAATGCCAGTGCCACCAGCACTGCAAGATTAAGTTCCTGAAGGATTATTTCAGCCAGAAGCACCACACCTTTCTGTATCCATCACATTTGCCAGAACAATTTTCTTATCTTTCTCAGTCCAAACTGGACTTCAGACTGAACACCAACATACCTTTTCAAAACTGATATTGTTAGTTCTAACTGTTCCACAACATCAGGCTCAGGTTATTATTTCTAAGAAACATTCATCTTCCTCCATAATGGTGATTTTATCAGTGCTTTATCTGAATGCTTTACATCTGATGCATGCACCCTCTATAGTATAAATGCATTCTCTTTTGTCCCCTGATTGGAGGAAGGGACAAAGAGGTTAAGCATTAGATGTAATAAAATGCCTATAAAACAAAGAATTAAATAAAGATATGTAAAAAAAATCTGGAGCCCTGAACATGGTACTGAGGTTCTCAGCAGAGAGCACTGTAAGAACATGGCAGAATTCACTTTTGATTGCCCTGCAGATACTGAGCTGCCTAACACTATTTTCCTCAGCAAATAAAAACAGAGTGATACCAAGCATCCTACCCCTGAAGAGGAAGCATCTCTTAGTTCATATCCACATTTCCTCTAAAACAAGATGCCTACTCACTTCTATTCTTTTAAAAAACTGAAGGAAGTTCAGTCTGCCTTTTGTTTGACTTTTTCCAGGTGACAGCTCTAAATCTAACAGTAAGAACACCCATGCAGGAAATAGGAGCATGAGAACTCATTTCCTCTGTTTTTCTAAGAAAATACAATAGCAAATATCTTTCTGTCATCTAGCATAGCTTGGGTGAGGGAGATTCAGTTTTTTCTGCTGAACTGAAAAAGCAGATGACAAGTAAATGTGAAATTGTTTCCATATCCTGAAATGCATTTATTGTCATACACAGGATTGGTTTGTTCTTGTAGTTTTGCCTGGGTGATTACAGAAAAGTAGGAGAAGGACAAAATACATTAATGCCTTCTTCCACAGAGACTCTGCCACAGCAAGCATGAAAAAATACCTACTGAGAGACTCCTGCTTTAGCCACAAAACCTATTCAATCTTCTCTGAAGCTGAGTGGTCCTAAAGGAATGCATCCAAACAGAGTGTGTTCTACTTAGTCCCTTAACACTGGATCCGAGGCAAGAGTGGTTGAAGGGAGTACTCCGGTTCTCAGGCTGCCAGACAGGACAGTTCCTTTTTAATTTTCACCTTGCTAATGCCAGTAGTTCTCTCAATCCAGCATAAATATGACTGGTGTGGCCTTGCACATATGACTTCTGCCATTGCCAGCAGAAGGCCATAGGTTTGCATTGTCCTGGAGAGCAGAGCCCCAGGAGCTCTCTGGGCTTTGCATTGGGCAGAGCTGACTGGGACTTGTCCCATCTCTGGTGGCCCTGTGCCCGTGGCCTCCCTGGCTGTAGCCATGACTGAAGGAGATCTCCACCCTTCCTGAGGTACATTATACATTTTTAACAGAATAATCCTTTTGAAGATGTACATTCTTGTATTGGGAAACCAGTGAAAGCGAGTTAAAAAATTTTTGTTTTGATTTTCCCATGTCTCCCGGGAAAAGAAAGGAGGAAAAGAGGTCAATTTCAGTTTAAATGTCCGATCTGTGTTCAGATTCTATTTTCTGTTCAAGAACACAAATTACAAGAAGTGGGGGGAAGATCTACAAAATGTCTTTGCATCAACTTGGTTTCCATTGAAAATTTACTGGAGAGGAAAACTTAAATTCCCTTTTGCCATGAAATTATTGTTGAAATCTGCCATCCCTCTTCCTAACAACTAGAGCAACTTCAAACTTCCAAGTAGGTCTTTTAAAAGTTTCTCTAATAAAACTCTACAGTGGCTTGAAAGAGATGCTGTTCAAAATCACAAAAGACTGGTCAGAACTGGTGATGTCCAGACTTCAGGGCAAGAGTTCACCCCTTCAATGCAAGGAATGCCATGCAGACCTGCTGTCTTCTCATCACTGCATCAGGTGCTAAGACATATCTGACACGGCAGTTTCTGGGTCTCTAGATGGTTGTTAGATTACCATAATGAAAGTAGGAATTATGGTATGTCTTGTATCCTAATGATAGGTTAAAGTGATACAAAAGCCTTCTTTTTCATAAGATGTGACAGTCATATTTATCACATATTCTGAACACAATAGCATTGCTGTCATTGTGATAACGAGGTGCCTTATTACCACTGAGTGTTGAAAAACGCTGGTAAAAAACCTTTAAACAAGGAATTTTCATCCAAGTAATACTGTCTTACTATGATTTTGAAAGCTTCACTGTTACAACTCTGCAAAGACAGTTAATTGTGAGATGCTCTTAACCATAAAATATGCCAACTGAATTTTACAAATGTGACATAATTACTCTCTATTTCTGCTGCTTTTTCTGACACTCTAATGATTTGTCAGATTTTCATCTGAGAGCACAAGCTGCCTTTGGAGAGGTAGGACAGAGGAGATAATTTTCTATATTTTAATCCAGGGCAGCCTGGCTGGCAGTGTCCCAGGCAGCCTCCAAGCCCTTCCTGAAAGAGCTGCCCTTGCAGCCGGGGGGAAGAAGTGTTGCAGCTGTCTCTTCATGCATGAGAGCTGCTTATGTAGTTGGCAACGATGAACTGTGCTGCTAAATCAAGTATTTAGGATATGGCATTAAGTTGTCCCTCTAATGACTTATGTGCGATGTTATCTTTAATTTAATACATCTTAAATTCCTTGTGAACTTAAAATACAGTGTACTTCCAAATTACTCAAAAGCCTGTTCTGTTAATTAAGAGCTACAGACCAATATAATGGGCTAACTTAGGGCTGGACAATTAGCTTTACACTATTATACAAATGGAGTTGTGTTAAATGAGCGAGAAGAGCACAGTATTTTGTGGTACATTGACACCCCAATCTATTTTCAGTCATCCTGCTGTAATATTGTGTTCAGTGAATTTACTGTAGATTTATGCTGGTATTAATTAAGATCAGAATTTGGACTTTGAGTTTCAATCTACCTTGGTTTGTGTGCGTGTCTCATTATAAGTGAGCATGAACTGTTACTAAATTATTTCTATTATACAGGACTTGAAAAAATGCTTGCAGTTCAGCTACAAATTTTTACTGTTCTGCATTCCTCTGAAAGTATTAAATGATGATTGAATATTTTATTCTTGCTCACACTTGGAAAAAACTGTCCAAAAAAAGAGAGGGAACATTCAGAGAGGGGTAATTTCTCACTAGAAAGTACTTGGTTTTTTTTCCTTGAGCTCAGTCCTATCCCTACTAACATAAACTGATCATCCTTGAAAGTAGAACTAATGACATCTTTTCAATGTTAAAAATGTTACACAAATATTTCACTCTCATCTTTTATTTTCCCACTGAAAATAAAAACCAAATTGTGTCATGAATTTTAAGTGAATTGAAACTCAGAAAATAAAATAAGATTTAGTATTATGGACTAATTTGGCATGCTAGTTTGAACTTGTCAAATGCAAAATCAAGCTTTTAAAATCATATTTTATTAGTGAAATTTTTATAAGGGTTCAACTACCACTAAGAAAAAGATCTTTCTGCTACAGAATAAGTTTAAATAGTTTCCAGCCATGGCTTAGGATTTTTATGGAAGTAGCTCATCATCAGAGGAAGCAGAGGCAAGGCATATTTCATTTCACAACGTTGCAAGTCTCTGGCAAGTATTCTTGACCTAAAATATGGTGGCTTAGATAAAAATAAAGACAGCAAGCAACACTTCTATCCATTTGCAACCTTTAGGAATGCAGTTGTCATGACTTCCCTGGCAGATTTTTAGTTGGTTTCATGTCTCAGAAATCAGGATCCTGGTCCTGCCCAATGCTCGAGAGTGATGGTCTGGGAGGCTGCTCACAGGCACACAGGGGTAGCACTGCAGCTTGGTTTCCCAAGCAAGATCCCAAGTCCCACATTTTCATTTTGCCTCAAACTGTCCACATCATAGATTAAATTACCTTAAAAAAGAGAAAAAAGAAAGGAAGAACTAACACCGAAGGTTTAACTTCTCCATCAGTATTGGCCACATAGGCAAACTAGCAGGTGCTGAAAAAGTATGAGATCCAGCATTTCCAGGGTCTATCTTATCTTGATATGTTGTTACTTTGAACAGCCACACACTCCTGCCTCTTCCCACAACACTGCCTCAGCATGGAGCCCCTCATCTGGGACCCTCATCCTCACTGGCAGTACCCTGCCACACACTGCCAAAGGCTGGAGTTTCTTTTTAAAAGGGCAGCTAGTGAGGGAATTGTTAATGCTGAGGAAAGGCTCAGCCTGCAATCCCTGGGATATTTTTGGTCCCTACTCTTGGTTCTCTTTAACACTTTATCAAACTATTTGGTATCAGGAAACACTGAGCTACTTAGAAAGCATTCAAAACAGTACATGATTATTGCTTGCAGTGCTGTGCTGCTGAAGGGAGCAGAGTCCAATCTGTACTTGGCACATTATTCAAGCAATATTGCTGAAGTTGGAAGAAAAGGATTTAATTTCTTTCGTTAGATAAAGGAAAGAATGTTAACACACAATATAGATACAGTCAGAAACATCAACAAGAATATGCATTCACATTTCCCTTTAAGCTGAGTTTAGAAAAAAGGCTGAAACAAAACTTTACAGTTCAAAACCTAGAAATTCTCTTTTCTGTCAGGATATCACAAGAGCTAAATATACATTATTTCTAAAAGTTTGAAGCACACAAAAGTGCTTTGATTACAATGATGACTTTCCCTGTGATGTGGAAGACAAAGGTCATGCAAAGGTCACACCTGCACAGGTACAGCAGTGACTGCACATCACCTCGGCCACTGCACAGCACACACGGACTGAGGCTGGTTCACAAAGAGCAATTTCGAGCAGTGCCTGTACTTTCCACATAGTGCAGAGCAGAATTCAGTCTTGGCTTAGAAGCTCTGTCAAAAGTTTGTACCACTGTGAGCTGCCATGTGGCCTTTAACCCCCCTTACCATCCAGGGACTTAGACATCCTCAGAGCATGAGCTGGATGCACATACAGTAGATGTTTGCTCAGACTAGGAGCTATTATTATAGATATCATATTAAGATGTTAATTATATATTATTAAATGATACTGAGATATTATTATACTTATTAATCATTCCCTTGAAATCTATGGAGATATAAACATGAAATAACATAGCTTACTTTAGACCATAGATTATGCTTTTGGATGCAGTTTCAAAGCCACAGATCAGTAATTTTAAACCCAACCAATCAACCAACTAAAAAACAATTCTACAGGAATAATATGACTTCTAGAAACCAGGGCTCAGTTGCCATAGGTAATCATACCTATCCTAAGTGAGCAATATTAAGTGCTGAATCATGTTTAACCAGGAAATGTGAATTTATGACATAAATTTCATTTTTCTAAAAAAATAACATCCAAATTTTGAAAACAGATGAAAAAAACGAAATCAAAATCCAAATACAACTTTTCTTTTTCAGTTGACCAATCAGAAAGACCAACCTCACATAAATTTGATGCAGTTGTCTTTAATAATAAAGAATATATGAGGTAATTTTCCTGAAACAAAGAAAAACTCAAATCAGCAAGATTTTTCCTAATACTGTGTCTCTCACAGTCAGCAATAAGGCTCAAAACAGCCCCTTCTTTTCCATCTTGTTTTGAAACATGGCACTGATGCTGTTAATTCCCCATTACTCTATCTGCCTCCCAGAACTCCCTGCTGTTTTCCCTCATAAACGCATACATTTTTAATCGGCACCTAAATCACATGTTTATTTTATCAGTCTCCAGACCATGCAGTTCAGTCTCAGTTCAACCCTAACACTTTATATTCAGGACAAGATTCATGAGAGTTTTCAGCTATCTTTTACAGAAATGGACGGGTATCCCTGTGCAGATATAGCATATGACAGCAGTCAACATATCCCCCTTCTCTGCCATTGATACCCTGATCATTACATCCCCACATCTTCCACCCAGTGGTGCTGAGGCTTCAGAAGCTTGCAGTGATACAGGCAGTTCAAGGAGTCCCTTTTCCATCTGCCTTCCCTACCATGGGATGCTATTTCTTCATTCATGACCTTCTCTCTGTACGACTCCACAACTGATGGGATAGCACAAAGACATGAACCAGCAGTCAGAGATCGAGGAAGGGACAGAAAGGAAAATCAGCAGTGGGAGATCCTCAGTTTGACACTGCTGCCAAAGGTTTCCAGCTACAGCCTGGAGCATGAGCAGCATGAGCAGCATGCTGCACACCTTGACTAAAGGAAAAAGATATTGCACTTCCCACCACAAAGATACAAAAAGTCAGCTTGATTTCGGCCCATTCATACAGTTTAAGGTAATTTTAATGTTTTATACTATACTAGGTAGCAAAAGGCATGCTAAGGTCAAACCCACAGAACAGCAGTTTCCTGCCCCACATCCGTGATACTCTCTCCTCATCAGCTGAGGATTCCCCACACTCAGAAACTCTTAGAGCAAAGAACCAGTTTCTTGCTGATCCTCATGAATCAGTAGAAAAGGCTACACAGCAGAAAATGGGTCTGTAAGTCCATATGCACACCTAGCAAAGACATTTACCAAAGCCATTTACTTCACAAGTTATAATTTAATTTCCTAACTCTTAGGGGTGAAACACTATCAAGGTGATTTCAGCTAGACTACACAATACCTCTTCTTTTAAATCAAGTTTGTTTTCCATATTAACTGAAGTGATAAAAACCATAAAGAAAACCAAACTCTCTAACAAACTAGTAATGGACTTCAAGCTTACAAAGAGCTTAAAATAACTAGAGGTTGTTCCTCCTTCCCATCAAATAGACTTCACTAGCAGGTGAAAAGGAAAATTAAATCTATGCAAATGTGCCCAGCTTTCAAAAACAACAGCAAAAATATATTGTTCCCTCTTCTGTTTGTGTGTATGAGGGATATGTACTGGCTTCATGGAATTACTCCAGCAAGCTGTGAATGATGATGCATGAAATGAAAAAATCTCAGTCCAGTGCACAGGAAGAATACAGAGAACAGCAGGCTGTCAACAATATACTTTTTAGAGGAGAATGGATATACACCACACCCTCTTTGGACCCAACTGCTGAATTCATTCAACTCATGGTATCATAAGTGTAAGGAGGGGGCACTTCCAGGTACCCATTGGACACATTCCAGTTCAGCTAGACATCACTGAATAATTAATGAAAAATTCATATTTTATCTAACTGATAAAAGATCTGTCTCAATTGCAGGCAGTTGTAAATAGAGTCAGTGGAGACTCATGACAGTCTGCCATGAGATTACTGGTCAGAACAAAATATCCATTCATGATCTGTATTCTCCACATCTCTATTTTACTCATCTGTTTGATTGCAAGAACAGGCAAATTCTAGATAACAGAGAGAAATTAATAAACCCTTTCTGCAATCCTCCAGCCACTGACTACAGTCTCGGTCAGGGTACAAAGCCCCACCTCATCTAAAAAATTAGCTCATCAAGAATATAAACTTTCCAGCAGCCAGGCATCACACAGAAGCTTCAAATTCCAAGAAGATACAGCGTATTTGCTCCTGCAAGTCCACTCTTCAAGAAGCAAGATTACTTATTACTAAAGTCCTGCAAAAACCAAGGTAGGCTGCTTTAAATGTGTTCAATTAAAAAAAGAAATGAAGCAGCCAGCCAGCCATGCCTATGCAAGACAAGAGATTCCAAAGCAATGACACTGAAAGAGGCACACCAGTGTTTTCATTCAGAAAGGGAAGAGTTGTGTCTCTTTGCCTTTTTTGGAGTGTAATGTCTTCTGGAGATAGAGCTGACCCTGATACCATGGGGCTTCAGCACAGCTGATCTTTGTGCAGGCTGCCTAAAGGGATAATAAAAGGTTCCCTGTATGTCCATGTTACTGGTACACAGGGAGTGCTGGCTCTGGAAATTGTGTGATTAGGGGCAGGTTTAGAGCAGCTGACAGCAGAGGTACATTTCTGCTTTGGTTTGGAAGGAAATACACAGGAATGCTCACTGACTAAACATAAACATTTATTTTAGGAGAAAAACTATATTGTCATAGTACTTGAGCATTCAGAAATTACACAGCCTTCCAGAAAAGATTCAACAATGTATGCCAAGTACAACCAGGGACACCACGAGGGTACAGCAGACACACATGTAACTAACTGCAGATCCAACTACCTTGTGTAAGAGGGCACAGAGCTCATCAGCATCACTGAATGATAATTCAGTGTCCAAACCTCTGCTGGGGATGTGCAACAAGACACAGATAAACAGCACTGCTTGAAAAGCCAGGCAGCTGATTTCCACTACAACAAATGTTTCCTATTATTCATGCATTACATAAAGAATTTAAAAAGAAAAAGTAAATTATTATTAACTTACATAAAAGCTACACAGAAAACAGCAATGAAAAAGAGTTCTAACTTCTAAAAATGTTGGGGTTTTTTATTCTATATAATAAACACTTTCTGAAATTTCCACACCATTTTTGCCCTGCTTGCAAATCAGATAACGTATTACCTCTCAGGAAATTTGACAACAAATTTCAAAGGCACAAAATTGTTTCTATAGAACTAGTCCAGTCTCGACCTTGTGTGAGAAGAAAATTAGCTATCAGTTACCAGTCCTGTTTAAGACAACTTAAAGGATGGAAAGCTCAAAATAATTGAAAAAATGCACAGATAAACAAACAAGCTCTAGACAGGAGTCTTTAAAAATATTACTAATGGAAAGTGTTCCCCTGATATCTTCCCATATATTACTGGTAAATAAGATATGCGTAGAACCCCGTTATACACCCCATTAAAAATGATCCTACTGCATTAAAATAACAGTCCTTTCCCTCCTGGTTGAGATTGATGAGAGTGTTCTGCCTGATGATCGTGGTCATTACTGTGCAACCCCTTCAGGGCTCCTGTGACATCATCCATCAGTTTGTTTTTACAGACCTGTCGAAGATGCTAGAGGAGGGCCTGAAGTTGGAATTTATCTGCTGCATTTTTTTCCCCTTGAAACACTGTGACAGAGTATCTGTCAGAAGTCAGAACTTGCTAAAAATTTTATCAAATGAGATAAAAGAATACCATCCATGAGTTTCACATTTCAAGTGAGTATCAGATTACTAAGCATGTACAAGATAAGCAATGGAGAGTCAACCTCCACTTTACTGAGACTTAAAAAACATACTTAGGGCCAAAGGAACTTGAAATATGGGCTTAATTTTTTGTACACTTGATAGAACAATTTTTTGTAAAAATATAGAAACACAAGCACCAGATGGAGAGGTGTCATTCTTTTTACAACTTCTTCATCAGCCCCTCACATTTCTTGAGAGAGGAATACGGTTGATTTCTACTTTCCACTGAGAAAGTGAGAGGACAAATCCTGGATGTCTGTTTAGTATAAAATCTGCACCAGAAAAGAAGATCTAATTTATGCAGTCTAACTGAAGAATTAAACACTGTTAGCAAAGACTCATTATTGCTTCACCAAAAGTAACCATAATGTTCAGTTTAGGCCCTGGCTGATACCTGTTTCTGCTTGAGGATGCAGATGAGTTCTCTGAAGACACTCTCTTCCTGGAGAAATTCTCCTTGCTTGATGATCAGGAGATAGTAGCACCTCCTGAGTTCAGCAGCACCTCAGTAAGGGCATTGGGACACCCTTCAGTCACATCTCAATGGAATATGCTTATTTAATGTTACAAAAGCATTAGAAATAGCAGACAACCATTAATTTTAAATTAACAAATTGAACAAAATAGAATATTCTACTCTGCTTTCCTATTTGGGGCTAGTTTGTATTTGCCTTTTTTCTTTGATTGGCACTAGTTAGGGCACAAGTTTGTGAAGTCCTGGGAACCTGCCACTGATTTCCAGAAGGGACACGATCTCCAAACATCTTTTGAAGCCAAAGCAGATGTAGAGCTTTAACGATGTGGCCGTAGGGCCCTGCTCTCTCCCTCTTGGCCAGGCTGTCCTGGTACTCCATTCCAAGCAGCCAGGCTTCTGACAGGAGACTGACAGCTTCCCTGGCTGTGTCACCAGAGCCCACCTCCAGGGAAGCTTCTCATCACTATCAGTGACTCTGGACAGTGTCCCAGTGCACTTCAGAAGCCTGACTGCTCAGCCTGTCAGGGAGGATTGGGGTCGTGGCCAAAGGCAAAAATCTAGAACTTTCCAGAACTTTCCTGGCACAAATTCGGCAAACTTCAATGTCTGGCACAGATTTTCTTTTCTTTTCTATTTTTTCTTTTTTTTTGGCAGGAATTTGAACAACTTAAATGTTGTACTTCTCTTCTTGCATTGCTTTTGCCCAAGTTGTTTTAGAGGAATGTTTTCTGCAAGTATTAACCAAGTTGGGTTTGTTTTTTTTTTCCGTAAAATAAGAGTAACGCATTTAGCTAAAAAGTGGAGAAGTGGGAGGTAATAGAGGTTGTGAGGATCAACTGAAAGATTGTTTTGTGTCACCTTGTTTTAAAAAACTAACTTTTTTTGTATTACAAAACAGGAAAAGTTTCAAATAAACTTCAGGCAGCTTTGTCTGTTATTTCTACTGTTCCATCCTCACTGTACACCCCACAACATCTCTGACATGATCGTTATAGCTGGAGGTAGGTGAAGAGCAGAGTAGAAATAGATGGGACAGCAGAAAGTGGCCCAGCTCTTGTGCCTTCTCAAAGTATCATCACCTGCTGCTGCAGGCACAGGCTGGGTTAGACTGATAATTTATCTGACCTGTGTAGCAGAGAAAAAAAACTAAACAAAACAAGCTGAATGTCCAGTCCTACCTAAAATGTTATTAAAACTTCATGAAGTTGCAGAAATTCCTTCCTTTCCTTACTAACTGAGAAGTTCTAAGTTCAGCAAAGCCACGCAATTTCTACTGAGCAAAGTTTACAGCGAAAAAGCAAACGTGGTAAATGTAAGCTAGGATTTTCCTCAAGCACACTGTAGCCCAGAAAAAGTAAACCCAAACATTTCCACCACTGTGATCTTGTCCAGTTGAATCTTTTGACCTTCCACATGCAGCAAAATAAAATAGTGTTTTCAGGGTTGTTTTTATTATTTTCACTAGTGAGTTTTTAGAGAGTTTCAGAGTACCTTAATTGCAATTTGTGAGCTGCCATTATAAGTTACTGACAGAAAGATTTTTGTTTCCTTTAACTGCATTCTCAGGATTTTGGTTAATCAGTTATTGATCTATTTAGATTTCCTATTCAACATCTGAAATGAATGAAAAGCATACTGTTTCAACTGTGTTGTGCATGAAAATAATTCCAGTACACCTAAGCATTAAAGAGAAAATTGCAAAATTGTACTGCCTCAGATCATTTTCATATTTATTTCTGCAGCAATAAAGATAATTACTTGAACATTTAGAAGCACCATATGTGTCAAATTTTGAATCAATGTTTTAACCTAACATGGCATTAACACCACAATACAATAGTGCCACCAATTACTTTAGTAAGCAATTAAATACATGTAAAACATATGTGTTTTCTAGAAATAAGAAATCAAGGCTATGGATGCTTAAATTCAAAAAAATCTTCCAGATCAAGATATTAGCCAAATATAAAGTGGAACAGTGTATTTATTACCTTTTATAACAATTCTCCTGTCAGAGCCTGGCGCCTATAATGAGTGGTCCCAAAGTTTTCTTGCTTTTTTAAAAGAAGCACTGATGAGCTGCAATTTCAGAATTTTTTCATTAGAATATAGAATAGCTTGGGTTGGAAGAGACTTTTAAAGATCATTAATCCACACACCCCGCCTCTGCAATGATCCAAGACATCTTCAGCTACACCAGGTTGCTCAGAGCCCCATCCAACCTGGCCTTAAATGTTTCCAGAGATGCAGCATCTACCATCTCCCTGGGCACCCTGTGCCAGTGTTTCATCATCCCTCATCACAAAAAAACCCCTTTTAATCTAGTATAAATCTATTCTTTTTTAGTTTAAAACTATTGCCCTTTGTATTATTTAAGAGGTCCTGCTGAAAAGTCTGTCCCCATCATTCCTATAAGGCCCCATTAAGCATTGAAAGGCTGCAGTAAGATCTCCCCGAGCCTTTGCTTTTAATTCATTGTTATTACATAGGGAATCACTAGGATAAAATCCTAATGGCAACAAAGAATTTAGAGCAGAATCACTTGAAAAGTTAACATGATTAAATTCCCAAAGATCAACCCTAGCCCTAGTCAGGTCAGAATCAAAACCACTATCATTAGATATGAATTTCATCCTTACTGTTTCACAGCTCTGCAATATAGACTAAGAGCACCCCAAGGCATGCTATTTTTTGTAATGTCAAATCTACATTGGTCACTAATATGAATCTGAGAAACAGGAATCCTTTTGTTTTGTTTTGTTTTGTTTAGAGATGTTTTACAAAATGTTTATGCCTAGCAGTTTTTTTTTTCTAGATCTCTTCAGAGCCAACAAAACTGACTTCTCTCAGCTTTGGATCAAGTATTTGGTGACCTACATCTCATCTAGTGCAACTAAAACAGCAAACTTATGACTACTATTACATGATCAAAATAGTTGGAGACTGTTTAGAATAACCTCCCACACACACTGAGATGTCTGCAGCATCAACAGTGATGCAAAACCTATGATACAAATAAAATTTTAACACAAAAGAGAGTTCAGAATACAACTGCTGCCCCAGATGTAAAAGACGTAAAAAATGTAAACCAGGAGTGGAGAGAGGTGGTGAAAATACTCAGCAAACACTTCTCAGTATCTCCAAGGTAAAGCATGTAGGGAAGTTAAGTGACAGAACAGGTCACATAGCACACGGAGAGAGGAATTCTACAAGAAAGGGTCAAATGGAAAGATCAATCTGTTGTTCAGTAAACACAGAGGAATCAAAAGCAAACCATACTGAATGTGACATTTCACCAGTTCCAGTGCTTGAATTGCATCCCCACCCTGCAATATGACCTTTTAAACAAAATCTGAAGAAATAAGAAATCTGAAGTAATAAATCTTATATAGTGTAACAATTTATCAATTTCTTTACAAGTAACTGAAAATTGTGAACCACGTACTACAGATAAACTGCATGGTTTGTAATAGCAGGATGTTCAGATATGGCCATTAATGTTCCTGCTTTAACTTTTAAAGTAGATTCTGTATAGATTTCTTACGTTGTAGACAGGCTAGAAACAGTGTCCCCGACCATATTCTCAAAGCCCTGCACTTTCCCATTAAAGCCTCCTTACCTGTCTGAACTATAGAACTGTCTTGATACTATAACTGCCTTGATACAAAGGCTTATTATTGTCATCTAGAGGGCAAAATAAATGAGAAAATATGAACATAATTTCCTTTTAATATATTTACTCTTTCAGATCTCAGCAAGCTGTATATCCACTACTGACTCTGTTATGGCAGTGGCTGGATTACACACTGCAGATTTACCATCCACATCTATCAGGGAGCAGAACACCCTATTGTCATTCTAATAAAAGAAAGGATCACACACTTCTGTGTTAGCTTACAACTCCTCTGACACTAATAAGTCAACTACACTTACCATATGTACAAGTGTAAATAATAAAAGTATTAGAGAGCAACACTTTTAAGACTGAAGCGGTTCTTTCGTCTTTGACTTGCCACTCAGCAAGATGATAAGATCTGAAACCATCTCTGCTAAAATTATCTACAAAAACAGTTCCTAACTCTTCTCAGGAGTTATTCTGGCATCAGAGGAGATAAATTATTGGAAAGAGGACCATAGTCTGCTGCATCCCAAATCAACAGAACTATCGAGTTGTATTATAGCTGCATACAGGGCAAAATTTCAGTACAAATTTACTTTTACCCAATTTAATCCCCTTAAAACCAGTTTAAATAAAAATCTCTAAAAAGACTGAGCAAAATACAGATGGGAGTTGCCAATTTTGAAAATACTATCTGAAAAATCTTGCACCAAATCTCAGTAGATGTTGAGGGGACTATCTTTTATAACTAGTTCATCCAATCCAATGGTAAATGCATGCCATACCAATTAGGTGGACACAGAGGGGAAATTATTAAACCCCATGAATATTCCTATACTTTGCAACCTTAGACCCACTTTTGAGTAAGAAGAGAAGACAGTGAGTATGATCTTCCCAAAGCATGAGAGAAACAAAGGCAAAAGTTTGCCTAGACACAAACATTATCACCAAATTGCCAGCCCTGGGGTGTGGTGTTTACCTGAGGAGCTCCCTAAGGAGCTGCTCAGGAGCTGCACACTGGAGCACAGGCGAGCTCAAAGCTGCACAGGCTTCCCCTTGTGCTCAGGAAACACAGAAGCATTTCATAACTGAGAGAAAAGTAATGGTTTAGTAGTTCTGCAGCCTGAAGTCCAGGTTTGTGCTGTATTCATAAAAGGCCTGATGAGCCTTGGCTCAAGCTCAAGTTATGCAAATCCCAGGTGGCTGATCCGCAGAGCTTTTGTACGGGATTCATTGCAATTCACTTTTGGGTAGTTCCAGTCTCTGCTCACTCAGCTCTGCTTTCTGCTTCTTGGAGTTGGGTGAGTGGCTTATAACCAAGAAATTCTTCACAGTTATGACTACTTAATTCCTTTGGGCACTTGAAATTCACATGCAAAGTATGCATGGATACATGCATGTGCACTCATACCACAGGTGGGCATGTGCATATACTGCATGTACACAGAGAAAGCCAGAGCTCTGAGCATCTGACAGAGTCAACATTTATAGGAACTCTGGCAATGCACAGGAAAATATAATTCTTTTTCTGATGATAAAGTCAGATGCCAAATTTTGTGTTCCTATGAGTCTTCTCAGAATTGCTTCCACAAACAACTGCCTACAAGAGTTTAAAATCTAGTGGCATCTCAACCACGTGACTGAAAAACTTCAACATCTGGGCTTAATTTTTATAGCAATTTCAACCAATATTGTCCTGATGCAATTTTCAGGCTGCTTTAGCCAGTACATCTGTCAGTGACAATGTGGTCAGTCTAACGAGACGGTCAATTCAAGAACACCAGCTGTGATTAAGTTGTACCCACCTCTGAAAACTTCCTGAGCCACTAGCCACAGGATATCTTGTAAACATCTTTGCAACAGGTGGCACCATTCACTCTCCTGATATCCCGATGTGTTAATCCTGATTTCAGACAAGCCTGAGGAGAAAAATCAATAGTAGCATTCATGCTCAAAGTATTGTCTCCAGCACTAAGTTTGCATAATTTTGTCTGAAATGAAAATGTACTGGGGTGAATAGCATTGAGAACAAAGTGGAGACAAGAAAATAGTTTTTTCTTACTGGTTTTGCTTACTGTGTTTCAGCAGGACTACTAACTCTGGTGTGTCTTATCCTTGGATCTTCCCTTTCCTCTTTCCCAAAATTCAATACAAATACATTTTCTTTAAAAAGGGGTGCTTTTAGAGGAGATTCTGTCCCCCCTGGCTGCTGCCTGGGGAGCTAAAGTTAGTGAACTGAATTATTACCTTAATACTGACACTCCACACTAAATAAACTACCTGCCAAAAAACCCTGAAAATTAATGCAACAGGCAACCAAGAAACTTGGGAAATGCTGCAGCTGGAGGTTAAATGTGCCAATTGCAACTCCCTGGGAACCACTGGTGCAGTGTTTGGGCCCTGCTGAATTCTGAACTCAGCAGGAAAAAGGAACCAATCTAGTAAAAATGCAAAGTATTACCCAGATTATTAGAACAATATTAGGGGTGAAGATTATGTCAACAAGCCACTCAAAATCTGCCCCCCAAATCACTCTGGCAAGTTGGCTTCTCCATATGGTTACCCTGAGCATTCCCTGCTCTAAGGGCACTTCTCCAGGATAAACCTGCTCTGTAGTCACCTGGGCTCCAGAGATGAGTGGGCCCACTTTAGAAACTTGCTGAAAACACAGAGATTCTTGCACTATTATCATCCTTCTACTGTTTGGTTTTTTTTCCAGGCCCCTTCAGATGTGTTCCTGCAAAATTTTTGTACCTCAATAAGTGGCAGAAAAAATATAACGTTCAACCTACACATTTCCAGTTCCATAACTGTAGCCATGTTTGAGCACAGTTACAGAAATTAAGAAACTAATACTACTTCAGTTATTCAGATATGAGCTAGAACTGGAATGTCAAATCATGTGACTTTGAAGGCATAGCTAAAAGAAGTGTAGGGGAAAAACAGGGAGAGTTTTTGTTCTTAAACTCCTAAATAAAAAGGCCAGATCCAAGCTGCTTCCTTGCAGTCAGAGACTGGCCCTTAAGTTTTTGCAAGTGTAGATACCACTTTTTCACTCATCACTACCCACCCTTGAGTCTTTTATATATATATATATATATATATATATATATATATAAAAGTACAAGTCTACATCAGAAAATTGGACATCTTGCATATAAAAGGCATATCAAGAAGAAATGACATTTTTCTGTGGAAGAGTGTAACTACTGGCAATTTAATTTAGAACAGTCCCTTTGAAGTCAAGTCCAGAATGTGATTGCAGTACAGGATTTTCTAGTTAATCTCTCCTTTTTCTCCTTATTTCTCCTGTAAGTGTAGTACTTGCTGACTCTTATCTAGAACCTGAATGCCCCAAGGGAGAGAGAGTTTTCTAACTTTCTACCTCTTCATTTCAGGCACATTTTTTGCATTTCTCTAAAGACTATATATCTGCAAATATCATATCCTTTCTACCACATACTGAACTACTGAAAAGAAAATTGTCAAAAAAGAAAGATAATGTCACACAGATTCAGATTTAACAATTAGGGAACGTAGTGGGGTTTTGTGTTTTGGGGTTTTTTTAGGAATATTTGACAGTTTTTCTTTGAGAAGACAAAGCAAAGGGACATCCTGGCAAAGATTTCAAAGTATAGTAAAGTTAGGGCAAGAATGGTTCTTCAAGAATCCAGGAGGATTCTCATTATTCAGCAGAAAAAGAATGAATTCGTATCAAGGAGGTATAGAAATCTGAATTTAGCTCAGTTTACAGTGACTTTTATAAGAAGAAAAACTAAGTTCCACCAGATAGAGAGTTTGAAATTTCAATGCGAGGTGAAAAAATATGGCCTTACAGATGGGCATGTAAATTCCATTTTCATTAATATTTTTTTTCCAGATTTTTTGCATGGGCATTGCAAATATGAACTTTTAAAAATGGTTTACTACAATCAAAGTAACCAACATTCCTCCTTTGTAAAGATTGCAAGTTGTTAATTTTTCCCAGATATATTTGTTTCAGTAGAAATAATAAATGAAACAAATTTAACAATGTTTTTTTGTTGAGATCTTCTAGAAAAACAAAACTACAGAAAATCAGCCTAATTGCTTTTATCAAAGTTAATTACATTTTATTGTGTTTCTGGATCAGCAGGACCAAAGGCCAGGTTATTCAGCAGAGAAATTCAACTTTGTCGTAAAAACTTAAAGCTTATAACTACTCTTTGTACCATCGGGCAGCTTTATGTTCTGAATATTTTGTTTTCAGTGGACTGGTATGTGGGTGTTGATGGCATAGCTTGAAAGGTCTTTCCTTTATCTCCCTTCAAACTGTCACACTGATCCATTCATGGCATCTGAGAAAAGTTCCTACTTTTCCTTGACCAAGAGACTGTTGGACCAACCACATAGAAGGGAAGGAAAGTTTTGCAAAGGTTTTCGTTCAGCCCAATACCAAATTTATACATAAACAACATTTCACCAAAAAGACAATAACCCTGAAGTTTTCAACCAGCACCAACTTGTTCAAGCACATCACTAGAATGGCAGTTCAAGGTAACCCACACAGCCCACAAGAACTCATGACAAACATTTTCAGTTCCTGGTGTTTCTGGCTAAGTTAGATGTCACAGCCATTACGAAACTTAAGTCCTCCATTTTGTCTCACAAAGGAGGAGAAAATGACTGTTTAAAATCAGCTTTCCCAAACCAAAAAGAACAGCAACCTTGCATTATTTAACCTTCATCATCACTCACTGGATAACAATTAGTACTCCAGGATATCAGTCTCAAAAGCCAGCATTATGTCGTCACTTAAAAAATAACACTCAAACTACCTCTGAGCACAGAAGTACCAACCATGTCTAGTAACAACTATTCTTATAACCACAGTTTCTGTCACTATGGACCATTATCATCTTTTCATGTTATTCTTGGGAATATCACCTATTAGGACCAAACTGAGATACACTAATACAGACATCAACTGGACTAAGACTATAAATCATGCCAACTTTCCATTTATTGTAAAACCTAACACATATTTCTACAAATAGTGAAATGAAGAAATATAGAAACTCAAAACAAGAGGCAGATTGAGGAAATTAAATACCAAAGAAAAACCAATTGCCATGGTTCTTTAAAAGAAGTCATTATTTTTTCTCATACTTTGGTAAATTATTCTAAAGTGTATGAATTAAGTTTTTAGGTTTAATTAAAAAAAAAAAAATACCACCAAATCCCAAACTTTGCATTTCAACATATTAGAGGACTAGAGATTTAAAATCCTTTAATATAAGCAATGAATTGGAAACTTACTCCTGCTAACATTTACATATAAATGTTATCACTGTTATTCATGTGGCAAACACTGATGTTCATTCATCATGACAGAAATGCGTGCTCTCAAATAAAAACCAGCCTATATTTATAACACCACATTGCACTGTTTATTTGTTTGTTTCAGTTTGGTTTTTTTCTGAATACTGTGCCTGTTTGTCTTCCAGAAAGTCCATTAAACTTTGATTAGGTTCAAGATAATAAGAAAAAACAGCAGATGCCTTCGTTTTAATTAAATCCGAACACGTGGCTTTAGGTCAGGAAATAACTGTTTCAGTTAACAGAATCTTAGAGTGGTACCAATTAATTTTGCAGGTATCCCACCTTTTCAATGGGATCAGTTCACAGTATATCGGGTGGCAGAGCAAGATGCAGTAAAACCAGGGACAGCATAACAAGTACAAATTGAAATCCTATTTGCTAATCTACCTATTAGAACACCAAACCAAAAAGCAAGTCAGCTATATGGAAGCTGTAAAAAATGGTTATACAACAGTCATTACAATTGCAGTTTTAAGGATGTCACTTCTTACTTCTAACTCGGGGAAAAAAAATGACAAATAATTGGTTTAAGTTCAAACCTCTCTAAATGAATTAAAAACCTCATAGCATTCAAAAGTCTGCAAAATTGTTCAAAAGTCCATGAAAGGAATACTAAATAGAATACTAAGTAGAGTGGGCCATAATGAAGCCTGTTGATTTTTTGACCTCCAGCAGATTGCATTGTTCTTTCATTGCATGTGCACATTCGCTATGGGAGTGAGTGTCTGGTCAATGAGAATTATTTGTTCAAATACTGAGAGATGCAAATGATGTCATCACAGTTGTTTCCCTTCCTGAATTCCATCCCATAGCCATATAATGTATAGGGTAATGGAGTACTCAGTACAGATCTTTCATGAGTATCCCATGATCACAGGATTGACATTGGTTCATTGCATAAGAAGCAGTAATTTTCCAGAAAGTTAAAGAATATTATTAAAATCCACTTTCCATCAATTATTCCTACCCAGCATTTTACTTAATATCATACACAGTTGCCTTGAATTAGTAAATTAATGTTTACATAGACTCAAAATCTTCTGCAATTAAATACCTTTTACTTGAGGTAGAAATATTTGCATTGAACAACAAATGCAACGGCACAGTGTGTAAAAAACTGGGATGGGATGGGATGGGATGGGATGGGATGGGATGGGATGGGATGGGATGGGATGGGATGGGATGGGATGGGATGGGATGGGATGGGATGGGAGGCTGACAGGGAAGAAGCAAACTTAGAGCAATAATTTGAACATTATTTTCAACTGCAAGGATGTTAAAAAAAAGAAAGTGTGACTTCTAGGATTTCTTAATGAGTATGACAACTTTCTCTACATCGAGTGGAAGTGTTCTGGGGATGCAAAAAAGCTCCTTGACCTTTGGCAAAATTTTAAGTTCTCCAGAAGTGCTCTACCTGTAGTATCCAAAGGCTCAGATGAAACCTAAACAGATTAAATTCTGCCTTTTCAGTTATATCTGTTCAATTTCATTTGAGTCGCTAGTACTACACACAAGAAAAAAAAATCCTTGTCCAGCAGTGTTTAATATGAGTAAATCTCAGGTTTATTTAGATATACTTAAGTGGCTTAGCATTGTTATTAGAAGTCTAAAATCTAATTTCCAACACAAATTAATTTTGACACTCAGGAGCCTTGCAGTCGGCAATACCTTTACCTGTGGAGCTGATTTCCACTAATGCTACTGCCCCTTTGAAAGTACACACTCAAACATAAACACCACCATCATCCTCCATAAAAACCCCAAATAAACAACAAAACCCCAAAACATTCACCATGCAACAGATTGTCTTCAAGAGCAGGCAACACTCTAATTAAAGACTTAGATGAACCTGGAAAACAAGATGTAGCTCAATGTGGTTTCCCCAGCGATGGATCACACTAGACTAACCTGACAGCTTTTCTTCAATAGATTTTCAATACAACATAAGTGAGGTACAAAGAAAATCTTATCTAACAGGATTTCAGGAACGCATTACAGATGGTGTCACATTAGAGCTCGCATTAAAGTCAGAAAGCCAGGATTAGCAGATGAATTTAAAACATACAAGGAATTAAGGAGTTGAAGGAAAGGAAAATGACAGCAGTGAAAGGGAACACATCTGGTAAGAAACAGGCTATTTCAAATTCCCCAAGGATTACTCTCACAAAGTATTTCATTTAGCACTCTTATCAATGGCGTGGACAAAAACAGGAGTGAGAAAATAACATTATCTTTAATAAGGATGGAGGAAGATGAAATTATCAGAGAGATGGAAATCTTGAGGACTGCAGTAGGAGAAGCACCAAAATTCAATTGCACAAAAAGAAAGTAATTTTCTTAGCTAACTTGGAATTCAGGCCCAGAAAGCACCTGAAGAAAGGACGTGAAGGAAGGATGATCATAGAACTGTGATACAGACCCAAGAGATTATGTTATGGCCTTAGGACACACCAAGTAAGAAAAATTATATAATTCTCCAAGACATTCTCTGGATCAATGCATGATCACTCATGAACTGTCCTCAAGACAGAACAAGAATTGGTACAGAACAAGACCCTCGATGGAACAGGAGAACAATGAGCTGAAAGTAAAGGGGGTTTTGGGTTGGTTGGTTGGTTTTGGGGAGGGGATGTCAAATCTAAATATCTAAACAAAAGAATTGCAACAAGTAGAGCCAAGGCTCTGAAGAACTACTTTGATGCTAAAGGATACATCTAATAGAACAAAAAACAGATCAAAACAAACCCAAACAAACAGGAAACGCTTTGTTGTGAGTAAATGTAGGCTAGAAATGAGAAAAATCCAAACCATTAAATCAATGATATCTGTCACGGTTTTCCTGACTGCTTTAAACATAAAGCTCACTAAATTAATGAAAGAAATTACATGACATGGAATTTGCAGTATTAGGGGACAAAATCTGGTGACATTAAAAGTTCTCTCCTTTTTGGAAGGAACCTATATCCATCACCTTACATAATTTTAGGAAAAACGAGTAACATCTTTTTGCACCTAGAAATCAGGAAGCAGCACATGTAGCTGATTTACATTTAAAACCTGTTTTCTGCAGTAGAGGTCAATCATTCTGTCCATAACAGTGACCTCAGGGAAAAAAGCTTGCCATGTCACATAAGGAAAACACATTGTTCAGACACAAACCTTTTGAATTGACTGCATATTTTCACCATTATCAGGTCCTCATTATTTTGAGACTACTTGTAGACATCTTTTAGAATCTATCTGTGGCAAGAAAAAGTCATAGCAAACACAAAATAAAACTTTTTCTGATCAGAGCTGCTGACCTAAAATTTCATAGTCTTTTAATATACTGAGCATTCCTTATTCACAATCCATTGTCCATGGTATATTCCAAAGTGTCAAGTAAATACAGTAAAACTCTTAATTACTGAACGAATTACAGTTCTTCCTCTCCAAAAAGGAAGATGTTGGAGATAGATTAGCAACATCATGTGTAGATATTAACACTTAGCAGTAATGCCAGGAGTATATTTGAATGTGTTTTTCATGGATACATCACCTGTTTATCTCAGGGAAAAAACGGATGCCCAAAATAAATTTTCTCTTCTCCCATCCCTGTTTCCTATCACTATTTCTTTAACTCTTAGCCTCCTCTTCTACTGCTATTTACAGTTCTTCTGTCCTCAGTGCTCATAGCTCTCCTTCTCCCAGCCCATTCCACTCTGCATTTATGCATGTACTATTAGACAATATTTTAAATACCACACACACACGCTGCACCCACCCACCCTGAAGCTCATCCCCCTCAACAGGCTCCATGTATATATATACACATACGTCACTGTTAAATTGCCCTCCCTTGATTGTGTGACAGATACAGACCTTGCAGCTTTCCACAATAAAAAAGTTTCCACCAGAATTGATAAAAACATTACAGGCAGGCCCACCTTTTGTCACTATCACCGAGCTCCAAGCCACAGTGAAATAAGACAACCATGAAGATTTCCAAGCCAACAGGAACCTTTCCTAGGAAGCCCATGGAGCCAGGAATAACACTGCACGTGAAGCTGCCACCTCTGCCCCAAATGCAGTAGAAACCCTTGCAGGAGGGCTCTGCTGAAGAAAATGTTCCATGTGCTACACCAGATCCCAAGCCCAGGAATCAGCCTGGCTCTCTGAGGGTTTGTTTCCCCTACTAGCACTTCCTTTCCTAAGGCCCAGGCTTTTACTGTGAACACTATGTAAAACAGTCATGCTGTCCACAGCACAGAAACAGGCAATTCACTGGTCTTCTGCTATGTGAAAAACTCTGTCCTTGTGTCTCTCTTTTAGCCTATGCAAGCAAACCTTGGGATCAGCATTGTCCTCCATTTGAAAAAAAATACCACCTCATTTGGACCTTAGCTTTCATCTGGAAAAAACATCCAACTTTAGGTACAACATAAGAAACCATTTATTAAGTGTACACCTTGCTCTGAAATATGGAATTTTCTAGTACAGAAGCACAGACCTCCTGTTTCTGAAACAGCAGTGACACTGTAGGGCACAGCCAAGCGAACCAAAGAAACCACTTGGGCAGCTTTGCACAGCATGTTTTTACCTTTATGCTCCTATTCCAGATCCATATCAAAATCCTACCCGATTTTAAGGAGCACTTTACAACTAAACCTGATTTAATAAATAAATAACTTTAAATCATTTACCAAGTCTTCTAAATTGCTAAAATGCCTTCTATTGGCTTTCTGAGAACATTTGATGTAAAGGCTGCCTGAGAAATGAGAAGTGCTGAGCCTCTAATTTGGAAATTTTGTTTCTCTTGGGCTGATGCACTACCCTTAATTTCAACTGCTGGCAGTAAACAACTTCAGTGTGAGGGCTATTAAGAAACAATCATTCAGGGTAAGCCTCATGGGTGACAGAGCTTGTGTTTCCAGGATTCAGTTTAAAACTGAACAGACACAAATATGGAGAAAATGCAACTCAGTGATTGATCAGCCAGAAATAAAATCTGGATAACAAAACTTAATATTCTGATTTACATGTCTGTGATTTTTACAAGTATGTGCCATTAAACTTGTGAGTAACTTTAATTAGAGACTCTTGTGACATGTGGACATATTCCTGAACTTAAAAATAATTCCTGAACAGTCTTTAAGTCCTACTCTTAAAATGTTCTAGTATGAAAATGGAAGTGTTCTTTTCTCCCACCATCCCAGTCTCAATCTTTTCATCCCTGTTTCTTTTATAAAAAGCCAAAGAGATTTTTAACACAAAAATGAAACTGGTTTAGATATGGTAATGATCTAAGGCCTTTTATCCTATATGTATGCAGAAATACCAGAAGTCAAACACTTCTAAGCCTTCCCCCCTACTCCCTGGAATACTCCCATAACAATTCTTTAAAACTCTGCTGTGGATTTTGAGGCAGACTAATGCAGTGGCTGTTTCATGGCGTAGCCTGAGGCTACAAATGCTCCCAGACCTCAAATGATATCCTTCAAAGTTTTCAGAAGTTTCTCAATTCTTTGTTTAGCTATCACATGGAGTCTCAAACACAAGTTTCACACAAGCTAACACTGAAAATAATTAAAAATCCCTCTGCCTTTATAAATAATTAATTACAGAAAATACAACATATAGCATATGCTGACTGCATTTCATTGTTAAATCAGAGGTGTGCATTCTGCTCATGGGCACTGAAGGCCAGTTTCTCAATAAGTGCATAAACATCACTTGACTTTAAAAAAAGATTTTTAACATTGATTTATCCCATGTCAGTTTATAATTGTGGACAAACCAATTAAAACCTTATAGTAGGGTTCCACCTGATTACGTTTCTGCATTTTCCTTAAATGTTTAGAGACAAATAAGGAAAATTAACACAAGTTTCATGAAAGTAGGAAACAGATACTTTTGACATAAGAACTACTTAATATTAAGGGTAAACCAGAGGCCACCTGTATTCTGGGAAGAGTTATATTACATACACAATTTTATTTGCATAGTTATTTCTCTAAATTCACAACAAAAATATAGCAAGAGAGCTGCAAAAGGAATTAATTATAAGACATATCAACTGCTGATGAGAACAATACTTTTCAAAATAAATAAATGATTTTCAAAGTTTCCATGTTCTGAAAGCGTAATTAGTTAACAGGCATTAAATACTTAGAATCAGAATCATGCTTTGAAAGCAAGCTTGGTTTGTAGCTGGACAATGAAACAAAAAACAACTAACCAAAATCCTTACATGCAAAATTAAGCAAGCAAACAAGAAAGCTGCACATTTTCTTTCTACTGCACACTCTGTTTCTGAGTTATGGGTGGTCCTGGCACAGGGAGGACTCATTCTGCTAACCTGCACCAACAGAAACTTCCCCATCTTCAAGGATTTTAAACCCTCAGTACTGTTCATGACACAGGTTTGGAGAAGGATCTCTAATACTGCAGATTAATAACTGGTGCTTCTGATAGTGCTTTTACATTTCTGTATAAGACCAGGATGAATCTAGTAACATGGATCTGTTTTACTACTGCCATTCAGAACTCTGAGAGCAGTAAAACCCTTAAGAATTATATCAGTTCCAGGCTGCTACTCTGAAAGGCTACCAACAACAAAGGACAACTGAGATATAGATAAAAATATTATGTTTCCCCCTCACTTCAAGGCAATAGGGATAAAATGTTTTAAATATGGGGCATCCCCTTCTCACAATAGTGAGAAGAAACACACAAAAGAAGGAAGAAAATATCTCGGTAAAATTTCTGCCTTTAAGTTGGAATGCAGCCTGACATGTAAGTGGCTAGAGACATCAGTTGAAGGATGGGCCTGTGCAGAACTGACACATCCACCACCACCCTGCCTGAGACATCCCATTCTGCCCTGGAGGAGAGCCACTGCATGGGCACAGCACTCACCTTAGGGGATGCTCTGCATCAGCTGATAAACAAACAAAAGCTCTGCCTCTAGTCCTATATCTAGGACCATATGTAGTTCTGGCTGTGGACTTGCCTATGGAATGAGAATTTGCAATTGCCTCTTGTCTCTAAAAAAGTCACCATTTTGTGCAAAGTAACCTTCACAACCAAAGTCCTACCAGCAAAATTAAAGACAAGAGAAATGTGGCTCATTAGCAACATATTGTGCCAAGTGACACAGTAACTAGGACAGATTGTTATCTCAGTCATCATGGAATGATTCAGCTCTAATTTCACTGTCTTCCATAGTGTTAGTATCATTCATTAGTTTCCTGTGGATGTATCCAGCATAAACAAGGTTAGGATCAGGGTCATCTGAGCAGTTTATAACATGTCTTGCACCGGGCTATAGTAGTAACCATGCTGATTCACCCCAAATTCTTTGTGACTCTACATTGTGACTTGGATATATGTACACCCAATACAGTGCTGCTTGCATTTGTAGGATTGGGAAATTAAATTCTTTTTCAAAGATGTTCCTTTTGAGCAGAAGTAATATTTTAGCTTTCACTAATCTTGAGCTTTCAGGTGTGATTAAGGAGATCAGCATCAAAACCAAATGAAAAATTGAGCAATTTTATTTCTTTGAGTTTAATAACTTCTTAATTTAAGATAGGATATTTATTTTCACATAAAGTATTGGCAATTTTTTGGCTTTGAATACCTTCCCTTTTAAAAATGAGGGAAAAAGCACTCCACTTGTGATTGCTTTGATGTTATATTTCCCCATCACATAGAATAACTCAAGCTCTCCAGACCCAAGCTGACATTCAGAAAGCCAAATGATCAAGCCATGTCAGTAATTTAGCTCCATTTCTAAATATTTGGGTACTCTGCTTTTGTCTGTGTTTTTAATTGGACACAAAGACTATGAAAGCTGTTCTCATTCTTTTTCTGCTTTACCATTTCAAAGAAAACTTTTTCATATTTCTAATTATGATTGTCCAAAATGTTAAATGATTGAGTCCAGGAATTATACAATAATAATAACATTAATTCAAGTAAAACTAGCAATGAAAGTAAGCAATTCTAGTGCTATGGGATTAAAGAAAAAATTGAAAATATGATCCTAAAGGATCATATATTTTAACCAGCCTCCCTGGCCCATCATGTTCCCCATACTCAGCACTGGTGAGGCTGCAGTGAGTCCTGTGTTCAGTTTTGGGCTCCTTACTACAAGAAAGACATTGAGGGGCTGGAGCAAGTCCAGAGAAGGGCAGTGGAACTGGGGAAGGGTCTGGAGCACAAGTCTGATGAGGAGCAGCTGAAGGAGTTGGGGGTGTTTAGCCTGGAGAGAGGAGGCTCAGAGTAGACCTCATCACTCTCTAAAACCACCTGAAAGGAGGCGTAGCCAGGTGGGGGTTGGTCTCCTCTCCCAGATAACAGGTATCCTTTTAACTAACCAATACCAAAGTTGTGCCTTAATTTGTTGCTGCAGATGCTTTATTTAAAGGAATTTCTCATAGACTTATTACTGTGGCCAAGAAAATGAAAAGCAGTCCTTCTGAGAGTCTTTGTCAGGTTTCATGCTCATCACAAGCCAGCTGGTGCTTAAAATTAATTACAATTTGTTACCTTAGTAACACTAAATCATACTTGAAAGTTTCAATATTGTTTATCCTTATAGGTTTCCACAACAATTTCAGTTGCAATAGTAAAAGATTGAGGACCAAAGTTCAGCAGAAAAAGCAATCTAAACTGACCCCACCACTGAATCAGCACCCCTTTCTCTCCCCACCTTTCAAAAATGCATTTATAGCTTGTTGCACTCTGGTTTAAAACATCTGATCTTTGAGTATCTACCCTTAAAAGGCTGTTCATAAAATGCCTACTGTTCACATTAGATACCTGCTGCTCAAGTCATAGATTCTTAGATGTCTGCTAAATTGATATTGATTTATGTTCAATTAAAACCATAAGATAACTGGGCTGAAAGCAGAGACTGAGGAGCTTGTTTTGCTGTTTTTAAATAGAGAAGAATAAAGCTAGTTTTATATACATGAGGCCACTCTCAGCAGTCCAAACTGCCCCTCTACTTAGGATCAAGAAATGTCAGAAGAACATTGAGTCTTACATTAAGTAACCTAGGCTTGAAAATGAAATTTCATTTTACTGGTAAGATAGGCATTGCAGTGTACAGATTTTGCTGCAGGGTGAGGGTGGAGGGTTGTAAACTTGGTGTCTAAATGCTTAGGTATACTTTGACAACCTGTTCTTTTCTACCTTAGGTTTAAAAGATTTTAAAGGTGAAGATCTTACTTATAATGCAATTGCCAAATTTATAGCTTAATTTTCTACTTTCTACAAAAGTAGTTCGAGACTTTCCTCTTCATTCTGTATAGTATAAAACACTACCCCAGCTAACAGTTCTGAACAAAGCTTCTTCATACTACTGCAAACTGATGACTTTATCCAATCAGCTATGTCCCTGCAAATCATGAGCTGATACAGTCATACCCCTTACCCAGATTTTATCATCTCCACCATGAGATTTTCCTCCTTCTCTGAAATACAAGGAAAAAGTAGTCCTTTTGGGGTAAAGAACTACTTTTTTTCCTTCTACAGCCAAGGCAATCCCAACACCCCCGCACTGCAAGTGGTTTTCCACAGTTGCTTCCTGCTCTACAGTTTTTGTCACAAGAGCTGAGGGATGAAAAATTCCACTAGATTAACATGACCTCTCTCCTTACATGTCTGCAGGACAAAACTGGGAAAAAACGCTCAGAGTGTGAGCAAGTCATGAGCCTTGAGAGCTCAGCTATGTGGCAGGAGAGCACATAGCTAAGGCTCAAGGTTAGAAGAAAATCAGTGGCTAAACTTGTCGATAACAGACCTTTCAATTCTCACTTTTCTGTCTCTTTGTCAGTACCTCTTCCACACTGTTACCTACCAAAACATTCATAGTGCAACATTCAGTGCCTGCTGTCTCCTCTTCCTGATCCATGTGCCAATCACCCATGTTGGACACCTGGAGTGGGAGCCACCACGTTTGTGTGCTGTAGGGAGAGCACCTAGCAGGGCTCACGTGCTCTAACAGCAGAGCTTCTCCTCCAGATCCTCTGGATGGCCTAACTCGGATGCACACACCCACCTCATGAGCCATAAAGCAAATACCCAAATCAGATATTCCCCTGCTAATGGGACCCAACACAGGCCGGTGCATGCATTGCCCCTTCAGAAAATTAGAGAATTTCACTGAGTTCCCTGGTTCTTGTAGAGCTTGGAGTGAGGCTATAAAGAGTAAATTGACAACTTCTGGGCTGAAGAATAGTGACCTCCCTTGGTAAAAATACCAGTATATCAACTGATTCAAAATAATGTCTATTCAGAAGGTGAAGGATGAAGTGCAATTAACCCCGCTTTGCAATCGAGGCATGTGTAGAGGCAGAGCTCTGGCACCTGTGATCAAAGCAAGTCAAAGGCATTTCTTGAAAAGCACTATTTAAAACATATCCCCTCTTTCACAGTAACAGTAAAAATGTGCTCTTTTCACTTTTCCGGTTGCACAGAGAATTAGCATCACAGAGACACGGGGTCCATGTTGGTCTAGAACAAAGCATGAAGCACATTAAAATTCCTCTTTCTTTTCACATATTATATAGAAGTTTTCAGGAATTTCTTTTGCAACTAATATAAGAGGTGAAACCAGAATGCTTGACTATGAGAAACTCCACATTGAAATGAAAGTGTGTAGTAGCTGAGCACTGTAAGTGCTGAGTAAGTAGGCTGAGCAGCACCAAGTTGTAAGAACAAACCTGAGATTTACAGGGATAGAAAATTCTCTACTGTCCAGCAGGAGAAAGAGGGGAAGAAAAGCATGCAATTAAAATAATACATTCCTCCTGAACAGAGACAAAACCACAGGAGTACCCATTGGGTGAATTTAGGTGCACCTTTCCTTGAAGTGATCTATTCATAGAGCAGCCTGTTACTGCTTCATTAACTCTGGAGATCTGGGGTTGAGATGTACAGCACTGCTTTGCCCCTTGGATGCTACTCCATTCTAATGCAACTCCAATGCAACACAATTAATATTAGTTAAGAACTAATCAACAAGAATAAAGATTGAAGAACTGAGTCATTGGAATTCATGTATTATGATACTGCAGGTTTTAAAGGTTGACATAGTCTGTCAGATCCTATGGAGTTTATTAGTCAAAGTCAAATCCAAGCCTTTACCTAAAATTTTTCTAAAGCCTACCTTTCCTCAGCTCATATTGTCCCCACACACCTTCACTTGGCTAAACACAGCTGTCAAGAGGAATGCATGGCTTTACCCCTACCATACCTGTGCCACTGAAGTGCTTACAAATAAAAGTAAATAAACAATGTTTAAAAGCTGGTCAATTTTTCATGCAGCTCTTATGCAATCATAGAATCCATCAGCTGTATTGCCATTTCAGCCAGAGACCATTTTATAGGAGAAACCACCAATCAAGTTGAAATTTCTACTAAGGGGGATGACATCTCAAAAAATTTGTCCCTGCTAATGAACTTCAAAACTGCAGCTTGGGCTCAGATCTTCTGTGTGACAGGCTAATATAGCACCTCACCAGTTTACCTGGCTCTCTTTTTTTTGTCCTTAATCTTATGCTGCAGCTATGGGTATCTGCCCTCTGTGTGCACTGCTCATCAGATAACACTAGGTTGCTATAGTGATTGCTTAAAAAAGAGAAAAAAGTGAAAGCTGAATTGTGGATAACCCTGAGGCTAAAAGATGGATGAATTACCAATCCTGAAAATGAAACTTAAGTATCATTTTTCCTGAATTCTGCTGGAGCTGTTTGTAAGGGAGTATATTCTCCTTTATGAAATAAAGGCAATTTGTTTCTTCTATTAAATCTTTCTGATCGGTACCTTGTTGTGTTGAAGTGGTATCACAAAAAAAGGGGTGAAGTGAAGCGGTGAAAAAAATTCTGTATATTAATTTTTTACTTACCCAATATCTTTGTTTCAGGATCAAATGGAGTTAATATTATCTTTATGTAACACAAAATTATATGAATCACAAGGAAGTTAAATAAGATGCCTAAGGCTAAAAAGGGTCATTACTTCCTGAGACCTGAACTCAAGCACTCTACATTACTGTTTCGGGTAAAGGTTTATACATTAAAGTCCTTAACAAAAATGTGGATGTACACAGACTTATGCACTTCCTTAGGTAATGAAAATTAGAACCAAATATCTAAACAAAGTAAGCATTTCAGGCCTTACAATCCTTTAGTTTGAAGCTTCAATTGTCACACTTGCCCTCAGTGAAGCTGAAGAGCCCGATCTGCACTGGAGTCTGGGTGTATGCACCACCTACACAGCACTTCAGCCCCTGCTGAGCCCTTTGCCCCACCACAGCCCGAGAGAAAGGCAACAGCCTTTCTCTGGCAGACCCTTAGGACGAACTGAGAGTCCCACAGAGTTCAAAATAAATCAGTGAAACCTCAGAACAGCAAGTCTCTACTCAAAAGAGGGGATAGAAACACAAGTTGGGACCCAAAGTCACTGACATAAAAGGCAGCTTCAGCATCCCCTCAGGGAACCCTGTGGCTTTAAAGAGTTTCTCCAAGAGTTGAAACAACCACTTGAAAGGTATGACTCAAACTAGCTGGGCTTGCTGCAAGTGCAATAATTAGGATTCTATCAAAATCAACCACAGAGATAGATGCCAGGAGTAGCACCTATTTACAATATTCTGTCATTGTTTTAGTCAAATGTTCACTACTGCTCTGCACGTTCAGAGGCAGAGATATTTCTAGATTTCTATGACATCAGGTTGGTGAATTATTTCAGGAATACAGGCATATTTGAAGATAGTTCCATGGGCAAATATGGGAAACTAATGCCTAACTAAACCTTCATTACTGACCTCATTTCTTTTCAGTTCCATATACCAGAGGATTTAGCTGCATGTCACTAGCACGTTCCTCAGTGATCTTCATAGCTCTAATTTTAGTGGATTCAATCATCACACTAAGATTCCTTTTGCTTTAGAATTTCATCCACTGGGATATGTCAGTGCTGGAAGCAAGTGATAAACACTCTAGCATCTGAAATTTGTACCAAAAGATCAAAACACTTAAATTGCATGCTTGGAAACTGCTGGATTTTTTGCTGCTATTTTAGTCCTTATTGGCAAGAAATTTAGGGGAGAGTTCCTGCTTGTTGGGAGATGGGAAATTTGCAATAGTTTTCATTTCATCCTTCTGTTTTCTTAATTAATGGCAGGTACTCTGTCTCTCAAGATACATAGCCTTTGTCCTGATCCTTGACTGAAAGAACAAGCTTTAAGATAATGCATAAATTACCTGATAAATAGCCATCATCTCCCTGTCTGCAAGGCTAAACCAGCACTGAATTAACCAGGGCATTCATACAAAATTATGCTCTTAGGGATAATATCCTCAGATACTGAGAAAAGCCATTGCAATATTTCCTTTAGATCACACAGGAAACCTGCCAGCCACTGGGGAATAAAAACTTTAATGAAATGAAGGAATCTAATCTGATGAATATTTAGGTAAAGTTTCTAGTAAATGGCACAATTTATTGTCATTCTCTCATTAGCTAATTTCAAATCTTAACAAAAAGTGACCATTTAAGTTTACTACTTTATCTGAGTGGAAGAAAAATCAGTCTCTTCATTCTGTGAAGGTTTGAAAAGTCAGAAACAGGGCAGGTGGGAAGGCAAAAGGAAGAAAAGAAACTATTTGGTAACAACCAGGAGAATGTGAAGTCTGTTACCAGCTCCAAGACAAAAATAGCTACATTTGAAGTAGAGGCCTTAAGGTACGTTGTGTAATTTAGGGACAGATGCAGGTTTAGCAGCATGTATGACAGCCACAGTATTCCCTTCCCATAATGAAGTTAGCTAAGGGTATTTAAAATGTAATTTCTTAATCTAAAACTGAATAAAAGCCATAATTTCTCTTATGGGTATTTACACATTTGAGATAAAGTGATTACACAATGGAAATTCTAAAACTAATTACTTCCCATACATTTATATTCCAGCCCAGAGATCGAATACCTGTTGGTTGCCTTTCCTACAGAGAATTACTTGAAAGTTTTTGCATCCTCTCCTAGGGCTGAAATACAATAGGAATCCACAGAGAACATCAATTTTCTTTGCTTTTCTAATGTTTACGACTTCCCTGTAGTGTTTATCAAGAAATATACAACTCCCCATAGTTAGAGCTGTGCAAGCTAACAGTAGGAATTTTTGGTCTTGATGGAGCTATTGATCATACAAACATTAAAATTATGTCCCCTGTAGTAAACGCCAATAAAACAGAGGTACATTAATCAGGAAATCAATAGCCTTGTCAATAGAAAGGCTAACTTTGACAATGTAATGCAGCAGGCAGGCTGACTGGATGGTGGACCAAAACACAAGTAACCCAGGCTGTGACCTTTTTGTTTGACTTCTGGCTGTGCTGATGTACTGTAGGAGTAACTGGAATGCACAGAATGAAAGGAGAGAGGCAAAGAGTTAGCTGTTTAAATTGTTCCATAGGAACGAAATTTATTGCTACAGTGACCTTTAGTTGTTCACTAAGAAAAAGGAAAATGAAAAGAAAAAGGTGAAAAAAAGGAAAAAAATGACACCACCACAAACTGAAGGAAAATACCACCACTACCACCCAAAAACCAACAGCAAAACACAAACTCAACACCTAAACTCCAAACTTCTAGGTCATTATTTTCAATATTGCTATGTTAACACCTTCTTCATATGGGTTAACTGAAATTACATATTTTAATCCCTGACCCTAGGAGATGGCACAGCTTAACTGAGCCCTGCACTCTGAATAAATATTTCTAATGTTTTCAGCCTGAGTGCTGTGCTGCAAGATGATTTGGGAAAACTTCACTTGTTTTTCCATTTCTTGAAGGACAAAAAATTATGGAACAAATATTTCAAAGTTGATATGTGAAAACCAGAATTATATACGAGTTAATGGGCAAAGTTATTCTTCTGAGTTACACTTAAATATTTTATCAAGTATGTGATGAACAAGCATGCATTAGACAATAGAAAAGCAGGTAGAAAACAGCAGCTTATTACAGACAATTTATAATTTAAAAAAATATTACAAAACCTTCTGTTATTTGAGCTATCTACATGCACATGCAACTCTGTAAAAAAAAATAAATTGATTTTACAAAGGGGGCAGTCATAGAAGATTCCTGTCATTCTGTAACTCTCTTCATACTTGTGTGTTTGGACCGATATATTGCAAAGCAATACACTTTTCAAATATGCATTACTACTCCTGATGTCAAAAATTGAAAGTCATTGTTGGATCCAGGCAGGATATTTTCAGTCATATGAAACCAACTGCAAAAACAAAGATTACAAAAATAACTCTTCCCATCACCGTCTTGAGTGTTCTCTAAAGTCAAAAGCTGTCCTTGCTATGTTTTACATTCCCCCTACAATCTGGGAAGAAAACCTGGTCTGAAACTGGGTAAGACTCTCTAAATAGGAATTTTCCACAGTGCAGACCAAGCTTTTAATTAATTAATTTAAACATTTCACAGTGGGGACAAATCAATTCTCAATTTTACAAATTCCATATACAGAATTGTTGTAGACTGGCCATTGCAGACCTGACCACTTCATCTTATATTACTGCTGAATATATTGATTAAACAAAGACCAGAAGTTGACAGGAACTAAAGAGCTGGTGTTTGGGTATGGATGATTCTGTCCATCCAATTTCAGATCAATTACTAAGCTTCTGTCAGTGGAGTATTTGTTTTGAGGAGGTATAAAGAAAAGAAGAGATCTGTTTACTGACTTGCTAAACAGTATTGAATATATCAAACAGGCAAATTTATAAAACAGCAAATGAGCTGTATGTGCTACCTAGTGCATTAAATGTATCTGAAAACAAAGGCAAAATAAATTTTATGAAAAAGTTTTGAGCTATCCAATACAAAAGCAAAATCTACTAGAAAAGTAGCCCACATGTATATACACATGGGTATTAAATAGGCCACTGATGTGGTGTCCAATACAATGTAGCAGAATTCATAATAATGTCAATATCATATGAGTCAGCCACAAATGTAACCTCTCCCCTTTAAGGGAAAAAAGGGAAAGAAAAAACCCCAATGAAAGAGAAAAACAACAACTCTCATAAAGAAGCATGCTTCTTCTTGAACCTGTAATTTACTACTCACTACACTGAAAAAATTAGCTAAAAAATAAAACACTGGATTCACTTAAAGATTCTTTTTGCATGCATGTTGAAATAAAATCTGATTATGTGATACTATCCAAATTACAAAGGAATAGTACAACATAAAGTTAATCCTGCATCTGGCTAATAAATTATATATGGTGGTAAAGTTTATATTCTTAAAATGATAATGCAACACATTCCCAAATTTTACTCCTAAACTAAGTTCTGATAGTGATTTTATTTTCTCCCTTTCTCAACTAAAAACCATCTTTTTTCTCTCACAGCTCTCATGTTCTCTCTTTTCCTGTCTGTGCTCCTCTTCTCCATTTGTGCTAAACATTAACAAAGTCATAACTGGTAAAAGCCCAGGCAACTACTTTTAGGACAATTTTGTTTGATTAAAGCTTTGTTTGATAAGCTTATAAAAACATCCTAAAGTATCAGAAAAACATTGTTTGTATCTTATGTTGTTCCACGTTCTTCTGAGGGAAATCCTCAGAGAATTCAGACAACCCCACTCAAACAATAACTCCAAAGTCAAATGGTTGATTCAGCAGTAAAGTATGACTTTATAAAAAAAAAATAAAGTTTGGAAAATTTGCTTCTATAGGTGCAAACAGACTTCATCACAATGGAGATTGACCCTGTAGCCTGATCTGACTTACAAGAATGCTGATGATTGCCCAAGTGCTGCTGGAATACAAAACCATTCCATGCAACTAGAAATGGGTCTTTTAACAAAGATTAATGTTGACCACTGTGATAACTTCTCTCTAGTTTTATTTACTTTTCTAACTGTGCTGCAATGTGGGACTATGAAGCCATGCAGTTTTTAGTCTCTCCAGTATTTTCTTATTAGATATTTTCTTATTGGACAGGCTCCTCCACTTTATTTTTGGTTACCTCCCTTCCTTTTTAGGTATATTTCCACTTACACCTGGAATATGTTAATTCTGGTTGAAGATATTTATGGAGCAGCACTCACTACACAAACTAGGTGCTATACATTTATTTTCATTCTTTCCACATTATTTCCTTCTCACATGCATGTATGACCCATTTATAGTACAGAATATGTATTTTATAGCTGAAAATAGCCCTGATTTTGGAAACCAAGTTAGACAGACCCACATTAGGAATGAAGGTTATAAAGTGCTTTCCCATAACAGGTAATTATAAGCATATTTATTGTTCACTGCTCACCACAGAAACATTCCAACAACACAATCTACTTCAGCAAGTCAACAACAGGAATGGAGCCAGTTGAACCCTCTACTCAGCATTGGCCAGGCTTCATTGGTCTGGACTACTTTGTCCTTTTCTGCTCCCTCCAATTAAAAAAGACTGGATAGGGTCCAAAGGAGGGTCAAAAAGCTTCCCAAAGGGCTGAAGAACCTGTGCTTTGAGGAAAGACTGAGAAGGTAGATATTTTCACCCTGGAGAATAGAAGGCTTAAGTGGGAACAACATCAGAGTTTTCCAGTGCTTAAAGGGCAGCTACAACATGAAAGGAAGGTCTCTCCTCAAAGGGGGCCACATGGAGAGAACAAGAGACAATCTGTACAAGTTGCACCAGGAGAGATTCCACCTTGATATAAGAAAGAATTTTTTTCCAGTGAGAGCAACCAGTGACTGGAACAACCTTCCCAGGTGCATGGTAGAATACCCATCACTGGAAGTTTTCAAGATAGAACTGGGCTGACACCAGATAATGTCACCTAGGCTCCTTTCCCACAAAATGCTGCACCAGGTGAACTTTCAGGATGTGCTCAAACCTGGGCTGTTCTTCTCTGATCAGAGCTTCAGCATGTCTGGGGGATGAGTTTGGGAGACTTTAAGACCTTTTGGCTCAAAAGAAAAGCTTAGCAGCAGCTTGTCATTTGCAATGTCTGCCATAGTGTCTCGACAGGTTTCTACCTGCATTTTAAAGTCATCCTTACTGCTCGTCACAGGAGACCCCATATAGGATGTCTACAGTACCCATAAAGCCAGAATGATCACATGAGCTTAATGAAGCATCACTTCTTCAACCTGGCTGTCCAAGCTGCATCCCTTTTCACAGGAGCAGTACAGAGCAGAATGGAGGACTTCAAGCTGAACACACAACAATGATGTTTAATTCCTGAAAGAATCACTTCAGTTAACTGAAAAGTTACCACAGTTAATTGCCTATTAGAAGCTACATATAAAACTGCAAGGTATGTCTTGGTAAACAAAAACAATGTATAATGTACATCATAACAAAACCAGACTGCTGCGAATTCCAATGAATTTGAGGTTAAAGATAAAAGAAGAAAAAAAAAAAAGCAACAATTACATACTCCCAGTGTAATTACAAGGTTAATGAAGTTTGCTAAGAATACTGATCAATAGTATGGAAACATATGCATCAGATAGCAGAAAATGAATCTGAGAAAATGGGTAAGGAACTAGGTTTTGTGGGTCCAAAAAAGGAAAATACTTTGGGAAGTAAAGGGCAGAGACAACTGTCCTACAAGAAGGTGTCAAGATGACCTAAGGAAACACTTTAGATGACAGGTTCTGGAAAGAAAATATAGCCAAGAAAGAAAAATAAGTAATTTGAAGCTCAATTCCACTCTTCATTCTGTGCTACTCAAGCAAGCTCACAGAGTAAGAGGATGAAGAGTTTCATAGCATGGCAGGAAAATAAAAATTTCCTTCTTGTCCCAGTTATTACACTTACTTCTTTCATTCCATAGATTCAACTAAAATTAAAAAAAAACCCTAGGAAATTAGTTTAATGACCATGTATATTAGTTAACATATATTACTGAAACTGGATTGTGATGTACCAATAAAAATGTTTTTTCATATATAGTATAATAATTTAATATATAATAATATATTTTATCCTTTTGATATTTTATCCTTTGAGCATTTGCTCAGAATAGGAGACAATAACATTTCCATTTATAGTTATGCTTCCTTCATAGGAATACCACATGTATTCGCTCAAAAACCAGAGTCTGAAAATCAGAACTGTAAGTAAGTAGGATTTTTCCACATTCAAATTTAAGGTACTTGTAAATCTTATTCAGGCTTGTTTTTTCGGTGTTTTTTTGGGTTTGTTTTTTTTTTTTTTTTTTTTTTTTTTTTGCATCAATGCTATCCTGTGTAACTAGAAAGCCCATGAAAATGAACATCCAACTGTCTGGGACCTGCCATTCAGAAATGCACCTATTTCAGTCATCATAACAGCTGCAAAGCAGTAGGGATCTCTACAAACTGGTCTACAGACCATCCAAAGAGAAATAAGAAAGAAGATTCAATGTCCATTTTTGCACAAAGACAGCTTTTTCTTCCTGCATCTTCATTCCTGAAAGCTTCTGGAGGAACTCACAAGCCTCTTCTGTAAATTAAGCCTTTCATCACATTGCACCCTTGCTGACCAGTAGATGCAGTAATTACCTGCAGAGCATTCAAAGCCTGTAGAATGAGATCTTGTCTGCTAAAACTGATATTCTTATTTACTTCATCAAACTACCCTAATAACTGAGCATCTGTCAGTTACTCTGTCCTTCTGTTTATCATGGAAAGATTTAGGGCAGTAGATTACAAATTCTGGGTGGTTTTTTGGGATGACAGACTGAATCATCTTATGAAAGAGGGTCTGTTAGGTGGGGTTTTTGAGTGTAATTTAGGAATTAGGCAGAAATGTGTAAGTTTATAGTGTCTCACAGTACCTACATGAAAACATGCACCTTGAAGTGGAAAAATATTATGAAAATGTATCAACATATTATCCCTATTTTTAAATGCATTAGAGGACAGAGAGGTTTTTCTAGGAAGCAGTTCATTTAGAGGTTGATTCAAAACTTACAGATGATATTAACACGCACAGACCTTAACTGAGACAGGAGTTCTGCTGCACTTGACACTATCAAAATGCATAGAAAAGACCAGTAGATTGGGAAAAATTATCTTCAACCTTCATTTTATACATATAAAAACATAAAGGAAACATCAGGGGGCAGCAAAGGCCTCTAGGCAGGTAGAGAAGTAGACTAGGCAGGGTATTTTCTGTACAGTAAACTAAGATTCAGGAGGGTCTGACAAATGAAGGGAAAAAGAGTGGTTTATTTGTTTCTTCTGATTCCCCCTTAACCTCTCCAGCTGCTTACACATACTAGATCCTTACTTGCTATGTAGTAGCTGTAAGCCTGAAAAGAGGAATGATGCTATTTGGTCCAGTCCTAATGTGTTTTTGTAGCCTAAAGAATTTGATTCTCAGATTAGCTCAGCTGAGTTCCTAACAAGTTATCTTACTGAGAGATCAGTCGGGTCAGTATTGAGTCAGGCTGCATTTTCAGCTATTAGAATGCTGTAATCTAAAAGGAAGAGAATCCATTATTAGCAGGAAAATGAATGGTACCAATCCTGCACTGTCTGCAGCCAGAGCACATCTTTGGAACAGTGACAAAGCTTGTGCTTTCCAATTGCAGTGTTCCAGCAGGAGTCATATTCCCTCTTAGCAGAGATTATATTTCAGAAGCCTTTTTTTTTTATTAATTTTTTTTCTATCTGGTTTGAGTTCTTATGACCGAGAGGTTCTTAAAAGATATAAGCCTGTCCACATCAGAAGGTCTAATGGTAAATACAATATCCTCATCTGATCTGCTGTTTGTGTACAGCAAACCCAACACCTCACACAGGACATGCAACCAGTGTCCACTTGCATAGCAAGGCCAGCCTGAACTGACCCAGTCAAATGGATTACACACAGAGGCCCATCTTGACATTAAAGATCATTAAATTCTTCATGATGGGCTGGTGAAAATAACTGAGTGGGTTTTCTTACTTATTTCAGCATGCATGGCTACTAATGGATTTTTAACATTCTTCTGGTCAAATCCTGTTCATGTGTTTGCCAGCTATTCTCCATAAAGGTATCAAAAATAGTATTTCAGAAGGAAAACTGATTTAAAGGTGAGGTGAAGTGATTAATCCACTGTCATACAGCATTAGAGGCTCTGCAGCACAGAAGTAAGATTTGTTTCAGAAAATAACTGGCATTTATAACACATCTGATGAGATTATTTAGACAATCTCATCAACATCAAAAATGGTTTCCAGAGTTATCTTGATGCAAGCACTTTCATGCTACAACCAAACTTTTCCAAACTGACTAGTACATAACAGGCAAGAGCAGAGATCCCCATTTTAATACCTCTTCATAGTCTGAACTACTTTATCTTTGTGAAATACTGTTTGAAGGCAAGTGCAAGGCATATACATGTCTTTGCAGTTGTAGCATCTGCCCTGAATCCTTAAACTTTCATAAACTTAAATATCTTAAACAGAAAAGAGAGAGAACTAGAAACAAGAGATGCTATACTCTCATGATGGAAGAGAATACAACACCAAGAGATGCTTTTGAAAAAAAATAAAAGAACAGATATTGGCTCATATGGAAGCTACAGAGGATGGAATAGAGTCAATTTCATCTCCTGAAAATAGGCACACTTTGGCTGATTAGAGACCAAAGCAGTTATCTGCAAATGACTGTCTGGATTTATGCTGAATTTTGCCTCATCACTATTCTGCACTGTATCTGTAGCCTGAGAGGAAAACAAAAACCAAAGTGGGGGATAGAAAATAAAAATAGATGAGAAAGATGAGAAGAGATGTCACTTCTTTGCAACAGAGATGTATTTCCACCAACCTTTTCTTCAGAACTATGGAGTTTATTTTGCAGGAAAAGTATCTAAAATGAAGTTGCTGAAAAATAACAGTCTAAAGAAGGGTTATTTAGTTAAAAGTTTGAAAATAACCAACTGATTTTATACCTTGTCTACATTTTCATTCATGAAAAGAGTAAATCTGATATCAATCACACTCCTCTTACAATGCTTATATTTGGTTCTGCAATGTTTAAATGTAAATATTTTCTTTTAAAAATAAATGGCCCAAGCATAAGATTTCCTCACATAATATTGTGCTGACAGTTGAGTACATTGAAAAATATAAGTTTTATCTAAATTTAACAGACTAAATCAATACATTTTATTACCTGATCATTTCTACAATAACTTGTTTGCAACAAAGCTCTCCACAAATCCTGTTATCAATGGAAAACCTGCTCTTTTGAGCATCTGATGGTGATCCGAGTATCAAATTAGCAACATTGTCATAGATTTGGGCTACTGTTATTGTTGCCAAAAATTTCATAACATCATTTTAAAAGGGCAATTACTCCACAGCTGTTGATTGATACTAAACTAACATAATCTTTGTGCAGTTTAAATACTGTTGCACCTGTTTCCAATTGAATTATTAATAGTATTGTCTATTGCAGTTGTCATCTCATTTGCCTCAGTACAACTGAAGAAGACAATTGCATACAATGTCTATCTCTTTTTAACCTTTATACCTCATCTTTTATCTATTCTTCTAAATCATTTTACTTCAGATATGGAGACTTCAGAGATTTAAATAAAGAGATCTTCTTGCTTGTATCTACTCCTTCCTATTGTTCTCTCTCCAGTAGGTATTTTCTCCATACCTGGCAGGTTCTTCATGTTCAGAAACTGGTTATTAGTAGCAGATGCTCCTGCAGGAAACAGATCCTATAAGGTCCATCAAATTTCTGTTCCAACACATACCACTGAGCCACCTACCAGGACAGACTGGACAGAGCACAGCTGGGTTTATTTAAACTACTAACACTGCATTTCATATTACAGAATTAGTTCAGCTTGGAACAGACTCAGAAAATAACAGGGGAGGAACCAAATGCTCCCTTTGTTCAGTTCTCTGTGTACCACTTTTAGTATAATTATCCAGTAAAAGGTATTTTGCATTTTCCTTCTGAGTCTGTATTCCCCACTGTCAGAAAAGACAGGGGCAGGCAGTGATCTGAGCTGCAAGGACTGCTACGCTGGAGTGCCACAACCATGACTTACTCACTTGGTTTGTTTTCAGATGCCAGTAATCATTACCTTTAAGATCCAGAAAACATTGCACTAAAGGTGACATTTTCATTAAGTTGCAATAAGATATCATATCAACCCCCAGGAATATTAAAAAAAAAAAAAAAAAAAACCACACCAAACTTTAGTAGAAAAATGGTTTGAATGGATTGAGAGATTTTTGCCACAGAAAACGGAATGCCTCAAGTAACGGCAGACACTGAAGTAGAAACCCTTTAGCAGTTGTTTTTGGTTTAAAATTTACAGAAATATATTAAATAGCTATGACATTTGTGATGCATTTCATTGAGATCACTACTTTAGTAAAAAATTATTTTGCTTGTGTTCAATAGTCTTAAATATTGTGGATGATTCAACACTGCCAAAGTACAGTAATCTCTGTACTTCTTATTAACTTAATGAATTTAAGTTGCTCTGTAACTTTGACTGAATAATGGTAGAACAAATAATTACACATATTTCAAGTGACTCAAATGATTACTTAAGTTTTAGGTAGTGTTCCAGCATGTTACCTCATCAAGCCTGTAGGAACTACTAATTTGTTGAGCCAAATACCATTGTACATACCCTTCATTTAACTAAATAAGTTAATTAGGATGTTCTTGTTATCTTAATCTTCAACAATGGAAATGGACTTGTCAATCTCTGTTAGTTGAGCAAAATCCCTATAATCTTGTGACTTTGTCTCTTAATGGCTAGGTATATTTTAAACCTCTAGAGTAGCCCAGTTAATTCCACTGTATAATAGTCACTGTTGTAAAATTTGACTTTTACGGCATTCCAATTCTCAGAACCAATTAGCACACTTTATTACCCCATTTGGAACAGTTCCAAGTTTACAACCATATCACTGTACTTCACTTTATTTAAGCAGTCTGACTTAGACCCTTGCTACTGTAAGGTGGTCTGCTACTGAATTCTGGAAGTATTGCATATATTAAACAGATGTCAACACTACAGATTTTTAATTAGCTGCTCTTACTTTGTAACATTTACTCAGGCTCCCGAGTACTGGCACAATTTAGTGCCAGACAGATATGACATCCTTCAAATTGGACAAGAGGGGAAAAGAGGTCATGGGAATGAAAATAATAAAAGGTCAAAGTCAGGTTTAAATGTGGAATAGCTACAAGACACTTCAGGTAATAGCTTGAGAGTGTAAATGTGGCACACAATAGAGAGGTTTGTAGTCCATGGAAATCACATAGGTTTGTCCTTGGCTTTCAAGCACACAGAAACGCAGAGATTTTGATAAGTACCTTGATCTTGTAACTTGCAATCTGCTGCTATGGCAAAGGTAAATAATTAATCAAAACCCTTTTTTAGCAAGATTCAAGGAAGTAGTCAGGAGAGCAGATTAAAAATGCAGAGGAGTGCATCTCACCTACCCTTTTGCTCAAGCCAGTTGTGATTTCTGTATTGTTTACTCCTATGAAGGACAAAGAGATGAGCAAACTATGACATTCAGTGGCTCAGAATTGTTGCCACTTATTTAGAGGATAGTTCACCATAAATCTATTGGCAGCTGTGGTTTAGCTAACAGTCAGAAGCCCAGTGTCATGGACATCCACCTCTGATTCTTAACAGGTACATCTCCATGCCACTGGAAAAACAACCTGGAGACTCAGTAAGACATTTCTGGCAAACTAACTCACTATTGCACTTTCTATGATTTTGCTTTGTCAGTCCAAAATATCTCTTCACCATAACTTTTGTTGCAACATTTCAGACCGGTTTAAAACAATTTCTAGAAAATGCAGTCTTAAGTTTGCCCATTGGAAAAGAAATTCAATAAAGGATTTTGCTGAGCTAAGTCAACATGAAAGATATGAAATATTGCATCAAGAAGTAGAAATGAAACATTTCTATTTTCCTCATATTTTTTTTACCAATTGTACTTCTCTTTGCATTTTGAGGGAAAAACATTCTGACATCCACAAAGGAACTCAAGATACAGCAATTGCACTTTCCTAACAGCAAAATTATTGTGTAGCAAGATAAAATCTGGATAATGAATGAGAAAGGTAGTAGAAGCCTGATTCCTGATCCATTGCTAAGGCAGCCAAACTGAAAACACTTTTAAGTCAGGGATTATAATGTCATAAATATAAATAAATTCATGGGGTAGTCTTTTCTGTGGGCTGCCAGCAATGGCTGTTAGATGGGATCTGTGTCTTTTGCTTTCACATCGAAGGAGTCTATTCCTGACACTATGATGTGCTTCTATGGAAAATAGCAAACATTTCTACTAACGTCACGTATCTACTAATGTCGTACTTTATTTTCATGATTCATTTTTGGTTAGGGAGAAGCCAGTTCTGACTTTCCTCCTGCAACATCCTGAGAGACAGTAAAAACAAGGATTGGCAGGACCAGGCCATCCCACCCACATTAAGATCCCTCTTCTTCCTTCAGACTCACACCGTGAAGCAGCTGCAATGGAAAGGTCCCTCCTATGCAGTACTTCATCTCTGAAAGTTAGAAAGTGCTGTAGACATTATGCAAATTTAATGAAATTCCTAAATCCCTACAAGGGCCATATGCTCTTTAACCAAATATTCAGTCCCAGAGTTAGGAGGATCTGGCACAGATGCACCTGAATATTGGGCTAAGAATCTACATACCCTGACCACTCAACAAGAGCTGGAAGAAAGCTCAGCACTGAAGAGAGAGCAGGCAATTGCATCACTGAAAGAGGCTCCATCCTTGTGCCTCTTAAAGGCCAATGCCAGCATGAAAACAACAGCCTCTTCTGAGGTGATAAAGCAGTAGCTCCTTTCCTGCAGAGGAAGGACATTTTAGCTGAGGAGGAGATAATTTAACTCCGAACAGACAAAATTCACCAGCAAAAAGGTCTGTGAAGTTTGTAACTCCCTTGTGGATTTTTGAATTACCTTTGCAGGTTTTTATCTTCATACTAAAATTCAAGAGCATGTAAACTTTGCTTCAAGTTACATTTTGAAAGACCTGCACAGTGTAACTGAATATGTTTCAAAGAACCAGCACAATTCAGCTAAGCTTTTAAACACATCAGGATCCACAAAAGCTTAAACTTTACTCTTAATTTTAATCTATTTTCTGAAGTCAATAAATCTCACATGACTGCACTAGGTTTACAAATGCTTCTTTCTCTGCATTTCACTTCCATTTAAAAAATCGTTTATTAACTTGGCAACACATTTTTATCAAAGCCAAATATCACTAAGGTTTTCAAGAGAATCAGATATCTACTGCTGTTGTGAAAAACAGGTAGCCTAAAAGACTAGTGACAAGACCTAAGCACCTTGCTAGAGGAAAAATCTTGATGTGTGAGTTCGCATTCTGTCAGACCAGATAAACATCATGGAAAATATTTAATAAAATCACAAGCTGGGGGGAAAATTGAAAATTGAGACCAATTTATCACAAGATACAGATACACTGGAATGTGTGTAACTTTTAATGCTGGTAGAACTGTTTTTCCCCATCTAAACTGCCTTTTTTTTTCCATACTAAAGACCATCCAATATGGAGGCACTATTCAAGTTTTCTCTCTGTTTATGTTGGTTTACCTTACTAGTGACATAGTTATTTAAAAACTCTGAAAGTTGGAGTGGCACATTATAGTTTCAGAGACAGTGAAATTACACAAGATAAGTATTTATCAGAGTTATAGCCATTAAAATCTATGGTGATAGGTTTTCATAAATTTTCTCAGTTATTTTGAATATTTTCTCACTTTGTTAAGGAAATTAATGTATGCCACAAAAATGTCAGTTTCTGACAACTGCAAAGATTTCAAAAAGTGCTATGGCATCATATCAGCTTGACTGCTAACTTTCTGGGATATGAAGAAAACATAAATAAAATTACTATTTTAAAACAAGTATCCCTAAAGAAATTCAGGTATTATGTTTGTAACCTGCTAAGAAAAAAAAAAACTTTCAATGAATGTAGGGTAAGCCTTGACATGGGGAATATTTGTGGCAAATTTGATCATGTTTTGCTTGATTATAAGGTTACTTAACTTAGCAACAAAATCTGAGATGTCTTTATTTAGTTTTGAGGGTTTCTTCCTCCCCCATCCCCCATACTTTAGCTTTATTTTTTAAAAAGACATAAAAATTATTTTTATGCAGCAAAACTCTCCAAATCTAACACATCAGCAGTCCAATTTCATAAGTCTATATATATATATTCAATTTTTTTTCTTTATAATATATCACGTGCCCATCCTATCTATCTCAGTTCCTAGAAATACAATAACCACATGCTGCACCTTTTCTGCCAGGAAAATTGGATAGCATAAGAAGGAAAAATTCAGGTCAACTGCAATTTTTTGGTTGAGAAATATGTAATGTAATTGGAAAGAAAGCAGTGAGGAAAACTATGGGGAGATTCAGGAAGTAGGCCAGCAAAGAAAAGTATATGTACCTCCTATAGCTGGTAACAGGGTCAGGTAGAATATAAAGTGGGCAGGAAAAGATCAAACAGTAAAAAGCAATTAACCCCTTGGCACTGGGAATTGGGATTTCCTGACACCAACTGCTAATACTGGCCTTAGGGGGTTATAGGATCAAATAATAAGCCAAGTCCTGAAATAAAAGCTGTCATTTCAGACAGTAAGGGAAGGTATTTCAAGTATATTCTGGGCTGCCAGACTAGCATGGTACAAGGGGAAAGGCATGGAGGAGAAACATACTGAAAGATAAATGGTAAAAATAGTTTTCCACATTTGGACTCAAACAGATTTCAACAAACCCCTTTTTTTTTCTTTCTGAATTAAACACAGCTTTGTCCTAGATATCTGTGATCTGTGACCTCACCCAGCTCTTTTCTGATACCCAGGGAGATTTAACCTCCATTTTTTGAGCAACTTCCCTCTCATTTTGTGACTAACTTCTGAACATTGTCTATACTAGCTGTTGGTGGTTTACTTAATTGTCTCAAACATTATGGTTCTTTTACTTTCCGTCTTCACAGAAAGGAAAAAAAGCAGAGGGAAAAAGAAGGCAAGTGACAAAAGAGAAATTCTGTAACAAAACCACCAACAATTGATAGTCAACCTGAGAAACCACACAATTCTAACAGCAATAAAACTACAGTTATGGTAGAGGGGTTGTTTTGGTTTTATAAAGGCTATTTGTTTCAGGAAATCTCAGGACCTACACTTATTAACTGTTTACAAAGTCACTAATATATAGCTAATTTATATATATATAAAAAAATTACTGGATTTTCAAACCAGTTGATGGTTTATACTATGGAAACTCTTTTTGAACATAGGATGAAGCTTTCTGTTTTTCTTCAGTGCAAACCAAACATGCAGAAGCTATTATATAAATGATGTTCTTATCACAAAACTTCAGCAGGTGAAAATATTCTTAGCCCTTTTGAAATCAGTGATACTTCATTGATTCCCACTAGCTAAAAATCCAGCATGGCTGAATTCTGAAATTTGCAACATTTTTCACTGACATCAATCTTTGACATCAACTTCAGTGGTTTTTTTGAATTTTTTCTTTTTTTATAGGTACAGGATTCTTTTTCATCTACCTGTCTTCATGGAGGTGTAACAGAGATTAAGTACCAGAAGACTAAGGTCAATTTAAAAGTTTCACAGAATCTGTTACTCCCTCACAGATTCTTGTGTTTGCCCAAACCATCTAGTGGAACTATTAGCAGCTGCCTACAAAACAGTACCTCACAAGATCTGGATTTCAGGCAGGAGATGCCATGAACTGGGTATCACCAAGACCCAATGGTATTGTCCCATGATACATCCCTTTGTACAGCCACGGCTTCAGTTTTCAGTTGTTCTCACTGCATTCACTGAAAACATCTCCATCATCTTCAGTGGTCCTGGTCCAGCCTCTGAGAGAGCACAGGAAACAAAGACTGCTGGATTCTACAAGGATTAAGAGCAATGGGAAAGAGGAAAAATGACAGAAAAGATATGGAAAGACATAACACAAAAGTTATATGAGAAATGTGGAGGAAAGAAGATCAAGCTATAGAGAATCCCACTGTGATACAGTATCATACAAAAGACAGTGAAAAGGTACCCGTTACAAGCTGCTCTACCAAAAAATAAAAATAAAGAAATAAAGAAATAAAATAAATAAGTGCTGCCAGTTGGCAAGACCAACACACCTTGCAGTTCAAAAATCAAATGCAATACATGACATGGCTCCTGGCTTGGTGGCCTGAAAATATACAGAGTGGCACTTCATGTAAATTTATGACGTGATTCTCTAGAACACCAATCACAAAAGGTATCCCTGAGGAAAAGCACTGGTCAGCAGCTTCCTCTCCCAAAGGGAGTACCCAGCAAGCACCTTACATTCCTTTTAAGTGCTCTACACAAACATTCTCTCAATGAAACATCATATCCAATTCTTTGTTTCCCCAAACTTCTCTAATGAAGTCTAAAATAAATTATTTCCTGCTAGGGCAAAACAGAGATGAAAAGTATGAATTTGATAAAATATTAAAGAATATTCAGATTATTGTTAGGATCCTACCATTCCTCACAGTGTTTGTTCTCCAAACCATACTTGAGAAGTTAAGACAGGAATCCTGACCTCCTACAGCCTGAGAACGCTGTGTGTGTCTCCTTTCAAGACCAAATAAAGGTGAATTATTAGAATATAAACTCTACCTTCAAGTTTCCACCAATTAACACCTTTGTTCTGAATTCAACAGCTTCCTAGAAAGCAGAGGAAGAAGATAACAAATGGAAAAGATCAGATAGTAAATTATCAAATAAAGTTTAAAATATATAAAGACATATTTTACAAATATGTTAAGCTTATTTGAGGTTCCTCCAAATAACTCAGAGCCATACTATTTTATAAAAGCCTCCATGGAACAAAGACTAATTTTTTTTAGATTTTTATTATGTAAGCATACTGATATTCTTATAATGCAAAACAGCTTTTCAGTGAATATTTTAGACTACATTGTTGTAGGAAAATGCACCAACACCCTTGAACTGTTATTTAAAATCAGTTATCTGTTCTTCCACTGCACCCTTAGGGAGAGACAATGGCCAGAATGATATAGAATTTAAATTCTGTGAACAAATTGAACATATATATGAACTGACCATAAAGCTGCATCTTAATGTGAAGCATTTTGGAGGTGAGTCTGGAAACAAATAGGCAGGAAACTCAGTTATGCTCTATTTTCAGTTGTTTTGTGAGCCAGTGGATCTGTATGTGAAAATTGTAGCTTTGGTGGTGACTGTACCCACTAGCATGAAGAAAAAAGTTTGGGATGAACTGTATTCTCAAAGCATTGTTCTCTGTATGGACGTTATCTTTCCTCTCATCTGTTTATCCTAAGGAAATTAGTGATTGTAGCAGCACTGTTCAAGCATAGTTCACCATTCCCTTCTCTTCCCTCAGAGATATTTCAGAAGGTAGTGGTCCACACCTGTCATACCAAACAAACAAGCTTGCTTCTAGTCAGAAGCTGCTGCTATGAAGACAGAGCTGCCTGGCATCTGCAACAGACTAAGACATCATGAAACTCATCATGATTCAGCAAAAGGATAAAAATTTCCACCTGTGTGCTAGTGCTTGCTTAAAAGGGCTCACCCTTTCCTGGGACAGCATGAACATGCACTGGAAGAAAACAATTAAAAAACTTAAAGGGGAACTGACATGATTCTCTCTCCATATTTAGTCTTATACTGACTTTTTAACTTTTTAAAAACATTTTTTTATGGAAATATGAGATGGTCCTGCTGAAGTTGTCATTCTTACACCCACTATATCTATTATCCCTCTCCATGATTTTCAGCTTCACTCCCCACAACACCTCAAAATCATGCCCAATCATTCTCTTTGGGGACAACTCCAAGGAATTTAATATATACACTGTATGCTGAGAATAAGTAAACTGGTGCTCATTGCATGCAATAAAGCACATATATCACTAGTGACATGAAGATGAATTGTAAAAAACCCAAATTCAAACACAGTTTTGGCACAAAGACTGAGATGTTCCTCTCAAGTACTCTTCAAGCTCAACTTCTGCCCAATAACTTTTCTCCTGCCTAAATTTTGTCTGGTTTTGAAATAATTTCTGCAAGCTATCAGAGTGTACTGATGCTGCTTGATTAGGAGACTAGCAGCCCTAGTTAATGCTGCCAAAGATCATCACTCCAAGGTATATTTCAAATAGAAATATAAGTGCTTCGAAACAACTTTTGAAGGAAGGCCTTCTTCCTTCCCCAGTGCCCACAATGATTCCTATTCTGACAGGTACTCAAACCAGATCTGAATGCTATTCACTGCTACTACTGAAAGTCATTCCCTCCATGATATTTTTTCACCTACAGGTGGGGTAAGGCCTCATGACAAGATTGATCAACTTCAGCCCACAGGTGGTTAAGAAATCTTAACTGATCAGAAAAAAATGCTTTGAACTGATGATCATAGAAAAGAAATGCAAGCTAAATCAAAGGTTGCTTTCTTATATCCCAGGGCGGAGGGTGGGCGAGGTGGGAATTCCTTTTTGATGTCATAATTGCTAGTTAACAAACAAGGTTGTTTAAGACAGAAAGAAAGCTCCTAGCTTAAGACCTAAGTCAGTTCTTGAATAGGTAAAAGTATTTACCACTATAAACCACTCTCGACTTCTAGATGCAGTGCCTAGAATCTTTTCTCATCACTGGTAAATTTTATATTCAGAAAAACATCTCTTTCCCTGCCAGAAGCTATTCATTCCATGGCTTTTAACAGTCTACTACTCCTTCATCTGTTCAGGGTTGTGAATAATTGGAAGTCATGCTGTCCTTGCAAAATATTTGTCATATGTAATCATAAAATAAACAAAATATATTACCAATTTCTAATCGAGACTGGTAGATTAGCAATTCTAAAGTTTTATTCTAGAATGAATAAACCTGTAATTGCACAGTATAATTTGGCAGGGATCCCTTAGGAAACACTGTATGAAAACGCATCATATTATTCTAATTTCATATATTTTCCAAATTATATTGGTATTTCTACAGAAAGTTCAGAGAAAAAAAATAGCAACTACACATATCTGTTTCAATATACATTTCCTTTTATATGTATTCTGTAGAAAAGATTCCCCCCCACACAGTTATCCTTGGATTGTTGCAAAATGACAGCTATAATTATATAGGAGAACCTTCTACCTTCCCTGAAGGGCAGAAATTACAGCAGGAAACAGTCTGAAAAACAGCCAAATGCTTGTTTAAAACTGCTTGAATGCTTTGCAAGTGAGGTATTTTTCAGCTGGGGCTCTTCTTTCAACCACACAGAACAATGGCTCATATAAATGCAAAACAGGTATGAGAAACAGGCAGCATGGTTTCCCCAATCTGAGGCTATTAACCATCTGACCCAGCATTGGCAGGATGCATCTCAAGAACGTCATCACTCCCTCTGACAGAGCCCAAGGACCAGGGAACATATTGTGAAAGATAAAGGGGAAAAACAAAAAGTGTAAAGTCCTCCATCCTCCTAGGCAAAGAAATATATTGCAGTAAAACTTTTAAAGCATTTTTCCCTGTTTTACACAGCCTGCTTTTTACATAAAGGAAACAGGAGGACAAAGTCCTCTCTCACACACACAAAACCTTTGAAAAGCTGTTTGAAAAGCTTTACAATTTCAACAGAGGCTTTCTGCAGCCCTTTGAGAAGGCAAACAGTGCTTTTAAGTGCGACATTCTCATTCTTTTCAACTTGTAGATAAAATCCAAGTCTGATGGAGAGCATCCCCCTCATGCACTAGTTTTGCAAGGGAAGTTAAATTTATCTCGCTGATAGCGTCATAAGCATGCAGTGGACAAGCAAACATATGTCAGAATATCACCACAGTAAAATGAATACCACCAAGTCTGCAGATGTGAGCACAGCATCAGACAGATCCATTTTAGGCAAGGTTATTAACACAAACCAGTTCAGTAATAGAACAGTACAGTAATCATGCAAGCTCTTCCCATCTGGATAAAAACAAGCAGATGATTATAAAGGTAGGATTAAACATCTAATTAATATCCCAAATAAGGATGTTTTCTTCAATTAGTATCTAAGTTACCAGAATTTAATCTCTGATCGCAGAAAACCCAAGGAGTTTCCTTGCCAAGGATACAACCTTTCCTTGTGACCTTAGTTTCCCTGAAGTTTCCATTCATGTAGTGGAAACTTGGATGTGAAAGTACAGTGAGAGACATCTCCTATCTGAAAACATGCCAGCATTCCAACAGTATTTGCAGCTACGCATGTTGAGCGCTGTATTCCATGTGCCAAACTAGAAAATGCTGATTATGGTTTTTGACAGGACAGCATTACAAGAGGTGCTGAAAATGTTTACTCATTTTTCTTCCTTCTGGCCAGGCAGTGTGGGTCTCACAGGCTGAATTCAGGTGAACCCTTAAGGGGGTTATTATGTACCAATAATCAGGCAGAACTCCTTTCTGTAAGTTTCTCTACTGCAGAGCCGAACTGGAACTAAGACAAATTTTAACAAAATACATCGAATCTACGAGCCTTTATTGGTGTAAATTTAACCCATAAATTATTAGCTCTTCATTTCAACTGGGAGTTAGGCTGTGCTTAAACTTGAGCTCACAAAGTAAGGATTACGGTTCTTAACCATAATTAATTATTGACAGAATGAAACTCACCAACACTTCTGTCTTCTGTGCATTCAAATCATGTATTTAATATGAGCTCATGCTTTCAAGCCTGTTGATTTTGTTGAAATAACATACATTCAATGTTCAAAATTTTAACTTCCATTCAGTTCCATGTCTCCATTCTGTAGAGTGTCTTTCACTGAAGAAATAGGTCTTTTCCTTTACTGCTTCCCATAAGAATCATGAAATAGGCTGAGGGGTACCATTTGGTTATATACCCATATTTACAACTAGAGAAAATTTTAAAAAAAAAGAAAACCCAAAGCAATGAAAAATTATTGTATGAAGTATTTGGGTAAAATCAGTCACATGGTCTGTGCCACTGGCATTCATGTTATTTAATACAACTGCAGGCCAGGTCAGGAAATCATAAAATGTGACAGATTAAGAGTTTTTTAATTGGATTTAAATTCAATATTTTCTGAAGAAACCAAAAAAGACATCATGGGCTGGTCCAGGTGGCAATTATCCAAGTTAGAAATAAAAAATTATTAACATATGAAAATACATCACAGAAAGGAATAACTGCTCTTTTAAACATGATTATTTCCAGCCTGTATTCCCACCTTATGTAATGCAAGTTACCCACTGATTAATCTTTAAGACCCAATTCCAGTTTTAGCTCTAAGGGAGACATCTCTGAAGACATTTTCTTAGCTTATTAAGGTAAATATGATGTATGGCATTAATCTAACAAGACACGGAATTATTTTAGGCATGCAGGAAATGAAAGTCAATTTCCACATGTATCAAAAACGCACACAGGTTAAAACTTGCACAAAATTCACCTTGGAGAATGCTGAAAATGAGTTACTCAGCTGATCTGGGAATATGAAATTAGATTTTGGTGAAATATTAGAACCCTTGTTTTGAAAAATCTACAGATATAATCAAAGACTAAACATTATTAAAGCACAGCTACCATTCCTAATGAAGGAATTCTTATGCAAGGAATTTACTTTAATCTATAATAACCATATACTACATAGGTTTGGGAAGGTGACAGGAATTATTCTGGATATATATGCCACATTTTTAATTATTTTGACCTCTGAGATGACCTCCATTGGTTGGAGCATGGTGCCGATAACACCAAGATTGTGGGTTTGACGCCCATATGGATCATTCCCTTCATACTCAAAATATTCTGTGATTTGTTTTATTTTAATTTTTAATTTAAATTCTGCCTGGACCAGTTTTGGAAATTCTAAAATCCAGAATATAGCAATTTTCTTTAATTTACCCATATACTCCACAGTTGCACAGTACTTCTCAGATCAAGATAATATTTAAGTTTATTGACAAATGCAACAAAATTTAACTGAACATCACCGAATACTTCATGGCCAAATAAGTGAAAATTTGCTTTTTCACCTGTTTTCAGACCAAGGACTGAAGAAATTTGCACCCATAAATAAGATAAAAATCTGGAAAAAACCAAGATTAAATACTGAAAAAATAAACCAGCACACTGAGTCAAATGGAGGAAAAGAACAGTGCAGGCTTGTGACAAGAGATGGATATTAAGACTACATTTTAATTTTTACACACATTTGCAATGTGCATCTGGTTTTTATATTTACTAATCCACTGTTTGCACACTGACTGGTTCCTACACTCTCCTATTCCACTGGACTGGGAGAACAAATCCTTGCACTATTACCCTTTGAAACAGTGCTCACATTTACAGAGAATCTAAAAGAGCTGCCTTCACTGAAACCACAACAAGCATTACAAATGGCATGGTAGGGCAGCATGCCACTACCTACTCCACTGGGCATAGTGGCTTTCACCACAAGAAATCCATTATCCTCTACTCTTCTAGGCATGAAAGGGTCATGACTTTCTGTCATGAATCTGCACCCTCATTGAATTCCTACTCCCGTTTCTGTACTGTGCCTGCATGACCTTTATATGCAGGCATATATCAGGCAGTTCTTAAGATCCATAATTATTTTTTCAGTCTAAATCCTGCCAGTTTTGGTTTCTCTCCAAAGAAATATCTATCCACATTTTAGGACCACATGAAATCATTAAAGATATGCTTAAGAATCTGGACACCTCCTTTCCTTTCTCTCTTTCTACCACAGTCATCCTTGGGCTCCCGAAAAGAGCTCCTTACATTTCCTACTCCATATTCATCTTTCTGCAAAGAATTGCATAAAGAGTGATGTACTTCACTCACAAGAGAGAAGCATTGGTGTATTTGATTAAGACAGTGAGTTAACAGCCTTCAATGGTAAAGGCAGTACTGGTTTAACAAGATTTGATGGCAACGTACACAAGTATTTACTGAGTAAAGCACAGGGTCAGACAAAACTGTCTGGAAGACCCTGCCTTGGAGCCATGAGGTTCAGAAAGGACCCCCTTGTGTTCTAAACACCTTCTCAGAGAGGAGTCCACAAATAGATGGATGCAGACAGTCCTGGAGCTGGTCAATGGTTTATGTCTAAAGGTTCATATATGCACAATCGATCCTTTCTATCTGTTAGCTTTCAGAGTTTCAGTACTCTTATTCCCAGTGTGTTTACTGAGTAACTGACGAGGATTCTCTTAAACTTGAGGAGTAGAAAGCTTAAGAGGCACACTATCCCTACTCCAGGGGAGATCCTGGTGTGCAGCCCACTGCTGGGCAGGAGAGCTCAAAGGGCTGTGGGCTGTCTAGTCTTTATGTAGTTGATTTACTTATAATATCTCATAATGCGAGGTTCAAGACAGCCCTGGGCTGCTGTGTTGCCTCACTGGGATGAGGTGGGACTTGCAATATATCAGATTAACACATCCCCACACCAAAACCCAGCCAGAACCAGCCAAATCCCTAGTTTGGATCTCAATGGGGCATTTCTCATGTACAAGTTAATGAAGCTATTCATTATGTTACCATTAAAGAAGACATAAACAATTTTGGTGTAACGACTGATGGAATAAATGATCAAATACAGGAATGTGGTGGTAGACTTCTGGTAAATCCAAAGACAGCTTCAAAGATAATCTTCAAAGCAAAACCAGATAAAATACCTGCACCAATACTGATTCAAAAAGTAAAGTGAGCTTATTTACATACTTCCTTATGCATTTCCTGCTACAACTTATTTACACATGAAACTACTTTTAGTCCAGAAAAGTGTCTTTTTACTGATTAAGATAATGAACTTCCAAAATAACTTAAATTTAATATAATATGATGACATGAATGTTAATGAAGTAGTACACTTTATATGTTCATCCTACCAAATTTCATACCAATTTGTGTGTTTAAATGAGCATCTATACAGCTGAAACTCAACTCATCTCCTAGGAGGAGGAAGCACCTAAAGGATGAATCTGTATCTGGCATTACTGCTTTGCAATGAGACCCCAGCTGGATGCCAAATGAACCTAAATCAATAGGCTGTGTTGGATGGTGCCCTGAACAACCTGATCTGGCATCCCCACCCATGGCAAGGGAGTTGGAGGCTTCCTACCTGAAAATACAATATATTCAACACATATTGGAAGGAAAGCAATGTCATAATGAATACTTTGTTTCATCTCTATTTATTATAAAGGTTATTCAGCATATCTTTGTAAGAAGCTAAAACTAAACTCTGCATATCCAGATAAGTGGCATTCCCATTGATTTCTCTAGGCATTTATGGAGGCACATGTCCACATATCCAGAATTCAGTGTAGGGTGGTGATCTCAAGTATGATCATGTAGTGAATTAAGAGTTGTAAATTCCCAGTTCTCAATTTTGTGTTTAAATAAACCATTTTATTTAATGGGAAACCACTTTCCAAATTTAATACAGAATCTCTGCAAAGTGCTCATTTTTGTTCAGCTTTTCAAATCCTCTATCTCTGTGGCAAGTGAGCCACTCAGAAAGAATTTTCAGTAAGTGGTATCAAGTGGGCCCAAAATACCCATTGACCTTGAAAGCAGAAAATGGAAACAGTCACTTTGAACACTGTAATTTGTATTTTCCAGTAGTGTTAGAGTGAATATCATCCAGCTAATCTGTAGAACTCTCAAACCATTATAATTTACCCTATGAAACAGATCACTGTCAGAAGAAGAACTGGCAATATTGGAGAAGTACTCTTTACTCAGCTTTTATATGACAGTCAAGAGATTCCTGATGTTCTCAGGGATGTAACCACCACAAATATTCTGGGGGTAAAGACAAATCCTATGCTGTTTCCACAGAGCTCATCAATACAAAAACACCTCCAGACAGCGAGTGACAACAATTTAAGAACAGTGAGGGTTTTAAAAAAATCTTTGGAATTTCAAAATATGAGGGTATTCAAGACTTAAGTAGGACAGAAAATCAAGGACAGGTCAGTAACTTGCATTTTACATTACGAAAATGCAATAAAAAATTTAGTGAGTCAAAACGAACAAACTGAAAAACCTTCCCAAAGCACTGATCATCAGCACTGGAAACACATTATACACAAATGGAAGGAGCAATCTCATTTCTTGAAGACAACAGTGGTATCAAAAAGAAAAATCCATGAAGACCACAACCCACCCCACCCCTGTAAAAAAATGGTTCATATTTTATAAGTCTATGCTAGAGGCCACGAGCACTTACTACCAGTAACAGTCTTGCAATGTTACCCTTCCTCTACCTCTCAGAAGAGTATTGAACATATCCCTGTGTTAGCACGGTAACAAATATATGCTTATTGTAGTTTCCAACCTGGATATGGACATTTTAAAATAAATTTCTTCATTCTTCTGATGCAAACTAGACTTTCACCTTTCACACAAAGCCCCTTTTTCTTCTCCCTCTCTCCTAATACAAATCTATTTATAGAATGCAATTGTTTTGGCATTAACACTTCTCCCAGCCTAAATAAGACAGGCTTTCATCTGCTCTCATGGAATCAGCTCTCCCCTTCCTAGAAACCACCGGCAGCAAAACCATCCTCCTTTCCCAGTGGATATGGTTTTGCAGTGTTAATGTGGCACGGAAGGCAGCACACTCAGGGAATACACAGACCATATTTCACAGATGGATATCTGGATTGAATGAAACACATATCATTGATACTGTCAACTGCAAAGTACAAATTATAAGAATAGTGATGATGATAATAACACAGCTCCAGAATCTACCTACAAATTTTGCTGTAAGTAGCAAAATCCAGATTCTACAAAGTCTGGGGGAAGCATCTAAAATATTTTAATAAAGATTCCTAAACTTCTTCAATGAAAATATCTTATCTGATCTCAGGTGAAATGCTTCAAGATTTCTAGCAGACACTATTAATTTTAAATTATGACCACAAATATCTCTTCGTCTGAAAAAAGAAAGTACACAACTTCCTACTAAAACTGTATATAATAGTGTGAAAAATTTTAACTTAGCCAAGCTAATGACAGATCAGAGGTTGAACTCAGTATAAAGTAATTTCAGTTGGTTACCTTCTGAGATGTGCTAAACCATGCAACTGAGGATGCTCCACACAAAATCACTCTACTACTGAATGAAAATACTATCACACTGAAAAATGATGAAAATCATTTACAACCAAGTTGGCTTGGTAATAAACCACGTGACATGCATCACCTATGGCAAAAGAAACTGCTGGTATTACACAGAATTTATACTCTTGTTGACAGGGAAGAGAAATCATTCTCAGAAGAGGTGGAGGCAAACACATTGTACAGAGTTCTAATGAAATATACTGAAAATATTTCTCCAATAATTAATTTTGGCCCATGTACCAGTTGTTGCTATGATCATAATGTTAGGATTTATTCTATTACTTTTAGTTCTGCTGTGTTAGAATTGTAAAGTTTGAAGTATTCTCTGCTCTTCAGACAGAGCATAGGCTATATTATTACTACTGTAGGTTTTGGCTTAAAGGATGATTGTTACAAAGAATATTTGATCTGGGGGCATATAAAGAAAGGAGATGAATAATGCAAACAGAGGGAATAAGGAATGCTCAGACAGAAGAAATGCTTTGGGTTCTGCACACTAGTATGCAGTACAAACTGGGAAATAAGTAGGTACTATCTGGCCCAGAGAGAGAGTGGTATACTGACTCATAAAGTCCAGACTGTTCCCATCAAGCAGACATGACCATCTCACAAAATTTCAAAATCCACTTGAATTTTCGTGGCTCCTTTGTTGATGGAAGGAGTGCATAAATTTTGTGATGTAGTTTAAGGTGTTAAATTCCTCCAATCCCATAAATATATTTTATATATTTCCTTTCATAGTTAGCTCCAAAAAACAGTGCCATTCACAGACATCCTGCATTTTTTACAAAGCACTTTCTTTATGCCATCACTTCTATTTTTTTCCAGTGTAGAGATGGCCAGTGCATTGGAGCAATATTTCTCATACATGAATGGAAATAAATAGCTGTTTTGTCTTAGGTAGTATTGCACCTTGCTAAATACATCACATTCTTTAGCAATCAATTTGACAGCAGTTGCAAATGTCCCTCAACTATATCCTGGTATGTCTTCAACGTGGATAAAAACAACTAAACTATTACATTTTAACAGATATAAACAAGTTAATGTACATGTTTGATGCAACACATTTCCAAAAACATTCATATCATTTAGACTCTCTCCATAGAGGTCCAGAAAAGCTTTAGTCCAGCTGCCAACTCTAATCCAAGATCTACTTTTTACAGACAGCTCCTCCTCAGAAATTGTTGAATCCATATTTGGGTCCAAGTTTTGCTTTCGTGTTATCTAGAATCTAAACTGATGTTTGCCTGTGGGGAAAACACAGACATTTTATAGTCTTTCATAAGTGAAGTTTTATTGACCACATACAGTCTAAAGCATATGACTACAGGAATTTTCTTTGCATATATTTTCTTCAAAGCAAAACAATCTTACGGCTGTTCATTAAAAATTACTTAGGTTTACCACCTCTTTATATTCTGCCCACATCCCTTCCTTCTTTAACTAAAGCAGATTTATGGAAGAGCACAAAAGCATGGGATTGACTTCAGAGGATATAGATGCAATTGTTGGTGAAAACATGATGGGAACAATATATAGTTTCTGTGCTTCTTCACTGGTTTGGATTAAATCTACTCCATTTTTAGGAGAAGACTTTGCAAGCAATTATTTGAGTACATTTCTTTGCATCCCCAATAATTTTTGTAGAACTCACGTCACATTGGAGGTGTGCCTCAGAGGACCCAATCATCAAATAGATTTTAAAATCCAAACAAATCAAACTAAGCAGCCTTGGTCCTTAGGGACATATGGCAGTAAATGAAATACTTAACAATGAGTGAAAGAGATAATAGCCATCACAAGACTATATTATTCTTAGACACATATGTATATAACATACAGAAGAAAAAATGCCTTGTGCAGTATGAATAGAACACCTCAGTAGATAACTGATAAAACAATGTCAGCTGAAAGGTTTTCATTTCAGAAATGACAACAAAAAATCTTTTAAGTGGGAAGCAAAAGTGGTTTTAAATACATATTTCAACCTTTACTGATTGTCATGTGAGAAAAAAAGAAATCTGTACAACAGAAAAAGTAGATGGGGTAGCAAACTGTAAAAATGATACCCCAAGTATTGTCTTAAAAAGTCTCCATTGTTCTCCTCCATGCATTACCATGAACCTCTCTGAGATCAATGACAGTAGTTCAGAAAGGCCTCAGCTGTTTACAGGTGATGACAATTTCAGCAGTTTGATATAAATAACAGTAGGAACCAGCACCTGAAACCACTCAGTGGCAGTTCAATATTATCTACAAAAGATGTGGCTTTAATACACAGTAATAGATTAATGTCACTATCTCACAGCATAGTGCAAGGGAAAATATTAATGCCAGGATAAATGCAGTTGCAGAAATTGCTGACATTTGGAAAACAAACTACTTGACACTTGAACTCCTGAATTAGTTTTACAATTTATATGAGGTGTCCAATCAGATGCACAGTTTATTAAAATGCATGTGCTTTTACAAATCAAAGATTAAACCAATTCTGAAGATATTGTAATTGAATTAAAACTCAAAATATTCCTCTGCTGCACAATCTGAGTGTCTGTCATGTAAATTACCTGATTTAAAACAAAATCAAGTAATAACTATCTGCAATTTGCAAGGAGGGACATTATGATTAGGCATCAGATATATTTTTCAAAAGAAGCCCCTTGACCTTTGGGCTCTTCTCTAACTTAGCAGATGGGTTGGAATTTAACACTGGTATGATAGCAAAGGAACTGGGCCAATAAGGAATAAAAAAGTACAGTGGTTATAGCAAGATATATGTATAATTGACCCATATTCACTGAAAGCTCTCATAGCTAGCAGAATAACCATTTTCAGCATCCAGCAGGAGCAAAAGCAGACATATTTCAGTGGATTTTTCAGTGGTTTCTCTTTTTATCCTTTTTCTCTAAAGGCTACACAAAACAATCAGGTTGGAAATTAAATGACTGTTTTAATTACTTTTTTTTTTTTTACTGATACAGATACACTCTCTCACTTGGCTTACATTTTAGAATTTTTCATTCATTATTTCATTACTATTGGTCCCTTAAGATTGTCATATTGAGTTTTGCTAGTCTCTGAAGTAATGAATATTGTAATTAAGTCTTGGTTAAAGGTAGTTCATGGCCAAATGGTGCTCATTTCCTCCAAGCATCTGGTTGCCAATTCAACTTTTAGTTTGCTGGCTTTGACAATTCTTTGACCCTGATCAAAGAACTTTTTAATAGAGCTCTTAGTGACTATTTATATGAGAAGATAAGAAATTAAGAACAAAACTACAGAAAAAGCTTATCAGAAACTAAAAATTATGATGGGTTTTACCCCACCTTAACTCTCCTCTCCTTCAGAGTAATCACAAGGATACCGAAGTGAAAACAGGTGGAGTTCCCTAAAAAAGCCTGTTCATTGTCCCAAAGGGACTACAAATTATATTAACAGTTCAATCCTCTCCTCCTTAGTCCTGTGGAACTCAGAGGTAGTTTCAAGTAAAGCAGAAGTCAACCTACCTGGCAGATATATTAACAGAGTTAGAATGTGAGTACCTAAATTTAGTGAGGGCCTGCTACGCAGATGCTGAGGAGCAACTACCATATGAGAGAAGAACTTTTGTCATGATGTGCTGGGTAACTCTTTCAGGTGCCATGGTATCTCAGTCACATTATATCTTGGACAAAAATACATCAGGACAGGAGGAATGAGAAGGGACAGAGATTGTTCCGTAACACGGAATCCAAGGAGAAGTCTGCTAAGAACTGCAATGGGGAAACAGCTGATCTCCAGTCAGCCTCACAGACAGAGAAACTGGCGTGTGAGAGCAGACCTCTCTTGGAAGAAGGTGTTTCTCCAAAAATGACAACATGCTGAACCATCACATTCTGTTTTCTCTCATCTATTTACACAATAGTATAAACAGCAGAGTATTACTGCAAACTAAAACAATCCTTAGTCAAGTCTCAGAAAATAAGCCATTCCACCCAAGTACTCCTCCCACCACTGACAGCACTCGCAGAAACTCTGCCCTAAACCAGCAGGAATATGCCTACAACATTAAATATGGTATGCTTGGACAACTAAACTCTTATAATCTACACTGTTATAGATGTTTGCAGTGTTGTCAGAAAGGATCTGTAGGAGTTTTGGTTTTTGTTTGTTTGGGGTTTTTAATCTTCATTTGAAGAAGTTTTTGAGGTTCATTTCTAAGGGATTACAGTTTGACAAATACTCCATCTGAATATGAGTTCCATGTATATACAAACAAAGCACATGGACTTCACTCCTTTCTCAGCATGAGCTTTGCTATTGTCTTTTAGATTCCTAAATTGTCTTAAACACAGTGATGCTGAGAAATATGAGTTAAATAAATTATGCTCTCCCCCCTGCCAAAAAAAAGACCCAAACACCAAGCAGTTTTTGGAGAAGATTTTCAAGTGGGAGTTTTGTAGTTCTAGCTAATTAAGGTGCAGTAGTTGGGCTTTCCAACCTTGGAGGAGTTGCAGCACTGTCAGTGGGATACTGCCACAAGCCCACAACTACCTATCTTACAGGATTAGCTAAATGGCAAATCATCCTGTGTGCCTCTGCTATCTGGAACTGCCTTGCAATGGCACCGTACCAACACTTCAAAGACATTTCATTACAGGCACAAAAACTACACTATGTATATACATTGCACTCTTTCAATATTCCCAAGGTACTCTGTCCACTTCCAAGCATGTTTGTCTTTCTAATAATTCCAGTATTTCAGTAAGGATTAAACAATCTTTGAATAGCGAAGACAGTAACAAACTAAAACCAGTGCTCTACTGATAAAGAAACAGCCTACATTACTTGGAATAAAACATTAGCTAAGTAAAGTATTATAGGAAAGGGTCTATAACAGACGAAGGCTTGTAACAACTTTTGGCACAAATCAGAACCAACCACTGGCAATGATACACCTGAAACCTCTTGAAGTGAGTTTTTACTGTATGGATAGAGTAAAAAAAAGCACTATGTAAGATCTTGCTCACCATTCATAACTAATGCATGGAATAATTTCCTTTCTCCATTTCACCTATTTGTTTTCTTGAGATAATAAATTAAAATTCTTTTGTCTACCATGGCTGATCACGTCAGTTTTATAGATGAAAATCACAATAAAATACTACCCATATAATCTGAAATATATCCACTTCCAGACAACCAGATCAGCATACCTTGGATTGCTGAGATTTACCTGATTTTGGTGGCTGACTAGGTATATCATCAGCTTCTAGGACATATGTCAAATAGTCATCATCTTTTGGACTCTTGAGAAAAAAAAATCCTGTATAGCAACAAAGGAATTTGAGCCTAGAGTCCCTCCTTTTTTTTCAAACTCCATAAGGTATGAGAGGAGTCACGACCCCAGCTTTGCACCAGTGCAGTTACAACTTTAGGTTGAACAAGCTACTAAGAAATGACAACAGGAAAATGAAGCTTAGAATTCCTTATTCCATCCACAATTTTCCTTCTGAAAACTCTCCACTAGAACCCAAATGTCAGCTTTCTTGTCTTCTTGAACAAGACTGCAGCTTCCTTATATGTCATGTATTAATTTCCATTCCACAGGATAAAACAAAACTTCCTTTTAATATAAGGATGAGTTTAATACGGAACATGAAAGCTATGCAGAAATATGGAAGTCAGGGTCACTGTTGACATTTGAATCAACGTCCCAAACCAAACCACTCAGCCTTAGCTCAATTTACAGTGATAAAATATTTATCATGCACACATGTGCTGTAATGACCCGAAGCAGTTATGTTTTCAAAGAACATTAAGGAGAATATGATCCCTTCTGGTGCAATTGTTGTCTCTCTCCCATTAAGACTAACGAGAACAAATTCTACCCAATCCTAGACCAAGTGGAAAATTCAGTTAACTTGACAACTGAATGACAATGATATAATTAGCAAACCATACAGATTCCAAAAGCTCACAGTCCCTTCCATGCAATAAATGAAGGAAATTCTTTTTAGTTCTGTGCATAAGACATTCTCAAATAGCATCATAGGAAAGTGACCTTATAAACCAAATAACAGTAAAAAAATGACCCTCAGAAAAAAATCTCTCAGTATAACACAGCATTTTTTTTCTAGCTCTCTTGCAATACTGTTTTATAGTTTATAGTGCATCCTTTTGGTTCTGTGGTTTTACCTCAGTAATCAGGGGCAGGGGAGAGAGAAGACTGTCTTTTACTTTTTTTCTCTAATACATACAATATGAAATGCCCAGGAATGCAGAGAATGATGTCCTAATGGCTTTTTTTTCACATTCTCACACACTGTTTCTCACAAGACTAAACCCAAGATGATAGATGGCACTTTCTCTACCTCATTGATAATTAGATTCCACTTATCTGTTCTATTTGTTGCTCCCCTTAATGGTTTTGAGCATCAGAATTTTTGCCAAATAGCAAGACAAAGGCAAAAGTCTGAGCAAAATTTGACCGGTTCAAAGTCAAAATAGCAGTAAAAACATAATCTGGAAAGAAGTTTATCTGAAAGGTCAGCAGGTTTCTAACCCCTTGTAGATCAATTTTACCCCAAATAAATATACCCCAAGTTCCCTGACTACCTGGGGAATATTTCCCAGCAGGTTTCAAAAGCAGGAATTTCTCCATATTTTTTCAAGTTGCATTCAAATCTTAACATTTTCCCCAATAACACGGTATTCTGTTATGTTCCCTTCCTGCTTTCACCAAGATTAGGGAACAACACACAACTTGTGGAATTGGGTGTATCCATTAGGTAGGTAATTGGACCGAAAAAAGAGAGCATAAGAAAAGAAACTGAACATGCAGTTAATTGGAAGTCACTGGGGTTTCGGTGCTGGGACAGACAAACTGCTGGCAGAAAATCACAATTAGGGCCAAGGCTGAAGGCTTTTAAGGGAACATTTGCACCCATGGAAATTTCTCTTGAACCAGAAAAATGCTGGATTAACTCATTCTATCAGAAAAAACACAACCCTCTCCACACATCTGAAAAAAACAAAGAGAGACCTGAAGTCTGATTCTCAGTTCCTGTTACTAATTTGTCTCATACCTCAGGATTGCTTCACCAACACGTGTAATGCCTTTTTATTCCAAATCATCATGCTGAAGAGTGTCCAATTTCTCTTCCTCAAGATTGCTGCAGGAGAAAAAGTGGCAGAATAAAATTTTATTTCCTATCTTTCTTTCGTATAGCTTTATTACTTTGAAACAAGATTTATTTCAAACTTTATACAGAATTTTTTAATTTTGGGATTAGCGATGAAGATCTTTTTAATGAAAGCATGTTTCTGAACATGTATATAATTGTATACTCCCACAGAGCAATGGTACATTCAAGAAAATGTAGAGCAGTTTATAAATTTTCAAGTAAAGGAGAAGTGAGAAGAACAAGAGAATATATATAATTTGTCAAACTGGAATTTGGTTAGTCAGTCCCAGTCCTTCCCAAAAATATATACATGGTGGGAAGATAAGGGCATACTATATTACATGTGGTCGATTTTAGTTTGGCACTTCACATATGTAAACTGTACTCCTTTTAAAATTGGTGCTCAAGGCATCTATATTTTTTAAGATTTAAATATGCAAAAACATATCTTCCATGAGAGATTAGTTGTGTTTGAAAACCTGCATATATAAGAATGTAAAATTTTTTAGTTTGTTTTTCCATGGAAACAGTAAGGAAATGCCAACGAGGAGTCTGACTTTGTATTTCCATTTGCTGCCAGCCTTTGAGAATGATACAATGCCTTATTCTGTGAACTCCATCCTCATTATAATGTCACACTTGGGAGCCAAATGTTTTAAGCATTACAGAGGATGTAGCAATTCAAGTGGTCATAATGAGATTAATAAAGCAAGAAGGTCCTCCAGATAGAACCTTATGTCATGTTAGGCCTTATTAGAAGAAGACAGTATCTTGCTGCTCTGCAGCATAATCTGAAGGGAACGTCAATAATTGACGCATGGTTGTTCATTAATTGTGATTCATTGCTTTGAGAAATTTATTTTCTATCCAGGAAACCAGAACCCTGGAACTTATTTCATTTAGGATGCTGCAAATTTATACCATGCTACAGCAAATTTCAGGATGCCAAAAGTTTCTGGAAGGTTCCTCTTATTAAGGTGTTCAGTACTAGGTGGTAATAAAGTTGGCCACTCCTGACCTGCCAGCATGACATGCTTTGCTGATCTGCAAACAGATAATGTATTCCTCAGCTGGCTCTGGATCCTGAAGCCATAAACTGGCTTTTCCTCCGCCGGGAAGAACACTATCCTCACGTTAATTAATCCCTTTAAAACATGCTCCCAGCATGCCAGGGTCCTGGTTAGCATATTTGTTGCACATTCACAAGCCTGTGAGTGAAAATATTTTCAAGCTTCACTAAATTTACAGCTAGCTGGTAATGCATGTGTTTGACTTTAACAATAGCTGATGGTATTCAAATGGCAACTGAGCGAATCTTGTGGCAAAACGAACCCTGGCCCTGTCCCATTTGGTGTCTGCACAAACACCAGTATCAGTTATGCCGGTCTGTGCTGGGCTGTGGTGCCTGGGTAGACCCACAGAGCCAGGGTCAGGGGAGGGGAGGGAGGGGCTTTTCCCTTTTCCACCCACTAACCTTGGATCCACGATGCACCAACATCCCAGGGCTGCCAGCCCTTTCCCAGTTCTGCACTTGCAAAGGCAAAGCTACAGCTGGGGAGGCCACAGGCACCAGGTGCTGGACAGAGGAAAAGAAGTCCCAAGCAGCGGGGGCCAGCAGCAGGGGCCAGCACAACCCCAGACAGCTCCCGGGGCCCTGCTCTGCCCAGACAAGACAAGCAATGGCCTGCTACTGGAAAGAGCAAAAATGCTGGGCTTTAAATCCCCTCTGCTTAGCCACTGAGCCATAGGCTCACTCAGGAGCACAGAAAGGACACCACAAACTCCGCAACCCCTCAGGATTCTGGACCAAAAAAAAGAAAAATATCTTACCAGTGTGCTTATTTTTTCCTGTCTAGTCTTGTCTCATGACAACCTGAATCATTTCAAGTGAGGCTCAGGCTCCTATTTCCTTTTAATCATGCATGGACATCACTTCACTTGGTAAGTGATTGATTTTTATAGTCAATGCAATTTTCACAATCAGTGACACTATGATTGTAGAACTTACAGCTAAATGCTATAAAGTTAACCTCAAAATTCTTGCAATTGTTTCAGACCACAGTATTACATTTCAGGGTGCAATACAGTTTAAATCGTACTTTTTACCACATAGGAATATTATGGGGCAGGTCATAATAAGTTTATAACAATTTCTAAGCACTGAGTAAATATACAGTTGTAACTAGCTTCCACATAAATGATTATAGGTTGATTAGAAAACACCAATTCTATAAATGAAGTTTGAAAACTAATATATCTTCATATATATCACACATACATTAAGCTGCTGTTTGCTGGCAGATTATCTAGCGACAGTTTGGAATATTTCATTTGGTGAGTAGCTCTTTCTCATAGAGAGACATCTCAGAAACATTATAACATTATAACATACTTCCAAAATTACCAAATCAGACCCTTAGTAATGAAAAAGAAGTGTTTGCATCATATTCAAAAAATATAAAATATGATATGCATATGTAGAGTTTTGGTATTTCCATAAGTGAGATTTTGTTTAAAAATATCTTTTTTGATTTTGTCTACTTCATGTATATTATTAGACATTATCTTCTGTTTTCTCCTGCCACACCTTTCCAGCCTCACTCTTTTCCAAGATTTTTCTGCAAAATATGATTCTCTTACATACCTTAGTAAAAATAAAGAAGACAACCCAGGGTGTTCTGGGTAAGATTACACCGTTCCTTTTCTACTCTCTATTTTGTGATCCTACTCAATCCACTAAAATAAAATTGAAAAAAAGCCTCATACACTTATCGTGTGTGTATATGTGATTCCTGCAAAATTAGCAAAATATCAAACTGTTCATACTATTATTGAGCAAAAGTAGCTGAAAAGCTGAAATAAACTTTAAAAAGACTGACATTAAATATTATTCTGTTAAGAACTGTAATTCTACCAGTGTGCTAAGTATTTTGGCTTTCAAAACCACTGGTTTGCGGTTCTTTTTTATTCCCCCAAACTTTTCTTGTCCTATTTCTTGTGATGAAAAAACAATATTTTTAAGAAGTCTGCATTCAGTTTTGAATACAGAAAAGATCTGTCATAAATAAAATACGCTGAATAAAGACATCTGGAGCAAGACCCTTTTGAATCTTTATAGCCCAAAAAACCCCCAGAATTAGTATGAAAAAACTGCTACTATAATATACAATAATTGCATCCCTACCATAGTGTGTATACATTTATGTTTTATTAGCAAGGTTAAATGAATATAATTTGACATTTATACATCTTTGACTTCAGTAATATTAGGAGCAACAAAATTTAAAAAGGCTTTAAAACATGCTAAATTTGGAGTTTGTGCACACAAGGAAAACTGAACAAACACTTTAATTTAATTTATCCCACTTTACCAACAGAGTTTAATGGTTCTAATAATATTGTCAGTAATGCACATGCTTATAATAACCAGAGCTCTATCTTCTGCTTAATCATCAGTATATGAATATTAACATTACAAAATACTGCATTTAAATATTTCAACGTATGGGTTTATTTATTTCTCTAACCTTAATTGCACCCAAAACCACACAAAAGTCATCCTGAGATGGTAGTATATCGCAGACATCAGTACAATCCTAAAAGCACAATTCTGCTAAATTTAAAACATTAAGATTGAAATGTGAGGGAGGATTTAAAAAAAATAATCACACAGCTTTCACTTGCACGTATCTTATGACCAGACTTCACAGGTACCCATGGATCCTACCATCCCAGGCCTATAGTATGTTGTCTTTATGTTTTACCTGTCTTTAACTACAGGTGATTGATTTGCTATATGGGCTTTGAAATATTTTCAGTCATGAACTTCATTATTATTGTCTATTGCCAATAAATAAAAACTAGCAACCAACAATTCTGCCTAAATAACTTTCAGGATCGTGGGGGTTTTTCCCTCAAATTCAAAACCTACTGAACTAGACTTCTCCATTAGAGCCACTCAAGTGATCCAGACTGTCAGTTGAAGTGGTGCAGAACTACTGAACACACAACTCAAAGAACAAGTCTCTGAAAGAAATAAAAGTAAATTTATATACTGGCAAGGGCCACTATAGGGTTCATGGTTCAGAGAGGAGATTGTTCTGGATATGTGGATGTTCCTGTGATTCCAGACACTGACACAAGTCAAAATTATTTCAAAATGAGCTATGACCACAGACCTAACTCTGATATATATCTATACTAGGTGATGAAAATAAGCAAAGGATTACCTGAGCTGCTGCCAGCCACAAGCCAACCCAGCTATGGCAACCTGCCCAAATTTCCCACTCAGACACAGCTTCCCTGCTCTTGGATCTGAGTTCCTGTGTCTGGACACGACATCTGTGCTGCCCCAGGCAGGCCCAGTGCTTGTGTGGGGTTTTGTACCTCTTTCCCTGCCACAGCAGAGGTTTGGTGCTTACCACAAGCAGATGAGGCACAAAACAAAGGTCAGAGAGCTCTCTGTATATTTTCAATTATGGAATGAAGGCAATTACTAATTTCCAGGCATTTCTGTACATGGGCATTGATTTGGAATTGCAACCTAACTTTTTTAGCACTCATTTTAATGTCAGCCAGGTATCCCTGGTTCTGAGCAAATGTCTGAGCCAGAATACACTGCTATACAAAGACAGATCTAGATTCTCCTTTTCCCCTCACTAGTATTTCTTCTCTTCTCTGGAATTCATCTGTCAAAAAAATTACAATAAATTTCTTCAATAATTTGCACTTCCCACAGGCAGTTCTGACATTTTTGCTAGGCAACACCATACCTTAACACATAATTTTCACTAGAACATCATTCACATCAGTATAACAAAAAGAGATTGTTTTTAGAATCATTTTTACCTGAATCATATGCCATAATCAGGGAAAGGGGAAAAAAAAGATATTAGGAAGAGATTAAAAAAGAGTCTCTTTTCTGTATCTATTCAAATATCAAATCTTTCTCCTAACATTTTTGTACTATTATTTTAATAATTATTGTTTTCTTAGCAGTATGGTTCCGGTTTTAGACTTTGAGATGCTACACAGAAGGTCAACTCTCTGCCTAATCTTTTTTATCATTTTTGACCTTGTGAATTTGTACCTCTCCAACGTGAACTAGTTTACCTGGATATAGTCCAGTGAAACAGTGAATCCAGTGAGTGCTGGATTCTATTCAGTTACTTCTGATAACTAAGTTTCATCTGAGTCACATCTGGTTGTGATTTTGTTTCAATAAAACACCAGCTCCTGGACTTTGACAGACAGCCATTTGGGAAGTAAGAAGTTGTGAAATGCCTCCTTAAATTAGAAGCTTCAATGGAAACCAGTATGGAATTCTGTATTTTTTTCAGAGATAAGTCATTAAATGTTTGTGTTCATAGAAATTGCAATGAATATGCACAATGCAGAAACCATCTGCTGGAAGAGTCTTATGAAAGATTAAACACTTAGTATTCTGGAAAAATCCTGTGAGAATATCTTGCACAATTGGAAGTTAGCACTCTAGTGCCCACAGCAGTATGCAGAATGAAAAAAATCACAGCACAAACTCTTTAATCATAAATCCTGTGAGTTTTCAATATAAATCTTGCATATTGTCAATTTTTATTGGTCTGTTTTGTAAATAGTCTGTGAAGCCAAGAAACAGCCAAGATTTTTACTTATCAGAAGGACTCATGGATTTTTTTTGTAATCAGAAATAAATCCAAAATAACAAGCTCAAAGTGCACTTCAGTAATAATCTAGGATTCTCCTTTATCAAGGTTATATTAATCTGTCCATTTTACTAGATAAACTTCCAGCAGCGTTATGCCTCAATTAGTATTTTTAGTAGCTTTTTGTCCTAATCATCCTATGCCCCAAGTATTTCACTAGGACTGGAAAAATCTGAATTTTGTGCAATATAAAGTATTAAGAAGAAACCAACAAGTGATAAATAAACTGCATTTGCAAGGAAATGTTTTATGATTACTGATTTACAGAGTGAATTTTTATATATACAAGAATACTGAAACTTCAGAAAATACGGGCACCTTTGTACAAACCAGACAGTTCCTAGTGACCTTTTATTCATTGCACACAAAATTATTCTCATGAAACTTGCCATGCAATATTGCTTCTACTCCAGATGGCTACCATCTAATAACCATCTATTTGCATTAATTTGAAGAATTATACTCCTTGCTGACACATACTTCCTGCAAGACAGAAGATCATCTTGTTTTGTCAAGTGTCCATACATCATTAAATTCTCCTTTCTAAATTTTGCGTGCTCTGGGTTAGCTAAATAATGCTGTGTCTTTTTTTTCTATTCCAGAAGAATAACACCAGCTTTGAAACACAGTGACATTAAATAATGCTCTCCCATTTCCCAAAACCCTTCTTCAAAAGCTCCGTGAACTATGGAATACAACTGAGAAACCTGAGAAATACTACTTTTAAGTTATGTATGATATTAAAGAGCTTTTCAAAACACTGGCCAAAGATTACCTCAGCCTGTGGAACTGGAAGCAGACAAAAGAAATTGTTTAACTTGTGTTCTGGCCAAACTATCAGGTCAAGATTTCTCTTGTTAAGTGACGTTGGATGCCTTATAAGCAACTGTGTTAAGAACTCTGAGCTCTTAAATTCCCCAGGCTATAGTTGAGATCCACCTAGATATGACAAGCAATTTTAACCAAAAAAACCAGCCAAACAAAAATGACAAACGAGTAAGCCAACAAACCACCAAAACCATGCAACAACAACAACAAAAACACAAAAAAAAAGGAAACCACAACCTCCCCACCCCTAAACAAACCATATAACCATTTAACCAGCACACACCACCAGGCTGGATGGCCTTTAGCACACACCAAACCAAAGCCCTGCGACGACAATCACAGGCTCAGGCCAAGGTTGTCAAGGATATGTTGTTGCAGCATCCACACCACCTTGCTCCATACTGGAAGTATTGCCTACACAAGTGTCCTACAGCAAAGCAGACCTACCCCATAACATGCAGCCTGCCTCCCTGACACTGGAAAAAATGAGAGTGTGGATATCACCTGTTGGAGCACTACACCACATATAACTTCTGAACTTTTGTTTGACCTCTTCGCCCAGGAAAACCTCTCAGAACTTCCAACCCTTTTTTTGTCTAAAAAAATTACACAGAATCAGTGGGTCTCAAAGTGCTAGACATCCAAGGTAAGGGGCTAGACACTTCAATTTACAGTTTAAAATATTAAGGTTCCCACATCTGTTGTTTGATCTCATTTCTACTAATTTCCCAAATGGACTCAGTGCCTTATATAATCCAACCCTTTTAAAATTTTCCTAGGGTCACTCCTTTGCTAATTAAGCTATTTGGCATCTGCAGAACCTCCCAGTCAAACTACTGTGCTGTTCCTTGTAGCGCATCACTTCTTCCCCAGAGACCCCTCAGCACCAGAGCACAGAAGCACACCTTTTCCTGGGAATCCTGCCCTCCTGCAGCACCACTTCCCATTGTCCTTCCAACCCTGTGGTATTTTGTTTCTGTTTCTTCTGTTAAGGATTTTGCTCAAAAGAGACCAAAGAAAAACAGTTTTCATAAGAGCATTATTCTTACTTAGCAGCACAACAGGATTTGCTCCTATACTCTGTTGAAGCCATTCAGACATTTTAATTCCAAAACTCTTATCTAAGTTCATTCTTGACTGTGTTTTGAAACACAAAACATGAGAAATTCACTGAAAACAAGAGCCAAACGTAATGAATTCTGAGGAAAAAATATCAGCCATATTAGAGCTCTGCAGTTTGGCGTGACAGGTAAGTATTTCTTTTCTTCAAAGACCTCAGTAAATCAGAGCAATGGTGCTGATGGCATGGGATAATTGTCTCTGATATGCTGCAGTGAGTGTTATTTATGGTTGTTTATAAAATATGCTGTCAGAATGGCAGGCTGCCTAGAACCTCAGCCTTATTTATGGATTCTCCTGTCTTCACATGCCCTTTTCTAAGCCAAATTAAAAAATCCCAAAAGTTTCAACTCTATGCTCTTGAAACAAGTGCTCTTCCTTCAGAACACAGAAGATTTGCTATATTACAAATCTGTTATTAAGTAATTCTGTGAATACCTATTGTGGAAAATATATGCAGCTCCAGCAAAATACTTCCCACATTCTCTCTCAGCAAAAGTCCAAATTCTGCACTGAGTGATGACTGATGTAATGCTACCTATGCCATCAGCATTATACTTGATATAATTCAGGAGTCTGGACTCTTGTTTGGGGTTTTCACATATGCCAATGGAAATATATCAACCTGTTCCCTCACAATTTTAAAAATATGGCCCTAAATACCCAGTACTTGTAAGACATCTTTGAAAACTTCTACATAAATTGTTTTGTACAATTTTCTGCTTAAGTATAGCAAATATCTACTTTGCCAAGTATGCCTTTCATTTAAATAGGAAAAAAAGCCCCAAACCCACCAAACCTCTATAGACTTTCAAAGGGCAAAAGATGTTCTCATTTTCTGTCAAAGAAGCTTTAAACAAGTGGATTTTTCAAGTTCCTTGAACACCAAACACACAACATGTTTTTTTGGTAAAGTCTTGCACTTCTTCAAGAATTACCATTTAGCATCAGAGCATGGCTTGTAGAAAAGATACAGGAAAGGTGGATTTGCTTGTTTGAAGTGTTAAATAGCAGAGCACAGGCATTCTGACAAGGTAGATCTGCAATCATCAGGGTAGATGTTTTTGATTGTTCTGACCCCCAGAGAACTGCAGTAATGGCAGACACTTAAATCAGACTCTAAGAGTGATAAAAGTAAGCAGGTTGATATATTCATACATCTTTTTATATATTTTTGACACTTTGAAGATTGCAGATATCATCTAATAAGGTGTAATTGGTCAATGATATAATAAGAATGAGAATAATTAATTATAATAACTAAAGTATTTCAATAAAAATATTATAGAGGGACCTAAAATATAAAATAAAATGTAAAAAAAAAAAATATTATTAAAGAATAAAATATAATACAAACAAGAAAATGTCCCGATGCTTTCACTTCAGTCTTTAGGAACAGCCTGATATTTCTTGGTTTCATTAGAGGAGTTGCATAGTTACAGTGAGGAAACACCTTTAGCAGTTTACTAAGAAATTTCCCAAAATATAATGAACTGCCTGCTGAGCTCATGAGTTTGATTTTAATTGTACTATTTCTAGCCATGTGTTCAAGATATTACATGAAGAATACACATATGCATCCAACCATAAAATAAACTGGTCCCAAAATTCTCAAGAAAGTTGAATAACAGGACAGATGACATTCTTTCTTTCCCAAGAAACATCTATTTTCCCAAGAAACTTTGCTGTCTTTAGGATTACTTGTTTACATTGCAAAGAATCAAGTATTCCCTGGCTACTGGACAGAAATCCAAGGAGCAGATTTTGTTAGTGAACATAACACCTGTAACTTCAATGAGTAAATCCAATTTGTACTTGAAATTGAAAAGAACTCATCTCCTGAAGTTTCCGTCCTGTTGCTATAGAAGTGGCAGATATTTGGAGCCAACTGGTCTCTGCAAAACAAGACATTTCCCTCATCATGGGACCATACAAATTAATTCACAGAAAAATGGAGTGTAGATTAAACAAGCTGTCAGCTACCTGCATTTGCTTAACTTTTAACAGAACAGAGCACAGCCATGGCATACAGTCACATTTATCACAAGATTTTTGCCATTGTTTCTGCCAGATGTTATCCTACTTGCATCATTTCTTGCTGATCCCAAGCACTATGAGGGGAGGCTATTTCAAGCCCTAACCATTTGGGAAAGGCAAACCTTGGGTTGTAACTGCCTCTAGGAACAGTAGGAAGCTTACAACCTTATGACCCTCCCTTTTGAAATCCTACCAGGAGAAACTGATGTTTAAAGTGATTGAATTGCATCAAAACAATCAAAGACTACACGAAACCCATCACTTAAACTGTGCACTGGCAATCAGGTGCTGGTGCTGGCAATCATCCAAAAATTCAGGTCCAAAGTATGCCTGTCCACACAAGCAGTGCCTAAAACAGGAGATTTCTTGGCTGAGTGGTCATTTAGAATACTGAAAAATTCTTAAAGGCCTTGCAATCATCCAGACTTTGTACTCCATATGCTGGAGTACAAAGCTCTTGCAGCTTCCAATTCTGAAAAAGTTAGGAAACATTTCTGATTTCTTTCTGTAAATGTGGACATGGTTGGCTTTTGTAGAGATAAAGGTGGAGAAATAACAGAAGACAAACAAGAAGTAAAATGCTGCATGGCATTCACATAAAAGATACCAAGATCTTGAATTTAGGAGGGGAAAGGCATCCACAAGGGGAGAAAAAAGAAAAGAATTTGAAAACAGTTTGGTTTTGAGATGTCAAAGTCAAATTCCTCATTTCAGAAATCAAATTCTTCATTCACTAAACCAGTAGGAGGTAGAATAGAATAGGATTCAAAGGAGAAATCGTACACACATACTTATCCCTCTCCACAGTGATTAGTGAAGGGATAGAGGTAACTACAGTAGTTTTATCTGGGCCCATGAGGAAAGCAGAGACACACACAGCAGTGGGAAAGAATTAAATTTTTCCTGCTCATTTGTGATACAGTCAAGAACATGCAATATGATATGATCAAACAGAACATAAAGGAATTGCAGAGTCTTAATCAGAAAAGACTTTTTTTTATATAAAAAGAGAATAATGTAATTCTAGATCATTGACTAAGATCCAGAAGTTGCCCAGAATCTTGCCCAAACATCCTTATCCACTGATTGTACATCATTTGTAATCATGTGTTCCTTGCTGCTGGCTAGCTTTCAGCACAGAGACAGATGCCATGAGCTTCCTATTAGCACGATACAGGCGGTAGCAGCACTTGTAAATCAACATGATGGATTGCTCCAGGAAACGAGATCCTTCTGATTGCAGTGTTAGGAAACACAGAAAGGGAAAGACTCTCCTCTGCTTATGGCAACATATCACTGATGTTTTAAATCTTCCTAGAAATACATGTATATATTTGAGTATTATGCATTTGGGAAACATACTAATAAATCAGATAATGTCATAGAATAACAGGACAGTTTGGATTCAAAGGGACCTTAAAGATTATCCAGTTCCAATCCCCCTTCCATGGACAGGGACATCTTCCACTTGACCAGGTGGCTTAAAGCCCCATCCAACCCCGCCTCAAATGTTTCCAGGGATGGGGCATTTACCAGTTCTCTGGACAACCTGGTCCAGGGCCTCACCATCCTCACACCATCCTCACATTCTGCCTTGTCAGAATGCCTGTGCTCTGCTATTTAACACTTCAAAGTAAAGAATTTCTTCTTAATATCTAAATTAAACCTACTCTCTTTCAATTTGAAGCCACTCCCCATGTCCTATCACAACATTCCCTTGTAAAAAGTCTCTCTCCATCTTTATTGTAGGCTCCCTTCAGATACTGGAATAAGGTGACTCCAGAGCCTTCTCTTCTCCAGGCTGAACAACCCCAGCTCTCTCAGCCTTTCCCCATAGGAGAAGTGCTCCAGCTAAGATAGTGGCCTTCTCTGGCTGCTCCAACAGGTCAGTGTCCTGTGTGAGCTGAGAACTCCACTGGGGTTCCATGAGAGCAGAGTGGAGAGGCAGAATCACCTCCCTGATTTCTGCTGGTATCTTGTATAATTACTTCATACACCACTCTACCTACAGCAGATAACTGCTTTCACAGTACCTGCTCTCTTCTTTGCAATGCTTGAAGAAAACCTTTGTTTCCTGTTCTCTTTTTGAGGCTAGACATGGAAAGCTCAGACTCATACTATCACCACAGTCTGAAATCAAGAGCTATCCCAGCTCCAGGATAAGACAGCATACCATAGATAAGAAATGCCACTAGCCACTTCTGCTTACAAGGTCAAAAAATACAATATTCAGCTTAAAATATATATGAAAATTAATTTGATAGGAATACTTATGATACACACAACAAACTCATATGGCTCTAAAAGTCAGCAATATCTTTCATTAACTGTAAAAGCACTGTACAAGTGTTACCTGTAAAATAACATTCTACAATAGCATGCCAACATCATAGCATCCCACAAGCTAGAAAACTGTAAGGATGAACTAGCATCACACACAACAATATGTTATGTACAACTCCCAAAATGTTATGGAGGACTCAAACTACACAAAGTAGGTTCAAATTTCCTAATGCCTACAACCTGCATTACCCTGCTGCCTGTATCTTTCATTTGTAGCTGAAAGGCTGCAGAATGAAAGAAAGGTGCAGGTGCCAATCTGTGCTGCCTTGTGCTGCATTACTCCTTATGCACAGAGAACTCATTGAGTTGCAAAATGCTTTCCTCTGTTTCTTCTGAGGAAGAGTTTTATTGTACTAAAATCCTGACCTATTTTGTGATTAGTGGTCTAGTTTTAGCAGAAAAAATGGTTCCAGTCACCTTCACTGTATCTTTAGACATTTTTATATTATTACCTGCATTGCAGTTTCCTGTAAGATCAAAACAAAATAAAGCACCACTTAAATCCTGTCTATTTATATACAGATGGAGCCTCACACTGAGCATGACATGAATAGCTTCTAAACTACCCAAGCTGACTGATTAAACCATAAGCAAACCCCTTGATGAAGCGTAGCAACGTAAGGAATCCATCTTGCACACTTCCTTCACTTTGCAAAGGTGTTTCACAAATGCCAGCTTAAAGGCCTTTTCTGAGCAGTTTCAACTACTGACTTTAATAAACAAACCTGGGAAGGAGGCAATGTGCTTCGTTTTCTGCATCTGTTTTCTCAGGGCCTCATGCATTCCACCATAGTTAACACAAAAATCAAGTGCATCAACAGCCTATTTCTGACCCAGAGGATTACACAGAGCCCCAAACAAGCACCACTACAAAGTGCCACAGCACTGTGCTTCAAGCCCTGTGGCACAGCTGCTCTGCTTATCAACCAAGTAGCAAGGAAAAACTTAGAAGAAAAACCCATGTGGTTCCCAAAAATATCACTGACCATTCCCAGCCACAAGAGAACTAATTCCAACAAGTGGGTTTATTTAGTTGTTTGATTGGTTGGGAGTTTTTTTATCTATTAAAGATTTGCTGATTCACAGATTTAAAAGGATGAAAAAGAAAACCTTTTCACCTTTAGAGAGCATGAAACTTCCTGCAGCCTAATAACAGTTACAGAAAATACATATTACTGAAAGAAGCCAATAATTTCTTAATGAAATCGCCATAAAGACTTCCATCAACAAAGGAATACCTGAGCTTTTGGCAACATGCATTACAAACATTTCTAGGTGATGGAAGTTTTATCTTCAGTTTAAGTAGGACCTGATATTTTTTTCCTTCCAACAGAAGCATTTCCTTAATAAAAATAATTAAAAATATTAGGTACTTATGATTCAATCAAATTTATACCTTGTGTCAATTTGTCATGTATCCCTTTAATTTAAAAAGTCAGCTGTGACATGCCCTAACAACAGAAGCTGTAGTGTCCTCTGTTTTCGAGATATTTTCTTTGATTTACCTGAAGTAAATCAAAGAAAATAACATTTATATACTGTAAATGCCTGTTTCTTGAGTGAAATCTTTATGAATTGGTTTTGTAAGTACAATTTTTTCAAACAAAAACTTGCAGTTGGTTTTTAAGATATGCAAAATTTCTAAAAGCTGATAGTTTCAGAAACATCACCAGGAATCCTGCAAACATGACTCAGCACTCCAGCATTTTACTATTATGTCAACCCAAGACAGTTGGACCAAAATGAAATCACACTGACAAACTGCTGAAGATGGATTCACATACTCCTGTAAGTTCTTTTCATCTTTCTTGTCTATAAATACACATGGAATTTTATCAAGGGCTGAGGACATGCAAGTTACCATAAACCCAGTTAAAGTTGCTGTTGTGTAAATCAAGATCTTTTTAACGTAGGACAGGGTTTACCACTTCTATTGCCATATTCTCTTAAGAGCCCACATTAAAAATTACCTTACAGCACAAAGAAAAGTTTACTTGCTTCTCTTTTATGATTCCCAAGTGAAAAATTTCACAAGAGCTACCCTCCTAGAAGACTGCATGTGTTATCATGGCAAATTTTAACATTCAACTGCAACTACAGGTTAGAAAGAAGAAAAAACTACCTATACTACAGAAAAACGGTCTCCAATGACAAACCTAGGAGGTTTGATGTTGTACAAGGCACTTTTTAAACTGCCTTGGAGGCGAATTTCTGACAGCTTCCATCCTTACAGCCAGTGAGGACAGATGGTTTAAATCTGCATTATTTCACTGAGCTATTGAAAAAAATGTAAATTTATTCAAAGAATCCAGATTTGTGTCTTCCTTTTCCTGCAAAACATAAGTGAGAGGGATTGAAATATACTTGATAAATAGAGTGAGATATAATTGCAAACTAGAATATTCCAGTAAATAAAGAGCACTGCAAATTCCTATAAGATCTATATCTCATTTTACCATTCACAGACCTCAGATTATCTCCAGAAGGAAACCTGTCCCAGGAGACATGGCCACACTCAGTGGTACAGGGGAAGCATCAGCACATTTATAGAAAGTTTCCAGAAATTTCCTTTATCTTCAGAAAGACCATGTCTACTGCCAACAAACTTCAGAACCAGCTGAAGATTCATCTACACAAGAGCTCCCACCTCACTGAGCCTGATCCAGCTACATCTGTGGTAACACCCATGGAAACCTTTGTGTTATTTCTGGAAGTGCACACGTTGCTATGAAGGCTGAGTGCCACTGTACACATGGGTCTTCATTATCTCAGAACAGCCTCAGTGGCTGCTCCTGGCTCCACACTGCCATGGGCTGTCTGGGGAAAGGCAGGATAATATCACCACCAGTCACCCTGCCTGGCTGGGCTGCTGACAGCTTGGGCAAACTAGAAGCCAGAAACACAAAGAACTATTTTCTAACAAAAGGAGCACAGCATGGCAGAATCGGACTTCACATCTCTTCTTTGCCAGGTACAGAGGCACAGATAAAGTTTATTGTACTTTATTAACTGAGCAGTGGAACAACATTACTGTAGTTTTTCAGTTTCCTCAGATATTATTAGTAGAATATTCTTGATAAGTTGTTTCAATACAGGACTTTAAGTGGCACCATGGCTTGCTGACAGTCAGCATGAAATGTTTTATCTTTCACCAGGAAACATTGGCACGTTTTACATCAGTGTCATGGCTTTATGAACCTGTCTCAATTTACTCACATCTTTTTGAGCTGGTGACTCCAGAACTGAACACACTATTCTGTTTTGATTATAAAGGTGACAGATGCAACAAAAATAATGTCTCTAATGCAGTTTGGTTTTTTTTCCAACACCAAAAAATACATTATCCTTTGATTCAACATCACCTTAGCAGTGTACATTCAACTCACTGTGGATCAACCCCCGCACAATTTTGTAATCTTTTTTCATCATTCCTCCAAATACCTCTTGACTATCACTTTTAATAATTTTATATTTTCTTCCTGGTCAATGAAAAAGATGTTCCAAATATTAGTCTGAAAAAAAGTTATGAATACCCCAAATACTGCTAAAACTACTAACTTAGGAATTCCTTTTATGCAAGATCCACCACTTGACTTAGCATCCTTACGTTTTCTCGCCTGAAATCTTAAACAAGTGCTTACAGGAATTTGTCACATAAAACACCATTGCATGTATCAACCAATCTAAATCACATTAAAAATTATACCAAACCAACTTGGCAAGATTTATCTTCCATCAAGTCTGTTCAGGAGTAGTTAATTATACTTCCCAATTTCAACACTATTATTCAAGCCTTTTTTCAATCATTCAATTATTTTGCATGGACTGCAGTAAAGATGAAGATTCTAAGTCATAACAAATGGAAAAAGTGTTAATTTTCTTTTGATCTTTTGAAGGAAAACTTTTTCATTTTTCTGAAAAAGAGCCAACAGAATGTCAATGTCCAAGTTCCTCTTAAAGCAATCTTTAGAAAGAAATCTTTGAAAATTAGGTAGGTTTTCTGAATGCTTTTCCAATTTTCGTAACATCTGCTGTGCTCATTCATTTATTTGCCATACAATGTTTTTATGTACAATTTTCTTAGCGTATTTACATTCCATGTATTATTAACTGCATCACCAATCACAAGTGTGATACAGATGTGTAATTTAATTCATCCTCACCTGCGTTGTGGTAATTGCACACATCTTCCATTTCAATGTAACAGAACATGTTAGTTATTTCAAGTACATTAAATCAACTCAATACCATTGTCAGACTATACCCATTTAACCAAAACCTTCAGGTCTTAGGTATTTTTAGTGTCTTTTTCTTTTTCATCATCTTACTTTCTGTAATTATTAACCATTACTTTATAATTTCTCTATTTTTGTATTTTTCCTTTGCTTAAAACTTGTTTGATAACACTACAGACTATCTAACTGCTCCCTGAAGTAGAGCTGGGTTTATTTGTTGTTTTCAAAAGTAAAAGGGGATCTTTATAATATATGCCATTGGACTTTGCTAGGTAATTCAACAAATATTCTGTAAATTTCTCAGTTTTTATTCTATTATCCTAATTTAATTTTTTCTTTTAATTAATTTAATCATATTTCTTTGAGTGAGCAGAGCACTGTCAAAATCTTTGCACTGAGCTGTGACAGTCTTCAGTCTGGATGAGGCACAAATTAATTTTTTTGATCAGTAGTATTCAGGCTACAATTGGGTCAAGTATCGTGTTCTAGGATACTCAGGCATTTTGAAATTACTTTCAGTTTAGCTGAATGCAGGATCTAGCACGAAAACTTCATGAACAAATTTCCATGATCTTCACAATAAGGGATATTTTTACTTGTCACATATAAATAAGCTCTTACAGAGCAGTCATTCTGTTCTTGGGTCTGATCATTATAAAGCAGACACCCTCTGTTGCCAGTTTGCACTACAGTTCTTGGAAGATGTAGCCACTGTCACTGGAAGCTTCCCAAGCTATTGGTAATTCGCATGGCTAGAACTGTACTTGGCATGAAGTATCGTTTTCCTCCCCTTCTGCCACATAGCTCTTCCCCAATATGCTAGATATTGGGTCATGAGAGTTGTGCTGATGGACTTCAGTGTTGCCTTACTGGTATTTATTGTATTTATTAGTTTTCCTCCTCAGTTGCTGAACAACTTTTAGGATGCCCTCTAAATACAGTTTCACGTGATAATACCAAGAAGCTGTTAATTCTCATGAACCATGTTTGTTAAATTCACTTTTTAACTTTACAGCCCTCACTCCAGTCTTGTTTACAAGAGGAATATGTCAGAATCATTGGGATGGGCTTGAAAATTGTTCTACTTTATGGCCCTACTGCAGGATTCCTTCTGATACCTATTTTGTTAAAAGTATGCTGCCCTCTCACTGCGACTGAATTTACATCCCTTGTCCTTCTGCCCCTAAAAAGTATTTCCCCAACCACAAATAAATTCTCCTCTTCTGAACTGATGATTAGCCTGGAGAGGAGCTAAACTATATTTGACATAATTTTTTCCTTAAGAAGCTTTGATTTTATGCAATGGAATATCTTTACTCTCGGGAATAATTTCTTTGTTAGACCTTTACACATATCTGTTTAAAGATTTGATTCAATCTTAGATTATTTTCCTCTTTGAATAATTTTGCATATTATATTTTAAGACTTTCTTGTGTCAATGAGCATACTTTGTTTGCACAGAATTTCATTAGGTATTTAAAAAAAAAAAAATCCAGAGCTTCTTCCCTCAATGCATTTGCAGTTTCCAACTTACACCTTCAAGCTATTCTGCTCCAAACAGCATCCAGATGTCTCTGTCTGTACATGTTACTAACATGTAAATATCAAAAAAAGTCAAATCACTATTGATTTACAAGACAGATAATTAGGGATGAATGTGTAATAAAGCTTTTTAATAGAATCCTGTCAATCATTTCTAAGCACTACTTTCTCACTATGTATTTGCAGAACCCATATGATGGAATTCTGCTGGTGACATTTGAGTGATAGTGACTTTGATTTCAAAGGAAATGTTTCAGGTTCATTTCATTACCTTGGAAAAGTAAAAGCAAATTTGCCTTATAAAAAGCAATTACTTCTTAGCTGACCAGTGCACAATAGCAATATAAAAAAAGATTTCTCATTCCACTATTCAAATCCTAAACTAGCAAACTAGTGTTTGATTTTGCTTTAAACCAATTTTACCTTGTTTGAATTGCAAAACCATTTAATCTTCATAAAGTAGGTTATTATAATAGAGATCATATTTTATTAGTACAGAACATCAGCCTGGGGTTTTTGTGGTTTGGGTTTTTTGGTGGTTTTTGTCTGTTTGTTTGCTTGTTTTTATCTTTGGAAGGAATGATTAAAACTGTAATATCCACACCCTTGAGGTATGCAACATTTTGAAACTTTGTAAAAATACCTGCAATAAAAAGTATTCCAACGATAATAAACAAATACAGGAATTCATGCTGTATGCATCATATAACCAACAACATCTCAGATGATATATAAAATATAACATTTTTCTTTCCACTATAGTTGTAAAATCCACAATAAATAGGAGTTGAATAGTTCACTTACATGGTTTCTACAATGAGTTGTCTAAATTCATCCTTTGTTCCCAGGCTTGATAACCATAATTCACAATTACTTACATGGCAACAGAGGCATAACATTTGAAGAGGATTCAGCATAAAGAATTATAACTGCAACCATTTCAGGTCATTCAAGTACCACAAATTCTCTTTTCTTTCCCATTTAAGCACAAATTGAGAATATTGTACCTTAAGTTACTTACTAGTCACATCTGCCAATTTAATTACAATTTCCTTGGAGTTGTCAACATGAGATTACTGAGCATCATCACAGTATTCCTCAGCATCTTCTATTATAAAGTCACACTGAAAAATAAATAGATCAATATGCAATTATAAGCATCAGCAACAAGCATATCATTCAGCAAGTCTACACAATTCATTAGAAAAAATTGAAAGAAAAATCACATGTAGTAGCCATGTTTTCTGATCATAATTTAAAAAGTGACTAAAAACAAAATACCTACTTATCTCTGTAATACAGCATGTCTAAATGTATAAATTATAGGTAAGAAACACAATTCCAGGGCTTTTTAAATCTCTGCAATTGAAATAATCTAAAATTAAGATGCATAAACTGAAAATAAAATTAAGTGGAGAAACCATTAAATCAATAGTAATACAAACAAGGAATTCAAGAAAAAGCTTTAGAGAGAAGCAAAATGAAATATTTTGAGCTAAAAGCAGAGCAGTTTCTCTCTGCATTTGAGTGCAAGATATGTGCAACTGATATGTGTTAGCAACTGGACGATTTTAAGAGATAGTCCCAAACTAATTTCTATCTTTAAAAGGTAATGTAGAATGAATCTGCAGCTTTGAATTTAGGAATAAAGCAGCATTTAACACAAGCAGGCACTCCACTGTTGAGGCCTGTACAGAATTGGAGATTAACATTTAACTGTTACACTTGTGGAAAAGGTTAAGGAGAGACTGCACTTAAGCACAAACCATGAAAATATTTCAGGCAGTCCCACGAAGCCCATGAAGCCTCTGTTTTCTGCATGCCTTTTGTACATTATGCATACAGAGGAGCCATATTAGGACTGAGTTTATGATCTGATACCAGAGAGAGTTAAGCATTATCTCAAACAAAGTGATGCAATTCATCTTTGTTGCTAGGCTGGAGTAACTTCCTGGCTACACAGCAGCCTTCCTCTTAAGAGAAGTTCAGATTACCCTGTTACTTCGAACTTAGCCCAGTTAATTTTTCCCTTTGCACACATGTATAAACCTAAATTATTCCAGGACCAACAAATATAATAAGAACTGCAGACCAATAAAGAAAGAGCAAACAGACTGAGCTAGTGATCATGGGAAACTAACTTCAATTGGGTACTTAAATTTGAAAGAGGAGAAATCATCAATGCCATGGCCTTCCAGAAAAGGACTTGAAAGGTTTAAGAATCATTATAACCATAAACAGAAAATAAACATGTAAAAATAATTTTCCCTGACAAAAGGCATGTCCACCCTTCTGCATACTAAAACCTAAACTTAGCTGAAGTAGAAAACTTGAATTTTAGGTCATCAGAAAGTGAAAGGAGAAAACATACCTCACAAATGTTTTGTAAACAAAAGCAACATTTGAACTTGTCTGCTAATAAACCAGCAGTGCATAATCCAGAATCTGAAGTAAAGTCATCAATAACATAGTGTCATATAAAGGAAAATTGAAAATCCTTCCATTTAAAAGAGCATTATATTGCAAGTCAACAAGTTAGTTTCATACAGAGGTGCAGACAATCCCTTCCACTGAATAACAGACATTACAAGGCCAAGCAGAAATGAATTAACACTGTCCTTGAATCAAGATAAATGTCAAATGAAATTGTACATCATCCTCAGGAATAGAAAAAACAAATTATGATTTTCAGATATAAATATTAAATGAGGGGAACCAGATATTTCTGAAAGAGTGCTGTGTTTAAATCACTGTGTAACACAAAATTAGTACTGTGAGATTCAAAGGGATTAAAACCACTTAGCTGCAAAAATATATCAAAGAAATAGTTAACATAATATGCTGGCTACATAGAAAGTGACAAAGATACTTCAAATAGAAAAGCAATTTCATTACTTCATTGAAGGAATTAAATCTCCTCATAAAAAAAAAAAAATCTCTTTCCCCCATTCTTTACTCAGTGACATTCCTGTTTCAAATGGATGTCCCTGTATTTTCCAGATTTTTTTAATGAGAAATTTAAACATTTTCATAATAATATTTTGATTTTACAAATTGTTATCCCCTCTTCTAAAGCAAAGCATCAAAGTTTTGCAAGAACAAAAACAGAAATTTGAGGGTTTTTTCCTATATTGAAAGGTATTTTAATTTCTACTACATAGCAGCTTCCTTCTATTATTTCCAAAGAACAGTAGAAAATAATTTTAACTGGGCTATCAGAAAACTCACTAATATACTGTTTATTTATCTGTTCTAGGCCTATGACCACTTTTTTTTTCATAAATTATTTCTACATAATGCAATCATTGTTTGATCTGAAGCCCTTAATAATTTCATGGGGAAAAAAAAACCTAAACAAAACACAGACCACAGATATGTAAAAGGAAATTAATATAAATGGAAATCAAAGTAAGACTTTATTGTAATAGAACAGCAACAGTGATTCCAGCAATAACAGGAACTCTTTCTCAACACAGCTAAAATCAACTACAGAGATTTGTTTCAGAGAATTTTAATGATGTTTTTGGATTTCCTGTCAATAAAAGAGCCTTAAGAGCAATTCCTCTTTAGTAAAGATACGTGGTTTTCAGCTATGTAAATCATGGCACTTCCAGCAGCAAAAAATGCTTCAATAATGTTGGTTGTCAAAAGAGATGATACCAGTTAAAGTAAATCAAGGGGAAGAGGTTACAAATTCCTTATAAAACTCAGCCTCAAAGATGCCAATGATGACAAATCCTTTGACACGTTACCAGGAGCAGGTCTCTGTAATATTGCAGCTAAAATTCTTACCACCAATGGATCAGAAAGGCTACAAATGTTCACTGCCTCCCATGGTCCTTTTCCCTTCTATAACTTCAGCCTGAATTACAAAACATTTTCCTTACCTCTGAGGGAAAAATATAACTCACACAATTTTCAAACATACACTACATCAAAGTGGTTAAAGAGATTCCAGGAATCTCAGCATAGTAACAGAGGCACACAATTAAACCCATATCACAGCAGACATAATAACCTGCTGCCGCTTGAGCAGAATCAGATGGATGCTCATTAAAATCTAGAGTTGGAAGTTAAAAGGAAGAACTTGGAGAAGTCAAGCTGTCCTCAGGTCTGAAACACTTTTTGATGCAACATAGAGGTGATCAAGTCAAATTCAATCAAAAGAAAAAATGAATAATCAAATTATAAAAAAAATAAAAGACAAGGGAAAAAAAGTCACCCCATCATAAAGGTAAAGATTAAGGTAAAGCATGCCAAAAAACTTTTTTTCTGCTTGATTGAATTTAGTGCTTCTGAAAAGGAGTCAGATGGACATCAGCAGAAACCAAACCATTTTGTTCCCAGAACAAGCTCAGTACAATCAGCATTAGAAAGCACGAACTCCTGCTACTGACCAGCCACACAGCTAAACCCAGACCTGGCAGGGGCAACCTTCCTGCAGGGATAAAACAGAAATTCATTTTCTGTCTTCATCCTAACCTTGTTCTCTCCTGCAAGACTGTCAGCTAGTGAAATAGCTAGAAGGGGTAGGTATGACCTAGTTTATAGCTATTGCAGAAGAGAAAGACCAGCAGCTGATTTACACAGGACATTCAATAATCATCAAACCCGTTCCCAGTCAAAAGCATGAATTTTTGTTATATTAACAAACCTTAAGAGAAATTTGGATTCAGTCAGTAACCACCAAATCTTACACGCACCTGCATTTTCTGATGAGGCATGTGCTATCTGCCAGTTTGGGCCTAGTTGTGGCCAGATACTTATAAAAATCCAAGTAACCCCATTGTTTGATGGCACAAAGGTACCCTCTCTTGTCTGCAATGTGGAAATATCTACCTCTAAACTACACATGGCCTGAGCAGTGAGTTTTCCCCACTGCAGAGAGCCCAGTTTCCTCATTCCTTCTGCAATTGCAGAGCTGCCCTCTCGCCTTGGCATGGTTCAGCCCAGCACTGACACTGCTATCCCTCCCCTTGGTGATTCCAGAGAGATCCCACACACACATCCTCACACAACAGGACACAGCCTCAGAAAGTCAGCCTTTCGTCTGTGTCACCTCCCTTCACAAAGGGACAGAATTACAGAATACTACACCAAAACCTGTGGCAGCAAGACTCAGAAACATGAGTTTTCATTGTTCTATGATAAACAAAGCACAGGATCACCCAGACATGACCGACTTGCTTCCACAATGCCAGAAAATAACACAACTCACTCTCCCTCTCCATGTGTTAACCACTGCTTGTGTTGAGTATTATACTGGAGCACCGGCTGTCAATGAAATAGTCTGCCCTGGCAATCATTTGGCAGCATTGTGCTGCTTCAAATGGTCGTCATCTCCACTGACCTAGGGAGAAAATGAAATGCATTTTCTCCTCTTTCTCAATTGTTCAGACAGAGTATCAATGAAATTTGAAAATAATTTATACATGCTTCAGGTCAATGAACCCACTTGCCTCCGAGCAGGCATTACAAGCACTGACCGAAGCAGGATCCAAGCAATTAGCAGTCTTGACAGAAAAGCCCTAATTGGGCTTTGTAAGCAGCATACTACAGCTTACAAAGGCATGAGAGTTGCCAAGACCCTGCCACACTCCCATTGATAGAAGCAGAGTTTAAAAATTTACCAGTCAAGATGTGGCCCTCCAACCTTCCAGTATAAACATTTCATTCATAGTTTGCAGCTTTTAGTGGTTTTGCAAAGAGATCTTACAGAGGCTGCAATCAAAGCAGCACTTGTCAGGAAAACCTAAGTAATTAAGAAGTGTTATATAAGCACACAGAGACAAGCTCAAATGTCAGAGATCAGTATTAGCCTCTTAGGTAAGTTCTTGAGTATTTTGCAACAAGTGCATGATTATCAAACTATGGCAGATTACTGAGCCACCAATCCATATGATACACCTAAAATTGTCTTACTTTCCAGACCAGATTATTTTGATTAAGTATGAATTATATTATTCCTTATCAATATACTATGGAACAGATAATTTAAATTAAAAAGGGACAAACAGTATTTCTTTTCATACTCAGCCCATTTTCACTTTAACAAATGTTTAAAACAGTATCTACCTTCTGCAAAAAAATCTTCCTTTCTTGCTTCCTGCACTTATTTATTAACATTGAAAACAAGTAGTGATTCTAAAATGCAAGGTTTTAACTCCATAAATACACAGCTCCAAATGTTGAACAGTCAAGCAGAAAAAAAGGTCTTTCGTAACATACAAAGGGTTTCAATGCCACTTTTTCCCCTGTTTTCTACTAGGGAAATACTTAGTGACCCTTGCATGAATCCACAGTATTCACATTATTATTTGTAAAAGTATGCATCCGAGATTAGATTCTGAACATGTTTTAATCCATTTACTCTTCATTTTCTTTAATAGTGTACAGACAATTGGCTAAGTTTCTCTTAAGTTTCTGCTAGATATGCATCCTCATTTAAGCCTTTTGTATCTCACACTGCAGAACTAATTCCTGTGCATTTACCTAGCTCTAGTTCAGAACTCCAATGCCCCTCTACAGCTCGCTTGAAAGCTCCAGGTGCAGCTCTACACATCAGTGTGTCTCTGCCAAAGGGAAAAGCCCAGGGCTTGAGCCATGTAATGAGGCTCAAAGAGACCCAGACGGCCAAGGAACACTCTCTTACCTTTGGGTCTTCTTTAGGTACTACAAAGACTCCTTGCCACAGATCTCAGTGTAAAAAATCTGGCTTCTTTCCTATCCTTGCTGTGCTGAAACATTTGTGTTTTCTCTCAGTAGCCCAGTGCAAGGCAGGAGGGACTGCCTTCAATGGAGGGTGTAGAGCTGGGAAGAAAGGAAAAGTCAGATAGGCAGCTTGTATGCAGGCTTAATTTTTATTATTTCCCTTTGTGTTGCTGTTAATGAAAATCAAATATGCACCATCATAAACATTAAGAGGTCTGGGAGACACCACAGCCTTAAGCTTACAAAGTGGACAAAAGAGTCTTCAGGGTCTAGAAAAGAAACTGAAGACAAAGTACAACAACAAAGGGGGACCTCATTAAAGTTATGCCTGTTCAAGGTAGCAAGAATGTCGATGAAAGAAATACCTCTACAAATTATTTGCTGCATAAACATGTTATGCTTGGACAAAACAGCTCTCCTTGTTCTCCACTGAGGAAGAACATATCAAACTCTAGGCTGACAGCTCTTCCAAACAGTTGACAGCATGAGCAATTCAGATTGTCAGCAGCAGTATGTTTCATGTTACAGCATTTGCAGATATAGAAATTAAATTTATTGCATTAATTTTTAGTGGTGAACTGAAGAGTATTCATAAAATCAGACATTGTTTTGCCTGGTATTGACAGCTCTACCCAGCTTTTTTTACTCCTGAGAGGACCAGAGCCCAGAGCATACAAGGCTGACAACACTGCTGTGCAGGGCACAGGCAGACTTGTTTGTGCACCTGGGTCTGAGTTGTCTGAGGGGTTACCACCACATGGGGATGTGAAATATGGGGAAACATGGGGACTATTGACAAGAGGAAGAAGTCCTGAGTTTTAATTGTCACCAAAGGGGTTATAAGCAACTTCTTGGTGTGCCCTGGACTAGAAGCATTGCTGTGGTTCAGTGAAGGATTACTGGGTTTCAGCTGAAGGGAAAACTGAACAGCAGAAATTCAGATAACTTTCAACTCAATTGCAAGAGCAGATTTCACAGTACTCCTTCTGCAATCATCAATTCATATATTAGGATTTCCCTTGGACTCCAACTTGTTTGGTAAATAAGATGGATGAGACTCAGTGAACAAAAGAGTATTTTATTTCATTCTATCTCCATTATTCAATGTGATGCCTCAAGTCTTTAATGCCACCTCAGAAACCTGCCATGATACCCCATTTTTGATTCTTCATAAGTTTTTTTCTGTGAAGTTTTCTGCTGTAGCATGTGAATGATCAACAGCCACCAATTAATTTACCATGGGGATGTAAAGTTGTATTCCCTTATCTCTAGTGGAGAACTAAGTACAGAGAGTACCTGTACCCTGTTATCACAGGGTGACACCAATGTGTCATAGAGGCATTCACAGCATTTGAACAAGCCAGGAGCAGTTTGTCTATGACACATGTGAATTCACAGGACTATTAATCCTGCTGCCCAAAGCTAGCTATGCTACATTTGCTGGTGTTGTGGTTGTCCTCATAACTCAGTGTCCCCACAAATGTAAAGGGTTTATACACACTTGAGGAATCTGCTCTAAAGTAGTTCCCTTTTTCTGAGTATTTGGCATTCTAGACGCTTTGAAAGATGGGATTGATATCACATAACCCAGTATGTGGCAATTCTGCAAAACCAGCCCTTGGATTCAAGGAGAAGTTTAAGGTCCTACCCCTCTTGAAGAAACCCTGTGAGTAGGGGCACAAAAAAAAAAAAGGTTACTGAGAGATGAAAAGTAATCTAATTCACAGGAACTTGGATATATAATTATATTAATTTCTTTAAGCAGATTTCTATTAATAGGTTAAATTTATCACATGGCTTCACGTGACAAAGCAGAGGATTTCCAAGGTGACTTTTAAATGCAGTGGCTTGTCTTTTCAGATTCTCCAACAGATAGAGAAAACTCCCTACATGCAATATCACCCTGATATTTTTATCATATATCCTCATAATGAATAAAGCAACATACATTTGAGGGGTTGGAAACTATGTTACTCTCTTCCTTTAAGACTGTACCATCATTTCAATGCACAAATAAAGGATTTGCCCATGCAGTACCCAAGTCTGCACAGTTCAGACCTCTTTCCAAAGGAAGCCATCATCAGCCTGCTACTAGAATTCTCATAAATACCCTTTATATGGTTTAGCATCTGTATAAAGAACATAGCAGCTATTTGAAAGCTGCTAGTACTGTGAGATACACAGTGTTGAAATAATGCATGGCAGAACTCAGAAGGGGTAAAAAAGTGCAAGTTCAATCTGTGTTTCTTTACACAAATCAGTAGCCCCTGAACGCCTTTTCCAATGCGTGGTACCCAGTGTAACAATCATAATCCTAAAAGAAAATCCACGGGGGATGAAATCCCAGGCAAGCTCTGACAGATAGGTGCTCTTTCAAATCATGTAATACAGTCATATAACCTTTTTTAAAAACATGTATTTTTCCTCTAATTACTTTTCATTTATGAACTAAATCTTAAAAATGAAAAACATATATTCAGGTCACTCAGATGATAAAGGAACATTTCCTGTATTATGCTGAAACAAAGGTGATGACTCACTGTCAGCTTCTGTAAGTACTTTTTTAAATTGGTTCTACTGATTACAGGGAAAACAAATTTCCTTCAACCATCTGCTTTTCGTTCTATTGAATAAGATAACACATTTGGCATATATTTGGGATGCATAACTGGATTTATTACAGTTTCATATTTTATTATGCAATTGATTTGTAAAAGTCTCAAAATTATGGAAAATGCTCTGATGTATTCTCCTGTTTTGAAAAGATACAGATTACATATATATGCAGACTACTGCTGCAATTGAATTTCTTTTACTAATGACAATACAGTGATAAAGGTCAAATTAACTTCCATTCTTGTATGCTTTGTTATTTGCAAAATCATTTTTATCCTAGGGTTTTCTGAATAATGGTTTAAAAACACTCTTTAAATATTAAGCATACCAAAATATTGATGGATTAAATGAGACCTAGTTTCATAATCATAATGCACAGTGTTTAGTGCACAATGTTTTCTTTGAGTGTGCTTAGTACTGGCTTTCAAGAGGATCCCTTGCATTTTAAAATAGAATCAGTTTCATTATCATAGATGTTTCCTCCTTTTGAAAACATTTAGTCATTCAGATATATTTTTTTTAATTTCCTGGATACTAAACCCCTGGTGGGATAATCTCTTACCAATCCATATGGGGAAGGCAGTTTTGCAGATCAACAAATCCTACCATTATTTGATTTGATCCAAGAACAACTTAATTGAAACAACACAAAGTCATTAAGAAAGGTTCTTATGCACATCCTAGTTAATGTAAATGACAGACGGCTTAAAATAATGAAAACTTTGTTATGACCAGTAGGTGACCCCATTCTCATAATAAGTAATTCCAGGATTTTCTTACGTATACAGAACATTCTGGTTGGTCACAGACAATGGTTTGTTTTGTACCAAAGAAATGGACTGGTTACAGTGATACTGCATGAAACACAACACACATACATAGGGAGAACGAAGGAATGTTGCTACAAAACAGGCACATGCCATAAGCCAGGTAAAGGATTGAGGCAATGGAAATTTGCTTCTGAGATTTTATGTTGAATGAGGTTTTCATTTCAATATGTGCATCAAAAATAATTATTTTGGGTAATAAAGATAAAATAATGAAACTGCAGTGACTCATCTAGGGAAAAAACCTGTACAAACATGAAGCTTTTATTGCCTTTGCATCTAAAGCAAGCATTTAGCATTCAGCCAGCAGAAGAGAGATCTAAGACGGAGAAATTAATAGGCTGCTGAAATATACTCAGAACCACAAAAAAGTCTGTCAAATTCAGAGACCTTCTTGTCTCTAAATTTGCACATATCTTACTGAAGCTACTTTGTGTTTTGATTCTTCTGAAAAAACTGTTTGTGAAAAAGTCATTTCCTACCTACAAAAAAGAACAGATTTTAGTACTCGGCTTTAGGCAGTCAAGGCTCCTAAATTCTCATCATGGACATGAGGATATTTCTTAGTGGAAGGCAAGTTTTTGGGATAGAGAGAGAAAAAAATTAGGACTTTCTAATGCACTTTTACTTAAATCCTTCAAGGTAGAAGGAATTGCACATTTTTTAACTTTATTTCAGAAAGAAACGAAAACCTGTACTTTTAAAGGAGGGGAACCCTATGTCTTGAAAAATCTTCCAGTCATAAAATCTGGTCAGCTGTTCACTCTGAAACACAATGAATCATTTCACTCGCAAAAGAGTGTCAATTCACTTGTTATCTTTAAACAGCTTTGTTGATACTTTCTGACAACACTCATACAATTAAGTTTTTCTTCAGGATTGTCTACAGAAGGAGAATTTCAATGTTCTATTTACAAATGCTCATGACCAAAAATACTTGCATAGCCTATAGCATTTTTATACTTAAGGAGGAGTAGAAACAGGATTCCACAGCATATCCAAGCAACTGTACTTAACAGGATGTGGACAACAACAATAAACTATCCTTGAATATCTAGGAATGAAACTCCAAAGTGAAAATTTCATAGCATTGAACAGACATATTCAACTCGCAAAGCAAATAAAACCAAGGACTAAAATAACCAACTTGTTTTCTGCAAATTATCCCCTCTGTCTGGGTATTTTTCTCAAATCTGCAAATCCCATGGTAACACAGGTAAGGTGTTTTGTGAGTTAGAGAAATTGATTGCTGCTCCCAAATAGTGAGTTTTTGTTCTTGAGACAGCAGCTAAGTCTTTCTAATATGGCACAAGCTGGTGTGTTCCCTGCATGGAAATGATGAATCCACAGCTCAAATCTTCACTGGCAGATTTTCTACACAACAGGCATTGTGCTTACCATCATTTCTCAGGGAATGCCTCCTTACTAAACAATCAGTTTGCCATTTATTCTAGTTTATTCCCTGATCTCCTGGACCAAACCACATTCTTGATGCTAACCAAAATAACCTGTGTTCAAGTTCCAATGCAAACTATCATACGTTTTATATGTGTTTCAAAACCATTTTTTATACTTCAAATTATTGAAGCAGTATTATTGTGCTTACCTGATCTGGTCCATAAATTTTTTAACTGGCATATGATACATACTGTGTTTTAGTAGTTCTCCATGAAATCCAATAATCACCTTATGTTTGTATGCTTACACCATAAAAAAATTGTAGCCAAAGATGGCTTGATTCCTCACCAATTGAAGCAATTTTATTTGTTCTAGAGAAACAGTATTTGGCACCAAATCTGCCAGGCCATCTCCCATGGAGTATGACTCAGGAAGAAGATCACTTTCTGGGCAGTAAAAATAAAAGTTTAAGAAGGCTTCAGAAAAATAAACACTACTGTGGACTGGTTTTTTTACTTTTATTTACTGCCCAGTTATTACTGTTCTCTGGTTTTGAATTCGCTCATTCAGAATGGGTTAATGTTTCAAATCACACTATAATCTTTCTGAAAATATATCAGAAAATGAGTTCTTAAAAAGAGCAGAACTGTGCTCCTAACTAAAGGGCAGACAATTGCAAATTGTGTTGACAAGACTCACTGGTGTTACTGAAAACAAACTACTGCAAAATTGGAATGGTTCACAATTAGTTTTTCCATATTCTACATTATCTTCTCGTCTTTGAAGCAATACAGCTGCTTATTCTGCATCTTTGTTACCCACCCTACACACCTGTTAAAATCAGAGCCTAACAGCAAAAGAATAGTTATTCCTCATTGGAGTAACTGAGAATACAATCTTGTCAACAATATATTGCTCACACAAGGGGAATTATTCTTTGTTCTATTTGTGTACCATGACATTCAAACCAACCGATTTTACTTTTGTTATCTAGATGAAAAACAAAATTAGTTTCTCATTAAAACGTACACTGGGTCATGAAAATATGCTGGGTTTAAAAGTTTAGATGTTCTCTAATAGAAATCGTGATCCACTGCTGTCTGTGAGATCACAGCTGGTTACTGTGAGGATGCTGACAGTGCTGCAAATAGAGGATTATTACTCCAGGTGAGGGGAAGAACTGCAGAGATAGATAAGCTGTAATAAGGGGTAAAAATCCTGTTAGTTGTGAAAAAGTTGCAGGAAAAAAAAAACAAATGAGAGGAAAATAGGCTGCAGATAATACATACAGACAGAATTGTTTAATCACACTGATTTCTACAAGGCTCACTCAGAAGAGTATCTGTGTTATGTTAAAATATCTGGAGGTTTAGAGTTAGTGACAAAGGGTCAAAAGTCTCGCTGTCATGGAAAAAAAAACTCTTACATTTCATTTCATCCTGCACAGTCTCAAGATTTCATGGCAAGAAATCACTTTTCAAGTTCAAAGACAAATTAATTAGATTTAAGGCCATGTTTAACATTGAGAACAAATGTAACCATGCCTATAATTCAGACTAAAATAGGATTTCTGCAAAAGATAGACCTGGAGAGATTTTCCATTTAATTATCTGGTTTACTTCTCTAACGGTATTCACCAGTCCATGTAAGTGTATGTAATCAAAAAGGAAATCTTAAAAGGACTAATTTCTACCTTGCTCTATTACAGTCAATGCTTGGAAAAACTCAACAAAATTTTTCTTTCTTGGAGTAGAACAGAGTTATAGATCACCTGCACTGACTCCTGATTATATCATCCAATCTGATGATCCACCAATCTAGGGAGATTGTAAAGGTGGTATTTTAAATGCACTGTCACTTCTGAGCAGATGATTATCACACAGAAGAACCTGAACTTCCCCAAGGGCAATGCAACAGATCATCTGCATCCATGTAATGTGTCATTTTCCCTAGGGACATAGAGTGATTGATCGATTGATTAATTGTAGTTATTAAACCAGAATATCCACCCTCTGCCTTGTCACATCTCATTTACAACCTGGTTGTTGTCATAGGCAAAGCCATTTTATATAAATCTTTGTTTCAAACACATATTTTTGTTGTGGATGGGAGAATAACAGCCTCAAGATAAATCACAGCAGCAGAATCCTAAGCTGAGCAAATGGAAGGAGTTTTAGATGTCATTAACTCTGTTCATAGTATCAGCCACAAATTATATTGATAATCATTGCTATTGAAATCAGTAGGAGCAGAATGAAATCAACATTTTCTGGGAATGTGATAACACAAAAAATCAAACTATACTTCAACAACATGTTGCAGTTATGTCCTGCATGGCCACTAAGCAGATGCTATCTCCCCATTGGTGTGACCAGCTGAGGTCTTAATGCACTTCTTCCCTTTAATAAATGTTCTGAGGCTGAAAGGATCAGTACCAAACACTATACTGAGAAGTAGCTGAAGAACAAACTTGTCTCTGCTCTTATTTCACTTCCCCTATTCCCATTTCTCAGTTTCTTCTTTCTCCTTGGTTTCTTACATCCATCACAGTTCACTGCCTCTTGTCCCACTTCTCATCCAAAACCTTACTTAAAGATTTCCTCCACAAAGCTCAGAAACAGAAATCCTTTTCAGCACACATTGCTACGATCCATAAACAGTTATTTACTCAGATAAAGGTTTCCTTTAGGTCTATCATCAGGGTGTCATTCTGTTGTATTTGTGTTCTTTTCTGTTCACACGTGATCTTGGCAGTCAAACTCACTTCTTATTCAATAAAACCAGCAAGAAATATTTCCTTGAACTTTTAAGATTGTTCGAGGTTTGATTGCTTTTGCTGTTGAACACAGCAAATTCAGAGGAAGGTGAGCCCAAAACTCACTGAGGACTGACAAATTTCTAATGTTGTCAAATCACCTTTACATCAATCTCTGTTTAACCTGGCCTTCCTCCTCCACGATGTCTAAAGTGACTTCAATCTGTACCATGTTTTTGATGGACTCACAAGCTCTCTCTTGTGAGATTTCATGCAGGTGACAATTTTTATGCCTATGGTTTACTTTGTAATTTTGACAACAAATTCCAATGTCCCATCTACATATACCAACTATCCTAACAGACAAAAATAAACAAACTAATTTACACTGAATCCATAAGTTGACAGAGTCCTTCCTAATGAGAGGCTGAGTTTCTTTTTAGTGTCTATCAATTAAAATCACCCTTTTCACACAATTAAACATATAAGAGTCAATGTGTGAATTACTATCAGCAGCCTAAAAAGTCTCCATTAGAAAGACAACCCTCTTCTGCTAGCCATTAATGATGAGAAACAATGGAAAAATGAAATTGTTTGAAAGACTAGCACATATCATAGTCCAGATTTTAACATTAGTCAAAGCCCACATAAGCAAACCTAAAATCCAAATTCATCATTACTTTATGTCATGTTTGCTAACATAGCAAACCCCACTGTAACCACTCCTCATTTCATCCAGAACAAGGTATCCAAATTTTTAAGTCTTAAAAAATATAACAAACACCTCACTTTATTTTCTGAATCTTCCTAAGCAGACAAAGACACTACTGCAGCAAAGAGAACTCTAGTTTTACGTTCTCCCAGAATCATCAACTACTTAATAAACAAACTGATAGTTTCCTTTTCCATCTGAAAAGAGGAAATAGTCCCACACAGGCCACATTACAATGTTCTCATCATACAGTGATTTAAAAATAACATATTAAAAATCACTGCATACAACCAAAACTACCCAAACTGTATCATTGCTCCAGGATAGAACCAGTTTACCTCAGCTTCACCAGCAGAGTGTAGTAGCCTGCAAGATGAAAGAAAATACTTTATCTTTGAAATTTCCTTTTCCATTCAGGCTCAGAAAATAAAAGCAAACAAACAAACAAAGATAAGGTACTCCAGACTATTTTACACAAGCTCCAAGCAATACTATAAGCAGAGTCTCTAGAGAGATTAGGATGTTTATACTAATTGTATTTAACATTTTAGCATTTTATAAATAAGCCATGGGGCAACCGAATCATCTTGTGAAATTATGGTGCTTAGGATATATTCCCAAAAGAATAAACATTTGAGTTTGGCAAGTTCTTTACTTGTATTGCCTGAGGCACCAATAGGTTTATCCTTCAGATGGCTAAAGCTGGGATTTCTCAATATCATGTAAAGCTCATGATGCCCTTCAAGAAACAAAAATCAACCTGCTCTTGCAAAGTAACTTTGTCTAATGAAAAAAAATGAAATGAAAAGAAGTTTTTTCTTCCTCTTTTGAAATTGCAGGGAATAAAATTGGTGATTCACCATGTTTAAATTGAGGTGAAAGTCCAGGTTAACAAGGGAAAGGGTGCCTGAGTGAAAATCCGTATTCACTTCTAAAGTCAATTCACCTTTGCAGACAGAAATTCTTCATGTGATACAGAGCTCTACCAAGAAACAGAATAGTAACCAAGGGGAAATATTAAAACAGAATTATGCAAACAAGATGGCAAAGAGTTTTTTTGGAACTAGAAGAAAGATGTCTCAGACACAGCAATAAGACAAAAAACAAGTAATATCAGCAAATTATCATAAAGCTTATTATTACCCACAACTTACAGCCTGTAAGTGTCATGGTGAGGAGGGAATGAGTTAAAGATATGTGGTGGATGAAGGATTTAGAAAAGACCAAGCTATGTCTTCATCACAAATCTGGGGACATGTAATGAAGGGGACCTTTTCCCTGGAAAGATCAAATAAAGGCTTTATTTTTATCATATTCTGTTTCAGAGGGAACAAAACAGTTACTAGTTGGGCAGAACAGTTACACAGCTTCTTTACTGACCAGATGAATACCCTGGAGCAAGTAGTATCATCTGTGCATTTATCAATAAACAAAATAGCTTATTGCAAGTCCCTTGAAGCAGAAGCTGTGCTCTGTGTGTCTGTACAGCTCCTCAGACAGCAGTCTCACACAGGCTTGGCAGACCACACTGTAATTTGGTTCATCAGTAGCAGTAAAGACAGAACATGTGGAAACTGCCTGTGAGACCAAGGCTTTCAAATCACTCCAGCAGTGAGAGGTCACAATTTTAGCAGATCTCCTTTTATTTTTTTTAATCCCCTACATAACTAAAGAGGTCACAGTTCAAGAGATGGTAAAAGATCCTTTCAGCCAGAGTAGTGTGGGAAATTTTGTTTGATTCCAAAATGTTCATAATACTACAGGCTGCTAAAAGGATATGGGGTGATTCATGTCAGCAGAAGTATGTCCCTCAGAAATCTAAGTCACTAGAAAAAGAAAAACAAGGAAAGAACTTCAGGCCCCTATGAATTGCCTTTCCCCAACATAAGTCTTTTCATCCCCAGTATCAACAAATATCCCTAATGTAAAGAATTTCTGGTCCAGTGACTGGTTATTTCCACGTTCCCCTGCCCCCCCATTCCTATTTCTGTAGGGTCGATTCCTCACTTCTCAAACCAGGGACAGTGACAAGGAGAAAAGAAATTTGCAATATGGAATGCCACTGACTTCTGAAGGCTGGCTATCAGCTCAAGAAATGGGACAGAATGGTGAACGATGCTTTGAAGCAAACAGGGCTTTTTTTTTCACTCCAATGGATTAAACTCACTTCAATGAATTCACTCACTGTTTGATTATCCTTTCAAAAAAGGATCCTCTAAAGAGAAGGATCCTATTAAATGGAGTGGAAATTTAAAATAGTTAAAGCAAGAAGGTACCTCACTGTATTCATGAACATGTTAAAGAGTCCTTATGTAAAGTCCAATTGCTTGGTTTTACAAACCAAGAAAAGGAATACGGAGTTTCCATGTTTAATTACCTTTTTTACAACAATGGATTTGGTGTTAAGTACCCAGCAGAGTAGATGATCTATAAGGGGTAATAGTTTCCCCATGATTCTTCTTCTCAGAATATATTTTAGCTGGAAGAGAACAAAAATAGAAGCAGAGACACAGATGGGGGATTGTATTTTTCAGAGTCATTGGTCCAAACGGATTTGGAGTCAATTATTTTCTTGAGGTTCTGGCCAGAATTCAGATCTGAGCAAAACATGCCCATCCCACATCCCCTGTCTTTCTGATAGCTGGAAAAAGATGCAGAGTGGAAATAACATGACCTTATAAATTCTGAATGGCATAAGGGAGAAGGAAAATATCTAGTAGAATCGAAAAAAATCTGTGAAAATTAAGGCAGTGGCTGGGGAATGTTTAAACACTGGCCCCAAAGCACAGATAAGTCATCATTGAAATAAACTAGAACTTAGTCACAAGTAGTGACAGAAATGTGTAACATTCAGCAAAATCGTCTTCTGAGCTTCAGCCGCTGTTAACTGGTGAAGAAATTCGAGTAATTTGCTTTTACTTTGGGTTTTGGGTTTGGCTTTTTTTTTGCCATAGCAGGGATCTTCTTAGAATTACTTGGAAAGATGGCTTTTCCACATATTGCTGGACAAGTATGCCAACGGTTTTCTGGGACTACAGAAATGAAACACCTAACCTGTCTCCCTCCATTTGAATTTTGTGCAAAAATTTCACATGCATGCATCTCTCTAAAACTGCCTTCAAACCAGCACAGGTCCACAGAGTGTGACATAGTCACATTTCCCTGGCACCACCTAACAATTACCTAAGAAAATATCCTGAGTAATGAGACAATAAATGGTATTTATGGCATTCCTACTCGGAGAGTCAGGACTGTGCATGCTCCTCGGTGTTTCTGAAAATTGTCTCCTTTTGCGGTCAGATATTCAGAATACACCACCACCTTGTAATAACAGACGACAATTCTGTTTGATCTGCTTCTTTCATTCAAACTAAATTAATTCAATTTGATATCAAATCTTACGATGCAATATCTTCCTTTTGGAAAGACTTCTTGCTCTTTTCTGGTTCTGTGTTTCTTATCCACAGTTTGAAATAAGCTTTCTTGAACATCTCAGGTCTGTAGACAATTCTATAGGCGAAAAGGGGTACAGTAATTGCTTTGTTATAGTTTTATGTCTGCAACAAAAAAAATTTTTAAATTGCATTTGTGAAATCTTAACTCTTTAAAGGTAAGAGTAATAAGCAATATTACAAGTGCTCTCCTATGGATTTGAATGAAGGGCTGGAGAAGAACCCCAGGTTAGCAGAGAAGGAGTGTGTAGTGGTTTGGTCTAAAATACTCATTACTGTTTATCTTCTGTGAGATAAGAATTAGGAGAAATGCAAAGCAGGCACCAACTTGAATGAATATAAAGAAGTTTATTAACAGACCTAAAAGAAGAAAAGAAAAAAAATTATACCACCTTTAGAACTCTCCTCCTCCCCCCACCTTCCTCCCTTCTCCCACTGACAATGTAAAGACAACCCTTAAGATGTTCAGTCTGTTTACCACTTCCATAATAACCTTGTTCAGTCCATTTAGAAAGAGAAGTCTCTTTTTGCTCGTGCTATGAAAACAGTATCACACCGAGACAGCCACCCACTTCCAAATATTGTTCAGTCCATTTAGGAAGAGGAGTCTCTCTGCTTGCGATGTGAGTCCCTTCCCCTGACTTGCAGCTTTTCCCGCAACTGCTTTCGAGGGTCCACTCTTGAAGTTTTTCGGGGTACAATTTTAAGGTTGAGCTGTTCAGAAAAAAAACAGAGGCCCTTCTCCTTCACTGGGAGCAAAGGGTCATCTTCATCTTTGAGACTATCACTGGAAGCATCTCTAGGAATTGAGGTTTTTCTCCTTTCCTCTTTGGAGCAAAAGTCCTCATCTGGTTCATCTGGTTCATCTCTCTCTGTCCAAACTTCTCATGAAATTACAGCTGCGTCAGCATCTGCCTATCTCAGCGCAGGTGCTTCTGCTTATGAGTTGAACACTCCACCCCCCATATCTTCATGAAATTACAACAGGATACTCTGATATATCATAGCTTCACAACAGACTTTCAGCTTTAAGCATCTCCTCTCTCTCTTCCCTCAGGTTTTCAGCTCTTCACAGCAATAAAAGGGTTAATCTCACCTCGGCCTTGCAGCTGGAATGTGGCTTATCGCAGTTGGTCACCTGACCTCTGCCGGACAGAGGTGCCGCTTTGCTGAATCTCGGCCGCAGTGGAGGGGGGGGGTTCCGAGCCTCTCTGGCCGCCCACAGCAAGGCAGTGGGGGGGGGTTCCATGGCTGGAACAGGCCCATGGCTCCAGGCTGGCCGTGGCCCGGCCCGGCCTGGCCCAAGCAGGGCCTGGCCAGGCCTGCTGGCCCCTGCACGGGGCCTGCAGCCACCTGTGCCAGCGCCGGAAACGAGAGAGAGCTTGGGGGGGGAGTTTGTCTATTCTTAAGTGTGTATCACAGAGGCGGTCACAACTTTAAGTGGCTTAAAGAATTGTCCATATTCAAACTGGCCAGCTGATAGGTTCTATCAGGTCCCAGAGGAAGCTGTAAGCACCCCTTAGCAAGGATATCCCTTCCGGGACTATGCTTGCTAACCTATGACAGAGTGCAAGTAAATCATGTTCTCACACCTGCCTCAAAGCCTCCCTCCCTACTTATTTTCTCACTGCTGCTTGTCAAAGGCAACAAAACAGTAAATAACTGTCCAAAACAGGCTTCCCTGCTTTCCCTTATTGCAGAAACATGCTGATCCTTACGAGAAAAATGGAATGCAACACATATCACTAACCCACAAGTTTCTGCAGAAGTTCAGGGAGGAGGGGAAGGAGCACCTGGGAAATGTTGGATGGGCGGATACCCTTATTTATGAGGGTGACTCACACCTATGGAAAGTTCTGTATACCCTCATCAGAATCATTCTCTTAAGGAGTAGATACAAAATGGGGCTTCAGATGGCTTCCTTAGTGCCTTGAAAAGCACTTTTCCTACATTACTGTTCATTTAAGTGCATCCAGACATGCTGATAACAAACACATTGAGTACATGTTTCTAGTAAATGATACAGCCAGACCATACATAGCTTGACAATATATCTGTTTTAAGAAGCACTTGGTAAACTACTGCTTTCCCAGAGCATTTGATTGTTTCAGACATGCTCCCTGCTTTCTAAAATATTAATAAATGTCACAATTGATATTAAAATGGAACATTATTTGCTTTCTATAGCTGTCCCTGTCAACATTAGTGGTTTTTAACATTATAAAAAAGCTCTTTCATCACTGAGGTAAATGCCTTTCTAATTACATATGCCAGGGTTTTCCCTATTAAAAAGCATAGTTTAGGATGATTTCTCTTTTCACGGCTGCCTGAAAATAACCTTTTTTTTTTCTTTTCTTTTGTTGAAGTGGGGTGCTCTTTGCTAAAAATTCGTGAGAGAGCAGCAATTACTACCTATAGGGCTTTTTGTTCTCCCAAACCCAAAATATCTATCTTCTGATGCATCACAGATAAACTACTGCTGGGAATCTATTTAGGTATGATTTTAAAAAGGAACTGGAAAAGGAAAAACTGGGTAAACATGGCAGATTGTGCATTTATGGTACTTATAGGATGATCTTATCCTCACTGCAATATAGCCATTACATGGATTATGCTTGCAGTGAGGCAACAAGGTCTGTTTCAGAACTGCATTATCTAAAGTACCATAAGGCATTTTCCTCCTTTTACAACTGGTGATGAAAATGGCTGAAATTATTTTTTCTCTACACATATACCCAGATAATGTGTCATTTATCTGCATTTACTTAATATTCCAAGAAGATGGTAACTGCAGTTTAATATGTGATGATGTTTTAATCTACATTAAATACTTTAATAAACCGACAGTCTTAAACACATCTGTGGGACAGACATATCAGGATTTAATCACACAGTAACCCAGCAAGGCATTCTGTCTTAAAATACACAGAGAGAAAGAGGAGGCTAATATTTAACCAAGTATGTGTTATATGTTAAAAATCGCACTAAAATACAAAGCTGGGCTATAATACACAACCTCCAACTGCATCTGATAGAGAAAAAAGACTTAGCAAAAGATAAACATGGAAATAAATGAAACAAATTATTCTAAAGAGCTAGCACATTGACACTGTTCATTTTTTCATATGTTTATAGTTTTTAAAATTTATTTTAATAACAGTTAAGTACATGAATATTTCTAGCACAGAAATTAACTTTTTATGGCTATATATTAAAAATATGAGATCAAATGTAAAATTCTTACATATTACAGCACTTGCTGAACAATCAGGTTCATAATATGGCCCACTGGTTCTGGACATTTTATGTTCTATAATGTTGAGAAAAGAATGAGGTTGAGACATAGGAATAAGGAAAATATATTCACAGCACTTCAACCTAGTCTCCAAAACTGTAAGAAAGCCATTTCAGCACAGAGCATACCTTGCTTTGACATGTCTTAACTCCTCTGAAAATGCTCCAGTCATGAAAGCATTTTGCAGTAAGCCTTAGATGAAGAGAGGGAGGCATGAACAATGGAGTGAAACTGTTCAGCACAGTGTTCTGGGCCAGTGGCATTCTGGCTTCTTCCTGAATTTACCCTTACAGTTCTCTCCTGGGTTACCCAAGCCATAGAACTCAGCCATGATCATGTTGTAGAGATAGGAAAACAAACTGAATAGAGGCGCTGACTGAAGCAGCATAGCCAAAAAGAGATCCCATTGTAAAAAAAAAAAAAAAAAAAACAAACCAAACCCAAATCAAACAAAAAAAAAAAACAACCAAAACAACTTTGCCTTCTCCTACTAAAAATATGGTTCAAAAAACTAATTCATGTAAAATTGTTATTTTTCATGAGAAAAAGAAAAGAGTAAATATAAACAGAATTCCTCAACTTTGTGAGCTGATGTTTTGTTTTCTGGAATGTTCACTTGAAAGCGGATTTAAGTCAGCCCTCATTATCAGACAGCCCGTGAGGCACGATGTGCAGCATGTAGGGAAGCACAGAGATAGATCTCCTCAAAAAGCCCAACCCAAACCAAACAACACAACAGTAATGGCACTGACACATAAAACCAAACCCACCAGCATTACAAGAGCATGCCAGTAAACAGCCTGAGGAGGAAAGCTAGAAATAAAATGGATTGAGAAACCAGTATTTTTCATACCCACAACAAGTTGCTCAACTCTCTGTTATACTGCTTTTACAGATAAAATAACTTCCAGTGCAGTCCAATTGTACAGTGCAGGAGACCTATATATTTGTAAATATTTGCTGAAATGGAAGGTTCATAGTGAGGTGAGGAGATAATTAATATGGAGTCAGTTGGAGGTCAGGCAGAGGTAATCAAGCAGGAGGATGATGCTACATTCACCTTCTGTTCCACATAGTCCACGTTGCTGTAACACTTTCCCCTGATGGACCAAAGCATTCTCTCACTCTAATAGATTACCTATATTGTTTATTCTTTCCATAGTTGAAAAAGAAAACTCCAACTTCTTCAAATTGTTTCAGGATGATTAAGACCCTGAAAACCAGAAACAAGACTAGAATGTGAAGCACCACTATAGATGCAATAAATGTTCACATTATGAATGGCTGACACCACTAAGCCTTCAGGAACTGGGGAACCCCAGCTTACCTAAAAACCCCTCTTCTCACACAGACTACAGCAAAATTATAGAAAGGAACTGTCACACAATCGATGATGTTTTCCTTGCTTACAAAGTAGATGATAATTTATTTTGAAAGAGGGACAACTGTGTTCAGAGCTAAACCTTCTGTATCACAGAAGAGCATGCAGAGGGGGCAAGAGAGTCAAGGGAATCTGTTCTTTTCTATTTGCACTCTCAACTAAGTTTTGTAGACTAAGAATAAGCCAAGGGGAAAGGACAATAACTTGCCAATGAATTTACTGCTCATTAGCTGGAGTTTCTACAGCTTCCTATATTTTATTCCCTAAAGAGTGTAGGCTTACATACACAGCCCAAAATATCTGCAGTTTCAGCCTCACAAAAGATGGAAAAGTCACCCAATCATATCTGCAAAGAACAAGTGCCCTTGCCATATAACGCTATACTAAAAAAGAACAAAAAAACATAAAAATAAATTCTGTGACTATTAACTGATAAGTGCCATCTCCCATCATTAAATCCAAACCTAGGCTGTGACAATGGCCCATGCCAAGCACAAAAGCACACAGTGCAGCACAGCGAGCAGAGCTGCCTGCTGCAGACATGGGAAAACTGGCAAAGGGGAAAGGATGGAATCATGTGGCTACTCAGCCACTCTTCACTGATGGATGATGTAGTGGGTTGAACCTGAGTTGATGGACAGTCTTTTAGACTAATGACGCCTCTCACAATTTACATATTTAAACCACATGGAAAGGCAGGAACGGCCTTTTGTTCCAGCTCGCCTGCCGGAAGGTGAGGGGGCCTCGGAGCCCCCGGGCCCTGCCGGGCCAGGGCCCCTGCCCCAGCCTCCCCTTTCCCAACGCCGTGGCATGGACCCCGGGTCTCTGGGAGGGGAACTATCCCAGAGCAGCAGGCAGCTAAAACCAGCCATGGACTGCCACACAAACCAGCCATGGACTGCCACACAGCTAAACCCAGCCATGGACTGCCAAAACCAGCCATGGACTGCCACACAAACCAGCCATGGACTGCCACACAGCTAAACCCAGCCATGGACTGCCACACAGCTAAACCCAGCCATGGACTGCCACACAGCTAAACCAGCCATGGACTGCCACACAGCTAAACCCAGCCATGGACTGCCACACAGCTAAAACCAGCCAAGGACTGCCACACAGCTAAACCCAGCCATGGACTGCCACACAGCTAAACCCAGCCATGGACTGCCACACAGCTAAACCCAGCCATGGACTGCCACACAGCTAAACCAGCCATGGACTGCCACACAGCTAAACCCAGCCATGGACTGCCACACAGCTAAACCAGCCATGGACTGCCACACAGCTAAACCAGCCATGGACTGCCACACAGCTAAACCCAGCCATGGACTGCCACAGAGCTAAACCCAGCCATGGACTGCCACAGAGCTAAACCCAGCCATGGACTGCCATACAGCTAAACCCAGCCATGGACTGCCACACAGCTAAACCCAGCCATGGACTGCCACACAGCTAAACCAGCCATGGACTGCCACACAGCTAAACCCAGCCATGGACTGCCACACAGCTAAACCCAGCCATGGACTGCCACACAGCTAAACCCAGCCATGGACTGCCACACAGCTAAACCAGCCATGGACTGCCACACAGCTAAACCAGCCATGGACTGCCACACAGCTAAACCCAGCCATGGACTGCCACACAGCTAAACCCAGCCATGGACTGCCACACAGCTAAACCCAGCCATGGACTGCCACACAGCTAAACCCAGCCATGGACTGCCACACAGCTAAACCCAGCCATGGACTGCCACACAGCTAAACCCAGCCATGGACTGCCACACAGCTAAAACCAGCCAAGGACTGCCACACAGCTAAACCCAGCCATGGACTGCCACACAGCTAAACCCAGCCATGGACTGCCACACAGCTAAACCCAGCCATGGACTGCCACACAACTCAAACCCTGCCATGGACTGCCACACAACTCAAACCCTGCCATGGACTGCCACACAGCTAAACCCAGCCATGGACTGCCACACAAACCAGCCATGGGCTGCCACACAGCTAAACCAGCCATGGACTGCCACACAGCTAAACCAGCCATGGACTGCCTCACAGCTAAACCCAGCCATGGACTGCCACACAGCTAAACCAGCCATGGACTGTCACACAGCTAAACCAGCCATGGACTGCCACACAGCTAAACCAGCCATGGACTGCCACACAGCTAAACCCATCCGGTGCGGCCTCTTGGGACCGGCAGGTCCCTCTCCTCTCCAGCGGATCCTCCCGTCTGCAGCCCGCACACCTCACACTGAACTGAAGAAGACCCCATGCAGCCAGCAGCACAAAGGGAACGAGGCTTTCTCCACTGTAAAGCCTGAACAAGAACACTCTTCAACATGGCAGCTTCAGAGTCAGAGAGAGGAGAAAGCGAGTCCCGTGAGACGGAGCTGAACATGACGATGGGAGAAAAGAGGGCGGTGCCGCGTTTCTCGCGCGTAGCTTTAAAAACTTCTTGCGTGCCATGGTGAGAAACTGTAATATCACAAACTGTTTGTCTCTTTAATCCATTTGAAGTACATGGGGGATGAAAAGTTCACGTGTGGCCCATTAAAACTGTTAAGAGTGCCTATGCCAGGCTATATAGAAGCATTGAGAGGCTTTTTAGAGACTTGTGGCAAAAAAAAAGCCTTTGTGTTCAGGCCAAAGTAACTCATCCTTAAAAAGATTAATAACCCCATGTGATAGCCTATGTTAGGCAGTGTGAAGGAACTGTGAGATTTTTCATGGAAGAGATGTTTTACACCACAGCAGGTTGTTTCTTTCTGGGCGGGTCTGTTGTGGCAGTTTGGGAACCATGTGCAGCTGAAGAAAACCCTTTTTCCCTTAAGCATATGAGAGAGACTTTTCAAGAACTGCAACACTGACTAACATCCCATGTTCTGTTATCCTTTGTGTGAGTTGGGTAAAAGGAGGAAAGTGCTGGAAAGGGGAGGGGGTTTGCTTTAATTTCTTGTTATTTCTCTTTACTTTTAATTCTATTAGCAATAAAACTCTTTCTTTCTACTGCAACTGTTTAAGGTTTGTGCCTACTTTGCTTTCTCCTAATTCTTATCTCACAGAGGGAAAATAAGTAAGTAATGGATATTTTGAACAAAACACTACACTAAATTGGTGTTTCTGCCCAGTTTACTAACTGAACCTACTACAGATGAGGAGAGGTTTCATTTGTAGTACCCTGTCTGAAAACAGCCTCTGTCCAAAAAGATAAGCAAAACTTACACTATTCTTTAAAAATACTACAAACAAAAACCCCAAACAAAAAACCAAATCAAACAAACAAAAAAAACCAGCCAGTTGAGAAAAAGGTATATTGAGCATACTTCTGGGCGATACTTCTATAGAGAAAATGACCATGCAGATGAGCATAGAAAATTAAAATACACTTTCTCACTTTCTCTGCTGAAGGAAGCTGCCATTGATTTGAGAAAATTCTACTGCCATCATGCCACTGGCACAATAGAGACATTTATGATATAGGCTACAGGAGGGGAAAGTGGTCATGGCTTTTATCTGCATATTTGAGCACCTCAGCCTCTACTATAAATGAATTTTATTAAAACAACCATTGGAATAGGGATGGTGCCCCTGCTGTTTCTCTTCAGTTGGAGGAACAGGCACAACCCCTGTGCTTTGAGACACTCCTGGCTACTCTCACAACCCCTCCTGACTGTACTTGGCATGTAGGGCCTATACACTTCAACCTTTCCTTCCAAGTGCTGCTGGAAGGAGCATGGTTTGTAAATACACAACAGCTTTCACTTTAGCAATATCAAGAAGTCAGTGGGGTGTTGGGGACTGACGAGGCTACGGACAAAGGAGATTTGTCTCTTCACTTACTTCATTTCACAGATGAATTGAATTTTCTGATTAATTACAGAATATTTGAAGGGAATGAAAAACAAGTCCTGTCTCAAGTTCATTTTTAGATAACAATATTACTTGACTCTAGCAATGCAACTCTGATTTTTTCAGTCTGCATTGTATGTGGCAACAATGACCAACCAAAATTTAAAATAGCCAGATCCTCTCATACCATTTTTCCAAAGATACTTAAAAATGTTTCACATAAATTTGAGCAATGTGGAGATAACCTGGTAATGCTTGAGAATAATGCACTATATTCATAGGCAGTTCTTGAACAATGAGATCTCAGATATGCTATTATCTTTACTTTCCAATAACTTGGCTCCATTATTCCTCTACTGCAAGTAGATCGTTTTCATGAACTCATTTGCATCACAGATCTAAATGTTTTCTAGTTAAAGCTTTCATATCACTTTTGATTTGTTCTAATATTTCCTGAGACAAAACAAAAATTTGCCTAGTGTTCTGAACAATATATTCAGTCTACGAATCTCAAGTGAAGGTAGTTGTCAATGAACTGAGAGAGGCATTTTGAAAATCTCTTAAAAGATGTTCATGTTTAAAAGCACTTCACAGTCAAATCTAATGGCTCCTGTTCACCAAAGATAGTAGTGACACAATCCATGCTGTATGATGCTGTCTCTGCAAGTGCCTGAAGGCTATTCCTTATATTATCACTGCTACCTTTTGATAGGGCCTTCTCCAACAGAGAAGGGTATTTGGTAAATCTGCTATAACCATTCTAGACGAAGGAGTATAGTGTTTATTTAGAAGTTAATGCTATATTGTAAGCATGGAGAAAACAGCATAACCAAGAATTATATTCTTAGTATTTTACTAAGTATACAAATTACTAAGTATTTAGCTGCTCATTCCTGTATCTCACAGTACGGACCTTGAATAAACCAGGAGATAATGACAAATTATGAGCTCAGGGGACATTGAAGATCTGAGCTGCAGGGTAATAAAGCAAGAGTAAACAGACCTTGGTTCTGCTGTGTTTTCATCAAGGAGAGAAAAATGCACTGGTGTCCCAGCATTCACTGGAAAAGCAAAATCCTCCAAAATGCTTACCTGTCCCACAAGAGAACTGCACTGACTGCCCATGGAGCTCCCAGCTGCTTCTGCTCCCCTGACTTGTCTTTTCCCGAGTCCTGAATTCTTACAGCAGGTGCAAAAGAAAAGGTCTTGAGAGCCTGGTAGCCCTCCATGCAATAACAAAAGCACTTTCCAAACACCAAGATTTAAAAGGAAGCACCACCATTCTCTGGTAGCTCCCCCAATAAAACCCATTAACATGAAACTGCCTCTGCCCAGGAGGTAATTTGTTACAGCACCGAGGCCATGGTGACAGAAGTGACTGACATTTCCACTACAACACATTTTTGCTAAGCTACAGGACAGCAGAGACTCTGCTTAGAACATAAACCCAAAAGCCAGGAGAACTCAAGAAACAAGTCAGGTGCATTGTCACAAGTCAAGAAACAAGAAAGGGCAAAGCCTGGGCTCTCGCAAGGAAACAAGGAGGGCAGGGAAGGGAGCTCAGCCCTCTGAGTTCCTGCCTCATTCATCTTCCAGCTCCTGCTTGTGAAGCATGCTTCCAGCTCCTCCAGTGTGCCCTCAGAATCAGGGGAAAGGAAGAGCTGCAGATAGCATCTTCGACAGCCAGGCTCTGCAGCCTGACTCACAGGCAAGAGGGCAGAAATCAGAGCTGAGCGGGTGAACGCTGCTGGGCTGTGACACAGAAATGCAACCAAAAATGGATGGATGTAACGTTAGATCTTCTCAGAAAATTCCAATATATGCAGTTGTTTTCATCAAACTTACCTTGCAGCTATTGCACCTTAAATATTGTGGTACTAACGACCTGAGAGTGAGAATGATTACCAGCCCACTGAAACTAACTTCATCCATTTTCCCTGTCTAAACAAAGTGCAATGCAAAAAAGGTGATCAAACAAACAACCTTTACTGTGAAAATAAAATTGGATTTTTAAAATAGTGTCATTTTTATTAATCTGAGGTGATATTACTGAGCTGAAGATTGCCCTTTCATTTACAACAAATGTGTTTTTTCAAGTTAACATTCGCTATTTAACTGAAAACAGAATTACTAAAAGGAATCTGCTGTATTTCAGACAAAAGCTATTTTTTACCATGAAGTCATAAAACCCCATGAAAGAAGTTTACAATGGGAGCATTGACATCCCCTTAACTGCAGCAGCACCAGCTAAGGCAAATGTAATGGGGAAAAAATTTCAAAGATAAGAATCAAAGCATTTTATCAAGGTTGTTCATCCTATTACAATCTCCACTCATACAAACCTTTTAATGCAGAAATTCACCTGCTGGACAGAAAGCTGTTGGTACGAATCTGTATATAAAAGCATTTTTCAGTTACTGTCTTTACCTGAATTGCCCATAGGATATCTTCTGTGGAATTCCATTTTAATGAATTTTGGCTTATATGATAATTTTAAAGTAGGCTGAGCTTGTCAATTTTTCTCTGGGTTTTTTGATATTCCAAGCTGTGTCCTATGTAATAATTAAAGTCATATTCTGCTCTCAGAAATACCATCAAAGTGAAACCACTGAAATGTCATATCTTAGCACAGGTATACACTGCTGAGGTCCAAATCAGAATCTGATTATTGAGCTCTTGAATGTTGCTCTTGGTCTGACCTTGGAAATACTGAGAATAAGCTAAATGCAGCCAAGAGTACTTTTATCTGAACAGACACACATTTTCAAATGTGCAAATATTTTCAAGAAAAAAAAGGGAAAGCTATTTTAATGCACTGCTAACTTGAAAAAATAATTTTGAGAATTCAAAATTATCTGAATAAATTAAAAATTTGACTATTGTCTCCTTTCAATTCTATTTGAGTTTACTGCTATGTAGCATAATCTCACAAGAGTTAATAGTGTCAGCAAGATCCCACTGGATTTGTTTTTACGGAGATATAGACATATTAATTAAAAAACAGATTAAACCACTGCAGGTCTCATTTCACTGAGCTACAGAGCAGCTACTGAAATATTTCTGAGACTTACTGCACATTTCTTATTTGTAAGATAGAAGAAAAGTATTCCAGCAGATCCCATTAACAAAAACCAAACAAAAAGCATCATTGATTTATGTCTTTGGCTATATTCACTTGTTCCTCAGCATAAGGTAATGTTTTCTGGAGATATATATGTACACTATGAAATTATCTCTTCACCCAGTTGTCCCCTTTAAAAGAAATAACTGGACTGTCTAGGTTTGCTATGTATCCACTAAAGGAAATGGATGAGCCAAAAATTTGTGCTCATGCAAATCCTTTAAGTTAAATCTATTCAGGAGTGAAGAATTTTTTAAGCTTCTCTAGCAAAATATGGAAGATTTTACTGAAAGCTCTTCACCTCCATAATATTGCTAAGAAAAGGGTGCTCTCTTACCCTTATATTATTGTGAATTCAGAAGCCTGTTTCTTCATTTCTGTCAACATGTCTAAGTCAAGGTTTAAAGAGTGAAAGATTTTTTTGCTTGGATGAAGACACAATTTTAGCCAAGGATATTAATCCTAACTTCCCAGATACTAAACTGAGCATTTTTCTGTTAAACAAATTACTAAAAAGTGCAGTTTCAGGATTCTATGTGAGGGAATGGTTCAATCAACTTTTTTTTTTTTTAATTTTTCCCTTGGGGAAAATTAAAATTATATATAAATTTCAAGCAGAATTAGCCCAGCTTGAAATACTGCAGTTGCAATATTGCAGAATGCTATTTTTGAGTTAAAGCAACATTTTGTTTAAGACATCAGTAGAGCTGGAGTGTCCCCCAGAAGCTCTCAGAAGACAGCTCACCATCCTGTTCTCGCTCTCCACTGATATCCACTGGCACCCGGACCATTTATACGGTGCCAAGGAGTGCTGTCACTTGTGAGAGGCCAGTGATGCTTCACAGATATTTAAGGGCTCTTTTTGTGCTCTGGTTCTCATGGTTGCTTTTTAATCTGGTTTAAATCTTTGAGCACAGAGCAACGAGGAGTCCTGTGGGACTCGGCAAGAAGCGTGTCTGGATGTTACCACACCAAGTGGCAGGTGACTGGCAGACATTCCAGGATATGTGTGCGTACAGTTACAGGCAGAATGCCCAAGGCATTGCAAATCCAAAGCAAAGGCCAAATTTTCCAAACTTTAACTCTGCATATCATTATCTATTTTAAAAACACTTCATTCTCCAAAGAACTTGTATTCCCTGACCAGTGTTCTCTGAAGCTGTGCCTGACATGGAATATTCTCTGCAACATCACACCCCTTCCAAGGACATGGTAGCACATAATGAAGGAGGCTTCAATTAAGATTTCCCCTTAGCAGCAAACTAGCCAGGAGCCAGCTGCACTGTTCTGGCTTTCCATGAACTTTGTTGTGAGGAAGACATGCCAGCAATGTCAAATTTAGGCCAAAGTAGAAAGGAGAGGCTTAAGGGAATTGGAGTGCATCCTGTATTTCTGAAATATATTTCTTGCTCATTCTGTACCCAAAAAAACCTTTCTAGAATTTGCTAACAATACCTTTTTTCTCATATGGGCTCTTTCAAAATCCCACTGTTTTTTTTTTCCCTCCTTCTGTTTTTGTTACCTTATTTCTGAGTTAGCCCATTTTCCTCAATTCCCTGGGACAATTCTTGATACAAAAAGCAATCGTGCAAACTGAGAAATCTGACATGCATTCACAAACTTGTATCATTTGCCATAAATAAACAGAACTTCTATTATGGATCACAAAAGTAAGGAACAAAAAAACCCCACCTTATAATAATTACTTGGTCCTGAAATTGATACGCAAAAATATGAACCAGGTTACACACCACACCAAAATTGCTAGCAGCAAATGCATTGCAAACTCATTTACATTGATTCTCCACAGATAAGGAAAGAACATGGGTGAACATAGCAAGGTCCATTTCAGCTCCTGTTTGAGAACAGGTCTTCATCTTGGTGACAGAATGCAGAAAGGGGTACAAGACCCCAAACAGGAAGAGAGAAGCCCCGTGCTATTGTCTCTTTGGGTTTATTTCCCATACAGATAAAATTGTTAGCCCTAAGATCAAGACACCAGCTGATGCAGCTGTGTTATCAGAAGCAAACCCTCCAACCAAACCCAATAGCAACCACAGAGCAGAAAATCCCAGTCCCTAAATTTGCACCTGCACTTTTGTCCTTATGATCACCCATGACTGCCAAAAATCCTGAGAGTGCAGCAAAGCTCCTGTGCATGAACACACTGGGAAAGCACATGGACCGTCGGAGAGCTCTCTCCAAGCACAGCACATTTCAGCATGGATGTCTTGCAGGTGCACTTCACAAGATTAAAGTGTGAACATATGTAAGCATTTAATATCACATTTCATAGAGAAACTGTTAATACTGGTAAAATTAATCCTGTTTTCAAATGTCTGAAGATCATAAGAACAGCCATACTTTGTGTTGAAAAGGGCCCACAGTTGGAAAACAGTATAAGAAACCAGGAAAATACAGAATGGCACGTCCTTCCAGCAGGATATTATGTCTGAAAGCAGAGGGAGGAATTATATCTGAAGACTGCATTTTCTTTAAAATCCACAAAATCACACCTATTCATTACAGAACAAAGTAATCAAATCCCATTTGAACCTATTCCCATTTCATATCTCCACCATACCCTCTGACAGGGAATGCCACAATTTAATTAACCATTTATGAAGTGAGTATTTCCATTCGTTGGTTTTAAAACTGTTGCCTGATTATTTTATTCAGTACACCATCATCCTTACATTATAAGAACAAATAAAAATGCTACCTTTCCTACTCTATTTGTCAGTTATTAGACCTTTACCACAACCCCAGTCCCCTCTTTTCCAAGGAGAAAGTATAGAGCACTTTAATTAGTCCTCAACAGGAAACCCTTCTCTGTCTATCTACTGTTGTTCTTTGTAGCTCTTCTAGTTCCTCTGGGAACTTTTACCACTCTTGTCTTAATATTCAAGATAACAATGCAACCTAGATTTCAAAAGGATTGCATTCATTATTTTATCTTATTTTTTCCCAAGATGTTTTATAGAACTGCATTTTCCTCTTTAACTGGTGCTGAGGTGACAGCTTTATTGAACTAATCACAATAACACCAATATCTCCCTCCTGAATTGTAATTACTGAATCAAAATGCATATTTAAATACGTTAGTTCCTTTCCATTTACCAAAATTGAATTTCATCTGCCATTCAGTTTCATAAAAAACATGTTTTACCTGTTTAGAATCAACTTTGCTTTTGAGCATTCAAACAAATTTAATCAATCAACAGCCTGTATCTCATACCTAATCAGCCCTTTCCAAGGTTATTTACAAGCATGCTGAATACAACCAGAATCTGAGAAGCCAGATTTAAAATCCTCTCTTCATAATTCAAATTTCCAAATATCAGTAACACCCTTACAGCAAAGGTACAAAGATTGGTTTGGAGTCTTTTGACTAGGATTGCAAATCTTTTCTGCTTTCTAGAGATTTCATTCTGCATGGGATTTTAAATGTTAGAGCTAGTGAAACATGGGAAATGTTTTCAGAACAACTCAGTTCAGCAGAATCAATTTGTATTTGAACTCTTTATGACTTATCACTCATTTTGTGAATTTTTAAACATATTTTCAAATATTGAATTTTTATAGTTATTAGAAATTTTGTTCTTTGTTTTGTCAAAGAAAAATACATTTTATAAGAAATTAACCCATAAGTGATCAAGTTTCCCAGAAAATATCATATAATCCAATTACAGCAACCAAACCAGATATACCAGAACTATATAGCTCAAATCACAGATTTTAATATCCAAAGCACACACTGAGTAGATGTCAGACTCTTTGTCCCTATATTTGCAAAGGAAGTTAATTTTTTTTAAAGTTCAGCATAAAATATTTAATATTTAATTTAATCATTCTTAAATAAAAATCATGTGTTGTTGAAAATATTATCTGTGTCCATAATTAAACTGGCCATCTTCAATCACCACTCAGCTCTTTGGCTGCTTTAGTGGCCTGTGTAACTCGCTCAGTGGTAGACAATTTCTGCAAATACAGAATAATATCCATTATACTAGTTTGGAAAAGAATGAAACAGAGACATGGAAAAGAAGAGAGCTTCATTTCCAGACACAGTTTTCAAAGTGGAATCCATGTGGTCAGTCTCTGTGCAGACTCTAATAACAAGCAGTCACCTCAGAGAGATTAATGCTGACATTAGATGTTCCTTCTCAGAAACAACTGGGGATGATCATATCCTGCTACCAAAAAATGGGAAACTAGCTGGTGATGCAGGTAACAACCAGAAGTGGCCATTTCTAAGCCTGAGGCCACTTAGAAGTCCTGTCTTGAGAGCAAGCCCTACCAGGAATAAATGTATTTAATTGTTAAGGGTAATTAATTCTCATCTTACAGTCCTTATTTTATTATCTCTGCAGTAGTTACATTGGCTTGCTCAATGCCCTAATTTTTCCTCACTCATAGTCATTTTAAAATAAGCTTTTTGAAACCTGTGAGCCTGCTGATCTGAGGAGTTCTTTTTCTTTAGAATAGGTGTGCTTGTCTGGCATTTCTATCCAAGCTTCTACAGCTCTGCTTAAGAGTTAAAAACTGTAATAAAATTGAAATATGTTAATATAAAAATGAAGAATGGGATCTGTCTTACCATATTAAGAAGATTAAGCAATGGCTAGATAGTCCTGGACCATCTAGGGTTTAACTTCTACTTGTCAAAGCTGCTTTCTCATCTCTATAAAGACACTGGATTATAGCCCTTTTCCAAGGTCAGACTACCCTGTCTCTGCAAGTGGAAAACATGAAAGAGATTTATTAGGCAGCAATATACATCTATGCATTTTATCTTTCTGCAGTCTAACCTAGGAGAGGCTCGAGGCAGAGTTTAGGAGGAAATCAAATGAATTATAAATGATGATTAAATCCAAATTGATTTAAAGCTGAGGGGGTTGCATCATTTACATTGTCAGTAATGTTGAGTGTCATTTTTAAATGTTACCTCTTTTTTTGAACACGCGTCATACAATATCTATTAGCAAGATACCAGTATACATCAGAAGATGTATATGGAAGATGATCATAAGCATGCCTGATATTACAATGAGCTTTTAAAATTGTAATCAGTTTACAGGAAGTGGCTGAAGTGGGAACAAACATCTCCACAGCACTCATGGGCCACAAATGCAGACACAATGTGTATTCCTGTACATATGTATACACACATACATATCTCTCATAGCTAATATTGAACAAAAAAAAAAGGCATAAGTAAGGAATCATTTTTCAGAGAGTATTTTGCAGGCAGATAATGGACTGACAGCTATATAAAGAATATTTACACAGATAACAAAGTGAAACAATGGTAAATAGCCCTGCTAAACAAAGCACTGGCACAATACTAAACCAGGGAGGTTCCCCAGGATAGGTCACTTCAGAGTACATCCACAGGCATTAAAAACAACACAACATCATTGTCAATATTGCCATGCACACTATTTCTCCTATGGTATCCCAAAAGCAGGATCAGTGTTACAATGTCTATCCTGCTTTGTGCCACATATCATCTTTCATATGACTGGAGCACTAAGCAACACTTTCTGATTACTAACAAAAACTGTATCTTAAAGGTTAGTATTAGCCAATCCATTCTTGTCCATTTATTAAAAGAGAGCAAATCTTTTTAAGCAAAGAATTAAAGAAACTTTGCAGATAAGAATACAGACAGAAAGACCGGTTCCTCAGTCTTTGAAATCAATTTTGTTACAAAAATAAAATATTCAAAGCTTTAACACAAATTTTGTATGCACACTTCCCACAATGAACAACTTCAGTTCCTCTTAGTGTCTGTTTTCTTCTTTCCTTGCAAGCACTCAGAGCTAGTTTTGGAAAAAAAAAAAGAGGGAAAAGCACCAAACCCACTCAGCATATGACATAGAAACTGTCCCCATGAATAAAATGAACTGAACGTGTAAGATTGTTTTCAGATGAACCCAAGCAGCCTGTGTTTATTATGAAAGTGTCACACTTACACAATTGAGAGTTAAGCTATAATTTATCCCACACTTGGTATTCTAAAAATCAACCTAGACAGCAGATTCTGATACCCAAAGTTGCATTCTCCCTCTCGACTCGCCCCTGCTTGGCTCTGGTGGGCACCGGCACTCCTCCAGCCCTGAGCTCACAGCTCTCTGCAGCCCAGCACTGCAGAAACAGCTTGCAAGTCTTGTTCAACCCTGCCTAACATTTCAAGTGGAAGATTATAACTCTCAGAGTCCCTGGACTTTATTTTTTTTCAGACTTTTCTTTATTTATAATAGGAATTTTTTCTGCAGGTTCTCATAAAAATTTACTGAGGATTTTTATGTAATAAAAGAAATAAAGCCAAAAATTATCATTTTCCTTAATCCTCAGTCCTGCAAATTCTTCCTAAACACTAGTCTTAATGAGTTATTTAGGTGTGCACCTGTAAACAAATGTATGGTATTCACAGATCAAGGATCTCAGAAGTCAGGATTTATAGAGATATTCTCCCAGCAGTACTGACACAGCTAGAAGGAAAACCCTACCAGTCCCTTAAATTTGGTCCTAATAGAAGTGGACCTATTCAAATAGGCTGCTGAAAATTGGAAGCAGCTTGGGAAGATGAGATTCCTCTGATGAATGTCACAACACAGTCCTGTACATAGTGGAGGAAATTGTTTAAAGTGCTTTCCATCTATATGTAATTTCTTGCTCCTTCTGTGCAGTTTGGGATGCAGTTTTGCTTATCAGCCTTTGCTTGAGATCTGTGTTCACCTCAGCCCAGAATAACTCCATAATGTGTCATTTTGGATCATGTACTTATCATACCGTAAAGATCCTTGGAATCAAATTCCCACAAAAAATGTCATCCAAACCCTTGTGTACTGTTTAGCTTGACACAGGCTATTTAAATGGTAATAGCTGCAAATGCTGGCGTGTGGTATTTCTCCTGAACGTGCTATCGCTCCCTCTCTCTGAAACAACCACCACCAGTTATCTCAAGCTGAAGGTTAAACAAAAACTCTAAACATCTTTAAATTGGATTAACCAATATGATCAAAGCTTGATGGTTTCATAAATGTCAGCATATCTGAGACTTGGAACTTCTAAATAAAGCCAAGTCCACACCTTTTTCTATTTAGGAATTCTAAATGCTGTTTGCCCTTCAGGTTTTGAGTGGTAAAAATTAATAAGGTATTGATTAACTTGGAAAAAAAAAAAAAAAAAAAAAAACAAGAAAAAATTATGGCTTTAGGTAGATCTTAAAAATAATATTGTTGAAATTAATTGCATCTACCAATTTAACCTAAAATGTATTATATAATTTAGTTCTTAAAACCAGATTTTAGACAATAACGTTAAGAACAGACAAAACTGAAAGGTTTTAACTTTTCCTGTTGATACTGGATTAAAAAAATATCTCATTATTTCTCGCGCTATACAATTTATTTGCAAACAACTGTAGCCCTTCATGTATTCACTAACAAAAGAGATTGAGAGGAAAGCTATATAGTAAACCTTTCACTGAAGTGCCCTCATGTTTACATCTCAATGGAATGAAGACATCTCTAGAGACAGCAAAATCTTTGACAGATTATGACCCACCCCACTGGAAAATTGATTTACCAAAGTGACTCAAAGAAAAACTTCCCCTGCTACCTGCAGCAGTTGTATATTTCAGTGATTCCATCCCAGACACGCCGAAAGGCCAGCTGTATTCAGTTTTCAGAATTCATATAACTGGAATGTATTTTTATAGGCCTCACATGCACAACCTCTTTAAGAAAGAGACATGTACATAAACAGAAGTCTAAGGAACATAGAGTCAAGAGGCAAAGCTCATCAAAAGCAAACAGCCAGGGGCCTTACTTGAATTCCTGAAAACCATCAGCTTGTGGCTGTGCAAACACAGCCCTTGCCAATGCCAAGTGCTCATCTCCTCAGGCATGGAGCTTGCACACCTCTTTCCTGGTTTGCAGTCATCACCTGGCTCTGCCTGGCAGTGGTTTTACTCATGGATGTTGGTCCAGCTGCACACCTGATCACAGAATTTGTCATGAAAGCAACTGTGAGCTTTTAAGCACCACTGAGTATGTAATACCTGGAACCACCTCATTTATAAACACTTTTGGTGGTTGCTGTAATCTGTGTCACAGGGCAACAACTCCTCCATTAAAAAATTTTTAAAAATACATATTTTTAATAGATTGACCAATATGGATCAAAAATCACATCAACTTCCACAGATTTTCTGTCAAATTCTCCTGGTCAAATGAGCATAACTCTACTGATTCACAGAACTACACCATTTGGTACCAGTTGTGAGACAAGTCACATCTGCTCACATTTTGCTTCATGGTCAGATATGATTAAACTGCTTATAACAACTATGGCATTATATATTTCTATTCTATAGCTACTTTTTATAAAGTATATATGCCCCAATATCTTAGATATTAAATGGCATTTGTGTTCCTATGTCATCAGCTTTACGTATTTATTTGAAGCGACCACCTGATGAATTAAGATTGAGCATTTTGAATTGCTAGTAGCTAAAGCAAATTTCTAATAAAGTGCAACACATAATTAAAACACCACAAGAAAGTATCAAAACTATAATTCTGTTTATACTGACACTGAGGTTTGAACACTGGCTGATATACATACATACAGAAATACCTCCTTCCAGCCAAGAACAGCAGTAATTCTAAGATCCTCTCCAAATGATAAAAGAGACTACTATAAACTCAAAAATTTTGGTTTTCTTCCAAAGTAATCAATTAGATTCCAGGTCCTCAGATATGGCTTGCATGGTTCACAAAACTTGCTGTTGGTACCTGTATACAGCAAGGAGACAATCTCCCTTTATTAATAGTCTCTGATGATAAATGTGAAACCATTGCAGCTCCAAAATTTTTATTTTCCATTTCCCCACTTATCAAAGGCCACATCAGTGGAGATCTGCTTTGCCTGTAGCCTTGTAATATTCAATCAGACTTTCAAACACATACTGTAACAGCTGTAGTTAAACAAAGATGCTAAGCCTCCAAGAGCATTGCTTTACATCTTAAAATTTGACAAACAGCATGCAGAATCTTAACCTGCATCCTACAGGATATAAAGACAATGCATACAGAGTCAGTTGAAACACTTAACAAGACAAATGAGATCAAAACAGATTTTGCTGCAGCGCTGCAAAATGAAAACACACAGGTATTCGTCTTTGACTGCATGTCTGTCTCACCACAGGGTGTAACTTTATTTTCCATAAAACGCTTTAGCATTTGCTTTTTTCCCTGACAATCAGTTCCATAAAGTTCCTCCACCTTTCTTGTTCACCAGATATTGTGCATGTAACAAAGCATTTTTACTTGTGTTCCTTGTTTAGGTATGTAATAATCACCTTTCTTGCTGGTCAGTTTTCTGATGTCTTCTATCCAAGCTTTGCACACCACATGCCTCATTACTAATATGACCTGTGAGGACTGTGGGGCATGAGTTTTTTCCCCAATTTTTTTGTTTCTGCATTTGACAAAGGTAGGAATGTCTGCACAGTACTACAGGCCACGTATCTGACACACCACTAGTCTGATCCAGCATGTTCCACTCAAACCATAGCCAAATAAAGCCTGTGTCAGTCATTTAGAGCAATTCAGCTTTCCCTCTCTTAGTGGTCTTAATCTTCTTTCTTTGCTGTGAATCCCAGATGAAGATTTATATTGGGTCTGGCTCAGCTGGAGTTCATTTTCCCCAAGCATCCCTCACAGTGCTGTGCTTTGCATCAGGAGCTGGAAAGGTGTTGATAACACCCCAGTGTTTTGGCTACTGCTGAGCAGGGCTGGCAGAGCATCAGCGCTGTCTCTCAACATTCCACCTGTAGCAGTAGGCTGGGAGTTGGCAAGATCATGGGAGGGGACACAAATAGGACAGTGGACCCACATTGACCAGGAGGATTTTCCAGGCCATATATTGTCTGCTCAGACATAAAAGCTAAAGGGAGTCAGAAGTGGGGGCATTCTTTGTCTACAACATTTCCCTTCTGGAGCCACTGCTATGAGAGCTCAAGTCCTGCTTCCTGGGAAGTGTCTAGACTTCACCTGCTAATGAGAAGCAGAAAATTGAGTCTTTGGGGTTTTATTTTCCTTTGCTTGTGTGCACATAACCTTTTGCTTTAGTAAGCTGCCTTATCTCAACCTATGAGCTGTCTCCCATCTAATTTTCTCTCCTCTGTCCAGCTGAGAAGTGATAGAGCAGCTTGGTGAGGGCCTAGCATCCAGCCAAGGTCAGCCCACCACAGTCCTTGTTGTGGGGTGAGCCCATGGCAGTTTTCCATTAGTCATGCTGTAGTTACAGCAGTTATTGGGTAGCCAGTTCCTGTGCAGGACAAGAGAGTTTGGCAGCTGAGCTGCTTATCTCCCTATTTGCCAACTTTGGGAACATGCTAACACAGCCAATGGCTCTGTGCTTACCCTGGCACTGATGGCCTTGCTGTGCTAGGCAAGACATTCGTTTAAGCAAGATCTTGTGAACTCCCCAGGAACACAGACCACTGCAGATGAAGGTATCCAGTACCTGAGAGAATGAGCAGTGCTGGAAGTAGTCTATAGTGATATCTAAGAAAAAGGTCAGCGTAGAAAACTTGAGAAGGTATTGGAGAAAGATTCTTCATCTCCCTGGGTATCACAGAGCACCGTGGTCAGTGGTGGTGTAGCAAACACGAGAGAGCTCTTCCCAGCATTGTCACTGGGTATGAGTAAAGGGAAGTATAAAATGCATGGAGGCACAAAAGAGTAATCCTTTTATGCTTAAAAAGTTATTTCCTACAGAACGCGTACAGAGAAATTGATATGTTAAGGTAACTCTTGAAATTAAAATACTAGAAGGAAAATACACCATTCAAAGTTTAAGTAAAGGCCTCAGTATATGAATTAAAACATTTGTCTTGCGAAAAGAAATGTCATCAGATAGCCTTTCATTTAAAAAAATAAATAAATTGGAGATTAAAACATGCCTTTTGGGGTTTTTTTGTAGTTTCATACTAACACCTCAATATTTCTGATCTCATTTGTAACATAGTAGAATATATGAATGTAACATGATAAGCTTTAAAATTGCTGACATAGAATTCAAAATCCATTTTACACTTTTGAGCCAAATAACTTTGGAAGAAGAGTGTGTTTGCTGGGTGAATTTCAATGACTTCTTCCAATTTTAATACAACTGCATTACAATTACCATATTTGCAAAACAAAAAGCACAAACCAGAAAAGCATAAAAAGAAATAGATGATGACATTTGCATTTGCAGAGTACATTCAATGTAAGTTTGATTTTTTTTCTACTCAGCATCACAAATGTGTTTTGAAACCTCAGTGTAGTAAGCATTATGTGTTCATTTGAGGAGTTTCATTTGCATTTAATTTGCCTTCAATGGCTGAATAGGATATTAATTTTGAAGGCTTATAATAATTTCTTATGAAATAATACCATGACCTAGACATGAAAAATCTCCATATTTTTACATTTTTCACACAACACTATCCTGCTTTTACTACATGCCTAAAAGTAGAAATTCTTAGGACAAAGTAATTTCATTTTTTTTTTTAAATGTGCTCTATTTTTTGGAATTTCCCTTGACACTGATTTTAATGTAGAAGATCACAGAAGACTTTTCATTTGTGGTTTTTAACACCTATTACTAATATTTCATTCTAGATCTTCTTTAATGCTGGGAGTCTTAAAAGCTCTCCAGGTGTCTAAGGCTCATCATGTACTGAGAAACCTTCACCTAAAGCTTAGTGATTAGAAAAATAACCTTAAGAAACTTTATTATCCCATGGCAGCCTTTACTAGGGTTAGGATATCAGGTTCTGGAGTGAAGAAAGAACTGCCACTGGTGGTATAACACCACTGATTTCATGACTGACTCAACAGAGAGTCCTTAACTGCAAGACTTGACCATTTTAATAACCAAGAAAGATTTAACAAAGGGTGATAATGGAAGAAATTAATTTTAGTAGACTTGAAGATGGGAGAGAAATGGATGCACAGAAATGGAAGGTTATTCCAAGAATTAATGAAGCTGTAAAGCTTGTTGTGAGAAAAACTAGGACCTTATTCTACAGAGGAGAATTCAGCACAAACAGTGCTGTATGAACAGAGCATCACCTCTGACCAAAGCCTTACAGAAACAGCTCTGCAGACACTGACAGCAAGCACAGTGACCCTCATTTTTGTCACTAAACTTATTTCCTTCTTTTTTTTTTAACTTACCTTTCCTGCCATAATGGAAATGGTACCAGACAGGAAATAGGAGCAGTAGGGAGAAACTTAGGTTAGATGAAACATGTTTTTACTTCAACCAAGCTGGAAAACTTTAAGTTGCCCAGATATCACAGAAATGAATAATAGGAAAATAAAGAAGTCATTAGCTACATTAGATTTAACAAACCTAGAGGGAAATTAGGTTGCACAGGTAACACAAGAGCAAATGAGGAAGAGAGATCACATAGTGTAATATATATCAGGAGCTTACGGACAAGCAGAGAAATATTTAGCCAAAACAGCAGCGAAAACAAAATTATCCTCCTAAGTAGAGGAAAGAAATTACCACAAAGGTGGTTGAAAAGCTCCTTGCCCATGTCCCATGAGTAGTTCCCCCCCCAATAAGTGGAGAAATCCTCACATTCAAACTCCTATGAGTCTCTTATTTCAAACACAGTAGATGCTGTACACAAATAACTCATAAAATCCCAAGATCTTCCATCCAGTTTAAATGGGGGTCAAGCATCCCTTTCTATATCTGCAAGTACTTTGAAGACCTTTTTACAGCAAGTATTTAATGGAATACCATGGGATGGAGCTCTTATAGAGACTGCACTGGGAGGTATCCCCAGATACATGGTAATGAATTAATTAGGGACTGTTTTGGGGAGAAATTGGAGAATTTAATCATGTGTGTAAATCTGCAAGTGTTCCTGAAGAATCAACCCTTTTCCTGGATTCTCTGTCATCATGCCAACTGCAGTAGTGCTAATTCCTTGTGACAGGAAAGGAAACAGAGCTGGTATTCATGCTGGTCTCTTTTTAAAATATTGGCCACTGGGAGTCAGGTTCAGTTAAGAGATTTGTGGTCTCACAAATTTCGACAGTTAAGAGAGAAAAATTAGTTCACAGCATTTAGGTATCAAAGGAGGCTGACAAACAGCTGGCTGAATTCAATGGAATTCAGTTTTTAGGGTCAGAAGTAGATAAAAGTTCAGTGTAATCAGAAAACACTCAGACACAGTAGGTCCTACTTTTGATAGCAAATTCATCAGTATGGGAGATCTGGCTAAGGATCCATTAAAAGGAAATTCTAAATTGTTGGCCATCTGTTAGTAATGGATAAGGAATATATACAGAAGCCATTTCTGATGGGTCAACAATGTAATTTATAACCATACAGTATCCTTTGACTTAAACCTCTCTACACAAAAAGCATTTATTACAACCACTTTTGCTCCTCTTTTTTTTTCTTTTAAGAGAGAATTCATTACTTCTTAAACAGCACTTGAAAGACGTGGGAAGGAAATCCTACATAATTTTAAGGAGCTGCCATTAAAGGTGGGAATGATTGCATTCATAAAGTTGTTCTGATCCTACACCTGACTCCAGTGATGCTCCTTTGTAAGTTCAGAGATCCACCCACACTGCCATACACCCACTGAGTAGTAAGAGTGCTGGTTTATATAACTTCCTAATTCAAGGACTAATGAACGTTGGCAGTTTTTATTCCCTAGTGCATTTTTTCTTTCCTGATTAAAATTCAATTCCTATGAGAAATAGAACTGCATATTATCAGACTGTTCTAGACAGAATATGTAGCACCTTTGCAGCTGAGTAGAACAACACACAAAACCAGTGAGAATTTTGAAAATCCACCTGCATCTCTCTTTTTGTATTCAGTGCTAAAATAAAGTCATCCACTCTCAACATTACAGAAAGTTAGACTTAAACAAACTATTTAAAAATCCAAAGCCAGGTCAATCAGGGCTTAACCACAGTAAGATCATACAGTCATTGATTTTTATAACAGTGGCGTGGCCACACGTGATTACAAAAAGCAAATTCAACAGCTCACTGCAGAGACAACTGCTCCACAAATTTCCAGGCACTTGGATTACTTGGTGGTAGATGTGCAGAGTCAACCACAGCCACCTACTCAGCCTCCCACCCATTCACAGTGAATTCCCCATCCCAGTGAATTAAGTACACCCTTGAACTCTGTGCTTGTAACCAGGACCCAAAATTAACTTGCCCCTTGGAGGACCAGCACAAAATAACCACATCTGAGGTGTTCAAAGGCAGCGCTGTTATCCCCCTGACACCGGCACTGCAACCACACCCATTACTGAGGTAGCAACACCCTTGTTCAGCAGGCAGGATCTTAACAGCCCATTTGTCCCACATAACAGCAACAGTAACCCTGACAGAACATGCAGTGATAAGAAAATTCACATTAACATTCCAGCTTTCTTACACTAACAACTTTATTTGAATAACATACTTAGGAACAATTAATAAGTATAATTAATAGGAATAGAATAAATAATCATAAAATTAAAAAAGCAAGTATTATTGCTCACTGATCAAATGTTTTACTTTATCTAAAGCATTATTACACACTCACTCTTACAATGGAGGGGCTATATATTAACCCCTGTGTTTGACCTGTGGACAAGGATACACAAGAACAAATGTGGACAAGACTGCCTGTGAGCTCATTACTGTCATCCCCTTTGTTCCCTCTTTAGGTTGGGGTTTTGCTTTTTTGTTTTAATGCAATTTTGTTTTACTGTGAGATTTTGGCAAAATCTGAAACATGACTAAATTTGGGCGCTAAAGAAAATCATCAAACTCATGCATTGTTTTAGACACTGACTGAAGTCTTCAAAGTCCTATTTTATCATTAGAGCTACTTTTCCAAATAATCTGGATTTTTGAGTACTTGTCATAGTATATATCACCTAATTTATCACCTGAATAGACATCACTTTCCTATGCAGTTCGTTCTGGGAAGCAACACAAATCTATTTGTTCCCTCTGAATGAAAACTACATTATAGAAACTCTCCTACAGCTGCTCTACACTTGAAGCTTGCTTATAACAGTGGTACAGCTCACTGTTAAAAAAAATAAATTAGCCCCTACAGATGTTTATGTTAAACAATTACTCATGTTAATAAGTCAAATGTTCAAGGTTAAATATCATTGTAGTACTAGGTTACATTAATTGATCTACAACCAGGAAGGGTCAGGTGTCCTTTAATCTAATAACCAGGACCAATAGCATTACTGTCCTGAAAAACAGGCCCATGATTCACCTGGGATAAATACAAGATCTTACTGTCAATGCTGCAAACTAAAGGCTGAATAGGAAAAGGTTGCCCTGAAGCTGACATGGAGCACCTTGGTATTGTTCAGTCAGCATGTGCAAAGCTCAGCCTGTCCTCCATGGAGGAGTTTTCCTAACTCCAGACAGCACCAGCAGGTGCTGGTGCAAACTGTGAAATCTTCCTTGGGACTGGCTGAGCTTGCACAGCCTGGGATTTCCCCTGCTGCCAATCACGCTGCCCGAGCTGCTGCCACACAAGTTGCACTGACACAGTCCCTCCTGTGAGCTGTCCACAGACAGCTGAAATCCCAAACCAGCCAGATGGTATTCCTTGGGTCATGATAAAAACAGCAAAATTCCCAGGCAATAGCTTTTGCCCAAAAATATTCAAAGAGATTTAAAAAATCTTTAGACATAGAACAGAGGTGAACTTTCTATTATACTAAACGTTTGCTAAAATACGGCCATTTCTTCGGGTGAACATAGGGAGTCACTTTCGAAAAATCTGTCTTTGCTGGCAGGTGGGAATAAAGTTGAGTGGGGAGGCATTTCTTTTGGAAGAAAAGAAATTTAGAAGCTTTCTATCTCTTTCACTGAAACAGCCGTCAGCACCCATTACCATCTGGCATGGCAGAAATTCATACTTCCTCAAACTGTAATGACTGTGTTGTGATCAAGTAAAGTAAATAATTTTGAAACCTGAGTGGTGCAAGACCATTCTGATAAGGAACATTTAATGGATTTCAGAGGGAAAAAAATCATTGCCATGATATAATAAATGATACAATTGCAATAAGTTCCATTTAACAACTACAAAAGAATCCAACTAAGATCAAGGGTTAGACAGAAGAACATTTACATAAATTAAAAATAACTGTACTCCTGGATACAGCTAAAAATATTATTTACATGCAAACTGTATGAATACTAAAGCCTGTGTAGGGCTAAGAACTGCCTGTCTTTTGTATATTAAAAAAAATTAAATATCCTGTGCAAGGTAATAAAGAGGAAAATTAACAGATGCTACTGGCCTGTGTTTGGAATATATGTTTAGCTTGACATAAATGAGAGGAGAAAATCTGGGATAGAACATTTAACACCAGGTTTTTCCGCCCCTGGCACTTATGCAGAAGAGGTGAAAAGGAAGAAGAAAAGGTCTAGCTTCTAATTACTGAAAAGATTCTGGGAAAAGAATGGAAGATCTTATCCATTATTTCTGTTGTATCCAGGAACAGGCACAGTCTTGCAGCACAGCAACTGAGGTTACTTGGAAGAGTTCTACAAAACTCATATTTTTTGTTTTGTGATAACAAATAGTACCTTGGGAAGGATATAGCACACTACATTTTGCTTCTGAGAAATTTTGCAGCCACGAATTTAGACAGCCTTTACTTTTACTATGCAAAACACACTGGTGCAACATTGGTAAAACCCAGAATATTTAAATCAGTTTGTGGAGTGGTCAGGACAGGACAGAAGTTTTGAATATGTAAGTCAAATATTGATACAAATTGGTTTCCCAAGATTATCTTTTGAGAGGTGGCAGATGTATAATGCTTCTGAAAATGAAATGGACTATGACAGGTATGCTAAATTCTGCTTAGATAGGGTTCAGTGGGAACTGGCCCTCCTTCATAATTTAAATTACTACTCTGTCACATTTTAATGCAAGAAACAGGGTCTCCACTCACAGGATTTCCCCAGTTTTTAACTGCAGAGGACCAGTAGGTCTTTGTTTTTTTGGTTTTTTGATTAAGAGTTCCCTTACTTTAAGAAAAAAAAACAAACAGTAAAATAAAAAACACACAGAAGAAAACACATATATATTCCTGCTTTAAAAAATGAAAAAAGAAAAAAATACTTCCTGCAACCTGTATATTTTAATAGAGCATAATATAACTAACACTGAGGTCAACATCACACACTTCAAGTGCTTTTGCATTTTATGTGCATTTACTGTAATGTGTATGTTTGAAATGCATTCTTTAGTCTTGTTAGTGATTTTTTTAAAGTCACAAATACTATTTTATCCTATTGTAGGCCAATCTAAGCTAATTTTCTGTGGATTATTTCTAATTTTCTATGGACTGTCTCCAAGACCTATCCAGAGCAACACCTTTCTCATCGAGAAATCACAGGGCTATCTACAGCTACTTTCTTGTGTGCAAATGGAATTATTAAACCAAAAGGACATTAGTGGCTATCTCAAGTATGTCTTTTCTTTAATAAATATCCTTCAAGTCATTCAGATTTTGGGATTTTATAGTAATGTTTTACCTGAGATGTTAGGATCCCTTGTGGGATCACTAGTTGTGGAACTAGTGTGGAAACACTAGTTGCCAAGAAATTAATTTCTAAATAATGGGGGGGAAAGCCTGGTTTTAAAAACTCATTTTTATTATTCTGTTAAAAAAGAAATAGTAAACCAATTTTCTGTCAGATATTTTTAATAAATACCTAATGACAATGAAATATCTCCCTTCAATGACCCAAGAAGCCTCCAGCATGCAAATAATCTTAGGAAGATGATACTAGTAGAGTTGATGAGATTAACTGCAATACTTAAGTGGCTGTTTATTAGTTCTAAACTAATGAACAGGTTAAAATGTATAATTGCTCAAGCTATTTGTAATATTTGCTACAATGATTAGCTGAGCCACAACACTTTCCAGCTTTGCTATGAAAAATTATTGTTGCAGGATCCCCAAGACTCTAGTGTAAGCTTTTGTCTCTTGAGTTTTCTTACCTCCTCTGCTCCAATAATTGCAAATAACGCTAAGAGATTATATAGTAGCTTTACTCTGACATAAAACAACACACATCTTTACAACAGCAAATGAAGGACAGTTTGTAAAACTAAAGAGATCTGGGTAGCCAGACTTTAAATTATCTGATTAACTTTGTAAACTAAAATACCAATGCCATTACCCTCTATTTCTTTGAAAAGTGTGGTCTCCAGGAGGCTATCCTTTCATGGTTTTGTTCAAAAATATAATCTCTGGTGAAATTAATTTAAAAAGCACAGCAATGCGAGTCCTTTCAGTTTGGAAGTACTTCATGTCTATTATCAAAATACCTCATTTAATTACTGAACAAATTACTTTGCAAGTATACAAACCACTGCAAAATAGACGTTTATAATAATTTGCTTCAACTGTCTTTGTCCTTTCCTGTAGCTCTTAATATTGTTTCAGAGATAATTAAGATTTAGACATACACAATAATGGTTAAGCCATTGCAGTTCTGTCACAAACAAAATTTTCCCTTCTGGTCTAAGTCTGAACATTTCAGAGGCTCCGAACATGATGTGGTAAGCCAAGTGAGAAAGGGACATCTTAAGGGCATACAAAATTGACAGCTGCTTAGACACAATTAAGTGCCTGTATCTTTTGGATGAATGGTCAGTCCAATCAGTGACCATTTTCTAGATCCAATTCACAGCCATTAATAAAATATTATGAACATTGCTTGGCACAATCTATTAAATTTAACATAGCAGTTGTTTTGGATATTTACCATGTTTTATGTGAGATATTTTATTGTCCCAAATACAAATATCCACCCAGATTCCAACATTAATGGATTGGATATACCAAACATTTAGCAGCAAATTATGACAGATTTAAGAAAACATCCTTGAAGAACAAAATACTTTGCCATCAGTTCGAAGACCAAAAGTCTAGAAATATATGGCCTAGATTTTTACAGCAAGTGGTCATTTTTGAGTCATCAATATCTGCATGCTTGACTCCAGGCAGCCTGATTTTCAGACACTACATTATGTTTCACTATTTGCAATGCAAATTCTTTTACTGGGTAGTAAATTCAGAAACCCAGAATGAAGGCACTCAGTTCCACTAATCCCCTTCTAAAATTCTGGTCTGGTGGTGAATCCCAGTTTAAAATCAAATCTATTTAGAGATGTGATTTTTTTTCTTTAAATCAACAATTTTCAGACATGCAATGCAAACGGAAAACAAACCCAACAGCTCTCTAAGAATTGTTGCATGATTTTGATCAGCCCGTTTAGCACATATTAAAAAATAAAAATGTCATCACTTCAAACAGAAACAGCTTGTCTTTCCCCTGGTTGTAATTATCAGGCTGGCCGATCTAATTCTGACATCAATTTCACAAGTGATCCTCTACTCTTGGTTTATCAACAAAAATAACTTGGACATAAAAACTAAAGGCTCGTTGCCCAGCCAATACTTTATTTCCTACTCCTACCTGATATATAAACTGTACTTGAAATTTCATCTTTAACAATGATCACTTAATTAAATAACATACAGGTGTTTTAAGTTGTTCTGCTTTTCTGGAATTTGATGGAAAGGGGTGTAACAGTTGACAAGCACTTGCACTTAAAAGAGAACATATCTTTGATGTCAAGTGTGTCTAAAGGACTCTCAAGTAAGAGTAATAGGAAAATGGGCTCACCACCACTCAATCTATTCCCAACAGTTACCTGCTGGTCTAAGTGCCCCTGCACCACTATAAAAACCTGTCAAGCATTCAAAATCAATTACACACAGGATGTCAAACGCTGCCATGCCAGCTGTCCTTTCAGTGCCCGGCAGCTCTCACTGCCCATTTCCAGTTAAAAACACATCGAGCTATGCTGTTGTTTTTCTCAGCTGTGATTCACTGCAGTACAGAATCTGACCTCTCCATACCTTAATACCTTCATACACAAAGGTGAATATTTATACACAACAATCGTATTCTAAACATTTGCATAATTACAGGTCTAATGAAAAATTAAAGATATTTCAGGACTTATTAACGTCAAGCTACAATTTTAAGGGGAAACCATTAAGTGCTTAAGTTGTTCATGTGTGTTGCCTTTTTCAGTGATTGTATATGACACTAAAATGGAAAGGCAGCTTTCAAATATATCTCCTGCTGTCTCTTCTACACAGCACATGGACTTTAAAGCATTTATTTACCATGACATGCAGTAGGAATTAACAGTACAGTTATTGAAAGATGTGAGTCCAAAAAGAATGGCTCCCTTTGGCTACAGAAGCAGCCCTCCCAATCTTATATTGAGTCGCATATTACTCCCAGTGCTAAAAACTGTTTCATATCCACAAACTTGGAGGGACAAGATGCACACCTAGGTATTGATAACCATATTTGATGTAATACTGAACTATAAAATAAAACATCCCACACTAAGCCCCTTCTTCTCACTTTGTGAAAACTTATTTTAATTTTACTATTATTTGTTGAGATAGGGGGATTTTTTTCCCTTTTCCATATGATTTTTGGTATTATCTTTAGTGGAGGAACTTCTATTTGCACCATAAAGATTTAATTATTTCTGAGAAGTAAACTCTTGTTCCAGGCAAACCTTTTCAGTGGTTTGCAGAATTCATAGAAGATGGTTCTATGGTCTTTCATTGAAACCAAAACTATAGTGGAAAAATTTTGTTTTCCTACAATGTTTTTCAGTCCAAAAGTTTTAAAAATCTTTTGAAACTTTTTGAAAAAAAATTGAGGCTTCTAAATTGAGAGCATCTGTTCTGACACAATTCTATTGCAAGAAAATATTCAAAATACTTTATTTTCAGTCCAGTGTGAAAAAAGGATCAAACCAAAGCTGTTGTGTGGAAGAACTGACATACCCCAAAAAAGCTGAAAAAAGTTTACTGATAGTGTCAGGGACACTTTGTAATAAAAGTACCAGAGGAATTAAACATGAGCTATTTGTCAAAAGCATTTGTAGACACACTTACTGTGTGACTCTGCTGGAGACAACACAAAATAGCCCTTTTGAAACATGGTGCTGAGGGAGCCAACAGCAAAGCCCACTGTGCCACTTCAAAGGTACATCTAGTGACAACTGTATCCTTCTAGCACTCATCGGATTCACACTTGCTTTGCAAAACCTCTATAAAATAACCCTGAGTATATTTTAAAAGACCCCAGCCTTCCCACATAGCTGCTTTTACTGTTCCCTGCAAAGCTGGGTCTCTTGCCAGCAGCCATATGTAGCTGTGAAATAGAGGTTAAGCCCGACAGCACAGTGAGACCCCAGTGTTGGGATTTTAGAAGAGCGTGGCTCCACATGTGCTAACGGGCACTATGATGACATTCTGTCTCTGATACACACGATGTATTACAGCTTTGGAATGCTCTAGACATATTTTACTCTTGTTTTAAATCAGAAAGAAAGTGCCAAATGTTTGGGGGTTTTTATCATGGAATAATCATGTCTTGCTGAATATACATAACTACCAGTAACACTGAAAGATGAGCGCACTCCTCAAAAAGATCAATGTGTTTTCACATACATCCATTTTAAACAAATGTTAAACTTAATGTCCATATTTAGAGTTGCAAGCATGCTCTCTAGAATAGTATAATCAATGTTGAGCAATATTAATACTAGTATTTTGAAACAAAAAAGGAAAATAAATTCCCAATATACCTTTACATTTAGTCACTTCTCGAAGCCTTCTCAAAACTGTTTTAATTGTTCCATGCATTGACTATAAATTAAGCCCCTTCCAAAGCCCTCAGAAAAGTAGCTATTTAGCAAGTAACAACTTTACCTGTCTCCGTTGGGCCTTTCAGCACAATCTCTCCCAAGACTAAATAGAATCCAAGACTCTGTGCTTCAATCTTTAATGAAGTTCTCAAGTGCTACAAAAAAAGGAAGTGTTCATTAAATGTACCACTAGTATTAATAATAGTTTGTGATAACAACAGCAGATGAGTCATACAAACATTTCAACAAATGAAACAGGGGCAATTCACTTTCTCTTCAAAGAATTTGACACTGCTGTAATAAATTGATTGTCTCTCAAATAAACATATATCACAGTTTCCAAGGTTACAGAAGTCTGCAGTCCTGAATAGGCTTTGTGCTCATTTTAATGTACTGAAAACTTTGCACTCATGATTCAGAACAATGGTGCTAACACGGTGATGGCCCACTGCATAGAGCTGTCCATGCTGTCTCTGTTGAATCATTCATGAAAGACAAAGGATGAAATGGTCTTCATCGCATAGGCCTGAATAAATTACTGGATTCAGTTCTGTTCACGTGATCATCTTTAGGAACTTGTCCCTGGAAAGCTGTGATGTTGATTTGTCTCAAATTGGAATGATTTTGACAGTTTTGGAATGTTTCTTCATACTTGGAAACAACTGTAATGCCCATCTGAAGAGGGTATTGTGGGACCAATAATAGTAAAAAAAAAATGTTTGTTTCAAGAAAATGTCCCTTCAGTGACCCCACCAACCTAGAAAATGTCACCATCTATCAGAATCATAATCTCAACGTAAACTAGCATCTCTGAAAAAGGTCAGAAATCAAAATGAAATGCAAAAAATCCTTACAAAGGAAAACAAATTGGTTCAAATACCAATAGTGCTCTACAGACAATAGTGGTTGAAAAATAAGTTTTGGGAGTGCCTTCATGATGAAGATGGCAACAATGAGTTTTTGGTGGGGGATGACTATTATTTAATAGCTGACAGGAAAACCAGTTAACTGAGACCTAAACCTCTGCTTAAAGAGGGGACTAAAGTCAAGATGGTCAAGACATCAATTGACAAACTACAATGGCTGCAACCAGACAAACTGAGGCTTTACTTCACATCACCTTTTTTAAATACACTGTATCAGCACATCTGTGCAGTGAGTTAAATCTATCTTAATCAAACTAAACGAAGGTGTCGTGACTGTAAACAAATGTAGCTGGGGAAGACCAACAAGACAGAAATGGATTCTTTGTTTAGCTGACCTGTAAATGTCTGTAACAACTGCTGAGCCCAACATTACAGAATACTTTGAAGACTTAGGAGCAGACTAATAATTCCCCACTTTGTTTATGAAGAGTCACACAAACCAGTTCTACTTGGAAAAGCTTAATATTAAAATTCTTTGAAACCGATGTTTTCAAGGCTGGTTCATTTAGACCAGGAGAATTTGCATCAGCTCCCATGGGAGAATTAGTACACTGATAGATTTGGCTGCATGGTCAGAGGAGGTTTAAACATGACCTGCTTATAATGAACATTATGCCTCCTCAGGTCCTCTTCAGCTAGTCAGAACACTTCTGAGTTTGATTCACCAGAGGGCCAAGGGGGAGCCAGGAAACTCACTGCTGGGCATGCTGAGAGAGACACATAAAGAACGATTTTAAGGGCAAGTAGCATTTTATGTCCTTTTTGTGCTGCTAGGCTGAAAAGTGGCAGCTACTGATAACCTGGTTGTGCATTTGAATGATGTGAGAAAGCCATTTACTTTGGAATTGAGAGGAAAGTCACAAAGGCGTGTCAGATAAATTACAGCTTGGCTGCCGCTGCTGAGGCACAGACTGATGCCTGGTGCTTCCAGGACACTTTCTGCACAAAGCTCCATTACGACCTTATGAAAACTATGAGAAATGTGTGAAAACACACCATAATTGGGTGAGCTGTTCTGGCTTCCCAGCACTCATTTATATGAAGAAGGCTATAATTTGCTGAACCCCTTTGTGGATTACATTCGAGAGCACTGTGGGGGGCTTGTGGCATGGAGGGCAGTGCGGCCCCAGGCCCTGCAGGTTTGGGAAGCCCATTCCCATGTTGGCTGTGGCAGCCAGACATGAAGGGCTGCCCAAATGCAGGACAGATTAATGGACCTGCTGGCTCAACAGATAGTTCTGCAGCAGTGAAATGCACTAAGTAGGAAGACACTAACTTATTTTTACAGAAAGAGACACTATATATTTTCAAGTAGATATAGAACTGGTTGTTTCTGTGTCTGACACAGCATGACAGGAATGAGGCATCCTTCACTGAGCATTGACAATGCATGAAATAACACAGAGAAGTAACTATAAGTATTTATTAATTTATTTAATATTTAGCACAGTTGTTTAGTGATGCTCAATTCCACTTCAACTTTCTGTATCTTCCTTTCACATCATGACTGAACGAACACATTAAATGATACTTCCAGGAGGAAATAAATAAGCTGGTCCCTATTTCTTTCGTGAAAACACCAAAAAGAGAGATTTAGACCACAGCAAAATATTTAAGGGAGAGATTACGGTTATTATTTTGGGGAGATTATGGATAATTAACCAGCACAACACATCAGGCTGCAGAAAGGGCAGGTGGAATCTCCATTGTTTTAAAATGTTCTTAAAAGCATAGAGGCACTCATGAAAGTAAAGATATGGATTTGAGGTTTATCCAGGCCAACATCAAAGCTAAAGAAATCTCATATATAAAGAGAAAAATGGTTATGACATGTTACAAAGTAGTATATATTAAAATACATAAAATGGACTATTACAAGAATGAGTCTCAGAAAAATACCTTTTCAGTTTTCCTCTTCAGTGATACTCCATCTACTGCCAAATAATAACCTGCTATCCATACCTGGATAATTTTATCATTGTAAATGGTCTTTACTTTTGACTTACAGATTTCTGGGTACTAAACTAAAAAGATTTTAATTCAGCTTTTAGGAAATTGCAACACTTCCAAGTCTGGTTTCTCTAAAGGATTTTCCTAATGCTATAAAGACAAAATTAGATGTTCACAGCCTGATAGATTGTACCTGTGTTCCTCAAAATTGCTAATCCATAGATTTCATAACACTTAATAGATTCTAGGCAATGATGAGCCTGACTTCAACTGAAATGCATGTTTTGAAAAGACACAATCTGTAAATTATTGATCCAGAAAACCTCTAGACTACTAATCCCTGTTACCATCTGTATTTGCAGGTTTGTAACAGAATGGGGACTGATCTCCTTCCTCTGAGACCATTTACCAATTCTGTCAGTATTCAGTGCAGTGTAATATTATTCTCCAGGCAATGCAGCTTTGTTGCTTAGCAGCAGGTTCTGCTTGCGTACCTGACAGTTTGGGCTAATCTAGATAGAAGTTAAAAAAAAACAAAAAACCCAAACCCAGAAAAACCCCACCAGTAAAAAGATTCTACTATTGTCATCATCACTGGATACAGAAACAGGCCTAGAAAGAGAAGAATACTTTCTGAACTCTAACTTTTACTGAAAAAAATAATCTAACATTATGAAAGTACACAAAATTTCTTTAGCAACACACTGGTTCTCAGAGAGCAAGAAACAAGTGGTGGTATTTAGGCACTCAGTGGAAGTGAGACACCAAGGCAAAGGTGAAAGAGTCAACATCACTGGGTTTTTTAATCATCATCTGTAGAAAACAAAGCTCACATCCCATTGCAAAATATTCTACTAAACTTGATATAGAGGCAGAAAGTATAAAATTCAGATCTCCAGTTACATATGTAGGCTTAGTGGTACAAGCAACAGACTGGCTTGTGCTATCAGAGTTGACTCATGTAATTTTGCCCAAATCTTTCAACAGGACTTTGCCTGATTTATTTTATCTCAAAGAAATACAGTACTTAAAAATTCATTATCCCCACCTTTTATCTCCATACACGATAGCCACTTCTGTAGAGACTTTTTCCTACATTGTACCCTTTGTGATGTTGTGAAAAAGATGGTATCATAAATCTCACACTGTGTTGTAAAGCTTAGATTTAGGTTTCACTGTAGATATGATGCAGCCAAACAGTTCTATGTTGGGAGAAAAGTAGAGTGAAAAGAAGATTAATGACACATAATAGACTGCTACCAAAATTTTGTATGAAATTCACAAAAGTTTGATACCAAAAGGTGTAAACAAAATGACAGTTAAAGAGCCAAAAAAGCTTTACTGAGTGGTTGGTATATGTACATTAGACACCCCTCCCTTTGAGACATCCATTGAATATTTTTTAATGGGTGATCCAGGATTTTACCTCCGAGGGCAGAAAAAAATCTAAATAATACAAGCTGAACCTAACAATTGAGATTCTCATGCTGCCTCACTTCTAGAGTAAAACATTTCTCAGTTTAGGAAACTCACTTCCCTTGCTGTATGTACAAAAGCAAATGAATTCTGAAATGGCCAGGAAAGAAGTGTCATTCTTCTTTCTTCATCTTTAAGCATTTTACAAAACCCTGGTTTTCACTATCAAAGCTATTTCCTGCCTTGACCACTGACTGAACGGATAGAAAAGTACAAACATTATCCACTCTAGTTCTAAATGTACCATCCTTAAGTATCCAGTGAATAGTACAGCATTTGAAAATCTTTTATAGACACAATATAGATATTTCTCTCTGCAAAACTAGACAAAGAAAAGAAGCTTACAGTGGGTATACATAAAGCCACTTAGGTTACTGACTTTTTAAAATATAATAATTCACTACAGTTTGGGTTGCTTAACTTATTATAAAAATATGGAGTACAGGCAGTAGAAACATACACTGAAATGTGAGGAAACACAAAAAAACCCAGAAACAGCCCAGACCCAAGCCTAGGTCTAGTTAAATTGTACCATCATATTCTGAGGTTTGGCTCTTGAAACTATAGAAACAAGCAGCAAGTAATGGAATGAATAATAGTATTTCTTTTCAGCGAGTGAAAAGTTGAGACTGATTAATTAGCTATTCTCCAATTTATATGCATGATATAGCTGAGACTGATGTTTTGATGTTTAACAGAAGAAATAATTGTTTTGCATGCTTTTGTTTTGCCAAAAATACAAAAAAAGCAGACCAAGAAATGGATAGGACACTTTCTTTTGGAAGGGATGATTATATTTTCTTTCTGACCTAAAAGAATAAAACCAAACAATTTTCTAACTAACAAATTTTAATTGAGTATTTCATTTGCAAAAATGACCACTATAAATGGACAGCTGATTGACATTATTATTATTGTGAGGAGGAGGACGGAAATAGATGACAAAAAATTTATTTGGCACACCTCATGTACAGTGGACAATCAATTTATGTCCATTTTCCAAAATATCTTTGTTTTTGTCACAGCTCTAGGTTCAGCCACACAAAAGGCACTCTCCAATTTGATGACAGAATTAGGTCGACTTTTTTAAAGGAAAATTCTGGGGAATTTGGTATTTTGTGCTAGAATGAATGTTACTGAATAATGGAATTTAAGTAGTGGGCGGGCTTTACTCGGGGGAGCATAGAATAAAGTCCTGATGGCTGATGGGAAACAGCACCTGACTGTAGACTCACACTCTCAACAATTAAGCACTATTTCTGCTGGTGTTGTTTTTCAGACTGCCATGGCACTGTAAAATTTCTTTGCAATCTTAAAGGAGAGTAACAGTTGCCTTGCCTTTTTACAAAAAGCTCCTTTCATTCATGAAGACAACAGTGTAGAAAAACATTTGAGACGTGGCTGTCAGAATATTCAAGAAACTACAAACTTTGCTATTCCTCGGTGGAATAGCAAACAAAATCAAAGCCAACTTTTAATCCTTCTAAACCCAAACCAGCTGTGTGTTCTGACACAGTCCCAAGTCCATCTCAGAGGGAGACCCAAAAAAGAACCAGATCTCTCCACTTTCACAGAAAGAAGAGGAGGCAGCTGTACTGACCAGGATGACCAGCAGACCATGGCACGACACAATAACTATGAGTCTGTCTCTCAAGTCTTGCTGTCAGCTGTGCTTACATTCACAGAAAACAAATCTTTCTCATGCACACAAAAGCCAGAAAATTAAAATTAAAAACCTGTGAATTCATCATATTCTCTTTTCTAGGTTAACCATATCTATTTGAAGAGCTTTAGTATGCTCATAGCAAATTAGCCAGTTACTGAAAATCAATCTCATTTTCAGAACCTCAGAACAAAGCCTCTTGCCACACTTGCTCCCCAGTAACACAAAAATATTTTATAGCAAGAAGAGCTGTATTACTTTCAGTAAAGACACAAGGGAAGAAAAGAAGCTTAGCATACCAACAGATAAAATATACTTCACTTTCCTCTTGTAAAACAGAAGTCAGAACCTCTGGGTTTGCATAGTGCAAATTAATGAAATGGTATAAACAGTCCGCTAAAAAAAAGAAATCAAACTTTCAGATTAAAGGATTTGTCACTGAATATTTTATAAAAATAAATTTGTGTAAAGCCTTTGGCATTATGAAGAAAACACCTGAGTCTGAAGCAATAGAAACAAAAATATTTCACTGATTAAGAGTTCTTGAATTAATTTGTGATGTAGCTATCATATTTTCATCTTCTGTCGAATTGAATTACAATTCATGCCTTTGTTCTGTCAGCAGCAGATCAAAAGCAGACATGAAACAAGGCAGAATTCTTCCCTGTTTATTACTTCATGCCTGTTTATTCGTGACTCCTTGCAAACTGCTGAAGGCCTAAATCATAACCCAGCTAGCCCAAAATGGCTGGGTTGTTTCATATGAGCTTAAGCAGCTTTGCAAATGATAAAACCACCTTATCCCACATCTTTATACATGTTTAGGCTGATAATAACATCAATGCCCTCTTAAGGAAGCAAGCCTTGATTAGTAAAAATAATTGGACTTCAAATGGGAGCTTTAAGAAGGGTTATGTTCCAGAAATAGTTAATTGTAGGTGCCATTTATATGGAAATAAAAGGGTCAATTTTCACTTTGTAACATGAAAAACCATTTAAAAGATGAACATTTATAATAAATGGACTATGGACTTTATATATCTTTTAGCTGGGAGGCTATGAAGAAACAGACAACATATTCTTTGGTGTATCCAAGGCAAAATTAGTTTGAAGATATGGAGATATCAAGAGGTAGATAAGCTCTGCAGACTGTTATTTCTAGAGACCTGGCTTCAAACCCTGATGTCTCATTGCAGGCCACAGTCTATGAGCACATGTCCCTGTTGCTGTTTGGCAGGGCCAACAGACTCACATGGCCAAACAGGTTTAGGAATGCCACATCTAACCAAGCAGTTAAAAATGTAAAACCACAGAGGTTAGTGGAATAGCAGCCTGAAAGGAAGCTTATTTAAAAGAAATCATCATCCAAACCCCTGTGGAAAACAGCATAATGTCATGACTTGTCCGGTTATTAATCTTATGAACATGTGAAGGACACTGTTTTCCGATATTTGACTCTTGTTAAAAAGACACAACTTGGATTATCCTAAAAGCACCTCCCTGACACTAGCAAAAATATTTTTTTCTGAAAATCATAGAAAGCCTTTATTACATAAATCCTCAAGAAGTGCTTAAGATAAAGTCTAGGCGTGCCGTATAAAGCCATGCATCTGAGCCACGTATTTAAAGGTTGGTAGTCAATCTTTGCAAAGAAAGAAATAAGGTAAATATTTTTTGAAAGAACAGTGCAATCACCAATTTAATGGGATGAGTCAAATTAGAAGACCTGGAACAGCACACAACTGCTTTGTTAATTTTCCACATATTTTTCCAATTTTGCAACATAAAAAGTAAACTGTCTCAATCAGATTACCCAACAGAATCTGTTTCTTCTCAAGTCTCATCACTATCCTGATATCCAGGACTTTTTACCTGCTTTATCATTAATTCATATTCTCTTCACATATGGCTTCCAACAGCTGTCATAGGCAAATCATTTTAAAGAAATGAAATATAATTATTAACTACAGAACTATAAAGAAGTTTAATAATTTCTAAAAGAAAGCTTTCATCTGGGCAGCCCTTGTCAAAAGCCCCTGGCTAGCAGCAAGACTTCAAAACTTACCATTTTACTATCCAAAGAACATTAAGCTGTTATAGGTGCCACCCAGGGATAGAAGAAAAAATAACTTATTTTATCTGACACTGATGGATTGGAATTAAAATATAAATGAATTAGGCACATTTAGATAATTTTCCTAACTGCAGTTGCTAGATGTCAGGGTTTCAGTGCAAATCTCACATCGAATATTACTTTATGGCTTCCCTAGACAAACAGATGGTCTCCTCCAACAAGAAGGCACACCAGAGAAAAGAATGAACCTGCATTAATTCTGACAGCATATTTGAAAGAGAAATTAATCTCTTCCTCAGTCTAAATTTAAATAATCATTTAGGTCTCAAATCAGTAACAATGTTTGGCTCCCATTCTAGAATAGCCCACATAATGCCAGCAGAGGCCTTCAGAAGCCCAGCATGACCATCTGCAACGTAGGAGCCTGAACATATTTTTTTCTTTAAATTGAGTTATACCCTTTGGTGGTAGCTATCCAGGTCCTATAATTATCCAGGGGTGCAAATGGTACCTTAGAAAAAGAAAACAAAAACAAAAAGCACAAATTAAAAAACAAATAAATAAATTAAAAAAAAAAAAATCAAACCCAGCAAGATGTGTATGGGAGGTGACGGGAGAGTTATATAATTGCTTCCCCGGGGAATAGACTCTGCACAAGCAGACAGCTGCCCAGGGAAGGGCCTCACCCTGGGGGTGAATGCCCAGCCCTGCTGCCCCTCAGGCTCCTGGCTTGCTTCCCCTGCCCTCTGCGGGGACACTCCCCTGGGCACAGCGATTGCCAGGTGCTCCTGCCAGCCCTGCGTGGCTGCAGCGCTCCCCAGGAGATGGCACAAACCCTGCCATGGCTCCTCCCTCAGACTGCAGGACACGGGTACCTACAGGTACCTACAGCACTGCCCGGACAATGCCCGGGGCCTGGGCCTGGACACTGCCCGGGGCCTGGGCCTGAAGGGGTGAGTCTGGACAGGGGACATGGGTGGGGTTGTTGAGAGCAAAGCAGGTCCGTGAGGCCGCCTGCGCCACTTCAGCAGCTCTCGTGGCACGGGCAACCTCGTGCAGGTCAGACACACCTCTGCTGAGGTGACAGCCTGGTAGGAATCCATCCTGGCCCCTGCTAAATGATGGAAAGCTTCATCACCAGCCAACAGAGGTTTCTTCAGACTGCAGAGACCACCACAAAACGTATGTGAGACAGCCCTGCACTTATCACACGGTGCTACATCTGCGCAGCTATTCCCCAGCCGGATTCCTTTGTAACGAAACGCACACTGACTCAAACTGCCCCATCCTTGACTAAATTAAAAGTCTCCTCTGGGCAGCAGCTTGGTCCCATGAAGTGTTTACTGTTGTTTTAACCTGAAAAATTTTGACTATATTTATTTGTCTGAATTCAAAACAATGTTGAGAAATAATGACTGAACAGAAGGGAAACTCTGGAACAATTTTACGTTGTCATTATTAAGAAGTAAAATTATGTTTATAATTGGCACTTCACTAGAACTCTGCAACTTTCTCCTGTCTGTCATCAACTCACCTAAGGAAAACTCCTGATATTCAAGTAGTTATTAATTTAAAAACTGTAAACAAAAGACAACCAACAACAACTAGGTTCAATAATTAGCTTCCATGAAGCTAATCTTTTAGCACTGAGAGAAATGAATCCATCCTAGTGTGATGGAAAGTACAATGCTTCATTACAATGAGCAATTACAAGAAAAAGCATGTAGGCCAAAAAAACCCAAGATCTGCTCTTAAAATTAAATCTGTGAGTCATGGATAGCTAGGCTCTTTTTTAAATACTGTTAAACATTTTCAAAGGAATGTCAGCATCAAACCCCAGAATTTCACATCAGGCTTGAGAAAGTAAACAGATTAGAAATGAGACATCATGAGCTACACTAGTACCAAGTAACGAACACTTTTTCTTCCAGTCCACATCATTCAAAACAAATAAATTACAAAGACCAACATTGAAGGTCCCTAATAAGTAAACCACAATAAGTACAGCCAGATATATTTGGTTGTATTTGTACAAAACTCAAATATCATTATTAAATGTTAATCTCTGACTCTTTAAAAAAATAATTTAGCAACAAAAGTCAAAGTTTCTAAACAAAAAAAATAATAATTCCTTCTTAAAAGTGAGAAACCATGTACAATCCTGCATGAACACCACTGCATGAGCCCTATTCACTTGTTGCACTTGCTGCAGTATGATCACCTAAAACGCCTCTGTATGAGGAGACTGTTTATCTCTCAACACCCAAATACATCTTCATCACCTCAGCTGCTGCTTGCAGACCTATCTCCCTGTTTGTGGGTGGCTTTGGAGCAAGCAGCACAGTCAGCATGTGCAGGTCAAGCACAGTGTCGGTGCTGTTGTTGTGTTGCAGTTATTTGTAGCAACATCAGCACTGTTCAGGCATTATCAGTGTAATATGGCCCTTACAAGTGAATATAACTGACAGTGAATGAAGTGAAAATACAAAGAGCTATACACATTCAATTTACTTTTTTTTTTTTCTTTTATCTCTCAATCGTATTTAAGTGTGACTTTCTTTTCCTCCTGAAAGATGCCAGTCATCACAGCACATACAATTTTAACATGTTCCTTCTACAGTCCCACTCTAACTTTTCCTTCTTCTGAGCCTAAGGTGTAGAATTTATTAGAAGTAAATCAGTTCTTATGTAGCACTTACTTGGAATACATTCACAGAAGTTTCACTCTTTTTTCTTCAGTGTCCTGGTGTTTTAAAATACAGCCTGCACTTACTGTTTTTCTGTGGTCCTCCATTCCTCTTTGAATGGAGCTGTTGCCCAAAGAATGCAAGTACAAGCCAGCACTTCCCACTTGTTTCTAGTGAAACAAAATCTCCTAAAACTATTCAGGAAATTTTGTTCTAGAAGCAGTAGCATGACTAGCCAGAGAACAATCTTGAAAGGAAATGGCAAACCAATTTTTTTTTAATTAAAAAAAACAGTAGCTGGGATTAACATAAATATATAACAGACAGCAAAAAGACCTTCAAAGCTCAAGTATCTAACAGGATTATGTGACAGCCACAATAAAGAGCAGAACTGCCTTGAAATGACATTTTTGCTATCATGCACTTAAAGGCATGGAAAATGTCTTTCTTATGGCACATCCAGAAGTAGTTAGCACTTTCACACCAAGTGATATCTACAGTGATTTTCGTATTTATTTTTTCCACCACAGTCCATTCTATGATCAAGCTATCTGTGTAAATGCCTTCAGGTGGTTCTGTAGACACAGCATGTAGGACATGCCCAGAGCACGCTAGCAGTTTTTAGCCAAAGAGTCATACTCATTTCCAGAGACAATGATGACATTTTGGGACACTGAATTTCTTAAGCAAATATTTTTCACCATTGTGCATTATATTTCTGGTTAATAACTTTTCCTTCTCTATCATTCTTGGACTAGAATCAAAGGAAAATGTGCTTAGTAATATCCCTTTCTTTGCAAACTGAGGTAATGCAGCTATTGAGTATTTAATCTGCAAAAATAGAAAATGCAGCTTTTTCCTCTACAACTCTAGCTACATTAAAAATTTTCACCAAACACTGGGCTCAGAGATTTTGTTTGTTCATTTGTTTAGCTACAGCAACTTGTTAAATATGAGACTTAGAAAGAAGAGCATTGAAAATCTAAGATCTTGAATTTAGGTGGAAAATAAGAGTCTGTAAATTAAGAAATTTTTTTTACTGTAGAAGAAAAAGGAACTTTCACAATTAAGCAAGTTAAAAAGCATTAAAAAAAAAAAAACCTAAACAAAACGGAACAAAAAATCCCAAACAAACAAACAAGCTACAAAAACAAATTAAAAATAAACCCCACACCAAAACAACGCAACAATGCCTTGGGAATTTTACAAACATAGAAATATTTTGTGTGCTTACTTCTGGACCCCACATTTCTCTTTGGAAGTGCACCCCAGTGAGTCACTACAGCTGAAAGGCAGCAGTAACCACTGCAAAGTCTTATGTGCCTATTTATTCTGCTATTTTATTAAAATGCCCATTAGTTACCACTATTTCCCATTTCATGTGGTGTGTACATTCATGTGTGTTCATGAGGTGGAAGAGACTACAAATGAAGCCACACAGCTACATGGAGAATGCATCATGTGATGCATATAAATATCCTTGCACGCAATTTCCAACAAAGAAAACATTTAACATAAATGAAAAGATGAAGGTCTGTCATAGTAACAGTCAGGGATTTTCCTTCCCCCAAGAAGCCTTTATTTCATAGCTATCTTCACTGACACAATAGCACAACTGACTTACAGTCTATCTTCATTTGCAGCTGACAACAGTTTAAAAAAAAAATAGAACTTCATGGAGCAGTCATGTCTGCATTGCCAAGCAGTGCTGTGTAATGGGAGCTGATCTGGAGATTGAGATTATTGCTGCTGAGTAACCAGAGTCCACACAACAACACCTCAGATAGATCTGCTGCTGATGGGAGCTGCCACTGCTGGCACATCCCTGCTCTCACCTTCTGGGCTAAAGTCATTGGGAAGAAATCCCTTCCAGAATGCTCCAGGGTTCTACAGTAGGAACCTAATGAAGAGAGGAGAGAACAGTCAAGAAATCCACTGCAGATGAGCAGTTCTGGGTGTGAGCTGAAATACCAGCACAGACACACCCAGAAAACACAACCCCAACCACAAAATTGATCTGGTCACTGCTTCCTTAGAGAGCCAATCAATGAGATTTTCTACAGTCTGAGCTGTTTCAGATATTGGCTGCAACAAAACATAAGGAGCATGTCCCAGTAGGGCAAATAAATAGAGGTCCACAAATGCCAGAAAAAACACTTGTTCTAGTTTTACTGTCAACTATCCCTGCAAATCTTCACCTTTTACAATGTGATCATATCTTCAAGGTATGGCTGTTGATTCACTGCTTTGTAATGGAAGATAGTTTATTAACAGGGAAAGGAGATTTACTGGTCATTAAAATGATTTCTCTTGATTGTAACATAGGTGTTAGAGAGACTTTAGTTTTATCACTTGTAAAGTTACTTCAGAAAAAAATATCCCTAATTTGTTTACAACTAAACCTGTGCTTATTACTGACTGGTGGCAATCAAAGCTACTCGTTTAACAGCCAAGAGTGTGATAGTCATGAGAAGTGGGGAGGAAACTATGAGAAGTAGCCTAAGCACTAAACTGAAAATAAGAATAAGGGAAGGAAATACAGTCACTGAAATCATTCCTACAGCCCCTAGTATTTCAAATGCCCAGCAGCATTATAAAGACAGTAACATTCAGAATGAAGCTTTAGCCATCCAGCTCTGAGATCTGCTCAGTGTTGGTCATGAGCATAAGAGTTTCAGCTACAACAGAAGCAATTTCTGATCATCAAAGAACTGGAGAATCAGAGCTGAAGGATGACATGAACGTGGAAGTAGGGTCCATGACAAACCCCCTGCATTTCTATGCCCATAAGTGTGAATGTTCAGACACTCAGTGCCCAGGTGCCTGGGTTCAGGGGCACTGTATTGTGCATCCTTGGGATGGAGATACCAAATTCTCTCTTGTTCTGAAACATAGATTTAGAAGAAACATTTTAGTTATAGGCTAGGTGTGTTGAAATTAGTTAGAATAGGAAGGAATTCGGGCCCAGCTAGAGTTAATTAAAATAGTTAAGAGAGCTGGACCTGAAATGGGTTTTAAGATGTTAGTAACTGATTACCAAATAGCTGATGATCTGTCATTTGTATGTTTGCTTAGCTGTGCTTAGAACGAGGAATAGAAACATTGATAAGTTGGTGTAGGGAACAAGGACAATTACCAATTTCCTCCCTTGGTGGGTACCCGTTCAAAAGTCATGCAAGAGGAAACTTAGAGGTCACTAAAGTAATTAGGATTGTTAAAGTTCAGAGAGGTGAAAAGGTCAAAATGAGGAAGATGAGTTACTTCATCTTTTTTGGAACCACTGATCCAATTCAAGACCACCGACTCCATTCAGAACACACACTGTGCACGCTTAATGACATTTAAGCTCATTTCCATACAAAGCGGACAATGGGAGGTGTTAATGTTATGAATATGCATTTGTATTTTGGATATTCATAATTTTTGTAAATAAAAAGCTTTGTGTTTGCTTGGATCGGGGCCCTCCATCTTAGGGAGCTATCCCATGCAGTGCCTGGTGCCAAATAAAACATACACTTTCTAACTCTAAGCTGTCAGAGAGTCTTTGTCCGTCTCAGTTGGATATCGATATTAGATCAATATTCATATTTTGGTAAATCAGTTCAAATTTACTGTTTTGCAGACATGGAGCAGACAATCTATCCACATTTCCACCCTGACTGGCCACAGGATTTAGAACTGTAAAATTAGCCAAGGACCACAGTGAGAGTTCTTGAAGTCTGCGAGTATTTTCTCATTTTTCTCCTCCTCAGTAGCTGTAAAATGCAGGACCTGACAACGTGTCAATCAAACTCACCCTGTGAAACCAGTCCTAAAAATAGTGAGAATCACAATTATTCATCAGGGAAGGCTCCAGGGCAACCTTTACCATATGTTTTTTCCCCAAACCTAAATAAACTACCTATCTGGAAATCATTCACCTGCTAGTGTTTGTACTCCATCAAAAACGGATGTTGAAGCCCTACAGAAATGACAGAGGTGGATAACTGCACCACAGTCTTACTCCAAATAAAGTTCCCTGATCTCTGGCCTAGCTCAGACACATGCACAAACAGAGAAACATACCTGGATAATGCTTTCTTTTGAATACCAAGAAACCCCTCAAATACTTACAGAACCTATTATATATCAAAGAGAGTTTTTCAGGGTTGTGGGGATCTGAAGAGCTGTTCTGAGTGCTGGAAAAATGTTTTGGTTAGACCTGATAGGCTGAGGCAGCAAAATAAAAATTAACCTTGAAAGAACACATGCACCTTATTACAAAATTTTAGGCACATGTGCAGACATGACTAAATAAAACTGCAGTTTAAAAAAAAAAAGAAAAAAGTAATCTTGAGTGTCAAGGTGACCTCTTAGGCTTTAGTTTGATAAGGAAATGTAAATTCTTACTTTAAGTCTGCTAGAACACTCAAATTGTATTTTAATTGGCTTAAATTAAAGTTATATAAAAAAATATTTACCCACAGGGAAAAAAATCTTCACAATTGTAAGAGAAAACAGATGGAAATTGTATGGCATTTTAAATACACATTTGCTTAATGCTGTACTTGTTTAAGGGTTGACTCTCACCCCTCTTGAAGTTCAGGTCATATTTCCACTTGACTTTTATGAAAACTGAACCAGCACTTCAAATATCAAAGTAAAAAACCTTGAGATACAAACAATGAATAAGGACAAAATCAGATTTATAAAGTTAATAAAGAAACCAAAGCTTTCTTGTACTTAAAAAAAAAAAAAAGAGTTGTATTGCAAAATCTAAGGTAGAATGAAGTGCCTCTTCTGCTTAATGTTACAGAAATCAGACATTTGGCATAGGGTTCAGTAAAATGTATTAATTGGTTCAGGTTTCATGATGCAAGTGTTCAGTAAATGAGTTTTTAATTGTTAAAGGAGCCATTCTGTGCCCTTTCTGGAAGCAGAAGCAACTGTTTGAGAGCAAATAGAGCATCATCATCAATAAATATATTTTTGTGCTTTAAAAAAATTGAATACCAAAATCTTTCTCCTCAACTTCATGAAAGAATAAGAAAACTTTGTGAACCTGCATAACAAAATTAAATTCCAGAATTATACATATACATTTATAATATGCTAGAATGCTAACCTGAGTATTAGAACTACTGCTTTTTGAACAGTAGAACTGCTAAGCCCCTTTTCTTCAAAAAGTGGTCTATGAATTTACCTCGCTTTGCTAGAACTGTTTGAGGAAGTAATTTCCCCTTCGGAGAGAGAAAACCAAGGAGGATATCTCTGTCTCTGACACATCCTGTGCTTACAAACTTAAACATTCAAAAGTTCCTACAAAGGTGGGTGGGAATCCTTTTAATAATGATTTCGGTCCACTGTAGCACTTGGTAAAAGTTAGGAAGATGCCACTGCATTCTCAATTATATATTCCCATGATGAAACATTCACTTTGATCATACCCAAGAGCAATATTCTTCATTTGGCTAATTTTTCACCCTAGAATCACTTCATTTTATTGTCTGAACCTTGCTGGCTTATGTCCTGTTGTATATATCAACATTTAAAATTAAAAGGAAGAAATGAATTTGTTTACTTTTTTAATATGAGGAAGTGACCACTAGAAAGATTTTGAACAAATTTAAAACTGGCCCAATCTGTCAGTTCTCTGAAACTCCCACCACAACAATCTCCAGCTCCCTGACAGCAATATACAACTGCAGCATGTTTATATTTAGATATGCAAATATCTATGTATTTGTATAAGTTATCCCATAGATTCAGTGGGAAAGCAGCTTGATGCTCCTCAAAATCCTGAGCAAAAGAAAATGCTGCTTAAGCATGGAAAGACCAGGATCCAGAGATGCATCTTACAGCAGAGAGGTCACCAGTAAATGGGAATTGATTAAACCCCCCCCACCCCCTGTCTTCCTGAGTTCAATACATTTGTTTCCAAGTTTGAATTTTACTGGACTCTTTCTGGATCACAGCAAAGCTCTTGATCTTTGATGGTCCTCTGATTACTTTTTTCAGCTCATCAGCTTAAAAAGCCTCAGCTGGACAATGATGTCTCATCCTCCTCCCATGGGTGGGAAGGTGTAGATTAACCAGCTTTCAAGCTATTGACAACAGGAACAGTCTCCTTTCCACAATAAAAGGATATAATTTGCATTGGCATTCACGTTTATGATCACTGTAGACATTGAACAATAGTTTTAATGAAGCTCACAAGACCAGAGCTATAGCCAAAAGCATGGCAAATTTGCCCTTATTCTCTGAGGTATTTCATAATTTAATATTGAAATTTTAAGAACTTCCCAAGTAATTAATTACGCTTGGATATAATTTGTATGCATCATCGTATTTACACATCAAAAACAAAACCTAATTTGCTAAAGGAAGTCTTATACTGTGCATTTTGCAACATTACAGGCATTAGAATTAATTAGATGTTGTTTAAAATCCTCAGTCTTTTCCTTTACACCTTTTTGAAAAAAATCCTGCTATCTTTTGTTTCGTCTTCCATCAGGATAAAGAAAATATTTCAGCAATTTGCAATCATGTTGAAGAGAATAAATCAGCAGTAGATGTCAAAAGATTATCTGAATATTTATGATGGAAGGTATGGAGAACAATTTAGAACATTTACATTGCATGGAAAAGAGAAGTCAAAATAGAAATTATGCCATCTAATTAGACAGGTCTTAACAATTAATTCAAATTTTGCTTAGCAGTATGGAAGTCCTCTTTCAGGGTACCTTGATCAGGTTAATTGGATCCTGAAGAACATAACAGAAACCCCCTGGCAAAACAAGTGTTTGCAAGTTTAAAAGCTGAGACATTATTAATAGTGACAAAAAGCAGCCACCAAAGTGTACTTTGCAGAGATGGAGCAGTTCAAAATATTCTGCCGAAGCACAACGGTCTTGTTTGGCTTAATATTTGTATAGATTCAAATTTGTTTCTTTAACAATAACAGGACTATTTGGTGCTTTTAGCACAAGTTTTGAGACAACTGTTAAAAGCACCACAAAACATACCAGCCCAGGACTGCTGCAGCTTACCTAAGATGTGTACATAAACCTAGAAAAGTTTAAAGTCATTGAGTTGTGATCATTATTGTGCTTCATTAAGCCACTGACAATTTTTAACATAAAATTTAGACTTGTTGAAATTATTAAATTAGCTCTGTTTGTGCTGGATAATTAGAACAGCTTTTAGCTATTGCAAGGAAGTCTCTATCGTGTCCCTGCATAGCTGAGTTCTTCAGAACTCTACAGGTTCTGCTGGGCACATTTATTCCAGTCCCTACCCAGACACAGGATTCCTTCCATGTGTTTTAATGTTAAGAAAAACAAAACCCTCCAGGTCTTGTAAGGAGACAAGAGGAAGAGCCAAACCCATATGATCCTGAAGGTCTTCCTCAAACTGCATCCCAGGCTTCCTTCTGTATGTGAATTCATGCCTTTGGCCTTATCTCACAATCCCACATGATGCTGATTGCCGAGGAACACACTCAGGCCAGCTTGGGTGACACTGGCACACGGGCACAGGACACTCCCCTGCCAACCCTCTGTGTAGTGCTGACCACAGAACTCATACAAGGGAGCAAATAGGGGACCTTGGCAAACCCTTTTGCACCATGTTGAAGAAGAAACCAGGTGATGGGAAAATGTGGTTTGACAACACAACAAAAAATTAAAAAAAAAAAAAATTTAAAAGACCACCTTTCCCTGTCCTTTTAAGCTTTGTCATCACAAATTTGGATATTGGTCCGCTTCTTTCTGAACATGAAACAGTGGATGCCACATTGCATAGACACCTTTGCAAATTTACTCTTCATGAAATTTTTTAAACTTCCTACAATTATAAGTGATTTGTTGTAATCTGCAAGAACCGATGCCTCCTCTAACTCCACACCATGCTTTCTATCCAGAGCTGCACATGACACAAAATTTATGGATTGTCTTCTTGGTTTCATTTTGGCTTGTCTCTATAGAAATAATTAACAGTAATTCATAGGGAAATTTAAAGTGCAGTAAATAAAAATTGAGTATAAAAATCTGAAAAATACAAAATTCCACTCCATTTTCCTTTCTTTTTAACAGAAAAAAAAATCCACCTTTTTTTACTCTCATGGCATGCTATCATTGAGATGATATAAAATAAATAATAAGGAATTTACCAAGACCTAAACAGGGTTCCTAAAATCATATCAACTTAATACAATTACAAAAAAATAAATCACAGACAAGTATTTATAAACACTTTAAATCACTCAGATATTCTTTTTCCTTTTCATAGAGTTAGTCACAGCTAAATAGTGCATTAAATAATTACATGGTTTAGGCAAAAAATAATTTGACATAATCACTACTGCATATATTAATATTCTAATTTTACAGTTTTGTTTAGAGTAGATGCGGTATTACAATTATAAATTAATTATGCAATGGTTCATCCTTTGTGTGTTAACTACCTTCACAAGTAATCAGCCAAGAAAACAGAAAAAATATTATCCCAAAAATTCATTTCACTACACTCTTCTTTGATCTCTTTAATACGTTGAACATTCATTAACTCTTGATTATATTTTCATTATTATATTCTGTGCGTAGCTGAAAACAAATCCAGCTTCCTTCAGGCAAACATTTGCAATCTAAGAAAGTCAATTTCTATTAACAAAATCAATCTTAGGCATGAAATTTTAACACACACACCCTCGCCTAAAAAAACTAAAAATCCACAATCCAAACCCCCTAAAGTAACTTTCAGTCTATTTAATTGTTAATTGTTATTCTTTTATAATTATACATAAAACAGTTAGGGATTTTCACTGGATAGAACATCCAAAATTTCCTTTCATATCTTGGGCAGACTAGGTGAGCTCTTCAAAGAAAGTAGTACTGGGAGAAGTTGCCTCTGTATCACTATGATTCTGCCTAATTTAAATTTATGTATAATTCTTTTATTATTTTTATTTTATCATAATCAAGCATCTTCCAGATACTGAGCAAAGTGTGGGGCTTTTTTTCTCATTATTATTATTATTATTATTATTATTTAGGAAAGGTTTGTTTAAACAATAATTCTCTTGTACATTGGTTTTGCAACTGAAAAAAAATACTCATTTATATTAGAATTCTCAAGACAGCAAGAGAAACACCATAACATAATACTACGCATAGACGCAAATTCAATTACGACTATCCTTAAGGGATGTCTAAAAACATCTCAAGTGGGAACAGAAATTGACAAATTATTCAAGTCTACAATAACTACCAGGAGGTCTGGAAACAATGTTTTCCATGGTTAAAGTTCCAGTTACCAACATTTCTTCAGCTCCTTTGTAACCACTCCCCAATTTCAGTCATATGGCATTTTAGGAGATCATATGTGCAAAATTTCAGGGTTTTCAGATGAAAAGGCATGTAGCTTCAACAGCAGATTTTGCCTTCACAAAGTTTAGCTATTGCATAAGTTTGCTATTGCATATATATGTTATTGTTCACAATAAAAATTATGCTTTGAGAAGAATTGAATTATTAAAAAGAATGCTGGACCTTGCAAGAATTTACCCCTTTAGGAAACAAGACAAAGGAACAAAAAAAAAAACCCTGACATTATTTTGCATAGAGGATGAAGGAAGAAAAGAGAATCAGCATCTCTAAGGAGTAACCTATCAAGGAGAAAAGAGTTTGTCACAAATAGTTTCCTCATATGGCTTTTACTGTTAGACACAAATTAAGAGGTCAATCTTTTCATGCAGCAAATTAGTGTCCAACAAATAAAGGACCAGAGAAAAGTATCACAGTTTCTTGCATGCCTTGTACCACCAGAGTTAAAAATGACCATTTAAAAATGAGATTTTTTTCATCCTCATTACATGTAACTGAACTGCAGACACCCCTCAGTGTGTCAGTATAAAGGCTTCTCACAGGTCTAGGCTGCAGGACAGACAGCGAAATCCTAATTTATCCAACAATTCGAATGAACGTTCCACTGATGTATTCTGTCAAAACACTATTTCACATAAGATTGACAATTATTAGCCATTATCTACCCTAAGCATTATTTTGTCTAAATACAAAGATTCTGAAGTTAATTGGACAAAATGTAGATCCTGTAATCCATACAATTCACCTCATTAGTGTTAAGCCTTTCCCCAATCCTCCGATTTAATTGCAAATGTTTGGCTCACTGAAGCTAATATCCTTTTTGTCATTGTTTTTCAGTTAAAATCAACAGAACTCTGCCAAAGATATAGATTACCAATAAAGGTTTATCCTTTTATAATTACTTCAAAGCTTATACCAGGCAAGCAAAGTCATTATTATGCAGGCTAAACAAAATGGCAAAGGATTTTCTGATGCTGAATATTCAACAAATCAATACAGGTAAGCTGTCTTCATAAACACATTACAAGACTTTATAAATTTAAGGCATTTTGGAGCAGCATTTAGATGTTTCTGGTCTTCAGAATATTGTTCAAGAGCAAATATGAACAGCTTTTGAAAACCTTATGGCCCAATACTTTGTTTCAAAAGCCATTGTTTTCAAAGAGAATAAGCCAAAATTAAAGTTTTAACTTCTGAACCTATAACTTCTTTTGAATTTCTATTTATGATCTTAATAAACCTTGCAATGGTTTTACAATACAATATTTAATACTTTCACTTCTTAATCTGATTTGTGATACTGCGAACATGTAAAGCCACAGAATTAACTCAGCTGGTCACCTAATCCATTATAAAAGCTGCTCCCATTAGGTGAACTCCAATAGGAACAAGAGATTGCTCTGGTAGCAAAATTAATCACCTGCAGATAATTTCCTTGAAAATGTTACATCTCTAATCATGTAACTCTATTAAATGAAAAAGAAAGTAAAAAAGGGTTACATTTATACCCTATATATTTAGCATATAGTGTCATGTACTGCCAGCTTGAAAACGAAAGGTATATTAACACACATACTATAATGAAATTATTATTAATTTCAAGCCACTACTCAAGTACATTTGCAATGAAAAGAAAACACTACAATTTTCTCTAAGGTTATTGATATTTTCCTGACAGTAGCTAATTTCTATGACAATGTTTATTTTTTTTAAGTTTCCTGTGGATACTATTGATCAAATACTGCACAAAAGCCTCAGGACCTTATTTCTTCTATCTGCAGGTATTCTTATAGTACTCTCAGCAAGCAGCACTGAGATAGAGACATACTTACTGGCTGAGAGTCTTGTTGCCTTCCAAATGCTATCAAGGAAATAGCAACAAGTTAGCAACAATACTAAAGAGTAAGTACCAGTCATAGAGACCTGCTTTGTTAATCCCATTCATATCATGCTGTAAAGCACGTAAAGTGTGCTTGGCCCAGTTAGACACATTTATGCAGCAAACCACAGCTATGCCCATTCATCCAGCCTACCCTCAAAACTCAACACGGCCACAAAAATTTATTTTCAGGATCATATATTACCAGAGCTCTCTGATACTTTCCTCAAGAAAAATACCAGCACACAGCTGAAGATGTGAGAATTTACTCTCATACCTTGTGTGATAAAAGATATGCAATTATGGAAAGGGAGAGAGAAATGAAATCAAAAGAGGTTTGTGAAATAAATAAAAAAGAGAGGAGCCAGTGCTAAAAAAATATACTGATGCAATCTTAAATATATGTTCAAAGAGCTTTGTACAAGAAAAGAAAATGAACAGAGTACCCTGTTCAGATGTGAAATAGATAACTGGAAGGAGCACCAGCTTTAAGAGGATCACACTTCCATAACCACCTGGTGATAGAGTATTTCTTGGTCTCTTCAAAGCCATTTAAATTGCTTCTCCTAGGTGCTGTGAGTTGGGCAGGCACAAGTTCAGGAAAACAGAGATCATATTGCATCTCCAATGGGAAGCTACAGATACTTTACATCCATGCTGGTATTTGAACTCCAGAGGAAAACGCCACATGTGAAGTGGTGGTTTCAGAGAGATTTGCATCTATTTGGTTGAGAATACAACACAAATTATGAAATACTGAGGTACTGACTCTCCTACTTATCAGTTTCAAGAGATTTAGTGCACTCCAGTGAGGGTCAGACTAACTGGCACTCTTTGGAAATACAATGAAACCAGCTATTTGGGTTATATAATTAAATCTTTGTAACTGTTTTCCTGAGCCAGTTAGAAAAAATATTTTTTCTCCTTCATAGGCAATCTAGTAGAAAAACCTCTCTGTGAAATACTTTTGGCTGATAATACACTCTACTGGGAGAAACAAAAATATTTTGTTTTCTTTTTTGGCATTTCAGACCAGTCTTTTTCATTCTTCAAATTAAATCTCCATATTATTTTATTTAGCATTTGACTACGATGCAAACAGGACACCCTCTACCCTTTGGGAGCATATAGCATTTTGTGTGCTCTGTGCAATTCTCTGCTCTCAAAGGAATAGCCAGACAAGCCTGGTGACAACTGGCATTGCAGAGATCACTCTTATTCCCTTATAAATATGATACAATCAATGGAAAATAAATTCTCTATCAGGGGTAGTCAAGTAAACTAGATGTGGGGGGACACTGGAACAGTACACAGCAATACATAAAAAAACCCTCTGATGCAGGATGAAATCTGTTACTTTCTAGGTAGTTTTCCCCCTGTTTGTTTTCCACTAGTTAAGTTGTTCATTTGACACTGAATCACCTGCTTCTCAGGGGTGCTGTAGTTGCTCCTTGTTACTTTTTAAGTTGAACCTGACATTTTGTTTTGCCTTACATCTCAATTTCATTGTCACTCAGACCTTTAGAAACTGTTGATGTAATACAGTAATCTATTCTCATCGTGATATTTAAATACTATGTGCTTTACTCAGAAGACTGTGATAGATCCCTTGAAACCTCTTGTCAATATGAATTATCAATCATATCTTGTTTCCTTTTAATCAGCTCCTATTCCTCAAGATCATTCTGTGATATAACTGATTTTAGCTCCTGCCTCACTGTAACTACATCTTTTAAAAATCAGTCTGCCTTTGTTCTATAGTTCTTTCTTTTATCAAATCAGAACTAATGTTTCAGTGGCTGTTAGATTTATTTATACACAACTATTTCAGCTGGGCTTACTTGTTTTGTAAGTTACTTAAAGAGGCCAATAAGAAAAGGGTTTACTGGAGTTGTTCTGTAGTAACAAAAGCATCCAAAAAATTAATAGAACCACTGTGAATAACATAAGAAACAAGGAAAATTAATATATTAGCTTAAAGTTACAGTTCAAGTTTCTACACAGGGTGTGCCTGAAAGCTGTGGACATTTCAATTCTCTGCAAGCTCAGGGACAGCCATAAAAATTGCCATTGAAGACTACAGCACAGATACAGCACACTTCTCCTTCCAGCACGTGTCACTTCTGGGCTTGGCATCAGCACACACATCATCCATGCTGGACTCAAGATGAAAATTACACTCAGAAGATTTTACAACAAATTCTAAAGTTATGAGCCTTCATGAAGGACACCAAAGGAAAAAATAGCAGAAGCACCTTCATAGGCAGGGATTATAACAATGTAGGTAAAAAACTGCAACAAACATTTAGGAACACACTCCTTATCAGCATTACTATTATTTTCACAGAAAGTCTTAAAAGTCAGGACTGAAGAACAGAAAAAAAGTGTCATCAGTATGAAACTTCAGAAACTGGAAACACAAATAGTAACTGAGCTGTTTACTTCCCTGCTTAACCTGGTTTAGAACTTATTCCTATCCATTTTCATGGTAAAGACAACATTGAATTAAAATCTCCTTCCCTGGTAAATACTTATTACATTTCATGTGTTTAAGAAAAGTTAGAACAATATCTAACAGTCCCTACTCAGCCCAACCCTTAAACAAGTCTTATATTGTGTGCCAGTGCTAAATCCCACCTTCCCTCCAAATATGAACATGAGAAAAAAAAGTATATTTTGCAAAATGTCTTAGTGGGTTTTTCCATTTTCACCCCCTGTGAAGATATTGTAGTCTCATTACTTGCCCCTCGATGTCTTATGTTCTGTTCAAAAACACAATTCTTCTGCATTAGCACAGTGAGGCACTGCAGAGCAGTTACGAAAGCCTCCAGTCAAAAGAGAAAATGTGATTTGGTTTCTGATTTTGGTTTGTTTGGGTTCTTTTGGGGTTTGTTTATTTTTACAAAGAGAACACCACAGCATAGGCTTCTGGGATGCTTTAAATATTTGTCAGACAAGTCAGAGAACTTTCTTTCCTAAAAAGAAGTTGAACACTTGGATTAATTTGCTAATACAATGAATGATGTAGCACATGAAACTCTAGTTCCCCAAACATTATTAATTCATTCCACAAACATATACTCAATTTTAAAATAGAAATAGACACTTTAAACATGACAAAATAGAAGATTGAAAAAAATATTGTGTGCTTGTCATTTACAGCTCACACTGAAGACTGCAAAATTGTTTCCTTCTGATTCAAATTCTCATGACAAATAACTGCACTGTCATTTCTAGTACCATAGTACATAATCTTGAATGCATTGCAAAGCAGACAGTAGTTGATCATATAATCAAGCAAAAACACCTGACATGAAAACACAAGAACCTACTGATTTCTCAAGTCACCAGCATTTTTCAGTAGGGCTTCCTCTAGGTACAACTTTACCTTTCCAGAAACATGGTATAAACTAAAGGATTGTTCTCACACAATTACCTTGTGCTCCGGTATCCCAAATCCAAGGGATTTTAAATAGTCTAATAAAGGCTTTTCAGATTAGTGAAATCTGAATCTCACCAATCTCAGTTGGTGAGAACATGGTGTTAATAAAGCCAAGGCCATGGATTTGATCCCTTTATGGGACATTTACTTCAGAGTTGGACTCAGTGATCCTTGAGGGTTCCCTTCCAACTCAGAATACTCTGTGATAAGTTAGAACATATGTATATATAACATCTGATAAAATACCTGGCAGTACTTTCTGTTCTTCATCATTATGTCTGCTTATCATAATCACTCTTGAACACCTGAAAACCATGTGTGGGGTGTACTGTGAGTAACTGGCCTTGAGGCCCTGTACTAGTTTGAAAACAAACCAGTGGGAGATCGCCAGTCAGAATTATAATTTAATAGGAAAATTAAATAAATGCAATAGTACAAGAACACTGACAGAGTCAGGATACAACCCACATCCTGTTAGTCAGGGTGGTGGTAGCAGTCCAGATGAAGTGGTCCTGTTGAGGAGGTGAGTCATGTGGTGAGCCCTTGCTTGCCCATTAAGAGAGATAGCTCCTGGAGGGAGTTATCAGGGATGAGTCATGGTAGGAAGTAAGGAACACAGCCCCACCTGCCCTAACAGCTTGTGAAGATGATAATAGAACACATACTCTTGGTTACATCTTACATTGTAACCTAGGACAGGCCCATAGAAGGAAGGGAAAACTGGCACAAAATGTGGAGGGGAAAGCAAGGGGCAGGATCCCTGACCTTTGTCTTTCTGTCCCACCACCATCGCCTGCTGTGGGACACTGTGACACCTCCGGGAGCAGGAAGAGAGAACTCCCTGATCCTGCACCCTTGGACCAAAGTCACAAGTGAGCTGTGGAACTCCTACCCCTGCTCTTGCATCCCGTGGCGAGAGCACTGTGAGTGGACCAAGGTTCGAACACAGCCCCCAGGCACCGCGCCTGCATCTCAGAGGTTAGGCCTCCACATCCCAGCCAAACTGCTCCAGAGATTGGAGATGGCAGATAAGATGCTTCAAACAGCAGGGAAAAAAAGACAAAAATTTCTCCACTCTCCCCACCACATCTTAGCAGCAACAAAGGTATCACAGTGTGGGGGTGACCTATCCCAGGCTTTTTAAAGTATCCATAGCTTTTTATAACTTTCCTCTACTTTTCTCTTTGCCTCTCTTACTATTAAATAAAAATATATCAATTTTTGACATCAACATTTAATCTCGTTTGGTTTTTATCTCAGTTTTTTGGGGAATATCTTGAACCTTCAAACTTCTTGCTGTTTTATTCACAAAGGCTTCATTGCCTTTGCTCTTCTGTGTTTAAACCGGTTCATAACAACTACTAAAAAGAGGTGGTTGACAAGTTGAAAAGCGAAGACAAAAGGTGGATAAGGAAAGGAGCAGTTTTACAAGGTTAAGCAGTGCTTCCTCTAATTTGTCATTAGATGTTTTAGTCTATGTAACTGACTACAAATATCATTCCTCAGTGTTTATAGGTTAAGATGTTAAGGAAACTTGCTGGTCTGACCATCCAGCCATCTGCGTAGGACCGAGGCGCAGCGGCAGCTCTGGACACTGGACAGGGTCCCGCTTGGCTCCCCACAGTCACACCAACCTTCCTCACCAGCCTGACTCTGGCTTTCCCACAGCAGAGTCTCAGACGTCCAGACTATTGGAAAATTATACAAAATTTACTTTTTTTTTTGTAACTTTAGTCAGTCTTGTTCACCTTTGCCCCAGGGGAAAGGAATTCTAAGGTTTTTTTTCAAAGGACTGTTTCATCACTCAATGTGTGAGGAGTTTAACATCTCAACAGACTGGGAGTAGCACAGAAGATACACAAAAGATAGCAACATCAAGGACCATCAGCTCCAAACATCACCCCTGGCATGGTCCATGATCGTAGACACCTGGTCCATAAAAGAATGATGATAAGAGATAAAAACGAGGACCTAATTAACATTGGAGGCAAAGAAATCCATAACCAACAGGAAACCTAATACTAAGAACTGTGTGACATGGGACCATTTGATGAACATTGAACCATGAATTTCTATAGGTTTTGACTGTATCTGAAAAATCTAGTAAAGAGTTATGTGTCATGGAATGATTTTCTCTGCACACCCATGCTATGTGTGGATGAAATGATTTCTGTTGCACATCCTGGCCAGAACAACATCCTGGCCAGAATAAATTTGATTCTCTAACACTATAAATGTTGGAGAGTTTTTTTGTTTTTCCCACAGTTTTGGTGACAGAAAAACATCACAATTTTGGCACTTGATCTAATATTGTCTCTTAATAAACCAAGGGGTTCTTTAGACCCTCCTCATGACTACAGAAGACAGACTTTTTTTTTTAATAACCAAGCACAGCACGTGGTTTGTTTCTAGATAGATATAATACAGATATAACTGAAAATTGTAGCTAAGCACTCAATTCAGTCATTTCAACCTTTTCTGCATATCAGACTCAATGTCAAAGTGTTAGCAAGCATAGTCCTGGAAGGGATGTCCTTGCTAAGGGGTGCTTACAGCTTCCTCTGGGACCTGGTAGAACCTATCAGCTGGCCAGTTTGAATATGGACAATTCTTTACGCCACTTAAAGTTGTGACCGCCTCTGTGATCCACACTTAAGAATAGAAAACCCCCCCCAGAGCTCTCTTTCGTTTCTGGCGCTGGCACAGGTGGCTGCAGGGCCCGACTGGGGGCCAGTGGGCCCGGCCAGGCCCTGCTCAGGCCAGGATGACCCCCCCAGCAGGGCTGTGGGCAGCCAGAGTGGCTTCCCCCCCCCGCACCCCCCTCTCCACTGCGGCCAAGATTCAGCAAAGCGGCACCTCTGTCCGGCAGAGGCCAGGTGACCAACAGCGATAAGCCACATTCCAGCTGCAAGGCCGAGGTGAGATTAACCCTGTTATTGCTGTGAAGAGCTGAAAACCTGAGGGAAGAGAGAGGAGATGCTTAAAGCTGAAAGTCTGTTGTGAAGCTATGATGTATCAGAGTACCTGTTGTAATTTCATGAAGATATGGGGGGTGGAGTGTTCAACTCATAAGCAAAAACACCTGCGCTGAGATAGGCAGATGCTGACACAGCTGTAATTTCATGAGAAGTTTGGACAGGGAGAGATGGACCAGATGAGGACTTTTGCTCCAAATGGGAAAGGAGAAACCTCAGTTCCTAGAGATGCTCCCAGAGATAGTCCTAAAGATGAAGATGAGGAAGACCCTTTGCTCCCAGGGAAGGAGAAGGGCCTCTGTTCTTGTTTCTGAACAGCTCAACCTTAAAACTGTACCCCAAAAACATCAAGAGTGGACCCTCGAAAGCAGTTGCGGGAAAAGCTGCAAGTCGGGGGAAGTGGGCGGCTGTCTCGTTGTGATACTGTTTTCATAGCACGAGCAAGAAGAGATTTCTCTTTCTAAATGGACTGAACCAGGTTATTATGGAAGTGATAAACAGACTGAACATCTTAAGGGTTGTCTTTTTGCATTGTCAGTGGGAGAAGGGAGGAAGGTGCGGGGAGGAGGAGAGTTCTGAAGGTGGTATAATTTTTTTTTTCCCTCTTTTAGGTCTCTTAATAAACTTCTTTATATTCTTTCAAGTTTGGTGCCTGCTTTGCATTTCTCCTAATTCTTATCTCACAGAAGATAAACAGTAATGAGTATTTTGGGCCAAGCCTGGTTACACTAAATTGGTGTTTCCGCCCGGTCACAAACCCAACCCGCTATACAAAGGTATATCAGTACTTGCTAAATGAGCTTATGAAATACAGAAACACTCTCTCAGGTTTAAAAAAAAACCAAAATGAAAACACAAAACAAACAAACAAACAAACGCAAAAAAAAAAAAAAAAAAAAACACCAAAACACACCAAACAAAACAACCCTACTCCAAATAATCTAGAGCCAGATTGTTGCTAACTTCATTGAGACTGAGATCTTAATTCACATGTACTCCATTTATCTGTATTTTTTGATACAATTTAATCAATCAGTCTACAGAAATTCTATTTTACTATTATGTTAGCACTTGCCAATTATTACGTAGACACTAATGTCAGCCTCCTTCAGGGAGCTGACCGAAAAACTTACAAAAACATTGGCAAAGCAACAGTTCCAAACCAAACTGTTCCACAGAGTAACACTGAACAATCTGCATGGCTGGCCCAAAGCAGCTGCTTTTTACATGGAGAGAAAATTCTCTCTTCTATATTGAATGAATTCTTGGCTTGTACAACATGAAGTCTACAGTGTGAATGGCTCTCTAACTGTTGCTGAAGCAACGCCAAAACACATTTCTTACCATGGAAAACAGTAGGATATCCAGTCTGAACAGCTACCAGCTTCATTCAGAGGAGCCAAGCAGTGTATTTAGGATGGCTGCAAAGTACAAGATATGTTCAGCATTTGTAGCGATCTTTCTTGATTTTGTCACAAGAACTGTGTGGCACTCAGCATTCAATTCAGATTTATGGCCTCCAGAGGCATGCAATTACATCAGGTATCTTTCCTTAGATAAAATATGCTTTAAAATATGATCCAGTTTTCATACAGGCTCTGAAACCAAAATGAAAAGGCAAACTAAAACTGAAACTCTCAGAACAGGCAGCATTAGCAGCATTCATCCATCCGTTTGTACAGGCACTAAATGGGAGGCTGGGAGAAGAGGACTGCAGTTTTGAATAGTGCCTTCATGTTTTAATGTCTTAATAGCTGTCCTTTTGTGAAACTGTAATTTATTTTCAATTATTTCTGTGAATAAACTTTCAAAAATGTGTGTTGATACTTTAGGATATTTAACTAATAAGAGAAGTTACAAGCAATCAGATCTATTTTTTCAACAATTTATCACTTGAATTAATACTCAGCTTCTTTGAAATATTTTCATGACTTTCCAAGTTTCTTTTACTCAAATGCTTTACCAAGTTAGATCCTTTCTTAAATCTGGTATTTTATCTTCAGCTTAAAATTTTCTGTCTTTCCTGAACAAACAGGCAAAGGGAGCAAACCAGTGAAGAGATCAGCAGTGAAAGTGCAATTCTCAAATTGATTTGTAAACAGCCCTAATGCAAAGCAGGCATTAATTTATTGGTGCACTGTAAACCTCTGGCTAATTTATCAACCCAGGCACTGTGCAGTGCAGAAAGCACTTGGAATGAAAGAGTCAGAGAGAGGTCAGTGCCTGAGCTGCAGCTCATTTCCACTGAGGCCCTGCACAGCCACCAGCTGGAGCAGCACACATCAGACACTCCAAAAGGCATTCCCTGGGCCTGCCTTTCCCAGCCAAATGTGGCAAACAACAGGCATTAATACAGATTTGAAAAGCCTTGTACCCATTCTATTAGTTCAACTAATTCACAGTATTTGATTAGATTGCAAATCTGCTGCACCTGCAGACCTGAACCAGCACAGTTACTCTTGTGAGGCAGGAGAAAACCCACTCATTCAAGTCTGTGTGGGCACCTTTGTTGGGAGCACTTCCAGGCAGCTAAGTGCTTTGTGTCAGTTTTGCAGGCATGGTGCAAAACTCCTTGCTCTACCTCATCTGAGAGCCTATAAGGCTTCAGTACAATTTGTTCAGAGTCCTTCAGCTACCAAAATTTGAGCAAACCTCCCAACACAGCCACTGCTATAGGTGGGGGAGCCCATTCCCTGTGCTCCACAGCCCCTGTGCATTCTGCAGGAACTCCCCCTCCCAGACTCCCACACCAAGGCAGGAGCTGTTCTCTTGATTAGCATTTCACTTTAACAACAAAATTCTTATAAGGATACTATTAATAAGGCCTAAGGACTACATACAACAGTCAATAATCTTCAGTATATTAAATCTGTTTAGCATGGAGGGAAAAGGCAACAGAAAACAGGCAGGGTTTAACTTCTGCTCTTCTTGTCTTTTGCTACACTACTGCAATCACAGGAATTGCCAGCTTCTCTCTTCCACAAATGTATTGTGAGAGGTACATCTTCGTGATTAGAAAAGATGCACACCCAGCATTCTCTTAACCTAGCAAGTCTGTTTCTCAGGACAAAGACAAGTTTCCCAGCTTTGAGACAAACTTACTTCTCTCTCTCGATGAAAAAAGGATTCTCCCTGACCCTCAGAGGCTGCATGTTAACAGAAGTTATTTCTGCTCAATCAAGTGGCACAACAGGACCCCACTGCAGAGAAAAGAAAACTAGGGAAATTCAAATGGCTCAAGCAGGCACGCCAAGGAGATATGTAGGAACCTCCGTGCTGGCTTTTTGCCTCCAATCATCAGAAGGTGAAGGGTGATGTCAGAAAGGAGGCTGTACCAGGGAGTTGTGCAGAGCATCCTCACCACAATCCCAGCCCAATGGCAGCAAATAGCATTGCTCATATATTGAAGCACAGAAATGCAGAAAATACATTTTTTTCAGATGATTAATGAAATTAAATTTCAGGTCCATGACTTCTTAAAAGAACTTTTTTTTTTTTTTTTTCTAGGAGTGCTGCTTTGGACTCAACTCATTAAGAGAAAACAAACACATTACCATTTAGGAAAACAGTTGAAACAGTTTTGATGCTCCAAAATCTGTTTCTACATCAGTGTCATGGATTAAAAAGAATGAAAATTATTCATACCTGTAAACATTCAATTGAAATTGATTTCCATTTTAAAATAGCAGTGTGTCTTGTATAGCTTCTGAGATGGCAAAAAAAGCAATGCATACATTTTTGATTTGGGATTTAATTTTGTATATTTAAGCACAATTTTTTGGCTTACAGCACTAGTTGGGTTAGAGCAAATATTGCATTTTAAAACTTTATGGAACTAATTTATAGTGTAGGGCAGGCACAGACTTGATCTCCTGGCAGCAAAATTTTATGTTTCCATTTCAGCAATACTGCCTAACACAATAATATCAGGCCAGCAAATCTTAAATATAAGTTAAGCTAACATGATCCATTGCCTTATAAAGCAAAAGTACCCTGTGGAGTCATGCTGAATATGCCAAGTGATTTTTCAAAATTTAATCATCCTAAATGTCAGATAAAGGTGCTTTTGCTGTCATTCTTTAAAACCAGGAAAGAAATCTGAGTGTGCCTTCAAGTTATACAGAAAACTGCTCGAAAATAGCTATGTTAAAATATTAATCTGCTGTTTGCTCAATGTAAGGAAGGAAATATTGACGTGTTTTATTGAAAAATAAAGAACTGTATATTTTTCCCAATAAAGATCACCAGTTTTCATATCAATATAGATATTACTGTTTCCTTCTAAGGTCAATTTATCTTTTGCTGATGCTTCCACAGTAGATGTTGTACAACAACAGCAATGATATTCTGATAAAAAATTTCAGTATGCCTCTAATCAAACATGTTGAATTTAACTCTTGAGTTGATCAAATAAACAAGTTGGAATGTTTTATAACCATGCTCTTAACCAGCCCCACTCATGGAATGGGATTGACATGAAGACTATTCACTAGAAGGTTGCACAATGAAATATATCATAGGCTCAAGCTCCATGTGGCTGAATAGAAAGTAGTATTCGAATTATACTGAGGAATTTGAATATTTTTAAAGTAAATTATTACTTATTCATAGTGCCTCCCCTAAGGCCACCTTATTGGGGTGAGGGAGAGAGGATGTCCTGAATTATTTTTTGGAATTTCACCTTTAGAATGGGTGAATATCATTAGACAAAATTAAGTAAAGTAAAATAACCAGCATATCATAACTGACACTAGAATATCTCAGAGAAAAAGAGAGATAAAGAAATATTATGGTTAGATAAATGATTAAGTTAATAACTATTTTAAACTATGAAGAACTGTGGATAGTGTCAATGGATTTCAACCCACCCATTCCCTTTCCTCTTTACACTAATGTCAAGTATAAAATACTTCACATTTATGGTTTCTATGCTACCGCATGGACCAAACCAGTCTGTAAAATGCTCCGTGTCCTGCAGCACATGGGATTTAATTTTAGGAGGATGTCAGGCTTGGAATAAGCTTTGAGCCATCATCTGATCTTTCAAAATCTATAACCTTACTTGGCAATTTACACATACAAATGAAATGTGCATAATGAGTCATGGCCAAATCCAGGTAACACTCCTATAAACAAGGCTGTGATGGAAAACCACAGCAGACATCAGGACTGCAGTATTCTGTTTAGCACACACAGTCTTGCATTCAGGAACAGCGGAATGTTCAAACAAACAAACAAACCAACCTCCCTCTCCCACCCACCCCTAAAAAAACCTCAACACACAATCAAAGCAAACACCTAAACCAAACCAACAACAGAACACAAATCCCCCACAAAAAGAACAACTGAACAAAAAAACAAACAACTGAATCCACAAAACAAAAAAACCCACCACATGCATCAAAAAACAACCTCGCCAAAAATAAAACCCCAAGAACACCTTAAGACAACAGAGGCAATGCCTACATCTTGAAAGGTGCTCAGACTACCTATGGCTCTGCATACTCCAATCAAAGTTGAAGAGATGCCAAGAACCCTGCCAAAAGATACTCCTGAAAATTACCTTTATAAAACCCACTTTAAGAGAGAAATATCTTTTTGTACTGTGCATACAATGCAGCCATGCTTTTGACAAATCCTTTTTATAGCAGTTCACTGATTATAGAAATCCTTTTGTGTGTATATGTATATATATATATGTGTCATTCTTTGCCCCAAGTGGCATAAATTATGCTTATGACAAGGCCTCAAGTAGGTTTATAAACATGAAGACTAACACCTCTTGTCAGTGAAACTCAACCACAAGACTGGAGGTCTCCAGTGAGCAACTAATGAAACCACTGCCATTGTTCACCATTTCTCCATTTCTACATTCAATAACTATGAACAAGACACAAAAGGCAGCTCTGGAAATCTGGTGTTATACACTCTAGACAACCTTTTAGTCATCTGGAGGCTCCAAGTGTTCAGATGAACAGTGACTGGAGCAGCCATTTAATCCTATAGACAATTTCCTGTTTCTTAGCTGGGTGGGAAGTGGTGTCTTGGAAGAAATTTTGCTATGGCATTATTGCTTCAACAGCTCCAGGCAACAGCAAAGCCCAGCTTAAAGAGCCAAGGAGATGCACAGCTTCAACTCTATGTATTTCAGGTACTTTATCTATTTTATCAAACTATAATCATGCAGTCTGAATACAACCAATACTCTCCAAACAGTTCACTCTTTCTGAAGTGTTATGCTGTGTGTGTGTTTGAATGGGTTAATTCAAAGGTTGTTTGAGTGGGACATGGTCTGTACTGCCTTGTGAGGTGAAGCATTCATGGCCAGCTTCCAGCAGCTGCTCTGACTGTGGAGGGAACCACCTCTCACCACTGGACTGGAGAGCTGGCCAGGACACAGCCATGGGCTCAGGCAGCCCTGGCTGCTGGAAGAGCAGCTCGAGGACTGTCAGCAACCAGGGCAGTTTTGGGTAACCATGCCTAATCTTCTGCAGAAGGCCTAACAAACCGTGAAAGGAGTAAAGCTATAGTGACCTGAACAGAGCTCATGCTCTTACCTACTTTTCTATTTCTTCTTTTTCAAACATGACTAGATTATTCCTCAGCATGCTTGAAGCTATTCCCCTTGGTGAACATCCTGTTTTAAACACATACAATCTACATTCAAAGCACTGCAATAACACTAAGACATTTATTTCTGTGTATTTCTGAAATATAGGATATTTTTTTAATTTTCTTTATCAAAAATATGTAAAACAATACAATTGCCATATTGTAAAGGTCACTGCCTTTTTGATAATTCACTGAGCGAATATCAAATCCAGAGGATGAAAAACACTGAGCCATAGATACTTAGAGGCTGTAATTGCCAGAATAAGCATTTTACTCTGCACACGAAAGAGTTTATGCTTGACTACATTTTCTACTAAACCCACAAATTACTTCTCAGTTCATCTTGTTAAAAATTACAATATTTATTTACTTTATTGCAGCTACACTGCTTCTAATATGGATTTACTTGTCCTAATCACTTGTGTCCATATAGCTTATCATCTCCATCAATTCAATTTCTGTCATTGAAATTCCTCTCAAATTTTCTTGTTCAAAACAAGAGAAATCAGAAACACTAAATGGATTAAATACATGTGTTTTATATAATCATATCTCAGTCATTTTTACTTAACTTTTCCATTGTAATGATTCTTTTATTTATCATTCCCCTCTCATTTAGCCAGTCAGTCCATGCTTCTCATTCTGTTTTGGTGACCCCCAGACTCTGATCCAAAAGTTTCTCATTCTTTTCTGATTACTGCAAGACAATCTATGTGCCCACAAGGTAGCAAGCCTATGTAATTACTGTTTTTAAGGAAAATGCTCCTGCTAGCCACAAATAAAATCACTTCCCAGCTGACTAGCAATGGATTTAAAAGCATTAAATACATAAGAATAGCTTCACTTTAGATACAAGTGATGGCACGAGTGAGCAAGATCAAATAATTTCTCCAGTTAAACAATTTTTTAGCAAAATATACTGTAGATGGAAGGAATAGGAAATGTTTCTGAAGACTTATTTATATAATTAACTTGTCGTACCAGACACTACCTGAGTTTCACCTTTGCCTTAAGTTTTGCAATACAAGCCTGAGAGCGAAGCAACAAGACACTTGTAAAAGACTTATAAATTGTCACATATATTTGTTCTTTTAAGGGTAGAAAAGATATAAAATATGATTTCAGATTTGTTAAGCAGCACAGAATAAATTAACAGTGCTGCTGAAGCCTGATTTTTACCAGAAATTTAAAGCAAAGCAAAAAGTTAATTAAAGGCTAGGAAGAACTTGTCTTACACACACAAAACCCCAAAACACATTAAGTACTTCATTTACCTTAAAACATAAACTTTTGTTTTCAAAAGACCAGTGAGAAGTCTTAAAAAAGACAAAACCACCAAAAAAAAAAGTGACATAGGGCAGAAAGAATGTCATGCCCCAGATTCTCAGATTCTGTTCTTCTCTAAAGTAAGAAAGACGTAGAACTAAGAAAGAAACAGAGAACTAAATGTTCATAAAAGAAACTAAGATCTGAGATTTTGTTTATATTAGGAACATAGAGTTGTCCTTAAACCAAGGTATAAAACTTAACTGCTAAAAGTTTCATTTTTCTTAGCTGAAAGGACCTGTCACCTATGTGACAGTCAATCAGACTCCAGATTGATGCAACCTGCAGCTCAAAGAATCATTCCTCCTGGGCCAGGTGATCACATTCTCAACCATTTCATCAAGAAATGTCAAATACCCCTGGGCTTTCCAGTTTACAAATCATTCAGAATTCTCTCTCAGCCAGGTAACCTTGTGGGATTCCTTACTCAGAGCTTAATCAGTGGAATGAGGTCTGTAGTGCCAGTATGTAGTTTCACCTGGGACAAACTCCTACAATATTGCAATAAGGGATTTAGACAATAATCTAACACATTTTGGGAAAAAATATCCTTTAAAGTATGTACTGCTGTTATTGCTACAAAAGAGAAAGTAAAAGTTTGCATTATTTTTACTATTTTTTGTGGTTTTTTGGTTTTGTTTTTTTTTCCCTTAAAGCAAGACAACAAGCCAAGTCAAACAAACTGCAACACAAAATGCAGATGTTGTACTACAATATTCCTTTTTGGTAATATATTTATTTTCACAGCCACTTGCTCCAAGGTTTAGCAAATAATCTGGATATGGTTTGCAGAATTATCATCCTGCCTATTAAGCAGATGTAGTATCAAGCACTGCAGGAGGCTGCCAAATTGAAATTCATTAAAAGTAAACCTCATAACAAAAATTAATTCTTTAGAAGTCTATTAGTTTCATTTAATGTCACTATGTATGTATTACATCATGCTAGAAAGATGTGTAGTAAAGTGTATATGTAACACAGAGCATGTACATATATATATATATATATATAAAACCCCTTCTTCCCTCTCTCTCAAATCTCTCCTGGGTTGGGAAAAAAAGATAAGAAAGCTGGAGTAGCCACAGAGGATGACATACTTTTTCTATCAGCTTTGTGTCCTCTCTAGTTTTGCCATAGCAACTAAGCTAAATCTTCCTCACTTGGCATCATTAGCTTGATGCTTTGGCTGTGGAGGAAAGAAACTGTGATTTGAGAGGGTTTTGAAGGCATATGATCCCCCTTCAGACTGGAATCTGTCATGAAATCCTTAGCTTGGGGTCAGCATCACCATCCCTGGCACGCATCAGGCTCTCTCCTTTGAGGCACAAACATGGGCTGGCTGACCCCCAGAATCAATTTCTGTGCTCTGCTGGGCTCTCTGCACCTCTGCAGTCAGCAGTCCACCTATGCACAAAATCAAGGGCTGAGCTTGTCCCTGTCCCTGAGCTGGCACGGCCATGGGGATGCTGCTGGGAGCAGCAGCCCCAGCACAGGAGCAGGAGTTGGGTCACAGGGCCTGGGTTCTCAGAACCTGGACAGCTGGCACAGCACAGAGAGCAGACCAAGCCTAGAAAGACCTCTACTGACATGAGCTGTCACCAGCCCAGTTTATTTTCCCGCTGGGATCTTTTTTCCCCCTTCAGCAGAGGATATATTCTGTCAGAGCAGCTGTACAGGCTGGATCAGGAGCTCTAAAAAGCCCAATACTAGGACCACTGAGTACCACTCTTTCAGCCTTGGTGATTAAACTACATAAAGGTTTCTCTCCAATTCTACTGATTTTCTGCCTTACAATGGAATTGAAAGTTAGGGCAGCTTTATCTTAATTTTTAGCTAAATTCCAATACTTTCAATAAATTCTGTTCATAAACAAATATTTTAAGCACAATATGCCAAACATCCTAGAGATCAAAACAATTTCCCCTAAGAATAGTTGTTCTTTATTCACCCAGAAAAAAAGAGCAAGATTATTTGTTAAAGGATGATTAAAACGGAACATCATATTCACTGAAATAAACAGAAACCTCATATTTAACTCAAAATAGTTATGATTTGTGACAACATCAATAACACTAAGTGCAGCTTTAAACTATTCAATAAAAATTATTCTGGTTTTAGAGAGGAGCATTTAAGAGAAGAAAGCTATATACTAAACAATAAGATTACACCATTTAGATAAATAACTTCTGTGTTTCTCTCATCATAGAAATCATGTCATGCATCAATGTGCATAAGCCATAAGAGCAGATGAAGCAGTCCTAACAACGGAAAAGAAGACTACTTGCTAGCCATTTGGCAACTCCATCTCAAATAGCCCATTTCCCATTCTGAATTCTGCTCTAGTTCCATTAATGAGTATCATATTCACTACAAGACAGAGCTGCAACTTCTTGCAACGGCAAGAATTACCTATAAAAACATCACTTCTTTATATGAAGCATGTCATCCATTTTCAAATGAAAAATAGTGGAAATACCAGCAATTTTATATACTTTCAAGATAAAACTTCACAACTTTTCACTTCCAAATAGCATTATGTCAAATTTAATTTTATAAAAATTAAAGAGTTAAAAAGAATTCTCTGTTAAGTGTTTATACTTTTTCTCTCCAAGTGGTATTATTCAAAGTGCCTCTAAAAAAACCCACAAACCTGTTTCAGATTGATTTATTTTTCTTAATTTCTTTTTACTTTCCTTTTGTTTCAGCAGTCAAGCAAAAAAATCCATTATTTGCCTAGTTCTGCTCGGCTATACTTAATGTTCTTGTGGTGCTCTCAGAAGAGAACACAGGACAGCATACCAATCACTCTTGGCAACACACTGGATAGTTTGCACATTTAAATTAGGGGAACCTCAGACAGCTTTTGGGTTCATAGGAACCAGTCACAGCTGACCCCCAGTCGAGACTGTTCTGTATGCTAAGCATTCCTAGCAGCAGTCCCTCTCAAAGGGATAAACTGTCTCATTATGATTGTAGCTGTATTCAGAATGGAGACTGAAATATACCAGGTCCTTGAGGATTTGCAATGAAAGCTGTAGGTGTTATTCTCAGTATTCAACCTCTTTGGCTCATTTCCCCTTATTCTGTCCATGAACTTTGAGGTTCTGCAGGTAGTGATGATTACTTATGACCTATATTCAAAATATTTTGACTTGCTATTTGATCTATCTGACATGCCATGGTCAAGTGGCATTACTGGCGGGCTCATGCTCAGTGAGTCCAATAATATTGCTAAGTACTTTTTCCCTGCTTCTATACTTATTTTTTAGCTCATGTGTTGCACTGAGTTCCTCTTTTTTGCAGAGACCTGGATTGAGCTAAAGTCCTGTCATTTAATCTTGCATGTTTGCAACAGAAGATTTCCTCCTTGTCATCTTAGGGCAAGAGCTGATTAGTTGTACCTCCCCTTGGGGAACTATAAGGATAGGAATTTGAAATAACAATGGGGAATATTTCTTCTATGCTTAGCATGTACTGAGACCATTTCAAATTTGGACAATGACTCTTCATGTTGTATTTTCCTCCTATCAGTTTGTAAATGAGCTCTCTGCATCACAAATTTTATAAGACTATAAATTAATATTTTGTTAATTAAATGTCTATAAAGAACCCCGTCCTTTAAATTTTACCATTAATATTCACAAATGAGCAAAACAGCAAGATGTAACTTAAATCAACAGCATTCCAAAGCAAAATATTTCAAAAAGTCAGTCTTCCTCATGGTGATACAGCACCATGAGTCCCATCAAAATCTTGAAAGTATTTGCTCATTGGAAGCATAGTTTCACCCTTTTCTGCCTCTTCTTTGTTGTTCTCATTTTTTACCTTTTACCTTATTCCTTAATCTGAGATTGAAAATAGGCATTATTTGCATCTTACATTGCATCTCACATATACAAAGATGATTTACTTCAACTCTTCCTCAGCTAAAATTATTTATTACAGTTCAGATTCTACTATGCATTAGAAAGTTTTAAGTATAAACCCCATAACTTTCTCAGACAAGAACTCTAGCATCTAATTCAGCTTTTTCTCAGAAATATAGTAGCCATTAATCATCACACAAAGCACATTTTTGTTCTCTCTAGGCAAAATGATTCTGTAGCACCACCTAGTGAGATGACATCACTGTCTGTGATGGAATTCTGAACTCGCAATCAATATTGATTTGTCACTTCCACTTTTGGAGAACGTAACTGGTCTCAAGATTGTAATTTAAATTCCAACACGCAGCTCATGATACGCAGTGATATAAGGGGTCACAGGAGCCCCTTTTTACACATTCAGAACAGAACAAGTTCATTGCCCACTGTGGAGATGGAAGAGTGCCTCAACCACCCCCTTCCCCTCTCCTTGAGGTGTCTCCTTGAAAAACACAGCAGTATCTGCCAGGTCTTCAGTATTTCTTTCTACCTCTATCTTACTGCAGCATTGAGCATTAAAAGAACATTCTGAACTTCCTTCACTACCAAAGACTGTAAAAGTGAACTCCATGAAGGCTTGACAACTCCATTGTATTACTGTGAAAAAGCAGAGGACTTGAGGAAGAGTGTCCAGGATTTGGTAGTGAGATCCTTCAAATCCAGCAGTTTTCATTGATTAGCAACCTGTGAGGTCTACAGAGAAACTGAAGAACAGCAAGTTCTTTAGTGCTTAAATCCAAAGAAAACTGTCTCCTCAACTCTTGTGATGATCAGCATATTGGCATGAAGTATGAAATTTGATTATCCCTCTCTTAGTTTGCATAACTACAAAGTTTTATTAATAGTCTGAAATTCCTATTTTACTGAAGATTGTTTGTTCCAACCCTCCAACTAAACCAGTGAAAAAAGTCAGGCAGGAGATGATTTTCAATTGCTTAAGATAGACAGAGTAGAAATACACCTGTTTAGGGAAGACATTTACTAAAAAGGGCAAACAATACAAAATGCTCAGAACATTTAAATGATTCTAGTTACCCAGGAGTTCCTTAAGAGAGCCACAAAATGAACACAACTGGAATACACTATGAGAACCTATAATGTCCTCCTTAGGCTGCTTAACAACTAAGAAACATCTTTCTGACAGACAGTGAAACAGGTGTCGAGGGAGATGGTGTTGGGCCACCCTGGAGATTTTCACAACTCAACTGTTCCTGAGCAACCTGACCCCAGATATGGTTGTACTTCAAGATGAGGGCAGGGACCTGATGAACTGTAGCCTCACAAAAATGGGTGTACACTACTATTCAGTCTCCTGCTTCTCTTTGCCAATCCCAAAACATCAAAGTAGCGGTCCCTGGGAGAGGTAGGGGAACAGAAAGTGATTGTTGTGAATGTAGAAATAAAAACATTATCAAATTTATATCCATCTTTTAACTCCTGAAAACCAGCTATGACTTCAGACCAAAGCAGCATCATACTTAAACCAAATGCTAATTGTGGCAGAAAGAAGGCTGCTTTGAATAACTTTGGACAAGTCATTCAGTAGCTCTCAGGGGAAATTAACTCTGCAGTATAGAAATTTAAAGAATCCAGCCCACACCTCACCTTTATATACTGTAATCAATTCTTTAATCAAAAACTTCTGCATTAACCAAAACTTCTACTGTATTTTCTACAACTGAACTGAAACACATCTTTAAATTAGTTAATTTTACTTGGAAGCAGAGCATGCAGGTGTGCACCAATCATTAAAAGCACAATGTGATCTATTCACGCTTCTATTCATATCATGTTTGGATATTTTCTGGGCTGCTTCTCATTTGAGACCACACATGCCTAGTGCAAACCTTTGCTTTCTTTTTGATGGATTTCTGACATTCTGCTCACAAGTCTATTATCTGGCTGCTTATCAGTCGCTTTCTTGAGCTCCCTGTGCTCCCAACTGCACAGCACGGCAGAAAACATCTATTTTCAGGCCTTCAGCCACACAAACAGTGTGTCCTGCACAGCACTCTCACCCCATCAGCACTGCATTGACTCATTAAGACAGTCAATGAAAGGCTCCACGGAATGGTACTTCCTAACTATATATTTAATCCTAAGCAATACATATTTTTAGGAACCTTTCCTAGAAAAAAAATGAATAAAATATTCCTTATTCATGACAGAAAGGAGGATGTGAGTTGATATTTTGGAGGCAGCTAAGCTGTCTTTCTCCAATTTTTGTCCCATCTGCTTAAGGACAGGCAGCTCTTAAAAAGGGATTTGTTCCATGTTTAATACTCCTCTTTTAATTTTCAATATTTAATGTCATTTTCCTATTTCTATCTCATCATATAGCATTCCTCTCTGTTACAGCTGTATATGTATCTGTACCCATCCAAATATATTAAATGTTTCCAGCATGAAGGCCTTGGCTACACTTCAGTACAATGACAGGTTAATGTTTTCAGGTCTTTGGAATCCATTTACTTGAAATATTGGAAAAGAATGAGATACGATTTCCATTTCTTTGTCCCTGTTATTATAGAGTTTTTAATTAAAAGTAGTGTCTAAATACTTTATCAGTGAAGGTAATTTCTATTAGCACCACGATGGTGAGAGTGATCTAGACAAACACACAAACTGAGAGCTGAACTGGCACCAGGTAACTCTCAGCCAGGGTACCCAGCCCCAGTGCTGTTATCTTATCCCTCCCTGAGAACAGGAAGCATCTGCACATGACAGCAAAGGACCATGAAACATCAAAAAAAAAAAAAAAAAAAATCAGAGAAAGGTATAGAAAAGTATCTGGGAGGTGATTTTTGGTTTTCAAAAATTAGAAAAGTAGTTCAAATTTTTAGTCTGTTAAAGCTATTTACTGGATGCAGTGAGACTATGAGGAAATAGCCTGCAGAAAGCCTCCAGAATAAACACTGCATAACATTTCCTGATGCCACTCCTGGTGGCAGCACACTGGGGCACAGGAGTGTACTGGTATGACCCAGGAACATATTTCCTATGTTCTAAAAAATCTGTGATTGTGTCATGGTATTTATTTCCTGTGAAACGGGTGAATGAAATGACCAGTATCATGGCATCCACCTTCTGTATTTTTCATTAAATACATGGAATCTATTCAGTTAAAATTCCAGCCATTACTAAAGCAAAGCACATCTTTTACTTCATGTATTGAGATTGCAGTTAAATGCAAAGGGGTTTTTAAAATTGTGTGGACACAGCAAGTAAAGGAATAAAAGCACAGAGATGTGCCTACCCTAATTTTGAAAAGTTATCCCAATTTAAAAGCAGAAATGCAATCCATTGGTCCACTCTAAAAAGCAAGATAGTCACATTTTAATGTATATTCCTGAAAATAATAGCTAGAAGTCTATAAAATTAATAGATATGTGCACTAAAAGTAGGTATTATGTATGGAACTCTGATATGAAAGTTCTGTGATATTTCCCCTGGAAAAATCCCCAAATTCTCTATGTAAACTCATTTTAGAGAGTACATCTTCTTTAATTTTCTGAAAGAAATCTGAATTTGTTCAAAAAGAAAGAATTTCAGGATTCACACAGTAAATTGTTTGGAAATGACCCTGGGTTGCAAGTGGTTGTTATGGGCTCTGACTATATCAACAACTAAAATGAAACTTATGTTTTTTTACATGGCTCATAATTTTTTAAATGGAGAGAGCTGAAGCTTTAAAAATAAGAGGCTGATAGCTGCTGATGTTCTTGAGTTGTAAACTATAAAATATAATCTAATCAGGTCAAACTTTCTCAATCTATGCCACACATATTTTAGTTGCTGTCCATTTTCTTTTTTTTTTTTTTCAGGAAAAGAAAAGCCTAAGATATCTATTGCGAAAACAACACTATGTTATTTTCAGATTTCAGCTAAGTCTGGAATCACTAGGCACAGAAAATAGATGTTTATGCCAAGCTCTGTCCTTAACTTCAGATAGCCTAAATTTTAACAGACTGCACTTTAGAGTATTCCTTTTTTTCAGAGACATTCTTCCACTTTTAAGTGCAGGAAATATAGAAGATAAAAACAAATTTTTAGATCAAATTTAGTATGTCCAAAAAGCTCAAATTCCATCTGTGCATAAATCTTCTGGCTGAAGTTTAAATAATTACAATTTACAAGCATTTAATTAGGTTTATAAAGCAGTCTAAAAGAAAATAAACATCCCTCAGCAGCGCAGTGAGCACTGCTTAGGCAAAAAATCAGGTAAGGGCTTATCAGACTTCTATGTGCAGTCACTCAGAGACAAGTACAGGCCACCTAATTTATGGTTCCTCGTATGTGTTTGTTACCCCATGGCTGCTGAAACACAGCACTGGAGGTAAGTCTGTAAACATATGCATCTTAACTGTGGTAGATTAATAAAACCTGCTTTATTAATAAAACAAACAAAAAAGTAATTTTCTTTGACACAACCACCGCAACCCCAAATCAGCAATTTAACTTACAATGCAAAATCTAGTATTACTTTGGGCACTGTCTTCCCCTACCTCTAGTGATCTTACCTGACACTATTATTTTGCACTAGGGGAACAGGTTGATTTTTTAAGTATGTTCTTGGTACTTAATTCTATTAAAAACTCATGCCTTAAGCTTTCTACCTGGCATTAAAATTTTCACTTTTACTTTAAACAGGTTACTTTACACTGTTGCTCTTTGAAGCACCACAGAAGAACATTTGTCTAGACAAGAGCATTATTAGTGTTATCCTACTACATGAAACATTCACTTCAATAGTTTATGAGAGACTTTCTTTTTTTGCATTCGTATACAAACAGTTAGCAGAGTAATACTATTTTGAGGGTTATTGCCCTAAAAAGCATTATTTTTTGCCAAAGGATGGAAGGCTTCACTTTCATTAGCATACTTGCTACTCTAACAACCAATGACTGACCTGCGACAAAAGTTTTGGCAGCTCTCACAAGCCCAAAGACCAGTTAGTGAGAACCCTTTAGAAAAGGGTCCCTGCACATTGCCCCTGCTGGGGCAAGTCTTCAGGAACAATTAAAGAGCATCAAGATTATACTAGGAAACAAAAATCCACTTGGTTCTGCCAAGTTTACAAATCTGAATGGGGAGGATGAGTGACAGAAACGTCAGCATTTCATCAGCTACTTGACAACCTTCCCATTTTCTTCTTAGAGGGCAGCTTCTTGGTACAACCTCCAGAACTGGCTACAGTGCCAGCCATGGACCATAGGGAAGTCATCCTCCTCCCCAGCAATTTTCCTACACATTTGCCCAAACTGTGGCCTGGCTCACACTGGGATCTGGGCTTAAAGCTCAGACACTCCTGAAGGAAGTTATTCATGATTACACATCTATTGCTAATAACTCACACACAATAACCAAAGCTACCTGACAGTGTGATCAGATAACATGCTCTGAAGGCATTTGAAATGCAATTGACTGTGTCTAGTATTGATAAAACAATTATCATCTTCCAGTAATAACTCATGAGAAAATTTTATCACTTTTGGAAGATCAGCATATTTTGCTCAAGGAAGTTAAAAAATAAAAGGATGGATTGACAGAAATGGGTATTCTGGTCAGATACCTCACCAACTGCTAGAGGCAAAATTAACCTCAGGCATGATGCACAAATTGCATGTTAAAATCCGAAAATAAGGCGTCATTTCAGCACCACCCTCTTTCAGAGAGTTATGGTTATGTGATTAGTGCAAAGCCTAGGGATAACTACTGTGCCCAAGGAAAGCTAACTCACAAACCACTTGCATGTAACCAGAAAGGTCTGTCAAGGACAGCAGGATGCTATTTACCTGCTTCCCACCTCACTGAAGGCTGCTCCCCAAGACCTACACAATTTGAGCCCTTTATAGCAACTCCAGGACACTTCACTCCCCTTACTTTTTTGGGTAATTAGCTACCCACATGCATCACAGCAAAACACAGAACCTCCACCTTTTGTTCCTGAGAAGCATGATGATGCCATCATTAATTCAATCTCAGAAAGAAACAGAAGAGGAGCAACTATTTATTCACTTTTCCTCAGCTATTCTAACATTGCTGCTGGCATTTCTGTCACTGCCATTATGTTGCTGTTTTAAGTATCCTTGCAATCAGATCTGAACCTTACAACCAAGTTCTTATCTTCTAACCAGTTTTCTTCCTCCCTAGTAGAAAAGGAAACTGAAGATCTGTCCACAGAGAAAACAGAAAAGCACAACCAATAACAATGAGGCTTCCAATTCCTGATCCCTGTCTACAGAGTAATTTTGCTTCACAAATTGAACTACATTTTTCAAAAAAACCAAAAATCTCATCTAGCTGGTGATATATGGGGAATTTACCACCAGGCTCAAGGCAGTGCCTAGCAACAAAGTGCTCAGAGTACAATAATCACTAATAGTATTTCATAATAATTTCAGAAGAAAAAGCAAGAATCCAATGGATTTGATGCTTCAGTGTAGTGTCAAAACACTTTAACACAGCAGTCAGGGACTGTGTTGTATTTAAGTCCCACACCATACAGCATTTCCATATTAAGTCTCTAGTACAGATTATCCTAAGTATTTTAATAACATTACATTGACTTCACGTGATTAGAAACACCCAAACCACCTCACGATCCATTTGGCACTCCCACTCTACCAAATTATTCTGCAAACATTCTTACCCTGATTGGAATCATCTTCCTTTAAACTAACTCATTGTAATGTAGCATGCCTATGTGGTAGCACATAGTATAGGGTAAACAATGGCTGTTTAAATGACATTCAAGTCCTGCAATTGAAACAAATGATATGAATAAAATATCAATTAGATGTTGGTAATACGAGATTTTATGCAATTTTCTTCCCAAAGGATCAGAAATCAAAAGTCACAGAGGTAGTGCAAGGTACATTTGGAAAAGAGAACGCCCATAAAAATCTTAAGTAATCTGAAACACTTCACATAGGAAACAAGTCAAGCTGTTTCAGCTGTTCCTCATCTACATGAAACAAGCTTTTCTGTCTCATAGAAATTACTGTTACAGTGATTCCCAAAGGCTTCAACAATAAAACTTTACTTTCTGTATTTCAAAGCTGTTGTGCATTGTTACAGTGGGGAAACTGCAACACACGCACCAACCAACGAGGTCGTGGAAAAGAAATATATATGGGCTGATTCTTGGGAGATGTTTCAGAGATGTTTATTTCCCCAGCCGCACGGCCGGGGCTCTGCCAAGGAACTGCTCAATCACGGGACCCGAGGGTCCTTGCCCGGGCAGGGGAACACAAACCAACCAATGGGGAACGAGGCTGACCAGGGGCAGGGAAGCCCTATGTCTCCCCCCAGGGCCCCTCTCCCAGGACCACATGGCAGGGGGAGGGCCCCAACATTTCACCCGTTTATTTTTAACTAAAAGAGATTTAAAACTTAACATTGAAAACAATTGGATAAACATGAGATAACAAGGACAGTTTCAAAACAAAACAAGCCACCCTCCTGAGTCTTTAAATGTCCAAACAGATTCTCTGGAACATCTTAAGGCTGACAGAAGGGAGACAGGACTCTCCGGGCATGCTCTGTGGGGAAACTGAGGCAGGAGAGGGTTTAATTTCTTCCCTCCCCCTTTTCATCCCCCCCTCGGCATCAGAGAGGAGTTGTAGGGAAAGGGAATTGTATAGGGAAGCCATGGGGTGAAAAACGGATTAGGAATAAACTGGGGATGGGGTAAACTTAGGAAAGGGTTCATACTGGGTATAGGGTAAAAGGGGAAATTAGGCTGTGGGTAGGGAAGTTGCTGGGATGGATATTGTTTATAATTTTGTGCATAACGGCTGCCTTTGACGGGAATACCTCCAGGCCCAGTAACATTCGCTGCTTGTAAACCCTTCTTTCTTTGCACTATATCAAATTGAACAACTTCCCCATCTCCTATATTTTGCAGGTAATTTTTAGGGTTATTCCTTTTAATGGCAGTTCTATGAATGAATATGTCTTCTTGGTTGTCACACCTTCTTATAAAACCATAGTTTTGTTTAACATTATACCATTTTACTATTCCTAAAACCTTAGCTACAGTGATTTTTTCCTTTTTCCAAGTGGCTGCTGTTTTCTGTCTCGCTGTGTTTTTGCTTTTGCTTTCGCTCGCTCCATGTTGGAATTGCCAGGGCTTCCGGGGCTGCCGGAGCTGCTCGTGCCTGCGCGCTCTTCCCGGGGTCGCATTCGGGGCCGCGCGAGCCGGGCTGCACTGCTCAGCTCCCCGCGCGCCGCCGCCTCTGCTCTCAGCTGCGCTGCCGCTGCCTGGCGCCGCACTCACGTCTGAGCCGGGCCCCCGAGCGGCAGCCCCCCTGCACCCTGCTCCAGCACGCGTTTCTGCTCTGCTGCCAGCCGCACGCTGCCCCTCTCAGTCAGGCATTCATGGGGCTCACTCCACCACGCGCTGTGCGGGGCCGGGCGGGCACCGCCGGGTCACGCCGCTCCCACCGCGCCTTGCTCTGCTGCCGACACTGCAGCTCACATCGCTCCGCCCACGGGAACTGCCTCACTGCTGCTCGCAGAGCGCTCGGTCCACGTGGGCAAGGTCGCACGGTCCCTGAGCCAGGCTTCCCTTCGTCAAGACACAGCTGACATTGCTCAACAGTCTCGGTAATTAAATAGTATTCACAAAAATATTCTTCCATCAGCGTATATTTTGACTCAGATATTAACTGTGTCCAAATGGTCTTCCAAAAGTCTTTGGTAAGAATTAAATCCCAAGAGACATAGAAAAAGTTCTTAAACAACCATGAAAGGAAATGTTTCAGTTCCTTTTGAGTTTGAATTAAGCTAGAATTTACAAATCGTTGTTCAAGAATCTTTTCAAGTTTAAGATAAACGTCCATATGTGGCTCCGAGAGCCAAGAGTCTTTCCACAGTTCCTCCATCGTTTAGAGATGGAACAGCAAAACAAAACAAGAAGAGAAATCCAGAATTTCTAGAGTTTACTCACAAATCAGTCACTGTCCTTAAGGATCGGGGATCATTCTGCTCGTATTACCCACCATTTGTTAAAGTGGGGATACTGCAACACGCGCACCAACCAATGAGGCCCATGGAAAAGAAATATCTATGGACTAATTCTTGCTAGATGTTTCAGAGATGTTCATTTCTCCAGCCGCATGGCCGGGGCTCTGCTGAGGAACTGCTCAATCACGGGACCCGAGGGTCCTTGCCCATGCAGGGAACACAAAACAACCAGTGGGGAACGAGGCTGACCAGGGGCAGGGAAACCCCGTGCCTCCCCCCAGGGCCCCTCTCCCAGGACCACATGGCAGGGGGAGGGCCCCAACAACGCACTGGGTGGGTTTTGCAGTTGTTTCTTTTTGGTTCCCCATGCCTGTACACAACATTTTCTGCTGACTACTTTATATTATTTATGTTCAATCTGGTCAATTCCAGGCAGTTCCTGCTGCACAGAAATCACTGGAATTGCCAGATTGTCCACCCAGTATATTAATCAACACATTTAAACACATAATTTGTTCTTATTAATTGGGCACTGCACAGCAGGAGCTGACAGAGGGAGTCTCTGGGATAGTCCAGTAAGAAGACCTGCTTATTTTTCTTTTTCCACCATGTAACTCTTTGCTGGGGCACAGGACAGACTTTTCAAGTTTTTTAAAGGTGATGCTCAGTACAGCTCTGACAGGGACAGGGTCCATCAAGACAAGCAAAAAAACCTGCCCAGCCCACTTCCACCTCCTCAGGTGTAAGTTTGACTGAAACAGAGTGAAATGTTCCATAGTGGACACTAGTGACAGTGAGAAAGACAAAGGCAGATAAACCAAAGACCAACTCTCTCACTGGTGAAGTGGAATTTTACAAAACAGACAAGTTACTTGGACAGAAGCTGTTCTTTACAGATTGCCTTACAAATTCCAAATGGCAACGGCAAATGAGCTCTCAACTCCTGTGACACTGCTGAAGTTGAACCAAATACCACTCCATCAAACACTGTAGATGGTGCCTCTTACATTTTGCTCTTGCTCTTTAACTTAATGTTTCTGTCCTAGGGAAAAAACTGACCACGAGCAAAACAATAGTGTGTGGGGCAACCCAATAAGCTGTCAATTAAATAAAGCCAGTGTTCTCATGGTCAGTTGTACTGTCCAGAAATCAGTTTCATTATTAATGTCAAACTTAAGTATCATCTGTTACTTTAGAGCTGGCTAAGTTTTCTGCATTAATTGGAAACAAATACCCAGTGTGAAATGCCATTATTCACGTTTTATGCTCAATTTGCTTACAGTCTGGTAGAAGTATAATTTGTTCCTATTATAAACTTACATATTCTTTAAATCATTCCCCTGTGGAGTCTTGAAACTGAGATACTGATGGATTTCCATTGAATGACTCCTCGAGCCTTCCAAACCTGTATTTTAGCACTCTGGGTTTTTCCTCAACTTAGCTGCCTAAGGATTTTAGAAAATGTATAAAAAGGCTCCACAATAGTAACTTCTCCACATAAATATTTTGATTGCTATTTAAAAGAAGGAGGGATTTGTTTTTCTCTGTTCCTAATTACTGCATCACTTGACTTATTTTTCAAGCACCTACTTAACAAGGCCAGACTTAATTGAATTGCTCATTAGAAGACAGATGAACTGAGAAATACAAGCATTTTTATTCTTTCATATCATACTGTTCATTTTCACACTTCACATCTTGTGAACCATACCTGATTTTACAGGTTTTTATGCTACAACTGCATGAACACTGCAAATTGCTTGCTATTCTAAGTAAAGAATAAGGCTTTTCAAGATTGTCTGATGGCAATGCATGGAAATCACATTTGTGCCAAAGGAAGACCTCTTGCCCTCTGAAAAATCAGACAGCTTCAAGACTTCCCTAGATTAACACTGAATTATGTACTATTACAACAGGTGAGGTGGAAGGAGAGGAATAATAGTTCTTTTGAAGTACTTCTATAAATATCTTGTATTTTAAATTCAGAAGACAAATTAAAATTAAATGTTCAGGGATTTCTCTCATTTATATCAAATTTTGTGTTTGTAAAGTGTAAGATTAGAACATAAACCAACCTGAATAAACAGTAATACTGATGAAAGTCTATCTAAACCCAACCTCAGAGTGTTCATGTAAACCAGTTAGCCAGCATCCTTCACAATATTACTGTCTTATATATAGCACTGCTAGCATAGAGATTACATGATTTAAAAAATAAATATTGAAATAAAGGGATCCAAATAATTCCTTCCCGTGAACAATTTGAGGTTTGCTGGTATGATGACATTATTTTTGCTTGAAATACCCTTCAAATTAATTCTTTCTGTCCAGCACCTATTAACTAGATAATATACACTCTCCCTCTGGTGTCTTTCTGTCAATTTAGTAAATTATATGGGTGAAGAAGCATTTAATTTTCTGCCCAGAAAAATGAAGTCATCTGTTAAACTAATACAGGTAGAAAAACCTCAAGTTTGACCAGCCAGGTCCATCAATGTTTAAAGATTTTTTTTTTTTCCTTTCTGTAGTCTCCAATTAGTTTATAAAATGACACTCCTGACAGTTTACTGAAGAACAGACACTTCTAGCACAGCAACAAAGGAGAATGGAAAGAATCCAAGTTTAAGTAGTAAGAGTTGGGAGCAGAAGTCTAGATAAGCATGTGTGTGTTTATATTCATGTGTACACACACCCAAGGATACTACTACAAATCTCTCAGCCAAGAAAACGTAAACAGCACTACAAATTCTAGTTTTACACACACAGCTGCTTCCTAATTATGTCCTTCTCACTTAGAATAGTTTTGAGGGAAGCAGCAGGAAACCACTGCAGTAAACAGGCCTGGATAGAGCTAAGATCCCGTTCAGAAAACTACATCTACATCTTGTGATTGAGATGCTCTGAGCACTGAGTCTTTGCTTTCCTTCTGCAAAAAATAAAGGGAACTTTATGAAAGACATTGCTATAGGCAGCTGTCAAGGGGGAAAAAAATTAATCTTTTCCATTCATTCTTTTAAGGGAAATTAACTGCACTACTTTTCAAAGAAAGTTTGGCCAGACAGCCTTCCTGGACATAAAAGACAACAAAGAGGATGGGAGTGAGAGAGTAAATCTCTAACTTCTATTTAAAGTATCATGTTAGCGTGATTATTGCAGTAGACAACTTTATAAAGGCTCATCTAGAAACCTGCAGAACCCAAGTCTCTCCCAGCCTTCAGCAGCTGACATTTTTACTCAAGTGTAGATCCAAATTTCAAACTGCAGCAAAACACCATTAAGGCAGAAGAGATCGATTGTCGCGTGATACAAGAGTGCAGATCTTGTACAAACTGAGTGCTAAGCTGATATTAAATGAGGCTGAAAAATCCAAAATATCCTTTTGTGACTAACTGATGGAGGATGAAGTTTTTCATGACAGCATGTTTAAAAATAAAAGAGAATTTTTAAAAAGTCAAGTCGACACAACTGTAACAGTAACACATTGTGCTAAAAAGCACACTGTGCTATAAATAAAAAAAAAAGAGTGTACACAAACACATTGTTTGGTTTCAGCAAAGACCAAACCCTCACAGATTGAAAAAACCCCACTGTGCTTCATGGTAGAAAGCCTGAATCAGAGACATCTCAGTCAAGCTATGTACTGTAGAAAGATGATCAGTAAGTTCCCTGATGGTGTCCTTTCAGAGAGGATGGCAATTCTAGGGGAGGAGGAGGAAAACAGCTAAGTGGGGAGGGGGGAAAAAGGAGAGAATGAGTAAAAGAGACAGTGCAAGAGGAATAAAGGAATTAGAATGATCTCTCTGGTCCATCTCATTCCTGACCAACTGCTTCTGAAATGAAAACTAACATTTGAGACACTATTGTTAAGATCCAAAACACCTATTAAAAGAAAAGGAAACATTAAAAGAGAATAAAACTGAGAAGATATAAGAACTTTCCATTAAGATTTGTTGCCACTTTGAAAAGGTCAACACCTTAAAGAACAAAATTCCCCATTTGCTAAGAAAATTGTCTTTTTCCCTTTTCCAATCTTCATACATACTTCTATTAAATTGACTACATTTACAGTACAGATAAATTTTAAATTTAGATTAAATTCTCAGTTGCCTTCAATTCAAACATCTAATATTTCTAACAAATTATTCATACATCCTCTTGGCAAGCCTTCTTCAGCTATATCAACAGAAGAAAGTAGACACAGAGAGGATTCCCATTTACAGTATTAGACTACAAGAACAAGTCTCCTGAGCTGGAGAACGATACATACAAGTGTAAAGAAAGACCTCAATCACGGTTTTCATCTTGTAATGAAACAGTAGGATAGTGTTTTCACTCAGTGAAGTTACTGATTTACATAGCCAAGAATATAATCACATTTTTCAAGCCCTCTTTCTTACATTCTATAAAAGGAAGACCAAGAGTCATGCCAGAAGAAACAAAAGTGGGCTCCACTTTAAGGGAAGAAAAAAAAAAAAGAAGTATGTTTGTAAGCACCTCATACAAATATCTATCCAGCTCAGTGCTGGCAGCATACTCAGAACTCATTTTACAGGGCCACTCATAAGGCCAGCTCAGCTATAATGAATCTCAAAACTAAAACTCATTAAAGCAGCAGAGATCACAGTCTCTCCTACAACGATTCTTACAGATCTTGGTCCTGCAACCATTAATCAGGAACAATTCCCTTAAAGGTTTGCCTGAGTAAGATTCAGAGATAAAGACTAATTACAGTCCTTTCAACTCAGATGCCAAAAGCATGTCATTTGGTTGTGTTAACACATGATTTTAAGGTAAGAGTCAACTCCGATTATTTTTCAACATGGAAACGTGGGCGTTTAGCCTAGATACATCATCTATGTATCTCCCTAGTCAAGGAAGATAAGTGCACTCCATCCTGGAAATGGTCATTTTTTAGGGGATAAGCTGTCCTGTGGAGATGCTTGCCCTCTCCACAGACTAGAGAGAGTCTGGGGTAGTGGCTCAATTTTTCAGTGAGTGAGATGATTGAGTTGCAAAGTCCCTTTTATTAGAGTGTTCAGTCTGTAAAAAAATTGGCTTCACAGCTGGACCAGACAAGGGTGACTACTTCATTTAAATGAATTACAAAAGACGGCATGACACAATTTCCATATTTAGATCATATCTAGAAAGTTAATTTAAAATATTCAGACATGGCTACTTCTTGCAAAAAGTTCAAATAAATTTCAACAAACTCCAGCTATGTCAAGACTGAAAATTTCTACTAGGATAATTATTCCTGGAGATTTTGTGGTCTGGGAGGAAAAGTGAATAGAATAGGAATGTCATCTTTGTAAAATCATTGTTTCTGGTTTTAGTTCTCAAATAAAAGCTTCCACCTATCAAGGTCTCAGAAGGAAGTTGGGAAAATTATTTTTGACAAAAAGACAAGTAACAGGTAAAAAGGGTGTGATGATTGAGATAGTAAAAGTTTTCTCATCTCTGGTGACAGAGAACTATTTCTCTAAATTTTTGAGGAGTAAGTGAAATTCAGTAGCAGATGTTACTGGTACAGTGCCTGAATATTAATAATAATTGTACCTGGCATTTCCGTGGGCTATCGTGACTTTCATCAGAGAATTGCAAAACACTTTTGCATGCATTTCTCATTCTAGAATGGTAGGATCTCACATGGCATTACGTACTTAAAGCAATAGAATTTGAGGGTGTTCAGCACAACACTAGAAGTGCTTAACAGACTGGAGAATTAAGTCCTTTGGCCTCATTGCAACTTCACAAGCAAAATGACATAGTGATGTAAAGGGACTTTCAATAGCAAGAACACAGTGTAAATGCAAAGACAGTCAGCAAGAGGTTGAAGGGGACGTGTTGAAATGGCACAGACCTGACACTGACTTACATGAGCTGATTTTTCTTGTATCACTGCTTCTATCATAACTGCATTGTCCTTAACTCCTCATTGCAAGAGCTCAAACAGCAAGAGCTGTCTGGGACTCTTACATGAAGCTAACCTGGATCTAATACACAGAAATGTCTGAAGCCAGTAAAATATTGCCTTTTTAAAGACATGGTAACTTAGAGACTTGTTGGGCTGTAAATGAGAACATTTTGTCAATGTGAAACAGCAATCATGGTCAGATTCTCCAGGTAACAGAAGAATTCTAAGTAATGTTCTTTTAATTTTACTTATTTATTTTTGAAATTCTGAACTATTAGTTCATGTGACCTCCTGATAGCTATTTAAATCTGTAAGTTTCCGGGACCAATAAGAATCCAAGTAATTTTGCCTGTAACTGTCTAACACACCTAGTCTCATACCAGTATCCCTGCCATAAACAGGACAAGTAACAGTTTATGACTCATAAAAAACACAACCATCTCAGCCTATTTTACGTTAACATCTAGATGACATTAAACCTAAAACAAAAGTGAAAGCTATGTGGTAGCCAAAAGTAATAGAAAAGCCAGTCCCTGAGAGAAAGAAATCACAAAATCCCTTGAGCCACACAGGAAAACGAATTCAAAACAACATGGAGAGAGAGAGAGATAGAGCAGGGGAAAGAAGATGCCATAAGGTGTGAACCCACTATCTGTTCTTAATCTCAAATTTGGGTCAACCCTGTACTCCTCTGTTAATCTCATGAGGTCTGTGGCTGTATTCCTTCCCTTATATTCAACTCCAGTAAGGACCACATGGTCCTGCTCTCCAGTGGCTGGTGTCCTCTCCTGCTCTTTGACTGCCACCTGCCTTTCGTTTCTGTATTTAAAGCATTACATAATAAAACCATACGATGAAGAGGAGTTAAATGCCTGTCTTGGCTCACCCTCATAAAAGTTATTTCTGTTATGGGGCTTTCTCCCTTTCCTTTCCTCATGTGGCAAATTCAAAATGACTTGACATTTTCCATTGTGATTCTGCATGAGCAAATGGTACTTTCTCAACAGGAAAGAAAGGGGTGAAAGAGATTTCTAGATAAAGGCTACTAATTGTGATGTAGCACCTGTGACTAAACAGCAGCAAATGAGCTGTGGTCAGCAGTGTTACACCACCAGCCCAGCCCAGCCTGGCTTCAGGCCACTGCCCAGAGCCAGCTACTGCTGAAAAACAAGGAGTGGGAATCAAAGCAGAATCGGGAACAGAGAATGCCATGGAGAGACAGGACGCTGGGCAGGGCTTAGAGCACCCCTAAGCCCAGAGAACCTGTGTCCCTTCCTATTGGGCTTCACAGTTCCAGAGACCCCCAGAGTAGCACAGTAACAGGTTCAGTGCAAGGTAGAGCTTAGCTCTTACTCCTTAGTCATTATGTATTCCTTCTTTAGTAACTTTAGTTACTATATCTCCTTCTGAGAAATTTAAATAAAATAAACAATCTTTGTCTCAATAGTGTAGCAGCACTGGCACTCACTGCATGCTTGTGAGGACAGCAGCAGCACAAGTGTCCCTACTCTCCCATGTCTAGGTCCTTCCTGCACACAAGGATGGCATCTGATTCCATTCACAAACATTACTATCTCTGCTGGAAGAGCCACCAACATCTTTTGACACTTGTAATATGGAGAATTCTCCTCCATGAAGCAAACTGAAGCCATTAAGTCATTTCACACAGGCCAGCAAAGCCAGCACATGACTCTTAATCTATGGCAAATCAGGCAGCACAATTCTGAAGGGGAATTTGCAAACACTCTCTTTACTAGTTTACCTATTTCTGACAACGAGACATCTATATGTATTTGGGGAACAAGGGAACCTTTTCAAAAAGATTCAAAAATGTTACCCTGTAGCAAGGAAATAAACAAATTAAACTTACATTGGAAAAAAAAGGAGTACCAGGGTATCCTTGACATGACCGAAGTGCTATGTATGTGTTATTCCCCCTTACCACACAAGGAGCTGAGGTGCACAGCCCCCTGTGGAACATCCCTCTGGTAGTTATTCCTGAGATAGGAAAGAGCAGTTTTACTTCAGCACTCCTACAAATAGCAAAGGTAACTCTGTTGAATTAAATAGCTCTAGTAGGATAAAATTAGTATGCAAAATATACAGACTGAATCAACCAGGTATGTCTATGCATAATTTCACTTACAATTCTCAAATATTAAAGACATCTCTAAAGAAGCCATCGTAACAAAGCTTTATAAAATCTGCTCTTGGTTTCACAGCTAGAACTATGAGAAATATTCACATGAAGCAACAGCAACTTTTTTATCCTGTTCAGAGTCTTAAAACATGCTTATCAGTGCAGAATCTGCAAAAAAGAAATTTCCTGCCTTTTCATTCCAGCACAACCTTGCAACTCTCGATCCTTAATAGGTTCACCAGAGTTTATAAAACTTTTCTTGAGAATACATCAAACCAGAGTATATTTGCATGGATGAATCAAAATCATAGGGTACTCAGTGCAATGTGGGGCTTGACTGCATTCTCCTGAAATGTTACTCATCTGACTTCACACTTCCAGTTAAAATCTTGGACAACTTTCTCTGATTATCTTTGGTTCTAATACCACAATTCAAATGAGAAATTTAGTGAAACAATGCTAACCAAAACACTTGGGTCAGTTTTTGCAGTTCTTAGCTACAGTCTGCATGATCTCCTACTACATGGTGTCTGTAACTTGACTACATTAAAAGCAGTATCTGGGTCTAGCAAAGACAAAATGCTCTGTGCAAGTACAGGAGGCCTCCCATAGGAAGGCAACAGCCCGGTTCACTCACACAAAGAAAAAACAAATAAGGAAAAATTCACAGTATTTTTTCAACCATTTCCACTTCTGTGTAAGTATGAGAAAATAAATACACTGTAAATACACTCACGCTCTAGCTCTTTGAGAAACAATAAATAGAATTAGAAACCAAAACTGGAAAGACCTGTTGCTGTCTGCTTTTCAGAGAACATTAGTGTTAGCATCCAGAACTTCCCAAGCACATGATACCACAAAATGATGAACTTCAAGATTACAGAGAAGCTGAGTAGCCAAAGCTACTTTAATCTGTTATTTTCTTTAATGAATAACAGTATCAAAGCCAGAAAAATATGACAGCAGCTGACAGTGTGGGTGGTGATATAGAAAAATATGGAGAAAAGTATTCTAAGTATTTTTTTCCCCTAATATCCCATAATCCACATGTATATACCACACATATTTAAAGGCTGGTGACCAAAATTGTAGCTCCTTACAACATAACCAGGATATTTATAGTGTGGATCCTTGAAGAGACCAAAACTCCTGTCCTTGACTCTGCCTTATTACGCCCAAAATTAAGATTTCTAACCTTGCCAATAACACATGGGGAGGTTCTACTATTCATAACCAATACCTTCATTTTTTTTCTCTGAAAGACATTTTTTTCTACATACAAGAGAGTGAGGAAATGCCTTATTACAGCTGGTGATGAGGTCAGCAGCTCTGACCCAGGAAGAGGTAACCGGTCCGGGGAGATGGTCCCGAAAGGAATCGCCTTCCCGAGGCCCAGTGTCTTCCCTCAGCTGCTGGCAGAGGGGCCCTTGCAGAGGCTATCAGCTCTTTAGTGATTGTCAACTCGTGATTCCAGCTCAGCTCTGCAAGGCAGCCTCCAGACCAGACCAGAGAGAGACGAGAGGTTCGTGTGGCTGTTCCGCACAGAGGTGGCTTTATTGTGGGTCCCCTCCGGCGAAGGGGAGAGCCAGGGACGAGAACTCTCTCTCTGACCCCCACAGGGGCAGAGGGCTTGCTTTTATAGGGATACAGGGGATGGGTGAAGGCCAGTGGGTTACAAAGGATCTGCATAGGGTCTCCTAAAGGATTGTGGGTCTGTCTTTTCTCGCCATGACCAAAGAAGTGGTTGTCTTTCCAGGGAGTCCTGCTGGGCGATTGCAAAATCTCTTATCTCAGCAGAGATCCCTCCAGGGCAGGGGCTGGGCATACCCCACAATGCCTGGGCAGCCTCAGTTTTTCTTTCTCATGACTACATATTGTGACACACAGGGGAAACTTATTCATGGGATAATTACATTCTGTTGTGCCCTAGGAGTTCCCCATCTCATTCCTTGAGATACCAGCACCAAAGAATAATGAAGAACTAGTGTCACATTGAGCAACTTGGGTATTGCCATACCTGTTCAGGTGCACGTGTGTAAATGCATAAACACACACACACAACACAGCAGTTCTGAACCACAGCCATAAAATTTGAGCCTTAGCAAGAATCACTTCATCTTTAAAGTCACGAATCCATCAATTTTTAGTATTGACTTGGTGACAATTAATTAAATGCTTATCCAAATTTGGTATGTACTTCATGAATCTCTGAATTAGACATATTTTTATAATGGTGGGCAGTAAATACTGACTCCTTTAAAAGAATCCAGTGCTATGTACACTGAATACAGGCATATTACAGTTGTTTCAGGGTTAAGATTTGCAAGAGGCAGGAGCTAACTAGCAGGCAGAGCAGGCACTCAAACTGGGAAAACTTTATCCCAAAGCATCTTGCTACATGCAAGCAACAATCAGGTTCAGTTATTATCATCAGTGCTTACAGAGCAAGCACCCCATTCAGAACAGTTATCCCTCAATTCACCTCAGCAGCTACACTGTCACCCTCACTCTACCCACATCGTATGCACCACCATCAAATGGACAGCCAGGGGCCCACAAAACTATGAATATTAATAACTCTTTCAGAACACTTATTTAACTATAAAATCACTTGATTATAAGCAGCATCATATTCTAAAGATTGTTTTTTAAAGCTGTAGCAGCTTAAACACTCGAGGACAAAGCAAGAATCTGATGGAACTCCGCAGCTGGATCTGATATCTTGAGCAATCCATTCTATTTTGAAATTTGCTTTTCTACTTCAAATTAAGTTCTCTGTTTATAAACGAGATCTAAACCCCTCCCAGAGTTAACCTAATAAGCACAAAATAAAAACCAAAAAGAGAAAAAGCACCTTCGAAGCTGATATTTGCTCAAAACCTGGAGCAGTTGCCATGGAAATCATATTCTTTTGATCCATAAATATCGTCAAAATAGCATGAGTATTTGAACCAGGTCCAGCTAGTTTGAAATCAGAAAATAAGAGGGAAATGAAAATGACAGAAGGAAAAATAAGGGATAAGAATCTCATAAAAGTTACCTCCTCTTTTCAAACTTTCTTCCTATGTCTGTGTTTTCCAAATATTCATTTTAATCATTATTTAAAGATAATTTAAAGTGCTGAACAGGCAAAAGATTTAAACAAAGAGACTAAATAAAGGGTAAGATTGTTAAATATTGCATAACACATTAGCAGTATGAATACTGTGTGCAGTTATTAGTTGTGCATAGTCAAGGAAATATTATTGAACCCGCACATGTCTGCATTTAAACTTGTGAATAGATAATTTAACTCGGAAGGATTAGTCATCTTTTTAAGTACTTAAGAATCTTTACCATAAAGTAAAGGCTCCATCAAGCTGCATAAACCCCTTAGAAATCTAGGCATCACAGGGAAGACTTCACCACACAACTCTATTACACTCAACACCAATAAGAGAGTTTGTCTTACATGCACAGATTCTACCTCCAGTCTGGAAATACTTCTCCCCTCTACTCCTTTTGCACTTTAACTGCCTTGATTATGACCCTGAGGCAGTTTAAGAATTTGCTGCACTTTTTTTTTGTTAGTATAAATAAGATCATAACTGAGGAAAGTCAGCTTAAGTTAATCAGTGCTACATGTGGTATTATGCTACACTTCCCCTAGGAGTGCAGTACTTCCCATACGAGTGCATCAAGGATTAGTGGTGTCTGTGTCCATGCCTAGGTGGTAGGGCAGAGCACCATGGCAGGAGGCACTACACTTGGAAACTGACAGAGATGATTGGAAATTTACCTCTATTCTAGGCTCAGTTTCTAGTGCTTAGGCAGGTAAAACAAGTCCAGGAGACCTAGACTATCTTCAGAAAAACTCTCATTACTTCCTGTTTTCCTTCAAGAACTGAAACAACTGAGCTTAGATTTCCCATCTCTGGATAGTAGTCAGAGATGGAAATGGTTCAAAAAAGCCAAATTTACACGTCCTAGGGTTATTTGGAAATATATAAACTTGCATCTCGTGCTTCTCTCACTGCCTTGCACCGTAGCTTCCTGAACAGGGAGAACTTGAGGATAGCTTCAGAGTTTGCTGGATGCTTTCTTGGAGAACACACTACAGAACAGCTACAGCAGCTCCTTCTCCAAGCAAAGCCCGAAGGCAGGAAGAGTTTTTTTCTCCACACTGAAATCATACTTATAAAAATACTATTCTGTGACCTGTTTCATCCTGCAATCTCCCAAGTTTCTTCAGAGACCTCTTGCAAAATAACTTTGGGAATGAAATAGTTATTTTTCATTCACTGAACTGGCAATAGTATAAGAGATGTTCCTTTTTTTCTGAAGAAAACTGCTGCTTATGAGGTCTTATTTTATCTTACAAAATGGTGTTTCACTGGGGTGAAATAAGATCAGTAATTGGTGCCTTACAGCACAACCTACTAGAGCAAGAAGGGGGTTGTGAAAAGCAAATATTTTTCTCTGTGCTGTACCAGAAGAGATCTCTAGAAAGCCCTTACCTCCAGTTGTATAATTTCTTTCTTTAAAGATACTGCCTTCAGAGCCAAAGGGCTGTGGTGATGAGCACAGTCGAAACAAAGAAAAAAAACTTATATTGAAAAAAAGGTCAAACTACTAAACTGTCCAATCAGAGGGGTAAAACAAACAAGGAAACAAACAGAAAACCCACACACAACACAAAAAAGATGATAAAACAGAAAATTATAAATAGCTACATGAAATAAAATGTAAAAAAGCCCTGAGAACTGAAATGCATTGTAGCTATTTTATTGATGATGATGTATGGCAATGGTCAGGTTGCTTAAAACTGCCTGGGCTTTGTAAAATAATTTAAATAATACTTTTCAAGAAAAAGAGAAAAATAGAAGTCAACCTTGCAAAACAGATTTGTTAAGAAACTCTCACTTGTCGTCTAAGAATTATTTTACAATATCATCTCTTCTTTATCTTATATCTGAGATCAGTATAATGAGAAAACTTTACCCCCCCAAAAATGAGATATGGAGAAGAGAAAATCATACTTTTGTTACTGCAAAACACCTACATCACAAAACATTTCAGATGTTCCAGTGGAGGGCCAAGTATGTTAGACACTATTTATGATGCATTCCTCTGCTGTAAGGAAGTCCGGGGTAAGATCTGAAGAAGAAAACTGCCATCGTCTGCACACCTTGCTTTCTTTGCTGCATACCTCGGGTAACATCCTTTCAGGCAGTCTCAAAGACTCAGAAGCACTTTCTGCTTCTTCAGTCACCAACAAGTACCCAGAGGTGTGGGGAGGCAGCACAGACAGGCAAGGCTGGACAGGTTTGAAGACAATGATTGGTACTGGGCCAAAGGCTCAGCTGGGAGCACCCACGCACAGATGGGGTCAAGGACTCCTGCTGAGCTGCCACTGCCCATAAAGCAAATTTATATTGGAGATCAGTGAGGAAAAAAAAGAAGGAAAAAAAAGCCAGGATCTACATAAAGTGTTAATTCAGGATTAGTCAAAGAAATATCTGAATGCAAAATTTAATGTCATCAAGGACAGGACTTACTGCTGATGTTCATCAAAGGATGAGATGAAATGACTCCATAATAGCTAAACAGTGAATAAAGATATATTTAATTCAACCAGATGTTTTTCCTATGAGTTAAAGGTGAAAGAATTCTTCTACAATTCTGGAGCAATTTGTTCCCAGATCAATAAAGACAATGCATACTTGGGTCACAGTCCTGCAATCCAATATATATAAGAGCATATGCACAGGAACACATTTTGTGTTCAAGTCTTGGCACACCAGGATCCTTCTTTAGCATTTTTATCTCTATCCTGTAATTTTCTTACCTTCAAAACTACTAAAACTTATATACTAGTGTTCCAGGGCATTAATTATGTCTTTTTTGACTGGAAGGTCCTATGTGCAAATATGCTATAAATAAAATCTGTTTGGTGTATTAGTGAGAGCTCCCTGTTGGCTTTCCATATTTTGACACTTCTTTTCAAAAAGGAATACAGAAATAAAATATTTTCAAAGGTATGTGTCTCACAGAGTTCCTTGAGGCATGTGTTATCTCACTGCTATATATTCCTTGGCATATGTTTTTTTTAAATAAGTTCCTGAACAAACACAGTATCTTTTGTTCAGCAAAGGAAAAACAAATTATTCCCATTCCATTTACACTGTGTGAGACTGTTAGGTAGAAAAATCAGACTACAGCTTGCTTTCTTTCTAAAGAGAGGTAGGCCCAAAAAGCAGATCTGATTTGTTGTGCTAAGGAACACTATAGGCAGGTGTAAATTAGTCAGAAAATGGTTGCAGATGGTAAGGAACTGCATAATATGAGTTCATACATTATAACCAAAAATTATGCATAAGGAAACATAGCTAAAGAATAGAAGTATAAATTACAGGTGATCTGCAAAAGGTGTTTGCAGTTTCCTCTACACCTACAGCTTTCCCAGCACACACCCTCACAAGGCACAGCTGGAGGAAGCTTGGAACAAGGCACTTAAGCAACACTATTCAGCTGCCCTCCACAAACTCCCTCCTCCAAAACCTGGCAGTCCTCGTATGCCTTTGCTCATTTTCCATCCAAAAACATGCTAAGATTTTGCTTAGCACTCCCCCTACAATGGGCCCCCAGCATCTTTACTTACAAAAGGTATATGGAAAAGATTTTATTTTTTAGAGAGAGACAGGTACACACACCTGATCTAAATTGCTTGTGAGATGTTATCATTAGTCCTGCTTTAGTCTCATTTCACTTTGCTCTTTCCCATGCAGTATTGCATTTCAAGTCCTGCCTAATAAATGGTCCAGGGAAGGCTGCTGCTTCCTTCTGCTTTGCAGGGTCAAGCATCCCTTCCCACGGTGCAGTAAAACAGCATATACTTGAAAGGCGCCTGACACTTCAGTGGGCACCTTAATATTTCACCACCTAAAGTCTGGGGAACTGTTTGCTGCCACCAAGGCAGGCAGCAGCAGGAATTCACCCCCAGGGCACAGCACCAGAGGGTACAGAGAGAAAAGATTTCCAGGCTCACTCCATAGGATCACAACAGAATAACCAAGGCTGGCAGGGACCCCAGCCCAGCCTCCTGTTCAAAGCATGACACAGTTCATATGCTCTTCCCAATGACCAAATTCTCTGCCCTGATAACTGGAAAACCCCAACCATGCTGGCTTCCACAGAAGCATACAAACTTCTACACACTTCTGAGGTTTTCTTTTATTCATTTATTTATGAGGATGGGGAGAATTTGAAAGTATTCCAGACCAAATTCTTCTTTAATTTCCATTCCCTGAAAGCCTAATGATTTCAGTGTGGAATTTCCTGCAACTGTAATGAAATTAGTCCTTTCCTTTGAAAAAAAAAAAAAAATCTGATACTTCAACTAGGACTATAAAAAGAAAATAAACTATTAAAAAGTTCAACGCATTCCCAGCATAGCAAAGCAATGAATGTATGCACCCTGTGAACTGGCACTCCCCTTTCTCCAAAATTGTTTTCAGATTATTTTTCTAGGGCCATAGGAACTGTTTCAATAAAGTTTGTCCTGACAAAAGACTTTGAATTATGAATGTTCACAAAATCCTGAGTTATTTTTAAAAATCTGATACAAGTTTTCAAACTAGAAATCTTGTTCTGTTAGAGGTTACTTACTTAACTGAACAGTATCAGTTTGAAACATCATTTTGAAACAGATCTTTTAGTTCTCTCCTTAAGTTCTTTGGTGTATTGTTTAACAATATGGAAGAAAGAAAACTTCCAAGTAGAAACCATGAATTTAAAAATCAAAATCAGCTCTCATACAGTGAATGACTGAGACCATCATAGAAATGCTTGTTGGAATGGACCCCAAAAGATTATCCAGTCTAACCTCCCACTATGAACTCAAGCATAATCACCACTAAATCAGATCAGTCTCTTCACAATTGTCTTGAGAACCTCCAAGTACACAGACTCCTGAATGTCTGGGTAATCTTTCCCTGGGCTGCACTACTCTTCTAGCAGGTTTTATTTTAATCTTAAACCTCTCAAAACACAGTTTATGGCCATTATTCAACCCTGGTGAGACTGGATCTGTAGTACAGGGCATAGTTTTGGGTGGCCAGATTCAAAAAGAATGCTCAGAAGCTTGGGAAGGTGCATTGAAGAACCACCACTGTGGACAGGGACCTCCAGCAAGTGATCTAAAAAGAAAGGTTGAGGCACTTGAACTCAGTCTGTTTGAGAAGAAGGCAAGGAGAAATTCAAAAGTGACTCCAAGCTTTGATGGTAGCATTAAAGATGGAGCTCAAACTTCCAGACAGAATCAAGGCCCAGAGGTCTCTTGCAACCAATGCTTCTTTGATGTTACAACTCCTAGGGAAAAAACTGGCCTCTACTTTAACTCCTGGGGCACTCTGCTCATGGCTGCCCACCAGCCCCTTCAGCCTGACAGGAGAGTCAGTTTTCAGCCCACCATTATCCAGTCCATGGTTCCCAAGTTTCTCACAATCTTATCATTTTATTCTGAAGTTAGAAAATTCTTCCAATTACTTACAAGTCCCAACAGATGAATTAGCACAATGCTCCTGCCATCCCAAAGGTGTCAATGCAGTCACAAGAAACAGTACAAACAGGCATGAATTAAAAGCTGTGAGCTTTCACAGACCACATTTAGAAAAAATTTCCCTGTGCATGATCAACCTTGCTTTATTAGGCCTTGTTATAGAATAGTTACAACACCATGTCATGTTATGCAAATACTAGAAAAAAACTCCTAGAAAACCTTAAAAATAGGTCACTTGCATGATTTTCAAGTTTTATCATGGGAAAAATATAAAAATATCAGTCACACTAAGCGCTGTCTTTTTTTGTTTTAAATATGCCTGTAATGGTTCGAAGGTCTGTTTACTTCTTCTGAGAGTTCCAGGAGGGCTTTTGTTAAAATAAGAGATTTAAACTTGTTCAGTAAATCTGTTATGATTGTCTGAGCATTGTTAAACAATTCATCATATTGGCAATAAACATTTGCAGTGCACACTAAAACGGTTCCATGGGACTTTATAATGGGATATGCTGAGAATACATATGAAGAATACTACCAAAAGAAATCCCATTAGCTTAACAAATTGCAAAACCAACTACAATCACTTTTTTCTCTCTTGACAGAATTTTTTTTCTAAAAACTAAGCAACTGCTTCACAAACATTTCCTTTAAAGAAACAAAAATATCTAACAGTCAGCAAGTGAGCAAGTTCAGGTATGTGGATGCAGATCTCTGCACATCTCCTCTGTTACTCCTCAGGATGCAGGCTTCAAATTCGGCATGATATTTTGTGCTGTACGTGGTGAAAAACAGTGAGACACAGATGGAGCTTCCCTGCCTGAACTCTCTATTCCCCTTTGATTTCTGGTCAGCATTTTCAGCATAAAGGGGAATAGATGAACTTTGTGGGCTCTGAAGATCTGCAGACTGTGCACCTTTGCATGTGAGCAAGGGAGGCAGAGGGGAATAGGGGAGGAACTACAATAGCACATCAAACTAACTTCATCATGTGAATTATTTTTCTCTGGCACTGTATACTTTCTTCATCTTTCACCTGAGCATTCCAAGGGCAATGTGAAAGTGCTGCTCCTATATTCAATGTATCTTTCCAACTTTAAATTCTTTTTGCTATTTTTTGCATATGGGGGTTTGTTATTGTTTATTGGCTGGGGGTTTTTGTTTTGTTTATATAGATGCAATCAATACACTCCTGTTCTCATTTCCTTCCCCTCCCCTTCTTGCCCTCCCCAGGGATCTTCCTGTATGTAATGGATACTTGATAACATTAGAACTGAATCAACTTTTGAATCCATAAAGGGCTTTAAATTGAAGGATAAGATTTTTCTCCTTTTCGAAAAAATTTATAGAGTGTTTCCAAAAGCAAAAGAAAATTCACAGGAGTCCCTTGATATTATTTTCTAAACAGTAGATTTCTTATTCTGTTTGTTCTGTATCTCTCAGGTACCAGATTAATTCCTGGAACAAGCAATGTGTTTTTTGTCAAAGCAAATTCCCAAAAATAGGAACCTATGCAGAAGTGTACAGCAATCTTTTGCTCCAGTAACCTTAAACATTTATTTTGAGGAAAGAATTAGAGATAATTAACAACAAGTAGGTGAAGCAGAAAAATGCTGCATATTTAATGTTTCTGCCATGAATTACAGTGGTTCCAAATGTTCTGTGCCCATTTCTGCATCTCCCACACTGAAAACATAAAACACTAAAACTGTTTTTATAAATTGCAGGGTCATGCCAAAAACTAATTTCACCTCCACCTGGACATCAAAAAATTATCCTCCCATATAACAAAGTCAAAATTCAATCCAGGTTCATCAATGCATTTCAAACACTAACAATCTCCATGCAATTCATGGCTTGAAAGTCACAAGAAGAATGAATGAAAAAGATCAATTAAAACAGTAAGTACATCTCAGAAGATATATTATGCTTTCATAGAAGATTTTTTAATAGGAAAAGAAAAGAAATTCATCATACAGATTATCCATACTAAAATACTTGCTTAACTATTTAACTTCCCAGAGGCACAACAGCTTGGATTCAAATGTCAGGCAGTTGCAGTGTATTAATACATATGCACACATTTATCTTGAATGTATCATCTTCTATTTCTTTCCTTAAGATACATGAGCTTCTGACCTTTCACACATAGTACTCTGGGATAGCAAAAAGGTATAGAAGAGCTGTCATTCATACACAGCACATGAAAACCACACTATCTGTGTGAAGCCTCTGATATCCATACATGGGGCCACAGAGGGAGACTGGGGAGAAACGAGAACTAAATTCTTTGAATAGCAGTTCACAAACAAGTACAGTTCCACATAAACATAAAAATGAGCAGGGAAACCAAAATATTTCTGTTCTAGAGCCTATGTTATTAAAAAAGATATGCTCTTCAAACCAGAGGAACCATAAAACACACTTCATGGAGAGAAGTCCTACAACATGTTTTCAGAAACCAAACCCTATTATTTGAATAAGCACTGTAAAAGCAGCCTTTGAACTAAGAGACATGGTTTAGCTTTTGTTTCCAGCACTGGCAAGCATCACAACCAGCATGCAAGCAGCTGGGAGTCCATCAGAACATGCTCACAGCCAAAATCCAACCCTTCTGACCAAAAGAAATCCTAACCAAATCTACCAATGAGCACAAGAAAACCTGTACAAGGTGTATTTCCTTGATTGGTCAGCCTTTGGAAAGGAGCAGCCATCACAGAGTTGCATTTTGCATATTCTGTACTCACCTAGCAAAGGTTCTTTTGCTTAGTCTTGGGTGAAGACAACCACTCACCCTTCACATAACAGCTGTATTTTGAAGCACAAATCTCTAACGTAACAAGAAATGCTATTGTTTTCTAGAGTTGTTCAAATATAACCTGTGGGACAACTAACAAAAATGCTATTTATGAACATAAATGAAGCAAATTTACAAATACTTCATTTATATATTTGGGGATAACTAAATTTTGAACTTCTGGCCATTACTTCAGTGCAACTCCTCTAGATGAAAAGCTTTGCCTGTCCTAAGGTACATCAGAGATCAAATATTCATCCCAAGATGAATAATCTTCTAGTTAGCATATTTGCATTTTCTCATAAATAAGGCATGAATTATTCTTCAACTGACAGGGGACTTAATCTCTCAGCTTTGCTTGAAATTACATATTTTAGTGTCTGAAATTAAAAAAAAGACTCCTTCAAGACTTAATTTGGAGTAAAAAGCTATGATCATTTTCTTTCTTCCGTATTTCTAAAGTGTAGAAGACAAATTTCTGAACACAGTATGATTTTTTCACAAAATGGATAGAGAATTAACATAAGCAACAAGAGTTTTGTTAAAGCATTCTAGAAACACGCTAGAGAACTAAGAGAAGGTTGCCCTATAGTTAATCCTAGCAGGGTTAAAGACAATTTTGTAGGTACTTTAGTTAGTTTAGATTTATAACTGCAGTGCTCCTACTGCTTTAAGCACCAAGCCTTCCAGCTTTACAGAGTGGCAGCTGAGTTGTTTTGTGTACCCTGCATTTCAGAGTGCCAGAAAGGATACTGAAATTGGTCCTTTAACAGTACAGAGAGTGCATTTTCTGACTCAAGCCCAACACAACTTTTCTGGTAACATGGCATTAAAAGAAACATACACAGAATCATGGGTTACTTCCAGAACTTTCAACTTCAAGGTCAACAGCCATAAAGTCCATACCTAAGAAGATGTGAAAATGCAGTGTCCTAAACATTTGTCCCCATTTTAAACACTTTGCACATTTTCTTTAACTTCTTGAGAAAATAATTTGCAGTTCTGACTCTCTCCTACAGATCTTGCAGCTGATTTACATGAATTCAGGACATTGCCATTGTGTCTGTTCTTTAAAAAGTTCTATGGACACTAAGACAGCTTATAGAAACCCAGAACAATTAAAAGAAAAATTATTTGCGTGATGAAGTTTTTATTGAGGGATGGTGAATCTTCTACTGTTCCTGAACAGTTCCATTCCAGCAGAGAAGACAATGCAGAATTTTTCCAATAAATTTTTGAATGCTATAAATCCTCAAATGGACTACTTTGATGCTTCTAAAGGCTTTCAAATGATCTTACTGTCAGAAGTGTAAACTGATTCTTTGAAAACTGTTGGTGATAAGGCACTTGAATTTTTACACAATCATTTAGTGCTTCTGAAACAACTACAACTTACTGCAAAGTACTCAGATTCTGAAGTTTGACTAGAAAAATAGATACTTACAATTTCTCTATCAGTAAATTACAGGATAAACCAGCAATCAATAAAACAGCACAAAAATTAAAAATTTATGAGGCAATTAACATTCAATCAGAAGAATGAAGTAACCTTTAGTTACTTTAGCTGGAAATGTAATTAGCTGAATCAAAACAAAATAATCATGGTCATTCACAAAGCATAGATAGATATTTAAGGCAATTTTTGCTCCAGACCTGGTATAAGAAAATTGGTTTGGCCCAAAAGACATAACAATCCTTGTTATCTAAGGTGTCTAAGCAGGAAGTTGCCCCAGGCTGGATACACTGCAAATGGAGAAAGCCAAGCAACCCCCAGAGGAAACCAAAACAAGGATTGGCTGAACCACTTCCCACAGCAGCTGCTGCTGCTTCATTTACCATCAGCTCAAGTTAAAATCGGATACAGCTCCAAAACCCACACCCTAGATCATCACCCAAAATTAGGAGGGAATACCTAGTTCACTGCATTTATGCATCTGTGCATAGCTACTGAATATATAGTAACTTGACTTTATTCTAAATATCACCATTCCTAAAAATCACCTACATAATCTTGAAAAAGTCTTCCACACTAAGCACACGGTCAGAGTCTAAACAGGGAGCCTGTCAGTCATGTGCAGGGGCACTGCAGTCCTATCCTGTGAACTTAGAGTGCCCCAGAACCCTTGGAAAGCTACAAAGATGCAGGTGAAAGACCCTTAACAGCCACAAAACTGCTTCTCACCAGGAAAAGATTACTGGTGTACATGGAGAATGAAGGTGCTGCACTAGCTCACAACAGGGAAAAGAGCACTCACAAGCGACAGAACAGTAACTCATTGTCACAGGCAGGATATTCCTCCCAGCCTGGGAAGCTCCTGAAGGAGCAGCCACAGCTACAGTTTTGAAAATGGAGACTGTTAACAATGGAAAACAAAGAGCAAAAGCACAGCTAACATCACTGGAAAGAAACATTAGACAGCTGCCCACAAGAAATATTTTCTCTTTCAGAGGCCAAATCAATCTAGTCTGTCTCAATCAACATGAAGTTACCCAACTCATATTTGAAGCTTCCTAATGTTTTCAGTAATTATGCAATAAGAAAAATTAAAGCCAATTTCCTTGAAAATATGCTTACAAAATCAGTTGTGTTGTGTATGCAACCTCAAAAAGAAATTATTAGCAGTCTTGTATAATATCAAAAGTCACCTTTGCTAAGGAAGGGAGTCTAAAAGTATTGTGAAAATATGATTACAAAACTTAAATGTACACCTGTCAACAGCTACAATTTTATGGTTATGTTATGGCCATAAACTCAAGCTCCTACAGAAGAAAAAAATTATAAACATGGTGAGAAATGTGACATTTCAAAGTAGCATATTTTGCTTTGCTATGTTCCTTAAATATTATATAAATAGCAAAAAAAAAGCCCCTTAAGACACAGGCCAACAATGTTTAGGTGGGTTAAATATTAAGATCTCTCTTCAGCTATTACATAATCATTATTACAAGTTTTTGATCCACTTCTTTAAAAGATTCTTATTTTATGATATAAGGCCATAATTTTCTTAATTTTAAAACCAGCAAAAAAGTCTATATGCAGAAATCCTAACTTATAATAAATGTAAACATTTAATCAGTTGTCACAACTTTTACTTAAAGTAATGCTTACACTTATTTACTCAACTCTCAGGCATTCTGTACTACTAGGGCACTTAGACAAACCCCCTGATGCCATGTTTTGTTTAGTCTGGCTGCACAGGAGCATAGCAATCAATTATCAGAAAATTATGTACTCTGGATGAATAGTATATTGGAGAACACAGTCAAGCAATTACTGAAAACTAGAGAAGCAATAGATGTTGTTAAGTTTTTAAATTAAATTTGCAAGAGAATGTCTACGTATTTAATTAGAATCTGACAAAAGTGCTTATGCAGGGAAGTTACAGCTTTACAAAATATCAATTAGTATTTTAGCAATAAATTGTTATCTTATTATCTTGCTTTAGTAGTTTTGTTAAATGCCATTTAAGAGAGTGCCATCTTTATAACCAGGATAACTGTGGCAGCTCATTTGGAGAAAGAGCAGACTATTTCTACACCCACATTTAAGAACCACTCGTCTTTAATTGTAGCACACCTGCTGCTACAACTGCAGTCACAACTCACCCTTTTTTGACAGAATTCTTCAATTCATGAGCCTTTCCTCCACACAAATTGAGGCATGAAATCAGCTGTCACATTTGGATAGTTCTTGCTGCTGCTTTGCTTACCGGTGCTCCTTGAATTCTCAGGATGAACAAATGACAGGACAGGTGTGTCCAAGAGCTTGGACTGTGCCCTATTCCTCGACTAGCATGTGCAAACATACAAGATAGAAAGGTGAGATGAAAATTCAGAAGAAAAGCTCTAAGAACTTGAGCCTAAACTCCTATTTCCTTAGTAATAATTTCCCTTCTAGAGCTTCCAGTATTCACATTCACTTTTTCTTTGTGGCTTTCACATTATTCCTCAATGTTTTCTAGTTTGCCAAACAACCCAGTGGTGCACATTCCATAACTTGAGCTTCTCTCCAGTTTGCACACATAGCAAGTGCAGCTGAATATTCAGCTATTTTTTTTCAGTAAACAAATGTGAAGAAAATAAGAAAATACAAACGTTTTTGGCATGAATAGTTAAAACTCTCCTCAGTGAACCTATTTGGTGATATAATTCCTTTGTTCCCCAAAAATACAGCAAAAGTATAAGTGTGGGAGTGAAAATAAATACATTTGAAGTGATTACAATCATGACCATTACCTTCCAACATCCTTGAAAAAGAAATATTTGTGGCACTAGTTAAGAATAAGTAGATCTCAGGAGGTGATTTTTTTTAGCTACATCACTAATTCCAGCACAAAAAGGAAATAGACCTTAAAAATTAAGAGCAGCATAGAATTTAGCAGCACCTAGAGTGTTTTCTTTTTCTGTTATCAGCACCATGTCTTTCTGCTATATCTTCATTTAACAACAGGATTGTGGAGGAGTAGGTTAGTTTTGCCTGAGGTGATGGGTGAGGAGGACTGATAAAAGTATCAAGAACATCATTTCCTCACTAACAAAGTCACAAGTTCGATTCTCTTGTCACTGCAGTTAGACATGCAGTCTTGCACGATGCGAGAGAGGAGGTGGTGTCATTTACACTTTTGCAGAATGTTGCCTTCAAAATGGAAAAAGCTGGCAATTCTTTGACTGAAAAACAGACACAGACTTGAGCACTGAATACAGGATAACACCACTACACTGTCTCATTAGCTTCCAACTGAGCAGTTTAGACTGCAGACATGGTTAGCAGGCATACTAATTACAAAGAGACAACACAATGAGTTTACCTCACTGAACATCCCACACCAAGAGAAAAGTGCCTTAAGGATGGCAGTGAATTTCTTACAGAGCCCAGAAATCAAACAGCAACAGACAAAACTAATGGCTTGGTAAGGAAAATAAAAACAGGTAAAAGAGAAGCATAAGGAGTGATTAACATCCACCTGTTAATTACAGTGTTGAATTGATTTATCTGCTTTAAGTAGATTGCCTATTAGTATCCCTATTTAATATTTCGCACAGTATGGAAAAAAGGAGTAAGCTGGAAGAGTGCAAATTATTGTTTATAAACCACTCCTTTGTTCCTGAGACAGAAGATATACAGACCAGAGTGGGGTGTTTAAAGCTGCATGGGCAAAAAAAAGGGTAATTTTTATCTCCACCTCTCTTACACATACTGTAAGGATGAAGAATCACTTGGTCTGCCAGTTGTGCTTAGCAACTTCACCACAGCCTTTGCATTTCTTTGCCTTAGGGCCCATCCAGCACACTGAGCACCAGAGAAACCTCAAGAGCTTTCAAGATTTCCTCTGGCTTCCAAAGCTTCTGGAGGAATTTGATAAATTGATAGAGCACACTGTTGGCCTGCCATGAGCTCACTGTCAATGCCAATGCTTCAACTCAAGATTGCCGGACACAATCCTAAAGGACACCTGTCTGGCACCAACAGCCATGAACTGGAACCCACTCCCAGTTCAGCTGTTCTGCACTCTGGGTCTCCCTTATCCACATCTAAAGTCTGGGATCCTTCTCTGGGAGCACACAGTTCAGTGCTATGAGCAAGTAGACACCAATGAACTTCAAAACAAAAAAAATCTTTGATGATAATTTCTGGAGTGTAAAGTCCTCTATGCCCTTGAAATTCACACAAACCATTTGTATTCAGAAAGCCAGGTTTATGAAACTCCTGGAGTAACTCACCTTGCACTGAGCGAAGTCAGTGAGAAGTGTGAGAGACTGACCTCTTGCTCTTTCATCATCTTTGAGGCTCTGCCATCACGTGCTGCCCCATCACTCTGCATCAAAGGCCCTGCAGGGTGACCTTGTTGCCAAGGTAACCTCTTCCCTGACAACACGATTTTCCTGGTAGGAGCTGGGTTATTGTCTCAGATGTTTGTATTTAAATAGAAGACCATCTGCATTTAATGACCTTCTCTTATTAGGGCTTTGTTCTCATTTCATCTCAACACAGAAGTGAGCAGACACTGAAGAAGGTAAAAGGTCACACGTCCAAAACAAAGTCAGCAGTTTAGCAGGGTTGGATACAGTTCGATGGGAAGAGTGTATTAATTCTTTATGCATCAGAGACCTTCACATTGTCAGAGGACTGCTTTGCTAACTGGAAGGGAGCAATAAACTCTGTCCCACTATATGCTCTGCTGTAAACTGATTAAGTGACATGGAACTAATTATAGTATATAATGCTTCCTGGTTCTCTCAGAGATGGAACAACTAAAGGAGTAACAGTCACTAATTAACAATTGTTTCAGGCTACTAGGTTTAAAAGAATCTAGAGCAATAAAAATTAAGGGTCTACAAACATGTTCTATGCCTATTACCTTTAAGGTGTCCATAACATCATCTTCCTTTCTTTCCTACTCTGCCACCTTCATACACATCCAACTACATTACAGCAATTACTCTCATATGATTACAATCATCCCAAAAGGTCCAAGAAGTACATTGCTCCTGGTTTAGTCCACCTCCAAGGCCAGTGAAGGGAGACAGCAACCCCAGGGAAACGCAACACACTGCCTCCTGGAAGGGTCTTTTTCTGTCTCTTGAAAAGACAGGCTGGAAGACAAACTTTAACACTAGACTTCGAAGTTTCAAATGCTAAACTTTGGTGGGCTCATGCTTTAATCATTAGGAAATAAATGCATGCAGTTCCAGGACATTTTTCACCTGGAGGAGAGAGCGCCATGTGAAAACAAAAAGAAAGATAACTGCTGCAATGAAGGAAGCAAATTGTTTTCACAGACCACCATGCACAGAAAAGGAAATATTCCACTGTTGCAAGAGACTTAGATTGGATAAGAAAGCAAAAGCACTGTGATCTTAATAAAAAGGCCAGTAGCCAGGCACATTGTCTAGAGAGACAGAAGCCTCCACAGCCTGTGAGGCATTAGGTATCCATTAGATATAACTGACACTTGCTGCAGAGAGACATCTTCAGAGCAATTTCAGTGTCCATCAATTTTATGACCATTTATTCTTGATTTTTTTTCCCTTTTAAACATTTCTCATTTGAATGTGTACACTGAGTGCTTATTTCATATGAGTCAACACTTCTAACTGAAGTGCAGTATTTGAATGGGCAAGTAGCCTGTTGCTGATTTGCTGTTCTGAGAACCAATGCATTGTGAAACAGGTGTAAGTCTACACTGCTTTCTACTAAATGAAACTCCATATATACTGTTAAAAGTAATCCCCAAAAGTGTTTGCGACAACACCACATTTGCCATATAAAAACATGCATGTGCAAAGAGAATGAAGTGGCAGTAAAACCTACAGCAGTAAAGAAATCAAAATAACTTAGTTACTTTTAATAACTTCCGTGTACCAACAACTGAAAACCAAACAAACAGTGCCTCAAACTGACTGTTGAGACACTTTTTGTATTGATATTTAAAAAGATATATATATATATAGCTTATATTTTATTGGTGCTTGGTCAGTTGTCACCTGCTAAGAAGAAAGCATTCAGACAGCCCTAAACTGTGCTATACTGACCTTTTCAAAATTTTCAAATTCTAGTTGTTGGCCATTCCTTTTGTTTCCTCTGTCTGCAACCTTAATATTCTGTGAGCAACAGAGAAATGGAATGGTTGCCTTCCCCAAACAAACACACTGTTGTAAATGCTAAAGCAGTTTAAGAGACTGCTGCTGCTGTTCTGCTGTCATTTGCAAACTGTTGGGAGCCATGACTGGAAGGTGCTGCTCAGATGAGAACAGAGAGTGGAAATAAGGAATGACAGAATTTCAATTCATTTTTGTAATAATGAGCTTTACAAACTTTTCAAGTCTCTCTCAGCAATCTATTAATAGAAGAGGGAGCTTGCAAGTTGTCCAGCCAATGCTAATGCAGTACTTGACTGCTTAGTTTCCAAGTCTTTTTTAATAGCGTTATATGTTTAGCTAAACACCAATTCATGAAAGTTTAATACATCACATTAGCATAATTTCACGAAGTGATTGTTGCTGTGCAGTCCTACAGGCATATATTTTGATGTCATACTGCATCAGGACCTGAGGATCCTCACATTAGATTTCTCACACAGATGTTCATAATTTTTCCTTGGTCACAGTACTGGGAAAGGGGGGATTAGTTCCCAATGAAAGCTTGAAACATCAAAAGTTGGCAACATGGCAAAGCAATGCATTTGTTACTTGGCAGTGTTACATATTCCTACCGAGTATGTTACCACTGTCAAGATAAACTAACCACTTCTAATAACATTAAAAATACTCCTTGACACAAAATATGTCAACTGTTGTATATGATTTTACTTAGAAATTGCTCACAGTATTTTTTTTCCTTTTTATGATAATTATAAACAAATGGCATATCAGCTTTTATTTTCCAATCTGAATGGAAAATAACTATAAAAATTTAAAAATACATATGAAGGCAGGGAAGGGTGACCTTTCAAGTATGGACTAGCTGTTCCACATACCTTTGGAAACACTGCAAGAGTTAGTCATAACTACTAAGCTTCACTAAATGCAAGTCAGGAATAACTTTCCTCAGTATGTTGTCACATGTCTTTTGCACTTCGTTTCTCAGAACCTTACAACAGAAAATGCATCCTTTAAATAGATCCAGGAACATGCTGGTACTTCAACAGTGTTTTTTCAGTCAAATAGTCCAAACTGCAGTCTCGTTACAGGGCTTGAAGCAACCTCCTTGCCAGTGTGCATATTAAAAAGTCTCATTATTAATACAGATAAGTTATTCAAAAAACTTCCTAGCATCAGCTAATCCTCTGATGCTATGCTCTCCTTTCCCAAATCACTCAGGGTTAAAGGTTTGACAGTCTCAGCTGTCCTTAAGCAGAGCTGGGGGAACATCTCCCATGTTTAATGCTCTACCCATTTTCTTATTCCACTCTGCTTCCTGGGACACTGCTCAGGACAATACAAGCCTACACTAATGGCAAAAGTTCTGCTGTTTACCCCTTCTAGTCCTATCATCAAGTGATAACAGCAAAAGTCCTATTTAGTGGCTGAAACTGCAACTTCCCTTCTTCCCCATGGATGCTCTCTTGGTAGGTATTTACTGACTAGCCAGAGAAAGACAGTTTTCAATTGTAACTTTTATGCAGGTACATAACCTCTAAGTTTAACATAAATATTTAATTAGGCATAATGTGAAGCTCTAATAATGCATTCTTTACTTCCAAAATTTAAGTCAAAACCAGCAGAACTCTTTTGAGAAAATAAATAGCCAATTGCTATAATTTTGCTCAGGGTTCTAAAATCTTGCCTTGATTGAATACATCCTGAGGATGAATACACTGAACCAAAAATAGCAAATAAAGGGGACTTTCAGGTTTGCTTTGTATTATTAAAACTGAAGACACTTACAGCTGACTTGAAACCTACTACTCCCTGCTCCACACAAAGTTTGTAAAAACTACTACTTTTACAGACTCTTCAAAACAGCTGGAAAGCTGATGAGCCTTGAAACTATTACCATATTTTCCCCTTTATATCTTTCTATCTAAGAAATATACATAAATTAAGAAAGACTCAGCTGTAGTCCTTGACAAACAGAGGACAACTGAAACAAGAAGTAACATAGGGATTCGCCTCATGCATTCAAGCTCATCACAGAGTTTGGCTCCTAAAGCTTTTTCCTGCAGTTTGTTTTCAAATTTTGTGTCTTGCAATCTCTGAGCTCCACTAGACCAATTTTGAGTTGTTTCAAGTTAAACTATCAGACAGCCCATCCTGGAATTCAAGGTGACTAGAAACACAACATGCATGGTCTAGAGAAGGTGCTGCTGCAGCAAATATCCTCTGTTAAGAGCCCATGTTAACTACTGCTGCCAGCTGCACTCCTGAGAGCAGTGTAATCACAACAGCTTCAACCACAGAGAAAGAGTCCCAAATACTTTTTAACAGTCTTGCATTCTGTGGAGAGCCCCAAGTGCTGTGACTAATATATTATCAATTCATTTAAACTAAATCTGACATATATATAAAGGAATTGCAATCACTCTTATCAGCTTAAGGCAGGAACACCCTGAATGATTTTTTTTCAGGGTTCCAGCTGGTTGCATGCATTAAGAGTATTTATTACTGCTCATAGCTAATAAGACTTGCATAACTGCCCCTGAGGGACTTGGAATCATTGCTATCATCTGGAGGCTCAGACACCAGCAAACTCATCCAAGAAAGTCATGTTTCTGCAGCACATATAGCATGTTTAAAAGATAAAATATGTTATACAGTCAGAAGCATAATAGGATACACATGCTGAGCATTAATAATCCTTACAGAAATTTATCATCAGCTTTTAATTTGAATGTCAAATAACATTTGATTAGCACATTTAGCAAAACTGTTACCTATTTCCAGAAATTAAATAAGAGTGGAAAACTGCCTGCCATTGATTGTGCAACAGTCTTGATATCACAGAATCACATATCATAATCTCATGGCCCCATGAGGTTGGAAGGGACCATCTGGAGCTTATCTGGTCCAATCACCCTACCCAGAGTCACCTAGAGCAGGTTGTCCATAGCTCTGTCCCAGTGGCTTTTGAGTATCTCCTTGAATGGAGGCTCTGCACACCTTCTTGGGCAGCCTGCTCAAATGTTCAGTCACCCTCACCAATGAAAAAGTGTTTCCTAATGTTCAGATGGAACCTACCATGTTTCATCTTGTGCCCATTGCCTCTAATCCTGTTACCAGCCACCACTTGATATTTGTATAGATTGGTAAGATCCCCCCTGAGCCTTCTCTCCTTTAAGGTCAATAGTGCCAGCTCTTATCAGCCCTCCTGACATGGGAGGTGCTCCCTTCATCATTTCTGACCCTTCACTGGACTCTCCAGTACGTCCAATATGTCTCTCTTGTACTGAAACACCCAAAACTGGATGCAGTGCTCCAGATGTGGTCTCAGAGGAAAAGGATCTCCCTTCCTGGCCTGCTGGCAATCCTTTGCATAATGTAGGCCAGGATACCATCCACCTTTTTGATACCTTAGGTTTTAACTTTTTCATTTTCAGCAAGTGCATGTCACAGACTCATTTTCAGCTTGGTGCCTACTGGGACCCAGAGTAGTGCCAAGCTGCTTTCCAGTGTCATGGCTCCCAGCATGTATTGGTGCATGGGATTCTTCCTTCCCAGCTGCAGGACTCTGCACTTCTTTTCAAACTCCAGCAGGTTCCTGTCAGCCCATTTACCCAGCCTGCATATGTGCATTCTCCCTTTTGCTTAGATGCTGATTCTCATTCTTAGAGAAAGCCATGGAAATACTAATGAAGAAAGACTGACATGCACTGCCTATAAACAGCAACAAACACATAAACACCAGGAGGTCTTACCACCCACTGGGGAGTAGGAACACAATCACTGCAAAGCTTTTCAAATCAAAGGAATATGGAGCATGTACTGAAGCACAGACAGTTAATCAGAATACACTTGTTTGTTTTCTGCTCATTTGTTTTTAGATGACAAGCCCAACAGAAATCTCAGTTTCACAAACTGGTTTGCATAATTTACTCATACATGGACTGAACGAGAGTTTTCCACTACAGTAGCCCCACACTGGACCACATTTTGCCATCAAGACAGAGCTCTGCCCAAGATGCGTTTCTAAATAGGTGTTGAACATCTCAGAAGGAATACACAAACAGAGCTTTGAGTATTGTTTATTTTGTAATTTTCTAACACTTAAAATTCTTATGCCAATAGTTAAAAATGTGCACACCTTTAAATGTTTCAATAGATAGGAAAAGAATAGCTTGTGGGTCTTTCTTTAAATATGCTTATTATTATACAATAAGAAGTATCTATTTCACAGCAGGATGTATAAAGTGCCTAAAAACAGACATGAATTAAAAAGCTAAAATGGCACTTCTTTGTTATTATCCTTAGTATTTGTCACCCTTTCATCCTTTTGTATTCTGATAATCCAAATCTTTAAATCCTTCAAGAACTCATTTGGGGTTTGGGGTTAAGAAAGATTTAGTTCTAAATGCTAAAATTCCTCCCTCAAGTCTGTGTCTTCATGATAATATATAAAGTAAAAACTATTTTAAAATACATGTATATAATTATAAAAAGTTTTAATGAATGATGAAGTGTCCAGCATTGTACAAACATACTTCACAATAAAGCCTGAAAGGACAATATAGAACTGTTACTCTTCTGATAATTAGATTTCAATACAAGATATTTGAGAAAATTTAAACTACACCAAGCTTATTTCACAAAAGAAAAAGTAAAAAAAACCAGTAACATGGAAGAATAATCTCTTTAGAAACTAGAAAATTATTAGGTCATTAATCAGATGAAACAATGCAGTTAAACTACTTGGTTGTTGTGCCAAAAGACTAGATATGTGCAAAGAGTGAACATAGTGAGTAGTTTATTTCGGCAACATTCTGCAATAGAGAGGAGTTTCTAAAATTAATCAAAAGCTTGTTATGGGTAAAAGTGAGCAACACTCAGATGGAGCTGGAAATCCACACAGTTTAGTAAGATAAGACCTTACACGGGTACAGGTGTTATACAAAGATAACCTCATACCTTCACCATCCCAGGCTGTCCCAGCTGGCCATGTCCAATGGCCTAAGGAGGAACCAGTGGGGAACATCTCTTCCTGCTGAGTCTCAGCCACACGAAGGTTGTTTTTGCAAATTTTCTTATCATACCCTGCTTCCCTCCCACTGGACCCCTGCCACAGCCAGGCAGGTGCCCACACACCTCCTCCAGCCCCCAGGGCTGTGCCACAGCAACCCTAAGAAGGCCACAGGCACACAGCCACTGAACACAGGGAAACGAGCCCACACCAGCTCTGAGCAAAACAAGCCCAGGGCAGCTCCTGGGGCCTTGAGCTACAGGACCACTGTGTGCAGCCTTCTATGGTAAGTGGGAAAACTTGCAAAAACACCCAAATATTTCACAGACCATCCAGCACACTGCCTGGCAACAAGTCTGCAGTCTCAGGTACTGAGCTAGGAGGTGGCTTTGCTGGACTTATTATTCTTGGCTGCTTCTTAGGGCACATCAGCAGCAATGCCAAGAAGCCTTCCGTTGCAAAGATGAAAACAAAATTTCAAAAACAATTATTAAAGCACAGTGTCTATTGCATACAAAGAAAGTTCTCTAGCATCAAAAGTCTAATTTATCAGTGCTTTGAAATGAGAAAGCCCAAAAAGTATAAAGATTTGCAGGGAATCCAGGCAGGAAACTAGAGTTAATTTCAGCTCCTGAAAGGACACTACAGAGTAAAAGGAGGATCTAGGAAGGGTTATGGTCAGTTCCATTGGGAAGAGTTTCCAAGACATCTGCCAACAACTTAACCAGTTTCATCAAATGTGTATAGGGCACAGGCAGTACACCAGTGCTATCTGGGCACTTCCATTTCTTTTGTGAACCTGAAAGACCCCGCTTAATGTTGCGAACTATGGCACACTGGTCTCTGTGCCCCCAGAGCAGCTTTAACAGTGTTGTGGAGAATTCCTGTGAGCCCACTTGTGTCTCCATGCAGCAGCTGACCCCCAAACCCAGCCCTAAGTTTTGGTTTTGTAAGCAGTAAGTATGCAAGATAAACATTTTACAAGTTATCTGCAAAGAACCGTGGGAATACTTCAAGGCTTTAAAATTAATACAAAGGGTTGTGTTTGGGTTTTAGTAAAAATAATAAAAAGTCTATGGCAAAATGACAACAGTTATCAGCATGTAGAAATAATTCTGCTACTGACTAAAATTCAAAGAGGTCAAGAAAAGATAGAGAATAAGGGCAATGAATAAGCCTGATTCATATCTGGATAAAACAAAGTATTACTTAGCACAGCTGGAAGTAGACTTTGATGTAAGATTACAAAAAGTGCAACGAGATATTGAGGTTTTCAAAGTTATTCTGTGGTTAATAGTAATAGAAGGTGAAATGAGAGCCATCTACATGGGTTTCTACCCCACTGCAGATCAGGCACTACCAATTCGTTATCTCCTTGAAGAGTTATATTTAACTAAACCAATACAAACTCATGTTCTTACCAACAAAGGAATAACAAACTTAAATTATTTACCTTACTTTTTTTTCCCCATTATATTATAAAGCCACACAAACCAAGAAAATCTAACGTTTCTAGAAGATCAAAAAAAGAAAAATGATGTTACTACATAGCAAAAGTCAAAGAGGGCATGATAATGCAACATCACCCTGGAACTGATAGGACACCTTCACTATATTAAACTCCTGTACAGAGCAGCTGTATCAGCAGGGAAATGTCTCTGTTTCTTCTGACCACCCCCGAGGCACAGCACAACACAATTACCATTTCACTACAAGGCACCTTCTGGCACCGAATTTGGGAAGCAAATACCTCCCTGTTGCACAAACACTCTGATTATGCTCTCCAGTTTTTCTGCAGCTTTATTATGTAAGAGCTATGCACCTCTTCACAGTCCTGCTCTTTGTTTCTGGAGCACAATAACCAGACTAAGTTAAACATGATTATTCCAAAAGCACAGCCACAACCCAGAAAGAGCTATGGCCTGTAGCCAATGCACCAGCCTCTTACTTGGAAGTGAAATTGAGGTAAAGCATTACTAACTGGTAAAATATCAGATTTGATCTAAGTGACTTCCTCCAATGCTCTTTTCCCAAGATCCACTATGTATCTTTAAATCCTGAAAATGGCAAATGAGGATGCGTCACAGAAAATATATCAGAAAATGGTAAAAAAATAAAATAAAATTGCATCTCACCAAGCACGGTGAATACCCAGAGCCTTGACCCAGATTAACTTCATGTCTCACTTTGTGCATAATGTCTTTAACTAGTAGCTTTCCAGAAGTGAAAATATCTTCAGTTTGTACACTCAGGAGAGTTCAAGATATTTGCATTCTGAACACAAACTGTTTTCTGCAACATGAACTCTTATTTTTGTATCAACAGCAATACAAGTATGTTTGCATCAGTAGGATGTCTTAACATGTGAGTCCATAGTCACATGCACACCCAGCCAGCTTCAGCAGATACCAGGTGACTTGTCCTGGCATTAGGTGTTTTTTAGCTGCCACCTTGTCTGTCAGATTGTCAGAGATATTTCATCCAAATTCCATGATACTGAAGCTCATAGCTCCTAATATGCTGATATTATTAGAATATGACTTGGAGCAGAGCAAGGTACAGCATCCTGTAACAGCTACTCAGCCATCCTGGACCTCCCCCTACAAGATGAATCTTTTTCCTTTAATACCAGCAGAGCAAAATATTCCAACTCCAAACCATCACAGTGTCTGCAGATTAGATACAGATCATCATAGGCATAACTATTGGCCTGATTTGCCCAAACTACCCAATTAGACTCCCCATGATCCTGGAAATTAAAGCTGATAGGGCAAGTCACTTTATTTCCAGCAGGCTCTTTTATTGATAATTATTTTAGGCCCTTTTATTAATAATAGCTTTCAGCTGCTCACAATACTGTCTCTCAGAAAACCCAGTCCTACTTCCTTTGTCAGCATGGATTTAAGAAAAGAAATTTCCAGGTCCTACAGACTCTGTTTCTGTTTCCGATTCTAAGTTCACAGCTCTGTCACAGTAAAGGAAAATTATATTCCAAAATCACTAATAAGGCATTTTCTCAAGGGATTGCCTATCAAATTTCAGTTTGCCAGAGACACATTTATTCTCTCCTGAATTATTGCTGCCACAGAATAAGTCTCTCAGGAAGATTTAAATTCAGAGAGAGATTTCAATAAGCAAAACACAACTGTAAGAAACACTTACTGACATGTATTTAAAAGAAGAAATATGGAAGAGAACCCAGCTACAAAACCCACCTAAAAACCTCTGAGGAGCTGAGACATAACCAACAAGCATTAGAGAAGAACAGGATTAGCTGAACTCAAGATTGAACTCAGCTATGAAGAGGCCAGGTAGCAGAACACTTGTTGGGACAGAAGGACTGAAAGGCACCGAGGAAGGAAAAGCACCACTTGTGATGGGAAACCAATAGAAGCTACAACAGAAGAGTTACAGAGAAGGTGCATGAGGCACTTCAGTGGAAGCATCACAGCAGATGTACACACAATGGATTCCTGACTGCTTTTTCCTCTCCCTGCTGCCATCAGCTACAACATATGTCTGCCACTCTGTCAAGTGTCATGTGATGCCTTTTAACTTACACCCACCGTCAGCTCTCCCTACTGCCATCTCCCTTCTGCCAGCACAGCAATATGGTTTCATCATGTCTCTTGGAACCCATTAATGCCACCTTCTCATTTCCCAGAGTATTTCTACAGGATGACAGCAAGGTATTCCTTCCCTTCAATGCCTGCATGGATTTGCTGTGGTCTTCTCAAAGCCACTTCCTGCAGTGCAAATCAGACACCAAATTCAAGGACTGCATGCCACATGTTAGCACAACAGAGCAGAGAAATAGCCAAGCCTAACCATTAACTTCATTTGACTCAGACTGAGCCTCGACAGATTTTCAGCCTAGATAAAGTTTTGATAAGAAAGACTAAAAATAGTTAAGCCAGTTTTCTGAAGTACACTTAACACTGGACAGTTTGTAACTGAAAAACCTCTATGTGAATTAACGAGGTTAATAATATTCAGCTAATTAAGCAATCGGATTAGCTAAGAATGATGAGTTTTACAGCAACACTGAAGAACAAACTGTCAAAGCTGACAGTACCATGTTGCACCCAGATAGAGCAGGATGTAAAATATAGTGAATTAAAATAGAAATGTGCATTATACAGAACTATTCTAGGACAGCAGGAAGATTACAAACTAACTCAAGACTTAGCAAGTACCAGAATTAGAGCTGCCTGTACACCTAGAAAACAAGGAAACATACTTGGAACAACTGTAAAAAGAAGCTGATCATAAACTGCCAGGCCAGTTTCCTGGACAAGGATACAGTCACCAGAATCACAAATGCAGGCTTAGAAGTCTTGTGATGCTCGTGTTCTACAACTTTCACTTGCCAGCCTTTGGACCTCAAACGTACAATGTAAAGCTGTATTTATGAAATCAGCCCACTCACAGAAGAATTCAGCTTGCAGAGTTGTAGTCTCACTGAGGAAAAAGAGGATATGAATTCCAGAAGCAATTACTAACACTGACACTTCCAAAGAGGGGAAAACCCAGCTGAAATACACCTGAACATAAAAAGAGACATTCTAATCAAGATGTCATCATGCAAACTTTTGCCATTTTTCCAAAACCAAGGAAAAAAAGGAATCAACATATAAAAAGTCTCCATCAGCTGCCATTATGGGGTTATTGAAGCTTTTAAACATGATGTTGTAGGAAATGTATTATACATGTAGAAAGGCAGGGAAGAGGAAGCAGGTAGAGAAGAGCACTGATAACTAAACCAGCTATTAAGCTGGATTATCTGACAGGTATTTGTTCTAACCCAGCTGGGTGTTATTTAGTCCTGACTCAGTGAGCCTGAAATGCTTTAGAAACACCTCAGGGAGTCAAGATCCCTGCTGTTAAAGTGACAGTGACTCAGTAAATGGGTTCTTTATGTACATGCCAGCATACTCTGCGTTTGCCTGCATGATTACATCTTAACTCTTTCAAAAAAAAAAAACCAGAACAGAAATGATTCATCTACAATTCTTGAAAATATTCCTTAAACCAGACCCTTTTATTGCAGGAATATCAGGTTTAAAATCTTTTATGTTTACGCCTATACAGTAAGCAAAAGATCTGAATAATCAAAATGACCAAAAGCACTCATTGCTAATTAAGTTATCCAGTTCCAGTGGTGGCCAGAAAGTATGCTGCAATCTTTCACAGTACCAAAAAAGCCATAACCCACCATAATCCACACAAGAAAGAACAATGGCTGAATATTATAACAAGGGGTAAAAGTCTGATCTATTGGCAGCAGAGGTACTACAGATATGAGCAAGAGTGTAGGCTATAGGTTGGATTTAAAGTACAAACTGGGAGAAAACACCTGACAAAGCAACAGAGTTAAGTGGATCACTGAGTAACAGCAAACTCGGCAAGAAATCAGAGCCTGTATTTGTTTAAGATGTGAATAACAAGCATTAAAAAAAAAAATCACATTGTGGTTATAATTAATTAGATTTTGTAAAATTTACCCATTCAAAAGAAATGACATGTACCCAAATTGTTCTGTCTGCATAAAGACTCTTCATGTGCATGTGGTCTGTAAAGCCAAGACAGACATTGGAGCTATTTCATTTCTAAACAGGGCATCTATTTTTAGTTCTCTGCAAATTGTTATCAAGCAGGATATCTAGGAAAGAATATGGTTTTCATTTTGAAAGTGAGCCTCAGCAAACACATACGTAAAACTGACAGTTAGCTGATGACTTTCTTGATTCTGGTAATTATTAGATTTGAATCCAAGTCAGACTTTGCAGTGAACATAAAAGCTGTATGAAAATGCTAGCAGGGAAAAGCTTCGATAATCTACATAAGTCTGCAGTGAGCTATCTGTAAGAGTCAGCTGCAAGAGATAAATAGTGTTGCATACACTGTATTAAAACAGGTGAAACAGAGGATCTTGAAAAAAGTGACTATGCTTAAAAATGAAACCTCTATTTTTGTATTCTTTAAAAGACTTTTATGCACAAAAGTCAGGTAACAAAATGCTTGTCCATATAAGGCGATTAGAAAGTTTAGAGAGTTCTTTGAAACCTGGTTCTTAAAGATCAGAATAATGGAAACAATCAATAATCTTACAATATTTCAAGGAATACTAGAACAAAATATAATAGGAGTCCTTATTGTTGTGCAGCAGCAACAAGGTAGCTAAATGCATTTAAGTAACAGACCAAGCAACCAAGAAACATGGGTCAAATTCCCTTTGATTCCTGCCAGTGCAGATTAGCAGGCGTTTCAGTGCAGGCAGTGGTGACAAACTGATATATTGGCAGGACTATCAGTCTTTGGCCAATACCTTTGTGCAACTACAGTCTACTTACACATTCTTGATACTCCTGAATAAAACACAATAATCCATCCCAGTTATGTAGCTTAAGTCCAGAATTCTACTTTCTTTACATATTTAAGTATTATTATAACCTTGCATGGTCTAATATAGTTTAATTGATTAGGACAGGACAATGTGATCTATAATACTTCTGTATTATTGACCTCTGGCGTGGGTAATCATTTTTTGCTGTAAAAAATTGACTGGCTAACCACTGACTGAGACAGAGTGACATGATCTTTGACCTAAAATAAAGAACCCTCAAAACTGAAAAAATGCCAATAATACAGCACATAACTGCAGCTACAGCATAACTACCAGATGATACAGGACTCTGTAACAGTGATTTTTTTCATTATTTATTACAATCTCATCTGTTGTTACCTATTTATTTATACCATACTACTAAAGCATTCTTTGTAAAACACTTCTAAAGACTCAACCTGTCTCTCATAACAGTCTACAATGATTATGTCTGCAGTGACATTGGGTTAGTAACATTACCATGTTCACTGACTGCTGATTGTCACCTAACCATAAATGAACCCAATGTCATCTCTCTTAACAGACGAGAATTATGACATAAAATATGTCTTTGAAGATATACTGTAGAATTTCCAGCACAAAGAGTAAGAAAATATGATAAAAGAAAATTCCAAGGACATTGAAAGATAACTTTGAAGTCATAACATTATACTTTTATAAACATGGTACCCTTTCCCAGTGTACAATATGATGTTTCTTTTGTGACTGCAGAATTGAAAAGCTACAGCAATTACTCAGTGAAAAAAAAAGAAATCCAGCTGTTAGAATTCTCCTGCAAGAGTCTCAGACAGACCCCTAAAGGGACAGAGGTTTACTCTCTGCAGAAAAGACAGGAACAGTTAGCCTCACAGAGCAGAAGGCTTAAGATTATAAATAGACATGCACTTTTGGCTTGGCTCCACACAAGTATTTTACTTTGTCTTACTTGCCACTTATTCTCACTCAATATCCACTGAAAGGAGAATAATCACTCCCAGTGCATTTAAAAACCAGTAAATATTGACAGTGAAAAACACTTCTTTCATTCCCAAACTAGTCCTCAGCTTAAAAGGTAAATGCATTTTGCCAATCATCTTTTTCACATCATGTTTAAAGCACAGGGCATATGCTTTTAGCCAGTAGGCAAGTGGGATCTTATCTAGTGGTTTGTCCCTGTAAAATTCTAACACTTCAAGGAATAAGAAAAGCCAAATAGTATAAGAATATTTGAGGTTTTTCATGTATATCCATACTATCTTGGTGTGAATGACACTTCTCAATTGAAATGCTGAGTAAGCAACTTCTGACCATGAGCTGATCTACCTTTGTCTTATGGATGGGAATTTGAGTTCCTGGCTGTCCACTGCAGCAGAAATTATGAAAAGCTGATGAAAAAGTAGTAGTTAGAACAATGTGTGAGGCATGGCATGTGTGAAGCTTTGATGAAGGAAGGTCCTGAGAAAAGAGTATTATTGTTTCCAACACAAAAGTTTTCTTTGCTGTTAGTACCTTCACCTAATTCCAAAGACAAAAAAAGTAACCTGCATACCCCCCAGTGCAGGCGAGTTGGTAATAGTGCTCAGTCACCAAAGAGTAATTACTCAGAGAAACAATGCTGCTTCCTCTGGCAATTAGAATCTTTACATTCTTAAGTAATTCTGATCTTTCTTTCCGTCCTGGACTAGTTCTGTCACCTGTTCCTAACCAACCATTTTCAGCTCTATCTCCATCCCAGAAAGTGCCATCAGGACTGCCCTAGGACATGCTTCCCTCTAACCTTCTTGCAGCGCTCAGCCCTGCTCCTGCCTTTTGGAAATTCTTGATTTTAATTTCTTACTTGGTCTAATTCCTTGTAAATATGCCAAACATAAGCACTGAAAATATTAAAATTACTGTATGAAGGGATTTTTAGATCTCAAAATTGTTTTCAACCTTCACAGCCTAAGTCCAACAATGATCCTGTGACAAAGTTACTTCATTCTGATGTTTTAGAAACGTCTACCAAACACAGAACAGCTAATACTCCTCCTTTCTAATAAATGCTTATTTGTATTCATTTTAGACATATCCTCCCTTTCCAGAGTCATTGTCTTCCCAGCAGTGATGTTTTTCTTCTTCATCCCATTGAACAAGAGAACCATAGAATCACTAAGGCTGGAAAAGACCTCTAAGGCCATCAGGAGACCCCACCTGGAGTATTGTGTCCAGCTCTGGAGCCCCCAACACAAAGTCCAGAAGAGGCCACGGAGATGCTCAGAGGGCTAGAGAACCTCTCCTAAGCAGACAGGCTGAGAGAGATGGAGCTGTTACAGCACGTGTCAGTAACTATAGGGAACTGACAAGACACCAGGAGAGAGGCTTTTTACAAGGACATGCAGTGATGGGACAAGGGAAAATAACCTTAAACTGAGAGGGGATAGGTCTAGATGAGACATTAGGAAGAACTCCTTTACTATGAGGGTGGTGAGGCCCTGGAACACGTCACCCAGAGAAGCTGTGGATGCCCCATCCCTAGAAGTGCTCAAGGCCAGGCTGGATGGGACCCAGAGCAGCCTGATGTAGTGGAAGGTGCCCCTGCCCACAACGGGGCAGGTTGGAACTAGATGACCTTAAGGTCCTCAACAACCCTGACCATTCTATGATAGTATGAAAAATTGCAGTATTCAGAGCAATGGCGTGCAGTTTGTAGGCCAAGAAAGCTGAAGTTTTTTAAATGCTAGATGAATACTTTAAACTACACTCTGCACAGAAAAGACATCACCTCTCAAACTGAGATAACAAATTTTGGTTAAATTTCACACTAGCACTAAGGCTTTTCTTTCAAATATTATTTAAGTATATATGATTAAATCATAGCTTTTATTAGTTAAATAACAGACTTGCTTCTATGACATTCTTATCATTAAAAAATTCTAGATGTGCCCCATTTGCACACATTTTTAACAGAACTCAAGTAGGCAGAGAAGGATTTAGGGAGAAGTAAAGCACGAGCGTAACTTTGCTTTTGCATTATTTAAGTGCATAGGCAATACTTCTGATCCTGCATTACTCAGGTATTAAAAAAGCATCGTCTAAAAAAAGTATTTATTTAATCTCAACAGTAGTATTAAGAAAATAAAGCAGCCTCCAATGCTAAGCTAAAGGAAGTTGAATGAGTAAACAATGCTTTCTGAACACATTGGAGAGACTGTCTGAGGAGGAGTATTTCACCTCCAGGAATTCTAGTGTTGCTCTTCTATCCCTGAAGAAAGTTTATTCCTCCACAGCTCCACTTCTGCAATTATCAGCTATCCTAAGGAAGTGCTTGCATTCTGCTAAGAACACACACATAGCAGAGTAAAGTCAAATTACTCTGTTTCCTCTACATAAGAAATTGCTATTCATCCTTTTCTTATTACTGGCAGGGTTTAGGGGCACCTACTTACTAACAGTGCAATATCAACTACTATATCTTGATGAGAAAACAACAGCTGGCCTTTCTCTCCACACATGAACATTCATAGTTAGACACACAAGGCAATCCTGGATTGACTCTTTTTACACAAGTGTAAACTGTTAGCACACTACAGCAACACTTATGTTCAGAAAAATGACATTTTAAAAGAGTCTAAAAACATTAAACCCAAAAAAACCCTCTTCACTGCACTGATTAAAGGTTAAGCATATCAATTTTATAGCCTATCCTGTAAAAAGACACAAACTCCCCAAAACAGCTAGTTCCTGATTTCAAGGAAAAGAAGACAGATTTGAAATAGAGTTTGAAGCCTGAGTAACAGCTAACAATAGTAAATCAAGCAACATCTTTACAAGGACAGAATCATCAGCAACAGGAAAAAAAAAAATCAGAGGTGACAGTCACAGACTGAGGGATATAATAGATACAGCGTATATTGACAGATGAAATAACTTCAGTAATCAGTGATGCTGGAATGAAGCAACAGCAGTGGAAAACAGACACTTTCACCCAGAGAGCAGAAATTAAGAAGCAAGCAAACCAAATGAAACAGAAAAGGTCACAACAAACAACAGAGGGGTTGTAGCTCAAGAAATCCAAAACAAAGAAGTTAAACACAAATTTGCACAAAAGTACCAAACACGAATCTGTCAAAAATCCCTAATTTGAGACCAAAAGATATAAGAAAAACTAAGGTAATTTCTGGAACAAAAGTCTTCAAGGCATCCAGTTCATTTGGGTTTGGAATTGGAAAGTTAAATTGGTAGCTTATACCAGCAAGAAATAATGTTTATTTTATAATTAATAATAGAACAATCTTTCATGAATAAATAGTTTTGCATTCTCATCAAGGTATTTTTTCCTAAATATGGGGTGGGGTAAGAAAAATCCCATTTCACAGAAAAGTTAGAATAGTTTTACATAAAAATGATTATCAAAGCAGCAAGGTATATTCCAATATGGAAAGGACTCTCATACAGGCATGTTGATATGTAGGGTTACAGAAGTTAAGGCCAAAGGCATGCATTTACAACATCAAATATCCTAAGCACAAAATACCAGTGAATACTCATGCTGGGGAGACAGGATTAGCTCACCACAAATAGGAATAAACATCAGAATATATCTTACACTTACTCAGATCTGAAACATCACAACCAGTTCTAACTTCCAAAACCTCTAATGCCACTTTTTCCTGAATATGTTTTAAAGAGTATAAAACTTCAACACTTTATTATTCATTGAAAAATGAGCAGAACAAGCTGTTCTGCTGTCATCTGTTCTGTACACGTGCAATGCCCAAAAAAACTCTGCAAAACTTATTCTTTTTAAGACAGTAGTCAAGCATACCCTGTTTTTGTATGGAAAAATCACACAGACTGTAGACAAGTCAGTCTGAATCAGATTGTGCCTTTAACCAATTGCACAGTATCTCTCACAGGGAGGAGTTTCACAAGTATCATCAAGAAATCCAAAGGCAACAGTGGAAAATCAAATATATACCTGAAGGATCCCATAGGATCCTTAAAGTAGTCCAAGTATTTTCTAACTGCAAATAATTCCGAGAGGGAGTGTGATAGCTTTTCTTTGAACACACTGTAAAAACCACTGTAAACCAGCCAAAAGAAATCACAGGCCTGAGTCTGAATCAAATCATGCTGAATCAAATCATGCTGAGTAATCATTATAAGCTTTTGGTTTTACCCTTTTATTTGTTCAAGAACAAAGGACTATCTCCTATAAAGATGCTCAGTTTTGACATTTGTACAGCTTCTATTTCAGTGCATTAAAAGTTTCAATTCATAGAAACAGGTGGAGTTTATTAAACACTTTTAAGGAGAAGCTCTAGCTACAGGTAGTGAGGAGTCAACTCCCATCCTACTCTTCCCTTTGTCTGGTAATGTCTTTGGAGTTTCAAGTTTCCCCTGAACATACTATGTCATTGATATTAACTGCATAAATGGCTTAAATTTGTCCTCAATATGATGACATGTTGTTTTATGAACTCAACAAAAAAAATCTGCACTGAGTCTGATGGCTCATACCATCTAAATTCTAGGGAATTATTGCACAAAAATTTCTGAAGGAAGCAAACTTGATTTAGCAAAATTCAGATATGACACTACCAAGTCTGAAAAGAAAAATAGTTTTGATATTAATGGCCTTGGCCATATGGTCTTCAACAGAGAGGTACGTGAGAAATTTCTCATAACACATAGAGTCTGTTACTATTTTTTAAATCTTTATCTAAAGGCACCACTGATAGTAACAGACCAGACCAGGCCATATTTTTGTCATAGAAATTTAAGAAGTGTCAAAAATATCCTTTTGCAAAGGACAAAAAAGAAAAAGCAAATGAAAAACAGAACAAAACAGAAGAAGTTATATGAGGAAGAACATGAGTGAGAAACAGATGAAGGGGTTAAGCAGGAACACACAGACCACAGAATGGCCAAAACCTTGCCTGCTGCAACGTGTGAAGCTTTCACCCCTTCTTTTCACACAAAGGTTTTCCTGAAAGTCTATGTGCACATAAAATACATGTTGTGACTAGAGTTAACCAAACACTGACTCGCAAGCGATTGCTGTTTGCGAGGCTAAGCACAAGGGTTAGGTACAGATACCTGAGATTTTCTGTTTTGGTAATAAAGGGCCCAGTGTAAAAGCTCATGTCAAAACACGTTCAAATTTGTTAGCAAGGGGAAGCTGTGAGTAGAGCACCACATATTCCCTGCATTAAGTGTGAAATGCGTATTATACACGTAAATTCTTCTAAATATGCTAGTCTTATGTGGTTGGTAACAAAACAGAAATGCTGTTAAGAAGCAAACTGACACGTGTATCAATTTCTGGCACAGCCTTGAGACCAGCTAACAAATGCAACAAAGCACTAAGGAAAGGGTCTGACTTCCTTCTCACGTCCCAAACATTCCTCCTGAAGAAGGGGCAGTCAATAACTAACTCATGTAAGCACAAGTTAACTATTGGGAGACAGCAATGTTAGTTCAGACAGAAGATGTTAATTACAAAGCCTGAGAAGCCGAATTCACCCTAATCTTGTCAAGATAGAGGGGACAAGGATCATCTCAGAGATTGCTGAATCATTCCTCAAAGAACTACGCGTGCCCAGGGAGAAAGGTGAAAAGTTCACTGCGAGGATGACTACTGGCCTTCATCAGAAAGACCCCCGAGGAAGAGGAGAGGCCTTCCTCAGCGCGACCACCAGGACACACAGCGCATGTGTGGCCCATATGCTAATGACTTCCGAGAAATAATTTGTGTAACCACACCTGTTCCAAGGAATGTGATGAATATTCATAATTTAACCCTTAATACTGTGTTGTAGAGAGCACCAGGTGTGTGTGGAGGAGCGATCCCCACACACCCGGCGCGCCGAATAAAGCAAATACCCGCTTCTCTGACTCTGTCTCTGAAGTGTCTCCTGGCCCGGTTGCAGCACGATTCACTCCTTCTCCAGTGAAAAGTTCCGTACTGATTTTTTAGCAGACACCAGCTAAGACCTAAATCCCATTATCTTTCCCTTTTTAGTAGTCTAAATTCAGTATCAAAGGAGTACTAGAAAGTTTGGAATATTAATGCAATTCTTGGAGGGGTAAAACAAGGGAGAGAGGGATATAAAGGTATTTTGAAGCTTACAGGAACCCAGCTTTGTCCGAAATTTTCAGGAATGGAAAAGAGAAAAGGAACCTAAGGAACTGCAGTAGGAGATACTTATCTCAACACCTTGGGTAGGAAGAAGAGATTCTAAGAACCAGAAACTGCTGTTGGAAAAGGAGAGCTGAACACAAAGTGTTCCTCAAGAATTTGAAGTGCAGGTCAGATGCAGATTATGAAGAAAGCAACTAGAGCAAAAAGCCTTCTAAATGCAGCAGCTGTAACAGTGAGAACTGAAAATCATTGGACGAGGAGAAGGCACCACCACACACTTCACAGTCAGCCCGACCCACAAACCTCCATAACTGCACTTTAATATTAATCTTGTTTTCAGCTTTGCAGTGCCTAACAATATATTTTTCTACAACCAGCTTGTACTCTTATTATATCCCAAAGATGGTAAGGATGGGCAGCCTTAGTAAAGCTGGGATATGCAAAGACCTGATCTTTAGGGAAAGCAACTAACTTGAGCAGCGCAGGCAGCAGCTCACCTGATACTCTCAAAAGCAGCGTATAAAGCAGCACATGAACTTGAGCAACCGCAGCTTCAGAGCCATGATTTATATACACCACCAGTGTAATTAATCTGATATTATCTCCTGCTGTGCACTGGTATATTAAGCATTCAACAGTAATATTTCATGACATGTAGCATGCATGACAAAGAGGCTAGAAGTACATTACACACATGGTTATAACTGTGGTAAATCACCTCACTGGAGTACAGCTTCTCTGTCATTCCAGCCAGAAATGACCTACACAACAGGATCACCCCTGCAGAGGAAAATAAATCATAAACGATGAAAATATTGCACCACCCTACAATACCTCAGCTTACCAATTATCGTGTTCTAATGAAAACCCGGCACACAGCTGAGTTAATTGCAAGAAAATGACTCCCAAAGGTTCCTCTAACCTCCCGGGACCCGGCTCACCCGAGCGGCTCCCAGTGACACATTAGCAGAGGAGGTGATTTGCCGGAAAAACCTATTTAGGATAAAAAGCCCAGAAGAGACGGGAATCGTAACGATCAGGGAGATAATGCCCAGGCACAAGAGCCACTGTCCTTGCACAATAAGGCCACGAAGAGCCATTAAGACACACCAAGGAAGTCGGTCGCCATCCAGCGCTCTCCCGCTCGGGCAGGCCGATGCCGGCCACCGCAGCGCCGGCACCGTGCACAGAACCGTGGGGCGCAGGGGGCCGGGACAGCGCTGCCTTTCTGCTGAGATCGAACAGCAAAACCGTCCCTACATTTATAAAGCCCTGAGAATCTATATCTCTGTGTCTGTATGTGTATATATATAGCTGTGTGTATGTGTGAAAATATAGATATATTTTTTCTCAGTGTATTTATACTTTTATACATAAATATATATATATGTACTTACATTAAAAAACACAAAAAACACCGCATAAAAACATAAAAACCACCACACTGAGAAAAGCCAAGAGCTCCAGAGAGGCGAGTGAAGTCAGTGGCGGCCGAAGTGGAGTCCCCGCGGAGCTGAGAGGGGATCACCCGAAGTTGGAGCTGGCAAGCCAACAGCTCAGGTGATGGGACCCGACAGCTATGGAGAATTATCCTTCACTAGGACTAAAATTAAGCACCTCTCCTATGGACAACAACAAAAAAAAAATTTACCTGAGTGCGTGAAGAACCGCACGGCCGGAGAAGCAGCCCCAGCTCTCGGTCACAGCAGCCCCTATTCCCTGGGCCCCTGGGGCTGTCAGGAAAGCTCGGGCATTTCCCGCCCTCCCCCCCAGCTACAGGCAATTAACCAGGCAATTAATTGCACCTGGAGGCAGCCAAGCTGAGCGCACCTGAGGCACGGACTCAAAGCCGCCCCAGCTGGGCCCCTCAGCCAAGGCACAAATGACACACCTGCACCTCCAGAGGCGAGGCAGCCACTTCGGAAAGCAAAGAAACACCCCAGAGCAATTACAAAGCACACTACAAAGATTCCATCTTCTAATACTTAGACACAATACACAAAAGCAGGTTTCTTAAACTATTTTGAGATATATGGCTTCGTTGTTTTGTTATTGTGAGAACCACAGAGTACATTTCTTTTGTAAATAGCTTCTGGGACTTCAGGGTGGCTTGTTTTCTGTAGCAGTACCAGAGAGATTTACAAGAGAAAGAAGACGAAATTACCATGCCTCATTTCAAATTTGTGAGGGTTTGTAAATTTTCTGACTCGTTTAGATCTTCCATAAAAATGAACTTCAAAACCATTTCAGAACAGGATTCGCAGACTTATCAAGTGAATAAAATATTTATTCCCATCCTAGTGTACACATTGAGAATTGCCCAGTACAGATGTACACAGTCACTAGTGCATGACAATCTCAAAGAACATGGGGGAAATCCACCTTCAAGAGTAAAATACTTGAATATTTTTCCAATTTCCACCTAAAATTCTTCAAACCATAACAAACCAGGTATTCTGACATTTGTAACCTCACTGGTGCTTTGTCTTCTGTGCTGGAATAAGAAAGGACAAGCTAAGTTTTATCAAGTTTTTAAATACTGCAGTGCTCTACACTCATACAGCACTACTGCTGGCCCAGTGAAAAAAGAATTGATTTGAAACCCAGCTGGAGAGGAGGTTGAAGTTTTAAAAGGCTTTTACTGCTTGATCCCTGGCTGCTACCTCTGCTTCAAAGTATGGGAAAAACCTAGGGAGAATCTAATAAAACAGAATCAGGCCTCTTGAGATGAATGTCTTATGTTTTCTTTTACCAACTGCCCTTTGAAATTCCTTGATGGATGGCATCAATGGCATAACAGATATGTGGCAAAGAAGTGTGGAAGGCAAAAAAGCCATCTTCTGTCCTATTCACATACCATATATGTGTAAATGTTATGAATGGATGAGTGTCCCTGTAGGTAGCAGGTACAGCCATTCATTAGAGCATTGTTAAACATCATTAAACATATTTCAGGTTGACACTTACATAGATACCTCTTTTATAACATGGTGCTAAATGCTTGCTTAATACAAAAGAAATAAATCAAATGTAACTAATGAAACATTTTCTTTCTCATTTCCCATTCATTTCAAATTTAGGAATATTCATACACACATAACCAATAGACTTTCTCTATATAAATATGACAGCACCTTTAATAAAATCCTTCCAATAAAAATAAAGGGATCTTTTAATAGGGAGTATTTGAAAGATACAGTTCATGTTTAGAGTAGTAGACATAAATCATTAATGTTTAAGGTTTAAATCTCAGCTATCAGGTAACAGGGGTGACTTCACTGTAGAGCCTATTTGACTCACAACCCCACATCAAAGCCACAGTGATTATTTTGAGACCCTTTCCAAATCCCTTGAGTGTCTCCTCCCTAAATAGGAGATAATTTCCTGAAAATTTCATGTGATGTACATTTCCATTTTAAGAAAACTTTTGCACCTAGTTAAATAAGAAAAGCAGAGGTGAATTTATTGACTGCATGTCAAAGATGTTTAAAAAATCCTTTTTGAATGTCAAATGGTCTTTCATTTCCCCACCTTGAGATTCCTGTCTCTATTCTTTCTCTATATTTCATGTCTACTTGTTCTTTCAACCTCCTTGGAGTGCAGCCAGGCTCTCAGCCTCCAGTATGAATATGCTGCTCTATTCCTGTTTGATCTTCCTCCCTTGATGTGTCAGTTTCTTTGTGGCCTGCCTACTTGTCAAACCATTTTCACTCTTCAAAACTTTTTATGAATTTTTAAAAAGCAATGCAGATCTCAGGACATTTGATGAATTTTTCAAGAGCTAATCACACTCAAATATCACAAACATTGCTGTTCGTGTGTTAATATACTAAGGACAAACACTTATTTACAAATTTCTGTGCCTAAGCCAGCCAGATCGCAACAAAATACATCACAAATACACTGAGTGGTAGGTAAAAGGGAGGATGCACCTCTTCTAGCTGTAATGGAAGGAACTGTTAAAATGGGAAAACCAGGGAGAACTATAGTTAAAAGTATCTATGTCTACAAGCAATATACTTAACTAGAAAATCTTAGGAATACAAAAGACATGCAGTAGAAGAAATAACAGGCAATCTTCACTTAAAATACATATTTTAGAAAAGAAAACATATAGTGGTGCAACTCCTTCTTATGAGGTGGCTTCATCCTTCTATGATAGAGATAAGGGTTTCTTATCAACTCCAGTATGTGATACCCTTCACACAGTAATCCATCCATATTCATCCATAATGCATAGATCAATAGATTAATAAAAACTGTTTGCTAAATGTCATAAGAGATTACTGCCAACGCATTTTTTGGGGGTTAGTATGTTTTTCAGATGGTTAAAATTACTCTTGTCATGAGTTCCTCATACAACAGAAGCATACATCATATACATCAACATAGAGTGTTCCCTGTGTTAGATGGGTAAACAAATCCTAGAATGCTACAATAAAGGATGTCTAATCTCTAGACAGGAAACAATTTAAAATATTGTAGTAGTGAGGTTGTAAATAATGTTTCATTTTTAAACTAGAGTCAGGAATGCAATAAATCTAAAGTAAAATAACTCATTATGCCGTTTCCCAGGGAAGGCCACAAAAAAGGATACTTAACTGAAATGTGCCATATGAAAAAGTATAGCTAATGCCTGTTGGAGTCAATGATACAGGATGAGCCAGGATAAGTGAATGTAAGGGAAAAGAGATATATACTAGGTTGTAATAAAGCAGGTTTTAATACAGAGCATATTCCAGCCAGGAAATAAACAGTCTACCGTTCCAGGACATTGAGGTTTGTCATAACCTGTTACATGCTAACCTGAAGACAGCACTTATTCTCAGACTACATCTCAGGGTTTGTTACCTCCTAGCTATAGCGTGACATTTTCCAATCGTATACATTCTATAAAACAAATATTGCATAAAGCAGCCTTCAATGTATTAGCAGAGTTTGCATGTAAAAGAAACTCTTTTTTGGTAGTCATATCTCGCTGAGATTTCCTGTCCCAATTGTAGAAAACACAACATTAATATTATATTTTTTCAAATAACATTACATTTCAGTGAGACCTATGGAATATTGCTTGTTTTATTGTATTCAATTTTTATTTTCTATTTTAAAGTGCAGAAGCTGATGCATGAACATGACATTCTTATTGTCTCATAAGAGAGCTAGAGTAAGTACAGTAATGTGCTGAAAATAGATTTTAGTTTTGAAACAAAGAATAATTCCTGGAAATAGATTAATAGAATGGCTAGTGTGAACATATGCCAAGAACAGGATGTTGGTACAAGCTCAATATCTGTCAAGGTTGAAATGTATTAATTTGTCTGTTCCACTTTACAAATCAGTATGACATCTGCACCTTGAGGGATCAGGTTCTCAAAGGCATTAAAGTTTCTAGTGCCCATGGAATAGATATGAAAACAGGTGCAAAGAAAATTTTACAGCAAAAGAGATTCATGAACACTGGCTTAAACCATGGCCTTAAACAAATCTTTCAGAGCAAAGAGAATATTGATTAGGTTAAATAATTATTAGTTCAATTGTCATAAATAACAACCTGAGCAGGCAGCCTCAGGAATGTTATTCTTTCAAACCCAAAAAATCACCATAAGTAAACAAAACATTTTTTTGAAATTATTATTACAATTATTATTTTTGGTTTACTAAACAAAAAAATTTGGTCTGCACCATATTTGACACAGGTGAAAAGTATCAGCACCCAGAGGGAATGCGTGGAAGAAGCACCTAACAAACTGCAGCACATTCAACATTACTGAATCATCCCTTAATGCAGATTTGACTTTCTTGCTTATGAGGTAAAAATAGTTTCCTTTGACAGGATTTATGTGATCAACCTACAATAAATTACAAATTGTCCTGTTAAAAAATAGAATATAAAATATTTAGGAGGAAGGAAGTGTAGATTTACATCTATTGTGACTTAAAGCCCTCACAGAAAGAGCGGGAGGAGAAAAATAAGGCTTCCGAAAAAGGATGAAATCAAGTACTGTGTTGTGTTGGAAAAAGTTGGCATCTGAGACACAGATAATTACAAAATCTCTTCATCTCTTAGCTTAGATTTCATTAACTGAATTTTAGGTCTTATTAAAAAAAAAAAAAATATGATAAAAATGAGTTCTGAGTGACCTTGGGAACAGAAAGTTTTTTAGAAAGTTATTGTCACTTAGAAGGTTATTAATAATCCAAGTTCTAGGAAGTACCTGACATGATGTTAATTTTAGGTATGTGGATTCTAGAACATTCGTCTGCCTTCTTTATTGGCAAATAATTTTACTGGAATTCTGTGGTAGCAGTAGATTGTAGCATGGGTATCAACAGAAAATCACTCTATTTCCCTCCCTGCTTCAGCTGTCACCATAGATTTCACATGCCAACTACATAATTAAACCTCACAATATCATTAAGAAACTTAATATTTCCTTGCCATGGTGCTGTTGGCAGAGTCAACACACTGCAGTGAAGGGTTTGCTGCCTTTAAAATGTCTATGACATTTTCAAATGCCTCAGGGATGCATGGGACTTCTAAATAGGGACTTCACATATTCAAGCCATTTTTTCAAAGGGGATCATTTTTGTTGTCAGTCTTGGAAGAACAATGATGGCAGGTCATTACGGGACAAAAATGTGATAGAATTGAATCCTGCTCTGACTGTCAGAAATGTCAAGACTGAATTTCATTCATTTTGGTAGTAGGTCTCCTTGTACAGAAAGATGTTTCTCACTGTACCTTGCAATGTGTAAACATTTGTGTGTGTACAAATACACACTTTCAGGCAACTTGCAAAACAAGTCATTCCTGCAGGTAAAAAAATTATAGAATTTGTTCCTCCTGATGGTACTATTTGCATGAATTATTTATTCCAGAGCACAATACTCGGTATTGAGCAAGCAGGATGTAATCAATTGATAGTCATCACAACTCTGAAAGTCATAATCTACATAGAAGCTGTTTTCAAGCCATGGATGTCAGTGCAACCCAGCTCTGTAGTGTTCAGATATAAGCAGCTAGACTGAAAAAGCCTGCAGATGGTAGGTTATGCCTTGGCATACTATATTTTTAGAATATTTAGGTTTATTTCATAAACCAACAGGTTTTTCTGTTACTGTCATTTTTTACATTACTATTAAGCAAATACAAAGAGCACTATACAAACAGGAACTGTTCACCTTTCTGCTGCTTACACCCAAGCAGATACAAAACACATAGATGTTATTTAATGCCTGTGTAAATTCCCAAGTTTTTAGCTGAATAGGCATAAGAGCCTACACACTGTAGTAAATCAGGGCCAGAGTGTCTTCAAACAGAGCTGTGAAAAAATAGATGGGAATAAAACTGTTATATTTTGTCATTCTGCTTTTAAAGGGTAGGCAAGGCATTTACTAACTGGATGAAGAGGCTGTGAAGAAAAAATCTAGAAGGCTGAAGTATGCAACTGAAAGAAAAATAAAGTGCAGCAAATGATATTTAAATGAAAGAAATGGACGAAAAAGTAACCATTAAAAGAAGTGAATACTTCCCTGTGCTGTTAAAAGCTGGAAGTTTGGGAAATTTGTTCGTGTTTCTCTGTGATTATATTTTTTTTTATGTATACGTATGTCCATACCTATAAAGAGAGGAAAGGGACATTTCAATAGGCTTGTATAAAGAATTTGGGATTACCATATTACCAAATTTGGGGTGCAGAGGTAGGTAAGAATAAAAAGCCAGCACGCATGAATATTGTTTTTTTTCCTACTGCCAACCATCTTATTGTTATCTTTTTTTCCAGACACAAACTGAAGAAAACAAGCCTATATACCTATACATCCTTCCATAAATTAAATCTTAATGTAGCATATCAAAACAACCCACTGGAATAAGCTGTAGAATATAGTTTTAAATTATTACAGTGTTATGCTGTCTGAGTAGTGGACAACTCGCTAACAAAATAAAAGCTGTGTAGTTCATTGCAAGGAAAACTTAACTCTTTCCCTTTGCTTTCACAGTGGTTTTATAATGGGAAAAAAAGGCAAAGGTTGTGATACCACAGACAAGTGAACCCATCCTCCATTTCACAAGAAGCAGTGGATCCCCTCCCTCTTACCAGCAGCCAGAAAGAGGGGACCTTAGGGAAGGAGGGGAGTCAAAAGGCATTTCTATGTTGACTCATAAATATCAAATGCAGTATTGTTCTAAATTGTCAGTGGTGTCCTCAGATTACAATTACTTATTCTGAGCAGATTACTCAAAAGCTTTATATTCTACAGACATTCACCAATATTTTTATCACTATTGGCAGTTTGTTCTGTCCTAACCACCTGCAAAACTTCCTTTGCCTTCTTATTAGTTAGGATACTGCAAAATCTGGAGAATATCCTGTAAGAATTAGAGACTGCCAAACTTCAGATGAAAAATTAATTGGACTGTTCTTACCTGGAACACCTTGTCACAATAGAAGGTAATTCTTTGAGGCTAGCAGACCACTTCTGGAACTTTACCCAGACAACTTAGAACACTGAAGTAGTTAATGTAGGAAACCAGGTAAAATAAAATTAAATCTCTATGCAGTTAAAAGCCACAAAGAAAGAATATGTGTATTATAGCCCTGCTTCTTATCAGGGATCTCTGAGTATTTGCATTAGTGAAGGGTCATCAGAGTCAACAAAATTTTCATGTTCTATAATAAGGTTATTCAAATCACAGACATTGATTAGGACCTAAACTTTGAAAAAATTTGGTCTGGATCTTCCCCGCTCCTGCTCCTTGATAGCACAAGGTCTCAGCAATGAAAATACCATCTCTTAGAGATCCTAGGACCTTTTTGTCAAAATGCCTTCCCAGACATCATGTCTTGTCAGGAAGAGAGCAGAGGACTATTTTAATTACCATGTGAATTGCAGTAGTTGATCAAATGAGTTATTCCACTGGCTGATTCTGAGGAACGGGCTGAAGGTCAATCAATGGACAGTGACTTTCCACCTTTGCTTCACTGTAATCTTTGTATGGATTTTTTCTTTTGCAGTTGACCTTCCAGCTCTGCCTTCCTGCTCTACAGATCCCAAGGTACCTCAATGTTCATAGTTCACTGAAACTGGCTCTTTTTCTGTAGTAAAATTGGAAATCTTAATTTTAATAGTAGGCTAATTTTAAGCGCAATTTTAAAAGATCTTTCCAAGTTATTTTAGTTTCCTAATCTTCCAAGCAAACTAGATAAGATGGTTTTATTCTGTATAATGCAATTTTGAGCATTCAGTGAAATGTCTCCAATTTATTATTATTCCTTATGTCTTTGTTCTAAAAATTGCACACTGTTAAAATTACTGTATATCAAAGTAATTTCATCACTAAAAGCCTCCTTATAGCCTGTGCTGCAGTAACAATCTAGAACTTACATTTTGTTGAACCAGCTAAGAGTCTGCACATGTGCATATTCCTCTCCTACACAGCAGGACCGGGTTTCACACAGGTATCTTTTCAAGCCAACCTTGCAGGTATAATCTCAGTGTGAAAACTTAGGGAGACAAGGGAAGGAAAAAGAATTTGCTATAGATTAAGGGTCAGCTAATGCTCCAAGTTATCTTGATAAAGTTTCAGAACTGATGAAGTTTCCAAGAATTACCTTCTACTGTGAGAAGGTGTTCAAAATAAGGATAAGCCAGCAAACTTTTCATCTGAAGTTTGGCAGAGTCCAATTTTCTCTCTTTGAGAGAAAATGCATTAAAAAACCAAACTTAAATAAGATCGGAAACGAACTATCAAATCAAGTTGCTAAACAATCAATCCTTCTGCTACTTAACTATGCTACAATGTCATTCCATGGCAAAGCTGTTCCTACCTTTAATTACCTCAGAATCCTCTTTTGGATATTCCCATGTTCCTGTCATGAAACGGTCAATAAAAATAGCATAAATTGTTGTTACTGGCTGTGTGCACTGACCAACAAATAGACCTTCTACATCACACAGTCATCTCAAAATGAATGCTTCTATGTGACCAGTGAAAAACCTCTCACTGCTGCTTTAGCTAACGTAATCAGTAACCTCAGTTGTATTAAGTGTGCTTTTTAATTAATATTATACTATGAAAATGAACACTTATTTAAGAGATCTCTTCTGTGAACTACCAAAATTTTTGAAAATGAGGAGTTCTTTGCCAAGGTGTGTTCTTCTTTCGGCTAAATTCTCAGCCACAAATAATGCCAAAACAAGCAAGATTTTTTTTCAAGAAGACCATTTATAATTCTTTTAAATAATAAAGTGGGGGAACTGGTTCCCTAAGAAAAGTGTCCAAAGTGATTCTAGTCACAGAAGTCAGAAGCTCGCCATACTTGACACTTGTGATTCAACATTCGTTTCCAAGCAAGAAAATGTTGATTACTTAGAGGCTGTGCTAATTTGCAGTTCTAGTTTCAAAAACCAATTCATAAAGATGTCTGAAAAACTGAAACATTATTCACACCAAAACAATCCCTTTTAATGAACATTTTTAATCAAACTATTTCTATTGGAGAAAAATAATGTGGAATTGAATGAATTTGTTGTAAATACAGTTTCTTATTTTCATTTAAATGAAAAGTATGTATTTGGAAATGACAGCTGGGTTTTTGGGGGGTGTGTGCAGGGTGGGATGTAATTTTATTTCTCAACTTCAAGGATTTAGTTTTTAAATTTTTGTATGACACCAAAAACATCTGGGTTTTTTATCTTGGATGCTTCTCTCCGTCACTCAAATAAAGATATTAATATTGGCACAAGAATATATTATGACTATTTAAACACTAGAACCACATTTATAGTAAGATTAAATAGAAATATTTCAAAATATAATCCAGTCCATCCAGGAAAATTCTGCAACATCAGATTGACAGTGTACAAATATGGAAACTCTATATTACAATATCAATTATATTATAATTAATCTATATTAAAATAATCAAATTTTTAACTTCGAAACACCTTTTATTATATGTAGTTTTGAACAATAAGGCAGTTACTAATAAAAAATATGCTTTCAGAATTAGGGTTTGGAGATTAAAAAGTCCAGCTTTTCAATTAAAATGAAAGTCTGTGAGGATCTCTCAGGTCCTGGCACAACCTCAGATCTCTCCTCTATCTTTGTATCTTAGTCATATAACAGAATACTGATCACATTAGATGTCTTGTTTAGGGAAACTGTAAGTAATCACATAAATAGGGACACCATTACTATGCAGACACACAAACCAGGCAGAAAAATGGGGGAATTTTAAGGCTGCAACTTTTGTTTTGACATTTCCAAGTTGTGAAGTACTTGACTGCATACTTCCAATAGTGTTTATACTAACTACATAGAGTAAAATGTTCTCATGCCTGAATCTTTATCTTATATTACTTCTCTGTGCTGAGTAGCACAGATGGTACCTGATGCCTCATTCTCAATGCTTTTTTTTTTTTTTTCTCTGAAAGTGTTTAATAAACCTAAAATTCCTGGCTTGATCTAGTTTCCACTGAAGAAAATGGGAATACTCATTTTGGTTTAAGTGCTAGAAAAATCCAACCAAAAATTAGGAAACACATTTATATGTTTCCTGAAATATGATCCAGCAAATAATTACAATTTAATTGTTCTCTATTACACCTTATTTATTTATTTTTTCTACACTGTTAGAGGAAAGGGGAAAAAACCCACCATAGGAAATTTAGAGAACTCTTCTCATTTGCATCTTGTAAACTTATCTTTGTTTTCTTCTTTTTCTAAATGTATTTAGTCCCCATGCCTAATGTATGCTTCCAATTATTATAACCACGTAACTGTAATTCAAAAGACAAAGAAGTCCTATAGTCAACTGTCCAAAGGCAAAAAAAACCCAACTAGCCCAGTCCAAACTAATAAACAATAATAGTAAATAAAATAACAATTGGCCCAGTCTAAACAACAACAAAGTCTTTGTCTGTTTTGAGGTTCTTTTTTTCTTTTCCCTTAACCAATATTTTGATATTCAAAATTTCCTACATATTTTCACAGACTAAATCTGTATTGAAATAATACAAGAAAAATTATATTAACATATGAATGGTACAATTATCTGCACTCAAAAAAAGTCAAATATGATTCACTATCTACAAGACCTGAAAATAGATCAGTATCTATCATGGCAATAATAATTACAATTTGTATTTCAATATGTCACATTTTTCCCTGTCAGGCCCAGACCAAAGTCCATGCAAACCATTGCTGAATCACTGGATAGTTAAATATAATAACCATATTTAATTTGGTTTTAGATCCTGGAATTTGATTCTACTGCCATACGGATTTTACTTTCTGCATAAATGATAGATAATAAAATGTAGACCTATCCTTATTTTACTAAGAGAATTAGTTTGCCAAACTCTTTATTACTAATTTTAAATATAGTTAACATGAAATTAGTGCATATTTGAGGAAAGTGATCAGGTGTTTGGGTTATAAGAAGGAATAGCATCGTGATTTATGTTTAATGCACAATTTTAGGAGTTAATTTCTTGTCCAAAGCCCAAAATTAGTATTACATTAAATTCTTTCAATGCCTCAAGGACAAAAGCAACATACAAACATCCACCACATGTTGGTGTCAAATCTGTAAATAATATGAGTCAATAGGCATGTAAAATTACCAATAACCCATAATTTAACAACCATAGCTGATGAAGAGCTAAACAGATTGATTATCCTAGGCAAGATCCATATCTATTTTGTGAACACTGCAACAAAGCATGTGCATGTGTGAAACTGATACGGTGCAGCACTTGCCAAAAATACTTCCCAGAACACTGATTCTGTATTAAGGTTGCACGTCATACCTAAAATTAAAGTACATCTTGCCCACTAGAGGCTACATGGGAAGGAAGTGTGAGAAATCAGCTGTGTAGTCCCTTCCACTTATTTTGAAGCAATTTTTCCTTTGTAATGTGCTTTAAACTGCAGCACTGACATTTTTACCTTTGAACTGGCCAGAAGGTGCACAGACAGAGCCAAAATTTCTCAGCTGTGTCCATTTGGGATCAATGGGAAGAAGCAGGCTCTTCATATTTCCTCAACAAGGCACCTTCACAGAAGTCCCAACCAGGACAGGCGTGGGAGTGGGAACATCTGACCGTGGGCCTCTCCTCACTTGCTCCAGAAGGATGGAAGGAGTGATTTGTGCTTCACCAGAGATACCTGACAGTGTTGAAGGCTTTGTAAGGCTTATCTACATACAAAGTATTTCCAGAAACAGACCAACCCCATTAAAGACCCCATTCAGCTACACAGTCCTTTTTCTCTTCTCTCCTGTAGGCCAAATCCTGACCTTATTTATCATAGGTAAATGTCCAATCTGGAAAATGTGAGTTGGCTAAAAATGTGTGTAAATGCTTTCCTATTCCTGAGGAAAAGAGCACTCTTCAGGATATTGCCAAGGAAACTGAAGCCATTTTCATGCAAAAGGCAGACTGCTTGGAAAGTCAGAAACCAGCACAACAAAAAAGCCCTTTGTGTTGTATTTCCCACTCGAGTAGTACCAACAGGCTAAGTACTTACAACATCCAAGTGTAGGAGAACAACACCTAAAAATGGTTCAATTTAAAACTAAGTGAAAAGTAATATTATTTTCAAAAATACATGTATTGTTTTATCTAGCAGAGGGACACCACTGTTTGACTGTTTGAAATAAGGGAAGGCTGTCACTTTCGACACTAATATTCAATATAAGAAGGTTTAAAATTAGATCCTATTTAATATAAGCAAGGAAGATATTTCCAATGCAGTCTGCTATCAAGACTTGTCTGTCTGTAGCTCTTTGAGAGTGCAGATTATGTATTAGCTTCTCAATATTAGAATGTGAGTTGACCAAAACAGTGAGATGATCCTTGTGCCTTAACCCCAGGTTTGCAAAGGTTATAGACATTCACTGTAGGTATAACAGATTTCCTTGCTCTTAACAAGAATTCCTGGGAGCAACATTTTAGGTTATCAGTCTATTTGTATTATTTATATGTTAGAAAAGTAATAGATTTGGTATCTATTTGTAACTCCACTGCTGGGGTTTTCTTTATCTGGTTCTGGTTGGTTGGTTTGGATTTTTTTGATTCTTTGGGGTTTTTTTAACCTTGTAAGCACCATTATTACATGCAAAAAAATATTACTTTGGTCCAGCAGTTTCATTTAATGACATTGAAAAATGTGCCACCATTACAGAATTTATTAAAGAAAAACACAGATTTCCTCTACTATGTCTTATTCAGTCACTATCACAGGCATTAATATAAAATTAAATGGAAATAAGCATGCAGCACAAAAAAATAATTTCTCCTGATTTTCCATACTCATCGTTAATACTGAAGAGACTGACCCATAGCAAAGGAACTCCAGAAACATTTCTGAGGCTCTTTAGGTATATAAATGTTTCACTGTGTTGTTTTGCTAGATTCAAAGATGCTCTCAGGGCTTTATCCTGGTCCTGGTTGAGCTGATGTAAGGATTCCCACTGACGTGCCATGGTATCAGGGTTAATACCAGTAGAATTCATACAATATCACAGAGCAAGTGTTTGTACTGGTTATAATATCAAAAATGGTAAAGAATCTCTGTTCCACTCGATTTACTGGCAAAAATACAAGAGTGCTTTTCCTTGGAAAGAGAAGAAAACAGGAATTTAATGTGGCTTCAAACTATGATAGGAGCTCTCGAGTTGCAATTTTTTTCATTATTGGACACTGAATGTACTTTCCAATTAATTCCCAAAGAACACATTTGAAACAGGAACAGACTGTGTAGTCAGTGCTTTACTCTCTGCAGGCCTGGAACTCCAAGGTAGGCTGTTACTGCTTCCTGCTGAGTTGTTGCAGAAACATTTCCTTTAAATTCAAGCTCTATGTTAATTTGTCATAGAAAATAACAGGATTATTAGAGGCTATTAACAGATTATTTTGACTTTTAACTAGGATAAATCTCATAATGACGTGAAACAAAATCAACATTTCCTGAAATGCTGTTTTTACCCTAACAAGTCCAATCTTGCACTGGAACTGAGAAAGAAATTTTTTTGTGTTTGTTTGTGGTTTTGCCTTTTTGTTGTTGTTGTTTGTTTTTTACTTTTCTTTTATTGTAATGAAGCAATAGCTATCAGATCAAAAAGACAAAATGTTACCAAAATTCAGTGTCTTGTGTATTCTTTGGAAACAGAGAACCATGAGAGTGAAGTTTGTAGAGCTTGGTACTTCTCAGTAGCCACATTAGTCCTGTTTCCCTAGAGTTACTTTTATAATGGACTTCTTATTGCCTGCAAATTATTTATTTTCCCCTCTTTTTATAAAAATATCAGTATTCATCATTAGTCACCTGCACCCAGGCAAGTAGATGGCCCTCAGTGTCCATGTGACCACTGCAGCCACAATGCCAGAAGTAAATGCTAATACTTTGGGGGCTCTTAGGTGGTTCTTTTTCTATTATTTTCACTCTATATCTTTGTGAAAAATAAGTGATGGTCATCTGGAAAACGGGCATGCCTGTTCTGTGTGGGCACTACACACAGGAGATTTGCCCCTTGATAACTGATTCTTGTTTGCATTTTAAATCAGACATTGCAGACTACAAAGAAAAGACACTTTAAAGAAAAATTAAGACAGGACACATTATAAATTCTGTCTCCAGACTTGATTTAAATCAATGCTCTAACCTTTTTAATAACCTTCTGACTCATCAATATTGCCCAATGGGGCAAATTCTTTTCTCATCTCTGATTTTCTGTTGAACATAAAAAACATGTTTTAACTTATTTGAGGTTCTTACTTGCAAATTACATATCACTATTCCACATGCAACATGTTTCTTCTGGAATCCTTTTGCTGGATTCTTCTTTTGTGTTCCTTTAATCAAAGTGCATCAACATTGATGATTCAGGTCAGACCAATACTGTTTCTGAGATGATTTTTTTTTCTTTTCTTATTTTTTGTTTGTTTTTGGTGGGTTTTTTTTGTTGTTTAATAAGTCAACATTATTTAAAATCCTGGGGTTTAGCCTTACAGCTTTCCCCAGCTGGATTAAGGTTAGAATGGACTTCATGGATTTTTAGGTGTTAAAAGGCATGGAAGTGAAATTTTGGATAAAGTCCAATATGCAAATCAAGGTAAATAATTCATCTAAGCAAATATCTCAGTTCTAGAATGCTTTCCTTGAAAAACTCTTTAACCTCAATCTCCATTTTTACCTTTCTCTGTTGGACAATTTTTCCAAAGATAGAGCCTTATTTTACCAGCCCTCAGCTAACAGATGGCAGACAGCAATGCCATTGAGACTGAGGCAGTAACAGGCTGTAAACTCTCCATCAGTATGGAGCTTGTCTCCTGACTGGCTCTATGCACAGCATTCTCCACAGTTTGCACTGCTCTATGGCCAGTCCAAGTGCAGAGGCCCATGGCAGAGATGAACAACCTTGGATTCTGCCCTCTCCAATGCCAGCCTGATTTTTCATTCCAGCTATAATTCACGCTGATGACTCCTGCATTGCTGCTGGGTTTTCCTGCATCCTAATCAGGTCAAACCCTTATCAAGCAAAATCTCCTGCATTTGCATATGATAGAGCCATGCCACTGCTGATAATCAGCAAAGTGCATGTGCAGCTTCTTAATACAGATTCAAGCTTATGCCATCATTCCTTCAAGGTGAAAAATCTACTTTTGATTCTGCTCCTCATTCATTGCTCTTTAGGTCTCATTTTGATGAATATCAAAATTTCATGATCTTTTTGAGGCTGAGAGTTAAGATATTTACCAATTCATGATTATTAGAAGAATGTGTATGAAAATATGCTGACACATAAATGCGTTTCACCCTACAAATATTTCTGAAACTCTATCCTCAGTTAAATGGTTCCTAATCATGATTCCATTTAAATTATATCTCTTTATACATCTACAGCTGTAGCTAGACCTGATACCGGTCCACACATATGCAATTATCAATGACAATTAAGAGAAAACAAAATCCTCTAAGTTACAGTTTGAAGCCTACTATTAATTCTTAAAAACATTTTCAGAAGCTTACATCAGAAAAAATTGTTAGCTGTGTAGATTAATATCCTAGAAAAAAGAAGAAAAATAATGTGGAATAATGAGGGCACTGAAGGAAGAGGTAGAGAATTCTCATTACTTGTGAAGAATCTTTTACTTTTCAATCTCAACTTTGAAGATACTGACTTTCAGCAAAGGGACAGAAATTAGCATATAATCAGTGGTTTTGTACATAAACCCACAATCATTTAACCTGCTTAGTATTCTTGTCAAGGGAGAGTGACCTTCAAAGTAAATGTAAACAAATTACTCTTACTTGGGTAGTACTTGAAGACCCAGAGCCTTTGTCACACAACTCCATACAGAGCTATGGATCTCATCAACTGAGCTCCAAGCAGAGCTCTGAGACAGGAAGCTGTTAGAAGAGAGTTGAGAAAATAGGAAGGAATGTTTGGCACTTTGCTGTTTTAAACCAGAGACTAGGAAGTTAAAATAAATTTTGTCCCAGGGTACACTCAGAAGGCCTGGGACAGGCTTTGACAGCAGAAGAGAAAATCCAGCAGTTTGCCATATGGCAAAAATACACTGCCCTTTTTTTCTTTTTAAGGAAAAAAGAAAACTAGATACCTTAATATAACAGGGGACAGAGATGCTGGTGAAATAGATCTTTATGGTGTGATTTTTAACTTCTCAGTTAAAATGGAATGTAAGGCAAGAAAGAATAATATTTCAGGGTCCTAATGCAGGAAGTGAAGAACAGAAATACTTGTGAACACCTTCTCCTCTTCCAAGCAACCGCTTTTTTTAGATTTGCAGCCATAATAGCATAGAAATTTTGCTTTTGTTTTGGCTCCAGGAAGGTTTTTCACTTTCTAGTTAAAATGCATATTTATCAAGTTAATGTCATTACTTTCGTTTATCTATCAATAGCTGCAGGATCTACCTGCAATTTAGCATCTTTAAGAGTAGCTGGAAGAGTTTTACTGTTGTCAAATCTCTGATTGAGGCTACAAGATTAGAAAATCCCATTTAAAAGATTTTTCACACAAATGTGTAGTATTTTTAGAGACGTGCTCATTTTTAGAGATATGCTCTTTTCCAACATTGCACTGTCTTGAATTAGTTTGAGCTACAGTGGAAATAAAATATTCTTTGGTCAGATTGTGGGCTTAGCAGAAAGTGCTGAGTCTGCTTTCACCAAGAAATTCTATTCATAAATAACATTATTTTTCTCAGATAACAGCAAACGGAATGTAGTGCCAATAGAGGAAGCCTGAATGTGACTTGCTGAAGCATTCAAGCAGTGTGAAGGAGTGATATAATAATTTAAAAAAAACTTTCTGCTCTCTGGATAAAATGTTCACAGTTTGGACAAAAAAAAGCATATTCTGAAACTGGATTGTGTAATAAAGGCACTCTAGGAACAAAATAGAAGGATCTCAAGTTTAGCATTACCTCTGTAGTTACAATGGCTAATGACCATGCAATCGGTGATAGCCAACCACTACAAGCTATGAAGAATTATCAGTACAGTTTATCCATTTTGAATCCAGAGAAGAGAAGCCAAAGAAATCACTTATTTTTTCTCTAATGGAAGCAAGGAGCCGTGAAAAAGCAATTCAGTGCTAAATGTCTTAGTTAATCGCTTATTATGTGGTTCCTTTCACAGAAACACTGGAGTAAAACTAATTATAGCGAAATTCAAAGCATTAAATTTTGGTAAATGTTTTTCAAAGATTATTGAAACTATAATTATTTGTTGGTATCAGAATAGCCTTTACAAACTCCCAAGTTCCATTAAACCAAGTGTATTCATAGAGCATATTCCCTCTGCACAGAAACTTGTAACCTAGAAAATGAAACAAAACAGAAGAGACAGACAGAATAGTTGTGGTTTGGTTACATGGAAATGGGAACAAAAGGAAGGAAATTGGGACATGGGAAATTACCTGCTCATGGTTAGAGGAGGAGTCAATTGCAAATCCAGCAAATAAATCCAAGTTCTTCATTGCCATTACTGAAGACCTTTCCCTCCTGCTCAAATCTCTTGTCATCTACATTTGTTTAAATAAGTTTGATGGAAAAAGGAATTGTCAGCTATCACAGCAGGTTATCCTTCTCCTTTGGTATTTCTATACTTTGTTATTACTGTCTAACAATAAATAGGGTTTATTGCAAATTCTTAATTTGAAGGACTTTTCATATATATTTATTTTTGATAAAGCAATCTGAATAAAAACATCAAACTATGGGTAAATCACTAATATCTTTACAAAATTTTTTTTCTATCTCTTTTTTCCTCAAAATTTTCTCTTGAAATCATAACTTATGCTACTATAAATCTTTGCAAGTAAAATACTGGAATACTGGAAACTTTTTTCTGGAACAGCCTATTTTGTTTCTTTCCTTTTTTCTCCCTTCTCAGAAAGGAATAATATCTTTGCTCAAATTCTAAGGTAATATTATGTTTTAGAAAGTCAAGTCATCAGTAGATCTCTGCACAGGCATTTCATCCATCTTCTCCCTATAATTACAACATTGCCTCTTACAGATGTTTCCATTGTGTTTGGGAGCTTTTACTGTAAATACTTTTGATGGGTAATGCCAGATCTTTTACATTTTAAATCAATATTTGTTAAATCTGAATAAAGTTAATTCTACTCACAGCAATATCTTCTTGCTTATTTGTTCCAATGATAAAATCCAACAGATCATAGATAGTTTTTAAATATGACTGAGAAAACATCTCCCTTTTTATTGCCTAGTCAATTACCTGTGAAACTGTCAACTGAATTAGAGCATATTCTTAGACAACTTTTCAGGTCTACCTAGGCATATAAACACAACTAATTTTTACAGCATAAACAAAACCAGGAAGGGATTGCATTTCTGCACTTCCTTTTTAGTGAATTATTCTGGTAATACAAACTGAATTTTCTTTTACAATCTTAAATACAAATATACAAACAAATAAAAATCAAACCTCTGCCCCTTCCCTGAGCCCAGAGACATCTTTTTCCACCTTTAACATTCAGTTTCTCACTGCTGGTTCTCGTAGCATCTGAGAATGAGCTGCGGCCCCCAGCTCTTTCTCTTCTGGGAGAAGAAAAATTACTTAAGGTATAGAAAAAGTCAATCATTTTTCTGTAAATACTACTCTAAGCTGCTTCCACTGCTCTAAAAGGACTCAAGAAAATGATACCAGAGTATCAAACATCCTGTAATATTCTACTTCAGGGACTCATCAAACCCCTACAAAATGTGTGTGACAGATCTTTGAAGAACCTCCACTGACTGTCAGGGTCCTTTATTTATATAAAACAGCTAACCCACCTTTAGCAGTCATTCAGCAATTAAGTACATAGACCTTCAATTCCTTCTCTCTGAAGAACAGATAAAACCATAAAAGTGACTGCAAAGTTTGTGCTTTCTGGAATACAGGAATAGCAAGTAAAGATAAAAAGCAGGTTAAATAGTGCAACTAGAAAGGGGAGGGAATCAACTCTATCTCATCAAAAGCACATCTTTATATGCCTAAAAATATAAAATACAACACAACATCCAAACCAATCCAGAACCACATGCCTTAATTCAGCCCACCCTGTATATCCCAGCACAGAGACATCTGGTCTAGCTTGAATATGGGAAACAGTAAACTCTACATACATGAAATTAACCTGTTTAATTTTTTGTTTCAACAAGGTGTTTCATTTCCAACTGTCAGTTTTGTGAGCTGTAAAGTATAGGATCTCCAAGAGTACTGCAAAACCTGAATACACTGACACTCATTTTCTGAATTACAGCATTTTAAGCTAGAGAGAATAGGAGAAAGGACAAGAGGGACACTTCCCAAGTTATTCAGAAGAGAAGCCTGGTAAGTCTTGCCCAAATGCTTAACCAGCATTAAAGTTTTTGTTACAACAGATATCAAAATGCCCACACAACCCCTGCTACACAGCACAGTGCCAATGCTTTTTGCACCTTACAGCTACCAGGGAAGACAGTGATACCTCTAGAAAATTGTTCACTTATTCCAGGAACAAAACCTCAAAGAGCTGGCAAATAGTTGGTTCAATATATAAAAAATACATTAAAAAATCTACACTAAGCTGAGAGCTTAAAAAAAAAGCAAAACAAAAAACCCCATAATTTTAGAGTGTACTCACTTCAGCAAGTTAATCTGAATTCTATTGCATGTCCTTAGTATCAAGAAAGCAGAATTTTATCAGTCATGCTGCCATCAGATTAACTTAGCCAACGTTGCTGAATTTACAGGAATATGAGAAAATAAGTTAGACATGGAAGGTAGCATTCCTACCTTCAGTGTACTTAACGGGTAGTAAAGAGATGCCAATAACACCACAAATGCAGGAAAATTAATATTTGAATATTAATGCAACCTGGTATGTGTGTTTTATAAAGTACTTAGCTTACTATAGGATGATTTAATGCAATGAGCTATTTCCTGTCTCAAACACAGAATGTACGGTCAGTGAACAAATTCACCAATGAAAAATTAATTTTACTACATGGTCAATAACATATTAGGCAATTAGGTAATGAAATAATTACAGTATACTTAAACACCATGCTGAAATATGCTTATGAAAGATTGCAGAAATTAATACTGAAATTTCCAACAGCACACATATGCAGAATTCTGCATATTTAACTAGTATTGCTTTATTTCAGAAGTGCCAATAAATTAGAGGAAATTTTATTTCACATTAATTTCTGTGATGAAGCAGTACATACAAAGCCCATCAATTACAGTGATAGAAATAATTAGGCTTCCAGTTCCTATGAATTAACAGTACCTCATGTTCTTGGGGATAAGTGGCATGCATGATTATCTCTGATTGTATCCATCCACTTAATTTTTAATGAATGTCGTAGGATGTATGCAGATTTTAATTGACAATCAAAACAGGTAGATTTATTAGTTGTTTTCAACTTAATTATTTAAACTTGTGCTATGTTAATGATCCTTATGCTCAGTAATGGGGATTTCTCAGTGTATAATTGAATGCTCTCAGTGCTACATATTTGGACAGGGTGAGAGCTGTGACAGTTAATAAATAGTTAAACTGCTAAATATGGAACAAACCAGCTGCATTCTGACTCTGCATTCTAGTAAATGAGAATCTATAACAAAGTCATAAAATGTCCTGTTGTGGACCATGCAAGTGCTAATAGACTCCTGGGAAAGTTGCAATAGGTGTTCAAATAGCTCCTTCTCCTTTTTTATTTTTCCACATAATACAAATATATCATTTGTTATACTTTTATACAAAAGCTTTTTGCCTTGAGTATTATGGAGCACCTGAGCGTAAGAAGTGGAGAGCTTATAAAACTTAGTACATGTTGTACCTCTTCTATATTAAATATTACACGTAGCTAATCCCACAATTACAAAAAGACAGGATTGGGTCCATTTTGTCCCAATGGGCAGACTACTCCACTAATTTTTTTTTTTCTCAGAGCTAAACAATCTTATTTTATAGAATTATAAGTCAAGGAAGACATATTTTTGCAGAGAGAGACCAGACAATTTAAAATATCAACATTAATGTTGACCTTGATATACATGAAAACTCTGCTATACATTTCATTATATGTTTATTTATATTCATTTATATATTAGAAAAATGTCACACAAAGTATTAGTTTCCAAAATTCTTGTTTTCCTCTTTTTTTTAACTAAACAAAGCATATTCACCCCCTACACAAGCACAGACATACACACTATTATAATCTAGAAATTGCTGTAAAATCCTTTAATCAATATGGTGAATTAGTGCAGTCCCTTTTCACAAGAACTGCTGAATGAATGAGAACTGTGGTCTCATTGAAAATGTGCCAACAATTCAGCTGTGATTGCTATTGGAGAAATGCATTAGAGTAATATCATTAGTCATAACATATGCTTAGGGCTTTTTTATTTATTTAAACACATTTAATTAAAGGATATTAAAGAAAGGACAGATGAGTAAGGGTCTACTTCCAGGGAAAATAATGAGGAAGGTATTAACATAATTTTGTTTTTATTTCTGCACTTGTATACATGAACTGACATTCCTTTAATAGTTTCATGCTCTCTTTCATGTTTGCTTTGCCATCTTTCATTTGCAAGCTTTTTGGCACCTAAAACACCTCGGGCAATAAACAACTTTCTAACATTTGTCATCGAAAAAACACATTGCATTCAAAGGCTGAAGGACCAGAGGCCAGGAGCACATGAAAGTCACACTTCATTTACCATCCATTACCCCAGCCTCGCCCCTGCCCTCCCTCCCCTCCCTCCTCCCTACCTCTGGTAGGCAAAGGTTCCACTGAGTGTTTATGCACCCCTTCAGGGAAGAGCTCTTGGACTCTTTTGCTATGTCATGCTGCAAATTGATGTTTGAATCAACTCATTCTTTAAAAATTCATGAATTTAATTAATGTCACATCCTGTTCCCTGTTTCACTGGACTTAGAACATTCACTTAGTGTTACTGGTCATAGCTCTTTCCCGCTGATAGGAGCAATCAAAAACAAACTGGGGGGGGGAGGGTTTCCTATTTTATTTTTTTCTCTTATTTCATATCAAAAAAATAAGTGAAGAAAATCAAATTTAATATACCACCAGATGTATATTTTAGAATTATTTGTAACTGAATATGGTCTTTCAAGAGAAATAGCCAATTGGTTGTCTTAAGGTATAATGCAGCTCTCATCATTAAGTATTTTCTACATAAATTTAATCAAGTCCCAGAGCAATGGAATTTCACAAAATTATGTTTTTCTTTTTTTCACTGATTACCCAAATATCTTTCTGAGACATAACTCATCAGGAAATTTTTTAAAAATCATCTTATTTTCTCCTCTTCTCTTTGATTACCTTTTTTTCTTGTCTTATTCTCATGGGGATTTTTACCTTTATTTTAGGAGGTGCCTACCAACCTCTGCACACAGCTGAGCAAGGAGCAAGATGCTATTGGGTGATCCAGAAGTGGAGATATTCCAGAGCAGTTCTCTTGTCTGGAAACACTTCCACAGCTGCCCACCCAAAGATTACGTGCAGCTCATGAGCCAGACAGCTCAGCCTCTCCAGGGCTGATGGGCACAGAGCTGTTGAGCTCCTGCTTCCAGCCTGCAGGGATACAGGAAGGTCATTGGGACTCAGTGGCACAGCATTCACAATTTCTTCATAATAAAGTAAAACATATCTAAAGTCAAATTTTAAAGCAGTCTGTGCTGGCAAAAGTAGGTTCAATGTTATCAAAAGAAGTTTTCACTCTACAGTGACAACTCAACAGAAATATTTTAGGTTAAGGAAGAATGGAAATACAGTCCTTACATAAAACACATGTTATTTAAGTAAATAGAAAATACGAGGCAGGAACCCAATGGGAGATATATTGGAATTTAATAATAGATTACAGAAAACCTTTAGAATTTCCCAGAAAAGGTTTTAGAGAGAAGATATAAACAAACCTCATCAAATTAATCTCTTCATTGTTCCTAATCTCATGTGCTGCCATAAGATTACCAATGCTTGTTCTCATATCAGATATTAAATTTCACCTCTACACAATGGCTTGTTGGAGAAAGGGGTGGTTTAGTGGAAGACTAAACTAAAACAGAACAAATTAAATGAAATTTTTTGGTACTCTCTAGTTGAGATTTTCTCTCCTAGCCCATTATTAAGTAGCCACAGGAGCGTCTCTGAAGAAGGAATCAATGCACAGGATATCACAGCTGGAAAACATAAGTGACACTAAATAATAATTTATCTTAGGAACGTGAAGGGTAGTTCTACATTTAATGTGGAACATGTCCAGGAAACGGGTGATAGTTTCATACATTTACTGTGAAGGTTTTTGATTATAAACATGATGAAAGATGGGCAGCAGCAGCATCTTTATGGTCTTTGTTGTTCACCTTTCCATTTATTTGAACAAGTAGGGGTAGGGAAGACCAGATCTGAAGTCCCGTGATGGTCTGGGAGATTTTACAAATAGCATAAAATGATAAGAGATACACACTCACATGCAAAGTGATATTCTCATAGTCCCTGGAAAAGCCTGCTTTAAACGAGGTTTTTAGTTCTCCATTTCTGGAAACTTAATGGTTGTATCACTCTCTCTACTGTAATTCCTTCATATCTTCTTTTGTTTTAATTCTACACATTTTTTATGTTTTGAAGGACACAGTATTTCACTCTCCATTTTTGCAGAGCTGCAAAGTGCCTGTCTTTGTGCCTGCTGGTCCAGTGGGTTGCAGGAGAACGAATCCCACTGCTCAGCAGCAGAGAGAGGTGCAAACTGTACGGAAGAATGATTACCAGAAACCAAAGAAAAATGTAAAGAACAAAACCAGGTAAGGATAAGGACTGTAGAGTTATATTTTTTAAAATCCATTCAACCATCTGGTTTGGATTAAGCATTAATCTTCAACCTAATCGGATAGGTTGAAGGCGGCACATTAAATATCTCTGCCATGTGACTGGGCCGTTCAGCAGGTCAGAAGAGAAATTCAGTGCAACTAAATAAGCAGGTTTTAGATGAAGTCTTGCTCTGTCAGCCAGGAGTCAGCAACAGGCACAGTGCTAACAGACAGGAAGGACTGTCTACAACAAAACCCAAGTCTAATATATGCCCCATTTGTGCTTGCATTCTGTGCTTTGCAGCATTTGGTTCATTGTAACAACTGTTGTTAAATAATATGAAACACCCCATTATACATTTACAAAAGTACTTTGTGGTTTTCAGAGTCACTTAAATACCTTAGATAGGTACTTCTGGAAAGTCTCACTTTTCAAAGATTCTCAGATTAAACATACAAAATTTCAGGTGGCAATATCTAAATAGAATCATTCTGCTCACTTCAGTTCCTTGATTCTTAAATGAATTTCAGTTCAAGAATCCTTAATGTATCATTAAGTCAGATTCCTGTTTACCAACACATCATGTTTTTTACAGATTCCAGGACATGTTGGTTGCTCAATCACCAGCTTTTTACTCTGCTAAAGCTTGTTGAGTTCTACTTTACACTTTTTAAACACGAGCTTCTAGTTTGTAATTTGCAGAGCTTCAAAGACTGTCAATTAACCACAAATCTTTGGAAAGTAAAGACTTGAGAAATCTCCTAGCAGGACCAAAGAGTCCTCAACTTTCTTCCAATGTTATGGTCTGACATTTACCAAAAATAGGAAGCAGTGTATGATTCTCATACTCTATAATGTCCAAAAATTAGAAGATGAAAGTGCATTCAACAATGAACTATTAAGATTGCTTGATCATAAACTGAACAGTGGGATATCAGCACTGTGAATTCTTTTTCCCCAGTTACAGACACAAACAATCTGACCCTATATGCAGTATTTCCTTACACCATTTGACTGAACACATATAACTTCATAAAACAACCTTTTGAAGTATCACAGTATTTGATAAAGGAATTGGATCAAAAATAGAGGAAATTTAGAATTCTCATCATAGGCACTACTAAAGATTTGTTCTAATGAAATCCCTTAGGTAAAATGAAAAGAATGAACAACTGCAAAATACTGGGGTACAGACAAACAGAAGAGAAAGCTGGTGAGGCACTTTGAAAATTCCTCTTCAGTCTGCCTGGCCTCAGGACTATTGCAACCATATGATTGTGGCCACCAAACCTATTGTGCTTCTATTTCAAACCTGAGCCTGAAAGTCCTGAGCGAAGAAAATACTCCTCTAGAGTAATAAATAGTACTTTTATTCTTAGGGGAATTTTTAACTGTCAACGTGAAAATCATTGAGAAATAGAGGAAATTAAGAATGACTATATTCAGGCATTGAATGGAAGATTTTAAAAATAACTGCCTAAGCAGTGTGAAATACCCAGGTACATGTTTCAAGTACATCATGTACAAGAAAGGATCAGAGAATGAGGGAGAAGGAGGGAGGCAAGGATACTTGAAAGCATCTTGCTATGGATCCTGAAATTAACCTGACTTTAAGTTTGTGCCTGAAAGCTATCAACCTAAGAGCAAACAGCAATTCAGCCAACTGGAGTGAAGGGGTTTACTGATTGCCCCTCTCTGTGCTGCAGAAAACGGAGGGGTTTAATTGCAGGAGTACAACAGACAGCTAGATTGAGGTGGTTATCTGAGCTAACAGTGATTAGATGCCTGCAGAAAACCACAGAGACAAGATTAGAGCAGAGATCCTCAGAGGCATTTTCAGTCCACTGACCAGAATAGACATTCACAGACTCCATCACCTACTCTGAAGAGATGGTTGACTATTTTCATTGCTGCACTGCTTTTTCTGAGTGCAGAAGAGTGGACTGGCACAGACTATGGCTCAGCAAAAGCAGTTGGACTTCTGCCCTTTGGTATGGGATTCCTCTCCTCTTTACAACCAACAGGGTGTGATGGCAGCCTTTCCTTAAACATAACTTTATTAAAATTAATACAGAGGAAAAGAGCATTTCAGAGGAATCAGAAACTGGACAACACCATGAGAAGAAAGTAAGACAAAATTAAGATCTGTATGGCAAAATAGAGTAAGCCTCCTGAAAAGGAAAGAGCAACATCAAATAGTATTGGTTGAGGGTCTAGCTCTAGTTGTGGAGTTGGTTTTTTTCCTCCTTTCTTGCAAGGAGTTACTAAGAAACAAAATTACTGAGAATATAGTCCAAGGAAAAATTGTGTTAAGTGTTGTTTACCTTTTCCCTCAACTCCACACTGATACAGTTTCCAGAGCTGAAAGTGTACCAGCAGCAAAATGATTCTTTAGTGATTTAACTTCAGATAAAAGCTAATATTTTGTCATGAAGTAAATGCTGCCTAGGAGTCAAAAAACTGTAGAATTGGTTGGGTTGAAGTTTGTAGACGCCAGAAAATCCATCTGCAAAGCAATCATTTCATCTGGGAAGCAATAATGTAATTTACTTTTACACCTTGCTATGTCCCAAACAAAGTGTGCTGTAACCACTTAGACAGGAAAGCTGAATGTTGTTATGGACAACTTATTGAAAAGTTCTACTCAATGTGCAACCAAAATTCAAAAAGTAGGGTACCAGGCAAAAAAAAAGAGCATATTTTTCTAGGTTGCAACTAGGTAGCTAAGAATAGTAAGACCCAGTGAAGTAGAAAGATATCAACAGTGGAAACAAAGACATGGGATTCCTTCTAGCTGATGACATTTAGTCAATCAAATCCATAACTTCAAGGTTTCTTTAGAAGGGCAGGTGGTGTATACTTTCCTTTGCTCTCAGGCTCTTATTTATTTTTGTCAGTCATCAATATCTCAGGTAAGATTTTGATACATCATGAAGCACCACCAGTGAGTCAGTGGCATTTTTCTTACTGCAGTTTAGATGGTAGGAAAATACCTAAGCAGAAATAATTTAATTTGGATTGTGCATCTCAAAGAAGGGACACTACTTGACCAATGACTTAAGAAGAGTGAATTTACAACATAAGCAACTCTCAAGAAACTCTGCAAACATCAATAAAATAGAATGAGCCTCCAAAAGCAAAAAAGAACAAAGAACTCAAACCTCAAAGAACTTCTACAGCACTTGATTCTTGGTTGAGTAAATCCCTGTCTCACCCATGCCAACAACTATTTCAATCTCTTAAAACACTGCACTTTTGCTGTTGCTACTGCAAACCAAGGTATTGCTGACACAAATGGATAATGGGGATAAACCATGCACCCTGAGAAGGTTTAAATTTTCCTAAACAGAGATGTTATAATTTGGAAGAGATTTAATAGTTTTACTGTTAGCTCTTGGTTACCTGTAGATTTTTTGTCTTACTCTTCATCCCTTTTTCAGAGTTTTTTCTCCCCTATTTTGTTACCTGGTTAGACCCAGACTTAGTAACATGGATTCTTCAGCCACATAATTTGTGCTTCAAAATACTAAATAATGTAAACCCAATTATATTTTCTTTCATATTCAGGGTTATTTTAATTTTATGCATATTTACCATATCCAAATGCACATCTCAGTACTTAGTATATGAATCCTGATAATTTAGACCTATGCCTTAGACCAAATTTTGTTCTGCTAAAATCACCCACAAACATACCAGCTAAAAATTATAACAAAAATAAAATTTCTTCTTTTTTGAATCACTAGGCTAAAATTCTAATTCTCCTATTTGGATTAGAATGGAATTCCTGGGTATGCTACAAGCTTTCTTCACTTTCTTCACCAGCAAGTTAACTGGGCAATGATCCCTGACATCACAAAACCCTTCAAATGGGATTTTTCCCCTGAAATACAAGGCACTGGAGCCATTGAAACATAATAAATATGCTCTACAGCAGTTTCTATGTACTAAGAAAAGACTAAAAACCCTTCTATCTGTGACAGTTGTATGATCATTCATTTCATTTGCTTTTATAGAAAATTTGTATAGGAATATCAAATTTGTTTAGCCTTAAAGCAAAAATATTCTGATGTTCCATTCTGTTCTGCTCAGTTGCATTAAAAATTTACATAAAGCAAACAATTTTTTAAAATGCCAATAAAAACTTTTCTAGATTAAAAAAATGTATTTTTAATATGTTCTAGTAAAACATTTCTTTGCAAATATATATTTTGGAAGAACAGTAAGTAGGAATGAATTTAGAGTAAGGTCTGTAGCACAGTGCTAGGCCTGGGCTCCTTTAAGCTGAAGTTGTCCTTTAATCATGGTATTCACTGACTACACTTTCCTTTGTACATGTGAAATATCATGAGGATAGAGTTCCCTGTCCCTTCCTAAAACTGACTGAAAGAGCAAATCAAATCTCAGTTTTAGTCCAGGGAGTCAAAATAATTCTTATACCATATTTTTGAAGTCATAGCTATGATTTCACAGTATTTCTCAAGTGAAAAGCACTAACAATTAAGCAGCTTCTAATTTATTTCTGACACTTAAACTCTAATGAAGATAATTGGTTTAAATTACAGAATTTACCTGAGGAATCAACACCAATTTAACAGCTGATGGATCAAGTTGATGATACGGAAATTTTTCCACTTAAGAAATTTTCAATTTAAACAATTAGGCATTTAGAAAGTCATTTTAACAGTAAGAAGGAACATGGAGACTTTCATACTTAATTTCTGAGGCTCAGAGGTCTCTAAAAAAGTCAGAACTCTAAATTCATTTACAAATAGTGGTATTTCAGAAGTCCAGATACAGTGAACTGTCTAAAGTTCATGGCATGTTTACAAGTCCTCTACCTTGACTTAAGCATGGTAAGGGCAAAAATTAGATTCCTTTTAAGTCTTTTGCCTCTTTACATCTGTAACCTAGAAATGAGGGTGAGCTAATCTTTCCCTGCTTGTTTATGACTCTGTTAATTGAATTCATACACTAAACTCATACATTAAGTTAAAGCCATCTTGGTGTTTGTTTTCATGTCCAGATCAATATAGGGAATCTTATTTAACTATAACTGAAATAGTATCCTGCAAAATAATAACATATTTTCCTTTTTCAATCCATCAGTCATGTGCTCATCAAAGCTAGACACTGGGATGCTTAGAGGTCAGGATGTTATTGTTTAGTTGTTAAGGAAAAATTTTAGATTTGTTACAGAAAACAGATGTTACTTGCTGGATGTCTGCAAGATATTACAGTTTTGAAACAACATCCCACCCCACCTCTTAGAAATACACACAAAATTCTTGGGTTTGACCTTTAAGAAAATGTGGATCGTGGGTAAAGTCTGAAAATGAAATCACAAGTCTGGCATCTGATTTTCAGTTTTTCAATTGTTCTTGATTCTAAACAATTATGGGTTTTATATTGCTCTAATTGTTCAATCTAATTTTGCATTGGTGTTGTTATGAGGAAATGTAGGGGAAAAAAACCATAGAGCTCCTGCTAGTGAGACCAAAAAAATCCATTCTGACTCAGATCAAGCAAATCACCCTAGGTGTAAACAAATTATAACAAAGTGCAATGGTAGAACAAGAGGACGGGTGGCAGCTCACCTATTCTTATGAACACTTCTGAAGCAAACCAGAAACTGATGTGGCACTGCCATTACGTCAAGGAAGCAAAGAGCAGAGGATAGGCTTTTTTCTCTTTGTTTTTGCTCTACAGACCAGCTCATCTCATAAGATTTGTGAAGAAAAGGTGTCTATATTGGAAAACATAGTCGTGAAAAACGTTTCCTTTTTTTGGTGAAAAATTGGACAAAGAAACCCCAAAAATCTGCTACAACTAAGAAACCCAGATCCCAGCAGCAAAAATAAGAGATGTTAAATTATTAAGTAAGAAGCAATGATGAGATCACCCACATATGGTATTAAATTCAGAATACCAGTGAGCCATCGTGTAAGAATAGCTTTTGATAACTAATAACCCCTATGTGAAAGGCTCCTTATCCAATTTCAGTTCTGTTTTGCCTTCTTTCCTTTCATGCGTCCTTTCCTAGTTTAGAAAGCAACTTTCATAGGCAACAGGAAATTTTCCACTGAGTTTCACATATCTAATGAATGCTGATAAGTTATTTTTCTGCCCTACTGGATACTGGAACCAAGCATCAATCTGAGAGCAAAATAACAGACAGAAGTTCATTATATTCAGAGATTAGCATCAAAATTCATGTCTGCAGTTACAGAGAATTGTGTTGTAATAGTTATTTAAAATTTATATTATATCTGCTGCAGATATACGCTTTTCCTTTGAGAATTTCTAAAAAAGCCAGAAAAGGAAGAAAAAGTTTCCAAAGCCATAGGTCAATAAACCAAACTCTACTGAAGTTAATTCAAAAAATTCACATTGCTTTACTTGAGCAAGGGAATTTTTTTGAGCAATCAGCACAGTAATACCTTCAGTACTCGTGGTGAGGAACAGATAGCCATTAGCCTTCTGCCTTGCATTACCTTTGGCTAAAATCATTTATTTCTCCCTGCTAGCTGCAAACAGATGTGAAAGTGAATTCTGCTGCCTCTAACTGAGCAATCCACTGCTCTGACAGCTGACCTCCTGCAGGCTGTTAGCATCACCAGAAGGGTAATCAAAATCCCCCTATTTAAGATACCACTGCAATGTTTTTACTCAGGTAAAAAATGGCAGCACAATTAAAATCAGTGGAGTTATAATGGTAAGACAAGATAATCTAGTTCAAAACCCTTACAAGAACTGTTAACAAAAGTCTAGTAAAGCCTGTATTCTTTTACTCTCAGGAACTCACAGGTCAATGGTTATTACCATAAAGTGGAAAGGTTTCATTGACAAAGTATTAGATATCAGCAAGGTCCCATCAATTTCAATATAATATTGATAAAAATATTGATAAAAGTATTGACAGAAAATTATTGATAAAATACCCCAAACACAATTAAAATAATAGTATAAAACTAAGTCATTAAAGTCAGAAACAACACAGTCAGGTACTAACATGCAAATTACAGTTCCATCTAAGCATTTGTCTGTGAAAGCTTGTAAAATACCTATTTTTGTTTGATTACTGAGAGATTAAAGCAGAAATGCATCCTCTGGGATTCTGTTCAAGAGGTTTGTATTGAAAATGAGGTAATGGAATCAGTCAGCATATGCATGTGATTTATACTACTAATGTTTTTTAAAAGCATACTCAATATTTAATTGTTTCTCTTCCATATAAAAACTGAAGTGGGGAGAGGGGGGAAGGGGGAGAACTCTCATCATTTGCTTAAATTGTTTTGCAGGCTTTCCTAGGCAACAGAGGCACTGCTTCAGCCTGAGTTTAACAGGTGCAAATTGGCACCAAGCCATCATGTGCAATATAGCTCTGAGAGGTGATGTGAACCACAGGCCTTGGCCCCACTGCCTTGGGAGAGAAGCTGTTCAAATGTGAAGCCCAGGTAGCAGGGAGGGCACGGACAAACACCCCGCAGCACTTCCAGGGTCAAGGTGCTCAGAGTGCCCTCCCCAGCTGCGTGCTGCCACCCCTGCCCTGGGCCAGCTGGAGGGCCAGGCTGGCACGCTGGCATTTCGATGCACACCTCTTGGTAAAGATCTGCTGTGTGATTTCTTTTTCTCTTTCCCTCAATCTCCCTTTACTTAGGGCCATTTGGCCAAACCCACTAGCACACTGATGTGTTCTGCCCTGTGCTTCCAGCAATTCCAGCCTCTGGGTGAAGCATGCTTTAGTGCCACAGCTCCTTGCTAAACAGCACATGTCAGTACCAGAGCTGAGAGTAGAAACATGTTTCATCTACAAGGAAGCCATGCACAAGGAAAAAAGCTGATGCAAAGGACATACTGGAAACTGCATGTTGTACAAAACTCTTACATCAATTTGATATAATTTTAACATCTCTTAGGGGTTTATGCTGTTATCACCACATCCTGACACTTTGACAAGAACAGCCAAACCCCAGAACGACAGGAAAATTCACAGAGCTGCTGCTATTTTCTCTTCTCTGAGGGAGTAGGCTCTTGGTAGCATGTTTTTATTATGAGGGGATTGGACATAAGATGAGAAGAGAATGTATCCATAACAAGAACCACTTGAGGCACTACAATTTTAAAAAAGAATCTGTATGTTACCTACAACAGAAAACACTGCACTCCTGATGTTTTGGAACAGCACACAAACACAGAGTTGCTGCTTTCAAAAGCTAGACATGAAAGAAGAACTAACCCAAATATAAACTGGAGATCAAAAAGAGCGAACAATGCAGGAACACTTAAGTCCACTGTGCCACTTCTTGCTCAAGCCAAATAAGAGTTTCGCTTTTTTGTGGAAAGATAAACTGGAGGTGGAGGACAGAGGTGTGCCCATGTTACAGCTCTGCAGGAAAAGCTGCACGGCGACATCCCCAAGTGAGAGGAAGACATTATCCTGTCTGAATTCCTTGACCACTGGTGCTCTGTGTTCTCTATCCATTGCAAGGAATGCCAAGATCAGCATCAAAATTCTTTCCTCAGAAAATAAACCTAATAGTACATCAATGCAGATTTAGTCCCCATCCCAAACAGGGCCACAACCAAAACAACACTTTTTAATAGCACAAGACCTAGAACTAGTTTTGAGCCCATTTTCAATTTATAGTTATTAACATTGCAAAAATAACCCAGAAAGGCAACTTGAAAATAACAACCACTTTCCTGATGTGAATTTCTTCTCATTCTGCCATATCTTTGTCATTCTCCGTGAAGAAACTCCATTCCAAATGGGAAAAGTTTTCAAGTTAGGTAGTAAACCTACAGACTATGGTTAAGAGGTCAGAGCAGAGGTCAGAAGAAAAACACCACTCTGCATCTTCTGTACATTTAAGTGTACTTAGCAGTTGGTACAATATTTCCATAGCTCTAGGGTCTGGGAGCTATATATAAAAATCAGCTTTTATTAACTGAATTTCAGCTTTTTTTCTAGTTGTGTAGGAACCGTTTTCGTCCACAAGCACATATTCACTTAACTTATACCATAGTCACAATTCATTTTGAAAAAATCAGACTCACAGGTTGCACATCCATAAATGCCCGTGCCCAGCAGTGTGTTTCTTAAATTGTTTGGTTACCACAACTCAATGCAGTTCTTCAGACACCTTATATTAGTAGCCTGCACTCTATCATCATACTGTGGTACCACCAGTTTGTCATTCTTCTCAGTAGAATAATCGTAAGCACAGTGGAGAAAAAGAAGCTGAAATTACTGCTAAAAAGGAAAATAAAGCCTATTTATGCTATTATACACTCAAACCTCAGTGTTAACCACACTTCATTGCAACATCAAAATACACAACAAATAGACCATAACTTTATCTCAGACAAAATACTGCACAGCACCATGGAATGCTATGCTCGTTAAGGTGATAGCACACAGTACATTATTTCTAAATATTAAATTACTGTATGATTCATGACCAAATCACTGACAATCAAAATACACAGGAGTTAACTGCTCACATATTGATAATTTTCTCTCTGCTTTCATCCAACACCATCGAAATACTTGTTAACCTTTCCCTGGATTTGTTAGAAATTGGCATCAACTTATCTGTTGTATTTTCTTGGTAAGCCTGAAATTGCTGATCGTTGCTATGCATTATTGCCTTTGTGTCTGTAGAACCAGTGTTGCTGGGAGTCAGCTTCTGTATGTGTGTGTCTTCATATGTGATCTGTGTAATTATTCTTCCTAAGTCACTGTTAATTACATCTGTGTTTCTTCATTAAAGAGAATAAACTTATAAAAGGTGATTGAGACCATAAGAAAATGTAGCTCCACAGATAAACAGGCACATGATGATTACTGATCATAATTAATAAAAACAAAATAATACAACTGAATTTATTGTTCTAAAGTGGCTCTAAAGAACCTGGAAACTAGAAACTCAAAATATGCCTCAGTTGTAGACTAAGTCTTGTACACGAAAGTCACTGACTAGGAATTGAGCCGAGTCAGCATTAAAAGTTCAACAGCACTTTTAAAAATGTGCATTCAGTCTTAATGAGATTAAAACAAATTTAAGATTAATTTGTAGTATCTTTCAGGTTCTTTTCAAACTGCTAGTCTTGCATTAGCTTAAAACACAATTCTCCTCCTTTTTTGGTAAACATAAATATCCATGGATATATGCACATACACTTTGGAATTCTATGCATTTATATCCAACCATCCAGAGTCAGAAAGGAAGGCCCTGAAATGCATTGAGCCCAGTTTACAACCAGAAGAATAATAAAGCAAAGAAAAAAACAGACCAAAGGTCCTTTGAGCTCCATCTTCAGCAGCAGCAAACAGAATCTGCTGAATGGCTCCATTCACTGAGTTGTCTGTATTTTAAACGTTGCTGTTACCAGTACAGCAACTTCAAACCAATATACTCAATTTCAATGGGATGTAATGGACAAATAACAACAAAACAAAAAAATAATTTATATATGCCAGTTCTAATCTCACTTCTAAAAGCACTTCATCCATCCTTAGCAAGATATCTCTCAAATGACAAAAAAACCACAGCCAAAATCTTGCCAGGCACTAACTAGCTCTGTCTTTGCACTGTTTGCAAATCTGTAATAGCATTTCTTCCATCTGTTCTGCAGTTTCCTTCTATACATTCCATTTTCAAAATGAAATAAACCACTTACAGATTTGTTCCAAAGACCTATTCCAAAGAGGTCTTCAAGCATATTGACTATTGTGGATAATACTGTAAAATTTTGACAAAAATCATAGTGCATTGTATAGGGGAAAAAAAAATTAAGAAGAATTGATAGGGTTTTCAGGGGAAAATTTTAAAGAAATTTATATCACTAACATCTCAGCCATTGACTACTTCTTCAACATAATGTACAATCAGCTAACAAAGCTGTTTTGTTTAAAACCCCCATGTAAAAAACTAGCCAGTTTTCAAAAGCAGAGTTAAGTAGAATTCCACACAATATAATAATTTTATGGTAAAATTATCCATAGCATCTGAAATCAGAGGAAAAATTTCCCTGTTACTCTAGGTATGACTCTGCAAAACAGTTTGGAAGTTGATTTTAAAAGGCTCAGATCCCTCTCTGAAGAAGTTCAGAATTATCCATTACTTCATGTAGGTGATGAGTCTTGTCTTGCTCAACACTCCCTAGATAGGAGCAAACATTGAAATAATGGTCACAATTTAAATTATTCTTGTATATAAAGCCTAAAATACATGCTAATGCTTTACCTCACATCATGAAAAATTACTATTACAGAATTACAACTCTTTTTCTGATGTAAAAAGGAAATAACAATAAAGTTTCTTTAGGAAAAAATATTCCTCAGGAAGAATAACATTTAATGTATTTTTCACTGGGTGACTAGTTTGGGTTTTTTGTTTAATTAGCCAAACATTCAGAATAGGATCAGATTAGAATTATTTTTATGGCGAGTATTAAACTCTTTTTAATGTCCGTGTATGTGCTTCTCTCTTTGTTTGGAACTCATGTAACGGAGCCAAAAAGATGTTGTTCCTGTTATAATAAGACACTACCTTTGCTATTTTTGTTATTATTGCTTAAGCATGGCACTTAAGCCCACAGCTACATCTAAAATGCCAGTAACTCTGTTAGGCATTACTACTGTTACTACTAAGCAAGGGCCTAACACTTCAAAGGGCTCAGTAGCTGAGCAAATCCTCCAAACACTGCTAGAATTAAATAACATGGCACTTATGAATATAATATGAATATAGCTCATGTTTCTTTCTTCATTTACAAGATGCAGTGAGTCAGAAAAGTAGCACTTTCTGACAGCCTGCTCTGCAGTGAATAGTGAGCACTGAGTCACCAGCACCACCCCAGCACAGCATCCTTTCTACTTGATATTTGCCATTCTATAATTAGAACAAATGACATTCTTGGGACACACCAAAATGCTTTTAGTTAACTTTCTGCTTAAACCCATTTACAGAGTCTTTACTGTTCCTGCCTCAAAAGATAAGGTACACAATCATGACCTGTCCTATCTCCTCTTTAGAGACAGACCTATTATTATAAAAGTAAATGCCACCCACTTGCTAACGCTGGAGACTAATTAACTCTGCAATTGCTGCTTAGCAAAGAGGGTAAAAATCACACTTGCCTATACCAGCAGCTATCCTAGAAAATCAAGAGGATGAGATAATACTTTGTCTTTACTGATCCCCTCCAATTCTTTTTCCTTCCTTCTTCTTTATTTTTTTTTAATTTTTATTTTTAATTTCAACTTGTTTTGCTCACAACTATGATTTAAATATTACTTTTTGTAAAAGTATAAAAGTTCTCTCTGCTATGGTTCTCTCTGGTTGTGAACCCATTTCCTAGAAAAATGTTTTGAAATCCTTTTTATTTCTTCATCCTCTGATTCATTTAAAAGTTTTCTCTTTTAAAAACAAGTCAGCTTGATTTCAATAGCTATACTGAAAACTGACAGCTATATAGATTCATTAACCACGTGGTACTGAAAGGAAATCTTTAAATCCCAAGTATTTAGGCCAAATTTATTAAAACAAAGGACAGAAGTTTAACTTGCACTTCACCATCTACATATCTGTTTAAACCAAACTTGCTCAATTTGACAAAAAAATTCCAAAAGGATGTCAAATAAATACGCAATTCATCCAAAGAAATAAGACCCAAAAAAGTAATGGCCAAGGCTCACAACATCAACAGACACATACCTGGAGGGGAAAACATTAGTTACACTAGCATCAATAAAAATTTTGCAGTTCAATTAATTTGCATTAGGAATAATAGCATAAACAATTTGCAAAAAGTGTCTGAACAGGTTGTAAGTCAGCAATGTGCTTTGGAACTTCCTACTTTACTTATATTACTTTCTGTCTCCAGCAAATAACGAGCAAATTAGCTTGTCCTGATTCTCGAGAACAACCAGCAGCAGGGAGGGCACGAATACAAATACCTTAGAACTTCAGTTCTATGAACACTTTTAATGAGAACTCTTTCCTTTTTCTATCTTACCATTTTTTTCATGTCTAATATTGAAACCTTTTGAAAAACAGCAATGGGTTTTATGCAGGACAGAGCTGTTCAGAAATGGACTCCAGTCACTGCTGGCTTCAATGATCAAGTGAAACACATCTCTGCTACCAACTGAGCTGGTGGCTGGCTGTGAAGAAATCTTCTTTTTGCTGTTCTGGTGCTCTGTCCCAGATCTATAATACATAAAGAAGCAAGAGAGCTTAAGGTGTATCATATTGCTGTTTAGTAGGACTTGCATGGTAGAGCAGCATGGCTAAAATGACCTTTTGTTACTTTTACAATCTCTTGTTGTAGGGAACAAGAAGAAACAGGGAAAGATGTAGAGGATAAGTGGAGGGGTCCAATAGCTAATACGTGCCACCAGCACCACTCTGGTACAACCATCTTGTCAGACAGTTATAGGAGATACAAAATAGCTTAAAAGAAATGGTGTCCCAACAGATTCCAACAAGAAGCACAATGTGTCTGCAGTGTAGGAAGGGAAATTTTAAGTATGAGGTTCTGCTTGGCTTATCAAACATGGTGGCTGAAGTCATGCAAGAGTCACCCAGACATGTCAAGTTCTCTAGAAGGCCTTGAGAAACAAACAGGAATAACTTAGCAATTGTTGACCTGGTATTTTTCAAAAAAATAACATATGGCCTGTGAAGGCTTCTTCTTCCTTTGGATCTAGTCCAGTAGTCAGGCAGATGAGTTCAACCTTGCAATAGGGCATAATTGCTAGAGAAAAAGTGCTGAAGATTCCCCTTTGCTGCTGCTACTAGCAGTCTGTCACTGCTACACTGCCCTTGGTCTGTCACACATGACCTGGCTCAGGAGCACAAGCTGTCCCTGTCCCATCCCTGCAAGTTCTGCCCAAGAACCCTGGTGCCTCCTCAGAGTGTCCAGAGACTCAAAGCTCCCTGCCCAGAAATCACACTGATTTGCATTCCACACACTTGATATTAATAATAAGCCACAGCAAAGGAATGAACACCCCACAATTCTTTAATACAAAAATCAAAGTGGAATCATATATTTATTTCCCATTGTGGTAACTTTTGTGGCTAACCAATACATTATTTCATACAGATTATGAGCCCAGGTTTGATGTCCTTTCATGGAGTATACAAATCAGCACAGACACACACACAAGTGACAGCAGTAACCATAGCAGCAATAAAACTGCATCTGAAACATTAAAGAATTGCTGTTGTATAAGATATTAAAACACAAATGGATCCCTTACTATAGTAGTTAACTGTCATTTTGTTCATCACCTATTGAAAATATTTTTTTCCTGTTCAGAAATATTCCATTATTACAAGATTTTGATTCCAATCATGTAAGAATCTTTGCAAATTACAGAAATTCCTGATTTAGGGACAGAATTTTATTTTCTTGCACCCTAGAAAATATACTACAAATTTTCTTTGCTCTTGAAATCAGTTGTGAATTAGCCCTGCTCAGCTAGTTTTCAGTTACATGAGAAAAAAATGCCTGTTTTCTGGCAGGATAGAATCAAAAAATTGCAAGAATCAAAATGTCTATTTACTTAACAATTACAGTAACTAGATTTGTTCTGTCATTTTTGACTTGATCTAAGTGACAGATGCTGTTTCCTTTATACATAATTATGCAAAAAAACATTAAGGATAATAATTAATAAACAGGGACAAATGTTAGTGGTTAACTCGTATAACCAGACCCAGTAAGGAAAATTAGTTCATTTAATGTTTCACTGAATCTTATAAGAAATCAATAGCAAATACTTGACTTATGTAAGAACTCAATGTTGTAGACAACAGGGTTGGCTTGGACTATAAATAAAATTAATACTTCAATATCTTTGGGTCAGTATTTCATTACCTATTTATACAGCACTAAATATAACAAAGACTCCATCTAGATAAGATCTGTGGGTACTACAAAATACGTGAATACATGAAAAATAAAAAATTAGAAACAAACTACTACTATCTAAGTAATTAATTTGTTCACTTAGTATAAACTGTGAGTTTCAGGGTTTTTTTTTCATGGCATATCTTGAATATTTATTAATGTAAATCTTATTTATGATTAAGAATCTTACCTTCTTTCAAGTTTTTTCCCCTACAAACTGTGGTCCCATTTTCACTTCATTGAACACATGTAAGTTCTATTAATACTAATGCAAGTTTAGCCTGTACATGAAGGAAAGGCAAAAGCCTTTTATGTTGAACATTTAATTAAAGTTCTTTAAAGAGTTTAATGTATGCTATAATGCACTAATTATTTTCATACCTAAAAACTTAAAAACATGGAGGGAAATAACAGAAGTTTTCATTCTGACCACTAAGAGTGTCCATACACATTCACAAAAAGTCCAGATTCATGTAACCACAAAATCAGGGCACAGAGGGTGATAGAATTAATTTCTTGAGAGCTTTTTGCATTTTATCAGTGCAACACTCACAACAGGTTCTCCAAACCATCAGTGATGCCTTACTTGACTCTAGTAGACAAGCTGTGTTTGGGGCTCTGTTTTCAGCCTACGTCAATGACTTACCAAATATATATTTTGTGATGAACACCTTAATTTCTTCCTTGTAGAATGCTGGCAAGTGTCACATATCAGAGTTCTTAGCAACAGTGTGTGCACGCACACTGAGTGTTGTAGCAACCAACGACAAAAATAAAATTATAGTGGAAATATGTAGGACTGAATGACGCCCAGAGAGTAATTGAGAAGGGACAGCCTGGTGATTCAGTGGGGGCTGAGCTGTGCTTTGTACGTTGTTCTTGTGAGGCAAGAATGGCTGCCATTAATCATTCTGAAATCAGGCTGAGAAACCATTCATCTGACTATATCCTACCCTCTGCTACTGCCTCCTCTTGGGGCTGCAAGACAGTTATGAGATGTTTGAGGTTTTCTGAAGTCCCAGATTTTTTCCTTGTTGCTTTCAACCAAGGGACATTGGAGGATCTTTCCAAGCACCTACTCAGATGTACATCTGCCATGTGATCTACGCTCAGGTGTCCCCAAACAGAGTCAGAGGAGATGTAGAGTGTGTGTTGGTAGACTGGCTGTGTAGTCCTCTCTGTAGAAGAGAGCCTTGCATAGTCTTTAGCAGTTCATTAAAAATTACAACACATGTCACATAATTCACAGGCAACATGGCTATTGTGAGATTTACTGTACAAAACTCTCCAGCCAGTTTTTAGCCTAGGAACTGAGACAAAGCTGACTTGCTAACAAAAGATTTGATACATGCACCCAGTGCCAGTGAGGCATTTCGAAAACTGCGGGGTGTGGGAAGAAATGCAAAGTGAGGATTAACTCAATCTGCAGACATGCAACCTCATCATGCAGACATGCTAAAGCCTCTCAGTGGATGGAACCGATTCATTCTGCATTAACTCCTAGAAGACTTTAAGGAGTGGCTGATGGAGGCCTGAGAGGGGGGAAGAAAAGATGGCCATGTCCTAACAGCATCAAAGAATAATGGGACTCTGCAGAAAACAACACAAGAATTAGGACTACTCTACGGCTATGCATCATATCTGATCAAATGTCATTTAGCTGTAGGTTTACTGATTGTTGTAGGTGTCAATATATCAGATTTTGAAGCTATGGATTATAAAATCACACAGTAGGTGACTCTATTTTCACTTGGAAATGCCATGAAAAGCTGTAATAGCCATTTACTCTCACCTTGGGGGCTCCCTTGTTCCCCTCCCTTACAAAGCAAAGGGTAAGCAGTCAAAAGGATCTCAGTCAACAGGCTCAGCACATGGACAGCCCACAGCACTATCTAACCAAATATTTGAGCATCATGTTCTTAAAATTTGCTCAGACTGTGAAGGACAATTGATATGTTTGTTAAATTGTTTGTATCTACTGCTGGCAATTTTTAGCTGTGGATTTACTCTAGAAACTTGACACCAAAAGTGAAGTCACAGGAAATTTGGATGTTGATATTGGCAATAACAGTACTCGTTCTAAAGTGGGAGTAATAAGGATTATATATATCATTGTCATTTGACCAAGTGCTGTTCACCTGAATTCCCACGTGTCTGTTCCCATGGGAAGCCTTTTTGCGTCCCTTGTATTACAACACCTGTTCCCAAGTTGAGTCTCCAATTATTTATTTTCAGCCCTTTTTGAATCAGTAGCTAATCTAAAAGCAAATATGTCCTTTGATTTTGTATCTGTGTGAGAGCTGGGAAGCTAAATGTTGACCAAATTTATAACTGCCAAAACTAATAACATTTTAAAACACTGACATAAGGGAAAGGAATAGGAAACCATTAGGACATATCCCTTAACCACACTGCAAAGGACAGAGGAGAAAGATAAAGTGCTTGAATTGGAGAAAACAGGTCCAAACTCATCTCCTCACAGTGTCCTGGCCCTATCTCTTCATGCAGGAAGGGTACATAAAAGGGATACATGAAGATTACAGAATCTGTGATTAAAGAATTTGCTAAAAAGATGATCAAGCTTATCAGAATTCCTAATGTATCTTTTCACATTGAAACCCTTAATGATACATATACAATTATTCCCATAACTACTGCATTCACAAAGCGTTTGCAAAACAAGGCCTTATTCTCTACAAATTAAATGCAGTCCAACGTTATTTTTTGATAAAATCTCCAGGCAGTCTGAAGTGTGCTACACAGGCTACCCAGCCTTCACCATCTGACGTAATCTCAAACTCTCTATAGCACTACAGCCATCTTATTCTCTGGAAGACAAGGGGAAAGCAAAACTCTCCTCTTTTGCCACCATGCATACCATTTCCTCTAACAAGGACAGTGTCTCCTTTTGAAGTTTGATTTACAGGTGCTGCAGAGCCATTGTGCTGACTGCATGTCAGTCTCCAAGGAAACTGGTAGCATATATATTCTAGAAGCATCCGTAGAAGAAAAGAAGTGTTATCAAAAGTATTCTCAGCATAACCTCTGCTATGAGTAGGAGCAGAGTTCAAGGTCTTCTCTTGAATGGTTGAAGGATGCTGTGTTCAAATGAAAGGCTCCTAAGGAAATAATAGCAGGTCAAGCTGTGGATCTGGCAGTTGTATAGTCTCCATTTCTGAAAGAGTTGGAAATTGAAAAATAATGTATTTAAAGTTTTGGAAAATCTTGATATTTGTTATAAATCAGCCAAATTTTAGGTTGGCATTTCCTCTTCCCACTCACGTGTTAGCACTTTGTGTAATACACTGTCTTTTTGCTGCTATTACACTTCTCAGCCCAATCCATACCTGCTTGCCCATCTGTATTTAAAAGTTGATGCTTAACTTCTGTCTACATTTTTATATCACTTGTTTAGAAACTGAAGCACAAGGTATTGCTTCTCAGCCATCTCTGCAGCCCTGTCTGCTCCCAGGAGCCAAACAGACAGGTGCCCTTTAGCTAGGACAGACAGACAGTGTAGCAGCAAGACTCTATTTTTGGAAAAGGCATCACATCAAAGTGTGCATTTCCATGATCATTAAAAATTGTCCGTGGCATTTTTAGAGTATGTGCAGTAGAAGCAATGTCATACTTGAATTTTAAATGAGGAAATAAATTCCCCTCTAAGTTCCCATCTGAAGAAGGTATGCTTATTTTTTTTTTTTGTCTTGAACAAGTAAGGATTATTTTATCTTTGTGAGCGTTTTAGCCAAGAAGAGATGAACTAATCCAAATCTAAAGTTACTAAAGCACTTTGGGAACACATGAAATTATTGGTATTACATAGTATGAGATTTTAATTACTGTTGCTGTTGTACTGACTGTTAGAAACGAAGCTGCTTAACACTCAAACCCATTTTCTCTCTGAGTGGCACAGTTCAGTATAACCAAACAAAAGACTACAGCAAACAAAGCAAGTAAAAAGAGAAAAGAATGCCACTAATTAGATCAGAGAGTTTTGTTCCCGGGTTGGATCCACGTGGTCCATGCTAATTCCAAGTATTTCCACAAAATAATTTAATTTCATTTTATGAAGAAGTTGCAGTTTCATAACCCTCTCTGCCCAAGTGTGTATCAGAACAGACACATATTTGCAAGAAAACATCTGAAGACTGAAGAAGGAAGATTTAGGCATTAGCAAAATTCAAATATGATAGTGAATTAATGGCACTGGCTGTGAGATGAAAAGAGTTAAAGAATTTTTGCAGAGAAAAAAACAGTTAAAATAAATAAACATTGCTGGCAATTCTTTTAGTATTTTTGTACTACTAAACCAGAAAAAAAACAAAAAGCATGTAATAGACTTAAGGTCTCATTTGCCCCTGTTGTGCTGCTTATCTTCACCTTTCATATCTATGAATCCTTAGGATATATATAAGCAACAACTTCAGTCACTCTAATCAACAGAGCAAATGAAGCTGCTGCAATATAACAACATGGCCAATCTGTAATTTTCTACAGCAATTCTATCAGACCCAGAAATGAAACAACTGTAAGCTTGGTACCATGGAACAAGAGCTATAATTTTGTATACAGATCCTTTATCAAATAACAATCATGCATACATCTTAACTTGGCTTATATTTTCTTCTCAGAATTGGCAGTAGGCCAAAATAGTATTGACAAGACAGTCCTGCCAATACTTGTTCCCAAATCACCTACCTTGTGGGACATCATCTGCAGTATCATTGCATTATCCTCCCATTATGAAATATGATTTAACACGACACTGTGCAACACGAGAATATTTTCAAATCCCTATGCTACTTTTTTAATATTTCTTATTGAATTTGTCCTGCATTTGCCATATCAATAGACCTTTGTTATTTGATGGTAAAACATTTTAGGTAAACACAGATATATTTTTCCATTGATTTCCACATCCCATGTGAAAACCAGATTAAATTTACAAGATTCTACCAAATGTTAACACTTCATGTGATATTTTATGCTCAAAAACATGCATCCAAACTAGACAGCAAAGACACACTGTCAGAAATAAAATAGCAGAAAAAAAAAATTCAAAAGCCTTTTCATCACGATTTGCATCAGTTTTTCTCTTTTCCTTGGAAAACCTTTTGCAAGCAAAGAGGCAGGTGATGAGAGTTTGATATTCATATACATAACAGCATCAATGCATAGCATTTTACTTGATAGAAAACACAAGTCTATCTCAGCACCAGAAAAAACAGACAGGGAATCTGACATGCTTGTTTAGAATCATGCCCAAGTGGGGAAAGCATAGAAGATCAGATATTCACAGGGCCTAATCTAGTAGAACAGCAAATACATTCAGAGAAATTGCCTATTCCTCCTCTATCTGAAAGGTGATCAAGTCTTCAAATATCAGAGGAATAAAAGAGCAATGTGCAAATTTACCAAACTCAAATTCTAAGATCTCTAGTGAGGGAGACAAACAGGGAGCAGAAAGTAATTTTCACCACCTGGCAAGGATGCAGATTTATGTCAATATCTGAAAACTGACTCGTAACAGCATGAAGAAAAATAGGAGTATTAGTAGTAGCTTGCTCATTATAAGTTGCTCACCAAAGTGAACGATCCAAGTCATCTAAAGAACACAGCAACAGTTAATTTTCAAAGAAGCCACAAAAAGGTTATATGAAATTATCCTCATTAAGAACCATTAACATTTGAAAACTCTTGATGGCTTTATGCAAAGAAGCACAAGAGATATGCTTTTCAACCTGTGATGATGAAAACATAATGAGAGTGGATTTTGTCTCCTGCTATCATGTGTAATACAATATTGGAGGGATAATGAGTGTTCCTTCAGGTATCTGACCACGTGTAATAGAAAATCCTTTTCTATTCAAGTCCAAAAGATCTGAGAAAAACCCAAGTCATTCCCCAGATGAGTTAACTTCTACTTAAGATATTTAGTTAATAATTCTAGTTCTTCTCCATGCACTTGCCAATTAAAGGAGAATAAATTTCTGCTGCAGTTCTGTTCTTAGTTCAAACAACAAATTCTTGACCATGTATTGACATAGCACTGATGCTGAAACCCTAAGTGCAAACACAGCTCTCTTTGGATAACTTAATCAAATGCTTAGAATGCTTTTAAAGCTGCAGAGATTGACCAGTGTACCTTGATTAATCATAAAATTTTAATTTTTTTATTTTAGAATTCAAATGAAAGAACTATCCTCACAGTTACAACAGTAATGTGCACAGCAGTCATAAAGTCAGGAGTATAAGGTTATGGATAATTTGAGAATAACGTGAAATTACTTCAGGAGTTATGCTAGGCTGGTTTTCTCTGTTAGAGACTAGGCTATTTAGAGAACTGATCCTAATAATGGAAGCATGCATGTTACTAAAATAAATTAATTAGTTCTTTCTCTAGTTACTGTAATAGAAGGCAATGCACTTTTTATCTTAATTGGACAACATATCAAACAATATGTCTAGCACTTAAACAAAAGAGAAATAAAAACATAAATCCTAGAAAAACTGGTGTGGTTGGTATGAACATCTGCTGACATCTATACAGCTGCTTAGTTTTACTGACACTTCCCACTAAAGATCCTAAAAAAACGACACACTAATTATTCAAGCTGGGACTATCACTGTTTTGAATATATTTATTTCCCTTTATTTACACAGATTACACATCCTGACCCAAACAATATCCTAAGTGATAAAACTGGCTTCTAGAAAATAGATGTTAAGGTACTGAATGTCTTTCATTTAGTACCAAGATTTTCAAAGGTTAAAAAAAGGGGCATTTTATCTAATAATTTTGAAATCAGCTGTTAATGCTCAAAGTCATAGCTATTAAAATCCTACCATTGCAGGCTACAAGTATTAATAGTAAATGAAGTACCTCGTCTCCAGCTTTGTGAAAGGCAGCCAGTGCAACTGGAGAACATGACTTCTGCCACACCAAGTGTGACATTCATTGAAGTAGGATCAGATGCACTCTCCCATTGGGAAACACATTTTCAGAAAACAGGACTCTCTTCTCCACCTTTTGGATCCATCAAGCCCATGTATGAATACATCTGTCTATTTCAGGACAAAATCATTCAATCTGAAGAGAACAACTTCTGAAAACCAAATAAATGTAACTGTCATGGTTTAGCATAGTTTGGGTTTTTAGTTAAAGAGGGCTCCATCAGCTACGGCAGTGATTCTTTGCAAAGAGGTGCTTACAGCTTCCTCTAGACCCAACAGAACCAATCAATTGGCTAGTTTGAATATTGGCAACTTTTTAAAGCCACTCAAGAAGCTTGAGACACCTCTGTGATCCACATTTAAGAACGAAGAAACCCGGGGCAAGCTCTCTTGTTTCCAGCTTTTGGAAAGGTAAGCCCCCTTTTGGGGGGGAACCTGCGGTGCAGCCCAGCGCGGCCGGGCCCTGCTCGGTGCGGCCCGGCCGGCTCAGCCGCGGTGAGGCTGGCTGAGATCGCAGCCGCTTCTGCTCGCTGGACACCCGGAGCAGCCCCTCAGTGCGGGCCGGGCCGGCCGGGCCACAGCCAGCCCGGAGCCTCGGAGCCCTGTGCCATCGCAGGGGGCCCCGCGGCTCGGCCAGCCCCTCCCGGTGCAGCCGCTGAAATCAAATGCTGCACCGAAAGGAGCTCCGGCCGCCACCCGGCAGAAATTACCTGGCCAACGCAACAGGCGAATTCCAGCTGCAAGGCCCGGGTGAGATTAACCCTTTAGTGCTGTAAGATTCTCCAGAACAGATGAAACCTGCAGACAGCAATCCTCTCCAAAGTCAAAGGAAGAGGAAAGGCGAAGGCATGTGAAGAAAACACCATAAAGACACCAAAGTCAGTGAAGAAGGAAGAGCTGAAACCCCGAGAGATGAGAAAGAGGAGATGCTTCAAACCTAGAAGCTGAAATTCTGTTGTAAAGCTATGGTGATGGACTATGATACATCAGAGTACCCACTGTAATTCCATGGAAGCATGGGGGGTGGAGCACTCAAACTGCAATTGTGAGCAAAAGTACCTGTGCTGAAATAAATAAATGTTGAAGTAGCTGTGATTTGATGAGAAGCTTGACTAGAGAGAGATGAAAAAGAGATGAAGACCCTTGCTCCCAGGGAAGAAGAAGACCTCTGTTCCTAAAGATGAAGATGCTCCCAGAGATAGGTGAAGAGAACCTTTGCTTCTGCACAGCTCATCCTTAAAATGGTACCCCATTAGCTCAAGATTGGACCCTCGAAAGCTGTTGTGGGGAAAGCTGTAAGTCAAGGGAAGGGACTCTCACATGTGAGCAGAGAACCAACCCAGGCAGCTGTCTCATGGTGACATTGAAGCCATGACAGAACTGTTTCTTGTGGAGATGTCTCCATAGCATGAGCAAGAGAGACTCCTCTCCCTAAGTGAACCGAAAAAGAGATTATTATAGAGGTGGTAAAACTGATTGAAAATCTCAAGGGTTGTCTTTTTACATTGTCAGAGGCAGAAGGGAGAAAGGTGAGGGGAAGAGAAGTGTTCTGAAGGTTTATCTGAGTTTTCCCCTTTCTTTTAGGTCTGTTAATAAACTTCTTTATATTCTTTTAAGTTTTGTGCCTGCTTTGCTTTCTCCTAATTCTCATCTCACAGAAGGAAAATAAGTAAGTAATGGATATTTTGAACCAAACCACTACAGTAACACAAATGAAGATCAAACCAAATTTGCTGCTCTATTTCCTTCTGTTTCCAACCATTAACCTTCCCTCTTTCCAGTTTGGCCTAAAGCATCATCCTCATCCCCATTTCCTGAGAGGAAAATGGAGAGCCACGTTCACTATTTCAATTCAGTTGAAGAAATCTGGCTTTCCATTTTTTTCCCCATGAGCAAATGTATCAGTCAGTGATCAGCTAGGTTAGCAGACACCAGACTGTAAGCAGAGGCACAATCCTCCATAGGGCTCAGAAAATACACTTGTCTTGTAATCTCTTGCCCATGCCAGCAGGTACAGCAAATTTGATTTCCATAGATGAGCAAAGAAAAGAAAGACTGATACCATCATCATATAATGTCAATAGAACACCCTTGTCAACAGAACCAGGACTGTAATTCCCATGTTTGCAATGGAAACCAATGTACTAATTGTTTAAGAAGCCGAGCTCATGAGTATGTGAAAAGAGATTTCCCATTTTTTTCTGTCTTTACCCTCCCACTGTCCAAATTTCTTGAAATGGAATTTTTACATATGTATATATTTTTACATCTGTTGGGATTTTTTTAAGTGAACATTTGAAAACGTTTTATTCATTGGTTGAAATCTACTACTGCGTGACAGAAAACATCATATGAGAAAAGCCAACTTCTATTTGAAAAAACACAGGAGTTAAATTTACTGTTTTACTATGTCTGTGATGTAACATTCAAGCACAATGTTCAGACCTTTCAGATTAACTGAGATGAAGCTTTAGATCTCCCCACAAACTTTTAAAGAAATTTAAAAAGGATAAACCTAAGCATGTGTAATGCTTTAGTCTTCAGAGTTGTTTCTTCTAAGTCACCACTTATAAGTGATCTAAGGTAGACAATGCCCTGACTCCTAACTGTATTTCTATTTCAGTATTTTTAATGAAGTTACTTACTGTATACTTATCTTCATTCATAATGCTGAAATACATTTTACTGCTCCCCTGTTACCTACAAGGAAAAAACAAAAAAATAAAAACTGACACTGTAAAACTTCAGCAATCTCTCAGTTTATAAACATTCACATCTTCAATTTTACACTTCATTAATGTTCCAGGTAGTGTTAATAGGCCCTTGTGATGTGTGCACAGATATTGTGTGGTTGGCTCTATTCCCTGACCTACACATTTGCAACCGTGGCCCAAGAAACATCTAACACGGATGAAGTACAACAAAGCTTTTGTTCCCAGATCACAAGCACCAGCCATGAAAAAAAAGGAGCCAGCTCTAATCCTGTTTAAGGAATTAGAGCTTTATAATTTTTTTGGGGTAAAGGTCTGCAGCATCTTCCCCACTTGTTCAGGGAAGGGAGACTTTTACTGGAATGAAATAAAATGAGGTAGTGGTGGAGACAGCTGTGTGACACCTGAGAGATTGGGGTTACCCTGGGAAGCTGAATAGCTCCAGTAGCTGATGGGCAGGGTACTCTGGGAATTCAAGGGAGGACAAAAGTTACAGAGCACAGGTCTCCCACATGCAAGGTAAGTGCCTCAACTACTCTCGCAGGGCTGGCTATGGTTCAGTCCTCTCTGCAGGTTTTATTACATTGCTGGATGTTTAAGAGTTAAACAATGAAATAAATCTTTATGTCAGTGGTGCACTTCATTGGTTACAAAAAGATTAAAGTATCTACCCAGAAATCAAATAGATACAGCTAGGAATATACTAAACGGTTGATGGCATGATTTTATCCTTTTTATCAGTATCAAAACCCAAATACTGTAGTTTGTTTAATTGCAAGGTATTTGAATATAATTTGAATTTTCTCTCTGTTATTAAGCCTAACCAGATAATTAAATATAATTTTTTTGCAAATAAAGAAACTGAGGCAAAAGGTTTCCGTATCCAGGATAAAAAAATAAGATCTATGAAAGAGTTATTAACACAATGTACCAACATGCCAATCCTACAGATTTTCATCTCACAAAGAATATTTTTGTATGAGAAATATATTTGAGGTACCATAGACTATTTCCTTTCTACCAACAAACATCATACTCCTTTTGCATCAGGCATGAAATACACCTGCCTTTTTATTCAGATTAGCACATCAGCATCCAAATTGTATTGATCCATCTGTCACTAAAATTTAGGGCTATGTTATCAACATCATGTATAAGAAGTTATGCACACAAATTCCTGCAATTCAAAATGATTCAGTACCCATAAGAATATTAAAATATTAAGAGTTATTGTCAATGTGGAAATCTTATGTGTCTAATGTTCCACAGACCTCTCAGACTTTTTTCTTCAAAGCTTGAGAAATAGAAACTAAGATACATTTCACGGAGTAGCTGAACAAATGAAAAAATTAACTTTTTTTTTTTTAACGTGAAAATGTAACTGCCATTCCCGCATCCAAGAGTTGCTAGGTCAGGTAATTAATACAAAGAGTAATAATGTCTGTAATACCTGGAACAAAACCACCTGTCTTAAGAGTACAAGTTCTTGCTGTAGACTAGTCTCACAGAATACTTAAAACTTATATTTGGGAACCACGGAAGCAAAATAAAAAACACCCCAAAATTTTACATATGAAAGAAGTATGTATTAATTAGGTTTTTTACACCCATACTCAGTGGAAAGGCTGACATTTCTGCCACTCTGCTGCTCTATGAATTGGTTTGTAATTTTTTAAGAATTAATTATTATTAATTTGTAATAAATAATTTGTTTAATGTTTTGTATTTTAAAAAAAGACTAAATAAGTCTTCTTAATTTAAAATTACTGAAAATAACAGCCTAGGAAATTTGCTTCAATTGAATAACCAAAGATGTCTGACTTAGTGTCCAAGAAGTAACTTTCTGCAGTCTATAATCCTCATTTGGATTAAAATCGGCCTAAACCTCTCCCCATTTCATATGTTTATTTGGTGTTTTGAAATTGGGATGTTATAAATTTTAGTAAAATATGGGTTGGTAAATAAACACAGGGCTACTTTTTCCTTCCTCAGTATGTCTCAGTCACCAGCTGCTGAGGTTTTGAGTTTTAAACTTTAGCATATAAAGCATCAGTATGACATGGCTTCTGGTTCCCTGCTGAAGTGTTCTCCCTGCTTCCCAGAAAATCATTAGATGCCATTGTAGCTCACTCTATTATTGCAGGATTTTGCTGTCAACTGGATAGGAAAAAAGAAAACTAAAAAGCTGAGCCACCTATTGTTTCTCTAATTTTCTTCAGTTGATCCCTGGTACCAAATACTTCTGACTGAATGAATCTGAGATCTGCAGAGCCAGTACATTTTCCAAATTTAGGCCTAGGTTTTAATAGTTTAATGAAATGCATAACTTCTGCTCTGTTGCAATAAACACTTAATGCACAGCTACGTTCTAAGGCTCCTGTTGTTAGGGATGATTACAACAGAAGAATTAAACGAGACAACATTTTAAAATCCTCTAATAGTCCCTCAACTAGTCCACATCTTAAAATAAAGGACAGATGAAAACTAGGTGTAAGAGTCATAGCGTTGCAGCTTTTTATGTATACAGTGGCTATCTGCTCTGCTGGCCTTTATGCCACACACTCCAAAATCAGATCAAGGCACTGCTTTGAGCACAAGCCCCAGCAGGTTTGTGGTACATTATTCAAAGCTGATTCATGGTGAATGTGCTTCATTCGCTGCCTGGATGTATCCTCAGACAGAGAGTGAGGAAGGAGTGAGATCTCCCTTACGCTAGGCTGCATTTGGCTGTAAGAGTAATCCCAGTGAAAGGGGAACAAAATGAGATTATGAATGCCAGGCATGATGGATGGACACTTTACAAGGAGAAGAGAGGGCATCACCACCAGCACCATGGAGGAGATATCCATAGCACTCTAATCCAAATAGCAGAATTTAGTCCACAGACAGGTCCTTTATAAAGCTTTGGAGGAGTTAGTATTTAACTAACAAATGGTTAAAAGGTTTTGCTAGCTCTTTTAGAAGTGTAATGAACAGATGAAACAAAATTATCCAAAAAGCAATAAACACAAACCTTAGGCACACAGAGAGAAATATTTAAAGAGAAAGGTTAAAAGCGACAGTTCAGACAGTTCTTATACTAAGACTAGAATTGAAATGAAGTTAAAATTGTAAAACTATTTCTGAGTACACAGAAAATGTCTGATGCGTGGATTTAGCAGCACTGAGAATTATGGTTTGGGCATGTCAGGAAGGTAGAGAAGAGAATTTTGGAAAAGGGATGAAAGGTAGCCATGAACATCAAAGACTATGACCTGTGATTAAAAGAAGCTTTAAAGCTAGCAGACAAATGTGACTTGTTAGGGTAATAACAGATCAATCAAAAGATGACAGCAATGTCATCTTAAAACCTCATGTTTCATGTCCCAAGCAATCTGTTTTAAAGCCCTAAGAAGAGCTTTAATGATGAGCAGTCTTTCAAAAGAAAGAATAAAATACATATTTTACAGTCTCCATAAAGTCATTGTGCTATAGTTTTTCTTGATGCAAATTGGAAAGTTTAGGTATGAAATGAAATGCACCAAAAATCAGATTAAAACTGCCTGTTCAGACAGAAAGCCAAAGCGCACATCAATATTAGACAGTCTTAAAAAAAAATTGTATTTATCTTAAATTATAAATGGCCCATATTGTAGTAAATATAATCACTTTCCTGTTTCTTTATCATCTCCTCTCTCCTGCTGCATTGTTTTTCCAGACTATTCAGTTTCATGAAGCAGGGAATCATCTGCATTATACATATGCATACAATGACTTGCTTCTGTTTTTCAATACCACTCCTTTCAGTGGAGCCTTGAGTGTGCTGGTTTGGCTGCAATAGAGTCAGTTTTCCTCACAGTAGTGGGTATGGGACTACTTTAGACTTGTGCTGAACACAGCGTTGATGATCTAGAGTAGTTTTTGTTATTGCTGAGCAGAGCTTGTGAGGAGCTTTTCTGCTTCTTGTAACACCCCACCAGTGAGGAGGCTGGGGGAGTGCAAGGAGCTGGGAGGGGACACAGCCAAGACAGCTGACCCCAACTAACCCAAGGGATGTCCCAGACCATATGGAGCCATGCTCAGCACAGAAAGGTGTTTGCCTTCCCAAGTAACCATTACGTGTGATGGAGCCCTGCTTTCCTGGGGATGGCTGAACACCTGCCTGCCCAGGGGAAGCAGTGAATTAGTTCCTTGTTTTGCTTTACCTGTTAAACTGTCTTTATCTCAACCCATGAGTTTTCTCACTTTTACTGTATCTATAACAAAAGACTACAGTGACTCCTTCTCATGATGAGAAGTTACTCTGTTATTTTGTTTTTAACGGAGATCTTTAAATATTTATTCAAACTAGCTTTAAAAAGCCAGCAACGTGTTTTTATTCAAACTCTGTGAGCTAACATTGTTTTCCATACTACACATTTCTGATTGTGCAATTTTTTAATGCACAACTGATCATCTGGATCTTATAACTCATTTTGTAGCATGAGTGGGAGACAGAGGCAATGCCAGTGATGTAATTAGTGAATTGGATCTCTCTGGAGAAAACAGCCACTGCATTATGCAAAGCACAAAACCTAAGTAAAGGTCTTAAGCAGATAATTGAAGGGTCTTTTTATTCTTCTCTGTACGTGAAATTTACCTGATTCTAAATACAGACTCTAAGTCTGGATGAAACTGAGTGCATGCCTAAGGAATCAGCAGAGCCCGGTACCACAAGATGTGCTGCTTGTATGGCCCAACAGAGCCCCCTGGAAGCCCACAGAATTCATTCCTCACATGACCTGTTTCCCATATTTAGCCACATTATTCTCTCAGCACACCACAGAACTGTGCACAAGACTATTGCCTCTGCTGTGCCAATGGCTTTGTTCTCTTACAACTCCTCAGTCTGCCAGAATTCCAGAGCTTCATTTAAGAGATTTTGAAGGCCTCCCCTCCTTTATACAACAGCAGACGCCTGCAGAATTCCTTCACTTCCATTTCATGCTACACCAAATTGGTTGCCACAAGCAGCATATAGTACAGTGTGTGGAAAATGTTATTCTTTCAATCTCATGGTGACAGTGACTTGTAGGAAAAAATATATATAGGACAGCTCTGCTTATGGTTCTTATGGTACTTCAGGACAAAAAATTAAAGTTCTAAAGATCAAAAAGGATAAAAGATGATGAAGTTGCTTTACCAAGGGAGGTGAAAGTTACAAAGTTTTTCTTCTTTCCTTGTGTATAGTCAGTACATGGAAATTCCATGTCTGTAGATTAATTTTTTAATAATTTCCTTTTAATCTGATAGCATTATCTTTAACAAGCAGTCCTACTAGAGTTTTGCTGCTTTTTCCTTCTGCTTATAGCATTAATGTTTTTCCAGAAGTCATTTTTAGCTTTCCTTCAGACAATATTTTCTCTCTGTCAATTGTATTTTCAAACAATGAAAATGTTAAAAATTAAGTTTAGATTTGAGGCTGCTGACAACAGGAAAAAAAAATTCCATTACAGTATACCTGCCAATGTGGAAGATGATAATAAAACTTGATTCATCCATTCTTATTCTCTCCAAATTCTATAAGTTAGGCTGAGGCATGAAATGAATTAAAATAGAACAATTAAGTCCTTCTATTTAAGTCCCCAAAGAACAGACACTAGACCTATTGCCATAACATCTGCAGAATAATAGTACAATAATTCCTACCAAATGCCTCCCATCTTTTAGTATCTCAGGGAATATCTCTTTGCCAGCTCACTAGACCTAGACCTTTAATGTCATTTCACTCTGGCTGATGTTCAGTCATTTAGCATAGGAAGATGAACAAACCTATTGCAAACCTGCCACATGTGCTGTGTCTCCTCAGCTGTACAGTTTCATCCATCAGCTCAAATTTAAAATCGCAGACTGCTTTCAGTAGAATAATCAACAAACTGAAGACAAAATATAAAAAGCATCATCTAATGCCACTACTATTTTACAATATCCAGTAGGGCTAAAACTCTACTTAAAAGTGATCTGTCAGTTTTCAAAATACATTGTTTAGAGATGGTGGTGGAACAGCAGCAGAACTGGCAGCAGCACCACAAAGCAGAACTGTCACTCCTGCTTAGCTGCACTTCAAAGCATCGTCAGGAACCAAGACAAAGAGCTCTCCAGCTGATCTCAGGATCCCCTCTCCACCTACCAAATTAAAAAACACATTAAGTTTTCTATATCACTAAATCTTAGAATTTTACCAAGTTGGATAAACACTGTGCAAACACCTTAGACTTACAGCATATGCTCCTAGAAGGTTAAGCGCTATTGAGAAGTACATATTTAGCTGTGTATACACATACAAAATTACAGAATAGGTAATCTAAGCACTAAATTATGTTGCATACTAAGTAGGGAGACGAGCTCTTCCTGTACAGTAAACAGCTTTCATTCTGTGTAAGAGAAAAACATAAAAGAAAAATAAATGTTTAACAGGCAGTTCTACTGAAATCATTCAGTGAAAAAAAAACAAAATACAAAAAAAAAAAAGATGGCAAAGCTTCAGGTGTACTGAAATTAGTTCTAACAGGAGGCAATTCTCAAAAAAAAACCCCTCAGGATATTTTTGGCATCTTTGTTACTCTGTAACAAATATTTTAGAAAAGGTAAAAAACTGCAGAAATTGTGTGTCTTGGCTATGCATATCCTGTCAGCCTTTCGAGCGTAGCCCTTTCCTCACAGACACACTTCCTAAAGCTCAGGCTGTCCTCTTGCTTTCCCCTGCTTTACCAGAAGGAAGAGGGGGCAGAGGCATCATTTGAAGGACTCCCTGGGGGTTTTGAGCACAAGGATGTGCCCCTGCCCACCCTCTTGCAGGTTCAGGACTGAAGGTTTGAATTTCTGCTCACTTGTCCACTGTAGGAGAGGGGACATATCTTATACACCATTTGAATCTTCATCCATCCCCTCCTGCAAATGAAAGTGGGTGTTGTTATGGAAGCCCCCCACAACCACATAAGTAAAGAAAGCAGGTGTGACAGCAAGCAGGACACAGGAAGATGAAAATTTGGTGCTAGGAACCACAGCAAGATTTATTACTAATTGGCAACTTCTCTCTTCCATCTAGTGTTTCTTTTTAGTATGTATAGAGGTTAAAAAAAAAGCAATTTTGATATCTTCAATAGAAAATATAATCTACTGAAAGGCTGAAATACTCTTTTTGGCTATAAATTATTCACCAGGCTACTTAACTGATAGCTAGTGATTGCCCTCAGCCTGTGTACCTATGGAAAGATAGGCAGGCAGGTACTCTAACTCCCCCTTCTCCTTCACTCTCTTTATTTTTTCATATTTTTCACAGGTTTCTCCTTTTCTCTCATGTTTCTTTCACAGCCCTTTCTAAGTGGAAGGTAAACCAAATAATGTTTGAGTTAGAGGTTTGTATCCACTTTGTTAAACTTAATTGGAAATCAGGCAAAACAAGTATGACCCCCTTCAGTTACTGCTGTTGAACTATGATTTCACAGTGTACAAGCATAAAAGCAAAGAATATTTACTTAAAATGAAGTAATCCCTATACAGTTTTGTCTTTCTGGCTAGGGAGGGTGTATACCTGGGCACGACAATGACCACTTAATGGAAAAATAAACATGAAAATGACTGTTCTAAGAAAGAATATTTAGCAGGCTCCCACTGAGAATACTTGTCCACCAAGAAACGTCCACATCCTTTCTGATGCAAGGATCACATTCCTTTTGCTTTCATTCCAGCCACAAGTCACACATCCAGCTCCAGTTTAGCTCTCCCTGAGGAAAATACTGATAACAATTGATGTGCCTTTCCCCTTGTTGCCACTTCTCAGGTGCTCTGCACAGAGGTGCAAGCCCCTTTGCCAGTCTGGGAAAGTCAGCAGGATAAAATCACTCAGGTGAGAGTATTAGCATTAGAGGTCATGGCATATGGCATTTGTGGGAAGAATTCAGTTACTAACACTTTGTAGGATGCCCAAAATATTAACAGTAAGTAAGCATGACAAGCATGACAGTGAGCAGATAGGGGAAGCCAAGTGTGCAGCCTTGACTGAAAACTCACACAGTGGCAGGGAGGGGATTTAGGGCTGCTCCTCCAGTTAACTGGGTGATACTGATGCCAAATTCAGATCCCTGTGTGGGCATTGTGTATAGCCCCTGTGTCAGGTGGTTGTTCTCTGTCAGAGAAAAGATAATGAAACCACAGGCTAATAACTTGGGGTTCATTTAATGTTTCTGTAGTAGCTGGGATATATCAGGAAAACCTGAAGCAGCACCCTCCCTGCTCTGTCTGCTCCCAGGGTGACAGCCCAGGAGTACACTCAATTACTTCAGGTCTTTGTCATACAGCAAATGGAAAGGATGGAACCTAAAGCTGCACTCCAATTAGATATAAAAGTAATTCCAATTTATTAAATTATTGCAGACCACACAGTTCTTGTGAAGCTACTTCAGAAGAGCATGTCTTACTAAATCTCTTAAAATATATTGACTTTGCCAGCTTTAGCCCACATGGCAGCTCTTCCATTCAGTAACCAAACTGTTTCATGTAGAGATTAACCCAGTGATCCCACACTTGAAAGGGATTGCTGCAGGACTTCATTCATATTCTAACACCACCATTCTGTTGGGAAAGGCTAATTAATCCACAGTAATAGCATGGTGATGAAACCTGAAACCCGAAGGAACTGCTGAAAGATGGCTCTGCTAAGGTGCTTCAGTCAAAACAGAAAATTTTATATATGTGCTATAAATATTATTTTATCCTATAGGATCAAAAAAATTATGGGAAATAGACAACTAAATCACTAGCTGGATATTATATTCATAATTGTGCCAAATATGACACTTCTGGCATGGTATTTTTGTTATAGCACTGATTTCTGTGTAAGAGGCAACAGTCTGCAACAGCTAAGTAGGATTTTTTTATGGTAAAATAAATTGATAAGAAATTTTTTCTCTTTACCTTATCCTTGAAATTCAAAAGATTCTTTTAAAAAAATTCCAAATTTCAAGAGCTGTTTCAAGAGAATGCAGTCCTCATCCGAGATTTTTGATTTACAACTTTACAAAGTATGCAAGTTCTGAGTGAGCCTAATTGTAAATTTGCTCTTTGAACTCATGTAGCAGTGAATAATTGTTGGAACTATTTGTTATACACTTCTTGTGAAATACAGTTTAAAATACATGCACATATGCCTAAAATTCCTAGTATCATATATTTGGACCACAAACTTGGAGAGAATTACTAAGGTACCTAATTTTGTACAAACGAGTATTCTCAACAACTACAAATTTCCACCTGAAAAGATAATTATTCTTAATTTGGGGCCCTAATGCAACACAAAACATTTACCTTATTAATCTTAATACTTTAAAAAAATCAATTCTGACTGCTTTTATTTGCCATTTTTTGTCCTTGATAGTGACCAGAATAGATTTCAGTTCATATTTTCCCTATATCGCCCCATTTTTAGCATAACACAGAGAATTAGACCCAAAAGTCCTATTTAGACCATCTCCTTTAAACAACCAGTTTCTGTACAGTTCAGAGCATTGCTAGGAAGCCTAATGTCTCAAAGTATTACTGGAAAGAGAGATTTTGTCAGGATACAGTTTAGAATGCCCCAGGTGAGACAGTGAGAGTACTCCCAGGTGGTGAACACCCAAGCACCTTGGGCATTCACTAGTACAGGTCTTAATAAACTGCATTTCTCACAGTCAGACTCCTAACTTCCCTTAGAAGTTAGACATTTTAGGGGGCTAAAACTACACACTCAGGCACTTTAAGAGCATCTGAACAGTCTCCTTTCTGGGCTTGTGAACAGGTAGGAGAAGAACTTCAAATGTTTTCCTGCATTTAAAAAGACCATCTACAATTGTATCCTGCAGTGACTAATCAAATATTTGCATATAGTTCATTAGAATTAAGCAATACTGTGTTTCTCTAAAACTGTCCACAGGAGAACCGGGACAAACATCTTTACAGCCCAACTTCTTGACAAGAGCTGCTGCAAACAACTGCGTCAGAACTTGTGCCACAGCTTTCCAACAAGTGAGAAATATTTGTCAGGGAAGTAGGCTACCTAAAGGTCACTTCACCTCTCTTCACCTCTCTCACATTTGCATTCCTGTCCCCGAGAGTTTTAGTTTAAGATCTTCAAGTTCAGTCTGCAAATGAAATTCTGCGTAAAAGTCAGAAGATGAGAAGGAATGTGAGTGACACCACAGAGCCTGTTTGCCAAACCAGTGACTTTCACAGAGCCCAGAGCAAGCACATGCAGCTTGTGCAGTGGCACCACACTGCTGTCTTTACCTGAGCAGAAATCATTTGGCTGTCTGAAATAACAGCACAAACCAGAAGAAACAGCTTTCTGTGAATAATTTGAATTTAGACATTCTTCCTTTCACCAGATCAGACTCAGAGATGACACTAACTCATTCTTGCATGTGAAAAGCCAGTATGGACAATCAGACGCAGCTGTTACTCAACTGAAGAACATTGTGGGGCCCAAAAATACAAAGGGACTGTGAGGTGAGGAGTAGCGATAGGAAACAGGAAGTAGCAATCCAAGAACCAAAGAAAACACCACCTGGGAATGACACTGTGCACTTGCTATAAGCCTGACAAGATTTGACTTTGCACTGGAAAATAATTAAGATTATTGCATTTTTGTAGGCGAATAAAGTGAGATCAGGAAATGGAAGCTGCGGATAAAGTTGTAGGAAAAAATCTCACCAAAATCTCGTGCTCTGTAGAATGGCCCAGATCAGCCAGGCCAAACTCATAAAATTAGGGAATAATAAATAAATGCCTCAATAAACAGATAATTGCCTTGTTCCTGTTCAGAGACAGTGCACTCAGCCACACTGTCTTTAAAACAACATTTAAATAATCCTTCTAGAAACCCTGAATATAAACAAATACTATTTATCTCTTCTCCAAAGCAGGAAATTGAAGTAATGAGATTAAAATATTTTTCCAAAGCTACAATTCAAGCCATTTGCAAACAGGATTAGATCTCAAGATCCTAGACCAGCCTTCTGCACACTAGAATATATGAACTCTTTATTAAGCTTTGGGGAATACTTTCTTAAAATAAGAATTAAAAAATAAAATCACTTTGTCTAAATCTGTGTGTTACACTGTAAATATAGTAGTAAGAACAATCAATACACCTTACTGATTAAGAAAGGATTATTTGTTGATAAAAAAATCTGATCAGATGGCTGCACACACTGTGGACCAAAGAAACACTTCACACAAATGAGAGTTCAGGGGCAGGGGCACAGATTATTCTGCAGAGCATCAGATGCAACACTTGGTTTCACCTGTGCTGGCTTTAATTCTGTGGGTAACCTTAAAACAGTACCAGGTGGGATTTTTTTACCTTCCAGTCTTTCTTGATTTGTAGTTCTGATTCACTGTAATCCAGAAATTAATATTAGTTACAGGGAGAAAATGAGAAGAGAGAGATGCTTATCAGGGTGTTCTGAGGCTTAATTAATATTTGCAAAGCTCTTTGAGCTTCTTTGATGAAAGAAACCATAGAAGGCAAAGCGCTATTATTATTTTTATTATTATTAATTAGTTTTCTATTGAATTCATTGTGTCAATATAGGAATTGTTGAACCCACTTGCTTCACCAATTGTTGTACTGTGCTCTCTACAAGTGCTCTTTACAAGCTTCATTGTGGTGATTGAGAATATTGAGGAGGAAATAAAACAGGATAAATAAAGTCTACTTACAACTTATAGACACAAGTTTGGAACAAGCATTTTATCCACTGATCCGGAAGATATTGTTGCCATAGCAATGATTACATCCAATTACACTATTTCCTTAGATACTGATGTGACCGTCCCTTTAAACACTGAGCTTCTGGATGTTTGCAAAGAGTCTGCCAAAAAAAACAAAACCCAAACATTTCTTTTGGAAGTTCACTTATGTGTTACAGTTATTACCCTCTATCCTCCCCAAGAAACACTCCCCTGGGAGCATGGTTAGGGTGCTGCACATGGAAACTGGCTGCCATCTTCCATAACGGGCAGATGTATACAAGCAATACAAATTTTTACCACTAATCACCATCTAAACCTCCAAACATCAGATGAATCATTGAAAAGAAAATCCATATCTAGAATTCATTTGTAAATCAGTCAACTTTGACTTCATATTTAAAAGTTAGGGTGACTTGTTTGGGTGTCCACATACTTAATTTTTAACACTTCTTTACACCTTTCCTCTTTGCTGTAAAGACAGGAATGTTAATTAAAAATATTAATTTAAAATTTCTCCCTCATTATTTCTCTTTTCCATTAAAAATAGTAACCAATCTCATCACAACTAAGTTCATTTTGGAATCTCTGGGAAATAAATATTTTTGGCTCACTGTTATTTTATATACTCTCATTAACTTTAGATGGAAAATATGAAATTACTATGATTCTTTATAATTGTATTTTTTTTAAAATATCAATTACTGTTTTCTGTTCCTGCTGAAGTTAAAGTACTGGTTTGTCAGCTTATGTAAATCTACATTGTTCCAATGGAAGTTCATCTTCCAGCACCTGAGAATCAGGTTTATGCATACCAAATTCAAAATATTTTAGCTGCATATGATTTACTAGCAAGAGAAAGATTCTCCCTCCTGTGTTATTCAAAGGCTGCATTTCCATTTAGAAAAACCACGGTTATACACTTTAGGAAGTGTGCATTGATTTATTTCCTCAGCTGAGGATACTGAGGAGCACTGACTCTATGGAAGAAATCTGCTTCTTCAAGGGTCACCACAGCAGCCTCTCTTGTGCCCATCACTCACTGCTATCAGTCACTATTCCCATAGTCATTACTGTGCACAAGACACTTTTCCTGCACAGATTTGTTTATAGCTTACGCTTCTCCCCTTTCCCCTCCCCCTATTTATGCCAGGAACAAGCTGCATTATTTCTCTCTTTGTAAGGACATCATTCAGTTTTCACTCAGCCTTTAATAAGGTTATACTCCCATTAGGAATTAAGTATGTTTTGCCACCAACAGATTTGACCACTTGAACATACTCATTTTTTAATTTAATGCTGTTTCAAAAAAGGAGGGCAAAGCTAAAATCATTATTATGAAAATTAGACTAGCATTTGGAAAGAAAAGACAAGCGCTTTCACAGCAAACAAAGAGATCTGTAATAACACATCTCTCTAGTCAGCCAAGTGCTTTGATTATTTTTTTTTAGCAGTCATTTTCTTTTATTTATAAATTTGGGATTATAATGAAAGTTGGCAATTGAGTAGGTTACGATTTTAAAAAGAGCTGCCAATAGGAATGGCAGTGAGAGTACTGAAATGCAAAATGAATAAACACTGTGGAGAATATATAGACTTTTACTCTTTGGAAGTTTGCATAAAGCTTGGAAACCAAGGGAATACCTGTCATTGCAGGCTGGAGAGCTGCAGGGTGATGTCCAAGCTGCTCTGCCCACAGAGCTCAAGTACAGGCTCCTCTACAGACCCCTGTCCTGCAGTGCCCTGCTTGCTTTAGCAGAACACAGCACTGCACGTGACAGCACATCGCTCCATGGGCTGCTCCACTCAGACACAGGGATGCCCTCACACACAGCTCACACTTAGCAATTTTACCTCAGAAATGCTTGCAAGCATCTGCTTTGCATTATAGACACACTGGGGGGGTTTAAGTGTTGTGTGCCTTGTTCACACTGATTTCAAAACTCACTCTGACTTCCTTGATTTCCAAGGAAAATTCATTAGGACCAATCTCATTTGTTTCTTCCCATTGACTACCAAAGGTGCTAAATCATTCTATAAAATGTTTCTCAGTTTTATTACCTAGAATGTTTTATGGCTGTAATAATTGCAAGATTTAGTTCTTTAATCTTCAACACATCATCTCAATGAATTCACTTTATTAGATACATTGAGGGCTAAACTGCTTTTGTATTGAAAAACCCTGAAAGGTATCTGAATAGACTTGAAATACCAAATCTTATGACATAATTTCAGATAGCATAATAATAGCTACACCATCCAAGAATATATCCCATCAGAATGTTTTCATTTTCTAAATGAAGGATGAGAGCAAACATATGTCTTAATTAACCATTTGATCATTTCTTTATAGGTCTCATTGCTTCAAAGGTAACACCAACGTTTCTAACAATTGAAAATGTGGACAAACAAGATTCTTGAGGCTGCTGTTGCTTTTAATACCTGAAAGCTGGATGGTGCAATCCTCAAAGATCCTTACTAAATGGAAATATCGTACGTAGAACCTGAAAAATTTTTCACCACAGTGCAGATTTCTGGCTCCTGTCCAAGAAACGTTCCTTTCTCCTCAGCCTATTTCTCAAACTCTGTAGCTGTTCTTAGCAACTGATGATATCATCTGACCTTTCCCTCTATTCTTACTCTTTAAGGGTATGTTCAAATTTGCAATTGAATATACTATTGAATTGGATCTGATATTTAATTATTAAATATTAATCTTAAAAGGAGAGAATGTGCACTGACTGGCCCAAAATGGATGCCATGTGTCACTAGGATAGCTTATACATAGAAAGCATCAAAATAAACACACAGCCAGGAGGTAAATTACTCTCTTTCAAATAATATAATCCTGTACTTCATCTACTTGGTTTTTTTTCAAAGCCATTAAGCATTATGTACAGGAATAATATTTAATGTAATGGAATTTCCTAGTACTTAATTTTTTGCTGAAATTCTTGTAAACTTAGAGCTTGGTGTCCCCCACACAGCAGAAAGCTGACACAGGAGTGACCCCTCAGGACAAAGCCAGTTGCCCTACACAGTCTGCCCTGTCTTGGAAGGTGTACAATGAATGTTGTCAGAGGAAAATTTTAAAACCAGAGCAGACCTACAGCTTACTTTTCTAGAGTGGCTCCCCAGTTTCAAACTTTGCTTTTCAGAGACTAGCTCAGGCAGAAGTGATAAGTGTACATTTAAGAGTTAGCTGACTTGCTGTATGTATTATAGCATGTATACCTGAGTCTTGCTGCTTTTTGCTACATTACTATTCAAAGTACTGCAAGGTTTCTTTCACACTGATGTCTTAGATACTGCCACTTTTGCAATTACTAACAAAATACTCAGATGGCATAAGTATAAACATGTCACTTTCCCCTCCAATTCCTGCATTTTTAACTGCTTTGAAACAAATTTGACCTTAGCAATAAAAGCTAGCACAAAAGAAAATGAAATAACTTAATTGTGGAAACTTACTTGGAATTTTTTTTCACTTTCAAAGAAACATTTATACTTCTTCCATATTTAGACACTCAGAAATCTCAAATTATTTTCATTGCTGTGAGAATTTTGTTAGTAATTTCCATTATACCAAATACTGACTGCCTTGGCCAAATGGAATTTTTTTCACTGCCTTTGTTTAATTCAAGTAATTGAAATGCATACACACACCCTTGTCTCTCTAATCTCTTTTTGTCTAAGTGAATCAGCTTTCCTAATATTCTGTAGAAAAAAATAACTTCTCAGAAATCTCATTCTCTAAAGTAGTTTTATGTTGACAGATTTATTTCATTGGGTCTCTAAACACATTATTCCTTTACAGATGCTAAGTATATCATTTCATAGGCCATTTACCTTTATAGTTATGGACATTTTAGGACTATTGAAGTATTAAAATACTAGATCTTAAGCTTTATGCACTGTAGGTTTAAAGATAAATAAATAAGCTGAATAAGTGTATATACATCTACCTCTCTGCACACTCTACAACAAAGGCACATACCAGCATAAGGTGGTATAAAGATTTTCTCAGCACAAATTTAGAATAACCTCATTAATTCTGAGTGGTGCAGGTCCAAAATGAATTATGTCTGTCACACTATGAAGACCTATACAATACCAGTAGAGGGTATTATAGGAAAGTTTTGCAGAAATGGATAAACTTGATTAATACCATCTTCTTGGTAACCCTTTGCACTTGAGGTTGGCACTTTCAAATCAGAAATTAATAAATTTCACACATCCAGTCGAGATGGCCAGATATCTGTCTACCTCACAAAGTCTGACTTCTCTACTTTTTTATAACAATTTTATGCATGAGTGAAATGCAAGTTTTCCAATGGCATCTTAATACCAAACCAGGTAAGGATGTTTTATCTCTAGGTTAGCAAAATTTCTCAGGACTACTGCGAAGTAAATGTGTCTCACATCATTCTGCCTACATGTTGTGCTCTGAGGAAAACCCAAAAGATGTGAAAACTGCAGTCATTTCTGTCTGCAGAACAGACTTAGCACAGCAGATTTGTCAGAGCTGCTCGTTGAGATGGCACTGGCAACACAGCCATGGCAGCACACGGGGGGGGGGACTCAGCAGAGGCTGACTTTCATTGAATGGTCTTGTGACAGCACAACTTGGCCTAGATAAGCAAGTTTAAAGCCAGCTTTACGTACAAAAGTGCAGGGGATCACTTCACACTTGTCACTCTTGGTTGTTCAGATGGTAACAGGGAAACTTTATGACCATCCAAAACTAGAACCAATTCTCTACCTCATGATCTCTTGCGTGGCAACAACTCCATGACAGTGATCTACATTTCTGTCTTCGCCAAGACACTTTATAGAAGAAACTCTACTTACACAGAATCTCCAGGGCATCCTGCTGCAAGCCTTTCTGGTAGAAATCACAGAACACCTGTATTCCATTTTCTACATAGGGGAGTAAAAATAAAAAATCAACTGTAAGTTTAGAGTAAGGTCAGTAATTTTAAAGCCTTCAAACTGGCATGGGTCAAACTATCTTGTGGTTTCTTTTGTCATCCATTACACTTTCTGGAAGTGGTTATCATCTAAAGTACTACAGGGAACATTCCCCAGAGAGGCATTCTACCTAGCAGAGGGCAGGCTGCTCTCCATCAAAGCCCACAGCTGTGAAATATACTATACTATTGCAGAGCACAAGGAGCCAGAGTCTTCACTGACATCCCAGGGTAAAATTAATCTTTTTAAACAGACATTTATCCATTAAATCACCAGTCTGATAGCCCAGTTTTCTTGTAGAAACAACTTAAATTAATCCCATTTGAAGGAGCATTTAAATAGTATCAGAAAAGAAAAAAAGAGAATGGCATTTACTTTTTTATTTATGTCATTTTCGGTATAGATAGCACTCACAGAAATACCCATAGTTAATATAAGAAAGCACTTCTCAATGTAATCTTGCAGTTGCTCTCATTACACTACACTTTAAATATTTGAGATTAAATTCTCCCACCGAATGTCATTTAAAAAATAGTTTTAGGAAAGTAATTCATCCATTTTTGAGACAGGGGCATTTTTCAAATGTGAAAAATAAATTGGTTATGAGAAAGCTTAACAGCTTCGTGATTTGCAATGGGATTCTTCAAAGTTTGGCAGCAACTTGATTTTTAGGGTACTGCATTGAAGGTAGAATATCCTTTCTACCAATCAGTCCTAACTGAACTGCAAGGTTCAGAATTATTATCTGTGCATGCTCTTAAAAGGAGACATCAAAATCCCCTAAAAATTTAATCTGCACTGAGCAACCTCTTCCCTTTAATAAACATGCCTAACTTTAATTTCTCCATTTTTTTTCTTTAGCATTAGAAAAAATTATGATGCTGGTAAGCAGCCACTACATAAGAATACAGGAGAAATATGGCCTTTAAATTTCTTACAGAGAGAGAACCTTATGAAAATAAGAAATGTAGCTTATTTAGATTATATCTGTAGTCTATCTTGTTAAAACAGATCAGAGTTTTTCCGTGATTCAGAGCAAGTCAAGTCATAAAAATAGAAACCATCACTTTTCACTTACCTAGCAATACAATTTACCTCTCCAAACCCTCTTCAAGCTACTTTCATTATTAACAAACTAGCTCAATGTTACTGCAGATCTCCAGGTGCTGTAGAAGGATTTTTTGTGTGGTTTTTTTTTATGTTGGGCTTCAGATACAGAGCTGATATTAAAATATTGCTTATTTAAAAGACAGGACCAAAATAGAAGAGAAATTGAAGATTAATCTGAATTTCTTCCTATTCCCAGGTTTTATCACTACTGGCTTGATTTAAGACAGCTACCAGTTTGTCTTAAAAAAAAATCCCACTGTAGCCATAATATTAAATATTTATTAATGATGTAATCTTTCCTGTTTATATTGTAACTGACGAAAAACTTCACCCAGTGGCACAAAATACAGCTGTACTGTCCATGGCAGGATGGATTGTAAGGGCACTTCTGAGAGTTATAAATATTTGTGTGCACTCTAAGTCTGGGTCATCTAGCCCAGAGAAGGATTTGTGCGGTGGACAAGGCCACCATCAAGTATATCCCCAGTCATCCTTTCCCTCAAAGGTGAAGAGAGGGAGTCCTGATCTATTGGAATTCTTGGATTGCTCAGGCACAGTGGGGCAGGAGAGGAGTTTTCTCTCCATTAACATTTTATTTACTGCCCTGGGAAAAAATGTTTCCCTGTTAGAAATTGATTTAAAAGTGTATCAAGAGATTTTAAAGAGAAAGAGCTGCAAAGAACTCACCACTGTTACAAGCTTTATTATGAGCTATATTGTAGTGCTACAATTCAATAATAGTTGGAGATACTATGCTGGTTTGAGGCATAAATTTCCTGTAGTGGTCTCCTGTTCAGTGCTTAGGTCAGGATCATGAAGTCAGACATTCTATAAACAGTTATTATAAAAGTATTAGCCTTCCTGAGTCTCAAAAGGAAGAGAAAAACAAGTCTAAACTATAAGTTATTTTCCTGGCTTAGTAAATCACAGACAGGGTTTTGGTTTTAGTGAGTTGTAGCTCAGCAAGGTATTCCACATTTAATCTACTCCAGTCTTGTCATTACTTGTCCTTATGTCACTTTTTCTAAAGCTGCAGCAGACACATTTGCTAGCACAGGTGTATGCAAAGCTCTGCCATTTATCTTTAAACACAATAGCACTGATTTGGTCCATCAAGAGCAGGCAGGATAGACCATAACAGAGGGAATTAAAGTCTCACTCTGGGGAAAGTTTGATGAGGTTTTTCCCATTGCCACCTTCAAAATACCACCAAAGGGAAAGAAATTCCTGTACAAGCTGTATCTATATTGGAGGCCCTCCTTTGGGGTGCAGGGGTGACCTGCTGGGTTGGGGTACCTGGTGTCCCAGCTCCTGGCAGATGGTCACGTTCCCCTCTGCTCTGTGGGGCATGGTGAGTCCAAGCCAGTGGCTGCTGATGTGCTCACGGTTCAGGCTGCAGCCACTGGGCTGGTGCAGAGACTTCTCCTAACACCTTTTCATAAAGGACAGACACATGGACATGATGAAAGGCACGGACCTTTCTGCACCATTTGGGAAGCCAGAAGTAGAATCAGATAAATCTAGGAGCCATGTAACCCTGTCATTGTGATTCTGCTCCCAAGCAATTTCCCGTGGTGTACACTGAAAGCGCTGAGCAGTCACTCAGGCAAAGCGTGAGCTGTCTGGGGCTGTGTATTAGGATGGGGACCAAGGAAGAGTAAGCACACTTCTAGTTCACCTAAGCAGCTCTACAACCTTTACCAGAAACTTTACTTCATTTAAATCCATTTGATAGCCTACACTTTTGTCCATTTGGGCTCATTAGATTATTAACTCTTTAAGCAGGGGCTGTTCCAGGAAGCTAAATGGTTTTTAACATATGGTACTATGTGTAAAGGGCTTCCTAGAGGTTTGCTAAACTAGTAGATAGCCAAGCAATTAACAGCATTATATCATGGCCACTAAAATATTTCAAGACATACAATATTTACATTTTAGAACCCACTCTTATATTTCATATTAGTTTCAAAATCTCCCACCCAATAATAAGAAAATGGTACCAAGTCCTTGAATGGCACCTTTTACAGTTTATGAGCATTGAGAATGGTTGTTTCTGTCCTTGAATACACTTAAAATCTACACAAAAGGGTAAATATTTAGTCCAGTACACAGGGATTTAGCTGTGTGATTTCTATTTGCAATAATAAATCCAAATATTTACAGTATATTTCTCCCAGAATGTTTATGCTCAGATTTGGTGGAATAAGAGAATCATGGGGAATAAAGTACCAAAAAAGTATTCTTCCATCAAAAATATTTTCCAATATCTAATTCCAATAAATATCCCGCAGGACAGACCTTAGCCTAAGAGTGCCCTAGGGTGCTTTTCAAAAAAAGCGTTTCTCCATATTAAACCAGCAGTATCAGAGGTCACATGAGGAGGAAAGCAGAACTTTTGCTGCTTTGGAACCAGCACTTCTGTACCATATGAGACCCTTTTCCTATTCACTTTCAGGCTAGACCAAAACTTTGCAGAAACTTCAATACAACTGGCACACCTGAGCCAGTTTTAAAGCAGCTAACTCAGGTACCAATGGCAATGTATCCATGACAACACAGAATTCAGTAAAGATAGATTTGTCCTGTGCCACCCCATCTCATACTGGTAGCATCCAGCTTCCTTAGCAGTTTCTATAGTCACGTACACAACCGCACTGCAGCACAACTTAAACCTCCTTTGCAGGAAATCTTCCTAGCTCACTCTAGGTGTCTAAGTTTCAAGAGTTGCCTTTTCATTGGGAGAGACAAAAAATAGCATCAATAAAAAAAAAAATGTATTGCTCAACTAACTTACTTAACTAACTGTGAGCTGAAAAAGCTCAAATGCATCAAAGATCAGCTCAATGTTTTAACACAGCCAACAGTGACAACGCTATCTGAATTCTGTATGTTGTGTGGTGGCTCTGGCTCCTCTTCACGTGTTCACTTCACAGTTCTCAACAGCAGCAACACTTCCTGCCCCACTGAGCTGTGGTGTTGGGTTTGGTGCCAGCACATTTATGTTTAGCACTGAGCCAAACAGGACTCAAATTTATGCAGAGTTACAAAGTTCTGGTGAGGATGGACCCACTGTGTCTGAGATGAGAACTGCTCCTGGCTGTCCTAGTCAGGTGACCTTGGTTAATCAGCACCACAGTGTGAAGACTAACACCACAAGAAGCTCGATTTTGCTTCTTCGCATGCTTTGAAAAGATTCCCACCTAAGTCTCCCATTAGCACTTGGCAAAGCCACCTCCAAAGTCACTCAGATCTACTTTGTTCTTACATGCATTTTTGTTTTAAAGACTTCCCATGACAAATCCCCGAAGGAATAATTTTTCCTTTTTCCCAGTAGAATTCATCTATTCAGTGTGCCACTAATTTCTAAGAGTTGCTTCCTTTCTCCTTAAATTAAAAGGCAGTGGGATTGTTTTCACTTGCAATCTGAACTAAAATGCAAACTGAATTAAGAATGCTTATGGCAGAATCACAATTCAGTGACAGAAAAATGAACAGTAAGTTAAGAAATTCCCCAGATGACTGCATCCCATCCACCAGACGGTGATACACAGTGCCTGCTCTATGCTGCCATTCCTGTGTGTTGTCCTGACATCAGATGCACCAGCTGCCATCAAAACTGCATTTAAAATAAAATGCTCACTTTGCAAGCTGTGAAAACACTTGCTGTCCAGCAGCTCTCCTAATCCACCTTTCTCAACTCTCAATTCTCCAGGATCAAGGATCATATAAAGCCAGCTGTACAGATAACACAGTTGGAGCCAACATGCATTCCCACAAGTCTTAAAGCTAAATTTCCTTTTAACAGTTTAACAGCAAAAATCTAGGATTACAAGGATATAGCTAATAAGTAGCTCCAAAGCACTGTCTGGAAAAGAACCAATAAAAGATTAATAATGAACCCAGTGATTAAATAAAAATATATGTAATAAAACAAACACAGTCAAGCTATTGACCCCACAGCATAGGCAGAGGAGCTCTTCTCTGCAATGAAGAACAGACCTTTTTCATTGGTCACTTGGGTTCTTTTTCCCCTAAGGAGAAAACTAAACCCAAAAGCTACAATCTTAAGCCAACAGATAATTCCCATCTAAATGGTGTTTTAAAATCAAACCCCTCAGGTGTCTGTTCTCTTGGGAAATGACACACGTGATCACAGACTGCAAATGGCTTAACAGTTCCTGTTTGCACCAGTGTAAGAATAAAAACAGCTAAAGTACTGCTATGGATTTGATTTTATTCCTTTGTCACCAAGATATACTTTAGAGGAGCTGAATTATTTCGACTTTTTCCCAAATTTATATGAGAAAAATGGTTTTCATACATACCAAGAGGGACTTTGATGCTATACAAATTTATCACTGGGGTTTTTTTTAAAATTCAGGCATCCTCCAGGTCATTCTGTGCCCTCACACTTCAGAGGATGTTTGAAATGTTAAGTTGGTATTTTTTTGTCAATCCTCAGTCTGGGATGTAAAACTGCAGTTACTCTAACATTTCTGCAGCTTTTGTACAGATAGAACTTTTATTCAAAAACTCAGTAATAATGTTTTCAGAGTTCATTAGTTAACCTACACAGCCTGCTGTACAAAACAGATGTTATGATGCCCATTTCACAGATTGGAAATCCACTTTCAGAGAATTATTTCTTGCATAGTACCAAACTGAAGCAAAAGTTATGTCAGTATTTCCAGGCTCATTCCTTTAAACTATATTGTAAAAAAAAAAAAAAAAACAAAAAACCAACAAGCGAAAAAACAGAGACAGACCGAGTCCAATCCAGTTTGTAATTTTGGGTGTTTTTCAAATAAGAATGGATCACAGAGCCACACACAGGGAGACCACCTAAAAACTACTTAAGGAAAGAACTGGAATAAAAATATAAATACAGATTTTTGATTGTGTTCCCTTACTGTTCTCTGCCAGTATCACCCAGAATTCTCAGTGAAAAATAAAGGGCACTTCAGCACACATGACTTAGAGGACAGTTATGTCCCAGATTTTAAAAGCTGACTATTAGTAATGTGAAATTCTCAAGATGGAGTTGATAAACAGAACAATTACTGTATGATTAAGTTAAATATTTGGATGCTTTTGTCTTTCAGCTTTGAAGCTAAACAGCTCGTGGGGTACACTCTGTCTTTCTGCGGTCCCTGAAGTATCAAATAAAATGCTTCACCAAGAAATTGTTGTACATACATGGGGCTCAAGTTGGGGAAGAAATATAAGGAAATGTGAAAACATGGGATTTAAAGCATCTAAATGAAACCTTATCCATTTTTTCCAAGACATTAATTTGCTTACTTCCCTCTTTGCTGCAGCACACCCTCCAACAGAGGGTAAAATCCCTTTTTTCTGCAATAATAATAACAAAGAGCTTTTTCAACAGACAAACTTTGCAATATTAGACATAGAAAACTTAATATTTTCCTAATAGTCAAGTAAAACAGCCACAGGGAGCATCAGTAATTTGTTCACAGTCACCAGGAAATTCTAAAATTATTTATGTCTTTTCAAGGTCTCGCTTTCTACCAAGAGCAAAAGATTACCCTTCTCATTTTACATAAAGGTTAGTTCCAAAGGAGAATCTAATGTCTCTGTCTTCAGAAAAATCATAATTTCATTCAAGAAAACAGAAATTCCTTCAAAAATAATGCAGTTATCTTATTGGTATCATTTTTCTTCAATTAGACAAAAAATGCACAACAATTCTCACATTTGTTCAACATCTCCAATTTTTTCTGTGTACCCAATTAAACGTGTCTGCAATAAACATAAATAGACCTTCCATGATACTGTAACCTTCTAGGCAACAATCTCACAGTACATCAGGTTTCCTATCATCACAAAACACCTAGGAAGGTGTGATGTTTACAGCTGCTTCTGTATTTCCAACCTTGACTTTTTGCACCTCCCACACATTACACACTTTTTGAGATTTTTCACAAGGTGATGATCGCTGATTGTTTAACACTTGGTGTACAGCACTGGACATAACCCCTTAAGAGATCATGGGACTGACATAGGGATTAATTAACCTAAAATGACAGTAACCAAGCCAATGAGACAAGGGAGTTTTGTTTTCTGATCGAATTCTTCAAGAGAATGATTTTTTTTTTTTTCCCAGTTTGTCAAGGAGTCTTGGTCTCTGTTCTAAAACTTGCAAACTGCCTATCTTGAGCTTTAAAACCAAAAATATTTGCCATCTGGACTGATTACTCTCTTCAATAGGGTTTACTGAGCCAAGTCTTAGGATTGAAGTTCTTGTTGATCTATACATTATTAGAAATGACAACTTCCTGTATTGGCATGGATTGCCTACCCAGAATGTTCAATATTTTAAACAGAGAAGAAGAGAAAATACAAGTGTCATGCAATGTACGGGGATGGATAAAATCTTCAGCTGCAACAGACCGTCCCATGTCTGATACTGAAACTAACAGTGTCACATAGTGATTCTCTCGGAACATTTTGGGTCATTTCTAATGATGGATGCAAGTCCAAATTCTGTATATCAACCTAGGGCATGCTCATTGATTGCAGAGGCAGGCATCTGAATTGTATTTCAGGTACAAATACCCAGAATTCAGCTCTAAATGTTTGTAATTATTTTTTGTATGTGTTTTGCTGATAGCCCATTACTCTAACCAAAAGCAGATGGCTACGAGGTGACATCCCTGAAAATCAGCAAGCATTTTGTATTTGGCAGTTAGGGCCAGGGAGTCAGACTGATGAATAGTGCAGAATACTGTAATAAAAATGCTTGATTCATATCAGAAGAGTGCATTTGATAGGAAGTGTTGTGTTTATGTCACACTAACAAGTATGCAGATTGAGTAGACAGTGTTAGCATTTTCATCAATCAATCTTAGCCACTCCAATAAATAATGCTGGTTTGTGGCTGACAGGACTCTTTTACTGCAGTATCTCGGATGAGTACATAAACATTTATACTTACAGCCACACTGCCTTCCTTTGTAAAGGAAATTAGGTTCAATCCCATTATTTATTTGCCATGAACTTGCCGAAGGTCACGAAAACGGCCTTGGGGAGATCCTGGAAAAGAGCCCAGGTTTATTGCACATAAATCACCAAAACATTTAGCCCTCAAAATCCGCTGAGTAGAGAAATATAAAATATAAATAACTTGAAATGGTTTTCCCCATACAAAGGTCTAAGCCACAGAATGGCTTTGGCTTAGATTGGATCTTTTTCCATTTTATCATTTAAATAGTTAAACATTTCTTTGTAATAAATAATGAATGAATTGAGCATTTCCTCCCGTATTTGGACAGTATATATTACCTACGACTGGATAAAAGATACACCAGAAATAGATTAGAATATGAAAGAAGACTAATGGATATAGAAACTTGATTTCTTTGAAAATACAGCAGTAGTCCGGTGCCTGACTGCATTAGGTTCTAAAAAAAAAAAGTCTCAGATAAATACCAAAATCACTTTCTTCTTCAAGTACGTGTTTACCTGAAACCAAATGTAGTGGCTCTATTGTTCTTCTCTGGAATTCCAACCAGGTTATAAGTACCCCTCAATTTGCATAATTTTCAGAATCTCTTTTCTCCTTAACCCTAGTGCAAATAAAATTATTGATGCCTATAAATACTGGAAATTAATGCAAAAAGCAATTTGTGTAAAAAGAGATTAAGTACTGTTAAGCTACTTACATATAATTTTATAAAGTCTGGGGACCTTTCTTCCTGTCTGTCATTTGAAGAGTAATGTCTGGAAGCTGATGATCCAAAGTATGACTAAACTCAAAAAAAATCCATTAAAATAGGGTAAACTTGCAATAGTTAAAATGTCCTATTTATTAATTAGGAATAATTTTTAAAAATCAAAATATAAGCTGGAGAGAGAAATGATATAGAAGAGAGTCTGGGAGCCAGAAGAGATGTTGATAATGAAAGAGTTTGATTTGTTGAAAAGGTGACACATCAGAAATTTGCCTGGCCAAAGCCTGGATTTCAACCTCCCCTTCCACATTCAGAGAAGACAGTTCGATGTGGTGCCATGGTTTAGGAATGGTATTCTCCAATTTAGCACTCTCACTAAAACCAGGCACCACTTCCCATCCTTTCCCTCTCCAGAGGGAGGCATAAAAGGCAAAGATCATGGGTCAAGATAAGAATGAACTCCCGGAAAGAGCAATGAGATAAGACAATGAACAGTAACAGCAACAATATTAATAACAAAAGGTATAAGAAAGGAAAATGATGTACACATAAAGGCCCTGACAATAAACAAACACCAGACTGCTCCATCTGCCACCTCTTCTCACCTGGCACGAACACCTTTTCCCTGGAAGTGAATTCCTTTCCCTCTGCCCCCAATTCCATGAGGTGGTATAGCATAATCTCTGTGTCCCAGCTGTGCACCCTCCTGGATACTGAAAAAGACTAACCCTGTCCTGGCCAGAACCAGGACATCTGTACAGACTTCTGAGTCATACCCTTACAGCAAATGAATGTTTTATTGTTAATTTTGGATGAACAAGGAAACCATGTACTAAGTTTTCCATGCAAAAAAGTTCTTATCTTATTGCACAAAGTTCCTTTTTGCACTCTTGGGTTTTAGCTGCTGTCTAGAGTATGAGGTGTAAGAATCTGTAAGCTGTAAGGGCTGTATTTAAATCTCATCTCTCTCACTCACGGGACTGCATTTGGCCATCAGGCTGGGGGCTTTGCTAATGGTTTATCTGCTCCAGAGCCTGTGTGTTGGCAGACCTAAATGCAGCATATTCCACAGCTCATGCCTGATACTGTCCTATAAAATAAAACTATGGACATTCATAGCTTCAAGCAAACTGATATGTGGGCATTCAGAATAGAAAGAAAACATCAACTGCTTCAAAAAAGCTGAAATCTATCTAATAGCTTTTGCAGAAGAGAAAATAAATAGATATACAAGCCCTACAGAGCAAGTTACTAGTCCATGCTGAAAAAAAGCCATATAAAATAAATATAAACTATCAAATGATCTACAAGAGCAATAATTTACAGAGAACAAGTAATTCTCCTAAATGTATAAAGGGTTAAACTTACCCTGTCTTAAGTAGTTTGTAGGAGTCTCAGAAACCAGCAGATAAAACCTCAGAAGATGTACAAGTAATTGTAAAAGAGTAACACATATCAAACCCAACACCACCACTGTAAAATGTTTCATAATAGGAAAAGGTAATATGACTTTAACAGCTGCATAATACTATAACTGTGTATGCAGCCACCCAACAGACTAACAGAATATTGCCCATTTAAAAATGTCCTAGAGGACAGACTGAGAGAATGAATGCTCTGTTAATAATGAGAGATTCCAAAGATGATTCCTGGCAAAAACAAATTTAACATGGCCCAGAGCAGCAGAATTAACAAGAGGAATGGAAACAGCAGAGAAAAAAATACCAAATCTGCTCATAGAATGCAAATAGTGAAACTAAAACAAAATGAGAATCTAGGTGCTAGGGGTCCAAACAGTCCATTTTATTTAACTTTATACATTCAAAATGATCCCATGTTTTAAGTAGATGATTAGCAAAACAAACAAAATCAAGCAAACAATTAAACAAAAAACCAAACAGCAAAATCCCAAAGAAGAAAAGCTGTCACTAGCCTGGAACAAGCAGAGTCTCCAAAAGAATAAAGGAGAGCCACCACCTTGTGGTTAGAGAATAACTACATTGCTCCAGAAATGGAAGAAAATGGGACTTTCTCACAGCAATCAAGAAGTAATTCAGCAACCAATTAAAAATACTGTCTATGAGCACAAGTCCTCAGCTGAATTAAGCTGTAGCTAATATGAATTAGTTATGACCTTCACTGTGGTTCTCAGCTGAGATCTAGCAATTGACAATCCTAGTGGAGCACCCATCACTTTGCAGTCACCCTTACTTCCAGAAAAGCTGGAGCCCTGAGAGAACTAAACAACCAGTATTTATAACTGAAATCAGAAGCAGATGTCAAATGATGTCCCTGAGTTCTTATGCCCTAGGAGATAAGGCACAAGAAATGGGGTCAGGTAAGCATGGTTTCCCTCCAGTCACTGATTTAGGAACATCTCATACTAATGCTAAGAAGGTCTGCAGGAATTGGAAGCCACAGTGAAGCAGATCGCCAAGTTAGAAATTAACACATCCCATGAATAGACAACATTAAGTAAACCTTAACATGATAGTAAGCCAGACACCTTATAATGCCAAAAAAAGGATAAAAATAAATTTAAAAAAATCCCACAAAACTATAAAAAATGTGCTGCTACAAATAGTCACAAGGGGTCTGTATCAGTATAATAGGCTGCCATATAGAATATTGTCTGGAGTTTGTCACTTCCACTGAAAATTTGTTAAAAGTTACCCTGCATCTTGGAGTCAGAATTGGCAACTGCTTTGCCATTTTGACCTGTGATATTAAATATCTGTCAATGCAAAGAACACATTTCAAGCACTGCAGGTAGTAGGAGGTTTTAAAGACAACATACATATTTCTTATTGCTACTGGAAAAAAAACAGAACTGAGCTAAATGACAGCAAAGGAGGAGACTGTAAGAGAATTAATTGCCTCAACACTGTCAAGGGCCACACAAGGAACAGAAGTGCACGTCACTGGGATGAACAACAACAGACATCAGCCACAACAGAGAAAATCTTGATTTATAAGAAAACTTTTTCACAATGATGATGGTCACATTCTGGGAACACATTTCTTAGAAAGGCAGTGCAGCTGCCATCCAGTAGGTACCAAAAGCCTGGCTGAACACAGCTTGGACCTGTTTTGTGCAGGGTGATGGACTAGAGATGGATGAAGGTGCTTTGCAGCCTGCATGGTTTGGTGGCAAGGGACACAGCTTTACAGGAGTGTGAAAAGCCACCTCAGATTTCAACATCTGTTTCCTCATTTTAAGATTTTCCCAGGTATTTCCTGGTCCTATTTAAAGGGAAAGAAAGCGTTCCCCAGCACTAGGTGGGACAAGATGAGATGAAAGTATAGTAACCAAAACCAATTCAGTTTATTCTAGGCTCTCTGCAGAAAGTGAGGGACTGGTCGTTCATCTGTACACAACAGTATTTTGTGAACTACTCCTACTAGAAAGCCCAGGCTACAAAGTGATAACAGGTACTTTTTAAAATTATATTTGTATGACTCCAGTTTTATGAACGAATGAAGGTTTACTACAGTCCAACCACATTCAAGCACATATCAGGCAGCTATCCAGCAGTAAAGTTGGAGTTTGGTTCTGAAACAAAAATGCTACATTCTTATATGTATACGATTTTTTTAAAATTAGTTTTTTATGACTTACTGATTTTTAAACGATACCATTTTTAGATAACGTATTTTCATTAATTTAAAGAGATGTTTTGTACCTGCTCTCCAACACTGTCTCAATAAAACAACCAAAATGAAAAGCAAGAATTTACTTGATAAATATGATGACCTTGCTCCAAGCACTCAGAAGTGTAGATTGCACCCCATGCAGCAGCCAGTAGTTGTCTTAAGTCCCCACTATTGATTTTAAATCTGTGAATCTGTGGAAAGTAAGCTCTTTATCAATTCTATCCCACAGTTCCTAATACATTCCTGAAGAGATTGATGTTTTCTGAGTGTTCAGATCTGGACATATTGAAAAAAAAAAAAAAATCAACATTTCAGAAGCTAAGATTGTATGGCTTGAATATTTCTCATTTACTCTTTTACTGTATCTATCTATCATGCACAGCCACATGTGATAAGCAATTATAAAAGATCCTTGATGAAATTGCATTGTATTGTGTTATGCTTTGTGCTATATATGTGACACAAGACATTTATCCCCAAAAAGTCAAATCAATTAAAACATGAGATGCTTGGAGGATAATAAGGCCTAGTCATACAACTATTTCACCTGATTTTCAAGGTAATATGAATTGTAATAATATGTTTCTTTTATTTTTATTTTTTAGTTCAAAACCTTAAAAAAATCAATCACAAAAAATATGGCAGTGATGTTAATTACATTCACCTAAAGCTAGTTTAGTATTGGCTAACTCACACACCAGTTATACAGCAATTTGCTGTGGTTTCCTTGAAGTGGCCCCCAATTAAATATATTCAATAGGTTTCTTCTTTATTACATTAACCATTGCTGCTAGTATGATGTACCATGCTGAATTTCCTAACTTGACAGTGTGAAGTCAAAGCAGGGAGACAAGAGGTCAAAAAGAATTCACTTAAGAAAATAACTCCATTCCTGGGATTAAAATGCCACCAAAAATGCCAGCATTTTGCTTGAAAATGTGTATAACTTTCCACATTATCCCAGTCATTTGAAAACTACAAATTCTTCATAGAGTCTACAGTTCTAGAATTCAAGTAAGATAAACAGCAAATGACTCCAAGGAATATTTGACTATTTTGGAGATATTGTCACAAGTCTGCTGGGACTGATGCATTTCTATGATATCTTCCTGCCTTGGCAAGACAGAAATCAGACACTGGCCCATTTGATCATACTTTTTGTAGGTGACACCCTCCCCCCCCTAAATGGCTGTTTTCCAGAAATATCGTAGGCTTTTATACAACAAAATACATAAAATGCTTTTGCAATGGGCAGGAAACCCTTGAGAATATTTATTCAAAAGTATTTAAGGTCCTGTTCACTTATTCCCGTGAGGCTGTCAAATATTAATCATAGCATTCTCCCTAAGCAAACCTTTTCCTCACTGATATTCTGTTGAGAGCCCTATCTGTGAATTATGTCTCAAAAGTCTCAGAAGTCCTCTGCCTTCCAATATTTTTTTGCGTAATTCTCTTTTTCATTCTTAAAATTGCAAGATATTCCTTCATCATCATCCCACACAGGCAGAGTAACTTCAGAATTCATCAACATCTATACTGAACTGCCATTGTTTCAGAGGACTGGGAGGCAATGAATACTGTGTTCTAGTTGTTAAAAACTGTGCAAATAATCTATAGAATTATGGAATTAAACATGGCATATAACACATGTCAATATGACATATGAGAGAGAGTTTTGCAGGTGAGCCTAAGGAACACTCATAAGGCTGATTAAGCATACCGTGACCAAGTAAGACATAAATAGTTTCTGTAAATTTATATTTCTCAGGGCACTAAACACAACGTGAAAAAGAACCATGTGATCTTCCAGACTGAAGCTTCCAAGAAACCTGTGAAAGGATCATTGTTTTCATGAGAAAGCGTTTTCGTTAACCAAGAAAAAAGAAATTTCTTTACAAAACTACCAGAGCACCACAAGCAGCGATTTAAACTTCCTGAAAATAGTTTTCTACTCTGGACCCCAATCAGACAATGAAAATACTTCCACATGGCACATCCTCCCACCAACTGAAGATGTACACAGCAGGGATGCTGAAGAACTGTTTTCTCAAAGGGCCAGTTGTTTAGCACCTTCAAGTGGCTAATTTTTTTACTTCAAAGTATATTTTAGAAACCTGTCAGCACTTTACTGTGGAGATGGAAGAGAAAGGACGAATGAGTTTCTGGTGTTGGAGTATTGCTTGCTGGATACTCTGTAAGGTGAAGTGTCAGTGGGCACAGTGTCAGTGGGCACAGTGTCAGCCCTCTCCTGTATGGCAAGATAAGGTACAGGTCCATGAGGGAGCTGTCTGTCTGCAGCCGGGACAGACAAACTGGACAGCCTGGGGATGTAGAACCTGCAACATCCAGTCTCACAAAGGAAAGGTTCACGGGAGCAAAACAGCCTGAAAAGTCTGGGAAGAGCTGCATGGCAGTGACGCAGGCTGGCTCGAAAGGGCTGAGCTCTGGGTGCCCTCGGTCAGAGGGAACGCAGCGTTACTGCCACGACGCCCTCAGGGAACGCCTTCGGTGGCAAAGCGGGGCAGAACCTGGACACGCGTGCTGCTCCTCCTCAGAGGAGGCACGGCAGGCAGCCGGTGTCAGGGCCGGTGTCAGGGCCGGTGTCAGGGCCGGTGTCAGCCCGGGGGTAAAGGAACAGAGAGGGGCCTCTGGTGTGGGCTCCGACACAGATTTATTACCAGAGGGTCCAGGCACCAGAAAGGCCCCAAGGGAAGCCGTGCATGGCTTTTTAAAGGGGGGGGGGGGGGAGGAACAAGGCAGGGAAAAGGGAAGCAACCAATGGAGTACAAGCAAGGGGGAGGATACCATTAAACGTGAACCAATGGGGAAAACAGGGAGGCGGGAGTCACAACAGGGAACCAATGAACAACTGAGAAACAGAGAACTTTCTAGAACAGGGGGAGGTAACTTGGGTCTGAGAACCACCCGGGGGATGTGGCTTAGACGTCCCAGCCATCCCATGATCCACCCTCCAACCCACTGTCATGGGCAGGGAAATCCACCCAATGGATGGCCCTGACGTTAATGGCGTGTAACAATCTCGGCTCCTGAGTGAGCTGGGCCACCCCGACATGGCAGCTCCCTGGCCTGGCTCTGCTGCTGCTGAAAAGGCTGGCTAGAAACCCTGCAATCTGGCCAGCTCTCCTGCCAGACCTGGTTTCTACAAAATGTTTTGATGTAATCTCTGTAATCTTGAGGAATGTTTTGATATCATAGAACCTTCATTTACCAGGAAAAGACGACACAATGGAAATGGAAGTGAAAGCTGCAAGTCCAGGAATGCAAACTAAGAGAAAAATTTAAAACTATGTTACTGCAATTAGAATTCTCTAATCATAAAAATCACCACGAGAAAGGGATGGAAGCATCACTGTGGACAGCTCAGTGAGAGTTTCTCTCAACAGTTAAAGAAATCATAGATGAAATGTTAGGTTGTCCCAAGAGTAGGATAGAATGTAATATCAAAACAAGTATATCTTTTCATACATCACTGAGTTTGTTTCTTCAGAAGCCATTCCGGTCATTTTACCTAAGAAAGGTTATTAAAAGACTGAAGGAGCTCAGAAAATAATCAAAGGTTTGAAAAGACATTCACACAGCAAGACATTGAGTGTTTGAAATTCTTTCCTATAACAGGCAAAGGAAGCAGAGAGAGCAATAGTGCACGAGTTTCTTGAAGATACTTAGATAACTTCTGTCTTCCAGGTCTCACCCAAACCACCCATTAAATGAGATTAAACAGTGTAAATCTTGGTAAAAGCTGGTAAGTGGCAGATGAGAGAAAAGCAACCTAAGCAAATACCACTAGAAGTTTGTTCTAATCTACTTCACCCTTTTCAGCCTGAACATTTTGGGGCTGCTATGGGAGGAATCATTTGGATCTGGGCCTCAAATCTAAAATTAAATCTAATCTTAAATAAACAACTGAATCAGCAAGAAAAAGTCACCACCAACAACCATGAGATTTGGGAGTTAAAATTGTTTTTCAAAATCTCTCGTGCTGCCTCTTATTTGAATTATGCCATCCTTTTGTCATTACATGAGCTGTAATTTCCTAAAGTCTAATTCAATGAACAATCCCTAAAAACTGGACAAGTAACAAAAATTGCATGGCTTCTTGAATGCAAGGTAAAATGGAAAAATTCACATGTAATCTTAAATATACATCCAAATCCAGTAAGTTATAAAAATAGAAAAGCCGATAAGAAACTAAAGTATTATTGGCCATCTAGAGGAAGCCAAAATTGAATACTGACAGTCACTACTGCTGAAAATGATAGTAAAACCAGTCTTTTCAAACTTTCAGCCTAGAAGTTTCCTATTTCACAGTCTATAGATTATAGAGGATGCTCCAAAGACCATTTAAGCTATATTTTCAGAAGAACTTGGCATGTATGAAAGCAGTGAAATAAGTAGTAAAATACGTAAAATGTCTCTGTAGCACGAGATGAAGCATGTCTTGAAATCTGACCTTCCATTTATTTACTGGAATTATGGGTCATTGCATCTGAAAATTTCTTACAGTTTAAAACTTTGAACCTGAGACAGCTTGTCCTTTCTCAGTTTTTTATTTACATTAACATCAGTGCCAGATCTTCTAACATGACTGTGGTCTGTACATCCAATGTTCTCTTTCATTAAAAATATTAAAATATACTATGAACTCTCTCTTTTATTGTGCTTGCACACAATAAAAGCTGACAGTAGTTCAAAGAGACACAGAGACAGAACTGTGATCCCTGACAGGCTGAATAGAGATAGTCTGGACCTGGCTGGCATTCAGGGGGTTTGTGGTTCCCTATATCCCAGCCTGTTGCTGTGACCTTACCTCACAGCCAAACCCGCTTCTATGACCAAGAGGATCAGGAAGGGAGGCATTTTTCCTTTGTGGGTATGGGTACATCTGAGATGGAGAGGCTGGGCACCCAGGTATCAAGTGTGGCACTACTCACTCAAGACCTGACAGGATCTTCTTCACCTTCCAGGGTACTTCCCAGCATGTACTGGTACTTCCAGCATGTACAGCTGACTGAAATTTCCTGTAGAGGACCAATTATTTTCACCAAAGTGATGAAACACCTGTAAAGTGAGAAATATTGAGTTATATCTAAAATGCACTAATTTGGGGGTGTGTGAGAGGGTGGAATTTACTTTTGAGCCTTGTGTAGTCTTGTGTGATTCTTACTTTTGTTAGACAACAATTCTCTCCTGAGAAGTACTAACTATGGAAAATACTCCTCAGATAGTGTACTCAATCTACAACTGAAAACAGAGACACAAACCCCAAACTGTCCTATAGAACAAAGCAGTGAGACTTCTCAACATTTTTTCTCTTTTTTCTACTGGATGATGTGGGGGACAGGGTGGCAAAGAGTAGGAAAAAAGCCCACAGCGAACACTGGAAATAATTCCCATTTATAAGATGACCACTGAAGAAGGCAGAATTTTCAAGTAACAAAGCAGCTGCCATTTCTGTTTGTTACCTCCTTATACTTACATGCAGATCCTGGCAAAGGAGTTGAGAAAATGGGACATTGAGTAGCAGCACTGGTATTACCCGAGGCAGCTACAACATATAGTATGGTCTGTTGACCTTCTCTGGCTGCCACAAGACCACCCAGTCTCTCTATCACTCCCCCTTCTCAGTAGGACAGGGAGAAAATGAGATGAGAATCTTGTGGGTCAAGATAAAGACAGGGAAATCTCTTGCCAATTATTGTCATGGGCAAAAGAGACTTACTTGAGGAAAAATAATTTAATTAAACAATTAAAATAGATTTGCCTGGTGAGAATCAAAGACCAGAGTTAAAACAGTAGGACTGGCCTGTCTGCTCTGATGCCACCGATAGACCAAGAGTGGAACGCCGCCACAGAGTTAAGTGAAGCTCTTTACACATAAAAGCTCCTTACCTCATCCACCCCCACACATTAAACTGTTTGCTCTTGAGCTGCTTGGCAGCTCCTGCCTTTAAAATGAAGAATTTCTGATTTTGTTTCTAAGTAATGAAGTAGTGACTGCTGCCATCATCCTGTCAGTTTCTTTCCAGGGCCAGGACTGCCCTCGCTGACACCATTCAATTAACCCATCATCAGAGGGTGCCATCAGAGACGCCACGCAGCCACACACTTTATAAATGGCTCTCATGGATGCTCACTGCACTGCTGCAGAGGTAATAGGCAGCCCTCACGTACTGAGGGCTCAAAGAACTTTAAGTTTTGTTCTTTTCTCTGTGCTTATAACGCTCCCTGTAATAGCATTCATTTTGTCCTCTCAGCTCTAGCAATTCCTCTTCAATCAAAACAAGTGACCATAAGAAAGCATATTAGAGCTTTACACAACAGGCAGCCAGGTGCATTTTTTTGCTAATGCTTTGAGGAAAACCCTGAAAATGGTCCTGATAACATGAATACAAATAGCCTGCATCCCTCTCTTACCATACAAAGAATGATTGCTAAACACTTTCTTCATAAAACACCATACAGTTGACACATAGATTTCTGAATAGTAATGAAATTTGATTTACCCCACTGTGAGGGTACAATTTAAGGAAATAAAACATTCGAATTTACTAATGCATAGTGTATTTTTCTTACTTGTAACTGTGGAAAGGAAAAACTCTGTTCAGATTAGATTTTAGGACTATAAACCCTACCAAAGTTATTATTAGCAGCAGCTCTCAAAATTATCTACCAGTTAAAGATGGTTCAAAAACCATGGGGTCACAGTCATGGCTGGCTCCAGTGGTGTTTGTGTCTATCTTCCTTGCTCCACAAAAGTGATATGAGAGATGATACCACTCAGGCACAATGCCCTGTGGGCATTTTTAGCTAACAAAATAATTCACTAAGAGAGCATTGTAAATCTAATTGCAGAAAACATTTACATCCTGAATTTGGGTAAGCATGAACCTGCTCATCCTGTTGAAAAGAAAAGAGCTTTTCTTTCTCCCAAACACAATACTCAGCCCTGTGTGACAGGAAATATGCTAATATCTAGAAAGCTCCACCAATATCTAAGCACCCTATAAAACATGGAATTATATTACTGAGATGTCTTGAATGTAGTATAAATATTTTCTCACATAATTGGCTAAGAAAACCATCCCTGCCGTGGGCCTTCCCATGTTTTTATGGTACATACTCAAAAATAATAAAGTTCATCATCCCTTCCCTTTAGAAATATTTAGACAGAACAATAGAGAGGACCACAAAAATTGATCATGAATTCCAAGTGCACTAATCCCAAACGCCATCAGTTTCATATTTTGATAGTGCTGATCTTTGTGTCTGCAGTATTGTATTCACTGCTTTCCTCTAATGATATTCTTTGTGTTTCATTTCCTAAATATCAGGACATAACAACTGCTTGTCCTTTATTAGAGCACGACACAATTTAAGGAGTGAGAGTTAGCTTTCCTTACTGATCTTATATGGAACAGCCAGCTGTTCCTGCTTGGATTTTACAGGAAGGGAAGCAAGGCAGAGGGGAAGGGAAGGGAGGCTCATGCAGTAGGATTGCACAGTTCATGGGAACCAGACCTAGCAACTAATATCTCAGATGATAAAGCAGATTTGTACAATTGCCCTTGAAGCTGATACTCTCTGACTGGGGTCCACATCTTCCTAAAATGTTCACAGAAGGTCTAATGGTTACAAAAGGTTTAATGGTCACAGAAGAAAGTTCTGAAGCCACTGCCTCCCCTTACGCTTGTCCTCTTTATTTCTCAAGGCAAGATACAAACAATGCTGAAAACTACATTCCCAAAGGGCATCCTAAGTTTTGTAAAAGCCTGTAGCCTGCTGAAATGATTTGGCCAGAAAACTCCCACAAGAATATTCTCTAAAAGTCTTTTCCCAAAGGAATTATGCTCAAAAAGAAACTTAAAAAGTACAGTTTCCTATGCACTCAACCGAGACTCACTAACTAGTCTTGTGGAGGCCTGCAGGAGCCATGGCAAACAGGCAGCAATGTGGAGCAGGGTTTCAGCAATGTACCCCAGCAACGACTTAACGTGTATCCCATGTTCAGACTGCAGTGCAAAGTTATCAGAGACAGACAAGTTACATTCAGCCCCCCCCACCTTTGAGTAGCTTGGGAGATTATTGTTATAGTGAAACAATAAATCAAGATCCCTCCCCTCCACTTTATTTTCATGGCTATTGCATCACTTAATCAGGTTAATTTCTGATACAATCACTTTCCATACATATATGGCCCAAAAAATTGGTACAATATTGGTGTATCTTTTATACCTACCTATTATATTAAAAAAAAAGGTTGAATTATTAAAACAGTACATCATGGCATTTAACTTAAAAAGCTAGACTTTTAAAATGTTAAAAATCCATGATTCTAAAAATGTTAGGATTTCTAGTTCTTCATAATTTATTGCTACATGGAGCCCACAGTCATTTCAAGCCATAGCATCTATAGACTACAGATGGTGACACATTCCTGTTTCTTCTCTGTGAGAGTCAACAGATAACATAATTGTTTCTTGCTTCTAAAGGTAGACATAACTGTAAGAAATACTCCATTGTAGTACTTAATTTTCAGTTCTGAGTTTGGGCAAGGTGGATTCTCTCTGTTAGACACGAACACAAAATGTTCAGAGAGCGGAAAGAATATAGTATGCTAATTCTCAAGGATTTTCTGGGATATAAAGCACCTAAATTGGGCAAGAGAGTTCATTCATTAGTGAATGGGAAAAAAACTCCACCCCTCGGATTTGGGGTTTTTTTTCCTCCATTCTTCATATGAAAAGAATCACCAGCAAGAAAAGCAAAGATACTCAAGGGCAAAGATAATTTTTGGACTAAAGAGCCTCATAGCTCTATACCTATAAAGATGTCTGTAGTTACCAAGAAAGAGTTGTGAGCTTTACCTTTGTCTGGGGCTACCAAGAGACATAGTTTTAGTATTAATAATCACATGCAACGATCAGAACTAATTTGACACTCTGATTTTTTTTTTTTAATTTAAACTGGTGAAATTCTATCTAACCTGCAGCACACATTACAAAGTTACCATTTCCCTTGAAATATTTCAATTCTATCTAAACAACACTTTCTGGCAGAGAACATTTCCATCTAAACACAATAATTATTCATGTAGGAATTAGATTATGTTATTCTTTTCTATTATTTTACAGGAGAAAGAAAAAAACAAACCAACTATGGCAAGACAACAGGCTTGTATGCCATGAAACAAAACCAGCAAGAACCCCCAAACTAATTCCAGATATTTAATCTACTACTTGAGGATGACTGAAAACAGTAAGTCTTAGGTGACAGATTTCAGGTGAAACGAACTGCATTTGATCCACAACTTTTCCGAATGGAATTCATACCTGAAAAAAAACTTTATAAAATGCATAACAGCAATATAAAATTACACTTCTGATGCAGAACAATGCAAACGTGTCATTTTTACCCTGAAATCCATGAAAGCTACTTTTTCCTTGCAGGAAGGGACTAACATGAAAAAACAAGGCAGAGAAATTTATGGCAATTAAATCTGTCTAAAGTGCAGAAGGATTATTAATCTCAGATGACACCAGGAGAAATTCACATGTTCAGTGGAAGGGGTACAAGTCTCCAGGCACAGTAGGTAACCTACAGGAATTGCTAAGTTTTTAACATCAAGCATTTTAATTAGAAAGTGGTGTCTTTACCATAAATATATCTAAGGATTGCACGAGAAACAATTTCCTCCTTAAAAATAAGCACATTTTAGTTATTAACACTGATCCTTTAAACTTAACTGCCTTAATTTGAATTTCATTTCTATAATCCAAGCATTTTTTGTTTTTCATCCAAATTATCAACTATATAGAAGAAAGCTAAAGTTAATTACAGAAGAATTTATAATTTTAAGTCCAATTCCATGTTGTTCCTTGTAAGTCTTCCAATGTCTTGCATTTGAGCTGCATTTGGCTCTTCAGTTTCATATACTAAAACACATTAAGAGCAGCACAGAATTTGTTTCTTTGTCTTTTCTATACCCTAAATGGATGTAGATGTATTTAAATACTACAAAATCATTATAAGAAGAGATCAATTTCTTTTTTACAGCTTCAGTGTACAAATCCACTTATAGCCCATTACAGCACAAAAGATTTAAAAAAAAATCTATATATACATAACAACCAATATCACAAGTTCAAATTCAATCCATGAATCACATTTTTATCTTTGCATGGTAGTTTATTTTCTATTCTTTAAGTATTTTCTCAGTGACTGCAGATCATTGGAAAAAATGAACATCAATTCATGGCCTCCAGGCTCCAAATGAAAGAAGGTCTCCTGCTATTTCCCTAGATGGTTAATAAATTTTCCTATAGGTCTGCCAAAGTGTAGGAAGATACATTAAAATGTGTAGTGTTACAAGTTCATAGATGAGTAAAACTTGTCCAACACAACTGAGATGTGGGATTGGCCTGCTCTGAAATTTAGAATGGATACTCTTCCTCTATGAAAATTACTGAAGGATCATGGTTGTCACTAAGTTTTAATCCACTAAACCTGAGTCATTGGAAAAGATTTAAGATAAGACCTTAGTACTGCAAACAGCAACTTATAAAAAGACTGAGCTGATAGGCACTGCTAAACACTCTTTGAAGGATCAGCAGCAACAGTTTGGCCAGAAGAGCACTTCTGGAAATACACAACCTTGGATCTCCTCAGTCCTGCACTTCTAATGCCCAGCATCAACTGGGATTGTGACCCACTTAAGGCATAATCCTCTTGCCCATATACACCCACTAGAATACCTGGCAAGTATATCTAATCCTCCAACGAATAAAAACAAAAGCCTCTGAGATCACAATTGATTTTATATTAGACCAACAACTTGATGAAAATATGGATGCATGTCATTCTCTGAAATCTGTTCTAAGGTAACAACCCTGTAAATGGAATACTGCACTTCTGTAGGTGATGTGAAAGTGAGCAGACATGAACATGCCATTCCTTTGGTTTTTCTAGGCTCCAGAATTTTAGGTGTACAGAGGCAGGATTGTCCTATCTTAACTTTTGCGTGGTACAATTTCTCTTTACAGCATTTCATCTGCCCCGCAAAGATTTTATTGAAGCATGTTGTCTCATGCCATCTTCAGATTAATTCTAAAATTTTAAGATTTGAATTACCCTCATAACTGTCCTTCGAAATGGGTTTGCTGCTATGGCAGATTTTATTTCAAAACCACAAGTTCTAAAAATGCCTAAAAATATTTAACAAGATGCTGTTTAAGACTGAGTTAAAACTGAATCCATATGGAAACTGCCAAGTTCTAATGATTGAAATATGTCTGTACATTAAACAGCTTGCAGGACAAATGTACTATATTTTCATTAAAGATATACTTTTATTAAATATATACTTCAATTTTGTTAGAAAAACAGCCTAATAAAAAAATACAAAAGTTTTTCTAAAGGAAGTATTCTATAAAGTATTTAAGAAATACAGAATTTGTAATAGGGCAGAGACTGTAATATATATGTAAATAACCAACCCAGTGCAGTCATCATTTGAAACAAAGAAAAGGAGAAAGATATGGCAGTGCATGGCAGTGTTCCCTCTACTAACAGCACTTAGATCCCAAAAAGTTTTTTCTCCTGCTTGCAGCTGGGAAACCAAGCATGCCTGAGGCAGCAGGCCATGATCTCTCCCTTCCATGCACCGTGACCCGAGTGCCCGTGCACACATCCCATAAACTCCAGAAACATGCTCCGTCTTGATACGACTCATGGCAGTACCACCTTCTGCTCTACATCATCACAGGGACTGGGAGCACTCATGTAGGGATCTCCTTGTCTTGAGGAGAGCAGAGAGGATCATCCCTGCCACATCAAGGCACATTATAGAAGGGGACATTGAGAGAGGCTGTGAGAACAGCCCTGGCTGCTTTCAGGACTCCAAGGAGTGTTTTGACAGCAGCACTGGGCTGAGGCTCTGGGCACTTTGGTGCAGTGGTACAACAGACACTGCAGCAGCAGCCTGCCAACTGCAACAGGCAATTTCCTGTGTACAACTTCACCATGGGGATTATTAGCCAGCTAATACAGCTTTGTAATTAAAAATACCTGTTTTCTGGGGAACTGGTATAATTTTTTTGGCCCTTTTCCCCAGTTTTGTTGCCATTTATGACTTAGTAGAAGGGAATCTCCTTCTATATTTTCTATTGTTGTTGTTCTTTTTTATTATTATTTTTAAAATATTTTACAAGTTATATCTCTATATTATTTACAATCTGAGATTGTTTTTCAGTGCCACCTGCACCTATCTTTCCCTCTCATATATAATATAGTCATACAGTCACTACCTTGAGCTACAGTTGTTTTCAGGACTCACAAACGAATGCCGTGGTATATCAGTGGGACCTGCAAGAGCACCTGAAGATAAAAAATATTAGTAAGAGTATAATGACCATTATGTGCAACATTAAATTAACTCTTCACAAATACAGAATCTCAGGACTACATTAAAGGTCACATTTAAGTCCAAATCTTGGCCTTTTGTGCTGCACAGTTTTAGGAAGTTACAGAATACAGATTTACATGTTGTTGAGTTTTCCTACACCCCCATATAAAAATTTCTTGTGGTATAACACAACTTACTTCACTAGTGTTTGGGGCAAACCAGGGGCCATGCCCTTCTCCCCATCCAATAGGACTGACACACGTTGCACTCAGGGACATGCAGAGGTCATGGGGATGCTTTACTGCAGCACAGCTGATATACCTGATTCAGGTCAGCTGAACTGTGGGCACAAATTAGAAACTCCAGCAAGGATGGAGACTGACTGGAGAAGCAGGGAACCAAAACCAGCTCCATAACAACTCTCCTCCCACAACAAAGAGTGAAACTCTGTTCTGTTATCATGTCTCTCACAGAAGAGAATTGCTTATCAAGTTACAAAGTTGCATATAAAGTTTTCAACCCAGAGTGCCACGATGCAGAAGGAATCCAACGCAGTAGAAGCATACAGTGTCACAGTGTATTACTTTAAAATCTCTCATATGCTCCTGCTAATCATGCCAGACTACAACTCATAATTTAAATTATTCATTGGGGAAGAATAAAAGTTTAATCAATAAAACCAGGGTCAAGTCACCCACACTACAGATTCAGGAAAAGAAGATGGCTTGAAACTTAGCTGTAAAATATTGTATGTTTTGAACAAAACCTTAATATGTCCCCTTGCTTTTATATTCATTAATAATAATAAACCACCACCTGACCTTTGCCTTCACAGGTTTGAAAGACAGTTTATGAAAATCTTTAGCATTATTGCATTTCTTTACCACTACTTCAGTACTTACAGCACCTTCAAGAATCCTTAATGTTACAAAGACAGCTCTCGATCTTCCTCCAGAGCTATGTGTAAAACAGCAGTTATAAGAAAAAAGCTTCAAAAGAGAACAATATACATAAAGACGGTCACCACTGTTTACTTTTTGTCTTCTATTTCTTACTTAAGTGGTACAGCCCCAGATTGCAATGTGCATTGATACTCCAACCTTTCATAATTGACAGGGCCATAGGCAAGTGTTAAAATATTCTGTGTTACTGTGATTGTAGTGCTGATCGATCACTCTCCAAGGCTGCAGGAAAATCTGGCAGTTAAAGTCACTGCACAGAGCAATCACAGCAGCACTGACAGGCTGCTGTCAAGCAGGCAGGGGCATTCTGGAGACAGATAGCAGAAATGCCAGATCTGAGACAAATGCTCTTGGAATATGTCATAAATCATATTAGCTGTCTGATGCTTCTCCTTGGTGTATTGATCGTGATTAAAACAAACTAATTAGAATGGTAATCATGACGCAGTGATACAGGAAACAAAGATGTGAGCTGTGCAACATGCGTAATCATGAAGTGGTTTTTAGCAGACAAGCCAGACCACTTTCTGTCTTCTCCACCTATCAGCCAATTACAGGAACAAGTGTATTTCGCATCAGGCTATAGAAATGTCAAACAGAAGCGTGGATATATAGCCCTCTGTTGGCGTTTTCATCGACAAACGGGACGGGGAGCTTGGACAAGCGTTCCAGGAACCTTTTATTATTTTATTCCATTATCAGTCTCACATACCGAGTTGAGACAGAGATGGTACAAAGCTCACACTGTCCCAGGCATCCAAAGACTTCCTGGTTACAGAGCATTCTTAAAAGCTTCTTAGCCAATTAGCATGCTTCTAAAAGTTACAGACAACTGTTTTAACCAATCCACAACAGTGCACGTACATCTGTTGTATACAATACTTGCTTGTTATACCTTATATAAGAACACACAATATTCCATTATTAAGCTTAAACTTACCTATCTTGCTAAACATATTTTTTGCAACTTCAAAACCTGTCTCTGCCAAACCTAGAAACTCTAACCATTGTTTTAATGTCCTTGCTTGCTATTAATTGTATCTTCTTCAAGTTTTCACAGCCAAAGCTGATCTCTAAACTCTTCTGCTTTATTCCTGAATCCTGCTTTTTCTCACACCTAAGAGCCGTTCTACCTTTTATGTTTCCCCACAGCCCTCCCCTCTTAACAACTGCACATCTGTGCTATATTAAGATCTCAATTTGGGCTGCACTTCCAGGGAAGCTACAAGAGCCATTTGAAGTGTAGAAAGTGGATTCCACCTGTAGCCACCTGCAGGGCTACAGCAGACACATACACAGTCATGGCCTCCCTGTAACCCTCAGGCCAGGGCCAGAGGTGAGGACAACCTATAGCCAGGCACACCTGCAGAGGAGGTACACAGGACTCTGTTTACTTCTGTGACTTGAACAGATATACACCTATATTCATTTCGAGATAGCCAGGATAAAACAGCACTGATGATGCAGTGGGATATGCAGGAGTTTGTGCTTTCTTGCTTTAAAATTCTATTGATTCATGTTGTACTATATTGGATGCATTTGCCAATTCTATGACTTCCTATATCCATTCAGCACAACCTCAAAGTTTTAACACTTTTCCATGCCATGTCATGCAGAAGACAATAGAGCACAGCCATATTAAGTTAACATGCATAGTTGGCTAAGAGAGTATATTCATGCATCCTAGGAATGCCAAGATAAGTTTAAACAACTTTTCAGAACTCCTGGGGATAACTCCCAAGAGCAGCTCTTTTGAATTTCTAGCACCCAAATATTTTCAGTCCCCTGACATGGATATTCAAGATCCACAGAATACAAGGATGCCCCAGTGGTTGGTTTGAACAGGACCAGAACAACTTGCATCTGGAAGCAAATGCCATGCATCAGTCGTGAGAATTTTTGCATTTAACAGGGTCTGTATTTTGCTCTGAACCACTGACTCAATATTACATCTTCATCCTCTTTTCATGCCAATTTTACACTGACTTAACTCTATTAACATATCCCTTACCTTTAAATGGCTTATTTCAGATTCACATTAAAGCAGATGAGACAGAAATCAGTGCTTCCTGGGGTTGGCTCCTAATACATTGTTGATGCTGTCATCAACAGCTTAGAATAAATATTTTATTACATTATTTAACCTGACAATTCATTTTATCCACCAAAGGTAGAATATAAAAAACATTCAGATTAACAAACAGATTTGTAAAAACATTTCAGAAGATCTATAATAAATTTAATCTGTGCTAAATGTATGTGCAGGGCAATGGTAATATCAGTTAAATCATTCATACAACTTCAGTTATGCAATTCTACACAGATTTCATGTATGCTAATTTCTTAGCAACTGTAATTGCCCATTTTTAAAAGGTCACAGAATTTCATCTCCTGTCTCTCTTAACTTAGCAACCAATGAAGACAGTGTAACTTTAGGATTTTATCTGCTTGGCCAAAGTATTCTCACTCATCTGCCTTCAGGAAGGAAGATTCTATCTCCCATCCGTACTCAGCCATTCTGAAAAGGTGCTGATTAGTTAAGCGATTAAGGTTAATAGTCACTTCTCCAGGTAGCTAAATTGGATCTAAGTGACTAAGTGAAGGCATTGCTGTTTGAACTGATTGGGCCCAAACCTAACTACAAAGTAATTGACAACAGAGTAGAAGGTAGCTGCAACTAAAAAACTGGTCTGCAGCAAAATTAAAATAGTGGTAGCAATTCAAATAAGTTGTCTTGACAATACATTCAGATAAAATTGAACCTTAAAGGTTCAGTTGTGGGTCCTGAGACTGCATAACACTAGGCAGGAGTGTGAGTAATCCTACCTGATCTGAAGCACAGAAAGAGCCTTGTGACCCTAAAGAAAGAATGCCCATCCTTTCTCTCCACTACTGATCACAGCCTCCCTGGAACAAAGCCAGTCCGGCTCATGGCTCCTCTTTGTCCTTGTCTCTCTCTCCAAGCCCTTATAGTGCAGCATGTTTAGGGTCCCCAAGCTGCAAGGCTGGTTGTCAATGTGTGTGGGGAAACAAAGGGAAAACAAAGGAGTTTCCTATGTAAATATAATTTAGCCCCAAGAACAATGGTACTGTTTCCAATCTTTATGTTTGTGGTGGTTTGTAATCAACTGACATAAGTATCTGTGTGACAAGGGTAATGAGATTGATTAACTCAGAGGAAAATGAGGCTATATGAGATACATGTGGCTTTATCTATATTGCATTTTGTTCATTTAGTCACAAGATCAGAAAAGGAGCTATCTTCTACATCCTAGGAAGCAGCACTGTAGAAATGCTCTCCATGATTTTTATAATAGCATGACTAGAGTGATATCACAAAAATCAGTTCAGCATAGATAACCTATTGAGATCAGGGAATTAAATTAATTGAGGTAAAGACCTACACTTTGGCTTTCATCAGTCATTCCACAAAAAAAAAAAAAAAAAAGAGAAAAAAAATGAAAAGCGGAAAGTAGAAAATGAAATTAAATGTATATCCACATACTTAGAATTTAAAAGGCATATTTTTTACTGGCATGCTTTCCTTTTACACTTCCAAATTTTAGATTTTGTAACAGATTCATAGGCGGCAAAGTTGAGGTCAATGAACCTCTACTGGTGTTTATCTACCAAATCGGTCAGGATGACCACAAATGCAGAACTACACAAATTATTAAAATGGAACTTAAACCTTGAACCTTCAAGGTCTGGGGTTTTGGCTTGTTTGTTGTGTCCTGCTCTCCCAAACCTACAAAAGGCCAGCATTCAGCTCCTTGACTTCAATGAATAGGTCGATTTTCCAACATACAACAATAAACTTCACAAGTGCAAAAACCCTCCAATCTGTTCTGGAACTGGATGAACCAAAATGCAAAAGGTATTTGCCTTTATATAACAAACATTAGTTTTGTTTTTCTTCAAGTCACATTATAGCATAGAAATGGAAAGCTGGGAAACTTGTTAATCTTCTTTCCTTCCTTCTCTTTGCTTCATATTGGCATAACCTTTTCTGGCAGTAGTGGGAATGCCAACATTATATGTTTCTAATAAAAGAAAGAACCTTTTTCAGATTGTACACCAGCTGCTAAGCATTTCTACAAAGTTTCATTTGAGAATTAATGTGCTTTCTTAAAAAATTTCTGTAGCTTATTTTTGGCGTGAGGGTCCTTTTAACACGACAAAACAACAGTTTCAAAGAGTCAGCTGGAAGATCTCTACGAACTCTGATAAGGCTTCTCCAATTTCACATTGGACTAGAACTCCTCTTGTGGTGAGAAGGAAAAACATTCCTGTCAGTGAAGCTCATCAATTTTGTATGCAGACTGAAACATTGGTCACTACAAGAAGAAGAATTATTATACCAAAAAACCCCCAACCAAACCCTAGCTTTAAAAATGTGTCCCTCTGGATGGCTTAAAAGCACGTCTCACACAAGTTAACAGGCTTTGAAAAGAGGTCTTGGCAGATGGCTTATGCACAGGCAAACCTCAGGTGTCAGAAGTCAGCTGGAAAGGGATACATATGTACAGCCAAAATATTGGTTGTATTTCTGACTTCTTTATGGCCTTTATTTCCACTTGTGGAACTGTAAACCCAGTATTTCATTTTCTGTTTTGTCTTTTTGGAGTGTATGAAGCACTGATATTATAAGGCAGTAGGTGATTAAATTTCCTTTCAACTCAATTATTTTATTGTTTGTTTTTTTTTTTTTTTTTTTTCATTTTAATCCTTCCCTTCACCTTTCCTTCCTTAACCTTTAATAGTCTATTATTACAAAGTTTCAAAGAAACCAGTGAGGTTTACCCTCACCAATTCTTTCTTCTTGCTTTTATCATTTAGAAAATAGAGGTGTTAAAAATAAGTAATACCCATCAGCACATGAGAAAACCACACCAGCTGGCAACAGCCAGCTCTCAAACAACAGCTCTAAAATGGCTGTTAAGTGTCTTCATTGCCAGCTACATATTCCAAACAAATGCAGATACTCCCAACCTCAAAATCACTGTGAACTGTATCAGCTGGCTAGAAAGACACAGTACTTCAAAGACCGAAGTTGGAAGAGCAAGCATTAAAAAAATAGTGATACAAACAGCAGAGGGGCAATACAAAATTTTCATTTCAAGGATCCTAGCTGAGTATGTTTCAAAACACATGGACTAAAAGGCTCTGACATGTGCATGAGCTCTCAAATCACAGTTCCAAGTGCATAAACAGCACCTAAACCAGATTTATTTAAACATCAGCATTTTTGATTGAAAAAAATTATATTGCCATTGTGGCAAGACTGTACTTACTATAACTTTTTACAACTAAATTATTACATAGTGACAATTTAACAAAAGAATGGTGGATTACACATGAAGTTTTTCCCCTCCCTCTCAGAAGTTATGAGAGTTTGTAGCAGAGAAGCTGCATTTAGAATCAGACAGTGGATAGGCAAAAATACCTCCCTACCTTTGAGTGAACTTACTGTCTCTCTACAAAAAATAACCATAGCAGGAATGTCTCAGATGTGTACAACCACAACCACAAGATTTGGAGGCTTTGCAACTAGAGTAATTGATTATTGCTTTCTTTTCCAATCAAAACCAGGAATTACAAGAAAATTTATCAGCAGGATGTACCAGAATGCATGTAAATGTTGATGGAAAAAAAATCTATATGGGGAAACACCCTTTTTATTGCCCATTATTGGGATAATTGCATGGTCAGGTTAGTAAATGGTCAGGCCTGTTCTCAATAAAATACTAACGTTTTCAGGAAAGTCCATTCACAGCTGAAATAAAATGAAGTGCAGAGAGGAGCTGAAAAATGTTCACACACACAATATTTCTCTTTCATCCATAAAAATTTTTACCTAATTTTTATTTTAAAACATTTTAATAACCTTTCAAACAGAAATAAAATTATAGAACAGGACATAATTTGTGTGTAGAGGATGGGTGAAGTACATCATGTTCTTCAGCCAGTCTCCAGCAAGGCCTCATAGCAATGACAGTTTGTGAGTATAGATAATTACAGAGGTAAATTTGCACCAGCAGTGATACATATGCATGATTTATGGCATTTAGGTGTCACACACTTCATGTGTAAGTGACATAAATTGCATTCAAAATAGTTACAGGTGCCAAATGATGAAAATGACAAGCAGAAAAGGGAATATCAACTGATAGCTAAGCTGCTGTCTGGGAAGGAGTGGCACTTGCTGGCAGGAATACCTCATTTGAAAAACTTGCTCTGTGTAACATGGATTAGATAACACGTAAAAATACTCGGTGTAAAGTAAACTTAATCAACTCAGGTGTCTAAATATTTATATCCAAATATTCAATTTGGTGCACATATGAGATCAGCTTCAAAGACAAAGAGTTTCAGAGTGACCTGGATGTGCAGATTCCCACACTGTTCCCTTTGATTCAATGGCATTCTTTTGCAGACAGTCATAGCAACATCTAGCTTAACTTTCTTAAGACAGTATTTGTATAAAAAGGAAGAGAGCAGGGAGACACAGAGCACCTACTCTGGCTCCTGTCTGGGAATGGCAAAGCCAGGTGACCAAGTTTCATTACCATTCCTAAGCAGTAGAGTATCCTGCTGGTCTTTGTGCCTCAAAATGTGAGCAGAAAGAACAGAAAGTTACTTTTACCAACAGCATAGGTACTTATTTTAGTAAATACATGTCTGAAGGCAACACTTGAACAATCAAATTAGTTTGAAATTTCATAAGCACAAGCTTAACAAATTAGTTTGCCCTTTACAGACTAATTTACATGTTCACATCATAAGTAACACTATTAAAGAACATTTATGAAAGCCTATGGTAGAGCCAGTTGTGTGATACTTTTGTTTGCTTTCTTTTCAGCAATTCCAATTGATTTTTTATGAAGTATCATTCCCTTCTATCAGCAGATGTGGAATGTACTACTTGTTGTGGCTGCTGTGGCTCCTTGCCCTTCACCCCCAGAAGACAGCAGAGAGATAAATAAAAAAAAAAAATTAGTAGCACTACTTAGCTGTATTACACTGATTATCTGAATACAATTAAAAAAAAAACAAACTATGATTTTTTTTCTAGCGATCTCAAAAATACATCGTTCGGCACTTTCTGATAGTATAGAGAAATGTTAACTTGCTACAAGTGAAAAGAGCTGGCATTTTCACTCAGCTGTGCAAATGTTACGTGAACAACCAGAAGCATACGGTCTGAAAAAAGTAACACATTATGAATACTATGTTGCAATATGTCCATAAATAATATACCATAACATGAGTTACTATGGTAACTATTTGGATTTGAGATCATTGGGTTGGGTTTTTTTTCCTACTACGTAAGAAAAAAATGCTCCCATATTCATGGCATTATCCAGTAAGCTTGATTCCAAGCAGCTTACTATTTTAGGTATTGTTCCTTTCTCACAAATGACACTGGGACAAAGCATTTTTGACTCAGAAAGCTTTTCTTACTTACTCCACAGTGTTTAAACAAGTAACATTTAGCAAAAAAAAAAAAAAAAAAAAAAAAGCAGATCCTTTACCTGGAAAATGCTCAAGTTGGGCAAGTTTTGTTGAATAATACATTTCTTCAGGAAGTGTCTTGTTTCCATCCATGCTACATTTTTTCAAGTTCTGTAAAAACTTTACATATCTGCAAGAACGAAATGCAAGGCGGATCTTAACGTAGTGGTTGAAGAGGTGGTGCACCAGTGTTCAAACAGCAATCTGCAAGTGTGCAAAATACAAGCAACATCATGTCACCTATTGCTTTAGCTAAAGAAAAAAAAGCAAAGAAATTGCTATTTTGTTTTAGCTAAAGAAAAGGCAGCAGTAAATGTTGAAAAAATGAATAACTTAAATTTTCTCATTATGCTATTAGGGCTTTGTAATGGTCCATATAATTGAAATTTATTTTTAAAGATCAGACATAGGAAGGAAGAGACTCCACAACAAAGACTTTTAAGAATCATTACTATTCAAAAATTGCATTTTCAAGGTAATATTCAACTGTGTTTGAAAACGTCTCTTGAACAGAACAATAATTCAGTCAAGTTTTAGTTACACAGTGCCACAAAAACATTTCTGAACCTACTTGCAGAAGGCAGAAATTACAGAATATTCAAAGGAAAGCAATAAAGAAATTAGGCAAAGTTAACAAAGAGTACCTGCTCTAGAACTAGAATGCATTTGCATATAGCAGGTACACACATATAAATGTGTGTACACACAAAATAAAAGCAGATTGAAGACAAGCAAACAGCCCATATCATTCAGCAACTGTTTTCTCACATTATTCTTAGGCTATTTTATAAAAATCACTGTTTTCATACATAAAGCCCCCTAACATTAAAATTAACTCTCTTGTGAATACCTTTAGTTTCATCTTCATGCTTTTAAGCTGAGTAAACAAAAATATAAGTGACTGAACAAAAAATATTATTATTAAAGCAGTATGGTAGGTTTAGGGCTCCCACATGGATTTAGTCCTTGTGATTTACTTTTTTTTTTTTTAAATAAAGCAAATAGTTAACCAGGGACTGGTTTTGTACAAAGCCTACTGGTGATTTTTGTAGGGGTATTTTTGGGAAGGGTTTCTTTGGTTGGTTGATTGCTTGTTTGGTAGTACATTTTTTATGGCTGTGTTTCTCACTCTGCCCTAGCAGCCCAGAAACACACAGGGCCAAAAGCCACAATCATTTAGTGCATTACAGACATATTTTTCAAGGCAAAATTGACCAGGGCTCTTGTACGTGAAAACAATAATTCACAACTCCACAATCCTCAGCCTTGCTGGTTTAGGGTGTGAGTGGGGTGTCAAACCACCCCTCAGCACAAGGCAGAATTCAACAAGATTTAACATCTTTCTGCACTGGATATTGATCAGTGACACAGTCTGTATTCTGCCTTGTGCAGAATATACAATGCTTTTTTTCACATTTTAATTGATCATTGATATGCACAATAGAAGGCAGTTATCCCTAAGATTTTTTTTAGGGGAATTATCAGAGAGTGTGATGCCTCATTTGCAGGATAATAAATGTTCCATCACGGTAATAACTGCAGGGAAGGGTATGTTTCTGAAACAGCTTTTCTAGCTGGAGAAATGGATTAGAGAGATTACCATTTCATCAAAGTGGCAGAACAGTTGAGAGGAAATATGGAAGGAAATTTTTGTATAATTTCTGTAGAGTTGCTATTTGTCAAACCCCACTGGCATCAATCATGCTATATCTTTTCTGCTGATGCAATCACATCAAAAAGAGTTTCTCTTTAATATGCATGTGTTGGAATAAAAGAAGAGACATATAATTCAAATTTCTTTGAATTGGACTATCATCTAGATAAGAAATTCAGAGATGATACTATAATTTGAATTTCAGTTTATACATCTTTGCCAAAATTAAAGAAATTTCTTTATCTTGATCATATTTTCTAAAGCAGATTTTTAAACCAACATTGTGCCATAATTTGCAGCAAGGCATTCGGTCCTGTGTAGAAATAGGGAGCACATCAATTCTTAGACATGAAATTCACATATAGAAAACTTGAGAGGTCTGACATTCTTGAAGAATAATGGTGATTAACACGCCTGGACTGCATTCAGTCAAGAACCACGTTAATGGATTTTGGAGAAGGCAATCCTATCGATCCATGCAACCCTGTAGTGAAGTCATTAAAGAACAAGAAATAACCAATAAAAGGATTTGCTGCATGTAAAAAAAGTAGTTGCTAAATTAGAACAGGGGAGCTTAAAAGCCAGATCATACAGATTTTTCCAGAAGTGCCTTTTTTATTATATTCTGTTTTCCTTATCTCTCCTCACCTCAAGTTTCAAACAGAACACATTTTCTGTACAAATTCATATCCAAAAAATATAACTAGTTGTAGTACGATTTCCATATGTTGTTCAAGTGAGATTTGAGAGGCATTCAGAAGCTTAAACTGGTGGAAATGCTGCCTAGTGCCAGAGGAGCTATGTCTGCTAGAACATAAAATGTCTGTGGTTGGGATATAACATAAGTGTAGTGAAGATTAGTGTACCAGAGGAGAAAACTGAGAAGAAAAAGGAAAATACAGGAAAAGCTTATCACTCAAAGTTTTGAAAGTCAGCATATGTAACAGCTTATCTGAATAATCACAGCTCTCATGCATTTTGGATTGGCCATGCAAAAAGCTATATGCAGGCTCCTGAAAAGTAGACATCAGAGAAGAGAGACTGCAGTTCCTGTGACATTTTCCCAATAATACAAAGGATCTTAACAATTATAGCATAGAGACATAATCACTTTTAAATGGTGTTTGTAAGAATTTTTTTATAAGGTGTCCTAGGCCTTTAGCTCCTTGTTAAAAGGCTATAGCATGTTTGTATTTTGTTTAGTTATTTGCATAATGTAAAAATATTATCTAGCAATTAACGTATGTAGATTATATGGCAGTGACACTTCCTCGCAGTGAATTCTGTGTTTCCCTGCAGATGTGTTTGTTGTTGTGTCCATAATTAAGCAGTTTTTCTTACACACACCCTGGTATCTAGGTGTCTCTATAGACAGTGTTTAGATCTCTGCTTACACAGCATGCTCCATACTGTGCAGCTGCAGTTTTCCAATTATCTCCATGACTTGAAACACAAACCTGAAAGAATATAACCCAAAGTGACCAGGACAGTGTGTTATTCCTGGGTAAGATGGTGGGATACTGACTTTCCCACATCCTCAGCAGCATTCCAATGGAGGTGTGATGTGCTATGCAATATTATCATGCTGTACACATTTAAGGTTGGGGACTAAGCCTGATAGATGAACAGAACACAATCCCATCCTCAATCCATGCATCACCTGCAATGCCAGACCTACAGCAGTCCTAAAACAGGGCTAGCCTGGAATGTGATATGGTTTTGCCTGCTAACAAAGTCAATCAGATGTTTAATCTGGTTAAATTAATAGTTACACAAGTTTAGAGGGTTAAAAACAAAACTCATACCACTGTGGCTGATCTCCCCCCAGCATTACCTGAGGATGACAGAGACCAAACCCCACAAACTTTCAGGTCTCCTCCATGTCATACATACATGCCTTCTCACAAAGCACTCAGATTGAGTAAACTCATCAAATGACATTAATTAATCCTTCCCCAAAAATGGGAAATTCCATTGTGGTACATTTTTGGATAGTTTCACAACACTACAACACAACTACTCAAAAAATTTTCATGGATATGGACTCAACTGGCCCCTTTGATAAGTGAAACAGGAATGAAAAAAGGAGCTTTTACTCATTTGTGAAAAATTCAGCTTCAGTTCCTTGGTCATATGTTTTATTTGGTGCCCAGGGATCTCAATCTGAATAAGGGAATTGAAATACTTCCTGCTTTTGGACAGTCAGTGACAGACAGACAGACTTTGGTGTGAAATCATTTGTAATATATCAGTGTTATAGACTCTATTCTATGCAAGGAGTAATGCACTTAGATGGTTCCAGATTTGGGGGTGGGGGTGGAGGGGTGGGTTTGGTCAAATTGCCCAAAGTTTTTAAACTAAAAATCTCATAAAGCATGATATGAAATAAATTTTTTAAAATTATTAGTTGAACATAATGTATCGTTCAAGATTTTCGTATTCTGAGGAGGAATATTTCTACACAGCTACAGTAACATTTACCAGGTTTTCAGATCTTTTTAAAAGGGAGACCACCCAAAAAAAAATTGAGATATAGTAGAAAAAGGCAGGTTAAAAATCAAGCACTTGAGATATTTTTGAAACTATAATCCGTCACAGATTTGGAAAAGTATGTTTCATTATTTTTCATAACTTGACAGCTTTACATATTTACTATCTTCTCTCATTGATTCTTCTGAAGCCATAGAATGACAAAAAATTGTCTAGCAAAAGTAGCAGTTTTGTTTTGAATAAAGCAGTGCTGGTTTTAATTGGCATTAAAGTTCAGCTGGAAAAACACGTCTCCATTAACCAGCTGTTTGTTCCAGTACGAGAAGTTTTACAGGCAGGAAATGCACTGTGCCAGACGTGTACCAAGTGTTTCTGCACATGTATAGCTTTTGGCAAGACAGATTTTACCAGCTTTTCTGGGGCTTTTCCTCCTATAATGCCTTCCAGAAAACTTAAACTGATTTCAGGGTGTATTCAGCTGGAAGACCTGTGCTGATTGAGCATCTGCAGACCATCAGTTGTTCCAAAGTCCATGACTTGTGCAGCACTATTGCAACACCATTTTATCAGATCATCTGAAAATGACCTGTCCATAATTTGGGGCACACACAGGCACCCAAAGCATATGTGATCCACAATCACTTTTAAGATATTTCTCCAGGCAAAAGAAAAACTCCATTGGGAAAATGGTGATGCTAAAACTGCCAGCCTGTCCCTGGGCCTTTCTCCACTGTACTCATGAGCTGCCTCCCTTGAGAGCAGCACATCCACAACTGAACTACCAGAGTGGATTCAAACATCGATCTCATTTTCCAGTATGGCACCTATGAAACATAATTGCAGTGCAGAAAAAAAAAAACATTTACTGCTGCTCCATACCATTAGTCTATCACTGGTCCACTGAGGCACTTTTGAATTCTTTGCCAAGACAACAAAATTGCAATAAATATAACACTGCCAACAGTGTGCATGCTAGAAACAGGAAAAAGAGCAAAGCTTGAAATTCACAATGCATTCCTGGAAAAGAAATACTGCATTTAGAGAGACCAACAGCCCATGTCCTGGTGGCCAGCAGCTCTCTGTCAGGAGAGCTCCTGTCAGCTCCACTTCCTCCCTCTTGGCAGAAAATGACAGTGCTCAGGGCCTCCTGCTTTTCTGGCAGGGAGGCAAAGCTTCAGATTCTTAATTCAGTCACTCTTAGAGAAAATATTATATTTTCTAAGAAGCTGGGAACTTTTACTTAGTTTGGATCTACTGCCAGCAAAGTAGCGATATGTAAACATGGCCTCTCCTAAAATCCTCTAATATTTTGTTTTCTGTCTGCAAAGAGATTTCCAAGCCCTCATGAGAGGGTATATGCTACCCTCCTTTAACTGGAGATGTAAGCATGCGGTTATGGGACCAGGTACAACGAAGCCATGCAGCATGATTTGTTGAGCTCATACTTACTACCAGAAAAGTAAAATTCAAAGTCACAAGTTCTCCAATTTCTGCCTCTGTATTTAGCCAAAAATTTGCCACATATTTATGGCTAGTAACCACTCATGAATGAACACCAGCCAAGATAATGAAAGCAAGTTTGCCCAAAAGGATTATGAGGACCTCACTCTCTAACAGAAGCTATGAATAGGATTAAAGGATTAGTTAAGCAAACAAACAGCAGTAGCAAAAATGGTTGAAACAGCTTTTAAAGAGCACCACAAGAAAAGGTGAGATAAACTGGCCAGAAATTTCACAGGTCTAAGCCAAGGGCCAAAACCCACACTGCTTCTGGTTCCCAGGAGAGACCTGAGGAGGATATCTAGGAAAGGAAATGTTCCAGTCCTATTTTTATGTACAAATAAAAGGCTTGAATGATCAGTTGAGATTGTTTAATAATGTGGTGACTGCTTATAATCTCTTGCTGCATATATATACAGAGCTAATAAATAGTTAAGTACCTCTTTCTCTTCTAGGGCATATCAGGTCATGGGCACCATGCTATAAAAGTATCTTAAAGAACACCTCGACCTCATCACACGACCAAATGCATGGACTTAGCAAAAGAAATCATAATACATGCTTCTCTCCACAGTACAGCCCGGGAGGCACATGCATTGCTGTGAAACAGAGCATTCCCCAGAGCATCTGTGGAATGAGGAAAATGCAAAGGATCTTGGTGTTAGGGTAGCTAGAACAGAAGACCACAAAATAATTACAAGAATCTATGAAATATCATCAGAAAACAAATCATCTTCTTCACAAAAATAAAAAAGTACAAAGACTACAATGATTTTTAACATATGACTTGCTTCTTGCCCTATTTAGCCATTGATAAACACATCATAAATTCAGTAATTTTACTGGTAGTCTTTTCTTTATGCATAAAAGCCAAATAACTCTGCGTGTAGTTCCACCCATCTGGATAGTTACACAACAGAATGTGACTCTAAAATACAGTAATAAAAAGAGCAGACCTAATATACAATACTAAAAACAGCATTCTAGCAAAGCCAGATATAAAAAAAAAGTTAATTAAAAATATCATAATTAATACCAATGTTAATTCTTCACACAATTTAATGCACTAAACTAGTTGCATGACTAGTTACCTAAGGTGCCCTTGTTGTGCCAGCTAACCACACCATGTTCACAGTGCCCTTTGATCCTGTCAGTGGTCACTCAAAGCCTGTCAGTGTATTTTCCATCTGGCTGATGATGATGGAATTAAGTCATGCCCAACATGTTAAAACAGTCATTCTTTTGACTTCAGCTTCTGGCAGCCCAAACAGTACCTTGCTTGTCTTCTCCAGGGAAATCTTTAAATCACAGTCACCCTTTAGGTTCCTTTCCTGTTCCTCTCTTTCTGCCTAAGTTTAATGACAAGATGCTTAAAGATTGAAATGTTGCAGGGCTTTTGCAGAAGTAAAATGTAGGCTCTTGAAAGTTAACAATGCATTCAGTCAGATTTCCTGACTTTCATTTCACAACAAAGTTGGACAGCCACAAATGTTATGGAAATATCATCAAACAATCCAGCTACAAAGCTCCTGCTCAGTTTTGCTGTTACCAAAGCTGAGAAGATTTAAGTAGGAGATGAAATATCCTTTGTTCCCTCACATACTATCCACATCTTGTATAGTATCTCTAGCTGTTAAAATGGTGATGAAAGACCCTTGAAGGAAGTAATCTTACTCTTTTTTTAAAACAGATCTCATGTTGATTTAATTTTCATTTCCCAAGATATTAATAAAGGTGTTATTACAATGCAAATATATATATAGTATATAGAGAATATACCAGAGCAGGTCACTGCCAGAAGATTTATACTACTGCCCATCTCTGTAATAACTTAAACCTTGTTGTCTAAACATGACAAGCACGCACTTTCTAAACTAGGCTGTGTGAGTGAGCTTCCTGCAACAAAAATCTATGAAAGCTAATTGCAAAACAAAGAGTGTAATAGGAAAACTTCTTTCTAGGTTGTGGTATGGATTTTCCTTATTCAGTTGAATATCTCCATAAGTCAAACAAAGCACACATAAAAAACATCTGGCTCCAAAACCTATAGGCCAATGTGCAGCAAAAATGAAGCATTCTTATTTCATATTGATGACTGATGGTTCAATTTTCCTTCACAATTATTTAAAGTTTCTAAAAGCTGTCAAGGACACTTGACAGACTCTAAAGCCAAGTATGGGGAACTGTAGCCAGATCTGACTCGTATGAGACTTACTGTCCTGATGTCTGCATACAAGCACGTTCTGACAGGAAGAAAGATGGGAACAAATGAACATCAGGAAAGCAAGTGGCTTTAATTCCATCTCTCTTTACTCTGCCTACAAGATCCCTCATTCCTTGTCTTTATTATTTCCTCCTTATCACTTTTGCACCAAAAAGGCTAAAAGTGGTAATATTGGTTAGCTCCAACAGATTAAATAGATCATCCAAAAGTTTTAAGAAATAAAACAAAAGTAAATTTAATACATATACAACTCCAGAAACAGTTTGAATTAAATTTATTTCTTAACTCTTCCCATTTTTCAATGTTTTTCAGTCTCTCTGCCCTTTAGATTCTCAAAGGACAATTAATATCCTTGCAAATATTTTGCTTAACCTTAAAGATAGGAGGAGTTTGACTCTATCATCAGAAATCAGAGACTACACTCTTCCAAGGAAATTTCAAGTTTTCAATATTTTCTCCAATAGTCAAAAATTCATGTATACAGAAAGCACTCTATTGAACTTAGCAATACAAGGTTTAAAGGACAAGTTGGACAATGAATTTAGTTTGTTCTTTATCTATGGTGATGTAAATCAAGAAAACCCCCAAATTTAACTAACTCTCAGGTTTCATTCATGTATAAATAATAACAGTGTTCAATCAGCAAAATTTCTAGGAAAATAGAGCCATGTTCTATCAATCTATTTGAAGAATCTTTTCTTGAGCCTGCTCTATTCCATAAGAAAGTTCAGGGAAGCCTCTGTATCCATCAGTTTCTTATATGTGTTCTTAAGGACTAAAACTAGAGAAAAGGTGCTTCAGCCACAGGCTACTGATGCTTTAAGGCTTTATTTTCCTCTTTCTTTGGGATTCAGACTGCTGATAGTTACAGTGCATTTGACCTGAACCAACTAGCTGTAAGCCCATTTAGCTGACACTGCAGTTACTTTATCAGTGAAATCAAAACTTCTGCTATACTGAGATATAGCAAACATCACCTCAGCTCCATCTCTCCTCCACTAATACCTGACACACAGCATAAAAGTCATAACATGCTTCTTACTGAAAATATCATGAAAAAACAGTCATATTTTATTTTAAGGACCACATAAAAGAACAATATATAGACATATATTTTGTCTAGCTAAATGATTTCTAATGAGAATAATAGAGCATAAGAAAATTATTTGCTTCCTAGTGCAAACCAGGAATTAGTAGCCACCTCAAGGATAAAGAAATCTCTAGCCTGCATCTGTATGTGACAGCTTTGCTTTCTCCAAGGCTGTGATATTAAGTTTATAATTTCTAATATATTTTAATAACCATTTGAGATGAGGAGACTTTGGAAGTTTCACTACCAGTTGATTGTGCCACACGACAGTACTGCCATCACAACATGTGTAAAAACATTTCAAGAAATGGTGATTTCTCTTGCTTGTGTTTTTGGATGCATCAGACTGGAAGACAACAAAAACATGAAGGGGGAGTGGAGAATATTCTTAATAATTTTCAAAATTTTTTGGCTTTGATAACGCTATATTTTTACACTTTAAGGGAAAGATTCCTAAACACTTGGCACTTAAAATCCTGGCCAGCTTTTTGTTACAGCTCAGCATTCAATTGTTCCTATTTACAGAACTTACAAACACATTTGCAGGTTTTGAAATAGCTCACATATTTGCTGATCAGTGAAAGCTCTCCAAATTTCTCATCCTAAAAATTACCAAAATTCTGAATGAAAAATTTATTTGTGCTTTTAAAAACAATGGGGGAGGAAAGTTGCAAGTTAGACTTATTTTTTGTTCCCTGTTTACTTACTGAAATTTAATTTTAGCCAGAAATTTCAAACCAGATCTCATTATTTTTTTGGGGAAAAATGTTATTCTACTGAGTTACAAGTGTATTTGTTGGAGGTACATTCTAATAGGACTGGTACTTCTAAATTGTCTTCCCATTCCTTCCACTTTACACTGAAAGCATATCTAACTTTAAGAATGAAATATGTTGCCACAATGTAATTGAAATTTGTGGACATTTTACATTTCTCCCTGGGGAGGACAGCTTTGGGGTTGAGACGCTGAACACACCCAGCAATGTGAGCTTGCAGCCCAGAAAACCAAAGCACCCTGGGCTGCATCGAAAGCAGTGTGGGCAGCAGAGTGGGGAGGGGATTATGCCCCTCTGCTCAGCTCTGGTGTGTCCAGCCCTGGGGTCTGCAGTGCAGAGAAGAATATGGACCCGTTGGAACAACTCCAGAGGAGGCCACAAAGATCCTCAGAGGTCTGGAGCACCTCTCCTACAAAAACAGGCTGAGAGAGCTGGGGCTGTTCAGCCTGGAGAAGAGAAGGCTCTGGAGAGACCTTAGAGACCCTTTGAGTACCTAAAGGGGGACCTTATAAGAGGGGCTTTTTACAAGGGTAGGCAGTGCTAGGACAAGAGGGAATGGCTTTAAACTGAAAGAGGGCAGATTTCTAGTAGATATTAGGAAGAAATTCTTTACTGTGAGGGTGTCAAAGCACTGGCACAGGTTGCCCAGAGAAGCTGCCCCTTCCCTGGCAGTGTTCAGGGCCAGGTTGGATGTAGGTCTTAACAAACTGGTTTAGTGGAAGGTGTCCCTGCCCATGGCAGGGGGACTGGAACCAGATGGTCCTTTCCAAACCAAAGCATTTTATGAGACGTGTAAATTATGTGATAAGTGTATGGCATAATAGTCAATAAAGTAATATTACAAGGTAGAGGAACAATCACATTCGATTTCAAAGAGCTTCATGAAAAAGAATTAAGTAATGTTGGCTGGAATACTGAAGAGGAGAGAAAAAGAACCTTTTATGGTCATTGATATTTACAGGGAATATTCTTAAATGCACAGAATACAGTCCTACACCAAAAATGTTAATTTCATTGCATTACTGTATAAATTAACTTAGCCTCTCTCATTTTTGATCAGTTTAATACCAGAGTCTCATCAGTCAAAAAAAAAAAAACAATTATCCATGGTTACTTGTTTAATAAATATAAAAATCATTCTATAACATATGGTGGGATTTTATGGATTCCTCTACCTGTAAAGTAAGGCCTTGGATACTGGAAATCACTATACCAACTACTAAACAAGTACAAGTGTTCCAACTGAGGTTGAAAAGAGTTCATTCCTTCCTCTGCTAAAGCCAATGTCAGATGTTTAAATGTTCTTCAATGAAAGTAAGACCTGAAAGGGAACAAAAGGCTTTTGTTTGTTTTCAAATCAAAGATAATAAACATTTCTGTGTAGCAAGAAAAGTGAAGTGCCTCTGACAGAAAGTTTTGAAGCAGTAGAGAAAAGTATTTCATCTGCCAAATGGTTTGGCTGGAAACAGTATTGAAGTCTTTTACAGTGCATGCCTTTTTCAGTGTTCATCTATGCCTACTAAACTTTAATTGTATGTTTTTCTCTGAAAAAATTAATCACTGAAGAGTTGCAAAAGCATTTGTTAGAAAAGATAAAAAAGTGCTAGACACTTCATATTGTTTTGGTTTGTTCACTAATCATTGCATTTGTTTCAGCACAAGCTTTCAGATGTGAAAAAAGAATTTCAAAATCTTTGTTTTAAGTCTGTCTTTGGATCTAGACAATTTTGGATGTATTTTCCTCTTCTCTTGGGTACCCTGCCATAACCTCTGACCCCACATACTCAAGTTTATCTTTACTACAAATCACCTTCCTTCACCTGGTGAGAGGCCTCAACAGAACCCCTACCCTGATAACCTTCCCTATGTTTCAGATCCTCACCAAACCCCTCAGGGTATTGTGCATGTAAATGGATACCATAAAATATAGCCTGGCTGCCTGAGGGAAATTTCTATTTGCCACCCAAACACTTATTCCAATAAAATTTACAAAACAGGATGTAGGTATGACTGAAAGTCATGCATGCTTCTACAAGACTTTTTTTGCACGCAGGTGAATTTCACCTGCCTTTCGTGGTTTATTCTTACCTCATCCCTGATCTTAGCTGTAGCCTGTGTAGCCTACTTATATCTCAGCTTGTATCCAACCACCCTATTCAAAAGCTGCTGCTAAAATTATCCCTTTCATGCTGCTAAGACCCTGCCAGACATTCATATTCAAATCAAATCCTTCATCCTCTGCTTCAAGTTCACAGTTCTTCTCTTAAATACCAGGCCCAGAAAAACACAACACATACTTACAGCTTGGCTTTCAATTTGCCATGACTATTTTAAAACTTCCATTTTCCCCATTATGCTCTTCAGGCCTTCATGTCTGTTTTATTTTCTGTACTGTCCCTTAAGTTTAGTGGTCCATCTTGCTGACTGGATATAATAAACTCATGAGTTGACAAATTTATGTTCTTCCATAAAACACATGTGCTTGAAGTGTGGGAAGAAGGGGAGTTTAACCCCCACCTCTGTGAGCCCACAACAAAATCTAGAAAATGAATCACAATTGTGTTGTCACAGAGTTCATCACATTTCTGAACATTTTAACTTAAAAAGAGAGACTTTAACTTGAAAAGAGAGACTTTTACAAGCCACTAAGACACTCAAGTTTTAGGTCATCTTACTTAAAACAAAAAAAATTTAGAGAATCCAAGCAACTTCAGTCTAAGATGGTGTCAAAGTACAATTTTTCTAAAACAATGCAAATCTTCCGCTAAACTCCTTTGTTGTAAGAACAAAACATGTAAATAGTTTGTTTTCCTTCAGACTGTCCTTGTTTTGTTTTCACTTCTGACTCAAAAAGCTCCTCATCCTGGCAAGCCAAAAAGAGAGCTGACAAAAAGTAAAATAATAATGCCCATCTTAAGCCTAATTTTATACTCCTCTGATTTCTTCTCCTATATCACTGAATTCAATTAGCTTACATTTATTTTCATTTAATCTATTTAATCTCTCAGTACTCATCTGTGACTGGCACAAGGCACTTTTGCCATTACCCTGCAACCGTCGCCTGCTCGCCCACGCTTTTTATCACCAAGGGAGCTCATCCCTTCCATTTCCTACCCATCAACAGCCCAGACACCAAGGCAGAGATGGAAAAAGGAAGATCAATTAAAAAATCAGTTTTATGAAACTCCCCACCTGGTAATGTGTGTTCTGAGACACAGACTTTTGTGTCACTGAGGCCCTCCCTGCAGCAGCTTCCCAGGGTTATCAAAACAGCGCTGAGCATCCAGAGATGCTGCCCATCATCATTTTCATGCTGAAAGCTGGGAGGATTATCTGTTCCTTGACTATGCCTCGCTTTAATTATCAGGTCGCAATTAACACCCTGCCACTCTTTTCTGTTTGCTCTGCTTTGCTCCATTTCCTGCAAACTGATTAAAAAAAAAAAAAAAAGGAGAGAGAGAGAATAAGGCTTCCAGAACCTTAGTTTATCCAATCAAATGATTTTATATCTGAAAGAACATTTTCATATTTTAATTCTTTTTTTTAATTAGTTTCTGTGCCCTGCATTCAGCATTTCCCACAATTTGCCTATCAATGACATAAAAAGATTATCTTTTTCATGTTGCTAGCAGAGAGTCAGAAAGTTAAATCTAATCTGAAATTATTCTAAACATTCAACTCATTTCCTCCAGCCTTATTTCTTCCTCTTGCTCCCTGATTCAGGATTTCTGTGTTACACTGTTGTTATTGAATGCCTAGGGTGAATAGTTAGCTCCAGATATTGAAAGAAGTTTAACACTTAGGTAAAATTATGACATATTATTAAGTATTTACTGTAGAAAAAGAGAAAATCTTTAAAGATGTTATGTTGAAATCTTGAAAGTATTAACAAATGTTTTATCTAAGGATCAAACATCTTTTGAAGAATGATAGGTAAAGCACAGCCGCTCTGCTGGGTTCTTGCACAATTTCTCCTTACTTAATGTGTCTTCTTTTTTCTTCCTTGTGTAGAATGAAGGCTCACACACTCTTAAAACCACAAGCATTGGGGCAATTTAATTCACTACATTTCTACAGTAGGATTCAATTTTCAGAAGTCTACAAATCCCTGGGAATTTTTCCATAATTCTTAGCTTTATAGATCATAGGTAAGATGCAAGAGTTTGAAGAAGGCTGTTATACAGCAAAAAAGGCCATATAAAACATTAAAAAAGAAACCCAGAGATGTAACTGTGTGTGTGTGTACAGTAAATTAAATAAACAAATATTCTCTCTATATGAGAAAATGATTATTTAATATTCTGCCTGTATAGAAAAACAGCACAAACCTCATAAACTGGCATGATACACCTGCTGACTCCCAGTATAGCAAGTCCTATTTCCCAACAAGGAAATGTTTCAGCAGATGAAAAATCCTGTCTGCTTCTGAACTCCCAAAAACTTTCTGCACTGATGAGAGGTTCATATCAGGGCACCAGTGACAGGAACCAGGCTGCAGCAATATTCTGTATACAGAATATGCCTTTCCAACTCAAGTCCTGAGGCACAAAGAAGCAAGAGTGGCCCCAATCTCCACAAGAGGCTGTACTGTAAATTGGAAAACACCTTCGTCGTTTGACCATTGAACTTTCCCTTCTTCAGAACAGCCCTCTAAAGGAGATCATCTCTTATGCTGCAATATTCAAGGTACATATTAAACAGGGGGAAAAGCAAGAGTCATCGTGCAGTGGTTGATCTGCAGAGTCAATTCTGTCACGTTACATGAAATGTACTAATGTGCAATTTAATTTTTGTAGAAGCCCTTCTTCAGTAGTTTATCACCTTTCCATGGTGCATAGTTAAGGTAAAATTCACTTACTATAGTTTATTATCAGCCAGGCTTAAGAACAAAATGCTTGTTTTGTTTATTCTCAATTGAACTTTGAGTAGCACCAGCTTCCTCCTGTTTGGAATAGAAAATTTTGCACTGGGTAGGAAGGTAATATGCCCTCCCTTCTGGTTTGAATCCCCTCTTGCCATCTACATAAACGCATCTCCAATTGCAGTCACACTACAAGCTTCCAAAAGCAATTCCATTTGCAGAGCACTCTGGCCAAAGCAAGGTTCCTCCTATCCTTTCTCCTCTCCATACAGGAATGACCACCTATGGCAGTATCCTGTGCTCCTCCAGCCATGTTACCATTTCACAGCAAGCTAATAGGAGCAGGAGGAAGCTAACTGCCTGGAATAAGAGGATAAAGGTAATGGAGCAGAAACAGAATAGGAAATATGAGACATTTTAATGCAGTTGTAACTGCCTGCTTCTAGCAATTTTTGGCCCCATGATTGTCTCATCTAAGATTCAGACTCTTCTAAGTTAACCGAGCTGCATAACCCTGCACAGGGTGTTCGTGTTCCCTTCCCTCTGGGGAGCACTGTTCTCTTTCTGAGAAAGACAAAGACAACCTTATGTCAGCGTGACCGAAACTTGGGAACTCAGCTGCATTTTAGCCAAAACCCCAGGTGAGATTAGGCTGAGTTTGAACCTCAAAGCAAGGGTAAATCTGAATTTGTATCCTCAGCTTATGGTGGAGCTCAATGCGGGCATCCAAAAATCAATGCACTAAAGCCAAAAGCTTAGTATGCTGGAGTCCCCTAACCTGCTTGCTCCTGATTTTTTTCACTACTTTTCTTTGACACTGAGCAGTACTTTTCAATCAGCAACACACTGGTGTCACAGAAGGCTGTATATTCTCACAAACAACCCGGAGGACACTCATTAACCTGAGGAATTCATTTCAGATCTTGTCCATTATGCAAATAAGAGGTACAATTTGTTCTCCTTTTCTGTGTAGCATTATTGATTTACATAACTTCAGGTTAGTCTCAACAATATACTTTTTAATCAGAAAAAAAAAAGTTGCAGAGTTCAAATAAAAAGGAAAACAACCATAACTTTTAATAAATTTTAAAAAGTAGGTGCAACTGCAGCTAAAGGTGTGACATGAAAATTATATTGACCATAGAATATCTATTTGATGTCAACCACTGAAGTAAATTGCCTGGAATGGATGACAAAGTATTTATCATCCTAGGATTGATTATATAAGCAAAATATACTTATTTTGATATACTAAAAATGGATTGTTCCCTGGGGATTTGATTCCATGGTAGACTTTTAAGTATCTCAAACTGCATCCTTTCTAAAATCTGCAGCAACTGATCCTTCCCAACAGAGTAGTTCTCATCAGCCTGTTCATAGATCTCAGATGTGGCTCTGGTGCCACAGGGAAGAGGGATTGAGGTCTCCAGCCACCCCCACCATGGCAATCCTTTGGGACATCTCCAGGTCCTGCACATACCCTGGTACCCACCACGCTACTTCTCAGTTCTTGTCCCATTTCCTCCAGATGACATGAGTAACAAGCTGAGTCACTTGCTAAAAATCACATATATAAAATCAGCTTTCCTTACAGCTCATGAAAAAGCTTGCAGCAAGCCAAGAGCAAAGATAAATCATTTAAATTGAGACACCAAATTGATGCAGTGATTGTAAACCTGTGCCACAGATGCCAGCATTTGAACATGGTGCTTCGTCAGGGGCATACATGCACGAGTTGGGACTTCTCCCTGCTGCTGCCCAAATAACATAGACAGGTAGAGACAGGAGGGAGACCAGAAAATATGGACAGGTGGAAGAAGGAAAACCGTTGAACATAACAGAGTTGGGTAGCAGTATCAATGAATGAGAGGACAGGATTGGATACTTGCAAGAAGTGAGTTTTTCCTCCTCTGAACACAAAAAGTACATTAAAGCTTTCCCTTGAATTCTGTGTCCTCACAGAAATGCAGTTCATAAAAGTAAAAGTGTCCTTTGTATGAGTGATTACACAGATTTTACTCTACATTCTCATCAGGGTTTTACTATTCTCTATTTTAGCTATTAAGCACAGTATGTCCAGGATCACAGTTACTGTGAAGTTTCCTTAGGGACTGGATACAAAAGTAGGAAAAGAAGTTAAGACCATCAGCCAAAACAGACAAAAGTCACTCACAAGCAAGAGCCTTGAAGGATTTTGTATGTTTTTTCTAAGAGGTGTGACACACACCCCCCCCCCCCCGAACTACCCTTTCTTTTTTCCCCTCCAATGAAGAGTAGATTTTGATTTTTTTCATGGAGTATTTAAGAATCTTGATGCAGCTATTAGAGATTCACTTTCAGCGGTTTAACAGGAAAATTCAAAAGACTATTAGGGAACTATATGAAATAAGAAATAATCTGTACTGATATAAGATCTAATATCCTCCTCAGTCCAGATTAAAGTCACATTTCAAGGCTCCTTTACCCCCTATTAGCTTTCCTGCTTTGCCTGACAGAGAAGGGCATAAGAACAGATAAATATGGGAATGCTGCACCTTTGTGGTAATGCACCTGTGGTTTAAATAAAATTTTCACAATAAGGTAAGCAATGGAAAAGACCTGAGGCATTGTGAAATATCCATCTTTGGAGATATTCAGAATCTGACTAGAAAATGAATCAGGTGACCTCCAGAGACCCTTCCACTGTAAATTATTCTGTGGTTCTATGAACTTTGGGTTTCTGCAATCTAATAAAACAGTTGATTGAAGGGTTTGTATTTGACTGTGGCTTTGAATAATTACACTTTAAACCAAGCAAACCTTAATGTGACCAACCGCAGTGAACCGGGAGCACCTCTGGGACAGCTCAAGGCAGAAGCCTCTTCACCTGCCAGCAAAAGACTTCCCACCACCAAGAGGAGCTGTGCCCAGGCACCCAAAGCTGCCACCTGCTCTCCTCCTGCCTGTTTAAAGTTGAAACATCTCTTTAAGCATAAGTTTTCACCCAAAGAATATAAAAATATCATATTCCCTTTCAATACAGATTTCAAAATGCATAAATTGCTTTTTAACTCATTGGGGCTCTGAAATGTTTTTCAAAGCATTTTCTGTGTAATGGCAGTGGGAGTTCACCCAACCTATCAGTTTAGCAGTTCCTTTTAGGAGGGTTCATATGTTAAGTGGTTGCTGGATCAGTTGGATAATGAGCGTGGCAGCCCAGAAGGATGACGGGCAAAATGCTGCTAGGCACCCATCTGCCCTCCATGTGTGCCTCCATCCCTGGCTGGCAGAGATCCACGTGTGTCTCTCGGGCTGATCTCCAGCCCCGATCCCAGAAAGCGCCATCCCGAGAGGAGGAAAAGGGCCAAGCGCACGGAGCCGTTCCCTTTGGCAGCATCCCCAGAAATGTTTTCCTGACGTTTCATGCACTAAGATGCTGGCAGGTTTACAAATGGCAGCTACTGAAGGACTCACCATTGTGACACAGCACAATAGCAAAGAGCTGGACTAATAGGCTCCTAAGCACCACCTGATTGCTTTGGCTACCAGAGTTAGCTCCACAGACCACAAGAATGCAAATTTCAGCTTCTCAAAATTTGCGTGTCAAACTTTAAACAAATAAATTAAAAAACAAACCCCTTGAAACCAAGCCTTTCCTATAATGATTAAAGTGATGAAGGCAGTCTTTGCTGAAGAAGACTGCCTAGCTCTTGAGCATTTTGGTTATCAATGATGTCAGAAATATTGCTTACCAATGTTGAAGGTACACTGTTCTCTAACATGTACATCTCCTATCACAAGATTCTTACTGGGGAAAGCTATTTCATCACAATCTGCTCATGTTTAAAAAAGGGAGCTGGAAGTTCAAAAATAGTTATAAGGTACGTCAAACACAGCCAATGCATTAACCAGCCACTTGCCTTACTCTCCTGAGGTCTGTGAGATATTCAGTTTTACTGCAGGAAAAAAAGGAGACTAGCAATATGATTTTTTTTCATCTGCCTGTGCTTTCTGCCTGGGATTTAATCCTGAATATAGATACACAATATTATTCCCAACCAAGCTATCTGTTTTGCATCACAAAATGAACCATTCCCTGTTTGAAGGGGCTGTCAGTTATCCGTGTTTTGTTAAGCATAAAGCAATACTTGCTATTTCAAATCCCACAATGCTGACAGTCACTTCTTAGGAATCTGAATAAAGTCACTTGAATTATTTAGAAGAGTGAATAGAATGTATTATTCCATTGTTCCATTTCTACAATTAAATCAAGATAATAAATGAGTTTTCAATTAAGTGCATGCTAAGGTTTGACCCTGACTGAGATTGAGGTAGATTCAACCCTTGCTTCTTTAAGGAATAAATTATGATACTCCAAAAAAACAGAGGTGAAAAACAGGGTATTCTGATAATCATTTTAGGAACAAGAGCTGAGACACTCCAAGCAGGTGGGACATGTATAAGCAAAATGTAAAACCTAGTTAAGGCAGAGTTTTATTGGTACAGACCTGCTGGAGAACACATCTCTTGGATAAAACTGACTATGAACACTAATAACCACTGCTTACATAGCCCAGAATTAATGTGTTTCCAGAAAGCAATTCAGCTGGCTGATAGATCTACTGGGTTTTTTAATAAGGTGTTTACCTTTTTCATTCAGAATTTAGGAGACACAAGATATTCCTGTATTCTCCTTCAGTATATTTTCTTGTTAAATTTTTCATTTCCCCAAAAGCATGGCCAACTCACAGCACTATGGCTACTCTACGTGTGCTCCTAGTAATCATTTATGAGGTGGTTTTTTCCTCGGGCCTTCAAATCTTACTCTTTAGAAACACAATATATTGCATTTTTCCAAGAAAAAAATTTCCTAGAGACGCCTGCCCCATCATAAACACATCATAGAATTAGTAATTCAATAAAAAGAGATTAAACAAGGTAGAATAATGTCTATTCCAGTCCAGAGATGCACAGTTACAAAGGGTTAAGAGAAAATATCATGGTACTAGAAAATGGAGCTTTAAAGGAGTTCTGAAATTCATCATAAATAGAGATCATGTTTAAAAGGAATGATACTGTGAACAAGAAAGCTGCCTACAACTTGTGGCTTATGAAACTGCCAATATTTGAGTCACATTTATCTCTAAAGAACCTTTTTTTTTTTGTTAAAGCAAGAAACTGTTTTGTTTTATGTGTTATCATCAAAGATGAGGAAAATTTGTAACATAACTGTCTCAAAAGCTAGAATACAGGTTTCAAAACCAAACATGGCACCTGAAGTCAAACTTAATGTGGAACTTCTCACTAATGGTTTTGACATATTCAAAGGATTACACTGATTTATCTGGAGTTTGCTGAAGCCACTTCAACTAAGTAACTTAACTTATTATTGTCCCCAAGCTATTGTGGATGGTGTTACAGCAAAGATCTACAGAAACACCAAACTATCCAAAAGTTGCCAGATTTTATCTTGAAAACACCCATTGGACCATCATCTTAAAACACATTTTGAAAGTATCTGTAAAAGAACAAACTGTATTTGGTGATGTCAGCAATTATGCTCAGTAACAAAGATTACTGGAGTAGCAGTGAGGTTCCTCAGAGGATAATAATAGTCCTGAAGTGAAATGAAATTCCAGAGCAACAGAAGAAGCAAAAGCCAGCTCTCTTCTCCAAGCAACCTTTCCTAACATACCCATAAATAACAAACCCTCACAAACATAAGCAGCATCTTGTCACAGAAAAGCATTGCAATGTTGATAGAATTTTCCCACGGAGAAAACATGACAGAATAAACTATATGTAACAGATTAGTCACATTAGTAAATGTTCTTGGGGGGAACACTCTATGACACTGGTAGGACCTGAAAGAACAGTCCAGGTTCAACACTTATTTAGCAAAATAGAGTCTCTTGATTTTTATAACATAACTTTCCTGAATGAAGAAAAAAAATATGGTTTTAGAAAAAAATATAGTAAAGAGTATCTATAGAGAATGTAAGTAAATATAGCACAATAACAACCAAGAGAAATAGATCTTTATCACCAGGGAGTTGAGGAGGAAGCTAAGTGGCAATGAATACCAAATTTCCCTAACTTACCTCAGTTACAGAGTTAAAAATAAACTCTGCCAGTCCAGGAGACTGCAGTATGTCCTATGTTATTAGTTTTTGTACACAAGTGTGACAGTTTGGGGATTATGCCAATGTCAACTCCTCAATTCCACAATTTCATTTGACTTGGAAAATAATCTTTACTATGGACTGAAGCATTCATTCTCCAATAGCATCTTGACACTTATGGAGAGACCATGTCTGGAAAACCCTGACAGAGAGATCAGTGCTCACAGTTACTGAATTTCTTAACCCCAGGAAAAGAATGGATTTACTACAAGAAAAGCCATTAGTTTTTCAGTGAGTTTCTTCATATAAACTTGTTGGAGTAGGACTCCTGCTGCACATGCAGTGATATAAAAACTACAGTTTTTCTTCCTGCCATTCCAAACCAAATGTCAAGACTCAGTTTTAAAGATATTTCCTTATGAGCCAAAGAATTTGTTTTGCTTCTAAAAGCAAAAGCCCAGCAAGATGAGGTGTGGAGAGACCAGACCCAAAAAATAGCTTTTGGGCAACCTGCAGCTCTCTTGAGAGGGCAGAGAGCAAAGCCAGTGCTCAGCACAAGACAGAATGTCACAACCAAGCAGGTAGGTGTGGCCTCTGAGGGATCTATCCCAGGTGCAAGGAAACCCAGAGTGCCAGCAGCCATGTGCCAAAGCCAAGAAAGGGACGGCAGAGATGAAGAGCTGGTCTGATCATGCACAGCTCTCCTTGGAGGACCAGACCTGGAAATGGTGACTGGGAGCATGTGCTGCAATTGTTGTCCAAACAGCAGCACGGCTGCTCTTGTAGAAGACATTCTTAGTTATATTTTAGAAGTACCTCATGAGGCACTTGCAGAAGGAAGAAGTTCTCTGAAACTCATTTTGACTTGAGCTTTCAACATCTCTCTATGAGTATCTAGTTTCAAGCAAGATGAATAGTCCCCTCAATTTTCTCCATTCTCTCAATGAAAACCAGGTTCCACTTAGTTTCTCCTAAGGAGATGGCGGTTGCAAAACCAATTTGGTTTGGTTGTATTAGGTAGCCAAAGCAGGAGGCACTGTTTAGTATTTTAGCATGATCCTGTTTTCTTCTTCTTTTCAGAAGAGGTTAAAAATGATGCACTTATACTCTTATGCTCTTGGTATATTTCAAACTCCCATTTGAAAAAGTATGCAAATCAAGCTTCAGTGTCTGGAGTGGCCAGTCCAAGTGTTCTATTTTAACAATTTCAAAAGTCGATGCTATGTGCTTTACCACATATTAAGTAAATCTTTCTATATCTCCCTTATAAAAATTTAAGCTCATGCTCTTGAAAAGTACAAGTACTAAGAAAAGAGGGGATACCTACAGGATAAGAAATTATTAGAGCTATAAGAGTTCAGACAATCCTTATTCTCTCTTGGCTTTTTCAATTATGCCAGGTTTGGGAGGAAGGGATTCAACCATTCCTCTGGCAGTCCATTCTGCATATAAGGCAGGCACAGCAAGTCATCAATAACAAGAGGAAGAGATTTTATATCTACAACACATATGTTGATAGACTTGGAAAAAACCTATTTTTTGCTTAATATTTAACCTCCTATGCAACCATGCATTGCTTACAATAAAATGTCCCAACCTTATTATCAGTGCCGTACAAATATGAAAAGGCTGATCAAGACCATTGCATAGTCCTGGCTTGGATGGTTATTGTGAAAATTAGAGCAAGAATTATAAAAAATACATATCTAATAACCACATCTTCCCCTTATCCTAATTTATGAAGTGCAGTTTCCCAGGCAACAGACTAGTCCAGGGAGTCTGCAGACCTCTGAAATTTTTTCATTCAAAATATGAACCATTGTTAACTGTATTTACGTCAGCTTACACAGGTTTGCTTTTTTTAGCCATCTAGTGTGCACTGCTCACAAGTAATCTCTATCTGTGCTGCAATGGACACTTTATATGTTCAAACCCAGTATAATTATTTGATTTTCCAAGGCAGTAAAAGACTTTTTCTGGGTAAAAATGGTATAAAAATGGGTGTACACAGGTTTGTGATCCCCCCATCACTCCCTCTTTCCCCACTGCTTTCCTAAGCACACACAGAAAAGAAGAACTTTCATAAACCCTGCATTTTACATCAGCTGTTGGACCAAACCGAGTAATAACTTCTGTTCCATGATGTCAAAACCAACCTACAGCACTAGTAAAAGAAAAACAGTCAACAAAATAGGTACTTCTGCATTCAAAAACCTTTATAAGTCTTGGCTATCCCTAAACATTACAATTATGCTGAAGAAGCAATTTAGTTACTCTAAAAGTACCCCATTTAATTAAGAACATGAAATGTCCGAAAGGAAAACATATCAATTCTGTTAATTGTGCCATAATTCCTGTAAAACATACCTGAGAAGAAAGCAGTCTGCGACCTGTAAACATATGCACAAATGTGTCTCTACTTCCAAGTTGTCCTTTGTGGAGAGTCTGAGATGATAAACCAGGTCTACAGTGAGAAGTTTCGCTGCTGTATGCCTGTTCCTCAGCTGAGCTAAATGTGCATCATAAAGCAAGAAGCTATGTAAGAGACAGTTATGTCTTCCTATTTTGGGATTTTTTTTTTTTTAAACTCACTCAGAACTTATGCAAACTATGTCACTTACAGCCCAATGCATGTCATAATCTGTTTTCTCTTACGTTGGTCATGTATCTTCTTCACAGTCTTGCCAACGAGGCAGTGCAAGAATCAGCATGTCAGGGAGTCCTCACAGCAGTGAAATTCCCATTTGGCTCCGTAGGCTGCTGTCTGTCTCCATGCACTACACAGATGGAAGACAAGCTCACAAATTGAAGACAACTTACCAAGATCTAAGAGTTCAACCAAACACTAAACACAGATTTCTCTTACAGATCACTCACACATGCAGCCACTGACATCTCTATGGAAAACTGTCATATATATTGCCTATTTAAAAATAGTGGTTTACAATAAAACAGGAATCCAGAACACGATAATATGAAATAGGTGGGGGGGTTTTCTGATTTTTTCTGTTTGCTATCTTAAAAATAAGGGGATTTATTTTTACTGGGGTTTTTTTTCCTCCAGATTATTATAAATATAAGATAAAGTCTGGTACCTGGGGCTATACCTACATTCACCCTCACCATCCCAGTGTAAAACCTTTAAATCTGGCCTGAAAACATATTACGATTCCTGGACCTAAAATAATCTGTGGAAAAACTTTGTGCACCTCAAGACAAGACTGTATGATTTCACTGGGTGTAAGCTAGAGCATTACTAATTTTTTTGACTTAACATCTCTGACCAATGTTCAGCTCATGTTCTTGCTCTTTCTAGCTGTACAAGAATAACAGACTGAAAATGTTCCCATCTTACCAGCTTCCCCTCAAAGTCAATAACTTGATGTCTATACTGCAGGAGCCTTGTTCAGAAAGCAGGTATCATAGGGACATAGTCACATTTTAGAAGTTGCTGCTAAACTTGAGAAGTCACTGTGAGAGATTTTTAAGCAAGGTAACTTGTATAACTTTTTATGTATAGAAAGAGCCCAGTAATAAAAGGCAATAAAATATTTCACTCACTCATTTTATACTAAGCAATAGATTTTCCCCATTGCAACAGGCACCTAAAAGCAATGGTTGCAAAGGGTTAAAGGTACAAGAGCAATTAACTATTCAAATCAGAAGTGTTAGCACAACAAAATGGAAAGAGTGCAAACTTCTGCTGTGCATCCTTTGCTTCTACTGCTACAGATTTCCAGCTTTCCCCCTTCCTCTTTTTTCTTACTTTCAGATTTCTACTGCTGGGAATTATTGGAAGAGAATATGTTTTCCAACAGCCATTTTAATTTTAGGAACACCTCTTTGGTATTTTAAACTTAAATTATGATGTGAATTCAACTTTATTGTCAAGAGGCATTTCACAAAAGAGAAAACACAAAAGGATTTGTGGATTAGCTCTTAATTCTGATAATGACTTTTTTTGGATTGCCAGGTAGCCCAGGAGTATAAAGCAGTGTTGAAGTGAAAAGGGGATGTAATTCTACCTACAAGAGTACAATTGCATATAACATATAATAACTCTCTACAAAAGTAGGAACTGCTGACAAATATTTACCTTGGAGAAAATGGCAGAAAAGATGTGCAAAAGCAAGACTTTTGGGAACTAATACAAGAATGGCAAGAGGCAATCCTGGAAGGCCACTGAGGTTAAAGAGCTACAAAAAAATGCAAATCAAAAAACAGTTTATGCAGTCAGAAGACCTCAGTGTGGTCATAGTCTCCTGATCTGGCAGTTGCAGGAAATGGATCAGTGGGAAACATGAAGTAAATCTATGATATAAGTGGCTTAACTACCAAATATGCAGAAGCTCTTAATAGCCACAAAATTGAAAATTTAGCAATTGTTTTTCTTTCCTTCCTACTAGATGTGGTCATCTCATGAGAAGGAGTCCTGGTGGCCTTCAGCCATCCTCCAAGGAGGAGGTTAACATCCTCATTAATTAGGATGGGCTTTTAAGTGCTATTGAGATCAGTGTTGCTTTCTGCAGGGTGTGAGATCATGCTAACAGTGGCAACCTCACTGTGACACTGAGCTGTTAATGCACCACTCTTGTTTCAGCATGTTCACGCCCCATGAACAAAGCTAACATAGCAAATGCCATCACGTTTGCTCAGTGCACTCAGAGCAACTTCACAGGCACCAGTGTCCTGGGAATTTGGCAGGCAGGGAGGCAATCTGGTGTTTATACTACATGGCACATGTATGAAACACTTTGCCACTGGTGATGAAGCTAGAAAAGAAGGTCCCAGCTGTTAAGCAAACAAGTATCAGCTGTCATTCATCAACCCCCTGAATGTGTCTGCACGTCCTTGTATGAATGTACTTGTGCACCTTCCCCAGGCACCCACAAATTCCAGCAACCTCTCTTAGACATGACTTCATAACTTCACACAGTGTCCCCTCATTCTATTAAAAAGCTCTTCTTCAGGGAAATAAGGCTGATGGAACAAGGTAGAGGAACCAGAGAAAATGGTTTCATGATTTCAAGACGTGCACAGATACAATAGCCCATGCAGCAGGGATGATCCTGACCTCACCACCATGGCTCTGCATTTTGTCACCCCCAAACTGCTTCTGCTTCCCATCCACTCAGCAGAGACCACATGGTGTCTGCTTTCACTTCTCATGCATTTCAGCAGTACTATGATGTAAACCATAAGTCATATCTGATTGTGAAAAATAAAGGCTCTATCCATAAATAATGAAGACTTTTTCTTACTGATTCATGTTTCTGTTTAATTCTTCTGATTTAAGAAAGAAAACAAATTTTACTAATTCCTTTGAAAATTCTCTGAGGAGTTGTATGTTAATAGTTGCAATTTCTATTTAGGGTCCTAAAAAAAATACTGATTGAGCTATTTGGGACCTAAATGTAACTCTGAAAACTACCAAAATCCCAGTATATAACTGGGCAAGTGTACAGAATATTTTTGACTAAAACCAGAATATTTCTCAGAACACTAGAAATTACTTGCCATGTTGGTCAGTAGCTCTGGGGCCCTCTGTAGTTACATGAGACATGAACAATTTAGTTGCTGTCTCCAACTCTCAGTCAAATTTCTACTTCATTGACCAACATCATGAAAAACTGTTAGAACAGGATTACTGAGGCAGAGCCCAGTGTTAAGGCAAGGTGTATAAGGCCATAAGAGACACAGAACAATAACAGAGCAGAGAACTGAACTTGGCTTTTCCATGTCCTAAGAATCAGACTTAGTCACTCAGCAGAGGTCTGCAAAGAAGGAACTGTAGCTCCAAGCCAGCAAATGAGACACCTCCACTATGGTAATGTGACTCAAACTCCCACATTTTTCCAAATAAGTGCACTGCTGGGATATAATCCAGATTCATTTCCTCAATTTTTTAAGGGAGAAGATAAGAAAGGTTAAAATTCAAATTTCACAGCAAGGGATAGAGTAATAATTTCTTACCTTGAAGATTTTTAATAAGAAAACTCTTTCATCCATTCTCAATAATCAGCATTGCTGAAGCTAATTCACAAGAAGGAACTAAAAATTGCTAACTTTTCCAAGGCCACTTGGCTTTCTTCACATAAACAAGTATCCTGAAATACAGGGTAATCTGAATTTTGAACTTGCAGTTCACGTACTCTCAGTTGGTTACTCTGTTCATACTACTACTTCTCTACATTCCACTGATGATTCATTGTGCTGCTTTAAGCTGCCACATTATCAGATAACTTGAAGGGCACCGTCACTCTTTATCACAGACTCCTTTTGCCCCTCCAAACATGGTCTCTGCTCCCATGGCTTCCTAGTCTTTGTCTTACCTTTCCAAAACGTTCACTTTTTTGGGGCAGTTTTCAAAGTAAAAATAACAAGCCACATCCTGCTAATAGTCTTGGTATCCCAGCCCTGACAGCCACTCCTGGCTCTGCTTGCACCCGCTCTCCCTGCTGCTCCTGAGATCCACTGAGTCATTGCTGGGAAACGCAGCCTCTTCCTCTAACACCAGCTGCTCTCCAAATCAACACAATCTGCAAACTGGAAATAATACTATCTCTCTTTCATAGGATAGAACAATATTTTCTGGCCAGCCTCACAGTTTTGGTTTTTTTTTCCATCTCTCTCAAGTCTTCAACTGTGTTGTTCCCTCTCCCTCACCTTTGAAAACTGAAAACACAATTAAACCTCATTGTCAACTATCAGCAAGAAAAAGACCACTTTTATAGTTTCAATGTGCAAATTTTATAGTTGTGGCAAAGTAAAACAAAATATCCCAACAACCTCATCACTTTCTCCTAAGTGCATATATTTTCGTGGATTTCATATTTTCTACATACCTTAGAAACGTAAGTTATGTTTTCCATGTTTTGGTAGAAATAATTGCCTCTCCACTGACAACTTGTCAGGTTTCAGGATGATGCAATATGAGAAGACATAGATACAATCTTCCAGATTTATAACAGAAATACTCCTCACAGACCCTTAACTAGTGCAGTGGTACTGAGTGACACTGCAACATACAGTGATAGTAAAAGTTATGCTATATAAGGTAAAAGACTCACTGCACACACCTGAATACTCTCCTAATAACTTTTAAAGTTATCCATAGCATTAAAAAAAAATAAAGAAAATAGCTGCTTTTCACAGTGGTCCTTCCTATTTTACATATGAGTCTCCTTGGATCAGTTTTCTTCACTATTTTGGGGGTTTTTTTGTTTGGTTGGTTTTTTGTTTGTTTTTTGTTTTTTTTTTTCTTTTTTCCACTATCTGTCTCCACTCTTGGTCTTCATCAAGATTTCTATATGAACCTTTCACTGTGATGATATCAAGCATGTAGAACTAAATATACATAACTGGTGTTTCCTACCTGAAATAGTCTGTTCATCTCCGAGGGACCTAGTTTGTTTTCAAGGGATAAGGAGCTGGTAAGAAAATGCACAGATAAAAGCAAACGAAAAGAAACCTTCAGATCATAATTAGAGGCATGATGTATTCTTTTCAGATTTGATATACACAGAGAAGCCCTTGAGATACTTTTCATATACTGCTGCATAAGAGGAATAGCCAGAGGTCTGAGAATGAGCAGCCAGCAAGTAAAGAAAAGCATGAGCAGGGCCCTCTCCCCCAGTGTCCAAGATGCTTCAGGAGGTGGCCTGGCAGCATCCCCCACATGAAATTAGTTGCTGGCAGAGCCCAGCAGAGGCAGCTGCTGTGCCCTGCCCAGCCAGGCCCTCCAGCTCTGTGCTGAGGGGGGATGCACAGCTGCCCAGGCACTAACTTAGCAAGGTGCTGAGTGCACCCGAGGGACTGCAGTGCTTGTCACAGAGCCTCTGCTGCTGCACAGGACACGGTGTTTGTGTCATGGAAATCTCTGCTGGAGACAACACCACCAAGCTGGGCATGGCAGAGATCGGGGTCTGCAATAGGAAGGCAAATTTCACAAAATTCAAAGCCTGTTACCAGCAGCATAAATGATTCATATTCCATGGCTAGCTAGATCAAAAAATGCCACAGAAGGTTAATCCCTGTTTCCAGAAGGCCAAGAAATGAGTGTAAAGTGATTAGGCAATAATCACAGCAGACTTCTAAAATAATGTAATGAAACAGACACCGATATTGAGACATGCTGGAGACAAACCTAGAACCAGTGCCCAGTTTAAAAAGCACATGATACAGGAGGAGACACACAAATGATACAGGGCTGGCAACAGTGCTTGGGGAATGTGCTACAAACCTTAAAACCCCAGCTAAGCCTCAGAAGGGGCTGAATCAGAGCTGCCCTTTTTTAATGCTAGAAATTATATAACAACAACCTGTTTTTATTTCAGTTACTGAGGCACAGACTATGCAGCTGATCAAGAAAGTGAAGATTGTTTTTCCTGAGCAAGACAATTTAAGAGATTGGCAGGTCCAAGAGAGTGTAGAAGAATTCAAGTGACTGACTAACAAACAGGAATTTAAACATCTTTTCCTGTCTCCCCCCAAAGTAGTAGGGAGGCAGAGCTGACACAGTGAGCCACAAAAATGTAATTAAATTCTTAACATTTTTCTCATAAAAATACCCTGTTATTAAATATCAAAACCAAAACTCTTTCTTAAACAAGGTCAATTCTATCTCAGAACTGAAATAATTACTAGATTAAAATAAAAACCTTAAAGTATCTCAACCAAACTTTTTCATACTTATTAAACAAAGACAACACCTTCTATTTGGGAAATGCCCATCCCATTGTTGCCAGATGATAGAAGAATATCGAGAACAAATACGCATGTCTCATCTTTTGCTTTTACCTAAGTGCCTGGTCTAGATCTCTGCTAGAGAGAGAGATTTGTTCTGAAAAAGCATTGTCTCAAGGAAGACAGTTGGAACACATTTCCAGAAGTTTCCAGCCCCTTCTCAGGATGAAGAAACACACCACAACACCACAATCTCTCCTGGTGCTGTACACCCTCCTCACAAAGAAGCTTTTTCTAATGTCCAGCTCGAAGCTCCCAGGTTGTCCCTTGTTTTCCCAGCTGTAACTAGCAAGGTGTACTTGTACTGATCAGCTCCCTAGTTTTCTCATCAGGCTCCTGTTGCTGGATCAGCATCAGCAACAGGTAGAGACCATACACTGCCTGTATTAAAAGTATGGTACACTCCTGTTCTGCAAATCCTCCGCCTGCAGGAAATCCATCACTTGGGTCTGGCAGGAGGCAGGTGCTTATAGAATCCTGCCCTTTGGCTTCTCTGTCAGGAGGAGTCAATGCAGCCCAGACTGAGCTTTGGGGGCTGTGTGGATACAGTTCTGAACTACAGCCCAGCAGATACACAAAGCACAGTGGTGATAAAGAGGGAAACACAGCCTTACCTCTCCAACAAAGCTGCACCTGCTAAGGGTTATCCTCAACAGTAAAATGAATCTTCCATAACTCTATAGCTGTAGCAGGATGTAAAAACTGTTTCTGTCAAATAACACACTTAGTGTTGGGTTTATGTCCAAGTAAGCCATGAATGGGCTTACTCCTAGGCTTATGGTTGAACACTCTGTGTATGCAAGCACTTGCTGGACCAGCTCCCAAGCACCTCCTTCATTATCTCCATACCTCGAAATTATGATTTCCAATTCAGACTGCTCAGTTTTTCCATGCTATTGTATTTCTTACTATGTCAAATAGAGCCTTTTCATATTAGTTTTAGCAGATGCTTTAATTTATTCTTTATATTATATTTTATTAATGCCTATTGCACTGGCATCTAGGCAGATGGCCAACTTCAAAACCAAAGTTTTATGGAGGAATTACAAGAATAGTCAGGCAAATGGGTTCTTCACAGCTGGGAAGCTGTTACAGTATGGTATATTTATAGTATATAAAAGATACTTGTGAACAGAACAGATGGTAACTTAAGAAATTACCTGAATTTGGATTTTGTCCTGAATTTCAGTAGGTCCTTGCAAGTTTGACATTCAGCAGTTTTATTCCTTCCATCCCTTTACTTCCTCTGCTAACATCACACACTCAGGTTTTCTGAAAAGAGATACTTTCATAAACTAAAAAAAAGTCTTTTAGAAAGGTTAAGCAATAACTTGAAACTCTTAAGGAATCCAGCAGGTCAGCAGATTTCTTACAGTCAAAGTTATGAACAGCTGCAGTGTTTCCCACAGATGTGACACAACACTTTATAAACACATGGCTTCCTAAATATACAAGTGTGACAAACATATCAGCTCATCACCTATGTATTTGTTTCATAAGCTATTTGGAACCAAACTCTTAATTTAAAGCAGCTTAAGTTTTGAAGTTCAAGTCTAGCTGGGAAACTTTGGAAAATGAGATAAGATTTTAGAGCAGTTCCCTTGTCAACTGTACCCAAGGTACAGTTTACCCTTCCAATTTCCAATATTCAGATGGGCATAAGACCCTCATTTCCAGTTGATTCACAAGCAAAAGAATGTTGACATTTACCCCTGAAATTCTGCATCACAACACTTAATCTATGGCCTGGTGACCACTAACTGGAGTGCTCTGTGCTGCAAGGTCTCTTTGCTTGGCACAGCCTCACTTACAGATTGCTAGGTTACCTGTAGCAGCATTTTTTGTATTACAGAACACAAAATGTACAGCCTTAAAAAAAAGTCTAAATTACAGAACATAAAATGTACAGTCAAAAAAAAAAAAAAGGTAAAATAATTTAATAAAAATTATCTTTGTTACATAGAAAATTTCTAGTCTATCATCTTAGGCGGATTCAGTATTTAAACTTTACTGCTCAATATCCTAAGTGAGGCCTTGGGCTTTTGCACAAGCATAAATGGAGTTCAGCATATCAGATATTGCATAACACTTGTCTGTTCTGTTTTGCACATAGTCACAATCCTTTGTATTAATAAATTAAAATATTCATTATAAATTTGCTCCAGAGGGACCTGTGAGTATTTTCTGTGGAGCCACAGAATCTCATTAAATGTAAGAAAATATATATTGTATTTATCTCTTGATTCTCAGGTGGCTACAAATCCAGCAGGCTTCCCTAACAGGACAGCTCTGAACTCCTCTAGTTCAGCTCTTGCTGGTTCGGATCAACAACAGATATGTTCAGCTTGTTCCATACCTCAATCAACTAACCTGCACAAGAAAGCTACCATACAGATAATTTATACAAAATTAAGTTTCACTACGCCTCTTTTGGGGGTTGCTTGGTCATAAAATCTAATCCTATATTAGGATTTAAGGAAAAAACTATTATTCTTGTTGTCACATAATTACTTGAATGTACTTTTCCACAAGGACAAATCATGTTTTTCTTGTACTGGGCAGCCAGGGCTGGGTTGTGTGTCACACGCAGCAAGTTCTCCTTGAGACATTTATCTCTCCCAAAAATTTTACAAGGAGCCTATGGAGCCTTATCTTCATAGTCTCCCAAAGTAGCACATTTGCCTTGCAGTTGCATATGCATTCTACAAAACTTGACTACGCTGCACTGAACTGAAAATATATTAAAGCAGTTGCACACCTTTTAGTTCCTGGAAAGTTTGCTCGAAGTTTATTTATATTAGACTTCCAGATCATTCTGGAAACATCTTGGTTGCTGTTAACATAGCTAGTAAGTGTTAGCAGTCAAATTTGGTTTAAATATACAGCAGCTGAAATATAGGGTTTGATTATGGAACATCTCATATATGTCAGCATGGGAAAGAATGCAAAGCTAACAAAGACATATGTTTAAGTTTAGAATTATTTAAATTCTAAGGTAATTTCAGATTTTTCCTTTATCTCAAAGCTTAGCCTTCTAAATCCTGATGTTTTTAGAATTAACCAATTCTACTTTGTAAAACAGGATATTGCTATCTCAAAAAAACTGTGAAACTATCTCAATCCTTCTGCTTCCCTGGCTCGCTTATTGAGGCTGGCTTTGGTTCTCTTTGGGCTTTTTTAGCATTCATTAAAAAAAATTCTACTTAACACTAATGAAAATTTTTAAAAAGGGAAAAAAAACACCCAACAAACAAATAAACCAACCTGAGGGGAAAAAAAAAGGCAATAAAAAAAACCAGAACCCAAACCAAAAGAAACCAAGAACAAACTTTACATCTCCTATTTCCACTGAAATCACTTTGGGCCAAATTCAACAAAGGACTGAAGGATCTGAAAGGCAATTGCTTCAGGGCTTATCTTTTCAATGCCTGGAGATGATGTCAAGGCAGCAGGTCCCAGGATGGGCTGTGCAGAGCAGAGCTGGTGTCTCACACAGGGGTTGCAGCAGTCAGGAGCTGTCAAAAATCACCCACTAATTACTGGGAAATAACAGGGTGAGCCCTTTCAACCCTTCAGCTGATCTACCCAGGACCAGAACAACAGCAGTGAGCTTCTCTTCCACAGTTTGGAGCAGTGAAAGAGCTGGGGTCTTGCCTGTGTTCCCCTCCCCAGCCAGCACCCTGCTTCCTAGCCCTACCACAGTGTGGACAGAGCTGAGCAGGGATGCAGAACCAGGTTGAGGCACCAGCCTTGTGGGGCTGTGGCTCAGCCATCACAGTGTGCAAAGCCTCCTCTGGGCACTCCAGCCCTCTACAGCTCAGGGGTACCCTGCAGCTCAGCCTGTGACCCCTGCCAGGACGGGGCTGCTCTGGGTATGCACAGACACCACCATGAACAGCCCTGGCCATGCCACGGCTCAGCCAGGAGAGCCCAGGGAAGTGTAGGAATTGCAGAACAGGAGCAGCTAGGACCTCAGCTCAAAGAGAGAATATGAAAACCCCTCTGCAGCTACTCCTTTATCTCCAAGTTCGGTCCAAGGATGGGTAGCTCAGCTCTTTCCTAACTCAGGTCTCAAAGTCCAGAGTCTGATTGCCTTTACTCACCTAGGCAATATTTTTTACAAGGGGACTACACTAATATTTAGGATCTCTGCAGTAGAAAGTATTGCTCAAAGTGAGCAATGGTGGCAGAATCTATTTCAGGGGAAGGAAAAAAAAAAAAAAGCAACTGCAAACACCGTGGAAAACTTAACATGGACATTTTTTAGCATCAGAAAATTCTGGAGGCTTCCAAATAAACTCATAATTCAGAAGCATTTGAGAGACAGCAATGCATCAATAATAGATTTTTAGTAGGTTATATCCTTGAAAGAAGGTAGATGGTAGAGCAGACAAAATAAAGTTGTTGGTGGCCTAATACATTGCAAGTGGTTTGTCACCTACAACGCTGCATTCTTTAAAGATATCTAACACACACACACACACAAAAAAATACCTCAAGTGAATTTATTGACCAAAACCAGTTCCACAGAACCAATTAGTATCTTACACAGGCTGCCCTGCAAGGCTTATGAGGCCATCCATCACTTGTCCATTTAACTATTTAGCATTTGTTCCAGCAATTTGTCACACTGTCAGAATGGTAGCATTTCAGAATAGGAGTTTTGGTTGAAAGAAATCTAACTCAGATAGTGCAGATATTTCTTTTCTAATAAGACTTACACAAGATTTATGTTTCTATTATTTTTAACCTTAAGCATCTTGTCTGGAAGGTGAGGTTAATTCTTTGTATTTCAAAGGTTCCACATTTAAATCAATTGTGTTAGACGTGAATTTAAAAATATTATGCAAAATGGAATTACTTCAAACTTCATCAACAATTCAGTTCTGACACCATGGACTATGTTATCTTACAGCAGCAGCGCTTACATTTTTATCACTTCTTCCATCTAATCATTTGCTTTTATGTTTATTTCTGGTAACTTTCTTAATTTCACTGCACCAAAAGAATCACAAAAAAATTACCTTTCCATTGAACAAGAGGCAAAGTTTCAGCATAACATTAGCATGTCTACTCACAAGGTGTTTTAGATTTTTCAGGCTCTATATATATGAAGGGGAAGAAAAAGGATTGCTAACAAGTTTCAGTTACTCACCTCCAGATATTTACAAATATAAATTTAAATGAATGCATAAAAACTAAAATGCAAAAAAAATATTTCAAGCTCTGCTATCTCTAAGAATATTTGATGTCTGTAACACAGGTACTGGGAACGCTTTCAAAAGACTGGCACTTGCTTTTAAACACATCCAGAACATTTTTACCTGAACAACATGTAGGGATTAGACTAACGCAATTCCTACATTAAATGAAAGCAGCTACAATGAGTATGTCAGGCAACCTGTTAGCACCTTGCCAGAGAACTTTTGCAGTCCTACCATGCACGGTGGTGTGTCCACACACCTGCTATTCTGCCACTTCACAGACTCCACCAAAATAAATAGGAGCTATTCAATAATAACCTTTAGATTTGTTTATTGTTTCAGAAGCAGGACTCGTTTTTTAATGGTGACAGCCCACAGATCAGAGGTTTGCTTTCCTGATACCCTGTAGAGTTTCCTGATTTAGATTTCTTATAAAGCGGCTGCAGCAAAGAAACCTGGGAATCAAATGCCATCTCTGCATCTGAATGCTGTTAAGTAGCTCCCATGGCATTTCTCCCTGACTCTCAGTGTGTGTCTGTCACTAAGCTCACTCCCAGAGATAAAACAGCAAATGTGAACTCCTGCGGGAAAGCGCGTCAAGTAAAAACCTTTCTTGAAGCCTTGAGAATGCTCCAGCTCAGTCAATCTTCAGGCCTTCAATCAGCACACCCATCTCACCTTGTATACAGAAGGTTTTACACTGTGCCAGCGTTAGGTAGGGATAACCAAATGTTTAATATGGACAGAGCAAAGTGAATATCTCTGTGCAAAAGGCTTAGCAAACAGATAAAACAGATAGCAACTAGATAATACAGATTAGCACTGCTCAAAGACCCCAAAACAATACCCACTCTGCTTTGCTGAATAATCTCAGTGTTAAACATGCTTGACAGATTTGAAGTATATATTTTATTTGTCTCTACCTATTTCTGTCTATAATTAATTGCATCAGTCAATTATCTTGGTATCTGTTAAATATCACTGTTGTATTAGTTTGCCGATAGAGGATGCATCTACCTTAGATGTAGGTTACTCTGCCTACACAATAAATAGTATTTCCAGTTACACTCAGAATAGCACAGCAACTCTTTCAATACTGGAGAGGCAAAGGGGTAGAAGGAAAGAACCTGCAGGATAGACCATCAGTTCACAACAGCCAGGAGCTGGTTACAGGCAGATGCAGCCAAAAGGCCCAGTTAGAAGAGAAAGTGCTCACACCCATGGGGGTGCTGAGCCCAGCAGGCAAGAACGTCCAGTTGCAGGTCTTGGGTCTGGAACACCTATTTATTTACCTTTGGAAGAGGGCTTGCTTGTTTGCTTTCTTAAATATATGTCCAACATTAAAAAACATAAAATATACATGGAAAATTATTCCAGCTGCAGAGAGTGACATGAAAAAAAACCAAACAAACAAACAAAAAAAACCCCCTGTGCTGTGTTAAACACAAGCCTGAGGGGAAAACTGCCCACAACCAGCAAACTGTCAGTTTATCTAACCTGTCTTTAGGGAGAACTTGAAAACCTACCAGTAACAGGACAGAAAAAGAAAGTCAGCAACAAATACCATGGACTGACTTTGACATAGAGACAGTAGTAAGTCCTTCTGCCAGAAACCTGAGGAAATAAAAAATAAACCAGAAGACAGGATGTTCTGATATTTACATACTGCACTCCCCTCTACTCATACTCTTCCTGAAAAAAAAAAAAAAAAAAAAATTAAAAAGCCACAAAAATCCTCTGCAGCTTCTGATTTTCTTTTCAGTCCCTTTTGTAAAGGAAGTTCCAGGTCAGCTCCCAGAAGTTGCAGAAAAGCTTTTGAGGGTTTAATAACCCAGACTTAATAGCCATTCATTTGGCAGGTTTGGTACAGAAGGCAGGTCAGAATTAATTTCTTGCTTAACCAAGGCTGAAATTCACATTTAAAGTATAAAAAGAAATAGCTGTTACTGAAGTCTCATTCAGCAAGAGACATTCAGAGTGAGACGATCGCAGCAAGAACTTGTACTGAATATAAAAAGCATCTGGGAACAGGTACAGTCTCAAACAAAAAGATGAAAGTTGAAAGAGAAAAATAAGAAATAACCCAAATTCATCATGAAGGGCCAAACCAGCCTCTGCCTGCCTGTGTGTAGCTGCTGTCAATGACATAAGAATTGACCTCTAAACCGTGGCTACTCTATCAGCTGGCACTCTGGGCAGTTCAGTGCAGAACTGATTGGAATCACATAATCAGGTCAAAAAGGTTTCACAATGGCCCTAAATGTGGTCACTATCAAAAAGGGGGCTCACAGGTATAAAGATCAATTACTATTTAAGTAACATTCAGTGAAATACATTTATACTTCCATCAAGATGGGAAGAGGAAAGTAAGCCTGAAGCAGCAGGATATCAAAAGGAGTACAGCAGCACTTTACATTATAAACCTTTCCAGAGAAAGAAAATGCGTGAAATGAAATAAAAGATCATCTGTAAATAATCACATTAAGCATTAAAATTTCCTGAAAACAGAATCTGGAACTAGAAAAGTTTATGTAAACAAAGCAAAACAAAACTATGGGACACAATATGCCTTGTCCTAGGATGCCCTTCCACATTTTCTTCTTACTGTTCCATCTACCTCTTTCCATCTGGTTTTCCTGTCCCACTGGTAAATTTTTAAGGTCTCTAGGAGGAAGAGGACAGTTTTTTCACTGTGTGTATCATGCCATAATGCAAAAAAACAAAAAAACAAGCATCCAAAGTAGACATGTTGATTAAACACTTCCATTTAGAAAATGCAATTTTAAAAAGCATCCGGTACATGATATAGACATGCTGCTTTGAGTTTCAAATTCTCTAGGCATTTTCTTTATCTAATCCTTGTTGGGATTAAGTATTTTACTCCACTTAATATTCTTGGAGTGCACTTGATACAAAGTTAGGCATGTATAAATAGCTCTTTTGTGGATTCAGGCAATGATTTGTATTTTCACTCCTTTCAGGTATGGAAAAGTAAGTAGAAAATCTGATTCTGAAGCCAACAGCAGTGTATTTACATACATCTTTCACATGAACAGGTCCACAAGCTTGGGTTCAGAGGAACGTCTACAAAGGATCAAATGCAAGAGCATTTCAGCAATTGCAAGCATTAGAAAGTTAAGAATGTTCTGCTACACCATGGAGACAGGGAGAGAAGCTCTGATAAAGGAAAGGCCATGGGCCATGGTACCATACCCTCTGTTCTCTTGCCCTATTCTTCCTCACATGCTTTCTACTCCCAAAATACCTATGGGGGATTGACTTCTTGAAGGCAAAATTCTGGGTGCAACTGTAAAAGCCACAAAACTGATGTGTTAGGTAGCAATTGAAGCTGATAACTGGAATTCACACTGTTTCCAAGCTTACTAAAGAATTCTGCATAGTTTTGAAGTAGATAGACTATATGATAATGTGGCTATAAGTCATGTTCACTTAGAAAGCAAAACATAGTGCTAAAGGCATTCTTAGATTGACTTAATTGCATCCCTACTCAGAACTGTATCGATTAAAAAAAAACCAACAAACCAGACAGAGACCTTGTGCTGGCATCACTTCAGAACAAATCCACCCTCTGTAAATGTATAGCCTATCTGCCTGTTCATTGATGGGAAAAGATTGTCCTGTACTGAAAGATCACTGGGTGCCAGCAGAGATCTCAAAGCTGCCAAGCCCAGTGTTACCATTTCTCTGCACGTTGTTCTCCTACTCTCAGGGCACCAGGTGCTTTGTTACTATCAGTTTGATCTTTCTGACTCCACCTACTGCTGAATTTTCTGAGCTTTAATGCTTGCCTTTACAACACAAGACTGGCCATTTTACAAAATAATGCTAGAATTCATAATATATTCTACCATTAATAAAAATGTCACATACACGTCCAGTAAACACAAAAAGAGACCATCAGATGAGTTCCTAACATATATATCCAAAAATCAAGTAATATATATACAAAAATCAAGATTGCCTTACCATTTGAATTAAAATTCCAATTAAATAAGTGGCATTATTCCAAATTCATCATAGCTTATCAGATAAGCAGATGGTTGCCCAACACAACATGGGATGAGGAATTTACTGAAGATGTATATTGTTCTCAAAGAAAAACCTGAAGAAAGTAAAAAAGCTTATAAAATGCTTTTTCTTTTAAAGTAGTTTTTCTTTTACAGCTAATCTGGCAGACAAAGTGGATGAAGCTATGTGATAGGGCAGTTATATCTTTTATCATATCAGAAAAATTATTCTTGTCTCTTATGCTCTTCCTAGAAAACTCAAGAGAGGCAATCCAATTATAACAGCCAGCATAACGTGAGATTAGTTAAAATTTCAAAATAGCGTTGAAATTGTTGAAAGTGCTTAGACTTTTATTCGACAGTTCTTTAACTGAAAATCAAACATGTTATTCAAAGAACGAGTCTTTTTTTTTTTTAAAGAGATTAATCATCCTTGTTTCTCATTTAAAGTCTGGGGACATAGCCAATCTTTTCTCTGTGTTCCCAGAGGGAGATATTTCATTTTGAAAAGAAAAAACAAAATTGTTCTCATCTTCTTTATACGTTGTCATGGTAGACAAGCCATCATGAGAAAAAAATTCCTGTTTCACATTTCTTTGGGTCACTTTTCAGCAATAACACCAACGCTAAAATTTTTCTGGAGCTAATACAGAACCTGATCTCTTGATGCTTTATCCATGGAAAATGTCACCTGAAAAAATGTTTTTCTTATGCTATTTGGGGTGGGAAAATAAATTGAAAAGAAATTGTAATCAAATGAGAAGAAATTAAGACTATTTTATTACTCCTGCATTTTATGATTTCCTTTGCAATGTAATATCTCTACTTAAACTCACTGAAAATTTGGAAGCCTAGGAGATCCAGGAAACTTGCTAGTAAAATGTCATATCAAAGCTCCAATGTTTCATGACACCAAATTTAATAATTTCCTTTAATAGCCTATGTAGTGAGAAGCATTTTTGCCAATAGGACTGATTTAGTACTACTCTGAAAACCTCCCTTCAGGCCTCACTCAGAGCTCATGATTAGTTGATGCAGGTAGCAATAAGTGTTCTCCATGGATTCATTAAATAAAACATTTTATACATTTCATCTTTACATTTGATTGGTATTGTATCTTCTCTTACATAAACCACTTGAATTTATAAGATAATTTTCCCAGGTAAGGGTTACTCAATTTGAAGAGAAAAAAAAAAAAAAGAGAAAAAAATTCTCATTATATATAAAGAATTCTGTGAATCAGGTATGGATATACTGCTCATTACAAGGGCTGCCTGACACATTTCATTTGACTGTAGATACAATGTAGGAATATAGGTTTAGAAAACAAATATATTTTATATGCATTATTGTTATGTATTTCTAGAAGCTGTGGAGAGATTATTCTTGCTGGACATTTGTACAGTGCCTTATGCAAAGCAGTGCTGATCAATGACCTGGATGGCACCAATTCACAGGTATTTGTATTGTTTCTGTTTCCTCATCTGCAGAAGAAATTCTGATCAAGAAGATGGTAGAAGGATTTTCTTGGTTGCCAGGTTCTTTCTTCTAGCATTAAGGACAGTTAGATGGCAAGGATGAAGAGAAGTGGAAAAATTTTCCTCAGGAAACACAACTAAATAAAATGTTGCCTACAACCTAAGATAGTCTTCTGCCCTGGCAAGACCTTCTGTCTTAAATTACATTCACATGTACTGTGTGCATATGCTGTAAAATGCACCACCAAAACATTCTATTTAATAGCCTCTGCACTCGGGCTCCAGGAAGAATTTTGCAGGCTCCTTGACAGGAAAGAGACAATAATCCAATAGCATCATCTCTTTGAACTATGTAACTAGGGATCTGGGGGAAAGTCCATACTAGAGCTGAAAAATAAAGGACTAAGACTGCAAGTTAATACATTTACTGACAGGACTTCTCTCCAGGTAATGTCTTTTCCCAAAATATTATAAATTCACGGTAACTTTGTGCAAGTTCTACTCAGAAAAGGTTCTCAAAATAAGGAGTTTTTGGTCTTATGTCACAAATCTGCTTATTCTTTTTTGTCTTGCTGCTGTACCTTGAAACCAGAGCTTGCAATAAGGAACGGACAGCTGTGAGGAGGGAGAAGAAACTAGCAACCAGCCCTGTGTGCACTTACAGCTCATTCACACAGAGGAGCAAAGACCTGACCAGAGCAGCTCCATTTGTCACCACATCCTACTGCTTGTGCCAGCTCCTGATGATATGTCAGGCTACTTTGTGAGCCTGCTTTGAATACTGGAACTGGGCAGAGCTGTCTGTCACAGGACAATTGCACTGGCCATCCTATCAAATAACTCCTGTCACTTCACACACTGAGCTGGGCTGTCTCTGGCTTGGAGAATCACTGAGCACTCACACATCGTGGCAAACACTCTGCCCTCCTCCAATCTCTGGCAGATGAGAGAGGAAAAGCAGAATGGGATTTCCTTTCCATCTACTCCTGTGGTATTTCCACTTCCCTGAAAGAAAAGATTTCCATAGCCTGTCCACAATTTGATATAAGACCAATAATAAAAGGACCCAGCAAGGATTTTTTTCCCTAGAATTTTTCTCCTTGTTTTAAAAAAGCCATATGCATTAAACAAACAACATAGCAAAAAATAGGAAGTTACATGTCCACACAAATATATTTTTCTAATGTAACACGTGTATGCTGTCTGCACCTGGCTTTAACAATTTTAGCAAATACTACATTATACTTTAACTAGCAATGTTGAAGTTCAGCAGCAGTTATTGAACAGCCAGTTCACTTTGGCATCTAGGGACATGGATAGGAAATTATTCAGGAACACAAGATCAACCTCAGCTGACCAAGACAGCCATAATCTCTCTTACTCTCATAAAACATACCTAGCTTTTCCAAGCTTGTCCGCTACCTATAAAACATCAGAGAAATCCCAAAATAAAGGACAGCTACCAGCACCTTTTGGAGACTTGCAGTTAGTTTTCTCCCACTCCTGATAAGCACAAAGCCAGCTAAGAAACTTCTGAGGTCTATCGCCACTAGTGCAGGGAGCTGCTGTGCAAGTGACCCAGTAGCTATTTCATTTCTGCAGAAAACAGATGAGGTACCACATCAATATTATTTTGTTTCCAAAAGTTCCTTCCTAAAGGCTGAAACACCTCTCATCATGCAATATTTAAAATGTAATCTAATCCTTATGAAATGCCAGTAAGCCTGCTGGGAGACCTAAACTCTTCCATCAAGTAGTGTTCTGTTTATCTGCTTCTCCTTCCTCTTCAGTCTTTTATCTTCATTTCTATTTCCCTCTCTTCATTCTTTTTTAAAATCTCTTTCCTCACCAACCCAACAGATGAAATTCAAAGGTAGTTTGTTGCAGTCCCTTCTATTAACAAGGTTTGACTATGAGTGCAAAATGTTGTTTCTACAAATATTCACTTTCTATGTGTATTTACATGACTACATATAGACCACTCAAAAATGCAGTTAGTAATTTTCTAAAATATTTTTTGTTTGTTTTCTGCACTATCATAGGTACATTTCAAAAACTAAAAGAAACCTGAGCAGAATTTATGGGATCATAAAATAGGAAAAGCCAGCATAAACTTAGGCATCAATGTACAAAAGATTCCCTTTAAGAAGTGCGAATATTAATGTTAATATTGTTAGCAGTAGTTCCTCTGAAGAAAAAGGAACTCTAATTTGACGTTACTAAAATGGAGGTGTTTATACTACAGAGACCTCCAAAATCTGTTATCTAATAGCAAATGCTGGACACTTTATTACTTTCTCTTTCAAGTTTCCCAGGTGTGGAAGCAGCAATGACACTGTGTATCTCAGTCTCATTCCTCTCCCCATATTTCTTGGCAGGCTCCACATCATTTGAAGTAATGTTTTTCCAAGAAGCCTACGTCAGCTATCATAGCTTCCCCTTCTCCTAAAAGCAATGCTCCAGTCAAAGAGAGACAACCAAATAAATTGTCCCCTTAAACAGAATTTCTCTTCCCCCTTTGGCCATGTAAAGGATGCAATCTGTCTTTGTCTGCCAGACAACTAAAAAGCAAATCTGCTTTCCTATGTAGACCCCAGAGTTTTGGAACAAGCTGGCTGATAAAATGAGCATGGTTCACTGCCAGCTTCTTCTTCAAGATCCCAAAAGTCTAAAAGTGCTTGGCACTACTCTGTTTTCCAGGATTTGCGTAAGTACAGACAGGAAAAAAATATTCCTTAAAAACAAACAAACAAAAATTACTACTGGCTTCCTATGCTGCTTAAAAACGCTTTACCTAGCATAATCTAATCCAAACCTCTTTGATGCACCTCCTCTTTGCCAGAATCCTTTTCTTTCCATTAATTTCCTCTGACTGCATCTATGCCAAGCACACGTACCAATTCATGCGTGAAAGTTTTAAAACAGCTTTCCATTGATTTTTAGCCATTCCTCCTCATTACAGGAGTCATCACACACAGCCAGGAGTCAAAGAAATAGTAAATTCATATTGAGAACTACACAAGTAAGACATCAAGTTTTCTATTAAGCGGCAGTTTAGCATCTTGGAGCAAGCAGGTGTTCTGCACCATATAATTCTAGCCCATCCCTACCTAGACAGTCAAAAGAGAGCTCACAGCCAGCAGGGAGATGCAGACACAAGCATAAACAAAAAATTATTTTTTGGCTGAGGGAAAAAATAAATAGTTTCTGCCTTTGTTGATAAGTTCTCCTAGGAAGCATGTCTCCAAAGAAAATTAAACCAAGAAAATAAAAGCCTGATATTCTCCTAGCTGGCTGATTCCTGTGCTGACTTTATTTGCCCTTTATTTCTGACAGAATTCTACAGTAATTTTAAAAGGCAGTTCATTGGATAATTAGAATTATTTTCTCAGCACCATCCCATTAGACTTCATTTCCCTTTCACCACTACCCTTTTCAAATTAGTTCTCTAGACAGCCTTCTGCCAGTAACTTCAGGCTAAATGCTAAAATACCTGGGACATCTGAGCCTGCACCTCAGCTTGACTGACACTTGACTAACAAAATGAATGTTCAGTCAGGAAACACCAATTCCTGAAATGCATTTCTTTCAAGAAGCTTCTAACTCCTCATGGAAAGCCTGCCTGGTTTTCCAAAGGATCATACAGCAAAACCTGAATTTCTGGTCTTTTGGGTCTGTGACATGCTACTACCTTGTCGAGGGAAGCATCACTCACACCCCTCTTCCTCAGCTACCTCTGTCCTTGCTTCCCGTCCTCACTGCTGGACACTCAGAGTCCAAGACCCAGCTTACTTAAAATTTGCAAAGGAAAAATGTAAATATTTTAAAAGATAAGAGTATGAGCTCTCCATACCAAAATCACCACTTTTTCCTCTACAGAATAGGTATTTTTTCATAGCCAAAATCTTCAACTTAGCAGCTTTAGGCTCAGAGTTCAGCGTGACTGGTACCTCAGGGCAATGGTTTTCACAATGTAGTCCACCAAGCACTCAAGGTCTGGGGATATCTGTAAGGATAACTGGAAAAGAAAACATTAAAAATTCAAGCTGATTGTCAGTGGGGCTTTAACTCACTATACAGAGATTTGGATCTTCAGTGGAAAAGGTTGAGAGGTTCACAGATCAAAAAAGGTTGAAAACTATAAGCCTATAATGTAAAATACAATGAAGTTGAAATGACTTGATAATTTTAGAGCAAGGTCTAAATATATCACTTTAGCTGCAAATGCAATGAACTCTCTCCTTTTCCCTCAGCGAGCTACACAAACATCTGCCCTACAGCAAAGGGATGCCTGCTGTCCATATTCCACTAACAATGCCCATAAGGACTTGGGCTGGGGAGCAGTGCCATGGAAACACCTTGATCTGATGGGATTACCCCATCCCTCAGCATACCTTTGGTTTTGCACTCTCTTGCTGCTTTTGTCTAGAAAGAGAAATAACATAAGAGAAGCTGAAATCACTGTTTTCTCTCTTTCAGGACTGTTGACGCCACCAGCAAGGTCTTAGCAGGCCATTCTCTCTAATTGTAATTGTTATGCTAATTAATACATCAAGAAGGGAAGCTCACCCCACCACTTTATGCCCCCCAAGTCTCACACCCTCGATAAACCTCTGCCTCTGTCTGTTCCTGGAAACAAAATACTTATAGCCCAGGTGTGCACTAATTATCTCCAGGTAACTTGATCCCAAGCATGTATTTCTGTGTGATAAACTATACACAGAGGTAAAGGAAAAAAATGAATTGGGGAAAAAATTCTGTTGCACCATTAAAATGAAAAATGCCTTCCTCTCATTAACTACTCTCATTAAGGCACCCTCTGCCCACTTCACTGCTGTGTTTAACTCCCTCCCCAATGGCAAGAATGCTGAGTCATGACAAACCACGAGGGCTCAAGCCCAGTCCCAGGCTGTCATCCTGATTTAAGTGACAGGATTGTAGTATCTGGCCCCACAACTCACACATAAATGGCACTGATAGTCAAGCAGCATTTGGGGACCAGTGTGTAGTTTATAGGGACAGCATCATCACGTATGGAGTTTAATAAATCCACTAGAGATAGGAAAATAAACTTTGCCTATAAATAAAAATGGAATATTTTGGAATAATTTAAAGGAAAACCAAGAAGCCTACAAAGAATCAGAATCTACAAATTACATATATAGTTGAAATAAATATCAAAGAAGTTGATAGAGTGCAATTTGCAAGTATCCCCCTGATAACGTTATTGTTCTCAATAATCCAAACATGGCTGTTTTTTGATATTGCAGGACTGGTAGCACAGAGTCTGCGGAGCAAACATTCTGCTGGAATGTGGTTTTGCGTCACTATACTCAATCATAGAACCTTAAATTGCAGTAAATAAATATTGAAGTGAATTTTGAGCATATAGGGAAGTCAGCCTGCAGCAAGGATTGTAAGGCATTTCTCTAACAGGAAGATGTAACAGAGATTTAAAAAATGTTTCCCCTTTCCCCCTGCACAAACTTACTGGGAAATAGTGAAGTATTTCAGGTTTTATTACTTTTTTAAGGCTGCTTTAAGTGCTAATTTTATATATATATATATATATACACACATATACACACACATAAAATTCTGATTTCTAAAGCATTCTGCAACCACTCTCCCCCATCTCCTTTTTAATACACCAAGTAATAACAGCCACTAGAGAATTGGGCTATCTGGGACTGAGCCACACAGTGATTTGGCACTGTCACCTCCCTGGGTCATCACCTTTCTTCTAGTGACTGGCATATCTGCTCCAACACAGTTCTGCTCATGTCCTCGATGGCCCTTTCCATCCCTCAGCCCTCCCAAAGGCAAAGCCAAAGCACAGACTGCACTTTGTGTTCCTCAAGAGCAGCAAAGCATTTTCATGAGGAGAGGACAAAGAGGTGAGACTATACGTCAGTCATCACCAGAAATAATGCAGTCCCAGCTGCACTGGTGATGAAGAATATTATTTATGTGACTTCTGCATAAATACTTTCATTTTCAGCTTGCAATTTTGTGGGGGAAATAAAAGAAATGCAGAGGGGTTTGGACATCTCTGGCCATTATATTCACCAAGTTTACTCACTGCTCCAGTGATCCAATTTTCGAGTATTTAACAGATTCAAAAACACCGAAACACGTTTTCTCAAAAACAATACAACACACAGAAAACAAACATATGTAATGGATTATCAAGTCAGAAATATAATTCGCACTCTTCATATTAGTGTCTCATCTTTATGTTTTTAAGTCTTCAAGAAAAACTGCAGGAAATTCTCTTGACATAAAAATCTTTTTCTTCTGAACCCAAGGCATATATTATGCACTGTATTCCCTGCTAGTCAAATCAGACAAAGGAGCATTCCCAAGACCACAGGAAGCAACGGCAGAGCTTTTCTGAGGGGAATATTTCAGTCAAAAAGAAAGAAAAGGAGAGATGTAGGGAAGAGATCTCTTCCCACATCCTTTACTTTTGCATACCAGTAGACACAAGAGACAAAAAATTCTCTGAGCAACTGGATGCTGCCAACAAAATGACATCTACAAAATTTCTCTCCCTCTTCTGTGACTATGCAGTTGTTCTGCCAAAAGGACATTCCATAAAACAGAGATGGACAGGACACAGTTTTCCTCTTAAAACTCCTGTTAAGCCTTTCAAATTTAAGTGTTATCAAAGAGAAATGACTGGAAACATCTCTCTGCATACACGAGATTAATTCTTACGTGGCAGAGCAATCAGCTCTACAAGCACCAGCTTGCAATGACAATGCCACTTGTTCTGCCTCATCATTGCCTGCTAGAAGCTTGCTGTGTTTTGTGAAATGGCTTCATCCTAGGCTAACTCACTGTACTATGAATTACCTTCATTTTTTAATCAACATTATCAAATTAGGAAGCAACTCAGGGAAGAGAAGGAAACACACTGTTATATTTACCGTATGTTTCCCCATGTTGTTGCTTGTCTATGTTATTTTGAGCGTTATCTATTTAAAGAAGTTGTATGATATATAGAAGGCAGCAGGTAGAGTGACTGAGAGTCAGATGTTAAATTGACAGAGAGCTGCGGAAAGGATAAAAATACTTCTCTACCTCAATTCATTCCATAGAAAAAATTCTCTCAGATCTTGCATCCTTATCATTTTTACACTAAAAGGTTTCAAAGTGAGAAGAAGAAATAAATGGTAGTGTTTAAAATCAAAAATACACATTTTCACAGCTTCAGTTTCTTCTTATTTTTCTAAAGAAGAGCATAATATTGAAGGAGAAAAAGCCCGCTTACTCTCAGTTACGTTTACTAAATCAGTCATGAAGGCAGCTGATCTAAAATGCATCAGCTGTCACCTGCTCAGTCTCAGTTTGACAGTTCAATACCTCCTCATCTTCTGAGAATGGCAGTGCTGAGACCTGAGTAAACCATGTCTGTATGCAAACTGTCACTGATTTTGTGGCATATCATTAGGCCTGATCTCCACGGCTGCAGTGACAACAGGGATCATGACAGCCAATCGTCATCGGAGTTAAAATTAATGTACAGGTCCCCACATTCAGCAAGAGGCAAGGCAAGCCCCATGAGCAGTGGCCAGTTGATGAACTATGTAATTACAGCAAGATGATCTTACCTCTGCAGAGAATGTAAATGTATATCATAAATTCAAGCTATACTTCTACACACCTACACTTTCCCCCTCAGCATTTCTTTGGACCAAATAAGACATATAAATGCCAGTATACCCTAGTTAGGTTCAGGTAGTAAAATAAAGTATTATTCAAGGCCATGAAAGGACAATCTAAGGCACATTCTCAAGTGGTGACAATGATGGTCACACTCACAGTGGTTAAAAAAGCTGCACGTGATCATTCCTGCAGCCCAGGCACAGAGCCCTGCCCAGCAGCCTGGGTCACTTTAGAATGCTGCTCTGTGCCCTGCTGGCCCTGGCACCAGGAGCCAGCCTGACCACAGCACGGTGCTTGCAGCAGTGCAGGGGCCCACATGGCCCAGGGCAGCCAGCAACGTCCCCTTAGGCCCCCAGGCCTAAACCCTTATGCACCTTCAGAGTTAACACCTAAAAAAATGCTGTAAATAAATATAAAAGGGGCAAAAAAAAGATCAATATTAATATTCAGACTCCTTTTTATTTTTTGTGGTATTACTTACAACATGAGCTATGTTTGTGCACTCCAGCATAGTCTGTCTGGTTTGCAGTACCAAATGAATCTCACATGCCCTCTGCGTGACTCTATTCAAGTTGAAACCTCTCGACTTATTTTAAGTTGCCAACTCTAAAAGTGCTAAAGACCTAATTCTCCACTACTACCAAAGTGCTAAAGACCTTTCACTAACCTATCAAGGGGCAGACTTGGTGATCTTAGAGGTGTCTGCCAACCAAACCAGGTGTCAGATATAAATAACTTCTCTGACCACACTGATTTTAGAGGGTTTTTAGTTAAAGTAATCATGGAAAGCAACATGACTTCAAGACCTTTTCAAGCAGAAAAGCACCACATATTTCCATTTGGGGAAAACCTGGACTGAGGACCAGTATCTCTATTGGCATATCCTAAATACACATAAGCGAAAGAGCCACCAATGAAGTATGAGGCATTCAACAGGACCATTACACTTAGCTTTAGGATTTAGAGTTAATAATTTTATTTATCTTTTTGCCATGATCATAAAACCCATTAGACAGTGTCAAAAGTCATACAGCCTTTGCCATTCTTTTTCCAGCCATCCATGGTATTGGGAATGTCCAGCCTGAAGGCAGTTTCATCTCTTATCTTTATAAATACTGCTCTGCTTCTCTATCTCTCTACATTGAGGTTTTTGAGAAAAGAAAAAAGTGCATCGCATGAATTTATCCTAGGTAGCAATTAATTTCAAATAAAACACTGCATATTTCTAGACTAAATTTCAAAAACCTTTCATTGTCTTTATGGTGAGGGAAAGCTATACATATAAAACAGTTTTCCTTTACACTGCATCCTCTGGTACATGTCTGGTAAAATTTTGCAGTGAAAATATTTCAGTTCTTCCAGTCTGCATAGAGGGATTTGAAGTAGTCAAGTCAGGGTCCACTACAAGCTTCAAATTAAGCAAGTTTTCCTTACTTTATATTTCCTTTCTACAGTGGAAGCATTTTGCTAGAAAGTGACATGTTTAAAATGCTATTTAGCCTTTGCATTCCTACAGCCTTTTGAAGGAGAAATTTTGAGCATCTCTCAAACTGACCAGTTGTGTGAGTTAATAAAAGTCACAGGTAACAAAACCTCCTTATGTCAACATGATGAAGAGAATGTAATAAAGCTCAGATTTTATTAAATTACTTCTTTTACATAAGCAGCTTCAAGGTACCTACATCCATCTCAGTGTAAGAACCATGTTGCAGAGACCTGACAGAACAGTAAAAAGTGTTGTACTCTTCACAGAGCTCTCTGCAGAAGATAAAACATTGCAGATCATCTGAGAAAGTTCTCACTAATATTTTTTATATTTTATGTCCACTAGTCTTGTGGCTTGTATATAAACAGCCCTTAAGGTCTCTTGAAGAAGGTAAACACCAGCTAAGCAATCTTTTAGCTAGAAACCTTACACATTTCTTGACAATTATTTGTGCATGACTCTCATTGTAATTTTAAAATGTAATTTTAAAAAAATCATGAGGAGTAAATATAGATGTACTTAAAACCTTAAGCCTTATCTGCAAGAAATGAACATATGTTTTAGAGCCCTTTACGATCTAAAGTTAAAGCAAGGACAAAATGTGTGTGGTCTTGAACATTACCTAAACATTTGAATGCCATGGTTGTATTCAACCTCATGTGCCAAACATCATTATTACCCCATGGATAAATAAACTAAGTAGCCTGTAGCAGCTTTCTCAATTTTTGTCTTTGTATGGTAAATTGTGATAGAAAATACATTTCCTTTAAGCTTAGAAATTCTGTAGTGGCTAGAACTTGATCCAAAACAACTCCTTACTCATTAGGATGTCCCCACATAATTCATTTGGAGTACCACTTCATACCGCCGTTTGGGAATTACGAGGTCACTCCTAACTGAAGAAATATTTCACCTCATGACATCTCACTGCCATATTTCTCTACAGTAGCCTTCTCCACTGGCCAATCAATAATAAAAGCAGACACAGAGTCCAGCACTTGAGCAGATATTGGAGCTTTGCTAAATCTCCATTCCCTTATGGGTTGGGTCATTTTCCCTTGAAGGCAACGCAAGGAACTGGAGTGCACCAACAACACGCTCCCAGCAGAGGCCACTCCGAGCCCCACAGAGGCTGCTGCTCCTCTGGCTTCCCAATTCCTCCCAACCCCAACCCCACCCCACATCTCATTTTTACTAGATTTCCAGCCACATTACCCCAGGCATTATACGTTCTCCAGTACATAGCAGGCTGGGCATGTTGGGCAGCAAACAGAGAAAAAGATTCAAGGCAGTGGAAAATACTTCTGAACAGCAAAGGAATATTGACATGCATGGGTCTCAAAAGTTGGGTTAAGATAAGGCAGGTTAATCTTTTAACTTGGGTTTTATTTGCAGTTAGGTAGGTTGAGAAAACACAAACTGGTTAGAAGCACATGTGGGTAAGTGTCTGTATTTTGGATGTGTTTTTATCCCATTCCTAGGGGAAATAACCGCCAAGGCAATTGCTCTCTGAGCACTACAATATCTATTTCTGCTTGAGTTACTGCCCTTTGGCTGTTAGCTGTTCTCGAATTATGTACCCATACACTGATACACCTTCTCTTTTTCCTTGCTTTTTCCTCAAACAAGAAATATGTTTTTTTCATGGTATAGTAAGACAATTGATGGAGCCTACAAAGTACTAAACCTACGTATAATAATGACTAAAAAAGAATCCAATGTGCAAGCTTGCAATCTCTTTCTTCTATTAAAGTATCCTTCTCAACATCTGGGAGTGGGAAAGAAGAAAATGTCTCACAAACTACAATAAATGTTATTTTACGCCAGCACAAGGAGACTCAGATATGTTTTACATTAATGACAAAAGCAGTTATTAAACGATTAATTATTTCTTAATACTGGCTTACTATAAAGTAAATCAGTAGTATGTTTTACAGAGTGTTTGCAGACTCAGGAGTCCTAAATGACTATAACACTTTTTACTGGCCTTGATGAGCACTATTTACCACACAATACCTCTGTATGGCTGTAATGTATGTATAACTGTTGATAATTCATAATTCTTTTATCAAGCAGTATATTTAATAACATATCATTTTTACAGAATTCAAATGCCTCTCAGACACCACTAAAATTGTCTTAGTTTTCTCCACATTTTATCTGCTCTTCTGGTTCCTACTACTTTGCTAGGCCCTTTTGTGTTTGTTCAGATCTCCTTCAAATGAACAAATACTTTTCTGACATTAAAATGCTAGAGTTTCCCTATCTCCTTCTTAAAGATTCTTGAAAACCACAGGCCTAGAACACAACTTCACCTTTTGCTTTCTATAATGGGTACAAGAGTCACAAATGCAATCGCTGTGTAGAGAAAACAGACACCATCAGTTTCACTATTAGAAAAAAGAAAAATTCACAGCCACTGACCTTTATCAGGCCTAAAGTACAGTGTCTGTTTGTCACAGCTGTTTTGGATAACTTGTGATGACTGGGCATTGCATAGGTAGCTTTTATTGCTGTGAACATTTACCAGAGCTAAGTAGTTTAGGTCACTGAAGTAAGACTGTTCCAGGCATGTCACAACTTCACTTAATTTTCAGACACAAACAGCTTTGGAAATTATCACACCATCTATAGAATGAAAAGATAATTACATGGTAATGAAATGAAGTTAAATGCAGTAGTTTAAAGGTAGGTAACAAGAAATTTTTTTCTTATGCCTCATCTGATTAGAAAATTACCACTTGCGGCAGCTGTACAATTGTGACAGATACCATCTCCACAGTGTTCAGACACACAGAAATCCAAAAAGTGTTCAGCTGAATTTCTGGCATCTAACAGTTTCTACTGCAAAGCCTGCGTTATATTTTCCAAGCTGCAAGATCTTCAATAGAAGGAATCCCAAACTCTACCAAATAGGTGCACATACAGAGTTACCGACACTTGGCATTCACAGTGCAACGGGTGGAGCGTTCTTTGCTGTGAAAGGACATCACATCTCCCATCTCCTCACACCAGTTCATTCTGGAGGGCTGGGAGGTGGAGCTGCTATGGGAAAACTCATGTACCATCCCAGACTCTCAGAGGCCAGCTACAGCTCTGCTTCTCAGGAGCAGGACCATTGTCTTCCCTTTTTTTTAAATTTCAAACCAGATTTATCAAGCTACTGCATTGTACTGATGTTGCTTACACCTCTTTTTTATATCAATACCTTATTTCATTTCTGTATGGTTTTTTCCTGGTATTTATTAGTAGCCAGCCACTTACTAAACAGCTTTCATTTTGCAGATGCTTTAGTGAATTTATTCTACTTCAGTTCAAAGAGCCTACTCAAAGTTTTAGGAATAATGAGTAAATAAGTTATAGCATGTGCATTTATGTACTTAAAAAGGCAGTTTAAAAATACAGATTAGAAAATACATTTGGAAGATAGCTTTCAGTTCTGTAGGAGAATTTAATTCTGGAAAACATTTTAGAGAAGAATAGGCCTCAAGAAAAAAAAAAAGGAATGAAGTACATAATAGCAACATAACATTCTTCAATAGCTGGATAGGTTGTATTCAAAGCAATGCTCCTCTCATGGAGAGCTCTACAGGGACATTTTTGACTGCATTGTGAATATCACCTCATGCTCTCAGCTGAATGCAAACATTTATGTTATTACTGCCAATAACAAAATTTCACCATAGAACTGTTAACAAATGGATCTATTTCTTTATAATTATGTGCTCTCGTTTTCTGTTTTGTCTTTTTCATCAGAGTGATGCTATGATGATTTTTTGCCTTTTCTTTTATACCCCTTTTATACCTTTTTACAACTTCTGTATACTTAGTGCTTTTTGCCTACATTCTTGGACTTGTTTGTTCAGCTAAGAGACCAAACATTCTAGAAGCTTCATAGGTAGAGGTTAGTGTGCCCAAGGTCCTCTCCAGAACACATTCTGTAAACTAAGATAGAACCATCCAGGGGAAGGCTCCTTGGGGAGGGGGGCTCACTTGAGCCTCTCATTGGGGAATTTTTGATAGATATGCTAATTAGTAAGACCTATAATGTTATACCAGATCTTTTGGGGGTGTGCATTGCAGTGTGCATTTCAGTGCATTTGACCTGGATGTGTGCACCTAAAGATCCTTAAAATAAATACCAAGGTAAAATCCCTTTTTCCCTTCTAACTGTGTTTGACTCTTGATTTTAGGACCTGGAAAAGGCATCAGGAGAAGTAGCAGGGAGTCTATCTGCAGCTTTTTCCCTACAGATTTCTCAGTGGATCTAGATTTCAACCTTCACAAAACAATTCTTTGGAATACCAATTGCCTTGCTCTTCAAATAACTATTGAACAATTGCAGGTGCTATTTACTGACATATCACAAATTGTAAAATTTTGATTTGAATTAGACTTTGAAACCAGCTTATTAAATAATTCATAAATACTAACAAATCAAAAGATACTCAAGAACTTTGTGATGGAAAACATAACTGTGATTATAAGTCCTTCTCCAAGCAAGCTAGCACCTCATAATTGGAGCCACAGTTCAGGTTACTGTGTGGGAGTGGACAAGACTCCATGTGAGACCCTACAAGCAATGAGTGAGGAGCAACAGCTTGGATGTTTCTCATCAGCTATAAGTATGCATATGTTTATATATAGCAGGAGGACAGAGGGGTCTTTTGCAAAAAAAAAAAAGCCCAGGAAAGCCAAAGAGATCCACTGCCAACCTCTGTGCTCCCAGCCCACGAGGAACAGCACAGCACAACTTTGTTTTAACAAGCTACTACAATGTCAGAAGTCTTTAAAGCTTCAATTAATCGAAAACAATTGCAACTCTAGGATCATCTGCATCTTTGTCCAGATCCATCTTCTTCCAAACTTCATGTAATAAATGAAGACTATGCCTCCAGTGTTTTTGTTCATCTATCACCATGTCAATGATTATCACAGTGTTACAAAACAAAACAACAGAAAAGCTTAATTTCAAGGAAAATTTATGGTGAGTGCAACACATTTAAACTTGACTAGATGAGAGTAACCAAATAAATCTGATGTTTGTTCAAACAAAAATTTTTGCAAAAAAAACAGGTTTAAAATGTCACTGCTGAAGTATTGAAGTATAATTACCAGTGAAGGAAGGAATAAACACTGGTTAATAAAACCAGAATCAGATACATTAGCTAGATAAAAAGACTATCATGCAGACTACCCAGCTGTCACTATAATTTAGTTCTCTATAGTGTGACCTTCAATACTGTCCAAGCTAATTCTATATGCCTACAATGTTTTAAATGCTCTGCAATTTAAAAGCAATAAGCTTAAAATAACCTGCAGTTTAAGAATAGTAGGCTGGTGGAAAAAGAAAAGCACCACAAACAATCTGAAAGCTAATGCTGAATCGAGCAAGGTCATTGTCCCTTAAAGACAGGAAAACTGCAACAATAAAAGTGTATTTTTTTAACCCTTAGGTGATGTTTCTGATTTGTATTTTCCTGCTTTAATACTAAACTAAAATGAACTACCAGCATGATGATGAACGGGTAGCAAATACAGAGAAGTGTCTGAAACAGGAATCTGTGATCTCAGAGCGCAGAGGATGCCCGCCCTACTGCCACAGTTCAGCATCTCCATGTGTTTTAGCCCACTCTCAACATGAAATTTGGTCATTTGCACAGGCTGCCTGCACCCTCCTATGTTCCAGCAAGAACACAGACAAAGCTATGTGAGTGCTAAAATTTTCTGTAATTTCCTCTAAGAGAAACAGACTCTTCCAAAAGCAAGTGGCATGACAGGGATCAGGGAGAGGCCCCATCACACAGGACAACAACAGCACCACTGAGACCTTTGCAATGGAGGATGAGCACCTGGCACGGACCAACTGTGCCATTAGACACAGTTCTCAGTCATTGCATGAGCTGCCAAACAACTATATGGCATTAGTAGTGTAATGCAGCAACAATGAAGACCAATTTGTACCAGAATTCATTAATGTGCATTATCAGCTATTACCCTGAGAGGCATTTATCCTTATTTAAAATATGGCAAATATACAGATCATAAGATGGACAAAGAAGCTTTAGGAAACAATGGGGGGGGGGGGGGGAGAATGCAAAGACTGCACAGGATGTCCAAGTGCAGTGACACATTCACTGCGTATTCATCGGTGTTAGACTTCATCTGCAGCCTCACTTTCCGTTTAATAACTTGTCAACTATTTGCCAGAACTGAGCAATGTCTCAGGATCTCAAATCTCTACAGACTAAGCAACTACAAAAATGTCTTCGTGCAGGGACCAAGCCAACATTGCATCATCTTTGCAATCAATGAACCCACAGAGCTCAATGTTTTTTGCAGGGGGTCTTAAATCTAACAGAAAATGCTCTTGAGAAGGTAATCTCTGAGGGCTGAGGAACAAAGAACAAGATTTCAGCCCACCGGGGTTTTCCTTGTAAGCTCTCTATGCTGCATATTTTGTTAATTCTCTGTAGTGATGCCATGGTGATATTTTGCCTTTTCTTTCTATATACCTTTTATGTATTCTCAGTACCCTTAGCATGCATATTTGTAATTCTTTAAGTCTGATATCTTAACACAGTCCTTGTATTCTGCTAGGCCAGAAGACCAAACATCCTAAAGGCCTAAGGTCTGGCTCTTAATATTAGGACCAAGGAGAAGGCACCAATATCATAAAATGAAAGGCAGAAAAGTTGAGTGGGAGAAGTCTGTAAGAGAGCTGGAGAACCACATTATTTATTTTTCTTCTGTGCCATTCAGACACTGACCTGCATCAGGTACGCAGCGCAGTGGGGAAACACAGAAAAGCTGTGGGTTGTAGGAGGCCCTGTATGGCTTCAGCAGGACTGATACTTACAGGGCTCTAAAAAGAACAGAGTAATTTTAAACATACACAAATTGTAGAAAATGCTCTTCTCTATTGTCCTTCATTGCATGAACATGAAAGAGTCAGCCTGAACCTTGCTCCATTTCGAAGATTCGTTACTGTTCTTGAGATCTTATGAGGCTTGCTTTAATTGTACATAAGTCTTTGCTGACTGCAGTGGGGTTGAAGAGGCAGGTGTAAGAGATGTTCCATCTACAACAATGTAATTTTGAAAAGAAGAATCTGTATTTTTTAAGACTGAATTATTTGCAATTGCTTATTCGGCTGTCAGTGAGCTTTGAAGGGTGATGATCCATATATTAAAGCTTTAAGGTCTTAATGTATTAAATGATAATGGATCCAAAGGTACAATAATGTACTATTGGACAGATAACTACACATTTAAAATGGGCAGTAATGGGAATGATGATCTATGATATGGACTATTAGGCCTATTCTGAAATTCATAGAAAAGATTTTAACAAAGAACACAACGGGTTCATGCTACAATCAGCTTCCACAAGGGAGCAAGACAACACAGTGGACATAAGTGACACCATCATCACCCTCACAGCTGTCCTCCTTTTTCCAGCACCACAACAGCCCTTTCAGAGATCATGAATGTGAGCAGGTAAGAACAAAATGCAGTAGTGCCCAAGATCATTGCTCCCAAACCTTCCCATGAGTAATCAAATGATGATGCATCATGTAACATGCTTCACTCAAATATAACTCCACTTAGATAAATATCCTGTGAATTATAAGATTCACTACTTTCCACAAAAGACACATTCCTCAAAACTTCTGTACTTGGAAACACCACAGGTAAATTTGCCAAATCTCAGGAGGTCACAACATTTAATAAAGCTTGCCTTAGCTTTCCTTTTGTAACATAGTAATAAAGCAAAGCAATGTTTCAAACACATGAAATAATATTCAGTCCTCATTGCAGAACTGACCTCAGTGTGTAAGATGCACTTAAGCCCCATTTTATTGCACCTCTAAAAGGGGAAAAACAGATAAATATAAGAAAATCTAGATATTTCATATTAATGTCACCTGTCATTCATAGAAATTGCCTCCCTATATTTGTCTGCTTTGCTTCCTGTGAACTCAGGAAAGCAGGAAACTCATAGAAAAGATCAAACATAGGCCAACACAGGCTTTGTTTTCAACTATAGGAAAAACACCACATAGTGAAGGACAAAAAAAAAAAATTATTTATGAAAAATGCCCATACTAAACAAGGTTAGCTGATAGGACAAACTCAAACAAGTAAATGGTATAAGACAGTTGCTACATATGTTTCATGCACACAATATATTCATTAGTGAGAAGGTAAAGACAGTCTGATTTTAAAACCTGAATTATTTTTGCATCTGTTTGTAAAGAAAGGAACAACAGCAGTTTTCTACCATCTTAGAATTAATCACACTGCTATATAAATCCTCTATATTTTAAGAACACCAAAAGTGTGATTTCAGAAAAGCTAAATAATGTATGAAATTGAAAAATGTCATTCTTTTAATATCTCCCCTTGTGAAAAAAAGAAATTGCAATTACAACTATGATAACCGATTTTAGCCTTCTTTTAAAGCATTACAGAAGTTGTCATTGTTTAGTTAAGCAATTCAGATTCAGAAAACGTGACCTACCATACCCTGAGGGAGAGACCTATTGTAGCAGTAAGCAATACATCTCTACACACTTGTAATTCAGAGGCACTGAGGCAAAAACTGTCAAAATATTACAAAAGTCGACAAGGATGTATGGTTCATTAGTCTAGGAACTGATGTGTTATGGACCTCTTTGTGATCAGGCTGATAATTTAAATCAAGTTACAAGTTTATGTAAACCTACTAGAACACTATTATTAAATTTCAGATCACACCTTCAACAAAGGCACTCATAATTGCAGAGATTTATCATAAGGCCATAACTAGCCTCCTATCATGCCAACTTAATCAATAATCGATTTATAAAACATCATTACTTTAACAGAAAATCTGTAGCTCTTTTTCTTGCATTGACTTTGAGAACCAAACTGCAGCATAACATCAGTAAGCCAGTCTTGTTCATTAACACAGAATTAGACTGCAAATGTTTCAATATTTCCAAGCAGTTGCATGGACAGAGCAGAGTGATCTGCAGCTGCAGATCTGCCCCTTTCCCCATGCTGCTCTAAGCCTGTTGAAGGCATCTGACATTCACAGCAGTGTGCACCTGACAGTACTGGAGCACACTACCTGAGCATGAGGTTTCTTCATTTCCCCCAGCTTTACATCCCTGAGAATTATATTTAAAATATGCAGCCAATTCCCACATATTCCCAGTCTAGCCCATCCTGTTGTTCAAACAGGACCAAGACTGGTGCAACTGGAGTGAAAATAAGAGATTGCAGAGTTGGACTTGTAACCAATGTCACCATATTTCATTCACTGTAACACGTCACTGCAAGAGAGATCAAGTTCAACTCTAATGGCATTCTTTGCATATGGTGTGATTCTTAGGACTGTTCTGTGCAGGGCCAGTAGTTGGACTTTGATGATCTTTGTGGGTCCCCTCCAACTCAGGATATCCTACAATTCTGGGATTTCAAGTGTTAAGACTTTCCTTAAGAGACAATCTTCTGTTTTCAATGATATTACATGCTGATACTTGTTCTTACAACATTAACTTTTTTATCTAGAGAAAAGAAAAATAACCTGGAGATGATAACAGTCCTCAAGGACTGTCAATGATCAGTGGTACCAAACATAAACAGATCGAATGATAAGACACCCTTGATCCCCAGGATAAAGCTGCAGTAGTCCTGTAGCTAACTGCTTGATTATCATTTGTTTGGGGTTTTTTTTCTGAATATCAAGAATTAGCCTAATAATATTGCATTCCATATTTTGGGCACAGAGAACCATAATTTCAAAGTTTGGTTTATGAAGTCTGGACACTAGTGAAAGTAGTCACTCCTGCCATTCTGCAGTCCTGAGATGTAAAAAGGAGGTGCTAAGTATTGAACCTGTAAAACTTTGCCTAATTCATGTCCTTCTCATGATACACCAGAGTCCACTTTATTAAACACGAGCCTGGTTTTATGCAGCTTTTTATTCACTTATGAAAATTACTGCATGAAACGTGGAGATATGAAGAAAGATTAACCCAAAAATATGTTTACTTTCCAAAGGATTTTTTTTCCCAAGCAATTTATACTGAAGTGCTGCATAAAGTCACAGTAAATTCAGCTATTTTACATTTGTCTGATTTCTCCAAGTCATCATTAATTTAAGCATTTATTTCCAAAAGTGCCAGAGCAAACATTTCACAAGCACTGCCATTCCATATTACTCAGTAACTTAACACTTTATCATTAAGCCAATATGTGCAGATCAGAGTGTGCCTAATGAAAGCGTGCATGGCAGGCATGTGCTACTTCTGCAGGACTGCAGTTTCCCCCCTTTCCTTCAAATACACAGCGCTTCTGGAAGCCTTTTGTCAACGAATTCAGAACCTGATAAACCTGACAAACTCGGGTTTAAATACCTCAGCTTGATTTCACCATTGCGGAGCTGTGGAGAGGGAAGAAGCTGAGCTCCCTTTGTGGGCGGGGTGACTGCTGAGCTCTGTGGGCAGGGGGAAGGGTCAGAGCAGGGACACCCTGCAGACAAGCAATTAAGAACTGGCAGCACGCTCCAACCCTTCAGAACAAAAAACTTGCTTCAGGACGCATACTTGTCAGACTACAACTCTAAAGGGCTATCAGCACATAAACACAACATGTCCCAAATTCCAAAAGGCTTTTTTCTACGCCATGTAATGTCAATCAATAAATAAATGAAAACAAAACCAAAAAAACTCCCATTACAAGACAAGACAAACAAAAATTATCTTTCTACTCAATAAAAAAAATTGTGCAATAAGAAAATACTGCACTAAGGACAGACATAATGTGAAAAAGCTCAGGGGACAATGTTGCTTTTCCAGGTGCAAGGCCCATTAGCTGCAGCTCAGACAGTGCTGATATCTGAGAGCTTGTCAGATTGTCCCAAAAATGCCCTGGGAACAAATTGGATATTGTCTGGAATGTCTCATTTTGCTAAGGGATGAAGCTGTCTCCCTCTAACAGCACCACTTCACAGAATTACTCTGCAAATTGCAAAAAGGGTGTTTCCCTGCAGGCCATGATCAGAAATCACTGATGCAGGACTTCCAGAAGACTCTGGAGAAAGCAAGAACGTAAAACACCTGTTTTCTCTGAAGGATTTCCCTCTATTAACAGCACTTGCATTTCTTCCTGTTTCTAGCAAATTACTTTCTATTCCTGATCAGCATTAATGCCAGCACTTGTCTGCTTTCAGAGATGCTATTTTGAATGTCAGTTACTGTGGAAAACAGACATGCACACACAGAACATGAGACTACTTAGGATTTGTTTTGAGAGGTATCATCATTTCAGAAGACAACCAAAAATAGCTTGACTTCTTTAAAGTTGTGTTTAAAGCCTGTGTACTCATTGCTCTTTGATGTCAATCCCGAGAAGCAGTGCACAAGTAAATGCTACATACAACAATAAAAGAGTTCAAGGCATCCCTAAACCTTTTCCATGACACACTAACAAGTCTACAATGATACAGACTCAAGCAAAACGCATCCCTGCACTGAATCACAGCAGTACAAGGAAAGTATTATTTAATGGCTCAGCTCAAAAAAAAAGCCAAAATATATTCATTTATGAGAACTTCCATATCCTCCCATGGATTAAATCTTTTAACTTGGAAATTCTTGGGAAAATCTCTTGCAACTTGCAGCTACAAGCTTTTATATCAGATTTCTTTTTGATTTCAGGGTTAAAACGAAATAAGCCTTCAAAGCAAAACAGCTTAAGTTTTTTCTCTCTCTCGAAATCAGATGACACAATGAATGGTGAAAGAAATCTTGTCTTGGTTTCCCCATATGATGTGTGATTTCTTGCATGAACTTCTGTTTTTCAGAAAGAGTCAATATCACAGCAATGCCATGTACTTGCAGAACTTTAGTTGCTTACTGATTTTGAAGCAAAAATTTCATATAGATAAAACTTTAGCTTTTCACATGAATATTGGTAGATAAACACTAAAGAGCTTATATTATATTATTAAACAGGTCACATTGCACGCTATCTTAATAATTAAACAACATCACTTTCTTGATGGAGAGAATTTCTGGCTGAAATTTAAATTGGTACTCCAAACAGAAATATGCATGAGTAAACATTTGCTGTAATTAACTGAAGGCCCCAAAATCACCACTGAAGATTTTCTTTTAATATCATTTTTTTCTGCAGCTTAAGATAAAATCTGCAAATTTTCTCATTGATCAAAGCAGAATACTGCAGAAATGAAATCTTAACAAGGAGCAATGCATAACAGGGGTTTAAACTATAGGTTTCCATTTTTTACCCAGGTCTACTCTCCGCCTTCCCCCTCACAGAACAATACTTTTAAAAGAAGATGGAGATGACCGTTTTTAAAAGGCTCCATTTAAAAGTAGATGGGATTTTGGCTCAAAATCCCTTTCAGAGATATTATGATTTCCTGATAATTTTATTATTTGCATTATCTTTTGCACAAACCTCAATTTAGTGAATATATATACACCAATTAAAATTACCAACCTCTCTGCTATATATAATCACAAGCAAGTTTGCAGAAGTCTTATTTGTCTGATCAGCAAGCAGACTCATGAAATAAATAACACATCCAAATTAGTATAATTTACTGTCTATGAAGTCATTATAATTTTCATTCAAAATGAAAGGAAAAAGAAACCCTCAGTAATGCCATGAAAACAAATACATTTCCAATTCTAATCTTCTCTGGGACTTGGTCTTGGTGAGCTTAATTCCTAGACATACCTCAAAGATTAAATAAGTAGTTTGTGCCCCAGTACACCCATTGGAATACTGGAATTGAGACCTTACTTATACCTCTCCTATGTCTAACTTCCCTCAACTGGCACCTTCATTTCTAAACTTGTTTGATAGCTCAAATAATCACTGGGCAGAGGTGTTTGTGGGAAGCTGGGATAGTGTCTAAGCCACGGGTGAATGCTGCAATCACTCACCTGTTTATAGGAAAGGGCCCTTGGACAAGCCTCACTTACTCTTTCTATGCTTATGCAGGAACCAGTCCCACAGCAAGCAGCAGCAGAAGGCTCATTCTTAGTCAGTCAGCTCTAGGTACCCAGCACAGAAACCACTCAGAGCTGAGGAAAGCAGAAACTCAGACTTCAAAAGAACATTCATTTTGAAAACTGAGAAATATTCTAGTCTGGGTATAAGCCAAGCTGAGGTAAAAGGCTTTTTAAAGTGCCTGACAGGTGCCTGAATCCTGTGAGGAATGAAGGTTTATATCTTTGCTACACGATTAATAGATGCTATTTCCTCTTGATGAATACAGCATAGTTGCAATGATCATTCACACAGTGAAATTGAACATGAACTGGACAAAAGGAGCTGTGAATTTTAAATCTCTTTTCAAGAACATACTTAGCATCAGAGATTTTTATTTGCAATGATGGGACATACAACAAAAAGTAGCTTTTTCCAGGCTGAAGACCAGTGCGACTGAGGCTCCCCAGAGCTCTGACATGGGGCCAGCCAGGGGAGAGACTGCATTACAAAAATGTGATGAAGAGTTGCAAGGGTTCGCAATAAGTTGTCATGAGGTTTTAAATCAAACTTGTTTTGACAGGGAAAAGGTCAGGACACCACTTCTCACCTGCCTCTCACCAACACTCCCAATACCAAGAGAGAACTAGTTCACAGTCTTGGAAAGAGTGACCAGGAGCACTTGTCCAGCTACTGAGCCGTAGAGGTAATGGCCTTAGCCCTGGATGCAGTAACACCCGCCACCACATCAGGCCAGAAAATGCCCACAGACCCCAGCAGTGTTACTTTTGCATTAACCCAGCACAACGAAGAATGCCTAAGTCTTGTTACACATAAGGAGGAAAGCACACATTGGATGTAAAGCCAAGAAACTTTGATTACAATAGTTGGAATCTTCAGGGTGTAAAGGGTCCAGTCCAGTTTAGCAGTTAGAGAAAAGGAACATGCTTTTATACAATAATCTGTTATTAAATAATACACTACATGCCAGTTAAAGCTGTTATAGTGATGCCTTAGGACTTCAGCTTTTATATTTTTCATATCCTGTAATTCTTTAGTGTATAATTCTGAAGTCTGTATAGACTGTTAGCTACTCTTCTCCCAGACACCCTACTGTCTCAGGCCCTGAGAAATGTAAACAACAGTAAGGCAGAGGGAGCAAACCTGGGGTAAGTTACTTCATTACCTGAAGCTGTAATTGGAGAATTAACTCCCAATATGCAAATGGACCAAACTTATAAAAGTATGAAAACCCGTGACCTGTCGTCCATTTTGGGTGTAGCCCCTGGGGGCTTTGACTGCCCCAATGTACCTGAATGAAAGCCCTTCCATATGTGTGACTGCTTTTATTCTCTTAATTTTTGTCTAGCCTCTGTTTTTAGGTAGCCCATCAAGGCATCAGTAGGCACACTTCCTAGTGTCCATTCCTTTCTCTGACAGAGAAAGGAATGGACTGCTGCTTGGGCTCCTAGCACCAACAGCTCCTGCCTGGCAGGGGGAATGAGTCAATGCCACCCATACCCCAATTCCTTCACTCCAAGCAGCGGGATGTTGACAGTGATTTCTCCAGGATGTCTTTAAAGCCATTTTTATGTGTCTTCCAATACTCTTTTAAGCCTTGCTCTTCCTTTAGTGATTCAGACTTAGTGTATACAGTAGATTTTGCATACAAGTTACTTGTTCCTTACTCTCTTTCCTGTTCCAATGTAATTTTTACCCAACCCCTAAGACTGCATTTCTCTAACTGACCACTGGTGAGTCATTTGACACTGGGAAGTTGTGGTGGCCGGTGAGCCTACATTACAAGGGACAGAGAGTCCACTGGTGGGACAAGTCCCCAGCACCAAAAGAACCTCCTCAGATTAGGATGACCAGAAAGGCTTCTCCCAGCATGCATTGTTCTGTTGTGTTAATCTACCCCAGCTTTTCTTCCCTGGTTGGCCCATGGCCCCTCCACCTCCTTGTTACCTTATAAGTCCCATGCCTTAGAAGGTTCTCCCCGTTGGCCTTTGTCCCTCGCCTCTCCCCCAGAGCTTCCCCATTGGTCTCTGGTGCTTGCCCTGCTCCTGTACTTAAACCTAGGCCCCGCATTGTTCTCTGTCTTTGCCTCTAGGACCCTTCACAGTGTAGAAGCAATAAACTGCTCCTATGGAAACCCATGCAAGACCCTTCCTGCCTCTTTGCCATCGACTTACATTACTGAAGCTGTCCGTGCGTTTGTGCGGGCACGCGTGGGAGCGTATGCAGCTGATCCTGCTGAGCGGCTTCGCGTTGGAGACGCCTTTCAGAGATCGCTACACCTCGGGCTCCAGCACAGAAGCTACAGAGCCAGAGACAGTGATAGGAGGTCTCTGGTGCCCACTTGTGTCCCACCTCTCCTCATCCCATGCCTATTCTCCTCCATGGGGCACCCTGTGTCCTCACCTTCAAGGCTTCGCTGTTCCACCAGGCTGTTTCTCTACACTACACCACTTTGTTAAAATTACTAATACTTTGGTCTATGCAAAATTACTATTTGTCACTGCTATCTTTCTGGAAACACTGTTGTTGTGAGATACAGATATTACGAATATTTAGGCTACCAGCAGAGTTGCTCTTACAGCAAATTCAAGCATAAAAAAGGCTCAGGACATGTCACAACAAGCTGACTCAAAGCATTGTTCAAAGACAATGAGGAACTTTTATGAACCACTTCAGAGATACTTAGTTTGTCATTTACAAAATAACAAAAAAAAAAAAAAAAAAAAAAAAAAAAAAAAAAAAAAAAAAACACAAAAACACCCCCAAATCAATCCAAGTAATAAATTAGTACATATAATTTATAATTAAGTTGTAATACTTAATACTGAAGGGTTTAGAATATAATTTTTATTATATGGGAAAAAAGCTGGAAATATGGGTTCTCTTGGAAAAGACCTCTTATGCAATTAGAACTGCAAATCATAGTATGTAAGGTAAACACCTATCTGTGACAAACCTAAGAAGGCTTGAGAGCTGTTAGAGATGGTGTGCAAATTTTACACTGCTTGTTGCTTTTTACTAACAGACTTACTAGCTAGTGCTGTAGTGCAGTATATGAAAGGGTAATGAGCTATTCAGTGTCTATTCTGACTGAGCTATTTGTGTCTAGTTAATGCATTTCAAATGTAATTGACAAATTAATATCTCCAACTTTTCCCATTAACAGCATTAAATAAGGAAATTGCTGTTCCAGAATTGTAACCTTATTATTTATTATACCAAGCTCCTCTTGTAACATATTAGTTGGTCTAAGTTTTCTTCCAATAAATCAAAGTGAAAGAAAGAAAACAAACTTCTTCGTTCTATTTATGATCTTCCATTTCTGCCTATTTCTTAAGATAGATAATGAAAATTAATAAAATTAATTCCAGTGTTTATATTCAGGTTCTCAATCTTGCAGTGTTCAGTTTATCAATTGTAAAAGTTAAGTATGTAGTTAAAAAGAGTCTGAAGCATTAAAAAATAAAATTACAATGTGGAACACTTGTGTTTGCCTTGTTGATTTCAATAATGTCTTCCAGTATTAAAGGGCCATGTTTTAAACAATTTTTTTTAACTAAACCTTTTCCAGAAAAGAAGGAAAAAATAGACTCCAGACTACTAAATACCACTATGGCACCCTGACTATCAAGCTGTTCCAAGTCATGACAGGGGTAACCTAGAACAGGTCAGGTTTTGCTCCATTTCTAATACTTGAGTATCTCAAACAGCAAGCAAAGATCAGGTCCCTTGTTTTACCCAAATACCCACTTCTACCAAGGATAACAGATCAGATTTTTGGCTATTTCTTTTGGGCACACATTTGTACATGGCTGTTTCTGCTGGTCAGCTGCTCAACTCAAAGGCTGGCAAAATGAGGGGTTTGAGATCCCTTTACATGTTGGGTATTCCTAACTTCATATGATTCAAGGCTGCTCACTCTCAGGGCACAACAGAATTGGAAGAGTGGCACCTTAGCAGTGCACTACCAGTACACCTACTGGTATTTGTATACTGCAAAGATTGGGTTATTAGGGATACTTTTAAGACTCGTTCATATTTTATAGTACTGATATAAAGCAAATCCCAGCCTGTGCTTCTAGGGGAGAAATAACTTTTACATTTCTCCTGAGCTGACAACAAAGTACATCTCACAACACTTACGGTCCTGACTACTACTGCAGAGCCATGAACTTCCATGTTTGATGATAACATTTACACCTTTAGCTGTTTACAGGCAATAACTAAATACAGAGCCTAGATATTCCACAAGTCACTTGGATAGCTATTCCTCTGATAAACATAAGCATGCACTATCATTTTGGAAACAACCATCATTAAACAACAAACCCAAACCAATTGGACTTATCACCTACAGCTAAGATAATTTATACAAAGTATGTATAATGTGAATAATTTCATAGAGAAGAAAAAAAAACCTAAATCTCACCAAAGTACAACTGTGAATTGATGTTAAAGTAAAGATGTGAATTATACACCATGCAGCTAACTTAAAAAGGCTGATTCCAGAGGAGTTGATATCCTCTACAGAATTGTGTCACATATACAAAAACATTTGTTAGATGAAAGGTAAACAATGTTATGGGACATGTACTTTTGCTCATGCTCTTCAGGTAAAAGGAGAAGAGAGTGGCATTTAAGAACCTAGGAGCACATTTCTTTTACCTACTATCAAAGATATTCACAGGAGGTCAAAAGTAATACTTGCACTTCTGATTGTTGATAAGAAAGTTTTAGCTTGCCGTGCAACAGTGGATAACAACTGGAAGAATCCCATGCCTTCAATAAGTGAACCTTCTTATTAATAAAATATAATTCCTTAACCTGGAAATGCTCATCTTCCAATCCTACAGATCAGCAAATATAATATGACTGAACTACTGAAGTAATTCCTACAAATTCCAAGTCAAGCATATGGAGATAGGAATGCAAACACCCTCACCTCTGTAGATAAAACACACAGAAAAGACTTTGCCACTGTGATTGCTATCTTCTTTGTCCTAAGGAGGGGCTGTGTGCTCTGTTAGGTGTGTCAGCTCAAGAAGCAAAACTGTTGTTTATACCTCATTTCCCAAAATCACTGAAACATCTTTTTGTGGCACCAGGCAGACAAATTGGAATAGCAGACACAAACGTGTTTAAGCAAGCCCAATAAGCAGCATAATTTTAAACTTCCCCTGTGCCACAGATGTTGCTTTAAGTGATAGTTGAGTACATCTGCTTTAAAATGCTTGAACCAGCACAAGTGCCACTTCATTCCTACGTGATGTTTTCATTTGGCTGGACAGGTGCTCTTGCAGCAGAATATCCAAAAAAAAAACCATCTAAAATATGTATTCACCAACATCTGTCTTGCTTTGACTTAAAGAAGCTACTCAAGTATGCAGTTAAGTCTGAGTGAAAAGTTTTCCATTCACTTTGACCTTCTAAAGAAGCTTCACGAGGCTATATGCCAAAACCAACTTTTATACAAAAGTAACCTTGACTACCCACAATGTGGGTATTGGCACTTGAGTTGAGAGTGGGGGCACAGAAAAAAAGAAAAAAACCTCATAATGAAAAGAAACCTCTCAAGCATCTCTAAAACTATAGAGCTTAAAGCAATATATTTTTCAACTGACACATTTTGCAAGTTTTCTAAAAAGGAGGCATCACCAATATGTTGAATGAATATATTCCTTTTTCAGTTATAGATATATACACACAAAGATGGCATTTTATTTCTAGCCTATGTCATAAATACTAATTGCTTCATTTGAGAGAATTAATTTGAATTCAGGTTATGGAAAATTTTGTGTTTGTTTTTCTTTCCCATCAGCTTGAATTGTGTAGCATTGTTTCACACTAGATGTAAAAGGTACTATTGGTGTAGTAGTAGTAGTAGCTTGCTTACTTATCTGTCAAATTTTTCTGTCATGTATAACAATATCCAGCCCAAAATGGGTTACAGATAATACACAAATATTCCATCACCAGTAAGATGAAGAAAAAGATCTGCATGGGGAAACACAAAACTATACTCAGATAACATGGAAGAAAAATGAGGAAAGGCTGTTTGAAACTGAAGAGGAAGTTATTACCATAGATGTCTTTATACTAAAATTAAAGCTGCGTTTGTAATTGGAAACTTGGGATTATAAAAATTGGCTTTGCTTTACACCTTAAAAAATATGTTAGTGTCATAAGGAATTTTATGTAGAATATGCATCTGTACATGCTACTGAGTATGTTCCTGGAAGAACATACCTGTACATCCATGTCATGTGACAGACCCACAGGCTTAAAGAGAAAATTTAGCCCTAATTTGTGTGTTCTGGCAGCAACAAAGCAGTTGATGGTACAGTAACATCTTTACATGACTGGTAGTACCGAATCAATTAACCAAAAATCTAGAATCCCTAGAAGTCACAAGTATTTTTTTCTCCAGAGTAAATTTATCTTTCTATGCCAAGTGAAACTAGAGTATTTATCAAAATCCACAGTTTCTTTGGAAACAAAGCTGAACTTTGTTCAGCTGTTTTATTAAGGCAAGTACTGGAAAACGGTACTGCAGAGCCATTGTTTTCTAATGTGGGATGAACTTTTATATTGCCATTTATTCATAAACCTAAATATCTACACGAGAGAGAGGTTTTGTATCTGACTATCAGTGTGGGGCAACTCTTGCGGTAAATTGTTAAAACAAAAAAGGGATTTTGCCATGAAATTCCCAGTGGAAATACAATTACTGCCACAATTTACTTGAAGTTCTGCAAAAATACATCATCATCATACCACAAACACAATGCAAGGAGCAGCACAAAGCAGAAAAAGAATTAAAGACATGCCAAATTGATATTACTAAATTTAAGCTGAAAAAAATTAATCAGCTATAATAGTCTTTCTTAATCCATTGTGATGTTCAGGAAGTTTTTTGTGGTAGGATATTGCAATGCAGAATGGAAAAGCTAAACTGCTGATGCTACCAACCATCGGATAAAGAAATGCAAATGTAAGGACCTGCACTCGCAGGATTCTTGCTGGAAGATATAGCTTTGTTTCTATTATTTGACTATTCATCCTACTTTACAGTGGAAAGTGAGGGTTATATCTGTGAACTTGATAAATTTTTAGCAGCAAAAGTTAAGACTCTTCTCAGAGTGCAACACCAAAATTCAGCTTGAGAGTTAGGAAAGGGATGCATAAATATCCAGCGTGAAAACATTGTCCCTCAAATACTATGAGATATCAACATTCCATCAGCCTAGCCTAGATGCAACTCAGAATTACATGAAATAGGGATTATATAATTTATTTAAGGAACATAAAGGCTACTGGCCTTGTTCGATACAATTATTTTGGAGCAACTGAAACAAATATGCTAGAAATTTGAAAATAATTTTCTATTAAAGAGTGATTTCAGAAATTGTGACGTGTGGTGATAACTGATTTTCATCATCCATAATGACTGAAATAAGGAGTAAAACAAAAATTCAGAAATTTGAGATGTCGATAGAAAATAGCAAGTGGTATTCAATGAGGAAAAACATGAGGTAGAACATATAATGTAAAATCAGGCATATTACATGAAAAAAGTATACAGGTGATGGAAGATGTTAAGAAGAAATAATGAATAGAAACCAGACATGTTCACAATAAAATAGGACACTAACAAAGGTCTGCATAAAATTGTGTGTTATTTTTTTAAAATCACAGAATTATGCATACCTGAAAAGACACTGTTAAAGTCTACATATCTGAAAACAACCCAAAAAAGCCAGGAAATATTTGCACTATTGCACTGGTAACTTGGATACTTTAAAATTAGTTTAGGCAGAGCACTAAAATCTACACATTATTGTAAAACCCTATTTTGGAAGAAGAGTCAGAAAATCTAAGCAGTCTTTACTCCTCACTAAATTTTAAATAAATCACTCAAACCATACTATCAATGCTACAAGAAAAAAAAAATCTACCTAAACAACTACTTTTCCCTTTACATAATCAGTTCTTTTCAATTTACCTTCTACAAAAAAAATTAGCAAGTATTCGTACACGGTATATAGATTAATTTTTAATGCTACTGTAGATGTTTGAATATTTAAGGAGAACATTTTCATTAATGACTACAACAATAAGACTATTTCTTTCAGACCAATCCTTGAACATCTCATCCTGTTACTTGATCCCTCAATCTCCAATTTGAATAAAAATAGATATTACATAAAGGGCTTTCTCATTAAAATGCTTTTCTGACATGCTCATATGCATTATCATCAATTCCCTGAGCCAGTGCGTTATCATGGGAAAGAAAGTCAATGGCTTTTGTAATATGAACAAGGTAATATTTGTTGTTGGTTTCACTTTCATGGCTCATTTTACTCATTTTTGTCATCAGCATTGTTTTTGGGATCAGCGTATTTTGGTGATCCTTGTTCACATCCACAGTCGGGTTTGGTATGTGTAGGGCAGGCACATCTCCAAGCTAGACTTGTTTATACATCAGAAAACTCCCTTTGTGACTTACATGTTCCAGGCTCTCAAAGGACATGGAATTTGCAGGTATTCATATAATAGATACACATCTTACTGCAAAATTTCCATAATTGAATCACCATTTATCATGGTGTTTTCCCCAAGACCTTAAAATTTCCAAAAGAATAGCCTCAGAATACTGCAAGTAATCCCACAGAATCACAGAATCAATAAGTTCAAAAAGACCTCTAAGATTCTCAAGTCCAGCCATCAGCCTAACACTGCCAAGTCTACCACTAAACTATGTCCTTAAATGCAGATAACTTCATTTTTCTCACTGTTTTCCACAAGAGATTTTTTTAAAAATTTAATGAAAGCCACCCAGAGTCTTGTAGTGACTCCAATGCCCATCCGAGATACTTGATATTTTCACACATGCTACACAGTTCCTTTCTCCCTTCCCTTTTATAGTCATTTATGACCAAAACCAAGCAATTCCTATAGCAATCTTAACCAAGTAAACATTTTAAATTGAAAAGTAATACTCTTAGGATTATAATGTGATAGGCCATTTATCTGAGCAACAAATATACATTCTCCTCTGAAGCAAACCAGCCTTGCATTATAAACTTAAAGGATTCATCCAAGATTTGTTATATAGTCTTGATAGCAATGGGATTAGTGGATGCTATTAAAAATAGGAACTCCTTTCCTGAGCTTTTTCCCCTCCAGGACAGACGCTTTTTGGAAATGCTTGGAGAGCAGAATGTGAACCCACTTATCCCTCTCCTGAAAGCTGTTGTGCAAGGCAGAGGCAAGACTGCTGTTCGACTGACATTCCAGCTCTCTAGAAGTCTTCTGACTACATCAATATTTCAATCAGCACCTGGGCATGAGCCATTTGATAATTTGGTGGTGAGAAGCTTCCCACCCCTTTGTTCTCCTAATGGCAACTGAGTTCATACTAGGAATGCATTTGCTACCAGGAAATGGAAAGGGTCCTGGGGAATACGGACTTTACAAGAGAAAGGAGTTTTAAAGGTCTCATATAAAGGCATAATAAATGAGACCTGTTAGGTAAGATCTATAATGCACCACCATATATAGTGTGCCAATACCCTCTAGTGGATACACTTGATGTGTTTATGTCACCTTGCTCTAGCTAGCATACCAAGTCCCAGAGAGTCCTCTAAGCCTTCTTATAGAAGATTCTCCTGGCTCACATGGCAAACTAGGGCACTTTTAGAGAAAAAGTCTCCTTAATTGGTGTTCTGCACTCTATTGAGCATGGAGGTTTAGTTAACATGGTTCCTACAATAGCTTCTCCCTCTTCCAAAAGACATAACTTGATTAAAATACTGGTGGAGTTTTATGAAGCGCTGTGTGCACTCATGTAGGGTAATAAATAGATATAACTGAAGGCAGCTTGACACTTGTGTATTTATTCCTCTCTGTTTACCAGCCTAACGATATCTTCTGTTACCATAAAATGATTTATACAACTTTGTCAAGCTCAGAACGTGTTGAAGAGGAGTTCGCGTGAGCCAGACAGGGGGTGAGACAGAACCTTCCATTATCAGCAGAAAGGCAGAGTTAAAATTGATTGCCATACATAGAGAGCTTTCTGAATTGGTAATGTTTTTTTCATCTGCAAGACAAAGTCCTTGTGAATAAATGGATATCCCTACAGCTTATCTGTAATCATTTGCTATCAAACAGCAGAGAGGAAAACAACCCCATCTTACTGGCTTGCAAGTGGGTTCTTACTTGTCAGCTAATGTTGTAAAGTAAAGATTCTATGTAGCATTTCCTGGAACTGTTGTCTATATTTCTAAATTTAGCAAATGTTTCTGCATAAAGGCAAGAGACTGTGCTCAGCTTAAGGAATTTATGGTTTTCAGCCCCAAATTCAAGTTCAAGGTTTTAGAAGGGCAACTATACTGCATGCATGTGTGTTAAGGACAAAAAGGAAAGATCTTTGGTGTGCAGAGTGTTCCAGCAAACTTAAAAATTAATTCCACGCTAAAAAAAGTCAATTGCAAGTTATTATTTGTATGAAAACGTTACTGGAATAAAGGGTAGTGTTGAACTTGAAAACGTTACTAGAATGAATGTTGCTGTTGTATTTGATGTTTTGCAAAAGCATGATTAAAAAAGCAGCCATGCTCACAAATAACACACATCTAAGTGACATCCAAACCTCCACTAGCATTTTCTAGCAAAATGCACAGGTGAAAATGTTCTCTATTACACTGATAGGTCTTCATAAAACACCTCAGTTTCTTAAGGAAATAGATCTTATGCTTACATCTTATAAAACCATTGTTGCACACAGTGTTGCAAGCCATTATTTATATTGCATCAGCTTTTCTGCAGCAACTAAAACCCAGAAGCCTTTTCCTGATTACTTTATAGCCTAACTGGGCTGAGTTCAGATAAAGATTTGGTTATCATGGTGTGGGGAGGGATTTAAAGCATTGAACAGTAACATTAAGTACAATACTGTACACTCTGGATCTTGACAAACGTAAGCAAATAAGCTGCATTTGGAATTGTGCATGTTGTTCTTCTATAAGGGGCTAACACCCTCCACAGACAAACAAGGATAATTCTGGGGGATTCAACCCAATACTGCATCAGATAATTTTCCATCTCAGGGTTAAAGTCAAGCCAAAGAGAATCTGAGTAGGTCCTGCAGGGAGAGCCAAGGAAAAAGAATAAGCTAAGGACCTGACTTCTGCTGTGCTTCAGAACAGATGTGCTTTAGCTCATCTGACAGAATTTGTTAATAAGTGGTTTTTTTACTCTTTAATCACTATCACACTGAAATAGAGGGGGAGTCTGCAAAAAGTTCTAATTAATCACTATGAATAAGGCAAAATTAAAAACACAACTAGAAGTTATATTATCCTGAATTGGGATTTTGTTTTCTTGATTATAATTTTTGCCCAATCAGACATGTGGCCAGAACTGAAGTAGGAGAGAGTGTAAAAAAAGCAGCAGAAAACAAATTTTCAGGGCAAACAGCTGTCTATTCCACAAGACAACAAAAAAATTGAAGGCTTAACAGAATTGACCTCAATCAATGCTGAGATTTAATCTGGTGTTTCAATGATCAACACTAATTGGTTTAAAAATTACCCATAGTTAAAGGGCCAAATTCCCAAAAGAATATTTTCATTTTGTCTCCTTCGAAAGAAGCAGTGTTCAGATCTACCCTTCATAGGAATATTCTGTCAAACACGTAATAGAATGACATTTAAGTAGGCTTCACAACATGAGAGAAAAGTAAAAACATAGATGAACAAGGATGGAATAGCATGGGATATTTAATTCCCTTATTACAGTTACACAGCACTGTTCTGTTTTGGCGCTTCTTTCTTTAACAGTTCTGCAGCCCTCAATTTTCAGAGTGCAGGTATATAAATTTTAAAGAAAAGGCACCCTTAGCTAAGTGTTTATCATACATGCAATAGAATTAAGGAGAGCATATTTCTATGAGATTAATTTTCTCTGCTAAAGGAGTGTATTAATAACAATATATTAGGATCTAGTGTAAGTCATGAGGAAGGATCCTATGTGATTATCAGGTCAGTCTCTGTCCATCTATTAGAAGCAGACCAAAGCTCATTATTTTTCACAAAAGTTCTTCTCTTGCCAGAAATTTCTCTTTGCCAAGCTTTCTGTGAGGAAGTAGGGAAATGAACTCATTGCACACATGTTTAATTGGGCACTCATAAATGCAGAGGAGAAACTGGCATGCCTCCATTCATTGCAGGAGGAGAAAGAAGAGAAGCATCACTAAGTACTAAGCTATTCCCCTTCCAGGCGGCGACTTCAAGTGAGACCCAAGACCAAGAGCTGCTACCTTGGCCTCATAGCTGCTTCATGGCCTATTTTTAGCCCCCACTCTATTTTCACTAGAACAGATAACAGAAACACTAATAACAGCTTCATTGTGCAGTATCTGGATCAGACTTTGGCCAGAAATTAAAGGAGGCTTGACTCCTTAGAGTTTCTCCCTACACTACTGTGATATTTGCCCTGGCTCTTGCCAGGAGCCCCATAGCACTCTGAGCAACCCCAGGGGAGAGCTGAGCCCTCACAGCTCTGGCTGCTGCTGCCCAGGGAGAAAACACAAGGCTCTCCACTTGAGCAATCAGAGGTACTAAAAAGTTCCTCAAAATTCATTCAGAGAATGACAAAAAAAAGTTTGCCACAGCCACGTGTTGGATTCTTAATTTTGCCTTTGAGAATGGCCTTACAGGAGACATGAGAGAGAAGATGAGCAAAGCCAAGGCAAGAAGTCTGGAGGTCAATTCAAAAGATTTTTTTCCCCTCCAATAAAGTCAGTCATGACAGCACACAGCCAGTCTCAACCATACATCCCGGGTCCAGACACACTGCTTTGCATCCATTAATATGGACACAAGAGGAAAAAAAGAAAAAGAAAGAAAAAATTAAAAAATCTTTTCCTTCCTACATCCTGGCGGCAGACCAAAAATCAATACCAGTTGCCTAAGTAAAATCTCACCCTGACAGGGCCTCCCTGCTGGCTACACAGCAATACTAATGGTCTTGTAGTGGTCTTTAGACAACACAGGGATGTCAATATAATTTTGTTCCACTTTTCTTGCTTGCCAGCTCCCATCTGCAACCAATTCATAACCTCAGTTACTCATACCTTTGCACAAATGGACTGACTCTCCACCTACACATTTAGCTGTCCCTTTCCTCACTCCAGTGCCTCTCTGATCACTGTGACAGCCTTTGCAGTGTGTCCCTCCAAATCTGCTTTGCCTTTAATATTTCACTAAAATGCCAATGAAAACTGCCTTCGCCTCCCGGGAGCACAAAAATCTTCTTTTCTTCTTCAAGCACAGTAGACAAAGCCTATTCCCATCAGCCTAAACAAATAAGCAACGGAATCAGAAAATCAGGGACATATATTGAAGGCTTTTCAAATCTTAACCTCAGAAGGCTTCAGAGATATTAGTTAACTCCTTAGGGAAAATATTCCACTTCATAGAAAAATAAAAGTTATATAGGCATTTAGAAAAAGTGTAGAAAAAATACAGCATGTACCTTTTGGTGAGCGACAACATTAAAGGTTCTGAAGCCTCATACCTAAAATATTTACATTTTCTAAACAAAAAACTGACTGTAGAGAAACATAAACACAGCCAGGTATAAAACAGATGATGTATAACTGGATATTAAACACACCTGAGAGGAAGGATGACCACCTTTCCATCAGCACAGCAGTCCTGTCCTTCAGGAGCACTGGGCTCTGGGAGCCATCAAGCTCAGGCCAGGGCCTGCACCCCAAACCGGCCAGGGCCTGCACCCCAAACCGGCCAGGGCCTGCACCCCAAACCGGCCAGGGCCTGCACCCCAAACTGGCCAGGGCCTGCACCCCAAACCGGCCAGGGCCTGCACCCCAAACCGGCCAGGGCAGCCCCAGGCAAGGCAGGGCCAGCTCAGGGAGCTCCCGTGGGCACAGCCGCCAAAGAGCCGCTGGCTCCTCTGAAACCACCTCAGCTAACGCAGAGAAGCCTGCAAGAGAAACCAGTCTGTAATACATAATTCATTGGCCTCACAAGGCCACTGCGAGAGTTAAACAGAGAGGGAAAAAATAATAATTTTCAGCAGCTTCTGCTGGCTTTCACAGGATGCCCAAGGCCAGCACAGTGCTGCAGCCGGGGCTCCCCGCCTCAGGCCAGGCCCCACAGGCAGGTTCCTGTGGCTGCCGCATGCAGGCTGAGCACAAGTGGTACCAAAATTTGTGGTAAGGCAAATATCACTCTGTGATCTTGTATAAACTTGTCTTTAAACATAGAATAGCCCTCACCACAGAGCCCAGCTCCAGCAGAGCCCAGCTCCAGCAGAGCCCAGCAGGTGTGTGGCTAATTCCAGTGCCAAGGCACCCCAGTCCTTGCTCCTCCCGCCTCAGCCTGACGGGCAAAAGCAAACTGTGCTACAGAACGTTTGGTACAGCACAAACCCACACTACAACAGCACAGCCTCTGGGTCTTAAAAGCACAGCACAGTAGGCAAAGCAAAGAACATGTTAACAGATAATGTTAAGAGCTGAGATTTGAAGGTGCACAACCATAAGGATCTGCCTGATCCATAGTGGTCCATGGCAGAGAAGTTTGGGAGCAGCCACATCGATGATTTAGAATAACAGGCTCAGTTCCTCATCCCTATTTCTCAATCTTCTCTTCCCTCCCTCCCTCTGTGCACCACCCTGATCTCCAGCTATTCCAGCTGCTCACAGGAACAGTCTATCCCAGAAATCATTAGCAAGAACTGTAACTGCATTGGATGGAAACCTAACACAGGTCTAGTTGCATTCAAGGGATGTAGGAGATGGTTCCTGCACTCTACAACTATTGTTAGCTATTGTTTGGGTCCAGATGAAGTACAAGACACAAAAAAAAAATTGAAATCCAGAATACAGGTATTTGTTTCAAAGATGTTATCCTGAATTCACAATGCAGTAAGATTCAGACTAGTAGAAACCAAGCAGATTGATAAGGAAAACTCTTTCCCCACACACTCCCTACAGGTAATTTATTTCTGTACTTCTTAAATTTGAATCAAATTGCATGTTTTTTATAAGAATTAATATATTGTTTGTTGAAGAGTGAGGATTTGGCCATTGTGCCCAGAAATCTGCAGCAGTTGCTTGTACTTTCAGGCACAGTATAGAAGAGTGGTTCACATTATTTCCATAACCAAGGCCACTTAAGGATTTTTATTGTGTTCTTTGCTTTCTACAAAGCATTTTACCAAAAAATGTATTGACAACTTCAGTATTCCATTGCTACATAAAGATATGGATTTTTTGAAAAGCATTTTAAAAAATCAAGGAAAATTAAAATTAGCATGTAAATGCCTTATGTGAAATAGAAGCACCAGGAAAGATTACCACCTTGCAGGGAAGAAGTGGGAGGTAAATGCATTATAAGAGATGAGAAAACTTTGAAGAAAATCTCAAAAAGAGCTAGAAATACTGGGAATCATGTACAGGAGCCAGGGAAAAAATATGGAGCAGATGATAGCCTTTGAGAATTCTTATTGCTTGGATGGAAATGACAGATACATATTACTCACAAAAAAAATTCAATATTAAATATATGTTTCTTTTGTTAGGATGCACCATCTTATTTTCCTACTTTATATTATCCATGGGGTAACATTCAAAGTCCCTGCTAATATATTATAAATATATGTGTCGTAGGCTCCTTAGCAAAACTGATGATAAAGGCATTTTTATACAGTACTGCTTTTAGCACATCAGCATAAAATTAAATAATTTAAAATTTTATTTGCAGCACAAATGTTATTTATCTTTAAATAAAATGCTTCTGAGCAATTAGTAAACATTCCACTATATTAGTATTGGGTGATAGGATTAAAAAAAGTTTATTCTTTTTAAGCTTGATAAAAAATATACTAAACTGTGAATTAACAAAGATAAATGCAAAATATCTCACATTTGGCTAATTAAGAACCAACATTAGTTTTCCTCATCATAGCCAAAATATTTGGGCCAAAACCCTGGCGAGTAAAAGTTAGTCAAGTCTGTTTACACCAGCCTACACTGCTTGCAGCTCAGATCTTGGCTTATGCCCTGACCTGGGACTTGCACTAACAGTGAGCCCTATCAACAATTGATAGGGTGAACTTCCTACTAAAATCTCTTGTCAGCACTTAGGATTAACTTATGACCAAAAAAAGAGAAAAGGCACAAGGAGGCACATCATCAATAAAGCAGAGCTAAGAGACAGGAAGGGGGGAAAAAAAAAAAAAAAAAAAAGAGAGAGAGAAAAAATCACACCACTTTGTAAAAATCAGAAATTCCATAGAAAACCAAACCTTTTTTCACTGAATTTTCACTAGTGTGCTTACAAATTTAAAATATTTGTGAAGTCTGAAAACTGTTATTTCACATGTTAATAATCCAGGTATGATTCACACTGAAAATAAGGACATTTCTTCGTGGAAATAGTATTAAATTCTCACTGGGATAAATTTGCTCAAAATTTGTTATTTTGCCTAGGGCAAAGACATCACATTGAATTCACATGGTAAGCATTAGAATTGCAACCTCTGTCAGATTTGGACAAACTCTCCTCAAAAACCCATTTCTAAAAACATTTGGAAGCTGGCTTTCACAGAACTAAGGATAACCAAAACATACAATCGTTAAATGTGTCCTAATTAGTATGGCCAGCTTCAATACTGGAAAAGCCAACTTTTCCAGAATGCTTATGACAGAAAGTGAAGGGCATTAGGAGCTCTACTGACCCTAAGACCAATATGGGAAGCACACGTTTGTCAGTTAAATGTGGTGATATTTCTCTCTTTCCCCACAAACACACATAGATACAAAATCAGAGAGCTGGAAAAATACTGTCCATTTGCACTAGAGGCAATTCTTCAGGAAAATACCATGTTTTTTTTAGTTCAGTTCCTGAATTTAAAAATAATTATGATGCTCAGGTAAAAGAAGTACTATATAGCACAGAGCTCAGCTCAGAACAATCCAAAACGTGGGAGTGCCAGCACAGGAAAGATTTTCCTCATCAGACCAGAACACAGCAGCAGGTACCAGGTCTAATTCACTCTACTAGCACCTGGCCTGTCTCAGGGGCAGCAAGGTACCACATCCTCCCAAATCAAAGCCTAGAAAATCCCAGTAATAAGTAGATAAAGGAGCCATCCACGGAGCTACAGGCTCTGCGTTCCTAAGGTGTGTCTGTTTCATGTCTCAACATGCATTACATGGTTTTGAACAGGCGTTGGTAGGAAGGGATGGAATTCCCCCATTCCAGTATTTAGTCATATTTTAATTTAGTTATATTGCAACAATGAACCAAGTGAGACTGGCAGGTGGAATGACACACAATCCCACTACCTTTGCAATAAAATTGGTAATCAAACTTGTTAGTCCTGATGGAAAGCAGAAATCATTGGTATTAGGATACTACTTCTTAGTGTACTGTATTCTTAAATTGTTTTAATTTTAGGAAACAAAGTTTGAAAACTTCCCATTACTTCCACTATCTATATTATGCCCTTGCAATTCTTAACAAAAAAAAAAAAAAAAAAAAAAAAAAAAACTATCAAAAAAAAAACCAGACAAACAAACAAAAAAACCACCTTCATACAATAGTAACAAATAGAAGGCTAGGCTTTACTGCCTATTATATTAATTTAGTTTTCAGTTAGTGCAGTCCCAGATCCAATGTCCTAGTGTATGAGGCTTCCAGCCTTGTCACTGAATAAGTCAGCAGCTCCAATTCAGTGATTACAATCAAAACAGAAAGAACGAACATGAAATTTTTATTATAACTTGATCCCTGACAATTTTTATTTCAATATTATTCCATTGAAAAGACAGACAACTATGATTTTTAATCTTAAAAACAGTCCAAAGTGAAAAGCAACTGTGGGAATTTCTCTTTCAGTTTTGCTCCATATATAAACACATAGAGATTTATACAATAAAGCAGGATAAGATGCACAGAAGAAGAAAGAAAAGCAGAAGAACAGCCAAAATTAAGCAAAGTCTTAACTTCAGAAGCTTCAAGGAAATATTTTCTTTTCAACTGAATTTTAACAGAGGAGTGTGGGGGAAATATATGTGTGCAGCAAAACATCAGCTATGTGGCCAACAACCAAGATGATACTTTCAGCAGAGTCTAATGTTACATTTACCCCAGAAGCAGTTAGGATCTGGTGGGATTTGGGATCATACTTCAAGCTCACTCACAAGTCTTTCTCCACAAGAGAAAAAAAGCAGCCTGTATGCCTTGCATAAGGTCCCAGCACAGTTCTTGCCTCGACAGCTGACAGAGCAGAGTAATTGCATAAGTGTAAAAAAACCAGACACGAGAACATGGACTTGCCTACACAAACCAAAGAGGAGATCAAGTCACCATAACCCTGGGTGAGGGATCACAGCGAGAGCAGTACACAGTCTATCTGCTTCTGAAGGAAATTATCCAGTGCTCCTTCTTTTAACACTGTAACAAAGATTCACACTTCTATTAGAAAGCACTGTCTTGCTCTTTTCCTGGCTGTTGGCCACCACTGAGACGCAAATCAGCTATTGCAGAGGTAAAAATAACATCTTGCAAAAGATCATTAGAGGCTATTTCCTCAGTTTTCCTATTAAAAGACACTTTACTATATCAGGAGTGACTATGTGGTGCCTGACCATCAGAAAAGCATTATATATGACAGAGAATTTGAAGCTGACTTAAAAAAAAAAAAAAAAAAAGTAGTTTTTTCTTCTATCTCCTCCTTCCTCTGTACCTAATCTTCAGCAGTCTAAAGCTGGAAGGAGAATGGATTAAAACTAAGTGGAGCTGCTCCTTCAGAAGTCCAGGACAATGAGGAGGCTTGCAGTAATAGTGGAAATCACCAAGGCAAGACCAGCCACCTCCCTGCAGGAGAACAGTTGATGTGCTGGGGCAGCTGTGAGCACCAGGAAACACTGCACTGATTAACCTGTCTTGGAACAGTTAAGCCAAAACTAAACAAATCAGCTACATTTGTTTTTCTAACTGTGGTACAGCAACAGCCAAGGGTAATCATCTGCCTGCCCTGGCTCCTTTTCTCCTACAGTAAAAAGAACAAAAAGAATTAGGAATTCGCTCAAACCCTGTTCTGCTTTGAACTGTCATGACTTGTGGTGCAGTCTTGTTCTTTTTGCTCAGCAGTGGCTGTGTCCCACATCAGAGCAGAAGCATCTGCCCCATGCTTTGCTCCCACACCACTGCCAGGCATTGCCCCACAGCTGGGCAGTGGCAAAAGGCTTTGATAGACAATACATTTCCCTGGATTTGCCTCACAAACTGTTTCACATCAAAGAAACTGCTGGTGTGTGAATCTCTAAGGTTCAGAGTTCACTCAATTTGGATGAGCCCTGAAGCATTCACAATTTTATTCAAGCCACCCTGCCCAGGATTTCATAGCAGGAACAGACTTCCTTAGGGGATTTCTGGCATTGCAACTTTCTGTTCAAGAGTGTTGGGCTATGCTCCTATCCTTAAAACCAAAAACATTTCATTAAACATTTCAGGGCATTTAAAATAATATTAAAATTTTGTGTGGCCAATTGTCAAAATTTGTGCTAGGTAAGGGAAGGTCCTACTTTCAGATTTTTTCAACCACTTTTATTTATCAAAGTTTCAAGGATATCTTTTTTCTGTACTTTGTTAAAAGCTGTTTTCCCAATTTCTCGCTAATTTACCAGAATTCGAATTTCCTGAATTCATTTGCCTCCATCAGAAAGAAGGCTTAGAGATTTTTGGTTTCTTCTGGAGTAACAAATATAAAACTAAAAGCTCACTGGCTGAAGAAAAGACTGATTTGTCTCTCAGGCTTCACTGTATATTCCACTGTGAGATACCCCAAAGTCAGAAAACCTATTTTAAGAATTTTGAGGCTCCCGCTTCCATTCCCTCTTCATCTTCATTCTTAAGGATGCCTTCTTCCTATCCTTTAGAGGCCAGGCTACTTTCATTTCCCTGAGAGAACGAGCCTTCATTATACACAAATATACAGCCACAGAGTGTTTTGCATGAGCTCAGACAGCACTACAGCAACTACAGTTTATTTTACTGGGTCTCCCAGATTGTTTGCAAGAAGTAAATTCAGGCTAATGTTAATTGGCACAACAGCATAATTACTTGCATTTCCTCAGGCACAGATTCTCTTTATTATATGTGTGTTAGTTCTGCAAGTTTGCGTGACCTGGAATAGTTGCGTACTTACAACATCTCACTGTCCATGCTTACTGCATAAACACACCAAACAGCACCTGTCAGGAAAACCTCCCAAAACAAAAACAAGACAAAACACCCAGGACCTAAAACTGAACTTTTGTCCCCCTTAAAATCTCTCTATCACCCCTTGTTTAAATTTCACATATAAATTCAATAACTATTTGCCTGTTTCACAGACAATAAAGTTCCTAGATTTATAATAAATAAAACATATTAAAATGAAACATTTCAAGAAGCCAGGATTAGAAACATTTAATTCCTGATCAGAAAACAATTGAGGTACAGTCACTAGAATTGTTGTTCTTACTCTTGATCCCTTTATTTATAGGATCATAAAATATGCTGAGTTGGAAGGGGCTCACAAGGATCATCAAGTCCAACTCCTGCACAGGACACCCCAACACTCACACCATGTGTCTGAGAGCATCATCTAAACACTTCTTGAACTCTGGCAGGCTTGGTGCTGTGACCATTTCCTTGGGGACCCTGTTCCAGTGCCAAAGCATCGTCTGGGTGAAGAACCTTCTCCTGATACCTGACATAAACCTCCCCCAGCTCAGCTCCACACCATTTCCATGAGTCCTGTCACTGGTCACAAGAGTGAAGAGATCAGCGTTTGCCCCTCTGCTTCCCCACATGAGAATGTTGAAGACGACACATCAGCCCCTGTGGACTCCCAGTTTGTCTCAGTTTCATGATAGATCACAATTACAAGATACAGTACAGCAATTCGTGCAAAGAGGAAAACCACAGACTATTTCAGGAATGTTGGCTGTGCTTTCTTTGTGGTCTACAATAAAAAATAAAAAAAAAAACACCACCAAAAAACTACCCAAAAAAACCCCAAACCAACAAAAAAACCCCACTCCAAAACAACAACAACAAAAGCAGAAGCATGGGAGCATTGTTTCCCTAAAAACTTTTTTTTTTTTGGTTTTTTAAATATTTTGACAGATGAGTTTCAAAAATATTTATAGCACAGCTTGAAGGAAACAATATAGATATCATCTCATTACATACACACTGTAAAAAACAGTCTTTTACTAGTAAGAGTTCACAAACCAAAACAATGGGATGGATAAGAGGAGAGAAGAAGAGCTATTATCCCTACAGGTACAAGTAGTTACGAGATCCCTACAGAGATACACAGAGATTAAGTGACATGCTATAAGGCATGAAAAGTATGTGACAGAGATAAGAACCAAGCCTTTATTTCCTCCCTCTGCTCTCCTCCCACCAGTCTTAGCTACAAGAACATCCATCTTTTCACAACAAGGCTGGGCATTGTTTTATGGCTTCCCAATTATGGGAATGCATGGACAGATATAGAGAACTTGAAAAATTAATTTTTAATTACCTTGTTATACCAGGTAGTGTTTGACAACCACAGCAAGATCTGAAAACACTCAGGTATTTGCAAGATGAGACCCACTCAGTATGCTCAGACAGATCCATACCATACCACTGTATTACCATGAGAAGCCTTCTGATAATTTAGATAGGAAAGGAAACCTGAAATCCACAAACAGGTAAGGGAGAGAAGAAACCATGTTTATAGTCAGAACCTCAGAGTAGATAGATGGGGGGAATACACACAGGAAGTTTTGTTGCCATTTTGCTCATGAAAAAAAGGAAAGAAGAGGAGGGTTATTTGTTATTTCCCCTTCCCCCAAATCAGCTGTGCAAGATCATTTATCCATAGATAACTTTAGCCAATTAAGAAATCTCAGATTTTTTTGCCTGATATTCCCAATATCTCTGCTGTTCACAGGTGCAGGTCTAACTCAAGCCAAAGCCAATTTCAAGGTTCTTTGTAGCTTAACTCTACCAAGCAGCACAGCTGTAGCAATGGCCTCATTATGTATATTACCTACTGATTTCACACTTGAATCCATTTTAAAGTCCTCCATGAGCCTCCCTATTAGCTTAATAATGAAAAGTGTATCAAAGAGTATGTTGCTAAGTTGAGTGAAAAATTCAAAGCACTCCCAGTGAGATAGAGCTGCTGAAACCATGAAATAACAGTGGTCACCGAATTCTGCTCTCATTGTGATACTGCTAATTATTGTATTTGGGACTAAAACCTGAACATCTGAGAGAGGCAGAAGGGGACAAGTTTTTGTGTCTTGACAGATTTGCCACTGGATGTAAGAATCAAAAAATTAATTTAGGCAATTAGATGGCTGAACATTTGTCTCAGCTGTTTTGTACTTCATCCTAAAACCTGATAAGGGCTTATTATACATTAATTTAAACAACTCGTCTATGAATAAGAGAGAGGAGTACCTAGAGATTACAGCATATTCCCTGGGCTATTACTGCTGCAGCTACAAAGCAAAATTTCATTATAGCATTCTTTTCTTGACATGCAAAGAATCTCTTTTTTATTATTCCCTGTAACAATAGCTGTATTTTTTTTTTAATTTTTACTCTATTTAATAAAAAAGAAGTAGTCCAAACTTCTGTCAAAATGAAGGAAAAAAAAATCAAGTCAGTGTCTAGAGAAAAGTTAAAATTTCTATACCAAAGTGCAAAAATGGGTGTGTAGAGCAGTTTCTCACTAGAGTCCTAGTGAACATAGTGCCTCGTTTGAAAACATTTATACCATCAGTTAAGTCAGATTTTCTAACCAGGAAAAGGAAATACTTAGTTGACAGCATCCTAACAGTACAAACTGAAGTGTAATCATTGGGACCACCCATGTGTTACTTGCTGTTAATAAACTACAACAAAGGACAATACAAATGCACTAGACAATTTAGGTGATGACATCTACGTAACCTGTACGTTCCTACACAATGTGCAGGCACAGAAAGAATTTTAGTTTAACCTCATTCTTCGGATTGATATTATTTAAATAATAAAAACAAACACATCTGCAACAACTCACCAGAACCACTAAGCTGCATTCAGATTAAATTGTTTGTGTAGCATATGGAGATGGCTGGCACTTGTTTGTGGTGGAAACACAGGCTCCGCACTTTTGAGCGGAGAAGAACAGAAAATTAGTAGGAAAAAAGTACACATCTAGAGATAAGCAAGGCACTGACATGGAACATTGAAGAAAGACACAACATATTTTAATATGGTTTTAGGGGATACATCCCTGGCTGAGGGAAATACCACATCTCACAGTTCGCCACAGAATTCTCATCACTTACACAAATAGTCAAAGCTGGTTAGAGTAACAAAACAAAACCACTGAAAACACACTTAATCTCTTATCCTAACAAATGGGACATCTCCCAGCTGAAACAATATCATTCCACTTTCCTTACTGAGGCAGTTATGAGGCAGAAATATCTCAAAGTTTCTTTTAGGAAAAAGTAAAATGGACTGAAATATTTCAATGCATAACATACAGGAGAGGTAATAATTTTGAGGCCAAAAACTTACATTTTTATTCCAACTGGTGACATTTCCCCTCTACTATTTGCTTACAGAACTCTGTTATCATCACATCTCCCCACTTCCCAGGAACAGCAGCTTCAAGAAGGAACTGGAGAGATTACTGCACAAACAATAAGGAACTGTTTCCAAGAAGTATCAGCTGAGAGAGACACAGCTATCCCTGTACTGCCAATAACAGTTTATTTCTTATTTTTAAGTACTTGAGTTCATTTTGTATACAGCTGTGAAGAGAAGCTTCACTTAAGTGCACTCCAAAGATCCAAAACCCAGAAGATGACAGAATAATTTCAATTAAAAATATTTACAGCCTTATTCCTTCTACCCTCTTGATTTGCATATTTCACTTGCTGATGTTGCTGGTTTCAGCCACCCTAAAATGATGAATACCTCAGGGATCCACACAGAACCCAAACCATCATAACAAGAAGGGATGATACAGACATCCTATTATTTGCCCAAATAAAAAGCAAGGGGGAAATATTAACATGGGTATAATTATTGTGCCAGAAACTAAATTTAAGTCAAAGTCAGTGTTTCCCAAGTGAAGACAATGGCACAGGAGAAAAGAGTCTTATTATAGTCTAGGTACAGGAGCATGAACTTCAGATCTGGTAAGAAAAGAAGGATCCCATTTCTACACTGCTTAATATTGGTTAGAAGAATACAGATGAGAATGTTTTTGTGGATAAGACCAACATGCATAATTTCAGATTCTAAAGGATTTGAAAATTGTTTTAAATACATGTACACCCATAAGATCCTGGTAACATTGCCCAATCAGTAGCTAATACTTTTTTTTTTCCTGTATAGCAACAGGAAAAATATAAAATTGCATCTTAAGAAGAAAAACATTTAAGGCCCAATTCCCATAGTCATTAGAAGGCTTGTAAATATTTTTATATACTTTAATAGCATCCAGTTATAATTTTGTGCTAATTGCTTTATTCAGACCAACCTGAAGTGTTTTAGTGTTTTTCCATAATTAAGCAGTGCCACATGACAAGCAGTGCTTTTCAGAGCTATTATAGTACTTTCTAATGCTGTAATAAACAAAGATCATGCATCTTAATTATAACCAATAAAAATTCTATACACATTTAATTATATGCTACAGTGAAATTCCCATAACTTTAAAAAAAGCTCTGCCATGATTATTAAGATGTTGCTAATATGAGCTCACACTAATGGGCTGTGCCCACTATTAATGTCATTGCAAACAGTTTACATCAGGAATCTGTACCTCCAATTTAAATGTTAATGGACTGAGTCTGTTTCATTTATAGTGCAGGAAAAGGATAAAGCTGCTGAAGTCAATGAGATTATGTAAAACTGCTAACTAGAATATTACTGGCTCTATCTCCAAATGCATAGTATGGAATATAATCAATTCTCACATACCTGTATCCCTATGTCCTGTCAAAACAAAGAAAAAAATCTCTAATACCATCGGTACACACTGCATTTCAATCAGAGCAAAATTATAGATCTTTCACGTGAATAAGACTGATAATAGATCATAGATATCTTGTGTAAATCATGGACTACCCTTAGGCCAAAGGTTAACAAGGCACGTTCCAGTCCAGCATGTGACACGTGAGCAGACCCCAAGGCAGCAGTGCCATGCTACTCATCACTACTGCAGTTCCCAGAGCAGCAGCTCCTTCTCCAAAGTGTCTGTGCAGAGGAACTGCAGAGATGTGCAAGCACTGAAGCATCAGAATTCACTCTGGATGCCACTAGTGGATACCTCCACCAGCACAAAGCTGGAAGTTTGAACAGTGATCACTCATCATTTTAAAAGATGAGTTTAGATATTATTTCAAGAATTCATTTCTGAATTTTGTTCTCCCCTCCCTGTGTGTATATGACATGACACTCAGTAGATAAATGCCCTTGATGTAGACAGTTTCCACATCAACTCCACTATTTTTCAGACAGATCAGACTATTCTCTCACACTTGATAATGTGATACTAGATAGCATCAAAGCAACAATTCAGATGGCATATAAACAACCATGTAAAAATAAATGTCTATAAAAAATGCCTAGAAAAGTTATTTGTGTTATTATGAATATTGCTAAGATCTGAATAATCATTTAGAACACATTTAGAAAAAAATTTCCCCAAAAAATGGGATAGTTTTGAATTAAAACCATGCTTAGCTGAACAGTGAACAGCTGCTCTATTTCAGGTACTTTCTATTCTATTTTGATTCGGGACTTTCACAAGCCAGAGAAACAGGTTTGATTCTATTTTCCTTCTTGGCCTCAGCAACACTCAGACACTGGCATGTCCTCTTGAAGCCTGTTACCAGCTCCCACAGCTTAAATCACCTTATAATAAATCCATGATGAGACCACCATAGGACAAATCTCACAAGAAAAGGTAAAGATATTCTGCCCTTCCCCATGCCAACATTGTTGTACCCCCAAATTACAGTCACTGTCATCATGCAGCTGCAGGAGTCCCTACTCCCCAGAAGCTCCTGAAGTCTAAAGCAGGAATTTCAAGGGAGGTATTTGTGCTGTGTTTTCTGCATTTCCCTTCCAGAATTTCTTTCTTCCTCTTATTTTCTCTTTGCTTCTTACCAGCAGTTTCAGTACAAGCCTTAAGTGGTAAGTAACAGGCATTAATTAGGCCCACTGGTGTGCTGTTCTGCACAAGGAATCCTTTCTTGCCACAAAGAGCTTATAGACCATTATGTCCTTTTTTGTTATCCTCTGTTGTGTTTTTTTTCTTACTGCCTCCTGCCTGCCTTTTTCTTTCCTATTATCTAAATTTTAACGTAGAGGGTTTGCAATACCCATTTATTAGAACTGCAAGAGCTTAGAAAAATATCTGTATGAAATTAACCATTCTTTTATTTAAGACCCTTCAAGACTAAAGAAAAAAGTATTAGAAGTCATGGGAGAAATATCTGAGTCCCAATCAGCAAAGTTAATACCAAAGTTCTGGACTTGAATTTCAATGTTGAGTAAGGAGAATCAAGTTATATGCTTGAACAACACAACTGGAGACTATAATAACTTAGTGACCTCTTTGCTATTCAACATTGATGCCCTGGGGAGATTATGGTATTTAAAAGAAGATCTTGGACTACTTCATATTCAGGCCACTTCTTAGAGCAGATCTCCTTTCCTGGCCAGCAGTGCTCTCAAACTCTCATCCACAAGCCAGCGTGTTCCCTCCTGTGACCATCCTACTGCAGCATCGAAGTAGGAGAGTTCTAAGGAGAAAAGAGACAATAAATTCTACTGTGCTTGGTTATGTCTATGAAATTGTAATATTTACTTTTTCCTGACTACTGAGGCTTGCTAGTCCCATATCTTCCTGTCTCTTAGAAGCAACTTCAAAATTCCCTGGTCATTTTGAGATTCAAGGTTGGCCTTTGCAGCCTCACTTCCCTTCTTTCCATTTCAGAAGAGTAAAATGTCAAATTTCCTGCAAAAAGGTAGCAGAAAAGAAAGACATTGCAGCACAGGACAGGCAAGTGCTTGCTATCTTTATTTCCATTGGCAAGAGGAAAAAGAATGATTTCTGAAGGTTCTGTAAGACCTTAAAACAACTAGGAAAGCATAGTTACCTGAAGATTAATGGATTCTTCCCTAATGCCTTTTTAACAGATGAACCACCAGGGATTGTTGGTGATCCATGAACCACAGCTGGCCCATCTCATTTTAGACCATCAAGGATTAAACCTATCAGATTTTCAGCCTCCTGACAGACTGGGACTAGCTAAAAAGAAGAAATTCTTCATGGTATTATTTAAGTGCCACTAACCTGATCTAAGGTTTTCTGGAAAAAACTTTTCTCACTTTACTACCTTCGGTCATTGTCGTGTCACCATTTAAACTGTGAATGCCGAATTTTGCCCCTACAAACTTACACATAGTTTTGATTGCCTTCAGTGTGCATTAACTCCAAGCACACATGTACCAAAGTGGAGTGATAGTGTTACTATTCTGAGAAAAACAGATTAATAACAGGCACTGAATGCACTAATTGAACACTGCACTGGTCCCAACATCAAGTGATTAAGAATCCAAGGCACCTTAAGAGAGAACAGAAAGTAGATAATTTTCTTCCTCAGAACCTAAATTGCAACTAATGCATCTGTTCCCACTAAAACAGCTGAATACATCACTCCTCTTTAAAGGCTTTGAATTCAGAAGTTTTCTTAACTATGTGGAGATCAGTTCAAACACTTTTAGGCTGGTGTTTTGGTTTTTGGAGGGCATCATAAGAATGTTGGCAGTTTCTGTTCCCAGTCAGGGATTTTCCAGAAAGCAAAAGACGTCACTTTTTCACTGGTTCCTTAATACTGACATTACCTGCAGTGTGGGCAATCATCTTACTTGCTCCAACCTAACTTCTATTTTTGGGTCCACTACCAGCCCCAGACACTGGACATCCAAAATCTGCTCACAGTAAATTGAGATTCAAAGAATAATCTGCAGGTATTAATAGCAGTTAAGCAAAAAACAGGACTGTGTCATATAGTGGAATATATGCCATTCCTGGAATATATTAATGACATAGGAAGAGGGGAGAATTTTATGACAGGCCAAGAAAGACATTGCTGTCCCTCCTCCCTTAATTTGATATCTTGCTTTGAATTGCACTTGGACTACTTATTAATTCAAGGGTTTCCTAGCACCAGTAAGGAAGCCTGGTAGAATCTGTACCTGATTGAGAGTTGTAAAATGAGGGCTATTATGAACATTTTACTGCTGGCCTCCAGTATTCCTTACTTGAGTATCTGTCAGCAGACTTGTTATAAACTTTTTACAGAGTTTGTAGCTGTCATTTCAACTGCTTTGGGATGAAATGTGACCTGTTTCCATCCGAGCGGAAGCCTTTCAGGCTGTCTGTGTGAAACAGACCAGAAATAGAAGTGTGTTCTTCATTGTAGATGCAGCTTCTCACACCAATCCCAATTTAAACCAGAAATATCACAAACAAATCTAAAAGGTGCAGACTTCAAATCAAGATTAGGAGTTTTACATTTGTCAATCAGCTGCTGAGATAATGTTCTCTGCTACGGAAGAGAGTGGGAACACATCAACCATTTTGGGAAGCCAGGTTCAAACATGCACTCCAGAACAACAGTACCAGCCCTGGCTTTGTAAGCAAGCTCGTTATGGCAGGACTTGCCTGGGTTTCAACAGCTGTGTTTGACTCAAAGACCACCCCAATCACAAGTCCCTGGAAGGGCTTGTCCCACACTCCTACCCTGCAACCTCTTGGGTACAGCTTGTCCTGCTACCGTTGTTTGCTCTTCAAGTGAGTTTCAAGAAACACGGCTCCATTCTTGCACCCTTCCACACTACCTAAACATTTGAAACAGCCCCTTCTGACACAGGGAGTGTTTTTTTCCTACTGGAGAAAAAAAAAAATATAAACATGCTCTTTAAAAGATTGGATTTTATTGTCCACTTAGGCAAATAATTATAGGTTCTATTACACAACAATTAAAAAGTACTTTTAATTTTCATATATTCTCTAGAATTTGCCTCATCTTTGTATAGTATCATAAATTACTTTTATAGTACCATAAATATAGCAATAATGTCTAATAAGTAATTAATTTTATATTGGTATTTTTATTAGACTAGAAGATGGTCCAAGTTTCTGAGCTGCATCTTCACAGGACTGTTAAGTGACAATTTGCTGCAAATTTTTGATTCTTGGTACACCTGCATGCAATGCTCAAATTCCAATTCTTTCTAAAAGCTCTAGTTTGATTATAGGCATCTAGTTAGGAACTAATCAGAAACATTGCACAAGAAGTAGAATTATGACAGCAGTCTATTCAAATAACTTAATTCATTCCTATTTAGGCTGAGAGGATTCATCACGGCCCCTGCTGACACAATGAACGCCAAAGTGTTAAAAACCACAATCTTCAATTTTAGCAAACAAAACATTTATGGATCATTAGGCAGTCAACAAAGAAGATTTCTTTGCAACATTCTCTTCTTGCTCTCAACACTTCAGCCTTTGGTGAGAAACAGAGCATATTGGACCAACTTTACCCTATGTTCCCTTTTCATCATTCAGCAAATTATGGCTTACAGGCTTCTGCAAAGTCTGTTTGTGCCACTTACTCATACAAGCAGCAACACTTTTCAGTGTGAATACTGTGCCAGGAGCCCATAAAATGAGACATTTAAACAGGGAAAGATGAATAAAAGCTACTACCATAGTATTTTAATGTGACCTAGAAACTGGGAATTGAAAAAGTGGTGACAGTGGGAACTCAAGATTTTGCAATCAGAGGGTTTGTAATGGGCTCTGAATACCAGGGAAAGAGTGACTGGCTATTTTGTAGGAGAGAAGTAGTTACGAGAAATTTTTGCAGAGGAAAAAAGTGTGAACCACAATGAAGGAACAATTTCAGTAAGCTTTGGCCCAACTTTTTTAGAGGGATGTGATAATCAGAAAAGATTTCAACAAATCCATTAGGGTCTAGCAATGAGAGCTAATTCTGTGCTGAGGAAGAAGTAGCACAGGTTATTTGAACACACCTGAACATTTCTAACACTGGTGTTACTTCACTGTATATAAAATATATCTGGGCTTGATCATCTAATATTTTCATATACTGATATTCAAATAGGTACTCCCTACTTTTGTTTTTTTAAAAGAGACTTACCAGAGTAAGAATGGTGTCTCTCAGTCTCAGACATTGCCCCCCACTTGAACAAGCAAAAATTTAAAAGTATTTTAAATACACACAAAATTATTTTAAAGGTTGTATATTTAATTTTTTTTAATTGGTAGGACCAAGACTTTCTTTTCACGTGATCCTAAAAAAAAAATTAGGAATGCAGAATCTGAAATGGTCAAACTTTGATAAGTTTAATAATCACAGTGAATAGCAAACAATTCAGTTCCTTTGCCATGCTTGAACACAGTGATATCCCGAATTCTGCCAGAGGAAAAATAAATTACCAAAGTACCACAACACTACTCTCCCACCAATTGACCTTAAACAGCTCCCCCAGCCCCACAGTAAAGTACAGCAGGGATAATCCCCTTTTAATGCCTCCTCCTGGCCCAACCAATATCAGCTAAAGGGAGTCCAGCAGCCATGCCAGAAACACACCACATGGAACAGTTTAAGGACCAAGCCACAGAGTGCTTCGGAAATGGGTTCCGTACTCTGAGCTTAGTTCCAGGAGTCAGTGGAATACTAGCATCAGCCAGTGCTGCTTGAGGATGGCTGGAGGGAAAAGTGCTTGAACATGTCACAGTTCCAGGAAATATCAGTACTTAAACTTACCACTGATAGCTTAGACTGGTCTGTTTGAATAGGTGTACAGGTGGGATATATCTTTTTTCAGAAATTAATTCTATCAAATGCAGCTTCAATCCTTCCCATGGAGAGCAAATAAAAGCAATGTTTAGCTATCAGCACTAAATTCTTGATCAAACCGTAGTGACAGAGTCTTTTAGGAGAACTGAATAATGAATACATTGAAGAAATTGAGATCAACACTTGGACAATGCAATAATTTGCAAAGAGGAAGAAGTTTTTGATCTAAAGAGTTCACTAAGTTATTTACCAATTTAATCAAAAACTAGTCTTTTCCAACTGGCCCTCAAAAGCACTTCAAAATGGCAATGAACAGATTTACAATCCATCTTCGATTTAGGCAAAAATTTCATTACAACCATCTGGGACATCTGTCTCTTAAAACATATCCTGGGTGTCTGTCATGTATTGCACACCTGATAACTTCTATCAAGAGAATCTGGTGACAACTGAGGGGATTGCTTTTTTCTTCATTAAGAGATTTTTATTTCAGAAACCCAAAAGTTGGACATTTTCTGGATAAGTCATCTCTTCTGTTCAAGAGACTATTTTCTTTTCAGGATAATAGCATCCTGGATTGCAACACCTGACCTTGGAAATATTAAGAAAAAAGAATCAAAAAAGCCCCAACCTAACAGGCAAAAAAAAAAAAAAAAACAAAAACAAAAACAAAAACAAACAAAAAAACCCACAAAACCAAACACACACACACACACCCCAAAAAAACCACCAGCAGCACAAGAATGAGCACAAGAAACTCCTCACTTAGTTTTGTCTCCTAATCCATCATCAACTAGTTGAAGAACTAGGGTCAGTTGTTCTCTATCACCATTGAAAGAGTTCAATTTCATAGTACTAAAACTCACCACTTCACAGCAACAGCTTTGATGACACACCAGGGTAAAGCCTTTATAATATAAAGCTTGGATACCAGGAATAAATACTCTTCTGAGGTCAAGGGAATTGGATTGCATAGAAAAATAAGACCTCAAAAGCAGTATAATAGAGGTATTCAAGGTGATGGAAGTGCTCAATAAAATGGAGCTTTAGATATTTTTACACTGATAAATAAAAAATTTAAAGAATCACTCAAAACTTAAGAAAAGAGGAATAGCAAAACATAAGCAGATTACGCAAGGTAGTTAAAATATAATATAGCACTTGTTTTTTTCACAAGGAATATAAACTTATACACTACAACTATCTAAAGAGAGACTTCAGATATTTCCTGAATGGCTCAGCTAGCCAGTATTACAGTTCCTCATAGTAGAATTTTATGTGTGTAAAGAAAAGATAGCAAAGCTGAAGTTACTGCAGTTAGAGATCCTTCAGGGAGGATGTGAGCCTCCTTTAACAAAGGAGTTATCACACCTCCATCAGGCACCACATCCATTTGGCATGCTTAAATCTATCATTATCTTTTCTGATTAATATCAAAATTGCTGCTTGTCGATCACTTAAGTAAAGGGGCTTTTGTGTGGCAGAAAGGGCTGACAAAGATCTGATGTTAAGGCACAAAGAAATAGAGAGACAAACAAGGAGTTCCATTTTCAAGAGAATACTCTTTCAAGACATTATCCCCCAGGGCCACTGTAACAGAATGCTGTATTTAAATCAGCAGGTCATGCACTAGAAGATGGTTTAACTGCTAATTAACACTAGATGATATGCTGAAAATTACATGCTAATTAATTCTCTGTAGATCTAAGTGCCCTTCCTTCCATATCATTTTCAGTGAACATATTAACATGGGGACTAGAATGACATTAATTACAGATTCATATGACAAACATGTGAAGCTATATTAAATAGTTGATGGAGGTTAACTAAAAAGAAAGATGTGGGTCAAAGTTGTAGACCACAGGCCACAGTATCATAAAGATATCCCACATTAAAAAGAAAAGGACATATATTACCCATTCAATCTTCCTGTCAGTTTGATGTTGCTCTCTTGTATTAGATTTTCTTGCAGGAAGATCACTGTTCTCAAAATGGGATTCATCTGTGCAGAATAGAGTCTCACAAAATGAAGGCAAGTAAATGGAAAGTAAATAATCTTGTTCTTTTAGAAAGTGACAGTGATTACAGGTTTGGGGATTTTTTTATAATTTAACCGTGAACAATCCCCCCATCACAACAATTTGAAAATGGCAGAGAAATCAGGTAAGTTACAGAGGTAGCTAAAGAATCAATATTCCAAATTCTGGTTCTGTGATAGTCCCACTCTAAAATAAAAGAAGCCTTTTAAGTCAAATATGTGTGACAACAATATCCAGAATTACTAATTTAGTAGCTTTTAATTTAAGGTCTGGAACTACCCCAAATAAAGTAAAATCCAGTCACTACACACAAAGATCAAGCAATCAAATGTAAGACATTGCCCATGCTTCAAGGGTCTCAAATTTTGAGTACTGACTATAGGCCAGCCCAATTTAGGAGTTCAAAAAGTATACAGAAAAAGTTGTTATAATGCTAAAATTACATTTTCTCTTTCTCAGATAATGGTACACCTACATGCATGGCTATTTCTGTAGTTCAAAATCTTGATGTTTTTCCCTTCCAGTATCTTCCAGCAAAAGCACGGGTAACTTGTCATTAGAGAAACATTAGTTACCAAGGCCTTTCCATAAATTCTTTCTTTGACCCAGTACTAGTAGATGTGGATGTGTATTTTATATATCTATATAATTTTTTTCCCCACAAAAGGCATCTCCTCGATAACCATTATGTCTTTGAATTTAAAAAATCAAAAGTTCAAATCTTCCTAAATATTAAATTCTACCTCCATAACATATATTCATCTATTGGAATTGAAAATTTCTGCTTTATTCATACACATGAACAAAGTCATTTGGGGCATCCACATTAAAAATTATGCTCCTCTCTAGATAAGAAATACAGAAAAGAAGAATATTAAGGGGATTTTATTTTAATAGCACAACAGGTAACATTGAATTAGGAATCAGGGAATTTGTTGCAACGAGGCTAATGACCAAAACTTATGCCCCAGAGAACTAAACTGTTATTTGTTCATGATCCCCATGGAAAATAGCTGACATTTAGTCATCTTATAGATTCCACACTAAGAAATAGAACTTGCCCACGTGTGTAGATAGCTCACTATCCAAAATGACCAGAAGGATCTTTCAGAAGAGATGCAGATGCACAATTTCAAATACAGCTTTTCTGCCTAGCACAGAGTAGTACCAAAAATCTACCATGTGTTTAAAATTTTTCTTGTTGTAGGATGCTGTTAATAAGTATTTAACTTGGCTATATGACATAAAATACAAAAACCAGAAAGAGAATCCAGCCAGAATTTTTTTACTTTGGTAGAGACATCCACAGAACACATGCAAGACAGTTACAGGTGGATCAACAGAAAGCAGAAATAAAGACTTACCACAGTTTCTTGAAGTGTTATAGTTCTCTGATCAAAGCATACATCAAATATTGAAAAACTTTTTACAAAGACATTAGCACGTACCTGCCACAATCAGCTCTTAGAGCTGGCAAGAAAACACTAAAGAGTTTAGTAATATACTGACTGCATGGAGGGTAAGAGAGAAAAATGGGTGGTGGGATGGGATGTAAAGCAGATGAGAAAAGAGATTCAGGTGAATCCAGTTTAGGCTGAGCATCAATCCCTGATTCTGCACCTGGTTTCACTTGAGAAGTCCTTACTGCATTAATTTCATTTTACATTTTCTGTCCAAGATATTCAAAGCAAAAAGGAAAGATACAGTGTAGGTAGTATCTAACTGTCTGTAAGCCCCTTTGGTCAGAACAATAACTTTTGTAGAGATTCTTTACCTTAGAAGGGCAATCCTCTAAAGCACTGAGGGACTTTGAATAGAGCTTGAAAGTTTGTGACAAATCCTGCATAGCTGGGTGAGCTATGACAGGTATGTTGAGTAAGTTGAAAAGTTTTGTAAAGTAGTTAAGTAACCGCAGCCAGGTAGAACTTGTCATTAGCAGAGCAGTGTTAGGGTACTGACAGCTACAGGTCTCACCTGTTTGTTCCAAACAGTGGGGCTTTTGCTGATAGATTACATTTACTAAAGACTTGAAACCATTCTTAGAATGGATGAGTGAAAACAATTGTTCCCAGGTGTGTATTTTATATGCCTCCCCTTTTCTACCACATCTTTTGCCTCAAGGGTCCTCATGCATGAGGCCCAAGTTCTATTCACAACAACTTTCCCAGAAACTCTGTAGTTATAGACACAAAAGGAATTTGAACTCTGCTTCCTTGCACAGTGAAGCTTGCATCACATCTGCTACTGTCAGACAGTCAGGTATTGTCTAACCACCCACCCTGTGCAAGACAAGCAGAGAGCACTTAGCAGAAACTGGTGAGGTTCTCATTGACTTCCCCACTAACCAGAGGGTTTTGAACCCTGCACAACTTACCTTCCAATGAGGAGACAACAAAAAACGTCCTGTATTCCCTCTCCGGAGATGCTAGGATGAAGTCACCATTTTTACCCTTAGATTTACCCTTTACCCTGCTTTCTAACAATCAGGCTGCAATATTTTTCAAGCATGAATAACTCTAGTAGCGTCTATTGTTTCTTGAACGGATTTTTTCTCTAAGAAGCACCTACTGAGATACTTAAGTGGGACTTCTATGGCCTTTTTTGCCAGTATTTAAGTTAGGAACCATTAACACAAACATAATACATCATAACTGATCACACAGGGGAGCCATCTGAGCCCTCTTGGCCCCAGCTGCTCTATCTGAGAGGAGCCCTGCAGATCATCATATATGGTATTTCTTAGACAGATGGTATCTGACTTAAAAAATGAAAGACTTTTCAATATTGTTTACACTTTTTAAGCTTGAATTCCTCCCAGGAACAGAGATCACAAAAAAAGCAACATCTACAAACATCTTCTGTGCCAGTTAAGGAGGGGCGGGTTAGCCATGAACAGGTAACATCATTCCACTGGGGGGAGGATGCAGTTTCTTCTATATGAAATCTAATCTGAAATCTCTTCACCTTAGCTTCTTCCCTCCTTCCTTGCAGTCTGGGAGAATACATCTCTATGGAAATTCATTCCAAAGATTGTTGGAACAAATACCTGCCGAGTATATAGTAGTGGTAGAATTTATATTTCTAAAATATTAAGAAGAGGATCAAGTTATGGAAAACTAAAAACTATTTCACACCTTGCACTCATACACTGCTAATCAGAAGACCAACAAGTTTTCTTTATTTGATGAAAATTATCTAAACATCAAATAAGCAGGCTGGTTTAACCACAGCACACTAAGTGTTTAATAAATACATTATCTTTTTAAATATAAGTAACTTCTGTTCACCACAAAGCAAGTACCCAGGACTCCCATGAGATACTTATGCATGTATTTTTATTTAAAGATGTATATTTACATTGATTCTCAAATACTTACAGTTATGTTCTTCAATAAATTAGAGAAGCACTCTAGTTTCTGTTAGTGCCTTAGCCCTTCACTGCTACAACAAGCTGTAGCAGTTGCTCAGATCATGAAATTTTCTCAAGAAGTTCTGTAAATAACATGGTTAAAAGAACATGTTAGTTTCTTAACTTGAAGACTGAAAAAAGTCTGTATATTTAGATATATATGAATGAGTACTGACTAAAACATGCAAGTATATATTGACTGCTGAGCTAAATACTAAAAATTCAAGTTGCTCAGTTTACCCTGAATAGGATAATGTTAGTATATAAAATGAAGTTGAGCCATCATAGTTACAGTCATACCCAGTGGATTTATTTTGCCAAATTTAGAGCCAATATGTAGGAAATACTGCTTGTGCCAATCAAGAAAAACAGATTAAGTTCACGTTTCTTTCTGAAGTTTAAGATGTAGGAAAAACTTGGAAGAACTCACAGAATCAGCACTTCACACCCTTAGCTCTGGGAACGGGTAGAAGTTCTTCAGGTGGAACCTTTGTTATCAGGGCTGATGCATCCACCTTTCTTCCACATTCGCTGTGCAGGGCCTGCACTGGCTCTCCTTCCCACGAGTTCAGGGATGCCCAGAGCTCTTTCCAGGCAATGCTTGTAGCCCTGTTGCTTCCCAGACCAAACTAAACACTCCAGTGTTCCTTTTCAGCAAGGAAAGGCTTTTACAAAACCCACTGCTTCTCTGAACTATATCCTGCAATTGTTGATACCAACACAATGCCTTTTTCTCTCCCATCACTTTCCTGCTCTCACCCCACCAGCGTGTTGCTGGCAGCTGATCCCAATCCACAGAGGGATGCATCTGGGGCCTGTGCCCCTTGCAGGCACTCTTGTGGGGCAGAGCTCACTCTGCTGCCTTTCCAGTGCCATGCCAGGAGCTGGGTGACACAGACAGGGCTCACACAAAAAATCTGAAAACTTGCAGAAATATCAAAGCTATCAGTGTAACACGGAATGAAGCTTTTGTGCTCTTTAACTGAGCAGACCTCTCAGCAGGAGCAGTAGGAGTTCTGCTCACCTAAGGGCTAAAGAATTTGGCTTGGAATACATAAAATTTAAAGTGCGTTTTAGAAAAGACACCCAAGAATTCATGCTGTAGTGCAGAATTAGACACTACTTAGATACCACAATTATTTCAGGGTATTTTTCTGCCTCTCCTTCCATTTTTGTCCTGGAGCACGGAGACATATTTTCCAGTGCAGGATAACACAGAAATAAGTACCATAATCTCACTGGTGTCTATTCTTTATATGAAAACCAGGAGCATGGCTGTCACTAAGCTGTTTATTCAGGCCAAGTGCCCAGGGCCCTGCAGCAGCCCCAGGGGGTTTCTCTGGGCATCGTCACACCCCAGCAGAGTCTGTCTGCCCTGGGCAGCATTTGATCTCCACTGTTGAGTTTCTCTCCATCTCTACTACACTTAAACTTTGATTCCTGCAGGAATCAAATTTAATCTGTTTCAGTATATTTTATGCTCCTCTGATTTATTCAAAGCTGAATAAAAGCATTGCACTACTTAAGTTTCCTATTTTACTTCGGAAACTATATTATTACTAGCCCCATTCAGGAACTAGATTAACTTGAGTCAAGCAGATTAAAAACCCAAGCTACACCTGTGGTATTCAGCTGCTCTTTAATCTTATCCACTAAATTAAAAAAGCTCTGGATAAAAATGAGACAGGTTAACCTATCACTTGTCTCACAGAAGGGTCTTTAGGGTAAAAGAAGACTCAGTTCTCTTGCAAGTCTGGTAAATTTTCCCTTTTTTACTGAAAAATGCCACCTCTGTACCAAACTATTCTATTTCATTGAACAAAACAAAGCATCCTTTTGGGCTGCACACGCAAGAAAATGGTTTTACTATATTCCCAAATACAAAGAAAACATCTATATTTCTTAAGATTGATTGGTACTACAAGAACAATTTAAGTGATTTCTTTTTTTTTCATTTTTGTTCTATAATCAATAAATTTATTATTTGATATTCCTTCATTTGAGATTACACTTTTTTTTTTTATTATTACAGTCTAGTCACATTCTGGTGCTGTGTGAGTGAGATTTCTGGTTTTTATGTAAGCTAAAATGAGTAAGGGGTGAAAATAATAATTATATGAAGATATATGGATATATATGAATGGTTCTAATATAACATGCATATTTTCATATATATATATATGAGATGACCAGTTAGTAAATATTTCATTTTACTCTGTATAGGGTAGAATATACCTAGATGAGCTCAGACAAATTGAACAATAAAATGAACATGACAAAATGGGTTTTAAGTCAGGAAACAGAACAGTAAAACAATTTCCTGAGTTATTTAAATGCTTTCATTTAAGAAATGTCATTACATACTTGAATTACACTGGAATATAATTATATAAACGCCACAAACAACAATGTTTTACCAAGAAAAACAGAAGTTAAGGGAGGAGAACTCTTTCCTGAAATATTTCTTCATTTTAAGATCAGGTTCTGGTTGTTATAAGAAATAAATCAAAAGAAATGTTTTAAATTTATTTTTGGAGTCTGTGTCCTTTATGTTTATACATATACTTGAAGTATATGTATGTGAATAGCTCCCTATATTTAGTTTCTGGTGGTTTAAGATGAATACATTACACAAAAGCCCTCCCTTTGAATTATTTTGGTGACCTTTCTTCAGGAGGAAAGGAGAAGACAGCTAAAGTGAAACCAGCAGTGTATGGCTCCACAAGTAAATTTCAGCCACTCACAGAAAAGTTTCCCTTATCTGCTGCTGGTATATATTCATCCCCACCTACCTTCAAGGAGCCAGCCAGGTTTGTTTATTTATTTGCCCAGACTAACACCATTTAGGGTTGTAACATAATCTCTCTTCTCTAGAGGAAACAAGCTCAAGGCTAGCACTGCCTTGTAATTCAGACAAAACAAATGACTCCATATTTGACTTGTCATCAAAATGAGAGGGATTTAAAAAAAAAAAAAAAGCCAATTTTTTTTGTCTTCCTACTTTCTTTAGTTCACAGAATAGTATATGAGAAGCCAATTAATTAGACAAAAAGGAAGAGAAAACAACAAAAAGATTTATTTTTAAATACTTTTGGACACATTTTGGTTTTTGTTACCAGACTCTGATGACCAGAGGTATAACCAGATTATCTAAAAATGGCAGACACCTCATATAATGAATTACTGTGTTGGCAGGTTTGTAGACCTTCCACTTCAGGCAGAGAACCTAAGAAAAATCTTTTTTCAGGTGCCTACATTACATCTTCTTTGCAAACTTCCTCCTTTTAGCTATATTCAGGAATTGCAAGAATACAGTATGCAATGTCATGCAAAAATGCCTCTGCACTTCACAGATACGGCACGCAAGCGTGCACAAAAAAGGGTCATCCTTAGCTGGCAGTACATAGTGCTCATGCTGTTAGTAGAAAATAAGGCATTCTCACAAAGCCAACAACAGAAAAATATGCCCACTTCTATTTCAACCATGGTAATAGCATTAATATTATCCATGCCTTTGACAAAAGCACTTGGCTTCACGGCTTGTCCCTCTCTAGTGGTGGGTACCCAGGTAAAAACGTTGCAGTTTTGTACTGCTTTTAACATGAAGCTTATGGAAGACATTAAAATAAGTGCTTCTCTAAGTCCCTTTCAAACACTCCTTACTCTAAATAAAAAGTAGAATATCTTCAGTCAACAGGAAGAGCTCACCCTGCTGTCAGGCACTGCAGTTTGCAGCACATGTAGCTCAGGATTGTAGTGTTAACTGTGGGTGTAACCTGCCTAAGGTTCTCCAGATGACAGGTTTTTGAGAGGACATCTTCTAGAGATTCACTGATAGGAGGCAGGTTACATCCACATTACTGTGGAAACGATGGCGGGGGATGCACAAGGAGAAGTTCCCATGGTCATATACAAATAATGGAATGGATAAAAAACCACGTAAGACAAGGAGAACCAATTCAGCACTCTCTTTAAGCTGTTCTGGAATAGCACTTACTTTTCATGATGATATTCTCACACAAGCATAAATGTCAGTAAGAGTGTAATTATGGCATCATCAACTGGCCTGAGACTATACCCTTTGATTATATAATGACCCCCTGTTAGCTTCATTTTACCTTTACCTCAGATCTGCTTCCTTCACAAATTTCTGTCTTGAGCTGGCTGGGCTAGTGTAGGGCATTGATGGAATCTCACCCACTAACATTTATGCAACAGTTTTAACTTCTTCCTAATGTTAAACTGAAATTTAATTTTTTTTTAAAGTCCACCATGTTAGCAAACTTGAACAGAGTAACTCAATTAACTAATTTCAAATACCTGCCATTCTAAAGATGATCTGATACTCTGGCTGTCTTTTGCTCTCCTAGCTGCAGAGTGCATTCTGACCTTCTCTATCCCTGCTTGTCTCTGTCTCCAGAACGACTCCTTTACTATTCAACTGCCTGTGGTGTTTATCCTTCCCTGAGGAAAGAGTTAAAGGGGAAAGGAGGAAAACATCTACAATTAAATTGCTCTTAAGTTGTTCCTGCCTCTTGGCAACTGCAGGTTGTAATTTAGCAGTTTACAACTCTCCCTCCTCCCTTTAGAAAGAATGAATAATGTAGAGACTTACATTCATATTCGCAGTAGAAAGGGAATGCTGGGAGTTACAAATTGCTGCTGAAAAGATGATCACATTCAAGGGGACAAAGGCTTCAAAGTTAAATCTCTTAAAGAGGTCTCTAAGAGAAGAAATGGCAAAAAAAAAAAAGTATCAAGTCTGTAACGGCTTGAAGAAACTATTCATTCCAGTATGGTTGGTTTCAAAGCAGTTGGTGCATCTGTCTAAAGGCATAAGAAGAAAGGAAACTTATCTCGCAGATTTGCAAGAAAATGTTCAAGAAATACCTATGAAGACTTTCTTTCGAGCTGACACCTTGTAAAACTGCCAGCTTGTGGCTTGCACCACTGCCTACTTTTGTTACCCTTATTAGCCCGAGGTTGTATGAGTTTTAGCAAACACGTGCACATTACTGGATTTTGCACATCACATTCTCTTGACAATCAAACAAAAGTAAAGCAACTCAGCAAGCAAATTTGAAAGCACACCAAAGGTCTAGAGACTGGGGAGTCTGATGTGTGAGCTTTAGAATCTCAGACTTTCAGACTGGCTGCAGCAGGAAGGCACCTCTGGAGGAGACTGTCTACTCCAACCCCATGGTCGGAGCAGGGCTAGCCACAGCAAGATGCTCAGAGTCAGGTCCCAACGAGTTTTGAATATATATCTCTAAGGAAAGAAACTTCACAACCTCTGTTGAAAATGTGTTCCTATGTTTCATCATGTCTGCTGTAAAATGTTTTTCCCTACATTTAACTGGAATGTCCCATATTTCAGTTGTGCCCATTTCTTCTTGTCATATCTCTTGTCCTGTGGACCCCAGAATTGGACACAGCAACCAGATGTGTTTCACCACTGCTGATTTGAGTGGGAAGATCATGTCCTTGGACCTGGTGGCAATGTTCTCGTCCACCAGGACACCAAAGTCATCCACTGCACAGCTTCTTTCCAGGTGGCTGTCCCCCAGCAATTACTGCCACACAGGATTACTCCTATCCAGGTGCAGCACTCTCCTCTGCTTTGTTGAACTTGATGAGACTTCTGTGAGCTCCTCTCAAGAGTCCCTCTGAATGACAGTACCTGGTGTATCCAAGACCCCCCCCCCAGTCTTGTATCGACTGCAAAGCTCCACAGGGTGCACTCTCACCCATTGTCCACTTCAGTGAGGGGGTTAAGCAGCAGTGGGCTCAGCATTCCTGAAGGCTGGCCTTATCAGGAAAGACTGAGGCCAAAAAGATGCTGAGTACCTTGGCTTTCCCCTGTCCTTCAGCAGATCCCCTGGCCCATTCAGCAGAAGGGCTACATTTGCCTCAGGTATTTACCTGTTGTGATTTAGTGTTCCCTCCACCCATCTCCACCCAGTACTATTAAGTGGGATGCTTGTTCCCAGTTTGGGAGGGCTATCTTCATAAGCAGTTTAAGCTGGACTGCCACTGGCCTATCAGCTACATCACATGTCCATTCTGGTGCTCTTGCTCTTCAGGTGGTTACTTGCAACTGAGAAGCAAGGTGTAAAGTGTGAGCATTCTATCACTGCATCTAAATCTGTCAGAACCCTGACTTACATTTATAAAATGCCCAGCTCCTGTGTGCCAGGCAGCTTCTTTCCAAAGGACAATGGGCGGAATATTGTACCAAACAGGTATGAAATGTATGCTTACTGGACTAGAATTAACTGGTAACAGAAAGCAACCAATAAGTGGGAGTCTGTTCTCATTTTTCCTTTAATACAGTTTTCTCCCTGTTTTCTTTCACCACTCACTGTGCAAACATGGAGCAAATTTCAATTTTTTATCCATTGCCTGAGAAAGTTTCAGTACAACAAGACATACTCTGTGTATGACAGTGAGGTGAGTGACATGCTGTCACTCAGCACACTGCTTAGGATGTGGCATGTTATAGAAAGGCAGTGACATATCACAAAGCAGATGTGTGATGTGACAGTCACTTACATGATAGGCATGCAAGTTACTCCAGGACCCTGAAGTCTTTTCTTGTTTGCTCTCAGTTCCTACTCACTTTGAACTAATGCTTGTGCCAAGTGCAAAAAATGTTTTTTAAAAAACTGCTTGGAATATATAATTAGACAATAAACATTCAGGATAATTTATCTATTGTAATTTTTAGCACAATTTTAAGCGCTGTCCTGTTCAGAGAGCACAGTCTCCACCTACAATAATACTGTCAGTATGCACACTGCTGACAGAATGCTTACTTTTGCAGAGCTCATCCTGCCAGAATAAATACAGGAGAAAGCAGGAATTCACAGTCCTCCTTACCTCTTTGACAGGATCTAACATGTGGAGGAAATTTTAGAAAAAACAGCATAGACTGGTAATTTTGCACCAAAGTGAGAGGTCACTGCAAATGCAAATTACCCCAGGTTCCCATATCTTCTCTCCAGGGTCCTTCCTTCCTCAGCATAGGAAAGGTGTCGTGGGGAAGTGGGCAGGAAAGTGGCCTTTGGTTGGGGAAGACTAGAAAAGGTGAAGGATTTGTTTGGCATGCTCAAATACCTGCTCAAATCTGGGAGTTTAATCACCATACCAGCAGGGAGAAACAGCACTGATGTCAAATCCCTTTGCATGTTTAGGGGAAGCAAAAGGTGCCTGTAGCAAATAAACAACAGTTCAGAATGATTTCTCCAGGTCTAATTCAAAGACCCAGAGGCAACAAGCAGAATACCCTCCACAGCTCACTGGTTGCGGATTTTTCAAATCAATTTTCAAAGAAAGATTATGACATAGTTTTTGTATTAAAAGAAAATAAAAAGTGGAGTAATGTTGTTAAAGCACACAACAGATAGAAATTAGTAATTAAATAGCAAACACAACCATTTGCACCTCCCATAAATTGATGCTTCATTTTATGTTTACAAAACACAAAAAGAGAAAAATAATCTCTTTTCAATAAGTTTGGACAGTGAAAGCTAAATAAACAGTGCAAATAATGACAAATACAAAAGATTAAAATTTTTCTGATCTCTAAATCCCATAAGATGTTATTAGAAACAAAAAGTGAAACAATGGAGCCTGAAATATATGCAGCTTGGTTTTCTGAGGATTTGTATCCCATGATTTAAGCTCTAATTTGAGCTTTTCTTCTGGTATGGGAATTTATAACCCCTCACAAAACGTGAGCTTTCACTGCTGTCTTTCCTTCAGTCAAAATGCTTATGGGGTCTATTTTTCCAAAGCTACTGAGAACTCAATTATCTTTGAGACTACTTCCCTTCTGTCAAATTTGGTTGACATTGGTCAGTGGGTTTGAAAGTTATTAGACAAGACATTTAGACAGTCATGCACAAACAAAAGCAAAAATATTATTGCTATAAAAAACAGGCTAAAAGTATTTTCCAAAAAAGTATTTATCTTTTTATCTTCAGTTTCATGCACAGGGAAACATATGACAGCTGGATCCTTATAAAAAGGAACCCTAAGAAACAAGTCTGATTGTGGTTTAAGACTAAAGAGTCTCAGAGGAGAGAATAACAATACACAATTTCCTAGTGGCTGAAACCGTTTTGGCAAACATTGGCCCTTGCAAATCTTCACAAAATAACACCAAATGCTACTCATGCTAATGAAAATCAGCATCCCACTAAAATAAATGGAAAGTGAAGGCAGCAGGCAGAGCTCACAAGATCAAATAAGGACTACTGGGCTCAGCCCAGCAGTATCTAAACTGATCTCCACTTTCAAGACGCTGGTAATCTGTTCAACTCACTAACTTATTGTTTCCACCTATTTGGGTCAGATAAAATAACATGCAATTTTGGATTAAATGTAAAAGTGCAGATAAGCTGCCCTATTTTTATTTATCTCTTTATTTTTTACATCTATACAACCTTGCAGTAAGCAGAGTTTACATTTTCCTAAATAAAGTACTTGAAGTTTGGGTTTTTTTAATAAATGTCACAGTTTTTAATGCATAGGTTAACCTCTTATTTGAAAAATAGACCACCATAATATTTAAAGACATAAAAATTACTTTTTTAACACAGGTAATGTTTTTCCATGTATCCATTTTTGGAAAAAAAAAAAAATCACAAATGAAAAGATTAACCTGAACACTGAGGACACATTTAACATAAGCCTTCCCCAGGCTCATCATTACCTGTATGGCACTGCTGACCTTGAAAAGCTTTCATGTTAACGAAAAAAGGATGTAGAGACCTAGGACACAGAACTCAAAAAATATGCATTGCCATCCAGACTGTGCTCATCACTTTGAGATTATCACATATTCACTTTATGAATTATCATGTATTTCTACCTTAAAATGACGTTTTTAATTCTTCTCTCAATAATTAATTTATTCAGTAGCCTAAATCAGAACAAATAAACAGAATGTTTATATGAATTCAAGGAGGATTTCTATGACAAGAGCAGCTGGGATGAAAATATTCACCACTTGACCTCTTATGGCAGAGAAAGTCAAAGACCGAAAGGCACGTCCCATCACCCCTTTTGGAAAAGAAGTCATTCCAGTAGAAGCAGAATGCCAAAGGAGCCCCAGGGGAAGGGCCAGGAAGGGACAGGCTGGGGCTCCTATGGTGAGCAGGCAGCAGGGCACCTTGTCCAGCGCCTGTGATGCCACGGTGCCACCTCTGCAGGGGGCACGAGTTGGTCAATTGACAAATCCGCCCCTGAAAGAGGGAGGCAGCCCTCTGCCAGCAGATTTTCCATGCTCTGAACCTCTCACAAACTTCTGCCTACAGGTCAAGGACTTACTTTTCATTAAGATGCATAAGTAAGCACTAAGAGCATTTTTAGCAGCAGAACAAATCTATTTTATGAATATCTAATATCACAGAGACAAAAACTGGATGGTTTTGATAATTTTGTGGGTTAACAGTGGTTTCAGAAATGTGACAGTGGATACCATTACAATCAGCTGAAAAATTCTCACCGCGATATCTTAAAACTTTGTGTACTTCAGTCAGGATTAGCCTTCACTTGTACCGAATCACCAGCATGTACCAGGTGTCTGTGGCTTGCACCTCTGGAAACCTACCTTTTAGAAAACAAAACCATTAGCAAGACAAATAGGAAGTGCAAAATAAAATAAACATAGATTGCATGGAATGGCATAATTTTAATCAGATGAATAAGCAAACTCAGCAAAGTCAGGCATAACTTATCAGTAGCTAACATTTCTCTTTGATCTTCGTGGTTAATTTTTCTTGTACAACAACAATCATAAGACATCTCATTTTTTTATTTAAAGGTCATTTTTTCCTGTGCCTACTTCTATAATATGTTACTTTAATTTCATTCACTCTGCTTAAAATGGAAGGGTATGCTTTCAAAATCCAGCAAGATTTGCATTGTCTTCTAAAACTCTCCATTTAGCTGTATCAAACAGTTTGGGATGGCTGAGATCAGAAGGTGCAGTTAATTCTACAATTCAAAGAGTCAAAAGCAGAAACATTTGATAATTCTGTCTCCAGCCTCACTGTGGCAAGACAACCAAAATATATTCTCCCTGGACATGGGGGAAGGAAAAATGATCACATTAAAGATTTTTTTCTATCAGTCTTTCAGCTGTGAAATACACAACAAAAAGGTTAGAGCACTAAATGACAGAATAGGCAAAAATGGCAGCGCATGTGGCGCTCTCCCAGGAACTGCCTGCACCAGGGTCTCCTCAGCAGCTTGCAGCTACCCTCAGTTCATGCTGGTCAGGTCTTTTACTGAAAGAGAGTTTTTCTTTCAGTATTTATGTAGTGCAGCAGGCAACTGTTTACCTCAGAGGCATAAAAGTAAATCCGGATGTGTTTGATCCATAGTGCCACAGCAGCTCTGTTGCCTATGGAAACAAAGGCTCCTTTCAGGGAGTTCACACAACAGGCCCCGCGATGCAAGGGACCCATCAATTTCAGCCACTGGATTTTTGTAGGTATTTTTCTAAAGTATGTATATAGATATATATAGATATATGTATCTATACTACAAAATATTGTCTCTGTAATAGTCCATTATGATCAAATGGGACAGTTACTGAGTCTCATAATAATTTTACATTATTTTATTTAAACAACATAACCCCCTTTTAAACAAATTGATAGTTGAAATGTAATAAGTGTTCAAGCTATAAGCATCTAGTTTTGTCCTCCACCTTTCACCATGCAGGTTGTTGAGTACTTTGTGGACAGCAGCTTGACAAATCTGATTCATGCTTACTCACAAATTCAGCTTTTGAAGATGACCCTGAGCATGGAGGTTAAAGATGTTGCAGAGAATGGATAACATCCCAGAAGCACCTTGTTAAAGGTCTCCTTTGAAAAAAGTTATTTGTGAATATGTTATAGCTTCCTAAGTGCCATTCCTGTGCAAAGACCTCTGCACATTTAACAGAAAACTGATCAAGTACGACACATTTCAACAGATCCCAGTGCAATGTTTGTTACAGCCCTTCCCCAGTGAGAACCTGAGGTGATAAAAAAAGGAACGTGGTCAGATCCAGGACTTGAATGCCAAGTCTGTGATATTTTCCTCCACATGTAATGCAATAATTGGGTAGATCTTCAGCTGTAGACATCTGCATCACCAGTGTTATGAATATAACTCAATACCTCCTTCCTCTTTACTGACATCATTAAAGAATATATTCACAAAATTTATACCTTATATTACTTTCCTTAAAGACATCTTGCATGAATCTTCAGATTTCAATTTAAGAAGGCAATTAGCAGCTAAGAGCACCTTATTAAATCTGCTTTTACTTATAATTCACCAATGTTTATAGCTTGCTTATTATTTTTGCACATGATTACATTATTAGGGATCAAAATGAGTGAACAAAGCATTTGTTTATGTGCAGTGATAATGTTTCATAGAAAATTAAAAGAAAACTATTTAAACTCATTTAAACTGGAATATTATTCTCCATTAGAAATTTAGGGCCAAAAATGCCTTGAAAATGTCATATGTATAAATATTCATTTACCTGTGAGCAGATAACTTCAGAAGCAGATTTGACAGAAACAAAGAATAGCTTCTTCATATTGCAGTAGATGACTAAGATCATTTGAATGATTTATTGATAAGCAAGTGTACAAAATAAATACAAAGAGAATGGGCTGGACTTGTTGTTACCAAAAAAAAATCATTACAAGACTGCCTAGCATGTGAATTCATAAATATAAGAGTAGTGTGCGTAGGCTTGCATTACAAAAAAGTCACACATAATAAGAGAAAGACATCAATAATCTGCAATTCCCATTACTTTTCTACCTTTTTGAGGGGGGGATTTTTATTTGCTTGGGGTTTTGTTTTGGTTTAGGGTTTTTTTATAAGTGGAAGTTGTGGGTAAATCCAAGCCAATAAGCACTAATGTCATAACAACCAGGTTGTGGGCCATTTAGATGCCAATCCCATCACTCTTCCTGCACGAAACCATACTCACACAAGTAACCCCATTGAAAACAGAAAGATGACTTGTGCACTAAGTGCTATTTAATGGAAGGGTAGCAGGCTGAAGGCAGATGAAGCAAGACTTATTAGGTAATAAACATATCGCTTCCTAGGGAAGGGCAAGGGCAACCCCTGGATAGCATCTAACCTTAATTCCCAGAGGTACCAACAGTCTCCTACTGTAAAAATCTAAATACTCCAGAAGTTATATGAACATTCAAAAGCCTCACAGGATCATCAGCAGCTGCTCAAGATGTCACAGGATCAGCTTGAGGAAACATGTGTCATATATTATTCTGCAGATCTCCAAACTGAGGCATTTTGAGGCCTTTTTCTCTCAGGGCCATGCCTGTAGCTGTGCCACCCTGGGACCTGTCCTGGAGCTGGGTTGCTGGTCAGTGTTGGTCAGTGTGCAACCTGCAGACCCACTGTGCTGAAGAGCAGTAACATAGAGGGGTGCACCGAGGAGAGACGCATTTTTCCTAAAACACTGCGCACAAGGCTATGCCAATTACTATTCCTAGTTTAGTGTAATTTGGAATGCCCTTTGTGCCCTATGACCCAGTAAGACAGGGCTCAGCACCAAAATCTTACTATCTTCAAAGTCAGATGTATGTGACAAAAATGCTCCTTTCATCTTCTATTCTGCACAGAAAATAAAACACAATGTGGCCACAAAGTATTCACAACAATTAACAGCTGGCAAGCTGCGGGCTTCTGGTAGGCATACTTAGCAAAGCAAGGAAAAATTCTGAAGTAAACTGTAGCCTAGTTTTCTCCTAAAATGTTATTCCTAGATTGTTAGTCAACTTAAACTCTTGGGATTTTTCTTACTAAGTAGACAACAGAAAAGACAAAATGTTGCTTTCTAAGCTATGCAAACTATGTCCTATACTTTATTGCAACAGCCAAGAATATTCTTAATGTTATCATTCAAATTATGTTCAGACTACCTGACATGGCAATAATCACGTAATAAATGCATCATCCTATAGACCTACCTCCTAAAAAATAGGAGACAGAAGCCTTAAATAAAGGATGAATATCAGGTGAACACTTTCAAATATGATGGGAGCACTGAACTTCAGGACAGTAAACTGAAAAGAGTTAGAATAGGGGAAGAATTTTAAAAGTAAGTCCAGCATTAGCTTCAAAGTATTGTTCTATATTTTGTGCTTTTTTTTTTTAACTTCAGCCTTTGATAAGAGGGGGTTGAACAAGAGCAAAAATTTAGCTGCAAAAGCAGGCACATTTGACAAGTTTGGCAGCACATGAATAGAACCTAGAGTATTATATGGGGCTTAAAAGATAAAAAAATAACAGCATTCCTCCTAATTAGAGAAGCCATATGCTCTATGAACTAAATCCTGGTAGCTTGTAATTACAACCTTATTTTTAAACAGATCATTTTAATTCTATTATATTCTGTATTTCTGATTTATTTACTAAAATATTCAGATCACAGAGTTATTATGAAAAAGTGCAGTTCACAGTTGAAAGAATAGCATGGCAATAATGTTGCTACATCTCTCCCTACAAACAGGAGGTGATAAAGAGGGGTCTATATGTTAAAGATTATTTTCTTCTCTACAGTGAAAAGAAAGTAAAGAAGGAAAAAAATAACATCTGCCATAGTAAGTTTGTCTTGCTCAGTATTCTGCCTGTATGGATATGATATTTAATAGTGTTCAAAGGAAAATAAGCCCGCAGTACTGCCTATGCCTTTTAAAACCAGAGGGGGCACACGGGGCATCTAATCCAAGCACCTATCTCACCTAAGTTTTGGGACTCTTCTTAATTTTTCTTTGGAAGTGGGAATGGACTTTTTCTTTTTTTGTAACTGTGTTTTCCTGAATGGTATAGAATTTTGACTCATGCTTTTTAGAATTAATTTCATGCAGAAAAATTTAACTGTACTTCTCCCAGTTAAATGAAAATATCTTTAAAACAACATTCATCCAGAGAATCTAAAAAAGATCACTGCCATACTTAGTACTTCTAGTCACCCGTAATAAGATGGTTTCATATAAGGAGCTATCAATCAGTTTTACAGATTCAGGTATGTTTTTACCACTATATAATAGATATCATTTGCAAGCATAAATCACAGGTTTTCTCAGTGCCAGACTTCCAACACAAAGAAGATCAGTCTATAAAAACATGAATCAGCCCATACACATGTCAGAAATCCAATTCACTTGAGAACAAAACTTCTTACTAAGAATTTAAGGTACCATAATTAAATTCAAGATAGCAATTTGACTGTACTTTCAGTGGTGTGAGGCCCAGGTCCCCTTCCTTAATAACCTCTCAGGTTGGGATTTCACATTGCCATTGCTCATTGGTGCTGACACTTACCTGTAGCCACTGCCCATCCTTCAGGCAGGCATTCAGTGCAGCTTGCTTCCCTTCAAGCATTAACAGCAAGCAGCTGAAACAGGCTTATGCTAGTTCTCCTGTTCTGATTGCTGAGCAAAAAGGACAGGAAATCATTATAGTCAAAACATTTCTAACAAAGGTCACTTTAATAGAAAATTACATCAATCACCTTGGAAAAAAAAAAGTACATTTCAATTGATGTCATTCGTTCATGGGGCTAATATCAGCTTTAGTTTAAAAAATGTGGCTGGTTCTGGAGAAAAATCATTAAAAATTAACTATGTCTTTCAAGAGAGATTTAAGTCTTGTGTGAGAAGATAAAATTGCATGAGTTGTTTCACATGATAATCTGAATAGCTGTTTCAAAACTTTTTTCTGAAGACATTACTGTGAAAGTAGCTTTAATGCAAAAGAATCATCTAGAGAGGATGGCTACGGATAAAGCATTTCTCAGGATTTACCCTGGTCTGGTTACATGCACCACAGAATCCAGTCCTTTAGCTCACAAACGTAGCATTATACAAGTGAAATAAGCCAGAATTATTATACCTATAACTCATAATACATGCACATATTCAGAACTATTAGACACACTAGATGAGGTATCTGACTTTGTATAAAACTTTTGCAGTTAATTTTGCCATGGGCATGTTGTAAGAATATCTTTTAGCACTGCAGATAAAGCTTTATACACTTTAACCTTTTTACTGGGGAATGCTAAATGAATTTGCAGGTGTAAATGTGGTCCCAGCTTTCAGACATTAATACTCACATGACTGCTAAATTCAACAATTAAATTTTCAATTGCTTCAGTGGTAAGGGATTATGCCCAGGCATCTTAATTCAGACTATAAAGCACTTTTGTCTATATCAGAGTACACAAGCATGTGCTTAGAAGGCTGCTTTTCAAAGGAACTGAAGGACTTAACCATGTGTCAAGTTATTTGCTGGAGAAGAATGGGTGGATAGTTTGGAGACAGTGATTTTGTCTATGGTGGTATTGTGGAATTGAATTCTACATGCACACAAATTCCTATTGAAATCTTATATGTTTAATCTTCACATTTATATATAATTAACAGGCATACAAAGACATGGACAAACAATATAATTACATATAATTTTACAACACGGAGTAAAGCTTCAATCTCTGCAGTTTTATCCTACATTAAAATTATCTAGTATCTGCAGGATGTCTTCTAGTGGGATTAGTCCACTGCACAATTTTAATTCCAGTGAAGGTTTTTTCAAGGCTAAAGACTATCCTTATAATAAGTTCATATGTAAGCTGCAATTTTCAAAACAATTCCCCAAATATTTTAATATTTATCCACAACACATCTGTGTACAGATTTGTAAATGGTATATTTGAGCTCTTTAATTTCAAATCACACTGCTTTGAAAAGGTTGGTACAAAATTGAATGTCACTTGATTGTTATTCTGCTTAGGAGAGACTACAAATGAAGGATCAGTGAGGGAGCAGAGAAAAACTCCAGTGAGAAATAGGATGAAAACAAAGTTGAGGATGTGAAGAATGAACAACTGAGTGTGAAAAACAGAAGCACAGAGGGAGAATATAAATTCTCATACACTGGCATTTAAGGGACAAGAAACTTACACAGGCCACTGAGCTGTGCCATCCTCACTTTTCAAGGGTTAGTAAACTCACTCAGTGGTAACCTAGCACAGAGCTTGATTCAGCAGAAGCTTCACTCAAGAAAAGTTTATTACATCAAAATAAGGGCTTCCAAACTGCAACTAATATCTAAAATACAATTCTGCAGGCTCTGCAAAGCCCCCCACCCCATCCTTGGGTATCCTCATATCAGTGTACCCAAACTGCTATGCCCCAAACCCCAGAAATTTCAGTCCATTTTAAAAGCAATGAGTTCTTTCTAAGCTGCAGCCCTCCCCAGAAGAGGCACCTGAGATGCTGAGCTTGCTGCTGGTGAGGCCATGAACTCCCAGGGCAGTTTCTGCCCTGCTGTGCTAGAGCCATTCTCCTGGCAGACATGGAGCCATCCTGAAGAGACACGGGCGTGCTGCTCCTCCCTGGCCCTGGAGACACCGTGGCCACAGAGCCGCAATTGTGGGGTCAGAATTTTTCTCTTTCCAGTTTTTCAAACCGTGGTTTCTAAAGGTGACAATGGTAATTAGTCCTAAATGCTTTATGTGCCATAGAGAAATGTAGGAGAATATGTCCAGCAGGCAACGTTTTTTAAGTCTCTGCCAACACTTTGATCACAGAATGAATTGTCTGGAATACTGTGAACTCTTTACTTATTAAAATGAAACTGGGGTGTTGTATCAATGAAATATATTTTATTGTGTTCTATCAATGAGACATATGCTATTATATTATCAAGGTACCAATTCAGACTACAAAATCAGCTTTCCATTTCTCTTAATGAGAGACTGTACCAAAAGCAAATTACATGAGTTTTCATCACTGTACTCTTAATAAAAATAGGACATTTTGGCTCTTTTTGTTAAAGAGAAAGCTAATATAGTATTTATGAAGTCTGTGCAGTGAGCAGTTAAGGACTAATACTGAATATCCAAAATGCTACAGGATCTTTAATCAAAATGGAACATGACAATATGAAACACAAAGCATTTTGTCAAGAAAAAGAATGTAATAGGAAAAGAGGAGTGGCTATTATAGGAAGATTATAGGAAGAATGAAAGGGTATAGATGGTAGAAGAGAACTAGCATTTCCAAAAATGAAAATGGGGTGCATTATTTTAAAAAAGAAAATGCCTTCTAGACTTTAGTTGTGTTTTCAGGAGATGAATGAAAAAAACTTGTAAGTCTCCAAAGAGACAGTAAATGTAGACACTGAAAAATCACCACAGCATTTGAAAAGAAATGGGATCTTATTTTATAACCATAAAACTATGAACTGACTCTTTTATTATTTAAGGGGTCTTGCTTTTCTGTTCTATGGAGAAGACTTCAAGGTCAAAATGTCTGTATACTTAATGCCACTTTAGATGCCAATGAAAGGAGATTACAAGAAAAATGAGAACCCTGGGGCTTGCCAGGCCCTTCTGGGATAAATACACCTGGTAAAGTCAAGGTTATATAAATGAAGAGAATCCATCATCTGAAGTTGTTGGGGGTTATTTACATTTAAAGAAAAAGAAAGGCAATTAATGAAACAAAATAGTGAAATTTTCAAAGATTGTATGAAAAAGACAATCTAATGGTGCAATATGTGAAATAATAAATCACAAATTCTTCTTTCAAGTGAGGACTAAAGCAATTGTTAGGGGAACAAAGTCATAGTTTGGTAGACAACTCCAAACAAGGCTAAACCCTTTTCAGATTGTCATAGTGTGTTCCCTGGAAACATAAGGACCTGCTGAAGGTAAACCAAAATTGCAGGGAGCTTGGTTGGAATCCAAGAATGTAGGAGAAACTTGCCCACATCTGAAAAACACAGATTTTATCTCTACTAATGTCAGAAAAATGTACTAAAGTGTACAACCCAAGGAAGTGTTTTGAGGGCAATATTTCAAATATTTACCATCAAGGCAGACATGGCCATGGAGAGAACTCCATGCCATGGAGTTTCAGCATTCTGTAATACTTGTGATCAGAAACCTTGCCCAGAGTCAGTAAGGGTTGTTGTCTTGCTTTACTGCAGAATAGCCAAATAGATTTTCAAGGTCTGCACAAGGTCCATTTACCATTTTACTCCATTTTACTCAAAGATAGAGGGATTTTTAATTTTTTTTTCCCTTTTGTTCTGTCTCAGTCTTATCACATTTTTGGAGATGTGACTTCATGTCTTACAGGTAGGGTATTGTCCTATCTAATTATGATCAGAAGCTCAACCTGCTGCACAGCCGATTTACTCTGCTAGGTGCAAATGCTGCATTAAACTCAGCAGCTGGAGTTCAGTAGAGTGCAGATGTTAAGCCATTTAATTGCCTTTTCCCTATACCTTGATGGAAGTAAAGGAAGGTTTCCTGGGAAGTACAAGGTCTAGAGGGCATTTTTTCCATACATTAAATATCCTAAGTGTTCAGATTTGGAGCAACATCCCTCCTTGGTACACAGCTCTACAGGGTGCAGACAACCAGTACATCAACGAGAGAATTACTGCTCTAGAATTTACATCAAATTCCACTGTAATTGAAAAGATTATGCCTTTGCTTAGAGATACATACTGCTTTAATGGAGGCTGTACATTTAGAAAGGAAAAGAAGGGACTGAGGCGTATGTCAGGAAACATTTTGTACACAGATTCCAGGTGTAAAAGCTGTCAGGAATGGTAGAAAAGCAAGGAAGAGCCATTTACAAGGGAGCTTATGTGAGAAAAGAGTCTGAGACCAGTCAGAAAGAGGAAGAGTGGAGAGAGAGAAGCTGAGCAGGAGGTTAAGTGAGCAGAGTTTGACTACTGGTCCAGAGGGACAAATGTCTTTAGAGTTAAAAAATTTTCTGTGTCAGGAAAGAACTCCACACACAGCCCTTGGAAGACAAGGGCTTTGCAAGAACATCCACAAAAAAAAAAAAAAAAAAAAGAAACAATGGTGTAGAGGGATTCCTTATGGAACAGGGGCATATGATACCCCTGGAAAGATTGGACAACCCAGGGTTGCTGAGGAAAAGCCCCTGAACAGGCCCCTGGCTGCAGGCAAGGCTGGAAAGCACATGGCTGCAGGCAGCCCTGAGAGTCCTTGGCAAGTTATACACTGGTCGGCTCCCCTGCTGATTAGAGGCTGTCCAGAGGGACTGGGCATGAATCTTTGCAAAAGTAGATATAAGCTGGCCTAGTTGAACAATAAAGGGAGAACAATGCTTAATTGTATCGGTGTACGTGTCGTTTATCCGGCCAGCTCTCCAGACTCGGTCCTTTTCACCTGGCGCTCAATGTGAGGCTCGAGTGATTTTATTCACTTAAATGCATTTCGCTTAGATGCGGTTTCTTTTTGCTTAAATGCAGTTCACCTAAACGCGGCAAGACTCCGAATCATTGCACCGGCAGTGAGGAGCCTGGAGAGCTGGAGCCGGAGCATCCCAGCAAAAAAGCTGAGTGGTGCCAGAGACCAGAGCTCGTGTGGCTGAGCGAGTCCCCGCAGGTAAGATAGCTATGGAATACAAGGCTGCAACTTGTCTCCCAGACAGTATCCTCTCTAAGAGAGGCAAGACTGTAAAAGATCGAGATCTCTATGCCCTAATAATGTGGGCCCAGGAACAAGGGTTTTTGAAATGCACTTCGCTTTTGTTTTTGACCGAGGAGCAGTGGAAAATTGGAAACAGACTATGGCAGTTCACAATTGAGGGTGGAAAGGAAGGTAAAAAAGCTAAAGCTCTCAGATTAACATGGAGAGCTGTGACTAATACCCTCGCAGAAATGAAAGCAGAGAGGGAGGTGGCCGTGGCAGCCATGGAGGCGCTGAGGGGTGGCGGCCCCAGAAAAAAAAGAGAGGGGGGTCTCACGGAGCAGTGGCCGGAGGCCAGGGCAGAGTCCAGGGTTGTGCGATTCTTCGGGCTGACCGCGGGTCGACCGATGAAGGGGACATCAGCGCCTGTACGCTCACTGCGGGAGCTGCTGGACCCGATGGAGAAGGAAGTTACCCCACAGAAGCCTCAGGGAGAACTGCAAGCAAAAGCAGAAGTAGAGCCTCCCGACTCTGGGGACGGGGTGCAGGTGAGCAGAGGAGGAGCAAGCGGTCCTAGCTGCTGGCCGAAAATGGCAACGCGCTACGCCCCTCTGCCAGACAGCGGAGCATCATCCAACTGCGAAGCAGCCTCTATGGCTTTCTCGCCCGCCAAGCCAGAGCCAGCCAGGGCTGCCGGGGGTCAGCCCCAAGAAGAGGACCAAGAGAGATGATGCATGAAGTAATGAAGAGGCTTGCTGAATTGTCTACGTGTCAGAATGCGCTGGAGTCTAAGGCTCGCAAAACCACACCAACAGCACCGTGGCGTCCCGTGGACCCACCAGTCAAGACAGCCACCAGAATTCCTCCGTTCCCATTGGGAGAACCGAGCACCGGGCCTACGGCCCTTCCCTCCCAGCAAGAGGATGTGAAGCCATTGCCTTCGTCAGCCCCGACAGCGAGGACTGATCCATTGCAAAGGAGATAGAACGGAGTTGTCCGTAACGCAATCATTGAGGGTGATTGGCAAGCCATAGATGCCCTAGCCTGCCCTGTACTGATACAGGGTACAGGACACTGCAAGGTGGGAGCCCCATGACTGGAAGATCTTGCAGCAAGCGAAGCAAACAGTCACCACACACGGCCTCCAGTCTGAAGCTACATGGAGCATCCTGCAGTTCATCTTTACAGCAGATGTCCTGTGTCCTAATAATTGCATCAGCATAGCACAGTTGTTGTTGACCCCTTCACAGTTCCTGCTTTGGGAGCGAACATGGAAGTGGCTAGCACAAGAAGCTAGCAAACACCAAGGTGATACGCAAGACCCACTGTATGCGATCCAAGCCAACATGCTAACTGGGAGCGGGGCTTATGGAGCGACGGTGACGCAGCTGACCATGCTCACAATCATTCATCAGTTGTCACAGACTCTTGCCCACAAAGCCTTGGTGTCAGTACCCAAAAAGAAGAAGTCTCCTCCATATGCGGCAGTCCGACAGGGGCTGCCAGAGCCATATGGTCAGTTCATTGACCGTCTGTCAGCAGCCTTGAAGGACACAACTGAGCTCTCTGAAGAGCTCCAAGAGCAAATGTTCTGGACCCTTGCCTCTGAAAATGCTAATAGGCAAACTAAGACAATTCTTGCCATGCTGCCCCAGGGAGCAGGAGTAGACGAGATGCTTGTGCGTGCTACCCGTGGGGAGCAGTCATCTCAAACAGCTGCATTTACCGCAACGCTGCGGAATGTCCTGCAAAAGCAGGGACAAGTCATCACCGCAGCGCTGACCGGAGGGGTGCAAAGTAAAAAGGGGGCAAGGGCCACTGGCCCACCTCCTGGTCCCCCGACGGGCAGAGTAGCCCGTTTCTGGTGTGGTGAAGAGGGGCACCTGAGGCACACTTGCTAGAAAACAGTGTGGTGCCACAACTGCAATTCCGGCACCCACGACACCATAGAATGCCATCATGCGGGAAATGGCCAGCACAGCGCGGTGGGGCCATGCACCAAGACACAAGTGAGCACCCCAAAGAGCCACAAGTCGAGTGCAACCCTGGTGGTTTCCTTCAGCAGAACCAGCCAGCCACCCGAGGGAGCCTCAGAGTGGATGTGGCAACCTCAATGGAAGTTACAATGACGAACCACCAGGTCACCCTGATCCCAACCACAGCCAAGGGCCCCCTGTCATCAGACAGCCCTTGTCTGGGTGGCCTACTCGTGGGGCGGTCATCAACCAGCCAGCAGGGAGTAGTGGTGCCAGCTACACCGGCGAAATTAAGATCGTGGCCTATGTACTGCAACCACCCGTGACTATCCTGCAGGGCAGTCGCATTGCCCAAATCGTCCCCATTCCCCTAATGACCAACAGGGGAATCAGTAACAGCAGTGTTCACGGAGACCACGCTTTTGGGTCCTCTGGGTTCGATGTGTTTTGGACATTGAACCTGGCCCAAAGACCTCAGTGGCAAGTGATCCTGCGAAGGGGGGCAGCAGTCATCAAAATATGGCCGCTTTTCGACACAGGTGCTGATGTTACCATAATTAACCAGGCAGTATGGCCACCTGGCTGGGGACTGGAAAAACCAGCAGCCATGCTGGTAGGGGTGGGGGGAACACAAATCCCCCAAGTAAGTGAAACCCCAGTCACCCTAGAGTTTGAGGACAATCAAACCATTGTGTGTCACCCCTGTGTTATGAAGCTGCCTCAGACCCTGCAAGGCCTGATCATACACGACATCCTTGCACAGCTAGGCCTTGTGCTCACCACAGACCAGCATTTATGCTGATGGCTACTGCCAATCAGCCGCCCATACGGGCTCTTACCTGGTTAACAGATGATCCTGTCTGGGTCGAGCAGTGGCTGGTAACAGATGAAAGGCCGAAGATAGTAGAACAGCTTGTTGCAGAACAGCTAGCAGCAGGACACATAAAGCCTTCAGTCAGCCCATGGAACACCCCCATCTTTGTGATCCCAAAGAAGTCAGGAAAATGGCGCCTCCTTCACGACCTTCAACAAGTGAATGCGCGCATGCAAACTATGGGGGCACTACAACCTGGGCTACCAGCTCCTACAATGATCCCAGCAGGATGGCAAATCACTGTAATTGACTTAAAGGACTGCTTTTTCACAATCTCACTGCATCCAAAGGACACAGAAAGTTTTGCCTTTACAGTGCCCACAAAAAATCACAGTGAGCCTACTAAGCGCTACGAGTGGGTTGTCCTGCCCCAGGGGATGAAAAATTCCCCCACGCTGTGTCAGCTATATGTTGACTGGGCGCTACGTCCAATTCGACGATGCTACGCAGAAGCACTCATCTACCATTACATGGATTACATCCTGATAGCTACTGCTAAAGAGTTCCCAGATAAAGAGATGCAAAGGTTCAGAGAGCAACTGCATGAGACTGGATTAGAGATCGCCCCCAAGAAGATCCAGCGGACTGCACCACGGAAGTATCTGGGCTGGCTCATATCAGAATTGCAAATTAGGCCCCAAAAGATCGAGCTAAACACAGAAATCTCCACGCCTCATGATGCGCAACGATCTAGGAGATCTGCAATGGGTCTGCGGAGTCGCGGGAATCACGAATGCCGACCTCGCCCCCTTCCTGCCATGGCTGCATGGGACGAATGCTGCCGAACCTCGGGAATGCTCCCCGGACCAAGCAGCAGCTCTCGCCAAGGTCACAGATAAGCTGTGGCATGTGTGGGCGTCACGCAGAGAAGAAGGAGTCCCACTCGCCATCCTCATCACCCTGATCGGCGCAGCAGGTTCACATACCATCATCCACCAATGGCAAAAGAAAAAGAGGGAGGATATCCGGATTCTCAGATGGATCTTCCCACCGACTCAGCCACGCTTCAGACTGCAGTCCAGGGTAGAGATTGTGGCGCTTTTAATCCGAAAGAGTCGCAACCAAGTGGTGGAGTTGGATGGCAGGGAGGCAGAGGACATCAGTATACCAGTCCAGACAGGGGACTTGGAGTGGATGCTACGCCATGCAGAGGCATTGCAAGAAGCTCTGGACTGATTCACCAGCGTGGTCCATAACAAGTGCCCATAGGGAAGGCTGGCACAGCTGCTGGGGCGCTATGAGTGGCTAGATCGCCTGCTGAATGTAGAATGGCCAGTACTAGGGCGCACAGAGTTCACGGTTGTGGGGAGGAAGACGAAGCGGGCCGCCTGCGTGTGGAAAGAGAATGACCACTGGAAACTCATGTCATAGCAGGAGAACCGGCCAACAGCTTGCAAACACTTGAACTGCGCGCCCATGATATGGGTGTTACAACAGTGGTCGAAAAAACCGGTGAACGTAGTCAGCGATTCCCTATATGTCATTGGAGTAGCCCAACGGATCCATGATGCGGAAATCCAGCATACTAACAACGAACATTTGGGCAGACTGCTTATCACATTGCAGCATACCCTGCAACAACAGACACACCCCTACTGTATCCTGCACCTTCGAAGCCACCAGTGGAACATCAGGCTGGGAGAGGGCAACGACTGTGCAGACGAGGCAGTGACCTGTGTCCCCATAGTGCATACCCCGCCTGTGAGCACTTTTGAGCAAGCCAGATGTAGCCATGATTTGCTCCAGCAAAACGCAAAATCCCTGCAGAGACAGTTTAGGATCCCGCTGACAGATGCAAAAGGTATAGTGCGGGCTTGTCCCCGCTGTAGCCATCATGGCCCGGGGTTGGGTGTGGGAGTTAACCCCAAGGGTTTGAAAGCCCTCGAGCTCTGGCAAATGGACATCACTCATGTCCCTGAGTTCAGCTGACAGCGCTATGTCCATGTAACAATTGACACTTTTTCACACTTCCTGTGGGCTACCACTCAGACAGGAGAGAAGGCATTGCATGTGGAGTGGCATCTGCTCTCTTGATTCGCAGTAATGGGGGTACCCAAAAAGATCAAAACGGACAATGGGCCAGCACACACCAGCGGTCGCCTAGCCAGATTTATGCAGCAGTGGGGGGTAGAACATATCACAGGGATCCCACACTCGCCCACCGGTCAGGCAGTGGTAGAGAGAACCCAACGTACACTAAAAGAATATCTGGGCCAACAGAAAGGGGAAAAGATGGAACCAAGTAAACGGCTAAGCAAAGGGCTGCTTACATTGAACTTCCTCTCTCTGGTCAGGGATAGGCAGGAGCCTCCAGTGGCAATCCATCATCAGACGGTTTGTAGGGGAATCAAGCAAGCTCTTCCAGGAATAAGTGTTTTGTATCGTAACCCTCAAACGGGTTTGTGGGAAGGTCCCAGCCCAGTGCTATTTAATGGCCGAGGATATATGTGTGTTTACTCCCCAGAGGGACCGCTGTGGGTGCCCAGCAAGTGGTGCCGTGCTACACGTGCAGGACCCCAAAGCAAGAAGGCGCAGTCAGAATCGGCTCCTGAGGAAAGTGACACCACTACTGCAACAGCTGGAACTCTGGGACCTCTGTCCCAAGAAGCCTTGGGAGAGGCTGCAGACGTGGCTGAGTGAGGGGGCTGAGAACTTGCCAGGTCCACCACTCTCTGTAGTGCGGGAAATAGCAAGACCCTGTGGCAAATGTAGCAGCTGCCCTGGGTGGTTGCTTGTGACTTGCGGTGGTTGTCGGCGGACCCTCTGGACACACAAGCTGACGTTAGAAAGCGGGTGGTATATGTGCCTGCCTTGTGCGGACCATGATCGAAGGCGGAACCAGGAACGGGAGCTGTGTAAATTCTTGGGTATAGCACCAGACACAGAGGTAGAGTGGAGAATTGTTTTTGACTGTCTTGAGACAAGGGTATTGGCGGACATCTTTGATCAGCTGTCCATCCATTTAGACCAAGTGAAGGCAGTACAGAGTGTGGCAGTGTTAGGGCGAGAGTGTAGCACACAGGTTTGTGTCCGGTGGCAGCATGTGGTGGCCCCCGAGCGCTGGGAAGGGACAAAGCAGCGCTGGGCCCGCAAACATTCTGAGAGGCTTGCTTCTCGTAAGTATCCTAGCAGTGTCCCAAGCAATGTTGACAGCAATCCAGAAGAGACAAAACATGTAGGTCACCCTAGCTAATTTATGGGGCAAGATTCCATGTGTCTGAGCCTGGCCACGCCAGGGGACCCATTTTGCACCTGCTTAATTGGGGTCCCATACTTTAACCCACAAGACTTCCGAGGGATGCTAGACAACAGCTCGCTGATAGGGAATGCCACAGGCAACGGCAATTGTTCAGGGCTCTTCAGACTCAAGCCTGTGCAACACCATGCCTGCTGGCAAGCTGCATTCTTGAAAAGCATCAATATCACCATGGGGACATCAGAAGAGTTAGATCTACTAGATTCCACAAAGCAAACTGGGGATGGTTATATGACATTCGAGCCACCCACCACCAGTCAATTAAATGTTAATAGGCGCCTTTGGGCCACTGTTGACCCCCTTGCACACTGGTTTCTGAGAAACTACAAGTCTGAAGCAATTTACTACTGATCAACCTCATGGGTCAAGCCCCAAAATGCTTCCCCAGTGGTACATTCTTAATATGCAGGGACCACACGTGGAATGGGGCTCCCACCAGCCCACATGGGGGACCGTGCCAGGATAACTCACCCTGTTCCACCCAAACCTGCATCAACTCTTAAATATCACCCACCGCACTGAAACCAGGGTGTGGCGTTCAGTCTATGAGATCAAATGTGAAGGGACTGAAGAGCCTGTCTTTTGGAGTTGTAGTCCAATTTGGCTAGCATCCATGTTTTTACCTGGTGCTTCAGCAGCTAGGGAGCACGCAACATTACACAAACTTGCTTGTTGGGCAAGGGACAAACTGAACATAACATCGCAGATGCTTGACGAGTGAAACGCAGATGTTACTAGTGTTAGGCATGCAGTATTACAAACTAGGGCCGCCATTGATTTTCTACTATTAGCCCACAGCCGTGAAGATTTCCAAGGTATGTGCTGTATGAATCTTTCTGACCACTCTGTCTCAATTCACAAGCACCTCTCTGACCTCCAGAGGGGCCTGCACAGCCTTCGGGAGACAGACGACCCTACTGGAAATTGGCTTAAAGGTCTGGGTATCACCGGATGGCTGCGCACCTTGGTAGTAGAAGGCTGCCGATTGCTATTTGTAGTTATAATAGGCTTAATAGTATTTGGGTGCATTTTTTCCTGCGTCAAATGCGAAAGATTATCGACCAGGCCTGGGTTGCCAAAAAAGAAAACGGGGGATGTGTAGAGGGATTCCTTGTGGAACAGGGGCATATGATACCCTGGAAAGATTGGACAACCCAGGGTTGCTGAGGAAAAGCCCCTGAACAGGCCCCTGGCTGCAGGCAGGCCTGGAAAGCACCTGGCTGCAGGCAGCCCTGAGAGTCCTTGGCAAGTTATACACTGGTCGGCTCCCCCGCTGATTAGAGGCTGTCCAGAGGGACTGGGCATGAATCTTTGCAAAAGTAGATATAAGCTGGCCTAGTTGAACAATAAAGGGAGAACGATGCTTAATTGTATTGGTGTACATGTAATTTATCCAGCCAGCTCTCCGGACTCGGTCCCTTTCCCAATGCCTATTTCTTACATGCTACTGTGGCATCCACCTTCCACTATGGAACATGCAGCTCGCTTGTCCACAAAACCTCCCTTGAAATCTTTTGACCTTCATGCATCTTCCATGGAAGAAAAAGCGCAGACAGAGTAGTTCCTGCCAAAATATTATCCTCTGGTGTTTGCTGTCTTAACCATACAGCATCAGAAAAGCAAAATCAGCAGCTGCAGGTGTTAAAAGACATATTTTAGGAACAGAATGCTACATTCAGGAGAGGTAACGCCCTTCACTTCCAAAAGGCACCTCATTATCAGGCAGGGACTCTCACACAGCACTGCAAACACTTACTTTGGCTCCAGTCTCATTTCTCTCCACTGTGTACTTTGTAGATTGCCCTGTTCTTTACTAATCTCAGTCTGAGCACTTCAACACCAGCAAAAGCTAGAGAGGGGCTCTGCAGCACCAAGAGGAACTAATATTTGTCCTTACTTGCAGAAGCAGAATAAGGCCTAAAACCAACTTATTTTGCACATAAACTCTGCAAGATTCCCAGCTACATTCCTTTTTCTGGAAATTTAAGATGTGCCTTCTTACATAAGGACTGGAGGACCAAGCTGGTATTTTGACACAAAAGTGCTTCAGAAATTTGGACCTCCAAAGTCACAGAAGTAGCCAGAGAAGTAGATTTCAGGGACACACTGAGACTGAGCCCACCAAAATCCAGGAAAATACTTTTTTTTTTTTTTAAAACCACTGTATTTTGGAATAAATTTTCAGTCAAGTTTGCTGATTTGGCCCTGGGAATGCCTGATGTGATTCATTATATACAGGCAGATGTAGAACATGTTTTATAAGTTTCTGGGATAAGGAGGAAGGTATTCACAGCTGAAAGCTGCAGTCTTACTATCAGCTCTGGGGATGCAAAAACTGCAGAGCCAATGGCTCCCCATCCTGCCTATGGTTTGCTTCTGGCTTTTATCTTGATTTATATCAACATTTGTGAAGCATTATTAATGTCACAAGAGGCAGACCTGTCAACTAGAATAACACTCTTGGAAAATTTGCTCCCACCTACTTTCCCTTTCAGGTTCATCAGATCTGGCATTTGTGTCTGGCGTTACCCAGCCATAGATAAGAAACACCAGAAAGACACATTGTCATTAATTGCAGAGGCAAACAAGAACAGCTTAAGCACAAGGAGGCTGGGTAAAACCAACAATCCTTTATACAAGCCCACTGTATTCATCTGCTAATTCCAATCACAGCTGAAAGCAGATTGCAGTGTTTTATATTTCATTGGAAAGGCAAGAGAAGTAGCAGAGCATGGTTTGTATCCTAACATTATTCCCCCTGCAAAATCAATACTCCCATATACAGTTTTAGGCATTTTCCAGGGGAGATGCAGGGAGTCCCACAGGGAAAGCTTCACACATGCAGTAACGTTTGCAGGGTCAAGACCCCGTTCTTTTAACATATTCCACGAAGGTTAATGTGCTATTGTACAAGATCCAGGACAAGGCCTATGAATCACTGGAGTCCTTCTCAAACCCCAGCTGCACAGAAAAGCACATTTAAGGCACAAACTGGTTATAGTGATATATATCTTTTAGAACAAAAAATATAAGAGTTCTTTTTTTTTGGTGAGGGGGAGCAAGGAGTGGGTTAAGGTATTGTGAAAGGCTGAAACCCATACACGTACCTCCAAGTAACCCATAAATACTACATTTGCAAAAAAACCACAGATGATCTGAATTTACATAGATAATTAGTGATAAAATATCTGGAATATTTTTAGAGATAAACCACTTGCTGGAATGTTGATTTCATGGCCACCTTGAACTAGGATAACCCTGTTTTGCTGGGGGTGTTTTATCATGGCAGAGATGGTAGTTTTTATTCTTAGTAGTTGCCTCCCTATTAGAACCATAAAAATAAATTTATCTATTGATTTTAAATGCATTGCAATTAGATATTGATTTATTGTCACTCAGGGGTAGTTAACGTGGATATTAAGAAAATGTCCTTCCATGCAACTAAATTGAAGCAGGAAAACTGTGATCTAGAAGTAATCGAGATTCGACCATATCAAAACCTAAGCTCTACCTCTTCATGTTTAGATCTATAGCAACAAGATAGAGATTCTAGATTTTTTTATTATTATTATTATTTTGACAGAGAGAGTCCTTGGATACAGGATCCTCAAAGAGAAAAAAAAATTAGACAGGGAAAGCAAATGAGTCATAAGGGTGTGATTTCATTTGGAACAGGTCATGCAAGATTAGTACCCTGGGTTGCCCAGAGCTAAAATTTAACTATCATAACTGTGAGCATCAGGTTTGAAAAGGATGAATGTGTGAGAAAGCGCAGGAGGGGGTTTCTTTCATTTTCTCTGCTTTTGGGAAGAGGGATGTGTGAGGAGAATACAAATCCACTGATTCATACCTATCTATTAGTCATACCTCTGTTGTGCTGGTTGCTTATTCTGTAGACATTCTCTGTTGTATAAATAAGGTGCACTGCCTCAGGGCTTAATATAGTATGTCTTTATACCTTTGTTTTTCTAGTTTTGTTTCTAACCCCTGATCATTCTGCACTTTCCTTCACACACTTTGTAATTCAGCTAAAGAATTTTGTAAAAAAAAGTTTGTGCAATTTACTTGGACTTTCCAACTAAGAATTGTTGGGTTTTTAACTAGTGGATGGCCATCCATTACCTAAAGAAAAAGGTCTGTTTCTTTATCATGTTTTAAAGCAGAAATAACTTCAATGAATATAACATTTGAAGAAATACCGAAATATCTTTTTAAAATAATCTATTGTATGGACAGATGTTTATTTCCAAAACTACTACACCTCTCAATGTACACATTCTGAATTTCTTTTATTTAGGGAAAAAAAAATTTAAAAAGAAAGAAAAAAGTAGTATCACATGTTGACTAACATAAAGCAGAATATTTTTAAACAACAAATTTTAGCAATTTTTTCCCCTTTGAACAACCAGTTTAAGGAAAAGTATTGGCTTGGCTGTAGTTTTTGATGTAAAAACACCATTTTGAATTAGGCTAAAAGATATGGCATGTGAGCTTCAAAGAAAATAGTGGGGAGAGGCATACAGGAAAAAATTAAAAACTTCCTTGCGGGGATTTCTAATCTCTCTACATATATTATTTAAAGCTTTGCAAAAGGCTAGTCTGCAGTGCTGAATAATTATTTTGCATGTACTAGTTCAAATATTCCCTCTTCTGTTTGCTTGTGTTTCCTATTTTGATTTGCTAGCAACTTTTTTTGAGTAAAAAGGAAAATTATATGCACTTTTTTATCCTAAAATGCAGAAATTACCATAACTGGCATTTTTACCTATCTGCTCCTACTGTATGAATGCAGAAGAAATCTGACAATTTACATAGCTGAACTTGCAGTTAAAAACTCATTAGTGATATGTGATTTGACAAGGAGGAGGTTTAACAGTGATAAGTGATTGCACATGCACTGACTTTCACATTTCAAGTCAAGAGTACAATAACCTCACCTGATGTGGTTTTGAACTTATCAGTTGTGACTGGTGCAGAAATGCAATGCTGGTGACTTCACCTCCAACCGACACTGAGCTTTCCTGGCTCCAGTACCCTCCATTCTTTTAACCTTGACAAGAAAATAGGGAAACAAGACAGTTAAAATGATAATTTTCTTCTGGAAATTATAGATCTTTTTTTTCCTAGTAAAAACACGGGGGACAGGTATTGCTTTTTTTATTATCAAATTCTAATGAAACCTCAAAATGCTTCTTGCATAAATACTGCCAACCAATATTTCTCCAAAGCAAAACACACAGAATTCAAAAGCAATTATTCAAGGGAAATTTGCCCTAGCTTCACTTGGATATTTATCCAAGTACAAGTCAACAATCATTATTTAGGATTTAGCTCAGTAAACATTCACCTGATGACCAGGCAGGCCAGATTTCTGTATCAGGTTTATGGAGCAGAACAATAACATGCTGATAAATAGTATCATCATGTTCTTGGTTCTAGCTAGTTCAAAGGAAAAATGAATATGGTACTAATCTGAAAGCCAATTCCCTCACTGGGAGACACTCATAAATCCTCCTCTCTCCTATGAATACTGCCCAGTTACAGCCTGCTGGACCTGGGAGAAAGAGTAACCATCTAAACATCTGTGGTATCAACACAGACCCTCTCAGTTACTAAGATGAAGTAGATTTGAAACCTATGAAGCTTCCAACATCATCCCTTAGAGACAGAGATGTCACAAATTTGGCCAGACCATGACAGCACCAGCAGCATGCTACTCATCGGGTGCTTTTACAGAGTGGAAGCCAAAATCTTGGATTTAAAGAAAGCATCCTCCCTCTTCATCTGGTCACTTTTTCATTTGACCCTTTGTCAGGCACCAAGCTGATGTTTCCAGATTCTCTTTCTGAAACAAAAGACACACCTCTGTTGTGTTTGTCAGGCTTCTTTGGTGTGTTAAGTGATTGCTACAGAAATTGCCTATGCATTAATTCATCTTGCCTCAGTCTGGTTACATCCATTGCACTCAAACATAGTCATCTCTTACTGCAGTTTCCATTCTAGGGGGAAAAGAGTAAATGCCATTTTTTTTAGTTTTTCTGGATTTATTTATGTGTTTTTTCCAAACAAACTCCTCTCCCTCATGGCAAGAGCACCTGATTTTTGGGTCTATCTCAAAGAACATTCTTTGATATATTATCTTGGTTAGAGGCATTCAATCCTCTGCCTGTTTTGCAAACCCTATTTTAAAAATAAAAGGTTTGCTTACTCTTTTAATTCTCCTAACATTAATTCAAGTCTGTGTCAAACATGAATCATTAACAGATTAAAACAAATGTGTCACAGTGAGATTACCGTGAGCATAAAACGGTGCTCAGTATGTGCCACTTCCCTTTGCTGTGGGCTCAGATGAAACTACAGGATTATAAAGATAGGCCTGGCTTGATACAAGACACAGAGCATCTTTTGTTTATCCAGTGCATACTAATGGGGGAAAATATGTAGTCATATTGACTGTTTTCTATAATTCATTTAAATCCTATGTCTTTACTGGAGTTGGAGAAGCTTCATTTAAGATTGGAGGGCACAAGCTAGAATGGCCCAAGGAAGGCATGTGTAATATTGTAATGGAACTGAAATGCACCAAACCATTCTGGCCTCCAGTATTACCCAAGAAATGTTTTATCCTAATGAAAGTGAGTAGTGATATCTGAAATTCACCTGAGAGAATATAAGAATAAAATTTCAATGAAATAAAATTGTGGGTAGTGTTGAGTAATATTTGATCAGGCATTAAATAATAAGGAAATTCTATATCTAAATGCTTCAGCAGAAAAGTTATGAAAAAAATTTTAACCCCAAAGAGAGAACAATGATGAAATAATCTACCATAATTTTTGTTCAATAAATACCAAAGCTTTCCATTTTGTCTTTTCAAACAATATGCTTTCTTGCTTGTGCAGGTTTTGATGTGGGTGGTTTTTGGTTTTTTTGGAGGGTTTTTTTTATTACTTCTAGGTAAGATTACTGAAATTAGCAGAAAGAGACCAACTAATAACAACAAGTTCATAATTAATTCAATCTGCTGGCATTTCAAAGTAATCAAACTAACCAGGAAAGCTCTGAAACTGTACTCTAACACACCAGAACAGTCTCATCTCCTTTTATGTCCCTTTAAAGATCTATACCCAAACTATTTCCTTCTGACAAAATCACCTGCATTCAAAGGAATTATTAATACAGCTAGATTAAGAAAACTTGTAGACCAGCAGTAATCTTCATTATCAGTCAATCTATTTCATGCTTCCAGCAACATGTCAGGTCCTTTTGACACTAACTGTAAACTACTAGTCCAGGGATATTAGCTATTGACACTGAAGCTGTGAGCCAGGATGAAAGGGTTTTTGGTGTCACCCATTTGCAGCTGCAATTCACTCCCTAGTAGATTCTTTCCACAGAGAAAATATTATTGGATACATTTAACCTTCCTCCATTCCTAATGCAAAGAAAATAAATAAGAGAGATATTATAATTCAATTTGGTTCTAATCCACACACAATGAGGAGGAAAAAAAATCCATTATAATTACAACCTATACAAGTTAGTTTTCTTTGCACTGAATTTTCAGGGTATAATACAATAAAAAACAATTCCTATCATTAGCAAACCACACAGTGATAAGAAATGTACCACTTGACAAAGAAATTAGACCTGTGACTCTGAACTCGGTTATTTACATGATTAACTTTCCTTGCAGTTTCATGTGTTAGCAAGATACCTACCTTTGAAAGTACACAAAAGTACACTGAAATAGAAGATGAAAGCTTGCACGTGGCAAAACATTCAATGGAAAGGAGACACTGAGTAACTCCATGCTGTGATTTGGCAGGTTGGTAGGAGGAATTTAAAAATATCCCCAGCCTATCTATAGAAAACAAGAGAAAAGTATGATTTTAACAATTCATGCAAAACCTTCCCATTTTGGATCAAACTCTCCCTCAGTATACTAACTCCTTGGATCCTGTACCACCTACATTGCCTACAAGACAGGCTTCAGGCAGTTTTTGGTTATGATGTGATGCTGTTCCATACTGCAGAGAAGTAGCTAATGAAAAATTACCAGTAAATTTCCAGTCCTTGTGCTTCACTTCTGTACCGCAAAGGTTTTCTTAATTGAGTCCAGTACAGAACAAGATGGTGGTCAGAAGGAATGGCACAAAAACTGTGACTGCTCATATACTGCTTGGGTCATTATGAAGGATTGCCTGTGCTGCCAAAAGAGAACCCCACGTAGACTAATCTGATTTTATCAGCTGACTATATGAAAGAGGAAATTCAATTTAACAACTTATTTTGAAAAATTATTTTCTTTTAAAAATATATTTCCCCTGTTTCATTTGTACTAAGAAATGGAGAACGCTTCTAAATTTATGTTTATTAGAAAATGTATGAAGAAGGCAGTTATTTTTTTACAGCTTCCTAATGTGTATTGAATGATTGTATATTGTAGTACTGATACCATTTAAGACCAAGGGGATTGAAATAACTACAAAGAAAATCAAAAGATAAAACAATAATTGGCTAGAAATAAGACCTTTTCCCTCATGCCCTCAGAGACTATTCTAGTTTTGTGAGGGCTTTTCTTTCCACTTTCTCACGTTTATAATTTCTTCCTTCTCTAAATATATATATATATATATTCAAAGATATTAAGTCTCAGTATGAGAATTTTCAAAATACAGAGGTTTTGTAGAAACTATCAGGCAGGGAGATAAGGTCCTATTTCTTCTGATCAAACTCAGTGTCAGACCTTTCACTAACTTCACAGATGATCAAGCTCCATTTTCTTATTTGTTTGTCATCTGAGGGGTACACTGATCCAAGCAGCAAAGGTGTTAGCACCATATGGTTCCCTGCATAACACAGCACATTCACTTTAAAGGTTATTACCTTCAGGTTTAGATCCAAATTCTTAAACAAATATGCATAGACTGTGTTCATTCTACTATTGTGTCCATTTTCTCATTTATGACTCCACTAGGTTCCCGTAAAGCAACTTTTTGCAAGACTCATTTCTCTAAACCAAAACCTGAACCCATTAAACCAAAGTCTTTAGGACTTGGGATTCGGGATTTGTGACAATGAGTTCTGTTGAGAAAAGAACGTGGTGAGTTACAGAAGTGGGAAACAAATACATCAAGTCACACTTACGCTTAAGCAAAACAGACATATTTTGGTTTCTAAATGCCAAACACAGATAGTATTCACGACTGTACTTTATTTTATCACCCACTCCAGCCCATACGAATCCTGGATATTGCTTCAGCTACCATAATAAATTATGGCTGACCTGGGCTTCACTGGGGTTGTGTGGCATAAGCAGGGGACTGGCTAGCAAAGAGTAACCAGACCCCACTAGTGAGGAAAAGCACGGCAAGCTCCAATGACAGAAACCTGACACCAACAAGGATAATTTCTTTTGCAGCTAAAAGTTTTGAAGGAAAGTAGAGGATAACAAATTCATAGGAATTAATAATTTAAAACCTAGGATGCTGTGAATTCTCTTCGTCAGCCGCTGAACATGTTATAGCTTTCTGTATACTCAGAGCAATTCTTTTTAAATTCAGATTACATATTTCCACTAGGGTCCAGATTCTGAAGTGCTTATTCAGAAATTGGTTTAGGTAAAAGTCCTACTGAAGCTGCTGGGGATTTGATTTCAATTGAAACTGCATAAATACCGAGTGCAGACTTCTGGACTTCACCCTCTAGAGTAATAGCCTGTGCAAACTAGAAAGAATGATTGGGAGGTCTAGTAAGGAACCGGCGGGCTCTTTCAAGTAATTAATATTTTTCTTATGAAAACACTAATCACTGTGATGTCTATGACAATAATTTTCTGGGAAAAATAAAAGAGAATACCTATTTAATTCCTAAATACTTTGAAATTGAAATCTTGACTCATAAGACCGTCTTGCTGTTGTACCAATGAATGCCCATTATACAGTTTCATCCTGTTACATTTGTGGATAAGCCAATTTAGTATTCCCATACCTCTGTAATTAACATATAAGCACTGATTGACTATACTGCTAAAACATTCAGCTTCAGATAAATATGCAAACAACTTCACTAGTAATGAAACAATGCACAAAACCCATTTTGTTTCCAGGAAAACTAACCTCAAAAAAATAACTTGTGGCTGAGACAGGATCTGAACCCAAAAATCGCTGATCCCCACAATAACACATGGAGATCTAAACCAAAATCCCTTAGGTTGCTTCCAGACTGACTTATAGTCCTTGTAATTATACATGGATGGTGATCTGTTAGGTATAAGCTCAGCAGAAAAAATCTACAAGTTTTTACTCTTGAATCCCATCTACCCCTTTGTGGCAAAGCAGATGAAATCAAAATGCCCTTAACTTCCCCTCAGTGTGCACTCAGCAAAAGAGGAACCCTCACACATCCACAAACAGCTGTGGACTGGGACACTTTGCCTCAGTCATCCTCTCCCCTGGTCACTAGAAGAGATTTAATTTCTCTTCCCAGCTCTGCCAGAGATTCCTGTGACTATCTGGGCAAATCACACAGGTCTCACTACTGCCTGCTGGCAGAACAGAACTTTTCCATGTTTCTCCAGATGTTTCCTTATCCATAAAGCACAGTAATACTAGGTTCCACAGACCAGGGTCATGAGGCTTCACCTACCTGATCTTTGTAAAATCTCTTCAAGTTTTAATTTATCCCTTCAAGGGGCATTACAGAAATATATATTATGAATTAATATTCCTAATAAGGTTTTTCAAAAATTACTCATATGACCTCCTGGTACTCTGACATATTCCATGCTAAGTGTACAAGTGTTAGAAAAATGGCCAAGTTATGCAGAAGTTATTCACATGGATAGCAGATACTGTCTTTTAGTAGGGTTATTAACATGAGCTATTTATCCAGGCTATAAAATATCAATCTGACTTTATGTATTAGTACACAGTAAGTTATATTGTTTACATTGAAAGTAAAGTATAACACAAAGTATTTTATTTACATAAAGCATAGCATCTCTGGCAAACTGCTAGGCAGTAGGTGGGAAGATGATTGTTCTAGATATATTAAGGGTATGAAATTCAGGGACATATGTTGGTTGCCCCATGGTTCAATAAAACACAGCAAAGCCAACACTTTATAGAACAAGACCTTGAATATGAAAATTTCTCCTTAATGATCAAAATTCTCATCAATAAGTTTCTCTCCATGCATTTTTTTTTATAAATTACCATCTTGTCTCTCTTTCTAGAAATTTTTAAATGTCTCTGCAGACAGAGAAAAGTGACGTTAAAAGAGAAGCTTGTTTCCATTGATTTCCACAAAAGAATGCTGACATACTTTTCAAACTAACTTAAATTTAGTATTTGTTTATCAACTTTAGAAATATTGTTGAAATTGATAAATTTGTTTTCTATTAAACCATTTCAAAGCTTTACATTTAATCATGGAGTAGTATGCTTTACCTCCATACTAGCTACAGAAAAATTCAGATGCTCCTCTGATTATAGCTTTCGGAGTCCCAAAACTAGGTCTTTCCAACAAATAGCTGTAACTTCAAGTGAAATGATTTTGAATGGTATCTCATTACACAGTTAAATCTGGGATCAGACATCAACAAGAGAATTGTTTTGTGTAAACCTTTGAACTAAATTAGTCTTTTTTCCTCATACCCAAATTTTATAACATTTTCAAAGGTTTTTTATTAATATATAGCATGACTTGCTAAGATGCTACCAATATCATATTTTAAAGATTATGTCATAGGTATAACGAACATTAAAAAATGTTGTTTGCTTGCTTTCTGGAAAGGATGAATTTGAAGACACCTCCCTGCTATAAGTACAATAGCTGTAATCTTTTTTTGTATCTTTCATTGATCCATGGACATGAGCAAAAGAAAGCTATTTTAAAAAGACAATGTGACCAAATATATGTTTGCTTTTCTTGTTTTGTCAGTAAATCAGAAATGTAATTCCAATCACTTCCATTAACAAGAAATGCCTACTTTCGAGCAGGAACATAGTTTTGCAGTTTAGATTCCTCAGTTCTGACACCTACATCCTTCTCAGACCTGTATATTCATTGACAGATATACTTACCAGAACAATATTGAGCTTGCCTGTGTGTGCACATCTGAGACCAAAACCCCCTAATTAGGTTTTATTTAAGAATACTTCATTAGGGAACAGAACTAAGAACAATCTTTCTCAGGTCTTCATAAAGGATTTATGTGGTAAAACAGTAGTCAAAATCATTTCCATCCAACAAGACTCTTTAAAAATTACTCAAAAATATTATATGCAAGTAAATACTCAGTAAAAAATTCTCCCCAGCATTGAGATCATCTCAGCATAGAAAGCAGAGAACCTTCACGAACACTCACAATTGCATCAGCTGTGACCTCATACTTGAGGTCTATAAGGAGCTGGGTATAGGCTGGAAAGCACCAAAACATTTCCCTGTCCAATCATCTCTTTTCTGCTCCTCCCCAGCTCACTGTGCTCTAGCCTACCACAGAATTTGATATTACTTTTGTGACAGAAGAGAAGAAAAACTATATTGTTATTATAATCAATAAATTAAGAAATATTAACAGATTTTATTATTGAGCTAAGTATTTTGAAGTATTAGTATTTTACAATATGTCAAAATATTGCTCACGTAATGTGGAACAAAGGCAGCAACCAACCATAACAAGCACTTTCTTGGATAGCTTTGTTTAGTTTTCAACACTACTCTAGTTCACCTTATCTTGAAAGCATTCTAAATATTTGAAGGAAAGTTGGCATGCAAAAATACGGCACAAAGTTTTCTGATTCTAATGTAAATGGTAATTCCCTAAAATCATAAAGTGTTGAAGCATTTCAACTCCAACTCTTCTTGAAGCAATTAAAGTATTTTGATTTAGTTCTACAATAACTCCATTAGGCCTTTCTCTTTTCATTAAGCAGCAAAAGACTAACCCCAGGCAGTCTAGATTTGAACTAAAGCTTCCCAAAATATGGACCCTGTCTCAAAAACAGAGCAGGAACCCATTTAATAAGAGATGTCTTTCAGGTTACTTAGCACTAGTAGCCTTTCTCTACACATCATTCATTTATTCACATCAGCATCTTTACTCATTTTAACTACATGAAAACTTAAGGACCTGACAGTTTCACAGGAGCCCAGCTTGGCCTCATGTTTCAATTAGACCTGTCTGGACTATCTAACTTCACAGCAGATAACCAAAAGTTTCTAAACTCAGAATAGCAAGATGTTTTTAAAATATATTTCCAAAAGGAGAAAAGCTAAAGTGGCTGGACTGGACAGAACAGGGAAAGGCAAAGTGAGCAGGGCCCAGCAGCATAGAAGGGGTTTGTCTGCTGGAGTTTCACGTCTCTGGTCTGCTCTCAGGAACTCCCCCTCACTCCAGCACACTGCCCAGACCCTCATACACACTCTCAGAAGCTGCAGTTCCCAGCTCCTTGCCAACATCTCCCTGTGGATAACTGTGGGCTGAGTACATCTCCTGCCCAAGGCCATCCCTCAGACACCCATGTCTCCTGAAACTAAGGCAACAGCCAGGAGAAAAACACATAACATGATGATGTTCGCTTGCCTGTTTTGCCACCCAGAAGAGTCGCAGCAGGTGCAAGGACTGCTCAGTTCCTCTTCCAGGTCATGCCAACAGCCCAGGCTTACACATTTCTGGCTGCTGGATTTGGCAGTGCTCCAGGCTCAGCCTCAGGGGTCCACCCTGCCTTGGACAAGAAGGTGGCAGACACCCCAGTGCCACCTTTCACTAGTGCCACACACAGGCTTTGTGTACCCAGGGCTGGGAGGTACAGGTGGGTCTCCGTGCTGCAGGATGAGCCAGGCACCAGCAGCACCCAGGCCATGGCTACTGAGGAGAGCTGCCACCTCAGCAGAGCTGTGCACAGGCCTCAGCTCCCCTGGAATGGGGCACCTCGAGAAGATGCTCTCACAGAGAGCTTAAACAAACCAGTTTAACACAGCCATGGGGAACATACATGTCCCTCTCACCAAGCTGCTGCTACTGGAAACCCAAGGAAGAAGTTCAGGAGGTGAACCAGGGCACTTGAGCTGGAGCCAGGGTGATCCCCAGGCTTCCCCTGGCACCAAGTTCTCTAAGTGAGGAAAGCACTCAGCAGCCCTGCTCTAAAGCTGACCCTCCAGAACTGCTGGCAATCCCAAAACTTACTGCAGAATCAAAGTGATAGTAAAATCTTTCATAGCAATATACTTTTTCCTCTTTTATCATTCAGTTTACAGTGTCCACATATGCTTTTCAGCAGCATAAAGCAGATAAGAAGACTAATCTTTTAATCCTTCAAATAAAGCTAGTTGTTGCCATCTAATTGCAATAATTAATTTTAAATTACGTTTTATATCATGTGTCTATAATTTAACAATGCTGAAGATTTCAGACCAGACCAAACTAGACAGGTGGATGATTTCTTTTTTTTTGTACTGTATATTTTCAAGCATTAATAGTATCATTTGCATGCTAAAGAAATGGAATTTTGATTTTGAAGAGGCCACTAAGGATTAATTTAATGATTTGGACAGAGTTTAGGCTGCTTTGCAGTGGGAGTGAAGGTTAAAAGGTACATCTTGATAAATATTTAAAATCTTCAAACTTTTTGGTGTAGAGCCAACTGATCTGAAGTCCACTGCTCTCTTACCTATATAGCAAAATTTTAACTTGCTTGAAATTTATATTTCTGATCTCTAAATCCTGAGGTGTTGTACATGACTGGCTTTTTATGTAGTGATTTATAATAACATTTTAAACCTTCACTTGGTGCTTTTTCAACACTGTTATCTTATTCCCCAAGACTTCATGTTCCCATGGAGAAGAGAGACAAGTCTTCTCTTTCCTGTAGTACCTTTTCCCTTTCATTTGAGAATACAGCCCCAACAATAACCAAATGGAGCTGGTGAACAGCTCCAACCAGCACCTCAAAGGAAAAAAAAAAGCATAACATCTTACTGGTAAATAAAAATTTTTGGATTGCTGTATACATTGATTTGTTGACATCTGGTATTCCCCTCACACACTGTCAAAACACAGAGCCAGTCCATATGCACGAAGGGTTTGGCAGCAAAGCACACTTTGTAGAGCACCAGCCGCCTTCTTCTATCAAATGAATTCTCCTTTCACTGTAAATGATACATTACAAGAAATCTGTCCAAAATACAACTAAACTGAGTCATCTTTGTAAATATCTCTGTAGGACATCATTAGTTTACAAGGAGTGTAAAAGTTAAACACACAAGCAATAAGTACAAGCAAAAATATGCAATGATGTCATAAAAGGAAGAGCAAGAAATTTTTCTTTCAGGAAAAACAAGGGAAGGACAACAGCCTAAAAAAAAAGCTGCCTCCTACAGCTGATTTGCACCACAGACAGACATTGCCTGGTAATGATGCTCATGTACTCCAGGTGCATAGATCAGCTGTCTGCTCAATAATTCTTAGCAGTTTTCAGGTCATACCTTTCTTGACCCTTAATAACTCAGACACAGTTTTTCAGGCTTTGAGACTTTCATGATGTTTTATTTAGAGGGTGGATTTTTTTTCTAAGCTAAGAACTTTACAGTTTAGTCTTCTATTTATTAATCTAGGTGCAGAAGCTCAAGATAATTCTCTTTGACAATGTATAGCTCTGTACTTGAGAGATTCAGTGGGTTCAGTTCAATGGGTGAACACTGCAGGGCACCCTGCTGAGTAGGGCACAGATGAGCTATTTGTAGGGGAAAGTGCCTCTTGCAGCAATAACATCAAAAACACATAAACAGAATCTGTCCCTTAGAAAATACCACCCTGTGTGATTTAAAACTTGTGAAGATAGCCCCAACAAGAGTTTCAAATCTAGAAAATTTTTCACAGTTCAAAGGTAAGACTTTACTGTTTTTCAGATGCTTTAGAAAATCCATCTGGGTACATACCTACCTCTTCTAAAAGTAGTTCTCTGGTCTTTCCACCCCCAAAGTAGCATAAAAATATACTGTCATATGAAACCAAAGTATGAGTACATGAGATGGTATATATTATGCTGATGAATATTCTATATTAAGTACAATAAGCTTAATATATAATAATAACAACATAATTATAGAGTGATCTTAAACATTAATCAATATCAACAGAGCATCTTAAATTTGCTATGGAATTCTATGGCACAGCGAGTCCATGTAAATTCCCAAATGTTGATTTTCATAAATTTCTGCTCTCGGTGGCAAAGACAGGTGATGGACCATCCCTCTATGGCTGGAACACACTGGGAGCCATGTCTTTGGCATATGCTTGACTGGAACCATTGTGATGCTTTTGAATCATCTTGAAAATCTCTCAGAAATTAAGATCACTGAACTTCAATATTTTTGTTTTTACTAAATTTCAGTTTTACTTCTGGTAATATATTCTGAGAGGACTTTTGCAAAAAACAAGGGTTTGATTATAGAGTTTATCATATCAAGGAAATTCAGGACATAATTAGAGTCATTAATTATCAGTAATTAATTTTAAATAGTTTCCTGTTCTTTATTAAAGAGGTACTGTTGTTATACTATATGTTTCCTTCTTCTAATACAATTAATTTTGACTCTGTCTTGTCATTCAAATGCATATTTCTAGAATTATTACCAAAAAGGAAGACTCTTTCTTTAAAAATAAAAAATGCAAACAACCATTCTGATTGCCAGAATTTGAATCAGCTACAATATGCTGCCTGTTATAACTTGATGAGCCAGGAACTGCAACAAATAGAAACACAAGCTGAGTCATGAGAGAGGGCTGAAGTAAGTGGTTTAACAATCCTTTACTTTCAAAAAAAATTAAGCCTACTTCTAATTTCCTGACTAATGCCATTGTGATTTGTAGATGGATGGCAGAGCTGGCTTGTAAAGCCAGGGTGATTTGTAGATAGATGGCAGATCTGGCTTGATATTAAATACATCAGGGAGGAAATTAGGTTGGAAAAATCAATGGCTGGTTATGAATACTAAAATCAAAATACAACTTTTGGGCAATAGAGACATGAGGCAAGCTTCCAAAACTGCCCTATTAAGAACTTCTGGACCTAGACTTGTCTTTATTTAAACAGCCAGAGAAATATGCCTGCTCCTGTCTTTGGCAGAGGCAGCAGCAACGTCCACTGGTTATTTAAATTAATTCCAACTGTGCAATTCCTTTAAAACATAAATTCACTTTAAAGAATAAACAGACATACACAAACTAGATCTGACTGTCTTTGTACTTATAAGAATGGAAAGTAGGAATAGTTTTCTTAATCCCAGGTAGAATTCAGCAGATAAAGTAAAACTTACTATCTGATCAGTAACATCAAAAAAAAAACCGGAAAAAAGGGACACCAAAAGACCCATCAAACCACCTCATGTGCACAAAAGCCAAGCATCACTGCATTGTGTTGAGACTGCCAGAAACACACTGGCCCTGCTACAAATGTTTTGTGCTAGTTGCTGTAACCTAAGTTTGGTTATCAGTACTCAGATTTGTAAGGGCAGTTTGTGGTCAGCAAGTGGTACAGACGCACTCACCTGACCCCAAAAAGTCCACAGAGTAAACCAGAGTATGAGCTAAGCCACTGCATGAGCTGCAACTGTGACCAGCTTCAAGAGGGTAAGCTTTATTCCAAATTGTGTGTGCCTGCTTTAGAAAATGAAGTAAAACCATTCTAACTGCTGGTAACAAATACCTGAGGCACAAGGATATGATTAAGCCTCCAGCAGCAAATTAGATTCTGGATTAGTGGGGAAAACCCCTCCTCTTTGTCCTCCTCCAAGTGTTTCTCACAGAAAGTGAAGCTTCTCTGTCTTTGTCATTTATTCTCTCTGAAAAAGTATTCCCTCCTCCAAGTTTTAAAATCCACCCTGCTCCACATCTACTGAATTGAGAGACCCCTAAGTTTAATGAACTTCTGCTCACTTCCAGTATTTAAAGAACATAAAAGGAATCAAGAAACCAACTCTCAACTCTGTGTTACTCAACTTTTCTAAATGCAAAGCTCATTGCAGAAATTGAATGCACCATCACAAGGACTCAGAATCACCAAGCACTCAGCTACACATGACAACTCGTAACAATAATGTTAGCAACTGAGAAGGAAAAGTGGAATCTGTCACATCTGAAATATTGTGTCTATATTCAGCATTTGCATTTCATTTTGGTTGCAAAACAATATTTTGCAAATGTGTTTTTAAATTATTGTATACTGTGGTTATTTCTGTTAAAATATGCTCAAAACCCTGTATCATTTATGATAAATGCATTACTGCCTCCATGAGAACACAGATTCATGCATGTTGTGAATGATTAAAAATACTAAATATTTACCAAGTCCAACTAAATGTTGATTTGAAAAGCATGGGGTAATAAAATGTCATAAAGACCAAGACTTGCTACTTTTATGAAATAATCCTTTCATAAAAATGTGGATTTGCTGTTCTGCAAGACATGGATCATTGCCTCCGTGCCAGATAACAGCTGCCCATTTGACATCACTTGTTTGTATAAAAAGATTCTGTCAAGATTTTGAATTCATTTGACAGACTTATTGTCCGATGATGCATTCTTCAACTGAAATTGATTAGCAAATCTATCAGATTCATATAATCATTTAATGAGCTCAAAAGATGAATTTTTCCTAGTCTTTCATCATAATTAAAAAAGAGTTGCTAAGCCAAAATTAAACCAGACACGTTAAAACATAAGTAACTTGTAGAAACTCCAAATTTTAAAAAAACACAAATAGATATATAGATAATTCCTAGACAATTAAGATGCACATTGGTTAATAATTCAAACTGGAGGTGGCAAATTCTGTTTATCCTACTCCTGAATTTATGTATGAAAGGAAGTATAGAAACACTGCAAAGTAAATTCAAAGTTTCTGATTCCAATACTCCTTGTGTAAATTAAAGTAGTGGTTATATGGAGATTGACTCTTAGGTCAAATGTGAATGGAAAAAACTCTATGAGATTCCATTTCCATTACTAAAAGCTACAGCACCAACTCAGTAAAATCAGTTTACCTGGTAACCTAGCACCCAGCACACTGGCACACTAAGAAGCAATGAAACAGGATATGTTGGGCCTTGCAAAACCTCTTCATTTTCATTTCTTGTGCTTTCTTGACAGAATCATAAAAATGATGAAAGAATGTTTTAAACACACACCTGGAAGATATTTCAAGCAGTCTTCTACTGTACTGCTGAGTCCCACCATCAGTCCCGATGGGTTTCTGTTCTACAAGTCTCCATCGCTGCCATTCCACAACCTACAAAAGCAAATCATTTCCCACAATAAAACTCTCTCATTTTCACACTAACAGGATTCATCCCCATTCCCAACATCAGTTTTTCTTGCAGAAATCTATGTCCTATTCACTGTGGAGATGGAGAATGGCTCATTCCCTTCTGGTTTGCAGCAGCATTTAATATACTTGAAGAGATGTCCTTCTTCAGTCTTTCCCAATTCTTTCCCAATTCTTTCAATTTTCCTTTGTAAAGCTTCTATTTCTATACCAAATAGTTCTCTTTTCTTTCTGCAGGATCTCCCTTTTTGTCTGTATCAGTCACGAACTGCAGTGTGCAAACAACCACACTACAGCTGAGGCTTGCTCAGGAACTCACAAAATTACCTCATGCATCTGGCAGGGTGCACTGCTGTTCATATCAGTCTCACAGCCTTATCGGGGTCATGTTTCCCTAGACTACCTATGACAACTCTTTCCAGCCATGGGAAATCTAGCAAGATTCCCACTTTAGACAAACTAGAGCCATGTCCAAGTCATGATCCTCTAGGAGCCCACTAGAGTTTCCTGCAGAACTTGGTAGCCAGCTGATCCTGCTTTCCCTCCCACAGAGCATAACCATCAGACTTCATCCATCATCTTCATAGTATTTCTCCAATTTTTCAATACAATTTTTGGATTCCATTTCCATCTTCCAACACATCCACATTTTCTCCCAGATGTGCTCCAGGTTTAAAAAGCTGTCACACTATTCAACCCTCTAGCTCATTCATTACAAAAATGAAAAAATGTACACAGAAAATAACCAGACCCAAGACAAGTAACTTAACAGCACTGTTCAACATTGCCCTCCATTTTGAATCTGGAGCATCAAACAACTCTCTGGGTATGGATTTCCAAGTAACATCAGCTATATTGTGCTCCCCTAGAGTATCTTAAAGTTACTTTCCTTGAAAGATCTGCTACATCATTATAACTGTTTTTTTCAATTAGACCAGCCTTTCAGAAAAAAGTACTTTAGGAGTTTTCTGTGGCAGTTGAAAATTATCTGTGAAATACCTTGGTTCTTTTACTACACATTTTGGAGTTTTTTTGTTTGCCTGGGAGGATCAGGTTGTTTCTGCTCTGGAAGGTAAGAACCCTTCCGGAAATCACAGATGATATCATTTCTTGGCTGTCCTCATTTAAGTTACCTCTGACTTTAATACTAATCACCCAGAATTTACCTAGCAGGTACAATCAAGTCTAAAAATTTGTCTGTCCACAAAATCTTTCTTCTCTATTATTAAGTAAAAGAAGAGATACTGTTGTAACCGCTGGACTCTGCCTAGCAGGCTGCTGCTCCCTGAGAGCTCAGCCAGCTTCCCTGGGGCCATGCGAGCAGTCACATCCCAGAGTCCATTTCAGACAGCCCCGCGAGCTGGCTCTGGCAGCCAGCAGTGTTACAGGGCAGTGGGGGTAAAGAAGGGTCTCTCATGAGGGTTTGAGATGGCTTTAATCACACCTTGTCCCCACGACGTTCAGAGGTAGAGAGACAGCGAGGTCTGGGTGCGGGGGGGTTTTGTCAGGGGCCCGGGGCGGTCCCTGGGTGAGGTTGGGGTACAGAACAAATAGGGAGAAACCGAGGGAGTGGCCAAGGCTAGGGGGGGAACAGGCCACCACAAGATGCAATTTGATTTAAAGAGTGTGACTGATTTGTACCCTACTGCACTCCTTTCCCAGCTCAGCCACTTCAACCCCTCTCTCACCACCACCCTGTGCCTTGGGTTACCCTGTCTCCTGCTTACCAACAGCTTCACTCGGGCCTAGAGTTTGGCAGTTCATAGTGAACATCCCACCAATAGTGCTCATCATGGCTCTTCTTTTTAGCTGTCACACAAGGATCAGCAGTTTTCTGTCCTCCTTGATCTCTGCCTTGGAAGAAGCATATGCAGATTTCATACACATACACAGCCTCTTCCCTTGAAGGTCTCTTTTTTTCTTTTTTTTCAAGATTTTGTCTTTGTTGAATAAGTTCTTCAAGTATTAGTATAGCTGTCACATAAAGTACTTCACAAAACCCAAAATTCTCTACTTTGTGTAGGCCTAACAAAGACATCAAAGGTGATCTAAAAACTTTCCTATCATTCTCTGTCTCTTTGAGCTTGTCACAAAAAAAAAAATATATAAAATTAGTGATTTTTGACTCTGACCAAGAAGCCATAACACTTACCTGCAGATGCTTATCATCCCTTCATAGACCTTAATTTAAAACCCTGCACTGGTGTGAGGAAGCTCATGAACGTTGGTGTAATTTCCAAGCTGAACCAAGGGATGGTGCTTTCCAAGCAGAAGAGCAAATGAAAATAAGGGCTTAAGATGAAGCATTATCACTTTACCTGGTTACTCACTATTTGTTACTTCTTTCTGCTTTATCAAACCTGACACATGCATGAAAGAAAAATTCTATAACACACGGAAACGAGACAAAGTTAGAAGGAACTCAGCAGTCACAATCCCCAAGCACCACATGCATTATAAGATTCCGTTAGAAGTTACACCAGTATGATGTTATTTACATCACTTCTGCATTTAGTTAATCACTGTAGGAATTCATTCAATTCTTTTCTTTGTTAAAAGCGAGGAAGAACAAGAAATTTTATATTCAGGACAAAATTTGCAAGTGTGTGTATAGGTATTTGCTTATCAACTAAAAAAATGAGGTTTTCATATATAAGGCATATGAAAAGATTTATTGACACTAATTAGTTAGGACAAAAATATTGATCCAGTGCACCACAAGCAAGTTTAACCTCCTACTACATTACACTTCCACAATGCCTGTGAAGATATATTATGATAAGCTCTGTACACAAATTATTTTCCCACTACTTTTATTGGGTTTTCTTAAGGAAAGATCATAATGGAATAACTATGTTATTGGTTGAAACAACACTTTCACCTAGTTCCGAGACTACACAGATGGAGCCAAGATGGATGTCAGACTTTTAATAGAAACTCATGGACAGAAAACCCCATCTTAAAAGGTTGCAAGCAGAAAGTTGTCTTCTTTTCAGAAATTGTTAAGTTCAAGACAGGAGTACCACCCCCACACATATTTCCAGTTCTCAAAAGCCTCAAATAAACCTGCCTCAGCCTTCAAACCTTGCAATATAAAGACTTTAAAGTAAAATTCTTGTCTTTCATCGACTTGAATCAAACAAAATTTTGAAGAGTAGCAGCTTAATTAAATCTAGCTTCTGCAACACAAAATTTTCTATTATATTTCTATGTCCATTAATGCTTTAGGAGAAAATCCACAGTATATGCAAAAATATAGCAAAACCAACAGCATTTTAAAATGAAGTGAGAATGAAATAAAGCCCAATAATTTTGTAGTAAAGTAACTCTGAAAGTCTGCACACAGGCAAGGCAAAAGGAAAAGCAGGACTTTTTCTATATTCCTATTTCCATTCAAGTCAGAGATTTTTTTTAAATATTAAATATTTAATGAAATATTTTATTAATTTAAATTAATTTAATATTAATTTAATATTTTAAAACCCCATATATTGCCTTTTAGTCACATAAGAAACTGGCATGGAGCTGCTAGAGACAATATTTATGCCTGAGGTTAAAGAGCAAAGGCAGCAGCCCCACCTTGAAGGCCCTGGACAGGCCCTCCCTGCCCTGACTGGCAGAAACACCTCATGGGGCCCCAAAATCCCAGCCACAGCAGAGCCCCCATCCTCACATCAGAGTCTTTGCACTGTGAAAAATCACCTTGAGAAGTTTTAAAGTTCTGTTTCTTACGGAATTATACTTGTTTGTCAACCTGGAGTGAAGATCACCGTCATCCTTTCCATGTTGCTTTCTTTGGGTTTGTTTTTGTTGGGGTTTTTTTACGTAATTGTATTAAAACATAGCACATAGGTTATTTAACAAAACAAACAACCCTATTACAGCAGCTGCTCCACAGCTAAAGAGCAAAGAGTTCACATTAGTTTTCATTTTCTTGGTCTGCTTTGATTGAAAGCTATAACCACTAAATGATGATGAAAATCAGAGTAAACCAACAAACCTTAACCTTACTTACTAATTAAGCCAACCTAATTTTCACCAGTCAAGCATATAGCCTCAGTAACTGCTTTAAATAATCAGAGAAGTAACTTATTTATATACATATATTTTATCACCTACTTTGTCTGTACTTCATTACTTTAAGCTGTTTTATGTTATTCTGGTACCAGCACTAAAAATGAAAAGTATTGTGGTGGCTGGTGAACATACATTGCAAGGGACAGAGAGCTCTCAGTAAGACAAGTCCCTAGTACCACAAGAGCCACTGAGGTTAGGGTGACCAGAAAGGCTTCTCCCAGGATGCTGGTTCTGTTACGTTAATCTGTCCCAGTTCGGATTCCCCGGTTGGTTGTCAGCCTCTACCCCTCGTCACTCCCCCAGAGCTCCCCATTGGTCCCCGTTCCCCAGTCCCACCTTTTCCCCGCCCCTGGATAAAACTGAGTTTCTGGATCGTGTTGGTGTTTGCCTCTGCACCCTTCGGCAGTGGAGCAGCAATGAATGCTCCTGGTGGAACGCACGCAAATGCCCTTCTCGACTCTTTGTTACTGACTGCAGCACAACCCACCCGTGCGTCTGTGGGGCACACGGGACCCCTCAGAGCCGAGCAGGGACAGTATTAAAGTATGACCACTATTTCCCTGTCTCTTAAAAGCCCATTTAGACAGGTAGACTTCCTGAGCAGAAAGATAATTTATCTGGTAAAACTATTAATTTTTTTTCATGTTGCTCCACCCTGTGAAAGACAACATGTGAATCATATGTACAAACAGTGGTATTTTTTCAGCCTCATCACAGCAGGCCTTGAGCTATTTTAACCACACCCCTCATGGGGTAGAGTTGTTTCCCAGCAGGCCATTATAAAACAAAACAAGATTATGTTACTGAAATCAGCTTCTGTAAAACAAAAAACATTTTACGTCTCGGTGATTTAAAGAACATGGCAGTTTATGAACACTACAGCCTGCTGTGGTTTGCTCCATCACTGCTTCAAAATTACAATTACTGCCCATCAAAACAGCAATCTGCAGGAGCCCAGAATCTCTGCAACATCTCATGTCAAGTACTTTAGGCAGCACTTCACAGTGCTTTGGGTTTGATACTTTCCAAGAGAGGTGTTTTTATCAGTTTTTATCAGTAGCGTTTTCTCTTAATTGCTCATCCTTTCCCTGCTCCGGGTAGATCACAGGGGCTAGTGGCTTTATCTGACCCTGTAATGAGGCCAGAGAAAGTTTCTGAAACTGAGTCAGGATGATCTTTACAGGAACCCTTGGTATTTCACAACAAGAGGCATATTTCTCCAGTTTAGAGGCACACAGCAGCATCTGGAATAGAAGAAACCTGGGCTGCCATTTTTTTTGAAGTTTCACAGAAAACGTACTTCCTTGATTTCCTACTACAACAACACAGCAGGGTGACTTGTCTTGCTGTCACCAGCCTGTTCCACTGTTTCACCTCTTCTATCCTACAAGCACAACGTGTCCTCAATGCTTCCAATGGCAGTGCCCGTGTCCCCAGCACAGTCACTCATCCTTCGGTACATGATGCACTTTGGCACAAGCCCCGAGACTCACAGGAAAAGGACACTTCAAAGGGAGGAGGTGAGGGCTCTGCTCAAAGACGAGGAGAAGTGAAGAGGCCACATGCAGAGTGTCACACTGCAGCTGAGAAAAGAAGCACCTGAAAGCTCTGCACATCCCTTAGTGGAGGAACCAGGGACAATAAGATGAAGCAGTCCTTAAACAAAAGGTTACATTTGAGAAGAGCTTTGTGCTGGTTTTTTTGGTATGAGGTATCTGTTCCTTGTGGCCAAGGTAAACTATAGATGGGGCAAATTACACCTTTTATCTCTGAATTTGTTACTTTCTTTTTCCGTTATTTCAGTTCCCACCTTCTGCTTTGGGACATCTGCCTTTAAATCCTATGGATTTCAAGCTAATATTGCCCACTCTCTCAGTTTTGCAACATTCAGTATTTCATAACTGTGAGAAGACTTTTATATGCTAGAATCTGGTGATTTTGTGAGTAGGTCAACTTTTGATTTACAGGTAAAAGGAAAAAGCCTCATAACTACAGAGAAAAGCTGAAAATACATGTCCTAAAAAGCTAAAAAATTCCATTATAAAGAACAGGAAGTGTCTTAAATGTCCTACAAGTTACAGGCTCAATATTGAGGTATTTATTAATTTTTTAATGTTGTTCAGTGACTTTCATGTTTCAGTGTTTTAATATTTTTTCATTTTCCCTGCATAGTCTTCTGTCTCATTTCTGATTCACTCAGGTGCATTTGAAAAAGCAGATTAAAAGCATGAAAAACACATCTTGTTTGAAGTTTCTTTCCTACCCTACCCTCTTTTCTGTTTTTCAGTTTTGATTGCTTCAAATGCCAGCTCATGTGATACTTTCACACATTCTTCCTAGTACCATGACAATAGCATGTTGTAATGTAAATCATGAATAATTGGTACTTTAATCAGAAACAAACAAGACAGTAATACTCTCATTTTTTTCCAGAATGAGAAAATTAAAAGAAAAAAAAAAAAAAAAGGAGGGACCTTGCAATCATAATAAATGTTCTGCTGGTTCTGCAAAGAGAGCAAATACTTGCAGGGATGTTTTTTTCACTGGAGAGTAGAGGGTATGTCCTGCCTTGGACTGAAGGATGTGCTGGACTGACCCTGCCAGCTTTCATTTCATGACCTTTATAGAACAGAGGCTCATGAGTGTTGCAGTAACTAAGTTTCATCTACTGAAACTATGGAACTTTCTTTTCACATTCCCCTAGATACAAGGATAAACCAATGATACTGCTTGTTAAAGCAACTGGAATCCTCTTTTTATATGAAAAATGTTAATTCTTCTTAAAATATGCTTTACATGCAGATGAGTTTTCACAGCAGAGTTCATTAATGAGGATGCTTTTTGTTTTTAAAGCAGTTACTGTCAATTGCAAAGTTTCTGAAATTACAGCTGACAACAATTTTGCATTTTTATTCCTAAGATTTTATATAACATAAGGCTGAACACTGTTTTGGCAGTCATAAAGCACAGGTTCAGGTTTCATAATCTCTTTGTAATCATTGACTATTAAAGTCATGATTGTTGTATTCAAAACAAGTCTATTCATACAGGCACTGCTTGCATGATTCTTCAAATTCTCTCCTTTGATACATTTTGGTCCACCTTCAGGGGAATAACTGCCACTTCCAAAAGAGACATGCTCAGTTTTGCAGAAATGTCATCCCCTCCGTAATGATTCCGAGGATCACCCCCGGAATGCCATCGTGCACCCTGGTGCATCACAGCATTAATGGGTTACCCGTAGTAATTGCTGCATCTTCAGGCTAAAAGCTACTTATTGCTTTTCTTTCAGCTCATTCCCTTCTTATGCCTGGAACCACGTTTGTGCAGAACAGCATCATTTATGTCTGGAGCTCATTCCCCTTTGTTTTATTGCCTACCTCAATAGCACCTGGGTCAGTCTTGGTCCTGTAGTGCTCTTGGTGCACAAGAGATAATAATGCATCCCATTCTGGTAAAACACTTGATCCATTCCCCTCATCCCAGATGCAATGATGTGTCCCTGAACAGTTGAAATCATGCGGTTTTGGTTAGTTAAACTCTATCAAAGACAGCCAATTAGTTCAAGATCTATTTGTGGGAAGAAAGCTTTTAATCACAGCTTTTAGAAGCCTAAATGATGGTGTTAAATAATAGACAGAGACAAACAATATTGATTGCCCAGGCTGATGTAAAAAAACTTTAATCCATTTGAGATTCTGAAGGTCATTTTATATTGTTATATATTATGCTATGTCACTTTATCTTTTTCAAAGTATTTGGATGGTACTACTTTGATATTTATTACAAAAATAATAAAAGACCTGAAAGAACCTTAAGAAGTCATCCCATTTATGCCCCAGAACTTGATACAAAGTCAAGTATAACTATGCTGTCCATGCAAGATATTTGCCTGACCTATAATTAAAATTCTGCAGTTAAGGGCATTTTACAGCCTCCACAGGTAGCCTTTTTTGGTTCTTAAATATCCATATAATTAATATTTACTTGATCTAAATCAGCTTTTCTTAAAATTAAGGTAATTACTACCTTTTTATAGCCTTTTGATTCTTAAAAACTATGAAAACTACTTCCTCCAGCCTCTCTTTTCTGTGCTAAACAAATGTAATATCCTAACTCTTTCTTGTCAAGTGTTTTATAAATCTTGCATGTATTTTGTGATGCATTTTACATAAATGTGTATTTAGGATCAACTGTGAAATTATAAGAGTGCAATACTGTGTGTTTTGAACTTGATGAAACAAAAAAAAAATTTAATATTCCATGGAAATTTTTATTACCTAGATATGTTGCTGCAAAAATCTGCAAATAGTTGGCGCTTCTGAGTTAGTACTTTCCAATGAAAAGCAAAGCACCAGAAGAAAATTAAATCCACAGGACCTTTTCTTTATTGGCAACATTTAAAAGGCCCAAACATATCCTCAGATATAGATTATTTACTAAAATTAGGTATTATTTTTTGCAAACATTAAAAGTTTGACCTTGCATCAGGCAATAATTGATTCAGACTCATATGTTGCCAAAATTGTTTGTAATAACAGTCCTAGAACCCGGTCTCACTGTACTAAATCACAATAGCTCTAAGGGAAATTACATTTTCTTCCCAACCAGTCTCTCACCAAAGACACTATTGCTTAAAAAAAAGTTTGTAGATTTCACTCAGATTCAAATTTAGTCATTTCTTTCACCAAAACAAAAGTTTGCCTCTGAGCAGTTTTCTTTCACAAATCTGAATTCTGACTAATAGAATTTTACCAAAAAAAAAGCCATCACTACAAACTTCTGGTCTATTATGCCATAAACCATACATGTATATGTGACCCGCTTTCTTTGTGGATTCAAAGAGGAAAACAGAAGAACTGGATAATTTTAGGTGAATTGGCTCAATGTACAAAAAAAATCTGGAACACTTATTAAAAATTGTTTGTGAGCGCTGGGACAGCAGCAGGGAGGTTAACAGCAGCCACTGTGTTAAGTCAAGAGCAAACATCAAATCTGGCCAGTTTCCTTTCAAGACAGACTGTGTGAACAGGAAAGAAGGAGTAAGTGTCATGTTCTTTGGTTTTAGTAAAGCTTTTGACAGTTTCGCATGACATTCTCATAGGGAAGCTTCAGAAATATGATGCAAGTGAAATTACTATGAGACAGATGTAAAATTAAGTAGATAAGTGACACAGAACCAAGAGGGACTGCAGGTTACATTGACAAGAAGGATTAGCGTTTGAAATAATCTTGACAGAGGGAAAAAGACGACAGAATTCCAGAGTGAGAAATCCAAGTTGCTGTGTGTGGGCAAGGGAGCTGATCTGGGAGAATCCAAGTGCCTGCCCAGGCACCTGTACTGCAAGGCAGAGGCTGGGAGCTGCTGCAAGCTCCCATAACAGGACAAATACTGCTTCAGGAGGCACCACGAGAAACAATCCTTTCAAAACACACAACCCGGGATTCCTCCCACCTAACCTGACATGATTAATAGTTGGCTGTCTACACTATTCACACAAACTCTCATCATTTTAAAGACTCTACAGAGATCTTATAAGAAAAAAAGATGGGCCCTTTCTTTACCTGCAGCAGCAGTTCCAATGGGACAATCCTCTGTTTCTCTTCCCTAACTCTGAAGGGAGTCCTTCAACCACTTGGAAATGTATCACTTGTATGAGTGACAGAAACCCTTTCAATATTTATTCATGCATGCTCATTTTTATGATCACTATCAAGTCCAGAAGAATTTAAAAATTGATCATAAAGCTAATAAAATAAAAATTACTATATGTTGTTGGTCTAAGTTGGTCATAAAATCTGACCCAGTGAATTAGACCCCAGATATGAAGTAATTAAGTAAAAAAAGAATGTCCTGTTTGTCATTAGAAGAGAGCAAGGTGTAAAGGAAAGCTCGTGTCTCATATAAGGTTAGGAGACAAAGGTTAAAATTCAAGCTTTTCTTGCAAAGTTTGTGTAGCTCCTGTGACCTATTGTGTAAAGTGAACCGATTTAAATGAAAAAGCACTGATAAATTTAGTATAGGTCAGACTTTCATATCTTTTTTGTTCCTCTCATTTGCCATGTTTCAGTCATCTCCCTTTTAAATCTGATCTTCTCAAGTGGGTCAGATAAGTGTATACGTTGCACTCGAGTTCCTGTGGGCTGATTCAATGTGACTAAATCAACAAGTCTGAGTCACTGCCTGTGCAATCCTTTTCAAAGTCTCTTTACAGGGCCAGGAAAGTAGTACAGAAAGCTAGAAACTGGATCTCTGAACTCTGCAGGCAGTGCCTCTATTCTCACCTTCTTCTGGGGCAGAAAGGGGCATCCCTTCCTCGGTGTGCTCAGGAGGAAATGTGTGTGGGTCGGATGATGTTTGCCTGAAGCCACAGAAAACTGATGGGCTATGCAGGAGAAGAGCTCTGACTCAGCTTTCCTGTTTATTCTTTTCTAGGTACCTGATTTATTATAGCATGATTTGAACTTGGCTGTCCACTAAGGCAGAGAGCAGGAACAGTTTTAGAGCTGGTACTCAAATAAATGTGATCCCTAAAAAAAAAAAGTTAAAATGACATCTGAAGAGTGAGGTTCAGCAGGACAATCTTTCATTTCATACCCGCTGAGCAGGACTGGCCAGAATATCACTAATTGCCAACAAACACACAAACACCCCTGCAGCAGGCACTGTGGGCTGCTGCTACTTGAACTGTGTGAGATTCAATCATCTTAACACACTTTTACTTGACTTTCTGAATAGATTTCCAAGGATCATTTGGCTCCTTCCTGAATATTGCCAACACAGAAAAAGAAAATTAAAATATCCCTTTTTTCTTTTCTTTTTAATGATACCCAGTTTTTCCCTGCTATAGGAATAAATGGCTCATACTGTAAAGCATGACTCTACCTTCTTTCTTCATGCTGAGCAAAGTCTTTCTCCTTAAACACTGTTGAACACACAGTATCAGTACTCGTTATCATTGGTAAGGCAGCAGGATTTAGCCCTTAGTCAAGATACTTTCAAAAAACACCAGATCAAAAATCAGTCCCAGCACAAACAGTGGTTTAGTAACATCCTGTTCACAGATGCTCTGATCCCTGGAAGTCACATAAATTGTCAGGCCATTTAATTTGGCTAAATAATTATTTAAGAGTGACTTTTTTAAAACATAAATGGTGCTCAGCAGTTCCACAGACGTTTTCAGCTGCTGAAGAGGCTGCCTGTTAATAACAGTTGTCTTACTCAACTGCATTTGAATTAAGACCTCGGACAGAAAAAAAAATTAAAAAAAAAAAAAAAATTAACAAAACAATACCACATTATTTCCTTCAGGAAACTCTGGAGTTTTAATGTTTGCTGATGCTATATGTTTAATCGAATAGAATTTAGTCATTGAAAAGATTAAAAATTTTGTAAGCTGTGTTGACATTTTGCAGTTGGTGGGAAGGATGCTTCAATAAAATCAGATTCAGGCACTGGAAATCAATAAAGAATGTGAGCAGAATGAGAATTCTACATTGCAGAGAAGTACCTCTGATTTCTATTGAAAGTGGAAGAGGGATCATTATTCTGAGCATGATACTGTTATACTGCAACTTCATCCACCATGGTCTCCTCAAGGTGGCCTTTGACTTGCTTTGAATTTGTGCAGGTAAAAGATTTCCCTGCAAGGACCAAATGAATGTCACAGAAGACCTCACAAGTGCAGAGTGGAAACACTTTGTAGGTACGAACAGAATAGTAAGAGAAAGTAGAAGTAGCTTCAAAAAAAACTTCCAGTACTTAGTACAAAAGCATAGAACACATTTCCCAAAGCAGGAAAAGATTTTTATGCTGTGACAGTCTTGCTGTCTCAGTAGGGCAGCTGGACATAGTCACAATACCAGGGCAAAAGTACCTCCTCAAGCCTTCTGTATCCTATTAAAGTTTTATGATATCTGGGATAGAGTCATACATACCTGGTTACAATGGAGGAAGCATGACAATTTCACAGCTAACATAAGCAAAAAAATTAAAAGTATATTTTAGTAAAACAGTAATTGAAGTAGAAATAATAGAAATATCTCTCCTAATGGATTATGCAAGAAGGAACAGTTTTCCTTAGTACTTTATATTTCTGATATGATATATGTGAGGTTTCCAAAAGGATCATCTTCCTTTTGCACTCCTTTCAAAGCTGGACTATATTTGAGGTGTCAGTTTGTTTCAGTGAGCATTTCAATTCTAGTAACAGAACAAAGTTTCATCTATTTGGAATAAGTAAATAAAATTCTCAACAATCCTGAGTTTGTAAGTATGGATAAACTAAAATATGGACCCAAGGACTGGCATGATCTTCCTTTATTTCAAGCATGCAAGAACTTGCATGTGAACCATGCTATTTCACTGTTTTGCCCAAACAAAAGGCTTCCCAGTAATATTCAATTGCCATTTAATGCACTGAACAAAGACCAAATAGTGCTACCATGCACTGAAAGTATGAAAAAGTAAGAACACATCCAATAAAACAGCAAAAAAATCTGCTGTAAACTATCGTTTTCTCACTAAGGTTTTGAAGAGCCTTTCCATTTTTAAATGGCTCCCACCAGTGAAATGCAACCTTTGACTTTTATGCGTTTGCTGCCTATGTTTCAAGGCACAAATGCAAAGTATCATTAAAAACATCAACACCACCAAGCTCATTTTCAGCAAAGCCCACATCTTAAGTGGGCTTAAGCCACCAGCCCTTTGGGCTTCTCCAAAACTGTCTAACCTTCTCAGCAGACCAGTAATGATTATTCCCTAATTCCACTAAACCCTTAGGAGTTTATTAACTCACTGGCAGGTTGAATGCCTCTCTTTACAAAAGAAACCACCCAAAACTGCCTGTTATATGAATTCCTATTTTTTTCCCCTGTGAAGTTTAGTGTCAGTCATAGTCAGTTGTGGAACACCTGTACATGTGATCAGTTCTGACAGACCCATGCCAGTGAATTTAGTGATAATGGTCTTGAGCATAAGAGTTTCTCAATCCCAGGCTCACACACCAAATAGCAGTTAAATGGTGTTTGTTGTAAATATGGTAGTATATAATATTCTTCCTATGACTAACAGGGGGTTTAAAATGTAAGAAGGGTTATTCAGTTTTTATTGCAGTGGAATCCAGCCAATACCAAAATAACTGTATTAAACCTTCCTTGCTGAATCTTCACTCTTTAAAACAGTCTCACGTAAGAACCTCTGAAAACAAGCCATTGAAGCACGAGCCATGACCCAGCACCACGCACTCTCCTTCACTTCTATCATATTTCCTGCTTACATCAATGAGAAAACTGTAAGTTTGATACCAGTCATTTATAAAATATACACCACTTGGTAATACTTCACTGAGTCAGGTTCTTCTGACAGTAATTTTTGTACAAGTTCACACAGACCTTACTAACTAAAGCAGTTATTCTGGATTTCTAGAGGTTCAGCTGAGAACTAAATTTGACCAAAGTCTCAGCAGGACTCTTAGCAGAATTGCACCCTTTTTTGCTAGATATAGGATCAAGAACAAATGTGTTAGAACATAACCCTGTACATGGAAAAACTTCCCTTCAAAATTAAGCAAATATTACAGTATTTGCCCTATATCCACTATAAATCACAGATCCTTCAGATCTCTTAAAAAAGATTGGATAGATTCAAATCTGCTAACAGTTCATCAGATACCATTCTTACCATATTGTTGTTCTCAAAGGACCTGTCAAATGATTCTTAGAGAATATTTTCTGAAGCCAAATTTACCTCAGGGATTATAGTTTTCTGTCAACACATTATATAATTTGTTTTCAGAACTGTTCTATTCAAGGGCAGAACCAGAGCATATGCTGTAGCATACCTCCCCCATGTACTGCTCTACTGCTCCTTCCAGTTGGTGGCTTTCACAGAAATTAATTTAGCAAGTATATAGTAAAAATCTGGACAAAATAAGATTTTACTGGATTATGGCCAAATATCTAGATTTAGCACCGCTTTATCCCTATTCAGTAACTAACACACACTTGACAATCAATCTGATACCTTCTCCTGTCTAGAATTTATGAAGGCCAAACCTTTAAATTTTTGGATGTGAAATATCTGAGATCTGCCTGATTTCTGCCCCAAACACAGTTCTTAGTATTACAGTTACTACAATCAATCTGGTAGTTTACTTGAAAGGAAGAAAACATCCTTTATAACTGTAATGCTTTTTCCTTACGTTCTAGCAAATCAGTAGGCAAATTTTACATTGAAAATGAACACACCTTGAAATTCAAATACCTACACCTGAAAACATAGGGTTTTTTAGTTTATTCATTTTTCTTTAAACCCTGTCCTTACAAGGCAAATATCTCTAAAGATCAGCCTCATCTCAAATGTTAATTTAGTCACATTTTCTTTAATAGGTCAGTTAGTCATCCAGTAGCTCCAATCCAAGAAATTAAAAGCTGAAATGCTATCATATTATGGTTTCCGCTTACTACTGCCACTCTGGATTCTCTCCTTTCACCATTTGCTCCTTCACAGTCTCAATTCTATTTGTCTCCAAATGTCTGTGGTGGTTCTTTTTGTCTTCAATCCCTATTCCTGCTGGTTTGATCACAAGCCCTAGTTTAGGTATTCTCTTAATACTGGCAGTCCAAAGCCATGGATATAAGGGGTCAGTAGTAAAAAAGACAAGCTCAAATCTTAATCACCAAAGTCTCAACCAAGTTCTAGCTGTCAGATGAAGCTCCCATGGGAAATTCAAACTGAGAATGTACAACAAGAACAACAAACAATGCTGACATGCATAAGAATTGGGAAAACAACAACAAAACCTATGAAAATTAAATTCCCATATTGTAACAAGTTATTACATTGTGCAACTTAATACATGACAGAGATTTCTGTTCTCTTAAATTTCTCTTTTGTTATGCCATCACTGCATATCCCTATACAGTCAAAATATAGAAAACTATTTCATCAAGTTTAATAAAGTTCTGCTGGGACTCACTATCCTTTAGCCAAGAGCCACCCCCTTTCTAGACTGACTGCATTCCCCATGCAGCTTTGGACAGAGTTTGGTCCTCTCAGCTCCTAGTTACTCTGACACCCTTTTCTTCAGGCTTGCATCCAACTGACACAGTCATAATTCTCCTGTGGAAGTAATTCCATGGCTGGCACTGTACCCATTGCTCTTTGCACAGTAACATCTCTCTATTCAGAAATGTATTTGAAAACAACATATCTGGCAAAGTTATATAATTAATTTAGTGCTTGAACTCTATTAAGTGGCGCATGTGATATCATTATATAATGTATATAACACAGCAAGTTCTAACTTCCAGTCCTGGGCACATCTCTTAGTTCAACAGAAACCTTGGTGTATATCATGATGTGTCCTGATTAACTTATTCTCAACTACCTGCTTCCATTCCTCCCTTACGGTTTTCATAATAAATATACAGATAAAATATAAAGATACAGTCCTCTAATTCTTGTACCTCAATCCTACCTGTCAAGGTACAACAACTTTCCTTCCTTAACACTCAGTTACCAGCTTGGAATGGCAATGTATCATTTGAGGAACATGCCAAAACTTTTCAGAGTACTACTAGGGGCATTTGCCATCACATCATTTCTTTGCTCTAAACCCTATTTCTTCCTCTTTGAGAAGATTCTTCCATATCATGATTCCCACTAGGTGTCCCAGGTCATCAGGGCCACAACCCTGGGTCCCTTCACATGGGAAGAGACTGACACAGGCCCCTGCTGCACAAAGGGAGCCAGGAGCTGGCAAAGGCCTTCAATAATCTTAAAAACCTTGCCCATTGCATTCCATCGCTCTTATGCACTTCTCTCCATGTCATACTATTGTGCAAAATTAAAGACATTACAATCAGATGCCTTGTACAGTTAAGCTATGAACCACAGAAATCACTCATGGTATTTCCAGTAATACTTTGAGTCTCGAAAACTATCATTATTGAAGTTGTTATCTGCCTATGGGACTCCTTAGAAGCTGCCTCTTTTGTAAGCTTATTATTAAAATGATATCACCAGTTTCTTACTCTAACCTCTGCAACAAGTTTATTATCTCATTATAACTTTCTACAGCTGGCTTCAGAGCCAATGTTTCTGTCAGAAAATGCACTGACAGAAACAGTGTCTTGGTTAGGAAAAAAATAAGAATCTTTGTTCAGTGTTTCTTCACAAATAAGGTCCCTTTATTTCTTATTCATTCTGGCTCCTCACTGAGGAGGCCTTGAGAAAGTAATTGTAAACATTATTCACATGAAGGAACTTGGGTTTCTATTTTGGGGATTCTTTTGCTTTGGAAAAGGGGGGGCAAGGGGGAGGGTTGGAGGTTATTTGGTGTGGAGAAGTTTATGTTTGATTTTTACTTTTTAGGCTAATACTCTTTGACACTGCATTTCATACTTAAATGTTTCATTTGATGACAGTAATAGGAAAACATGACCAGTCACAACTGAGTCTTGAACGACCTTTTTGTAGTTTGGGCCTGTCACAAACATTGGTTTCTAACATGGCAGTGAGCATGAAGACTGCTTTCCATTCTAACCTAAAATTAGTTTTGTGCATGCCTCAGTCCCACTATAACAACTTGTTTATAAACCACTGAGAATTTGTGATTATTGGGATTTCATTTTGGTTTTTCTGTGAAGCAGTCCTTCCTTTGAGATAACAGGATGCTCAAAAAGAATTTAATTCTCTGCAGCTCAATAGGTGAAGCAGAGAGCTCTTCTCTCTCTGTTCTGCTTTACCTTTGCATTTTGAACCACACAGTGTGAAGCAGATTTAATTACCAGCTTACATGTCTTCTTCTTGGACTTCTTTTACAGAAGGAGAAAGGTTGGAGGACAGCTGCCCTTGGAAATCCACAAGGAAAAAGAAAGGTAATCTTTTTGGAAACTAAAGTGTAGTTACTCTTAATTTTTTTGTTTCTTTTTTCTCCTTAAAAACATATGAAATTTATCTGCCATAATATGAAAGAAACACCTTCGATCATGTCATACATGCCACATATTTTATTTACCTAGCTAGTAAAAAAAAATAAATAAACCATCCATGCTGTATATTTTAGGAAGGAAAACCAGAAAGAAGTCTAGGAGAATTTTGAAAATATTACGTTTATTGAGATAGTTACCAGACTCTTCTTCAGATCCTTAACCCACTAAAGCTCCCACTGGTTTAGCACACACATACCTTGATTCTATCATTTATGCACCCACATTACTGTTTCTTACTAATTCTTTACTCCCCAATTTCATGTCATGGTTAGATGCTGCTAACGAAACCTAAACCCAAACGTGTATAAGGTACTATTTTTGGCTGTCACATCCTCTTAGGGGTAATTCTGATCAGGATGAATTAAAGAATAATGATTTGCATTACTACAACATTTTTGCATGAAAAGGGAAAAGCGGAACACAACAAAGCATTCCATCTCTTCAATGCCAAATTCTAACATGAAAACATTTTGCACTGTTGTTCTGTGTTTTCCAGTTCTTCTGCTGTGACCACTAATACTGGTTAGAGTTCCAGCCATATTGCTAAGTTTCCCTCAGTATCACATTTTTATTATCCTTCTATTTCTAGGATAATTTTTAGTGCTTGATGTGGGGGTTTTCTTTCTTTTTTGTCCCCTCTGGATTTATGGGCAAGAGCAAAATCCTTTACAGACCCATCTTTTTTTAGTTTTTCATATTCTGACATAGAGAGACTATACCTGAGTTTTATTTTGTAGTTTGAGGTGAAGTTATTTCTTGCTTTTTAAATGTAATCATTAAATCCATTTACACTGCAAGTGTTCCATCATTTAAGACTCTTTTAAAAATAGCTCTTTATTTTTTGGCAATTTTCTCACCTCTCTTACTCTGTTTATCTTTGCATATTCAAATCTGCAGAGTCATGTATTGGTTATTGCTGCACCCATCAATCTCAGAATTCACATCCCTGGGGATGTTAGTTTTTTGGGGTTTTTTTTTCAGGTCTTACTGAGGTTTATTATCAATAGTGCTAGGAGATTCAAGGGGATTCCATGGGAGTGGCATTAACATGATATGCCAGAAATGGAGTTGGCTTTATAAACATTCTGAGGCTGACTTGTACACATTCAATAGTCTGAAGAATTTATAATTTTCAACTTTCTTCTGCCAACATGAATTTTCAATGGTGGGGTTATGCCTTTGAACCAAAAAAGCAGAAGAATACAAAACATCCAGAAGAGTCAATGTGAAAGAGGTGTGAGGGTGGTTGGGCACTGGAAAAAGCTCCTCTGGGAAGTGGCCGTGTTCCCAAGCCTGTTGGTGCCCCATAAGCATTCAGACAATGCTTTCAGATCCATGGTTTAACAGTTGCCCTGTGTGGGCCCCGTGATCCTCACGGGTCCCTTACAACTGAGGATATTCTTTGAGTCTGTGAACAGACCACTGCTGCTTTGGGCTTTATATGCAAATAAAGTCACATAAGCAGAGTGTCCAACTCTTGATGAGTCATCAGATTACAGAAACCAGACAAGGTCAGAATACAATAAAAAAAACCAACCTACCAGCAGAGAAAGTGTTCAAAAAACACCCAAAACAAATCATGAAATCACACTGAAGTGGAAATTACTAGTTGGGGGATTTTCGTAAATTATTAAATAGCAAACCTCTAAATAGCCTAGTTAAGCACTGTTCCTGGCAGAAGTACCTCAGCCTGTTCAAAAGATGTAATCCTAAGTGGCTACCAGCATATGGTGATGTTTTTGTTGGGTTGTTTGGTTTTGGGTTCTTTTTAATCCTTCCTTAAGGGTTTTGTTTCCTGTTTCAAACCCAGCTCACTATTTGAAATTCAGTTTATGGATAGGAGCCCAATGATTAGGCTCAGCTAGGAAGTATTTTGTCATGTATAAACAGCAAGACTAGACAAAAAACAGCAATGACAGAAATGTGACATATGACACAAGTTGGATCAAATTAAGAATATGATAAAAATAGCTATATAGCTGGCAAAATGTCCTGAGATAGAGGGGAAATAGGTCATCTAGACCCCCGCATAAAATAAGGCAAATCCAAGAGCAGCCTAGGGATAAGGAGGAAAGGGAAGAGAGAAACTAATTGATTTCTTAGACGCTTTCTTTTCATGTCTAGTATTTTTAATTCAGAACTTCCCAAAGAAACAAATTCTTAAAATGGGTTTCCTGTTGCCAATCAGTTACAGTTATTTTATTATATTTATATTTAAATAAACTATTTGGAGTGAAGCCAATCAGAATAGGATGGGATTCCTAGAGTTGCAAACTTGCAATACTGTAGTTCTCCAATGCCAAATTTAGAGATTCATGACTTTAGCTCAGGGGGAAAAAAAAAAACAAAACCAACACCCTCGGAATTAATATTTTGAAGGCAAAGCAAGCATTCTTAAATGTAAAAGTCTTCATTTTAAAAAACTTCTTAAGCTCCTTGAAATTTCTTTTATGACATTCTCTTGAGAGCTAGGGACAGAAGCCAAAAAATGTCCTACAGAATTAAAGAAAGGGATTAGGTAGGAATGATTTGAAACAGTTAAAATTCAATTCTAGACTTGGGGAGGGAATTTGTGAATGTATATGCCATGTGGTGGAGAACTATTTAATAGGGGTATTTGCTTATATGTGTATACAGATGAAGAACCTTGAAAAAGTTCCTGAAAAATCTTTGCCATATTTGAGAAAGGGAAAAAATGATAAAGAACATTCTGCATTTGGCATACCTCAAAGTCTTTTTGAATGCAATGGCTCATCCTTCTAAGGCATGGTTTTCAGTAAAGGAAAAGCAGTCCTTAATAGTAACTACTTGCAACTTTCTGGAAGCCCCAACTTAGAGGTTCTCTGGGAGCTGTGTGATACTGCCAGAAATTCTAATAGTCTGGCAAGAAAACCTAATTAGTAGAGCAGTATTGCAGTAGATCATAGTGCTATAGTTTGATTTGGCCAACAACATAGTTTATGAAGGGAAGAATTCTAAATGGATCTGGATGGGACTAAGCAACAACTTTTTGTTTAGATTTCAAAAGGGTAGGTATAAAAATATAAATCTTGTGATAAGTACTCTTGAATGGCAATACCCTATAGCAAAAGCTTAGAATATCCATAGAATTTTACTCAGAAAAAATAATTATTATTTATAGCATGGTCTATATCTAACTTTCACCAAGCTTTTATATTCATTGCTTTAGATAGAATTTTAAAAACAGATTATGTGGTCTATGCCTTGTAACAGTTTCTGCATAATGTCCTTGTTCTGCAGGGAATTTCATTAGCATGCGCCCTGATCTTGTCCTCCAAGCCCTCATTGCTTTAGACAAGCATGGATTTAATTGAGAGAAAACCAAGCTGTGACTGTGGCTCAGGTGTGAAGGCTGTTTCCCTCAGCAAATTAAATCCAATGTAATGACTGAGCTTTCTTTTCGTCAAAGTCTGTTTATGAGAGATTTAATACTGCATATTAATTATTTTGTTGGGCTATCTTACAATGATGTTGTTTTTCCCATCATTTTGTGGGAGATTGATGCACAGATCAAATTGACTGTTTAATGTACTGTGAGGATGATTAACACCTTGAGGATGGATCACAAGGTTATTACAAGTCACCAATTTTCATGGTACTTCTGCTTTAAACCATGGCAAAAAATAGTAGTCTCTGCTGACCCCGTGCTGTGTTTGGCTGAGCCCAACAGGCCATGCACCAAAGGGTTCTGTAGAAATCTCCCCATGCTGGTGGGGAGCTCCCAAAGTGCCATCAACTCCTATGCTCACATCCCTATTTGTCATCAGTACAGAAGCAAACATTTAGAGAATACTCAATTCATGGTTCCCAACTGCAGAATAAACTAAACATGTAAAAACCATTTTTCCCCCCTCTGAAAAACTGAGAAAGGATGCAGGCCCTTGGAGATATGTCCCCAGCAGAAAGAATGTGAAAAGCCTGAAAAACAGGGGAACGCTTCCTGTATGGGAAGTGTGTCAGTAGCATAGAATCTGAACTGGGCCTGATCTACCCAAGATATGCTTTACAGTCACTAAATGTAAATGAGAGAGATAAATATCTCTCATACACCATAAGATGAGTATATTCCATGCCTGCACACATGCACAGACACCAAGTTCATTAATTTAAAAGGTAGAGCACTATTTGTTGCTTCCAGTCACAGGGAGGGAAGCAATATAACCTCTCTGGTGGGAATGCAAGCAGTAGCTATGCCTGCATGCAAATCCTGTTTATCACTGCTGCCATCAAGTTTACGGGCACATAAATTTCCTTTCATAATACTTTTTCATCAGAGATCAATAAGCAGCCAGTAGCAAATAACCTATAAAGAATGAATTTATATAATTGACTTGCTGTATTACATTCAGGAAATCATTCTAAAGTTTCCTACACAGCATGCAAAGTCTCAGTTCTAAGGAATTTAGTAAATGTCAGGAATTTAAGGAAGATCAGCTGTAGTAAATCTACCAAACCTTTTATCCTGAGGATTGAACTCAACACGTTAGTTGTATTTTAAGATCTTCAGTTCATGGATCATATCATTAAGCATGTTAGAGACAAGCAGGTAGAGCCAACTATTGATAAGATAATTATAAATTAAATGGATTTATAATGCCATAAAATTATATCCCAATATACAGATGTGTACTAAAATGGTAAGAAAAAAGGAAATTCAGTAACTAGTCTATCCCCATGGAGTCATAGCATCTAGAAGATTTTGCCACCCACTGGATCATAAACTCACAGTCTAAAAGATATAGAGGTAACTATATGGAAAAAGCAGCTCCTATACTGTTCCGTGTGCCCACTTAGCATCAACCATTAATAAACAGCCAGAAGTGTTAGAAATACTGCTACATGTTCCATGCCCTTTGTGAAGAAGTACAGTCCTATAAAAAGAGGTGGGACTAAAAAGCACTAAAATCTAGAGAGAGTGGGATTGGCAACTTGGAAAAGCCCCAGGCTGAGTTGCTCCAAGCCAGGCTCTCATAAAACTGCTCTGACATGAGCTGCTCAGAGAATAACCTGCACTGGGCACAGATGTGCTGTTAAAGATGGAGGCTCAGATGTGCCCAGCCAGTTTTAATGCAAGTCTTCAAGTTCTTTGTTTTGTATGGTCAATTTAAACTGAAACTTAAATTTAAAAGTTTACATATTTCTGCTCCAGAAACCTGTAGTTAGAAGTCTTCCAGTGGAAATAGAAAGAAGCTGAGGATGAAGTTAATGGATCCAGAACATCAAATAAAATAATGTATCTTCTAAGTCAACACTAAGAAATAAATATAAGCTCTATAGTCTTGAGTGCCTGAAATGGTAACAAATCTGATTATAACCAGAAAGATTTTTAACAAAATCAGCTGTGTTTCTTCCCCATCCCCTCTTCCAAACATCTTCACTACTCCTCTCCATTTCCCATTTTCTGCACGTATTCTGTATTTGCCATTTTGTAATTCAGTCCTTCAGAAACAGGGAAAAAATACTTCTTTTTTTTCCACCTCAAAAAAAAAAAAAAATAGAAATCTTTTGGTACTTGAATTGCCCCATTTTCCTCAATTCCAAAAAAGGTGTTTGGACCCATCAAATAACACATTCCTAAGAAGCTTTGCAAAGCTACAGCCCCGACTGACCTCAGTGAATGAAATCCTCAATGAATAGAACTGTTCCTGAAAAAAAAATTAAAATCAACCAAACCACAAAAAATTTCAATACCCTGACAGAACAACAATAAAAACCCCAACAAGCTAACAAACATGCACAGCAACTTAGACTGCACTGGCTGTGGGGCAGCAACAGCCCTATTATTCTGGCATTCCTTCATAAAAACTGACTTTAACTCCTCTGCTAACAGAAGTGGCTCAGCACATGGCTTTCTACAGGAAAGAGACCAATTTGTTTTAGCTAAAAATGTACCTTTATGCTTCTGGCAAACTTACAATGAGTTCCTTATAAGACCATGATACTCTTGCATATTACAGAAAAGGGCTCCTCCTCTCAGGTTAATCCCCTAAACCATGCAAAAGGCTGTTCATAGTCCTACTAGCAAGAACAGCGCAGAAGTTGGCTGGAGTGACCTTAACCTTGCACCTCCATTATTCAGAATTCTCTAGTTTCATTGACATTCAGCCTTGATAGTGCATTGGACTGCATTTTAAATTTTGTGAGAATACTGCAGGGCTTTATAAATATATTTCTATATATAAAAATACACAAAAATTACACATTATATCTACAAAATTGTATACAATATTCTTTTAATGCTCTACATCTTTAAATTACTACTGTGTTCTCAAACTTCTTAGCACTTTAACAAGGTATTGTGGATGGGAATAATAGAAATTGCAAAACAAGAGATCAGATACTTCTTCTTTGAGATTTCCTGAAAAGTCCCAAATGACTGAAATGAAGGACAGCAGAAGAAACTAAAGACAAGGAAAGCAAGAAAGCCTGTTGAATCAATAATAGACTGTTTCACTCAGAAGTACTCTGCAGAGACTGCTCTTGGGTCATGAGCCTGGGCAGGTTTCTGAACACCCTACTCTTCGGAGAATTTAGCCTTTTGGCTTTCCCTGTTCTGTGTAAAAGTTATCTCCCTGCCAAGACTGTAAGATGGTATCTCAGTCAATATCTGCTTTAAATATTTCTGGCAGGCACTCTGCTCTGGTTGACAACAATCTATTTTTTTTTGTGTGCTAATTTTTGCCATAATTTTCTTGCTATTGAATGTTTTATAGGCAAAAAAATATTTATGGAAGGTTAGTATTCTGGTATGGGGCTCTTTTAAAAAAATTTTTCCAAAACATTTTCATAGCATCTAGAAATTACTTAGGAACAACTTTTCTTATAAGTAAGAATTACTTTTTCAAATGCAACTTTTATTTACATATAAAATGTAGCAAACTTTTTTACCATAAGTATAAATATAATCTTTTTGAGAAAAAAACCCCTATTTATTACTAACAGTCCAGACAGATAGCAGTCCTTGCTCAGTCGGGCAAAATGTAAAACTTAGGTAGGTCTTAAACAGCTAAAGATCTGATTTCTTTTTTTCCCCCAAAGTGGAAAAACACCTCTGTATTTATAAATGGTAAAGGAAGGTATTTAGCAACTCCTTGTTCCACCAAGAAGCACAGGTTTACTCTTCACCTGAAAGAGGTAGCTGACAACAAAAGTTCATGTAATTCCTTCTGGATTGATTAATTAATAGATGAGGAAGACCAATGGTCTTTTGATAATCCCAGGAACACAGAATCAACATCTTATTGGTTTCATTATTTTAAAATATGTCTCTTACTAAACACGCTTCTTATTTTTACTCATATCTTCAGATAGCTGGAAAGCTTTCGGTCATGATTTAGTAATGCATTTAAAAGGGTGAATCCTAAGGTATTCAGCATGACTGTTTAAACCTCCTTAAAATGAAACAGATACTTTCCTGTACCAGAAGGCTGTCCAGCATTTGTTCCTCAGCACTCTTTACAGATCAAGTTCCTCTTTTGCAATATTTTCAAGCAATTGTATAGCAGTCATCAACGAAGGCTAATTTAAATTGGCACGTTCTATGGTAATAGCTAATGTGGGATGCATAAACATTTACATCTATATATATTTTTTCAGTGTGTTCTCCCCTTTTTTGTCAATATTGTTTCATGGCAGAGAACTGCTGAGCTGCAGGAAAACGAAGGGAACAAATAATGACTACAGGAAAAATGAGGGTAAGTGACTAAAATGGGGCTACTGTGAGCATTTGCAGGTTTAATATAGCTGGTAGCACTTCAAAAAACATTTGTCAGTATTTGAAGCTTAGCGTGCTGCCGTCCGGTGCTGTCCAAGGAAGGCAAGCTGCTCTGGGGACTCTGGGACCAGCCATTTATTTTAGGCCACAGTCAACCACTTTCTCCAAAAACACCCTTTCTGCAGAGTTATAGCCTTGGTTTAAAACTTCAGTCACAAAAGTGTCTGAGTACAAGTCACGTTTACATCTTTAAGAAGGAACTAAAGCAGGATGGTTTCAAACAATGCTACTAAACCTGAAGCCTCACAGGACTTAGGTTTTGCTGGTTTACTGCACTTCATTACCACTGAAAATTGAACTTCTTCACCCTATTTTGGGACCTGTAGAAACAGCCCAGATGCACAGACAGGTGAAATTTCTCGTCTTGTATTATAAGCCTGACTTTATCATCCTGTTTAACTGGTGCCCTCAATTAGTGCTTATTGCTCAAATTAATAAGTTTATACAACCTCAGGGATGTTGGTTAAAAATAAGTGTCTCTAACAAAGTTTTTGGTAGATAGATATTGTGCCAGTGGCTCCAGAATCATCCTCTCATTTCAGTTGTTTAGTGAAATCAGTGACTATTTCACAACATTGACAAAAGAAAAATTAAGATCCTTAGAACACAGGATTAGATTCATTGCCCAGACACTGATCCCTCTTCTTAAGTTCAAAATCACAATTATCCTGCAGGCTCTCCATTGCAGAGGAGAGGCCAACAACTCCACCAGGAAACTACAGTGCTGGTACAGAAGCAGATGGCTCCTGTTTGACCAAGAGAGACGTGATTCAGCACCTGTCCCTGGGCAGAAGAAACTCATTTGGCAGAGGGCTGCAGCAGAGCCTTGAATAGGCTTGTAAAGGCACCCTCCCATCAGAGAGCAGCTCCTCTGCAATGCAGCTGATCTCCAAGGGTGCAAACTGGTGCCAAATTGCCTAAAGCCAGATTCATAGCTAAGATTCAGTGTGCATTTGTTTGATTTTTTTGTTTTCCATTACATTCTTGCTGCTCTTTTTTTTCCAGACAGCAGCCTATGATTTTAATAGGATATGCCTTGTCAAATGCTGTTTAACAGTCTGAATGCACCCATAGGATCTATTTTGCCTATTTTAAAGTGGTGCTATAAAGCTTCTAAATCCATATCTTGATTATTAAAAAAAAAATTAAAAATGTTTTCTTTACTTAAGGAATTACAGATTAAGTAGGTGGTCCAGGTTCCTGAAATAACTACAGAGAAATAGTGAATATACATTTCTAAACATTTTCTGCAAGTGAGTTGTTGTATGCATACAATCATGCCTCCAACATGGAAGTTTTTTAAAGAAAGATAGAAGTACAAGAGTCCTCATGGTGCTGGAATACTTGAGGAATGCAGGGTTGGAATTAGAGGCTCTTTAAGGTCCCTTTAAGGACCAGTTTGAGACAGACCATTTCACAAGCTGCTGGGTACCCATTAGGATGCTGTACAGAATCGCTCACGTAGAAGTGACAAGGATTCATATCTATAAACAATGTTGTTGCACATTAAATCACTGTGGATGTACACCCTATCTATCATTATTGGAGGATATCTATAGTTCTTGTCTAGTTCACTGGAGGATGTGTCTCCTATGCAAAAGCCCTTTGTATGGCTGTTAATTTTGAGTATATGAGAAATACCGAGTGTTGCTGCAGGTGTTCACAGAACTCATCCCTCAAATCTGCTCCCCAGGAAAGGAAGAACTGCAGATATAATTCCCCCCCACACACACTCCTTCCTTGCCAACAGCGAAAGCAAATCAAGGCACACTTGAGACAAGCATTTGTCAGCATTAGCTGAAGTTCTTAAGTTGAAACTTAATTTGTTCAATGATTTTTATGTAGTAATAACAATGGCCATTTTATTCTTAATCATCTAAAATAATAAAAGCCACAAATCAAACAAATACACTCTAAAGTTATCACAGATGTTTTTCCAAGCTAATTATAACCACTTAGGGGAAAAATAAAAATGACATTTCCATGATGGTGTCCTTTGAAAAAATACTTGGAATTACTGTAAAAAGAATGATAAAGTATTTTAGTAATATTTTTACATCAGCTGTCGAAATCACATGTAAAGACAGTGGCATTATATTGTGCATTTAAAATCAAACACTGCAACAAGCACAGAAGGCCTTGGAATTAGATCCTCTTATTTCAAGGCTGACTGTGGGTGAAATCATTGGTTTGTTTCTTGCCTGTCAGAAACACTTCTGTTTCTGTTTTGAATGGTTTTTTGGTTTCCTTCACTTCTTGTTTTCTCTGTCCACAATGTCCATGTGGACTTATTACCTATTCTGTGCTAGGTCAGTAAAAGCTTGGATCCACACTGTACTCCAGGAGTTTCACTGCCTTCTGCAATGCCTCAGTGTCATGTCAACATTAAACCCACCATAGGATGTGAAACACCAAATCCAAACTGCTATTTTTACTTTTTATTCATCATATTTTACTGCCTGAAAACTAAGATAAAGTCTCTCCCTCTCCTTCTACTAAAACTTGGGATTTTTTAAATACTACCTATTAATAATAGACTATTAAAAAACACCAAAACAAACCAAAACCAAACTTTTCAAATAGCCTATTAAAAAAACCCAAAACAAAACCAATATTTTCAAACAGTCATCTACTTAGAAAGATTAGTCCAAGACGTAGAAATGCAGAAGATGCAGGCAAGAGCATAAAAGGGATCATTTTTCAATCACTTAAAACAAAACTGAAGCATCCAAACATCAGAAGTTACTTTTTAAATGCAATGGTCATAACTAACATTTGTCTCTCATATTCCCATGTATAAAATAGAGCTAATGACACTGTTTGGTGTTTGCAAAGGGTCTGAGATTCTGAGAGAAAAAGCTCTTTTTGGTGCCAGTCAGGCCCAGGTGTGCTGCTAAGTAATCAAAGCACCCACCATTTACTGCACACTCTTGTTTAAGGAGAGAGGTGGAACCATAACCTTATTCCACTGATGGGCTTCCCTCTTCAACAAGGAACTACAGAAATGGGGAGCAATGCAGTTTCTATTCTCAACACCAAAAACCATCCATGAAACAGAAGGTGCTATATGTAGCTTTTGTGCAACATAGGCTATCCATGGCATGTACAGAAGCTAAGAGATGAATGTTATACAGGGATACAGGCTCTGAGTGAAAGGGATCTTTGACTTCCATGGATGGCAGGTTATCACTGGTTAAGTTGCTTGACCTAATCTTTGAACCCTGGCCACGAAGAGAAATGAATAGTTATTTCTCAGACAGAAATTGTTCTCTCAATACTCCCTCTATTTGTCCAGCTGTTTAAAGGTTCACCATAGGACAAGTTTAGGATATTCCTTCATGTTAATAAATATCCACATATTTAAAAAGAAGGGATCATTTTAATGTATGCTTCTGTAGCAAGGATGATATTCTCAATTAGGATAAATCCAGAGAGATTAAAGCAGTGCCACAAGGGAATGTGCCTCCCCGTGTTTATCTTACTGCAAACCAAAGACAGTGTAGCACAAGGTCTGCTGGATTACTGTACTGGTTGTATTCTGGCAAATTAGTCAACAATGCAAGAGAAGCTGAGAAGAAATGCACACCACGTAAGGTGTATGTGACAGTGTATACTCAAACTGTATATCAACTATTATAAAAATCTACAGAACAAAATTAAAAGTTTTTAAAGACTATAGCTGAAGCCTTGAAGGAATATACTGAAAGTGTGTTATGGTTTATAATGGGTCAAAGCACTATTTTAGCAAAACCACAAACTATTTATAGCAATGGGTGAGGTGTATCATTAATAATAACCACAGTTCCACATATGGATTGAACTCTGTCAGCTGGAGGATCACAGTGTTTTACTGTCTGTATTCATTGAACAAACCCGCTGTCTGAATAAGTGAGCTTCCATTCTGGAAAACACTGAAAAGTAATTGGTTGCAAGGCTCATGCTTGTTCTAAATTGTACCAATTCCTTGTGTGTGTGGAATCAGCTAAGCTGCTAGCTTCTCTGCATCCTCCTGAGCAGAGGTTTGTGTTCTTAAGAACTCCTTACAACATCACAGAATTTTTGAGTTGTTGCAAAGAAAGCAATAAACTAAGTTAAAAATAATAAAACAGGTAAAGTCAGACCACAGTCTGCCTCAGAGAACCCTTAGGCCCTGTGGTGACCTCCTGACACGTTGAAACTGAAAGAGAGTTTTGAACAGAGCTCTTTTATCAACATCACCAGGAGGTAAAGCAAAAAAATAGGAAAAAAAAAAAAGAAATAAAAATTCTCTCAGATGCAATCTACTCCTAATTACTTCTTAAACTTACTTCTCTGAAGTTAGACAAAGTGAAAGGTATAGAAAAAGCACTGTAAAGGCTGCTCCACTGACAGGAAGCAAAGTTTTTCCCAGCATTCAATCAAGTGGAGTGTAATTTGCTGTGAAAAAGATACATGCTTCTAACAAAACAGAGAATAATGAAAACTGTGCCAAAGATATTGGTAATAGTACATTAACAAATTAATAATAATTCTTACTCCCCCAAATATATTTATGCTTATGACAGAGTAATTACAAAATATGATAACCAGTTCTAAATGAATTCAACAAGGAATGTGAATCTGCATAGCAAGATAGCTCCCTCCCAGCTCCAGATCAAACAGATGCAGGACCAGACTTCCACAAAAGCCCAGGGGGTTAATCTTCAAGGGCTCAGCACCCTTGTGGATGGACAGATTTTTCAATATGCCAAGGTCATATTTAGACACTTTCATGATTTCAAGAAGCAGCTGCCCCCCGTTGCCCTGGCAGTGCCACAGAGATCGGGACTCTGCGCACACACACACAACACTGAGCTCTTGGGCTGAATATGATCACTTTGTTTTGGTGCCTAAACTGGGGATAAGCCTTTGAAGAAAGTCTGGCTCACATTGTGGATAATGGCTCTTCTTTTAAAAATGTGGTCCATAGAGCATTCTTTGGATTTCTGACAAGAACCTCCTTTCTCATCTAAACCCAGGCAGACCAAATGGGTGACCTGCTGTGCATAGTTACATGGAAGCTGAAAGCCTATTGCTCCATCTGAAGTGTGTACTGGACAAGAATCCTAACTATAAGTGAATACAAGTTGTAGTTTTTCCTCTTCGGTTTATTGTAAAATTCTCAGGTCTCCCTGTCCTTCTAGAAGGGGTTATGTGGCAGTACAGTAACACCTGACAGCCTATCCTACAGAAAAGGCAACACTGAATTGCTATCACTGTGTTGTGAGAATAGTGTATACTAATGTTTTCTACATCAAGAAATTCTCCCTTTTTGAATAACTGTGTATAAATATAGGGATCTGTAACAAATAATAAAAAATGTTGGGTTTTTGGAGAATGCTTTACTCAGTTATTTGCTGTGAAACCACAGGAAGCTCAGATAAGTCCAATGGGTAATTCACTGTGGAAAAGGTGCTGAGCCCCCTGGGCACACACATGGCGCACATGTTTAGGGAGGGCAGTGAAAACCAGGTACCACTTGAAAACATGTGAAACAGGCACCTGTTTCTGATTTTTATGGAAATACTGCTTGACTTACAGGAAAGCCAGCTTGTCAGACCATAAAGTAAGGTGTCTATACTCTCTTGTTTAGAAAGACACCCCCTACCCAAGGAGTTTACAAGGTTTTGCTGTGTTTGTACAGTACCTGGCTACAACAGAGTGCAAGTCAATAACTTGTTCTCCTTGGCAATGTTGAAAAAAAGAGTACATTTCTCTGCCATGTCACAGAGTATGTCATGATGTACTTTCCTCACTCCTCCACTCTTATCTCCTGAGAGTGGTAAAACTCAGATTAAACAGCATTCCCTCCCACTCTCCTGTTAAGGATGCTTTAAGCTTTAACTTCTCAACAGACTGCCCCTGTTTCTCCTTCCTTCTTCCTCCCTGTGTAGGTGAGAAAAGGCTTTTGCAGACATGCACTCCCCAGGTTACACATCCTTTCCCTCACAGGGGAACCAGGCACCAGCTTCCTTCAAAAACTTCTGCTGCATTTGTCCTGCTAAACAGGACAGGCAAAACCAACCCCCTTGATCGTCCAAGAGAGACATGGGTTGAGAGCTTCAGCCTGCTGAACAGGTTAAATCCAACAGGCATAAAGACACTGGCATTAAGCCAGAAGCAGGAGTTCACAAGGAAGGAGCAGTTAGTCCTCACCTTGGTAAGGAAGCATTGCTGAAGGAAGAGCTCACCTCTGAAGATCCTCTGCAAATCCCCAAAGCTCTTACCTCAATCTCTTGGCCCCTTTCTGCTCTCCCTTCCACATGGCCACCCCTCCATCATGTTCTCCTGGAAAACAGGGTCAAGGCAGAGGTGGCTCCACACACTGCCCTGGACTGAAAGCACTTCTGAACAGATCAGCCTTTGTGGTTCAGCAACTTCCATGGCAATGAGTTCTCCTGTCTCCTCAGGGAGGGGGAGCCTCACTCTCCCTCAGCAAAGCTCCTGGCTGAGGGCACGGCCCCATGTGCCACCTCAGCATCCCAGGGCAATCCCATATCAACCTCTACCCCTCAGCAAGCTCCAGACTTCCTCCCATACCTGCCATGCACATTAAAACCACTAAAAACTGAAGGTGGAAAAGTGACATTTTCTTCTTTTCAGCTCAAAGGAACCACATCTTCCTGCCCACAATGAGATGTAAAGAAAAGGAAAGGAGAGCCAGCCCCTGGGAAAGTGGGGGCAACAGGGTACAAGATAGGGGAGACACTGTCTTACCCAGGGTACACACAAGAACCCTGCTTTCACAGCCTCAAAAGACCCCAAACTTTCTGGCACAGACTGCTGCATGATTTGGAGAAAGATACCCTTCATCTCTTTGCTTTCAGTCCTCTTCATTAAAATAGCATAGCACATCACTGTGCAGCTCCAGACAGGTTAGATTCCCAACAGTGGGGACTCAGTCAGGAACATCAAAAAACCAGGAGTTATACTGGGCTAATTCCTTGTTCTGACTTTCTCAATCTTCTTCCAAAAAGCCCATCATATTTTGGGAAGTAGTGAGGCAGGTGTAACAGAAGGCCTGCTACACTAACAGTGATCAAAACCCAGGCTCTTACTGCAAGTAAATCAGCCATCATCCGCATAAAAAAATTTTTTTTCCCCATCTTGTTGTAATGTCTTCAAATTACCTTAACACACCAACTGGCATGACAATGTTCTAAAATTACCATAACTGTTACTATAAAAATGCTAGAAGTTATTACTCCTCTCTTTCATCTTTTTTTTTAGCCCAAATAAAATGGCAAGCTGCAAGCAATAATGTTAGAGAAAAAGGGCAAACAAACAACTTGAGAATGATAAAAAATGTTAATATCTTAAATTACTAAATCCTATTTTCATTTCTCTAAGGTTGTTAAATACATATTTCTTCTATTTGGTGGTAAGTGCTTAGGAAATATAATCTATGTATTTGGTCTGGGAGAGCCCTATTTGTGATACAGACAAAACCATTTCAATCCCTGTTCCTGCCATACAGAACCATAACAACAACTGACTTCTGTGGTGTTCCACTACATTCATCCCAGCACAAGTGAGTCTAGACCCTGACCCTTGAATTGTTCGCAGAGAATCAAATGCAGCCCTTATTACTCTTGAGAATAGACACATGTTAGTAAAGTGGGTACTTGGAATAATGCAAAGTGCCTCTTCAATAATGCTGTTTGTGAAGCTGCATTGTTTTTGGTTCATAATGGACAGCTTCAGCCCTGGTTCGACACTGGGCAAAGGTTCTTAGAGAATGCAACAAAGGCCCATAGAGTAGCTATGTTACTGCAACAATTAAAATCACTTTGAAGAAGAGAAAATGTCCAGATGGAAAAGATGAGACAGCAACAATTACACAGTGATGGTGGTTTTGTGAAAGATACCCGAAACAAAGAGACCTCTACAGAACAGAAGGAATTTATGTTGACAATGCTTTTAAGAAAACCTATCAGAAGTAACCCTTTGTTCTAGGACCAAAATGTTTTCCGAGACCCATTACCTCTTCCAGAATCCTTGTCCCCTTCATTTTTAATTAGCTTTTTCTTAGCTTTTTCCATTTCCACTGTAATAGCTGTCTTTACTGCTGTCCTCATACCAGAAATGTTCTCTTGGGGCAGGGAGTTGGATTACAAAGGCACAAAGAAGCACATTTACAGGCCAGGCTTCTCTTTGGGCAGTAAGCTGGTCTGAGTAGTGGGGTCTAGTCAAAATGGATCAACAGACACATCTGCCCATTCCTAGGTATCTGCCTAAAGGTAAAAGCAGAACCAGCTCAGAGTAGTAATGAGGCCAATACTTGAACACATTGTTTTAAAAGCAAACATAGCTCCATAAGCAGAACCCAAGTTACCAGAGCCACAAGATCAGATTTTGTTATACTTCTGTAGTACCTTTCATTTTTATAAATAATTCCTGGGTTTTAACCACTGCATCTCAGACGAGAACCTAAGCTCTAGTATTCTCCAATAAGAATGAATAAACCTGTGCTATCTCCCTTTCATCATGCTCCAAAATTGTTAAACTTCTCAAAGGGTTGATCCTGGAGATTTTGGTTTCATTTCCTCAAATTTCCTGAAATATTCCATAATGCTGCAGCTTTATCTCCCAGCTACAATTGTCTGCTTTCTCCCAAATGGATTTTTAGAATTCTTTCACAAGAATGCTGTAGTAGCTAAGATTATTCCGATATGGTAGAAACAGACTAATTAACATCCAACAGCCATTTTTGCTGTTCTCATTGCACTTGAGCAGAAACTTGATACAAGTCGCAGATTTTGTGCTCTCCTTTTTCACAGATCACTCAGTTCCACTGCCACTTCTCTTAAGGAGTGTAGCAGAGGGAGCTAAGAACTACCACCTTCTTTTTACCTCTGACAAAGGGCATTACAAAGTGCATCATTCCCAAATACAGTCAGGTTCACAAGCAGCTGCAGGCATTCCTCTCTGAGCTGATGTTGCATTCATACTGTTTTTCCATATGGTTTCCTACTATAGTTATTTGTAAACACCATAACAGACATGATCATGAAAAAAGCACACAAACTTCCAAATACTTAAACTCAGATCACTAAGCCACTTCCCTCTCCAGAATTACCTTATTTATGACATATTTCCTTGTTTTCCTTAGCTCCTACTAATCAGAGGGGTTACTGAGATACGCAAAAATGATTATCAGTTTCTCAAGCATTCGGTATTTTTGAATATTAACTATAGGTTCAGTTTAATCCTATTTTTATCTAAACTAGTCTGCTCATTTCTAATGGTTTGGTTATATTCCAAAAAAAATCTCTTTCTAATTTTAGCATAAAGATTGCAGCACGCTCTCCTCCTCATTTACAAGTGTTTTAAGGTCTCAACACTACAGGTTTTTTTCTCTTTTTCATGTTAGTAAGGAAAGGTGCATTTTATTTTAAACTGCTTAATTAATACACGTTTTGTAAAACATTTGGCAGTAGTAACTTCCCCAAAATGATGATCTTGCAATTATGCATCTTAAGTTGTAATGACAAAAGACCAATTCAGTTGCTGTAAAATTAACATCAGCATCAAACGGCTGTGTCCCTGAGCCTGTTTACTCTTATCTACTGATCTAGAATTTTTATCAAGAGCATGATAAATTATTAAGATGTATGACAACAAAGGCTCCTCCTTGAGTGATACTACAAAGGCATTCTTTTAATGCTAAAATTCTTCTTATTATCAAAGCAATTGAAAGAGGCAGGAAGATGAAGTAGGGTCCTGTATAAGATTAGTTTCAGGAAGATGTGTACTTAAGGTCCTCTGAGGAAAGAGGAGAGCCAGTCAAGGGAGAATGCTGAATCTATGGCATTTCACCCCAACACTCTTGCCATTTTCTGTTCAGAGAGTGACTGTGGAAAATGCTGAAGAAAAAAAGTTATGGTCCAATATTCTGTTGGCAAAGTACAGTCACTGGCATTTATTTTGTCATCATAATAGCCCTTGGCAGGCTATCCTTCCCAGAAATACAACAAACATTTTAAATGCCTTTTCAGCTAAGCAGCTTGGAGAGCTGTGCAAAAATAAACCACAAGTAAGCAGTTTCAAACCAAGAGTTAAAGCAACAGTAACTGCTACTTAATTCCTACTCATTTGCAGTTCCTATTGCGACAGCACAAAGTCGCCAGTCAGGATTCATTGCTTAGGTACTGTGAACAAAACTTATTTGCTGTTTAGGTGTCAACTAAGGTCATAGAACAATTTGGGTTGGGAGGGACCTTAAAAATCATCTGGTTCCAATATACCTGCTATGGGTGGGGACACCTCCCACTAGATCAGGTTGCTTAAAGCCCCATCCACTGCAGCCTTGAACACTTCCACAGATAGGGAGTGAATAACCTTCTCTGTTGTTCCAGTGCCTCACCACTCTCAAAGCAAATACTTTCTTCCTATAGTCTAATATAAACTTACCTCCTTTCAGTTCAAAGCCATTCCCTCTTGTCCCAGAACTGCACACCCTTGTAAAAAGTCCCTCTTATAGACTCTCCTTTAGGTACTCAAAGTGTCTCTAAGGTCTCTCCAGAGCCTTCTCTTCTCCAGGCTGAACAGCCCCAGCTCTCAGCATGTCTTCATAGGAAAGGTTCTCCAGCCCTCTGAGCATCTTCATGGTTTCCTCTGGTCTCACTTCAACAGATCCATGTCCTTCCTATGTTTCCAACCCCAGAGCTGGACACAGCACTGCAGGTGGGGGGTCTCACCAGAGCAGAGGGGCAGAATCTCCTCCCTCACCCTGCTGTCCTCACTGCTTTGGATGCAGCCTAGGGTACAGTTGGCTTTCTGGGCTGCAAGTGCATGATGATAACAAATTTTACCGAAGAGATACATTTGCTTAGTGAAATAGAGTTGATAAGCCTTGGGGATGAGAAAACAGTGATTGAACATGAACAGTAATTTGCTAATGAAAAGGCCTACAGATTGCTGGCAAACAAAAGTTTCTGAGCACTAAGCTAGTGTACTGAACTTGCATCAACAGCAAGTTTCCAGCTCACAGGGTTTTCTTAACTTTCATTCTATACTTCTTCTAGAATACTGTGCATGTATGATCATTTTTATACAGGTTCAAATCACACCTTTTTCAACAACATTCTCAAATTGTTTACATTGAGGAGAGATACCTTGCTGTTGACTGTGGGAAAAGAGTGTTCTCATGGAGAGGGATCAAGGAGACAGTAGACACTGAAGTGTTCATTTTAGAGAACTAGGAGCTTAGAATGAAAAGGATTTTTTTTCCCCCTAGCACTGCACTTGGATCTTGGACCAGTCAGCCTCAGTCTCTCTTCTTCTGAGCCTCAGATTCTAATATTTGATAAGCCTTCAAGACCCTGACAAAGAATATTTTCTCCAGATCAAGATAATCTCATCTGTCATCTTCCTACTGTTTTAATGGGGATAGGATTCAGCTATAAATTCATGTGACCCCCAGAAGGAGCAAAGGGATTCAGATTTAGAGAGAGTTCACCTGGCAGGTACTAAATAAATGTACAAGCCTAAGCCCAATTGCTCCCCAGTATGCATTCTCAAATGCCCACGCTAAAGCAGCAGACATACTGATCACAGAAGCATAGACTTTACCCTTCAATCTGTGAATTAATGGCCCTACCAGAGACAGAATAGTTCTGAGAAATAATGCACTCTTTGGGATAAAATATGCAAGACTAGAGAACTAGAGCTGAGTCACTGGACACACTGTCTAGTCCCAACCCCACATTACATCATTGTCTCACTAGCTGACTAATTTCCAGTTTGAACATCAACCTACCTTCTTGCTTAGTATTAACTGACAGTCCACCTGCAACACTCACTGACAGAAAAGCAGAGGCACAGCCAACACTGGCTGCTTTGCCCTCTGTAGTGCAAGTCAGAGGAAACTGAGTCACATGGCTCAGGTGAAAGCACATTTCCCACTTACAAGTGGTGCTGGAAGGCTACTGCAGGCCCTTACCCCAGGAAGATTAGAAATCTATTCCTAAATCAGTCTAAACATTCACAATTTATCCTTTTTTTCTTTCATTTAAATACACATAATACTTCCAGTCTTCACACATTTGTTATTCTCCGTTATATTTTCCTCCACATACTTTTAAACAATACCCTTGCAACCAAAATGATGAAATTTTGCACATTCCCTTCAACAGCCATCCTTCTCAATGTACAATAGTGGTTTAATCTACCATTGGCAACCTAATTCTGATTGTCTACTATTTATTTTTCTTCTCCCATCATGTATCACTGTTTACTCCCTTCTAAATTTTGCTGGGGAATTACAAGTCATTTCATGGTCAGACAAAGGCTGTACCAGTTAACTGGCTAAACACTGTACTTTTCTAAAATTACTAATTTATCTAACTGATATTATGTGCCTGTTCTCTGCTACAGTTTAATAACCACCCTGAATGGCAATCTGGTTATCAGAGTTAAAAGCCTTTTAAATTCCACTCTTGTGAATATGTTTTCTTTCTCTACAAGAGAAAAAGCTACAGGAATGATTGGGCTACTTGAGAACATGTCCCACAAGCCTTGATCTTGCAAGATGATGAGTCATTAATTCTGACTGAATTTAATGAGTTCAGGTTCTCAGCACATTTTGGGTTAGAGTCCCAAGCTCAAAACCAAACACTAGTGAGAAGTTCTCAGTGAACATAGAGCAGCCATAGAGAACAGGAAGATTGAAGAGTTTACAGAAGAATAGGTAAAAGGACAGGAAAACTGGAAAAAAATAATTTGAGCATAAATCTTTAAACATCTGAAAACCCAGATCAGCAGCCAATGCATATGTTGAATAAATGAGCCATTTTTCTTACTCAAATAATCACAGCAGCATACATTTTGACGCCAGTTTGAAGAGATTAGAGCAGCAATAATATTAGATTCAGTAAACAACTAGTGAACATACATTAGTATTCTGCATCTTTTATTACTTAACCCTTTGGAATAGCAATTAGTTTTCAGTTTAATTGACCAAATAAAGTTGGTAGAGTGACAAAACTGAGGCATTTTATTGATCATAGTTTTTAATGCAAACTGAGGACTGCTGAGGTAGCAGAACTGTCTACAATAGGTTACAGTGTACAGCGATAAACTTCCCATCTCCTATCAAGCCTTCAGCGTGCTGTTCACTACACAGTCTTTATCTTCACATGCTGACACATGTAATCTAACATTCTCACTTTGCCACAGTAGAAGCAATTGCTTGACAATTTGATTATGGTTTCTTGTCAGCTCATACACAGAATATTCTTGGAGCTTTCAAGATCTGCAAAATATTTTGATTTTACAATGATAATAATCTTGTGGGGAAAACATCATTTAAAATATTGATTTCTGATAGGAAACCTGCTCCAGATCTGCATGCAGAAACTGCTCTGAACATCTAGAAGCAGATATGCTGTACATGAGAAGAGAGGCAGAAATGACAGTAATATGCAAATAACAGAGGGAGAGGGTCAGTGGATGAAAGCAGTTACTGTTGGACAGCTGCTCTCTTCACTGTGTGAAATGAGTGGATGGTCCCAGTCTGGGCTGTGGGAGATATGCATCCTCCCCACAAAATTCCAGACAGTCTGAGCATAGAGGCCAAATCCTAAAAGGACACAAGGGACACCTGTATGTCTAAAAATGGGTGAGGTTCATGGAAATAGAGAATGGCAGAAGACATGCCCAGTCACTGCCTTTTTAGTTGCCTCACTGAGACAATTGAGCACTGCACAGCAATTGCTGTCAGTCTAGCACCTTGGGTTTGGTTTTCAGAGCAACACGTTCTATAGCTCTGTATTTGTGGGCTGCAGCCAAAGAACTATTGCCCAGGTCAGAGGTGGGGCCAAAACAGAAATGATGCCACCTCTGCATTCCCTCCACCCTGTGGTGGCTTGGTATTAAATTGACCCCCTTGCAGTTTGTTCCATTTTATATTACATGTCAAAACCCCCAGTGGGTCAAGGTGATGCCTAACACCACGCAGCAAAGTCTCAGTCAAACTCTTGGACTCTGGCCATGTCCTAGAAGCTCAGGGTTCACACAGACCTCTTGGTATAGCCAGAGATGTCAAGTGGGCTCTCTGTGCTAACAAAACCACCGGAGCAGCTGCAACATGCTTGGTAAGCTGAGCCCATGCAGTTCGGCTTGCTGCCTGCAAATGAAATTTCAAGGAACGTTTTTGTAACAAAAAAAACACTTGCTTCCCTTAATGTCAAGTGATATACAGGTCTACATCCTGAGGAGCAAATTGTGTGAATATTTTAGAGACCAGTTTCTTTCACCATATAGTCTGGATTCCTATCTCAAACTGAAGCAAATGGAAGACAGACATACAAAGAGTTTTACTTTTGTGGATGTTGAATGTATGTGAAAACATTATCCTAAAAGTCAAATTGCCTTGTCACAAAAAAACAAAGTGGACCTTTTACTTGCTTAAAATAGAAAGTGTTACGGGTTTGGGGTTTTTTTGTTTGGGGGTTTTTCTTGTCTATGTTTCTGTTTTCACGACATCAAAATACATTTTTTTTTTCATTTTTCTTGTTGCCATTGTCCCCAAGGTATGACAGTTATATGAAAGAGAACAAGAGAATAACTACAGTGATGCAAGACAGAGCAGTCTGGAATATCTAGAATCAGACTGAAAAGCAAGCACATTAAAATGGCAGAGATACCACTGAAAATAATCCTATTAGTGAAACTGCATGACTAACAATAATTTATATGCACCCGGAACATATGTGCACCCCCAGAACACAATCAATCACTTCACCTGGAATACAGCCACTCAGCACTATAATATTCATACATACAAGCTGTTAGCTATCATTAATCAAAAAGCTTTTAACTAATTACTTTCACTTTTAAACAACAAATTTATGAATTTACACTAAATTACCAAATTGCCATCATATCTTATTTTATCAAAAGGTATTCATCTGATAATTTGCACTGTAACAAATGCTAGACCATCTTGGCATGTCACAAGAAGCAAATATGTCACATTAGACAGCCCATACTGTGAAAACCTTCACAAGTGTGAAGAGGCCTCAGAGAGGCTAAGAGTCACACGGACCTCAGAAGACAATGTGACCCCCTTACATCTAATGGGATCACAAGAAATGTCCAGACTGAAAACATCCAAATGTAAAACATCTTCACTTGCTGTACAGGCTACCACAGCTCACTGAATTTGAACAGAAAAGCAGCTTCAGAAATAGAAATTATGTAGTGTAATATAAAAGAGGTTTCTTCCACCAAGCAGAAAAGTACAGAAAGCTTCTCTCAACCTTGTTAGGTGAGACTGTTTAACCTAAGGCACTGCAGTTTGAAGAGGAATTATTTAGTTGTAACTACCTGATTCCACTGTTGTGCTGTAGCCAGTCTTGCCAAGAGTGTTAAAATACCATTACTATTTCATTATAGACTTTTCAGTAAAAAAAATAAATATGACAGCCTGCATGAGAAGGGAGTATGGACTGCTAAAGAAGGGGACTTTGAGAAATGGAGCCTCAGATTAGATTTATTGAAAGTGTTGTATTTTCTAAAATGTAATTATGTATACATTTCATAACTAATGCTGATTTACACATACAACTGAAATGAAAAATAGAAAGCAATGCTCAGCAAAACATAGCTCTGCTTTTTCAAATCATATGAAGCTTTTCATCTTTAAAGTGATCAAAATTTAAACTGAAGTGCTTTTTAGATGGCATCTAAAAGCTGTACTAGCTTAGGATTTTTGTGACCAATACAGCATTTCTCTGTAAATGTCTCTGAAAAAACTGCTTTTTTCAGAAATACAATATCTAAGACTGCAGTGCCCAGCAGTATAGATATGAGGCTGTGATAACACACTTCCGGAGTATTTTTCTTCTACAGTTCTGTTTTCATTACTATGCAGATACCTTGCCCAGGAACTGCACAGAATTCATTCATTGAGTGGCATCAAAATCACATCGTTGGTCTTTGCGGTCAGATCTGATAAACATTGACAATATAGAGAGATTACCAAAAAGAACAGCCTCTCATCTTTCTGGTTGACTCCCTGAAGCACATAATTTGTTTTATAAATCAAGAAAATATATTTTTGTAATTGCAGCAGGTGTGGAGTATAGATGGCTCTTTATTTATGCTAATAATTAAAAATAAATGTCAGGCCTACCACATCCTTGATCATTTAAGTCACTTTAATGATACATGAAATATAAAATAAGTCTTCACTAAAGGTCTCTAAAGAGAAAAGGGCAGCACCAGGAAATAAAGAAGGATTATCATGGTGGGGCAAGCTTGAAAGGAGATGGTATTCATTCAAAATGCAATTTACTTTGACAGTAATTTTCTGTATTTTCCCTGCAATTACTGAAGATGTTTTCAAGCAAGAATTCTTCTCTTTGAGAACCTATTTTCTTTGGTCTAAAGTCCTATGGTCCTGTTAAGTCATGTGTTAATGCATTCACCATTTATTACATAAGAAAAATTATCATGATGTCATCAACTTGTTATTTACAGCCTTAATACAGGGTTAGGAAACTGAAGGAAGTGTCTTGGGACATGAATTTAAAATCAATGAGTGCAGCCTCATAGAGCTGAAATGTGAATGATAAGAATTCTTATTTTACGCCAACAGTTAATATGGTGAAGGCAAATCCATTTCCAGAGATTGTTTCTGAATTGTTATAGGTGATTATTGGTTTTAGTTCCTGTACTTTGACCTTCAGAGACTTCAAATCACTCCAAAAAAGGATAAGTCCAAGAACAAGCATGAATGTAATCATATACCACCCTGACCCCTTCCCATCAAACACAGACAGTGCTTGGCATTGTAGGAAGACATGGTTGATAGCACTGTAGAAAGGCACACCTCAATGTCACTCAGGCTCTAAACTGAAAGTTTTGGATATACTCAATGGAAGTCAATATAGCCTAAAAGAAAACAATTAACATATTTTTATCTCCAACTTCCACAAAGGTATGATGCGCCAGTTAGAGAAGACAATGTGAATCAGTTTGTTCCTCCTTTATACCTCAGAGGAAAGGCAGAAGAACTGCCCTTTCCCTTGGTCTGCACAAACAAAGATGTGTCAGATGTGTCACTGCCTCCTTGGTCCCCCCACTCTCTGGAAGGCCAGTGCACTCCTACATCTCGCAGCTCCCCAGCCCTGTTAGCAGCAGTCCCTGGACTTGACCAACAGTAGTGCTCTACATTCACTGACAGGCACCCTCTTTCAGGCTCTAAACCCTGTTAGTGCAGTCTTCTGGAATAATTTTGTCTTTTTTATTTTTCCCCTAACTGTTGTCATTTACAAGCCACATAGCTGTAGAACAGCCCTTTTGGGGAGCACTCCTTTAGCAACTGCATTGGCTCATGATGCAGATATGTAAAAATCAGGCAAAAGAGGAACACATCTATATTTTAATGCTATTATTCTCTGCGTAGTTTAACAAATTGCTTCCCTGTATTGGCAACCATTTATGCCACAAAAAAAAAGCACCTCTCAAATCATAGCAACGTTGACTTTTTTGCTTTACCACTGTGCTCTCATATTCTTACAAGGTAAAATTAGTATAAGTGGCAGCATGTTTCCACAAGGCACAGCAATGAAGCTGTCATATCAGGAAAGCTGGTTTGTCTCACTAAAAAAAGTTACAGAGAACACAAGACACAGAAGGCTTTTGCTGAGAAACCATCTGCTTTAACTATCAGACCATTTCCTGCTCACTATCCTATGTTAGTGCAGGGTAAGGACTATGAAGGATTTCTCCCTCTGTCAAGCAATATCCTTGCACAAGAGCCTGAATTCTAGGCAGCTTAGATATGCGTGCTTACAACATCCATGATTTACAAAACAATCTTAAAGACTGAAAAGTGGCAGAGGAGTGATGAGGAGAAATCCCCCCCTTGGCAACAAGAGCAGGAGTGACAAGAAACAGGGGGGCAGGGACCAAGATTCAGCACCTGAGGTCAGAGTCACCTCTGCTTCAGGAGCCCAGAATTCCTTACAGCTTATCCACCCTGATAGTATTCCTGTGTCAGGGGACTACCAATACAAAAGTACTTATTAGGCTACTATTCATGCTGACTCAAAGTGAAAAAACAAGGTAGACAAGCAAGCAAGGGCAGAAATTGCTATTTAATAGATATTTAATATCAAGTACTGCTCAACCACTCTTTCTACTCTCTCCTTGCTGCTGAGCATCTCCCTACCACTTCTGAATTCTGCTGCAGTAACTGTTCTCCTATAAGGAACTTCTTTGGGGCCTCACAATGTCCTCACCTAGCCTTCTTCAGTAGGCAGCACTATATTTATGCTTTGTTTCTTAATGATTACAAAATGGCTTGGGTTTTTTTTCTTTCTTAAATCCCATGCCACGTTTATGCCTATTACGTTGGTTTCCGCCCAGTAGCTGGTGTGAAATGAGTTGGTGACCTCTTTCCAGTATGCAATACATACATAGTCCAGTTGGCATCCATGCTTATCACACCAGACTGAGCATTTCAGCCAAAGTCCAGCAAGCACCAGACCAGACCTCAGGGACTGCACTGCAAGGTTATTGTGGCAATGAGGAAGAGCTCAACCAAACAAGGCTTGTTTTCTGAATGCAGCATCTGCATCTACCATACAGGCTTCAGCTTGCCTGGAGATATCAAGAGATGGTTGGGAAGGGACATCTGATCATCTATAGACCTCTGATCTGCAGACACTCCTGGTGTAAAGGCAGCAATACCACCAATCCTGCACACTTATCACGGCCAATGCTGCCTGCTGAAACTGCTCTTGCTTATCTGCACTTAAGCACCAACATGCTGGGGCTTCCCTGCTGGGGAAGGGTCCTGAAGCAAAATGACTGCACAACCTGCCTGTCCCACCCTGCCATGCAGTCACTTTTATTAGCAGTGAGATCTGCTCTCCTACTGTCAAATCTCCCCCTTTCCACAGAGGGAGCAGAGAAAGGGATTTCATACTGCGTTTCCATTAAATACAAAAGCTCAGAAGTAACTGAAACTGTCAGGATTTATTCTGAATCAATTTTCCCCATAATAAATAGAAGTTCAGTTTTCTTGTGGTTAAACAAAATGAAATGCACACAGTGAAAAAAATTAAAGCTGTCAAGCCATAAAATGTCTCACGATTATGTGCATAAATGTTCAGATTTTAATGGGGAAAGGTGTGAGCTTTAGTAATTATTATTAGATGTTGCCAGTAAAAATTAGACTCCATTTCAAAAAACTGGTTGACCTCTTGATACTCTAGATCATTGCATATGAGACCCTTTTTTCATTACACAGTTAAGCGTTCACATACAACATCCTATTTCTGATGAATATAGCAGGCAGAAGGGGTATTTTTTACAGTGATTTCCCTACAGGTTTGATAAGCGTGGAGTGGGGAAGAAGGAATTTAAGCAACTAGCCGCTGAAAAGCTGGTTTACACCATAATTACTATCATAAATTATTTTTACCTGAATATTCTGCTCTGTATTCCAGTTGTGAAAAGACAAGAGTTTTTTATTTTTTGGACTAAGCATTTGAACTACTTAAAATTTTCATACCAGGCAGTGCAATTCCTGGTCTAGTTTCCAATAGGACTTCTGGAGAATTAGGCAAAAATATCTGTTCCCCAAGTGGTAATTTTTGGCTGCTGAGCATATAGCCCACAGCAGCAGATGATGTGCTGGACAGCCTCTGGGGAACAAGAGGCAGCATCCTTCACTACAAACCTCTGCTAAGGCTGAAAGCAGTGCCCGTGTTACTCTCTTGCTTACTGCTTGTTTCTATTTCCCGCAGAAAACAGTAGACCTGTTCCATACAATGTTTGATTCAGCCAAGCTGCAGGTGGGTGCATGGCCATAGCCTTCCTTCCTTATCTTTTCCATGACATGATCTGCCCTGGAGCCCATGAGTCATGTGAGGGAGGGTCACCTGCTGGCAGCCACAACTGTGCACATCGACCCTTCACAGCCTCTGGGGCAGTGACTGGAGCAGCTGGGAACTTGTCCTCTTTTATGGAGCTCGTGGTATAAGCACACAGCGAAGGAGAAAGGGCAGCAGGCCAGGAGAACTCACTAAGAGCCACAGATGTGTGGAGCTGTCAGTACACCAGTACCTGGAATCAGCCTGACCCCAGCACTGTGCACAGAGCAGCAGGTCCCAGCTCATAAAACACTGCATTTCTGCTGTGTCCATCAGGGGCAGGCAAAGCAAGAGCAGATTCTGCTTCTCCAGCTGTCCCCATGCCTCACCTGTACTTCCAGACCTCCCTACTGCCTGCTTTGCCACAGCACTGTCACCAAGGTTTCTTCAGTTAAAGCTATGGTGATATGCAAAGTGCTTACAAAGATAGAAGCTATGAAAAGCAATTAATTTGCACTGGCCATTCAAACTTGACAGCAATGCTTCAAAAACCTGGCTGCTCAACCCTTCCCCCTCCACCCCCCCCACCCCCATTTGCTGCAGTATTAGATCATCCTGAAGTGAGGGAAAATGGCATTCTTTTCATGAAAGCACAAATAAAAGTGATTTTTCCCTACCTAAAAGAACATTTTAAAGTTAAAGAGGAGAAAATTGCATTAAACACACTCAGCTATATTTACTAAATTATTAATCTGACAAAAGCCAAGCAAAGATCATACATTCAGGAAACACTGCATTTTTTATTAATTGGCTGAAAAGTCCCCTGGTAGCTTTCTCTAAGACTGACTATTGTTTGGGAATGAAGAACTCTAAAAAACAAGAAAGATAAATTGCTTTATAAGTAGAACAATTTGGAATTCATCAGGTGTGTGAACTAACAGGTATATTAATAACACTGTTTCTACTAATACTCCTAGCAAAAGCCCACCCATGCTATGTTATACAAAGGACTCACACTAGGCTTTATATACTACACAAAACAGCCCTCATGGCTGAAGTAGCTCCCAAGTTTCCAAAAATTTAGAGGTTATACTTGGGAATGCAGTAGTTCCTTCTAATGCAGTAGGTTTGACAGACTGTTTCTGACCATCCTTCCTAACTACTTGCCTCAGAAATACAGTGCCAAAATAAGACTTACTATATTTTTGGATCTGAACAAGGCAGTGGTTTTACCAGCAGTCGTTCAGGATGCCACACCACACAGCACTGGCCTCCAGCCAGGCTCAGGCTCCTGGGCTGGGCAAAAGACTTGACTGCTTCTCTCCCCAGGTGTGATATTCCCAGAAAAATTACCTAGGGAAGCAGTCAAGGTCTTTCTCAGATGATGAGGCAACATGCATCAGAATATGTAACTGGGTGCCTGTACAGTTTCTAGTGAAAGGAAGCACTGACCCAAAAGGAAGGCTATCTGCCCTACAGGCTCTCCAGTAATTCCATAGGTAAGAGTGAGCTTTATAAATCTGTCCTATTCCTGGTTTATAAAGACGTTCATTACAGTTTCTTACATAGCTTCCTCAATCCTGATGCTAAAAGCAATTACCAAAGGAAAAAAACCCCTCCCCTTCCTTCACAAATAAAATCTAACACTCCACAAATAAAATCGAGAGTCCACTAGTCCTTGAACTAGTTCTTTTTCTGAATTTGTTTTGGTTTTTGGAGGGTTTTTAGAATTTTTAAGAAAGTATAGTAGAAGTTTATCATTTCTGTAATAAATAGATGTTTACTAACCATCATTCAAGTCCCTCTTGCACAGGGACCTCAAGCTTGCCCCACTCTGAGATACTGGTTGGAATAGCATTGTAATGTTTGCAGCATTACTTATGGAAGCTGTATGAAATGCACAGAATGCCCTGCAATACCCTTAAGAACAGCTGTCTGGTATTACAAAGCCAGTTCCTAGATTTCAGTCAGAAAAAAACCCCAAACATATTTAGCATTACATGCCTTGGTAAACTGAGATTCAAGAACTGGGAATCTATTTGTACATCAAAGCACCTAGACAACAGACCACTCGACTCTCCTGTAAGATTTTGTTTGCTGCTGAAGCTATCTGCTAGTAATGTTATTCATAATTTTTTGCTTCTTCCCTTTACTTTTTGTCATTAGAAAAACCTTTTTCAACTCAAAAACACTAACTGCTAACAGCAGCAAAGACATCTGGTATGGTTCAAACCCAGCTCACTGCAGAAGGTCCACATAACTTGGGACAAGTAGGCAGCAGCATTCCCTCCACAGCTGTTTCCTCCTTGTGTGCAGAGCTGTGTTCCAGGTTGCCAGTGCCTTTCCCCATTACTACACAGCAATTCCAGCCAACTACAAGACAGGAGCGAGAGCTGATGCTACAACTCAGATGATGAGCTCTATCACCTGGCAGCAGATGTGAGCCAGCCCTGAGCTTTTAATGTCACTACTGCTGACTTGTATCAGCAAAAGCTGGGCATCACCTTCACTATCACAAAAATTCTTAAGAGAAATTATTTATTAAAAGCTTTTTTGCCTGTATTGTATTGAATAACATAGGCTTCTCTCTGACCCATGCCTCTATAGTGTCTGCAAGAGATATTTGTTCATCTACCATACAAAAAACCCAACACTAGCTGAAGCCCAAACTCCTCATTGCATAAGGAAGGGAGGGAAAATGCAAGTTTGACTTTAGCTTTTAGAATTAATACAAGTTTTGAAGTGCCACTTAGCAAGATATAGCTGTCCTCTAAATTTATTGTCAGCTCTTTCCTACTATAATTCTTATATCCATAAGGGTATAAGCTTGGACACTTTCACATTTAAGCCTAGAAACTATCTGTTCAGGTTTGGTTTTTTTTTTTTTAATCTTTATGGCCACAGCTACATAAATGATATAATAGAAGTCTTTATTTTAAAAGCTTTTTCTCATTAGTGTCTGCTCTCAGCTCTGTAAATCACTGCGCTATACATGTGATTGTGTCCTGCCACACAGCTCCAAGTACAAAATGGACAAATGAAGCTGTTACAAACCCATACTAAGTGACATTTTTAACCCATAAATTTTGAGAACTTTTTAATTACACATTTTCTATGATTTCTGATTAAACCAAAATTGCTTTCAAGGGCACATAATAAATCACACCACAGAATTATTCACATTCTTCCCAAATGTAGTCAAATGATTTGTTTGATAATATTGGGACTGAAGTCCATTTTCACTTAAAAAAATAGTAAATTAAAAGAAAGTACTTCTAGTTATTCTGATAACTCCAGATCTTTCTTATGACTTATTTTCTCTATTTCACTTAAGTGCCAAGGGAGGTTTACCCCACCTTCTTTAGGTAAAAGAAAACAGCATGTCTATGAGTAGCACTGCCTGCAGGGACAGTGCTCTATCTGCTGCCTTCTATCAGAGCCCCTGTACAATCAGAACTGCAGTTTGTAGTCAACTTGCATCCTCATTAAAGTATTACAACAAAATAATCAGAAATGATCCCATTAAGGAATACGGATTCTACACAACTGAATACTTTAATAAGAAATAAAGTATCCAGAAACTTATTTTCTTCATCTGTCCAGGCCTTGTTTCTCTAAGAGGTGACTTTTTGACTTTTCTCACTGTCTCAAGCCGTACAACTCATATTTCCCCCTACTTCAAACACTTCAATGACGCTGCAGTCAGCTTCTAGAATTACCTAGACATGAAGAAAAATTGCTTGATTTACAAGTACTTTTGTAAAATCCAGAATTAGTGACTACAATATTGAAAGATCCTTTTATACTGCTCTAAAAGAAGTCTCATTTAATCCCTTTATCATCTGGAATATGCAAATACCAGCATTAAATGTAGTTACAATCACTGTATCACTCATGGGTCTTTATCCCTATATTTCATTGTAATAAAAAATATGGCCATTGCCAGCTAAAGAATAGGAACTAGTAATTCATGGGGGAAAAGTCAACTTTTCTTTAGTGATATATATATAAATACACACACACACACACCAGCTCTGTCTCCTTCGAGGGTTTTGTAGCTGTAGCTCAGTACTTTGGAATATAATGCCACTCAGTGTTCTGCAAGATACAATTTAGAGTTCTCTACTAGGAAAAGGTTTTATTTACTGTCTTACAGATTACAAGATACCAATGGAGACTTAGATAAAAAATTGTGCTTGCTCAGCATTAATTTACCCTTTAGAAGTGCTCTTCATACAAAACATTTGGGAGTTTACAATCCCTGTGACAGCCTAGTTTGTCTAACACTTCCTTTGGGAGATAGAAAGGCTGGAAAACAGTTGATGTAATTCTTTGAGTAAACAGGAGGAGATATCTGCAATATAGAGAATATTTGCCTTATAGAAACCATTGGACAGCAAAGTACTATCAGTATAATGGGAGAAACTAGAAGGCTGAGCTACAGCAAGCTCACTTCCTGGAGTGGGAGAGTTTCCAATGTTTAAATGCTGATGCTCATATAATTGCTACAAGCAAAAAAACCTGTTTTCCTCTATTATATTCTCTGCCCTTCAGAGAGCTAAAACAGGTAAGCTCCTTTTGACTCCCAAGTTCATGCATGAATTTCTGAGGCAGAAAAGCCACCAACAACTCAAATTCACCTCCTCATCCAAAGCTAGAGTAAATTCCCTGGTTTGTTTACTCTTTATCTTCAGAGAAGGTCCAGTTTGTCACAGCTCTCCCCTGGTTAAGTCATCATTAGAAAATACGAAGCCATTAGCCAAAAGCAAAAAAGAAAGCAGAGGCACATGCCTGCCTTGAAACTTCACAGGGCACTACATCGAAGAACAAACCTCCAGAATCAGGTTTCTAAACTGATGCAAAACAGGTACTTTGAAACACTGGAAAACAGTATTTTTAAATTCTTCTGCTGTCTCAGCTGTTGGTTTCATGTGTTTCATGGGGAATCACACCATAAAGGAATTCTAATTAGACGCTTCTTTACTCAACAACCTGTCTTCAAGCTAAACAGCAGGAAACAATCAATGCCTTGATGAATAAATTGTCAATCAAACCATATCCCTACATTTGGTTACCTTGAGCTTCCTCAGCCAGAAGAGCACTGTGGAAAAATACTCCTGTTATTAACCCTCTCTGCCCTGTGCTGTCAGGACTAGGATGATTAATCCATTTTCCATCCACCCTTAGCACCACTGACAAGACTGATCCTCACATCAGCAATCTTTCGTTTTAGTCTCTCACTCTGCCACTTAAGACACCCCATCAAAAACATTTTTCAGATAATTCTTTTTCTACTGAGACATTTTAAGCATGAAAAGAGCTAACCATAGAGATCCACTTTGCAATACAAAACATTCAATTAAGCTGCACCAACATTAATGGTGATTACTAGACATCAAACCGAAGGGCAACCAGAAGTGACTTATCTATGCTCAAGTCTTGTGACCCCTTCGTTCCTTGCCAGCAAATGTGAGGAAACAGATTAATCAAACACAATAGCCATATGTTTACTCTGGTTTTTTTAAAGCAATCAGATTTCCACAGTCAGAAAGGCACTGACAAGTTGTTGCATGATTTTCTCAGCACCTGTGGCTCACAAAATCTTGTGTTTGTAATCAAACTGCAGCAAACAGCTGTAGCTCTACCTGTCATCATGGCCCTAAGGGAAGACATGAGCAGTGTGTAACTCTTACTCCCAGGATTTATTCTCCAGGTGCTGGAAAACCCTTTGACCGAAACACACTGTTTTAGGGTAAGAAAGACAGAGGTGTAAGCAGGACATCAGAGAACTACTTTAATGTCTGTCCTGTATTTTCACAGAAAAAGGCACTAAATGTAAGACATTCTTAAGACCTTTGCCTGAAACACCTCTATCATTTATAAGATTTATAACCTGAAAATTATTTTTCCTTCTTTCACAGGCTTCATTAGAGGGGAGATAGAAAAGAATAAACATAATGACGAGAATAATCTTATTGTAATGGATTGACAAAGACAATTTTGTGGATGATGATATGACTGCACTTATTCATTTTTAATCACAATGTATTAACCTGTGGTGGAGAAGGCCAAAATCAGCAATGCATTTAAGGAAGTCTTTAAATCAAAGAAGCAGACAAACAGCCACACTACTGCTTACTACCATTATATCATTAAGATGCTTAGAATTAAGCACCAGTTTAACATATTGTTAGATTGTGTCCTTAACATTGGCAGAGCAGAAAAAACAGGAAACCCAGAGTATTTAACTCATATCTTACAAATACATTCTATCATCACAGGTTTTTGAACTCTTCAGAGGAGAAAAAAAAAAAAGTTTCTACATTGTTCTGGAGTTAGGGTTGTGGGTTTAAATTTAGGAATTTCATTTGTAGTGAGTGACATTTTCAGTAGGATGGTCAGACGGAGTGGCTTACAGGAAAACATCCCAGCCTGAACAGTTACCATTGTGTCCCAGCAGATTATGTAAAACAAGGATTTTGACCCAGTTTTGGCATGACTCCTGTTTACAGCTCAACCTGCAGCTGACTGGCTTTCCTGGATTTACCTCTGTCTTTCCAATGTATTTATCTGGTTTTAGGTTATTTTTTGTTTTCTTTAATAATTCTGTTCTAGACATGCTGCAAGGCATCCTTCCTGGTGAAGTAGATGAATTTACCAACACCTGGAGCATTTTAAACTCTGGAACAGCCAGATGGTAAAGAGACAAACTCTCTGCAAATGTCATTACAGCAATGAAAGCAGTGCTGCTGCAGACAGAAACGGTCCCTTGGGAAGGGAAAGAGGAGAGAGGGCAGGTTGATTAGGTCCAGTTTTCCTAAGGGTTAGCTACTTATGCTGCTGGAAGCACAGCACAGAGTGCCATGCAGCACACACAGACCGGAACCAGCAGGTACACAGATTTCTGAGCCCACTCACAATCCTCCTTCTGAACTGTGTCAAAGGATTGCCTCAAAAGCCGCATTATACAGCGGCCCAAACAACAGGTGGTTTTGTGGAGCTTCAGGATTACCCACCTAATCTTCTTAAGGAATGAAATAGAACAGCCACAGAAGGCTCTACAGAGGAAGATCACAAAGTTCATCAGCTGAGATGTGATTATAAGAGAGCTAATCAGTTTATCCACAAAGTAGATCATGCTATTTGTTCTTTGGAAGCTCCTCAGCTTCTTCAGAGATTCTCTTTTCTCCCCTTTCCCTGTCCTTGCCCCTCTTCTGTTTACTCCCTTTTGTCCACATACCCAGAAAACATGTTATGTTAAAGATTTCATTTTAACCAAGGAAAAACAAGCATATATTAAAAATATTTCCTACATACCAGTGTAGTACAGCAAGAACCTTAAAAATCTAGGAAAGGATCACTCCAAAATTATCATTTCTATTTGTACTTCTCACTTCTATGTGCCTCTATGCTCCTTGTGTTGCTGTACTCAGTTTTCAGTAGAAACCAGCTCTAGGGTTTGCACAGCAGGCAGTGTCATGAAACCACTGAGATGCCATAAATCTGCATGGCTAGTCCAGCCAGAACTCAGTCTGCAGAAAACAGAGTATTTACATTGGTGCTAACACCTTCTCTCCTAGTCCAGGGTTCTCTAGAAGCTCTGCTCTCCTGTCAGGGAATAACTCTCCATGTTGCCAGAATCTCATTTAAGACCATTCAGATCATGAAGTAGCATCCTCACCCACAAGCACCATTTTACTATGAGCAATCTCTAGCTATAAACAGAAGCAGCCTCTAGTGGACAAAGGAAAGTGGAGACCTTCTTGACAGTGTGATTCCTGACCCTTATTTTTTGCCTTTCAGCCTCAGTCCCAAATGACAATTCTAGGGAACTTTCTCTTCAAATTACCAAAACAGAAGTAGCATAGCTACAGGAATCATTATCTGAACACACACTTGTGATGTTTGGATCAAACCCACAAGTTCATTTCACTTACCAGTCAATAAACAATCAGCTTTCTGTAATTCCTCCAGCTATTCAGGCTTCATAGCTACACACAGAAGTTAAAGCACTTTATACTCCAAAGAACTACATAACCCTTTTTTTGGTTGGTTTGGGGTTGGTCTTTTTTTTTTTTTCTTTTCTTTTTTTTTTTTTTTTTTGGGGGGGGGGGGGGGTGGGGTGGTAGTGAAAAGGGAAGAGGGGGTAACCTCTTTGCTTTTTAAGGCCTAATCTTAAAATCTCTGTCCAGCAACACCTGTCTTGAGAGTTCCCTGATGTTACTTGGGGAATGGTCTGATTGGTCACAGAAAAATCACCCCCACCTGCACACAGTGAGTCACTCAGGTCCCAGATTTTGCTTCTCAACATCTCCTGAGCTAAAAGCCTTTAACACCTGGGGTTATTTCCATGTGAGAGTACTTACATGCATTAAGCCCCCACTTTGGGAGAAATCCTAATAATTCATTTTTGTTATATGCTTATTTTCTGTTCTTTTCACACTTGCACTCAGTGAATCAATATAATGAAGATCTGTAAGAGAACTGTAAAACTCATAGGATATACTGATAAGTCTGTATAAGTCCAAGAAAAAAAATATTACAGAGAAAAATGCAAAACCTAAATTGTTTTAACTTACATAATAAAATTTTATCTTCCATTTATTTTTATTTGCTTTTGAGCCATCTCTGAGATTGGTTTAAGTTGAAAGTTGCAGAGGGCTTCTCTGTTTGCTACTTTTAAAAAGTCGTTTCATAATAACTCTAAAATAGTTGATAATTTTTAACCATTGGGACCAATTTAAGGCAATCTACAGAATTGTTCAGCCACTTTCCCAGGATCTACATCTTTCCCAACAGCTAGTCCTCTGGTTCTAGGATCATGAAGGAGCATCACAATGGTGTTGGTGAGTTCTGTGTGCAATCAGAATTTGCATGTGAAGGTTAAGAAATTACATGATACAGTTCTTCAGTAACACTTCTACACACAGAGGTCTTGTGTGGGAACCTCCTGTTTAGTAACTGAAAGAAATTTAATAAAGTGCAAAATTTAAAGTACAAGCTGGTAGTCTTCACTACACAGATCGAGGATCACCTTGACTCTGGATGAACCCACTTCAACAATTATGTCAGGCAGGTTTTTTGAGGTTTCCTAATTTTTCCCATTCTGGAAGATTTACAAACAGAACTAGATATATTTTGTTCTATCTTAGTAGAAGAAAGAACTTGCATACATTCTGCATCCCACCTCCCCTCAGGAAGGCATGTAAACACAGGCGTGGTGTTTAAGTGCTCTCCTAAAGACATTTTCTTGAGTAAGGACTTGAACCGAGGTCAATGGCACATGGATAAGCAATCATATATTTCTTATAAATATATTTCTTTGTGAATGAGATGATGTAATTCAACATTAGGTCCCGTGAACAGGCCATTTACTTTTTCACCTCAGAGGAGAGGCATCAGCCTGACAAAACCTGCAGTATCAACCCTCCATCCTCCTAAGGTCATTCAAAGGAATTCTGGTTATGTTGATACTGTTTATGTAGTTATGTAGAGTATTCTACTTGCTGGACATTATTTCTGCGATTAAATTAAAACCATAAAAATTTTGTCATGTATTTCTATAGTCTCTTCAGGCAGGCTTTTATGATCAACTCTGATGGTATTATATTTGCATTAAAAAAATGTGAGTAAATTTGCCTAACTCGGCAGCCAGACTTATGCTACTACACAATTTTTTTCAGTGAGCTGTTAAAAAAAAAAAAGCCATGTAGTCCTTACTGAAAAACAAAACCAGTAGTTGTCTAAAAACGTTCAGTGTTACAGGAATTGTATGAAGGGAACCAAAATCTGAGTTCAAAACTACTTCTTTTTAATATACACCATACTCTAGATTGCCTGTCAAGTTGGGGAACACTGCAGATATGAATGCAGCCAGTGCATATGCCAGCTTTCTAAATAAAACCTGTCAACTTCATATTCAAGGGTCTGTTTTCCATGTCTGTCTTCTCAAGCTAACCTCTCTCAGCACTGTACTGCTGAGATTCAAAAAACAAAGTTCCCAGGAGTGCTGCTGTTGATAAGGAGTGGAGAAAATGCTACAGATTTTTCATGTCTTCCACTGCCTCAGGCATTGACTTAGGAAGAGCTGTGGCATGTGCCCCACTCCCAGGGCTGGATGGTGTGGGCTCTGCACCACTCTCCTCCACAAATCACCTAGTCACAGCAGAGCTACTTCAGCCTTTTCACCTGAGTTATTTCAGCCCCCATTGCTGGGCTCAAACTGTATTTCTGGGATGGCCCCTACTATAAATTATCGATTATGGTTGAAATTGTGAGCTTGTTTAAACCAATGGCAAAAATCTCAATGAATATTTAGGATTTTTGCCACTCAGCTACAAGGGGTCATTTTGCATTTGTGAGTCATGTTTATTGTCAAGTAATTGAAAAGTATCCTTTCTCCTTCTTAGAGACTTACAAAGGAAGTTCTTGAATAGGTAAAGCAGTTGGCTAAAACTAACATCGTTGGTTCATTTACTTCATAGTCCATTCGAGTTTCTCCTGCTCTCACACTAATGCCCACATTAATTAATACAGACTCACTATTTTCTGAGCTCCTCCACCTATCACCATTGCCTCCTGTCTAATTTAGTTTCAGAAATTTCTTAGGACAAGGTTTGCCTTCCTGACTGGTATGTACCTAACACTTGGAGTCCCCCGTGTGCCTGGAGCATCAGGTACAGCAATAATTCCACTTGGAACTGGAAGTTCTGAGTCTGAAAGAGAACAGGTGCACAGGCCATTTCCAGCTCATGCGTATGAGATCCAGGAGCTCAGTGGCAATAAAGGACCATTACAAACCATCCTCTGCCAGTTCATGCAGTTTTGGTTTAGTACATTAGAGAGACAATCTCACAGGCAACTGCAGGGTCTGTGCAGAGGGCTTTGGATCTGAGACAGAAATCCTGAACTGGACCTTATTCACCAGGAACCCAGCAGAGAGCGTAGTGCAGGGTGACATGTTGATGGTAATCTGCATGGCTAAGCCAGTAAGTGGCTTGCAGCAGTTAGAGGGTTTTCACAGTATTTATCTTAAGACCTTGTAAGATGTAATGAATTGCAATACTGAAAGTGAATAAGCTTATGTACTTGGATCATGATTTCTAGACCTTTCTAAGAAAAGGGGGCTCAATCTTCAATCTGATCAGTGGCAAATAGAAACATGTGCCCTTTAGATGCAAGAGTACATCAAGATAAGACTGTTGGATCGTTCCCTTGCCAGAGACACTGGAAATAAGGCCTAAATTCATACCTCAAGAAGCTAAACAGTTAAATTACAGTATTAGCTGTTTAAATGAAATACTTTGTTAAAGGAATAAAACAGGATAGAATCAATTTTTATTGCTCTATCATGCCTCTAAACCGATTGCAGCTGTAATAAAATTAGGGATCCCATTTCATTTAAAGCAAGGAAAGTAATTTTATTTACTTTTTTCAGTTGCACCCCCACACAAGTGCATGCACAGAGCAATCAGCTGCTGCACTTGTTAGCTTGCTGATTAAATACTTTGTCACTTAATGTTGCACTAATTAAAGAGAATTGAAGCTGCCTGTGCGTCAGCTAACACGGCATTAACTTTAACTGAAATCTCTACACTTCACTCATTCCTCATCTGCAGAGCTGGGAGGAGGAAGACCCTTTCTGCTTTTTTTTCAGCCAGTAATTCCAATAGATCCATCCCCAGCTGCTGAGATTTCTTCGACCAGTAACTTTTGACAGCTGTACTAAGCCAATAAAATTTCCTGTACCTGCAGTCTTGCCGGCTTTGTGACCCACAAGTGCTGAGCGTGTGCACGGTAAAAGCGTAGCAGTGAAAGCCGGAGAACGGCTCAGCCCTGCAGCTCCTGCCTCATGGACACCATGGGGTCAGAGGGCAGACCCTATTAACCACCTGCTGAAAGTGTTTGCTTGGCCAAATAATTGCTAATTGTTATAACTTGTTCAAAGACCCACCCCTGAACATCTGCTAATTTGTGGGAATCATGCCTATGTTTTTACGGGGTCTAGAGTCCAATTAATAAGATTTCCAAGTCTTTACATCTTGAAAGCCATGATTTCTAAGCCAACATTCCTGGGAGTTTGACTCTCCAATTTCAGATTTTGCTACCAAAACAGAATTATAGCCCAGGAAAAACATATAGATCAGGAAAAGCCTCCTCATTGCAAAGTTAACCATGCTAAACACATGAATTTGTTCTCTCCTCTGCAAATGATATGCACTGAACTGACAAACGAAGTCTAGATTGATTAGCTGCGTAGGTGTGTGTCTGTGTTTGTAGTTCATGGAGCTGATCACTTAATCTAAACTGACACTTAGACTATACATGTTTCACCATCACGTTTTTTTGGAATATAACCAAACAGATGGTGCCTGAACATCACAATATAGTCACAAGTTCCCAGAAGGAGTTAACAATTTTTTTTTTAGAATGGCAGCTCATTATATATCATAACTAAGGTTGTATCACCCATTTCCCTTTAAACTGTGATTTTCAAGGGTTTACGATGTAATCATGAAAATTCATTCAGGCTAGAAAAACAGCCTGAAAACAAGAACTCAGTTTTTGTTGAGAAATGTCAAGCAAGCTATCCCATCATCACACAGTTTTCATTTTTTAAATTCTCCCCATGCATTCTTATGAACTGGGGGAGGAGGGAAGGGAGAGCTCCTAAAAGGAAGTAAGTTCTTTATGAAGGTAAATAGTTTATATTTTTATGACAAATTTTAAAGCAGCTTGGTATATGCAAAACAGGTTTTTATTATACTTCTGCACACTATAAGCCAATGAAATCTGGAAAGCTCAAAATAAAAAAAAATACTATTTCCTGATCAGAGCACTTTTCTTAATGTCTCAATTGGAGGGACTTTAGATTCCAGAAATTAGTCTTTTAAAATATGCACATAGATTGTGCTCCTCAAAGGTTGGTTTCTCCATGCCATTTTTCAAACATTTTAGTCACTGCCCCTAGAATATTTAAAAGCGTCAGCAAAAAAACCAAAAGGAGTTTATCAACATCAGCCTTAGCCAGTGCTGTCAGGTTGTAGAAACATCATCTTGCTCCCACTACAAGAGGGGTTAACTCCACTTTTGTTTCCCCTCCCTCTCACAGGTGAAAATGGAAGCAGAATAAGGTCTAGAGTAGGAAAATACAAGCCTTTCCTTTTAAATTTATGGTCACACTTGCAAAATTCGGTTTGGAGTTTTTTTGGAGTTAAGGTCAGTTTTCTGCATACAGACACATGTGCCTTTTTTTATTGCGCTTTGTTTTAAAAATATCAAGCCTGCCCTGCTGAGCATCCCTCCATGCCCATCTTTGTGCTTCACTCTAATCCATCATTCTGTGGCTTACACACTGTTATCCCTAGAATTTTGTGCCTTGTACAAAGTGGGTCATATCCAACTCTAGACTTGCTCTCCTTACTTCCACAAGCTAAGCTGTATTTTATTTCTTTTTGGAAGAGCTACAGGTTAGACAGCAGATGAGATGACAGAGAAAACAAAACCATGCAGCATTTCAGAGCTGCCTCCCTATCGTTGCACTCTCTGTCTCTCCAGTTTTCATCTACTTCATGTTCCTTGTCATTTCACTTATGGTTGGGTATGGTTTTTAGCTCTCTGAGTCTGTAAAATGGGGCTTCTCTGTAAAACTCCTCAGATGCCCCTGTAAATAATTTCCCATGCACATTGCATTGCTGTGGCTTTGATGGCATGGCTGTGCCAGCACTGTGCCAGTCCCTGGCAAGTCCAGCCCAAACAGGCCCCTGACCTGCTCCTGAGCAGCACTGCCAGTGCCAGCCTCAGAGTGCCCACATGGCAGCTGGGCACAGGGACCTGGGGCAGCCAGGGAAATCGCTGGGGGTGGGCAAATTATAGCAAATTCTCCTGACTACAGAACAGAATTACCTGCAGTGGGAGGCCTGGGACTCGTCACCAGCTCTGCTGGGACACAGCTCAGTGCTGCCATGCAGGCTGCAGCGGGCTCACTTTGCTGAGCCTGGCGACAACACGCGCTTCCAGACACCTCTGCAGGCTCACGAGTTAAAAGCCACGGGAGTGTACGGGCAGCACTAACTGGCCCAGAAATGGACACAACCGAGGAAAAAGCATCACCACAGTGCTGTGCCCTTGGCCTCCTGCTGCCCTAAGACCCCAGGAGGTCACAGAGCCAAATTAGTGCAGCAGAGGCAAGTGACCAGCTGTTACCTGGGCTGTGTATTACACACCCCACAGCAACCCCAGGGCACAGCTCTGGTCCCCAGAGCTGCTGCCTGCTCTGACTTTTGCACATCTGAACACCAGGGTGTTTCACAGCTATTCCTTTATGGCAAGTTCTGGTTGGGCTGTACAAAACAGAGGTCAAAAATGGGATTCTGAGGACGTGTTTAATACATTATGAAAGTTATAGGCACTCAGGTCTAGATAAAAAAAAAAAAAAAAACTTGACATCTGTCGCAGAAAAATATTAATTAGGTATTACTTTAAATGATGAATTCTGGCCCGTTCCCATGTGAACATCTGGCAAACATCTTGTTACAATCAGGATGGATTTGGAGGGTTAGGAGTGTTGGGGTTTCTTGATCAAGACACTTTGTTATAATTACAGTCTATTAAGACTTTTTATTAGTTTATTAAGACTTTTGCTTGTTGTCTGTGTGAACTATATTGAATACTACTTCAGTTGAATATGAAGCAATGGCATTAGAGGCAAAAAAGCCGTCCAATACATCAATAAAGCCTTTTGAAAATGCAGGTGATCATTTAAGTGATGAAAGACATTTGTCCACAGCATCCTTGCTTATTCATACCGTTGACTGCTACATGATCACGATTTCTTTTGTTTTCCTCACTCAGCATATGTTCCATGCCTTGTAAACTGCATACCTGTAAGTAGCATCCCATCTTGTTTAGATTAGTGAGATTCGTACATACTGTGCTCTTTTTCTGAACAGATTTGCCTGGAATGTTTTCAGGCTGACATTAAAAAGACACAGCAACATGCAACAGAGCTGTGCTACACTGCTTAGAATCATCTGTAAGCTTAAATGTGTGCACGTCTGGATTGGATTTTTTCATTTAATGTTGGCCCACCCCTATCTATGATGTTAGTGATGGTCAGAGATTTTTTACTAAAAAATTTCTGAACAACATTTTCCTTTGATTTTTCCTGTGCCAAAGAAAGTAAAATCTGTTGCCTTGGCATACAGAGGGAAAAACTTGATTCAGCAGTTCCTAAACTATAATGGTGCAAGTATACTGCAGTCCTTGGTGGTTCCTTGCATGCATAGCTGTAGGATAGAATCAGACAATTTAGGGTTAAATGTTTCCTAAACCTGATAAAAAATAGTTCACTTTATATGCTCAGCAAAATCAAGAGAAACTTTTTGCACCATTGGCAGTAGAATTTATTTTTATCTATAACATTCCAGGAAAAAAATAAAATTAAAAATCTGAGTAAGATTGGCTTTGACCACAAACCCTTTGAGGCAGACTGCCTTTCCACACTGTACCCAAGAAAAAGCTGAACTCAAGTCATGGCTCCAGCTTTTAGGAACTGGCACAAAGAGGAATAAGACAACAATGTCTGTTACATGACATCCTGTAGTGTCTCTGCTGACACCTTGATTATGAAATACTTACTGCTTGAACCCCCTCAAAGAGGTGAAACACCAAGATTCCTGTTTTCGCTGGCCTGTCATGTACGTCATTTAATATTTTTAAGACCCTTACTTTGACAATTGCAATTTGTCACTGCATAAAATACAGGAAATGTCACTTATTTGAAAAGGCTATATTTAACACATACAGAAACTGCATTCAAATGCAAGTAAGATTGTGACAAGCCAAGAAATGTGTAAAATTACAAATAATGCAGAATTAGTTTCTTAGTCAGAGAAATTAAAGGTTTCAAAATGCATGAAACCTTTGCCTCCATCCCATGTAACACAGCAGTATAGAGCTGGTGGCAGGCTAAGCAATTGGTAGTTTGCTATGCCATCAGTAAAGACAGAATGGTTTCTTTTTACTCTCTGTGGAAAATTATCTTCAATTTTTATTATACTACAGTGCAAGCATCAAGTTTAGTCTTAGCAGCATGTCTCCACTCATGTTGTGAATGTAATTGTAACAAAGGGAATCTGAAAAGTCTAACTAGTAACAATAATATCTTTCTTTTCCACAGATCATGTTGGCCAGAGGGGTTCTGGTCACACTGGCAAACCATTGCCAGGATCTTGTTTTCAGATCCTCAAGGCTGGGCTCAGCCCTGGTGCCTGACTGTGCCTATGTGTCCAGAGCCCAGACAGAAGCATCCTGGCAGCTCAGCACAAGTGAAGAAACCATGATGATGAAAGCCACATCCTGTCCATGAATCTGAGATTGCTTTTACCTCTGCAAAATCTTTACTTCTCATTGTACCCATCCCCCAATGGCTTCTGGAAAAATATTTAAATTCCTTGGAATTTCTGCAGAAAACTTTGGTGTTCTTGGGGTCAAGATGGCTTCAGCTTTTGCAAGCTTCTTGTATGTTTGTGGCTGTTAAACCTGTGAAAGGACACTGGAGAAGACAGATACATCTCTGGCTCAGAGAAGGCAAGCTTTCTGAGGACAGTTTGTACTCAAAGGTCATGGATCCTTTTCCTGATTCAAGAGTGAAATACATCTGGATCAGTTATTTCTTCAAGAGCAGAGGGAAATTTGGGCACACTGGTGTGACAGTAGAACTCCCACAGAAACATTTCTTTGAGCTTTTTCTATTCTGTTTTATACAACTATTGTCCACAAAAGCAAGTGCTTCTCTCTGTGTTTGGCTGCAATAACTCTAAACCCTAATAAAACCCATGATGTGACAATTTTGCTTATTTTCATAAAGTATTCTACCATGTTAAAATTCTTGCTGCTGTCACAAATACAGCAGTGTAATGACCTGCTTAGAATCGTTGAAAGGGAAAAATATAAATTAGTAAATTATTATGTAATTACAATTTTCTGGATCTTTCACACAATGGTACCTTCAGCAGGCTGCAACTCTGGTTTAGTAGCGAGTGATTACTAAAGTTATTTTGCTATTGAGTTTGATAATATCTTCTAAAAGTAGGAAAAGAACACTGCCCTGTAGAGAAAGGTACACCCTTCAATCTAGGAAAAGAGCTGGACAACTTATAGAAGGGCCAAGAACTGAGATGTGAACTTGCATGATGCAGAGTTGCACAATGTAAAGACGCAAGAGGACGGAATGGACCATCAGACCAAACAATGACAAAATGTTCCAAACTAGCCTGGAGTAGAAGAGAAAGAGCTGAGAGAAAACAGACTTTTGAGGAAACAAACAAACAAAAAAGAAATAAGTTAGAAGAGCAAAAATGTAAACTAACAAGTCTTAAGCTAATGAACACCAGTGAGGAAAAAGGCAAATGACAGTATGTGTGTTGTGTCTGCACGTGCACTTGGGTAGCACTCAACCTCCTGTGCAACCAGCATCTTCTTGGGGAAAAGAAAAGCCTTTCCACTGACAAGAACATATCTCTTCCTCCAGTGTGACTTCTGCAATTTATTCCGTTTTCTGGCTAGAAATAAATGGTTTGGCCTCAATAAACTGTCAAGAGAAGTAGCATCTGTTATGGAAGGCAAATTGGCGAAAACAACATTAAAGTGGGATTTGAATAATGGTTGTTTTCCTCAAAATTTAGACTATTTCCAATTTTTTTATAACTACAGATGTAATTAAATAGTTCATATAAATTCAGGCCACGCACAGGTTTTATTCCTGGGCTTGGATGTCAGCTATAAACAGTTATATCTGAACATACATTTTGATAAGAATTAGGCCTAAATAGCAGTCTCCAAAATTCTCCCCCAAACTGGTGAGGATTCAGAATTAGGGCTTTATTTGCCTCAATTTTATATTTGTTTTTCACACTCATAAATTCTGTGGAATTGTTTTAGATTTATCCTTATATCCTTACAAAGAAAACCCTTGTACAAAGTTTAGTCCCAGATAGCAGCTTACTCTCTTGTTCTAAATTTACTTGTCACATTGCCCCAGTATTCATAGTCCTATTTCTATTCCTAATTTTCACCAGAAGTATATCAGCCAAAAATGTAATAAATACACATGCATATACTGTATTTCTCTTGATTGTGCTGTGGAAAAGTACTATATGCTGTAATAAAAACAAGTGTATATATAATAGGAAGCATTAAAATGTAGGATCAGTCACTACATTTTGAAGACACACTTTCCATTCCATCCTGTGTAGGCCTACACCTATTCTGATAATAACCAACACATCCGGAAAAAGGTTCCAGTTCCGTATATTCCTGATACGAACACCTTTACTGGAACAGCGTAGTGCAACCACTATAGGCAGCAACATATATTATCTTTGTTATGCATTCTATTAATAGATGAAAATGTTAAGTAGGCATTTAATCCAAACTCCTTTAAAAGAGCTGAGAGGACACTAGGAGGAATATGTGCTCATCCCTTCACAACTTTTGAATTCCTACTTGGAATTGTGCCTGCAAGAGAGATTGGAGCTGGGTGGCTGTCTCAGTTCCAGGGAGACTCCAGGATGGGTGCCACCAGCAGAGACATGGGAGCTATTCACTGCCTGAGGCCAAGGTCATGTGGAGGAACACTGCTGAGGTTTGATTTTAACATGTGAAATTGCCTCTGACTGATGGGGCAGTAAGAACCTCCTGCTTTGACATTTCTGATCTAAAACTTTTTGAAAGTTGTTTTTCTTGTGGAATTGTTGAAGACATAAAGTTTTGTTCTAATTTGAACTGGAGGTACTACCAAATTTTTACTTTCCCATGGAGGGATGTTTCAGTTTCAGACACAGAGTAAGAGCAGGGTGGGAATAGTAAATTGCTGCCATGAGTGAGCACATGAACTGCTTGTGCTTTTCTGATTTTTTGCCCTTTACTGCCATATATACTCATCTCCATGTTTTACCTGAGCAGACCCTCTTATCTAATGAGACTTATGCACAGAGTTTATTCCAGTTCCAAACTAATGCAGATTTTACACTCAGTGTTGAAAGGCACAGGTTTCCATATTGCATCTAATTAATTTAGGGAAATAAAGTAGAGGAGTCAGCAATGCCCTAAAACGCCTGTGAGGAGACACTTGCCCAGCCTGGCTACAAATCTTGTCACGTTCACAGCCCATCCAACCAAAAGTGTTGCAAGCATTGCCAGCAACACAAGAGCTGGCAAACCACACTGGAACCTTGCTGCAGTTCATTGATTCATAAGGCAGAGAGGAGACCATATAAACAGCTCCTGAAAACTGTGCAACTGAGCCACCAGGAAAGACAGCTTCTTCAAGAACAGGATCTGCCACAGCAGTTCTATTTCATCAGGAACACGGCTAAAGCCCGGGGAAAAGAGAAGGGGCGGGCAGCTGGCACACTGCTTCTCCCCAGCTTCCTCCTCGTTAGGCTTCCGAAAGGCGTGGGAAGAAGGAAGGTGGTGCTGGTCAAACAGGGCCCTCCTGGGGCCGATTTGTGAGTATTCACCTGCCAAGGGGGCAGCACAGCATTTTTAACAGCTCAGCTGCCAACAGGTTGTTAGGTATTATATTATTAAATACATTTTTAAAGTGTGTGCCTTACTGCTTTATAAAAAAAAAATCAGGTAAAAACATTAGAATTGGGAAATGCTTTGCACCAAGCTTGAGCTTGTGACCTGAAAATGCAGTTATCTTAAGCTGTGATTTTGTTTTAGGAGATGTGGGCAGCTATTAAGTTGAAATGGGCCTCTTCAAATACAGTTTACACATTGGACCAAAGTCTAAAAATATAAAAAGAGTGATTTGCTAGATATGCCCATACAAACAGAATAATAACAATTAATAATAATAATAATAATAGTGGAACATCAAACTTTAATTAAGCATTTTTAAAGGTTTCTGAATTTCTCCTACAAACACCTCTGTGGAAGAAAAACAAAAAATATTTAATGCAGGAATACTAAATTACAAACTACCCCATTCCCTGATGGAAAGCAAGAGAGGGTGACTGCCCAACTTTGCTTCTTACTGGCTCCTATATCATTGATTCCTTTTGGCACTTTCTATCTGGAACACAATTTAGTTGTTCAATCTTCATCATCATGCTACCTGCCAAGCTTTGTGAAGAATTGTGCTGCTTTATTTGGAAAGAATTAAAGTTATCTATTAGAAAGGCTGAAAATGTTTGATGCTTGGGTTTTGGAGTAAGTAGCTGTTCTTGGTCATCAGAGTATAAAGAACACATTATTGTTCCATGTGCTCAGTATAAGAACTCATGAAAACTAAGTGTGAGGCAAAACAAGTGTAGATTATGATTTTTTGCTTTTCAAATCGGTGCTCGTGTTTAGACAAATTTATCATTATCATTACATCACCCATCTGATTCTTCTCTTAGTCCTCAGATAGTTAAGGCAGAAATTAGCATATGGGAGTTGAAACAGTCTTAGCTCTTCTACTTCATAAAATCTTGCAGATATCAAGGCCAGCAGGAAATTTTAGCCATGTCTGTTCTAAAAATTACTCAAAATTAGGTTACTTGCACTCCCAGCAGATGAAGTTATTGCGCAGCACTGGAGGTACATGGACAGTAACAAAGAGGCCCTCCTCTAACAAAGAGCAGCCCAGCTGGTGATCTAAAACACTGGCCAGCAGTTACAGCTCTTGCTGCTGTCCTGATCCCACTGCATGAGTTGTGGGGTGAGGAGCACTCTGCAATTCAGTTTTAAGAAAAGAGCAGTATGCCTGAAAAATAATTGAGAAGAATAGTGAACAACCATGACTTGGAAATTTCAAACATATACTGTGAGTATGCCCCTGGCTAGAGGGGCTAATGGGAGGACTTTTTTTTCCACAGATAATTACAGAAGGTGCAATGTAAAGCAACCAAAATGTGCTTTTAATTGATCATGATTAGGTGAGGAACCCAAGCCCCAGCATCAGTAGTAACAGACAGCAACTATGTGAGCATTGCACTAACAGGCACTATTGTTGCAAGGCAGAGAGAGAACAGCACTTACCAGTGTTCCCCAACTAAAGCTGCTGATCCAATCATTATCGTTCTAAAACCCTGCCCATTTAAATCCTAGAATACCAGCACTACAAAAACAGCCTTTTTTTTAGCCTGTATTACACAGGCTGTATTATTTCAGCTTGTATTAGCTTTTTGCATATACATATATAAATATACACATATCTCCATTATAAAGGCTTGTAATGACAAGCAAATTTAGGATATTTCTTAAGGTTTTTAGCACAGTAGTGATCATCAGGTTATTGAGGAGGGGTATGACAGAAAGGAGAATTTTTCTAGTTCATTTACCATGAATAATGATCAATCCTTTTGAATCCTTATGATTCTTATGACCCTGAGACAGGCTCAGTGGGTTAGAGCATGGTGCTAATAATACCAAGCTTGTGGGTTCAGTCCCTGTATGGGCCATTCACTTAAGACTTGGGCTTGATGATCCTTGTGGGTCCTTTTCAACTCAGAGTATTCTGAGATATGTGATTATGATTTATGACCAGTCAAGAAACATGTATAAGCTAGAGCTACCTCCCATCCAGGATAGATGTGACTATCAAATTCATCCATTTTCTCACAGGTAAAACTACATGAGCAGCACCTAAAATGCAGGTACTTGGTGTCCAAAACCAATACAAGGAACAAAGGCTGCTTGAGAAGTCCTCAGTAGACTGCATTTAGATCACGCTTCTTAATGTCTGAATACCTCCATAAGCACATGAGCCACAGACAAAACCCAGGATACCCCATTTGAAAGATCACTTTTTATGTTCCCCAGATTGCAAAACTTAATGTGAGGATGGAGGTGTGCATGTACAGCAATGAGAAAGCATACCATCTCTCAAGGAGCTGGCTTTCACAAGGCAAAACCATCTTTTTTTCTTTCCTTTTCCCTCTATCCCATCTTTTTTTTGTATAGTGAGAGGAGAACTGAAATTGCTTGCACTCACTTTGTACAAGTTCAGCCTGCACTTAATCCCAACACCAGTGCTTGGCAAGACCTGCCTGCACCGAGAGCAGGGACCTAAATGGCAGCGAAAAACTTCCCAAAGGTGTCCCAGCTTCCCACTCCGTGCCAGATCCCCCTTGCCCACCCAAGAGGGCCCACAACTTTTGGAAGGACAAAGAACACACTCAGCCCTGCAGCAATAGGGTGCTTCTGCCAGCCAGGGTGTAGGAACAGGGCTGGCAAGGGAGACAGCGCTGCTGCTGACTCAGCATTCTCCGTGCCAGAGGTCACTCCCGTGCAGAAGCCAGCAGTGACCATGGGCAGCAGAATTAGGATCAGGCAGAGGAAGAATGAGGGTCATTAAAATGCTTGCAGGGAAAAAGAAAAGAAAAAAACAACAACAAAAAAACAAACAGCCTGGCAAGTTTGGAAACCACTGTAGTAAGTAGAAATTCATAAAATGAATCTTATTGCAAAATATATCTTTCTGAGGTTTTCTTTTTATGGCAAGCTTTATTTTTTGAAAATTGATATTCAGTTTTACGAGATATTTACAGCTCTTATGAGCACAGCGATTCCTGCTTTCCTTACTGTTTTGATGTTAGAACTTGATGAAACACCTTTGGATGTGCTGATCTTTATTATCAACTGCAGCTACACTAAACAACTTAAAGGAAAAGGATGTTGGCTCACCTGTTTGTAAGACCCATTCATTACAATATGCAGAGAGTTGTGCTGCACACAAACTCTAATCACAGTAAGTAGGAGGCTGGAAATATTTGCCACTGCCAAAACAAAAAGAAAAAACAAAAATCACCAAATCAGGGACTCTCGTTTTTATTATTTTTGATTGTAAAACAGCTGAGGTGATTCTGTTCTGAAGACACTGAACTCCATGTCCATGAAGCCAATTAGCATAGTCACTGTTTGTTCATTACTCAAACCTATGTCCTCCAATTTACAGTACCCATATGCTGGGCTAATTTTGTATGGCATAAGATGCCAGAGAAAGGTACCAGATCCCTAATACATAAAAATTACAGATACTGCAGTGGCTCAGCTGACAGGCAGGACTGCTTCCAGGATGGTGTTCTGGACCAGTCTGTCACAAAATTCACCCTACCCATATGAATCCTTTAAACCTTTTTTTCCCAGTCTAAAATTAGATTTTAGAAATGCGAGGGGGCAGAAGGGGAAGGATTTTCTGTGGTAACTGATTTTGGTGGTGACTGTGCAGAATTGTATGGAAGGTACTGAAAAAATTTAAAAAGATCCCTCTAACAGTCTGATGGGGGGAGGGGGTGCAAACACAGAAATAACTCTTGTAAGACATAAAATAATTTTCCATGCCAATCCTCTACTCTGTGCCACAAACGCACAGTATGTAAGAGAGACATCTGATTACATCTATACAACAAGGCATTGCAGAGGTGCTGCTGAGGTACAATCTGACAAGATAAGGTTTCCCCAAGAGCTGAGAGAGGAAAGCAACTCCCTATTTTTAAGACCCTCAGACACTGTTGCATGGGGAACCTTACCAGCATCAGTAAGAACATGAATAATTTCCTGACTGATACAGAAGACAGCAGTGAGACTTTTTAGTGTCTGGAGGAAGGAACATGTATTCCCTGTTTAATCTCCTGGTGACTTACAGGCACTCTTTCCATGAGAAGGGGAAGAAGGCAAGAACATGCCAGCCACTCATAGAGTGGCCCAGTCTGGATGAATGCCCAGCCTCAATCCCACCAAGACAGAGCCTGCTGCAAAGCAAAACAGGGCTTTAGGAGACTCCACTCTTTCCTATCCCAGGTGGATTTGAGGCTGTGGCTGCTCTCTGCCCCTCTGCTTTTCCTAATGAGCTCCCATCTTCTCCTCGCCCACAACACCAGGCGCTTTCTGCACACCCTCATATATAGACATGCCAGTACAGTCTAAGGAAAAAGTCACTTCTGTATATGACAGCAAAGAAATTCAGCACAAGTTTAAACTTTCAAACTAAGTGGAGAATAGAGAAAAACTCTGAAAATAAAGGCAACAGTGGTTGTGGAGTTTTTTCCCCCCTACTCCTACTAAGGAAGACAAAGTAATGGTGCAGGGGCCGTGTGAACTCCTCACCATGCACTGCAGTTCATTACAGAGCCCATCCAGCAGGGAACACCAATCAAACAGGCCATGGAAAAGCCAGAAGCATGATTAGCACCCAAACAGCAACAAGGGTGAGAGTCCTCTGTAAGGGCAGGAATTCAGGTGTGCAGCCTCCTTCATCTTCATTATCCCATAACACAAGCACATAGAGCTGTAAAAGGAAGATCCTCCTGCCGAGACCTACTACAGATGCAAACATAACTGTCTACAGAAATTAGCAAGGCAAATAGATCAGCAGAGTTTTATCGAGGCTTGCGACCGCTATTATATTTGGCTGCCACAGCCTTCCTGGCGGAAATCAAAGACCAAGTGAAAGAGAAGAAAAAACCTTTTGCACCTTGCCTGTCAGTGAGCCATGTGCAATCCAGCCTGTAAATAGCTGAGCTAATTCACAGCTGTCATATTTTTAAATGCCACCAAAGTGCCAAAGGTGGATTTTCTACAGAAATCCAGAGCCATGCATCATCCCCGATCGGCAAGAACAACACTACCCACCCCTGCTCCTCTTCTGCCAAAGGCCGCTGGGCTAATACAGCTGATAAGTGTAATTCAGAAGGCCAACTGTCAAAGCAGATGAAGTGCATGTTTTCTTCCCAGCCTTGTAATGCAAATCAGTACATCCTGTCAAAAAATGACAATTTCAGTTTTCCTTCTTGTACCTGAATGAAAAAGGCTCCAGTTCTCAAGACTTGCAAAGTCATATCCTCTTTGTGCACAGGCCAGTGGGGGCAGCCAGCTACACTCTGAGCCTTGCCAATGTGCTCCATGCCAGACCTAGAGCACGCGGGCAGAGGCTGCATCAGGCACAGTTTTGATGTACGCTCATGTCCGATAGCATAAGTTCCTTTCATGCACATTGCGTAATTCCAGGGAAAAATGGAAACCCCCTGTTTGTTATTAATTGGGAAAGTAATAAGTACTCAGAAGTACTTTTGCATCTTGTGACCTCGTCAAAAAGTCAATGTCATCAACTTTAGTGCACACACCAAAACATTCCTCATGTCTTGCCCCTGGCATGAGAATATCATCACTTCAGAAAATATATTTAATATTATAGGAGTTTAAGCCTCTGCTGAAACCTTTTAAAAATGTCACATACAGCTCTTCAAAGCTCCAACCCCAGAGCCTTCCTGAGGATAATGGAGAAGTTAAATCAACTTTACTCTGGGATTACCTTGCCCCTCCAAGTCTTCCCTTGGTCAGAAATAATTTATTAGAAGATTACCACCATTAAAAACAATTCTCTATCCTCCTTGTAAGTATTTCCTTCCAAGGAGTAAAGAGCTTATTCTAGCTAGACTTAGAAAAGCTGGCTAATCAGAAGGCCATCTCTGTTAATTTCTCTAATGTTCTTTGCAAAGTGCTGGCATTGCAGACAGGCTGCTCATGTATACGGCCAAGCATCCTGTCCATTTTTCCTACATTTATTAGAGACACAAATTCAGCCTCCACCAAAGCTGTGCACATCATCCTGCTTTTACTAACATCTCTGACATGCAAGTGGTAGGTGAGCTATCTCATTAACAGCAGCTGCTTTCAGTCTGGGTATTAGTGATTTACAGTACAATGGCTGGAGCTCTCTTTACACAGCTGTATAGCACAGTAAATAATGCAACATAGAAAAGTGTTAATGAATTTGTAAAGTATGGGAGCAGACAGGGTCAATGATATATTTATTATCTTAAGAAATAGATTAATCGGGCCTTGCTAGAACAGGATATAAGGTGGTTCTGCCAGTAGAAACATGTGAAATCCTTATCTGTTAGGCTATGATACAGCATAAGCAAGAAGAGCTTAAATACCAAGTTTTCTGTTCCAAGGAAACTGCTTCAGATAATGCATATTTCAGTCCTTTGAAAGGGTGGAGATACCTTTCAACCTGTTTAAAGTATCCCTGATTCTTGCTCAATAACAATATAGTGTGAAAACAGCACTGGCCTTAGCTCGAGAGGAGCTATTGTTAGGCATGTGCACAGCTGTTCTCTGTTTCTAGGTACCCCATGCACTCCACCACTGCTCTGTGCAGCCTGCTCTCCAGGCTGCACTGCCTCTGGTAGCTGAAGAGCAACCGCTGCACATGGGCAGAGAAGGCATACCCTGTACCCAGTAAGAACAGGATCAGGTTCCCTGCCCAAACCCCACAGCTCTCCATGAACCCTTATTCCAACAAGAGCCCTTAGACAGTGAGAAATCAGCTGAGAATGTAAAATGTTAATTCAAATACTTTGATGGTAAGCAGACTGGATTTTAGCTACATTGCTTTAAAAAAATGAACAAATAGAAGGGGATCATAAAAGTGTAACTTCAGATTTCACACAGAGAAGTAGAGCTTCATCAATGATGCCCTGACATAAGGAGCATTAGAATAGAGGTTTGCCTCTTTTCTGACATCCCTTCTACTTGGTGGTATGAGCTGTATCAGTACAAAATCTCTCTGGCATTTCAGATGCATGTTCTACCTGCCCTCCTCTCTCCCCATCCTCTCAATACTCTGTCATTTACAAAAGGAATTATTTTGATTAATGACTTCTTCCTGCCAAAAAGATAGCCTCACAAGCAGCAGAACAAAAATAAGTTTGATTCCATGGAGCCCATAAATACAATCTTTCTGCACAAAAATCTCCAATTAGTCGCCAGGCATACTTGCTTATGAGTCATTAATGAATACTTCTATATGCTGAACATTCATATCTTTCTGTTTGTGACACCGCCTCCAAACCTGACCCCCTGTCATCACATCAAAGGGATCAAGATTTAAATGAGGTATTAGCAATTTCTTGAATAGCTTTTTTTAACATCAGGGAAAAACTATTGAACCATGACTGTTCAGTCATAGGCAACTATTGAAATCCCAACACCTCATCTCCTCCATCCTTCAGCAGCTGAAGGCAGGAATGCCATGTGTTTTACCATATATAGCATTCCTGTATAAGAGTGATGGAATTTTCAGTTATTTAGAACACAGCCACACAGTGAAGTCTCTATGGGCAGTTTCCTGCACTTACATGGAGGTTTACAGGTATAAACAGCAGAAAAGCCAAGTTCTGTAAGACAGCATCAGGAGGAACTCACCTGTAATTGACATTGCCTTCTAAAATGCAATTTGATTCCATCAGGTATATAGATTAGAGAGGAAACTTAATTACTATGTCTTTTATTCTGCTATTCTTTCTACTAGTCCTAAAACTGCCTTTTTAATTATCTACAACTTATTCTGTGTTTTAGAGTGAGGTAATTACCAAATTTGGGCAAATCACTTTTTTTTTCAACATACCATAGCTGATACCATTTGGTTCTTGGACCACATCACTACCAACAATACCAATGAGTATAACAAGAGTAGTAAACAAGGGGTTTGAATGACCTTGGCAAGCAGGGAAAAAGCTTCCCTCTGCTCTCAGTCATCCCCTGCACAGCCAGGATAAACCTTCCCATTCCCCCAGCCCCAAAGAAGTATCAGCATTACTCACGTGATTTGTCTTCCTCCCCAGAGCCCTCTGCACCCACAATGCCTTTGTTCCTGCTTGGTATGGGATTTGTTTAAAATCCACAAATCACTATGGTACAAAGATGCTCCCGGGTTTGGCATAGCAGGGCTGGCCATGGTATGATCCTAGCTTTGTCCCAGTGCTGGACACAATTCCTATCCCCTCCACAAAGCTTTCACATTTGTCCAACACATATGCTGTGCTGTGACATAGCAAGGTGGCCTCTCCTGGGACGTGTCATTGTTCACCTTCCCCTCTGATGAATCAGAGGATTTTGCCACAACCTGGTTCACCCTAATACAAAGCAGTAAGATTCAGATACATTCAGCTGCCCTTGCTGCCTAATAAATGAATGCTGTCAAAAGAAATCCAGTTCTTGCTATTTTGAGGCTTGCATAGGGTCCTGGGGGGGGGGAGGAAAAGGCAATTTTTGAGCTAGATTGCTCCTTTTAGATATAAAAAGCCACGTAAGGCAGAGGATGTTAAACAAAAACATTGAAGTATGTGCAGAAGAGGCTCACATACACTATTTTAGGCTGGAGGAAATACCTTACAGTAAGAAACCCGAACAGCTCAATCTGTTTATCTTATCAAGAAGAAGATTGAGTGGTGCATTGATTACAACAGATAAGCACCTCGTGGGGAGAAAATGCCAGGCACTAAAGGGATCTTTAATCTAGCAGAAAAAAAGCATAACAAGAAGCAATGGCGGAAAGCAGATCAATTCAAACGAGAAATTAAGAATATATTTTTAATTAATTCAGCAACTTATTGTGTGTGATAGCAAACAGGGAGGAATTGAGTAATGTAACAGAAAGAGAAGGTTTGACTGGACAACCTCAAGATCCTTCTGGCCCTGCACTCTGAATTTCAGAGCGGGGAGGGAAACTGGGAAATGTTCTGGTTTAAGAAAGTGCAATTCATATTTCTTGTCAAAATCAGACAACTTCACTTGCCCATGCTTGATTCCTTTCTTCCCCTGGTCGGTGAAAGCAATAATATAAATTTTGTTAACTAAGAACATTTCAACAGCTAAATCATTCATGTATTTCAATGCACATTTATATTATAATGTGCATCCAAAAGTCACATCTAGATAACACTTTAATAAATACCAGGAAGTAAAATTCTCTTTGTGTACTTCATTAGGGAATATTATTATATATATTTTTATTTTATATATATATATTTCATAGTAACCAAAGAATGAAGCTGGAGAACTAGAACTGGAACCAAAAAATGTAGCTTTTAAGGAGTCATTAAACACAGCAACTCAAAGGGGCAAGCTGAAAGGCAGCATTCACCTCTGGAAGAGTCTGAGATGCACCCCTTGGTCCCTCCACAATCCACCTTGCTTTGTGGGCACAATGCCTTGGCTGGGATGGGCAGAGAGTCTCACACTGCACAGTGTCACACAAGTGTGGCAAGGGAGCCTCATCTCAGCCAGGTCAATAGAGCTGAAGCTTGGGCATCTCTTACATGCCCCACTGGCCATTTCTTCATCAGGCCATTGGACAAGAGTGCTGGAGAAAACGTTTTGCTTATGTGAAAGCAATATTTTTGTGCATTTTCAGTTCCAAATTGCTATAACTGCTGGAAAACCAGCACTGAAAAATAAAGCTTGTATAGAAATTGACTGCTTTCCTGTGGCAGTCCCTGTTGCACTATGGGGAGCTGTAAAGCTAGTGATATTTACCTTGGGGTTTATTCTTCTATTTACTGTAGATTTCAGTTAAAGCTATTGCTCTGGTAACCTTCATGCCAATTAGTATGATCTTAATATGTACTGTTTGTTTCTTTAAAATGCACATGTGCTACAGAGAATGCAAATAATAACATAGGAACTACTTTTTAATTAGAAATTGCTTTTAATCAAGTAAAATTTAATAAATCAAATTCTGCTCAGTTTTAACAACACAATCCAATGTATATTAATACTATCACATTCATATAAATTATATTTCACCCAGTAAAGCATGAAAAAGTCTGAGTATTTACTAAAGAAACAAGTTAAAGATCCACACTGTGATCATCCATCACATCACCATCATTAAAACAGGTAGTTTAGATACTAGCTGCACCTTTGCCCAGTTGGACAACTTCATGGGTAAAGAAGCTTGGCTCTTGGGAACAAAATACAGCAATTTCCCAACTCGGTATTAGGATTCCTGATCATTCCCAAGAAGAAAGTTGCATAACATACACAAAAAATACATATGAGGTCACTACTCCGGGTGACAGCCAGAAAGCTTTAAGGATCACCATAAAATATTTGACCAACTCTGGAAATTGCTCATGATGAGCAGCCAATTATAAGACATATTGATTATTTCAGAAAAAAAACCAACAAACAGTGGGGTGATACTGTTTGTGAGATAAGTGAAGATACTGCATAATAGTTTTTGCAGTGTGAAGATCTCTTAAGCATTTGGGCTTTTAGTATCTATAGTAAATGCTCTTTACTAATGAGCTTAAACAATGATTTGGAATTCTTATGGACAGCAAGTCCTTTGAGGTCACACAGGGAGCCTGCACTGATGGGCTACCTCAACTGAAAGACACTCACAGGAAAAGAAGAGAAGCTTCTACACCCAAATGACACATCAAAAAATCCATGTGCCAAACAAGATTTAAAGTAAACAGAAAATCAGACATTTAGGCAATTAAGCAGCTATGGGATGAACACATGGAGTGGGCTAAAGAAGGGCAACCCATTCCCATGACCGCTGTGTTTTGGGAACAAAAAGCATACACTGAGACAGATCAACTTGTCTGTGATACCATCTCATGTGTTTAATACAAAAATCACGAGAAAGCTGAGGGAAGTCCAGTGATGCAGCAGGTATGGAATCACAGGCAGAGAAACCAGCAGGTCTCCGTACAGAGTTAGGCAGGGATATGAAGGATGCTCTATTCTGCAGGCTTGGTCCTGGTTGATAAGATAAACAAAAAAAGGTGAGACAAGAAAAGGTTGCATCAATGATAAATTATCGACAGAAAAATTATTACCAGATTTCAGATATGGAAAACATAGGTAGAAGTCTGGCATAATGAATTACTCAGTTTAATTCCATCTGTAGTTCTGACTGTCATCTGATTTCCATAGAATAGAAAATATCAGAGAAAAGAGCTAAAAGAAAAAAAAAAAAGCAGAAGGCAGAATTAACAGCCTTGCTGATGAAGAGCAACTGCAGGAAGCAAAAGGCAGTGGTCTGGGAGGGGGAAGATCCCAGGGGCCTAAGCACCACTCAGAAATGCTTTTCAGGGCAACAGTTGATTTAAAAGATGGGGATTAATCATGGGCTCAAAAAGTAGCATGACAAAAGATGGTGAAACTGCAGAAGGAGGGGTGTAGGGCAGGATGTTTTTGCCAGTGAAAGCAGTTGTGTAGTGCGGGCACTGCTGGCAGCCTGGAGCTTGGGCAGGCAGGATGGAGTGGGGCACCCAGGGACTTTGCAGGAGGGAGGGTGCAGGATGGGGACCAGCAGAGCCTCTTGCAGCCCTGCCTGCTGTGATTTATCACTTCTGCTGGGGCATAGTGGCTCCCAGGCTGTGGAGGGAAAGCAATGCACAAGCAGGCCAGTGCTCAAGTATGGGGAATCATTCTTTTAACCATCATTTAGGCGACTCCCTAATCACTCTCAGCAGCTCTTTCTTATCAGAACACTGTCCTGAAAGGGGGGTTCTCTATTTCCTCTCAATTTCAATTTAATCTGGCAAAAAGAAACAATGCTGAAGGCTTGATAGTCATTGCAAGAACAGTTGCTTTTTGCCCATCTATACTTTTAATACGTTACTGATGAGTAAGGTTGAATCAGATGTACAATTAAGATCCTTGGTCATGAAATTAATTATGAAGATATCTGACACGTGTCAGTAGAGCAGCATGGTTCCTGTGAAGGCTGACAGGACTTCTACTTTTTACTTCAGTGGCGGCAGAGCCACCCTAATGGTGAGCAAATCAGAATTTTCTACCTTAGAGCTTTTTTAATGCCATGAATAGCATGCTGTATCCTTGGTAGCATATCTTTGAGGCTATCTCTTGGCATGGCTTAATTATCCAGTATCAGCTTTCAATGATGAGCATATGAATTCCGACATAGCTGTTAGAAGTCTAACAGCTCTTTACCCAAAATGTACATGCATTCTCTGGAGTCCTTAGGCACAATTTTTCTTCTCCATCACAGCAAAGTGTGACCTCTTTACTGGCATTAGCAGTGATATTGTAATTCATAAACCATCCTTAATTGGGGCTAAAAAGCATTGTAATCATGAGAAATACTTCCCTGAAAAAATAGATTCTGCTTGTTGAGGTACTGCCTGACAGCTTCAATATTCAAGAATCAGAATGCTAAAGATATTCTGAGTCAAAGAAAGCTTATGATAATAAAGTATAGCCTGGTATATAGAGGGAGAAGTCATTGTCTTAAGAGTGAAAATAGAAGACTGACTTCAACTACATTTTCTTTTAGTCTTTTCATGCACCTTATTACATCTCTCCTGCAAATGTGACAGAAGAACTGCTTTAGAGCAAGCCTTCTCCCTGGCTGCACTCCTGGACCTCACAGCAAATCCCAGTATTCCCAAAGCCAGCCCTCTTCTCTGCTTACAAGGAGAAAGACAGTACTGGTAGGAGCAGGCTATGGTGAAAATTGCTCTTCTAGAGGAAAGCTTCCTAATTCCATTATGATTTTCATTATGTTTCCATTTTAAAATGTCCAAACAATAAACTCATAAAAATACATAATGAAAATAGTCAGACCATTAACTAAAGGCAAATGCAATGCCACTATAATAAAACTTGCAGGTGCTTCTGTAATCAGTAAAGTAACACAATTCTGATTAAATCAGGAAGAAGGGATTTTTTGAAATCTTTTATTCCTCCAAATATGTAGAAAATGTGGGTTTAATGTAGCAAAATATGTTTCTTTATGTCATTATTTTTCTGAACTGGATGCTGTGACAGCAGCCTTCATTTCATAAGGCATGGCTTCCAACTAGCAAAATCTATTCTCAACAGGAAGTATGCTCCACTTAGTCCAAATGTTCTGAGGACATCAAACATATTTGTATAAACATGCTGTATCATAATTGAGAGGGTTGCTAGTACTTGGGATTTAGACAGCCCTTTACAGCTTCAAGGTGCTGTACAAACATTTAACTTATTAATTTTCTAACTAGGGACATAACCTAGATTTAGTTAGAAGAAAGGTGTGGATGAGAGGAGGTTTGGTAAACAGGTTTATCATATTTGTGTAAAAGACCATACAGAGTCGTTTTAGAGGGGCTTCCTCACCAAAACAAAAAGGTAAAACATCTCAAAACCTTCTAATCCCTGACAGGGAAACTAACAGGCAGCTTTATGAAGGCCAGCTCAGACCACCAGGCTGAGGATTTCAGATGTATTCTTCACTGGTCTCCCCAGGTTCTCCCAGAGGAGAAAAGATGATTTCCATCGGATTCAGTGGAACGTCAATGAATATTTTCAAAAACTTCTTCCTGTCACTCAGCCATGTCCTTCCCTAGTCCATAAACTAGAGCACTGCAAACCAGCAGGCTCAGTAGTCCTGCTCTGGCTTCTGGGGTCTATTATCACCCTAGGGTATATTTTCAAAGACTCAGGAGTTATGACCTAGATTTACAAAAATATTTAGATTTGTAATTCCCATTAGCTGCTTAACATTAAGTGACATCAACAGCCTCATTGCCCATCTCTGGAAGGGTTTCTGGTAAGAACCATTTACTTCACAGCTGATTTTTGCCCTAAATTACAAAATTGCTCTGAGTCAAACACAGTAGAGCTAAAATGATCTGACCTCTATGGGTTTATGTTCTGACAACAGAGGAGAGTGAAACTCTCTCATCTGATATAGGAGTGTCTCTGCAACTTATTACTCTTTCATTGGCACATAGTAAATTGAGCTCTGGCAATAGCAATGCTACTGGGAAATAAAGATAATTAAGAAACATAAAGCATGCCACTCTTCTTGAACCTAGTTGGAATCTTGGTTTTCTGTGTCTCTCATTGTATGATTATGAGCCTGGTTTTAAGTTTGTATTCTCATAATTTTACATAATTGACCATTTGCAATCTTTTATAATCTAAAATGTCTAATAACTATGCACAGAAAGTGAGCCCTTTCCATAATATTTATAAATATTTCATATGAACTGGAGTTAATACAATTTATTTATAATGCATGGGAGCCTGCAGTGGGTTTATAAAAATAATGTGTGTTAACATGCAGTCATGATTTAATAATCAGAGACTAATTTCTAAAATACATACAGAGAGGGCCTGGTTCCAGTAATTGGCCATAGGATTGAGAGGTGTAGATATTGACAGATGGCTGAGCTATGGTTAACATTCCATACAGGGTGGAGCAAAGATGGCATTAACACAAACTTCACTCTATTCATCCCTTAATAATTTCAGTATCCACCAGGACAAAACTCGAATAGCTTCTTCAGACATTCCCAGGAATAATTCCATGCTATGGAATAGCAACCATTGTGGTAGAGGCTGACATCACATATATTATGTAACCACAGTGCAGTAAGACCATCCAAGGATTCCCACCTGCTCAGGAAGCTGCCAAGAAGCCATAAAGCTACTAACCATCTATTAACTAAATGATTCCAAACTGTTAAAAGGGAAGAAAAGTTCTCTATCTGTTCCACAGTGAATGCATCTCTCATCTGATACACTGAGGTTGCTTAAGCAATTTCCAAACGACCTTGGAAATCTATGCAGCAGATGGGAGTGAAGAAGCCTATCTGCAGGAGAAAGAAGATGAAGTTATTGGATTGACTGGAGAACATGCACACAGCTGAAATGGAACTTCTGATTTTGATCTGTGGTGGATAAAAGGATGCAGAAATAAGCAAGCAGATGCAATTGACGGTGATGATAAGACCACAGCTGCAATGAGACATCCACACACAAGTTATCATAGAGAGCCCCAAGGAAAGAAAATAGAGTTTCCATGCTAATGTCATTTTTGACCCACAATTCATTTCCCATACTCTTATCGCAGCCTGTACATGAAAGACAACAGAACAGCAATTGTTTGTGCTGCTAGATGTTCATTTCTTCATTTGAGGGAGGAGAGAGGACCCTAACACACACAATTAACCCATGAGCCTCTACTGCAGTCATGCACATGCCTCCTCCCTGCAGTTTCAGCTGCACATTGTTTATTAATTATGAGACTAATCACACTTTCTATAATGATCCAGGGACAAAATTACTCTATATGTATTTCTCCATATTTTTTTTGCTACTAGCATCAATAAACTGTGAAATGTGTTAGAAAATAATATTTCTAATGGCTTTCTTTTAAAATATAGTTCAGGTTCATGTCGCAAAATGCTTTTCTTTTGAACTCTGAGACTGCTGGGCTGAGTAAAACAGGGCCTTAAAACAAAATAAAAAACCAAACAAATAAAAAAACAACAAAACAAAAACTAGTTCAGATCCCTATTTTAAATATAATTTTTAAATAAGAATCCGAATGGAGTAAGCAGCTCTCTTAGGGCAATTGGGCCAAGTTTCTCAGAAGTAAATGAGTGTTCAGGCAACAACATGACTTTCAATATTTAAAGTCATTACCTGACTTTAAATATTTTAATTTCCTATTGTAAAAGACTTTGTGTTACCTGTTTGGTAAGATAACCTACATATTTATTTACAAGAGAACACAATTACAAAGACAAAAGAACCCTTAAGAACTAATATGAAATTATTCCCCTAAGTAAAGTTACTTACAAGCTTTAGCATCTGCTGTTCTAAGTTGTACTGCCTTGGCTCTGCTATGAGTATTTATTTACCTCACCCTTCCTGCTGGTTCCCTGCCCCATTTTGCCTGCTGGTGATGCCCATTACAGAACATTCCAGCAGGGCCACGGCAGATTCCAATCAGAGCAGCACATTTATAGTTCCTGTAAAACTATTGCTTCGCTCCATGCCACTGAATATATACAAATATAATGTAATATGACCCTCTATAAAAATACATTTTTTAAAAGTTACAATATATACTAGTTGAGCACACAACGTTTCTCATTTTGGATATAATTTGTGATTTCAGACATCAGGTGAAGACATCATATGAAAAATGAGAACACATATTTTAGTTTATGTTTTTGCATAAGTCAGAAGGATGTACATGGCCAATATGTAAAGCTATAGCTTTAGCTGATATTGATTCTGATCTGCATGAAATGCTGGGCAGGACTGGAAGCCGGTGGCAGATTCCCCAGTGGGACAGATGCTAATGTCAAAACCTGCTCTCCCAGCTCTCGGTCCCTGGGAACCCAGCCCCAGATCTGCAAACAAAGCTGCTGAAATCAAAGAGCCCGAGAGGGTAGATGGTCCAAAGAACACCTGGCAGGCATCTCTGAAAGAGCCAAGTCTGAACCCCACACCGGTTGAAAGCAGTTATAGCTTTACCATCAACTACAGTATGGATGCTAGATGCATCCCCTTGGCATTTAACTTCTCGTTTCAGAAACTTTTCTTTCTAATCCTTTTTATGTGTTTGTGAATAATTCTGAAAAATATTAATTCTGTTAAAATATTTGCTTTCAGAGATCCTTTGTACTTTCTCTTTTATCAGCAGACCACGTCCATTGCCCAGCTTTCCTCTCTTAACAAACCCCAGGTTCTGCTTAATCCAGTTTTGCTTTTTTGAAATTACTTGTCTGTTGTTCACAGTTCTTTTTAAGCTCTATTTTACAGAGAAACCTCCAGGTTCACATCTTTTTCTCTCTCTACATGCCTTTTTGGAGCATAATACAGTGAGTTCTCATCCTCTCAGGTCCTGAAATCAGTCCTTGGATCCCTCAAAATGTCCAAACTCAGAGGAGGGGAGGGCATGTGTGAAGTTTAGTAAAATGTCTTTTCAGAGCATCATGGAAATTAAGAACAAGAGACTAGGAGAAGACTTGCTTACCCTCTGGAACCCTACTTTTAAAAGCCCTGGATAAACAGACCTCTGAGAACAAACACCAGAAGTCTTCAGAGATGCACTGCACTGCAGCCTGAGCTCACAAGCCTGACTCAGGTCTGGTCTCCTCCTGCTCTTGTTCATGCCAATGGCCAAACTCATGCAGTCGTTGTTCTGTGGCCTTCTCCACTCCACTGTTCCTGCAAGGAGAGACAACCCTGTCCTGAGGGAGGAGGCAGGGCTGAGAGTCCCAGTCTGCTCTCCCTGCCTCTCCACCACAAACAGCTGGGGCCCAGGACAGCCCCAGCAGCTGCCTCAGCCGGCTGTCACACAGAGCACACACCGCCCCTGGAGGACTGATGCATCCCTATGCTATCCTTTCACCTGGGACAAACATTTGCACTCCTGCTCATTTTTCCTCCCACCTCAGGTGGAAGCCCTACGAATGCATGGGCAGCAGAGCTCCCCAAGATGTCTGAGCATCTCCAGCAGCCTGGGTAATCAGTATACCCTACTCAGGTAAGCTAGTAAACTTTTAGCACAAGAGAATACAATCATAATGATGTATATGAGAATAAATTTGTAAATACTACTGATCAAACTTCAGATCAATAGATGCTTTACATATCAGAGTAAACATATAAACTTCACTGCCAGCTTAAGCTTTTAATCATTTAATTCATTTGTGGATTCATTCATCTTTCTATAATCTGATCTATTGGTCTGGTTCTCCAACATAAAAACCATTATTGCAGAAAATGTTGCCATTTTAATTTGTAACCAGTGTCCCAGAATTTTTCATTAATTAATTGGACAGTCTTGCATATTAAATATAGTAATAAATGTCTTGCAATGCAGGTGAAATTTAAATTTAAAATATGAATAAATGGTGTCAGCTATAGGAATGGGAATATCCTGATATTTATGTTTAGTAAGTACTAGTCTGCTAGAGAAAGAAAGAAACTAACATCATCTTGGCCCTGACATCCTCTCTATAGTACTGCAAGGCTAAAGGAATTGTATGTCTGCGTGAAAAAGAAGACAAAGAAATAAAATCAGGACTTCTCTCAAATGCAGTTTAAGAGAGCTATCATGGGGCTGCAGAGGCAGCACCCAGGGGCTCTCTCCCCTGGAGCCCACCCCTAAGCCAGAAGGCTTCTAGCTGGATTCTCACTAACTCAGATCTCTTACAGGGGATGATGAATCCTTGCCTATCTAATCCCTGAGCCAAGGGTAGCTTCCTCAACCAGCACCAATTTTCTGTAGAACCTGAAAGCACTACAGGTGAAATTCCTGCTCTGGTACACACCAGTTAGACTTTTCTTTTTGGCAGAAGAGCCAGCTGTATGCCAGAAAGGCATCTTTAAAAAACCTAAAGTGCTGACATCATGCAAAAAATTGCAAGGACACAGTGTCACCATCTGAATTCACATGACAAATACTTCAAATCCAGAACAAAGTATAGCTTTGCTTTACAAGCAGATGAACTATTGTTAGTATGGACTTCTGGTATAACATAGCTTCCTCTGGAACAATATCCTCAAGATATTATTTTTGGAGTAAAAACCAGAACACTATTAAAGTAATTTTTAGATGTGCACATGGGCATAGAACCTTTAAAAAGAGACTAAATTTTATTCCCTCCCAAACACCATAGTAAATAACATAGCACTTTGGAAGGGTTTGTATGAGTTATACAGCTACATTTTCACACATGAAGAAAAAAATAAAACTGTTAATGAAAGTTTTTTCCAATATTCTGTTCTATTGAGCATAAATATCAGTATCAGACACGCAGATCATTAATTCCTATTGAAAAATGCTGAAGGAAACTTCAGAAATAAAAGTACTAATCTCATCTACCAATTTGTGTAGAAAACCATACCTCCAGTGTTTTGCACTACAAAAATATCTGTATTATTGTTTACATATTTCTGATACTAATGATATTTCAATTTGCTAAAATCTGTTTTGATGTGTAGACCCTATGTCGCAACCTAATAAAGCAATTGAACTGACCATACTCTTGGCAAGAGATTCAGCTTTTCAATAAATGAAATGCCCTTTCCTAAAATCCACTATAAGTAAGATGTTAATTTGTAACTGCAGAAATCTGGTGATGATTACAAAATGCTCTTGAAGTTACTGTTTTGCAGCAATACAGCAACACAACAATTTTCATAGCAAATCCAGTCAAACACCTAATGTTTACATCATTGTAAACTTGAAAACATAATTAGTGATCTATCTAGTTGCCTAGAACAGTTGGATAGTGCTGCCCTTCACTGGTTCATAATGGTATACCACAAATCAAAACTAATGGCTACCTGACAAAACTGTGGCTCAGTTGTGTGAAAATTGAGTTTTCCCTACTTCTCCCTCCAGGACTTCCACATTCCTATCAAATGAACACCCAAAACTGCCTCTTCATAATCCAAGTTTTCAAGTAATAAATGCTTTTATATACTTATCTATCCATTTCACTGGGAGGGATAAGATAGTTGCCAATACTATCCCTGCCCATTGTTCTTGTCTCATGTCAGAGTGCTACTGTAATCCCCTCCTCGGTGTTAAATTATACTTTTCCTCCATGAAAGAAATCCATCAATAATAGAATAATGAAAATTATCACAGGAAGGTTTCTATTCAATATTAAAATATTGGACAGATTAAAAGTGGTACTAAATAATGTCTGTATTTGTGTATGAAAAGGTGGAATCAGGTAAATAACCAGTACTTCCCAACATGTGCATTTTGCCCTGCTGAGGGAACAAAATATAGATGGTTCTTTAACACAGCAACTGTAGTACTCACTGTGTCCAGACATTAAGTTTCATCTGGGAACTGAATTTGGATTATTTGGTTGTCTCAGCTAGTTATCATATACATACTGAGACCTGTGTGTCTTTAAAAAAGCTATTTTTCCAAAGGAAATACATTTAGGATAATATTAACAGCTAGAAGGTACCTGATGACAGATGATGAAGGACTGTTAATTACTGTATGTACTATATGCAGCAAGTCCAACCTTAGATGCATAACTGAGATGAGAGCAGTGCTCGGTTCTGTACACAAACACAAGCAGAAGTCCCTGACTCCAAGTCCTGACAAGTCTATCTGCTAAAAAAAAGCCCAAGTACTAGAAATATTTTCAAAATATAGAATCAAAAGATAGAACCTCCATTTCAAAAACAGGCTCAATATTTTTTGACAAATAATCTATTCCTATTTATAATATATTGTGTTTACTATTATGTTTGAAAAATGGCTGAAGCTTGCATTGGTGCTGGCCATTTCTATAGAACATTTCATTTTTAAGAGCCTTTTTGGAAGTGCAAAAAAATCTTGCTATGCACATTTTGGATCAATTGTATTGACAGCTATACCCTATGATCACCCATGCAGGTAAGTAGGCTCCCCCAGAACTCAGTTCGGCTACAGCAACACGAGCCTCTGTGAAGCTCTACGTGACTGGGTGTTTCCATGAAGTGTCTAGAGTTTCCAGAAAAAGTGCCCAACAGAAGGTGAACAGAGAGAAAATACAGAAAATCGGGAATTTTGAAAACATTCCGGCAAAGCACATTGGACAATACCATTTAGTGAGTTTGTCACTGTAAAGATGGCTGAGTCATCCCAGCCCAGTTACTCTGCACTCAGCCTTCTTAGGGCACCTTATTTTCATTTGATTAATAAGTATTGGCTCATGAATAGCAACTGGACTTTTATGGGCTTTGTCTTCTACAGAATGCATAATGATAGTATGAAAACTTTTTAGATAAATCTCTTTCATCTCTTATTTCATGGTGGAATATTAAGGTTCACTGTTTCTAAATAGTTTGACAAATTTCTGAGGACCCTTATGTCACCCTCACTACTAACCACAGCCAATGCATTGTCAACAAAGACAAGAGTTAATGGCTGGAATAGTATAAATAAAAGCAAAACAAATATATAAATAAAAAGTCTTTAAAAACAGCCTAAGAGAACATCTCATGTTTTGTTAAGTCATTGGTGTTAGCGTTACCTTTCCCAAAAAGTCAGCTCAGCCTACTCTGGAAAGATGGCTATTTCCTCTGCAGTTTAGCAAACCACAGTTCCATGTGGCTTCCCTGAAAATGAGACAAACCCCATTGCACCTCGTACTAGAAATCAGTGCTAAAATACCATCTAATTTGCTAGCCAGCGTTCGTGAGCACAGGCACAGCTTGCAGCCCAGCAGCTGCTGCTGGCTGTGCTCACACCGTGACGAAGAGCAGACACACTGTGAGGAAGAGCAGTCACAGCAGAACCGAGAGCAGCCACACCCCCGGCTGCCAGGTGGGACAGCCATAAGCGGCAATAGAACCCCAAGACTTTGTCAGGAGGTTTCTCAGCTACTGCTGGTTTCTAGGAAGTGATGAAACTAAAAAATACTGGACTCTGGAGGGAGGAATCAATAAGTGAGAGAAGAGTGTAGCTCTATCTGCTACCCTGCACCACTCCAGTATCTTGTTCTGCACAGCATAGAGCCATTCTCTGTCCAGCTGCAGGAGTGACTTTGACCCCAAATAGGTAATTTCCTTTTTTTCACTGCAGAAAAGGACTGACATTTTCATATCCCTCCATTGCTGGGATTTTCCACATTCCTGTCTGTATTTTGCTTAGGATACAGCTGCAAAGACTTTTCTATTAGCCATGTCCCCTTTTTAAATAATTATTAACGATTTTTCTTTTTTTTTAAAGTGTGAATTATTTGTTGATTGCAAAGGAAAACATTTAATTTAATGACATATCTGTTCGCAAAATAAAAAAAACAGTGATTGAAAATAAAATGTATGCTACCACTTTGTGAAAGTCATTTACAGCACAGAAAGACTACTTTGGCAGCTACATTTATGTCTATACAAGATTAGATTTTGCATTTATTATGGGGATGTGGCATATTATTAATTATTAACACCAAAAATAAATGTTTATGTTTGCAGAAAAACAAGCTGCTAAGTTCTGGAAAAATACTGTTGAGGATTTACACATTGTGTCATGTATGTTATGTAAATGGGAACAACAAAGATTCAGTATTTATTATTAGAACAAAACAATTTTCAGTCTACAAATGGAAATCCAGGCTGTAACTTACATGCATCTCTGAATCAACAAGTACAATACTTAAGAACAACACTTTGTGTAAAAAATAACTGACTTTGCCTTCTCACTGAGGGCACATCTCATGGAAATTCTTTGCCTACATTCCCTGGGAACTGCATAGGAATTACAGAAACACTGCTCCCAGGAGACCTGAAATGGTCCATTTTCTATCCTGGACCTAAGGAAAGAGTAATGGGGTCCCGCAGCCTGCTAGCAGGAAACAGTCCCAGCCAAATGAAAAACGCTGCTGATGAGGTAGTCTTTCTCCCAGATTTCATACATAGGCTATTTCAAGATTTCAGACCCCCATGCTCTGTTCAGAGAAGCTCTCAGCCCTGAAACATCATTGGGAAAGATCTCCTTACCCTCTAAGGAGCAAAAGTCATTATCAAGCTGTATGGAAATGGAGGCAGGAGTAGGATGTCTCGCATATCTCTTGATGTAGTGTTCATCAGTGTAACATCATACTCCCAGCTGGCTGCCCAGATTACCTTACTCAGGGGTGTGCCTCCACAGGCCTTTTCCATTAGGACTTCCCAGGGCTGCTAAGCTGGGTCTGCTGGTGCAGAGTGCTGTGATGGAAGCCGTGGTCTAGACAAGGCACCTGTAGCTGCCAGCATTTTTTTGTTCTGTCACTCAGCCTGCTCAGAGAATACCTCTCACAAACTGTACCGTGATGGAGGTTTCAGAGCAATGGGTGACTTTTTTCAGTAGCCTCCCTGCCCCCTGCCCTTGAGCTACATTGAAGCTCGAGCAGTGTCAAAACACAACATAGCGATGTCTGTGTATTCACTGCTTCGCTGAACAGAGGTCAGGATTTATCTCCCTGCATGTACAAATCATAGAATCATTCAATGGCCTGGGTTGGTTTCTAGTTCCAATTCTCCCAACATGGGTAGGAAAACACCTTCCACTAAACCAGGTTGCTCAAAGCCCCATCCAACTCTTCCTTGAACTCTACCACTAGATGTCTAGGGGACATCTACCACTTCTTTGGGCAACCTGTTCTAGTGCCTGACCACCCTCACAGTAAAAGATTTCTTCCTAAGACCTAATTTAAATCTATCTCCTTTTCGTTTAAAGCCATTTCCCCTTTTCATATCACTACATTCCCTTGCAAAAAATCCCTCTCCAGCTCTCTTGCTCTTGGTCTCAGGTACTGGAAGGTGCTATAAGGTCTCTGCAGAGCCTTCTCTTCTCCAGGTTGAACAACTCCAACTCTTAACGCAGAAACCTTTTGATTTTCTCATTTATCTAAATACAATTTTCCAATCATTCTGCTGTAAGCACTGGAGGCACTAAAGATGGAAGCCCAGACCAACGTTCACATTCTAGACAGCCAATTGATTTTACAGAAGGTTAAACTACTGGGGGCAAAGCAGCAATAAAGTGGGCAGACAAGTGCTGCCTCTGGGAGAATTTGCTGTTTCTTGCCATTTCTACCCCTGTCTCAGCTCAGCAGTGGGAGGCAGGGCCAAATTAGCACTACTCCTGCTTTTGTCTCCCACACCTTTCGCCTGCTGCTCTGCAAAACCTCCTTCAGCTGGTGGCAAAAGAGGTCAGAAATATGTATGCAGTGTGATGGAGGAGCAGAGCAGCATATGGAGCAGGAGTGGCTCCGCAGAGCAGAGCTGCACAGAAGCACCAAGCCGCCCTCTGCACAGTAGGACCCTCCCTGCCACCGCTCAGCCCCCAGGAGCTGCACCCACTGCCTCCTCTCCTCTGTCCTGCCAGGGCACTGGCCCCACCATCATCAGCCTCTCTGTTTTGAGGTCAGGCCCCAGCCACTGCACCATATCACACCTGCATTTTTCACTGTGGCCCTCAGATACCACCATGCTGAAACACTGAGCTTCAGGCAGGGGAGCTTTCTGTGTCTCTGGATACATTTCCAGGGACAGCTGCTACTTCAGGCAAAGCCAGGTACTTTGTTACTGCTCAGTGCAGCAGTACTCTGCTGTGGGGAAAGGCACTAATAAAATAATTCTGCTGTATCATTAGAGGTCAACTTGGACTACAGCAAGTAATAAAAGATTCATAATGGCACATGAGGGGATGCACTAAATAGCCAAACCACAGCTTGAAAACATGCAAAGCTTGTTTAGATTTAGGACTTGCTTAAAAACTTGCAGTTCAGCTGGTGTTTCACACAAAAGTTTGCAATCAGCGATATCACTTCTGTACCAGCAATTTATGCTGCTTCTAGTATAAATTATGCCTTGTAGCAAGGAGTGTCCTAATAGGCATAGGTGCTCCCATGTTCAGGCCAGTAATCAAAAATTAATCCCCTTCCCTGGTTCCGTTAGGGGCCAATGCCAGCTATTACAGAGAAGACATAAGAAATACTGCTGGAAGCACTTTCAAGATAACACTTTCCCAGTGTTGTGACTTTCCATCCTTTGGTATTTCGCAACTGGCTAAATCTTCATTTTAGTCAATTTCCAATCCTGTAAGGCAGGCAGTGGGACCTGAAATGTTTTTAAATATTCCTTTCAAACTTTGGTTAATCTTATCTTCTGTCTACATATCAAATCTGTTTTAGGAATCCTGCTGAAGTCCAGTATCAAGGTGCTGTGATAGCGAGTTGCCCAGTCCATTTACATGTGAACAATCACTACTCACTACTAAAAGAGCTGTCAGAAATTTAATACATGTATTGGCACAGTATTTTCAGATTGGTTATAAAAGCATTGTCCCTTCTCCCTTTAACTCCATCTTATGACTCTAAAAAGAACAGAAACAACACAGACAAGTCTCTAGCTGCTGAATTCCATCTGCTTTTCCATCCTTTCAACAGCCTTTGACAAAGAATTTAAATGAGATCCCTTCTTTCTAGTGAGCTTAAAATTTGGCTGTAAAGTTTGGCCACATTCTCAGAGTAGATTTGATTTTTGGCCATCCTTTTTACCAGTAAGGCACATCTAATCTCAGATTTGGTGACACTGCACTCAAACCAGCTGCTCTAGCTTTGATGCAGAAAAGGCCAATACCATTAGCATGAAGATCTTAATGATGTTTGACATATCAGATGACTCGGTCCTGCATTTATTCTTTGTGGCCCGCCAGTCCCACCAGGCAGATAATGGTCTCAGGAGAGAGGCCAAAGGCTCTGCGCAGAGGAGAGAAAACTTCCAACACATCCCTGCAGGTGAGGTTTAGGGCATGTGGCTGGAGCAGCACAAGGTGCAGAGCAGGTGTGTGTGGCACAGCCAGTGTGTATGGTTCTGCTCTGCTCTCCAAGCACACCACTGCCAGTGGCATTACTGTGACATGAAGAGCTACGCTCTCCACACGTGGAAAGAAGGCATCCTCTCTCCATTCAAGTCTAAAGCAAGAGCACACTCCTCCAACACGCCCAAACCACTTCCTTTGCAGCACCTGCAAACAGCTGGTCCAGCCTGGCCCACAGACAGACAAAGCCACTGCACTTGGAGCACCACGAGGCAGAGGAACCCCACAGCTGTCACAGGCAGCAGGGCTGGTCCATCCGCACGTGCCACTGCAGGGACTTGGCTCAGTGTGTACAGTCTCTTGCACTTTGCCGTACAGCCCACCATCTGCCTAGTAATTAGGAAAACAACCCTTTTCTTCCAACTGCAGTGAAACTGCCGCTCTTCTTTACAAAAGACCCTATGGAACCTCGATGCCAGACATGCTTCCAGTTCAAGTGGGAAGAAAAAATTACTGATTTCCATCTCCTATCTGTTTGTACCACTTCAGGGACTAGGAGGCTGCAAACAAAGCAAAAACTGCTTTTGGGGATTGAAAATCCCTGAAACCGATTTTTCCCACTCCTTTGAACATTCCTGGCTTTCCCACACCAAGAACTTTCCAATGCATGTGGTACCTGCACTAACACGGCCACAGAGATTTCAGAGAATGAATGGAAAGGCCCATTCCAACACCACTGCCCACGCAAGGAAACAAAAGCTAGGAGGAACTATGAGGCATCTTTTTTACTTTGCTGGGTTACCTGGCTTAAAGCAAAGAAGAAAATTGTCCTTCCTAATGGCTCCTGCCAGTTATTTCCACAACCTACCAAATTCCATGGCTCAAATGGAGAACAAATTTCTTACTCTTCCAGAAATCCCCTGCCTCATTTCATCTGATTACCTACTGGCACTGCAAAATGCAAAATTTTGTCAACAAAATACAATGGCACTGTTGCCTACATAAATACATTTAACACTTCTTAACATGCAAAACACGCAAACAAACGATAAACGCAGCTTCTGAGCGTTCACAATGCAGCCAGTGTCCCACTGCCCAGCGCTGCCAGCTGCAGTCGGTCAAATTCAGTAACCAGGTAGTTGCCAGGAGTAAGCACAATTCCTACACGGGACTCGCTAGTCATTATTAGTTTTAGATACTGTTTTGTAGCTCGGAGAAATCTGAAAGGGAGAAGTGTGTGCGCCTCTCGTTTAAGCGACAGAAGTAGAGGGCGTGCAGGAGTGAAGGAGAAAGCACGGCAGAACGCGGGGACGGAGTTTTCGCGTCTTTCAGGAGACCCGAAGGGCTGGTACGGGGCGGGCGGTCACAGCAGCACCACAACGGCACAAGTCGCGCTCCCTCCCTGTGTCGGTGGCACTTCGGTGCAGTAGGCAGAGGACGAAGCGGCGCTTCCCCGGTGTGCCCAGCACTGCGGAGGGACCCTCCGGCTAGTTGGGCGGGACGCTGCCCTGTCCCCGCGGCCAAGCGCGGCTGCGGCGGGGCGCTGGGGCCAGCCCGCCGGGCTCAGGGCTCGGACGGCAGCAGCACGGACAGCACCTCCACCTGTGCGTTACCAGGCTGAAGCCGAAATAACACGGGAAAATTAAGGCTACTCCAGCGGGCAGGGAGCAGCCGCAGCCCCGCCGGCTGCTGGGCGGCTCCCGCTCGGTCCGGGGCGGTGGGTCCCGTCCGGCTGCCCCCCCCCCCCCCCGCGGGGCAGGCGGTGCCGGCGGTGCGCCCGCGGGGCGGCGGGGCGGGGAGCGCGGCGGCGGGGGGGCGGGCGCGGCGGCGGCGCTAGGGCCGCGCGTTGCGCGGGCCCGGAGGTGGGGTAGCTGCCGCCGCCCCGTTCGCCGGCAGTCGCGGGGAGGTCGCTCCGAAGTGAGGAGGTGCTGCCGCCGCCGACCCCCGAAGTTTGGCCGCACCGCCGGAGCCCTCCGCGCCGCAGCCCCCGGCCAGGGGTCCGCTCCGCTCGCCCCGCGCCTCATGCCGCGGCCGCCGGCGCCCCGCGCGGGGCCGCCCCCGCCCTGAGCGGCGGTGGCGGGCGGGGAGCCCCGGCGGGCAGGACCCGCCCGCCGCCCCGCCGAGCGCCGGAGGAGTGCGGCCGCCCGCCCGCCCGCCGCGCGCCGCCCGCGCCCCGCCAAACTTCGACGCTGACAAGTGCCTGGGGCCAGCGGCGGCCCCGCCGAGCCCCCCCGTGACCCACCGGCAACTTTCTCGGGGAAGAGCATCCCCCCCTCCTCACGCCCTACCCGCGGCCCTTCATGCCGCCACCGAGGGAGCCCCAGCGCGTCCCAGCGCCGCGGCGGCTCCGCGCCGCCCCGCGGTGAGGCTCCAGCGGCCCGAGCCCGCAGGGTGAGTACAGCTTGCCGGCCGCTCCGGCGCGGGATGCGGCGCGGAGGGGCCGGTGCGGGCGCCGGGGGCTGTGTGCGGGGGTCGCCCCGCCGGGCTCGGGCCACCGACCGCGGGCGGATCGGCGCGGGCCGCGCGCCCCCTGCCGCCCGCGCGGAGCGGAGCGCGGCGGGGGCCGGGGCTGGGGCCGGGCTGGGGCGGTACCTGCGCGGTGCCTCCTCCGCCGGAGCTCGGAACCGGGAGCCGGAGCTTGAACCGGGCCGGGCTGCGCCGCGCCGAGCTTTGAAGGGGCGCGGGCGGTGGGAGAGCCCTGAGGGAGCGCGAGCCCTGAGGGAGGGGCGCGTCCCTCGCGCCGGCGCCCGCCCCGCAGCGCCGATTCTCCCGCGGGCGCTGAGGGAGAGCGGCGGTCCCGTTGGGCAGAGGTGGCGGCGCAGGGCATCGCCCTGCCGGCGAGGAGCAGCGGGCAGGTCACTGGTACCCAGCCTGGAAACAGTTCCTCCCTTGCATCGGAAATTGCAGGCGGCTTTTCTAAACATTCACACGCACACAGAACCCCCAAAGAAAACCCCTCATGGCGGTGAGCAGCGCAGATCGGCTAAACGCGATAAAGCAGATGCTTTTCTACTCTCAAAGTTCGTGCGTGTGCGGTTTTGGCCTCTGATGAATATACTTTTATTGTTCTGCAATCAACTTTTCGCTATTCCGGATCTGATGTGGTAGGAGCCAGCATTACTTCTACAGAGATGTTAGCGGAGACAGTGAGTGGAACAAGCGGTGGAAATGCTTTTAAAGAGGGAATAAGTCACTGTCTTGCCTAAGGACAATGCGGTTGAGGATGAGAAGCTGTGGCCTGGGAAGCCCGTCAAAGGGAAGAACACCACAGCACAACTTCCTCTGGCTTGTTTTTTGTTGTTGTTGTGGTGGTGGTAGTTTGTTTTGGTTTTTTTCGTTTTGTGGTTTTCATGTGATAAAAATAAACGTTGATTTCTGGTATATTTCTGGACCTTAAAAGGATGATTACCAGAGCATTTCCAGCAGTTAGTGGTGATACTCTCACGGAGTTATGAACTTTGCTTCAACCCTCAGCCCTCTGACACTGATAAGTGGCACCAACTTTCTAGCTCTTTATGTAAATTACAGCAATAGCACAGAACAAATTCAGCAACCGGTAGGCATTAATTTTTGAGGCTAAGAACTTTCAGTTAGAAAGTCATCAGCTCACACTGTAACTTGAAAGTTTTGTAGCCCTATACCCTGGATACACTATGTGATGAGCGTGCATCAGCTTATTAAGCATGAAAAATCATTAAAAAAAACCCCAAAAACAAAGCCTGTAACTGCCCCAAATGCTAACTTAAAGTCCCAGACGAAAAACTTGCAGAACAGGTTGATGCTAGGTACAGAGATATTTAAGGCAATATTCTAGAATTATAAAGGTGCTAGAGGAAAAAATGCAGCTATGTACTAAGGCTCTAAAATTTAAATAGCTGAAATGCTTTTTACTCCATATTCTGACAGCTGATGATACCTGGCAAGTAATGGCAGTGGTAGTATGATGTGTCAGCCAGCAAAGAATAATGTGTGAAAACCAAAAGTATTTCAAGTATAGTGCCAAAACCCAGTTTACTGGTAGCAGATTGCTGAATTTTATTTTCTTTAACCAATAGGTATTGACATTTAAAATTTCTCCCGAGGCAAAGAAATCTTTTTCTGCTAAATAGTTAAATAAGCTGGATAAGAATAGAAGCTAAACTTTGATTAGAACAGCATTTGAGGCCAAAGACACCAAAGCAGTTACTTGAGTATACTGCATTTCATACAAGTATTGACAGAAATAATGTGTGTTGAATCGTTAACTATAGGTTCCCTTCTTCTTTGAATAGGTAAATAATTTAGCCTTTATAAAAGGAGTTGGTTTGTATATGTACCAGCCTCTCAAGTGTAGCATGGTATAAAACACGAGGTTTAGTAAATGTAAGTTGCATGAGGGTTAGTTCTGTTTTCTAATACACATTATTTCCTATGTTCTAAACTGGCTCTTAATAATTAATAACTGAAATGGAAGGAAAGGAGCTTTTTACTTGGGCTTGATTGGATACATTCATCTGCTTAAGCTGTTAGGGATACAAACTTGAAACATGTTTCCTTTGGAAAAATCTGTTCTGCAGCTGCCGCTGTTAGGAGGTGACAGCCGGCACTCCTTGCCTTGCTTCGTTATTTGAGCCAGTTCTCCTCAGGCTGCACTGTAATATCTGGTATTGGCTCTCATTCCTGCTCGTGTGTGGTGGGGGGATACACTCGATCCAATACATGGTCAGTGTGAGAAGTGGTCACTCTTATTTTTATTACCTCCTTCACGTTCCTGTGGCTTGCTAAAGAGAGAGGCCCAGAGCCCACCCCTATGGATCGTACAGCGATTTCCCAGCAGGGAGCTCATGCAGGGCATCCAGCCGCTGTGGCTTGTGACGAGGGAGTTATTTGGGGAAGGGGGTGGATTTTCACACTGATGGAAGGAGGCAAAGGAGGAGTGTTTGCTAACAACCCCTCATGAGACCTGAAGTTCTTCCCTGGCACTGATTGTGCCAAGATGCATTTTATCTACTCTGTAAAGGGGGTGCCTCCTGCATCTGCAGAATTAAGACGCTGTGTGAGGTGTGACTTCTCCACCTGGAAAGGGATGCATGTGCTCAGAGCCTCCTCACACCTGATTTTAGTCTGGGGGTCAGCTGCCTGCCATTCTTCTCAAATGGCTGTGACATACTCACTTGTGGCCAGAACGACCGGCACTTCGCAGACGGAGCAGCGCTCAGAGGGGAAGGCAGAGAGAGAGATGTGGCCTTCTGCACCGGTGCCTCCTAGTGCTTGCCATATTGCAGAGGCTGTGACACATGGGGATCTTCAAGGCCCCAAACGTGCCGCAGTTCCCAGCGCTGTTGCCACACACAGAAGACGCTGGGAGCGGTGTGCTCTGGAGGCTTTGCATACATTAGCTGAAGTCCTCCCAGCAGTTTGCCGTTCCCTCGCCCTCAGCCAGCAAGGACCCTGACCTTCTTTGCCACCTCCGTGGCCCCCAACACCCAGGGTGTGCAACTAGGCAGGGCAGGGTGGAGGGAATCAGGGCATCAGACAGTCATTATTCCTGATTTGTTTGATTACCTTTTTCTAAGGTCAAATACAGGCAGTACTGAGGACAAAAAACTCCATTGCTGTGCGTTGTCCACAGCTAGAGGCTTAGCACAACACATCTGGTACAGCTGTAAACTTCAGAAATGTTACTCCAAATGTTTTTTTACAAAATAATTCAAATAGATGTGTCCTTAGCAATAGGGCACTGAAATGTAAAATGCATACCATGAGTGACTCTGCAGGAACAAACATAAGCAAGACAAATTGTATAGCTCCATCGGAAGAAAACCTGGCAGCGCTCAGCACATGATCCTTAATGTGCTTTGGTCAATATCTTTCGCTATATCAATGGAAGCTCATTAAAAGAAGATATTGCAGACTAACTGAGCCATGCCATACTAGTTCTTGCCAAAGCTTGACATTTTTAATACATTAATAATATGTCTGTAATGTAATGGAAAACTATTAATCAGAACTGGTTATATGCCAGAAATTTAAGCTATAATTGGCTGCTTCTTGTCAGGAATGTCTGTCGTACACTGCTACAGCTGCTTAATGCTCAGATGTCCTGCACTCCTCTGCACTTTTTTCTTGTCAGTGCACTAAATTCAATCGATGTTATAGTCTATAATTCTGTGTAATGACCATCATTATGACTGGCTTACTTTAATGAGAATTCGTTATATGGGAAGTATTTTAGCACAGTGTGTTAAGGTAGTGGCTTGCTTCACATTATTTAGTCCTACCCGGTCCTGTTTATTAGTGGATCTGAGTCTCAGCAGTTATAAAAGGTTACGGGCAACTGAAGAGATAGAAAGGAAGATACTAAAGAAAACAAACTTTTTTTTTGCCGAATATACAAGCTGAATATACAAGCTTGCAGTCTAAAGATAATTAAACTCAGTAACTTCTTATTTCTACACAGAAAAATTATATTTACTTACTGTTTATTCCAGCTATGACCAATCCATCTCCAGTAAAGGGTATTTGATTTGCCATAGATTTAAAATAATTTGGCGCGTTTTCTAGCAAGGAGTTGTTTCCCATTTTCATAGTGACTGTTCTAAGCTATGGGGTCTTGGGGATGGGTTTTTTTCCCCTTCAAAATAGTAACGTACATTGGAAAAGAAACAGAGGGGAAGAGGTGTCTTTAGAATGACGTGGAAGGTGTTCTCTGAATTACCAAACTCCAAAATATCATGCAAACACTCCCACTGAAAACAAAAAAAAAAAAAAAAAAAAAAGAGTGTAAGGTTGCTACAAAACCAACAGTACTATATAGCGTGCTTCTTAAAAAGATTTAAATTTAGTTTGGTTTTAGAGATTTCTGCTTTTGTGTCAAATTCAGATTTGAAGCTTAAATATGTTTGAACAAATTGAGAATTGTTACTGCATGAAAATTCAGATATTCTCTGTGTATTCTGATAAAATACATGAGAGTTGTATGGTAACACTTGATAAAATGAATATAATGGAAAATTGCATTTACGTCCATACAGCAATTATTGTAAATTACTTTGCTATGGAAACACAATTCAACCATCTGTTGGCATTTCATGGTGTCTGTAGTTTAGCTCAGTTTAAGATGAAGCATTATTTAAATATAGGGAGGCTGTTTGCGAATAGCTTTGAAGATAAGTTTTGAAAATGCGTATTCCCAACATGACACGTTAAGGAGCTTACCAGGTCACATACCTCTTCCCATGGCTGTGAGGTGTAGGAGGGTTCATGACACTGGGCATAATTTAAAGCTGGGAAGCAAAGCAGGCTGCAGAAAGTGGCGACTTGCGGTTGTTTCTGAACATCTGTCCGACGGCTCTGCCTAGATTTCAGCATCCAGACAAAGGAAAGGGGGAAGTGCTGCGGCAGCTGGCTGAAATCTCCTCCTGCCGAGAGCCCAGCACCCTGGCTCCCCAACCTCGGGTGGTACAGGCTGACACCAGGCACAGGCTGACACAAATGCACTGGAATTCCTAGCCCTGGTTTTCCTTGTCCCTGTTCAGGATACTTACTCTGTCTTTGCAGTTTTCCTCATACATAATTTGGATCTTTACCTGTTTTATTTAGGAAATATATATTTGAAGTTGCTATGATAACATTCTAGCATTGTATACCTATAATTATGCGATTCAGGTGCTACAAAGCAAGGGAATTTCTAGTTGCTTTCTGAAAAGGGGAAAGGGCATATATCTGTTGTGAAATAAATGCTGAGTACTCAGGTACAGCCACCCTCAAACCTAAGAAAATAAGGAGGGAAAACATCCTTATAGTAAGCTACAAAATAAGCCATTATCTTTATCAGTAGTTTGTCATCAATGTGCTCAGTAAATCACAGTTCAAAGGGAAAAAAAAAGGAAACAAAGCTCTTGCAACACTAATGAGAAATGTCAAGGAAATTTAAATGTACTTGCCATATCTTTGCTATTCTTAATAATAATAATACAAAAGAAATATGTAAGGCTTTTGGAGCTCCATGAGGCCCACTTGCCAAGAAACTACCAGCACCTGCTAGCCCTGATACCCATCTCTGTGTCACTTTAATAAAAGAATCTTGCTGCTGCTGCCCCACTGTGCTGGGCTGCCTGCTCCCCTGCCTGCCTGCACCATCTGGGCCATGGCTGAGTTCAGTAGTTCGCTCTCCAGTTTTGCTAGGGTGAAAATACAGTTTTGGAAGCAGGAACCTCTAACTCACCTGGAACATTATAAATCTGTCTTTGTTAGAGAACCGTTAAATCCTTCATGTCAAAATACTTTTCACTGTGAATGATTTTGGTAGTTCCTTCATTCTAGCACAGAACCCACAGTAAAGGTTATCCATATTATACCAATTTGCTTTATATTGCATCTAACCTCCAAAATGTCAACATATCGTATATTTGTAATGCATTGATTCTTGGACAATAACTCTAATTTTTTATTGTTTCTAAAAGGGTGCTGGTGCCAGAAGAAAAGAATGATTGATGAGAAACAGACACCAGCCTGTAGACACTCACCCTTTTCCTTCGGATACTGATTTATCAGTGTGTCCAGGCATCCCCTGCTAGCCCTGAACACGGAGGATCACTCAGGGTTATCGACAGTGTAGCTGAAGACCTGCAACTTCACAAATTATTATCTGCTATTGGACATCTTTTACAAGAAACCCTGACAGATAAGTTATAAGACAAAGGACAAGTGCTGCATTGTTGTGAAAGGCTGTCATCAGGGCCTGGGTGGCTTCTACCAAAGTCTTTAACATAGTGAACAAACATCCTGTCCTAATGCTTCACATATGAGTTGGAACCTATTTTATAAATGTATACATGCATATGTACATATAATTGCTAGACTGCACATACGCCAGCACTGAGCATCCTTACGAAGCTGACATAAAAGGATTTAGAAATGTATTTGTCAAGATTCCTGTCACTTCACGCCCTCTGGGTTACTGTATCCTCCGTGATGCAGCACTACCCTTCTGTCTGGGGACATTATGACGTGTGTAAGACTCAGATTTACACGGAAGAAGGAAAAGTATGGGATTACATGGCCTGCCAGCCAGAAGCCAGAGATATGATCAAATACGTAAAAGTGACTCTGGATCCCCCAGACATAACGTGTGGAGATCCTCCTGAGACTTTCTGTGCAATGGTAAGGCAAGCTTTTCATTTTGCGTAATTAGTGGGGATATATTTGTGATAGATGGCTTCAAAACAGAAGCCCTAGAGCGCACGTGAAATTATCCAAGAAAACCTGCATCATATTCCAAATGTGAAAGGTTCTGCTGTACAAAACTCTGAGCAGTACATCAAGCTGAGCAATGAGATGTTCTGCTTATGAGGACCTAACTTGACTTTGTCTGAATTCACTGTCTCTCTACATAAACTTTTAATGTATCAGAAGAAAGCAGCATAAAACTTCTAATGTGCTAACCGTAACTGGGGTGGCCTTTTCCTGATCAAGAAAGACTTGAATGAACTGATTCCACTAAAATCAGTTCAAAGCATCATAGCATGGCATAATTAAGCATAATTTCTGAACATTGAGACCAGTTGAACTCAAATTGCTAAAGCTTAAAAAATGGTGGTGGGAGCTGGGCTGTTAAAGTTTTCCCAGCTACCCAAAGAGCTGCAGTAGGTGTGTATGGACAGTACAGCAAAAAACACCTCCAAGCTCTAGCAACTACTCACAGCTTTCTTCGTAACTGGAACTAGGCATTCAAGCAAACTAAAAGAGACCAAAGCTCCTTATTTTACATGGTCCTGAAACAGACGGGGTTTGGAAATGTTTGGCTTGGTAAATAATTGCACAGGTATAAGAAACCAGGCAGACACTATGTATATACACGAATACATATATGTATGTATATCAATCTTTTACAGCTGTGCTGCTCCCAAGTGTTTCACAGATCAGGCTGTGAGAAATCATTTCAGTTAAAGGAGATCTTTAACTTGTAGATAACTTCTTTGTTCTCACACCCACAGAGGATTCCTTTTCTTTGCCACTGAATATTTCTGTTAAATACTGAGTGGAAAATACTGAGTTCCTTGACTAGAAAATATGAGTTTGGGGTACAAAACATGCATACTTACTTCTGTTAATACAGCACTGGAAACATGCATCACATTACCTACATTATTTAGGTTTGAAAAACCAATGAGTTCTGGTGAGGTTATCACAACTGAGAAAAGTCTACAAGATATTTATTTGCCTGTGTACAAATCATCATTGCTGGGTGACAGCATCCCCACAGGAAGGAAATTTGCTTTTAAATGCCTTGTGGCATCATTTTCCACCGCTGCTGTTCTGTAAGGAGTTCAGATCCAACCACACATACATTTAAGGCATTATTTGTACGCATGCAGCTGCTTCCCACGTACATTATGGTAATAACCACGTGATAAATTGCGGAGCTACATGCATAAATTACATTCACTATGAACCTTTGACTGCACCACTTGCTCTCTGCCCACCAATCCATCTCTGCTGACATGCTTTGACACTCTAAACCTCTGAGCAACTTCAAGCAGCCACTGTTTAAAAACAAATAAAAGTCATATGCCCCACATAATATTGTCTTACAGGTTATTTCTTAATCTTGAAATATATTTTCTCCCTCTGAATAGTAATAGCTGTGATTTAGCACTCAGTAATATTTAGTAACTCATCATGTAATGCAAAAAGTTGTTATTTTAATGAAACAAAAAACCAAAACAAACAAGCCTGCTCAGTAAAATTTGTTTTTTCCTTTTAGTGCAGATAAACACTGCAGCAGTTCCTCTCAAGTAATTTTGTAAGTTTCTGGAGGCCTTTATTATCAGTATGAGCTCTAGTTAGAACAATGATTTTGAACAAAAAACAACCAGCCAAACAAAAGACATTTTGATTAAATCTAAATGTTAAACTGGTGCCAAAACTCCACCTGAAAACATTTGACCTCACAAGGTCACCAATGCTGTGATGTGGGATGAAAGTTTGCTTGGGAACGACCTGAGGTTACAGCTGTAGCTCACTTGCAGCTTAAGCTTATGAGATGCAGAAGGCCACCAGAATCCTCACATGAGGAGCAGAGAAAGAGGAGTAATTGGGGAAGAGAGAGGGAGCACGCAGAATGAGAGTATTTAGCTACACAAGTGTAGAGTGACTGACTCTTACATGATAAACTGTTGGATTTGCTTCCACTGTAGACGTATATCGTACTCATACACTATATTTAGATATGCATTGGTAATGGCTTGGCTTGCTTGAAACATAAGGAAAATGACAAATATTTGACGTTCCTAAGGTACTGCCCCCATGGCTCACAGCAGAGAATTCTCATCCCTAAAAATGCTTCATATCTGTCTGTACCATAGCTACCTGTAGGAATTAGATATTTCCTCAAAATGAGGTTTTATATATTTTGTAGGGATGAGCCTTTGGCATTTTTGAGGAGATCTTTTATTTTTGTGTTCACTTTTGGTTTTAGAAAATGAGTTAAGAAGATAACACTGTCATACTTGGAGAAAGTGGGCAGTGGAAAAAAGAGCTCTTTTGTGTTAGGCATGTTCTTGTGATAAAAATCCCAAATTTGAAGTGACAAAGATGCAAAGGTTTCTTTTCAGCATGGTGAAGTGCCAAACTGGCTTACACAAGTGCTTGGTTTTCTTGTTGTAAGCACAGGCTATGTGCCTGCTAAACCTGTACCACTGATTTGCTATTGAAATTGGGTTAACACTGACTTGGAGAAGAACAGGGTATTTCTGATATTCTAACAATAAGCAAGGGTACCGAGCAGCCAAGTCTGCTTCTGCAGGATGACAAGGAGGTTGAATCAGCCTCCTGTTTTATTTGCATCTCAGTTCCCTGATCAGGTTTAATAATTTTCTGTTCACCAAATGGACTAAGGTACTAGCTGTTGAGTCTCTGTCAGCCTTTGGTGTAATATAGATTAGATCCTTGAAACAAACCAGACTGGGAATTTCATTCAAGTCCTGCTGGGAGATTATGGTAAAATCTAAGGCAGTCTGTGAGAGTAGGTTATAATAATCTTCAATAACACACAGTACAGCCGTGCATTGCAATGCGTGCAAGCATACAGTACAGAGGAGATGAGTGGTTAAATTGGCCCACTACTTATTTCTGCATGTTCCCCATGGAATTAAATGTTCTTACGAGCCCATGATGAATTTTTACTTAGTGAGCTTGTTTAGTTGACAGACTGAATAACAGGGCTTTACATATGTAAATTTGTTGCAAAATATAACAGCCCTAGCTGGCAGCTAAAGCCAGCATTTGGCAGCTCACCACTTGCAGGTACCTTTGGGGTGTCTCCCCAGAACAGCATTTGTAGGTCTTATGGGGAGTATGCAGCAGGAAAACTATCCCACAGTTGCTTTTAGGCATTCTGAGAATAACATTATAGTTTCTAGTGACATTCAATATTGACAGCTCATGAGATTATTCTGAAACCTCAAACCCCTGGAGTCCTACGATTATGATTATGTGAGATTCTCAGCTTTCATTTAAAACATCATCTTTATGTCCTTAGTCCTTCTGGTTGCAGGGAAAAGTCTGAAAATGAAACCAAGAAGCTCAAAAAGCAGAAGCCAAACAAATAGCCTTCCAAATTATTATTTGTTTAAATCTCATCATATTTAAAGTCATTCAGGATTTTTATGGCTTGGAAAGGATTTTTGCTCAAGAGAAGAGATGCATAAAAGAAACTTATAAACAATAAGTGTCTAAGAGCAGTGAACACTTATAATTTGTAGATGTGGAGTTGCATGTATCTGTAAGGAGGATGTGACAGCATCCTTCCACAATAAACAGCACTCCCCCTGCCTATGGGATAACCAACACTGTGGGGAAAGGGCTCACTGGTCAGCTCTGTCTTCCCTGTACGTTTTAAAGCAATCTCTAGCTGCTTAGAGTGAGGTACATGTGCTGGCAGAAGGTGGCTGCCTGCTTTCTGTGGTATTCCTTCGAGGAAATTTGGACATCTTTTGTCAGTCACAGAGTTGGATTGAACAGCCACAGTGTTTGAGCCAGCGTGACCCATTCCTGCAGGTCTGTAATTTATGAACTTTGAGCATTTGGCATTGCTAAGAGTGTGTCTGGCACCATATGCTTGTGCATAGCTGGGAGGAGAGAGGAGAGGAAGAAGCTATTTACATTTTCAGGTTTGAACTGCAAGTTTCACTTTGCAGAGACACTAAGCAAATTTTGAAGTACCTGGCGGTGCTACTCTGTGCGGCCTGCAGCATTTCAGTGCGAAACAAATCTGCTTTACGTCCCTGGGAGTAACTAACAGTCAGTAAAATCTACTTTCCTCTTTGTAAGAACAATTCCACAATACTCTGTCCAGTCAGAAAGAGAAACAAATCTGACTTCTCATGACCGTCACCATGTTTTGCTCTACCAGAACAGTGTGTAGGTGGCTGCTGGCTTTCCTTCTAAAACATTTGTCATCTATATCCCTGGTACAAGCATCAGGAACCTGATGATGCTGCTCACAGCTCAGGGATCCTGTCACTGCCCTGCACATGGACTGGCCCCTCTGCTGAAATCCAGCCTTTAGCACGGGGTTTGCATTCAAACGTGAGCCAGGATTACTGTGCAAATTCATTATGAATTTAACCAGGAGACTCCTAGTGGCTATTGCTGTAATTTGCAAACTAGAGACGAATTTATGTTACCAACCTGTGTTTGCAGCTCAAATGGCAACATGAAAATATAATTTTCTGTTTGTGTTTAGACCTAGCTATCATAACACCATCCCAACGGCTAAAATATTATGAAATTATCATCAATTATAGTTGCCTGCAGCTAATTTCCTTCATAGGTTAAACAGAAGCTTGAAAAGGAGCCTGCAGATGGGAGTCCTGTGCATTTGTACAATTTATAGAGCAGAAATGCTGATGACAGTAGAAATTCGAGCCCTTGAGTGCTACTCTATATTTCATAGCCAATCAAAACTAAATTAAGAAACAAAGATTATTAAAAAGTATTCTGCACATGTAATTCTGGCATAATATTATGAGGTGGACATTAAATTTTTCCCTCTGAGACTTTCAGCATCATTAATATAGCATTCCTTTAATTACAAGTAGGCTCATATTCCTAAAAAAAAAGGAAATACTGTGTAGCATAGATACTGATACCATTATTATGTTTACTGAAATAATTAAATGAACAGATACTCTTGAGTAATGGATAAATCACAATATGAAACAAAAATTCTTTTTGAAAGCATTTTGACATTCATACTTTCTCAAGTAAGACATTTTAAAAGAGTGTTGTGCAATATCATTAAGAGATGCTGTTAAGAAAAAAGCTTTTTTCTTTTATGGGCTAAATTAGAATTTAGAATCCTTCATTTTTATTCTATCTGTATAGTCTTACTATGTGGCATGGGTTAGAATGGGAACAGGAAGTTAAAGATGAAGCTATTGCTACTGTCTTGTTTTAAGTGGATTTTCATAGTTGTATATTTTTAAAGCGTGTACAGCTCAAAGTTATTGCAGACTTTATTTACAACATCTGCATTCATCTAATCTGAATTCCTTGGGCACGGATAATTATTACAACTGTCTCTTTGTCATTGTAGGAGAACACCTTACCCTTCAGGGAGTGGGGTTTTTATTTTATTTATTTTATGATGCCTCCTCTTAAGCTACTGAACATTTAATTTCATTTCTAATACCCCAAGACCTGTGAACTACAGCCCCTTCCCGGTGGCCTGTCCCCAATAGGGCAGGACAGCTCAGCCCCCACTGCTGTGGCTGTTCCCATCCAAGCCCCACTGAGCCCCTCTCACAGCCCCTCAGCAGCCAGGAGGGTGAGGGACACGAGGAGCACAGACTCTCCCTGTGCTGTGTCCCAGGGAAGTGAGGAGCACAGACTAACCCTGTGCTGTGTCCCAGGGAAGTGAGGAGCACAGACTGTCCCTGTGCTGTGTCCCAGGGAAGTGAGGAGCACAGACTGTCCCTGTGCTGTGCCCCAGGGAAGTGAGGAGCACAGACTCTCCCTGTGCTGTGTCCCAGGGAAGTGAGGAGCACAGACTGTCCCTGTGCTGTGCCCCAGGGAAGTGAGGAGCACAGACTCTCCCTGTGCTGTCCCCCAGCTCCCTCCCACTGGTCAGCGCCACACGCCAGCCTACCTGTGCCTCTGGCAGCAGCCTGCTGCACACTCGGCAAAGGCTCCTTGGTCCTCATGGGAAAGGATTTCTTGGTTCCCTACAAGATAAAAAAAAAAAAGGATATACTTAATGACAGCAGGAATAAAAAAATAGTTTGGTAAAATCTCTGTTCTCTTCCAACTGGAAGCAATCTAAAAATTAATAATTGCTCATAAATCAAAACTGAGGATTGGCAGTAAAACAGATTTGCATTTTACTCATTATCACACATCAAGATTCTCCAGTAAATCATTAACAACACTCTGTCCAGTTGCTTTTTTTTTCTCCTCAGTTACACTTTGAGTACTGGAATGTTTTCAAGCCTTAAACAAAACAAAAGCACGCCCACAAGGTACTTCATTTGTTAAAAATATTTGCGAGCAGAACAAGGCTCCTAAAGAAAATCGAGAGCTTCTACATATTTTCAGTTGCAGTTTTAAAACACATGTCACTAGTGTGTGTAGAAGTACATCTTTTTAAGAAAATGTATATTTTATAAATACACTTTGTAAAAGTAGCTGTTAAGCATTTTCTAGCACTGCCTTTATTCCATTTGCTACTTGCTCTTCTAGTTTGGTTTATTTTTCCCCTGAAGTTAGCTGGGAATAGTAGACATTTTTAAACAATTATTTGAATAACAATTGATCTTAAAAAGCAAGGAACCATGCCAGGGGAGATTGTGGCCCTATGGACGAGGTTCTTAAAAATACCTGAGCTGGTGCCTCCCCCTGCTGCTCCCCTCCTCCCTGGCCCCCCAAAGCACCAAGGTGGGTATCTGGGGGGAGATACCCAAGTACTCTCTGGGAACTTGGAGTTTTGGCCCTGTTTGGGTATGGAACCAGTAACACCAATTTTATAAATAAATAAATATCTTCCACTATAAAATAAATACTCAAGACATCCATGGTGAATGTGAATGGCTTGCTGTCAATGCAGTTGGACCAGAAATGTCCCCTCAGCAGCACCTTTAGTGAAGTAAAAAATGCTACTTTATAAATAAAAGATTTACTAGCAACCTATTGTAATTTGAACGGCTGCTGGTGAGGCAGAGGTGATCTCGAGCCTGTGGCTCACTGCAGGGAGACTCCTGACAAGATTTGCTGCTCTCTACTGCAGAGACAGTGCAGTACAGCAGCACATCCCAAACGGTGCTCCTTGGCCGGGGCAGGACAGCACATCCCTCCTGGGCTGATGGGAGGCAGAGCTGGGTGACCCCATTTCTCCTCTGCTAGAAACCCTGAACTGAGAATTTTTTCCAGGATGCTAAATCCTACTTTCAGCAGAGCGACCTTTGCTTCCCAACCTGCTGGTGTCACACAGGCAGCCTGGAGGAGCAGAGCTGCAGCACTGCCCCCTCGGTTTGCTTTTGCACATTTTGGTCAGGGGCACAATGCCCTGCCCTCCCAAGGGAGCTGTGCAGCGTCAGGCTTTCCAGGCTGAGGACACTGTACAAGCAGCATGATATATTTCTTCCCACTGTGGTGGACAAGTCTCAGAGCGTGAATTTTGGATTTACTTGGCAGAACGGAGCAGAGATAGTTTTATGCTGCAGGTTTGTCAAAATTATCTGGATAAACATGTTTTTCCATCTTCATTTACTACCTGTACATCTCTGAACCCCAGAGTTTCATGTTTCTTTCTTGTAGAGCTTGTACTTTATAAAAGCTAAGAATCACTGGAAACCAAATGCAAGTTCCTGAGGCAGTTCCATATATTAAAATTTCCATTTGTAAGCATCTTGTTGAAACAAAGCCAAGTGAACTCAGCTTAGAGTTCTACAAACCTAGTGTACATCAGGACAACCATTCTGGTTAGTGGGCTCCCCAGAGTCCTTCGAGAAGGCAGAAATCAGTAAGTTGACTCTCAAGTAATGATTTTAACATTTAGACATTTACGTTACTTATAAAGCATCCAGTCCTAATGCAATCCAAATCACCTTCATTCATTCAAGAAAAAATAAATGTACAAACTGAGATAATAATCTGCATTTCCATCCCTTCTGCTCTATGCTGGGAAGCAGAGGGGGAGAAATACAGACAGGCATTAGCAATCCCTCTTGACAAAGTATGGAAATTACCCATCTCATTATGTGAGGATTAAAACCTATGATTTATTTTTACCCACAGAGTTTAGAAAGGGCTGAATTTGTGGGAGCTGGTCAATTTTAGTTGTGAGTACCACTGCCACTTTTTTTTTTAATACCGATGCTGTTTTGCCAAAACCGCCATTTCCAATACACAAAATACCATATCTACTTAAGAGTAGCTAAAACCGGGTGAGAGATCTGTTAATCCAAATATTTCTTGACTTGTTTCAAGGCCTATAAATCCTGCCTGAATATGCAAATAAAAAATAATCCCAGATACTATTAAGACTATTGACTGATGAGATGCAGATCCCCACGTACACTGGAATGCTAATCTCCCTAGCTAAAAAATAGGGGGTAGCTCTATACCCGATTTTCTTGTAGAAACAATGACTCTTGATACACATTTTAGGTATGGAAGTTTGTACGTTCACAGGTCACTTGCAGTGACATCATCCTGATCTACAAGTACAAATATAGCTAAGGACACAAAAATTCTTGGCATTGAGCTGACTTGGCAACGTGTATAAGTGATTTCATGTAGCTTTGATGTTGGTTGTGTTGTGTTTTCTGGAAAATGGTTTTATTTCTTATCTTCTAGTTCTTTAGGCAGATTGTTTATATGGAATTTAGAAATAAAAAAAGGGGAGGAGAGAAAAGGGTGCAAATGAATTTTAATTATATTTACTACAAGAAGCAAGAAATTGTTCTATATCAGGGATGTTTTATGTCAGGCTTCAGCCCAGAGAGAATTTTTATAGCTTAGTAGTTGTAAAACCTCTAAAAGAAGACACCATTATGATGAAAAGAGCATTTGCTTACATGTACGTGCTGTGTCTTTCCAACATCTTGGTGCATTTTAGATTTTTATCTGTAAAACTGTCAAGAGCCACATTTTAACTCATCAATTTGATTTTTACCAGCTACACCTGCTCATAAGACGCTTTCCTCCAGTGAAAACTAGAAACTGAGCTACTTGTGGGTGACATTTAGGAGTGACTGGGGGTGGGGAGATGGTAAAAAATAAATAAAGAGGAATAGCAAACAACTACACAAAAGCCCTCATCCTCTAAAAACAGCAACGTGCATAGCTATAGAAAAAAAAGTACAGAATGCAATTTTCTAACTGCTAAAACAACTTTTTCTACACGTGCTATTTTCCTCATCTATTTTTATCATAGGCTTCCAGACTGACATGCCTCTTGGCTTCCTTGACCATATGGATCTGCCAAGTGGTATGAATACTGTAGGGATAGCCTGCAGAAATATCCTAGCAAGGTGTCTCACTTCACAAGGGTTGATTCAGACTTCCAGACACGTTAAGTAACGGGTTTAAGGGGTTCAAGCATTGTAGCTTTCCTCACTAAATTTGTGGGGTAAATTTTTGCCAACCATTTGCAGATGAAAACCCTGTTTTCCTGAAAAAGAAGTGGAATAAGCCTTTGAAAACAAAATGTTAAGAACATAGAAGCTTTTTGTTATCTGAAGCAGTGGCTTTGATTTTTTAAAAAAGATACGCTTCGATAACTAAAAGGAAATTAGAAGTGACTCATCATGTATATTTCATGCCTAAGAGCTAGTGTTTGACTTTACATCAACAGGACTTAAAATATGATCTTCCACTGAAATTAATGTGTCCTGTGTTAGGCAACAGAAGGACTCCTACTGACAGCAATGGATGGCAACAAAATACTTCTTCCTTAGTAGTGAGCATTATCCTCTGCACTGTACCAGTTTGAAACTCTCAACTGGAAACCATAAAACCATCTTAAGTAAAGGTAAAGTTAACTGTATGCCTTTATATTCTAATATTTTTCTTAGAAGCAATTTCACTGAAGTTTACTTATTTCCAGCTTTTTCAGTTTTGAAATCTTCTTTTACTCATTTTACTGGTGCTGGGTTTTGGATTACTTCAGCCACTGTGAGCTTCAGTGCAAGGCTCTTTGTCCCTAGTGACAAAACAGGTTTTGGATAATAGGACATTATCCATCTTTTCTTGGGTACAGTTTTGGGGTATACAAGAATACACTGAAAGCATATTTTAGACCACCTAGCTGGAAAGTGCCAGCTACTCTATATATATATATATATATATATATATATATAGAATACATAACAGGGTTTGTATATTAAAATACTGTTTTAGCTTTATGCATCTCATGGATTATTTGTAAATAATTGAAAAGGACAAGACTATTATTGACTAATCTTTCTGTAGTTCTCCATAACTGCACCATCATTGCTTGTAGCACTTAAACATTAGCTAAGCGTCATCAATCATGAACTTAAAGTTTTATAAGTTTAAAAACAGGTCTCCAAAAACACTACAACAGTTGTCCTTCCTTTGTTTATCAGAAAAGGTGGGGGTTTCAGCATAACATTTTGTCAAATGTTAAGCCTTAACAAAAAGTGTGCCATTTTTCAGTGTTAAACAGTGGACTGATGTCTGAAATACAACATGGAGTTTGTTTGGGTTTTTTGAAGCCATACACACGATTGTTTCCCCACTTCTACAATTTACAAGGCCTCAGCTGGTGTAAATCGGTGTATGCGCATTTAATGGGATGGTGCGGCAGGCAGCTCTCACACATCTGCCACTTGTGCAGTCCCTGCAGCCCTCCTGGGTGCCAGCCCCTCTGTCCCTGTCTTGAAAATGGTGGAGAAAACAAAGACTGAAGAGAGAAATAGGGAGTTTTTCCAAAGAACAGAAGAGCCTGCCTGCCTTCCTTCTGGCTGTATCCCTCTATTGTCACACCTTTAATGCTCTGCACACCTTGAGAAGCCACCAGGGCTGAGGGGTTTGTTCTCGTGTAGATTTCTGCTACTCCTTTTGGTTAACATTCTTTTTGGAAATGGTACAGACCACACAGACCTCATCTCTGGACTTCAGATGGGTACAGGTAAAGAATTTTCTAAATGTTTTCTAAATTTAAAGAGTTCAGCAGTAGGATGGGAGAAGGGTGTGTTGGAATGTGGATTGGTGAATGAGGACCTGCTCACCATGATGCTTCTCCCAGGTACCCACTCTTGAGGACAGTAAACATATTGCAGGAGCTGAGAGAAAGCAGGCACAGCCCTTTTACAGGCAGCATTTGGCTCTCCCAATCAATAACTATCTGGCTAAGAAGTTGAGTTATGTTGTTCTGGTGATTGTATCTCGTCAAGGGCTTTGACCTACTAAGTGATGGGTTTGGAATGATAAAAATGTGCATAAGATCAGAAAAAAAAAACCAGATAGCAGGAGGGCACTACTGAATTTTACCTTAATATCACGGGTTTTTTTCAGTTCCCATCCTCAAGGTCATTGCACCCCTACTAAGGCAGCCATCAACATCCTCCTCCTGCCAGGCCAGTTCTCATAACTCCAGAAGAAGATTTACAGAAGCTGACCAAGAAAAAATAATGTTCTTCACAAGTTATTACAGAGATGAATGGCACCTGTTCCTGTGATGACCTGTTTTAACACTTTCTTGATGACACCACCATACATGAGCTTCTCTCAACTCCTGACATGCAAGCCACAGTTGTTTGGTTTTTTTTGTCTTTCAGCCTAGCCAGCCACCAAGGCCACAGAAAGCAGATGTAAGGGCAATGCTGAGCCAGCCTTTGCTGTCACTGCCTTTACTCTGAGTTAGTAATTGTTGTGTTGATAATTATGAGCTGTGTGAAGCCTTGCAAGATTAGCAGAACAAGTTTACTTTTGCAGTGATTAAGTAAATCATTAATTGGAAACACTTTAGAATTCAAAATTATCCCTCCTAACCAAGGATCAGGTGCACAGCATTTTGCTGAAACATGTATAAGCATTGGCAGTGCAGCTATATAAAGGGCAGCTGCTGAAGAAGAGGGCAATAAACCTCCTCATCTGAGCTAGTAAGGAGCCTACAAAGGAATGCTGGTCTTGGTGGCAGACCCTGCCCTGAATTCTACACTCACCAGAGCATTCCAGGAGGTGTTGCAGCCCCCCCCCAGGCAACCCATGCAATGCATGGTTGCATACAGCAACAAGCATACAGCAATGTTGCATGTCAGAAGATGGTAACAGAGATCCCTTCTATTTCTGTGTGAAACTTGAACGATTCTTGGATAATTTGTTTCCAGCAGAAATCAGCTTTCTGCCATATAAGAAATGCTTGTGAGACTCTAACAGTATTGTCACAGACTTTGTTAGAAGACGTTATCTGGCCCATAAACACCTGAGACAGAGGAACTTGTAATTGAGCCTACAGTACCACTGTACCTGACAACACAGAAATTTATTTCAAGCCTGCACTTTGGAGATCTTCACATGCCAGGTAGTTGGGTTCAGTTATTATTGGCTTTAATTACTTACAGTTTTCTGACCTAGGTTTCTTAATGCTTTATACAGAAAAGCAGTACAGAAAGTAAGCACAACAAAATATGGGCACACTTTACAGGTAATTTACAGAGCCTTAAGCTGATGAGAAATGAGAGTCCATTCCTACAATATCTTTGTCTCAGTATCTTATTCTGCAGTCAGTGAAATTCACAGACATTGAGAAGCCATAGAAAAGAGCTATTTTCTGATTTGGTTTGGGTTTTTGGTGGAATGATTTTAGCTTTTCCAAGTTTGATGAGTCAGGTTTCAGCTATTTTTTTAATATAATTTTCTTTGCTAATTGTATGTGCAAGGGTCACAGAACTAAGGTTGTAAAAAAAAAAATATCTAATTTTAACCTGCAGTTGATTTATGAAATGGTACTGAGTTCCTTGAGTTCAGGAAAATAACATATACCACTGATAATCTCTGGGAACTGATTTAACACCGTATTCTATTGCAGTGCTAGGAAGCAGCCAAGGACTTGTAACAATCTGTCATTTGCAGTGACATTTTTATTACTCTTTCAGAAATGCTGTGCTTTAATTGTCTCCTTGCTTCAAATCAACTGCTTAGTTTGCTTTAACAGTATTTTTTTTGCTATAGTTACCACTGCCCTTGCTATAAGAAACCTAAACTCCCTGTATATTTCTGGCATGGTAACTGCCAACAGGAACAGGAGCAGAGAACCTACCCGTGTCCTTCTAATTTAAGGGAGTGAAAATGCTACTGATTGCAAGTCACATTTTCATGGAGTTCACACCAAATTCCTTGTAGACCTGCATCCCAGGCAATTCCACCTCGATTCACTAGGACTGACCTGAGAGAAAATCCATCAAAATAATATACCTTTTTTTTTTTTCCAGTATTATGGAGTTTACAACAAGCTGCCCAATGGAGAAATAGCTTTGCTTTCAACCATTATAAAGAAACTGCAAGCTCTTAATTTAGTAGCAATGTCGCTTGTGCTTTAGCATCTTCTGCAGTGTGCCTCCAACTGATGAACTGAAGCACAACTATAAATAACGATGATGTCTTTGTCAGCTTGTGAGAAAAAAGGGCTGGATCTTGGTTTTGTTTTTTGGCTTTTTTTTTTCCACATTTCCTGGAAGTACATGTAGTAAGATACCTCTAATCTCTTCTTTTGCTTAATACATAGATTTATCTCTTTGATGGGTTGCTGAATCAAACCACTAATTTGTTGCGTGCTGGTTGACAACAAAACTCAGTGACCCATTGGTATACAGCAATAAGGTTGTCTTGTATACAATGGGCACCCCAAAGTTTAGTGATTGCATTAAGTTCTCAGCTTTACAGTTCAGAACTTTGAGGTGCTCTTCCCCTTCCAAGTGAGAGGTAATTTCCCTCCACCCCAAACTGGACTTGATTGAACCTGGCCAAACTGCATTCTCAGACCTCTGGTCTCTGTGCATCCCCTGTGCAACTCGGTGGAGATTTTCTCCCAGCATCCCGAATCCTTGGGATCCCAAATCCTTTCACAGTTGGGCAGCTCCGTTAGCACTCTGTATTTGATAACTAAGAAATTGTCCAAGGAGCAAATGGCTTTGTTCATTTGGGTGTACCAGCTCTGTATTTTAAAAGAGTACCAGTCAGAAAAGCATAAATTCACAAATCCCCAGTTTGGGGACTCAATGCAGATGAAGAGGAGGGACTTGATGCCAGCTGTGGCAGCATAGCTGGTCTTCATGCTAAGATGTCTTAATGGAGCAGATGAAATCCATCCTGGATTCTGAATCATGTATGCATTCAGGCAAAATATGATTGGGAAAAAAAATGAGTTAATTTTCAAGGCTTGCATGCCTTTAGATTTGTTTGCTTGAGTATATTTTTGGAGGGTAATGTTAGATGCTGAGGGAAAGTTACAGCAAGGCTTGTGACTAATGGATAAGATGCAGTATGCTCTGTGATGCTATGAAAAAAATGCTGATGCAGTTAACTGATATCAGAGAGATAAAATAGCACCAGCATTACAAAAAAAAAGCCAAACTGAAAGATTTTTGTAAAGTTTTTGAGATCTCACCTTGGTATCATTTTAGAGGATGTTTCTAATTAGTAGCCGCACAAATAATTGCTGATTAAAGTGCCGTACAACTCGATTAACGAGGTGAAGGAAAAATAGCAACATTTTCATTTTAATGAGATGTCTGCTCTCTCCTCCTCCCTACTATGCATCTTAATGTACCTTGCTGTCTGCACTGACTTGGGGCTCCAAGGCTTTGTCATTTCTTGGCAATTCCACTCTCTAATTTCTTCTGACACATGGTGCTTAAATCCACACGAAATGTGAGGTGAGGCAGAGAGGATTCCTGCAGACTGCCATGCCATAAGAGGAGCACTCATTTGCATTATTCATTAGATAAACGCACTGATTTGCATCTCATTCTGGTCTCCTCCATTTCCAGGCAGGGGATGAGGCAATTCACACAATTGCTGAATTTTTGAATGATACTAATAGTGTTCATTTGGGATTAAGTCTCCATTGTCTGCTGCTCTGTATTTTGTCCCACACTTACCTTAAATACCTACAGAAATTACATCCTTTTGTTCTTTTAATAGTGAACTGTGCCTATTTACTGCATAGTAAAAGGGTGCTAATTTGTTTATCATTAAAATTTTGAAAGTATTTATCAAAGCCATAATTCAATATTTGATCATTATTTGTGATTATTACAATCTTTTTCCCTGTTCTGAGGTTATGATTCAAAAGCAAAAGCTTGTCAATCCAACTGTGGTGATCTGACTACCTACAATTTTTTTGTCGTTCAGTATTCTTGAGCAGTAAGCTTTTAAGAACTACATGCCCTCTGTTAACTAGCATGTTAATGCAGTAAATTAAGAAATAATATAGCCCTAGATAATTATCAACATTGTTTCTCTCTTTTTTTAGCTTTATAAACCCATTTACATTATGCTTAGCATTAATATTTGATTCAGAAATCTATACTGTAAAAAGGAGGGGATATCACTGTTCTGTCCACAGGGGAAGGAAGGTTTATTTTGCAGGATGGGGGTTAGCAGTATTGAGCTCTTTCATCCTGTTACTAAATACAAGATACTGCCTAGGGAAATTGGGGATTTTAAAGGACTTAAACCAGTATCATGATTGCATCAATGTTTTTTGAGAAAACCTAGATGATCAACACCTTCAAGTGCTGCTGCAACCCAGAGCCATTCCCTGAACCATCATTTACCTCCAAAGACAGCAAATTGCAAAAACAAGTAGGGGTTTATTAGCTCAGTGGGTTAGAGCATGGTGCTGATAACACCAAGGTTGTGGGTTCAATCCCCCTATGGGCCACTTACTGAAGAGCTGGACTCAATGATCCTAGTGGGTCCCTTTCAACTCAGAATATTCTGCAACTTTCAGAGCCCTTAGTTACACCTGGTGCTGCACTGGGCTGTATATTGCCCAAAACTAAGCAAAGACATTGCCACAATTTTAGATAGCTTAGAGCATAATTGAAATGCAGATGTCAAAAGCAATTAAAAAGTGAGGCTCTGAAGGGTGACTTAGGCATGTGTTAAGGCTGATGATTTTGCATTATTTTTGTTGAAATTTTTGCATAGCTCTCTGGCTGATGCTGAAGCTCTCTGATTTCTTAGGGTGCCATGCTAGACAAATTCACTTCTTGAATTAGAAGATGGGAAAGGCAATGACCCTGAGGAACAGTTAGTCAGAACACTTCATCTGTAAGCAGGATTGTGGCAGAAAATACAATTGAAATGGCATACAAAAATGATACCAGTTTATATTAGGATCCTGCCTAATACACAACTTAATTATAATTGAGTTTGCCACAAGTTAGTGACAGCTGAATCTAAACAAATCACCTAGGTAATGTGCTGATTGCACTAACAGCAGTTGTTGTCAGGGGTGGAAGATGCCATATGGCTCCTCTTCTCTACCCAGGTCAAAATATCATTAGGAAGAAGCTTAACTACATTGACACAAATGAGGAATTAGCTAGTCTGGCTTTCCTCCAGCCTGCAGTGTGCGTACACGTCCCGGGGTCTGGCCATTCCCAGGCACAGTGAGGGGCTACTCAGATTTTTCCAGAATGTACTGAGTGGAGGAGTATCATGGTACTTGAGGACAAACAAAGGCAGCTGGTGCTCAGTTGCATTGCTCAGGCACAGCTTAGCTCTCCGAGACATGCCCAGATTATGTTTGGGGACTTGGTGAAAGGAAAATAAAGTGCAAGTGACACCAAATGCAGGGGCAGGGGAATGTAAGGGCTGAATGACGCGTGAGCCAGTCCTGGACCAGGCAAGGTCAGGTTCAGCCACAGGGAGGGCTTTCTGTGTGAATGAGGACATGAGTCAAAATCCCATGCAGTGTATTTGGTATAAGTCTTCTAAAGTTCGTACAGCCTTTTTGATTTTGTGAACAGATGAAACTATAGCATAAATTTTGCAGGGCTATGACCAAGGTGTGATCCCTCACATTCCCTTTTGGTTTCAGAATCTTCTCCATTTACAAGTATGAAATGCTAAAACCAGTCACTAACAATAATGCAGTAGCTACTGCTCCTGCAAGAGCCGCAGAGCCTGATTGCACCACCTCTTTGAAATGAACTTTTAGCGTGTCTGTTCTAAACTGTGCGATGCTTTTCTAGGTTGCACCAGGCTGAAGTGCAGCAGAAGTACACTTTATGCTATATTAAATTGTTATTAACTACAAAATGTCATCCAAAGTATAATGTTCTGCCAGTTTGAATTATATATTTTTGTTACGCTTTTTGCTTTGAAAAATACACATTTGAAATTTTTAAGTGTGCCAAGTAGGCCAGATGCTGCCCTTCAGAAATAAAAATTGCCTTAACTGATTCTATGATGATTTGGGTTGTAGAAGAGCCGTAAAATTTCTGGCAGACTTAAAATATCTTTCCTTGAACACTGGTCCCGCTGTGCTGATCTTGCTGTCAGCAAGGGTTTGCAGATCCTCAGTTATGAAACACCTTGTCACCACTCACCCAGCAGCCTGCTCCTGCTTTGCTGTGAAGTTTGTCAAAGCACTTTGTCCAGATTTTGAACTATAGAATGTATTTTCTAATTTTTTTTAGGAAAATGGTTGTGGACAGTCCTGTGATTAAACTCAGGGTAGCTATTCTGAAGGGTGTTGCAGAAAAGGTGGATAATTCATTATGCAGAAGCTTTTAGATTATTCTAAACAATATATACCCTTAAAAATGTCCTTGTCTAGTGCAAAGTGAGGAGAGCAGCTGTTCAAAATTTATTTTTATCATCACTCTCCAATGGATATTAGACCTCTTTCTCTTTTGGGGCTTGCCACAGTGTCCCTGATGAATTTACTGCACAGCTCTGCCTCATTCATTACAAACCACCTATTTTAGCTGCCATGGGCTTCTCTGCACTGCCAGTGGCACCTCTGAATCTGGAGCAAGCCTACTGAAGTCACCATGGAAGTACCTAGACCCTGGTTTGGTTTCTCCATACTGTCTTCACCATGTTAAGTAGCCAAAAAAAAAAAAAAATAACAACCAGGCTTTAGGATGGAGCAGAGGATTTTTACTGACACAGGAAAAATTCCTCCAGTGGCAGAGGATTGGCAAAATCAGCTCAATGCCATCTGCTCTTTGATCCTCCTCCTATTTCAGAAGCTTATTCAGGAGATGGACCATGCCAGCAGCTGGAGGACATGGAGCAGACCTGAGAAAAACTGTTCCAGACAGTCAGAACTCTGGGACTTGTGTAACCAACACAAGCTAGAACAGCCTTTAGGATGCTCTAAATTATGCCTAGAGTTCTTGCAAGTCTTAATCAGGATGAAATGCTCTTTAGGACTACTTTTCTCCCTCTTCATTTGTGATGAGCATAAACTGGAAACCAAAATACAGGAATTTGCTCACTCTGCAGGTAACAATTTCTACAGTATGTTCATAAATTTAAAAAGTGAAGCTGTTTCAGATAAGCTTCAAGAATGACAACAGAAATAAAAATTTCAAAACCAGATAGAATAGAATCATAGAAACACTAAGGCTGGAAAAGACCTCCAAGATAATAGAGGCCGACCTATTACCAAACACCATTTTGTCAACTAAACCACAGCATTAAGGGCCACATCCAGTTGTTTCTTGAATACCTCCAGGAATGGTGACTCCACCACCTCCCTGGGCAGCCCTTTCCAATGCTTAACCACCCTTTCAGAGACGAAATTCTTCCTGATGTCCTGAACCTCTCCTGGCACAGCGTGAAGCCATTTTCTCTTGTCCTGTCACTGGTTGCCTCGGAGAGGCCAACCCCCACCTGACTACAACCTCCATTCAGGTTCTCTTAGAAGGCAAAATGTCTTCCCTGAGCCTTCTTTTCTTCAGGCTAAACACCCCCAGCTCCCACAGCTACTCTTCATAGGACTTAGTCTCTAGACCTTTCACCATATTTGTTGCCTTTCTCTGGACGTGTTCCAGCTCCTCAAAGTCTTTCTTGAAGTGAGAGGCCCAGAACAGGACACAGATCTTAAGTGCTTCTTGGTACTACAAGAACAAGTCATTTGCAGCATAGAAAACTTTACAGGATGCAGCCCTTCTAACATGCCTCACTAATTACAGAAAGCTGATCCTCATTTATTCATCCCTCATGTGTGAAATTCTGAGAGCTGAATCAAATTAAGTTCCAAGTATGTTTTCAGTTTATGTTGAGAGATGCCACTATTTCAGCAAAAAGAGAAAAGGAATATTGCTTTCCTTCAAGCAGTTCGAACAACAGTGCAAGGAGCTTACATCTGTTACAAGAGGGAAACGCTATCTTTATGCATTTTTGTAAGGCAGCCAATAGCTAATGGACAGGAAGTCTTTCCAAAAGTTTTGCAAATCTACATAATGTTCCTGAGGACTGGAGTGTGCATTCGAATCACAGATTTAACAGAGAGGAGAAAAGCGGGGGCATTTGTGCAGCCACATAGCTCACTGTTGGCTATGTATCTGAGAAGGATCAAAATCACCAGTCTTGCCAGCTAAGAATAGCATTATTTTAAGTTTAAAATACTGCCTTTATGATGTTTCTTTTCAGTTCATAGCACATAAATCAGTGCTGCTTCCTGCCCTTCACAGCAGACCTAAGTGTTTGTAGGTGTTGTGCCGTGATAAATGCGGATATCTGTGAGTGCATGGTCCGTTCTCCAGAGCAATGACTCACATGTAACCAGGGTGTCTGACAGAAATCCCATAGAGGAATGAACTAATCTAAATTGCAAGGACCAGAAATAAACATGTACAGTGGTAGCTGATTACACTACAGTTTCTTACCTTGAGCTGAAGCACAGAGTTGTAAGCCTGCTCCTGAGAAATACAGTCTCTGATGGACTTTCATTGCACTTAATATTTGTGTTGTGGAGCAAATGCATCATGGGGTACTCACTAAAACCTGAAGACCTCTGACTCAAATAACATGATTTATACATGATCTTCCTATTCATTTGCAGTGCCTGTGACAATCCATGCACCTTCAGTACTGTGCTCTGAACCGGAGCCAGCACCTGCACCTCAGCTCACGCCAGTTCCATGGATGAGCAGTCAACTTCCCACAGTAGTGCATTGCGTCTAAATGCTTTAGTGTGCAGGCTCCTATTGAATACTGTGATTAAGGATTCTCCCAGAGGAAAATTAATATAAGAAAATTACAGAAAGCTATACTTCATATTTCCTTTTCTATCTCACTGTTCACTCCAGGTACCTTCATAGGAATTAAGTATATTTTTTTAGTGCTTTACTTTATACAGGAGATCATAGAGCATTAAAGTTCCTGCTTTCATACAGAATTATTAAAAGTCAGTCACAGTGGTAGCTTTCAAGGAATAGCACTTATTTGCCATGCCAGCTAAATTTAGGAGATTACTGCTATAACTGAGGCATTCCAGTTAGATGTATGGTTTTTTTAAAAGTTGATGGTGCTATTACAGCAACTTAATATATTTGCATTTATCATTTCTCAATATGTCTCCTTCTTCAGCCCAGCAGTCCAGATTTTCTTTGTCTAAAAACCTTTCCGTGCTTCTCATCCCTTCTTTATCACAAGGTAATCAGAGTTCTCTGAACATCAAATAGCATGAGAACAACAGCAGTAACAATGTCTAAAAAGATGTGGGAGTCTGCAGGGGAAGTCAGGCGGAGAGTAGTATCACACTCTGTGTTGGCACTTAATGATGCATTATTTCCATAAACTTAGTGAAGATGAGGGTTTAACTGATTGATTCCCAAGTGAGAATTTTCTATGCTGTCACTGTAAAAATATTTATACAACAGTATTATTTAGGGTAACATGTATTTATGAGCCCTTCTTGTGCTAACTGCATGCTGTCCAAACATCTGGGTGATCCCCTACCCCAAATGCAAGCTCTCTTTTTATGGACAAGTTGTGAAGTACAGGGAAGTAAGGAATCAACACTACCCAGCATCAAAGATACTAGCTGTAACAGAGCACCCTATTAATATTTAGTTTCAATATTGTATTAGCATAGTTCCACTTCCTGAAAGTCACTGCTGAAAAAGAGGTTCCTTTAAGGAGATTCATGATCTCCTTTCACTGATTTTTATGGAGAACTCCTCCCAAGTGTAAAAAACAGCACAGAAGAAAGTACAAGGGTTCCTGTGTAATAAAAAAGTGTAAGTAAGTAAAAATCAAACAGCTAAGGAGTAAAGGCCCTTATCACCAAGCAGTGATATGGGGGCAGCACTGACTTTCTGATATCAAACTGGAGATGATGAGTGGGGCAGGAACAGGCAGTGAAGGGTTTTGAAAGTGAGGGCGAACAGCTGATGGCTGATGAGATGGAGAAGGAATAGCTGGTGCTGGAGTGCAACAAGAGCATGCAATGAGCTAGAAAAATGATCTTAGCAGAAGCCTTCTGGATTTCTGGATGGTTATCAACAGGGCTAAGTTGCATTCATCAAAAAAAAGGTTGTTGCTGTAATCTAAACACGGTATGGGAAGAGTCTCAAAGAGAGTTTAACTAGGAAGATGGATAGGAAAGACTGTATCGCAGTGATATGATAGTGATGTAGCATGGAAGCCATAAATCATCTGGCAGAGCCAGTCCACTGTCAGCAAGGCCAATTAGCCCATGATGAGCACTGCGCTGCCAAAGCGAGGCGTCTGCTACCCAAGCTATCGGGTTTTTAGCTATCACAAGAACATCTAAACAACAGATTTATAGCTAGCTCAGTTCTCTGCTCTGTGCAACTAAATACAGTGGAAACATATTTAGACGAAGTGTGACTTTCCAAATTAATCCACCTGACAGGCGGGAGGTACAGCAGATCATGCTCGCTTTAAGTCATTCTTTGCAGAATGTTTCCTGCAATCACAGTTCCCCTTCTTTGCAGTCTTGCTTTTTACTCACAGTTCTCCACTTCAGTCACTTCCAGCCTCTCTCTTCTTGCTAATCAATTTCCCTACAGCAACCCCATTTCCTCCCCAGTACCTCAAGTTTAAAACTGAGGGTCCAGTTCTGCTTTGTCTTCCTTGTCATGACAAACAGTGTTTGTCACGACAGATACTCAGCAATGACATGCACTAGGAGGAGTGACATACTCAAAGGAATAGACATCTTCTGGATCTGTGTTTTTGCTGTATTTCTCCTAAGCAGCATATTGTCATTTCTCTTGCCTCAGCATGTCAGGTTTGCCATGCCATGGCTTTATTCAGGGCAATTAAGCATATGGAGATTTCAGATGCCTACTTCCCAAAGGATATACTGGTCATTCCGAGACACTCCTGCCTTAGAGTCATTTGGCAGTTCCAGGCTACCCTGGTACAGGATGCACACATTCCATCATCACAGGCCCAAAACATTCAGCGCATTTATGGTAAAGAATTTTATATATGTGATAATATTTGAGAGCATTCTAATTATGCTAAATGATAAACACAGGCATTCTGGATAAGGGAAAACATGGAATCCAAAATCCTGCTAAAAATGGTGTCAAAAAACCTGGAAAATTCTGCTGCGGTACTTTGAATCTGATTACCATCAGTATACTGGGGTTTTTTTCTGAATGACCAGGATACAAAATCATCTTTAAAACTCTTTCATATACTTGGGATGACATTTTCATAGTTATTAATTGGGTAACTTCCAGATGTTAAGCCTTTGAAGCAAAAAGTTAAAACAAGTGTAATGTGCTTGACTGCATAAAATAAGACCTAGCTAAACACCTGCACAAACATGCTCAAACATTATCAGTCAGTGAGTTTTTGAGAAATAGAGCTACATTTACCATGAAGCACCTGTCCATGGAATGAGAAATTTAATGGCTGAGACACAAATGAAATTTAGGAGCTAGCTTCAAGCCAATTTCTCAGCAACTCAGAAGGTTTGTGTTTTTGTGGCTGGGGCCCATGGAAAATGTTCTGGTCAGCATTAGCAAAGCCAGAGGCCATCGTTATATTCATCAGCAGTGCTGTGGAACACTGGAAATCCTGGCTGCTGCCCAAGCACTGGTCCTACACCAACCCAAACTCCCAGGCTATGGAGCTTGAGGTTTGATGAAAATGTCAGTACTACATTGCTGTGACTGCACTGTTCCTACACATTTTGGATTCTGCTTCCCCCAGTATTTTCCCTGCTTCCTTAATTTCTCCTGATTTCATACACATAGATTTCGACCTCTAAAGCACTTGCTTTCTTTACAAATTCACAGATTAATACAGAAAGGGAGTGAAAGATTTCAGCTGCAGAAGGGTAACCTGTTGTGACTGAGTATTGTGAGTGTTAGAGAACACTGGATTTCTATTTAGAATTTGTATTTAGGGTTTTATCTCAATTTATCTGCTTTAGAGCAGAATGAGCATGACTTCCCTGGAGTGATACAAAAGAAGGAACATGCAAGGTATGTTCCCTTAAGCTTTGGCACAAACTCAGGCTGCGCTTGACAAGACAGTGGCTCCTACCTCATGTCCCCAAAGAATGGAAGCAAACCTGCAGCTGCCTCAAAAAAAAAAAAAAAAAAAAAAAAAAAAAAAAAAAAAAAAAAAAAAAAAAAAAAAAAAAAAAAAAAGAAGAAGTGAGAAAGGCCTCTGCTCCTTTCATTTTTCTGCAGATCTGACACTTCAGGATGCTGAACAATTATGGTATGTTTATAAAAGTCATTATAAAAAGTGTTGTTTTCAGCAGAATAAATTCAAGGGTTTCACTCATCACTTTTAAATGCGAGTAGCAGGACTGCAAGGTCAAAGGTATGAGCTTATGCTGTTGCTGCTTTGCAAATGCCAAGAGGGATTTTCACCGCAACTCTGCTTCACCCCAGAGAAAAGCCTCCTCCATTATCTTTTTAAATTAAAATGGACACCAAAAAGAGATGTTATATGAATTAAGAGAAGGGACTTTGCACTCTGGCTTGATTTGGAATAATTAGAATTGTTGGGAAGTAATTTTCCAAGTACACTTTCTGTCCCTAATTAAATCCATGGAAATGCCTCATTTTTTGGTTATTGCCAAGGTGCATTTCAAACTCACACAGAAATGCACAATTGTAATTTCATTAGAATTCCATTTCTCCAGGCTATACAGGTGCAATGAAAGAAGAGGTAAAATTAATTAAAACTGTGGACATGTTTATACCCACCAGGTGTCATAAAAGGTAGTGGCTCAGACATTTTTCAAGTAATTAAGCAGACAGTTCTTCTTTTTCAGATGAGTTATTGCCCTTCCCTCTTTAATCTATGTAAGAGATTTCATCACAGAGCTATTGTCAGGTGATGGGATTGCTCTTTACAGTCAGCATCCCCCTCGCACTGCCTCTCGTTAATCAAAATCACATCATCGCTGCAGAGAGGCAGTGACATGCTATCGGCACATTTCCAAAGGCAAGCTTCATGTGCCAAGCTCTGCCCACAATTTAGGCTAAAAAGGGGATAACACAATTTTCAGTTTAACCATATTTGGATTAAATAGTTTGAGTGTTCATTCAGGGCACAGCACATCTTCTGCATGTAAAGCTCAGTTCTCCTCAGTGAGGGCAGCATTTAATCAGATTCATATGTGTTGGTGGTGTTTGTGTTATCGAGTTTTTTCATTCCATTTCTATTTTGTCAGGAGTTTTTCTTCTGGCCATGTTGAGATAATCACTAGTTTTCCTGAGGATGTGCAAATTGCCACGGTTGCATCCTCAGGCAATAATGTACATAAGACTGTAATTATGGCATTTTCTAAGTTTTCAGTGTAAGTTAGGATCAGAATTTTGTACATTTTCTTTCTCTGCCTTGGCAGTGGATATAAATACACCTCTTGGCTCCTCTCTTTGGGCTTCCAGTACACAAACACAACCTCCACATCCTGCCGTGTATCCTGTGTACATAGCTCTGCCTAGGGGCGGAGCAGGTGCTCAGAGCACCCGTGGTGCTCTCTGGGCACAGACACGACCCCACATCTTCAGTACCAAGAGCGGGGCCAGCCTGGTTCAGTCAGCCTGGACAGAGAAGGTGACTCCTGGGACAAAACAGTGCTGCCATTGCTCCTCCCGCAGAGTGTATGGAAGAGCCATGCTAACCCTGTGCTCCCCACTGCTCTGCTCTGCATTAGTAATAACCACAGAGCTGCTCTGCACCTCCAGTACCCTCACTGGCACATGAAAGCTGTTTGCCATCCCACAGCCAAGGGAATGGGCTAGAGCCTGCATTCTATAGCAAGTTGTGCATTGTCTCTCCCAGTCCTGCAGCACGGGTATAAACAGACAACCACGTCCACCATGTTTTCTTAAGGAAAATAGTAATTTCTTATTTTTATTTCCTTTTTCAGTTGGTTTGTATTCTACAGTGGCTATTAAGTATTTTCTAATGGGCAATTTTAATTTTTTTTAATACTGCAAGAGAAAAAGTCAGTGTAAAATAGCTTGCCCTGTATTTGACAAAGTGGAACATGCTAACTGCATTCAGTTGCAAATGTCCATAACAATGGACATACTTAGAGCAAAAATAATTCAGAACGGCAATATGCACGGCATACTTCCATTTAGAGTTGGTGCCTTCCTTGGTCTTGTTTTTCTTGGTTTTCATTTAATGCTCTGTCTTTATTAACTTATATAATTTTAATTACATTACCTTTCATAATATTGTAATATTCTCCTGCTTTCAACATTATCCCTTACAAGGTCATCTCTGATACATGACTAATACATTTGAATAAAATGCACAAATAAAGTATGATAGTCACATTAAAGCATATGGGACTGTGCTGAGAATAACAACTCAGTCCAAGCTTTGAACAAAAATTTTTAAAAAAATACAAACCAGTAAAACCTTGGAGATGAAGGTTAAAGTCATACACTTCTAGAACCAAATTCAGCTTTTTTTATACTTTGTACCTGCTGTTCTGGGGCTGAGTTTGACCTTTGGAGGGTTGAAGATGGGGTTTGAAAGAGTTGTTGTTTTTATTTTTTTTTCCTTTTCAAGTTTTAAATAGCCATTTTATTCTATTTCAGTACTAAATTCTGCCTTCTGCTACAACCAGCATAAGTCCAGAATACACCTTGACCTAAATGGTGCTTTGTTGCATTTCTGCTTCACATTTGTTACCTTTTTTGCAATGCCCAGGCTTTCAGTTAAACATCATAGGATTAAGCTCCATCAGTAATTAATTTTAAATATATTGCCTGTTCCACTGATTTACCACATTTCATTAGGTAAAATAACAAATAGAGCCCTTCATTTACTACTTTTGTGCAAGTCCCACTATGCTGTTGTATTTCTCCCTAAACATGTTCTCATTTTTCCTCCTGTAGCAGTCAGTCCAGACATCAAATCATTTCTATCACATGGTCTTGAGTCTTTTTTCTATTTCTGCAATGTCCTATGTCAGGTGAGGAAAGCAAAAAATATATTTTAAGATAGGGTACAACGATGATTTATGGAGTGACATCTCAGTAATGCCAATGTTTTTATCCTAGTCTTTTTGCATCCTAATGTTATGAATTTTTTTCCCATGGAAGTTTCTGCTCCATACACATTGTGCTGTCTTAGATTCTTTTATAAACTTGAAAGAACTTTGGTTTACCTCAGAAAATACTTTTTAAAATATTTAGTAGGCACCAAACTCCTCAAAGCTTAAGCTAAGCTACTTCAAAATCATCTTTAAACAAAATACAATATAGAGATTCTTAAATTTATCTAGGAAGAAGCTTTTCTGAGAAAGCTTTAGCAATTGGTATTTTCCATCACTTACTGGAGGAGTCATGATTTTAATGTCTTGGAAAACAGTTTGTATGGCAGCCAGGTGCTTTCAGAGCATCTGATACCAAGTGCCGTCTCTTACTATTCTTTCATGAAGTAGGGTAACCTTGGATTAATAGACAGTCCTTTATTACTTAAACTTATTTACAGTGCCTCACTAACAGGGTATTAAACACATATTGTTTGAAGTGGTTTTTTTACTTTCACAGTACATATCGTGTTTTAAACTAGAAAAAAGAGACATTCTGATGGTGGATACTCCAGCACTTTGGACACACTACTGCAGCTGCACTTCATGCCAGGCTTGCCTTTTGATTTGGTGTCTCCTGTCATGCTGCAGCCTTCCCTGGTGAGCCAAGGGGGCAGTACACACAACCTCACAAGCCTTTGGCTTTGAGAATGTGAGAACCAACATAACTGCACAACTGAGACACAGTAATGCCACTGAGGACATCCCAAACACACCCACGGCAATAGTACCAGCACCAGCAGCGACTCAACATCAAACAACCAATTTCTTTCCTACCAGCATTCTCCTCTGACCCATCACCACTTGCTGAGAGCAATTCCAGCAGGAGCAGACACAGTAACACCCAGCAGAGGTTAGCACACAATACTTTCAACAGGTAACCACAGCATTAAAAATAAATGTACTGGCTGCCCATAAAACACTATCCATAAATCAACAGCTGCAGAACTCCAGGAGAATAAAAACCATCCAATTCCTATTCAAGTAATGTGAAACTCACCTTGGTCAGAACTGATCGGAAGCCATCACAGCCTTCCAAACACTTGGCAACACCTACAGACTACCCTTGACATGCTCACTTAAGCTCTTAGTTAACAACCACCATTACCAACTTTAATTGGTTAAATTTGTGGAGGTTTTCAAACAGAAGAATCATCCACATCTAATTATGACCTCATTTCTGAAAGCTGGGTCCATGGTGAGGCAAAGCTTTCCCCAAGGCTCTCAAAAGAAGTCAACCTTAAAAATGAAAAAATGGAATTGAAAAAAATTAACAGATGCTATAAAACTCACACTTTAATTAACCGTGAATGGAGAAATCCATCAGTATGGTGTTTTTATATGATGAAAATATATTCATGTACTGCACTTTTAGACTAACATTTTAGACGTAACAGTCTAGTGTGGAGATTACATAGGATTTGAAGAATGCCTCTTTTTAGAAGGATAATACTCCTTTTAAAATGTGAAACTGGAAGCAGAATGGTAGCACCTGGGAAACATGTAAGTGGATAAAACGTCAATAAATAAATCAAGCAGAGCAAATCTACTGTCATCCTTGGATATCTGGAGTGTGTTCTGATGCTTTCTCAGTAAAGAATACTTTAATTTTATTAAAAAGTATTAATTTCATTGAAAAGTTGTATGATCAAAAATCCAAACCTATAAATAAATAGGTATCTTGGAATAGCACACTGATGCTTAACATTCAGTCAAGCTAACTAAATCATGCTGTTTGTACCTGTCCTCATCCCACTTTTTCCCTAGCCCACATACATGTGTTTTTCTAGGTATGGGATCACTGAATTTTTATATAGCATGTAGGCAGTTATGTATGTCATTACCAGTGTGGCAGAAACAAGTTAGTTCTGATAACTAAACTTTTCCAGTGCAATTTGCTAAGTGAGAAAAAAAGAAAACAGAAAATAATTATAACCTGTCTGTGGATAAATGTGACAAAGGTGAGCTGTGCCAGCAGGGTCTGGAAAGCTGCAGTAATCTGCATGTCTGTACATGTCCTGTCTTCTCTTGTCTTGGGACCACAGTCCTCTTTCATTGCTGATAAAAGTAAGATTGACTCCTTCACTTCCAGGAATAGAGGCTGAAGCTAGACACACATTTCAATAAAGCGGAAGCTAATCTAGTGAAGCATCTGGAAGAGAGGTGGTAATCTTAGAGTATTTTTCACTCTTTTCCTCTCTACAGGCCACCACCTCTGAAGGTTTTCTAGTTTCACAGAATCTAGAATGTTTCGAGTGTCTTTTAACCTTCATTCAACAAGTGTACCACATGGCTGAAGATGAATTGTTCTTTGCTGCTGTGTCCTCAATCCTGGCTGGGGTTATTGCCCATTTCCCCTAGCAGAGGCCACAGAGAGGACTCCCCCACTGCTTCAGCCCTGAGGTCTCCTGGTTTAGCTCTAAACCACAGCCACCAGGGCAGTCAGCAGAGCTGATGAATTTTGCGCTGACATGAGCAGCCAGTCTCATCTGCCAGCTGCTGTGGGTCTGCAACCTCTAGGGAGGGGCCATGAATTCATCCCTCTAGCCAGAGTCACTGGGGAGCAGATGTCAAAGCCCTCCCTGAGCTGGAAGCATCTTTGTGTCTGAGCCCAGCAGTGCTTTGTGTCTCTTGGTTTTGGATGGGTGCATTTATCTAAACAAAGCTCCTTCTCTGTTTTGTTTTTTGCTTGTTGGTTTGCTTGTTGGTTTGGCATTTACAGAGAGAGGGAACAAATTCCTTCAGTACTAGTTCTCTGTATCCAATACTAGTTACAAGCAGAGTAAGGAACAGTAAACTTGTGCTTTCTCATACCAAGTTCTCACCCTCACTTTTTTATTTTGGCCTTGTGGTAACATCCCAGCCGGTCCTCTCCAATATAACCACATGGAGTCGTAAGGTCTTTTTGTTTCCTTTTCCCAATTCCTTCAGCAGCTGTGTTGATTCAAATACATACACAGCCTTGAATTGCTGCAAGCTGTAGTCCTGTCTGTTCCACCCATGGCAGAACATAGTGTCTCACTAGCTGCAGAAACAACTCCCCATCTTTCTTCTGGACATCTTGCAAACCACTGTCAAAATTGTTTTGTGCCCCAGTCTCCTGCCAAGTCTCTTTCACATTCAGGCGATGATTTAATGCTTATTCTTCAAGAGGACCAAAGGCTATCCATGAGTCCTTGTTTTCAGGAGCACTGTGAGGTTCCTAAAGCAGCTTGGGAAGTCCTTGAAGATGCCTTGGCCATGTACCATAGGCACCCTTCTTCACAGGTGGGGTCTGACACGTGGATATCTGTCAGAAACATTCAAAGGAACACCTTCCTTATGATCCAGGAGTCCCAATATGTGCATAACTTCCTGTTGTACAGCCAGCACTGCAGCTAGATAGTTTTGTGCTTTAAATAAAGCATAAAGCTGCATTTTCAAGGAATACAGTAAAAAGCCTTTTCACTTAAAGAGCAAATTATCACGTTTCATCTCTATCAGCTTGGTCTTTTCCTGTTTTTCTCCTAAAATGGGCATTTCTAATGGAGGTGGTAGAGCCCTGTGCTCCCAGGGAGGCCTGGTCTCAATCCCTCAGGGAGGCTGAGCTGTGATTACAGGTGACCTCACTGTGTTGACCCCACTATGCCACTCTTTACTTGAGACAGGAAACACAAGGAAATGTTTTCTTCCTCATTTTCACTACTTCTACCTAAACCAGATTTTTGCATTACAAGATTCATGCCTGGCTTTGTGGGTATACAGTATACCCATACAGCTACTTTAGGGTTGTGTTCTTAGATATTTCAGAAATTATGCTTTAGTGTGGCAGCTTCTGATGAACTTCATCAGTGAGCAGGCTAGAAGTCTGACCTAAGGGGTTTGTATATTCAGCTGTATTAAAGCCATCAGTATTTGGACAACTCAGGATTACTGTGATTGGAAGCTCGAAAATACAATGATTTTTTGTGTCTAGTGCATGTTATGCAGGAGGATATTTAAATCAATAATAATGCTATCAGAGCTGGAAATCAAATGCAAAATAATTCCCTGGGCTTCCCATGTATAATGACATTTGCTCTTTTGATGAATTGCTAATGTATTCTTGGACAGAAGAGCTGCCAGCCCAGCCAGCTTCACTATAAAATGGCAGGACAGAGAGAGCAGGATTGTATTTACTACTATTTACTGCTAACAAACTACACACCTTTCAACATGTTGTCTCTCTGCTATGAATTATTCCTATTCTGAAAAGGGAGCATCTAAACAAACTTTAAGACTAGTCTTTTAAGAAATTACTATTTTCTTCAAGGAAATGTTAGTTCGCTTTGTTTGTTTTGAAGTGACAGTACCAAACTGAAACATTATCTTTTTAAAAAGGCAAAAAATTATTTCAGCTGTGATGCCTGCCTTACACTCCCAGCAATTTCCATGACTCTTACCATAAAGCATTTTTTTCTCTGCGTTCATTTCTCGTGTTGGTTTCTGACACCCCGTGCAAGACAAGCAGCCTGACCTAACCTGCAGCAAACCAGCACTGGCCACAGTAAAATGAACTAAATCCACAATGCTGTCCAATGGAGAGATGATGAAGGGATAAAAAAGCAGAGGAAAAAAATCCTCTATTGTTTTCATTTTATGCTGGTAGCAATTTGGGAGTTTCATTTTTCACAGTAATTGTCTAAAACTCACTCAAATGATCAAGCAAAGATAAATCTGAGAGTTGTTTTGCTTATTTGTTTAATAATGTCATTGTAAGATTGAAAAAAAGGGCAATTATTTTGAATTTTATTACCCTGGATTATTAATTTTGTGAATATTTAAAAAGAATAGTAGTTTGGAGATTTTTTTCTAGGCATAGTGCTGTGCTATGATTCCTTTACATAGTGGATTCATAAAGATTTTAAAAGCATGAAGTATTTCTGATTCCCAAAGGACTCTGTCTGGAAGATGACAGCCATAAGACTGTACAGAAAACCTTATATTGTATGAGCTCTAGTAATTTTTAGCAAATGCATCATTTTATCTTGAGATTGGTTGATGCTCTGTACCTGTAATATTTAGGTATTTTATAAGCTTAACTCTTAAGGTATCAGTGCAATTGTGTGATTCATGTCTGCAGTCCAAGACAACCTGCATAAATCCTGCTCTGGTTACCTTTGGTGCTTCTGCTGATGCCACCGAATTGCACGGACCATGCTTAAAAATCCTCAGCTGTGTGATATACAGCTCCCAAAACATCTCTCAAGACGTGTGAGCCTGTCAGAGAAGAACAAGTGAAAGTTTTCATCTTTGCAACCATCACAATCTTTTACCTGACCAGCAAGCAGAAAAGCCGAGTGCAGTGCCCAGGCCAGCCCCCCATAGCAGCTGAGGCACATGCAGCCAGATTATCTTCCATTCATTTCTTTTGGATACCAAAGTCATGGGAGTGCATGGAAGTTAGGTGATTCCTTCTTTTGCTTTCCTGCTTTCTCCATTGCTCCAGAGTCCTGCATGCACAGGATTAGGCTCTTTGCTTATGTAAATTGCTGAGCACAAAATATCCCCAGTTGTGTCCTCGTTACAGACTGCACCACACACCATGCCGCTCTCCCTGCACAGAACAGTTTATAGCCAGTTTCTTCCCTAACAGAGCAAGTGCAAATTTTATCAGGGTGATGGATTATGTAAGAAAATACATTTTCCCCATTGATTCATTGTTTCAAAGGACCCATTATCTCTCCCATTTTCTGTAGCATTCCCCTAAAGGTCATATCAATGTTTCTGGAACTTTTTGAGGAAAAAATAAAACTGCAATTATTTTTTTTTCAGATCTGAAAAAAGAATAATTTCACAGCTGTTGGCAAGAGGTTAAGAGTGTGCCAACAGCTCGAATGATTAGCACAGGCCGCTTCTGTAGCCTGCTTTGCAGAGAGCATACGCTGTCTTGCATGTTTCTGCAGTTCTCACTGCAGGGCCTGGAGAATCCAGGAAAACTCTCTGTGAGAAAAGCAGCTTAGTATCAAAGCAGTTCTGCTGATAAGATTCAGTGCAGTTCACCGCTGGCACTGATAAAGCTTTAGGTGGCTAGTAAATAATAGATCTATTTGTGCTGTATGTGTTAGCTGCTGCTACTCTTACAAGGAACAGAGTCTTGCTGGCTTTTGGCTTTTCGTAATGAAGTGTGTCTTAAAAACAACTTCCCTTGTAGAAAAAGTTCATTGGTCTCCATTTCAGGTATTTAAACATTATGTGGGCTATTCATTTAAAAGGATGTCTGAATACCTGAGGGTTTAGATTATCAACAGATCCTGTCAGGTGGGGTCTGACACAGGCATACACACAGGCATTCACATGTTCAGAGCATTAAACCCCCTTAGATAGAAATTTATCTCTGAACAGGGGAGCTTAAGAAAGTGGGGATGGAGAGCAGCCCTGCTCACTGTGCTCCTGTGCTGGGGCTGGGGGCAGGTTGTGGGGTCAGGCTCCGCCTGCCTGTGCAAGTGAGCACAAAGCCCCCCAAGCCCCATGGAATCCATAGTGACTGTGCCACAGGAGGTTTAACCTATTTCTGAGCAGTCACTTGAAGTGCATAGGCAACATTTCTCTCTCACTGCGCCTGACATGGGTGCCTTTGCTGACTGTCTCTTCGCCGATCATCATTGTCATTCTCCATGGCAGGTTTAAACATGAAACCAAACCCTGGTGTAAAGCAGGCACTCTCCTGGGAGGCAGATGAAGAAGCTGCCAACTGTTTGGTGCCAACTGCTGTGGGCATCAAGCCGCTCACTGTATCTTCCCCAGAAATGCAGGCATGCATTTAAAATACCCAGCCACTCTCACTGGAGACTGTATCAGTCAAACATTAGATATTCATCTTTCATTCCTGCCTATTACTAATTGATAGCCGAGGTCTTTAGCATGCATCATCCATATCTCATTGCATATCATAGCTGTAACTAAGTTAAAAATACAAAGACCCTGTAGAACTAAGAGACTATAGATCTTAGGTTTACATGATGCTGCCTTTTGTACAGAAATTCCTATTCTTCAGCTGGGTAGGTCCGTGCTGTGCTCTGATTTGCAGGAGTTAAATCCAGACTCACATCAGTAGCTTTAGCAAAATTAGTACAAATATGCTCTCATTTTCTCTATCAACATTAGTATTTTTCAAGCCCCACCATAGCAAGGGTTATCAAAACATTTAGACAAAATCTGAGCCTCAGGAAAGATGGAGAGATGTGAGAGCAGGAGATGAGATGGGGTAAGCATTGTGCTTCCTCTCCTTCCTTCTGCACCTTGCCCCTAGCCCAGGATTGGTACTGAAGCTCTCTCCCTTGATGCCAAGTCTAGGGAAAGTAATCCATTCTTCAGAGCTGGAGATTACTAGTTAGTGGGGTTTCTCACTAATTTCCATTAATTAATAAACCATTTCTAATTGAGAAATTTGTAGAAAGAAAAAAAATCTAGACTATTTGAATATTTCTTCTATTAAGCAGAACTGCAGAGAGGACTGCATGGCCAAATAGGCTTGAAAGCTTATTTCCGGTTTTATTACCTTCTTTCTTTCCTTTCCCTCTAAAAACCCTGCAGAAAATTTGCTTGAAATGCTGATCCATCTGAACTTTAAGTTGACATCTGCATGAACTTATTACCTGTGGTTTTGGGTCAGCTTCTTGGCTGCTGAATATACTTTAACATTTTTAATCTTTCATTTTTCTAGCCTTTTTGCACTTGCCAGATTTCAACACTTTTGCAATAGCATATAGAGGCACCATTTTTTTTCCTCTATTAACCAAGGGAAAGCAGAGAAGAAAAGGAAATTAGAAGAAAAGAAAAATAAAAAAGAAAGGAAAAGAAACTTGAGCAAAAGAGCAAGCACCATTATTTTTTGAACAGGCAGCTGCTTCTGACAATTCACCTAAGGTAGTTTTCTTTTTCTCCATAGGACTTGAATTCATTCCTCTCAAGACTTTGGTATTGATCGTCTTTCTTTTCAGAGTTCCTGACCTTCCTCCTTTGCTGTCCCAGCCCAGCTGGTATGCTTTCATACAGCTTTGGTTAGCTCTCGGCACTTGCATTTTACATTTCAGCAGGGATACCCTTGACGTACTTCATCTACTCACATGTACCAGAGCAACTGAACTGGTGAGGGATAGTCTGTAGATCTGGCTTGGTTTATTTGGTTTTTAATAGATTATGTTATCTGTTGAAACAAAAAGTCAGGTTTTTTCATAGTTGTTGCCACAGCTATGAAAATCTCACAAATAAAAGTCATGGTCTGTCTAGAGCATGTCTTGCTTCCCTATATCCCACTTTTTTCTTTTTTGTTTCTTTCCTCCTTCAAAAACCTGAAACAATTCAAAGTGGTTTGTGCCAACATTTTGAAAAAGTTATATTTGCTAGATACAGAAATCATTGTTGGTGGTAATTTTCTTTCAAGTGAAATTTTCAAATTTTCAATTTGATGTTCAGCTTAGAGCCCAGACTTTGAAATCTCAAAGTCTTTCACAAGCTACAAGTTCTGCCCTCCTCAAAGCACGGCTGGAAACTGCCTGACCCCCCTTTCACAGTCTGTTCCTGTTCACTCTGTGGAAGGGATGCTTCTGCACATCCTGTGCCTCGCTGTCCCTGTCACCATCTGAGAGCCCATCTGCCTGCCTTATGCCTTGGAGCGTGCAGGAGAAGATCCCAGAGGCTGTCTGAGGACAGAGCGGCTGCCGGGCTCCCGGGGCAGCTGGGTGTGAACCATGCCTGCGGGAGGCAGGAGGCACAAGGAGCTCTTGCTGGTACTCACAGATAAAAGTGGCCACAGAGAAAGCCAGAGGAAATGGCCAAGTGTTGTGAGACAGGGAGCACAAAGGGAAAGCAGAGGTTTGCTTTCTACAGTTCACATCTTCTGTGGAATGGAGGGCAAAAAAATTGACGTTGGAGTTGCTGATTCCTTCTGTGGTGAAGTAAGTGTAGGCCACTGTGGAAATGGCAACAGGCACTCTTTCAGCGGCTGAGAAATGAGGAAAATAATTCTTTCACACTATATGGAGAAGGAAAACATAGATGTACGTTTAACCATGGTAGAGGAAGTGAAAACAAGAGCTGTGTGTGGTGACACCACAGAAAAGAGCAGAAAATAATTATTGAAGAGAAAAAACCTAATATAATATATATTTACATTTTATTAATTGTGCTAGGATGTTTCTTGAACCATCATTAGTGTGTTCCTGTTCCTGTACTCCACTCTTCTTTCTAGGCCCATTCATTTTCTGATTTTTTCCGCTTCTTTTCCATTGTTCCTTATCCTCTTTCTTTGTGAGTAAGCAAGGTTATTATTAACAATCGATTTTCTTCTTGACGTGTAACTGTTCACCAGTTACCTGTCAGACTTTTCCATCCTTTGGCCAGCCCTACCTTTTCATGGACCTGGTATAATACGCTTAATGTTAAATTCACAGTTAAATTCAAGTGATGGATCTAATGACTCACAAGAAAATTTCAATGTCATTTGAGGAAAATGTCATGATAAGCATTTCTTAACAGTCCCTAGGGAACATCCACCCAATCTCAACTAGTGTGAGCTACCACCAGAAAAAGTACAAGGAATTCCTTTTTTTTTTCCCCACATCATTTTGAAATGACAGCCAAGTTACATAAATAAAAACTAACTAAATAATATATAAAATAAATAATATAAATAATATATAATATAAATTACTATATAATAATATAAATAATAATAAATCCCATCCTTGCATGTCTGATAGTGAAAGTCAGTAAGAGTCACCTGTATCTGTTCAAGAAGGTGGTTTTTTTTGGTGGTATTTCTTTAGGCATTTCCTACATTAGTTTTGGTGGATGGATTTATAAAAAGAAAATCTATGTAAGAGAAAAGTTGTTAAAAGACAACTAATGTTGTTAATGTGTCTGTTAAAAGACACATTGTTTTAATCCTTAGGGAAAGTGCTTTTTCTCCTATTTAAAAACACTTCTGCAATGCTGCCCTGGAAACATTACTGTGCACAATGGCCTCCAGCCTGCTCACTGGGGACTGAAACCTGCCCAGCTGCTTTTATTACCCAACGTTGATGCCAAATGAAGAAGAAACACATTCATGTTGTAAAATCTTTAAGTGTTACTTACTAATTCAGATTAAAAAATTTATTGTCTCATTACTATTTTCAGCTGGACTGAGTTAGATGGCACTAGGCTGACTTACACTAGCTGAAGATCAGCCTGTAGTTTTCAAATGACATGTCCTCCTAATTAATAAAGGAGAGCTTACACTGCCTAATTTGAACCTGTGCCAAATACATCTCTTTCTCCACCACTTAATGATCACAGCCCTCGATCGCTTGTCTGAGGCTTTGTGGTTAAAGGACTGGGTTTGCTGTGTGGTTTGTGCTAGGTTTGATGGCTTGGGGTTTTTTAGTTTCTGACTGTATATATATCCTTCCTGTTCTGCTTTGACATTGACATTGTGTTTTGCTTTAGTCTGAACATGTAAGAACAGACAACCTGATCTGCATGCACCATTTGTGTCACATTCCCTTCCTGAAATTAGTATTCTTCAAAACAAACCAATATGTTTGCATTGCATATAACAGACTATCTGTGACAGCCAAAAAAAATGAGTACAGTATGCACATCATTTCAAGCTGATTATATTCATTGCCATTCAGGTCATAGCTCAGATTAATTATTGCATTTGTGTAGGATGTTCGTTAGGAGGTTTCCTGATTTGTTGTTCAGAAGATTGATTACTTGTTACATTTACTTTGTGGTTTCTGTGGGGAAAACATCTTTAAGGCTTCAACATTTACAAACATACTGAGGCCAAGCAGGGCCACTGAGAAGTGAGGATACCTACACCTGCCACATCAAGAAGCTGTGACATACGTCTGCATTAATACCAGGTTAAAAAGCAGAAGATGTATAAAACAAGCATTTGCTTTAAAGTGCCTCAGTCTAGAGATAGTAACATAGCCTCAGGCACTGATGTACCTCCCATAATTAAAATAAGGGAAAAGAAATTAAAAAGCTTACAGAAAAGTGCCAACTGGCAGGTTCGTATAGGTGAGACAAATGGTTTACAAAAGAGCTCACCTGAATCCTGGCTGTAGCTGGCACACAATTTGCAAAGATGCAAGTTTCTAGGCCTTGAATCTCATCATTTGACAACAGATTGACCCAGGCTGTGCAGGCAAATGCAATGAATTGCTTGATGTTTCTCCTAGAAATTGGCTGGTTTGAGGCAGAACTAGGAATATGAAGCTTCCTGTGGGAAAAACCACAATGTCCCAATTAGTATCTAGATGATTTTACAGGTATTTTTAGGAACACTAGCTTTAAAGGAATTCAAAAATATGTTCAAGTCAAATTAGGAGGCATCCTTGAGCCTGGCAAAGGATAAAGGCAGGAACCATTAGATTTTCATTTATCTCCTGTACCTCTCCTGAAATACGTTAATTAACCAGATAGACTCACAGTTCATATTTCCTGACCTGCTCTTTATCTTTTTTGTCAAAACACATGATCATATACAGCTGTTTCCAGCAATAAAAGTATGAGGTACTGAAAAGAAGACAAAAAATAAAACAAATCAGCAACCATGTATGCTCTAAGTAGGTTTTAGAAAGTGCCTTGCAATGCAGCACTTAAAAAATAGGAATAAGCTATAAGGCCATGTATAACATTGCAGGAGATGTGAAGTCTGTCTTCATTCATTCATATAACTCACTTTAATTGGGGGCTAATGAAGCAGAAAAAAAATTTTCTTTAAACTTAAAAATAATCACTAGAGCCTGATAAAAGATCTTTTTAGCATTTAGGATGGCAGCATTGCCAAAGGAACTTTGTTTCCTAATTGTTCTCCTGGTGGAGCCAGTAACAGCCCCAGTCAGAAAGGGTTTAGAGGATCCTTTTCTGTTTAGTTGTTATAATGAGATAGACTGTCAAGTAGAGGGTACTGGGTGTGGTGATGATGGATGTGACACAATAGCACCAAACAGATAGTTAACAAGTTAGTTGTGACTTGCTGCTAAATCTTTGCATCCAGCAAGCAAAATGTTGCGTTGTGATACCTCTTAACGCCGTGATCAGTGCTAACTCTCACACTGGTCCATGCAGTAACTCGGTTGATGTTAAAATGTATAATCTTTCCCTCATCTGAAAAAAAAAAAAAAAAAAAAAAAAAAAATTAGAAGCACCAGGTAGACTTATTTGTCAAATACTGTAGGAGACTTACCTGCAAGAGTTGCCCAATGCTGGAGCAATGTGGTGTCAGTGAACCAGACCATCAGTTTATTTTTCAGTGGAAACGTATAAATCTTCCTTAGTGCATTTGCTGTGTCTCATACTTTTCCTTCTATCATACATTTAGTTTCAAAAATGGCATGTTAAGTAAAGTTACTGAGCGTTGCAAGCTATAAAAATAAATTATGGTTCACTTCCATTAGAAGCCCACTTCTGTTCACAAGCATATACTGTTTATAAGAGCATCTTTAGACTACTGGGGGAAAAGGGAAAAAAATATAACTTACAAAGTTGCACTTCTGGCTGTTCTACATGAGAAGTTCTTGTCCTGATCTTTACCATTTGTTTTGTCATTTAGCATAATGCCTACTAAGTTAGAGGAATGAAAGGAAATTAGTCTGAAGGGAAAATTACTTAATGGTAACTCACTTTTTTTTAATCTAGCCCTTTTACATCCCATTTTCTTTACCCACTTAAGACAGTGACCTTTTATTTCCTTTTGTTTTTCTTCTTGTGTGCAAAATTCCTCCACTGCCTTCGGACTGGACGCTCAATTCTTTGCCTCATACATAGCAAAATGAAGGTGTGATTTCATATGCATGAATGTAGTTCAGCAATTTCGACTGTGTTAGCACAGATTTTTAAAAAAAGGGGGCAGGAAAATTCCTTGTTTTGCTTTGCTTGTGTGCACGGCTTTTGTTTTCCCTATAAACTGTCTTTATCTCAACCCACGAGTTTGCTGGCTTTTAAAAACCCTTCCAGTTCTCTCCCTAGTTTTCTGCAGGGAGTGAGCAGCTCCATGGGGCTTGGAGGCTGGCTGGGTTAAGTCATGACACATATTCAGGGGAATGACCTGAAATAATGGAGAACTAAAGAGGAAGAAAATAGTAACAAAAAGAAGATGCCTTTTTAAACTTCAATTGGCTTTTGCAATTTTTTTTTCTGATGACCCTAGTGCTTCACACCCCTCTTTTCCCTTTTCATACCATTGCGACCTCTGCATTTCAGTTTTATCCGGTGCTGCTGACAGTTGTCACTAACTTGTTTCAAAATTTAGTTGTACTCTTTCCTCCCCCCTGCTCCTCCCCAGTCTCTTTGCAGACTTCCTTCTTGATCAAGGACCCACCCCAAAGCCTACCTTTGAAATGCGGGAGGAGGGACTGCAGTCCCTAGAGCTGGATTCCTGTGAGCAGGCACGGCCGTGACACTCCAGTCACAGATCCCATTTATGCAGCAGCACATGCAGCTCACACAATCAGCTCTCAGATACAGCTGCAGTCGCTTCACGGAGGCTACTTTAGGGAGCAAAGGCTCTGAGCTGTGAATAAAGAATTCACATTTAATTCTCTGGCCAGAAGATTATCAGCAGCATGCATCAGTAAATGCTGCCTATGAAAAGCACAGCTTTTCTGTCCCTGAAACTTCCTATTTCTGCAGCAGTTATCCATTTTGGGGCACTCTGAAAAGTAAAAATCCCAGTAATGATGCCAGCATCAGTTGTGATTGGTCAAGCATCCAAAATATAATTTAGTTCACATATTTGAATATCAAAATATTCAGCTTCTGAAGTCTTAATGTATTTTTCAGAGAAAATTGATTTTGATAAAAGATACTGTAGGAGAACCTAATACATGTTTAAAGATTTAATTTCCTAATTTTTTTGTTGTCTGTTGCAGCTTTAACAACGTCACAAGAGTTATTCCCACTTAATCCTGGTTTACACTGATTTCCCATAACATTTCATTAAAGATAAGAATATAAGCACTATAGTGCAGATTATCTATATTTTCACAGCACTAAAGAGTAAATGTATATTTTTCCAGAGAGTTTATCTAGTCGCCATTGATATCATCCAGGAGGCTACAGATAATCTTCCCTCAAACTCTGGAGCAGTTTAGGAATGCAACACAGAATCTCCTTTGTATAAAATTCTTCCATATTGTGTCATGGAAGATTGTTAAATACAAGAGTTTCCTCTAAAACTGAAAAAGCAGCTCTACTGAAAGAAGGGAAATGTATTGTTCTTACAAGTACCTGCTTGTGTTGGCTCATTGCAAAAATTAATAAGCCTTCCCCAGTCCTTCTTACTCCTCCGCTCTGCCACAGATTCAAAACCAAAATAAATCCTTTCTGCGGCCTTCTCACCATTGAGTTAGCTTATACTGCAGTGGCCCTTTAAAGAATTATTTTATAAATACAAAGCACATAACCAATAAGGACACTGCAGCCTGGGGTACTGCCTTTACAGACAAATGGCATATTTTCTTACAAGATCACTCTCACAAATAATTATTATTCTTGGTATTTCACCAGTTCAAAAAAGTTTCATTTCCAAAGTCTAGCACACACATGCATCATGAGTGCTTGTTTGGCTAATGCCATGCAGGCAGTGTGCTGCAGCCTGCCCTCAAAGCACCAGTTCTATTTGCAGAACATTCTATTTGTAACTTAATTAAACTCACTTGGTGAATTATTTTAAATGTCATAATTCATAATTGGTGTTCGGCACTTTTTTAATGCAGATATATTAAGGAATAATTAATTTTACATCAAGTTAAGTCCAGTAATAAAATAACTCCAAACAATGAAACACAGTGTGAGATCAGTCCTCATCTGAGATGATTAGAGGGACACATTGTTTGTTGCAATGTCTTTTTTTTTTTTTGCAATTATTCATCATTAAGAGACTGATTTTATTCAGTGTCCCACATCGAAAACAGTGTGTCCCTTCATTATTATTTCTACCAGTGTGAGAAAATTTTGTCTCATAAACTTTCTGCTGTTTACATAATTGGAGCATCTAGGAGCAAATCTGCTTCAATTTAAATCAGTGCAAAGATTCCCACAGTCTTCAGTGGGAGTTAACAGTGACACATGAAGGACTAGTCCATCACAAATGCCAGAGTAACAGCACCAAATACATATATGTATATATGTATATATTTTCTTCTTATGCTTCTGCTGCTTCCTGAAGTTTTCCTACTTGGATTTGCTCAGGAGTGTAGGATGTGGCTGGTTTGCATCCCCTTCTCCAAGGCACAGCAACAAGCAAACACCTGAGCTTTGCTAAGACCAGCACATGCTTGACAGCTTGTCATTGTAATAGTGACAAAAGAGCAGCTGGCCATCAACAAAATAATAAAACTGACAATGAGAGATATTAAAATGCTGTCAAGAGGGGCAATGCCTCCACGCAGAGATTGTCTTCACCCCTCTTTGGACAATGGCTCTCAGCAAGCTGTGGGCTTGCACCACTCTATGACATGCCACTGCAATACCAATATGCAAACAAATAGTAATAATTAAGACATTCAACAAAATGACAGCCAGCAGAAAGCTTTTTTTCCTCTGCTTAGCTTCAACCATTGTATAAATCTTGTTCATGTAACTGAACTGTAAACATTTACACAGACCTATGGTATTCAACACAGTTATGCCCCTTGGGCCACTGCTTGAGCTGAAAATTGGCTCTTCAGCTGCAAATAAGAAGCAGGATTACAATAAGTTTAGACTCTTTGACATCTATGATTTTTAATGGAAAATATGGACTATCCAGTATGCAATCAGCATTTTAACACCATTACTTAGGCTAAACTCTTCTGCAGGGTGATAAGATTCATTACTGTATAAAGCTAGTCAGAACCTCAACAAATCTGCCTTTTCAGTCTAATCTCTTGTAGTTGCATCACCCCATGCCTACCTTCACTCTGCTAGCCTAGACTCAACTAATAAAGCCAGGCATGTGTAGGTGTAGGTATTAAAAAAAGAAAGAAAAAACCAAAACAAAATCCCATTTGTGATAGTGACTGACAAACACAGAGCATCTTAAATGAAGGTGTCCTGAAGGACTTAGAGCCTGCAGTGTAATTTAATTAAGATATCAAAGTGGTAGCATTATATTATCTATGACACCTATTCTATTATAAAGAATTTCTTTAATTAACAAAGGCAGTAGCTGAGAAGGCAAGCACTGGTATGAAACACAATTACTCTTCAGACTTACTTGAGTCACACTTGTTTTACTGCCTTTTTATTTGCCTTCAGGTGGGGCTGCAGCCCCTGTTCCTTGGTTTCATGGACTCCCCACAGCCTCAGGCTGCCACAGGGATCTTCTCCTAAGCCCTGCCACATCCACAAGCTCCAGGAGCAGAACAATGACTTTTAGTTTTTCCTCAGTCAAAAACTGCCTCCTCATTTTCCTCCACTGACACCAGGGAGAGCAGCTGATGGCAAAGCAGGGCAGCTTCGGAGAAGCGCAATGTATGCGGAGTTAAAGCTGCTGGGAAGCGACAGGATGATCTGGGACCTCATAAGCACTGGGATACCTCCTGGAGCTTTTATTCAATTGCTATTCAGGTTTTATTCCGTAAGAACATCTGTTGGTTTCAGCAAATTCATGTCTAGGAATTAAATTAATTGGATCTCAGGATAGGATTTGCCTCATTGAAAGGAACTTCAGAGAATTTAAATAAACTGTAAAGTCCTAATAAAATATTTTCTATGGCATAAGGTTGTTTTATAACTACTTAAATATCCCATCATATATTCAACACACAGTTTTAATGGTTTTCTTATGTGCTTGCAGATTTAAAAAAAAAGTTAGAAGTTTCCATTTTTGAGCATCATATCCAAAATTTTGGCATCAGCCAAGTCCAGACACCTTCAAGTATGCAGGCAGTTTCTCCAGGTTTCGGGGGGTTACTGGACCCTACAAGGAAATGCTAAATCAGAGTTAAAGCTATTTGTAAGCTTTTACATTAATATATATATATATATAGTTGTGATTCTCTTATATCCACAAAATAATGATTACAAAATTAAGTCTAGAAAAGCAGTCTAAGAAATATAAAGGAACTTGGAAAGGAACTTGAGTAGGCATAATATCAGATGGAGGGATTGATTTTATGATTAAAATCTAGTCAGTACTGTGTTGCAGAAAATATACAGATAAATAGAGAGATATGGAGTCACAAATGTTTGCAAGGAGATGAGAGGTAAACAGCAGATTTTTTTCTTTAATAGCTCCTATGACAAAGAGAAGTAGCTCTCCAGCTTCTTGAATAAATTACATTAATACATAATTACTATAACCTTACTGTGTCACTATGAGTTATTAAAATCAAAGATACCTTAACAGGCTTGTTTTTTTCTTATATATATTTTAATTTTTGGCCAGCATTTTTAATTTGCATATGCCCACAAAGTATTATTAACTAGTGCATTCAACTGCTATATAACAGAATTCACAAAAATAATCTCAAATCCATTTAAAATTATTTACAGCCTTATGCTCATTTCCATTATAAGCTAAAACTTAGAGTTATTTTCCATTGATCTCACTGCAGCACTTTCAGTAAATGCCCAGTGAAAAATTAGGAGAAATGAAAATTAAAGAAATCCAAGGGCATATCTTTTGAAGTTGCTTTTTTCTTTTTTACTTTTGCATTAACATATCACAGATGGCCATGTGGAACAGGGTGATTTTGTATGCTGTCTAAAGACATTGTTATAAGCAGAGCTATGCCACTTCTTATCCATTAAACACTTTATTGGAGCCTGAAAATACTCAGATGCTATATGCAAAGAGGTTTTTTATATAAAAAATGTAAATGTTGCATACCTTTAAAGAAAGGGGCATATGGCTTTGGTTTGTAGCATAGTACAGCCTTAAATTCTCTGTCAGAGGAAAGAATACCTCACCTTCTCTGAGGTATTTTATTTTTGCACCCTTACAAGTACTGACTCATTTTTATAAACAGATACTTTTCATTCCAGTAAGTGCACTTCATACAGCTCCTTTCATACAAACTGGAACCTAAAATTCCATTTAAAGATAAATGCTGAGCAGCACTAGCTTGTTTAAATTACAGAGTCCCTGTAGGAACACATGGAGGCAAATCTATCATATTCATCCCTTTCTGGCTTCAGGTGCTGCCTTGCCCAGCTGCCACCTGACATCAGAAGCACATCCAGGTGTCAGGGAGGGGCTGTCTCTGTTATGCCCCTCACAGAGGCAGCTGAGGTGGAGCTGGGCTGTCCTAGGACACTCCTGTCCCTTAGTACCCCTGACCTCTGGGCTGCTCAGCCAGGACACAGGAGGCTGGTGCAAGGTTTTGACCTTTCTTGTACCTACTGCAAGAAACAGAGTCTGTTGGAAATTAGTCATACAGTCAACCATCAAGTCATTAAACAGCATTTTTGCTCAAATTTAGTTGAGCAACCAGACAGGCTAAGAGAATGTAATTTTTCACATTTCAAATGGCAGCAGTTAATTGCATTACTCTATCCAAGGTGTTTCTCTTTATCACATCTTCCGTAAGACGTGGGTTGGCTAGAACTGATAGGGAACATAATATGCTGTAATTTATTACTTCCCAGGGTGGTACAATGGAAAGAAGCATACTTAGAGCTCCTCTTATCAGCTTGCTCTGTAATAGATTGAAATGTATTAGGATAAAAGGAAACCCTGTCCTTAAACTTTACCTTCAGGCATCCCAGCAGGCAATTGTAGAAAGTCTATTTTTACCACTACAGAAAAATCACATTCAGTCTCTTCTTGTGAGAAACTCCTCCACCTCATGCTTACCAAAAGTCAAATACTTTTTAGATTATATTCATCCTACAGTGTTCATGAGTTACAGTTGTCTTGTCTAGCATACACATGCAGATTTAATCTCTGTAGGGGGTTAATAGCACAGAAAAAGAATTGGCAGCACAACATCCCCATAGGCAAGCGGCATTGAAATGCCAAGCACCACAACATGGCCCAGGCTGCCCTGGTCTTACTAACAAGCTTGCCTGAGCTAGCCCAGGTCATGTGCCAGTGACTGCTCCTGGTTACAGTGGGGGCATGCAGAGGTTCAGAGGGAAACCCCAGCTTGCAGAAGTCTTGCCACAGCTCCCGGGGAAAGAAGCCTCTTCATCTCCAGATTTGAATTACTTTATAATCAACCCAAGAAGAAAGTCTACCTCAGTTCAAGTGTTACATATCTTGAAATAAGCCTTCCTTGCATTTGGAGATGCCCTTGCTTTACTTCAGGTAGAAGATTCACATTCAGACTTGGGAGGCACTCTGTGTCATTTGGGACAGTACCTGAGGCTATGAAATCTTGTTGGGGATTGGTTTTATCCCCATTGCTCTGAGGTGCCCACCTGAGGTGGCAGCAGGGGTCATGCAGGCAGTACACTCCTGCCCTCTGCATGGGACAGGAGCAGCTGCTTTCCTTCCCCTTTTAGCAGCACTGCCCCCCAGCCAGCTGGGCTTCTCCATATTTCAGCTATGATGAAATAAGTTTTTAAAATGACAGGTTGTTAGGAGGCAGTGTAAGCACATACCATACCTGAAGTGTAAATTTGCAGATAACAGTAATAATGATTTTAGGAAGTCATTATATATTTTTCAGAGCTGTGTGGTTATTTTTTATTATAGACGTGTAATAAAGGAAATTACGTGACATTCTCCAGCACAGAACTGAACAAATTACCAGTTTATCACAAAGTTTGCAACCCTTCCTCAAAAGATAATATGTGGGGGGTTTTTTGATTGAATTACTTATATTGGTGCAATATCCTAATGTGGATTTGATGAGCAACTTCATCCTTTTTCAAAGCACTATGTGCTCTAATTTGAAAGTGGAGAGACATCACACAATTCATTGTGACTACTAATAAGACATCCCTTCACTGTATAATGAAATTCAACATTCAAATTTGTTTCTATAACAATTCCACATTATGTAGGTATACACTGTGACTCATTAAAAATATTTGTTTTCTCATCCTGACAAACACAAATGAAGGGAAAACAATGTGGCCTACCTTTTAAGAGAAATGAGGTGAAATTGGATTTCACTTTCAACTGTCATTACTGTTTATGTTCCTTTTCATTCTTCCTCTAAGTGGTTCATATACATGCAAGGGTCCTCTAAACCTGGGAATTCTGTGACAAAAAACTTATCAAATTCAACAGAAATGAGTGCAGATTCTGTAGCAATAATAAGACAGGGTTTTTTTAATATGTATCAAGAGCAGTGTTTCTGCATTACATCAGCAATTCTAATTGTGGTGTTTGACATTCAGTGTTAATCCATCAGCTCTGAAACTTATTAAAAATGGCAGTGGACGTATTAGTAGGTCCAAAGTTGTCAGAAATAATACTGACATTAAGAATCAGAAATAAAATTACAGTTATTGTAGAAATACAATTTTGCATGAGATCCATGAACACAAAATCAATAACACTCTGGAGCAGGATGAACAGTGCCTACAGATGCAGACAGTCCCAAAAGCACAGCTGAGACATCCCCAACAAGAAAATAATTTCTTCTGTCTCTTTAGTCCCTTTTATTTGTTGTTTGGCTCTGGAGCTTCTTTTCTCTATGGCATTAGCCAGAGAATTAATAAAAAGATCAAAAAAAATTCTCTTTGAAAAAAAAGCCTGTGAGACAAAGGAAAAGGGTCTGGCTCAGCCACCACTTGTCTAAGTACTAATTACTTCACCTCTTTGTCTGATCTCCCCCACCTGTAACTTTGTGGGCAGCTGAATACACCTGCAAGGCATCTGGAGATTTAGACCTAAAAAGTAATATGCAAAACATAACATAAACATGCAATATTACATAAATGTAGATTGAAAGGTTTTTTTTCAGCTTTAAGTGACCTGGTTTTGCTATCCACATTCATAGCTACTACACTACATCCTATTCAAACTGGTGTGATAGCGTGTAAAATCAAGGACTGTCAGAGCTGGGGAAGACAGCCTGCCTTGGCTTAGCAAAGCTCTCTAATTTCAATGATAACAAAGTAAAAGTTAGTCCAGCTTTAGGAAATTAACTATTTATTAAATGGCACTCAGCATTTCTCTCATTGGGGTGATTAGTAAAACATCAGCTTACTGTTTTGGTAATGCTCTAGTGAATATACACATTACTTAGTGTAGGTTGTACAGGTATTTGTTAGACCATCTGCTCTACGAAGATTACTTGTTTAGGAAGAAATAAAATATAATTGAAGATAACTTTTGTCTACCTATGTTTTGCATTACATTTGATGAAAGTTATTTAACTATTGCTACTACTTAGGAATCCTCTTTAGCAATCTCAAAAGTCTCCCACAGAGGAAGCAGGAATAACCCCAGGAAAACTATTAAAGCTGACAGTGGTTTGTCACAGGCAACCATTAATGAATACCTTGGGGGATTTGGTATCCTTCTGCTGATTGTCTTGCCATAATTCATAGTCAGTATCCCATGGATTTTGCAGAATGTCTGTCTCTGTAGCTGCACATCTAGGCAAGCAAATAGCATCTTTTAAGTTGGTGGAAATTACAAGTGAGAAATAAATTATAAGATCTTGTTTCTGATGGTGAATACTTAAACAAGGACTCTGTCTTTACAAAGCTAGATAAGGTTTGGGATTTGGTTTTGTTAGTTTCCCTTTTAACTTCCCAGTACAGGAGTTGTGCATTTTTGTGCATGAAAATAGTTTTGTATAAGCTTCTTGTCAATCAGAATAGCTTGGTACAGTGCCTTTGGCTATCTCCACTTACACAGTCTGACAGTATTCAGAGTAAAACATAAAACCTACAGTCACAATGACATAACATGTCATACCTTCCATCACACTGCTGTGCTTCCCAGGGGTAGCATATTCTACAGTTCCACTTTCAGGAAAGAGTAAAATTATCAGATGAAGAAAATTAAAAATATAAAGCTTGCTCACACAGATGTGTAAATACAGGGGAAATAAAATACTGCCAGCAGAAAAAACAGAATTCTTCATACCTGAATTTAAATTGTAGAGCTGGCAACAGCAATACCTGCAGTGCAGACCAGAGCAAGCATTTGCAGGTGCTATGTTTATATCTGTCAGAAAGGAAATAATCTGATTCTGTTGTCCTAAATCCTGCTGCTCTTTGTAAGAATAAAATTGTAATGATGCCTTGGGGGGATATATACAGTAAAATTCATTTTGTTGGGACAGAAGTTGTGTCTAAGTCCAATACACATGTACTACCCTGGGCAGTCTTTTACAACATAAACAACACTTGCTCATGCAAGTAGCTGTTTTTGTATGTAAGTGACCTTTTAACAGATAAGCATGACTACAACAGCACCGGCATAATTTAACTCTTTGTTCACTATTTAGGGTGCATTTTCAGGTTGCCCTTACGCCAATCAATCTATCTGCATTGCTTCACTTCATTCCCAGCTGTTGCATCCTTTCTGGCAGTACCAGTATTCATCTGGCCAAGGAGTGCATCAGAATAGAGACTTGAATCAGTGAAAAACTTTAGACTGGGGAAAAAAGTACTTGCTTTCCACACACATGAAGCTCACCAATACACCAGCATAATTTCTAAGCACAAAGGTGGGATCTCCCAGATTTGTAGGAAATTGGTGCTTAGAAAGAAGCAGCCAGCTCAGAGACCATCAGCTCACCAGCAGAATTGCAGGGACAGGCAAACAGGGAGAGGGTTGAGCAAGCAGCACATTGCTACATGTCAGGCTAACACTCACTTGAGGCAGGACTGAGCCCATGGCAAACGTGCAATCCCCAAGGAAAGAGATCCACTGGAAGTTGCTGGACCAGAAATGTAGCACGGCAGGATTTCTTAAATTGTTTTCCAATTTTTTCAAGCCCCCCCCCCCCCTTCCCCCTCCAAACCCAGAAGAATTATATCTGTGCTGTTTTAAAGAGCAGCCTTATTTTAATTTAGTGCAAATTTACTTCTAGTGACTGGAAGCCCATGGTCTGTTTTGCTGTGCTGAGGGAGAAAGCAGCAGGTGAATGGCTGGGAGCCTTTTGGGCCTGTCTGCATATACATGCACCCACCCTTGGGAGCGTGGCCTCAAAACCACCCCTTTGAAACTACATGATACTGCTTTGTAACCATAATTTGAGCTTCACTGAATCTGAAAATTCCCAACTTATTAAATTCTAGTTACAAAGCATATTACTTACCATGTTGTTCCATCAGCCAAGCCTAACACAAAACTTGAGCTATTGTATGAACTACAGATAGAAGTGCTGAAGTTGTTTTTACATAATTCTAGAGGGACGTTAGCATTTCAGACTTCTACGACCTAGTTTGAACCAGCATAGAAGCCAGCAATATAGGGGTTAAGTGGATTTTATTTTTTAAATTCTTCATATTATTTGCTTTATAGTAACTCTGTAATAATGCAGACTTTTCTTATTACTCTATACTTAAATGCAGTAGAAGTAGACACAAAAGCTTTGCTTGTTTAGAATAGCTTGCTGTTTTGCACTTTACTTTTTTGTATGTGCTTATGTAAAACATTTTTCAAGTTTAATGCAGCAGTTCTTCTCTAAGTATTTGGACCCTGTAGAATAGCTGTGTGCCATAAAAAAAAGCTATGACAGTCTGCTTTGGTGGACACTCAGTTAATAAAGTGATGTTAACAAGCTGCATAGCATTTTAGAAAGTTTCTGGATTGAAAAATAACATGGCTGAGAAAAAAAGAATAAGGAGCTTTGTACAGCCTTTACAATAAGTAAATAATGCATTCAGCATTATCATTAAGCTACTTAAGTGGCAATTCAATGATGGAGAGTTTTAGTCCAGATCTGTTATGGACAGAAGACTTTTAAACTGCAGTATAAATCCATCCTGTTACATCCAACATCTTACCATAATAAGATATAAGTAACCAATAACAGCTTGGTAAAAAAAGTTTTCACTGTAATTCCTTTTCAACTATATACACAAAAATCATGATTCTGTCCTTTAATGGCGAGATCCAGAGCCATGTAGTTTTCATTACAACACTGTACATTTATTTTCCATTAACTTCAGGGGTTTTGTGTTTCTATACTGCTCACTTCTAACCTCACATGGCATTTGGCACATGCATGACTTTTTTAGGGCTGTGATGAATGCTCTACATAAAGAATTGTCCGAGTAAGATGCATTTACTGAAATGAGCACAGGATAGGATTGCACTGAACACTGTTGCAAGTCATCAGTTAAACACCACATCAGTATTCTGCTCACTTCATTTGATTTACACAAAAATCAGGTAGAAATTTGTGTCCTGTACTTGGAGGTACTCAACAGCCAGGACTTGCAGCAGCAATACTTTGCCTAAGTTTCCATGGTTATTACTCCAGAGCTGCCACCAGGAGGACAAGGAAACCCTTACCACAGAAGTGGGGCCATAGAGGCAGAAGATGGAGCTTTCTGGGGAACCAGTTTGAAACCTAAGAACAACTTTTTGCAGAAGCCACAGCCATTACAACCCACCTGCCTCCAGCATTATTACAAGGCACATTTCTTCACTTTGCCTGTGGGCAATAAAAACACAGAACTAGTTGCATTTACGTACTCAATTGTGTTGTGTACCAGAAAAGGTCCTCCTGCCACTCACACACTGAGAGAAGCACCAGCCCAGCACAGCTCACAGCAGCCATTGTGCCCTGCATGGGAGGGTCAGGAGTCCACTCAGATTGCAGTGTTCCGCTTTCCTCACACCAGGAGTCTTCCAGGAATTTTTACTAACACAGAATTTCCATGCTCCCATGGTTTGGTATCTCATGACCTGATGCCATACTCAGCTAGTATAAAGAGCTCCACTCTATGTACCTGTCCCTAGGGCCAGCTGGGAAGCTTGGCATTTCTGCTACAGCCATCCCCTCACTCCCTGTATATCCCTCAGCAAGTGCCAGGGAACAGCAGGGGAAGATGTGCCATCAGAGACACACCTCAGCACCACCCCGCAAGGCCAGAGCGCGGCTGGGGGACATTGACATCCCATCAGGAGTCCCAGGTACAAGTGAGCAAATCAGGGTCATCAAGGGAGCCCCCTCACCAGGCAAGAAGAATCCAAGACTGCAACACAAGCCTAGGGTAGAGAACAGACCAGGTAGAGACCTCAGCCTGAGTTTAAATAGGGTCTGGCCTGGGGCTCAGGTGGGGTTGGTCAGGGGCATCAACCCCTGCTCCCAGGTGGGGCTGGCCAGAGACATTAAGGCCTGCAGGGGTCTTCCATGCTATCAAAACCTGTTTCTCAGACTTTTTGGTATGCACAGATTTCTGGTTTGGACCTAAACTCTGAACACAATCATTTATAACTACAAAGGAACAAAAAAAAACAACAAAAAAAATGTTTAGTGTTCCAGCACTCTGATTCTTCCTGTCCCCCCCAGGATGATTTAATTTCTCGGATTTTGATGCTCTCATTCCTTCCATGATCACTGGGATCTTAAGTCCAGGTATGCATCTGGTGTAAAAGAAACTCAGGTTTTCTTGGAACATTTGCCGTATTGTTCAGCCAGAGCTCAGCACAATGGGGTTCCAGCATCAGGCATGTCATGACACTGCAAAAACTATAAATAGGAAAGTGATTATGTTGCCAGATACCTGCTGATGCAAGAGGAAAACACCAATACTGAGCTTCTGAAATAACAAAACCACACTGAGGTCAGTGCCAATAGATCTGCCATAAGGTTATGCCAGAATGATCAAGTGGCTGAAGTTACATCAGCAAGGTTGCCAAGTCAGAGATAGTTTTAGTAACAGAAAGATACCAGTGAGGGAAAGAAGGATTTTCACTCCCCCAGAAGTGGGTAGAAATACTTCAGAGAAAACAAAACTCAATTTGCCACATAAAATAAATTGAAAATAATTTTCAAAAAGTAACTAAAGTTTCTAAAAAGAGAGAATGTTCTGCTAGGAATTGAATGCCTTTGGCAAATGCACCAGTGCATTTGTTGCTGCAAATATTAAAATGTTTTCCTATGCAACATTTTCAATCCATAGTATTGAAAAGAGGCAGTAATCTGAGAACTACTCTGCATGCCAGGAATACCTTCACATGATCTACCAAAAGGCTTTGCAAGAAGCAGTACAGTATAATCAGGGATTACAGAGTTCATCATGCAAAAGCATTTCTCTCTAATTCTGCATCTATATGTAAATTTGGTATAGGATTCCATACCTCGTGGGGGTGTTGTCATGAAAAATGATTAGCTAGGTTTGTGTGCCACACGGCAAAGATTTTTAGAAACTTAAATATATTTTTTAAATCTGAATTACAAGGGCCTTCTTGCACCAAGTTTGTTGCAGGATCAGGACCATAATCTGCAATGCGCTTTCAAGCTTAAAAGTGCACAAAGTTGTTAAGCATTATTGTCTATTTTTGGCCAGTCATATCCTCCCTGGTTTAATCTTTTTAAGTCTCCCCAGAAGGTATTGATTTAAACATGCTTTTATTTTCTTTTTTGCTCATTTTGAAGAATGTACATGGTTCAGCCTGCAGCTCAGAGTTCAAAGTGCTAGTCTGGGCAACCAGATGCCTATTGCTTGGGAGCTCTTGAAAGACCATCAAATCTTACACTCAGAGTTTGGCACTTTTTCTTTCTTAACTTAAATCACTTCAACTTAAAATGCTGTCACTGCAGTGATGAAAGGCTATTGATGGTAAAATGTTCTTGTCTACAGCCATTCTTGTCATCATCACAACAATAATTCTGCTGACATTGACCAAGATGCTTTCAAACCAGCTAATGGATCTCGTGGCTTTGATAACATCAATTGTCATGCAACAGTTCCTGGGCCTTGCAAATCCTCCACCTCAATGACTGTTTGCCCTTAGCAGGACAACACCTAATAAGTAGTATCTCACAATTAATGGTTTCATAATCTGGCTCTGTCATGGTAAATAAGTAATTCCTGGTTAGAAACCACATGTAAAATATAAGCATTAGGGCAGTTGCTGCCAGTAGCTATTACTGTCTAGTTAGTCATCTGCAATGTACAGCATGGCACCAATTGTAATGATCTCTTGAAAAGGAAAACAGAAATACTCTAGTCCAAAAGTGTGACTTGAAGGCAGTAATTTACCACACAGCCACATTCCAAACATGAGTGAGGCTGTATTTATTTCTTGTCTTGGGCATCTGAGCTAATTACCTTATGGCAGTGGTATAAAATTCAGATGTAGTGACTCACTTCTTAAAAATTTATTTTGGTTCTTCTTAAAATCTTGGCCAGATTGACCTCAGCAGGCTTCACCCGTTTGAAAATGCAAGTTATAATCCTCTGTAGGGATTTAGCCAGGTGTCCATTACAGCATGTAATCTGTGATACAGCTTCCAATATTCACACTACAGAAGAGTTAAGCCCCTCTGCCTTTGTTCCTGAGTGAAAAAGTCCATGAGGTCTTAATGTAGAAAGGGAATACATTGAAACAAGCAACATCTTCAATCAAACCCTAAGCCTGTGTGGAGGCCACTGAGGAGCTGTACAGGGGAGAGACCAGAGGCTTCGCCTGAGCAGCAGCAGCAGCACTCACACTTCAACCCTTGAACAGCAGCTGCAGCACTGCTGCTGCTCCCCTGCTGACATTCGAAGGTCACACTACTGCTGGACCTCTGTTTTTGACCTAAATCCTCAGCCTAGGGTCACTGTGCTATTCCTGGAGAGGCTTTTGGTAGGACACATTGCTGCCCAGGGGGAGCAAGGCCAGCCTAGCATCCTGTCCCAGCCAGGGACACTTGCAGAGCACCTCCAACACCACACTAAAAGTTTGAGTTGGCTGGCACAAAGAGACATTGCTGTGTGCTAAAGCAAACTAAATCCAGCTAATTGAGGGGAAACCCTACTGGGACCAGCCAGCCCTACTCAGGAGCTTCTCAGGTAACTCTGCTTTTTCCAGCCAGGGCTGAATGCGATCAAGTCGTGATACAGCCACATGCCCTGGCTGTGCCTGCAAATTGGTACCTCCTCCTAAAGCCAACACTTAGACTATGGCAGTAGTTTCAGTATTATTTTCAATTCCATGAACAGCCAAAACCAAAATAAATAGCAGTTTAATTTGCCTGCCTGCAAGGAGCTATTTAATATCAATCTCCCATTACTGTACAGGAAAATAGCGGGATTCTTTTAGATGGTCATGGTTGTGGTGTTGGGAAAGACTCAGCTACCTTTATGCTAATTGGTAGTAAAGTGTTTAGAAGTATTTATCAGTATTTAATTATTTAGAACTCTCCTAATGGCCTAAGTATAATTTTGAAAAGCTATAACTATTTTCCACCTTGCCCTACTGAAGAGCTGCTCCTTGGAAGGCTTAAATGAAGATCTATTTATGGCTGCCTGCTAGTCACAAAATTACTTAGAGATGCTAATGCTCTGGTCCTTCAGACGGCCCCAACACAGACTGAGCTTAGTTTGCACAAATTGGGCAAAGTTTGTCTTTGTTGTATTCATTTTACTGAGACAAAAGTCTTAAAGAGGATTATCGTAGAGATCAAAACACTAAAATATGTAACTAATCCCAGTTAAATTAATTGTTTTCATAATCGCATGTACTGAGGGACATTTGTGTAGAGTAAGACCCTTTTAGACTGTTTTGGTAATGTAAGTATGACTTACCATGCAAATTACATTTAAGATTAATTAGAAGCAGTTGAAAGCCAAGTTGCTGGTAGAGAAAATGGGAACCTGATTCCAAGCCTCTGAAGCAATAACTATGTTAAATATTTCAAAATTACATCAGCAATTGCCATGTCAGTAGACAGAGGGGAATTTACATAAACTTGTAATTTCTCTCCTCCTCCTGTTAGAATTCAGGAGAGTTGTTTTATTGGCTTATAATCATCTGAGATTTTTTTTCTCCTAATTTTCTTTTTCAAGCACTTTAACTCCACACAGGTTATTTTGGTGTCATGAAACCATTCACCTTTTAAAAGAGAATTCTGTGCCATAAAATTAAAAAAATAATTATGTTTATTGGGGAGGGTGTACGTGAAGCTTTTATTAGGATTCTTATTTGCAGTGATGTCCTTACCCAAGTGTGGCAGGTTGTGGCACCACTGTTACCACTGGTAAGAGTTTCAGGTGCAGGACAGGAGAGCACAGTGATTCTGACCTATTTCTCACAATACTCTGCCATTAACTGGGTCTCGTCTTTCCCTAAAAAGCTTTGTGCACAGAGTTGTAGACTGCATTTCAGTTGTAAGCTAGGGCTACCAGCTCCCAATGCCTTACTGTATTCACATTAGCTTGTGGGGTGTTTTTAGAGCCCCTCTCTCAGTTATTCTGATTGTGTTGGCACCTCAGCTTTGGCTAAAAAGCAAAAGATAAAAGGCAAAGGGAGTAAAATAAATCAACTAATATACAGCAAGAAACACTACATCCCATACAACCTGGGTTACCTGCTGGAAGTCATAAAACATGCTTCCTCCGGCATGCAGGGACTAACGGATCAGAGCGGCTTTAGCACGAAGAATCACAACAGACTCAGTGGTTGCTTGTGGAGCAGGGAACTAAAGCCATCCCTCAGCAGTGCTTAATGCGCCTCTCTGGCTACATGGGAACATTTATTTGCTGGGTTTTGGTACCTGTGACTTCCCAGTGTAGTTGCTTTTGCCAAAGCAAAGGCAGAAGCATAAAGCATATAGGTTAGAGGTACACAGATAGAAGTGACCAGGTCTTTCTGGGCAACCTCAGAAGGTGTGATTTATGCAATCTGAGCATCTTCTGATAAACTGATGTTTACATGTAGCCAAAGGGTCTGGAACCTTACAAATTTCACAATATGTATGTCTTCCCTGAGGAAAATAGGCATGTGTAAGTTAGCAGATTCTGGCATTTGTATCTGATATATTAAATGGATCTTAAATATTAAAAAATTCTGTGTTTTCTCTCTTCTGCTTGAAACTTACTTTTAATTGTCACTGTTTTATTCAAAAGAAAGGCATAGAAATAGCAACTATGAGCTTGAAATCAGAGCTGTAACAGACTTATTATAGACAATATTTTGCAGAGTATTTCCAGTTACAGCTGCATGCTTTGAAGCTGACAGTGTAACAAGCAGCATGCTGGTTCTCAAATAACCCTTTTTGTTGTCTTGTAGGTTTTTTCCTAACTTCCAGTCCCAGTGAATCGTTGTCAGTTTTAGCATTCAGCTGTATTAAAAGAAAGAGAAAGAAAATAGTATTTCCCAGCCCAGGTGAGAGGAAGTTGCCAGTGGGGCGGTCAAAGTGAGTGCTGAAGTTCTTTTACTTGTGTTTTGTGGGAGTATGTCAAGGAGCAGAGCAGTGGCCAAGGTGGAAACTTACGTTTGAAACCCGTTTTCCAGACTGGATGGCATTGAGTCACTTCATTGCCCTCAGGCTTTGAGATGAAGAGAAGTATAACTGCAATTATAAGAAAAGAAAAGGTTGATCATCATACCAGGGCTTGTTCTCTTTTCAGGGTAGGTGCAGGGAACACTGATTAATGACAAAGCTACATTTATGACCTCATCGAGCTCTGCTATGTGGAGGCATGTGCGTATTTTTCCCCAGCAGTGCTGACTGTAAGGGAATAGAGGCTTCTTCCACAATCTGTACATCAGGCAGAGGGAAGGATACAGAGCAGCAGTTGCTCTCTGGAACAAACACAGAATGAACAAGTAGCAAAATACTTATGTACTGTTGAAAGGTGAAATTAGATATACATGATTCAGTGCAGCCTACAGGGTCTGATATCTTGGCAACTGCTGCAAGATATCCCCAATCTGCAGCCAAAACAGCCTTTGTGAAGAAGCAGAAGATTGTAGTGTGAAAGTTAATGCATCAAAAGGCCAGAAAGAGAATAATTCACTTTCACCTTGCTACAGCGGACAAGCGGCAGTAAAAGCTGTGCACTATTGGCAAGCTTTTTTTTGTTGCTGTTTTTAACTCAACCCTCAGTGCAGAGCTCCTGGCACCTCGGCAGTGTTCCAGCTGGAGCCACTGACATCTCCCACCTAATCAAGTGCTGGATTATCTTGTCCTGATAAATTGAACCTGGTGCCTCATGAAAAGTCTTTTCTGAAGTACTTTGGTACGCTGTAATAAGATGGCAGATACCTGAATCAAGCCCCAGACCTGACAGAGCACTGTTTTTCTAATGGATTTTGGTTGCAAGTGTAAATGTTTTAAGGCAAGGCAGTGTTGAGCTGGGAGCACAAGTTAAGCATGATAAATTTCCCACCTGGGTGAAAGGAAACTTGAAAGTGTACTGAATACTGGCCATCCTGAGTACACACAGGCTGCACTGCTAACAAAATACACTTGCCTTAAAAATTCGTTCTTTTTTGGGCAGAGCTCTGAGGAACATACTTGTTTCAAAAAGAAATTCTCTTTGGCTGCTATCTTTCTAAGAGTTGGAGTTACTGACCTGTTAGAGACTTGCATACTGTTCTCAGTCTTCTGTGACTCAATCCCTGGTCCGAGTTGTTCAGGGTAAATAAGTCTTTTTTCTTTTTTAAACCTATACTAAGAAAAATGTTTATATTACAGAAGCAAGGGTGCTCTCTATGTTGTATTTGTACATTTACTTTAACAGGTAAAACAGCCAGGATTAATCTCATTAAGATAAAGTTATTACTTGCAAGCATTTGTTTTCTCTTTGTTGGCTTCCCTCCTGGAGAAAAGCAGTTCTCAGTCAAGAAACATCTTACATGTCACACTCACCTCTGTGGTGCCCCTTGTAACACTGCTTTGCTCTTTTCCAGGGGAATCCCTACATGTGCAATAATGAATGTGATGCGAGTACCCAAGAACTGGCTCATCCTCCAGAACTGATGTTCGATCTGGAAGGAAGACATCCCTCCACGTTTTGGCAGTCCACAACTTGGAAGGACTATCCGAAGCCTCTTCATGTTAATATTACACTCTCCTGGAACAAAACCATTGAGCTTACAGATAACATAGTTATCACCTTTGAATCTGGCCGTCCAGACCAAATGATCCTGGAGAAATCACTCGACTATGGACGAACATGGCAGCCCTACCAATACTATGCCACAGACTGCTTAGATGCTTTTCACATGGATCCAAAATCAGTGAGGGATTTATCACAGCACACAGTCCTAGAAATCATTTGCACAGAGGAATACTCTACCGGGTACATGACAAATAGTAAAATAATCCACTTTGAAATCAAAGATAGATTTGCTTTTTTTGCTGGACCTCGGCTTCATAACATGGCTTCTCTTTATGGCCAGCTTGACACCACCAAGAAGTTAAGAGATTTCTTTACCATCACAGATCTGAGGATAAGACTGCTTAGGCCAGCAACTGGTGAAATATATGTAGATGAACAACACCTGGCACGCTACTTTTATGCAATTTCAGACATAAGGGTATATGGAAGGTAAGAGAATATATAACTTTAGAAACAAGCATATGTGTTTGATTTGAGAAATTATTCAGAACTGTTTATTTCCTCAAACAAGAGGGCATTTTCTGCCAATGTTCATTGGAAATCTGCCTCAGCTGAAGGCCATTGCTGCCCCATCAGAAGTTCCTGACTCAGTGGCACAAGGTCTGAGTGTTCGCTGGCACTCGCCTTGGATTTTGACCCCTGGGTCTCCCAGGCAGGAGGGCATTGGCTCAGGAATTCACCTGAGCAGTGGGACACTTTCCTTTCTGATGTAGTTGGAGTCTGATCCAGTGGCCATTAACTAAAAACAGAGATTCTGTTTTATCATTTGACTTTTCCAGGCTTCTAATGGAAGCTCTGATTGATACAGGAGCCCTTGCACAAACCCTTCCCACTAGGTCTGGCTGTGAACAAGGAAAGCAGCAGAGATTAGAGTCCATTCCTTGTACTTTAATTAGCTCTGAAATGCAGAGAAGCTGAATGAAAATGGAAAAAACAAGCAGTGTTTTAGATAGACTGATTTGAATATAACAAAGATGATTATTCAGCTGGGTTCAAGATAAATGGTTCCCTCTAGGGCAATTGGTGGCTGGTATCAGGTGCTGTAGTCCCAAAAATAATAACTGCAGTGACATGCCTATCGGGAAATTTTCTTCCCAACTCAAACTAGCAATTGACTGATGCCCTCAAGCAGGAGGGTGATCCCTTTGTATGGGTCTTGGATGCCAATTTGTTTAGAAGAAATAAGTGGGATCGCCTCTATTAGCAATTCACTCACCAGTCTGATAAACCTCTTCTTCCTCCTCTGTTTCTTATATACAGAGTTTTAGACTTCCTTTATAAAACACTTTTTTCTTTTTCTTAGGAGAATCTAAGTATCAAAACAAACAGAAAAGCAAATCTATCTTGGAAGGCCAGGGACCTTCTTTGCAGACTCAGAATGGAGTGAAAAAAAATAGTGACAGTGATTATATAAAACAGTGCTGACTATATTTTTATTATTCCTGTAGTGTAAATTAAAATCATCAAAATACATTTCTTAGAACTGGAGATTTAATATGCAGTTACAGTCTTCTGTGTCCACACCAACTATATATCTATACATACAGAATAAGTAGTCCAACATTTGAAAATCTAAAATAAATGTTGCTGTTTTAAGAATTCTTCTTGCAATGCTCATTAGTTACATTGTAAATTATTTTTCAGAAGTCACTTGGGAGGGCTAAGTGGATCATGAACAGCTTAAGATACTGTTTGAAATAGTTTGGTAAAATTAGCCTCAGTACAAAAAAATAACACCTTTTTAATGTGTATATTTTCTCCACTGGGCTCCACATAGGTTAGCTCTACTGAGGCATCATATCAAAGTTCAGGATTTGTTGGTCTGTAGGCTTTAAGGAAAGCCTGTTCCCCATCTAAAAACCCATTTGGAGCTTAGTCTGACTTCAATTAGATTATCATTACTTTATCAAAGAAAGCATCTGAAGGATTAAAAAAGAGTGCATTGCATGCAAATTAGAAACAGAAGCCTTCTGAGCACATCTGGGGCTCACCAATCTTGTGAAAAATTATCTATAGAAATGAAGCGTGACTGTACAGAGAACTTATCTGATGCTGATGCTTGTTGTCTAAATGCTGCAGTAATTGGACACATGCTTTAAAAGAAGTATCCGATGTGTAATAGTACCTCACTAGATTAGATTCATGTGAATTCTTATCACTTTTCTGCTAATGAGAAGAACAGCTCTTTTGGGATTTGGTGCCATTTGCTTCAATATCTAGTGAGCCTTCCTTGTTAAAGTCTTTAGGGCTTGCTTGCTGCTGAGTAGCTCTGGTGCTGCAACACACAGCCTCTGGTTGTTTACTTGCACCAATTGTAACTCGCTATAAGCCCACTGTTACCTAGTTTTAGGTATTTTTTGTCTCTTCCAGAAACCTTATGGCCTCTCCCCACCCGAGTCTCCCAATCAACATTCCCAGCACGTGTCCTGGCATGCCCTGAGCATGGGAACTAGTGGAGGGAAGCAAGGTTTACCAGGGTAGTTGTGCCACTGTTTCCAGCTCAGCTGAGCTTTCCAGCTCTTGCTCCTTAATTTAGGAAGTTAACTGGAAACTGTTATAAAATTATTTTGTTTTGCTACCAAGATTCATGTTCTGGGCTTTGAGACCCAGCTATTTATATAAATTTGGTAAAACTAGACTAGATTACTCCATGAAGACAGGGTACAAAGGGAGGTTACCAAGGAGCTTGACATGTAGTAGATGAGGGATGCTAGCAGACACACTTTAAAGCTAGTTCTTTTTCTGAAAAACATAACCTGTAGGTTAAGTATAGTTAAATTCACCAAAGCTCATAATGGCATATTTCTAAAGGCAGCATAAAATGGAATTTGTTTCACACTGTGTTTTAAGCATCAATAACAGTGAAAAGCATCTATCTTAAAGCCACCATGTTAAATATACAGGATACTGGGGTGGTTAATACTTCACAATGAATTATAGGCAGGAGATTTGCCCACTTAATAGAGGGTTTGCTTTGTCATTGCTTTGCATTTTGGTGTGAAGTAAGCCTGATGTATGTTGCATTAGAGATGAAAACCTGTGTACTCTCAAAGAATGCCTTTCCTCCTCTATTACCACCTGTTTGTTCTTCTTCAATTTACCACTTCCATTGCGTATTTATTAAGGTGATAAAAAAAAAGGAAACGTGGCTGTTAGCAATTTCAGCAACCCCATTGTGCTCACATTATTCAAGAAACCTAATAATCCACATGAACTAATTCTGACTTACTGATGGTCTGCTTCACTAAATCAGGGTGATTTTTTCTAGTGAATAATGGACGATGCGGTATGCCAGTACCTTAATTAAAGAGAGCCTCTCTTATTCTTGATCTTATTTTAATTTACAGGGTAATACTACAATAATATCACTAATGGAAGGTACATTAAAGGGCATAAAGTAGCATTAACTGTATTAAATTATGGCACTTGTGTTAATTAACTGCTGAAGCAAGATGGTCCTAACAGCTAGAAAGGTCGACTAATGCATAAATAAAGTCTTCTGGGATGGGAAGCTAAGAAAGAGCAGACATTTTCCCCTCGTCTGGCCTTGCTGCAGAGGATTAGAGGGTGTCCTGTGCCCTAACCTCAGGAAGGTTTCTCTCACTGTGCTGCCTGCAGAGGTGGCCTGAGCTGTCTGCAGGCTCTGCTTCTCTTCAATTCCACATGAAGGACAGTCCTGGCAGTAAGCAGTGAGGTACAGCTCCCAGTTTTAAACTTTTTTTTGTAGAAGAAGTTCACTAAAATGCTGATAATAATTCCTTTGAAGTCAAGCTAAAGGTTCCTAGCAGATTTTGGATCAGACTGCTGAAGGTTTAACCATGTTAATTTTAAAGTATTTTTGTTCTGTTATATTGCCAGTGACATGTACATTTATACACTGTAAATTAACTGTAATTCAGAATGCTTGTAAAAAAACATGGCCCCAGTGGGTAACAGAATGACTGGCTGGGTAAAACAAAGGCTCTTATTGCTTTTGAATGATTAGGTTTTGATCTAAGAGCCACCAGTTTCTTTCTGACACCAGAATATCCAGTCTCTACACAATGTTATTAAGCCCTTTGGAATTTATTTTTATACTCTTCTCGCCTTGAAGCTTCTGTATTTAAGCCCCAGGGTTTTCTGACCGTGTCTCCGCTGCGGTTGCAGTTCCAGCTGCAATAGAAACCTCTAACTCACAGAACGCAAATGAAAAGTAACCTCAGTTTTAACACTTCCTTGTTCTCACATTATCTCTTCTAAATTTAAATCCATTTCAGCATCTGAATAAATTACTCTGAAGGAAAATATATTTTCTACTTAGGCGGTTGGGGCTTTTTTGTCATCTTAGTCAGCCTGCCCCTCCTGCCAGCTGTGAGCCTGACCTGCTCCTGAGGCTGTGGTGGATTTGGGGTGGGTGAGGGCCCTTGCCCTGAGTGGGAGCTCACACTACAGCTTTGTGCAGGCAGTTCCACCAAGGAGGCTGGGTTGTACTGGGTCCCCTCCTCTGCTTATTCTGTGGATGCAGTCTATGGATGGATTAATTGGAGTAAATCTCTTATGTTACTCTGTCCTACACTTAGGAACACTATATAATAATGTCCCTCTGTAACTTACCCAAAAGCAGAACTTTGCTGTAGTTTTATTAATAATAGAAAATGTTTTAATTGATGTTCAGCTCAGAACCAGACCATCAATATTAAGATATGTAAGCTTCAAGCTTTTAAGGAGACAACTGAATGCCATTCTTGACTCTAGTATTTATTTACCATACTTGAATACTCTTTGTTTTACAGGAACACGTGCATAAGCAGCTTTTCTCCTTTGAGATTTTCACTAGTATTTGCAGGGAATCTAGCATTTCTCTGATTAAATTATAAACTCATTAGAGAACAGGAAAGAAAAAGTAACATATGTATTTAAGAGCATGTCAATTTATGTGTAACTCCCAAGTGCAATTTGCTTTTTTAATATATCTACTGTAATATGTCACTAAAGAAAATGGTCCTTCATTTTCTGTAACCAAATCTAGGATCATCAGGAATCGAAATAATTAAATGGTCACGGTGTTTATTCACACATGAGCAGTCTCCAGGGGTTTACACAGTACAGGTGTCCTGGGTGGGTTTTACTCCTGTCTGCATTCAGATAATACTGATTTCCACCCTCCATCCTGGTGACACAACTCCTGGTGACATCAGCTCAGTGCGGCCACAGTCACAGTGGCTGGAAGGGGAGCAGAGCAGTGGGGTCTGAATGCTGTATAGGGCTCTCATTCTGCTATATGCTTTTGAAATCAGTGAGTTTAAATCACCAGGTTTCATTCACCACCTTTGCTCATTAACATCTGGTCATCTTTTCTTGGCCCATTTTGGAAGCCATGAAGTATTTCCATACTGATCTCCCCAAGCTGTCTTTTAAGGAAGCTCAGTATCGTGCAGGATCAGGGTGTTTGAGGAGACACACCAAGCCTTTTTGTAGTATAATTCATTTTGCCACTGAATATTAGAGGACTAGAGATAAAAATCCTGATGAAAGAAATGAGGATTTTTCTCTCTGTATTGCTTTGTATGCTGAAAAGCAACCCAAAGAGCCTTTCTGAATAAATTCAGTGACTCCAATAGCTTGCAGAAACTTTCTTTCCTTTAAGCTTTTCATTTGAAAAGAGTGCAAACTTAATGCAAACACTGAAATAAGCTTAAGGATCTCCTGTATCACATACACGAAATGATTCCTGGCACAGGGATGTCCTTCTGGCTGAAGTTAAAGATGCAGTGGTACAACATATTATCACGTTAAAAGTTTAAAAATTTCCAACTATTTCACAAGTAATAGGAACTACCAACTTTTAAGTGTGGGTTGGTTTGGGTTTTTTTTAAGTTTACATTCTGCTCCTTGCCGTGGGTACCAGTGTGGTGGTATTTCCTGCCATTAGTTTTGTTCATGTCAGTACCTGATTGCGTCTGCTTAGGAGCTGATTTTTCCTGGACATTTCTCAGTGTGTGAAGTGCCTCAGAAGGTAGTAGCTGAACCCAAAATATCTACATACTTTATCTTGACGAAGGTGATGTTTCTCTCTGTTAATTTTTTTGTTTGGTAGCTGTAATAAATAACCCATTATTCAGCTGTGATCTAGGGAAATATTTGAAACTAAGAGGGTTAACTCTGCTGCCTTTCCTCTAATTTCCCTTTAGAATGATGCCATAGTATGCTCTCTCTCACTCCCTATATGTACAAGAAGTTAGTATTGAAACAAGAAACAAGTCCTGATACTAGTTTCAGATGCCATCCTGCAAATCAGGAGTGCCTTTGAGTGAAGTTACCCTTATTAACCCATTGAGTTTCAAATACATGTAGCAGGAATGAGGGAAAATAAGTGATGGAAAGGGAGGACAGAAGGAACAAAAGAAAAAAATGGAGGGAGGACAGAAGTAAGATGATTATTCCAGCTTCTGTTTAAAAAATGAGAAAAACCCCACACCTCTCAGTATGTTCATCCTGTCTCATGTCTGTATGATAGAGCTGATGTAAAGCAGCCAGTTCTGTTAAATCCAGTGATAGAGTCACACCTATTCAGAAACTAGAAAGTGAATTAGTAAAGGTCAAGGTCTAATAGTATCATTATGTGGGGTCTGCGAGACCCTTCCTATCATTCCCTCTGGAGTCCACCTCTGGGATTGATGTGCCTCAGCAGTACTAGTGACCCATGCACAAAGGGAATCATCACAGTCCCTACTTGATCACAGCAGGCTATAGGGAAAAATCCTCCGTACAACACAGGTGAAGCATATTGTTAACTGGGCTGAACTACAGGGTAAGTTTTCAGCACTGCTGTAATTCTGTTCCCATAGATTATCATCTTGTTCATGGAAAAGTAAGGAAAGAGCTACCACAAAAGGCAATGCTGTGATTTTAGAAGGCAGCAATACCATCAGGGAAAAGGAGACAAGGAGTTACACTGCAGGTCGTATTCCCAAGAGAAAGTCTGGCTGCTGACACATTCAGGAAAGCATAATGCTGCCTGCAGCCATTTGCAGGAGAATGGGCTGTGTCCCGGGAGGTTTGTGGGATATGGTAAAAATGAAAGGATGCTGAATAGCAAGAGGTGTCCTAATCACATTAGGAGGGAGCAGGAACTGCTGAACTTCTTGACATACTACCACTCCTGAATGAGACCACCTGTAATTTTTGCAGCATACAGAGCCCTTGGAGCCTTAGAGTCAGTCTGTCAACAGCACCTGGTTGCTCACACAACAGTTCATCCAGACTTTTATGCTGCAAATGCTGCTGTACTCTGGAGTAAACCAGCTGTACTTCACTGACAATTATTTTGACATTTCTGGGGTGATGGCCACCATTTTAAAATATGCACAAAAGTAAACAAAACCATTTCAGGATAAGGCAGATAATTCATAGCTTCATGCTGTAGGTTACATCTGATCAGGCCTTGGGACGTACCACAGATAGTGCAATACATGGTACATACACCTGCCCATATTCTAGTTGTGGAGGGCAGGTTTCCAAAGTTATGCTCTTCCTCTGAACCCTTAAGCCTATCTTCTGGCTTTTATGTTTGTGTAAATGTCAATAGTGTCTGCTTCTTCCTTGCAAACTCCCTTGAAGACCTTGTGATTCTTTTCATTTTCTCCCTTAAATCCATTTCTGTCTTTATGGTAGCTCTGAGTGTCTTTCCTCTCTGCCAAGCAGCATTCCCACTTCCACCCTCTCCAGATGTGTGTTGTCCTGTAATATGAGCCAATATCTTATATATTAAGATTTATAAAGTACTTTGAAGTACACTTCAGAAGGATTGGTAGAGAAGCACAATGGATTGTTATAACCTGTCCTCTGTGCACCATCATTCATAAAACAAGCATGTAAGGGAGTGCTGGTGGAAATGTTAATGATACCAATACTGTCCCAATGGTAAAGTGACATGGTGGTTCACATTTAACTGCCACCAGCATTTCTGTTACACCACACATTAAACCTAATAATAACCAAGATAAAATTTTATTACAATAAGAAAATATACATTGAGATATGCATCTTCACACTCAACTAATTAGTTACCATCGACTGTTTTCACTTTGCTCAGTGACATGTGGTATATAAATCATTACAATATGTTAAATGCAAATGGTTGGTAATAGGGTAACCATCTGCTCACTGTTGGAAAGTTAGCAGAGGAATATAGTAAGCTGTACTTCTAGTAATGATGCTAAACTCACATCCCTGAAATACCAAATATCTAAAAACAGCTGCCTCCACTAATGCTAACATTGCTAATATGTCTCTTACCCTTTTCATTTTCAGAAGTAAACCACATATTGTAAGAGGTAATTTTGTTCTTCAGCTTGAACTTGATTTCAAGGCTAGAGTCTGTAACAGCAACATGAACCATTGTATTGCAGAGGCTGATCTTTTCCTTAAACGGTGTTGAGTGCTTTTGAACAGCCAATAAATAATCAGGCTGCGCACTTTTCTCAGGACATCTTTTCATCCACAAATATAATTAAACCCTCTTCCTCCCCTAACCCTGGCTGCCAGGCCTGTTTTCAGGGATGACATTATTTTGTAAGTGATAGATAGGTGGCACATTGCTGTCTGGTAACGTATTACACTAGTGACCATCAAAGGATGCCTCCATCTAATAACCTCCCATGCCCTATGAGCATTAAAGATCACCACTGCAAAGAGGCATCAATTATTTTGCCACAGACATGTATTATCAGGGGCTGTCACACACCTTCATAATGAGCTTTCCTGGATACCCAAGCGACAAAGTAATGCGTTGGAAAATTAGTAGTGGGACAAGAGTGAAGGACTGCCTGCCAAAGTTGAGGCTATGCCTTCAAGCCAGAGCAGCTCCTTCACCCCTTACCCAGTCAGTCATCTGCTGGTCAGGGTCACTATCACAGTGCTGGCTCCCCCATCAGTAATATATTGCACTATCACCTATCACAGAGATTAATATGTTCCTGTGTTGAATTCCCAAGATGTGGCTCTCAGCATTAAAGAAGCTAAGGAATTAATTTGGCTTCCACTGCCTGAATGGAAAAGAAGTTTGTGATTTCATCAAAGTCAGAGCCTAGTGCTGCTGTGGCTTGCTCAGGCCACGTTGGGAGCGAGGATTGGTGTTTGTTCAGGAGGTTACATCTGGCATGGCAGTGTCTGATTTAAGACTGTGCTTCCAGGGAAGCACCTGCAGAGGAAGAGGCTGCAGGAGAGCTCATTAGCCTGGCAGTTTCTCAGTCCCAGAATGAATTAGAGAATAAGATGCGTGGTCTACAGCATCTCAAAAGCTGTGGCTTTGTGTAAGTGTGCTGTCCTGCAAAGCTTTCTAAGTTTACAAAAATTTTACAAGGAGACATTTTGTGCTAACACATTTTCCTTTGTTGCCCTGAAAGAAAAGCACCAGCTGAAAGCTGCACGTTTGGTGACTCCATTTTGATTCACAGTGAACACTTGCCTGTTTCAAAATGGGGTGTCTGCACTTTAAAGTTATCTGGAGCATTCATAGACAGAGACATCGTGATGAGCAGCACTTTATAATACCTCAGAGGCATGGTGCCAGAGCTGGGAATTTGATAAGCTGAGGTCCTGAATTGGATTCTAGCAATGGTCACAAGTTTTAGGAAGCACTCATTTGAAATTGCAAGCAGAGGGAAAACAGGATTCTTTCTCTTTAATTACATTAGTTTTATTGAACTGAAGCATTGCTTCAGTTCCCAGAACACTTTATATATATTTTAATGTAAGTTACCAGATACAGAATGGTTGCAGTACCGTTTATTGTTTCTGACTTTTATATGTGGTAAAACAGATTTTACTTATTTTCCCCTTTAACTCTCTTGTGCATTAAGGATCTTTAGAAGTTGGGATGGTGTTTACTGAAGTTGTCATAACTAAAGTAATTTAACTTCTTTGATCTGGTAATGATTCTATAGTGCCTTTGTTTAGGCCTGCTCAGAAAAGCCAATCCAAAGCACATGAACATGCACTGGAGTCCAGGAAACTGGCAGTCTTTTGTGCAGGAGAGGAAATGTGAAATGCATTCCCTCCGTGGCTGATCTTTTTAATTTGCCTTGGATTTTTCTCATATTTATTGAACTGTGGGCTGTTTCTTCCCTTAGATAGAACTAGAGCTGTTGAATTTGCCATGTAAGCACAACCAAGAATTGACTTGAAAAACTTTTTTTTTTAATAAAAATTACCATTTCTGTCCCCCAGTTAGAGCACAGCAAGTCCCACAACCTTCTGCTCCTTTGGGGGAGTGGAGACGGCAGGAACGGGGAGCAGCAGTGGCGGGTGGGACAGGGGACAGAGCTGCAGAATGACAAGGCATCTGTTTTGTCAGTGACCCACTTCGGGAAATCCTCCTTCCCTCCTCCCACACCCTGCATACCTCCAGCTGCTTGTTTCTCACTGTCTTTGTTTCTCTTTTCTGTGATGTGATCATCACTCAGTTGTAGCGCATGGGGATCACTGCCCATGTGGCTCAAAGAAGGAATGGAAACCTTCAGGAGGAGCATCTCACTTTACAATTATAAAGTAATCCTATTATACTTTGTCAATGCAGAAAATTGCTTATCATTTAACAAGCTTCATTAAGGATCCTGTGTTTATGGAACCATGCCTTCCTTCCTTTGAATGCCCGTGAAATAATTCTTCCAGCAGGACAGCAAAACAGCAAGGAGCCAGTTACATTTTTAATCACTTGTGTCCCATAGGAATTGCAGTCTGCCAGCAAGGGCAGCTCCTTCCCCTCTGCAACACAGGAGAAGAATTAAAAGATGGGAAGCTGTGGTTTGGGAATGGTGGGTTAAAGTTAGTAATGATCTAAAGATGAAACAATCTGAGTGTCATTAACTGCTAATAGTCTGCTACTGAAAATGTTTAACCTAATCCAGAAGCTAGATGGGAAGGGAGTTGGGGTGGGGGTAAATAAAGGGCTTCATCCTCCTTTTCCATTTGTTTTATTCCTGAATAGTGAAGGGGTAGTTGAAAAAGAGTTGGATGAAATTAAAAGTAAAATGAGAAATACTATTTCATTTTCCCTCTAGTGTACAGGTCTTGAAAGAAAGTTTCAACAGTGTGGAACCCTTACACACCCAAAACAGTTTGCATCATTTTAGCTTCTCATCATGCAGATCAGTTAGACACGGCAGGAGTAACCTGCAATGTGGTCATTCTTTCCAGCAGTAATCCTTCCAGGTGGGTGACAGCAACAGCCTCCATTCTGACACGTACAAATATCTCATGTTTTAGACTTGATGCCTTAAAATATAGATCCAAACTTTTGGTTTTTGAAGATACTGAATCCCTATATTGAATGAGCAGATTCTGAAATATCTTTCCAACAGCTACTTTGGAGACTAATGCTGACTTTGTGGTCTATATGTTGGTTTGTTTGTTTGTCTGTTAGTGCTTCATAAAATATAGATGCTTTAAATAGGAGAGATACGAGACAGCGATACCACGGGAATGACAAAGGGTTATGTGTTCTGATTCCAAAGGATATACTTTTAATGTTGTTCACTGGTTTCCTCACTGCAGTCATACCCAGAGTTTGACTAACAAATGCACAAGAAGTGTGCAGCTGACATTCAGCCGGCTTGTGAATTGTGGAGGGGAGATACATATGCTCTAAAGGCTTCATCCAAAGAGCATCACTTGATGCATCACTCACAGATTTTTAGAGACTTTTGGCATTTAAAATTAAATTATGTAACAGTGGTTTAGTGCTGACTCTTGGAAAAAATAGGAGATCTTGTAAATTTTGACTGTGTTTTATGATACCAGGGCTTTTGAAAAATCTCTTGCACATATTAGGACCACAAAAAAAGGCCTTACTGCCACTGAAAAAGATTCAGCAATTTAAAATGGGCTGAGTGTATGTTGTAACAGGAGAGAGACCTTTTGGAGAGTTGTTCAAATATTGCTGCAATGCAAACAGTTAATTCAACATAAAGTCTGTGTCCTGTATGCAGGAGCTTCCCCCTAATTCCTAACACATAAAATGTGGACTTTTTATATCCTCATAAACTTAGCACATTTTTTTAAAAAAACAGGTTTGAAAATTCAGCTGCTGTAACTACATTAGCCAAGCAAGAAAGAGAAAGAATTGCTTTGAGGTGTGAGGGAGAGCAGGACACTTGTCCAGCCACAGGAGCAGGGGCTGGTAAGTCTGAGAGGGAGCAGCTGTTTTGTCACGGGTGTTCTCAGAGTTCCCATTCTGCAGTGCTTGCATCTCAAGAGAAACCTGTTACAGACTAAGACTTATTTTCCTTATTTTATAGAGTTCTTTATCTTCACAGGTATGTTAGCATCTGAAAACTCTGAGAATATTATGAAGGAATAAAACTGAGACAAAATAGAGGAGTGATTTGCATAGGGAAAAAATAGATTAAAAAAAAAAACAAGCTACATTCAACTTCTGTTAGAAGTAGCTTGAACAGATGCCAGAAGCTTGTCCCCTTTGTGATATGATTATATGGCCACTAAGTCATTTTATTCAGTCAATCTGCTATATATCATGATAAATCTGTGTAGACCAGAAAATCTACAAGTGCTGCCCTTTTTCTCTCCTGATGTTTTTTGCCCAGCTTGCAAGCAGAGAACTGCTTTAACAAGATTTGGGGACACTTCTGAGTCCTGTGTAATGCTCCCCCCTCCTGGCTTGTGTAGGTCAACAGGAGGAAACGCTGAGCAGGCATGAGAATAGATGAGGAGCGAAAATGAACAGTAGTGGTGGGGAAAGGAGGTCACGACTGCTGTGGGCACCATCCTAAATCCCAGTGAGCTGTCTCCCTCCTTCTCCTCTGCAGCTCTCATTGTCTGAGAAAGAGAACACAGCTGTAAAACACCTCAGACACAAACAATAACTCCTTCATCCCCAGAAGTATTACTTACAAAAATGTTTTCTAGTGAAGTGGCATTATATTTTTGGTTTGGGGTTTTTTATTTGCATAATTCAGGGAGTTTCTGATAATTATGCCCAAATTCATTAAAGATAAAGCTCTGTGTCATGCAAGCATTTTTATAAGGATTCTCTCAGGGCACTGTGTCTTCTCCTACTCATCAGGTCTTCAGGACAAATACCTCTTCTTATTTTCAGTGGATGGCAATGCTCTGTCAGTGTGCAAACAAAACTCAATTCATTTTGAACAGCACTCTTATGCCCTGAAGAATGCTTTAGTGCAGGGAAGCTCTTGTTCACCATCTGACTGTCTGTGCCCCAAAATGGATCCTGTCCCATCTTGCTAGATCTATTCCTTGTAATAAGCTGCTGCTTGAGAAATAGATACTGCTAGACCTCCCTGTATTAAGGACTTTTGGGGTTTTTTTCAAACATAAGCTCTTTCTTTACCTTCATCTATTAGTTCTCTATTATTTTTCATAGTGCTATTTATATTATATATATATATATATATATATGCATGCATTTTACTTCCAGATTAGCTCATTCTTTGAGAAACAGAAACAGCTTGTAGATTTTCCAGTGGATTTGGAGGCTGAGGAAACCTGCTTGACATTTCAGAGAAAACTGAAAAGTTTGTATAGGATTTTAAAAGCTGTGTTATGCAAGATGGAACTGCTAAGGTTTGTTCTTCAGTATAAACATGTACTGATTGTTTCTGTCAGCAGTATTTCACTGTTGCCTTCCCCTATGACAGCCTTACATTATTCATAACTTAAAATCTATTCTTTAAATTTTCAGTTATAAGAGTTTCCTGGCGGGGGTCACAGAATATGAAGGGAAGTATTGATTTGAAACATTTAAAATATAAATGAAGTTGTTTAGTTCTTCTGGTACATGGAATATTATAGTCACTGGATCAAATTCAACCCCCCAGCATGTCTGTTTTCATAGAAGACAAAAACATGCTCTCAACCTCTCAGTGGACACTGCAGCTTCTGTGTGAACATTCTTTGATTTACCCAGTATTTGTTAAAAACAAACATGAATAATGAATGTTCCAGAGAACTTGAAGGCCAAAAGCGAACACTATTTTATTCTTGTCTGACATTAGGTCAGAATTTTAAGACTTTAAAATACAAGGCTTTAAAACTACCAGCCTTTTGCCACTTAAACTTACCAAAGCAGTGTCAGCAACCCCATTTCACAATGACATACACAATGTCTCTTGTCCCATGTCACACTGAGGCTAGGACAAGTACTAAACCCAGTGGCAGAACTGTTTTGGCACTCAGGGAAAATCAGGGTTGGTGGTACCACAATGGGCATGCCTGTATGCATGTCCACACTTGTCACCTGCTCGTGTCCACACATCACCCACTCACTGCTCCAAGGTCAGTGCCAGAAGCCAGGTCCCCTCTGCCTTTCACCATCTGAGGTCTAAGAGCTCCTTTCCGGCTGCCTCTGCTCAGGACTGCCTTGCTCTGGCCACCCTCCTCTAAGAAGACAACATCAGCCATTAGGAGTCACACCCTCAGACCATCTAGACCTTGTGGGTCCCTTCCAACTCAGGATATTCTGTGATTCTGCACTTAAGTTATTACATCCAGATTTTTCTTAGGTAAAAAGCAAGTAAAAATGTGACCCTTTATCATCTAGCTCAAGAATTCTAATACTAAAAATTATTTTGAATTTTCCCATCTTTGTATAATTCCACTGACTTTAATACAACATAATGAAACGTTTGCAGATCCTAGCCAGTTTATTGGCCTCAAGATAACAATAAGTAGTGTCTATAATTAAAAAGTACTGTCATATGGTATTTTTGAAAAAGAAAATAAGCTTTTGCTACACAAAATCAGCCTTTGAAATACATTAGATAAAAGAAGAATTGTTTTCCCAAATTAAAAAGAAAAGATGCACTTAGAACTTTATTTCCTAAACTGTTTAAAATTACTTCCAACAGATAGCATTGTGTTTGTTGTGTTGTTATACCAACAGGGCTAGAGATAAGGTGACCCAGTATCTCTTTTTCAGTATCTTGTTAGCTATAGGATGCTAAGTTGCTTCTTCAGCAGCTCACTTTTCATCAAGTTTTCTTCAGCAGGAGAAAGGATTAGTATTTTTGAAGTGTAAATTATTCACAGAAGAAATTTCTGTCCATGATGGCTGAAAGTATCTTCAGCATTTAACCCACATTAATAAATACTTTTGACTAATTTTTCTGAAAACTCTAAAAAGGCACAATTTTTCCCTTGGAAATATTTTTCTTTTAAAATTGTCCAAAAAAATTCTAAATTGGGATTTAAAATCTGAAAATAAATCTACACATTTGACACGAATTATTTTTCCCCCATTTTTTTTCTGTTCAGTCAGTGAACTGAAAAATCAATTACTTGCAATTGCACTACTGGCAAATAATTCTTATCATAATCATTCCAGAGGGAATTATTCTGTGAAAAAGAGCTTATATTGTGTGGAATTTGGAAGTTAAAAAATTGAGGCTAGCGTGATAAACACTGAGAAATGTTGTTTTGTTTTTTCACTTTTCTCTTTCAAGTTATGACCTCCAATCGAGATGAAAAACGAAAAGAAAACAACGCAAAAGAGGAACAGTAAAAGCTGTATGTATTTTAAAGTGGATTGGAAGTGTCTGCTTTGATAATAAGCAGCTACCAATTCCCAATTATTTTAGATGGAGCTGTGAAGCCTAAGCATTTTAAAAGTCAACCTTAATGAAGCACAAGAAAACACCAGGACAAAACCACTTTTGAAATCTTTACTCAGCCTGACTTGCTCTGAACAGGTCATTAAGCACCCTCAGCTTTGCTGGTTTAATCATGAATACCCCAGAACACAGCCCAGAAAAGAACAGAGCTGCCTTATAATTATCCTTAAAGTTCAAGTTCAGCAACATGGTTTTTCAAAAAGAGATCAGTTAACCTGCCCTCACAGTAAGCACCTTGTTCTCCTTCGCCCTCATGAAAGGCATCAAGCAGAGGCAGCAGCAGGACCCAGCAGAGAGCAGTGGCCGTGTGCCTGCTGCTCCTCGCTCTGGGAAGCACGGCAGTGCTGCACAGGGAGAGAGGGCATTCCAAAGCCTTCAATTCAGTAACACCTAGAGGTAATATCAGCAACAACCAGCAGAACAGCAAACCATGGGTGGGGAACAGCAGGACACAGTTTACCTAGGTATAAAGGTCCCTTTCAAAGTGGTTGCAGCGCTAAACCTTGAGCAGTGGCTTCTGTGCAGATGAGGTGAAGGTACAAGCCTGAAAAGAGAAATGTTAAGCTAGTTTTCAGAATCAAGCATTAGTTTTTGGCTAGGCTGTGTCTGCACAATTCAAAAATATTTTAGATATTTATCATTTTAAAATATCCAGTAAGAGGACAGGCCACTAAATCATATGCCAAAAATTTTCATGTCTGGATTCTCCGAAGTCTCAAAAGACAACCACCTGAATTACATTTCTACTTATGCCCTCACTTACCCCAGCAGTTTTTCTAAATGGCCAAACAGTGCCTAGGCATCTCGTGGTGATATTGAAAATAAAAGAGTGCTTTTATCAATATTTCTTTACCTTTTCCCAATACATCTCCTATAAAATAAGAGAGATAAAAGAAAGGAAATCTAATTTTGTCTGTTTAAAGCACTTACATCCTGGGCTTTTCAGGGACTGTTAGGTTATATGTAATATTAACAGAACTTAACTGGAAAGACAACTTAGCCTTTGGTTTTTTGTGTGCTTTACTGCTGGTTGTGTGTATTTAGGTTCACCTAAAGCAAAGGTGGCCAACATACATAGCAAAAAACCAAGGATATGTTCAATAGACCTTTTATCGTTGGAGAAAAGTCTGGCTTCTTTCTGGCTGTTTTCAAAGAGAAGTCTCCTGATTAACTGCTGTAGTGGTTTGGTCCAAAATACTCATTACTGTTTATCTTCTGTGAGATAAGAATTAGGAGAAACGTAAAGCAGGCACCAAACTTGAAAGAATATAAAGAAGTTTATTAACAGACCTAAAAGAAGGGGAAAAAAATTATACCACCTTCAGAACTCTTCTCCTCCCCCCACCTTCCTCCCTTCTTCCACTGACAATGCAAAAAGACAACCCTTAAGATGTTCAGTCTGTTTACCACTTCCATAATAACTTTGTTCAATCCATTTAGAAAGAGAAATCTCTTCTTGCTCATGCTATGAAAACATTATCACAACAACACAGCCGCCCACTTTCCCCGACTTGCAGCTTTTCCCACAACTGCTTTCGAGGGTCCACTCTTGAAGTTTTTGGGATACAATTTTAACGTTGAGCTGTTCAGAAACAAAAGTTCTCTTCACCCATCTCTGGAAGCATTTCATCTCTAAGAACAGAGGCCCTCCTCCTTCCAAAGGGTCTTCTTCAGCTTCATCTTTAGGACTATCTCTGGGAGCATCTCTAGGAACTGAGGTTTTCTCCTTTTTCCATTTGGAGCAAAAGTCCTCATCTGGTCCATCTCTCCCTGTCCAAACTTCTCATGAAATTACAGCTGTGTCAGCATCTGCCTATCTCAGCGCAGGTGCTTTTGCTTACGAGTTGAACACTCCACCCCCCAGATCTTCATGAAATTACAACAGGTACTCTGATATATCATAGCTTCACAACAGACTTTCAGCTTTAAGCATCTCCTCTCTTTCTTCCCTCAGGTTTTCATCTCTTCACAGCAATAAAAGGGTTAATCTCACCTAGGCCTTGCAGCTGGAATGTCCCTTATCACTGTTGCTCACATGATCTCTGCTGGACAGCGGTGCAGCTTCAGCTGAATCTTGGCCGCACTGGAGAGGGGGAGCTGGGCCGCTCCGGCTGCCCACAGCAGGGCTGTGGGGGGGTTCCGCGGGTGGAACAGGGCCCATCGGCTCCAGGCTGGCTGTGGCCTGGCCCGGCCTGGCCTGGCCTGCTGGCCCCCACACAGGGCCCGCAGCCACCTGTCCCAGCACTGGAAATGAGAGAGAGCTGGGGGGGGGGGGGGTTGTCTATTCTTAAGTGTGGATCACAGAGGTGGACACAAGTTTAAGTGGCTTAAAGAATTGTCCATATTCAAACTGGCCAGCTGATAGGTTCTGTCAGGTCATGGGGAAAACTGTAAGCACTCCTTTGCAAGGACATCACATCTGGGACTATGCTTGCTAACCCATGACAACTGCCTGAAGCTTTCCTGCTGGCTCCTTTCCCTTGCTCCAGCTCCATATCCTTGCACATCCTGCATGGCTCCTGGCCACTCAGGGCAGCCATAGGAGCTGCCACGAGCTGGGTTGAACCAGTACCTCTGGCAGGGTTAGACAAGGCTCCCTAAATGGTTCTGTTTTGTGTTCACTTTTTTCCCAATACAACTCATCTTCTTATCTTCCTCTTGGAAAAAAGTTTTCCCTGGTCTTTGTGTTTGTTTGGACAGGAGGTGAAAGTCTCCTCAGGACTTTCTGATTTGTAAAATCCCCTCACCTACAGACATAAACATAACAAAGCACAGCTGGTCATAACAGATGCCTGTCAGAGAATGAGAAGGGGAGGTTTCTCACTGAATCCTGATAGCAGCACCCACAGGAAAACCTTTCTTGTTACTGATGCAGTAGGAGCAGGACCTAGCTATTCATTGCATTTAAGCTATCAGAGGTCTCACCTTTCCAGGTGATACCTGGTGTCCAAAAGCCAGTGTGTGTGTGGTGGGCTATTCTACCTGCAGGGGTGCTGCCCTCCCAGCTCTGCAGCTGCCGGGGGTGCAGAGGTTCTGCCAGTGAGGACAGCAGTGAGCCCAGGACATCCACTGCTCCTCCAGCAGTACTGCTCGGAGCAGCACAAGGCATATCTTCTCTCCCTTGGAGGCAGCCAGTTGCAGCCCATACCCACTCTCCCATATATACCATTCACAGCAGTGACTACTGGGGACACATTTGAGCTTTTAAATGAGTCCTTGGGAGGTCTCTTAAACAGAAGTGCTTTGAAACCTTTTTAAAAGAGCAGCAGATGTACGGCTTCACAGAGCTGGTTTCCCTGGTGTTGAATTCTCTGCGCACCATGGATATCTTTATGCTGCTTTTCTCTCTATTAAAGTCCCCCAAAGGTTACCAAAATCAGTATGAAATTAACCTTGCTTGTTTCTCATGTAGCAGAAACACTGCTCTCTTGACAAAATATACTTTATTCCCTACTGTGACACAATAGGTGCTATGCCCTGAGTCTTTTTCTAAGCTAGTAGAGATATTTCTGCTTCAGCCAGGTCTGTCCTGCATCAATCATGGAGACAAATTTGTAACAGCTCACTTGGGGTATTACTGCATGCAAGAATAAAATTTCTCCCATTGCAGATAGTTAAATGACATTATTGAATGGTATTGTAAACCATGTCCACTTGGATGGTAATTTAATGACCAAAATTTTAGACCTCCCACACAACAAATTGTTCCTTTTCAGTGTTGTGCTGGGAAAAAGAATTTGGGACCAGCTGGCAGCTGATGCTGTGAAATACTACTTACAAATAAAGACAGGAAGTTTGGTGTAATAACTAGCATCTCAGAGCATCTTTCTTGGGAGTGCTGCTGAGCAGATGTAAGACTGGTACTTATTAATTAAATTAAACCCAGAACAATGGATTTCTTAATAAACTTAAAAGTGGTGATGCACATTAGCACGATGCCGGGAGTTTCAAATCTAGTGTTCAGATTTGTGTCAGGAAAAAAGAGAAGAAAAAGTGACTCCTAAAGATTTCTTAACTTCTCTTTCTAAATTTGTAAACTATAAAACTTTGCAGTGATATATTGCTGCACCTTTCATCTGAGGTTTGTGTGCCACAGTCTTAACAGTCTAGCAGGTTGTGGTACGGACTTTTACAATTGCTGCAATACAGTGGTTACATTCTGCCTGGTAGTATTCTCATTATTAACATAGAGCGTGGTTTTGGGGTGTTTTTTCATGTCTATTGACTTGTTGATAATGACTAACTGCTCGGTGATGGATGGCAAACTAAGACTGGCTAAGAAGGACATTGGACAGCACCAAAAAATTTAAAATACCAAAAGCTTTTCTTTCTTAATGTCCTGATGGCAATAAGCAGTTGTCAAATCTCAGATAACTTGCTCCTTAACTGCTTTGCACTGACAGATAACAGCACAGTACTGCCAAGCAGACTGTGTTATTCCAGCTGGGTGAGAGATGGATTCTTGTCCCAGTGCCACTAGCCTCTCTGATATGTCACACTAAGGGGAGCTCAGGATATTCAGGTTTTTAGCATCTCCAAGTTTTTCTTTATATTTAGAGCAAACCAATAAAAACAGGAGATACATCATGACAACTCAGAACACCTGAGCAGTGTAGTACCTCTGCAACACCTGCTTCCCCCTCTGCCCTGTCATCCCATCCCTGTATCAAGACATCAATTGCTGTGTGAAGTACAGCAACTCAGTAGGTGAGACCAAAGGGATTCCAGTGAGAAAGAAAGAAATTTTCGAGTGGGAGAGAAAGAAAAGCAAAACTAATTGTAACACTGATGCCCTTCGAGTTTACATCAGCTGCTTTTTCTCAGTTCTTGGCTGGTAGTCTGGGAACCTACCAAAACAATCACTAGTGTTAAATGACCAGTTGGCAGCACTGGAAGAAACTGTCATGCTTGATCTTCATCTTCACAAGAGGTTTGGCTTCCTCTCTGGGAGAGACATGACTGCCTTTGTTCCCATTCGGCATCCTTCATGTAGGTAAGAACAGCTTCCTATTTCTGAGATTAAAGATTAGAGCAAAATAGATGCATGGAAACGATGTGGAATACTGGTATCCTGCCTTGTCAGCAGTCCTGTCCCTAGGTACATCACACCTTGGCTCCTTATCCTCCACTGGCTCCCAGTTTCCATCCCATCATTATTCAAGGTCTTGCACCTGCCACTGAAAATTATAAAAAGATTATCTGTCATTATCTATTTAAAAAATACAGCCACCAAGCCTAGGATAATATGAATGAAAGCTGGAAACAAATTAGGCTTCATTTCAGGCAGTGTGAACAAACATAAATTCACTGAATCTACGGCATCCAGATGGATTTACATCGGCTAAGAATCTGACAGAGTGTGTTCACGAGTGAAAGTATTTGCAGAACACGCTGCTGGCAAACTCTAGCAGATTTTATAATCACTTTCTTTATTGACACATTTCCATAAACACTAATACCTCTGAAACAAAAAAGCAAAAATGAATGTTTAGGAAGGGAATGCAAGTTAGTTCTCTACAGCAGCTAGCAGCAGTTATATTTTCAGACATTTATTTCCACTTTAACACTTAGAGAATATGGAATCAAAGTTAGAAAAAGCATGTGTCCATTCCATTTGGCTAAGTTTATTAAAGTATTTAATATTAAGGATAGGTATTTTTTTATGTGGTAAACTGAAATAACTCAGAATTAGCCATTCTGTTCTACTAGACATAAGCATCAGTGGATTATTTTTACACTTTGGATCTAAGAGACTGAAGAAAGCCTGAATATATTCATATGTGTTGGTCAGTGACTTTTTATCCAGCCACAAAATCAGAACAGTTATAAATGCTTAACTACTGAGGTGTTTGCTCAGGTTACTGCCTCTTCCTTTCTGTGTTTGTGATGAGTGCTGTTGGTCTAGGCTGCAACATTTTCAGTTGCCTCTGTTTGTCTGGAAGGCTGTCATCTGGTAAACTACTGCATTTCAGAAACATTTACAGTTTATTTGGCAAGGTATGGTAACTTGTGGCCCTGTGTCTGCAAGGGGCAAGGGAAAAGGAGAAGCAAAACCAGAAGGACCTGCCTCGATATTTTGCTTCTAAAGCAAGACAGTATGCATCTATCAGATAATAATCAATCTTAATCAAATACAGGTTGAGATATAAATTGATCAGTAGGGATCCTGTAGTTGTTTGTATGGCCAGCATTTACTTGACAGTATATATAAATGTGAACACAGCAAATCTTATAAACACATTAATATTTAAATTCAGCACTTGCGTACTCTTATTGTTGGGTTGGCTTAATGCAAACAGTGGGCAATTCCATGCCCTGCAAGCTTTCTGTGAGCCTTGGGACTGTGGGAAAGGGAATTATGCTGCCCTTTAGGACTTTGTTTTCTTTTTTAATTTCAAGCTCTCCAAAGTGCTTGGAAGTAGGCCACTGAGAAAGCAAAGCAAACCTGCTCTCTGTGCCTCGGCTTTGCTGTTCCCCACTAGATACATTATATTCAGCTGAGGAAGAATAAGAAGCTATTTTCCCCAATTTTCCATACTGCCTGTGGGAATCTAATTCAATTTCCTCCCAAATTTTGCAGTGAAAACGAAACAGTAAAGAATAAAGTTGAAGAGGCTTCTGTAAATCTCTGGATTCTAAGGTACTAAGGTGCAGCAGGATTACTGAGCACAGGTTAAACTTCTTTTCTAACCACAAAGCTACTTACAGATTTAAGAAGCTTAAAAACCTGATCCAACGTTAGTCCTTGCTTTGCAAATGAAAGAATAATATATTTACCTATACAAAGTTATATTTGTTATTATTGAATTTGTTTATCCCTTATTATTGATGTAGCCCTATTCCACAAAGGAATCTTTTTTTTCAGTGAGAGATTATGATGTATTAGATAAATTCAGGGAAAAGGATGGGGGAAAAACTGGTGACCAAATGCATTTCCAGAAATAAACACATGAAAAAAAGGACTCTTATTTCATTACTCACACTACAGTGGCTACATTTTACCACCAGACCACAGGGGTCTTATTCCTAATGTCCAGAAAAAGATGCAGTGCCCTCTTTGGATTTCGATTCCATACAGCAGTGTGGACCTGTTGAATGAATATGACTCAAAAAAATATGAATATGAATAGAAATATGAATAAAATATGAATAGAAAATAGAAGTTACTTTTTTGCTTCATGTGAGCTGGCACAAATGTTCAGCAGACCTACTTGCACCCAGCAATCCATGCCATTTTCTGATTGTCAACTGTCCTTAGGTGTTTTTGACCCTTTTAGCTCAGAACTTCTTCAGACAGGTAGTCCTTACAATGAACACTAGTAGCCAAGATTGCAGTAATTATCTCGTTGCCACTTTTATGTGAGTGTGTCTGCTGCATTCCCACAGAAATAAATTGGCCAGCAGTCATTTTATTTCTTCACAACAGTATCCTTTATACTTGTTTTTATCCCTGCAAAATCTATTAAGTTTAGGAGATTAGGATAAGGACCAGCACACTTTGGGGTTTTGACATGACATGGAAAAATCTTACAATATAATGAATAATAATATTCAGCAGAGATGGTGTTTCTGAGACCATGAGCCTCAATGAAAACATGTTCACTTGTCAGAGAAAATTAAAGAATAACCAGACTTACCTAAGTAATGATGTTTACCTCATACACTCAATGGTGCAAGAGTTTTGTAACTTACCTGTATATATAATTTCTCAACTTATGATAAATTTGTCTCATAAAGAGTAAAAAAAATTTTTTTTAAAACCTGAAAGATAATGATTCAGTTTCAAAAGATTTCATGGTATATTTTAAAGGTGTTTATAATTTGACTGTTGCTTTCTCAACTTATATCTCATCCTCCTTCCTGGCTGAGGTATCACTTCAAATGTATTTGTAATGTGGGATTTTCATCTTTGTCTACATTACATTAGAAAACTAAATCTCCCTGGTGAAGCTGCCTCAAGGTCATTAGTAAGCTTGCGAGGTATAATGTAGATGACAGCCTTAACACGTTTGATGTCATCATAAACGCAGCCAAGTCCTGTAGGACAACTGTAACAAGGTGCTGGAAGTAGTTGCTAGCACTGGGGAGCTGACTAAGGCTCCCAGCATTGCCAACAGTGTTTTAAAATGCCTAATTAAAACTGTGTGGGGATGGTATTTTACGTTGTGTGGGCAGTAATGTGAAGAGCAAACACGCCAACTCCTCTGCAAGTTCAGGCTTTGCTTACCTGGGAGCAGGGAGCCGACTCGTGGCATGCAAAAGCGAAGAGTCTGTGCAGAAGGCTTCCAAGTTGGTTTCAAGTTAATTTTCTAAACTTTGGTGATGACCTAGAATGATTCAAAGATGTATCTAAGTGAGGAACATATGGCTAGTCGTTAAAAATGTATCAAAGAGCTTCTCTTGTCTTTCTTTCTCATGAATGATCTCGTGAACATCAAGGATCTCCTCACGTGCCCCCAGTCTGTTGGTTGTCACTCCCCTGCGAGAGCATCAGCATGCTATTAGCAATTACCTTAGTGATATTTACAGCATTTTAATGTCACTTGTCTCTATGTAAATAGAGTCTGTGAGGAGCACAGTGCACCCAGGGCTTCCCACTACAACAGCACTGCTCCTTCAGTGTGCCAGAGCGCTCCTGGGCCTTATGTAACTGCCAAAAATATCATTTCAATTGCTTTATGACAAAATAATGAGTCTGTCAGAGATGAGTGGTCAGAAAAACAAATTTTTTCTCCCACACAATTAGGGTTTATAGCATTAGACAGCAATATCAATCTCCAGTGATTCAAAATTGAATTTGCACGTTGAGGGAAATGTGTTCTTGCATGTGGTATAACCAGGCTGCTTAGCAGGGAGAGTCCGCACAGGCTGAACTGCAAAGATGGATATTCACTGTGCTGCAGAAACATCAGGGTGGAAGTTTCCAAATGCAGACAAGCAGTGTGGGGCCATGGCATTCACTTCCACAAGCTCAGAACTGACAGAGCTGCCCCACCAGGAGCAATAACAAAAAAAGTCTGCAAAAACTGTCACCAGATATAAATGGCAGACAGCTTTTCCCTTCAGGTAGAAAGCCATTTCAAGGCCTACATCTCTCCGTACGTGACCTAATTGTCCATGGAGTTGTTGATATTTATAATCATGGACTTCAGTCATTCTCTGTAAAGTCGTACAAGCATTAGACATCAGCAGTGCCATTTACAGTGAGCATGTACTGTATCTCAGAACTGCACTTTGCCCTTAACATTTGATGTGTCCTTACATGAAATTTTGCCCTTAAGCTGTTTGCCAGTGCAGTGCAGAGGCTGCAGCACAGATCCTCTTCTGTTCGCCAGACCTTAACCTGTGCTCTCAAACCTTCTGTACTGATTACAGCTCCCTCTGTCATCCCTTCTCTGCGCAGGCAAACCCACTTGGTGTGCCAGCAGCTGCTACCCACCCACTGCTACCCAGTAATTGCATTTCTGGGTGTGTGTACATAATACCCTGTACAGGACTTGAACTTTCTTCTTTGGATTTCAAGAAACTAGACAGGCATGGAATAACTATGGATAATATGGAACTCAGTACACAGGAGGTGGAACCAGTTTTTTAGGTTTTCAGACCTTCTCCATTCTTACACAAGCAGCCAAAGCAACCACATTCTGCTAACGGAAGCGTCAACACAGGCTATGGGAAATGTTGTGTTGAATGTGTTTTGTACGTAAATGTAATTAGACCTTTTGTTAATATCTCAGATTGAAAGCAGTAACAGCTAGGAACAGCCTTCAAAGCAAATGTTTAATGAAATTACAAATGGGACCTAGGATTTTCAGTAATAATTTATCACCATGGATATTCATATACAGTAACAAAATATTTCCTTACCTCTAGAGTAGAAAAGAAAGGTAATCTTTCATAAGAAAGAGATCCATTTGGATATCCTCCGTGGGAAGCTGATATGCACATCTTGACAATGATCTGCTGGGAGCCCAAGTCAGCTCCCACATCAGTGGTGCTCAGCTGATTGACAGCTGAAGTTCCTAAGGCCCAGACTCTGCTGCTTTGTTTTCACACCGCTGACAATCCAATGTATCTCGTTGCAAGAGTGCTTCTCTCATGGTCCGTCTGGGTGCTACTTTTACCGAAATAGCCTTCTTTCTGAAACCTTAACTATTTCTATTTCCCTTACTGCCTATCCTGCAAATAGAAGCAGCTTTTTATTGTACTCTAGTCATCTCTCAGCCCCGCTACACTCATTTACCTCTTTCAGTCATCCAGAGATGTCTGTCCCTCAAGCACAACAGGCATTTCTCTTTGCAGAAGTCTCTGAGACTGTGCATATATACACTCTGATGAGGTCCCTGGGACAGATTGCCCAATTCCTGGTGCAGCCTTCCTAAAAAGATAAAAGCATATGAAATATTATTTCCCTGTTTCTCTCTCCACATACACCACAGATTTTGATATTGGCTTGGTTTTCCCTAGAGACGGTGCCCTCCAGTTTGCTTTCTACAGATGCTTTTTATTCTCTTGCAGTTTTAGCACTGCCTGCATTTTACACACATTCACTATTGAGCTACATCCTTGATTTGCAGTGGAAATCATGATCAATCTCTTCAAGATCTGTCAAGTGGCTTCAACAAAAAAAATGGTGCAAGAGCAGGATCAGAGCCTCTGGTTCAGTCTTCTGAATGTCTTATTTTACTTATGCTTCCACTCTTTTACTCCTTATATACAGTTTCTGACATCAACAAGACTTTCAGTTCAATCTCTTCAGATTTTATTATCTAGAGATTATTTCATACTTGTATAACACTGATAATCATGAGCCAAACCCAACTTTTCTGCTCTCTATACACTAAGAAGGCAAAGTTTTACCACACATTATCTGATCTTTTGTGGTTTGGGTTTAGGGGGTTTTTTAAACATTTTTTGTTTGTGCCTAGTATAACTAACTCTCAGTAAGTCAAATTTGACATTTTTAATATAAATATATTTTTAACCTTAATTTTTAGCTAGTCTTGTAGTAAAATATAATGACCACATTTGTTCCATACTTTCTTCTCCTTAGAAAGTGTACACAGCTAAGTTTGAAGTATTCTGAGGATTCTTTGGAAATTAACCATTGTTGGCTCTTTTTTTGCTGTTATTAACATTAGGTTTGGACTGTCCTCTGCCCAAAAAAACTCTAGATCAGTCCTTTATTTTTTTCCCAGTGATCAAATTTATTGTTTCTCTTATTCTCTTTAAATCATACTCCTAGAAGGCTACAGAGTCTCTTCCCACTTCCCACTGCTTCTTTTTTTTTTTTTTTTTTTTTTTTTTTTTTGGGGGGGGAGTAAAGGGGGGACATGAGGGGAATGCTTTGGGGTTTGGTTTGGGGGTTTTTTTTCAGTTTTTTATTATTACTTGGAATTTTCTTTTAAGACAGGATGCAGTATTCTGGGTAATTCTGCTGGGAAAGCTTTCAAAAATACATATAAAGCATATAAATAAGTTCATTTCCATAAAGGCATTGATTGAATGAATTTTTGATTATTTTACTGGTTTAGGATAAGAAAAGCCATTTAGCAATTCTGCCATTTAGGAAGCTAAGTGGCTAAAATGTCCCTACTTTGTCTATTTTGTATGTGTTTAGTCTGAATGCCCGTATGGGGACTGTTGGTTTTAAATCTCAGTTAATAGGGTTTTAAAATTTGACAGGAGGTTGCCAGCTACTTCTAGAAGAAAATGCACATTGCTGTTTTCATGCAAAGCTGCCAGTATCTGGTCCAAACATAGCCCTCCAGGATGTCCCATTCTCTCTGTCTGGTGGGGCTTGGTGGCTGAACTCACACAAGATGCCTTGTGCAGGACCCTGCCCATTGCTGGAGCTGCCATGTGCACCCTGGAACAGCTGCCCAGTGTGGGTGTGGTGCAGAACCTTGGGCTGAGAAGCATTTCCTCTGCACCAATCTTGCCCTAAGAAATTAAAAAACTGGGCACCAGAACAGGCAGCAGAGCTGTGCTGCCCAGGCTCTCTTGCCTGGGGAATAAGGAAAGAGAGGAGGCAGCCTGTAGAGAGGTGGACACTGTGGGATTAGGGAAAGTGGGCAGTAAAAGGAAATCGTGAGATTATACTGCATTTTGTGTGCATGTATGCATCCATACATATAAATATATGCATATGTTTTGCATATATATATATATGGTATGAAGAGGCATAGAAGCAGAAAAGATGGAGAGGGCCAGAGTCCACCCAAGACTTTTGCCCATGCAAGAAAAACTAAGGAAGGGTCAGTCTCTCTTCAGGAACATATGACAAGCACAGCATCTAAGAAGTGCAAAGAGATTTTGCACAAGGTTTTGTGACACAACTGTTCTTTATTTTCAGGTGCTTGTTAAAAGATCTGTGCATATTTACAACAATTAGCAGATGGACATACCTTTATCTTCCCCACCTCATTTCCCAACAAGTCTGCAGCACTCTGTTAGAGCACTAAGTACTACAGCTTTCCCTCAGAATCAACCTTTTTTTTTCTTCTTGCCTAGATCAGTTTGCTGCCTCTGACATTGATGAGTCCCTACAATAAAACACAAATCTCCTCCTGACAGAAATCCAGTCTCTTCCTCTCTCTAATTTGTTTAGTCTCTCCTGCTTTTCTCCTCTATTTTTTGGTCTTGTTCTTACTGTATATGTCTTCTGTTTGGAGTCTTCCATTTTCATATTCCTGTAGACAGTAGAACAACCCATGGCTTTTTCTAATAGTGTAACCCTTTACCAAAATGTTCAATGTCTAGTGAATAGGCGGATGCCATCCACTGATGCTCAGACAGGCATCTTCCATTCTGCAGTGGCTAGTCACTGAAAATTCACAATTGATTTAGTTTTCAAGCATTGATATTTTGGAAATTGTGTAAAAATTACTCTCTTTCTCTTGTCCAGCATATGGAATACATTTTGGTAATTTCAGTTTCAAAGGTGTTGAACCTGTTTCTTTTTAGAATGAGCATTGCTCAAATAACAGCAATTTCTAGCACTGAGGAGAATGCTCCACCATCTACTGTATTACATATTCTTGTGGGTTTTCTGCAACAGTTACTTATGACAACTGCAAGCTTCTTTTACCCTGGGGATATATATGTATGTGGCCAATTGCTTCAGGTCATATTCCTTCCAAATGGAAGTCAGCTTGACAGCTGTTAATTTGCACTTGGCCATTCTGTGTGTTGTTTTGCTCTAATTATTGGTCACTGCATGGAACAGGTGACAAATGCCCACATGAGAACCCTGTAAATTACTAGATGTACAGTCATTAGGAAAACAAACAGGAAAGGTCGTTAAATACTGGTTTTCTCTCCAGCCCCAAACAGGAATAGACTTTAGCTGGTTTTGACATCTGTTGGAAAGGGATGGAAAGAGCTGAAAATACCTTACTGCTCATGAAACTCACTTCCCATTCTGTAAGTGTCCTAGTTTCAGGAAAAGACAGAAATTCAAGGAAAATACAATTGTTCTAAGACCAGATGCAGAATCTGGTTTATCTAAGGATTTTGTCACAAGGCTCAATTAGGTTTCTTTCCCAAGTAAAATTAAATGTGCCTACCAAAATATTTTGTCTGACCTTCAGCTACTACAGCTATATTGAATTAAAGCAGGAAAAGAAATTTCCTTTCTGAACAAGACAGTACTTGCTGAACAAGAATGGCAAGACACCATTACAGTGAGCTTTCCTGCTACTGAAGTGTGGCATTACAGAGGATATTTAAATGAAGTCTGTTTCCTCAGGCTCCCAGGGCCCAATTTGGACCTTAATTTGGATCAGATTCTGGAAGAACATAAGCAGAGGACTTGTTTTATTCCTGAGAATAGTAACTCTTGAATTTTTGAAAGATTATAGACCTGTCTATAGTAAAAATTATTAATCATTTAGTTGCTCTCAGTGGAGCTGCATTAGTGAACACAAGAAAAGATTCAGCATCTTGGAGTCTTGGTGACATTTCTGCTTCTAGACCTGTGTGAGCTGAAGATCCTGCAGCTTGCTCTTTGCAGTGATGTGTTGTCATGTCATGCTTTCATGGTAGAACAATACTGCAGGCACAACACGTAAATCGAGTGGTTGCCATAGGACACGCTTTTCTAAAACTTGAGCTTAAACTCACCTCACCTCTAAATAATATCCCACTTTGTTTTATTTTTGCCTTTTAAAATTAGGTGTAAGTGCAACCTTCACGCTACTGGCTGTAAAGAAGAAAACAAAAGACTACTTTGTGAATGTGAGCATAACACAACGGGCCCAGACTGTGGAAAATGCAAGAAGAATTACCAGGGCCGACCGTGGAGCCCAGGTTCTTATCTGCCTATACCTAAGGGCACTGCTAATATCTGTAAGTAGTTTTGTATAATAAGGATATTTCGTTATTACAATTCTGCCCCATATCATGACTCTGAAGGAAGATTAATGCTTGCAAAGGTTTGTCATTTCTTTATCACTTGGCGTGTATAATTGGACAAGGTGTCAATTTGTAAGTGCTAATTTTAAGTATACATCATCTGTGCCTCTCACATGGTTGTAAATAACTTCCAGGAGAACCACATGTTTATAGCCATAGACACATCCCTGCACACTGCACAGAAAGGGCTAAGGAGTGAAAAGATTAGGACTCTTCACATAAAAAACACACACAAGTGAGAGAAAGCAATGTGAATAACTGCAGTACTGCTCCAGCCACGGTGCCCTCAGCTCTCCATTCATACATCCTTATTGTCTTGAGATTGGCAACACTCTCAGCTCAATGTGTGAGATGAGGTCCTTGCTCATTTTTTATCCATTTAAAAAAAAGTGAAAAAAAGAAAATTAAAGCCAAATTTTTCATATTAATAACTAAAGACCTAAAGGTTGGGACACATTTACCTGATGTTCACCTGCAGTCCAGATTCATATGTACTCTTGTAGATCAAGTGTTGGAGAAAGCAAGGGCAAAACCTGAGGTTTTATATCTGCTTGATTCCAGCTAACAGCCACTCCACAACACACATATGTACTATTCCAGCACACTTCCATATTATCCAAAGGAAGAAGTTACTGACAGCTGCATTTCCTGGTCCTGGACAGGATTGGGTCAAAATAAAACATGGTGGTGAAAGAGAGGGCACGAAGACAAGTATGAACATCAGTCCTCCCTTTCATGCAATATACGAAATACACAGGGATTCAGAATCCTCCTGAACTGAGTAACGGACTTAAATTCCTTTGAAGAAAGGATTGAAAATGAGGATAAACCTTTTGACAGAAGTTACTAGCTTCTTTTAAGAAAAGAGTCCACAGTTTTGCCCTGATTAAAAGCAAAACATTCATTTTAGAATATTAGATATAACAGTTTATTGGAAAAGCTATTTGAGAGAAACAGAGCTATGTATGCAGCTGAATGAAAAGTTTAAAACCAGGAGCAGTGCGCAATGCTCAGAATGTTATCTAAGACTTCAAAGCAGCAGCTGTGAAGAATCAAAACTCAGAAATTAAGATCATAGGAAGCAGGACCTTATCAAGTAAAATGTGAGAGTAATAGACCAAGTAACAAACCATGAAGTTATGATAAAATTCTTACTGAGCGGGAAAAAAATGAACTTCCAAAAGGCAAGGAAAAACATTTTGTAAGAGTATTCACTTTTCTTTTCCTGTTATAAAAAGTGAGTGTGGCTCAGAGAATTAATACTTTAAAGCTATGTTTGGGAAATATGGTGAGATTTACCAGGTTGATTTTAGCTAAATGCAGCTTGCTGTGTCATTTACCTCATTCCCAGTCAGTTGAGCACACACCAGACAGAACAGTGGAATTAGCACCTACTGAAAGAGCGTCTGAAGCTTGTTAAAACAACTTTATGTTAAAACATTAGTGAGTTTTAGCAAATACACAGTTTCATCAAAAATCAAAATGTTTTGCAGATAATAGGTAGTCATTTCTGGGGTTGATGATGATGATAGCATAATGAAAACATAACCTTGTTTGGGCTGACGAATACTCCACTTACCCTCTCAAATCCTGACTTCAGCAGTGATTGGCAGCAGGAATTGATGGCAAATAGGAAAAGGCATGAAGGATTTCTTCTTCACCTTCTCAGTTACCATGAATAAACTAGCTTTCTGAGCTGCACTGCAGGGGTTGCTTGCTGCCGAACAGAGAGAGACACCCAGCTGACATAAGCTTGACCTCAGTGATTCCTTAAGGCAATACATTTCATATTTTAGTGAGAATGAGTGAAAGGTATTTTATTTTGCTTGCCTTAAATGTTTTTCTATGGCTAAGCCAGTACCTCCTTAGATAAGAAAGGAAGAAAAATGCACTTCTGTTTACATCTGTTACACCACATATCATTACATAGACTTGACCTTCCCCACACCTCCACTCTTTTTTTAAATGACAAATCCTGATCTATTTCATCTTATCGTAAACCATGCCACATCTCTGGTCAGCTGTGCTCTCTTGTTCATCTCTGGTCATCTGTGCTCTCTTATTCTCTTCTGGTTCTATGATGTCACTTTTTTATTTGGTAAGGCTAAAACTACACACAATGTTCTAAACATGACAACAACATGGCTCTTTTAAAATAACATTAAAACGTGTCTGTTTTGTATTTTGTTACCCTATGGATCAGTCCTTGAGTCCTTTTTTAAGACTGTACCACAGTTAAAACATTTCTTCTGGCCTCAAGGCTGACTTCAATGACAGTTTATATGCTGTAATAGTTAGTTCAGAAACATCGTATTTGAGTTCCTTTAAAACACTTCTTGGGGCAACATCTCCTCATGGCAATTCTTGTTCAATACCCTTTACTTCAGATGCTAACAGATTTTGAGAAAATTCCTCAGCATGTGAGAATCTTTGTTGCGAACATCAGTGAAAACAATTAATTTACTACTCAATATTAAATTAATTATTAATTAGTCGTAGTATTACCTTATTTTACCATTATACCTCAATTGCCTATCTTCCCAGTTCTCTCTCTGGGCCTCCTGCTTCTAGTGTTATTCTTTTAACAAAAGATAATAACTAACTTTTATGTCCATAGAAAGTTGATTCTCAAAATACTGTGGTTTATATATAAATTGACAGATTTTGTGCTTTTTTCCCTATATCTTCTCCATTGAGAAGACTTACACTTCTGAAGGGTATCTTTCCAAAATCATTACATTCTGTTGTTTTCAATTTTGTGTTGGTTTGGATTTTTTTTTTTTTTCTTATAAGAGAGTTAACTTTTACAAGTTAAAAAAAAAAGAGATGAGTTATGTATGATTATTCTGAGCCTCTCATACACTTGTCTCCAGCCTGCTTCCATGCTGTTTTCCTGCATATTTTTTTAGAGTTCTTTTCACTTTTCTTTTATCTAACTTCCTCATTTTCATTTCCTCGCTCTTTCAAAGTTAAATATTACTGCAGTGGATTTTTTTTTTATCCTTTTCCTTCTCAACAAGCATGCTGAGTTTCAGTCCAGAAGTGGTTCTCTGATAACTACTTCTTGAATTATGTTCTATGCACTGCTTCAGAACTAAATCAGCTTCTCTTCTTGTGGGTTGTCTGACTCCTTGCTACAAGCAGCAATCATTTATGCTATGTAAAAGCTTCATTTCTTTTGTCACTTCCTGATTTATGGCTGCATGTGTTGGAGCATATGAAGTTATGCATTATTGGATAAACTCTCGGCACAGCCAATGTAATTTCATTTACCTGGTTGCCTTTATGTCACCATCTCCATTGTGTGGTTAGCAATGCAACCATGGTATTACAGTCTCCCTAGTCAGGTGTGGATTCTGAAATAGTTCCAAATATGCTGATAGAAGCAACTTCTCTCCATTTATTACTTCAGTTCCCTGGGGGCACTTTGTGTAATCCAGTAATACACTGTCCCTTTGATACTTCTCCTTCCTCCAATTTTCAAAGGCCATCTTTTTTATCTAAGACAAAATTATTTTAAAATTTAAATATATTTGAAGTTTCCATGAATATGCTTAAATAAGATACAGTTAAAAATAGCTGTATAAATGAAACACTCGGATTTTTTTTTTTTCTTCTTTTCACAAAATAAAAAGATACTCTTTCTTGAGATTCTCCGAATTTGTGAGATTTGTTCAGATTCAACAGCTATTTCCAAATCTTTCCCAGCTGGAACTTCTGTTATTTCCATTGCTCTGTTTCTGCCATTTTTTGTGGCCAATAAGACTTCATCATACCTTTTCAAGCTACAGCTCGTTAAACAGAAGACCATTCCAGATTATTCTGTAGTCACAGCAGAAACCCTGATACAAAGCTGTTTTCTTTATCCTTCTCATTTTAAGTCATCATGAGCTTTTCAGGAGAATGCAAAACATTTTTCCATGCTTTGCCTGTGAAAGACAGCAAGTACTCTGTTGTTTACTGGCACTAACAATATTTCTCCATTTGTCTCCACACAGCATTTATTTTATATTTCCACTCTATCTTATTGACTATTTTGTGATTACATTCATTCCCTTGTGCTGCCACATTCTGTAGATAGTTTTTTCTGCAATATGTTTTGACACACAAAGTGAACTTATTGAATTTCTCTCTACTTGGTATTACAGGATAGCTTTTCTCCTCAGCAGTTGTATGTGTCTGACAACACTAGCCCTTTTCTTCCTCCCATTGTTTAGATCATCTTTAGCACTTATGTTCTTTGCTCCATCAGACAGAGCTGTCTCAGACTGCCCTGAGCTGCCATGGATCAAAGCCTGCTCACTTTGTGTCAGTCCCTGCACAACCAATAACCCAACACTCAGCAAAACCCCCTCCCAGCTGTTACAGAACTTTCCTAATTCATAGTTCAACATGAAACAAAGGCTTGACCAGAACATGGGAAACATTGGTGGCTCTTTTCAGTCAAGAGTCAGGCAGCCAGTCTCAGTCAGTTTACTGAATTTCTCCTGCAGTGGGTCCCCCTCCCATCATACAGCTTCTGTCCCAGCAGCACAGCCTTAAACTTCCCAGCATGGGAGAAGCCTTACAAGGCATCCATGCAGCACAGCTGCCACAGAAACAGTTTCTGGCAAAACTTATGGCACCTCCAGAACTGCACTGGTTAATCTCATCAATGTTCAGTTTTTCCCATAAATATTGCTGACACAAAACCATCTTGAAGGACCAGCATAAATGAAGTTGGCCAGGAAGTTGTGCTTTCTTGTCAGGAATCCAAGGAACAAGCATCCCTCTAACTGAAATGATCACACATCCTGCTTTCCAGTCAAAGCAGACTCATAAAGCAGAGAGTGTCCCATTTTCTAAGGGCCCATTCTCCCAAGCAACTGGAAGGAGTTTTCCAGTGCCTTCTTCGTGACTCAGTTTAAAGGAATGGGACACATGTTGAAGTTATAAAATATTGCTCCTGGATGCTTTTGGCAATGTATTTCAAAGAGAAAAAGGAAAATATGAATCAATAATAAGTTACAAAACAGCAAAGCTTCATATTGCTCCTATTTTATATTACATATTAATCTTAGCCCATGAAGCTTACAGGAGGTATAAAGCCAAAGGAACGTGTCATACAAAAGGCTGGGAAACCTAGTGGTGAGGGCAAAACTGCAGTGTATCAAGAGCATTCAGATAAACAGGAGTGTCAGGAAAAACTGCAAAAATCTGCAAGCAATAAACTCATTTTCCTTCAACTGGGTACCCAGTGCAGTAGCCAGTGAAACGTTGCAGGTACCTACCTAAAAACAATGCACTATAAATAACGTTCTGTATTTTTTTTAAATAGGCCTTGAAAAATTATCCTTCAGCACTCTACCCTCTTGCATGACCCTGCTGAGCTGGCTGTTTGTGCTGGCTATGGTGACATCTGTTGCTGGGAAATGAATTGCTTCCATACGTCACTGGTTTCAAACAACTCTATTTTTGCCATATACAGTGAAGAGGTGAAATGAAAGAGACTTCTGGTCCTTAAGCAGCAGCAGCATGGGAAGCCAAAGTGTCTGTTTTAAGATACTCAAAGTGCTAAAAATGGTCTGAGTTTCAGGCTTTTCGAAGTTTCTAATATTCTATCAGTAAGTTACGATTACATGAAAAAAAAATCCTCTGATCTCACTGGGTGTTTCCTAGACAGAGTCAGTTTTCAATACTGGTTTGGACTCACTAAAACATAACACAAAAAAGTCCAAATTTTAAAAGATGTTACCCAATAAAACTATTTCCTCTGTCCCATTTATTTCTGGTGATACTGCTTGGGAAAGCAGAGGTGAGGGATAACAAGCTTCATCAAACCAGTTCCTTTTTTATTAATTGAAAAATTTTCAATCTTTTCAGAGAAACAGCTGCAAAATTAATGGTAGCAGGAGTTCTGGGGCTCTTGCAATGAAATACATGAAATTTCCAAAGAATTTTCTTTCACTGTGTGTAGTCCTTTGTCTGAATACAGGTTTAACAATACATGAAAAGTTTACTCCTATGATCGTAATGATCAGTCCCTTTGAGGGATTACAAGACACCAGTATCATCGAGCTTCTCAGGGCTTTAAATTGCTAGAGAATTCAGAAGCTCTGAAATTGATGCTGAGCGTCTGATATTGCAATCATGCCTCAATGGAAGAGCTGCAAAGGGAAGAAAGACTCACTGCAGGGAGTGCTGTCATGCTGCAGGACAGATATCCTAGCAGATGAGGAATTAACATTCCTGCTCTGACTCTGCTATGAAAAACTCTGTGTTTTGTTCCTGCTTAAGAGTCCTGCAGAAGCACATGAGGGCATTGACAATGGAGGTGCTAAGAGGGTCTGCAGGGTATGACCTGCCCTGAGAAGCAGCAGTGTGGTCCTTCTCACTGAAAGCTTGATCCATTTCCTTTGTGTTAAGGATTTCACACTGACACAAACTATAGACAAAATCAAAAACTTGCTTTCTTTGCTAGCATCTGATTTGCTTTTTTCTTCCATCTCAATAGCCAGCTCGATGGTGGCTAAGAGCTAAAGCAACCCATTTCTGGAAGCAGGGGAAATGAGAAAATTACAGGGCAGATGCAGAAGATCATATGAAAGGAAAACAGCAGATTTTTTTCCTCTAAAGTAATGCATATATATTTAGATGCACTTACAGTGAACATGTAATATACCAAACCACCACCCTCAAGTCAAGTCAAAAATAATAAATAGTATTAGTGACTTTCTCCTGCAATGTTTGCCATCTCAGGGGCAGTACCTACCTCTGAACTTTCTTTGTATGCTTTACTTGATGTCCCCTCTCTATAAATCTATTACCATTAGTAACCATCCCAGTGATTTCAACTGGAAGATAATTTAGACTGAACATTGCTTTGGTTTAACAACTGAATATATGTAAATTCAATCCCTTTGGGATTTTTGGGGGGATATTTACTCTTTACAATTTGCTCAATAAAATTGCCCATAAAAGGAGGTAATGGGCCTGATCCTTCGTCTCTCTAACCTGTCCCCATCACTTCACTGCTGCAAAGTACTCACAGATTTCAGTACAAGCCTGACTGGAAACAACCCATGCCATGTAACAGACCAGCTTCATGCCAAGGGCCAGCAGTGGGGGGATGACCCCACAGCCTGTGGTCATCCCCAGCAGTGGGGGGATGATCCCACAGCCTGTGGTCGTCCCCAGCAGTGGGGGGATGACCCCGCAGCCTGTGGTTGTCCCCAGCAGTGGGGGGATGACCCCGCAGCCTGTGGTCGTCCCCAGCAGTGGGGGGATGACCCCGCAGCCTGTGGTCGTCCCCAGCAGTGGGGGGATGACCCCGCAGCCTGTGGTTGTCCCCAGCAGTGGGGGGATGACCCCGCAGCCTGTGGTCGTCCCCAGCAGTGGGGGGATGACCCCGCAGCCTGTGGTCGTCCCCAGCAGTGGGGGGATGACCCCGCAGCCTGTGGTTGTCCCCAGCAGTGGGGGGATGACCCCGCAGCCTGTGGTTGTCCCCAGCAGTGGGGGGATGACCCCGCAGCCTGTGGTTGTCCCCAGCAGTGGGGGGATGACCCCGCAGCCTGTGGTCATCCCCAGCAGGGGTGGCACACGCAGAGCCGTGAGCTCAGGCCCTTGCCTGCCTCCACACTGACAGAGAAGGAGAGCAGAATCATACCTCCTGTGCCTCATTACCTAAGGACTTGCACCAAATACAGCTCAGCTGAATTCAAGAGCTAGCCTCAATATGTAACTCCAGATCTCACACAAACACTCCTTCTAAGAATAATTTCCCCATCATATGTGTGGTTTTCACAGAATGTTAATAGATCCTGCTTCATGGCCCTACATAACCAGCTCCTTTCCAGACAAACTCAGAAGTGTCATTCTCACTCTCTTTAGTAAGAAGGGCATAAAATAGTGCACTATCAAGGCCAGTCACCCCACACAGGGATACCTGGTAGTATAAAAGTCTGGTTACAGAAGACCATGCTAACTAAGAACCTCTGTACAGAAATAGCAAAACAGATTTTGAATCAGAACCTGAAGATATCTTTGCAAGGTTAATACAAAACTCTCAGGCTAGCAGGCATCTTGTGTCCATTATTCTCTGCCCAGGAAGCATTTATCACTGTGAATTCATTGAAAATTTTGAAGTACGATAATATGAGGAGAGCAGACTTGCAGGAAAACCTCTTCTTTTGCTACAATCTGTTCAGGAGAGAAAGGAAAGGATATTTGTATGTGTGTGTAGGAGACAGGTTTGAGGCGGGGGAGTATACCCAGAGGAAATACAAATACCATTTCACAGTGCAAGTGTGAGTGCAAGAACAGTTTTTGTCTTTTATCTAATATTTGTGTAGGTCCCATGAGTGTATAAAGGAAAACTAATTCTGCTAATTTAAACCAGCTAAAATGACTTGCAAAAAATTAAGCAAGCTCCTATTGAAACTTCAGGGAAAATTATTTGAAATTTGATTGTGTTTTTGACATTTAAAACAAGGGGATAGAAGTTTTCTTTAATTATCCTAACTAAAAAAAGCGCTTTTTGTTACTATTAGAACTATGACTGCACTGTTCTATTATGATGATATTTGCATTTAGCTTTTGATAGCTCATGGTGCTAAAATTTCAGAAAATACATGTTGATCTCAGCAGAAGTAGAAATAATTAAGTTTGCAAACATCTGAGTGTGGGCTTGAGTGAGCAGCAGGTGCTGTCTGTGGTGCAGTGTCAGGCCACAGGTGCCACAGGAAATGAAACCAGAGAGCTGCAATTCTGACATGTGGCCCAGGACTGATGTGGTGAAACGTAACAAATCTGGGTTTGGTCCCAATTCTGCAAATTCTGTTACTTCAGCATTGTCTTAGCCATGCCACAAGTTAGGAGTGTTCCCAGCTTGACTCTGCTACCTTGCTTACATTGAATATCATTTATTCTCAAGCTATTCCTTAGATCCAGTTTACTTAGAGTGAGGTCCATGCCATCTCTGAGTAAGGGAGAACTTCAAGATAGATGTTGAAGAAGTGTAGCAGATGTTTAATGGAGAAACAGATAGATTTCTGCAACAAAATGCACACCACAAAAGTCAATAAAACTTTTAAAAGGCAAACTGTATTTAAGGAAGAGGATGCAAATATCCAGGATTTCAATGCTGATCTGCAGTTTCTGACTAACCTAAGTTAACCTACAATAGCATTTATCTTAAGAAAATGGCATTTCAGGAAAGATTTCATATCCATGGTTTTGTGCTACACACAAAGCCTAGGTTTCAGAGCAGACCTGACAAGAAGCTAGTTCTTGGGATTGCATTATACAACATGAGATCCCACCTTGCTTATCCAGTAAAGGAGTTTTACTCCTCTACAGCCCCACCACTTATGGTAAATCTCACCTGCCTCTGGAGTGGTTTCCTTGCATTAATTCAGTTTAGGAACTGAAATGAACACAGGAAAAAAAAAATAAATCAATGAGAGGCTTAATCAATAAGGCCAGCCTACTGCATTAGATTGTTCCACTCAATTACATTTCTTTTACATAGCTTAATTTAGATAACTGTCAGGTAAAAGAGGGAAAAATAGCTATATACAATTAATGCAACAGAAGGTACCAGCTGATTTAAGCAGCTGGCCAAAGCAGTTAGCAATGCATCTATCCCTTGGTTAAATTACTCTCCTAGATCTGCATAATACATGCATGACTGATATTTTTATCTAGAGCATTAAACCTAATGGCTGGTTAGTTGAAATACAAAACTGTTCTGAACAAATTCATGAAGTTCAGAGAGCTGGTATAGAGCCCATCTGTCAATGCATTTTAGTGGACTCTGCAGCCCCATACTGAAAAATCTAAAGACTCTGCATTTATAAAGGACTGGGCATGTAATGGCAGATGCTTGAGTTTAACTATGTATTGATAAAGTATTCTGAAAATGTTTTCAGAATCTTAGATGTAATAGCTCAGCCAACTACAGCAAACAGCTAACTATACTTCTTTATGTTTTCTTTCTCTACAGGTATACCCAGTATTTCCAGTATTGGTAGTAAGTAATAAAACCAGTATTGTTTTGCCCTGTCATTCAGCTTCATGGATCTGATTTCCCAACATCCCTTTCTGATGTAGATAATGTTCCTCTGACAGCATGCCCTGTGGTGCAGGGGCTGTGTATTGGCCTTCCTCTCTGGCATTAACATGTAACTGTTATTACATGGTTGGAGAGAATGTCACTCCTTACATCTGCATTCAGCCCCAGATTTTCTGATCGATTCTTATCAGCAGATGAGCACTGAGTCCTATAAAACTGAATGTGACACAAAGAATTAAGACTGTTGCAGAGAAAATATTTGTTGAGCATCTTGAAAAAAAAGTGTTTGCTAACAACAGAAGTATAGGACCAGTAATTTTCATGTATGTATACGTGTGTATAAATTCAAAGAGCAAATGGAAAAGTTTACAAATGGAATAGCTTTCATTTCTATGAAGTACATTAGCAAATGCAGCGTATCTGCTGGAATCTGCATTAACTCTAGCGGGCTTTGAACTCGGCTTTACTCCACAAAATAAATTAAACTGTGTTCCTTCACAGAAAAATGCTTTCCTCTATGCAATGAAAGGACCAAAATACTACTCTTAAGCTATAACAAAATCATGACACTGTTTTGTAAAGAACTACTATATCAATAAAATAGATGTTTACTTAAAGAAAACACGTGAAGAGACCAAGTGCACAGCAGCTCAGCTGTGAGCCTCAGCTGGGCTCCACAACTGAGGAGGGCACACAGTCATGGCATGTTAGTTAATTGCCAATAAAGCAGGGAGGGAGAAATGGGATCCTGCCGTGGCTCACAGAAAGAATATTCCCCACAGCCTCAGCTTTGCTGATACTTTAGACACAACTTGCATAATGCAGGACTATCACAGTTATACAATATCACAGTTGTTAAATGCAATTTGCCATACCCGATATCCAACTGAAAAGTTTTTAATAATTTGGGTAAAACTGTCTCACTTCTTATGATGCAGGATCAGGACTATCAATTTATAATCAACTCAGATTACTTAAGCTCATGAATAGCACTGATTTGTTAAGCTCTAGACAGCCAAGATAAATGCCATCAAAACTATCTCCCTTGCAAGTGAGAGCAGTGTTAGCGGCTGCATGTCACAGCATCTGTTTTCTGCTTTTAACAGCAAAAACAGCATCAATGACAACATTGTGCAAATGAAAGCCTTCAATCTTAATAATGTCATTTGCCTGCTCTAGTGTCTCCTCTGGTATTTTTATGACTGCAGATTCATAGTGATATGCTATTTTCAAAACTTTGTGTTTATACATATATTTCATAACAAAAAAATTAACTAAATGAAAGAGAGTAAGTTTATGTCATCGTTCTCAGAAATATGCCTGCCATTAATAACAGAAATGGGATGAATGGGAAATAGCTCTTTGGAGTTTGATTGTGCTATAGTTTCCTAGTAGTGTGTTGCATGGTCTATATGGTTGTGTTTTCACTTTACACTCCATACAGCCTTCGTCACCACATCTACCATTTCTGAGCATCAGCAGATGTTGGCCTTTGAAAACTTAATAGGGAAACTCAAATACCTTTTGAACAATGGTGAGCTGAAAGGATGCCTTGTTGACCTCTTTGTATTTTACACTGGGGTGATTAGCACAGTTTATTTATTACAAATGGAGAAAATTCTGCTTAACATTCTGTAGGAAATGCAAGAGTTTCTGCAAATCTACGTTTTATCTTTACTCTGCTGTAAATGTCTTGGAATAATATTTGGTAGAATTCAACAAATTTCTTTGCCTACCTGAAAAGGGTGAAGTATGAGCATCTCTTCATGAGCACAAGTAAATACTGATACTCTGCTTGTTTTTTCCATGTGTTTTTTCTTAAAGAGCTCAGGGAGGAAATAACTCTACTTGCTCAATGTTCTGAACATCTTTCCTATAACATAAGAATAGCAGAAATTTTGTTAAAAAAAGATAGAATCCATAAATTTATCCTGTTCTCAAAGAGAATTTAGCAGAAGTCCAATTAACGCACAAAACCAAACAAGATTAATTAGTTGTGGCTGCTTTAATGGATTCTGCATGATTTTTGTTTTGTCTATGCTAATGAAGTATTTGTTTTCATATCAGCAGAGTTTTTTCCCATCTGGGGACAGGAAGTTACTCTCGGGAGATACAGTTTGGGTTTCATTTTGCCTGGCAGCAAACACCTACAGGGGGTATTGGCTTTTGTGTGCTCCCAGCTCTTTCTAGTTTATAAGGAGGATGGGGTTGGGGCAGGGGGGCTAGAAAGACTGAACTTCCATCATGCAAAGAAGATGCCACCTCAAGCAATGTTCATTTAACACTTTTTCAAGACTGCAATGCAAGCCAGCAAAGAAAAATAAAATATATTTACCTGTGTGCACATATATGTATTATTCTCTATTTTCCTTTTTTACCTCAAAGGATTTTGTATTAAAGCAGCACTAAAATTTGAACACAAAGAAAGAGTGGTCATTAGTAAACATCCTTTCTGATCATCTAGAAGAAAACAAAACAAACAAAACCCAGAGCTTTCCCATTAAGGTCATTTGTACCTGCTGTTGTCTATCAGTTGAATAATAGGTTCTCTGACCATTTCCAGCATTCTTGATTACAATGCTGGCCCTTTCAGCATTTTTCAGCCATGTCTGAAAAAATACTGGTGAAAGTGTTAGCAATTAATGAGTCCCAAAACCATTTCATAATTTTAAGCAATGCTTACATACAATATGTAAATATTCTGAAAACGACATTATTTTACTTGCTAAAATAATGATTGTACAATTTTACATAGACCAGTGCATCAGAATGTTCTTTATCGTGACCAAATACCGACATTACTAATCTATACATGTATGCCTTCAAAAAGTTGAATCTTCTAAACTATTGCTTCTGTCTTTTTTCCTGTAAAGCATAACTCCACTAATTATGCTAAACAGTTTGTTACAAAGGGTATAATTAGATAGAGGATAGGATAGACATGATGTGCAAATAGCTCTGTGTGGGTGATTATCACCTTAAAGCCTGCTGCTGGCAGATGAGTCAGAGTTTAGAGACAGACCATGCACCCAAGTGCAGAATGCAATCACAATAATCAAACAGTATTTTCTGCTTTGTTCTCTATGTTTTTGTTCTTCCTTATAGCCAATTTTAAATTAAGAGACCTTTTTTTTATGATAATGAATGCAAGACACAGAAGTAAAAAAAAAAAAAAAAGAAAACTGAATGGGCACTTTCTTATTTTATTGTTTTCTTAACCTTGAAAAATCTAGTAGGTATTCTTCTAGAGCTAAAATAGTGTCTGGATGAGTGTAGCTTTATTTGTTTTTCATATTTCTCATGAAATTTTAATGTGGTAAATATATATCTTAAAAGGTGGTGAGAGCAAATACTAGTGGATTTTTTTTTCTTTTTTAATAACACAAAGTATTTTGGACCTGATTTTGCCCTCTTGCAGTAACCAATAAGTTCTCTCATTAAATCTTCAATTATGTGATCAAAGCCATTACCATGCCAAGCTCTGGACTAGAGTATATACCCAACACATGTCAGCAGGATATAAACATGCATAACTAGGTTGTACATTTCTATTATTATTATTTGAGGTCAAGTTTTAAAGAAAGCTTTACTGTTGAGAGACCACTAAGATATTTACCTCCATAAAACATTTAATATTGTCTTCAGACTGTATCTATTATTTTGGACATATTAGCAAAATGTTCTCATTTCAATTTAATTTTATCCAAATCTGATCTTTTAATAAATAATATTGTTAATCAGGCTTCTAGTCTAAGGCAATCACCTTATCTAGATAACTTATTATAAGATCAAGCCAGTATTTGTTTTCCCTCCTTTAATACTTTGAAGCACTTGGAATCTTTTCCTTTAAAAATTAGATTTTCCATTATATTAAAAGATGACTGAGCTGAAAGAAAATACAAACAGCCTTTGTGATATGATGTGCTCATCTGAATACTGGATCTGAAAGAAATTTACATTCCAAATAAAACCATTACAGGTAGTTTCACCTGGTAGGATTCACCACAAAGCCAGTTTTGTTCTGTATAACTGGGATGTGGCCCCTGAAGGTGAGAAAGCAGAACTGAGCCCAGCACTGAGCAGAAACCACCTCTTTGCAGTGATTTCGAGGGCAGGGTCAGAAATCACCAGTGCTGCCTCAGGGAGCACTGAGAGGTTGTTGGGATGGGATTTGGGGGAGCCTTTGTTTCAGTTTTGGTATTGCCAGATCCACCAATTTTAACAGATAAGAAGAGCTGTGCTCAGTAGTCTCATAGATGTGGCCACTGACAGTTTAGAGTTGTTTCCTCTTTCCAGTTTACTGTCATTATCTTGAGTTAGTTTAAATCAGTCTACCAATCAAAAAGTGTTTTCACTGCTTTTTGATTTGTTGTAATATATGGAAAATTACTCAGTTCAGAGTTGTCTTTCTTTTAACCATTAATAGATAATCAAGTGATGGGATACTCTAGAAAATAAGATATCAACATTTCAATATGTACCATGGTACCCATGCAAAACACATGGCAGTTGCAATATGCAAGTTGAGCTCAGTTACTCAAGGAAGTTTATAGAAAGTTGACATGATCCAGAAAGATATTTTAAAATCTAATGATCTATAAAGCTTGGGGAGAAAATGCCAGGAAAAAATGCATTTCTATGTTACCCTCTCATCTTTTTCTTTCTGTTCCTTAGACATGTAATCAGTTTATTTCACAGAGTTAAGCAAAGAATGAGGTTTCTAAATCAGCATAGTGATTTTTAAAAAAAGATCTTGATTTACTGTTCATCAGTTGTGAATTACTGTACAATAATTCCAGGCAATCAGCCAATTTCAGCATTTTAATAGGAAAAAGCAGAACCAGTCCAAATAAAAAAGAACACTACCCCTGCAAACTATCAACAAAGTAATTCTTTTTTTTTCATGAGAATGTACCTAAATGTTTTGTTCCAAAAATACTTGAATTCATTGGGCACTTCTACAAACATTTTAGTGGAAATACCTTAAATTGAAGAATTCCCTCAGCCCTCACTATTTTGACAATCAGCCAACAATTTGTTCAAATCAGTGGATTTTTTTTTCTGATATCTGAAAGTTTTCAGAGATGGATCATTGGATTATCTTTTTAAGCCTCTAAAAAGATCACTTTCTTTTTTAGTCTACAACAAGCCAACACATAAAGGACTAATTACATTTAAATTCTTCCAACAGTTATAAAAGCTGTTATGGCTGAGGAGCTACCATAAAACAACCACATCTTCACATTTATGCAGAATTCTCCTTTCTTCAAAGGAACAGGTATGAAACTTCCTACATTGCTCCAAGAAAGATTGCCTAATATTGGCCAAGTATTTTTTTTAACTTAATAAAATAAAGGGTTGATAAAAAAAAAAATCAGCATTTCTCTCTTTCAGTGATTTAGATTTTACAGTTTAATGAAAGTGCTAAAAGGCAAATTTTATGTGAGGTAGATTATCATAACTTCAAAAAGACTAAAGGAGGTAGAAATGCTGTAACAATGATATCATGATGCTTGCAAGAAGTGGTGGAATACAATCTGATATAAAAACACTCAATTACTCCAGCAGCTACTAAATCTGCCAGTGATTTCAGTGAGCATTATTTTTTAGTAATCCTAATCTTTTGTCCAATATTAGCACCTAAAACAACTGTCATAACTCCACTGTCCTCAGCAGACATCTGTAATTGAGAACAGATATTTACTGCTGCCTACTCATGGTTTAAAATAGGCAGTGGCAAGGCCAGCTTTCTATGGCTGGAGACATGAAGTTCTACTGAATCATTAAGTTTATACTGATACACTTTTAATTTTTTGTTTGTTTGTTTTAAATGGAAAGAAGTTAGAAAACATCTTAATCAGCGTATCTCACTAGGGTTCCTTATTGTTATTAAAAATTAAATTAATAATGATAGTTGCCAACACAAGTGCTCCCTGTCTGCCACTAGTGAGCATTATTTAAGACTTACAGATTTATGAGTAGTAATTTTGAGCAGATGCGTTGTTTGTGGGCTGGGCCAGCAGAATCACTTGGAGAATGATCAGGCACTGTGGGCTGCAGAGCTCAGGTGCCAGGCAGCAGCGGAGAATCCTGCACTCCACCACCTCTGCTCTCACCTCTGAGAGGGATAGCCCCTCTCACTGGGAATACAGTTTAATTTTTCTGCCAGCTCAGTACTTGGTTGGAGTGAGAAACCAACAAAATGCCAATTAATTTCTGCCAAGATCGTGACAGGTTTTTTCATGTGCAGCTGTCTGGTTGGAATTAGGCTGAAACTACCCATTCGTTTCCTTTATTTCCCCAATTTGAAACCATGATGTGGCCCATGGTGCAGACTGTACTTCCAGTGAATATTTGAGACAGATTTTCTTAGTTTAATATCAGAAGTAAGGGGGAAAGAAAAAAAAAAAGATTGGGAGTAGAAAAAGGAAATTATCATACATCTAATAAATATAATGCAGTAAGTTTTTTCCTTACTTCATGAAAGTAAGATTTTTTTTCCCCAATAGTTACTTTCTACATATAATTGGCTTTGGAACAATAGTAACTAAAAATGCAAAAATATACAATGCAAATTTAAAATGTCCTATCTGATTTTCTGTGCAGTCACCCAGCTTGCATACCTCCACTCTTAAAGATGCCTACAGTAGCTTCACTTTTAAATAATAACACTCAAACATACATTTAGAAAGTCTTTTCACATTTCTTAGTCTTTTTTGCCCAGAATAACTGTCATGGAATATATTACAGTAGATTGAAATAGCACATCTTATAGAATACCTACACCAAGATTCATTTATTATTCTGGCAAATAATGACTCTAATTACAAAATGCTGTTTCCAGACATGGAACTGTTCTGGAAAAGATTGGTTTATCTAGTCACCTTCTCTATAAATAAAACCCTTAGTGGTAACCACCAAGGACTAAAATATTTTCACAGGTTGCTGTGAAAGAATAACTTGCTGCTAAATGAATCTTCCCAGTGCCTGTTCAAAAGATGACTCATCTGCTCCAATATACATGTGGAATTACAGCCAACTTTCTTTGACTTGGACATCTCACCTACCTTTTCAGATAAAGCATTTAAAGTCATCTCCATTAAAAAAAAAAAAAAAAAAATCAAAGATTTGAAGAAAGACCTTTGTCAAGAAACCTGTAATCTTGATGGAAATACAGGCCATGAATAAAGGATATGAGAAAAAGATATCCTCTTTACCAAAGATTGAAAAAAGCACATAACAGAAACATTAAGTCTCAGGAGCATTAACCACATTACCAAGCAGCAGCTGGTCTCAGCTGGATATGACCCTCAACAGCATCATCTAACTTTAAAGTTGACCCTGCCATGAGCAAACTGTGGAAATAAATGACCTCCAGAAGTCCCTTCTAAGATGGTTATAATTATCAGTAATAACCAGTAATAATCACTAGTAATAATACTTAAATGGTATTCTCCAGGCACTGTAAATATGCTCTATTGTTTTGGGTGCCCATTAAGAAACTCAGTTCAATGTTATCTAATTTAAAGGATCAGGGAATTTTTAATTATTTTGCAGTAAGTCACAACCTCCATTTTAAGTAAGTTTGCTAAAACAAGCATGGATCTATAGCATTTATAGAATCTCTAAGAAATATGTAAATTATTTTTTTCTGCCTTACAAGGAGTGATTTTACTTGGACATGAGATTACTTAAGTCATAATCAGGATAAATTATATATTAAATATTACTGATTATATCACTGATTATGTAAAGTATCTGATTTACTATATAGGACCTACAGTTTATTAAATGACAAATTCCAGAGGGTTAGTTCTAAGGCATTACAAAGTTATTTGACACTATTAATTTTACCTCTGGTAATACCTAGGCCTTTTCAGTTGAAGACCACTATACATGTGAATTTTTGTAGCAGGTGTGCCACACAGTATTCAACAACACAAGTAGGATATGGGGAGCTCCAGTCCAAAATGTGACCAGTTTTCTGCAACAACTCTGATGCTGCACAATGGCTAAAAGAAAAAAATGCTGAGGGGACAGCAGGACAACATAGTCCATAACAATTCCTTTTCCTTTTTTACCTACTGATTTTTATGTTATGTCTAATGTCGGGTCACTTTAAAATGCTTAGGTCAAGTCTTAAGTGTTCCTAAAGCTACCAAAATTTTAACAGGGAATTAACTGTGTGAGTAATTTGTCAGTGAGTGTTGGAGGAGGAGGAAGGTGGTCTCCAGGTGCATGGTGGCAGTGTGTCAGTGGAGGGGGCGAGGGTTACCACACCACCTCACTAGGTACAGCTTGTAGATACTTTTTTGTCTTCCACTCGGACTGGGGCATTTGCACTTCCTATGTGTGGGAATTGGTGGATCTGACCTGTAGAGGCAGGTTAATGTTAGCCAATACATAGACTGGGAATCTACCAAACTGACTCAGTTTTTCTTTCTTCTGTTTTCTTGATTGATAAGGAAAAAGCGCAAAAATGCAAGAATTTCCTGTAATTATGTGATTATATTACAACTTGACCCATTCTATTGCAGAAGGCTAACAGTGAATGGCATAATGCAGATCCCCATCCTTTCCTTTAATTGTTCTCTGTGTGGAAGGATTTTAGGGACAGAAAGCCCCACCCAGAAAATTTCTTTTCACCCTTGACATACAGGTCAGAAGATGATTTGGGATGTCCTCCTTCCGTGTCAGATGTTTGAAGCCCCGCTCCTTTTGTCATAGCTTCTCTACAGGTTTTCTGCTAAGATGCATGTTAACAGTGAAATTCACCATCTTGATAAAGATACAGGCCTAGCCCCTTGATGCCAACCAGGTTATGACAACTGCAATCTACTCATTACCCAGCTGAATTCCTCATAAATAGAAGTGAAGGAACAGCTCTCTCCCCACTAATATCACCACAGTGTAGGCTGATGTAACCCTTTCTGTTTGGTTCAGACAAGACTCAACCACTGCAGTACTCAGAGAAGATGATAAAAACATGGTCCAAATCTAATGTTCAAAGCTAGGCAGATGGAAACACAGAAAAAAGTTTTCTTTCCTTTCCTATAACCCCAACCCTTTCACTTTCATCTCCAACACCCAGCACCATTCTGCTAAGGGCTGTCACTCCCCACTTCCCCAGCCCCATAACTCATTAACCAAAGGAGATAAAGCTCTAAAGAGACACAGCTAATTCTTTTGTTCACACAAAATGCTTCATGCAAGTAACACATTTTGTAGAACTTACAAGAAATTTAGACATTTAACGTTATGACAAAAAAAAAATAAAGCAAGCTGTAAAATACATCAGCAGAGGTGATAGGAAATAGATGAAACACACAAAGTGTGAGAGCCAAAGAAAAAGCCCACTCTACTGGTAAATATATTTCTTCTGATAACAGATATGTAATTCACTCAAAAGGCCCTGAAACAGGATGTTACAGTAAGATATGTGTCTTTGGTAAGAAATCCATATTTGTCTGATACTGTCATTTTATCTCTGCAGAGCAGATTTAACACAGTATGTTCCTGTGTTGTTCCTGGTGTTAGAACCATATATATTGGCCTAGGATATCTTCTCTTCACGAAAACTTATATTTTAAGCCACAGAAAAAAAATTGTTATGCACAGTATTTTATGTCCATTTGGTGTTTTGGGAATCATCAATTGCTTGTTTTCTTGTTCGCTGTGGAGTCATGTTCTGTTCTAGTGCAACTTAGACTAGTCCAGTAATAGCTGTGTGTAATCTCTGTCTTTGTCCATATGCTTGCCTGTTTAGAACAATATCACAGATGTAAATAACAAAACCTGATTTTTCCTGATGCATGCAGATCCTCCAAAGTTTGATAGGATATGGCCGAATATTTCTTCCCTTGAGGTTTCTAAACCAAACCAAGGTAGGATGCTGTAAAATTCCTAGTGGTCTAAGGGTACTGAAATTGCACTCAACGAGTCCCACGTGGTGGCAAAAGTACTAACAATGATAATCCAACTCATTTTGCTCTGGTGCTAAGTAATGCTATCCTGTAAGAAAATAACTATAAAACAAACCTTACCTGAAAGAGTCTTCCAACATTCCAACTTTGCACATTACTGCAAGTATGGGAACAGTAGAAACAGATTAAAATTTGTGATACACAGAAAGCCCAAGATCATTTTGGACTTGTTTAGATGGCACAATCTATATTTTGAGTAAGTTTTAAGATTTTTAAGTGAACAAAGGTTGTCATTGTCTACATCAAACCCATTTTTAATGTCTTGTTTCCACTTTGTTTTCCCAAGTGAGCTGAGAAGCATTCTCAGCTTTCAAGCCATCCACAATACAAGCAAGTTCTCTGCAGGACAGACCCATGGTTTTCTACAATTTGAGTGCTACACAAAAAATTACTCACAGACATGGCATGATGATGAGCACTGAAAGAAATAAAATTACTTTTTAAGATGATGAATAAAACTAAGATTCTTTGTTATTTGTAGAAGTATTCAGCTATACTTCACATTTCAAAGTGATTGCTCATTGTAAAAATAATGTCCTTTTGTTCTTCTTATTTACTGCCCTTTCCTCCCCCAAAAGTCCCTGCAGAAATCTGGCCTGTGGCTTGCTTTCATTTTCAAAGGGTGTCCTTTTTGTGCTATAGAGGTGGAGAATAGAATTAATGAAAAGGCAATCTAGAAAATAGCCACTAAACCAAATAAGATGTATTGAGAATCTGTTGGGGATTACACTGGAAGGGCTGTAATTAAATCTATGGATCACAATCAGCAAATCAAACATATGCATGCACATGTGAACTCTCCCATGTTATATGTGCAAGTTTCTATGTGCCCAGCAAAATAGAAAATATTAATTCATCTGTGCTGTCTGTAAGGATTAGCAGTGTACTTTAGTTTGGATATTCATGTATGTTTAAAACTAACTATCCCTGGTAAAGTAATACCTAGCATTCCAATAATTTCATTTAGCTCATGTTGTATTTTCCAGGTTTTTGCATGTTTTTTAAACAAACAAACAAAAAAAAGCCCACCCAGACTGATCTCTTTTCCTCTGCTCTCTGCAAGGATTAGCCTGTGTTATTCAGAGGAACTTTTAATCAAAACATTCCCAATTAAATTATACTTAGCATTTCTAATAGATTTCATTGCTTAATTGTACTGTGTGTGATCGAAGACCTAACTTCATTGCAAAATAAATCTTGAACAGTACAGAATTATTCAGTGTTTCTTCCCCAAAAGTAAGAATTTAAGTAAATTAAGTTTTGATGTTTTGGTAGGGAGCACAAAACACAAAAACTTTAAAGCATTTCTATTCAGCTTTTGTCTGTTTGCCACATATTGTCACAGTGTTTAACAACATATAGTGTAGATTAAAATTTCAGTTAAGGATTGTGTATGAAAAGAATGATTACAGAGATCTGCCTATATCTAATTAATTTATTGTGGGGTTTAGGTTTACACTATTTAGCCAGAATAAATATGCATTCAAATTCAATAAAACCCTTTTCAGACTACTCTGGTTACCATATAGTCATTTGTCATGGGTTGGGAGAAACCACCAAATAACCTCTAACACAAAACTGCCAAAGTGCATGGATGTGAATTACATTCTCTTCTTGATCTTGGATATAACAGCTCAAATGATTCAATAATTGATAGTGCATAACTCATTTTCTGCAACTTTCACCCTTTCCTTACAAAAAAAACAACCATTGTTAAAAGTTAGAGAATAAAGATGTTTAATATTTTGATTTTTTCCTACATGATACCTTTTCTAATTTGCTGTTCATTTTATTACCTATCCAGTTGCTCCCAAATTAGCTATGTCAACTGTTTCTTCTGTTCAAGTTGCAAACCACAAGAGAGGTAGGAATTCTAGGATTCATACGGTGATCCCATAGTGCTCTGTGTTGTGAAAACATTGCACTGTATGAATCTGGAATATCTGTGAAGTGTACCCATTAGTTTACTGGTGAGGCATCTTCATTGAATAAAATAGAAGCATTAAGTCACAAAAACACAAGCCATACAAAGAAAAATAAATATGCTTCTTAGACAGTTGTTGGTGGCAAATAGAGTGACATGGCATTTATTTTTAAAGGAGTTAAATATATGAATATGACTGTTCAGATCCTTTCTTAGAAAGCAAATGTTTACTAGAGTCTTGTTTTCCTCAGTGATATGCATAAATTGTAAAAGAGGAAACATAAGCAGATTAGTTGAAGGCAAACAATCCATAAAACATCAATTGTCCATGTCCTCAAGAAGTATCTGTAAATGCCATGGAATGTAATGCATTGTTGTGTCCTTTAATGCATTGTAAGTGTGCCTTATGTCTTCATTTTATTGTAAGTGTGAAAATTCAGAGTGCAGGCATTACATTTTTAACTGATGTTCCAGTGTTTTATCAAAATAATGGAATTATATAGACATAATAAAGGATGCCAATATTCTCTCTGACTTACAGGCAACCTGTTTCATTTTGCATATCTGTCATTCACAGTCTGAACCCTGAGATCTTTTCACTGTTTTTCCTCATCAATTTATCTGTAGAGTATGTATGAAGATGTTTTGTCTTTCTGTAGCTATTGTGAATATCTCATTATTCATGAAATACATATTAACAAGGAAAAGGGTTATTAAGAAATGCTTGAACTTAGTTTGACCCATTTGATGAGATCATGGTAATGAGCCACACTGTTTGTTATGAAGCAGGTAATTTCTAAGGTTACAATGAAATCTCCTTTGTTTGCCTTAGTGTATGGAGGAAGAACATGGAGTGACTGGAAAATGAAAAAGAAAAAATAATTTAATGATTTGTGAATGCACTTTTCTTGAAATATGCTTTGTGCTTTTAATTAAAAAGTGACACTGATAGCTATCTCATGCAACCTTAGTTTAGAAATGATGCTACCCTTCCATGTGTGTTTACCATTGTTTCATGTGATGACATTCCATGTTTTAATGGTTGCAGCTGAAGCTTCAGCTGAACCTCGTCCCCACAATAATAGTATCTCAAAGTCATCTCAAAGATGTAAATGTAGAACATGAGAATGGGGGAAAGTTTGCAATTTATAGAAACAAAACTATTAGATTGTCAACCTCTTCACGAGCCTCCTTCAGTGGGTAATTTTATCATGCTTTCTGCAACAGGATCAAGATTGTTTCAATAAAATCATTGCATTGGAAAATAACCAGGGAGGCTCAGAGAGTCAATGCTTCTGTGAGTTTGCAAGGGATTTGACAGTCCCTGAATCATCCAAAAACAATGATCACATCTAACATGGCAATCCCTTTTTCCTTCACATTAAACCTATCTAGCTATCATTATTACCTCTCCTCTGAGATTTTAGTTTCTGAACCATTCACTCCTTATTCAACTTATCTGTGTCTTTTCTGACATGTGGTACTCAAAACTGAAAGCAGCATTTTCTAACACTGTAAGAAGCTCGTGTCATTTCACAATGGTTGGTAAACCATTTGCAGCCTGATTTTGATACTTTTCCCCCATCTCTTTCAGTGATTGCATGACTTTGCCAGTGCGTGAAAGTGCTTAGGCTGCTAGCCAGAGCTGTGTGCCTAAAGACCCTAAGCTGTGCTTCTGACAGGTCTAACTTTCTGGTTAAGGAGAACCACATGAAAAGCTAGAAGGCATACAGCACTGACAGCTTCCCAGCTGGCATGGTTCTGAATGCAATTCTACGTGCTGTGTTTGAGTGGTTTAGGGTAGCACCTCATGGAGCCAGTAGAGAAACTAATTCCAGTCTGATCATAGGAGGACTTTTTACATAGCTTAGTTTTGTAAGCATGGAGAGATGTAAAAATGATTCACTGACCAGGCCAACAGCAACAAATTATTGCACTAACATGGTGGGAAGGCAGGGGGGAAGGAAACATTATCACAAAATTGATTTAATTGTTACTTGACTTTTTTTTTTCCTTTTGCCATTGCTAATGTTTGATCAGCTGTCAGACTGTTTTCAAGTTAACTGTGTTTTTTTTCTACACCATGTAGCATTTCCTAGTCTGATCAAGACTCCTAGAACATTCCTGTACCTTAGCATTAGTTAACTTTGAGACAGAGACTTTGTTTCACGCAGCACAGTTGTTACAAAAGAGCAATACCCGTAGAAATGCAACCAAGTTTAAGAAATGGTCTCCTTGTTTACCTTTCATGTTGATGATCCACATCTGAACTTGGGCAGTCCTTCTGCATAAGTTTAAGAGCATGTGTGTACATCCAAGTGCTTCATAATTATTAGATGTTTCTTCACTCCAAATCATAACTTGGAGCAATCCTTGTTACAGAGTGAATTGCTTAATGTGCAGCTTTGTTTCTTGTGCTTTTGTAATTGTTAATTATGTGTAGTAGTAGTAGTAGTAATATTATTGGAGGTCATATTGCAATTTCAGAGTGGAAGTAGTGGAGTCATTCATTCACATAATATTCTCAGTTTCTTTCTGCTGCCTTAAATACAGAAGATAATGTAGCATAGTCAGCTTTTCTTTATAGTATATAGGCAAATTATTTCCTCTAAATTCACCTGGAGTATGAAAATGTTTAGCAACAAGTCTGACCAACACACCAATACAGTATCATCTTACCAAAACAAATTCTCTGTTGGTAGCAGACGACAGGTCCTTTGTCAGACAGAAAGACTAAGACAACCTTGCTTCTGAACCCAAGATTCAGAAAGATCAGATTGCTTATCACTAGTCAGTCTTTCTTACTTTAAAAATCAAACACAAACACAATCACAACAGTTTTCCATGACTCCTGTTTGCTAGTGCTAGTTTCCACTTTTAGATTTCGTCTGCTCTCCACAGGCAGTTTTCACTGCAAGATGGATATACCTGGGGAGAAATGCTGCAGGGTGGCTGGCTGAGATGCTGAATCAGACTGACCAGCTGCAAAAGACAAGAAACATTACACTTTTTTCCTCCCTACTCAATTGTGTCAAGTGGTAACATAATGAGACTGATATACCAAATGTTTTCCTGTACTCCAGCCATTACTGGCATCAAAATTATCAGATTAGCACAAACCACAAAACACTGGTTTAGCAGAATAACATTGAAGAGAACAAGAAATATATGTTAAGTAAATGCATATATGTAAAATGGATTAATGGTTTCTGGCAGCAGAAAGGCAGCTCTCAAGATTGAAACATATGTTGTGCTAAGTGTCTAAGAAAAAATGTATTCTATTTACGTTGCAATCTATTTATGGTCCAGTACATCAGACAAAAGCCAAAGAAATATCCATGTACTAGGAGTGCAGAGCATACTCAGAAACATGTACTGGGACTGTTGTTTCTCTACAAAAATACAGACAGGCACAGATACTGTATGTGATACCCTACTCCTCCATCAGTGGGATGGTCAGGTGCCACAGCATAAGCAGGAGCATACCAGTGGAAAGGCAGCACAGGGGACTTGGCCTCTGACATATATGGAAGCATTTTACACCCTCTGTTACAGCTTCATCTAATTACAAGACAAGTAAACTACAAGACCTCGAAGCCCTTCCAAGTCACTGCATCCAGTGCTCCATTATTGCAGAAAACATCCTGTAATTTATTCCACCAGTTAATAAACTACATCTGTAATGCATCGCTGTTGTTTTGCTACAAATGGAAAGTGTTCAAGAACCTCACTGCCCTAAATGGCTGGACACCATCTCCTAATTTCCAGCTGAAATTTCTCAGTAGCCACTTAACGCACATTTGTTCTTGTGCCAGTGTTGTCCATTAGGATGGCAGGAGGCTTATCTCCTTGATGTATTTATAGCCCAGTGATACCTTCTACCATCAGTTTCCTAGACTAAACAAGCCAAATTTTCCTACTCTTCACTTTTTGAATAGACTCAACTTCTCTGATCATCCTAGTAACCTTTCCTGCATTCATTCTGGGCTCATAATCCCAAGAGTTGAGTGATCAGGCTTACACAAGTGTTCTACACAAAGCAGAGCTGTGTCTTCCACAATGTTATTGATACATTTCTAATTTCTCCTTCATTCTGCATAAAGCCAAGCATTGCTTGTGATTAAAGACTAAAAGGCACTAGCATTCTGTATTTAATGAAGGGGTTTTTTGAAGGTGGCTGTCATGCCAACCTCATTTCAGATGGCTGCAGTAAGCATGCTTTCTAGTCAGTACACATTTCAGAATTTTCATAATCTTTTCTGGCCCAACTGTTTTTCATCTCAGAATACAAAAATCGGTTAATGCTTACCTCAAAAGTACAGTGGATGTCATTCTCCAATAACTGTCTTCCTTCCTTTTCTTCACTGTTAATCATTTTAGGAGGCATTGGCCAAAATTGTCAAACTAGAGATTTGTTTGGCCTTGAAATAAGAGTCTGGTTCTTAAGGTGCCTACCAGTTATAGCACCCCAAGTTCAGTAGCATTTTTGAATAGTCACCATTTTGTCAGAAAAAAAAGCTTTTATTTTACTTACAGTTGTGGATTTAAGCATAATGAAGTTTGACAATTTTGCCCACTGAATTTAACCTTTTTAACATGAGGAAGTTTTTCCCGGGTCTTGATTTATATTCATCTCAAATGTGCAAAAATATGTGCATTTCTCTCAGCGGAAACCGAGCCTCCAGTAACCCTGAAAGGTTTACAACTGCAAATGCTTCAGTTCCATCAGGTCTGCCAACAACAGCCAACCTCCGACGTCATGCCATGGTTGTCGGGTCACGCTAACCTGCCTGAAACCAACTCCACTTCCATTGCAGATAAACATCTGCTGCTGTCCATGTTACATTGATTAACATGTATGTGCCATTCATTCATACTTCTGCTCATGGTTCATTTTTACTAAGCATGTAATGTGCTATTACTCTGCTGCTGTATACACTTTGTATACATTTCTGTTCTTCCTTGAAAGACTGTGAATGCTTCGGGCACTCCAACCGGTGCAGTTACATCGAGCTGCTCAATACGGTCATTTGCGTGAGCTGTAAGCACAACACTAGAGGTCAGCACTGCGAGTTATGCAGGCTGGGCTACTTCAGAAATGCTTCTGCAGAGCTGGACGATGAAAATGTGTGCATAGGTCAGTCCCGGGATAACTGCTCCTTTTCTTCTGTGCCTTTTCAGCTCCTGGCAGCTGCTAGGGACCACTGCTGCTTACTTGCCACTTAAGCCAGAATGAGCTTTTTCAATGGATAAGAACATCTGTGTGGACTTCTCACCTCATTTCTATTGCCCTGGTAGCCCCAAGGAGGCATTTTGAATCCATAAATGATGTCGAACTTCTCTGGCTACAGGTCCAGGGCTGACTTTCCCCAGAAGCCCCTGAGAAACTGGATGTGCTGTCCTCACACAGGAGGGAGCCACACTGGGGTCACACGTGGAAATCAAGGGGTTGAGTCTTAAATACCTGTTCCCAATCTGACTTTTGCAATTACTAGTATAGACTCTTGAATACTTGCCTGGAGACCTACAAAACTTGCCAGCTGCATCAAGAGGACATGGGGAGGGATCTCTATTAACCCCCGTCATTCTCTAAATTTCACAAAAACATGTTGCAGCTAAGTCTGCTCCCAGACACAGGGCTGTAAATGCAATGTTACTTCCTCTCTCCTTAGAGGAGAAACTGAAATGATGCCCATGAAGTTAGGAACAGAATCTGTCAAATCAGTGTGACATGATGTCAACTTAGAAAATGGATTCCTAGGTGAAAACAGTGCTTTAGAACAAGCATCTACTATAAATATTCAAACTGCAGAATTAGAGAAAATGTCAGAACATAATAAGAAAAGCATATTAGGAAAAAGTTTAAGATCTTTATCACCCTAGAAGAATATTCATTGTTCTCATGTCACCACAGATAGTATACAGCACAAGATAAGACACTTGAGATGAAGCCTGAACATAGTCAATAAAGGAGGCCTTGTACAATGGCCAGTAATTAACAGGTAACCACTAAATATGTTCTAATAACAAACAGAGGTGGAGAATTTAATTATATAATGTTTCTTATAGACATCAGCATCAGTAGGACTTGTTCTGGATTTTCATTGTGACTTTTTTTTTCTTTCTGCCTTCCAGAAAGCAAAGGGTAGTTAGTTAGCAGATATTGTAAAACCAAAATAGACTATGGGTGAATAAATTCTATTTTAATGTCCTTTAAAATCCATTGCTGAGATTCAGGCCAGAAACTATTTAGGTTTCTATTATTTGTCTGAGTTTGTAACTTGACAGATTTACATTTTTATCTTGTGATAAACACACAGATCCATCCATGCACTGCATTTCATGTGTCCTTCTTTTAACTTTGCTTGGCAATGCATTCAGGAAATGCATGATCTCCTTTGACAGTAATTAGTCTGAGCTAATAAGAACTTTAGTAGGCAAGTCATGATTTTGTATGACTGTGCTGAGGAGATTAACACAATCAAATGTTCTTGGAAAAAAAACACTGTCCCACATGTTTGTTTGATGTAGATGACAGACATCATTGGTATGACATCAGGGCTGTATAATTTCAGCTGCTTAAATAGGCCTAATGAATACAACTCTAAATTAATCTGTTGGAATTTTTCATCAGCTTATTCAGTGTGTTGTTTTCCCATGTACACTGAAATGCTACAACAGCAGCTGCAGCTACATAAGACAAGAAAGTTAGTAAATAAAAAGCCAAAAATAAGTCATTTTAACATTAATTTATGAGTGGTGTATTTAGAATGTCATGGTAAGACAACTGTGCACTTTGAAATTACTGAGACACTAAGAAAATTTTAAAACCTTTCATTTAGCATGAGTCTGAAAACAAAAAAAAAGGCAATGTGAAACATTTGCTGAGTTTCCACCTTAATGCATACAGAATTCTCTTGGTCTCCCATGAGAATTGTACCATGTGAAATAACTATAGGATCAAACCCTGGTTTGCTACATATTAGGTAATTCATTTTAAATAAATAACATTCTTGCTGAACTAAGTTTTCAGGATCACAGTTATCATACAAAATGTATGTTTCCCAATGTATGTGTCCAAGTTGATTTGCCAACTCAGAGGTCTTTCCTACTTCTTGTGTAAAGTTCATGAAATGAACAGACACCTAAGCACTTTTCAGAAAACAGAGAAGTTTGTTCTTAAAGTGCTGTCTTGATCTGGGGCTCCTAATATTTAATTGGGCAAAACATGGAGTATTTTCACCTCTGAGAGGGTTGATGGATTCACCACCCTTCTAAGGTCAAGCACAGTCTTGCTCTATTGGAAACGCTCATTTCTCTTTTCTCCGAGTTTAAAAGCAGTGTTCTGTGGTTTAACTACAAGTGAAATGCTGGTATGAACATTTTAATAAGCAGATTTCCAGTGATACATGCAAGTCTTATTCCCGTATGAAAGTCATTTTTCCAGGCTAATTCTTTCCTCTTCAGCCATATATGTAGAAAGGTAACAAATGTTTGGAGAAGCTAGTTGAATGGCAGCTAATAGGGCTTTGGCTCTGATTTATCAAAACTGCTTACACAGTTTTCAGAAATACATATGGTAAGTACATGGATAACAAATCTGTGAATCTTAGCTGATGCTAAATAAATGGAGAAAATGTAAAATGTTTAATTTTTAAGACTAAAGAATTCAAATACCGAGAAGGTTTTTACCAGTGAACCAAATGCAATGTATTATACAGTGGTCTTAAACCTAAATTCTTGATGCCCTTAATTTCTTTAAAGTCAAAATAGATTTTATTTCCTAAAATGAAATATTAAAAATTTGCGGATTTGTATGTTAACTGCAAAATTACCTCATATGGGCAACTGCAGTTTCTGAATCAAGCAAGGTATTTGAAGTTAAAAATTATTCATTCTATGTGAAAAACAATTTAACAGCTTGAAGAGTTTTTTATTTCTTGATAAAGCCCTAGTAACTTTCAGTAAATACACACACTGACAAGCAAGGATAGCATGGAAACCACCAAGTAGACCCAGAGTAATAAAACATGGCCTTTGCCTCACATCATAAACACTGACCTGATGATTGCTGTCACACTTTTAACAAAGCCACCCTTGCAGTCAGTTAGGCTTCAGCTTCAATTAACGCCAGAAGCCCTAATGACACATGGCTAAATGAACCCTGAGGGTTGTCCGGTAGCCACTGCCAGCCCAGACTGATAAGCAGCAAGCCTACAAGCCTCAGCCCATTTCCTCACCTTTTTTATTTACTTTCATTGTGTTTTGTTGGCAGCATCACATTGATAGAGGGAACCCCAGAGAACAGTTGACTATTTCTGTTATCTTCCCATCCTTCCAAAGAGTCACCAGATGAAGGTTAGGAGGAAAATTCTTTCTCTTTTCAGATCTGCAGGGGCTTTTTCCCCCACCCTGGAACCTGCCTGTGGTTTGCTTATTGGGGTGATCAGGGAATGTTAGTTTAGTGTTATTAAGTGCCCTGTTGTTGTGAGGGCATTGGAGGTACTCATTGTGTCCCTGTGGCACACTGAAATTTTGACCTTTGAGATTTTTAATGTCTTAAGTATTTGGTAGGCCTTGGGAAGTGTTCCACAGCCTGTTATACTGTGTTGGACAATGACCCTGAATGTTCTGTGGGCCTCTGTAAGTTATATTACTGTGGTATCAACTGGGAAAGATGGAGGCTAGAATCAGTCTGTTGGGTGTTCTGATTGGATCTACTAGTTTTGCAAAAGGGCCTGGTTTAAAGCTTTGTTCCTACTGTCTACTTCCCCTTAAATAGCACGAAATGGGCCTGGAACTTCCTACACACTTATGTGATAGAGTTCCTAAGGAAAGGTTTCACTGGTTCAGGGTCTTGTTCTCTGGAAAATATAACATCCAGTAACACAGGCTATACATTTTTTCACAAATTCTTGTTTAAATCACTGTAACTTCATTATGTCTAACAAAGCTATTTTTTAACAAGAATTGGGCCCTCTGTCTTTAATCTAATTCCAAGCTTTTGTCTTTCAAGGTTTTCTATATTCTTCAAGCAAATTTTACTTCCTGCATTCAAAATGTATCTCAAGTCTATGCCTTTTTACATAAACATCTGATACATCTGATTAACATCAGAATTCCAAGCTTTTCAAATGGCACTCACTTTGCTATAATGCTCAGCCTTGCACAGTATTTTTGGCATGTCAGTTTTCCACTTCATTAACGAATGTTGCCAGCTAATTGACTCTATTATTATTGTGAAACCCTTTTGCCAAAGGTAACTATTCTTCTTCAGCATCCCAAATGCTCAAAGTGCCATCTGCAATTTATAATTAATAAGCAGTGAGACAACAGATGACAAATGTCTTTCTGGTAATTTTTTTTCCTGTTACAGTTTTTTCATTGGAGATATGTACATATGTAACTTCCCAGTTCAACTCCATTTTTTCATTTATGGTACCACTGAGGTTTAACCTAATGCTAGGGAACAACTGCCAAACATAGTCATCAAAGTAGCACTGATTCACAGACATACAAATCCAGACTCCCAGCAGGTTGCCCCAAACCAGGAAGCAGCAGAGATCAGATGCTTCCAAAAGGTGTCTGTGGTCTCAGTTAACAGTGAAGTTACTCTGGGTCTACATGGGTCTACATACAAATAAGATAGTTCTTCATTTGAAAACAAAAAAATCTGAGTAACTAAGGTGAAGAACAGAAGTACCAAAAATGAGCTCTGCGAGCTCCTTGCTTTTGTTCAGCTGGCTAAAAGCTGAACACAGATATGTAATCACATTAAAGAAAAGGGCTGTGAATGAACAACACAGTAAGTGTTGTGGGAGGAAATGTGTTACCCTGCTTATTCTTTAATTAGCTGAACACATGTGAAAAATATACAGCGGGGAATGAGCCTCACTGCATTTCCCATCTGCACGCTGGGAAGTGAGAGAAATTAAAATGGCTGCACAAAGCCTGTTCTTAAAGGTTTTGCATTACATAAGTGCTCATCTCAAGCTTTTCATTGCGGAATATGCAAAAGGTTTATTAATGTCACTGATAAATACAATCTCATCAATCTAATGGCAAATAGTCACATAAATTATTATACTGCTCAAACCTATAAAGGAAGACTATCTTGGAAATAAGTAAAGTGCATTTATATAGCCCTGTAAAGACATTCAGCACTTCTGAAAATATTGAGTAATACAGAGAAACCTATTTTAATAAAGCAAAATATTTCACCCTGATGGCACATGGATATATCCATACTATACAAAGCTTTTCTAATGTTCATTAAATTGTCAAAAATATTCTTGCCAAAGAGAATCTGTTACAATCACTTACCCTCAAAGACCATGGTATCTTCTGCCTTTATATCTTTTCTGTTTACTTTCTCTTTGCATCATAAAATGCCTCTTCCTGAAATGACACCTGCAAACAAATAAATGGACATGTAGTAGTTATATTCACTACTCTAGATACCCTTAATAGACAGTCTTCCTTTACCTTTAGCACTGGAAATGCACCCTTTATTGGTATTGAATGAATTATCTCCACATGTAGACCTGAATCCAGTGTGTATGTGTTGTCTTGTTTCTGCAGACTGTTATTGTAACCCTTTTGGTTCAGTCCATGATCGCTGTAATGACAAAGGATTTTGTGAGTGTAAGGAGGGAACATCAGGGCCTAAATGTGATAAATGTCTGCCGGGATATATCTGGCACAGCTTGGGCTGTCAACGTAAGTAACTCTGAGAGTCGCCCCTCTCCTGCAGCTCCGCTGCCCCTCGTCTGTGTGCTGTCATGTGCCGCTTCCTGGGAGCAGAGAGCGAGCGAGTGCTCTGGGCCGTCCCAATGCCATAATGCCTGAACCCTGGGAGACTCCAGCTGAGGGCGCTGACACTGCCGTCCCGTTCATCCAATACACTTTCAGTGTCCTCTCTCTCTCCCACTAACAGCCAGAGGAGCTCCCACTGGCATAGGGAAATACACGTGTCTTGGCAACTGTGAAGTGAGTTTGGTATACTAAAACATCAGCGTATTAACTCCAAATTCAGAATTCTTACTAAAAGAAAGAAGGTGATTTCTCTGCATGTTCACTTTTTTCTGTCCTAAACTTCAGCTTCTTGACTAAGTTAATGATACTTTAATACTTTTAAACTATCCCTGGACAATAACTGCAAAACACTGGCTTGGTACCTGTAATAATCAGTGAAAACTAGATGAAAGCTACTGGTTGGAAAAAAAAAAAAAAAAAAAAAAAAGGAAGTATACTTAACATCCTTTAAAATAAGAGCCAAAATTTTCCTTAAATGGTGCTAGAACACATGTGGTTCAATGCTTAGTTATAAATTTATCTTCTCTTCTGGTTAACAGGTCTTGTAAACAAGTGAGTAGAAATATCACTACTGTATATACAGGATTAGACTTTTATTGCAAATTTTGTTTGTAGTAAATTCTTAAGATTTATTCTTCATAACCATTTTGATCATCTACTTCCAGAAACTCTGGAGAGTCCTCTCACATTTTTCTTTCACCTTCTTTCACTACCTCTCTGCATTCTTAAACTCACACACATTAAAGACAGATTTCTAGAAGAGCTTGCTTTTGATTTTTAAGACTGAGAAACACAAGGAAATGTAATTACTGACACCAACCATCCAAATATTATAAAATTGGTCAATAGCCATACAAATGCTCTAAATACTCAAAAACAAATGCAAATCTTACATAATAAGTTTAAGACAAAAAAAAGAAAGCGATAAAGCTAGAGATTACTGCTGCCTCTCAAAGTGATGAGTACCTCTGAACCAGAAAAGCTGGACTTGTGACAACTCAACAAATTATATCTTGAAAGAAAACTAATAAATAAAAATTTCAGGAAATACTGTGATAGTTAACCAAATAGTATTAAAGATAGTATATGAAAAGAAGTTTGCGTGGGCAACACTGCTCAGTGCTACCTGAGAAAACTGGACTTCCTCAGCTTCTACCAGCAAGCTCCTGTTTGTATTTGGGAGGTCATTTAAACCATACTTTTCACATGGGGTTGTTAACTGTATTCTCATTTTCCAGCTGCTTCTACTTGAGTTATGATTTAAAAAATTATTGGGCAGGAAGCAGGTGAAGTAGTGTTCCAAAATTCTTTATTATTAATTCTTCACCAGATCAGATCCCAGTTACCTCCCAAACAATGCACTCAGAAATCATAGGGTCTCCCTCTGCACCCCTTATGCAGAAGAAGGTTGTCACCACCCTCTACCTTATCCTAGGTACTGGCAAAATAACCATTAGAATTTGTGAAGCATTGGAAATACTGCCATGACAGGAAATACAAGGGGGAAAAAAATGAAAACAGAAATCAGTATGGTTCTCTGCATAGAATTTGAATAAAGTTAACATTGTGTCCACACAGTGGGTTTAAAAAAGATAGTAAGTAGCTGAGATACTGAACAAGTCTGGAGGGCTGTGGCACAAATTTTGCAGTAATATAGTAATATATTTATACTAGCTTGTCAAAGCAATTGTTTATTAATTTCAGTATTTCCTATATTTTCAGGTTTGGAGATTATAACACAAATAATGTTCTTCTAATGAGGATTTTTTTGAGCCCAGCATATAATTAGCTTGATTTTAGCTGAATCAAGAGTATTTGTAAAAGCTTTGGACAGTTTCTGGAAATGCAAGCTAGTGGCTTTACATTTGCTGACAAAACTAATTGAGTTTCCCTCACTATGTTGCAATTTTATGAACAAATCTCAGTCTGATTGTGTAAATGTCAGATATTCGCCAAGTTTGACCAAATTATCTGATCAATTTCAGAAGAAAAACAACTAGATGTGGTTGTCAGTTTTATGGAACAGACATCAAATTGTCACGTTTTACCAACCACACACTGATTTAAATCTCATTTCAAGTCTTATCATGGAGGAACAGAATTCCAATTAATTTAATTTTGAAGTGGGTCTGTTTTAGCTTTGTTATTTTCCCATTGAATTCTAAACAAATGACCGGGCAAGCAAGCAGACCCCAATATACAGGAAAAATAAGAACTCATTCTGTTGCCTTGGCAAAGCTCAAAAAGATTATTTGTCTGGACACGTAGCATGTGGTTTTGATCTGCTTTTCCCTAAGCCTGTGCTGTACAGAAACATAGATATGCAAAGATGAATACACACACAGACCAATATGTGCTTCTTTACTTTTTGTTAGACATAGGCTATTGGCATTATTAAGAAAGTCTGTTCTTATGGAACTTTGTTGCTAAAAACCTTTGACCTAGGGCAACCAGAAACTTCACCTATAAATAATTTAAATCTATATCATAGGTAGTTTAATTACATGTATGTTTTTGTAAGTAAATCAAGTGTCATAATTTTATCTAGTAGTAAACCCGTTAGGGAAAAAACAACACAAAAGCCGAGTTGTGTTTTCTAAGGCCTGCAATATATCATTTGATAAATTGCAGTTTGGAGTCTATTTTGTACCACACAAAGTAGAAGTCACAGAAGCTATTATCCTCAGAACTATTCATTTAGGTACCTCACTCTTAGTGATTTAATCTAAACCCTCTGAGGATCCGGGCGAGCGCTCCTCGCTTGGCGTCTCTGCGCACACCGAGGTCAGATGCAATTTTAGACTTTGCCTCGCAGATAAAAAGCGCTGTGATGGCAGCTGTTATCTTCTTGCATTCAGGGTTTGTGCTGCAGAGACACAGCGGTCAGCAGGGTCTGGTTGGTACAGAAGGGTTTGCTGCCCTCAGAAGAAGAGGCACAATAGATGTGGCTGTGCCTGGCGCAGCTTCTGAGCCCTCCCCAGAACCCCTGAGGCTGCGGGCGTTGGGCGTGCGGGAATGTGCTGGGACTCAGCGGGGCCTCCTGCCACAGACCCACAATGGATTTCTCACCAGCAAGATCAAAGCACAGGGAATGAATTGAGAACAGAACAGTTTGGTCCTGAAACCCTTTTAGAACTCCTGGAACATGAGAAATTACATAGCATAGCATATATTTGATTTTTCTATTTTATAGAAACTGAACTATTTCCTTTAAAAATGAACATTAAAACAGAACTAAAAGCTCCAAGCCTGGCAAGAAATTTAACCTGCAACTACAGCTGATTTGGGCCAGTTTTAAATTGAACATAGTGCTTTCTGATAAAAGGAACCTGTATCAAAAGATAGAAACATTTACACACAGAAAGCCAAAATATTAAGCAGGAGCATTCACTTGATTTTCTATGTGTACTGCTCATAGTCTTGCATCTTCCGTATTTCTTGGCCATGAAATTTCAAGTAACTAATGTCCATTTTATACATACAGCAGCATTTTAAAGTAACACTTTTTAATTTCACTCACAGAAGCATTGATTCCAAAACCAGCTGCATATTTATCCAATCAGGTAAAGAAAAAGTGACTCTTTTGCCAATATCAGCTTGGCAGCATAGCTCGAATTTTCATTAGGCATTTTCCTCACGGGGGAAAAGGTGAGGGAAGGTTCAATGACTAATATTATTCTCTATCTCCCTTCATTCAAAGACCGAGTAAACACATTGAACCCACAGCACTACAACGGCCTAGAGCGAGTAAGAGTTACCAATGGTAGCTTGCACCCCATAGTGAATCATGTTTTAATTCATCTTGGTTCAGTGGTGCTAATCTTAAACAATTAGCAAATGAGTTCTCAGCTAGATGCCTTATATCAAGGCCTGAACAATCTATCTCATTTTACCCTTTTTTGTTTATTTAAATAGAAGCAGGCAAAGGATTGCACTTTTACTTCAGTGCTCAAACTGCACTTAGTGCTTGTATCTGTCTTCCAGACTAACCTTGTGTTACTCTGCAGCCTGTCAGATAATTCATATACTGTCAACCAGTGTGCATTAACTTATTATATGATTATTTAAATATGAGCTTTTTGGGGGTGGATTTTATCATGTGTTACAAATGTTAGAAGCTGAGGCACTTGATCAAAATCACCATGCAGATTGAATTGCCAAAGAAAATCAAACTTGAAATTGTGAACTTGGAACTCATACTAACATTTTGTTTTGGAAGATTTGGTTTACTGTTCAGCAAGAAAAGAGGAAAAGACATATACCATCTAATTCTTTAAAAATCTTTCTTCAAAAACATACACCCTGCACTCCTTTCTAGACAGATTAAATACATATAAATGCAATTGTCTCCCCAGTGAATGTTATGATCTTTTACACATTTGTACGCAGACGTATCCAATACCTACACGCTGAACTTGTGCCTAGGGGACAATACAAAAAAAAAGAAATTCAGAACCAGGATGACCTGCTTTCCAGTTCACCATTGCAACTGCCTATTTGGGGAGCCATAGAAGATCCACCTATATATTTTAATATCTTTTTACCAGTAGCATTTTTAATGCTTTTAGCTGGTCAGAATACAATGGGACTCACCTCTGCACAGGTGCTGTGTATACTTCCAGTTCTGGTGTCTTTTGGTGCCAAGGCTGGTACTAGTAAGCACTCTGCCACACTTGGAGCTGAAGGGAAGCAAAATATAAAAAGAATTTATTGAAAAGGATAAAGTTCTGTTCGGGCTGAGCACTGTTGTCCTCAGGGAACAATCATCTGCCCCTGGTCTTTATACACAAAATACTGATTTCAAAATACCTATCTTGCACGGTTGTCATGCAGACTAAAGAAATTGTGTGTGTGTACCAGGGTTTGGATTCAAGAGGAACAGACTCTCTTTCAAATGGCTCCAAATTCAAATCCAGAATAATTCTCTTTACATTAATCCAGAACCCCACTGCTACAACTCAAGGCAAAGTAGGGCTTACAGATGTAAGACAAGCAAGGCAAGAATACAAAATCAGTGTTATCACACCTGATCCTCAGATGATGCAAAACACTGGTTCTGCTCTCCTTGGGAAGCACACTGGTGACTTACATAGGTGTAATGCCATCCAGATATCCTGGGTCTTTTAAACCTGAGAAACAACAATGTGAATGTGCTTATTAATGCATTCCTGCCAAAAAACACAACCCACAGAATAACCATACAGATACTGGGATACACAGAAAGTTGTTCACCAAAGTATGAATATCATGGAATGTTATTTTTTAATGAGATGCTAGTTTTGAAGGAGAAAAGGAAGGTTGATCTCTCTCTGGGGAGAGGATATTTTATTCAGAGTAAACATGTCAGAACACAAACACTGTATATTAACAGAAATGATTAAGTGAGGCACCTCTCCTCTATGAAGAGCACAAGAGGAGATGAAAACACAAGATGCTCTCTCAATAGTTATACAGATCTGCATAATTCCTGAAGCATGTCTAGGTTGGGGACCATGCCTTAATCTTTTAGCACTGCTGCCTATGAAGTGTGTGGGATATTGTGGAAATGGAAGAACCTGCAGAAGCAATAGACTAGAGGGGTATATTGGTGAGAGCTCATTATCTCAGAGTCTCTGTGCTGGAAGGCCTGTATGAACAGGATGGGGGTTGTAAATTAGGTAATACCTGTGTGTGGAGAAGCCAAAGAAAATAACAGGCAAATAAAATCAAGCAGAGAGCAGGCTCAAAAGAGGGGACTAGTTAGCATAGTTACCATGTTACTGAGAGGCACCAGGCTCCTAACAGACTGCAGCTCTTCAGGAGATTTACTCTGATAGCCTGGTGATCAGGACTTGCTTTCTCCAAAGCAAAAGGAAATGGTTCAGTAGGAGCATTTATACACCTGACCTTTAACAGAACAATTTTTCCCCAGCAAGGTGAGGGATTGGATTGGAGCAAAGAGGTTGTTCTCCTCTTGATCTTGCCCAGGTGTCAGGTTCAAAGCTGCTATTTCATGGCTGTCCAAACTGCTCTAATTGCAAGTGCTGCAATCCCTCTTCTCCCAATTCCCCACTATTTAGTCCCACACCCCTAGCAATCTCTCAAGCACTTGTTTGACCTTTCACTGAATGATTTCAGATCTAACTCAGCAGGACACTAACCAAAAAAGAATAGTTTTCTGCTGTGTTAGTTCTGTGATATGAATCATCCACTGGTTGAACAAGCAGGAGCACCCTGGGAGAGCATAACCCACTCAGCTGGGGAGGGATGGAAGCCTGGCAGCCAGTCATGCTGGGCTGGGCTGCCATGCAACTGTGGCACATCTGGGGGAGGAATATACTCCTCTCCCTGTCACTAGATCATTCTATGCCCTAGGAGCTTGCCAGTATTTTTACCTGAAAAAGCCACATAATTTCAAATGAATGAGCAGGTGGATAATTAGGAAAAGGTCTTTAAAAGGTTTCCCTTAAAAAAAAACAAACCAACATTCTGTACTCTCCTAAAAATAGTTTAAAAATTCCACTAACCTATAGAAAAACCAACAATTCTCTAATATTCTCTTGTGCTGAAGCAGAATCATAACTTTTTACAGACAACAAAACTAGGATTCTGCATGCAGAGCCAAAATGGACAGTGGTGATGGATGTGAGCTGAGTGCATTTCCAAAACAGCCCAATTCAAAAAGAGTGAATACAATTTGTAGGGTCTTTGGTATTTTTAGTGCTATATCAAGGGAGAGTTCTGAACAACTAAATATCAGGAAATTCATGAAAACTTAAGCAAGTAACATTATTTGTTTTCTTCAGTCAGATGATTTTAAAATGGTTAATATTTGATAGCACAATGATAAATATTTTAATAGAGTATATTGCAGTCAGTTAGGAATAGATCAAAAAGATACAAAGCAAGCTCCACCAGATAAACTTTTATTAGGTACATGAAATAGAACATAAAGTTTGATAGCAATTACTATTTAATCTATTCACATTTGGAAATGTATTGAAGAGGAAACTTACAACTCAGTTGTTATGAATTATTAAATGTTCATTTGAACAGTGATGAGCAGGACTTCTTTTCCTCTGAAAAATCTGTCACGCTTTCCTTTTAAGCCTGCTCAGTGGCCATAACTTGTATGTAATTTGCCTGCTCACTGCCTTTTTATGAGGACAGAATAAAGAGATCAATAGCAGCACAGACACACCCAGACAGGACATTTTTATGAAGGGGCCTTAAAAGGACTATTTAGGAGTAAGTAAAGTAATCTCCATCCTACTTAACAGCAGATAAAAACTACTGACCTGAGGCAAATAAAGGTAGCCAAGGCTTCCTATCTTGGCACTGATGCAACTGATGACATTGCTGACACCAGCACATGCTGATTATCAAGGCTTCAGGAGTTACTGTTTTAACTTCCTTTACACGTGTGCAAATACACCAGTATGGAAACCAAAGTTTAGTTTAGAAGGAGCTGATGGGTTTTAAATTGCAAGGTGCTGACAGCCTCCACTAACAGAAGTTAAGCTCCCCCAGTGGTATCAAAAGTAAAAAAATGCCTTTTAACATTACACATGAATAAATGGATGCCATGGAAGTAGGTATACTGTGATTTTGTCCACCTGTAAATTTAAATTTTAAAAGACAAGCTTGCACTTTTGATGAATTTCAGAGTTATTTTAGGTACAGGAGCACACCTGATGTTAAGGTGTGTTTCTGCTTTGAATTTAAACATGCTGAATGGATGTAATCCTAACGTAATCAGATGTCAGATTTATGCTTCTACATAGCTGACTATTGTAGTATCTGTTGCTAATGAATTCAAGGCTTTTTTTATTAATACTCTTTTTTTATACTACTACTATTTGACATACTTGTTCAAAATATTTTGGATGTCTTGATTAACTGACAGTGTTATGAGTAATCTGTAGAGGTGGGGTTAAAAAATTTCAGACTGAAGGTTTTAAGGAAATTTAGTCAAACTAAGAGAGTTATTATTTAGTATCAGTAAGTTGAATACTTCAGCAAAGAATTTCTGAATGTAATCAAGACCTTTCAAGATATGAGCTCTTAACTAAAACACTTAACAGAAGTGCCTTTTCACATTTCCCAATTCCCATCTCACCCTATTTTCTGACCATTTTCCCTGGCTTATTTTAAAGCTGGTCTTCAAACCCTTTCACTCCTGCTAGTCATGTGTTTATCCTCATGCTTGCATGCTTGTAGACAATAGAACATCTCACAGTACCAACTAAAGCTGTTCTGAATTGGATCAGTGCCATCTATGTGACAGTGGTGGGCTGTATGAGCTTCATACAGCAGAGGCATCCAACCTCTGGAAGGTGCACCTTACAGATTTTCTTAGCCAAAGAACTCATCTGTATCTTCATATTTAATTGGTCTCAGTGAGTCTTTCATCCACTAATCTGCCTAATAACTTCTTGAGACATTCACACTTTTGCTATCCAAATTTTCTGGGCACAAGTTCACAATTACCCAAAGGGTAATAATAACAATAGTAATAGTAATAACAATAGTAAAGTAATAGTAATAGTAATAGTAATAGTAATAGTAATAGTAATAGTAATAATAATGTTGTCTTTGTTTAACTGGTTGGCTGGGAATTTCATTTGATCCTTCCTCTTGAAAGGAAAAATAAATGAATAAACATTTCCAATTCACCTTTTCCATAACATCTGTGATTTTACAGATGTTTTATTTTCCTTCAATCTATCTTCCCTTTCTTAAGCTGAAGAAACAATCTATTTAATCTCTCCTTTTACATGGCCTGCTTATATCTGTGACAGCTTTTCATTCTACCTTTTATGGTAGTACTATATATCTTTTCAATATCAGGACTTCATGCAGTGTTTAAGAGATGGGCACATCATGAAGCTATATAGGGACATTGAGGTGTTTCCCTTTCACTCTTTTTCCTGTCTAAAAAAATTCAGTAATCTTTTTGCCTTTCTGACTGGTAAAGAGCATTCAGTCAACATTTTCAATAAAATACCCTGAACTACTCTTAATGGTAAAGCCAAGTATCTGTAGGAGCACATTACTCTTGAACACTTAATTTCTTTCACCCAGCACCTTAGAAATTCTTCTGAAGGTCTTTATAGCCACAATACCTTTGTAGTCTGAGCAAATTTATTACATTATGCTTCACTCACTCTTCTAGCAGAATTCTATATGTGTAAGTCCTCATAAGACTGATCAGTAGTTCCTGACATTTATTCTTAGCCTGTTTCTTATTACGCAAGGTATGATTATTCTATAAAGAAAAAAAGGAAAAGGAAAAGGAAAAATCTCTGCTGAGGGATCTTGGAAAATAGTTTCTGGAGAGTAAGATACATTATTAACCTGATCTTTTGAATCTGTATGCTTACCTGATTCCTTAAAAACTCTTTTCCTAAGTTTGTACATTATTTCTCTCTTTCATACTCAGCATATTCACTAATCTAACTGCTAATTCTGTTCTTCATTACAATTTCCATTAACTTGCTTGCTGCAGAAGTTTTACTTGCCAGTCTCTAGTTCCTCTCCATCTCCTTGAAAACCTTTATAAAAATCACACCTGCCACAGGTCCTTCTTATAGTTAATCAAGCCCATCCTGACAATTACAAAAATCAAATAGAAAAATTGCAAGTAGCAGTCACAATTTTGTTTCTTCATTTTTTAAAAGTTCTTGGATCAATAATATTTGCTTCTGGTGATCTGATGCAACAGACTACTTCAATTTTTAAATAATGGGTTGTATAAATAATGGTGTTGTATAAGCACCTCCAGAACGTGCCCCCATCACCCTAGGCAGGAGTTTGGTAACCTTCCTAAGCTCTTCCATAGTTAATAGATCTTTCCCTTCTCTACCTTACAAAGCATTTGTTTGCCCTAAAGCCTTTCTAGAAAGGTCTGGCTTCTCCTATGTTCAGAAAAAAAAATTAATGGCTAATGTTTAAGACTTTACTAAATTGCTCAATCATTTCTGGCTTTGGTACTTTAACCTGTTCTTACAGCTCAGCTGTAACTCTTTTTTCCTTCATTTCATCAGAATTGCAACATTTTTCTTTACCCTTTGTAAATGTATTTTCTTACAAAGTTTTTTTACTCTGCTGCTAACAATGTAATTTTTATGAGAATCCTTTTAAATTGTTGTCCCTTTTTTTTTTTTGATAGTCACTTTACTCTGCATCTCAAATATAACCAGCTCACCAAATCATCTGCAAGCATTCTGCCCCTTTAGCTTTTTCTTTCATTTCTCTCTAATAAGTATCTACATGATCATCTTCTCCCAGATCCATATACCTGAGACATGGACCAGCCCTTCCAGCTATTTCAAATTCCTCTTCAGGTTAAGCATGCAAGGAAAGATTTTGACAAGGAACATGGGCATGATAAAATCAGGAACAAAAGCTTCATCTCATAAATGTCAGTCCAGGTTTTGTCAGATCGTTGACTACTACCTTTTATAGCACAAATTCACTATGAAAGTGAATAGAGCTTTACAGGATCCTGTCAGTATAAATTTAGAGGGGACTCATAGCCCATACAAAAGTACCAAAATATTCAGTACAATATTAATGGCATTGCTCTTTTGATTTCTCCCAACTCTGCACAATTTTGAGATATGGTTTTGTTGATTATGATCTGTTCTTCTCTCACACTGAACTACAGTCAATGGCAAAATCATTAAAAGAGACTTTCAGCAGAAGCCAAGTCAAGTCCCTTATAATTATCTTGGCTTCTAAAGAGAATAATTAAATTGTTAATGAAATTGTTACCTATAATCATCAGGTGAGAAGAGAAAGGTGTGATAGTGCTGAAAGTTCAAAGTTGTCTACAGAAAAGGGGGAAGAGTTTGATTGTAGTTTAGTTGTTGGTAATTCATTTATATATATATATATATATATAAAAATATAGAAGTATAGAAGACTATTTGTATCTGAAATCAACTTGAAATAATTATATTAAAGGGACTGTATTCATTGACATCACTGATTTCAGTGGGCAGCTGAGGTTAAGTATGATTAAAGTGTTATACCCAAAACTATGTTGTATTTTTATAACTACATATTGGACAGGGTAGTTCCTTATATGCTTTTCTTTTTTCTTGCCAATGACTTGTCTGTCTATTTGTTCAGAAGGACATGGAGAGCCATGTATTAACAATTGCACTGATGCCATTGGCTGAATCTAGAGCCAGTATTTTGATTTGCACTTATCTGTAGATCAATTTACCCACTTTATTCACTTCCTAAAGACTGAGTGGAATAGCTTTCCAAATCTTTCACACTTTTTAGACATTTATGAAACCCTGTTTATTTTCCAGATTCACAAAATCTCTCTGTGGATAACCCAAAATATTGCTCCATCTTGCAGAACCAGTATCCAACACTAACCCCTATTCTTACTCAATTTCCTGCTTAAATTTGAAATCTTTTCCAATAGACCCAAGGATCTATTCTTGCCCTTCAAAACTTCTAGGTTATAAGGAGTTCAGCCATAATCTGTTTGGAGGAGGAATTCTCCCTTTAGTAGATATTTATGTGAGCTTTAAGAAATATGCACCAAGCAGCTCTAGATCAGGGGCTCACAGGGGCTAAAAATAAAGAGCTACCAGGTTTGTTCCCCACATACACTACCCAGTCCCCAAATACACTGACAAGTGCAGGAGGAACAAACTCCAGTGTCCTCAGTACAGAAATAGCAGTCCATGGGAGACAGTTCAGCAGGGTGTTCTGTTAATGAGATGCTGCCCCACTGAGCTCTGAATGGCACACATACTTTAGATGGGGATCCAACTTCCTTTTTAAGCCAAAAGATCCTTGAAATAGGACTCTTACTTTGAAGAATTTAGAATTTCATTTCCAAGGAGAGTAAAGAGAGTTTCATCACATGGAGCTGTTCCTTTAAAGAGCTGAAGCTGCATTTTGATCATGAGACAATAAGCAGTGACGAGCATCCAAGGAGGACAAGTTACTCTCACAAAATTCAAAAACCTGACTTACTTCCTACTGACTGCAAGAACAGGAGAATCCCACAATGAGATTTAAACTGGGGCTGTTAGTGCAAGGAAATTCATATTGAGGGCAAGCATAGCATCCTTAAATCAGCTCCATTATGTTGACATTATGCAGCAAAGCACAGCTCTGCAAGGAGGCTTCAGCTCTCAGAAAGAGCCTCCTATTCCACATATCTTAGAGACAGATTACAACAGCGTATTGCAACACAAATATCTCAGAAGTTGAGCTGGATGCTTTGAAATGCTTCCAATTACATTTGCACACATGCCCTTTGGTACACAACTGGGGAGAAACATGAAAGGCAGCATGTACACTGTATAACTTCTGCAAAGGTATGAAAATTTGGGTCAAGATTTACACCACCTGTCAAAATAAAGCCATACACTGCAATAATTTTTCTGCAATGACCTGAGAGATTTGCTAGTTCATGCTAACCCATTACTGATTTAAAACAAAGTGAAAAGATGCTTAGAGAAGTGTACTCCAGTTATATCTTTTATTCAGTGGCAACATGACAACTTAGTGATGATGCTGCAGCCCACACTGCACTGCACCATTAGAAGACCCTGAGTGTTTTGCAAATACAAAACATTGAGCCAGCTAAGATGTGTTGAGCACCTCCCTCACCTACTCCCACCCACCCTGGCTTTAGCCCAAACCCCTCTGTTCCAGTTCTACTTCCCTTTAGCACTCCTCCTGCTGTTTTAGCTAAACAGCTACTCATTCCATAGCTTTCTGGCAGTCTTCAGAAAACCAGCATCCCACTCAGCTCTGCCATGTTACCACTTCAGAAATGCTGTCTCACAGCAGAAAACCTTTGCCTTTCACACTCCTGTCATACCCTCACTTCACTCTGGGCCTGTGTTTGAAACCTGAGCAGGCACCGTGCTGGCTGGCCATGCTTGCCAGCCCTGCTTGCCTTGTGGCTGCATGGGGAAGGAGAAGGCTCCATTGCTGTTTACCCTCCCTGTTTGTCCCTCACAAGGTTCCAGGCCTACAAAAATTCATCCTACCTGGAATGACAGCCTTTCCTTGTCCTCTGCTAGCACATGCAGCCATCAGCACAGGCATGTTGCAAACACCCTCCTGCCATAGGAGGCAATGTCAAGGAATACAGAGTTCTCAAGGAGCTGGGATCTGATCAGTCAGATTTCCATTGCCATCACTGCCAAGGCTGCTGGAAGAGCAGGACAAACATGTGATAGGAGTTGTGGGACTTCATATTATGTAACGTAGAGGGCTGTCTGGGGCAGACAACAGGACTGGACCCAATGAGGTAAATTTGTCAGGAAATACAGATTAATCATGCCAGTTCTGTTGTGCAGAAATTTGTTTCCTTTTTCACTGAGAGTTCTAAAAGAAATATAGTCAGACATTATGTTCTAAAAGAATATACTGTTGTATAAAGTAAAAATGTATAAAGATAAAAGTACATTTTCATAAAAACTGAGCGTTTTTCATGCGACCCTTCCTTTTCCAAACCAGAGGTTTGTGACATTGCTGTACACACAGCCTCTCAGGAGCAGGAGAAAATGACCAAGGTCTTGGTTTCTCAGTCTTAAGTGCAGGTGGAAGGCTTTTTAAGTAACACAACTACTTCTTTCTATCATTAAATTTAAGGCTATTGATACAATATATCTTTAGAAATATCTAACACACTATCCAGAGTAATTTATTTGATCTAGATTAATGGAGATATCCTTGGTATTTTTCAATTCTGGCATGACTTGACAAACTAAAAATTGGAGAAAATAATTTCAATCAAAATAAAGTAATTGGAAGTGAAATCACATTTGGCAGCTATCTATTCTTCGAGGATCCCAGCTTATTTCAGTCTTCATTAATAATTAAATTTTTAACACCTTTGTGCATCACAATTGATAAACAGAAATATAAGTACATTAATCAGCATGTCAAAAGTAATGCTAGAACCATATAAAGCTCATGGGGAAACAGCTCTTACTCATAAGAATATTTTAACTCTAGTGTTTTTAATATCCTGAATTATCTTAACACTTTATCATAGTAAGCAATGTCAGCATCCATGGTTAGAGACATTATCTTTAGTTCATAGGCCCGTAGAACAAACTTTTCAGACATTGTCCCAAACAAACCATGCTATGTACTCTCTTTCTAAGACAGGTCTATTGTTATTCAGATCCTTTTCTACATTGTAGCAAAACTTTAAAGTTGATTAAATAAGATTAATGTAATTCTGTTACTATTGCAACAACTTAGTAGTAGTAGCCTGCATATTAATAGTGTGAACACTCTGTAGGTTGCCTGTGTGCCTGCTTCAGCTCTATTGGTTGTATGTGTGATAATGAAAGTCTTTTGGACATTTCTGTTTAATTGTGTGATAAGTCAGTTCTTTAAATGTTTTCAGGTAAAACACTGGCTAAGACCATGACACTGGTTACACCTGGGTAAAACACTGCAGAAAACCTGGTGTGCCTGAAGAAGATTGTGTTGGAAAGCGAGCATCCATTATCTGGAGTTTCCCATCTAGTGGTTGCCCTGCCATGAAGATTAATGCACTATGATAACCTGAAGCAAGTCTGTGTGTAGCAATAAATATTGTTGATGAAAACTAGCATGAAGCAACTAATAACTTTAATTATTTGGTACATTAATTTATTAGTTCTTATTTTTGCAGAGTGCTACATGCCAGCTGTTTGAATCATCTTATTGGTATTCTGATGAAAAGAGTGGAAAAGTAAAGCATTGCACCAATTAAAATCCCACTCACAAGAGAGCATGTTATCATCTGGTATATCTCAGGCAGGAATTATGATATAAGAATCTGCCTGTTGAATTAATTTTTCAATTTTACTGTCATACAAAAATAGACAATAACAGGTAATATTTTTATAGGTCAGATGAAGCAGAGTGGATAAAAAATTTGCAAATCTTTACTGTGTTCCTTCTGTATGAATATGAAGTAGCTGAAGTTCTGATTGGTGAGATTAGAAGGAGATATGAAACATTACATTGGTATTTCTAATTGTCAGAGTATTTAATCATCTTATGCAATCACATATGACAATTGGACAAGATTGCATAGTCCTTTTTTAAACTTCATAGTTTAGAAACCTTTTTAAAGCTGACTGTCAGCAAACTCCCCTGGCAACAACATTCAGCTCTGCTCTTGCATTTATCTAATCAGCAGTGCAATCTAGTAAACAGAGCAGGAATTCACAGAACCTGCATCATTCCCTCCTTTTGTTTGCATAGGCAACTCATTTGACTTTCCTAGGCATCAACTTCTCCATTGTTCACTAGCAATAACAAGTTTTTCTCTGAAGAACTTTGAGACCTATAGAACAGTGTTTTTATCCCCATTCTAGAGCTGGCTCAGCCAAAGCACTCTGCAGCATTTCATCCACACTCAAAACAGTAAATCAGTGTAGATTCAGAAAGAAGATCTCCTGATTCCCAGCACTGTTACTTTAACAAAAACCCCCATCCCTCACTTCATAGGTGTTGTAGGAATTATGTAAATGTTTTACCTTTGCCTTTGCATTGTATCTAATGTTCACATAAATTCTGAATGTTCATCTCCTGAGAGCTGCTACACCATTACCTTTTTGCACGCTGGTGTTTTGGTCTCCTGTAGTAGAACATTATCCTGATAACTTGAACCTTTCTTTTGAAAAATGCACACAGAAGGAATACATAATGACATGTAAATATAAACTCAGCTTTACCTTTCTTTGTGGTCACTGTAAAAGAGCTGATAAGTCACACTTCCATTTAGTTACATACCCGTCACAATTAAAGATTGCTGGTGTTTCCATTACAAATGCTGGTTTATGTAGTTCAGAAGTTGATCATAATATATATTTCCAGTAATTTTTTACCAGTTGTTCAAAAGGTCCCATGGGACCCAATTGCTTAAAGCACTTGACTTTAAGCCAAAGTAGTGAGAAGAAAGTTTGCAACATTCAAATTATTTTAGATCACAAATAACTTTAGAACAGCAGTGACTATTAATAGAAGCCATCAACAGCACATTCTGCCACTCTCTTTTTCCTCTTCCCTAAAAAATTTAGGAAGATACTTATTAGAATAATTCTAATCCCCTAAATCATTGGGAAGTATTTTCAGTTGTGATTATCTGTCTGGTTGTGCTACCAAATAAAGTATTAAGAGTTTGGGACTATTTCATGGATTTTGAAAGTCTTCAATTAGTGTTCATTTGGAAGAACAGCTGAATGAGAAACTTTTTTCTCTGTAAACAAAGACAAATTCTTTGCATACTTTTGTGTCTGTAACATTATTCCAAATCAAACACCTTAGAAGCCAAGGATGCAGGAACATTTAACCTTTTATATACTTCATAATCATGTATTTGAATTGCTGACCTTTGCATGATCCTGCTTTGGTTTGCTTTCCAGGCTTTCTCCTGTGTTTTTGTGCTCTGTAAAAGCAATGCTTGTTGCAGGTCTGTTTCACAGATCCTGGGAACTTACAAGAAAATCCTGTTGTTGTGCATGAAGCAGAAAATGCTGCTGCACAGGCAAGGCCACACTGACAGCTCTTTGGATAGGACTGAACTGGCCGTAGATGTCTAAGGAGCAGTGGCAGCTGGGGCATTCCTCAAAGTGCCACTGAGCCAGGAGCAGGACAGAAGGGGTGAGGCACAGCAGGACAGGGAGTTTCCCAGCACACAATCCCCCAGGCCAGGGGATCAGAGCAGCTCTGGTGACAACCACAGGGTCAGGCACAGCCTGCAGGGCACAGCTGGAGCAGGGGAGCCGTGCCTCACATGGGGAAGCTGCAACAGCCAGAGGCTGCCAGCACAGCAGGGCCCAGGAGCCCCTGCCAGGCCTCCCACCAGTGCTCCCCAGTTAAATCTCCCAGAGCTCCTGGACACACCTGCCAGCTCCATGTACATGTCTCAAATGCTTTCTGGCATGGCCAATGGCAGTAGCTGCTCGTATTTAGGGAACCAAATCCCATCCTCCAACCATTCACAGGGCCTTTTGAGGACTTCATCTTTTGCATCTGAGGACTTTTTGTGCTTAGCCAGTTTTTATTGATAGTGGTTACATCTAAACCCTGACCTTGCTGTTGGCAATATTAAAAAAACCCAAACAACTCTTTAGTTGCAACTGCTTCTTTTCCTAGTTAAGGAAAGAGAAGACAGATCATGTAAGAATGTTCATTTTTCTCCAGGCAGATAGAAATAATGGCTCTGCAGCTTACAGCTTTGTAAGTGGAATATGAATGATAGGGGCATGTAGTCCCTTTTGAGCAACTAAAGCTGTGATGTAGCTTATTGCTCTCCTGAGATTACCCAAAAGTATGATCAGGGTCATAGCAATTCAGTGGTGCTCCTCCATAAGCAAAGCAATAAAAAGAATAGGGAAATTTTTCTTCCCCACACTTTGGGAATCATCCTCTTTTGTAGAAGTATAAAACTGGAACCATCAAAATCAGATAACTGAAAGGTTAAATCATTCATTTCCCGAAACCAAGGAAGATTGAAAGGTATTAGTTCAACTCTAATTCTTAGATGACTAAATCTGCATTTGTTTTCATCCATTTTAATACACCATCATGTGTCGTTTCTACCAAAGCTCCTATGGCTATCATGTCAGAGTATTGATTCCAAAACTCAGCTCTCCCTCATGTCCTTTTGACAGGTTAGATGTATTTCTTCTCATTATTTTTTATTAATTAAACCCAAGGATTTTAGATTAAGAAGAGAGATGAAAAATGAGAAAGCACAGACACAACCTGTAAAAAACAGTAATTTCCTACCTCTACTATCCTCATATCATGGTTAAAAACCCCACGTATTCTGTAAAGGATTTTGCACTTTCAGTGGTGAGACATAATCAGCTAAGCTTACCCATGCATGCTAGGATAAATTGCTGCCTATTTGCAGGAGAGAGGAATCACCATCCATTCTCTGGCTGTGTGCTGGGCAGAACTCTGAGTAACAGCTACATCATCTTGTAGAAACTCTGAACACTTCGCCTGCAATTTGATTAGAACTGGCTTAGCTTTGAACTGAGAGCTGTGCAGAAAGAACAGAAATTACATGCAGGCAAACAATCTAAAAATTCTACTGGAAAGTTTAAGTGAACGCAGTATCTCCATTACTCCCCTATTCATTTACTCTCTGATAACTTAATAAAACTGGTTTGATAAAAACGTGTCATTTCAATTGTGCTTCTAACAGGCATTTCTAAGACAAGTCAAGATGGAGATGTCTGCCCTTTGAAACTACTCTCACTTGGTCAATGTTTATTTCCTTGTATTGCTGGCAATATAATTAATCACAACATTGTTTCAACTTTGCACCAGAGATCTTTGTATTAATGTTTGTCATTTTGTGACCATAATTTTGACACAGTAAGATATGCTTTAGGCTTGTACTTGTCTACAGTGATTTATTTAGTCTTAACATAAGAATGTGCTTTGGTAGATAAGTGCAAACCAGTTTTCTTTACGTGCTATCAAAGTATCTACCTTGTCTTGATTTGACAGTATCCTAAGATAGTTTTACTACTACAGCAAATGTAGAATTAGTGGCACTTCCAAACAAAGAAATTATTACGAATATCTCATTTATAAGAGCAATAGCTGTTTTTCATATCAGGTATGTTTGTGGATTAAAACCATTGAAGAAGTCTGATCAATGCTGACACAATATTCATGGTAGCAAAACATTTTAAAGCCATTTGGCAGTAATGTAAATGGTAACAAATTGAATTCTAATAATTAGAATAAAGTAAGTACTTCTAATTGGAAGACAGGCAGGGGAAGAAATCTCAGTGACAAAGCCTTCAACTCAGTTATTACTCACTGGTTATTCAAATGAATAAGATACTTAAGCTATAAAAACTTGAGGTTTTGTCATATGCTGTGCAACACGAACTGTAACAGCAGTAGCTGTAACCTTTCAGGAGAAGCCTGACTACTTCTGTTTTCCCCACGCCCTTATATCCTCTTTCCTGACATCTATGCTATATGGATGAAATCTCATGAGTCAGGGGAGTTCCACATAGAGACCTTCAACACACAGCAAGTATATATTGTATTTTTAGGATTTTTTTCCAAATAATGAAGATGCTTGTCGCTGACTCTGCCAATTTGCAATATTTTGATTGCAGTCACTTATGTTCAACTGGAACATGCAGCTGGATACAACTGGAAAGAATTTCACACCTTTGCATTTGAATCAGACTAAGTGTTTTGCATTCCCCAATTCCATTTCTGCCTATTTGACAAATTGTGGGAAAAATATTGCTAATATTGTCACAACTGCTGAGGTTTTCTTGCTATATATGTATGTGTAGATGCCCACGTTCTTATTAGGCATACACACAAGCTTCATTCAGTGCAATTTCTTTTATATTCTGAGATTGTTTTTACCATTTATTGATTAAAAGATCACAATTTTAGAGAATAATGCATGTTAGATACAGGCTCCTCATAGTATTCATAGGAACTAATTCTTCATTTGACAAGAAATCGCTTGTGCTTGGCCTGGATTTACTGAACTTATTTATGCAGTGAGACAAAACCTCCCAATTTTTTCATGACATTTCAATGTGCTGTTCAGTGCCTATTTACAGACAACCACTGCATATATTGGAGCTACCTATAAACATCATTACTGAAAACCTGAGTTTCACTATGCTGGGTTTTTACTCACTTATGCACAGACAATATTCTGTTAGCATGGGTGCTGAAACCTTCCTCATTCATGAGTTCCAGTAATATTCTTTACTAAATAAGAAGTACCAAGGAAAAAAATGCATTAGAGAAAAAAAAGGCAAGAATAATTTCTTCAGTTTTGAGACCTGCATGCTTTCAAAATTATGAACAATAGATGGAATCCAAGGTCAAAAATTCAGTGGTGCCAGTCACAAAAACCACTGACAAACAGTACGGAAAATTCACTGCAGCAGAAGTAGGGGCAAAGATTGCATCAGTGCTTTAGAACAGACAAATATGTTGTGTAATATATTCAGGGCTGTCAACGCACCAACCTGTCCAGGGATTGTAATATTCATGATCTGGGAGACAAAAAGGAGAAAAGTGAAGGGATAGTTTTTAAAAGAAAGAGAGAGGAGAGAGAAGGCCATAACAAATGATGCCACAAAAGGAAAACACTGAAGAAAAACAGTGATAGAACCGAATGTAGAAAACATTGTTTGAAATTTAAGTCTTCAGAATTCAAGAAAGGAAGCAAGGACCTCTAAGATTTTTTTTTCTTCCTGTGACTTTATCATTAATGATCTTTATGTTGTTCCCACAAAGAAAATTTCATCATAAATCCATATTTTGATGCAGAAAGAGAACACCATCTATCCCAGCTCAAAAAGTGTGACAGTAGCCTGTCCTACCTGAATAAGATGCTACTGTAGGTAAGCTGTACAAAATTAAGGTAGCATAAAGACAGGTACAAATTTTATTTTCTTCCCACTTGGATGGCCTTTGGGAAAGACAGGAGTGTAGAAGAAACTGTAGCATCTTGTTTTTCTGTCTGGGCAGCAGGCAGACCTAAAGCCCTGGGCATGTACTCTGCAGCTGCCCAGACACAGTAACCAGAAAGACCTTAAGCCAAGAGCACAAGGCTCTGCCTGAGGTGCCCCTCCAGACTGAAGAGAACAACGCCTGCATTTGTGCTTCCCTGTCTCTATTGCTGCTTCAGAACTAAAATCAAGCCAGAGCTGTCTAACTCTTTTCTTTCAAGAAGCTGCAAAGATATTAAAGCTGAGTTTTGGAGAGACTCAGGAATTTTCATGTATTATTCAGATTTGAACATTGAAGAGGGAAGTAGTCATTTGTCTAACTGCTGTGTTACTCTCAATACATTTCATTAAATACCCAATATAAATTCTATTAAACACTAGCATATCTATGAAAGGCTAAGACTACCCCTTGAACCAGCTCAAAGGCGGGTATTTTCCCCTTGTTTTCCTTTTTTATTCCATTCCCAAATGTATTAGCATTGCAATTAAAAATCAAGACTATTTTGTGACTTATGGCAAGGCATCTTTTGTCATCATTCACAGAGCTATTACCCTAAAAAAGGAGTCATCACTATTTTATTAATATCTCTTACTAATTGCAGAGGTTTGTTGGGTGGGAAGGGGGAGGTAGCCCCAAGGACAGCAAAGCTCCAAATACACATCCAAATAGCAATCCATTTCTGCATGTGCCTTTTTTTCTGTCTCCTTTGTGTAGTGTTTTAAGCATCCTATAACCAGACCATAGTTAGCTTGTAAATTGATGAATTATGAGAACAACTTTAAAACTATTTCCTTTAGTTTACTTTAAATATTTCATTTCATGCAGTAGCACAGATCTGGAGACTGTGCTCAGAAATACCCCTCAAAAAGGCCTGCAAAGCTCTCCAAAACAAATGAGATACCTGTTTTGGTTTTTAAGTGACCAGTTTGATGTCCTGTCTTCTAATTAAGGAAGATCTGCCAGCAAACCTACAGCTAGTTCAGCCACACAGGTCTTAATAGTCTTCAACGTGATGACTTCAGAATTAAGTCTTTTACTTGTGTCACTTCACAAATCTTTTCATTTAACTTCAGCTCACAATTGCTATCTACATGATACATAAATGTGCACATATGTGTGCATGCAAGAGAGATACAAGCACAAAATTAAGAAAGCTGTGACAATACAAGATCAACAATTCCAGAATTTTCAGCTATTCAGTATTTTGCTGAGAACAATAAAATCTACCTGCATTCCTGTGAGCAAACATTTAAAAGCATGCAAGAATAATGATGACGATTTTGATCCATCCCTTCTTTAAGCACATTTCAACAACTTTCTAATGAGAAAGAAATGGTCTGATTTAGAAACCAGCATCTGTAATATTGTATCCAGAATTTTGTAGATGGCTGTCTTTAGAGGCCTTCGGTAGCAGTCTGCAAGAGTGTGTCAGGCAGAGCAGTCAGTGTGGAGCAAAACACCCCTTCAGCCACCCATCTCCAGCAACCTGTAACTACAGATCAGATCTGGGCTAAGAGCCTCCTAAAATAACAGGTTACAGTCTGCAAAATAAATTTTAAAATTTTTTTAAACTATGGTTTACTTAATATTTGAGAAATTTGGATAAATTATTCCAGGTGAAATGTGAAGTGAAACATCTCTTCTGCTGTTTTAGAAATGGTATTTAATGAACTGTTGACTCCCACTGAGTTTGTCAAGGTAAACAAGGGTCTGTATTGATGGGACAGGTATTTCCCAATTTGCACTGCCTGAACTGTAGGAAGCATCCCAGCAATCAGTAGTCTAGAACATGCAGATTCAGTAACTGTACCATCAGATAAAGTACTTTGATTTTGCATATTGAGATGGCTAAATATATACAATAGGAATAATAAATTCGACTTCAAAGATACATAGCCTCAGTTATAAGAGATGTAATGCAAATATTGACTAAAAATACAGTTAATTTTTCTGCCTGTTACCGTGATATTTTCTGGGTTGTTATTCTCATCACATTTATTTGGTGGTGACTTACTGTTTCTTACACTTTTTTTCTAATGTATGTATAGAACATTTAAATTCAGACATAGGGTCATCAACAAAATGTGTTATTGTACCTTACTATTAAAATTTTTCCATTGCAATTCAGAAACTGGACAACAATATTAAATCCACAGCTCTTAGTAAAAACCCTTGATTGCTAAAGGAATCACTAAAAAAAAAGATTTACTGTTCCCTCTCAATTGCATCTACAAGTTTCCAACATATTGCATTACTCAGCCCACTTGGATGCAGAACATCAGAAAGGTCTTTGGAGAGACCTTCTAGGGTGAGAAAATTATTTTTCTGAAAGCAAGTCAGGACAGAAAAGATTACCAATGAGGTGCACAAACTTGTACAAATTTATGTAAAATTACACCACTTAAGAACTTGGACTATTTCAATTGTAGTTCTCATGATATTTGGACTGCTTTTAAAAATAAGTAAATTAATATTTGCGAAACTATACTTCTTTGTAGCAATAAACAGTAATGTTTAAGATAAAATTACCAATACTTTCTCTATTCTGAATTGTTTAGGGTATTTTCAGGCTAAGGTATATATAAACATCCTATGATGTTAAGTCTGCTTCTAAACCAAATAATCTCTTCCCTAATTCTCTAAGTTAAATTTTTTACTGTTACCTTCTACCTAGATCGTAGGTGCAAGTTCTTGACTAAAATTGCCTCTCCTGTGGAAGGCAGAGCTGTAATCCAGCACATATCATACTAGTGATATCATCTGAAATAAAACATTGATTGACACATTTAAGTACATCGCTCATACCTCTACATTTTCACCCATGAAATATTTCAATTGATATTAAGCAATACAAAGTAAAACTGTCAGCTTTTCAAATAATATAACATTATGCAGCTCTAAAAGTTTTGCCTGTATTATTTTCTCTTAACTCTCTTGTCAAATCTGATTTCTGAAGTTATTATCAGGCTACAATATCTACGATATCGAAGATAACTTTAAGATGCAATGTACCAAAGTACCAAATCTAATTAGGATGAAATAGTTGATCTATAATAGAAATAACATTATCGTTTATTTCCAGATGTCTATACTATATAATCCCCATCCAACAGCATGTTAAATTTCCTGCCTGTGCTTGCCTTATCTTCTTTGCACAATTTTTTCAGATCAATAATACACGCAGTTCTTGATTATAAAACCTTGCCCTCTCATGCAGATCTTTTTACTTCAGCAAAGCCATATTGCATTTTTACCCACTGTTCATGGTTTCCAGAAGCTCTAGATACATTGCCCTTTTCAAGTAACACACACCACCTACAGTTCCAGTTCAGTAGTAACTATGAAGATGCAGACATTAGCACAAGGCATGTATTAATATTCTTATTATTTCATTATTAAACAGTCCTTCATATAAAATTAATTAATATCATAGTTGGTGGTCTTAAGTGAATTAGATGGTTTTCCAAGAATACAGCCTTAAGAAAAAAAAAAAAAATCGAATATTTGAAAAAGCACGGCCCCTTTTCATATGTCTTAGGAAGAGGAGGGAGGTGGAGCTTCAATTCTGGTTTTAGCGCAGTTCCTCCTGTCGATGAACTTACATTTATTCCCTTTTCTCTTCCCCCATCCCCTTCTATCTTGCAGCAAACGTGTGTGACAACGAACTGCTGCACTGCCAGAACGGCGGGACCTGCATCAACAACGTGCGGTGCCAGTGCCCCCCGGCCTACACGGGCATCCTGTGCGAGAAGCTCAAGTGCGAGCGGGAGCCGGGCGGCTGCAGCCGCAGCTCGGGCCGGGCCCCGCGGGCGCTCGGGGCCGCGCTGCTGCTGCCGCCCGCCCTGCTGGCGGCCACGGCGCTCGCCCGCTGCTGAGGCTGCGCCTGCTGCCGGCGTGGCACCGGACTGGGCACGGGCCCGCGCCCCACGGGAACGGCACGGAGCCCCGGCGAGAGCTGCTGGAGCCCCCAACGGGGAAAAGAGTAAAAATAACCACATACAAACTAAGAAGGCCGAACTGAACTAAGCCATATCACTCAGTTACGGACAGGGCTGCGGGTCAAGACTGTTCACCTCTGGCTCGAGAGACGCTGGCAGCGGCCTGTTCTGCCAAAGCGGTCAGCGCTGGCTGCAGGACCAACGGCTCTGACAGCCCCCGGAACGGGAAGAGAACTCCAACACCATCTGCTACTCCTCTCCGGTGCGCTACTGCACCTCCGCCCGGTGTGTGGACCGACCAAACCAAGGCATTCTTTGCTGTCAGTGCATTGTGGGTATAAGGAAATCTGTAAAAGCTGCCATATTGGCCTGCTTCAGTCCCCAAATCCTTTCCAACCTGTGCTTTAGTGAACGTTGCTCTGTAACCCTTGTTGGTTGAAAGATTTCTTTGTCTGATGTTAGTGATGCACATGTGTAACAGCCCCCTCAATAAAATTCAAGCCAGTCATATCCTTGTATACCTTAGCAGCACTGCATCAGTAAGATGCTGTGTTCACTTACTGTACAAGAGTGGCTATAGGACAAAAAGTGTATTTATCCTTTTGTATTCAAATGAAGTTATTTTTCTTGAAATAATGTACAATGTAGATTTTTTGTATTATTGCCTATTTGTGTTACCAGACAATTTATTAATGTATTTAATTCTAATCAGATAAGAGAAAACTATTACTTTTTATTTAGTCCTTTTCTTTTTCCTTTCATTTAATTGTGCAGAGATTTCTCTGTATGGGCAACGTGCTGGCATCAAAGAATATCAGTTTACATATATAACAAGTGTAATAAGATTCCACCAAAGGACATTATAAATGTTTTCTTGTTGCTTTAACACTGGAAGATTTCAAAGAATAAAAATTCCTGCATAAACAGTTCCAGGATGACGTATTGCTATTTCTTAAGGCCTTTTTAGAAAACAAACAAACAAAAAAAGTTTATGATTTTGCCATCTGCTATGTGGAAGAAACCCAGCTTCAAAAGTGGAAATGACATCATAACAATCTACCCTGGCTTGAATTTTACTGCTATCATTTCTGCAAACTTAAAAGGTAAAGGGCATCATTTGCTTGAGGAAGATTTCATCAAATCCCAACCCTGAAAAAGGTATGAAAAGTTGAATAGTTCTCATCTTTGTTCTCTTAATTAATCATAAGCATTATTGCAAAAACTAAATTACAAGGTATCATAGAAGCTGGTCTTTAATTCATACCTTTTTTGTGGATTCTGGCAATAAGCAGATAAAGCCACAGCTTACATTGTTTCTCCAAAAGCTTCATTTAAAAGATACATTTATATATTTACTAGTCTGGTTAAGAAACTGCAAAAACAGCAGCAATCACAAAAAAAAAGCACCAATATTTAACTTTTAATAAAGTCAGATTTAATATTTAGAAGGACTGTCAAAATATACAGCAGCAAGTAGACAAAAAGTGCTGCTCCAGCAAATAAAGTTTGTTTCAAGTATCGCCCAAGGTGTAATAAATTCTTGTTACTGCCTTTTATTAGGCCAATTACTGAGTGTGACAGAAAAGAATAGCAAGACTAGAGAGGCAAGCCAAAACCACAGCAAGTGTTTCGAAGTCCTGGCAAAAAAAAAAAAACAATCTAAAGGTAGCAGGACTGTGTGAATTCATTTCCTAGCAATTTTCATCATAATGGTTATAAATATTTTACCAACATAATAGCCTAGTGTGGAAAACAATTAATCAGCAAAAGAAAAATTCCTGAGAGAAATAAATTCTACCTGGCTGCCTCTTTCAAATGGTGAACAGCAGAATTTAGGGCACTGCTTTCTTGGAGAACCTCTTTCTGCTGAGGAAGCAAGTTTTGCAGGACAGTACCCAGCCTCCAGAAGTGGGTAGGAAAACCAGGTCTTCATTTCTAAAAAGAAATAGGATTCTAAAAGAATACTATGAAGATGCTGATGACATCAAGCTGCTGCCTCTTCAGGCTAGCACTGTGACCCTTTGTCATGTAGAAAGTTTGCTGTTCACTCTTGCCCTTGTTTGTGAGGTAAATGAGGTAAGGCAGAGATAAATGAAGTGCTTTGCTGGGTCCCAGCCATGGCCTACATGAGATTGCAGGTATATTTTAGAAGTATATTCATGACAATAAACAGAAATGTACATTGAGCAGATTCAAGAAGGAATATAAATGCGAATGCAGGTGACATACAGAATGGGAAACTACCTATAATTAAGTGGATTTCTGATATTAAAATGGAGAATTTAAATTTTCTTATATTACCACAGACCAAACTTGATTGTGTAATTATTGGAAAAGATGTGCTTTAATTGTCATTATAAACTCAAGGCTTTGTGGAAGTGCTAAGTAAGCATGTTATGCACATTTGGTTAGAAAGGATTCTGCCAGCAGTGCTGAAGTATAATGAATATAAGATCACAATCAACTCAGCTACATTTCAATTTCATATACTTAGGATCTTCTAAACCAGGGCAGAGTATATGGCTTTCCATGTATTTAGCTACTATTTTGTGCATTTTATCCTCCCTAACCTATTAATAAAATTACAATTTTATACAGGAGCACATTCAGTGGAAAATCTTATCAAAAGTCCTTTTCTTCAGTTTCATGATTTTTCCCTCTAAACTCCACAGAACTTTACTAAATGAAAATCTGAGTGTAAGTTTCTGCTACTGTATTCCAAGTATATTTCTAAAATTATGAGTGCATCTTTGAGAGAGATTTACAGTACTCAGAATTGCTTTACCTGCATTTTTTTACTTAATTCAGTGTAAAATTAAGGCAAAACTCATTCCCCATTTCAGAAGCTGTGAAGAACAACAGATTCCTTTTCCTGAGCATGCAGCAGGAGCTGTCCATGGCCACATGCAGTTGCAGTGTCTGCTTTATTTTCCACCAGAAAATATAGACCCCTTCCCACATATTTTGGTTTCTTGGAATGGGTATTCTCTCCCTGTGAATGCCTGTAAAATAACAACACATTCATGATACTGAAAAAGGCCAACTCAATCCTTAGCCTAGGATTTTGGTTCTGTATCAAAATGCAGCAAAACAAACCTACAATTTTCTGTCTGATATTTCTTTCCTGGAAGGTTTAGCATTCAAGAACTGACCAGGCTTTAGACTGCTTAGTTGTCCAGATGATAGTTCAGAGTACAGTGACCATAAAACCAGCATTCATCATTGGATTTATTCAGTTATCTTAGTTCCGGTTGCTTTGCTCAAACAGTCAGTCCTAGTCCACTTGCTATTCCTGTGTTTTATACCTAGAGAATTGGTTCTGATCCAGGATCCACAAGTGTTTAACATCTGAAAATGGGGCACCTGACTGCAAGGTGCTGCTCCCTGACAAGCAAACTGCAGAAATTTCCACTTCACACCAGCCATCTTTCTCACAGGGAAATGAAGAGAGAGGCATCTGTTTTCGTCCTACCTAACTGCTTCAAAACTATCCAGATGGAAGAAAAATCTAGTCACATGCAAATTGACCCCAGATATTGCCCTCAAAAAATAATTGATCTAATACTTTATCATGACTGAGCCACAGGTGAGAAGTTATTTCATGTAGTGAACAGAACAAAATAATAATGTGCAAAAGACTCCTCAAATTTAGAAAGAGCTCTTCTGCTTGCATATAATTTTATACATCTTTCTCATAACTCCAAGACGTCAGGGGGATTTGTTATAACCTCATTGGGATTCTAGGTTTATTAAACCATTGAATTAACTAGATTCATCCATGCATGCAGTTTATTCACCTGTGAGAAATGTGAGTAATATTTTTCATAGAATATGCAAGACCAGATTTTCAGGCAACCTTCAGCCTAACACTCATGTTTGTCCTTGCAAATGCAAACTTACAGATGTAAATATTAAGATGTAATTAATTAATTTCCAACAAAAACTGTAAGTTTAATTATTTATGGATGCAAACATCTATCCACTACAATGCAGATCGAGTATTATAAATTAGAAATTTTATATTAACCAACAATACACCTTTCCCACCCTCTCACAGTATCAGAAAGAAGAGGACATAAGTATATGCAAAACATAAAACAGCAGCATTTTGCACCATATGGTGCATTTCATTTAATGAAAGTTCATCACCAGAGCAGTATGTTCTCCAAGACACCATTTTTGCCATAATATTCAACAGATAAAATTCCAGTACAAAGCATATGTTTCCCTTTATTGTTTTTCTGACCGTCATTATCTATACAGACACAAACACACAGACAATGAAATACTGCTTGAGGTATTTCACAGCCTCAAATAGTACAGAGAAGACTAATTTATGCAGTCGAGACCTAAACAGATTGTAAAGGCTTCAGGCTTGACTTTCTGCATACATTGCTACCCAGTGCTCATCTCTGAGGAAGACTGGGATAAAGATCACACCATGGAATGCAGTGAATGGGAGTCCCACAGCAGGCAGAGAACCAAAGTGCCAGCCTGGTAAGAGAAAGCACGGCAGCAGCGTGTTGGCCCTGGCAACAGGGGCACATCTCACATTGGGACATGCCAGGCATCACTCCCCCATTGAAGCCTTGGCATCTGTGTTTACAGATGTGCTTGTTCCAGTTCCAGTTGCTAAGACACCTCCTAAGTACACAGTGCTGCCCAATGGAGCTGCTGCTCAAGTCTACTGGTGTCACTGGAAATACACTTCTTGTACTAGAAGCACACTGTTGTTGAGAAACTGGAGGAATAGTGATGTTTTCTGGGAAAAGAGGGTCAGAGGTAGCTTCTGAGGCTATGCTTGTCTGTTTTGAGAAAATCAGTCTGGTTTGGGATGAGTATTTTCCATTTCTCATATAGTGTAATTTTCACCTGAGTACTCTGTGCAAGTATTTGTGATATCCAAGAACAAATAAGTAAATTCTAACATTTATATACATGAACATCACTTCTCATGAATGAACAAAAAAAAAAGAAAAAAAAAATATCTGATTCTGATTCAGCTCCACTGAATGAACAGACTTTTTAAAATAAATTTTTCTGGTTAGGACATCAGCTGTTTTGAGATTAACACATTCTCTGCATTCAGAAGTGCAACAGCATTCCTCCACAAAACTACCAAAAACACCTGATGAGATGTAGATCATTCAGGCCCTTACTCTGACAATTTCTGTAAGGCATATTCTAAGTTCCCCTCCTTCTAAGAAGCCTTGATCTAGCTGATGGTTTCACATCTCTCAGTGACCATATTCAGTGTTACCTGAACAGATAAATGGAAGCATTTCAAGCCTTGTACATTTACTGGGAACATGGTTCACTTTGCACTTGCAAATAATTGTAGATGCAAAATTGATGGGTGCTGCCTATATTAGTTGTTTGCAATTGACAGTGCCAAAAAATCTCCTTCAAAGGTTTGGGTCCCTTTGACTAGATTCTGCAAACACATTGAATGAAAAGATGTATTTGCTTGCTCTAACTAAAAAAAATACAAGGCTAAGTCATTCTTACAAGATTCTAATGACACTCAAAGTAAAAGCACTTCTATTTATCACAGCTGAGATGCTTCAAAAACCCTCAGAGAAGATACCATAGGGTTAGACTTTTATTCCCTACAGTCTATAAATATTCCAATATTTCAGGTATCCGTTAACAGAGATGAAGAAACTGATTCAGAGAGGTAAATGAAGTTGCCTGAAACAACCCAAAAAGCAGCTGGCAAAGTCAAGGAACAAATTTCACCATGCTCAAGCTTCACAGCACATTGAATATGAATGAAGTGTTACACTACAAGAGTATTGAAAACTTCTTGGTAGATTTGGTTACAACAACCACTATGTATAGCATTAGTATATACATAATACAATATTTTTATGCATAACCTATATTACTAATTAGAAAATACAACTTCACACCTCCTCATTTTATAATGAGGATCAAACCAAATTTGTTCTCACAAGTAACAAGCAGACAAAACAGATGTATGCCAAATGGTATGAAATTACTCCTTGCCTGAACCAGTAACTACTTTTATGTAACTTCATTCTTTCTTAACTTCATTAAGGGTTATGAACACCAAGGTCATAAAGAAGATAGTATTTCTGTACCGGTGTTTTAATGAGAATAAACAACATAGAGTGGTTGATAAATTAATTATAGAAATCATGTTTTTAACTATCATGATATCTCATAAATGATTTCCTAAAACTTAATACTAGTCATCTTAATTGCAGGAGAATTTAATGTATTTACAAAAATGCACTAATAAATTTACACAAGTACTAAAATAACTTACTTTATTGTTTACTTGTTACTGGTTTTACTGACCTTATGCATAATAAGTCTATTACATTCTTCTTGCAAAACAGACCTGCTAAATACATGCCCAAAGCTACATACGCCGAAACCCAGTAAGCTAAAACATAATGACAATCACATTTATAAGTTGAGATTTGCTCATCTCATAGAACTAAAAAGCATTCACCAGAAATGGAATTCAAATATTAAAACAAAGTCTTCAGCTTCAAGGTGTAGAAACTTGAAAGGTTAAACATGGAAATGAAGGTTGGAGCCCACACTGCAGAAACAGGTTAATGAAGATGCAGGCCAGCAAGATCAAGATGAAGTAGAACTAAACAAGTTCTCACTACCAATCAGACACAATTTTTACCTCAATCCAAACAGAAGTATATATGAAAGGTATTGGAATCCAAAGCAAAAAGGAAAAAAAGTCTACTTTTATCAAGACTTACAATATTAGGGGAAAACCCAACACCAAAAGAAGGAAAAGAAAGAACATAAGCTGTGCCCACACTAAAAATATGCTAGAATCTCAGAGGAAAAGCCAATTTTAGGTACTACATACACTCTCATAAATCTGTAGGGACAGAAATTAGCATTGTAATCTCTGATTTGGAAATTGCAGGACTTGAGCCTCACACAGTCTTCACTTGAGGGTTTCACCTTCTGTCCAGGTGATACACTGCTCATTTACCTGCTGGAAGAGCCCAGGCCCATCAGTACACCTCTGCTTTGTCTTTGCTCCAGCTGTGCATGTAGCACGAATCTGGCCATCTAGTCCAGATGTTCATGAAGCAGACGTTTTTCAACACATCACAGGCCTGGCTCAGGCTGTGGAGATACGCACAGCTTTTTACCGGCTAGGCTCGTAGTTCAGTGCCTTAGAAAGCCTCGGGCAGCCTAGAGAGGTAGCACGGGCAATCCAGCATTTCAGTAGCTCTAAAAGTGGCAATAGTAGCTGCAAAGCTGATACCACCAGTGGAAGCAAAGAGGGAGAAACAGTCTTCAGTTGCCAATTCCTGCAATTAGAAGCTTTCAAACAGAAACGGAGGCAGATGTTCGCAGAAGGGATGCAAGCCAAAGAGGGCAGGGCCCCTCTTGGGCCCTTCTTTTATTAGGAGAAGGGGAGGACTGGGGGCGGACCCGGGGTGACCGGCCAATCAGACACTGCTAAAGAGTTTGAGTTACATTTGGTTTTGCCCGCGCTTGGAACAAAGGGGTTCAGAGCACATGGCAGAGGCAAGTCCTGGCTTGTCTTGGGGAGGGGGAAGGGAAGCTTGAACAGGCAGCAACATCAGGCCACAGCAGAATAAGCTCAGGGCAGGAAGAATCCCCTTGCCAGGATCTGTGTAATGCCAGCAGTTACATTTGCTCTTTGCCACACACCTCTGACATCTCTAGAAGTAATTCTTACGAGGACATAGAAAATTAAATGTGTTCAGAAGTGAATATTTTCCCTCCAGACCTTCTCTTGACATCTCCAGTCACCACGTACAACAAGGGGCTGAAAGGCCCTGGATGGCTGCACTGACTCATTCAAATGCATGTCTTATTAACAGCTCTTACCTCTAATTATTGTTGCTTGGAAGGATGGGAGAACTGGCATGTAGAACACCCTGGTAGTTATATTTATTGTACTGCTTTCTTTTGCCATACTCTAGCTTGCTTTCTTCGCTCATGTCAGAGTTTTTTCTATGCCCTCATAAATTATATTTCTTCCTTTGCTCTGCAGATCTCCCACGGGCACTAAGTAGGTGGATTGGTACCTATGAATTAGTCTTGGCAGTGCTCTTTTGCCTTCCCAGATCTGGTAGAGGCACAACGACTTTTACAATTTGCTCATTGAGTAGGATGTAAGGAACGATGACTAAACTATGTAGATTGAGTGCTGAACAATTTTTGACAGCTTTCTCGTTTACTGACAATATCTAACATCAGAATATCTCCCAGACTGTACTGAGGTTAGCCTCATGACACTACTGCAAAGCAGGGAAGCATGTTATTTCCATTTTATTCATAGGGATTGAAGCCTGAAGATGCTGAGAGACTTACAAATTCAGTTACAGAACAAGAGATTAATTCTGACACCTCGTCCACTGCAATAAGTACTGAGACCTACAGTTCCCTACTCCATCCAAATTACACAAATCTGAAGTTAAATAGCCTCCCATCTGCATGTATTTGCCACCCACTCACTTCAGATTATCCCATCCAAGTCTATTTTACATTACACCTCCCAAAACACTGGAGTTTCAATGTTGTGATTTAACTTACACATGTGATTTTGCTGGTTCAGTTTTTTCTCTTTGGCACTTCAGTTCAAGGCTAGAAGGAAACCACAATTACTGTTTTGTGAAGGGATGCATATGAGTCAAAGTAATTGGAAGCATTTTAACAGTCTGATAAATTAAAAGACATGCATACAGAAAAACAGTAGAGCACTAGAATTCTCTTCCAAAATAAAGAGATTGTTACAGGGTTTCTTTCCTCCCCCCCATCTGATTTTTATTTAACTGGGTATATTAGAGCTCACATAATGATAATATTATGACTTGATAAATACATATAATATCTTTTATAGCTTGAAATACCTATAGCTTAGGCATTTAATTTCTTCTAAAAATGTCTAGATCCTGACCCAATTAGATTTTGATACATAGATATTTCTTGCTTACTGGAAATCTGGTAGCAGAAAGACTCTACATTTTGAATAGGCTCATAAATATATATTGAATTTAATTTTTTAATACACAAAATCCATTTTCCTATTGTTTAGTTGGTTTCCTGACTGCTTGAGAGAAATATTTTCTCTAAATATTTTTGTTTTGTACAACTAATTAGTCCATAAATCAGTATGTTGTAATATGGCAGAGATTACCCTCAAGCCAATAGAGAACAACTGATGGAATGTACTTTCTTTGTAATTCAGCTATCTCCAATGTCTCTGTATTTTCTTCTGCTGCTTTCAAACATTGCCTTGCCACTCTTTTCTCTCTTCCTGTTCTTCAAATGTATATTATTTAGCCAATAAGCATTAATTGTACTAAACACCTGATTTTTCCTGTGTTTTGAACCAGGCTCAACGGGCTGACAAAGTACATAAATAAATAACCAGATAATCATAGAGTAATCCATTTGATTCTGTAGTAGGGCATTCACATGCTTTCCTATTTCCTATTACTAGGCCACATACTGATATTAAAAATGTCCCACTCTTAAGCAAAAAAAAAGTCTCCAAAAGAAGGGAGACAAACTGAAAATGTAAAATTCCTGTAACACATGTCGAAGATTGAACTGGAAGTCAGTTCAGGATGGTAACCCTATTAAAAAAAATGAAGTGTAAGCACGTGCTGAACTTGAAGCTTGTACTTTAATAACACCAAAATCCTCCTTACTGTATTTTTTTTCTTCCTAATCTATAATGCCAACTTCATTTTCCTCAAATGGCTTACAATGGCTAAGATGAGGTAGATTGCTCTGAGGCAGTGTGACTTGTGAGCTGTATGCTCTTCGTCATCCAGCCCTCTACAACTTTAAAAACCAAAACACAAAAAACCAAAGAGACAGGCATGGCTTTGTCATTATCTCAGGAGACTTCAGTTCTGAGAGGTAATTCTTGTGTGGCAATTAGTCAACAGCCTTAGTACAGCTGCTAATGGAGATGTGCATGCTGATAACAAAAGCTATCAGTGTTTTTTTTCGCCAGCTGTCAATCTTAGCAAAGGAAGCCAAGGGCAAGTGAAATGAAGATTAGCTAACCTTGCATATCTCAAAAAGAGGCCTCAGAGAAGGAGGAAACAGACTTACAAAACACTCTGAGAAAACCCAGAACTTCAGTGTAAATGGTGCATCTATTCTGTGAACAATGACATTTCATTCTCCAAGGACTGACCAGTTTGCATTCGTTAACAACTTGTTCCAGAATCCATTAAAAGCAAAGGAAAGCCTCACCTTGATTTCAACAAAACAGAATCAGGTTTTAAATTAGATTGAAAAATAATTTCAGGAAAAGAAAAAGTAATCCCTCAGGCATTATCTCTCTTATCCTACTATAATCTGCAGCATTTGTCAGTTCCATTTACTATTTATTGTGCATTATTCTATTTCAGCACTTAAATTTATTCTCATTTGAATGTTTCCACAGACCCAGCAGTTCTGGTGACAAATATCTTAATTTAAGATGCTGGTCTGTATGGCAGGCACCATTTCTATCCAACAGAGAAAGGAACTCCCTAGCTGAAGCTGTTTTCACCAATTTGTTTGCCAGCAGCATGTTTTCCTGTTTAATCCGTGTTAACATTTTGTTCAGAGTTATCCTAACTGGCATGTATTCTATCTGATAAACATCTCCTCTTCTCCCTCACGGAAACATTATTTATTTATGACATTATTATTACAGACAACTAAACAGCCAAGAGGGAAACACATTTGCTTTTCTACAAATACCTGCACATGCTGTTAAAACCGCATCATTTTTCTTATAGAAACACTTAAAATTTGGTAAAAGGCTTCCTAGGATGTCTTTGGCATCCACTGAGAACAAGGAATAGAGATAGACACATGCAGCAGTACAAAATCAGCAAGGGTTCAGGAGAACACAAGGAAAATAATGACATTTCAGGTTGTTAGGCTGATATATGAAACCTTCTCCTTTCCAGCCTAATTTGTCATGACTCCACGACTAAGTGAACTAAATGGACTTGAGATAAAATGATTCAAATCAAGGGTCTCAAATTCATTCATATTCTCTGTATCTTTGCCAGCATAGGAGCTGGCTGCTGTATTATTAGGAAACCAGTGCCCAAACACACACACTGTGAGCAAACACCAAACAATCTCTGTTGGAGGTGACAGTGTCCCCCAGGCTGCTTCATGACTAACACTAAATTAGGAAGGAATAGTATAAATCAAAATTACCAAGTGCCTGAGAAGCAAATAGCCTCAAAGTCCCTCTCACTTCACCAGTTAGTAACATAGGTAAACCTTCATTTGATGAGGATTTGATGAACATACTCATTTACAAAAGGACTCAAAAACCTACAACTGTTTCATAAATTACACTAAAAGTTGTAATGAGTCATCAGTTTGAGTCTGCACTACATGGGAACGATCATCTTCCATTTCTTTGAAGTTCCTATTCTGTCCAGGGTCTGTATTTTACCAACATGGCAAGATTTCAGTGTGTCTACCTGTAGTTTTCCCACCTTCTTTCTGTATTATCTGTGTCTAAAAGTGCAAGCTTCTTTGCCACATAGATGCCTTCAAACTCTGTGACACATTTCAAGACATAACACATATCCTCAGTTACTTTTAACTGACATATCCTTGAATCTTGTCACACTGGGCTAGGAATTTTTCACATACAGAAAGGCAAGTCTCTGCAGAGGAGCAAAACAACAAAACCTGGGGAAAATGGAATGCATAGACTTCAGACAAGCAGAACAAAGGCAATCTTTAAAGACAGAGTCAACTGTAGGTGTATTATTTAAGTAATTCATCAAAGTAGAAATTTTTTTAGTTTAGCCCCTAAATTTTTTGCCGCACACCACTGCTCCTGAGAACAGGTCAGGTTCTGGTTAGTGAGTCTTGCTTGCTTAATGCTTACAAAGGAGCAGGTCTTCCAAAACTCAAAAGAACTAACCCCCAGACAAACAATTTCTCCTCCTCCCCTGCACAATCTAGAAAAACATCTTGCTTCTGATACACCTTAGAACTTTATAAACATCTTTCAATGGTGCTGAGCAAGTGGAGGTAGTAATTATAAAGCCTTCCTAGAATCACATGTTGGTTGCATTTGCAGACTCATTATTCACATTGCTCCACTCCCAGCTGAAGACAGTGGGGCCATTGACTCAAAGGACAAGAGGCCGAACTCCCAAGTCCTTGCATCCAGTGACAGAACTGGGCACTGTGCACTTTATTCCTAATCATGTCTTAGAACAAAACTGGAAGGGATGAGAGTTTTAAATAAATCTAAGCAAAGTCTTTGGGCTTTAGAAAGAACTGATTGTCTGGCTTCTTTAGCAGCCTTTAAAAATGCAAGATTTCATTGTTACCTTCATCATAATTTTCACTTATACTCACACACACAGATAGACACGCAGAGCACTGTAAGCCCAACACTGCTCCTCAGCCTGACATCTCGTGGCTGTGAGGGATATAACACTGCTGAAGCAAACACTCAAATACCATCCCCACACACAGGAGCAGACTAATGCCTGTATAATTTAAGCAAATACAAAACAGCTCTTGAGCAATGCAAGGCAATTATTTCATTTGATTAGATGAAATGTGGTGTCAGCATGGGGTTCTGATAAAACAAAGTGGCACAGAATTGTAAAGGTAAGCCACAGTTACAAATAATGCAGAGCTTTGGTTAACTGGACTACAGCAGATGATATTTTGCTCAAAACTATAAACCTATCTAATCTGGAATAAGGATTTCTAGAATATCTGCAGTTATTCTTTAGGTACTACTACTAAATATTAGCTCGATTTTTGCCACAGGAATGAAACCACTCCTGCTGCAAGAGCAAAATATGAGTGCAGCAGGCTACTGGAGGAAAACTAATGTCTTCTCAGACAGGAAGAGAAATGAGGAAACAAAGAGTGGGTTTGCCTACATACATAGGCATAGCATGGGTACATGCCTGGCAGGGAAGAGAGGGGAAACACCCATGCTGTGAAGAGTAACTGCTTTTTCTTTTCCTAAAAAAGTTGCACTATTGATTCATTTTCAAGAAAAACAACTTGAAACTCAGGGGAAGAAAAAGATTCTTCCTTTTAGGAGGATTTTCTGCATTGTCTTAAGACGTATGACACTCACCTCCTGTTCTCCTTTTCTGGCATAGAGAACAACAATCAAGCAATAACACAGAGAAAATTTCTGTGGTTTGATTAGTTTACACACCAGATGTTCCCACATATATTCACATCTCCCCAACTCTCTTTCTCCAGCCAAGAGTGTGTGCAGCTGCTACTTCTGTAGTCAACACCAAAGCTATTTAACAGAGTTATTAGCAGGGGGTTTACGTTATAAATCCCACCACTCTTCTCTAGGGGTCTGCTTCTGTTCCCATTGAAGTTAAGGCATCATTGCACTCATTATCTTCAGAGAGAGCTGGACAACATTGCTGGAATTTTTTTCTACTCTGTTACAAACCTGCACTTTCACCTCTTCCAGCCTATGATTTCCATTACATTTTCTTGCTGGTACTGTAAGGCTATACAGCTGTTCACTGGCTAGCTCTGGGTTGTTATTCTTTGTGAAACAGATTCCAGTGGCAAACAATTTTAAGAACCACCACAACAGGTAAGAACTATTGCTTGTTTGTTAATTAAGTTTTAATGACCATGGATTTCAATAAACGGGAAGTACAAAGTTGCATCTCATTAATGTACCACTGATTGAATAAACCTCAAAGGTGGACATGAGTGTTCCCAGATGATAACAACATTCATAGGTTCAGGAAAATTCCCCCAGGGCAAGAAGTGGCTGGAAAGCCAGCCCTCCAGCTCTCAAATGGGCATATTACAATAAATTACAGCTTTTGTTCATTTGGGAACAAAAAAATGTTCTTACTTAATACTGACAAAAAAATGGCCACAGCCTTTGAGCTCTGGGTTTTGTTCTAATTGCTCTGGTTCTGAGTGAGAAGCTTCCTGTAACATGCAAAAAAAGAAACATTTACTACTCCTTCCTATCTTATTAAGAAGGCAATTATATATGTTTGCATTTCTAGGAACTCAGTATCTGTACAAATTCTGCAGCCAGTTTGTCTTCACAACTTCTGTGTCTTGTTGCAGAAGACACACAAAGTTTTTCATTAAGGATTTATGCTTTTTTGATGCAAATTAAAGGTGATGTGAGGTGGAAATATGCTGGTGGAAGCATTGCAGTAACAACTGGGAAGAAATCATCCTGTATACCCACAGTGCTGTCTATGGGGATTTTTTGCCACTGGGTTCTCAGAGTATGCATCTGAGGACCAGTATTTCCTTGCGGATGATCACGTGGAAAACAGCGTTGAGGATGAATAAAAGGCACTGGTTATCAGCTGAAAGTTGCCACTCTCCAAAAGGGACATTTTAAATGTGTAGATGCCACGTTAGCTAGATTACCTTAAATAACTAAAAGCATAAATAAGGAGCACAGCTTTTGGAAGGGAAGTGATTGCAGGAACTGGTCAGTAATTATGTGATTTGAGAAGGAGGAGGGATGGTCTGTTCCTACACCTGAACTCCCTGTAAGGAGACAAGATATGGTGCTGCACTAGACCCACACAGTGAGGCTGGGTGAGTGCTGACAACAGACTGCCAAAGGCCTGGGTAGGTACTACCAGCAAGTAGGAAGGTACATAAAAATAAGACACATTGATAAAGTAGTCAGAGAGGTCTAGGACACACCTCCTGCAAGCAGCACCAAGATATGTACAAAAGATTAGCAAACCCAACCCTCTCCCTCAGAAAGGCACAAGCTGATAAGCCAAGGATCTCTTCAGAACAAGGGTGGTGGGTATCATGAGCCTCCTGAAGCCTTAAAGGGAAGTTATGGGTACAACTAACTCAGGTAATTAGATGTAAATTATCGTATTGTTCATTGGATTTGAAATGTCACAATGTTTATCACACTCCTGTGGTGACTGGTATTCCAATAGAAAAATCTTGTGTAAGACCAGGCAGAAAATGAAAAGGACCTAAAAAGTAAAATCATTCATTGTTTGCCTTCTACTGGTTAAATGAGGCAAAGAAGAGTAAAACAGCACAGAATTAGAGGCAAATTACATGGCTAACAATGCCTGTATACTGATCACTGAGAGCAGAATTAACAAACACAAGCATCCATATTTAGCGTGTGAAATCTCGTTCTCCTGAGCTTTCACAAGTTCTGCCACTAACTTCAACATAGCCACAATTTTATCCAGAGAAACGTATCAGGTCAAACTGTGTCAAAAAATGGACAGATCTTAAGATGTGAGGAACCCTGCATACTCCAATATTAAATAAAAAATCTTTGCGGTGAGAATATTTTTCTTCATAAGAAAATAAAATCCATCTGTATCATACCATCCCAGTAGCTGCTTCCTCTTCCTCATGCACAGCGGACTGTAACTCCCACTCTTCTTGTTATAAGAGAGAAAACACAAGAGCCTCTTTCAGCTGCATTAGCAGAACTGGATTTTTAAAGCTCCAAAGATGCAGAAATTACATGGAATTCCTGAACGCATCTAAAATCTGGCCCATGAGTCCAGTGGCAATGAAATAAAACAAAGGATGTTTTATCATGTTCCAAATTGCTCTTAAGAGATAACAAGTGAAAGCAAGCATGACCTGAGCAGGAAGGATAGCAGGATCTAGAAAAGCAAAGAGTATCTTGCAAAAGCTGAAATGGTGCAAGAAAATATCATTTGGTCCCTGTCTCCCAGTAATCAGAAAGTGTTTTCATCACAAAAGCTTAGGGAGACTACATGGCAACAAAGTGCTTCCCCCCTTTCCACTCCCTTCATCAAGCTCATTTCAGTGAGTTATAAAACACAAACATAAAAAGACTTCAATGAAACCAGGAGAGAGCAGATGTTAATTACAGCAAAATGGTCTCAAAGCCAAACTGAAATTTGGTTTGGTTTTGCATGATTAGTTGGGCAGCACTCCCAAACAGTGCAAATTGCAGGGCATGCAAACCCTGACCACTTGAGGAAGATATATGTAGAACCTGCCTATCCTATGTAACTGAATGTCACCTCTGTAGTTATTACCAATTGCCCTTGAGCTAATGCATCATATGTCTTTTTGACAAGAGTAATGGCTGGGTTCTGACAACGAATAATTGCCATTTCAATTGAAAATGTTACAATATAACTGAAATCAAACATGAAATTATTAGTGAAAAAGGTAGGAGAGATGACAGAAGTGTATAACTTCACTGGAATTATCAGTAGCTTCACTGGCATTGCCTTAGTTCTAATAAGGATTCAGTACAGTACAAGCCACAAAAGCAAATGGAAATGGTAGTTACAGCACTGAGACTCAGTGACTAAGAGCTTCACTTCTAACCAGAGAACAGCCGTGCCCTAAATTGTTTCCATTCCCGCCAAATCTAGTACTTAATGGCCTAATTCTTCAGTTTTAAACTGTCAAACTATTGAAAACACTGAAGCTATACACACTGTTCCAAAATGAGCAAAAGGCCATGTCCCTCAGGGTCAGCTGCTGGGCTCCCCCAGCATACCCTTTCTGGGAAGTAAGGAAGAGGGCTGAACAGTAAGTGCTGCAAGTCTCTCCCTCCAAACCTCAGACTTCTGCAGTATGCCACTATCTCACTTTCAGTAATTGAAATTAAGCTCTCTAAATATTCCAATCAATTACATTTTGATTTACTGCCTTCCATGGCATTTTCCTCTTTCATTTATTGGTGCACTTGACTTGTATTTCCTACAGGGACATTGCATGATAGAATTATATGTCATTCTTTTAAAATGTCTCTTTCCTTCCAGTACAATGTTAGGCTGTACCCTGCAGAGTGCCCCTGAACTGATCTATCCTCTCCCTAGTCCTAGCAGCAATCTCCAGGTAGCAGTTTTTCCACCCCAGCTATGATTAAAATACTGACCAAAAGCTTCTCCTGAATCCTGTCTCTGTAGGTCTGCACTAAGAATAACAAGATAATGGTATTAAACCTCTTCCAGCACACATGTGTAAGAGAGTAGTGTCTGATTTCCTACATTCAAATGCACCAGTTGTAGTCCTTGTCTCCACTTGAGGAAAAATGGATCCAAATCATGAGTGGACTTTCCCTGCCTATCTGCAGTATTAGGTAATCCAGACTTTGGGACTGTTCTTCCTACGCCAGCCACTAATCATTGCCAAACAAGTGAGAAGAGCCTTGTGCCAGCTGCGGGGCAAATGGATGATGGAAGTGTCATCAGAGAAGCCCATCAAAACCCACTGACTTATGTATCACCATACTGATCAACTGTTACCTGTTCTGCTAGAGTTGGAAACTTAAGTGCTTTCCTAAAAATTAATTTAAAATATCCCTTTGTATTCTACCCAACCTCCAAAATACTCCAGCATTCCAACCCAGTGCTTCATCACTTGTACTCACAGAGATCGTTTTTCTTGCGTACACACAGCCTTCACCCCACCCCTCACAAATACAACGCTTTTCTTCAGCAGCAGAATCCTCAACATCTCTAAATTAATCCATTTCCAACACCATTATGCAGACTGAGACTTTAAAAGAGGAAAAAGCCTTTGGGATAGTAATGTCTTCACTACAAGTATCTATTCTTCCCATGTATAAACACTGCAGAATACATCCTTAAGTCTGATGGGTTTTGTTCTTAAAGTGCCAGAAACTAATAAAGAAACTATGCCTGTACTGTACCAACAATTCACAAGGCCAAAGAAAGTGACGGGGTGGAAACTTTTTTTGAAAATTTAATAAACTTAGGAGAATCAATAAAACCATTTGTTTTGTTCTAGCACCTGTTTTTAGGCAATAATATCTTCCTGCTGCTGCTTGTTTGGTTATATTAGAAATTACATGATCTGCTCAGCTGCAAAAAGACTATTGATTTGTATGTAATAGCAGAGAAAAGTACTGTCTGTTTACAAGGGATTCATAGTTACTGTGAACACTGTCTGTTAACAGGAAGGGATGCCAGTGTAACACAACATGCCTCAGAGGAAGCAAGCTAAACACGGCAGCAGCTCACAGAGCACACAGCAAGCACCAAGCCACATTCTTTGTCAGGTAAGAAACTGTACAAGTCTGACAATATAAATAACACCACAAATGACAAGCTTTTCAACAGCTCCTAAGAGGAAGATTAGGGAAACGGAAATAAGAGGAAAATAAAAGAAATTTGATAAACATGATCACTTAGCATTCAGGCAACTTTTTGTAACGTTACCCTTTCTATATACCTACCAGAAATTCTTAGGTACATGAAGAATTCTAAGAAACATGAAAACATTTACCTAACTACTAACCAGTAAACATGCACTCGTTCAAGGCACTCCAGGGAGCAGAACTCACTGGTAAAAGGTTTTCTCCACTTACGTCCTTAGCCATTTCTGACCATACTAGGGAGCAAAGAAACAGTCAGTGAAAGTGGAATCTTTGTCACAACCATTACTCTGGAGCGTTGACAACATTTTCTCTATGGGATTTAAACAGAACATCTCAGAATCCTTCTTGACCATGTCTGCAATACCCATAAATTCCAACTTCCCAGCAATATTTACAATGTCTTTAAAAGCGGACATGGCCTTGTTTTACACACAGCAGTATCATGTCTCCCTGGCTCTGCTCAAGTCAGCAAATTGCCTGGACTACTGCAGTAGTCCAGTTTCTACCTTCTGTTCACCTACTTAGTGCATTACGTTTCTACAAACAGGCCTAATAGCTCTCTAGTAAGGATAACTGCAGGTTTATCATTTTAATATGTTTGGACTGAGGTGTAAGCTTAATTGAAACCTTCTGACTTTGTTACACATAGGACAGTTGTTGACCATCTCTTATATTATGAGCATAAGTAGATGGAGGGTTGCTTGTTTTAATTAGTTATACTAACGTATTTAATAAGAATGTGGTTTGTTTGTCAGTCTCAATAATTTAAGAACAGAGAAACAAACCAGCATCTTTTCAAGTAACAGGTCTCCCTTGCCCTTTGGGCAAACTTTAACTAGATCCAACAAATGTGAAAATACTTGCATTTCATCTGCATTTACTGTTGGAATCAGAAACCCAAAGCAAGTAAGAACAAACAGGGAGGAAGCAGTCCCCATTAATGCATCTCAAACTTTTTTTCAGCAGATTCTTCAGCCTAGAGAGTTTTGAAAAAAATATACAAAAATAAACCATACAAAAAGTTGGTCTCAGAACATTTCCTTTGATAAACAACAAGAACCGGGTAAAATATCTTGAATTTCGGTCTGCTTTACTTCTGGAACTCTAGGATTACTGTAGGTTTTAGGCTCAGAGTTAAGAATGCTTACCTTCCACTGCAGTACATGAGGCTGCAGTCTGTGCAGCTCTGGGGTTATGTCTTTAACCTCAGCTTTCACGCATGTGATACAGGGATGCTGACATGTTCCTCTCTATGCACTGAAGATCAGTTTGCTTGAGATGTAGCTGGAGTATAATTTTCTGGACAATTATTTTGTATGATCGCCAGAGAACTATGACTTAACTCTAAGATATGGCCTCAGGCACCATCACTGGTAAAACTCATGCAGCTGAATAATTCTCAAGAGCACATACCCTAACTGAATCATATGGCTTCAGTTTGCACCAGTCTATGTCTTCTTGAGAATGAAAGATCCATGGTTACAACAGAACTTATCCGTTCAAGTCAAGCTTGAGCTTTTTCCGAGGTTGTTGGCTATATTCTAAATCATCCACGGTCTCTGCTTCACACGTTTTTTTCATTTCAGAAGCTTAAAAAGAAAATATAACATCACTACACTCCAGGAAGTGTAATAGTGAATGCTGATCTTGAAAACAGCCACATACATTTAAAGGGTATTGAGTTTACAATTTTCCCCCTCTTATAACAACATTTTTTTGTGCATGACCACAATGGATCATTTAAGTAGAAGAACTGTACAAAATATTCTGAAATAATGTAAAAACTCTGTAAAGTTCCATTACTGAACAGAACGCTGTAAAGATGAGTGTTCGGTTCTCTCTTGCAACAAATTTCCTCCCAGCCTCAAAAGAAGCCACACTCAGAATATCCTATAAACCCTTAAGAAAAAGCCACCAATGAGTAGGTGACACAGTGATTCTATTTGAGGTTCTGTTCTCATCCAAGCATGCAATATAAAACATTAGTATTAATGTTCACTTCACAAAGAAGTGAAAAGTACAATATATACTAGAAATGCTCACTTTCAAAAACCCAGAGCAAACACTGATTATACTTAAGTGTGTGTTTTGCCACTGACTTTACTACTACCACAGGGCTTCTTTTCTCTATAGATATGCCCCATGCTTGTTACTGTGCTGGGAAGCATTCTGAAAGCTGCTCTATTATGTATACTTCAACAAGTTGAAGTTAATGCTCTACAAAGCATTTTTCACACTGACTATATGGGAGGAAAAAAAAGTTACATGTTTCTTGCACTGCTAAATATAATAAGGAACCACTGCCCAAGGCAAGGTACTCTTTTTGAAAACTTAACACATGCTGGCAAAAGGCCTCTTGGTACTGCTTCCTAAAACAGGGATGAGGAATTGACTGAAGTGTTCTTTTGTTCATGTCATTAGACAAGAAGAGGAGGAACAAAGGATACAAAAGAGCATAACGAACCAGGGAAACACCACACAAGCAGAGAAGAAAGTCACAAAGGAGAATAAAAGACAAAGGATTTGCCAGAAACAGCAATCTCTGGAAAGCAAACTGATTGTTCATCTGGAAAATGGAAAAATCTGTATGTTCTTTGTAAGTATACTGACTGTACCAATGAAATACGTTATTTTTCCCACCAATTTCTTCTCTTAGAAGCAGCAAGATTCTCAACAGTGGCTACAGAATATTCTGTGTGCACCACTGAATGCCCTATGTCACATACATATATACATATATATACAGATATAGTTGTAACTTCAGTGTCTAGATAACACAGGTTTTGCAATTTATTAAAATATTAATGTATCAGTAGAGCAAATCCTGAAATTTTGCCAACTCTTCGAAGGCAAGATGGAGCCACACAAGAACCCATTAATGTCAGCTCTAAAATAAGCAGCCATGTCACACTCAAGCTGAAGTGCACCAAAACATGTACATGCTCCAAACACCAGCCACATCAACAGGTTCTGGATTTTGAATGCAGGTTCATTTTGTGAGTGGAGACAGGCCAAACTCCAATGACACAGGGAAGAACAAAGTGTCGTATCGTATGCCACTTGTTTTCCAAGCACATCCTGTTAGGCCACATGTTAATCATTGTCACTTCATGCACCCACATATCACACAGTCTATTAATTATTACTTAATGTCACTACACTACTAGATTGTTTGATGAATTCTATTAGTAATTAGAACTGCTCATGCAGTGACATTCAAATAAAACTTCTCTTCACAGTGCATTCATTATGAAGAGGCAGAAAGACAAAATAGCTAGGTTTTATTAGATGCACTTCATTTAGACTACAGCTTGTTGATTTATTGCACTGTTAACTACAAAATACTCATGACAATCTGAAAACCGAGACTAAATTCAGCTGCATGTAAGACAAGTCATTGCATCTCCTTATACACATTTAGAACAGAGAAAAAGGATGCCATGCCAAGAGCTAACACTGTTATTTATCTAGAAAAGGTCAAACAAGGAAAGGATGCTTTCAGACACCAACTAGAATTAATCTTAGCACTAGTATTCAACCATTTGACTTCAAAGAAGAGTACAGTCAAGCTGATGGCTTGTTTGCCACTCTGTTTTACAGACAAATTTTAATATTACAGTACTTTTGCAAATTCTGAAGAGCTAAATGAACTGGGTTTGTTTTATAAAAATGTAGTCTCTGATGATTTGATGAAGAATGCTTAAAGCAAAGTAATTTCTTTCTCATATCTGCCATTTTCTATCAGTTCAGAACTAAGTAGAAAGACACGGTACCTGAGCTGCTGTCCTGGGTTGAGGTGTATTCTATTACCATCCTCATGAGCTGTTGAAATCAGGTGGGGCAGTGTCTTCCTTGCCTCCTCCCCCCAGACTATCTTTCTGTTAATGGCCCATCATTGTCCTGCTGCATGACTCAGAGATAACTCCCTCCGGACTATCTTCTGTTAACGAGCCTAATCAACACCTGGCCTCATGACTCATTACCCCATTGTGAGATGCTCCACCCAGAGGGAGGAACCAAGCATCCCATCATGGATATAACTGGGACTCTGAGCATCAAAGGGACTCCACTGGATTTCCAGAGGACAGGAGCTACACAGCCACCGCTGGATTTTCTGAGGAAGAGCAGACCCCTTCTACTACAGGATCACCACTTCAGAGGATTGCAGCCACCATTCCACCAGACTGCTACCACTACCCTGCCTAATAGGGACTCAGGTTGTATCTTGACTCTGTCAGTATTTTCTTTTACTTTCTTTTCCTTTACTTTAATTTCCATTAAATTGTTATTCTGACTTGGTGCCTCTCACTGGTTTGTTTTCAAACTAGCACATAATTTGGCGCCCAACGTGGGGCCTGCTCTGAGAGAAAGTCAGAATTACAATCTTGTATTAACAGAAACCTATTCACCATGGTGCTCAGCTTGTCTGCATGGGTTCTGTATCTTGCTCTCTATATTTTTCCTCACATGGGGAACTATCTGCCTGTTGTGTTACTCCTGTTAAAACCAGGGACTGGTATGAGAATTGCTTTATTGGTTTATTATGTCTATAGCATAATAACCTGCGAGGCAATGAATACCATTCGGAATATACACTCAGTTTTGTTTGGCTTTCCTAGTCTGGGCTCCTCTGTCTGGGATCTCTTCAACAATCGCACCCAGCCCCTGGTGGGAGGAGTAGAGAGTGGTTTCTTCCAGCCTTTCAGGCCAGGCACAGCAGTTTTTGAAAATATTGAGTTCCCTCTGGATGTTAAGGATGGTATAATCTTCTTGTCAGTTCTATTCTCTTTTTTCTCCATGGCCTGCATTGTGTACACCATGCTTAGAAACAGAACGCTACTTAGTGTGGTGCAACGTCTGCTTGAGGAGGAGGTAAAAAGGAGCAAAGCAGCAAATACCATGTCTACACAGACTGCCACACAGAAAGGAACCAAAAGCAAAGCAACCGCACCCATCTCTACGCAGACTGTCATAAAGGAGAAAGGAAGCAAAAGCAAAGCAACCGCATCCATCTCTACGCAGACTGTCACAAAGGAGAAAGGAAGCAAAAGCAAAGCAACCGCATCCATCTCTACGCAGACTGACACAGAGGAGAAAGAAACCAAACGCAAAGCAACCGCGTCCATCTCTACGCAGACTGACACAGAGGAGAAAGAAACCAAATGCAAAGCAACAGCGTCCATCTCTACACAGACTATCACAGAGGAGGAAGGGACCAAATACAAAACAACAGCGTCCATGACTACGCAGACTGACTCAGAGGAGAAAGGAACCAAAAGCACTGTCAGCGTCCCCATGCAAGCCACCACTGAACCAGAACAGCCCAAACCGATTGCAGTTGCCCCCGTGCAGAAGAAGAAATCAAAAAGCAAGTCAGTCCGCATAGTGACTGATGAGGATGCAGCAGGACCTTCACATCCAGCAGAAGAGGCAGAGCCAGAGATCATCACTCGGTCACTATCCCTGGGTGAGCTGCGTGACCTGCGGAGGGAATTCACACGCCAGACAAACGAGTCCATCCTGACCTGGCTGCTCCGCATTTGGGATGCTGCAGCCAATGACACCATTCTGGACGGAAGTGAGGCCAGGCAGCTGGGATCTCTGTCCCGGGATGTGGTCATTGACCAGGGGATCGGGAGAACCCAAGAAACTCTCAGCCTCTGGCGGCGACTGCTTACAAGTGTCAGGGACAGGTACCTTTGTAAAGAAGACCTCCAGGTGCACCAAGGGAAATGGAGCACAATGGAACAAGGTATCCGGTGCCTGAGGGAATTGGCTGTGCTGGAGATCATTTTCTCAGAAGACGAGAGATTTCCTAAGAGCCCAGATGGTGTCCAGTGCACGTCACAGATGTGGTTGAGGTTCGCACGCCTTGGACCAGAGATATACTCCCGTTACCTGGCAACGCTGCAATGGAGGGAAGGCGAGGACAGGGTGGGCGTCTTGGTGAACAAACTGAGGATTTACGAGGACACCGTCACAGCCCCGTTTCGCACCCATGTCTCATCCGTGGAAACAAGTCTTTCAGCTGAGCAAGTCCGGAGTTTGATTGAAGAAGGCCATCAGAAATTGAAAAAGGAACTTAAGGAAGAGATTTACCAGATCTCGCCAGAACCAACAAGAGTCTCTGCCATTAGGAGCCGGCGTTCCCCAACCAGGGAGAGAGGATACACCCCACGAGGTAATCTCTGGTTTTTCCTTCAGGAACATGGAGAAGACATGAGTAAGTGGCATGGAAAACCCACCTCCTCCTTAGCAGCCAGGGTACGTGAACTAAAAAGAGGGACAACTACCACAAGAAGCGCATCTAGAGTCAACATTGCTCCGGTCTCTCACACACAGAACTCCAGACGATACCAGAATGATAGTATGACTGATCCTCTTGAAGGGACCTCAGGAACATATTCACCGGAAGGGAGCAACATGCACCAGAACCAGGAATAGAGGGGCCCTGCCTCTAGCCAGGTAGAGGAAAGGGATAATCGGGTCTTTTGGACTGTGTGGGTCCGATGGCCTGGCACAGCTGACCCACAAAAATACACGGCTTTGGTTGACACAGGTGCTCAATGTACTCTGATGCCATCAAGGTATGTGGGGGCAGAACCCATTTCCATTTGTGGGGTGACAGGAGGATCCCAGCAGCTGACTGTACTGGAAGCTGAAGTGAGTTTAACTGGGAACGAGTGGCAGAAACACCCCATCGTGACTGGCCCGGAGGCCCCGTGCATTCTCGGCATAGACTATCTCAGAAATGGATATTTCAAGGACCCAAAAGGACATCGTTGGGCTTTTGGGATAGCTGCTGTGGAGACAGAAGATATCAGACAACTGAGTACATTGCCTGGCCTCTCAGATGACCCATCTGCCGTGGGACTGCTAAGAGTTGAAGAACAACAGGTACCAATTGCCACAGCAACAGTACACCGTCGGCAATACCGCACAGACAGAGACTCTGTGGTTCCCGTCCATGAGATGATTCGTAAACTGGAGAGCCAAGGGGTGGTCAGCAAGGCCCATTCACCTTTCAACAGCCCTATATGGCCAGTGCGTAAGTCCAACGGAGAATGGAGACTGACGGTGGATTACCGTGGCCTGAATGAAGTCACACCACCGTTGAGTGCTGCTGTGCCGGATATGTTGGAACTTCAGTACGAGCTGGAGTCCAAAGCAGCGAAGTGGTACTCCACTATTGACATTGCCAATGCCTTCTTCTCCATTCCTTTGGCAGCAGAATGCAGGCCCCAGTTTGCTTTCACTTGGAGGGGTGTGCAATACACCTGGAACCGACTGCCCCAGGGGTGGAAGCACAGTCCCACCATTTGCCATGGACTGATCCAGACTGCACTGGAAAAGGGTGAGGCCCCAGAACATCTGCAATACATCGACGACATCATCGTGTGGGGAAACACAGCAAAGGAAGTATTTGAGAAAGGAGAGAAAATCATCCAGATTCTCCTGGAAGCTGGCTTTGCCATCAAAAGGAGCAAAGTCAAGGGACCTGCCCAAGAGATCCAGTTCCTGGGAGTAAAGTGGCAAGATGGACGACGTCAGATTCCCACCGAGGTCGTCAACAAGATCACTGCGATGTCTCCACCGACCAGCAAGAAGGAAACACAAGCTTTCCTAGGCGCCATAGGTTTTTGGAGAATGCACATTCCTGAGTACAGCCAGATCGTGAGCCCTCTCTACCTGGTTACCCGCAAGAAGAACGATTTCCACTGGGGCCCCGAACAGCAGCAAGCCTTCACCCAGATCAAACAGGAAATCGCTCATGCGGTAGCCCTTGGCCCAGTCAGGACAGGACCAGAGGTGAAGAATGTGCTCTACTCTGCAGCCGGGAGCCATGGTCTGTCCTGGAGCCTCTGGCAGAAGGTGCCTGGTGAGACTCGTGGCCGACCACTGGGATTCTGGAGCCGAAGCTACAGAGGATCTGAAGCTAACTACACTCCCACAGAGAAGGAAATCTTGGCCGCCTATGAAGGAGTCCAAGCTGCCTCGGAGGTAATCGGCACAGAGGCACAACTCCTCCTGGCACCCCGACTACCAGTGCTGGGGTGGATGTTCAAGGGAAAGGTTCCTTCCACGCATCACGCCACTGACACCACATGGAGCAAATGGATTGCTCTCATCACACAGCGTGCCCGTATTGGAAACCCGAATCGCCCTGGGATTCTGGAAATTATAACAAACTGGCCTGAAGGTGAGACGTTTGGATTATCTTCTGAAGAAGAGGAAGAGCAAGTGACTCGTGCTGAGGAAGCCCCACCATATAATGAGCTACCGGAGACTGAAAGACGTTATGCCCTCTTCACTGATGGTTCCTGCCGAATTGTAGGCACTAACAGGAAGTGGAAAGCTGCAGTATGGAGCCCCACACGGCAAGTTGCACAAGCTACCGAGGGACAAGGTGGATCGAGTCAGGTTGCAGAGCTTAAAGCCGTCCAGCTGGCTTTGGATATTGCTGAACGAGAGAAGTGGCCGAGGCTCTATCTCTACACCGACTCGTGGATGGTAGCTAATGCTCTGTGGGGATGGCTGGTTCGCTGGAGAAAAGCCAACTGGCAGCGCAGAGGGAAACCCATCTGGGCCGCTGAGATTTGGCAGGACATCGCTGCCCGAGTAGAGAAGCTGGCCGTGAAGGTTCGACACGTGGATGCGCACGTACCCAAGAGTCGGGCTAATGAAGAACATCGCAACAACGAGCAGGTGGACCGAGCTGCCAAGGTGAAAGTATCACAGGTGGATCTGGACTGGCAGCACAAGGGAGAATTATTCCTAGCTCGTTGGGCCCATGATGCCTCTGGTCATCAGGGGAGAGATGCAACATACCAATGGGCCCGTGACCGAGGGGTGGACCTTACCATGGACAGCATTTCACAGGTCATCCACAGTTGTGAGACCTGTGCTGCAATCAAACAGGCCAAGCGGGTGAAGCCTCTGTGGTATGGTGGACGATGGTCAAAGTACAGGTATGGGGAAGCCTGGCAAGTTGATTACATCACCCTTCCCCAAACTCGCCAAGGCAAGCGCTACGTGTTGACCATGGTTGAAGCAACCACTGGATGGCTGGAGACCTACCCTGTGCCTCATGCTACAGCCCGGAACACCATCTTGGGCCTGGAAAAGCAAGTCCTGTGGAGACATGGCACCCCGGACAGGATCGAGTCAGACAACGGGACTCATTTTAAGAACAGCCTCATCAACACCTGGGCCAGAGAACACGGTATCGAATGGATATATCATATTCCTTATCATGCACCAGCTGCCGGAAAAGTTGAACGCTGCAATGGACTACTTAAAACCACCCTAAAGGCACTTGGTGGGGGAACCTTCAAAAATTGGGAAGTGAACTTAGCGAAGGCTACCTGGATGGTCAATACCCGAGGGTCCATCAATCGAGCTGGTCCTGCCGAGTCTGAACCCTTGCACACAGTGGATGGAGATGGAGTCCCTGTGGTACACCTGAGAGGTATTTTAGGAAAGACTGTTTGGATTAATCCCACCTCAGGCAAAGGCAAACCCATCCGTGGGATTGTCTTTGCTCAAGGACCTGGTTGCACTTGGTGGGTAATGCAAAAAGATGGGGAAACCCGTTGTGTACCACAGGGAGACCTAATCTTAGGTGAGAACGGTGTGTAGGGTTTCATTGTATATATATATATATGTATGTGTGTCTAGAGTTTAAGAAGGTATTGATTTGGGATGATGTAGATGGTAATAGAATAAGGGGTGGATAATGTCCTGGGTTGAGGTGTATTCTATTACCATCCTCATGAGCTGTTGAAATCAGGTGGGGCAGTGTCTTCCTTGCCTCCTCCCCCCAGACTATCTTTCTGTTAATGGCCCATCATTGTCCTGCTGCATGACTCAGAGATAACTCCCTCCGGACTATCTTCTGTTAACGAGCCTAATCAACACCTGGCCTCATGACTCATTACCCCATTGTGAGATGCTCCACCCAGAGGGAGGAACCAAGCATCCCATCATGGATATAACTGGGACTCTGAGCATCAAAGGGACTCCACTGGATTTCCAGAGGACAGGAGCTACACAGCCACCGCTGGATTTTCTGAGGAAGAGCAGACCCCTTCTACTACAGGATCACCACTTCAGAGGATTGCAGCCACCATTCCACCAGACTGCTACCACTACCCTGCCTAATAGGGACTCAGGTTGTATCTTGACTCTGTCAGTATTTTCTTTTACTTTCTTTTCCTTTACTTTAATTTCCATTAAATTGTTATTCTGACTTGGTGCCTCTCACTGGTTTGTTTTCAAACTAGCACAGCTGCCTTTCTTGTTAACTTTCCCTGAAATCAAAACATATTTTTTAAAAGTTTTGATTTTGACAAACCTACATATGTTGCAGCAACAGTATGTTCTATCAAAAATAAACCTGTGAACTGCAATAATGCTCTTTAGCTCATGCCTCCCACTATGAAGCAAGTCTTAAACACTGTGGTTTTACAACATTTTTACACTATGAGGTAAATATGACCCAATTGCATCTCCTGAAGAAACTGTTTTAATTCATAAACATTCAAACTCTTTGCATATTTAGCACCCTGCTTGCTATGGATGTTCACCTTACTACCTCTCATTTACCTTTTTCTCTACACACTGGTATAACATTTCCATGAGATTTTGGTAAACACCAGCAGCTGACTGCAGCATTGCACAGCTGCAGGGTAGTTACAGAAAGGTAGTACAGTAGGAGCTCCAAAAGAACACGTGATGTGTATCTCGGGCATCTTTAAGTCCACATAAACTATCCCTGACAGACATTTAGCTAACCACATCTGAAACACCTCCAGTGCTGGAGGTACCACAACTTGCCCAGACAATTTTGTGTCTATGAGCTTGTTATTCAGAAAACTCTCCTACAAACTGAATCTCCTTTCTTCAGTTCAAGCTTGGCTTTTGTTACTATTTACACTGACTAGGAACTGAGCTAATTAACTGAACTGACTAGGACTGAACTAAGAGTTTAGTCTCTTAAGTTATGTAAAACCTTTCAGTTATTTAGATGCTATTGCCACACTCCCCTTAGCCTGTTCTATAATTCCATTCAAATAATTCCAATTTCCTCACATTTGTTAGTCTCTTCAGGAATATTTTCCATGAGAAACTGTATCCTATACAGGATTTAGTGGCCAAAGCTGGACAAAGCACTGAAGTGGAACCTTACCAGGAATTAACTAAATTATTCATTCCCATTTTATAGATGATGTTCCCATTACTAGGCAGAAAGACAGTATTTACGTTCTTCACAGTAAAATCCTGTCAACTTTTGTTCTGTCCATGGTTCACTTCTACTTTTTTCATCAGTACTGCTGCTTAGCCATGGGTTGCCCAGTCTTAACTGGTACAGACAATTCTTTCCACCTGTAAATAAAACTTCATGGATATTTAATTGCATATTCTTTCCTAAACTACCAGTATATCAGGACCTGGCTGATCCAATCCTCCAGCCCACTCACAGCTCATGCTTGCATGATACCACCTCAAAGTATTTTAAATATATTCTAGACAAACCCAAAAAGTATTATTTGTCAAGAATTTTTTGTGAGGAAATGTAGATTTGAAAAGGACATCCCTGAACATGGTCTCTTAACTCCCTAGAGATACACTGAGACCATCAGGGACTTGAAAGGAAAGAATGTGCAAGCTGGGAACCACTGCTTTTGGAAGTTTGTGTTTTCTAAAGCTACGTGGCTCTTCAGTGTAGCATATAAAAGAAAAAAAAAGGGATCAAATACTTTCTGTAGCAATCTTCTGTATACCTGTGTGTATATATATATATATATATATATATATATATATATATATAAAAGAAAATGTTTACTAGCATGCCCCAGAAGATATAAAAAGGGTTTTGTACATCTGGTCTTACTGTATAAATTTGAGGAGTTGTAATCAAGTTCTGGTGACAGGAAGACTAAACCTGCATTCCTGTATTCAGAAGAATTCACAAAAAACGTATGCTCCCTTTGTTTAGATTTCTACAGTTTGATTTTCCACATCCTACCATACTGATCTGGAGATCAACTGGCCTCTTAATCATCAATCATCTGATTCCATAATTACCTGATCCCATGCACATGTTTAAATTAATACACAACTGTAGAAACCATAAATCTCTTTTTCAAATCAAGTGTCAAACTGCTATTGCATCCTCTACTTGCAATTGTTCTTGAGAACAGAGCAGCTGATACAAAAGCTAATAAAAGTCCCATCCTGTCCTTTCCCAAACAATAAAAATTAATACTACAAAAACAAAAACCAGGCATGACTGCTTTTATGATCTGCCTGTATTTTTCTTCTCCCCACACGAGTGGTTTAAGTAGTTGTGGGACTTGTACCACACCTCAGCTGAACTTTATAATGGGGAAGGGAGAAGAGTTAGGAAAGATCTTTGTACATACCCAGGTAACTGAGTAGGGTGGGGTTCTCCTGGCACATTCCACATTATTAATAGCTACAGGCTACCAGGGACATTAATAGTAAAACTACCAGAGAAAAGGTTTCTTCAGTTATACGTATTTCCATTAGCCTTATGCACGAATAAGAATCATAAATCTAGAAATAATACTGCATGTCCTTGAGGAGACCTTTTAACTGCTTTGGGAAAAAAGACAACTAATTGAAAACAGATTTAGAGAGTTATCTGGTGAGACCAGGACCAAGTGCAGGAGTCCTTGATTAGGACCACATTAGCAAATGTTTTCCCACACAGTGACATAAGAGAATTTGCTTCCAATCCAATGCTATCATATAGACATATAATACTTTGGGCAATCATTTAGAGAAGTTACCACATACCAGGTTGTTTCTAACACATATGGTGTAGTATCAACTTTTTACTTCTTGTTTTCTGGTCTCCTCTATTTCTGTTCTTCCCAAAGCCACATATTACACTACCAATACAAAAAAAACCTCAGTTCTGAAAGAAGAAAACCAGCCTGGTGCCCCTTGGTAAACAGCCACCTCTGAACCTGCCATTTTTTGTATCTGTAAATTTACTTATGGTCAGATTACAACATTTTAAAATGAACTCACAGATTTTCCAAAAAGCAGATTTATCAGGTAGGAAATTGTAACCCAGAAAAAAAATCACCAATAACTCAAATATTCCAGGAGGCTTATTAAATAAAATCTAACTTCACAGTCATGTAAGCAGCAGAGATCCTCATAATGAATGGGCAGAACACACTACAGCAGATCAGGAATTACAAAACTAAATTAGAAACCCAAATTGCATTTGCTATAAAAACAAACGGCTCTTTGTTCTTCAAAAGGAAGTTGCTAAGATAATGCAATGAATCACCCTTCTGCAGTCAATTTCTGAAGCTTAATCCTTTCTATATTTCTTTTTGCTAATTATAGATGCATCATACATTTCAGCATTTCGTGAGAAAGTGGCTATGATTAACATCTCATCTCACAGCTTTAGGAAGCTTAAACTCAAAACTACCCCTCCTCCATTGAGTGGACACGGAGGAAAGAGCAGAAATTCCATGGCACGTTTCACAGCTTGGCCCCTGCTTTGTGTAGTAGCTTGGGACAGGACCGTGCGTTACACACACAAAAACACACACCCAGAGCATCCCTGCCTGGCAGTTCCCTTTATGCCTGTACTGGGTGTGCCCCAGATGGTGCTGACTGCCATCATCCAAGCTCTTACAGCCCCATGTTCTACATCTGCAACAAAAACAGTGCTGACGCACACTGAGGGTTTAGCTCTTGGTGATCAAGGCTTTCTCTGTTTCTTACTCTGTGCCATGACCCCCAGTGAACAGAAGTTTGGAGGACAGAAAGTAGTAGATGACCCAAACTAACCAAAGAAATACTCTGTCATATAATGCCATTCTCAGCAATAAAATGGAGCAGAGGGAGTGCTTCCTCTGTCACTCAAATGAAATAAGCAGTGCTCTGAAGAGAATAACTTGCATTTCAGAAAAAATAGTAAGGTAAGGCTCTCAGCAGCCCAGTTTCCAGCAAAGAGACAAGAATTAACTGAAACAAATTTTTTTGAACTGAACATCAAAGTCAACAGAAAAAAACCTGGGTCTGAGGCTCAGTGTTTTGTATACACAAGCACCACTTTTTTCTAGACATACCTCTGTCTCACCTTTATAAATGGCTAAAACCTTGAGAATTGTCCTTTTCTTCTTCTTCACAGAGCATCTCAAGCTTGCCTGTGAGGCAAAGGCAAAAGGAATCCTGGTTGGCATAATTTTCATTGTCAAGATAAGATTTTTTCAAGCTGAGATTTTCAAGCTTCCAAGCCTTACAACAGGGGAAAAAAAAAACTATTGAGAACACAGCCACAGGTGATTCTTATGCCCTAATTACAGTGCTTTCTCAATTTCTCACCCATCAGAGGACACATCTCTTCTCGCATACAAGGGGAAGGAGAATGTCTGTGACTGAGTGTGATACTGTTAACAAGAGCATTTAATTGGGACACATTTTTGCATCCCACATTAGGTGTGAGTCTTAGTTATGTGATATGTTCACGGGTGACAGGAAAATTATGCCTTACATCTGCAGAGATGTGTAAATGCCTCATTAGGTTTAATAATTATCTGTTAGATGGGCAGTTCTGCAAGAAAATCTGTTACTGAAAAATGAAAGGGACACAAAAAAAACAACATTGCAACTGAATTATTACTGACCTTGCCGAATTAATTCACCTGTCCAGAAATATTTTTATAAACACATTAATAATGAATGTTACATTGTAAAAAATACATGAATGGGCTACATCACAAAAAGGTTATCAAGTAGCCCATGAAATCAGATACAGACTGTATTTTCAGACTTGAGCTCAGTTCAGTCTGAATTTATATGTTAATTCACATACAACAGAGGGAGAAAGTGGAAGAGGAAAGATGTCGTTGTGAAAGACTACACATAAAACTTTTTAGGCACAACAACTTTTCAATCAAAAAAAATTACAAGTTATGTCTTTGACAGACAAAAATCAATAGTATATGACTGATTCTCTATAGCTAAAAATATAATAATACATTTTTAAAAAAACAAAAATCACAAAACAAAACAAACGTCACCATCTTCCTGGATGCTGCACAAGGCAAATTATCCTGACAATAAAAAGTTCTCAAGGTAAGCTATACTATGCCACTTACACTGACAGCTCAGTTTTACAGCTAAATAAGGATTATATAAATCCTGGAAACCAAAACGGAACATTATCAACTTCTCACAATGAGAAGGTGGTGAGACAAATTAAGCACAACCTTCACAGTAGCAAATTACGCATCTTGACACATACCATTAAACAAAAAAATTAACCAGTTTATTATATTTAACATATTTACAAAATAGTACAAATTAAAGTACTGTGACTCCATTATTGCATGACAAAAATAACTCCATACAGGCAAAAGCAGCACATGAAAGAGACACTCCAGAATATTTAGGAAGTCTTTGGTACTCAAAATATAGTTTAAGATGCAGCATTAACTCAATCAATACAGGGCATTAAAAACAGACAATGATGCCACAAAAGTGAAGTTTACCTATGGCTTTCATTCTTCACAAAGGATGACTAGTGGACTCAGGAATTGCTTAAAAGCTTTACAACATTTTTAGGATGGAGAGAATACTCAAAATGATTCTAAACCAAGCTGTTAAAAATGACTGATACATTCTTCAACTCATATTGAATTTAACTGCCTCTTCTCAGAACTATATGACAGTAAAGCACTAAACACTTCAAAGACCTAGAGCCTATTCCTCTACTCCTTAAGCAGGCAAAACTGGAAAAGAATCATCTTTGTCTACTTAAGGAATATAGGATTAAGCTCACAATAGACAATCAAACAGCATGGCAAAACATGATCAAAGACTGTATACTCTACACTGCTGTACACATCATTTACAAAATTTTTATGCATCATCTACATATTTACAAATGCTCTAAATTATTCCATCAAGTAACGTACTCAACACAATCACAGTTTACATAATTTTGAGGTAAATCCTTGAGAAGTTAGAGCATTGGCAGAATTTCATCTGCAAGGCTGAATCTCTCAAGTCAAGTTTCTAATGAGAAGCTCCTCTCTTGCCCCTGGTCACACACTCTATGCCAGGTGTAGCAGATGGGTAAGACAGTTGCAGAGATGAAGGGGATCTTTGTGAATTCTCTGTGTTGTACTTGATTCTTCTTGATGGCCAGGAAAGGCCAGAAAGAAGCAAAGAATCCTGGGGGCAGCCAAAGAGAAACCCAAATATGTACTAGTAGGTTCTGCAGTGTGGACAAGTAGTGGAGATTATGTTGCCTGTAGCCTAGGAAAACACTGCAGTGTTAAATCGTGCAGTGTCTGTGCACACTAATGGCAAGATGCCAACAGAAAAAGAGGACAGGCAAAAGCAACAGAGAGGATTGTGGGACAGGATGAATTAACTTCATTTAAGAGCTTGATTTTCTTTCAAGCTAGGCTTGACATTACTTAAATATTCAATACTGCACATCTGAAGACATCAGCCACATTTATTTTAGCTTATAACTACATTTCTGCCCCTCTATAATTGCATTAAAACACTGCCTCACCAAGCAGTGGACACCATTTTACAAGGCCTGATCTTTCAGCCTGGCTAACCTAGACACATTTTTCCTTGGGGATGTTCAGAACACTGCAACAACTCCCTCACTGAACTGCCATTAACATCCCAGGAAACAGGAATGGAAAGGGCAGAAGGAAGTTTGCAAGTTCTATTTGCATTCATAAAAGGTGACAGAAACTCTGTCTAACTAGGAAAACACAGTTTTGAGTTGAAAACATCAAAGTTCATCTGAATCAATCAAGAGGTAAACACTTTTGTTCTTGAGAAATGACATCATCTTGCATTAGTATTTTCTCCTACAGAATAGGTCTGCAGTATTTATCTAATGTCATTGCTGAAAACTTTCAACTCATCTTGTCATGACTATCCCCCAGTTGCACTTTTATTGTCAGCTGCTTAAATGAAAAAACTCACATAAAAAGGCTTGAGATGACAATAAAAGGATCACACAATTCCACTCTGTGGATGTTTTTTAAAACAATACCACATCACTACACCTTTTTTGAATGTCTTTAAACAGATTGTTAGAAGATTCAGGCAGGACCTCAAAGTAACCAATTAAGTAATTATATATGCATGAATGCTACTCATATTTACTACGTATTTCCTTCAGAATGTTTTTAAGGGTGTAAAATGGTTTGTAAGTTGATATGTGAAGTAGTTTGATGTCTCAAGACAACCCTACTTTATGCCCACTGGAATGATTGAAATCTGTTTGCTGCATGAAGTGATAAGGAATAATAAGCCTTCATGTCCTTGTACCACCACAGATGTTAGCTAGAAGAGAAACATTAAATATTCAGCCATTGCTAGTACTCATGGTGTAGTACAGGGTGAAATGAAAAGGAACAAAGAATTTTGTTTTCCAGAGATCTTCTGGGAAGGTGAGGGTTGGACTTTGTACTGATCCCCCCTGACGGCAAACTGGCAGCTTGTTTCTTGCACAGCTCTGGGTAAGGTAATATCTGTCAGCCCAAACTTCTGTATAAATCCCAACACTAAGACTCAAAGGTTCAGACAGACAAAAATGTTGCTGTTTAAATACTTAACAAGACCAGTAACACATTGAAGATATAAATTTTTACAATCCCTGAAACTGCTGGTCAGCAGAGGATAGCTTTTAATTCATTCGTCCTCTTCAACGTAAGTTGATGGAAACCAGCCCACCTAAAAAGGGGAAAAGCAGAGCAAAATAATACATGAGATGCACAGGGGGGTTTTTTAATGGCTGCACTAGGCACAACAAGGATGGGTCTGTTCAGTAAATATATTAATAAGATTACGAAGATAAACTTGGCTGACCTGACACAGTGAGGGTAAGTACCCTTAAGAAAATAATCACTTGCAGATATGACAATTTGGAGATGAACACCTTCTATGTCACTTCCTCCTCCAAAAATCTACAACACATTTGCACAGATTGGAAGTCTAAAAATTCAGGAAAATGCCAAGAGTGGAAGTAGTTTTACTACAGGCAGGATGCTGCTATTTTTTGAATGAGGAGTTAAACTTTTAACAGGCTCCAGTCAGAGTCCAGGGAATCCTCTTGTAAAGAAAAGTGACTGGTCTGATTGCTTTACATGGAGTCGAATTCCACTGCCACCAAAGCAGGTGTTACATATAACAGAACTAGACAGCAGAGTCTAGTGCCCTACACTTCAGAAGTTATAAAGTTACCTACATTCTGAAATTAATGATGTGCCAAATAAGTATTATGTAAGATATACAGTGATACAATGTCATGTATTTCTTAATGTATTTGCTTTTGGTTTTTTCAGACTTCTTTATAACTAAAGTCAATTTAACATTCATGAAAGAACTCAAGAACAAACCTAGAGCATGACTAGAAGGGGTAACTGCAGAAATTTTGTTTTAGACTATCTTGCCAAAATATTTCCAGAGGTTGAGTCTGTAATGTCAAGTCCAGGCTATGAAAGCCACCAAGGAATGCTAGCATGTAACAAGGCATCCTTTAGAATGTGGGCAGCTGCATTACAATGAGTTGTTCAGCTCTCTTCACATGTAAAATGTATATAGCATGATGGCTATTTCTTCTGCTTCCCTATTTTTTCTGGTCTAATTGACTACTATTTAATAAGCTTTAACCATATAACTTTAATATAACCAAGCTCATGTACACAATAAAAAAGGTTCTCCACATAAAGCAGTAAGTCTGGACATGCACTTCAACTGAACTTGCAACTATCATTTCCAGCTTCCAGACAAATCTACATTCTTCCACCTCACATTCCTTGACCCTGCATCTCACCGCTTTAGACATGGAAACAGCAGTCTCAAATGCTTCTGACTAATCTGCATTAAAAGGCAGTAAACTAAGATTGAAACAGTAAACCCTTTATAGGTCAAAACTGAAAGTTCACTTCCAAGTCTCAGAGCAGAGTGTTAAGTGAGTTCATAAAAATCCCTGCTAAATATGTCACTTCATATGGGCCACATGCGTAGAGATCAAAGAAGCAGCCTCCTATAAAAAGGGTGGTTGATTCCATTGCATTGTAGTCTGGCAAAAAGATGTGGAAAAATCTTTCTGTGGCAAAGTGCTAAACAGAGTTCCACAGCACCAGGAACCTGACCCCAAATATCTGTCTGCAAAACAGTTCAAGAAAGGTCAACTGTAGCAGTGCTATTAATCCTGGTTATTTTCCAACCATATAACCTTGCCCAAATATTCAGCCTAGTAGGTCACATTAAATAACTAATAATTTAGATGCTGAGAAAGCTACCTCACTAGAGTTCTGCCTGGCTCCTATGCAACAAATATGAGAACATGTTCCATCATGTGAAAAAATCACTGTCAGTGAAGGCAGAAATGAGACACAGGAAAAGAAGAAAAAAATAGCCTTACCCTTCCATTTACTTCACCTCTCCACCAGCCATTGGCACTCATCTTGGTATAAATTTTGACAACATCCCCTTTCAGCAAGGACAGTTCTCGCATGTCTCGTGCACAGAAGTCATACCTGGCTATGGCAATGCCTATCACCTTCGGGCTTAGCACTGAAAGGAAGCAGATGGTCATATTATTAGGGTTGGTTAAATGAAGGCTACCAAACTACTGCAAATAGAAATACTGTAAAATATATAACAAGGATTCCATAGCAACATACACTGGCATTCATTTTATGCAAAACATCTGCACTACAGAGATCAAGAAGATTTAAATATAGGTGAACGGTGTAAAAGTTGAAGGGATTTTTTGTGGTTTTTTTGAATAGTCCTCTTTATTTTTAGAAAAAAAATCAAACTAGATGACCCATAAATAAAATATTCCCCACCCCGAGATTGCTAAATACATCTGCAATTATTTTATACTTGTGCTTAATAATAAAACTTGCTGCCAGTTATATGCATCAACATATTTTACAGGTCACTAATTTCTTTCCAAAAGAATTATTAGCATTTACAGTTGATTTAACTTTAGACCTCTAATGAAGCAAAACAAACAGAATAAGGTGCTGTTCTTTCAAAAAACAACTCCCAAGTTAAATATTAATGTACTTAAAACTGGAAGCTAACATCAGCATGAGCAAAAAGGCACAGACTTTCTACAGGAAATGTCCACGGATCATTTGCCACAATCTGCATTAATATTGACTGATGTAAATCTATTCTTTTCAGGAGTTTTTTTCTGTAAATCACCAATGAATTTGTTCTACAGAATTAAGGTTCAGTGAAATTAATACTTTTAAGTTTTAAGGTACATCAATATAGAAGAATTTTGCCAATGTAAAGCCCAGACATTTTAAACAAAAAAAAAGCTGTTAAGAATTTTTAAAAAGCAAAGGTGCAAAAAGCCTCACTTCAAAAACCAACCCCTCTTTCCAAACAGTTTTATAGGAAATTATGTGTCCAACGCTGATGTAGTGTCTAAACTTTCAAAAGAAACCCTCAATGATTCCAATGTGAGGACAATGAGAGGAGAGTGGGCATGGCCTAGCAGAAAAAAGACCTTTGACTTGAGCACTTTAGAAAGAATATCTACTACTCTATGGCATTTTGTAGTAAGATTATTTGGTCAAGACATTTTTTAGCCTTTTTTTTCCATGAATGCAACTTTTTCCCATGTAAATCAATGTAAGAGGAGTTCATGAGCACAGGTAAGCTTTCTACTGAAAAGATTTCAGAAGAATTCATATGATGGATGACTTGATATAATGTACATAGAATCATCTCTGTCCTCAGAACCCTTTCAAATTTCTTAGAAATGCCCAATCTTCATTAGGAAATGCCATTAAGATTCTAGTTTAGCAATGCCCTCAACAATGTAATACTAAGAACTCATAGCTAGTTGCCTTTAATTTAAATCAGAAACCCAAAACATGGCAAATGAGCTGGGAAATCTAAACAGTTCAGCTCTGCTTGTGTCTAAGTTTTCTTCTGACCCCACTGGACCATAGATACATAACAGTATTAAATATCTGCAAATCAATGTATGTTGAGATCTTAAAGAGAAAATACCCACAATTTAATTTAAAATAACAAGGAACAGTATGTTTAAAATATTATTAGATGTAACACAAAAATTGAATGCCTAAAAAATAGTTTTGACAACAGATTATGCCCTATTTTCTATCATGTCACTAAAGTTTAGTCCAACATTCCTGACTGCTTATGTAGAGTATGCTTATCAGACACTTGATAAATTATGTAAAGGATGCCATATAACAGAGAATCAACCTCTCAATTCATTGTTTATATTGATGTTGCAAAAATTTAGGTGATATATTAAGCACATTAAAGTTCAAACATGCTTTTTTTTACCCCCTTAGCAAGTCAGATATAGATGCTACTTGTTTAGATCCTGACATGAATGTAATGCCCTATACCTTTTCAGCATTGCAGTAATCAATTTTACAGGGAAAGAGCACATCATGGGCAGCAATTATTTTGGAGAAAGGGAAAAAAAAAAAAAAGGCAGTTATTGATTGTAGGGTCAGTAACCATTCCCAGGTGTGCAGCAATATCACTGGCAGATTTGGAGAAGCACTGCAGGATGGAAGAGAGATTCTGGGGAGCAGGAGCAGGGTATAATTTCAGATTCTAGAAAAAAGATAAAGGGGCAAGGAAAAAGATTACAGGAAGCAAAGACGAACACATTTTGGAAAATGGGGAAGAAAAGAACTAAGAAGGGAAGAAATGCATAGAGGAATAATAAAGAGTGAAAACAGCAAGGAAAATTAGAGAAGAAAGAGGAGCACACCTGGGGGAAAGGAGGACTTCTAACTCTTTTTCAAGTCACAAAGCAGAGAGGAAAAGGAGAAAAATAAGAGAAATCAAAACCATGTATCTTCAAAAGTCTTGAGGCAGAAAGTAGCAGAATTTAGATTAATTTAGAACCCAAGATCCATACTGTCAAATAAAAGTGAAGTTCACAATAGGAAATACATAAAAGGCAGCCAGATGAGTGATGGAATACAGGAAAATGACAGTGCTAATTTTGGAAAAAAAATATTAACCATATCTCTCTGCTGACACAGTCACAAAAACAACTTGAGTAGAGACTATCAGCCCTGTCCCAGGATAAGTAAAACTTAAGGCAACACATGGAAAGGACATCTGAACAGATGGGAGAGAGGAGGAATGCTGAGTGAAGGGCAGGAGGAGGGATAGCTACAGGAAAAATGCAGGGAGACAATGGGATTAACAGCAGATATCGATGGAAACTGAGGGCCCAACAGGTGAATGAATGTGAATGAGAAATTAAAGAGGGGGGAGAAGAGAAAGTGGTAAGAAAGAAAATAAGCTGTTGAGAAAGCAGTAATAAATAAACCTTGTGTATTAGGAGGGAGATACTCAGAGAACTAACTGGAAACAGAGTGAGAAATCCAAAGGAGGTAAATAAAAAGTACATATGTGAATGAGAAAAATATGCTTTTCCTTCTGCTAACAGAAGATGATGACTACTGGGAACTATAATCAGCTTTGATTTACACTGGAGTATGTTGAACATTAACAGTGAAATAGATGTGCTGCAAATGAATTTTAATACTAGTTTGAGCCTGATGAAGCATCTAGGTGCAAACAACAGAGATCACAGCAGGCTGGTCTAGCTCACATGCTTAAATTCCATGAAGGTCAATGTACTATTATTAAAGCTGTGAGTAGTTGTTTCTCTCTCCTTGTGCTCTGGCCTCCTCATAAATCTGCAGCCATATGCCCTGAGGGTTGCTCCTGTGTATTAGTTTCCATGCTTCTTGAAGCTGTGTACATTTATTTGTACATTTACTGTTTCACCAAACCTCAGTTCTGCTATCCAGGCACAGGCAGCACCTTCAGTAGTGCTCAGTAGTCTGTTCTCCTGTGTTACCAACTTCCAAGCAGAACTAAGCCAGCTCTGAAGATACTTTTGAGAAAAACACTTGTAATATCATGAAATAAGTATTTGTTCTTTTAATGTAGGCAAATTATTTGGCTATTTTTAAAAAGGTTTAACTACAAACATATGAAGCAACATATCTTAGCAATCAGAATATAACAGGTAGATAAGCTTACCTAAGAACTGCAGATCAATAATTTCCTTTAATATTTTGTAACAAAATACTTAACCTGGCATATTGTGATATGCAAGACATTGAATCTGTACCTATTATTATAGTTATTACTGAATTTTCTGATACAGCAGTTTTTCATGTGGAAAAAAGGAATGTAATTATAATTTGTTGAAACCACATATGGGAATATATGGGAATGTGTAATAGGCTTAAAGTAACTGAGTGTTGATTGCTGTTCTATCACCTTAGGCCAGTGCACAATTTTGTTCTCACGGAACAGATGCCAGTTCAGTAAGAACAGAATTTAGGCTCAACTGGGCAGTTGAATGCAAGATGTCATCTCCTATCCTTGCCCAAAAGGACAAAAGCTCACAGGATTTACCTTGAACAAAGGGCTAAAACTTAATTCCTCCATGTTGTTTCAAATCAGGTGAGTGCTTCAGAGAGTCCGGCAAGTGTCATGACCACAGGGCAAACAGCTACACCAAAATGGCTTTCTACTCATCTTTTCTATTGCTGTGTCCCTCTATAAAAGCAAATGTCAACTGGAAGAACACCTTCTAGCTCAGATTCTCAGTCGTTGTTGTGACTACTGAAAAGCAAAAGTATCTGCCCAAAAATGTAAAGGGCATAGAAATGGAAGAAACAACTGAGGGGCAAAACATCCAAGTGCAGTCTAATGGATGGAGATTGAAATCCCTGGGGGGAATCAAGAGAAGGGTCATCAGAGATGCTCTCAGCACAAGTAAGCACTGTAACCATTCTACTACTGAGCTGCCATCTACATCCTTTTCCCCCTCAATAAACTACGGAAAGCCTCAAGAATCCTTCTAAGAGCAATAAATAATTTGAACAGCTTCTGTGGGCCAGGTGTAAAACATACTGCCCACTGAGATCTTGATGACTACATCTGCATTTGGGCATGCTGGACACCTCCCTTCCCTAGTGCAAAAGCCAGCCCCAGTCCTGATCTGCACAACCCAGGCAGTGTCCTCCACCCCCTGTACACAAAGGTAGGCCAGTGTAACGTGAGCAAATGCTGCGTTCTCCACATCAGCAGCTCCTTCCATGTGCTCCTCAAAGGCATTCACCTTTCTACTGGCAAAATTCTTCTTCAATTGCCCACTGGTGCAGTTCATCTCTTTGAAGACCAGATCCTAGAGATCAGAGCAAGTCTTATCCATACTGATGCACTAATTGAGGCTGCCAATGGTAATACTTTTAGCATTTTTATGCAGTCTCTTAGTTTGAAATGACTGCATCTATTAAAGCCAGAGATGGTTAAATGGAAATAAAGAAAACAATATTTAGAAAACAGATGGGCAAAATTAATTAACAATGTTAATGCAGAATTTAAAGAAAGCATTCTCTACAAATAAACCTACTATATTCTAAGATGCTACTGCAGTATGGTTTGCTGCAGGGATGGGACGAATATATTATTTACCAACAAGCAGTGAGATTTCCATGTTAGTGCATTTGAACAAATACATTAAAAATGTATAGCTCATAGATGTCAACTGCATAACAAATTAACAGTCAAGTGGTCACTGATGGAATCTGCTGCAACTATTGAAGTTTGCAACCCCTATTCAAACTGCTTATTGCAATAAGCAGTAACAATTCAAGAGTTTGATTTTTGTTACACTCCAAGAATAACATGTAATAACTATTTTTGGAGTCAGAGAAGAGCTGAAGTATTAGATTCGTCCCTTCCCTCACTTGCTCCACACAGAAACAACAGAAGCAAATTTAGAAGAAATATAAAAGCAGTAAAAGCAGTACCTGACCAGAAAGGAGTGGAGGAAGGGGGAACAAAGCTGTAGTCTGGAGGAGTTACAAAAGAAAACCCACAGAACAAAGAAGGGGCTTAGAGGAAAAAAAAAAGAGAAAAAGAGAAAAGCAAAACAACATTGAAATATTGGCATAAGATTTAAATAATAGTTTTTTAACTATATAATTCATTGATAATAAGGAAACTAAGGTTCCCTACTAAGGATGTCTGCAAGGAAATTGACTGTAATAACCAGAAAATTTGGATCTCTGATTTAATTTTTAACAGTTGCATTTTTCAAAGAGTAAAGTAGGAAGAAGTCACCCATTTAGGGTTTCAGAGAAGCAAATTGTAACTGCAGACTCTTGCAAATATTTTCAGATTTAACAGAAGTTTTTTTAATTCTTTGTGTGCCCCACTTCTTACCATTACAAAAGCAAGAACTCATGCATATATAAATCCTCTTGAGCTCAGCAAGACTAGTCACATGCCCTTAATTAGGAAATAGTCTAAGTTGAACCGGAGTCCCGTATTATGGCATGGAAAAAAAGTATGCATTTTGCCCTGTTAATCATTAACATCAATAGGAATTCCACAGCTAAACTACATCCTCTAAGGCCCAAACAGTACTGCTCATATTTGCAGTTTCCCCAACTTGCAAAAAACCCCTCGAGCAAGCAAACAACACCTAAGCTTGGCCTAGGCAGAACCAACACATCATCCTAAGTCCCTATAGCACCTTCCTTGGGTGAAAGCCACAGGTGTACTTGCTCTATTGTCACCAAAATAGGGGCAATGTACTTTTAAATGCAAAATTTAGATGAAGTGAACTAGAATGGCTTCAAGTGAAGCTACAGTTTATTGACCTCTTTTGAAGAGGCAATAAGGATATATAGTGTGCATGTCTAATAAAGCTGGGATCTTTGCTCCCAGCCATGATTTGGAAAGGTACGTTCATCTCAACTGGATAAATGATAATGTAGCTTCTAAATTATAGCTAATAATATATGTAATTACTGAACAAGAGTTTTCCTTCAAAAAATAGCAGGGTTATATTTATCACTTACAGTTACTTCTCTGAATTTATTCTTGTGGTTACACATGAAACACAGTAATTTTGCTTCAAGATGGCTATATGCAGGAATGGTGACTAGAACGATTTTAAGCAAGAATTCATGGTGGAGGTAAAGATACAGTTTTGTGCATCTTACCCGGATGACAATAGATACATTTGTGACAAGGAAACTACAAGCATAAATAAAATAAACAGGACTGATATTGTATTTCAACACTCAAACTATGGATTTAAATAATAAAAAAAAACCAAACCACAGAAGTCCCACAACACAAACCAACAGCATTTTAGGTTAGCGTTTCATAGGACAAAAAACCACGCTCCAGTGCCTCTTGCACTCTGGAAACTCCCTTCTGATCCTTCACAATGATGATCCTTTCTCCACCTCTAACACTAAATGGACTATGGGATGCATGAGGTTACCTGAGGGGCCTCTTTATACTGGAGACAGTAACCCCAAGTGACAGCTCTGAGGGGAATTGTGCTACACAAACCAAAAGGGCCACTTGACTTAAGAGCATTCTTAGAAGAAATGCCTTTATTTGTACAGAAGCACAATGGCAGCGTGGAACAACAGCACACAGGAACACAGCCACGTTAGGTGCTATATGGTGGGTGGCTGGTCCTTAACTGAGCAGATTCTGATCCTAATTTTTCTCTCTGATACAGCTGGAAGTTTGGTTTTATGTGTCAAATTCTGGACAAGTAAACCTATGTGGGCAAGAAAATCCTACTAGATTTCTACAGATAACTGGTCTGTTTTGATGATAGGGGGTTGGTGTTGGCTTTTAAGCAGAAAGGCTGAATTCCTTTGATTCCTTAAGGGCTGGGATGATACTTGCTTTGTTTTACTTTACTAACAGATACCTTTACACAGTTAATGCATTAAGCAGTAGGATGTCCTAACTAGTTAATATACCTACTCCCAGTTAACAGACAAAGTAAAACATCACTCAAGTAGTACTTGGCTTCATGAATTAGGTTACTTTAAAATCTAGATTTCATAAATATTCAAATTTCTCAGTATGATTGTGCTCTGCATCAGCAAATCAGAATAAAGTGCCATTATTCTATTCCACAGAGTAATGTCCACTTTTCCTCCCTTTTTGCCTTTATTTCATTTACTGGCTGATCATTCCTGTAATCTAATGTAAGAATTAGTATTTTTCTCTGTAGCAAAACAAAATTTCATCAGTGTGTGTGTGTCTAGAAAAGCCTAAGACTGAAAAATTAAGAAGAATACACCATTTCCCAAAAAATCTTCCCAATTAACTTGAATTTCTGTACTGACAAAAGTAAATGTCTGACAGCTTTTACAGCCACGTTAAAAGTGTACAATGAATACCAGAACAACATGGGTGACTTCTGCAAGGCCAGGAGACTGAAAATCAAATTTCTAATCCAAGTGGGAAGCCAAAAATTGGAAAGGCAAAATAACTATATCACTAAAATAGAGATTTTTATTCTAAAAAAATATTCTAAAAATCAAGTAGATGCTGAAGCAAGAGTCAAATTCCCTGAAAATTTAACAAGTTACAAGGAATTACTATGATTCATATCAGAAATTACAAGTTAAACGAAATTCCAGTTGTTTTTCTTTTCCCGTATGGGTAAATGAAAACATAACAAATACAAAAAAATTAACATACTCCTTTCTCACTCTTTTCTGGGAAGTAAAGTCAATTCGGTATTGCCATTCAATTTCACAGCAGCTGAAAGAACTTGGCAGCAGAAAATTATAAAACTCTGTCAAAGTCTGCAGTGGTTCAACTAATATTTTTTGGAAATACCTTTCCCACTTACTCTGTCAGCTATATACCCTAAAGATCAGCTGTTTTGAAAAAAAAGTTGATGTCTTTTCAAAAGATGGCTTCATTAAAAAACCCAGATATGTGAATAGTATAGAGAAAAATACTGTGTTAAACCCAAATCCTTCTTCAAATCAGCTTCACACTGTCAAAGCCCATTGCATTCACTAGCTTCAGCCCCATGCTGAGCAGCTGCAAACTGAAAAAAAAAATGGAAAAGTGCCCCTCTGCCTCTTCAGCTACTTTGTCCAGCTTCCCTTCAACACCTGTTTTTTTGCACTTGCTTTATGTGGGAAGAGAAAAAAAAAAAAAAACAACTGTGTGGTCCTCACTGAGAGCTGTGAAGTAAACTCCATGTCCAATGTTGCCCCACATGACTTACTTGCTTCCTCTACTAAACTAAACCACAGCCTAAAGCTTCCCAAATTCTTTCTAAATTCAGCCCAGCAGGGTTCACACAGCCTAGATTTTTCTAGGCTTTTCTTACATCAATTTGGTAAAAATGAACAAGACAGCTTAAAAACCGAGCAGAGTGACCCACAGATGGACGGTTAATCATGGACATTTTGGTTCAACAAACAAAACAAACAAGAAAACAACAACAAATAAATCACCACACTCATGGGCACACACTTTACTGTCCAATCCATTAAAGGAAGTGTCATTCAGAGCCAATCTAGATAAAGCAGCAGAATTATGGGAATCTATTAGATTTTACCTGAGGAGTTTGAGAATTGGAAGGTTTTTCAGATCAGTTTGGTCTAAGACAAAACCCAGTTTCCACCAGCATAGTTTGTACCATTAAAGGTCTGATAGTTCCTGTAGCAGATGCACTTCCACACCTCCTTGACCAAAATGAGAGCCTCCACAGTCATTTCTCTTGCTCTCCCCCATACTGCCTAAAAGATCTTGTAAAAGATGATGTTTTCTTTTATATGATGACTCAAGTTAATGAGGATGTACTATAAATCTTGTATCCTGTAAAGCAGGAAATTATTGAGCTCTTGCAGACTAAGAAGTTGGTGGACAGTATAGATACATTCTAACTGGCCAAATTAAAAAAAAAGAAAGCAATCTGGTTCTGCTCACAGTCAATAATAACTCAAACAAATGCAAAGTAAATCAAGCAGGACATGTCCTCTCGCCAATTAAAGCCCCAATGCTGTGCGGAGGCGTGGGATGAGGAAAGTGCAAGAGATGGCAAGAGGAAGAGAAGCACAGGGAGACCACAAGCCAAAGGGAGAGGAAAGGACAGGGCAGATAAATTCACCAGGAATGGACATGTACAGCATAGAGATGAGACAACAGACAGAAAGAAGTCCTGGGAAGCAGTGAAGGAGAACAGAAATGGAAAGAAGATGAATTGGGAGGTAGAGACAGTAAATGAAATGCCCAGAGACACACTGATTTCTTACAATCATTTGTCCTAAATTATCTTCACTTTAATTAGGGAAGGAAGAAAGCCTCCAAAGTTACAGAGATGTTATGGACCAGAGGCAAGCCAGTAAACAAAAGTTCACAAACACAGCAAATGAAAGTAAGAAAGTCACCATCAGCATCACAAAGACTAGCCTGGACTTTCTGGGCTTTCACAGCAGTCTTCATATTGTTAAAATCCCCATTAATTTTTATTTTCCTCTTATTATCTGTTACAGTACCAAGATGCAGCCATTGTCTGCAGAACAGCAAACCTAATATTTGCTCTTTGACAAACATTATATACTTCCCAGAGGCCAGCCATGTGGTAGAGGTTTTATCATTAACATTGAACCTGTCCATCTCCTGAAAGTCATGCTGCCTTCCACTTAAATTGTAATAGCGTAAATAAAGGACGGCACATGCACTGTAAGCCTTCTCAGTTTATTTCTAAACTTCAAAACTTTCTAACTGCTATTTACATTGCACAGTAGTTCATTAACTTTCAGAAGCTTAGTAAGGGGACTCTAAAAAACATTCAATGTTAAAAAACACGCATAAAAATAATTATGATATAGTAAATCTTTTTTTTTTTTGACACAATTATTTCTTATTACTGAGATGCTACTTCATAGGGCTATGCTACAAGACTGATTTATTTAAATCCCCTTTTAAGGATTAGAAATTGTCACAGATACTAACACTTGTAGCTGCACATATGCAAATCTCTTAAGAAACTAGGCAAGATGCAGTTTAATCTCTCACCAGCATGTCTAATAGATTTTTTGAATATCGGGGAGATTTTAAGTTTGGCAGCAAGACAAGCTTGCTAGACATGTTTATAAATCTCCTGGCAGATCTGAATCTGCTTAGCTTCAAAAAATCCTAGCTAAAAGCATTGCCATAGTAATTGGTTATATGTCAGAAGATGAAGACGTTCAAAGTACCTTGTCCTTTTAATATATATGTAAAACAGAAAGTAATACACAAAAATTTATAATCCTCACCATTGCCACCTGTTCTGTTACTCCTCTGTCCCGCTGAGTTTTCAGATTCCTTGTATGGAAATTGAAGAGTAGTATCCAAACTTCGAAAACCTTCTTTGAGAGAGTGGTGCTTGTAGTATTCTACAAGTTCCTTTCAGAAAGGAAAAATACTTTCATTGGAAATTGAAATCACATACTGTTCAACATTCTGGTGTACAGTAAATGAGAGTTTTATTATGCAAGTAACTTTATTTTACAATCCATCCAATAGAACATGCTTATTTTTTAAAATATAAAGTACCCTAAAAATTGACAGCTTTTATGTTGCCACCCCAAAAAAAATTAAACCAAACAAAACCAAAAAAAAAAAAAAGACACAAGAAAAATCAGCTAAGTAAAATCTTTTTGTCAGAGTCAACATCTCCTGCTCCTTTAAGCCACGCTGAGGATGTATTTCCTTTTCTGGAGTCAGGCAGAAGGCAATGTCAGTTGTTTGCTAAGGATGCAGCAGTAAATGTCTCTGTTTTCTCAAATTTCTTTTGCGAAGATAATTGATGTATCTTTAAAGCACACAGATCTGAAATAAAGCACATGGCTTGCACGTAAGTGTGTAAGTCAACAGCAACTTAATGTGCAGATACTCAGATCATGTAAAACTTCCAAGGCAGGGCAGGCTTGGGGGTGTCAGACAGTGCACACTGACTGAAAAATCCAGCATTTCACTTTCTCCTTGTACCCAATCCAAAAATTTCATCTTTGTGTGTGCACATCTAGATGAACATTCATAGCTACATACAGGAATATTTTACATATAGATGCAAAAATTCCTATATATAAATATAAAAGAATAGCTGAAATCATTTATGTACCCAAGGAGACAAGTTACTTGAGTTCCTACTCTAAAGAAGGCAACACCCATCAAAATGCTGACAGCTCATGTTATTCCTTTGCAATCTTCAACCCCTGCCATTGTCTGTTACATTTGAATTAGCCCTAGAAATGTCAGTATCACATAGTTTGTACACTGAGCCAGAATAAGATTAGAAGTGACCAGACAATTCGAAGCAAATGTACTTCAATTGATCCATTCAAATGTGGGATTTCACTCTTCAGAAACACAAGTACAAAGCAATGTATTTACTGTAAACCCTTCACTCCATTCCACCTGTATTTAGATTTCCAAAATCAGAGTTGACCAAGCCAAGCTTAGGTCAAAATTAGGAAATCGTACTGTGTTTTATCATTTCCTTGGGGTGGGGCGAGGGGGGGTGGGGAAAGACAAAACAACAACAAACAAACCAAAACAAACCAAAGAACTAGCACCACAAAAAGCCACCAAAACTTTAACCTATAACAGCCTACATCAGTGATACCTTAACCCCAGACAAACAAAAATAACTCTCAAATTATTTAGCCCTGTATCTAGTGCACAAACCCCAAATTCTTGATAACAGTCTGGAGATTATTTTCTGAACTCTGGAGCACTTCACTGTCCACACTGCTGAATATTCTGAAATGCCTTCAAAGGCAGAGGCCAATGCTAAGTAAAATCTACATCTGCTTATACCAGTTTATAATCACAGGCACACCAAGTAAGCAGAGAGGCCAGGACACTAAGAAGTCTCTGGGCTTTGCTGTTTCATATCAGCACAGCATACAAGCTACAATGTCAGCAACTGAAGCTTACTCCCATATCATCACTGAACATCCAGAAACTCAAATTACCGGGGCAACACTGTGCATGATTTGTAAGTAAGCAGCATTCAAAGTCGGATTTCTGGATAAATGGAAAACTAATTAGTATGAAACTTTTGTTATTTTTCTGCGCAGTGTAAGTCAGTAAGAATTACGTTGTTTGGTAAAGGTAACTGGAATTCCAAATGGACAGATGTTACTTATTGGCAAAATAAGTAAAATGGCTCCAAAGTGAGGAAAAAGAAAAAAATCACTTCATGTTATAGATTCAGTTATTTTAAAGCTTATGTTTTAATACCATTCTTCCATGAAAACAGTTGACTGACAAGTGGCTTCTGAAACATGAATTGCACAAATCCCAGTAGCAAGCTTATGAACAGATGAGTAAGGTAAGCAGTCTGTGCCAGCATGGATGGGGCTCCTCAGGAGTCTGTCAGAGTACCCTGACTCACAGCAGCAGCAGAACTGACCTTTCACTGCACCCTGCTTTACACACTCAGCACATTTTAATTACTCTTGTGAAAGTTTTTCAAATGTACTATGAAAAGTACATACAAGAACTCTTCTACTTTTTTTACCTCCAAAGCAAAACAAAACACTGTATCACTGCAGATCACTACTTAACATTTCCATGGATGCTGCCTTTGTCTCGCTTCCGCTCCCACTTCTACTCAGACTTTTGTTCCTCTCTTCTTTCAGACAGTTACTTTTTCTCTTGCATCTACTCAGAACAAAGCAATTGGTTCCACAGCACATACAAACACCACACTACCACTTTTGTATTTAACTTCCAAGAGCAGACTTCATTACAGCCTAAATCTGTGTGATAAAATAATTCTTTCCTACTTGAACGTTAGCAAGGCTTAGTTGGTAGCAGTGAGGTCAATTTTGTGATGCAATACATATCCTTTTTGCTCATTTTTCATCCAACTTTGTCCTATATTTATATTTCTGCTCTACTTTGGAACCTGCACCAGGGCATTAAACTGCATCACTGCCATAAGAAGATACGTGGCAGCAAGGGACTCCAGCTGCCATGTTTTGTCAAGATCAGTTTCCAGTGAATCATTTGTAGTGTTCACAGACTAAGCAGCCACCTCCTTCATGCATTTGAATTTATTTCTATTGCTACATAATGATAAGATCTCAGGGTCCCCAGCCCTAACACTAAACTATTCACTGGCTTGTAAGTGTGAAATGAAGGTAAGAGTGCAGGAACAGCTTGGTGCATTCTTCATCAGGAAATTTATGTTCCTCCTGCTCTAATGAGCACTTACCATTTAATCTTTCCCTGCTTCTAGATGCTCTTATTTTACAGAGTATCAGTGGTTAAATTAAAATAATTTCTAAGGCTTCCTGGTTTTAAAGCTTCTCCCTACTCTTGGTTTGCATTATCCTTCATTTTTATTTAGCATTTTCATGTACTTGAGTATTCATGCAGGAAGGCTGCTGGATAAATTTTAATCCAACTGATTCCTAAAAATCAAGATTTTCAAAGACCTCAAATTCTCCTTTTCAGATTCAGTCTAACTCCACAGTGGGCTGGTGCATGGGATTCAAATTCCTCCTCTCTTCCACTTCACTACAAGGGACACAGTACAGTCCTAACAATAAATATGTAGTTTTAAGCACATAACATTATCACTTAGAGCTAAAACCATAAATATAAAAAATTATCTTATTAGCAGGTATGGACACAATTCAAATCTCTCACTTTCATAGCTTTCTGGAATTTCCTGAACCAAAGTAGCTCTCTCTAACAGAAATAGCTACAAAGAAAATCTCACATTGTTAAAAAGCTAATCAATGCTTACCATTAAATTTTTAAATTTTCTATTTTCTGCAATGTGGAAAAAGCCATCTCTTGTTAAAATCTTGATGTGCTTCACTTCGTTATTGTACCTGTGGGCAATGAATAACTTATGAATATAAATGTGTTTTTAATCAGACACAATCAATAATTACCTGAGGGCATACCCCTAGAACACCACACACATAAATTTTTAAGACAAAATGTATATCTGTGCCAAAACAAAGTTGACATCTAATCAACCAAATATATTTATTAAAGTACAGCTACAGAAGTAATCTGTAATCAGAAGGAAGTCACAGCTAACTGCTCATTCTAATTGGGAATTCCCATGTACTTCTTGCTTTTATATTCATGTTGATAAATAACATGAAAGAAAACAATAATTTGCACCCACAAAATGTATAAACTCACATTTTACTGAATTGTCTGAGATGCAAAGGGCTTCAATGAGTTCTCACCAAAGTCAACGAAACAGATCACATTGCACTGCAAACAATGCTGACTCTTCTCCAACATACTCAACCATTATTTTTGTAGCCCCTTTTGCTACATCAGCATTATAATACCATTGCTTCTTTCCTTCTATAAATCCTGGGTATTTTTGACAGCAACTTCAGTTTTGCTATATTGACTCTCTTAGAAGCTGCATATAATTACATAATAGAAACAGCAGTTTGTTTTCCATATTTATTTCAAATGCTATCTAGACAAAAATGAGAACAAACATTCTTGAGAAGTTCTTATTCCACTTCCACTTACTTAATACTAATTGCATATTCTCCTGATTCTTTGGTCCTGTGCCGCACCAGGTAAGTGCTATTTACTCTGTTAATTAGTTCACTTTCTGCTTGCAATCGTTCCATTGCTCCTGCAAACCTGGAACAGGGAAAATTAAAATTGCCTATGATTTTTTTTTTTCAAAGCTCCAAAGGTCTATTAAACATGCAATACTTCCAGATTTCTGAATGAAGAGTAAAACATGAAAAAATTCCACTGTTGGGGGTTGTGGAATTCTTAATTAGAAAAGTATTTATGTACATGTTGAATACAATATATATTACATGTTGAATACAATATCTGCTAAGGAAAGTGCTCGAGCCCGAGCATTAGCTGAATGACTACTGGCTTGAAAAGTTCCTAAAACCAACTGGTTTATCTGAATCATTTGCTGCAAGTGAAACAATACAACAGTGGTCCAGAAGCTTTGAACCTCCCTGGAGATTTTTCTTTACAAAATGGAGAATCAGCCACCAGAGGTAGATCAGGTCAACAAAAGACCTATATGAAAATTCGGTACTTACACAAAGACAGTATTTTATTTGGTTTCATAATCATGCATAACCTCTAAAGGCTAAAGTGCAACGGGTATACCCAACATCCAGAGGGAAAAAAAAATAAATCAGCCAAAAACATCCAAATTGGAAAAAGCTGATGCTAAGTGTTGAAAGCTAAGACAAATAAATCACTGATTCTGCAGCCTGACTGCATAAGCAGATTTGTGCCCTTGCTCTACCTTGCTGGTTTGTGTAGGACACCATGAGAGGCTGTCAGCAGACATGTATTTGCCAAATTAGAGGTTAAATTGTTAATTGGGGAAAGTGACTTAGCTTCCAGGGAAATTATGCTTTTCTTACCATTTTACAAAGTAGTCTAAAGGTAGTCACCACCACAGACCACTACTAAAATTTCACACTAATACATCACTACCAATTAGAAAGGAGCTTTAAGGAAAAAAAATAGTTCTTTATTAAGAATCCATATAAGATAAAGACTGATGGCAGTAATATGCTTTCTTCTAACAAAATGATAACTAGAGAAAATGTTAGAAATTAATTCCAAATACCACTTTTAAATACTAAACATTCTACTTGGCTCGTTATGAAAAATCAGTATTTGTTTAGATGCGGTCCTGATTTCACTTTGGCAAGTTAAGAGGAAATCAGAACTCATATCTAAATGAGGTAAAAAGCATAAAACCAGTGAAAGAGCACAAGTGATGCTTACTCTGCTCTCTCAGAATCATCACATCTTCTTGGAGATGTGGGAAAGAGTCCACACACTTTATAAACCCCAGAGCAGCAGTGGCTGCAGTTTTGATACACCATCTTTTCACAGAGTCATCAAGGTTGGAAGAGACCTTCAAGATTCATCTAGTCCAACCATCAACCTTGCACCACCATAAACACCCCTAAACCATAACCACAGGTGCCACTTGTATCTCTACAGCTTCAATGTTGGTGGAGGTTTTTTAAGGAATTGCTCATGATACAAGATGTATTTAACATTACTCCTTCCTTTATTCACTCAACATATAAGATATACTTCCATGCTTCATATTATAGTCATCTCTTATTATTCTATTTCAGACCTCTGGGACTAAGGCTGTACAGCCACAGACTTGTAAACAAAATGTCAAAATCATTAAGTACTTTATTATATCAGAAATGCTTTTAGGCACGGTACTGCTTTCCCAAACCATTACACAATGTCTTCTTCTGAGGCCTAGAAAGGTTAAACCAATATAATTTATATTGCAGTAAACACAGTTGCTTTCTGTGACTGCTTCTTTCAGAGATTCTTGTAAGACAAGACTTACCACAGTTGTGAAGAGTAGTCTACTGGTTTAGGAACCTAGGATACCACAAGATACAGAGAATGAGGATTAAGATTTTTTTTCTAAAAAGCAGAAATTACATAGCATTGATTTAACTGTCAATATCCAATATCTAATTTGTCTACATGCCTATCTTCTTTAAAGAAAGTTATAATAAAGGACAAATATTCCACATTCTGAAAGTACTACAGAGTATTTTAAGCTCTTTTCTTCTCTGACAGTTTGTCTTGGGTAATTTTAGTTCACAGAACTGCTGAAAGCTTTTCTTACAGTGCCTGTATTCGAACTTCATACACAAAATAGCTCAATGCTCTGTATTGTAGGAAAGTACCATTAAAATATGCAACCAATTTACAGTAATGTATAAAATTCATTTCATGTATTCAGGATTGTGTGGCCTTAGACTGTCTACTGGGAAATATGGTCTATGATCTTCTGAGAGACCTGAGGATATTCCACAACTTGTATCCTATGACAGCATTCATTCCTTTGTATTTGACTTGGGTAACTGTTGTACTGTATCCTGGTAAGCATGTCATTTGATTCTGAAATAGACTTTTAAAAATTAAGCAAACTGCAATCATCTTGCAAAATGGATGTTATATGTACATAAACATATGCATAGATAATGTTTATTCATGCACAAGATGCACAGTATAGCAATTCCTATGAAAATCAGCATTTCATCTTGATCATCTCCCATTAGTGTATGGTAACTCAGGATTACCCTACTCTCCTAAAACAACGTGTGAAAATGCACAGTGCTGAAAAATGGATTTTGGTGAAAGCTTAACATACATCTCACACACTTATAACTTAAGGTCACATATTCTTAGGTAAATAAATGTGTTTTGTTTTTGTTTTTTTTCCTTCAAGTAAAACCAAAGAATATTCTATTTTCTGGACTGTAATAGGGAAGAAATTACAGTAACAGTCTTCTCACAATTTTTTATTTGTGATATATGAAATGTCTTCAACAGAGACTTCCAAAAACAAATCAAGTCAGGAAAACATTATTATAAAGGCTTAGAAACTTAAATTGATTGAAATTGCAGTCAATTACAACTTCCACTAGCTTGACCTCGGGTATCAACCAAGATCTCTACCAAGTGTCTAGACTTGACCTTGAAATAAACTTCAGTGTGGAACACAATAAAGTTCTCTGTGATAAAACCAGGCTCACATGTTAGGCTTGTGCAGCAGTAAATCTACCCAGGTATTAAACAGGCATTTAGTCCAGATCTTGTGAGAGAAAAAGGAAACGTGCATTATTCCCAAACAGTGTAGACAAAGGGCTCTTTTCACAGCAGCATGTGTAGTGCTGGCAGCGTGTGAACCCCTCAAGAGGGCAGGGGACCTAGGAGAGCCAGGTATTCACCCCTGGCAGCAGCACTGGCTTTTCTCATCCCTACACATACTGATGGTGTCATTACTTGGGGGACACTTGGGAAAAAGTTAACGGATTATGAATATGCTGACAAATAATTGCCAAGAGAAATGTTTAAGTGGATCAACCAACGACACATTTCAAGGCCACAATTTCAAAAATTACCAAGTTTTTACATATTGCGAGATATTCTTAAATATTCCAAATTTGTCAAGTAGTGCTAATACTTGGAATTGGAAAGGATGTAAAAATTCAAAGATGGTTTAAGCCCATCCTCCAGAGTAGTTAAATGATATATGAGTAGTCACATTTGCAAATTTTGAATGGACAAATATTTATGTAACAAGTGTTGTTCATTATCATGAAAGAGAGTAAAATCAAATGTTTTTCCAGAAGCTCTTGACTCGTATGCTCTGTATCCCATGCCTCTACAGAAATTAGAAAAATGGAGGAAAGCTAGGAAGAAACAGACATTATTCATACAGTGCATAAAATGTCTGCTGACATATCCTACTTATTTTAAAGGGAAAAAATTGTTTATAGGTACATCTGTGAAAAGCCTGGAATATAGATATTCTGGAGCACAGCAGTTTTTTATTCAATATTCATTCCTAAAGTCTTCTGATATATGGATTTTATGCTGTTTCTGGGCATTTTTACATCAGATGGTTGTAAAGACTGTTAGACTTAATAATAACAGTAAAAGTTATAGCATGTTTAAAACCCGACTGATGTTTCAGTATCTTTAACTGCATCATTTATCATAATAAGATGTTTATATTTCATCCTTCCAAGTTAAAAGTGGTGAAGCATCCATTTATCTTTTTGTTCTGATCATGACACCAGTTGGTAACATTTCATGAATAGTATTTATTTCTTCTGTAAAACTGTGTTATTTTCAATACTCCTCTAAATAGTATATTTTAAATTTAGCAGAAAGCTTTACCATTAGAAAAAGACCTTCACAATGCCCCAGCAGCATTCTTCCTAACTTCAGGTGTTTCACTGCCTGTGCTTATAAAGTATATTAGTGATTCCTAAAAGTGCTGCTACAGTTGTTGTCAATGACACTACACAATGGCTGACGGGGTCACTGACAATTACACCATGGAATGGGAAATCCACCACTTGAACAATAAGCAAGGGGTGGGAGCTTCACAAATTTAACAATAAGCAAAGGGTGGAGGGATGAAAGCTAAATTCAGACAACAATTTCATCTTTATTTCAGATTTGCTCTCTCACCCAATCTAACACAACTTGTACCTACAAATATTCTATGCATTCCACTTCAAACAAAAATTCTGGAAATATAGGGTAAAGATGTCTTATGGTATTCTAATGTACTTACACTCTTTAGGATCACATGTATACTTGTTCTGGAAACTAAGGCACAATATAAGCCCCAAAGGCACATCAAAATGCAGCTACTAAGAGCTGATTCCACCCACTTAAAAAAGCCATTTAAGTGGCATACTTTGATTGCTGTAACTAAAGTAATTCTATTAATAAGTCAAACTGTTGCAAATCAGGTTAAAGTAAGTGAAAACTGCCTTAAAGCAAAGTAAGGAATAGGATTCATTATTGGGTTTACGGGTTTTTATCAATTAACCTTTAACAAAGGATGCCAGTAATCTGATGCACAGTGTTACAGAGGGCAGAGAAGAAACAAGGGTATAGTATATAAATGCATCATCGCATCTATATATTAAACTCCTGAGTATGTATTATAAAACTATTTTTCTTATTACTTTCCTGAACTTTTCTAGATTGAGAAGATTCTTGTGTGCAATAAGGACAGGTAAGAACCTAAAGAAAGAAGAAAATTTACCAAGCACTCAGAATTCAAGGTTTTATATTAGTTTTACAATTTTTAAATTCACTACTTAGGCTGTAATCCCTCTCTCTAACCCAAAGTGACTGAGGAATAGATTAGAGCCACAGCATTCTCACCTTCCTGCTGGGCAAGGAAGAAAGTGCACTTTCACATAAAATGTATTTGATCTATACTCTGGAAACTCTTCAGACAGATCAATTTGTTAATATTCCCATAAGTTACACCTGCTTATCAAACTAGTTTTCTTGACATGTCCTACTTACATCCCATAACCAGAAATACTAGAACACTCTACTTTAAGCAATACTGAACCTACCATGAAAGCACAAAGGCACTAGAAACAATATTATTTTTGTAAGGTAGGATTAATCTTGATGACCTAATGAACTAGGCAGTTTTCCTGTAAGGTGGCAAACAGAACTAAACAATTGTACTTACACATGGGCTAGGTTTTACTGCATCACTTGGGAAGAATCCAAGCTCTCCTGTTGTTAGGTTTCTCCCCTAAAAAAATTTTTGAGACATAATTGGGATTAACATTAAATAATAACACATGCACAGGGATTTAGGACAATAAGGAATCTTTAAAAGAAAATGCTGTTCTAATAAAGTGTTGCTCAACAGTTCTGTGGGTTTTGTTGTTGTTTTGTTGAGGTTTTAATAATTAAGTAATAATTATAACTGATAGATCTGAAAGCTCTGAGAGATGAGAGGCAAGAAGGGAGCTCAAGAGACTGGGATGTGATTCCCAGTTCTGTCAATGTCTGCCAGTGTCTGATATCTTCATTAATGTTAATATCTCCTTTCAAGTTACTTCCTCCTCAACTGGCATTCTACAGAAAGTTGTCACCTGGAACATTGCAGAGCCCCAAAATGACTACACCACCATGCAGCAGTGGCTGCAGCACCTGAGAGATCAAACTCCAGCTTGAATTCAGAGCTAGTGATCCAACAGCCAATTCAGACACTAAGTTAAGCATTTCCATAAGTGATGCAAATCAATGGATATTGATTGGGCAGGAGAATACTAACAGAATTAAAGATTACTCTCCATGATATACTGACAATGCTGCAGATACCTCCACACAACTGGGAGACCAGGGCAGAAATGCATCCAGCAGGGCCTAAACTGAGCCTTTTCTGCAACACAACTGCTGCCTCCCTGAAGTGGCAGGACCACCAATTTACTCCTTCTTCTAAGCACCAAAAGTGACCTGATCATCACAGATCCATGCATCAGCAGCTCACACACAGTTCAACACCAGCCAAGCTCTCCTGAAGAACACCTTAAAAACATCTTTTTATTGCCAGTACTATTTGGCAGTGACCATACATTTCAGAGTAGAACAGAGCACATAGCTAAAGTTTCTGAACACAGATTCATTAAATGAAGGCATCAAAATGTGTGTTTTGGCAAACAAATGTTTTAATTTAACTGATTTTTTTAAAAGCACATAAATGCTTAACCTTCATTAAATGTAATATACTGACTGTTAACATAACATACTCTAGCATTTGGCAATAAGATTAAGCGTAAGTACTTTACAAGCATTAAAATCTTGCAAATTATATTTCTTTTTTATTTTTGATGGCATACCTGCAACATAAAAAAAAATAAAAAGGGGAAAAATCTTCATAAACACACATGAAATTTCTTCAGGGTTTTAGTTCATTTTGTTTCTGTAACATTAAATGTGTTCTATTCTATGTGTTCTAAATTCTACCATAATACCACCACAGAAAACAGAACTCAGAAAATTCAACAGAGTGGAGCTGAATGTAAAAAAATAACAAATGCTTGTGAAAAAAATAAAAGCATTCTCTGATTGGTGCTATCCTAAGTATAATAAATGAGGGCATCATTTTCCATGGGAGATTCCTGTGCAATTCATCACACACAATAGCAGCCATCTTTACCAAAAATACAGAGGATTGAAGAGGAGGTAGAGGAGAGGGAAATGCAGGTAGGCATATTTAAGCTAAATGTGTTTTATACCAATGATATTTAAAAAAGAATTATGTGCAAAGAAGTGACAATCTTACAGATTTGAACCTGTGTTCAGCAAAGCTTCCTTGCCTCATTTCACACCATCTGCTTGAATACAGGTTACCCTTTGTATCCATATATTCTATTTACTCCTGAAGCATGAATCCCTCTCAAGTACAGACTTAATGTTTAAGCAGAGCTGCCAGTCTGCCATCTAAGTGATAATACTTTCAATACTAATCATACCTGAATAGCAAACGGTACCACAGTCAACCACTGAACAAAACATATTAATGTCTATCAAAACATGTTTGACTGTACTTCAGCTACAGCTCAAGCACTGCTTAGTACCTTCTGTTGTTTATTTGATGTGCCATAAAGAATGAAAAAAAATTTACCTAAACCATACATACTTATCTATTACAATCACTTGAATTTCTAAACTGAGCAATGGTCAACTTAAAAGTCCATCGTAATATTAGTCTTGTGAGTCAACTGTAAATTATTCTAAAAGGCCTCCTGAGTAATTAAAGATTTTAATATAAATTGCATATTGCAGGCTTTTTCTTAATATACATTTTAAAATGCAGATCTCATTAAAAGACTCAGAAAAATCTGTATTAAGCAGTCTGTGACAAAAGAGAAAAGAAAAAAATCCCAAATGATGCTAATAGAGATGACAATTTCCATTAGGAATCAAATCTATTACTAAGGCTTCTAGGCAAAAGCCTCACACACTATCTGGTTTCTGCTAGTTAAACACAATGAGATTCTAGCTAAATTCTTTAGCATGATAATCACAAATAACCTCTAAGACAATTTCCAGTAGATTGAGTTGACAGATGCGTCTGAACATGGAATAGAATCACTCCCACATGGTGACAATAATTTTGTCTTGTACTAATTGTATTAGTCAGATGATTACCTTCTAGCCAGTCCTAAGTCAAGAGCAGGTTCAAATGCTTCTCCAGATCAGAACTCTAGACCTTGCAGAACCAAGCTTCACATACAAAACTACACAGGACAAACTCTGTCAACTAACATTTGAAAATATTTATTTTTAGCAATGCAAAATACCCATGGTCTGCTAAGTAACAGGCTGGGGGGTTTTGGAGGGGAGTTGGCTTGTTTTTTGGGTTTGGAGGGTTTTTTGGGACAGGGTGAGATGGTTGGGTCACACCTATTTACATATTTTTTCCAATAGATAAACTAATTCTATTGTTTATTACGTCCCCCAATTAAATGTTCAAGATGATGCAGTGACATAGGAAGAGTTCACTGATCCAGTGGTGAAAAGTTTGGAGAAGATTCAATCTGAACTGTAGCCAGGAAAACAAAAGCCAAAACAAACAAGAAAAAGTATGACCTAACTTATGAAAAAGACCAGGCAGTTTTTATATTATATTCATTAGCTTACTATAGCTTTAAAGAATAAAAGAAAATCATGAAGACAAACACAGGAACAACAATTCAAGAAGACAGATATTTTCCAGTTGTTGTTCTATTAATCTACCGAAAGTTCTTCTATTTACCTCTATTTCCATGTATCCAACAATACAAACAATTAATAAAGCAATCAAGAAAAATGAGACACACACTTTAATGCATTTGTTATTACAGGGAATGCAAGTCAGCATTTTCAATGTTTATATTTCTCAATTAAGAAGAAATTTTAGTAATGAAAGTAGTGATGTGAATCATGTGACAGCAAATCTTTGCCATCAATAGAATATACTTTTCCCATGTATATAAAAAAAATGTTATCCTTAACTGACTTAAGCCAGCATCACATAGTTTAGGTGTGGTTCTGTTTTGCAGAACTATTTCTCTCCCCTACAAATCTAATATTCACTAACTGGGTTTTGTCAACATAGCTCTTACTTCTGCTATGTTAAAAAACCAGAGACTGAAAATTCACAAAACTTTGCTTTTTGCGCCAAACGCTCTCCTTAACTCTTGTAATTTCACTAGGATTGCCACCAACATCATGTTCTGTCAGATTTATTCACTGGGACTTTAAGGGTGCAAGAATGAAGCTTTACCCCATATAGGAACTACTGGCAATTTAAAAGCAAAAACAGTTGTACTAGGCATTTATGTGGATAAACCACAGAATTTGATTGTTGTTCAAAAATAAAAACGTTACAAGAGCAATATATCAATAAGTAGTTGATACTTGGACAAACAGAATATAGCCATTTGCTAAATTATATAGTACCTGCCAAAATAAGCTATGTGCATCTCCTCTAATGAGTTCAATAGTGTCCCCAATCTGGATATGCAATGGTGGGCCATCCTGTGCTGCTGGCTGTGGTATTCCATTGTAGTTCCGAATTACTTGCATTTTTGGTAAACCTGAAAAAAACAAACACTAAAAAAAATTAAAAACACAAACAAACAGAAAAAAACCCATAAGCCAGAATCTATTTTTACTTAATGACAATCTGTAGAATCTGAAAACCACAAGAGCAATCAAGCAAAGAAACACTCTGTCTTAGTAGGTACATGACTAAGGCACTAGTACTCAGTACTCTACCAGGCACAACCAAATAGAAAATAATTACTTTTGAAAAACATCTCTATCCTCCTCTCTTCTTGGGGTAAAGTTGATTTCATGCCTATGGAGACTCTTCCCTGTACACATATGCATCCCTGGCTCTGCACAGGGTTCAAATATTAAGGCTATCTTTATAGTTCAAGGCAAAGACTGCAATGAATTAGTATTAAAGACACCAATATGGATAATCTCACCTGCTTTAGAACAGTATAACCAAAAACCTATGGCTGGCATGAACACAGCCACAAGAGTCAGGATCACAATTCTTTCAGGTTTCTCACAATATCTTTTTTTTTTTTTTTAATTTTTGGGTTATGACAGTACTTCTGGGTACATGTAGCAAAGCCTGGATCAACTGAAGGTTTCATTTTCAAGACAAGAACTCTAGATGCACACTAGTCCTCCCACATCAATACTGACTGCATCTACACACCTAATCTCTGATGGGGATTTTTTTTTTTTTTAAGGCAGAAACCCACTTCCTGAGACACAAAGTATTTTTTTTCCCAAAGATGAGTGCATCTGCTTGCACAAAGAACTAAAGCACTGTCTACAACTACAGTTCAAGAGCCCGTCACAGACATGTATCAAAATAGGGGGGCCAGGGATTTAAGTCAGAAGATAAAACTGTGGATACTGTAACACCATGTTGTTACAACTTTAATGGCATTTTTTTAAAAAAACCCCAACATTTTAAGCATTATGGACAGCTAGTGTATTGCACTCAAAGAGCATGCTCTGGTATTATAAGAATACCTGAAATCAAGTGAAGCACCACCCGCTCCATAACCAATATATTAAAGATTTAGAGGCTTTTAGAAAAGGATTTTTGCACTCTACTTACTGCCAAGGAAAGCATTTCATCACAACAGATCTATTTTTAATTATTCTCCCTCTATCTTTAAAAAAAATAAAATTATATAATAATTTTCCTGGGTTTAACTAAACATGGGATTTTCAAAATCATTATCGTTAAGTGAGCATATAATTTTAAAATCTTAACCAGAAAAAATTTGGTTAAGAATTTTGCAAGAATGTGTATTAATAAATATTGGTAAGAGTGAAAGGCTACAAAGTCAAGGTCACGGGGCTGCCATATTTAACATGTTTCTTGCTGGATGGTCATGATTGACTTCATTCTAACAACAAAGGATCAGCAGGCCAACAAAAGACTTATTTCTGTTGCAAGATTACTACTGTAATTTAGGTGGCAATAAATACAAATACCCATTATCTTCTCTAAATTGTATGAAACATGAAAGGGATCACCTTCAATAATTACTATTCTCTGTATTAATAAGTACTAATCCAAAGTGCTGATGAAACATTAAGCAAAGTAATACCAGCTGTTACATTACTCAACCCAAATGACACCTTAACTTGTACTGTTGCTGCAAGTTATCTGGCATACTTAAAATGAGCACCTAATTATTAGTAAGCCATTATTCCACTCAGGCAAATACTAGATGTTACTTTGTTCCTCACCTTGAAGGCTTTCCTGCTTTCAAATAGAGATTCAGCATCAACAAAGGCTCCATGCACTGCACAGCAAATAGAAGTAATGCTGCATACAAGTGTCTACTGAAAGCTGACAACTTTGTCCTAATGCAAGGAAACCACCCCCCCATCAGAATACGAATTCTAGTTTGGCATATGTGATTAACAAACTGTAAGCATGTACTCATCTTAGAGACATACTTGGAAGTCAAAACAAGTGCACAAAAAATTATTCACATTATAAAACCTTGTATTGGGTGATTCAGTTTATCACATTTTTAGTGTGCAGATATAATATGCTTAAAACCCCACCCTTGGATTGATCTCATCAGAATATGCTCAAGAAATAATCATGTACTTCTCAATGAAAATCCTGGTGGTTTTTTAAGATACTATAGTGCTTAAATTAGTAGTCATAAACATGAATAAGAGCACTTTTTATTTCTATTCCACTGGTAATTATGATTATTGGCATCTCTGAAAACCAGGGCAAGAGAACTATGGAAAAAAAGGAAAAATTGTGCTGTGTCAACTAGCAGAATTGTTCAAAAGGTAACACAGAATTAATCCTGTTAAAACACATCATTTCTAAAATACTTGTGAATAATTCAGTATGCTTGATTCTGCAAAATCCTACAGTAATTTTGATTACAAAGTTACCTTGATACAATATTGGAAGATTTGATCTAACACCTACCTCTTGACATCACTAGAAATAATCCTATCATTTAAATAGGCTTTTGGGTTATGGCCTGAATGGAGTTTAATATCTTGCTTCAGATCCCTTCTTAAAACTTGTTTGTTGTAATGCCTACAGAAACTGCTCATTTGCTTGCTACAGCTGGTCTCTACTATGGTGACCAACAAATCCTATTTTTCTACTTCAATTTTACTACCTATTCTATCCAATTGTTGTCTTTGTCCTACTTAAGAGTTCTTTTGTACTCAGCGTTGTCATTGCTACAAATACACACTGCCTAGCACAATGTATGTGCACTATCACCAGACTCACATAAACCAGCACCTGGAATAATAGGGATACATGGCTAGGATTCCAGTATATTAGAACAATATACAGTAACCAATGATGCTGCAATGTTGTTCTGTACTACTTTCACTCAGATGTTTAAGTAATGATACTTTGTGCTAGCTTCAAGGCCATGGATCAAAAATGCATGCAATAAACAAGGGAAATGATATTTTGGTGCTAATTATTTTAGCACACGTTAGATTTGACTCAGATTCTGAAATGCACTTTATACCTCAAAGTAAAACAACTGAAGGTAAATTCACTCTCTAACAACAGGAGTGTCTGAGTCACTGAGGGCCATATTCATTTCAGTATCAATAATACCACAGATGCATACACAGCCTGTATCAAAGATACAAAAGCAGTGAATGCACAACTAATATGTTTTACTAGCTCTATGAAAATATCAAAAGGACCTATCCCTGTTGTACTGTTGTATGATTTTAAATTTTCCAGGAACAAAAGACTAAATGAAATCTTTGAATCAATCAATCAAAAACAAGTACATATTATTTGGAATAGCTAAATTTTCACGGGTAAGTGTTCTTCTCATAGAACTTTCCCTGCATCATCTTTAAGTATGGAAAAACTAAACGGGGTACAGTAAAGTTAATATATTGAGGTAAAGAGTCAAAAAGTTCCAAACAGAATGCTCAACTTCATTTTCACCATGCAATTACAGATTTGATTATAGTCACTCAGAAAGAGTTTAGCAGATTAACATTGAGCTGGTGTACATTTAATTGGACAGAAACTGGCCACTCTTCACCTCCTAACATATACAAAGGACACTGGGGTGTCATGGATCAAGACCTATCCATCGTTAACGCACCAACCATCTGAAACTATCTCTGAGTTTTTTAGCAAGCTTATCCTAAAACAAATCTGTTTGCTCCTACTGTTCATTTTAGAATTCTATTCTCTAAGCATTTAGAATTGTGCTGGCTTTGGCTGGGGTAGTTTTCTTCACAGAAGGAAGTATGAGGCTACCTATGGTTTGAATTTGTGCTGAAAATAGGGTTTGCTTGCACAATGTCAAGGCCTTTTCTGCTTCTTGTACCACCCTGCCAAGAGGCTGGGGGTGCACAAGAAGCTGGAGGGGTACGGCTGGGACAGCTAGCCCCAACTGACAAAGGGATAAGCCATTCCAAATGACATCATGCTCAGGATATAAAGTGGGGTGAAGGAGGAGGAAGGAGTTTGGAGTGATGGCATTTGTCTCCCCTAGTCACCGTTATAAACAATGGAGTCTTGCTTTCCTTGGGATAGCTGAACACCTGACTGGCCCAGGAAAGTGGTGAATGAATTCCATTTTTTGCTCTACTTGTGTGTGCAGCTTTTGCTTTAGCTGTTAAACTGTCTTTATCTCAACCCACGAGTTTTCTCACCTTAGTGTTTTGTTCCTGGCTGGGGTTAAACCACAACAAGCATCTTCTACTTTTCAGAGTAAATTAGTTCATGGCCAACTTACATCCATCTAGAAACAGCAGCCTGCATAGTTCTTCTCCTTGTCTGCATTTATTTTCATACTACAGTTAAAGAGAGCAATCATACCCCTATTAACCTTCATTTTGCTAGGCTAAACAAGCCAAGTTCTTTTAGCTTCCTCTCATAAGAAACCAATTCCTTTGAGGCAGCATACCAGCTTCTTTCCAGAAGTTCAGACAGGCAAGATCTAGAATACTTTCCTTGTCTATCTTGACATTTCATTTTCAATTGGCACATGGATTCCTAACAAATATACTCATTAAGAATCCTGAGGACTTTCTGTAATTCAATAATGCAGACAAGAAAAAGTGGTATGTTACAGAAACCTGAAATGCTTTAGAATACAATTATGGATTATTTGTGACAGAAACAGTGTAGAACCTCTATGCATTAACAATTGAAATGGGAAATATGTTAAGCATTTAGAGACACTGTCACTGCAATGTACATAGCTGCAGTACTGACAGTATTTGACAATTGCAGAAAACTTGTGGAAACACATCTGGCACAAAAATGTTACTCGTTAACATGTTAAAAAGAAGGTAAAATTCCAACACAAAGGACAAGGTCAGGGTTTCATGCATGCATTATCATAATGTTAAAAATCCCATTGGCTTCCATTGAGTCAGATTTCCACATGACCAAGTTTTTTATCAGGAAACTTTCTAATTTAAAGATACAAAAGAGCCTGGTAATTTCCAACACTGAAATCAAAAAGCCAAACTTATCCAGTTATGACACCAATAAATAGCTAAAATTTACTTCACTTGAAGACAAGGAAAAAACACCAGATTCCTAGAAAAGTCTTCACAGCCTGGACCTGGGTCACAGAACTAACATAAATCGATGATCTAAACTGTATCTCATGAGAAAAACAGAAAGCATGATAAAGTCAAGATTTGTAAAGTACCAATTAAGTTACATTACAGAAAAATAAAACCTTTCATAAACCATACCATTCATTTGAGTATTTCATCTCATAATTATGAGTCAAGGAAGGAGGCTACAATTTAGAATTAACATAGTACATAATAAGTTAGAATACCCATTATATATAAAACAAACAAAAAATGTATTCCTTATATACTTGTATTCTTTACAGGAGCTCTGCATTTCTAAACAACACTGAATGACCCTCAGAGTTTCATGCAGAGATTCAAAAATGTTATTTTTTGCTTACAACATGCATAATGCATGCCCTATTATGACCTCTATCTGTCAAAATTGATTCCAGCATCTGTTATTTCCAAGCAAGGCAAAATGTGGTTTACATTTTGGGCAGGGATCATTCTAACACACGAAACAATGACACAGCATACAGGAGAGCAGGGTTCAAAGGCAAATTTGTGGATATACTTTATACTGTTAGCACAAAGACGTGAAACAACTTTGTCCGGATTAAACATCCCTTCCTAGTTAGCAAGAAGATCCCTTTCTTTTTCTCTAGGAAAAATATAGCATAGTCACCAAATATTTATAGTCTGATCAAAAAAATAAAACCCAGTAATGCAATGGAATAAAGCCTCCTGACTTCATGAGCCTTTGAATCTGAAACAGAATTTTAGACTGACAAGGCCACATCCTGATGTTTCCATAATCTCAATAACATTGCCTTTTGTATAGGAAATGACATAAAGGCTCACTGATTGTCCTTTCTTTCACCAAAAGAGCATTTTGGGTGTCTATTTGGAACCTCTGCACTTGCTTTAACCCTTTCTGGTTTATATCTTTGCAGCTTCAAAAATAGGGAGTGCAGTTCTGCTGAGAAACAAGCTGAAATTTAGTGATTGATAAGCCTTCTATAGCAAAGACTGGGAGGAATATTCCATGCAAAATCTCTGAGCAGGTATACCTCCATACATCTTCACCCTCCAACCAGGAATTGAGGGCTACATAACTCATGGCAGTATCTCATGGGATTAAATGTCTGAACAGTGGCCCACACTGTCATGGATAATTTTAACAGCAGAAACTAAAGAGACACAGGCAAAGGGGAACTCATATTGAAATAAGAAATTAGTATTTACACCATGGTAAGTAAAATTAGACTGTGAAGGTTTCAGATCAAGAAGCATAACTGCAAATAATAAAGTAACAAGGAGTTAGGACAAAAAGAGCAAAGCAGATGGGTTGATACGGACAGCAGCATGAAGAACAGGTGGAACTGTTATACCCACAATCTGAGCATCCATGACACAAAATCACCAGCTTTGACACGTTTTTTTTGGCACCATCATCTAGGTCCAACACTAATATTAAAAGCTAGTTAAAGAAAAGCTCTAATCTGAGCATGGGCTATAGGAAAACAAAGTCCGTCAGCAGTCTCTGTACGTTCTTCCAATCAGCTCTGCTACCTTAATTGTTCAAAATCCCTGTTCACAATCCTTTTGTTGCAGAATTAACAGCAAACTTGGCTCTTCTCCCTTGCATTTATCAGGAGAGCAGCTTCCCAATTCCTCATCAGCGTCATCTATCTCCAAAACCAATGGAAGTCAACGGCTTTGCACAGTTACTGCCAAGGCAAAACTTGTCTAGAAGGCTTTCTCAGCTGGTGAGAAAACATGAGAAAAGCAACACTACTAATCACTTAAAAAAACCCACTTACATTCAGTTTCTGAGGCGGTCTTTTAATGCCTCAAAAGAGACTAGGTTGCTGTGGGGTTTTTTTAACTTTTAGGCCAAGTACTTATAACACAAATTAAAGAACTCACATAAGTGGAAGATGCCAGCACAGTCTATTAAGTGCACTCTTCAGAGTGTCAGTGATTTAAATAATTACTATTGCACAAAATTAACACAATTAGTAAGCACACAGACGTACCTCAAAGAAGATATTGTAACTGAAGTTTTAATTCTCCCAGTCTCAAGTCATTATTTTTGTGTCATTCTAATTAGAAGTTCTAATTTTAGGTATTGCTTTTAAGCCTTGCATTCATAAAGTCATAGAATGGGCTGAGTTGGAAGGAGCTTTAATGATCATCTCATTCCAACGTTCCTGCCATGTGCAGAGGCACTTTCCATTGTACGACGTTGCTCAAAGCCCCATCCAACCCAACCTTGAACACTTCCAGGAATGGGGCATCCACAGCTTCTCTAAGCAACCTGTACCAGTCCCTCCCTACCCTCACAGTAAAGAGCTGCTTCCTAACTACACCTTCCCCCTTTTGGTTTAAAGGTAAGATGGCTGAAACGCTGACAGTGCCTGAGACTCAGGAATATTCCACTTGTCTTCTCTTTAACTGCTTTGCCTTTGAGTACTGTTCAATTCAGTCTCACTATCTGTCATATGATTAACCACAACTCAGTGGAGTTTGCCACTTGACTCAATTTTGAAGTCAAAGAACTACACAAGGCTGATTATTAAAATGTTTATCAGCTACCGTGAGCCTTAACTCAACTGTTACATTTTTTCTTAGAGAAGTAAGGCAGTCCTTTCCTCCATAAACAGAGAACTCACAAGCAGTGGGGCAATATGGGGGAAAGGATGCACGGAGGTGCAAAATAATCTTCGCTGTCTCAAAATTCAGATGACAAATATGTAATGCACTCCAAACCACATCTGATAAACAGTCATATTTCTCTTCCATCAAAATGGGGAACTTAAAGACTGTCATCCTCCAGAACACATACAACTACGGGAAAAAAAAGTCTTTTTTTTCCACAGTCCTAGCCCTGCTTTGTGTCACTGTCCTCCCTCTCTTCCAACAACCGTTTCCTTCTCAAGAACCTTACTGAAACAGGATTTGGGGTTCACTCAGTCTTTTACTAACTGTCAAATCTATAGTTTTTCAAAGATTCAATTTTTCTACCATTTCTCCTTAACGCTGCATATATAAACTGTATTCTTGGCAGAGACCTCTGCAAAAATGGTCAACCATCAACCAAAATGAAGATGTGTGGGAGGAAAAAATCTGTCTGCTAACAGTCTGATCAACAACTTGTTATGAGAAACAGCAAACACCACAGCTCAGGAAGTCCTTGTGCTTCCTCGGGTTTTGTAGATCTGATCATTAGCAAAAAGCCCCCAGATATGTGGCTGTATCTCCATTTTCCAGTTAATACCCAGACAAAACTTGGAACTACATTGCAGATCATAGCAGGAGTTCATTACAAGGAAAACAAACAAGTCTAGCAATGTTATTCAATTTACAAGGTTGCATTTTTGAAACTGTATGAGTTCTGATATATTTCTACACATTTGTTTTTATATTACAGCAGTTTTGCTGCCTAAAGACCAACACACAGACAAATGGGCATCTTCCCCTGCTCTGAACATCAGTATGTGACTTCACCCAAATGCTTTTGTCAGCAAAGATTTTCTTGAGGATAACTATGATTAGTGACAATGTGAGCAGCATTAATAAAATTAGCAGCATGGGAACATGGACATTCACTGAGGTGAACAGTCCCCTCTCAGTAGGAGCTTTAAGTTTTCAGGTCTTCCAAGGCAAGGTCAGCTTAGTGGTCCTATAAATAAAGCACCTATTTTGACCAGAAATAAGAAATTTAGCAAAGAAAATCCAGAATCCAAACTAAGTTTCAGATTTTTTTTTTTTAATTTAAAAAAATAACTCCAACAGAAGGCATTTTCTTACTTCACCCTTAAGCAGGGACATTTGGCACCTTGTGACACTCAAATTTTAAGGAGCCTGGAAGCTCACCTCTGTGCAAGAAAAAAAACTGGCACTACAAAAATGCTTCTGAAGAGCCATGTTTTTAAACTTCAGAAGAGAAAGTCAGAAGGGCTGCCTTTTGGGAAAGGAATTACCCTATTCCTATTTAAATGACCAATGACCATTTGTCTCTCATGACCTTAACTGGTGGTTCTGCTCATAACTCTCACAGATTCACTCCTGAGGTTTAAATTAATTTTTGTGTCTCAAAACAGAAGGAAAAGAAAATGCAAAGATTTTGGGAAGTCAGGTGACAAAATGTTGCAACAGAAAAGAAATACAAAAATTAGTCAAGTACACTGCTGAAAGAAACTACAAATGCCAACCGAATCCCATTTGCACAGCAAACTTTTTCACAAGCTGTCTTAGGCATCTTTCAAACACTCAGTCCTCCCCTATAATACATACATTTGTCTTTGTAGATCCACATTAATTCAGAAAACCTGAACATGCCCTAGATTGATAACTGCAGATTGCAAATGCAAGAAAGTATGTCTAAAATCACAGAAATTTCTTGTGCAATTCCAAAATCATGTCTTAGTTTTTATACTCAAACTCAGGTAATTTCTCAAAAGAGAAGGAGGACTCTCTCCATGACTACACTGAAAGAAAGCAGAGAGCTAACAAAGTCACTGACTTCCTAATCGTCATTGCCACATACTTTTTGTGATTAATTAAGAGTGAAAACTATTTTTCTTTCACTGACAGACAAAGTTTCCCTTTCACAGCAGGTTTTCCTCCAAACAAGTGTTAAGGACAAGTTCTTGTAGAGTTTTAACTTCAAATGTTTATTAAGGCAACTACTCCTTACTTGGAGTGACACAGACAGCTATCCTTGTAAGAGTAAGGAATTTTGGACTTGAAAAGTCTCAGCACTTCGAACAAGCATTAGAAATGGCTGAGTGCTAAATGTTTCATGGGAATAAACAAGGAATAATCAGGTTCAAAAACACAGTTTGCATTTGTCTTGACCAAATAATGAAATTTCATCATTTCAATGTAGTCCAAGAGGAGAATTAGGGATATAAACTTTAAAAATCATGTTGCCTCAAATGTAAGAAGCTTTTTTTTTTTTTTTTCTATTAAGCAAAATGGAGTTTTGGCATATGAATTAAAAAGTGTGGTACATGTGGTGCTGCTTTTTATAAAAGCCCATGGTATGAAGATTAACCAGTGTTAATTATCACATCTTTTAATGTGATGCCATAGACAGGCATGGCATTCTAATTCACATTTTTGTTCAAACATGTACCTGCCCTGAGGAGCCAACAACTTGCACTGGGCAGATACTACAGATGAGCTATGAAGGTGTGTCCAGACAGTAGATTATGTGCAGCAAAAGCCTCTGAAAAAGTGGGACGAATCTTGCAATACAGAAGTCCATTATTCCACAGAAGTAATTATTTTGAGCTGTACTTTAAATACTAACTTCCTCATGCCCAGGGATAATTCTGCAGCAAGCAGTAAGAGAAAAAAAGGCTTGGAAACAGGAAATCCCACTTTGGAAATGGAACTTAATACTGCAAAATGTCATGAATCTTGTAAAGGACCTAGGCATTTTTTCTAGTGTAGAGAACTCACAGATGGAGTAAGTTTAAAAGCAACATATAAGCCATGCAAATACATACCTATGCCACCAAGAATCTTTCACAGGTATCAAATTTAAAAACACAGGTTGCTGAAAATGTGCTGACATTTTATTCACCAAGAATTGCAAAAATAAAAATTCAATTATATTTCATGCAATTTCTTTGGTGTTCAGTATTGACTAATAGCATCTGCCTCTAAGATGAAAGGCCTCAGTCTCCATTTCTGTTACTTACAAGAATTAAATTCTCTGGCATAAGAAGCATTTTAAATTATTACATAGTGTGAAAGGGAAGTGGCTGATGCCTGGCAAAGCAGGTAGGTCCCAGCACATGACAAATCATTTCGCCTGCACGCACCCTCTTCATAATGTTACATAATCCTTCAGCTTTTCAAGTTAAACACTCTTATGATCTTACTTTTCAAGCAATTTTTCTTCTTTGTGGCCTCTACCCTGATTACAGCAGAAACCTCTTTTACTTCTTAACTGATAGTTCTTAGCACACATGCAAAAAAATTTCAGGCTTTACAGACCTTCTTTGCATGCAAGCATCAGAAGATAAATGTTGCCAAGAATTATGGCATTTTATTAAAGTAATGAAAAGACATCGTTGTTTTGGCTAAAACAAACCTGTTCCCAAAAAATATGCCTACTTATTTCTGGTCTGTATAGGCTACAGCAAATAAATTATTTTCTTTGAGAAAAAAGAACAAAACATGTTTTCATTACAAAGTATTTGTGCTATAATAGTCAAAAGGATGAATACAGATTTCACTGTTAACACCACAATGCAGTTAAAATTGTTTATCCCTAAATAGTATATACTATTTATATATTGTTTTTATGTTGCACACTTTGCATATCTGAAGTATTGGCAATCTATGAAAATAAAATTCTAGAAAATAAAAAATGCATCATATTTTGTGATACCCCCAAGCTTTCCCATGACTTTGTAGCATCCCTAGCCTCAATCAGCTGATATACCCAGACAAAGGCATTGAGACTACAATGTAAATATCCAGTGAGTATAAAAATATATATTTTACGTAAGTTTTTTACTGTCTTCATTTATGTTAGCCTTTCTTTTCTAGCACAACTAGCATATGAAAAATTATATACTATTCTGATACACTGTTTCTGCATACTCCCTTTTTATCAAAGAAAAGTATTTTCAATTTTCAGTAAAAATTTTCAAAATAGTTTGCAAATTTAAGTAGATTAATTTTCTATCTCTACATATAAGTAAGTCCTTAACTTGAAGACTGCTTACATGATGAATAAATAATAAGCCGTAAAAGGGTCTTCCTTTAAAGGCAAAAATGAAAACATACAATAAAATGATCCATCACTTGACAGCTGTTGCAAAATCAAGACACTACTGGTAAATTATCATAGTCAATAAAGATGGGAATGAATCAAGTTTAGTCCCCGTCAAGATGTCAATGCTGCCATAATAATCATGCTCCATCTTACATATTTTTGCTTCTTTCCCTCCCTGTCAAGGAAACTCTCATATATTCATCTGCACAATAGTGAAGATTCTCCTTCTACTTTCTGTTTCCAGTCTGAATGTGGATTATATACTCCAGCAAAGTGTGAGATTTGTTAAGACAGAAACCATACCTGAAAGCAATAAAGTATATGGGTTGATATCCCATTTAAGTCTGGATGACTTATCTCACTTATCTCCTCACTGCAGCTGCCACCGCTGCCTCCTATGACCAGTTTGCCATTATCTCACTGAAGTTACTTAGCCTGTGACCGGGTGATCCATAGATTCAAAAGAAAGGCAGTAAGGGAAGACCTTAGTGGGAAAAAGCACCACACCTTGTGGCAACAGCCTGTAGTTACATCAAAGAATCATCCAGAGATCAAACTGACACCAGCAGAACACCCAGACTTTCTCCCAAAATACTGCCCTGACAAAGAACACACCTTAGACACTTAAATCCCAGCATCAGCTCTTTGAGCCTGGTTGATCATTCAGTGTTTCTCAGGTGCCTGAGCCTTGTGCAGAGCAACACACAATTTCAGGGTTTAAATCAATACCACCAGAAACAAGTAACAAAACCAGCACACAATGCACAGGAGCAGTCAGAGCTTTAAGTCCCCATCATTAAGCCTCATACTCTTTTCCTTTTCAGCCTTTCTTGTTCCCATGATAAAGCAAACAAGGGAAGGTAAAATTATAAGGCAACCTGTATGGTCTTCTGTAAAGAAGATTTTTTTTTTTTCTTTTTAATGTTGTAGAAGATATACCAGCATTAAGTGAATTCCAGTGTACTAAAATGATCCCTGCCAGTCACAAGAAGACTGCTACTGCCAGGAGTGTGACACTGTTCTGGAAGGAAAGCTGTGATCCATACATGCAGCTTTTGTGGTATCATATTTCATGCTATTTGTCGCTGTCAAATCCAATTAAGGAAAAAGGGCAAGAAGAGTAAACATCATGCTTTATTGTCTGAAATAAAAGACAGTGCCTCATGCTCTCCCCTCTCCCACATTCCCTATTCCAAACAGGCTGGTTAAAGAATAACCTCTAAGGTTAACGGACTGAGGCACCTTCTCAAGGTATCAGATAATGAAGTTACTTTTTAATTCCCTGTTGCACACTAAAGCTTAAGAAACACAAGTTATGAGAAGTGCAAGACTGAACATGTCTTCTATTTATTTGCAGGTCAGCAAGAGCAGCAATGAGGGCTGAACTCCAACTTCTTTCACTTAATGCCTCAGAAAAGTACTTTACCTTTTCTCCTGGATAAACCACAGCTAAGGGTGACAACTGAATAAATTAATTCTACTGAAAAATCCACCAGATCAGGTTTTATAATGTCACTACTTGAAAATACTAAGTACCAAAAATTCAAACATTACATGGCTGAGCTGTTAATTATGATCTGCAAGATATTTCTTAAAACAACTCAGTACCATAGAAATAGGTAGTTATATGTGAAGTTGTAATAAGTAGACATCTCAACATAAATATCAGACAGTTGTACAAGGCAGACTGGTAAAGCCTACAGAAACAGAATTTAAAAGTATATGGATAAACAGTATAAAGACTACAAATACTTTCTAAGAACAAGTCAGGGACATTGTTTAGAGTTCTTTAAAGCAAACAATGAAGAAGCAAGATTGTATATTAATGTGGATTAGCAAAATAATTTTAACAGGACTCACAACAAGGCTGTCTTCCAGCTTACATGATATAAGAGGAAAAGTTTCCCCCTGCCCCCAATAAACAAACAACAAAAGGACAGGAAATAAAAGGTTGGAACAGCAGTAATTTTTCCAAATAGAAGGGGGTGTACAAAAGGGTCAACCAAAGGAATCCGTGTTTGGCTCTCCCTTGTTCAAAAAATTAATAAGCATAATTAAAATGGGAGTTAGAGTGGATTAAGTCTTGTAGAAGATGCAAAAGCATTTCTTTAATAAGAACACTACTTGCAAAGGACTGAAGGAAGATTTCATGAACAATAGGATACAAAATCAGAGACTAACACTGGCTGGAAGGATCTTTGGTGGCCATTTGGTCATACCTTCATGAAAGACTTAAAGCAACAAATGGATTGAATAATTATACACAATGATGAAGTGCAAAACAGCTGTCATCACAGAGACAACAGATCTCAGAGGAATTGCTAAGTATTTTTTACAATCAGTCCTTTAATATTATAATCTAATTCTGCTCTATACCAACACTAAGAAATTTCCTGTAGCAGACGCAAAACTAGAAAGACTGACTACTCTTGGACCTAGAAGCATGCAAACAAGCAAAAAGGATGATCAGACATACAGAAGAGCTTCTGTATCAGAAGGATTAAGTAGATAACAGCTCTTCAGGCTAGAGGAAACATGACCCAAGGGGATATGACAGAGACAACCCAGGAGTGGCGTAACAGCGACCAGAGAAAAAGTACTCATTATTTCCTTATTTATTATTCATTTTCTTGATCCAAAAAAAATAGGTGTCAAAGTAATAGGTAGCAGGTTAAAAGCAAACAAAAAGATGTGCTTTATTCACACAACTTATCATGAGAGTGACAGTTAAAGGATGTTGTGAGGATTTTAGACTAGTTTAAAAAGTGATAATGAAAATACGTGGATGGAAAATTAAGAGCTAAGAAATGAAACCACAAGGTACAGCAGGAAGTACCACAACACCTTACCCCAAATTCTATCCTTCAGCATCCATTAAATTGACTACTCTTGGAGGGATCCCAGGCTAGCTTGGCTTGCAGCCTAACTCAGCCTCATTTTTCTCCTCTCTGGGAATCTCAAAGTGGTGAGCAGATTAAAAACTCTCCAAAAGCAGCATCAGTTTCTCAGGCTCTTGCCTCTGGCCTCTTCTATCAAGCTTTAAAACCTTCCTCAGGCAAAAGGCAGAGGCAGCTCTGGGAGCTTCTCTTGTGTGAATTTTCAGCAGTCTTTTTTCTCCCATGGGATGGCTGCTTTCAATTTTACAATGTTTCCCAAATTCTTTGTGTGAGAATTACTTTGAAGTAGTGATCAAATACTGATTTAGTTAAATGAGTGAGCCACAAAAAAAGAAACCATATGCTTTAGAGTACTGTTAAAATTCAGTTACTTTTGACTATTTTTAATCATTCATGGCCTTATTATCTTTGTTTTGCCTTCTGAGAATTAAAATACCCTGAAGATTAAAATCAGATATGAAAATAGATGGGTAAATGCAATTTTCCTCCTGAAGATGAGTAAGAGATTTTTAAGTCCCAATAAACTTCAACAAAATACCAAGCAATTCCTTCCACTTGCCATGGTAAGTAAAGGCAACTTGGGGCCATACAGCTGCTGGCACATGCCTCTTTTTTGTTTTTTTAAATAGTGCTGCACTACTTTTGTGTGTGTTTAAAACACAAAACAGTGAATTTTTTTGTTTTATTGATCATACTTGTATGCCCATTTTGCCCACTTCTACCTTACCTTATCCTTTTTTCTGGCTGACAACTTCCTTGCAGTTATCTCTAAACAATGACGTTATGCTTTAACAGTTGAGGCTGAGTGCTTTTATGCAGAAAAAGACACTGAAGGATTTTTAACCCACCTCAGCTTAAAAATTATGTCAACATATGGCTGAGCATGTATTGAATACCATCACTTCTCTAAGAAAAAATAAAATGTTAATTGCTTAAGATATAGAGACAGTCCCAAAAATATATCCAATAAGACAAGAGTTTAAATTACTCAACTACAAATTAATCTTGCAATCCAACCAGACAAGGATGAAAGAGTTTGACAAAATAAATACATTTCACCCTTTGGCATCTGGGTCTTCTGATGTTTAATTAAAAGAAAAGGCTAAAGGCTATGTTCTTCTCTGAATGTTAGCTTACTGCTGAGATGCCAAGGGGACAGGCACCTTTCAAATACCTCTCCCCAACAGGAATGTAAAAATAGTTTTAATTTAAAATAAAACAACCCAAATAAAAATCATTAAACTGCATTTGAAATGCTTCATTGGAAGACAAAACTCTGCTTCGCCTTCCAGAAACGCATTAGTGGAAAACTTCTTGGTGCAAAACATTAGACATGTCTTTTCTTGTAACACAACAAAGATGAACTCATTATTTTGTGAAGCACTCAAGGGGGGGGGGGGGGGGGAAGGCAAAGATCTTGAATGTAATATGTATTTTTAATAAATATGTGAGATAAATTAATTTGATCTCACAAAGTCGGTCACACAGTTCAGTGCATCTGTGAATTCACTGCTGTTGAGGCCCAGCTGAGAGAAGTTGTCCCATGACGTGGCACCACAAAGAAATTCACTGACTCTGGTCCCAAATGCCAACCCCATCCCAGCCACCTGATGTAAAACGTGTTCAAACATGTCTATCAACACCAAGAGATGGTCAGGTTAGAGCTGCAATCAAAGTCCTTCAAAGGACTTCAAAATCTTCAGGATTACACACCATGTCAGTAAGCAGCATCACATCTATCCTGCCAAGGAGTGTTCTCTTTGCAGCGAGTGTGCTCCCAGCTGCCCTGTTAAACCCATTCTGACCTGAAACTCCTCTGCTCCACAATGATTCCAAGAGACATGTACTGGATACATTACAGGTACCTTGAGCAAAGTGCTTAGATGATGTGTAGAAAAGGAAGAGGTATTCATAGCTGAATAAAACCCAGCCAAAAGTTAAACATGTGTCACATATATGTAAAATCAAAGCTCATTTTCAGTTCTGTAGTTTGCTCAAAACATTACCATTCAGAGAAGTCTTAAGCTACTTAGCAAATCTAATGCTCCACAAACATTATAAAAGATCTCAAACTTTGTCAAATAACTATTTCTTCACCAGAGGAAGTTTTATGAAGCATTTCTCTTTGCCCCAGTATTCCTTCTGGCCTTCCTCAATTTAATTTACAGTCAGCTGCTTCTTCATGTACACACTCATTTTGGCCAGCCATTAAAACACACTGTTATGTTCCAGGTTAACAGTATCTAAAACTGAAAAGAATGTCATGCATATATTCTAGTACTTGAGGGATTGCTATTTACTCCTACACTTTATTAACAGGAAATATAATTAAATAACAGTATTAAATGTATCAGAAAAACACCTATCAATGTATTTCTTGATTCTATACACAGGAATTCCTTTACCAAAGCAAAAAGATGCTACTTGGTCTAATCCATCTTGATGAAGACAATCCTAGTAAGGAGATACTATCAATGACATCAGTCAACTCCTCATTAAATATTGGGGGCTTGTTTAATGCTTTTTTTTTTGGTAGACCTTTTTCTGTGGCTTAAAACCAAGATAAATTCTTGTTCTCAACACTGATACTGACAGCCAGTTAGCACTGGGCAGCTAGAATCCCTGGTAGCTGCTGCCACTGTTGAAGTGGAGAAATAAATTCCTGAATGCCTGTTTTCACCACTGGGCTTCACGCTGCAGAAGGTTATTTTTTCTCATCCATGGAACTGGGTATTCTCTATACTGGGCTGAATGAGAAAGAGAACAGTCAATCAGCACTACTAAGGACATGCCTGGATAGCTCAATAAAACAAGAAAATGAGTGACAATGCTTCAAATTCTCAGTTAAAGAGTACTTTTATCTAGAACAACTTGGCAAAGAATTATCTGCTGGTTAGGATGTCCCAGCATTTGAGTTTGAGCCAGGTTTTGCTTTTGGCTGGGCATACAGTTGGAGTGGCACTAAAATGGAAATCAGACTTGCATATAATAGAGCACACTGTGTCAAAATTTGTTGAAATATCTCACAGTCTAGCATGCTTCATTCTTAACTGAAAAGAAAATTTAAACTGCCAATATGACACTATCACTTAATTTTTACTCTAAAGACAAGATGCAAACACTACACAAACACCTGAATATTGTTCCACTGCTTAGTAATCATATACACATATAACAATGATACAACCTAGTTAAAAGATTCCAAAACCCAATTTTAACAAAATATGAAGCACAAAAGTAACTTATTTCCCACTATAGCTAATGAAATAAACATATCTCCAGTATTGTACTTCTCCCTACACTGTTGTTGTTGTTTGTTTAATGCATATACTTCAGGCCATAAACCCAGTGACTCTCTTCAGATCCTGGGGCTTTTTTTATAATTTGTGTAAAACCAATATTAGAGGATTCACAAAGCAAGTTTCGACCAGACACCAAGCAGAAATACAAATACCTCTTTTTAAAATTATTATTTGAACTTTGAATTTTTGGGCTGAAAAATACATTTGCCCAAGCTATTGCACTGTATATGTTACTTACTAGTATTGTGTCCCTCCATCCCTAAAAAGCCAGACAATATTTTATTTTCTGTGAAGGGAAAAGACATATTGGTTCTGGCCCTCGGTTCAGAACTGAGGTTTTCTAATCTTTAATCCTTGCTTGTCAAGAAATCAGCTATTTAAGAAGTCAGCAGCTATTTAAGATGCTCAGTAGCGATCTTTCACAGAGCAGATTTTGAGTTTAATCTACAATGAATCTTGACTATAAGGTTTCTAGTGTTCTATTTTTACCAAGTTTATCCTTCTGATATGAAATATACTTTCACACTTCTAGAGATTAAAATTCTGATGTTTATATTAGCAGAAGTGTTTAGGGTAAAACCAGTTTCAAAAACACTAAGCTGTGAATCTATCACATTTAGACTCTTTATACTGTAAAAAAAAGACAGCAAATATACACTGTACTATTTCAATAGCTGAGAAAGACAGTAATTTTTACTCATATTAAAATACAAAATTATTTCCATTAAAAACATTGGTCAGTCTACATCATCCTTTTCAGGATTCACACAATAAGAATTTGTATTTATGAATACACATAATTTGTCATTTAGGCCAACTGTGTAAATCGCATGCTTAAACATATTCCCTACACAAGAATAAAACTTCATATAATTATCACTTCACATGCCCATTCTATGCAAAAACTGACACCAGTCTTATCAGTTCTTAAATGTATTTAAACAGAATCATGTTGTTCTACAGTCACATGCAAGCTGTAGACCAAATTTTCCCTGGATTTATCGCTGCAGGTGTATTCACCGGTTCATTCTGCCAGTGGCTTTTATTATCTCCTGCTTAATCCAAAGAAAGGTTATTTAAAACCCGTCCCACTAAAACTCAGTAGATGAAGCAATTCAGAAGGCTCGCTGCAAATGGACTGCAGGCTGAAGGCCTAGTGCACAGCATAAAGACAAAGCCATATTTTTTATGATTTCCAGTTCTTTCTTCATTTGTACAGTTTCTGCACACATTTCTTTTTGTAAACGTTTTTCTCATGACTGCTTTCATTTCATGGGGATTTTGCTGCTTCATTATCCATTAATCATTTTTCTTTCTACCCTTCTTTCTTATTCAAAACAAAGCAAATCTCGAGGAGAAAACTGTCACTGTCAAAACTTTTAACCCAACTTCAAAGAAAAACAAAAGAAAAAGCCATAAACCAACTTATTCCTTTTAGGGTACTTCGGCTAGATAAGGTCCTTCATCAATGAGCTTTACCAGCAGAAGACAAGATATTTTAATCCAGTATCCTTCCACTGTTTTGTTTAGACCATCCTTCACTTGCACTACTTCTCATCAAATTTAAATGATTTTTCATTCTGGGCTAAGTTGTGTCAGCAAAAGTTAAATTTGACTCTAAGCATAAAAAGAGAAGCACAGTGCATTAACTTGACCATGCTATTCATTATTCTTTATTAAAATAGCCAAAGACAGACATAACAGAACAATTTTGACAAGTTGCAACCCAAAATATTTGTTTTTACTGGTGATAGCAAACTCCATCAATATTTAGTCAGTGCAGGTGCTGGTTATGGATTCACAGCAAATGTCTGCTTCCTAACCTAGCATCCATGCTTCAGCACCATCGCATGCATCACTGGCAGCAGCAACAGACCAAACTTTCTAAAGACAAAGCAGTCTGGGCAGTCAATCTTTTGGCTACCTCTCTCAGCAAAAAGAGCATCCTGGTGCTCAGACTCTTCAGAACTTTCCATGCCAGTGCTCTTGAAAAGCTCTGAGGATCAATGCAGTAAATGTATGCCTGACATAACGGATCTCTCACAAGTGCTGCCCTCTGGATAGCATCTGTCTCTCAAGGCAATGTGCAGTGTGATGAACACTAATACTTAAATTATGCAAAACAGATGCCAAGAGTTTACCAAAGACATTCATGTCTTTAAAAGTTATACCCACCAAGTTACAGGAGGACACAGAATGCCTATCCTGACAAAATGCAAAACAAGAAGCTCATTTCCCTTGAAAACTGACAGCATACGTAGAGAGTGCATTAGTATGCAATATATTTCTCATTATTATTTATTTAAAACCTTTAAAATGTCAGAAGCAATTCTGTACAAAGTCTTCTGCAGCAATGTCTCTAATAAAGGGACCTAAAAGTTTATGCAGACATTCTGCATTTCTATTGGCTTTCAAAAATGAGGAGGAAGAACTTCACTCTGTAACAAGAGATTATCCCACCAACTCAAAGAACTCTTCTGTGTCAGTAAACGGACATGGTGGGGGCGTGAGCAGAACTGTATTTTAGGCATTGGCTACACACAGGTTTTAAACACCTACTTATTCAACTACTTTTGATGATTTCAATGGTACTTAGTCTTCAATAAAAACTACTTTTAAAGTATCCTTGCATAAAAAGATCCTGCAAATACTTCTGTCAGACTTCAACAGCAAGTAAAATCACCAGTATACTCAAAAGGTTCTCGAAGCTAAATTACTTGACCTTCTATGACTCTATATGAGACAGCTGTGTTTAAAGGTACTGAACCTACAAGGACTATTCTGCAAGCACACAATTACTCTTCACTGCAACATGTACCAATGAATGGGAAGAACTCAGTCTTGTTAGCAAACACTTGGAAGAAATCATCCTCTTCTGCATTATTTAATTCCTACCCTTGATGTTTTCCCCTCTGAATGTATTCATTTTCAGAGTTACAGGGTGCTTATTTTTTTCTTTTATGACTGCAGTCGTCACGACACACTGAACACTTTCTGGAATCATGAAGCAGGTTTATTTTGCTAGAGGGAACAAAGTGACGATACGTGTTCCAAAACATGTCAAAGGTACGTGAGTAAGAAAGGTGTGGTCTGCTCCAGCCAGTTACAACATTTAGACTTTCCAAGCCAAGGCAGCTGCAATGCTACTGGCACAACCAGCATTCCTACTTTTTGAAAAGTGCTTAGCTCTGCCAGGCTGTAATGTGGTGTACAGAATTGCCATCCTGTTTAATGTTTAACTCCAACTATTCTCAGATGTCCACATCTAGAAATATTTAATAATCCACAGCTTACTTGTATTCCAAATAATATCTGCATAACAAATCTCCTGTAATTAAACTATACAAGAAACATAAAGGACAAAAATGTAATTACTGTAAAAAATGACACTAAAAATATCACAGTTACACTGAAAAACATTGAATATTTTATTCAGACACATAATGGGTCTCCAGAGGAAATATTCACCCACTTGAGTACACAACACAACTAAGCATTTAATTTTCTTAAGGGCTGCTGCTGCCATGATTCCACAAAAGTATGTACTATAAACTAACAGGAAAAATAAAATCACTTTGAAATTCAATATAAAACTGCAATTGGTTTATGCCTTTCAGAAAAGCAATTCATACAGTTAAGCACTGAGCACCACTACAGTTAAGAGCTGAGAATACCCACAACTTGAAGAATTAGAACCCGAGCTTTGTAAGCAACTGTCTGCTTATCCCTTAGTTCTTTCTTTTAAAACTACAGAGTACAGTGGGGTGGGTGATATTAAGTGAAAGCCCAGAGGCATTTTGTTGTTCAAACAGAACCCGAGCCCTGCTTAAAGAAAAAACAAGGGAAAAAAAATTAGGAGTTCAACCAGCTGACCTTATCTTTGAAATCACAGAGCAATCACTTAAGTCCTTCAATGACTTCAGCAATCAAGTTCTCAGCATTGTGTGTATGACAATGCCATCCACAGTGCAACTTAACAAAGCAAGTTACAGCTTTATCACTCTTTTTATTTAATGTTTAAGTATTAAAAAGCCATGACACAAACCTGGGTCCACATGTCTAGAGCTTCTTCTAATTCCATTTGTTCGCTTCTGCAGAGCAAAAATGAGAATGAGAGATATGAATAAACATGTTTTCATGGAGGCACATTGCAGTCCTTTCATTCCCACAATCTACTAGGCAAAGCTGGTTTTCTTAAATTATTTCCCCCAACCACCAACACAATTATCTTTATCTTGTAGAAAGATCACACTTTGAAAAATATTCTTAGTAATGTTGACTTTTTTTCATATATCCCATTTTTTCTGAGACTGGGCTGAAAGAGTCTCAGTCCATAGAAGGTTTTTTCATACATCAACATTCTTTGATACTAAGTACAAATGTATTTTTTAATCATTTATGGATAGGATACAGGAAAAACATGCAGTCTGGCATTATCTGCCCCAGATAACATCCACCAACACAAAAGTAAAAGCCACTTGCATTGCTTTGATAAGGTAGAAACTTTCACTACTTCTACTTTATACTGAAGCTAGCTACAATTCCTATGGAATGCTTAATTTTCTTATTTTCTGGGCAAGTACTTAAATATATTTAGTAACTTGTCTATCTCTCTAAAATTGGAGGAACCAGAGTTGAGTGGAATCAGAAACTCTCTGACAAGACTCAGACTATTTCAATTTCTTTTCTATATTTTATACACTAAGACACTTACTATGGATCCCTGGAAATTTCAATGTGAAATAATGCATATCTGTGAACTACTCATCTGCTTTTGCAAACTTGTTTTATCTGGTAACTTGCATGACACTTCATGCAGTTATTTATTTTTTAATCAAAGCAAGCAGAGAAAAGCATGTTGCATAACAAAGGGAACAATTAGGTTGCCCTGATTTACTCGCCGTTGATATAAGGTGATGCAGGACACACACCAAGTCAAGCCAGAAAGCAGTACCCTGAGGCATAACCAAATTACCAAGCCCTGTAGCAAGCAAGCAAAATGAAAAGCTTGGTTTGAAAACAGCTTTCAAACTCTTGAGTCCTTGGACATATTCTCTCTGTACCCCACAAGTCTAATTAAAGAAAGGATACAAGTTTTGCCTTATCTGTAGTAGACAGAATAAAAATGTAAAGCTGCTGCCGCAAGGAAGATAATAGTACTGGATAAAAGCAAAATGCTCAATTAGATCCTATATTGTTTTTTATAGATGGAAGCCATGTCGCTAATATGGATTGATGCAGACTGGTGAGCAACCACAGATTTGCACAAGAGAGGGAAAGGGGCAGGACTCAGAAAAGTACAAAGGGAGACAGAGAAATGCTTAATTAAAATAAAAACAACAGAGGTTGTGACAACTCAGTCATATACACCAAAGGATTGGCTGGAAAACGGGTTTAAAGAAACAGTTTTTGAGCTATATGAAAACATGCTCAATATCCTTTAACATATTGCATTACCAGTAGATTCTTTACTTTACTGGTATGAAACCTAAATCCATGTTTTCCAAAATGACAGCTCCTCATCCGTGCTCAAGTTTTCTCTGCACAGAGAGAATTAAAGTAGGCACTTAAACAGGAGTCTTGGTAAAAATGAATGTAAGCCTGATGTTTTGGATCAACTCAACAGGCAATAGCAAATCAATAGCTCCAGAAAGGAGACCCTTATTTTCCTAACAAAGAAAAACAGTATACCTATTTTTTCATCCAGACATAGTACGTTCACCACAGTTAGCTTTAGGAAGCCTGGCACTCTTGTCCACCAAGCCCAGGGGACAATCTATTCACAGCTCTCCAGCCATGCCTGCCAGCTGCAGGACTGGAAAGGCATCAGGCAAATGGACCATGCTGTGATTCCCACAGTTTAGAGTGCCCTTACTTAGTGCATCTGTCAAGGCAGAGACACAAAGGGCTGGGCAGCACCTGGCCAGAGGCACGGCTGAGGATGCAGCGAGGAGAGCAGGCAGGGTCTGGGCACAGGCAGCACACCCCTCTCCTCTGCCAGAGCTCCCCCATCACCACACAATTCCCCTGCAGGTCCCCATGAGCTGGAGCCCACCTGGGGCCCACATCCCAGGAGCTCACCAGAGGGTGCAGGGCTGCCCTCATCCAGTCCCACTGCCCTCTGGGCTTACAGTGACACCCAAACAGCTCAAACATCAGAGAGCACAGATGTGGTCAGCCCTGCACACAACTACCCCTGCACCAGCCCTGTCAGCAATAACACTCTCCCATTACCCATATTAGCAACAAGGTCTAACACAGCCATGCTTATGGAGAGCAGCAACATGTGCTGTTTATAACTGACATCATTTAAGCAATTACCATAAACTTCTGATCTAAAATAGGTGCCAGAAACTATTATGCTCTAGGTCTGAAGTGCTGCCTCTCTTTTGTCAGAAGGAGCCGACAAAACCCATCTGCCATGCCCTCCTGTACAACAGTGGAGAGGCCCCAGGAGCTGGCTGGAAAATAACCCAGGGTTGCTCGCAGCCTTCTTGGGCTCACAGAAAGTTACACTATGTGCATCACAGCAGGTCCTCTGTTCAGGTCTCACTCTAACATTGTCTCCAGATTACACAAACTCCATACCACAGGACACCTTTGCAACCATTGCTTTTCACATGAAGAGGCAAACACTTCCCTGCCAATCCTTCATCACCCCACAGTTCTCTGGCATGACAGAGGAAAAAAAAAAGTACTTTTAACTCTACAGCCAGATTTTGTTTAGGAACAGTAAGGATCTAACCATCAGCAGTGAAGCAATGTATGTTTTCTTACCTGTGGCTTAAAAAAAACATCTCCACCTCTTCCAGTGCTCTGAGTACTGTCATATTGCAGCAAGTTTAACTCGCATTTTGAGCAGAAGACATTCATATTTAATCACGAATACCTGGTTGCTTAGATAACTTCTACAGCACTCTAAATAAATGTTTGCAAACCCAGAAGAAAAACATACCTTCTCCATCAGCATGTGCACAAAGCAATAAGGAGCTCTTATGTCACCAACAAAACAAACATCACATGCAAAAGAAAACGAATCCTTACCTCATGTTTCACGTTTCCATGTTCTGAAACATAAGTAAAAATTGGCATTATTGTTGACTGCAAATTGTACACTTTTTGTAGAGCAATCTCAGCCTGTGCTGAGTGGCGTTACAGAAAACCTTGCTGCCTCCTTTAGCCACCTGATCCGTGCAGCCGCCCCAGAGCCCGGGGTGTGCCGGGTGCTGTTGTGCAAACCCCGCCGCACTCCCGGCGCTCATTGGCCCCGCCGGGCTGCGCCCATGGCTGGGGCTGGCTGCAGCTGCAGGGCACCTGCACGCACCAGCAGCGGCACGGCAGGCTGGGACACCGCACCTGACAAACCCTGAGAACATTGCAAAAATGTTTGATAAATACTAGCTCGTTTGGAACTCAAAGCTACAGTTCCTTGCAAGTTGAGGTCACACCTTTTCTTGTCTGTGTCTTTTCACAGTGTGACAGTCTATCAAGATAAAATGTATAGCTAAAGTGTTCTGTATTTCATGTTCAATTCAGCATTGCATTAGTACACTAGAGACTGAAGCCACTGCTGGTTTATTTACCTTTACTATGAATTTTATGGTACTACTTAAAAATTAGGAAAAAAATTCCTCTGAGAGACCAGAAAGACTGCAGAAAGCCAGTAACACTTCACCACACACACACCACCACACATCACAAAAGGCACAAAAGAAGATATCTGTTTCACATGTCCTTTGAAATATTTAATCTAATAGGTGTTTGGGTGCACTCTAGATCCTGGGTCAGTGTCTTGTCAAAGCACACAGAGCTGTATTTGCCTTTGTGTGCTCTCTTGCACTAGACCTGCTGCTGAGGCACAGCACAAGCTGCACATGGCCTGGTCTCTGTGTACTTCAGGACATTTGAAAATTTTTACTGCAATATCTTCTAAACAGGAAGGCATATCCACGGTTAAACAAATAATAAACTTTAACTGCAAGACCCTTTTGTTCCACTACGAAAGGTTCCATGAATCAGTGGAGTGTGGGAAAACAAAATCCCTGGCTCCGCGGCGCTTTCTGCAAAGCCGCTAAGGCGTGCCGAGGCCGGGCCCGCAGCTGCGCGCCGGGCCGGGCGGGCCCAGCCCCTGCAGCGCTGGCACAGCTCCGCTCACGTAGGCCCTCAGTGCCCGCGCCGGCACCGCGCACCTCGCCAGCCACGGAAGCGCTTCTGTGACTATAACCTTTCCAGAAGGATTAGTTTGCATTTGTGCAGTGAGCAAAGAGAAGAAAAATAAGCTCATCCAAAGGAAGAGGTGCAGGTAGTCTGTTGAGGTTTTCTAAGCAGCCTGAGGGAATTAGTTGCCGAAGTGCTGCTGAAAATCAGTATAATTTTGGTATTTCACAATTTGATATGCCTTTCAGAATTTTTGCCAAAATCTGAATGAAATCTCCTTTTTTGAATGTTTGATCTCAGCATTATGAATTACTTCAAATGAAGGGAAATCATACAGGTTGCAAAGGAGGCCAACACGTATCCAGACATATATATCCAGACTCTGTAGTCTAAAGACTTATATTTATTTCAGCAGATCATTTATTGAAAAGTTGAAATGGAAATGTTGTCCTATCCTCCAATGGAAATTAATGAATCTTGATTTTTGAACGTTGTTGCTGAATATTATTTTTACCTCTAAAAAATATCCCAAATCCAACTAGATGAATGAGTTCCATCTAGTGATCAGAGCATCCCAAAGCTTTTTATAATAATTAGGAAGTTTAGTGATTAATTTTCAATAACTGAATAACTGGAATCAAGAAATCACTACAAAGGAAGATAATTAATATTCCTGATACTCATGTAAAACAGATTTTATTAAAAGGGAGGCTAGGGATCAAACAGAAAACCAACACTGATGAACCACGATGCCATTTGTGGCTTCACTATTAACACTTTGGGAACAGAAAAAAATAGCCAGTATCTGTATTTCCACATAAGAGCCTATTCAAAAAATAAGACTTGTCTTATTTAAACTGTTATTTCGTTACAGTTTAAATATTCTGTATTTCAGAACATTCTGTATTGAAATATTTGTATCATTTCCTCATGAAAGACCTGTTTTCCAAACACTACACAAGACCAAGAAAACACTCATTTCTATTTTTAGGGGAAAAAAAAAAAGTAATGTCTGAGGATATCCACCAGTAGATATTTTACACATGACAACTTTAATTCAAGGTCCTGCTCATCACCCGTGTGCCACTGCAATCATCAAGTGAGTCCTCAGTTCTGACAGCCACTTAATTAATGCCATAGTTCAGCACAGTTTTGGGGGGTTTTTTGTTCATTCGCTGAGGCCACATTACCATTGGGTCACATTATGATAATTATATTTTACTACAGATGCAAAGTAGCAGCAGCTGGCCTCAGTAAGTGAGGGAATACAGCTCAGAAAATGGGAATAAGCTGCTCTTCAGGGATGCAACAGAGCAGCTGGATTTACATGCTAAGTAAATGGAGAGTAAATAAAAAGTATATGTAATAAGCTACTCACCTTTCTATTTTAAAACAAAACCGAAAATATTTAAAATGCAGGAACTATAAACTAAGTCCCTTGAAAGGACCTGTGGGACTACATGCTCCTTTCCCATCATTTAGCCAGTCACTGCTCAATCAGAACAAAATTAGAAATGCAACCCAGATGTACCACAACGCAGGACCCTAAAAAACACCAAGCGCCGTAAATGGCTTTTGTTCAGGTTGAGCAAGAATCATTAGTTAAACAATATAACTCAACCTCTGTTACAGTTTCTTAAAAAGAGGTATAACTCCAATGAACTTTGCAGGCTTTGAGCATTTACTTGTCAATTCAGTTGACACGAGAGGTTTGGAGGAGAGCCAGCAACTTTGCAACTATTGATTAAGTCAGCAAAAACGTAAATAGTGAAAGCTGCTGGTTTCTTTTTAGATGTCAAGACCACAGGCTTTTCATGAATAATCTCTAATGTGCTGTAGCAAGCAATTAGGACATGAACAGCATGAACTGTATTATTGGGCATGCACATTACTGTATGAAAGCAATTCTAAACTTAACCCATTCATATGGCAACGTTTTCTTTTAAGTTCATCTTACAGCTGAAGAAACTTCTTTTCCATCTAAAGAAATATAGTATCTTTTCAAATGGAATTATCCAAATGAGAAAGAAATCATGCATAAATTAACTAAGATTTACTATAAAAATGACCAGCTAATGTTTTTCTAATCTATTAATGATCTGATGAGACACGCCTTTAATATTCCTTGGGAAAAGCAATATAAAGAAGAAAATTCTGTGGGTTTGGCAGTATACTTAAAATATTCAAAACACTTTCAGATTCTAGAATCATTATTGGAGGTTTCTCTAATTGAAATACTCAACAGTCAGTAGAACAAGCAAGCATTTGCCTGAGAATACTTAATTCAACATAATTTGATGGACTTGGAAAAATTCCAGTCTGGAAATAAAAGTGAATTGTTAATTCTACGAAACAGACTGGGAGTTCTTCAGTATGTTCTGGGCAGAGTGATACTGTTTCATCAATCCTATGAGGCCTCTGAAGAAATTGCAAAGGACACAGAGCAGTCTGTACAATAAAAGTAGGAACAATAAGGGATGCAGCTTCTCCCTTTGGCTGCTAAAGGTGTGTCTTACCCATGCTTGCTTACCCAAGGCCCCACTCTAAGGCACTCCCAGACACAAACACTTCCAGCTAGTGGGAGAGCATCACCAGATGAGTGAAATTGCTCTGTGCCAAGAAGTAAGACATAGGAATGCAGTTGAGAAGCCAGAAGATGTAATAAGGGAGAGGAGATGCCCTCTTAGCCGCCAGAGGAAAGAACACCACATATATCCTTATAAATGGCCTGTCACAGAAATAAGTGCATCTATTTTCTAATACTTGTGTTTAGGATTTCATAGTCTCGTGTTTAAGACTGTGCAATCAGACTCAAAGGAGTTAATCAAAACATTAGCAAGGATTCCAAATCACAGAAAGATTAAGTGATAGGGCAGAGAAGTAAAATATATGAAAATGTAGAGAACTACTTGGGGATGTATAGACCAGCATTTAAGGGGGAAAAAAACCTGTTAAATCAATAATGACAGACACTAGCACAGAAGACTTCAACCAGCACTGCTGATTTACAGCAGCAAGGGCAGGAACAGCAACCAAGAAAACCCAAGGGCTAAATGCAGACATTTTGTTCTGTTTATTAATTCAACTGATTAACTCTGCATCTTTTATCACTAAAATTTCTACAATCTGCTGAACTGGCCTTCTTTGAAGCAAAACATCTGAGGAACTGGCATATGTTTGTGTATAAGGCATATAAATTTATCTTCAGATTTTGTCAATGTTTCTCTCATAAGTGTATCATCTAAATCTGACACTTAATAATTTTGTCATTCAAAAGGTTTCGTCTGTCTTTGGATGTCTGTCTTTTGAATTTTCACAAAGTGCGACTTGGAATGAAATTTAAAAAGATTTAATCCACTCAGGAAAGTTCTAAGCATCATTTCAGAAAGGCTAGCAAAAACATCTGCTCACAATCTATAAAAAAACCAGAATCTTAAACTTTACAAAACCAGAAAATGCTGAGGAAAATTCAAATGCCTTTGAGAAACCTAATGGCATATTCCCACTGCAGTACTTTGAACTCTGATCACCTTTTTTTCAAATAGGCCTCTAAAAGTAGAAGAGGTCTACAGAATAGGAAATGAAAATTATTTGAAACATAGAAAAATTACATTTATAAAAAGATAATAAGAAACATTGAAACTATTCTGTTTAGAGAATATACCATTAAGAGGTCAAAATAATTTATCATAGAGAAGCAGTCAGTCAAGACTTCCCACAAAAGCTCGAAGTCACATGTTCACAGAGCACTCACTGTTCTAACACTCTGAAATGCAGTTAGAGATTTCAAAATAGGGAAGCCATGCAAAAGCATAAACAAGATGTAAAAACTCTTAAAACATCAAAAAAGATAAAAAGAAAATTTAACAGGATGAAGCAAAGAGCATAATTCCTGGACATTGTCTACCACATAGAGGATTTGCACTTTGCTGTGAAGCATCTGGAATGGCACTGGCAGAATGACAGATTAAACAGAAAACACATTTATCTACACATATATAGACAGATATTCCATGTCTGTGGCCATAACTAATACCACATGACTGGGGAATAATAATGTCCAGTTTCCCAAAAGGATGGTTCAGTTTCATATACATTATACCCTGTGAACAAGGCTGTAATACTCCCCTAGAAAAAACATGGCAAGAAAAAAAACCAAACCAACAAAACAACACCCACCAAGCATAGCAATACAATTAAGTGTTCCAGGCATTTTGCTGCCACACAAGCCTTTGCTCATTTCCCACAGGAGCAGCAGATGACACTGCTAAAAAATATTACAATTATCATAAATTAATTTCTCTCAATATTTCAAAAGAAAAATATTCAAAATTTAAACCATGTTAGAATTCTGTGCATATAGAGTGTACTTCTTACACCAAGTGCAGTGAAATGTTGAATTTTACATTATATCTTTATGTCTGCATGCCTTTAATAACATTTCATAGCTTAGCAGGCATGGCAGATAACTTATGGGAGACCTCATTTCTCAACATAGCTCTGGAATATTTAAAGGACAGCTCCAGAAAATAATTCATACTCAGGTTGCACTAACAAATATTTCAGAGAGTCTGAGTTGTCTCATCCCTTTCTGGCCCACATAGGGAAACAGGTACTGGTAAAACTCCTCCTTAAACTTTTTCTTGGTCTGTGCACATTATGAATGGCCAGCACTGCTCAATCAACACTTCTTTCTTTAAAAAGGCAAATAAAAAGTAGAAGTGGAAAACAGTAGAGAAAAACCTGAGGATTTCCCTTCCTATCACTGGCCAAAGTCCCTTTGTCAGGTGGACGGATGACACATTTTCGGCTAAGTAAGCAAAATCCCTAGTCCTTTCCATCCTCATTGTTTGGTAAAGCAAGGGGAAGTAGGGCAAGAGCTGCAGATTGGAGTTGGTTTTTGCAGCTATGATCTCAGAGCAGACTGTAAGGAAAGACACAGCTTAGCACCTCCTGTCTTTCTGCCTCAAGAGCAGGTAGAAGATACACAGCTCTCCTGTCTTGTATGAGAGCTACAGCAATCAGGGAGTCTTTGCATAGAAGGAAAAACAGACTGAGAAAAGAAAGCAAAGTCTGAAGAGAGGGCAGAGTGCTGAACACCTGGATGTAACCAAAACGTAACACAAAAAAGGATCTTAGCAATCCAGTTGCTTGCAGTTTCAGTACAGTATAATTCTAAAAACATTAGGAAGATGATTTAAAGTAAAATCCAAAATACCATTCTGCTTCTTTGAATTTTTAAAAGTATAATTTATTCCACTTACAAAGAAGGAGGAATGTGATTTGTTGCTGCTGTTATTTTTTTCTCTCTAGCAAGTGTACAGCATTGCTTAAGTATGTAGGAAAATTGCAAGAAATCAGACCTTTTGTTATCTAGGCATTTATGGTCATTCTTACTGATGCATGTTGCACCATATGTGTCCACAGATATTTACAGAGGAACAGAAAGATAAGCTCCTGCCACCTGGGGTGCCAGCTATCCAATTAAAATAAAAACTACAGAAATGATTAAAACAAAAGGAGCAAGACAAAGCAAAAAAGTAGTAGTAGGGGTGGTTTGTACCACAGAAGACAGCTCTCTTGTGAAGAACAATATGTGTTAGTTTTTCCACTCTATTAATTTAAATGTAATTGCTTTAAAACATTCCATTTTTAAGATAATTTTAAATATCTATTTTCCTTAGAGTATCTGCAGGAGGTTCAGTGAAAAGCCTGTGTTCTAAAAAGGATTTCAGTCACAAATACTTTGATTGCTTGTACAGTTTTCAGATCTACAAAAGATTATTTGTAAAGAGTTCAAATTTGGAGGATAGCATGGAAGATCTCCAATACAGAAAAGGAGCTGAGAAAAAAAAGTTTACTGACTACAGTGAAAGTCAGTACCTGCCATCCTGTTGATTTCATGAAAGAATGGCACAGGTAATTAGCACAGGGAGCCAAAAGCCAAGTAGAAATCAGAAGTAATGCAAAAAGGGACAAAGACAGAAACAAGCTTGTACAATGTTGAAAGGACAGCTAGAGTCAGTATCTGGAAACAGCAGCTCAGTAAAGAGCAGCGGATGAAACTATCATGTAATTCAAAAGTGGAAGAGAGAACATCTCTGTAACAGCATTTTATAAAGATTGTACATACTAATGCCAAAAAGAAAATAACTGAGGGGAAGAGGTTGCAGTAGCTTATGTGAAGTATGCGAGACATAAGAAACTTCACAGATTATTATGAAATAATTCTGAAAAGGAATGCACAGATTTTAAAGAAGTGAGAATGATACGTAACTGGAAACTTCCCCAACATATAAAACTCCAGTTTCCAGAAATCATCATGTGTTCCCAGTGGCTTTTCTCTTTTAAACACAACAGCAATTCAAAATCATCTCTAGAAAAAAAGAACAGTTGAGAAGCTGGACAGAGGGAAGAGTCAAAAACGGCACTAGGATTATATGACTGTGGCAATAGTGTAACAAATTCACTGCCACCAACAGAGTAGGTACAGTGAAGGGAAGGGTGGCCAGTGATGGGGGCTAACACTGAGCATTAGCAGTGGGAGATCCAGAAGATGTCAGAAAGAGATTTACAGGTATAATACTGAGCAGAATGGGAAGATGTCAAATTTTTGGAGTTATTTGTGGGAGGCCAAGCAGTAGTTGAAATCAAAAGATTCCTTAAGGTCCCAAAGAGCAGAACAACAGGGGAAGTGCAAAGTGACAATGGCCAGGAAAGAAATTCACAGAGCAATTGATTAAAAGAAGAAAAAAAATAGTTCTTAGGTGTGGGAAGTAGAGAGCCATCAATCACCTTTTTGTGAATACTGTGAGTGGACAGAAACCATGGAAACCAAAGAGATGAAAGAGGAAGCTGAGGCAATACAAACAGCTTTAGGAACTGAGAGGAAAATATGAAAATTGACATAGACATAAAGGGAGAAACACAAGGATGATAGATGATGCGCTGTACTGTAGGTGTTACATATGAGCAATCCACAATTGCAACTACAGCAATTCCTTGCTGTATAGGACATTGATGAAGAAATTGGGTTTGACCTGTAACAGTTCTCTCCTGCTTTGGAACATTTCAATTTAGTAGCAATAAAAATCCCTATGAATCCTAAATGCAATTCTAATTGTGCTTATAAATGGTAGTTTCACAAGTATGCATGTAACAATAAACACAAATTAGAGGTAAATTAAACCTTAATTATATCTAGCAAGTTTTATGTTCTAATTAAAAATGGTATTCGAACAATAAAAATTACTTACCACCTAAATTAGCCCTGCCACAATTGTCTAGTCTTCCTAAACATTCTTTGTGTGCTCCAGCTCCACACTTAGCACATAAATAGCCTTGATAAAATGTTCCCCTGTAAAATAAAATTAGGTAGTGATACATTAGAGGTGACAAATTCCACACATAAAGGACATAAGAGACATGGCAGAAGGTATTAGAAGTCATTTGTTGTTCTGCATAATCGTAGTCCTTAAAGGCTTGAGAAAAAGTGACATCTGACAAACAAGCAGCCCATCTACTTTCTGTCACTACTAGCCAATTAAAAATCACAACCAGACAGTTCTTTCAGACTACTAGTAGAATAAAAACCTCCATTTCAAATGTAATCCAAAACTGCTTTGGAACAGTTCACTTGAAATGATACCATTATGCATCTATCCTACTATAGATCTACACTGCACTTCATCTCAGTGGGAATTCGCCTAGGCACCATGAAGAATAGGATTCAGTTTAAGAGAGTTGAAAGTTTGAACGTATATTTAAGCATTAAGTAGTTTAATAGGCTATATTGCAAGTATTCTTGACTTTAAATTTGTTCATTTAAAAAAAAAAAAACCATGTATCATGGACACCTCAGTTAATCTTCAGAGCTGCTAATTCCTCTAACTGTCTCTACACAAGGTGGCACTTGGGAATACCCAGCTGGAGGCCCACGGAGAACAACATAGCATCCTGGGGTCTGTGTCCTGAATGCACTACAGCTGCTCCTCAGCAACAGCAGTTTGCAGCAACAGTAACTCAACTACACTGCTCCAAAGTCAGGAATTAGCACTCTTGACTTTAAGTTTAGAAGGTTGCACCATTTTTCATAGTCACTTAGACCTTATTGCATTGAGGGGGAAAAAAAAAAACTAGAAGAAAGAAAAATTCTCTGAAACTCCAGGTCAGTCTGACTATTCAGGAAAAGCACTGCTAAAGAAAAAAAAAAATCTACAACAGGGAGGAACATACCTGAAGTTAATTTATTCCATGCCTGTGCTTAACAAAGGCACTACCCACACTCAAACGCCCTTGCTAAAATGCTGTGCCTTCGTTTTTCAGAATATCAACAATACACAACGTACAATCACAGAATAGTTTGGGTTGGAAGGGACCGTAAAGATTATCCAAACCCTCTGCCATGGACAAGGACACCCTTCACTAGAGTGGGATGCTCAAAGCCCCATCCAGCCTGGCCTTGAACACTTCCAGGGATGGAGCATCCACAACTTCTTGCAGGGGCAGGAAAGGGAGAGACCACCACCCAAAAGAACCTTTACAATACCTCAGAAGCATCTGACAGACTTTGCAAGATGTCACCCGACTGAAGGTATGCATTTTGAACTCATGAAAGCTGGTATCTGCATAGTCTGGCCGGATGTTTGACCTAAAAACAAAATTTGAAAATATGCATTAAATGAAATGTAGAACACAAGGCAACGTTCACAGCAGGAAATCTTAATCCACAAACAAATGGTTTTATTTACACTTTAATGTTTTTCACGGACAAGAACCAGAAGGGCTTTACCACACACCTTGAGATGAAATCTGAAATATGATATTATGCAGACCTAGTTCCTAAATATACCCTATAACTACCTTAGCTGTCACAATAAATAGAAAACTAAAAAACTGGGTTTTATTCTTGTTTGAGTAACCAGGATCATTCTCAATAATATTTTATTATGTGAATGCACAAGGAAAAGCAGCTCACAGCCTGATAAGCACCATATTTGAAAACATTAGCAGCAATTTAGGACAGTTAGGTCATAACTCTGCAGCAATATACTGGATAACCTGAGTGCTTTCAAAACAATTAGAAAATATTCGCCAGGGTTTGGTTAGTCTTGTTTAAATGTGGTGCACAGTGCCCACAGCTGTAGCTGCACACAGTAAATTTAACAAAATGAAAGATCACTATTCACAGTGCCAAGATACCAACACACTATTAGCAGACTTATTTCCAAAGATCAGATTTATGTACAAAGCACTGGACCATCACCGTACATGTGTTTTGTTTACCCTCCCTACTGATCACTTTTAAAAGGGGGTGTATAATTTAAATATGACCCACTCATCATTTGTTGCACCAGTGACTGTTTTCAGATTTATTTTAATTTTATTAAGTAATCTATTTGATTTTTTTCTGTCATCTGTCCCATTTCCAAGACTGAATGGGAGAACAGGCATTTTCAATGGGTTTCTTTTTTTTTTAAATTCAGTAAGATCCCCAAACTAGCTTAACACTGTCAAAATCAGTAGTGATGAAATGCTAGGTACATAATTTAATATTAATCTAGACTGTATCAGACAAGAAAAAAAAATATATAGTAAGGGTTAATGTATTTTTTACTATTATTTATATTAGAATGTTTAAGACTCCATAAAGTTCTGGTAGTTTTTAATCAAATAACATAGCAAGGCATGATGCATAGGAATTAAAATAGGAAAAAAAATCCTGAGGGAAGGAATGCAAGAATCTACAGTACTCAAAGGAAAAACCAGAAGCTTTTCTGACATAGAAAATTACATATTCTCCCATTAAAGTTGGAGATATTTATAATACATAAGAATGAAACTTGCAACTAACTTCCAGACTAAAACACAGACCAGCCACAAACTGCAATGAAACATAGATAACCACACAAGCATCAATCCCTCTTGGACAGAATTAAAAGGCTTACAAAAAAACCATTCAAAGAATCTGTTTAAATATGCAGTGTCAGAAAGGTCAATCTTCAAATCCACCTGCTGAAAATGAACATGCTGAAAATGAAACTGTACTCAAAAAGCAAAAGGAATTTTGTTTTTATGCCTTATAACCTTACAATCAGTACTGGTTTTAATTATCTCCTTATTTCTTATTTTAATTTCTTCTCTAACATGCAAGATGTCCATACCACAATTCCTGCTAACTGAAAGAGGTGTGCATACTACCCATCCACAGCAGGAAGGTACAGTAGCAGGATAAAATTAATCTCAAAAAAGTAAAGAACTTTTTAAACCAGGACAAAAATTATTATTATTTTTGGGCTCTTAACTTGGTACAGCCTGTATTCCATAACCTGTCTGTCAGAGGGTTGCCAAAACTTCTTCGGCTGTACTCCAGGGAATCCTGAAAAACCCCTAGAACAAGTTATAGGACTTCACTCCCAACAAAAGCTCATTTTTATCGACCATTTTGCAGGACATCTTGCAGAACTATGTTCAAAGTATAACCCAAAAGTGCAAGACTCATGAGATTGAAAGCATATCAAATTAAACCTAACAACCTGACCATTTTTCAAGAAAAAGCCATAGAAAAAATTCCATTCATTTAATTAGAAAAGGATCAATCTTCAAAAATAATAACCATAAGTGGGTCAAAAGAAAAAAAATTACAACCTCATACAGAGAGTAGTTTAACACATGCATGTAACTACACAACTTCCTTCCATATGTAAAATTCTCCTTCATTATGCTCTCAGGCTATCTTCCACAAAGACTGAAATGCATGAACTACTCAAAATATACCTCCTATTAACAGAACAGAGATGATACAGTGTATTCATTCTTCTTTATATTAAAAGCAGTATTTGAAAAGAACAGTGCAAAATAAGAAATGGTATGCTTACTCAGGAGACAGAGTGCTGTAAAAAACAATATAGAAAGATATTTAGTGATGCAACAAAACCTAGAAAAATAAAATCAATGTGTATTGTCTACTGCAAATGTAGAGATGGAATAAGGAAAGCTTTGTAGAAGAACATATAGTGCAATGCTAACTGTGGACAGGAAAACACTTGCACATTCTGCTACCTGACCAGTAGCATTATGCATTATGGCAAATCCAGTTCCGTAGCCCCATCACATCAGACAAGTCTGAGATGATGCACTATAGCAGCATGTATGGAGCAGTAAGCCTTTTAATGTAAAGTCTGAAATTTATTGAATCTAGGGGTTTGGTATTTTAGTTTTCAATATATTTGTTTCCAAAATCAAAAATAACACAAAAATAACCAAACCTGACTAATACACCAAAGTTTCCAATTAGAGATTAAGCACAACTCATCTCTGACTAAGTCCAAATACTACAAGAACCATAGGAAATTTTTTCCACAAAACCTTTCAAACTGAATATCACACACTATGCTTTAAGTTTTTAAATACAGCAAATAAAGCTGCTAATGTGAAATAGTCATGACATAGCATACAACTTTTTATAGCCATGTCCAACCATAAAGAAGCTCTTTTAGTTACAGCATGGAAGCCTTACACTGACACCCTCAGAACACAGAGCAGAGCTCTCACAACACAGTATAGAGAACATTTCATCCTTTTCAAATCTACTTCCCAACCTTTAGGCAAGACAGAAAAAAACCTGAATATTTATGTTAATATTAATTTTGAGAATCATACTATTTTCCTCTTTAGAATAAGGACTTCTTGTTGGAGACAAAAAAAGGAAACCCAGACATGATTCTTAGCAAAATTCAAATGTATTGAAGCAATTAATAAAATTTGAGTCTTAAACTGGGTTCCTTTGCCATCACAGTGGGACAGCCAAGCCCTCCTGCAGACTCCTCAGTCCTTCCTAGCACAACTACTACTATTATGAGGTGCCCCAGGCAGGAAAAGAAACCAATGTTCTATTTCTGCTGTCAAACAATCTTGATGGGTGGCCAGAGCAGGAAGTCACTCATACACCAGAAATAGTTAATCGGAAGTAAATAGCAACAGGGAACACATTGCTCATTTTATTGTAAAGCTCTCTTATTTTTACAAGCAACAGCAATGTGGGGAGGGAAAAGTAGTTTCCCTTTGTCTCTTCTATTTTTTCCCCAGGCAGTTTTAACTTCTCCACTCTAGCAGAGATAAAATGTCAATGTGAATCTAACATGTTATTAGGACAATTTTTCCAATTCTCTCCTCAATTCAGCACCAGAGGTTTTATAAGGGACAACTACAAGTGCCCCCTCCTGCATAGTGCTGGAACCCCACAACCAGATTTACTCCAGTTGCTACTGCAGTGGCCTTGGGCTGCCCCTGAGCCTTCAGCACAAAGCTTTCTTGTTCCAATTTACTTACAGAATATTAGTCCCACAGGGACCAATTCACTGCTACACCACCACCCCAGAGACCTGCAGGTGCGTATCTCGCAAGTCTCTGCCACTTGGACACGCGATTCTTGTCTCTGCACGAGCCATGGGAGCCACCGTTCCAGGGGCAGAATGACCATTGTCTTCAGTCCATCCTCCATCTCTCAACAGTCCCTTTGTCTTTAAAGTTTTGCAAGTTCAGTGTAGGAAACAGCTACCCAGGTGTCTTTCAATTGCCTATCATCAGACTTTGGAGCACTCCTTGTGCATGTGAAATATTCTCCTTCTAAAAATATTCTCTCCACATTTACAGTGACACTTCTCTCTACTAACTCGTTCTCTTCAGAAGAGTAAATTGGTCATAGGCCAATCTCATCCCACCCACATAATGCAGCACCTTTATAAACGGTGTCAGGAAGTGTCATGTTATCAACCATCCCCCACAAGCCTCTGCAGACAAAATCCATTCTAGTAATCATCTATGCTTAGATTAATGGCACAGCTGACCACAGAGTAATGATATAGATAGCCAAAAATTGTCTTGTCAGACCAGACGTCTAGGTGCTTACTCCTATGCCTAGAGAATAAGGAATAAATTCTTTTGACTATCTTACCTCAAAATACCAAAAATAATTGAGCGTATGAAAAAAATGAAACCATTTAAACTACAATTTTCTCACACTAGAGGCTGGGATAACACATCAGAGACTTAAAACTCATGCTTAACCTCAAAATACAAACATGTCACAATCAAAAGACTAACACTTAAGTCAAAAAAAAAGCAATGAACCTTGGCAATCTTGACATATCCAACTGTGTAAGTTCTAGACCCCATTTTACAAACCTGAACTTTGATTATCTTTGAAGTGTTGCCAAAGTGCATATGCAATGAAGTGTATGTCATTAGTATCAAACAACTTAGATAAGATGTGTTACTATAATTTCCTTACTTAATCAAAACCATATTCTGATGAGAAAACATTTGAATCAGAATGCGTCTGAAGAGCAGTAGAATACCACAGGCACTCGGCTCCCTTATAGCAACAATTTAGGGGTTTATCAGCATTCTTACATTCATGCTTGTTTCCTACAAGAAAAGCTATACAGAGTACCTTTCACAACAGGCTGGAATAAACAAACAAATTACATCATCTTCAGGGGGTAGGCACAAATATACTTTCTTTTATTGTCAGTTAAGCTATCTCTACACAGGTAGGGCATACAAAATAAAATGCACCAGGAATACTACTAAACATGCAGCCAAAAAACTCCATCTTTTCTACAAAATATGTAGTTACTATAGATGCATCCCAAGAGAATAAATAAAAGGCTGAGAGATAGCTTATTATGTAGCTCCTTCCTCCTATTTTCCCAGGTGGAAAATAAATATATTAAAATCCCATTAATCCCATTAAATCTTCATTTCCAGAAAGGACATATTTCTAAATATATAAAAAATGAAAAATAATCTTGTTTTATAGATTTTTCAATACTGAGTACATCTTTTCTTGGATGTTTAGCACTTCAGATATTTCAGTATTAGCCTTGGAGACCAAGAACTATTGTCTCAAGTTTGTCTTGCATGGACATTATTACTGAAAGCTTACTGGCTGCCAAAAAATCTAACAGAAATATAATCAAGGGATAAAATGAAATATTACATTTGCTAGATTAATTAAATCCTCACACCAAGTTTAAATATTAAATAGGAAATTAATAAAATGCAAACCACATGGCCTTTACTGAATAGGAGTATACAAAATGTGGCATTATGAAAATGCAAAGAGTAGAAGCAAATAGAACGTGCAGTCTTTGGCTCCTGGTTAGAAATGTCCATCTCATAGCACAAAACAAGCAAGAAGCGATTTAACAGCAGAGAGCACTGCAAAGCGACCATCTTACAGCTTCACCTCCAGTGAGGAGTTAAAGGAAGGAGACCACAGAACACAGCGCAAGGAAAAATTCTTTCATTATAAATCTATTTACCATTGCATTTAATGCTACTAATTAGAAACTGTAGTTTAAACAACCTGCAAGGTCCGGTGCTGTCCTCCACTAGTGACCAGTTCTCTCTTTCTCGCTGTATTTTGAGGGCCACTTCTTTTAATTGCTTCCCTGGCAGCTTTTCAATACCAGCTTGACTTCAGCAATTAAGACCTCTCCAGATTTCCCCCCTCCCTGGGTCTAGGCCACTGAAAAGGTGTTGCTTAAGCCCACTACAAACAATTTAATTAATGTTGAAAAATTGCTACTCTGGAGTACTTAATTAAAAACTCAACCTCTCTTTCCCAAACTTCAAGTATTTTTAAACTTTTTTTTTTTCCTTAAACTGGAAGGGAAAATGTATCACAGGAAGGGAAAAAAAACCTCTTCAGAAGTTTGATATTCCTGGGAGATATGCAGACAAGAAGCACATCCATGCTTAATCATAGCATGTATAGGAAAAGAAAGAATGAACATTTCACACAAAGAGAAATGCAAAAGTAACCCTTTGCAAGCGGATCAAGAAAGTTCCTTTCAAAAGTGAATTGGCTGCAAAACAAGATAGTATCAGCAAGAGCAAGTGCTGAGCCAGATACTGTGGGGTAGATCACTGCTATTAAATACAGAGAAAGCAAAGGCCTTGTAAACATTGACTGAATCAAGTAAGTCTTTCTTAGAGGACTGATGGATAAACCTCTCAGCAATCATTTAGGCCCAGAGATGTTCCTCCAGTCTGCCACAGCTCAGCAGCACTGGCATCTTTGAGACGAGCAACCTTCTCCTCCTCCGGCAGCAATCCCACAATAGTTTTCTGAGTAACGTGAAACAGCAGCAAGTTCTTGGGCTGGAAACAGGCTGTCGAGCAGTCACAGGTTCTGCATAACAGTACAGTGAGACAGCTGCCCTTTCTTTGGGGCTGACAGTTCTCCCCAAAAGGGAAAAAACATGCTAGGAAGTTCTAATGATACGTCTTATTTCTGGGTTTGACTTCTTTTCACAGAAATGCTATTTAGGTCAGGTCTAGAAAATCATTTTCCCACCTCAGTCTCTTCAAGAAATGTAATCATGTCACAAGAAATTATGCGGAGTTCAGTTGTATGTACATGCTTGAAAAAATGTCTGTCATTTTGAAAGTACATTATATTTGAAACTGAATAGCCATTTCACTTGATTAAAAGTTGGCTTTAGAGAATAGTTAATGCATGTATGCCCACCTGTGAGCCCAGAGACGTAACAAATAAGTGGATGCATGAAGCATCAGATAAAGAGTCTCCAGTGAATTGCAATTGTTTTAAGTATTAAAAGAAGAAATACTACAGGGAGCTCAGATAAAACTTTGTACCTTGAACTCTCCTCAACTCTCAACCTCAAGTTAGACCTTTGCATTTCAGAGCTGATATTATTCTGCACTCCATGTTATGCTTGTAATAATTTAAAATGCTCCCTACATAACTGTTCAGAATTAGGACACCCTGAGCACAAACTGCTGAAGATCATTTTCAAGTGTATGTTACATGAAATCTGATGCTGTGCTCATGCAGTATAGTTTATAAAGAAAACAGCACAGGTTAATACCTCTGGATACTGAAAATTTTCATTCCAGATTTACTTATAGTATAAATAACTGGCATCACTGCAGAAAATGCATTGGTAAACCCAGATCTAACCTAAGTATTTCTAAGATAGAAATTATTTATGAACACATCCTAAAAAATTCCTGGTTTGTGCCAAAGTGACCTCCTTCCAAAATTTTACACACCTTAAAATTTAGCCATGATAATTGGTACTAAGCATCTCAGAGAAATGTGGAAAATTTTTCTAGCACTAAAATACAGCTATTGTCACATATTCAAATGCTACCTAAACAGTTTAAAAAAAAAAAACAAACCCAACCCCACAACAGGAAGCCATGGATGTTACTGTCAAACACGACTAAAAGCTCTCAGCCAAACCTCATATGAAGGATTTCAAAGTTGGTCTCAAGACATGTTCACCCTCACTCCCTGCTGTGACATGCAGCAGACATACCCTTAGGATCCCACTCCCTACAAACAGAACCAGTCTTACATTTGCACTATGCTTACTTTCCACTCAAAGTAGTTCAGCTCTGTGCACTGTCACCGTTTCAACTGATCACACAACACGCTGTCATCTAACAGAAAGGCATTTGTGCAATAACAAAGTAAGAGAGCAGAGAGAAAGACACAAGTAATTTACAAATAAGTAAAATACAAATAAGTATTCCTTTTTGAGTCTTTACAAGGATTTTATTATTTACCGAAAAAAAAAAAAAAAAAAGGCATTCCTAAGAGATATTCTCACTAGAGGTGAGCAATGTCATTTCACAAAGGATGATTTTCAGATTCTTTTTTACCTTCTCTTCTCAGGAGCAATGCTGATTACTTACAGCTAATTCATTTTCTCTGATCCAGCTAGGCTGTTATATTTCACAATCATCTTTGAAAATGCTATTTACTGAAGTAATCAATCAATCAATTCTCCATATGCTAATACTCAAGCATTCTGGTTTGTCACATCAAAGAGTCTTCATCAAGAAGACATGTTATAAAATTAAATTAACCATATCACAAGTAAATTGTGCTTTTGATCAAGAATGCACAACTCCTAAGAATTTGCTAGGAAATTTGCTTATTTGATCATATGATGAGTGGCTTTTTTGAGATCAAGGAAAGTATCTTGTTAACTTTTTGGAAACATACTGCATTGTTTCAAACAAGATAATGGCTTTCCTTTTTCTTTATCAGTTTCTTTTCCCAAAAAGGATAGGAGATGAACTGCTTTGAGCTAATCTATTCCTGTATAAAATTTTTGATCACTACCTGATAGGAACAAAAGCTCTGTCACACATCAGTATTTGTAAATCAAAAGCATCAATACTTTATTTACTTTAATATTCACTGGCTGAGTCTTATTTGTGAAAGTTCTAAGTCTTACAAATCCAAATTTACCAAGTTGCTTGTATTGATAAGCTTTAAATACTTTATCATATACACTAAACACTTAACTGAATATATTTTACACTTAACTGAAGACAAGTCTATGTTTTGGAGTCAAAAACTATGCAAATATAGGATTTATACAGCCATTCACTTGTAAATTACTCAAGAAATACCTATATCTAAGGAAAAAAGGTAGCATTGGTTTGCAAGGAGAAGCTAGGACATCTATTCATATAACCAGAGTATCAAGACAAAAACATAACACAGCATTCCATGTTTTAACACTGAAGATAACTCCCTGCACAAAAAAGCCAATATTAAGATGGTGGTACTTTATTTTTATGATGGAGTCACTACAAAATTTATTTCACTGAATTTTAAGAAGCACTAATTTTCATAGTAATATACCTCACACATTGTAAGGTAAGTTGTAAAAACATTAAGATTGGGATATCTTTGATTTTTGTGAACTGGAAGACATAATATTAAAGTATATTTATCATCTTCAGGTGTTTACCCACTGTTTTCATAAATTCTGGTTTGCTTTCACATTTTACACTGTCCTTACACTGTGCTCTTAATCATACATAGCATCTTCACACCGTTCTTGCTGTGTCTGGAATAATCTAAAGAAATTTTATAACTATAAATATGTTGTGAATGATTGCTTATAACCCTGAAAAACATTTGATCAAAACCAACTGGAATCACAGCAAAGAACAGGCAACCATTCTTCTTTAACAGACATGAACTTGGCATTCATTTTTGCAGTATTGCAATATTTATACTGATGAAAAAACCCCAGGCAGACATGTTTGTTTATTGCTTTGGTAACCTATGTGAGGTTGGTACAAGTGAAACACCTCTGCAGGTTATTTGAAAAATGCAGCAGACATCTAAGGCTTTTAAGGTGCTCTGATAAGAAAGCTTTAATTTAATATGTCAGTGTTCAATATGTCAGAGCTCAAATATTCTCTCAGAAGAAAGCTTAATGCACATGCATTATTAATGTACTATCTGAGGGAACAGATCTATTTGAGCAGAATCTGACCAATGTCATTAGTCACAGAGTGCAAAGTGAATTTGAAAATGCGAAGGATAATAGGTAAGAGAACACTTTTCACCTACCTTGTGTCTTGTACTAGTTTTCTTTAAAATTTAGAAAATTAATGAGCTCTAGTTACAATTTATGTAGTTTCCCTAATCTAAATTGTTGTGCACACACCGACCAGGTTTGAAAATCAATGAATCTCAGGGTTATTTCCTTACTATCAGATGATATGTTCTGTGTCCCTTGAGTTGCAAGACGTGAATTACGTCGAACTGAAGCAGCAATTTTTCAAAAACATGTTAGACTCTACCTGAGCTGTTGCACAAACTCTCTAGTGACCCAAAACAAAGTACAGTGTAATTAAAACTAAAACCACTATTTTTTGAGGGCTGTACAGCTTTCATGTCTGAAGTCTTTTATTTAGGTATGTAAAAGAAAAATCAGATTCATTAACTCCATACCCTAATCACTATAATGAACCTGTTTCCCACTGATTTTTCAGGCATTACTAATTAGACATGACATTAATATTGCTATTTCAACTACAGCATCTAAGCAGAAACTAGTCATAGTACTTCAGAAGGTGAAATTTTAACTGTTCCTCTGCCTGCAAGATGTTTTCATAAATTTCTCAGTTTGTGAAAGGCAGTAGTTGAATAAAGCCTAATTAAAAGGTGTGTTACAACACTGTTGCAAGAGACTTTACAATATTGGTTCTGTGTGTCTTGAAATCCAGTAGGACTAAACTCAAGCTGACACAGCCCTGAGCAACCTAAGCCCTGCAGAAGACTGAAGTTTAAAATCTCCACACACCTCTTCCAACCTAAATTCTTCTTTAAATTGCATTATGTGTAAGACATTTCTATATTCAAGTTTGCTGACCATCATTTTTAGAGTGGATTACAAAGCCCAGTTGAGAAAGGCTTAATTAAATTAGGAAACTGGACAACATGATGACAAAATAAATTCAGCACAAACCAGCACAAGACATTGCATGTCATATTACACTAATAGGTTCAAATATTCTCAGTGGGTAACTATAATCTGCAGCCTTTCATGGGAAAGATCTCTGCTGCTGTGACAATGAGAACACACACCTGCTTCATGCTCTACTGCGATCAAGAAACAAACTACACACAAAAGTATTTAGTGGATGGAAGTGAATATTAAGTGTCAGCATGAGACAGACGTAGCAACAATCAACAGATTTTCTTTCAGTATTTATTGTCACCTCATGAGAAAATTGAAGAATTAAATTCTTCCCAACAATGATGAGAAAAGCAATTGTTCTATAATAAGAAATTAAGCCTTGTAATTAGCTAAGGAGTAATGTAACTGTGGTACATACATAGAATATGTACACATGCATACAACAGAGGAGGGACACTTCAACTTTCAAGGAGATTTTTTCTTTCTATAAAGAATGGTTAGCATAAATTCATTGACACAAATATTAGTCAACTATTTTTAAAAATAAGCATTTTTAAAACCAAAAAGCATGTGTAGAAGAGCTTTCTAGGGAAAAAAATACCTATCAACACTCCTACCTTTGAGCATAAGCTGAATAACATGAAAGTATAGAATATTTTATGTAATCTGTTGGTATATTATGAGACATTACATATCTGCTCTGCTTCTTCTGGTGTTTTTAATAGAGGAAGAAATTAGACAGGATGTGCTACTAGAAATTATAAAATATTTTGTCTCACACAATATGTTTTTGAAGTTTTAAATGGCCTACTAATGGCAAATAAACCATGCACTTTATCACATTGCTGACAAACTTTCATTCAATACATGATGTCTCTAATTTGGCTGAATGGTAACAGTAATTTGGCTGTACACTTCTATCAATATTATCTTGGATATGGAAAGACTTTGCATTTAAATCAATGCTATTTGACACGCTAGACCAAATTTAAACATTCCATGTCTAGTACAGTAAAGTCTTTGCAGCACTATCTTTGAAAAGATGCTTATTTACCCTTGCAGCTAAAGGCTCATCCACTGCTATGAACAGAGCTCCAAGAACAAAATAACAACTGTTCAAATTGGCCACTGTCAGAGCTAAGCATCACATCTCTTCCAAGGCAATAAGCAGGTTACACTCCCCCTGTGCATGCAGAACTTCCACTCACACCAGTGAGAAGAGGCACATCAAGACAGAACTCAGGCACTTACCATGATGGCTCCTCTTAAAACATCCTCCAGTGGTCTCTGCCAGACAGCTTTACAAAAACTTATCAAACCCACCAACCAAAGCTTAGACTTTTAGAGCTTGACTGCAATACTAACTATGCTGCCCCAGTGTGCTGCTTCATTTTATTGTGATCTAGAAAATCCAGTAGTCCAAAAGAACCAACAATTTTGGGTTGTACACAGTAAACTTTTTTGGGGGGGGGGAGGGGGGCCATATGGGTAAATGAGCAGCTTCAGCTGTAGCTATTCTGTGTATAGGTGAACAGCATCAAACTCAGTGCAGCCAGACCACAGTATCATTGTTGTATGAGGATGGGCTGTATGAAGAGACTTCAAAGAACACCCATTAAATTCTTAGGAGAAATAGAAATCATAGTGTTTGGTATTATATATTCTCTAAATAAAGCAACAGTGTCAGGAAAACAGCAAATACACACGGTAGGAACAAAGCTGTAATACAAATAAAAACAATTTACTCGGTTTCCTATGACCAGTAACCCAGCATTTCCAACCTCCCTCAGAATAAAACTCATCACACACTACAGTAAGAGATATGGCTAAGAGGTAGAATATTTTCACAGATTTGTGAAATTTGCTTTCTAACAGAAACTTACTAGCTGAAAAGCAACACTCTGGAAATTGCACTGGGGTTTCATCTATCCTTACTTTAGGAATTTTCCATACCATGTATGCCTAGTATATTCCTGCCCTCTGCACCTAAATCAAGTCCAGCTGGCAAGGCAGTGTTCTCCTCTATTTCATACTTCATCAGTAACATAAGCTTCCCATACCTGGAGACAAATTCTCACCTCAACACCACCAGCATCTCAACAGTAGGTGCTTTTTCAGCAAACAAACTATCACTGTTTAATATGCTAGCATAAGCATTGAAGTTCCTCCCCTCAAAAAACCAGAAATTACAGTCTAGCTAAAATAATTATGCCTCTAAGACAGTTCTAGTGGCAACAAGGTTAATTCTTACTTTAAAAAATAACAAGAGATCCTAGTTTGTTCTCTTATTATGTTCTTAGATTAACATTTGCACAAACCTAACTTCAACACACTGCTATCCCAAAGGAATTGAAATTTCTGTCTGGAACTCAGTAAACAACATCACTTCTGATAATCAAAACCCAGTATTATTCATCCCTTCAACTGTGCTGGTTTTGCAATCTTGTAAAATTTTTAAGTAATGAGAATGATTTTGTCCATAGAAGCAGCACTTATAATGGTATGTGATGAATAAGAGCATAATTTCAACCACGGCTACTTTTCAGAGCAGAAGAGTTAATCTACACAGTAGACAATGAGAACCCTGAAAACAAATCAAACCAATCAACAACCATTCAACATGCTTGGCTTAGTTTATTCCCAAATACAAACTCTTGTGTCTCAACATGCACTAGAACACAATTATTGCTACATGCACCAAGGTATGCTTTGAGACAGATGCTGAGGGAAACATGCAATGAAGTCAAACTCATGTAATGGAGTGGTAATAATGCCACTGCATCATGGTGCACCTCAGCCCTTGATCCTACTGCTCCAGCCCCGGTGCCTTAACCAGATGGAAGGAGGTTAAACTAGAGGTGTGGCTTTACAAGAAGGACAAACATCCATGCAAGACACCACCACCCATTTTCAAAGACCCAAGTCCATCTGCCAGAGAGGAAACAGTGACACATGGACTCATCAGCCATTGAGGTGCTGCTTACTCTTACAGGCAAGCAGCAGCACTAACCCCTGTTCACAGAGGCACAGTCCCAGCAGCTGAGCAGTGCTGGCTTGGTGCCTAGCACAGCATGAGGGGCAGAGCTGCACTCATGCAGCAACACAAGGAGGGGCAGGGGAGAACAGTCCTGCACACAACCATAAAAATGCCTGAGAAAAATTGGGAAAAAACTCAAAGTGCTCTCCCCACTCTCCTTAGCTCCTTGCCTGACTTCTGGTTTGCTTGGTTTGGTTTCTTGGGGCACTGGGCCAGGACTCCTGAAGAGTGATGACTATTTGCAATGCTGAGTTCCTCACCTCTCATACGTGTGTTAAGTAAATGTAATTGTGGTATTACACAAAATACAGCAGGGAGAGAAGAGGGACAGAAAAAGGCACACATGCCAATAGACACCTCTTTCCACCCCAATTACGCCACCCAGAAATTTTTGCCAAAACATGTCATTTTTACCTTCAGCAAGATGGGAAACATAGTAAAGAGGCTTGATTATATCTGTCCAGCCCAGGGTCTCCTTCCTTATGTTTCCTTTTAAATCATAAACACTCATCACACTGAGGCTTTTAAAAAATATGCATAGTTTATGGGGAAGTTTCACTCAAATCAGCTCACAATGGCCTTTTTTCCTGAATCCACACACATTTAGGACCACACCGGGAGCCTCTCACTCCCCCTATTTTTCTTTCCATAAAACGAGCATCATCCTGTCATCCAATTCCCTTGTGAATGTTTTAAATTTAATCACAATATCCACAGTATCAATAATCATGTTTGTCTTTCTGACAAGACTCAGAAATGGAAATAACTTTCATGCTGCATAACAGTAATGTAATCTGCAGTGCTGCAACTCAGCAACTTACTTTTCAAGAAGTCTAAAGCAACCTCATTTTACTTTAAAACATATAAAGGAATACAGCCCTTTGAAACTAAATACCATGCAACTTGATTCAGATACTAACTAATATTTTAGATAAAAGCCACTAGAAAAGATGCCAGGATCCCCCCTCAAACCACAAGCATCACCTTTCAAAAACATACTTCAATTAGTCAAAATTAAAATGGGATGGGAAAAATGTCACTATTATGATAGACATTTATTGTTAAAATAATTAATGTTTCCCCGTGGTTGCTTAAGACATCATTACTAAAACAGTTTTAGCAGCAAAGTTGGAAAGTACTACATAGCCTAGAGTGCCCTCTTCCTTTTCCAAGACGAATTTCAGGGAAATACTGTTGATGAAGATGTCAATCAGGTTTTTCTCAGAATGTCAAATAAAATAGATAACTAGACTGTATTAAGACATGGCAAAAGTTCATCATAATTTAAGCAAAATCCTTACATGAGTGATGAATGCAATTCTACCCTAATAAAAATATACTTACAGAGCCATCTGAAATTGTTCAAGCCATTTTTTCTTCAAGTCTTTAGTTTTGCAATAAACTTCTAAACCATTTTCACCTTGGTTATGAATGAGGTAGAAGCCATAAGACCACTGCATAAGAAGATTAATAATACAAAGGTCATAATTATGAAGAAAGGAAAGGGGGAAAAAAAACCCTAAAAATAACAAAGCATTCGTATATTCTTTAATTCATTAATTTTGGGAACAGCAAGACACGTTATTGTGTTCCCTTAGAATGACTTACTCAAACATTTTAATTATATCAAAATAAAGTTGAAACTTCTAAATATTCACTAAGAAATTGTATTTACATTTTAAACTCCTGCAAAATGCTTCAAATTCTTGCTAAAAATAAGCATTTTATGTGAATTAGCAACATATATTTACCTTCTTATTTTCTTTATCAGTAGTGGGATTATTTGTAATTTTGTATTTCTGAAGATCTATTATTTCCTTCATTTCATAATTATCCCCCCTCCGTTTGCAAACAATGACAGCTAGATCAAACAAGAAGATATGCCTATGAAAATACAATACAGAGATGGTTAAGAACACTCCAGAAAGCCAACACCAAAAAGTCTTATTTTACACACTTTTGCCAGTGGCACTTAAATTTTGAAGGCGAAGAGCTAAACTACTGGCTAATAAAACAACCATCACTGAAAGTACTTTTGATTAAGACCGACTCCTTGAAAGGGACTCAGTGATCTTAAATAGTAATGTAATAACTAATTTTCCATTCATCACTTTGCACATTCACTTGGTAAATGGTAGACAGGCCCAGGGAATGCCCACTGGAATGGAAAGCCCCCAAGAAGCAATGGGCTGGCTTCAAATCTACAAAGAGTTATTTAACAGGTTTTCAATAGCAAACACCACAAGGCCTGCCATCACCTGTCTTGCCTTGCACGCTTGTCCAACGTTGTTATCCTTATTTCCCCATCACCTTGAGGTCTCCCATACTGTAAGAGGGAATGGTTCTGAAACAGAAGTAGAATGTATGATTCCATACAGCAAAAAGTATGAACGTAACAACACATTCAAATGTTAGACCACTCACTTCTTTTACCCCAAAAAACGACTTTTCAGACCAGCAAACATCTTTTCCTCACTACCATCTAAACTACATACTATAAAGAATCAGTCCATTCTATTTTTGTCTTCAAATGGGAAAGGATGTCCCATTACAAAAACACCTGAGAGTCACTGTACACATACAAACCTTTAACTATGCAAATATATTTATCTACTGACAGCCAGAATAGCAGAAATTTATGCACTCTAATACCCATGGCATTCGAAATCAAGCATACTTAAATATCACCAAGAATATTATAAACTCATACGAAATGAGGAAAAAATACATCTATCAATATTTTTGATCAAAAGTGATTTAAAAATTGTATGTAAATTAAAAACATCACATACCAAATTCTCTATTGATAGTTGAAACTGTCTAATTTCACGAAGAGTTTCATTATCTCTCTTTACTTCATTTACATATTGAGCCAAGTCCTAGAGTACCAACAAGCAAAAGGGAGGAAAAAAAAACTTTTTTATTGCAAAAATACATTTTTAATACATTATTTTACTGCTTGAATACATTATTTTGACAAGTTTATTTCTAATTTTATCTTTGACTTAATGACATATTTAGTAATTTCTCTTGAAATTCTCTTTATCATTCAAGAATTACCAATATCTATGCCTAAATAAAGAAGGAAAAAAGTATCTGCATATCTTCAATAATATTTACAACACTCTTCATGGTATTTATTGGAACATGAATTTAGTATCAAGAAAGAGGGAAAAAAGTAATAAATGCTAAAAAAGAGCTGATTTTTTCTGAATTTCTTTAGTGTCTTATTTTCAAGATTAAAGATGGAAATATAATTTATGCAGCACACTACTGAAAAAGCAATCAACATCCCATATCTGAGGTAAATAGGAAAAAAATAGAGACTATAGTAAAAAACATCTATAAGGCAACTCAAAAGCAGAATGTAAGGTGTAAACGAATCATAAACCTGGGTGCTTATTAGAAGAGAAAAAGCTGTGGCCCCAGTAGTGGGATTTTGCTCTTACTGTCACACAGCAGAGAGAAGCCATTACACAGCAGATTTTAAAAGGGGCTTTTGAAGGGATATACTACCTGAAGTCACAGAGATCATTACTGTGCCCTTTACCAGAACATGTACTGTACACATTTCACTGAAGGCTTTAAAATGCTCTGAACATGCTTGAGTAATAGTGACAATTTGCTGGGGTTTCTCTGTTTATGGCTAGAGATGAGGAGTGAGCAGAAAAGGTAATTGGTAAGGTCAGGGATGCTGAGAGCAGCAGTTGGAAAAGGCATTCTCATCTTCCTAACTGGCTTTTACAGTATCCCTTCAATACAGTCACAAATTCGGAGGGTGGGAGGAAAATACATCTTCTTCCTAAGATGTTTTTAATCAGAATCTGTGAATAGCTGCAGTCATTATGCTAGTTTCCCAAATGGATCTGTGCAGGATACATTCACATCAGTCCTAAAGACTTAGCTTAGAAATTAAATAATGTCCTTTCTTGCTGCTAAAAGAAATCCAACAGCATAACTCTAGCAAGAATTTTCTTTCCTGGGGGCAGTACCACTTTGCTAGCCCTTTTTCCAAAGACATCTTCTTTTTGAGCAGAGACACCGGGGTTTTTATGAGCAAAACACCAATGCTACACTGTTATTTCTACTACAGTGGCAGGGACTACAGTAAATCAGAATGGGAACAATGCTGCAACCTAAAGGAAAGACGCTCATACCTCACAGGGTTTGTGGGTTTGGAGAGGGTGGGGGTGAGGTTTTGTGATACTTTGGTTACATCCTGCCAGCCAGCATGTATCTGCCACAGCCACTCTGGCAAGAGATTTCTTTGATTTTTCAGTCCAACAGACACCAACTATGAAGAAAGCCAGCAAATGGGAATGAAAAAGCAGGAGTAAATATAAAACAGAGTTATTTTCCTAGCCAATTAGCAGCAACCAGGATGCATGGCTTGCTACTAGATGGATGAAACACTGTGCCATCTCTTTTCAGGCACCTCTCCGAGGGAAATTATCATGGTGTCCATCCCTCTACACTCACTGCACAAAAATGGATAACAAAATAGGGAACTAAAAATCTCATCTGTGAGCTGGTTTGTATTCCAGGCATTCAAGGCAGTCACAAAATGGGAGACAGCTGTGTGACCCAAAACTAACTTAGTCTGACTTCAGCATCTACTGTGGAACATACAGATTACAACGGGAGATATAATTTATGTCATGTTGGCTCCTTTCCCCACGAAGACTAGAAAAAACTTCCCAATTCCAACACATGAATGTCACCATTCATGCCTTGAAGCCAAGTGAAGCAGACCTGTGCTTTGTTTCTGAAGCTGTGCAGAGGAACACATATTACCTTATGCACAAGGCAGCACAGCTATTCTATAAAGCTATCCTATAAAGTATTTGTTTGCACCACTTGCAGGTGAATGTATAGTGACAGGTACCCTACCTCCAGAAAGATGCTACTGCTTTCAAAGGTAAAGCCACAGAGATCATATTAGGATGACAGAAAAGGTCTTGTAAAGAAAGATAGCTGTCCATCACACTGGGAAATTACTGACCTTGACTCAAATTGGCTGACAGTAGTAGAAATATTTCTAAATTTCAGAAGCAAGACCAACATGATTGAAACACCTGTTTTTCAGCAAATGCAAAAGTAACCCGAAATGGGGAAGTACCGTTTCACAAACCTTCTACTTCAGAAAACTACTGAACTTGTTTCCCAGACTTGAAAAAAACCCTCATCTTTATACTTGCCATGACATACAAAGCTCACAGGAACCTGTGAAAACATGTTTGAAATGTTGTGAAGAACATGATCTCCTCCAGGAAATACAGTTCTGAGCTACCATTCTAACTGCCAGCAGACATAAATCCTTCACTGCCATAAATACTCACCTTCATTGCATCAAGTGCCAGTTTTAGATTTGCCTTCTCCATGGGATCAGTAGTGTGCTTTACCAGCTCCTGTGGACAAAGCAGTCGAAACTTTCCACCCAATGTCTGTCACTTTATAAATTGAAATCATCATTGCTCATCCCCACCCCCCAAAAAATAAAGCAGAAAATACAACCCAAGAATAGGCATTTTCATCCCCACAGTGAGCAGCCTGTCAGTGAGTGGGGCCTAATGCAGTTAATTGGCAAGTGTTTAGGAATGATTGCTGTACAGCCTAAACGCTGACTTTAGTTGCTAATGAACCATCATGAGAAGTGAATTTAGTCTGTCTAGTGCTTAAAACTTGCCAAATCAGATCATTACTGTATGTGCATGCTGGAAGCCCAGGTAAACAACACAAGTTCATTTACACATTGCTACATGGTATTTCATCCTATTCCAAAGCATGCACTTGTCCACAGACAGGGGTCCATGCTAGCAGTAAAACCTCAGCTGAAGCATGCACAGCTTAAAAGTCACTGTCTCATTATACCTAAGAGGAAGCTGACTCAGAAAACATACAAATTTACGTGTTCAAAGAATTCTTTTAGTCACTTCCCATATGGAAAATACAGAGGGTTTCTTGGGCTTTATGAAGCGGAAGTGTAATAACCTCTTGGGGAAACAGGTCATTTCTTCTTTATAATTTGAGGGAAAAAATACATTTCCACTCACATAACTTAGTAAAATCATAAGAAATTAAGTAGTATTTTTATACTCATATTACAATTAATAATTATTTATTTATAATTATTAATTATAATTATAATTAATATTTGTGTTTGCATTACAATTCTAATAATTTACTCATTGTTTTCTTTCCAAGTCTGCAAAATATTTTTCTTGTACAACATATAGACAGTGTTACACAGAGCATAGTGACATCGTATATCATCCTTCCAGAATATACATGTTGATTATAAAATCATGAGTCAGATCCCATGGGTTTTTTTAAAAGAAGTCACACCATTCATTTTGCTTTTTCCAATTTTGCATTGATCAACATATTGATGACTCATTTATAGAAGTATTTCAAAAATTTAATATTACAAAATGTATGTTGTTCTGCAGACTCAAAATTATACTCCATATATAAGTAGTAGATCTTTATAAAATGACATTTTACAAGCATCAGCAGGGCTGACAGTCTAATATAGTAACACATTTCTTTGCAGCTGAACTAATGAGTCTCCCGGCACAGCTATCAAATTAAATTTATAAGACTCTCCACCCTTATTACAGGAGTAACTGCAAAAGCTAATGCTTTGTGGGTTATAACAAGAAGCATCTCAAAATAAATATGACTTAATTGCAATTTATGACAGCAAAGAAGTATCTTAAATGTATGCTGAATGTATGGCCCAGCTGCCTCTTTTGGGGGGGTAACGGTTCACATTTCCAAGTACCATGGTTACAGCTTGGTACTACCAACCATTTTAAACACACCAATGATGAAAGGTCCAGATACTGAGGAAACAATTGTGTTTTATTTGATTTTCCCCAGATACGCTTCAGCTCTAAGAAATGATCTCTGGGAGAAACCCTGCACTTGACTGAATTTTATTTCATAACATATCTAGGGAAGTGTCAATCACCTTCCTTTGATAAAGACATTTAGCTTTCATTTTTACAACCCACTGATGATAAACACTCATGGTTTTTCTCTCAACCCCCTTAAATTTCAAAAGTAAGATACCTGGAGCAGTAGGTGATATTTCAGCACTCTCTGCATTGGAACCACTAAGAGATCCCGCAATGTAAATTTCCCATTATTGGCCCTCTTGGAACATTCCTAGTTCAAAGCAGAAGAAAAAGTAAGACAATAGAGCTAGAAAATAAAATTATTTAAGTGATATATATGAAAATTCAGTGGCATATAAGCAACTATATTAACCTTGCAATAAATAATATCAACAAAGTGAAGAAAAATAGTTGATACAGCAATACTAAACAAAGTCTGCATCTAGTTACTTGTTCTTAGATGTTTCAACATGCATGAGAGTAGAACAAAGGCAACAGAAACTAGGCATTCCATACAGGTAAAAAAAATATCTATGCATATACCTATGGGGAAAAAAAAAAAAAAAGGCAAAAGGTAATCATGGAAACAACAGGCCAGTCAGTCTCACTTCAGCACTTCACTGCAAAAATTGTGGAGCAAGTCCTCTTGGAAGCAATATCTGCACACATGAAGAAGAAATATGGGGAACAGCCAGCATTGATTTACCATGGTAAATCAATGCTTGACCTACGTGACTGCTTTCCACAATGAAATGGCTACATCTGTGAATGGGTGGGGAGAGTCTACCTTGACTTTTCCAAGGCTTCATCTTGTAATATCCAGGCTGGGATGTTATGCTCCAGGTCTCTAAAAAACTAACTGGATTATGAGGCTCAAAAAGTGCAGTGACTAATGTTTCCTGCACTACCTGGGGGACAGCTGCAAACAGAGCTCTTCAGGGCTTTGTCCAAGGCCTCCTGCACTTTAATGCCACTGGCACTGATCAGCAGCAAAAGACACAGGACACTCACAGCAGGTCTGCAGACAGCACAGCTCAGAGGTGCAGCTGACACCTATCAGGGCATGTCCAGCACAAACCTCACATGAAGGCAACAAGGCAAAAGCAAAGTCCTTCACCTGGTAGGCACTAGCCAGGGACATGCTAACCCTGAGGGCTGAGCAGGTGGGGAGCAGCTCTGCAGAAAGGACCCGGGGGTCATGGCAGACAACCCTGAGGCTACGGGACAAGGGCTTGTTCAGCCTACAGGTCGCTCCCAACCTCTGTGGTTCTGCAATTCTGTGTTCTAGCTGAAATATCCTGATAAATGGAAGGGTATCGCTGATGATCACTTCCTGAAAGAAAACCCTAACTCTGCTAATGTCAGTGGCAAAAGTCCCTTCACTTCAGGACCAGGCTGTGCACTTTTGTACATGGAGCACATTTTCATTTGATCAGAGGTTCCAAAAGAATGAAGAGAAACACATTCACTTATCAGCCCAGCTAGTTTTATCATCATAAAGGTTTTGACTTCAGTGAAAGCAGGACATTCTCAGAGAAACACATGGTATAGTGTGTGTACATATATATTTATGTTAAAAAATACTGATACCTCTAACTTCAATTTAACGTCTTCTTTTGTCTTAGAGATATTGTCTAAGCACGATATCGCTATCTCCACTTGACTGCAGTACTGTCCATAAATAACCAACCTAAATCAAAGCAAGAGGAAGGATAAAAGGAACATTTGTTTATTCAAGAACAACCCTTGATCATTTTTTCACAATCCTTTCAAAAGGATCAGTGCTTAAATAAGCAAGGATAGAATTTAGCCATGTGTTCAAATGGGCAGCATGAATGAATGAAGACTATTCAGGAGAACAGTTTTGCTCTACTTTCAAAATGGCCTAAAATCATTGCATTTCCTTTAACAGTCACATATATATATAAATACGTTCTGATCAATACAGGATTCGTTAAAAAGAAGCAAAATTTCTGTTGAACAGAACAGTCTGTAGTGTTTACAGCAATGTAGACTTCCAAGGTTGTAATGAATAAATTCTGGAGCACAGGCTTACTAGGATTAATTACAGCCATCCTTTAAAGAACTTGTAGGTTATCCAAACTGATCTGCCAACAGTTTCTATCAGGTGTGAGCTCTCAGATCAAAATAACAGCATATAAAAATCTCAAGAAATTTTCAATAGATGTCAAATGAAGCAATGCTTTCTGAAGGAGCCTGGTTTTATGACAGGAGTTTCTTGCTTCTGTGTGGAGTGCTTCTTTCTGCTAGCTCCAGTGCCAAGAGTGCTCTCTTCTTTCACCTTTTCATCAATTTCTTGAGGTGATTTCTTCCATATGCTTCAAACCCTTTTTGGTGGGTTCCTACGATCCTTTCATTGAGGTCTCTCAAATTTCTTTTACTGTCACTTAACCTTTACCCTTTTATTTAAATCTTTTTTTCATAATAAAGTAATGACACTGATTTAAAATGTATCATTTCTGATTACTTTTAATCACTGTATGGTTCAGACACTGCATCAACCTCTGTTCCCTTTTTTTAATAATATAAACTTGGTATTTCTTCTCAGTGCCCTTTGTTCCTCTTTTAGCACACATTTCAGAACAACTTTTGAAAGATAAGCATTTTCCAGAACAACTCCTTGTCCCCTGATTCCCTCCTACAGCAGCAGAAAGTTTAACAGCCTGGGAAATAATTATGTCCTGCTCCAAACTAGAAGCTGAGACAGAGGGTCTCTGAAGGCAGGACTGTTCATGGGCAGTCGGGGACACCCTCCTCCCTTGGAAAATCGTCCCATCTAACATTCTTTGGATGCTGCTGTCCAATTGCTCACACACCAATTATTACTGCAATAATCCTCCTTCATGCATCACCCTGAAGCAAATCCAATTAGCTCCCCTACGTCTTTCCCACTCTGCTCCCAGAAGGACCTAATTTTTAACCAAAACCCCAAGGGTTACTTTAAGACAGGTCAGCAGTGTAGCCAACAGAATAAGTGCTTTTCAGCCAAGTACCATAGGTATATAAATTAATCTATATAGTCCAACAGCTATTCAGTGCTGGCAGAAGGAACAATATGAAAAGGTAGGTAAAAAACTGGCAATTAGCCCACAGGGTATGGCATGTTGCCACAGCTATCCTGTTACCAGCTTGGCTGCTTTTCAAAGCTTGAAAGCAAAGGGCCTTTACTGTCACACCTTTGACTGAGGGTAAAGCAAGACCATAGTCTCTTCTCTCTTCTACATCTGCTTTCTTGTCTTGCCATTTATGATTTCTTTGTCTTCTTTAATCTAAAATATCCCTAATAAATATCCTTTTTTTAATCTGTTAAACAATACTAATACATACTACAAAATATCTGGGATTGTGTGCATGAAAAAAAATGCTGTGCAAAATAAGATATTTAAGTTTCCTTAAAAAGATATATGTTACCTGTCTAAGTAACAATATTGCCAAAACTGGGCTAAGAGCGAGGCTCATAAAACAATAGGCTACATTTTGACTTTCAGGCTCAAAACACCAAAACTAGCTTGATAAGTATACTTACATTGAATTTAATCCTGTTTCAGTAATATTCAAACAAAAATACAGTAAAATACCAAACTGAGCACATATTAGCACAATTAGTAAAAGTTCTTAAGTCTTACCTTTCCTTGTAGTTAATAAAAATTTGATATAGGTTCTGACCATTTTTGTTAACAATGGAATCATTGATGTCCTGTGTAAGATTCCTGTGAATTTTCACCAAATCCTTAAAAACAGTAATGGGGAGGGGAAAAGCTTTATAAAAACAGAATGGCTTAAAGCTCTGAATATAAAAATATAATATTTCATGTTAGACCCATTAATTTCAATACATTGAAAAACAGATCATTTGAGAATAGAATCTAATTTCAAGGTTTGGCACATTTTCTGTATAGTGCAACAAGAAAAACTAAACTCCAAGAACTACCTATTAGAGACTAATTTATTCTAGCTTAGAATGTGCACTGTTAATTCACCTTCAATTTATAATGATAATTTTAAAATTAAGCAAGTCAAGTAAATGTTTTAGTGACAAGATGAAGTAATGATTCATGTCCCTGAGCTGTGAAAAATTAGTTTTGTACATTACATTGGTCAATTAGTGATGTCCTAATGCTAAATTAACTGCAATCATAATGAGTTTCCCAATACAGCACATAACTAATGTCTGAGAGAAAGAAAAGAATATTGCACAAAGATTTGCTCTTTGTTGTTGCAACTCTCCTTTGCTTATACACTGTTATACCTAAACTACAAGACATTGCATCAGCCTTAACACTGTATGGACACTGTCAGAGAATTCACAATAAATTAAGTCAAAACAGGTTAAGAAGTTTTGAAATCTGGGTAACTCTAAGTAGTACACAGACCACTGGAATGAAAAAGAGAGGACTGTTTAAAAGAGCAAGCCATAGAAGATGATTTAATGCAAGAAATTATATACTACAAAAATAATATTCAATATTGAGTTGAGAACTAAGTTAAAACATTTCACTTCACACTGATGAAAACTAACAGTATATACAAGGTCAACCACATCACTGATGAGGGTGCAGAATCTTGAAACAGATCCAATTCAGTCACTAGCAACTGTATGGCCTTATCCTCAGAATTTTAAGTTGCAGTAGACAGACACTATTACAGAAATGCTTCCTAATTAATGTACTGGGAACAGGAGCACATTTTCTAAGGAGCACATAGGGACTCAACTAAGCAATATCCCTGAAAAACAGCTTAATGCTAAGGGGACAATGGGTCTTTTTGGGTTTCTATCTCTAATTCAAAGTCAGGTTTTAAACTAAACTGATGTTATCGTCATTTGAAGTTAATGAATTTTCCAACACTTCAGTATGTGTTACACATAGTTTCATCTCTCTCTCTGTATGTCCATATACATAATTCAAAGGCATGCACAGGTGCATATATAAGTGCATCTATATGGATGCACACATAGACAGATGTACATACAAAGGCATATATATGTAACGTAGACAGACGTATACAGACACAAATATAGAGCCATACACAAATATAGAACCATACATTCACTTTAAAGAACAGAACTTAGAAATATGAGTGCCAGTGAAAGGCACTATCTTTAGACTGGTGAGTAATTTGGGGTAACTGGTTTGGAGGTTTTTTCTACAAAATAAAGTATTTTGATATCAGCAGTTGATCCAGCAAGCATCTTTTAGAGTCTATTTAAGGACTATAACATCACCCAAAGGAAACAATCCTTCACCAAAAACCCTTAACAGAGGAAAATCCATCCTGCTCTGAGAACACAGCACTTGCTCTTCACATCTCACTCTGCTGCAGAACTCTTTGCAACAGCTATTTTTAGTTTAAAACAAGCTTCCACTGCCTTCCAGCCTTCCTGCTGAGGAACTGCCACACAGACAAGGTCTGAGCAGACAAAGCGTTTGCAAATATTTTTGGCTAAGCCAAGTCCTGTATTTCTTTTAAGGTTATTGGATGCCTATGAACTGCTCCTGGAGTTGGAAACAAGCAGCATCTTCTAACAGCAGAATACTGAATGCTGACAACAATAAGCAAAATAAAACAACCCAAACATAACCATTTACTGTGTGTCTCCCTAGTTTAAAGTAAACAGGTTCTGTTCTTTTTACTCTTACACGATCCCCTTACACACCTTTAAGGAGTAGTGAGTGGGCTGACCTTCCTGTTTGTGCTTACAGCATTCAAGCCCTTTTTGTACCCTTGTGCAGTGTTTCCATTGACTGGAATTAAGTCTTTCAAAAAACATGTCAATATGCCTGGGCACACAGAGCCTTAGGAAAGAGGTGTACAGTAGCTTAGCTAGGACACATCATGGCTTTATTTGCAATGAGTAAGAAATACTAATGTAAGACAATATAAATTTAAAATATAAATTCAAAAGCAAAGGGATCTCTACAGGCAGCTGATGTAATCCAAGAAGACAAGTTAGTTACTGATATCTGTGACAGTGTTTTGGACTAATATTCGAAGTGAAGGACATGACAGCAATTAAGAGGCAGAGTGATAACTTTACTGAGGAACAAATATGGCAAGGGGTCAGGTACCATCAGTATAATAACTGTCATAACTTACCTTCTACCAGGATGATGCTGGAACAGCAACCAAAACATTTTTACAGACAGGCCAGGTTCTCATAGAATAAAATAAAATCCCCAACACCTCCTCCTACAACCTAAGAACCTGTTGGACATGCCAGAGATGGCCAAAACAGAGGTGATATTTTACAAGCAATAATAGCTTGATGTGGCCCATGGGCCACACTCTGGGGACCCTTGCCTTACAAAGGCCTCATAAAAAAACATTGCTTTCATTTGTCTGTGTTGAGAGAGGCTTCAGACCATTTCTGATCTGTTCCTTTACAGTCAAACAGAGTAAAGACATGCTGAACACTTAGCAACTAAAAATATATGTAAATTGTCATACTGTTTTGATTAAGACAAAAATAAATGGCACAAAGTAGCAATCACAGAGACCATTATTGTTTTCAATACAAGGTTTCCTAGATAGTTCACAGAGGATTTCCTTAGCCTTTCCAGCGCCAGATTCCGAATGCAAAATTGTGAGTTATGATAACTTTCAAGTGTGTCAAGGATGTAAGAGCCAGGGCACTTACAAGGATTTGCAAAGCAGCTATAAATAGACAGTATACAGTGATAGGTAACCTAGCAGTCACAACTTTGTACCATCATTAAAATATCAGCATTTATTCAAAGATTCACTTCTAGAAATTATTAGCTTTTAAGGATCAAAAATACTCCAGTTTATAGCAATTCACTATCTCACACACTAATACTATTTATCTTACCTTATTCCCTCAAGCAGAAAAAAAAAATTGGTAGTGCACATCCTTTTTAATCAACAAATATCCACATAAACACACTGTACATTGTATTTCAAATAATCATTTTGTGCGGTAACACAAATATATCACAATCAACTATGAACCTTATAACTGTTCATTAAATATGCAATTACTCACAGGAATATTGATGAAAACAGTATCAAACTCTGATGCTGACAGAAACCTTTTTAATGGCACCATGAAAAACTGCAAGAAAAAAATATATATACATAGAATTACAATAGTCAACCTTCTAGACTGCTATAAAAATGCATGTTCCAAGTCTGAAAGCAGCATCTTACTTTCTCAATTGATTCCAGTGTTTCAGTGTACTTCTCTTCAGTTTGCTTTATTTCAGCAAGACAACAGCTTTTTATGTCGTTTTCAGGACATTTCTGCAATTACAATGGAGTCAAGTTTAAGTCATTAACAGGCACCTAATGGATAACAAATGGTTTTATTTGTTTAGAATTACACAATTAGGATAACTGCTTCCTGACATTCTCTGAGTACTGCAGCCTCCAAAGATGACAGCAATAACCAAGAATATTTTAATGTTCAATTAGCTGATGACTTTAGTAAAATCAAAATCAAAGTAATATTATGAAAAGTTAATGTTTAGACATAAAACACTGAAGTATCAGCAGGTACTTTGGAAGATGAAATACAAGGTCACATTTAATTTACATCCAGACTGAGAAATCCTATTTAAAACACTCAGCAGTTAATAATTCCACTAAACTTAATGGGGCTAAATCATGTAAGCAACTTTACATTGCCATAAATATTGGATTCAGTCTAATCCTTGTATTTATTTACAGTTTTCCATTTTTATTTCTCAAGGGGAGCTTTCTCTTCAGATCCAACAGGAATATGTCCTCAGATCAGGAAGTGCAGTGACCTCAAAGTTCAGCTCTTGTATATGTATGTATGTGTCTCCAACAAGACCCTGGGATTTTTCCATGTAAACCACCAGACTCACAGGACATGGAAGTAATTATCAGTAATTACAGGACTCTATTAAAATAGTTTACAAGCACTCTTACCCAAGATAGGATTTACAGCATTGCAGCTTCAATAAAATCTGATTTCAAATAAAAGAGTAAATAACTGGAAGATGATATGGAACCATTCATGTCAAGCAAGGCAGAGAAGATCTGGAGGTACAGAGCTCAGCGTGGAGGTTTGACACCGTAACTGGATAGGCTCTTGCAGTTAGAAGCAGTAACTGATCCAAAATGTTTCCTCCCACAACAACAATAAGCAGTATCTTACTAAGCAACAGGACTATCACGTCCGTTCTGAAGCCTATTTATCAGTTTGCAACATCCTTCAGCATATCCCTGGTTGTATCTTACCTATCTTCATCCAGTGCAGAGGATCCCTGTGCTGCACATAGACCTGATGACTAGATGTTATTCAAATACAGGGAGAGTCAGGAGTAGAAATTTAGCACTACAGTTCTTTCCATTCAGAAAAAACACGTTCAGCTTTTGAACAAAAGACTTTTCTCCTCTAGGAATAGCAAAATTTCTAGATTGAAATTTGAATATTTAGCTCCTGGTATGTGCAAGAGTTAGACTCCTTCCACTCCCTCTCTGCTGCCAGGCTACTGGACACACCTGCTAAGCACAGCACAGCAAAGAGTAAGCCACACTTACACTGTCCATGAGCCGCATACAGCTCCTACACAGCTTGGCCACCTTAGAGTGGGAAAGGTATTCCTACCATCTCAACAAGACGCCAAGCTGCAAACACACAGGTACATAAAGCTTGGTCACTGTTCTGGCTGATCTCCTTTACCCTTCTCTGTCTCCATGTGACTCTACAACTCAGCTCAACCAGTGAGCATGACTTCTCACTCATCTACCGGGTGCAGCAATTTCAGAAATTTCTCTTGAAAATCCCATTTATGCAGTTCTTCATTTTCCCACAACGAACACTGAGGTTTATCAGATGCAGACACAAGTAACCACTTTGCAAAAATACAGCCTTATCAGAAGAACTGTACTTTGTGAGCATCATCATCTGATGGTCACCCTCATCTCAAATGTATCATTTATTCCCAAATTCTTTTGTAGGAGTAAGGAGATATTGTAACAGTTAACTGTAATTTATTATTCTCTATAAAGTATTAGAATTTGACATTATTTAAACATTCAGCTATTTTTTACCTGTAGCTCAATACTATTCAAAATGTTTGCAGTATTTGCCCCAATACAGAAGTTTCTGTACTCAATAGTTCATATACATTTGCAAAATTTGGGGGTTTGTTGTTCAACACTCACATGAGCAATGCAAACAAATCCTGGGATTCCACTTAAAACCTTTTACTTCAGTTTTGTGGTCACCTAACCCAAAGAAATCACTAACACAGACACTTTCAGCAGATATTAACATATCAATTTTTCTGTACCAAAAAAATCTATAACTTGAGTGCAATAAACAAAAGGAAAGAAGGAATAAGAAATAATGTGTGATACCAGCACCGGTAAGAACAGCTGCCTTTGAAGTTCAGCTACTCCTAGAGAAAACTTAGTGGAACAGTTTACTTTGCAACATAATGACAACCAAATGATCAACAAAAACTACATGGTTGAACAAGCATGAAATTAATAATTTGAAACAATTCTCAGTTGTCCTCATTAAGCTAGTTGTCCAAACAACAGCTGAAACAATATTAAACATAATAATTTCCCAATATTGTAACAATTTTGGAGATAGGACATTTTCAAGTAAGCAACTTGAAAATGTTAGTAACTGCTCTTAAAATAGCTGGTAAATTTTACTAGTCAAAACTATCGGACAAAATAATTACGCAATTCATTTAAAAATTACTTTTTTAACTTACTATAGTTAATGTTTTCCCCTTTACCCAAAGAGTCTGCAAAGTCTTACATAGGAGATAATGCTCTGACGTGACAACTCTGGATGCAAGCGAGCAGGAGCGTCACTGAAACTATAAAGGCATCATTTCAACTTTCAAAAAGTTAACTGCTATTGTTCCAAAGCAGCTAGAAATTGGAAAACATACAGGTTGCTGTGCTGCTTCATCTTTCATTAGGTCTTCATAAACTTCCCCACCTTCATCTTCTCCATAGACACAATCATACAACTCCTCATCTTCCTCAACACCAGTTTCACTGAAAAGACAAGACAAGAAAAAAAGCTGTGCAGCACAGACAAAGTACCATCAGCTCTACAAGGGACTACTCACAGGAAAAGTTTCTACAGTAAACAAACAGATTAATTAATAGAATAACTAATGAAAATAACTCATTAAGGGAAATTAGGCCCATTAATTTTCTTTTCTCAATTACCTTAAAATAAATTTGTACAAAATCAACACAATACTGAAGACTCGATTAATTTAGAACCACATGGAAACTAAACCAGACAGCAAAAGCAATACATCAGGACAGTTTTGTCACAAGATACAATTCAGTTGCCCTCTTCTCTTTGACCCTTTTCCCACCACATCCAGTGAAGAAGAGCTGCCTCTTTGACCCTTTTCCCACCACATCCACTAAAGAAGAGCTGCCTCTTTGACCCTTTTCCCACCACATCCAGTGAAGAGGAGCTGCCTCTCCTCATTGCCTGGCATCCCACTACACTGGGGTGTGAGACACTATTACAGTTCTTCTGCCTGCCTGTCATGGGTTAGCAAGCATAGTCTCAGAAGTGATGTTCTTGCAAAAGGGTGCTTACAGCCTCCTCTGTGACCTGACAGAACCTATCAGCTGGCCAGTTTGAATATGGACAATTCTTTGAGCCACTTAAAATTGTGAACGCCTCTCTGATGCACACTTAAGAACAGAAACCGCCCCAGAGCTCGCTCTCTCTCATTTCCAGTGCCAGGACAGGTGGCTGTGGGCCCCATGCAGGGGCCAGCGGGCCACGGCCATCCTGGAGCCAATGGGTCCTGTTCCACCTACGGAACCCCCCCCAGCCCTGCTGTGGGCAGCCGGAGCAGCCCAGCTCCCTCTCTCCAGTGTGGCCAAGATTCAGCTGAAGCTGCTCCGCTGTCCGGCAGAGATCATGTGAGCAACAGTGATAAGTGACATTCCAGCTGCAAGGCCTAGGTGAGATTAACCCTGCTAACCTATGACAAGTGCTGTGAAGAGCTGAAAACCTGAAGGAAGAGAAAGAGGAGATGCTTAAAGCTGAAATTCTGTTGTAAAGCTATGATGTATCAGAGTACCTGTTTTAATTTCATGAAGGCATGGGGGGTGGAGCATTCAACTTGTACTTGTGAGCAAAAGCACCTGCGCTGAGATAGGCAGATGCTGAAGCAGCTGTAATTTAATGAGAAATTTGAACAAGGAGAGATGGAAGCGATGAGGACTTTTGCTCCAAATAGGAGAAAACCTCAGTTCCTAGAGATGCTCCCAGAGATAGTACTAAAGATGAAGATGAGGAGGACCCTTTGCCCCCAGGGAATGAGAAGGGCCTCTGATCTCAGAGATGAGATGCTCCCAGAGATGGGTGAAGAGAACTTTTGTTTCTGAACAGCTCAACCTTAAAACTGTACCCCAAAAAACTTCAAGAGTGAACCCTCAAAAGCAGTTGTGGGAAAAGCTGCAAGTCGTGGGAAGGGACTCACATGTGAGCAGAGAAACTCCTCTTTCTAAATGGACTGAACAAAGTCATTATGGAAGTGGTAAACAGACTGAACATCTCAAGGGTTGTCTTTTTACATTGTCAGTGGGAGAAGGGAGAAAGGTGGGGGGAAGAGAAGAGTTCTGAAGGTGTGGTATGGTATGATTTTTTTTTTTCTTCTTTTAGGTCTGTTAATAAACTTCTTTATATTCTTTCAAGATTGGTGCCTGCTTTGCGTTTCTCCTAACTCTTATCTCACAGAAGGTAAACAGTAATGAGTATCTTGGACCAGACCACTACACTGCCTGAAGAAAGGACTGGGGTAAAATACACCAAAGACTGCAGAGTCAGCACTGAGGTACTGTACCTCCACACCATAAACCAGGATCTGGATCATCTATGCAACCTTCAGCTACACAAAAATGAAGAAAGAAATCAATCAAACTGAAAATCAAACAGTCCAACGAAACTGAGTATGCACAAACGATATCCTCCAGTTACCTGAACTGCAGAAATAAAGCTGAAAGTCAATGCTCAACTCTACCCTCAGCTAATTCAATTTCATTACAATCAGCCCTGCCAGAGTGTTACCGACTTTGTGCTAGCGCTATATCAAGCCCATAATATCTTTCACTCATATTTCTTAGCGTATGTCTACAAAAGAACGCCAAAAGATATTGAAAGCAGTTGTGTGACAATAATAATATAGAAACTGGATCAGATATCCTGACAATTTTGAGATTTTTCCTGCTGAAGACAACACTGTAATCCTTCAGAGTAAAAGACAACAGGTTAGTCCAACATTTCCATTCCCACCAGCAGTGATGGTGTGCTAGCACTTCACATTAAACACTGGCAGATGTCAGATACAGCAGACACAATCCATTCTATCACCTCTGCTCCAGGGAAAAAAAGCTAGCAGAAAGGCAAGAGTAAGGATAGAAACATTTAAGTACTACAGCTCTTTCTGACAAAAAGACTTAAATTAATTTTAAATTCTTTAGACACCATTTAAACTCAGGGACAATTAAATTAATTTCAAGTAAGCTTACTAATAATTGATGGAAACTAAAAAATGTGGGCCATTTGCATCATTCAATGGCACATTTGTTTCTTATTCTTAAATTGCTTTCTCCACAATTGAAACAGCATGCAACCATTAAATTTCAGTTAATAATATTCATAATTAGTTGCACAAGAAGAGTTACGAATCAATTTCTTTGGTATGCTTTGTTAGCTTTTTTTTTAATGAAAGACTGTCTCCCAGTGCTGAATTTATATACCCATTTAAGAACTGGTGGAATTATTATTTTCAAATTGTAATAATGCCACCACATCTAAGAGATAAGACCCACTTGGGTCTCAGAGGAGACTGCAACTCCTACCTTCTGCACACTTGGCTAAACTGAGTGAAACAATTATCTATGAGACAGTCAGCTGCAGAGATGAGGACAAGCTTTGCAGGGAAAGTGATAAATTGAGCAATGCCGGTCATGGTAAGGTTTCCCTTCTTTACAGGCATTGAAGAAAAAAAAATCCCTGGTGTGAACAACAGCTTGTTTCCCACACTGCAGCACGTGACATGCAGTAAGTGCTGGTGAACTTTGAGCCTTGGAACAGTGAGCTCCGATCTAGCTCCTGTCCAACATGATTCCTCACGGATCTTGAGAGATCCTAGCCGTAGGATGTAAGAGTATCCTGACAATCCTGCAAACACTTACCCAGAAGAGATAAATGCACTCACATGAAGAATTTCATTGACCCTAGCTAAACGATCCACTTGAATTATGATTCAAACATGCATTTTCTTTCCAAGTTCAAGACAATTTCTTTGAGTCCCTTACAAGTGATCTTGCAATCTTCTGAAAGCATTCTTATAGTACAGACAGCTAACTTAGAAATGCATTTTTTGTTTACTTTGCTACCAGCAGCCTCTATGAAACATGCTGCTTTATATACACAAAAGTATCACAATAATTCAAAAAAGTTTTCATAATTAATTCTTCCTGGTAAGCATAATGACTAACGAAATATTTATAAATTAAATAAATATCCCATTCTCATTAAAACTATATCTTCCACAACACAACACGAACAATAGCGTGCAACTGAAGACAAAATCTTTAATTAATATATTAACAACGTACTCTATTAAATCAGGAAGACCTTTGTAGATATCTTCATCATCAACGCTTTCTTCTGTAGGGAAGGGCCTACAGAATGAAAAATAACATTAATTACGATAGCAGTAGCCTAGTCATATAGTGGGCTTCTGTTTGGTTTCCAAAATTTTCACCCAGATTATTGTATATGAATGTGTTTATACATTCCCCCCTTTTTCTGATGAACAGTTTATGTGTATTTACACTTCGTTACATGGATTGACACTTAATATAAAAAAAACCCTACTGCATGCAGTTGTTATAAATCACCACTAATACACATCATTGTCATTTTTCAACTGGAAAAAACTCAAAACTTTCAGGTCTGGTTCAGGGTTTTTTGGTTTCTTTTTGAAAACAAGAATCTCACAAACTTGGCCAATTTTGCCAATTTTTTAGAAGTGAGAAAGAAGATAAACCCCATTTGTCTTTACATAAATCAGCACTGCATCAGCTTGACTTATGATCCATGTGTCACGATTATCACACAAGTTCTGCAATACTGCTCCTCTGTTCACCTCCTGTTTCACCATGAGCAGGACACATAGCTCAGGCCCTTCAGTAAGTATACCAGAGGTAGCAGACACCTTTTGTACCTCCTCAGAGGTCTAGAGCCTTGGTTAGCTGCCCACCTGGCAAAGTGGTTTACAGCTAGAGAAGTTCTTAGTGGGGGACACCACCTATCCTGCCTGTAACAACTTTTCCAAGGAGCATCACACCAAGAGGCCCTACACCCACCGTTCCTTATAGCAGTAACATACCTTATTCCTGTGCCTAATGCAATAGGAGTACGGGAAAGCTTTGAAAGTGTTTCTATCACCTGCAAAAGAAGGAAATAGAAACTATGATAAGTTGTAGAACAGAAGCAATAAAACATTTTGTTCTCGATTGTTTCATTATCAGCAGCACCACTTCAGATCAAATTATATAAACAGAGAAAATCTGGCTGTGCCAAACACAATTTGCAATTGGACCTGGATGCACTTGCAATCAAATTTTATCCTACAGACTGCTGGGAACAGTTGGGTTTCTTATTGCAGCTGCAGAACGGTTTTGAGCTTTGCCGCACGGTGGGCAGCAGAGGGAGCCAAAGGCCAAGGCAGCAGAAGCCCCGGGGGGAACTGGCTGGGAGGGGAAGGGAGCGATCCGGGGGCCAAAGCTCAGCGACCTCGGGGGCCAAAGCTGAGCCAGCCCTCATCGGCCCCACAACCGAAGCTGCACAACGGAGCCCTGAACCCTTCTTCATTTTTGAAATACGGCAGCAGTCTAGAAGATCTCATTCTAAGAGAATACTCCTGTAACCGCGGAGGTTACACAGATAGCGAGGGAGAGCATCGGGAAGGGTAGAACACATACACGGTCACATACATGGAGTTGTTTTGTCGGCAATTGAATTAATACAAGACCTACTTTGACTCTGCCTGGCATGTCCTCTCCGTCATAAATATTTACTCTTAGATATGCAAGTCTTATTTGCTAGAGAGAGAAAATGATACCCTGCCTGAATTTCCACACTTCCAATGACCAGGTTTCCCCTGAACTCCTCAGAAGTTTCAGCCTGTATCTTTTCAAATCAAAATCCAAATTAAGCTGAAGAGAAATCTCCAAATAAGGCTTTTATCAGCAGTATCAAAATTCAGTACAACAATTCTACATTTCTACATTTCACAGGCATTTGGGAATAATCTCTACCATTTCAGTTGTTTATTTTTGAAGTTCTAATTACAAGACTACCCTGACCATGAAAGAGAGTTAAAAGTGCATCTCTCAAAGGAAGGAAAATTACATGTTTACACAGGAGAATGACAAAGTAAAAACCACAGAGAAATCTCACAAACTACAGAGCTTAAACTGAAGTTACAAAGCCTCCACAGTGAATCATATTTCATAGGCAGATGAGCAAAATCAAGAATTAACATTAGATTAATCCTGTGAAAAGAATATCTGAAGTTCATTTAAGCTGCTGTGAAAATTAATTCCACAAAAAATTTCGTTTTGCCTTACAGCAAAGACAAAGAATAATAAAAACTAATAAATATGCCATTAACATAATCAAAGGCAGGGGCACATACTTCCCCTATGAACAGAAGAAATGCAATATGGTCTAGAATAAGCTTTAGAAACTGTGGATAAAAGTTGATTGAATAGATGACAAAATAATTAAAAACTATTTCACATTAATCAAAAGGTCAAAAGGGAAAAAGACTCCTTTAACAAGTCTTACTGTTGCAGGGGAGTTCTGGTTTCCGTAGCAGACCAGAACCTGCCTCTGCACACCTGCAAGAATCCCAGCGCAGAACTGCAAGGACCGCTGAGCCACACAAGACAAGATGCTGTGAGATTCAATGGCAAAATGATCTGTCCTGACACATGGGTGGCACTGATAGGCAAAATCACAGGAGGTTTAATGGTTCTTGAAACAAAGAGGGGCAAGTCTGGTGAACTGAATATCCCTTACTTGTTTCAACACGATATTTCCCAGCACACGAAAATCTTTTGCAAACTATTCCACCCACACAGACCCTTTTCCTTAGAGGGATTCTCACTTATCTAGCATAATCAAACCCAGTAGACACATGGCTTACTCTTCACAGCTAATTACAGTTGCTTCAAGATAACAAAAAAAAAAAAAAAAAAAAAAAGGCTGTACAAATAAAATTGTGAATTTTAGGTAGGTAACTAGCAAATGTTACTCCCAAAGTGTACTGCTAAATTATATTTTAGAGCTATCATCGTGAACACAAACAAAAGCAAGATTTACAAATAAGAGGAATAGAAAAACTTTTTCAGGAACTGATGTGAAAACTTGGAGGAGGCAGGCACACGATGACACCACACACACTGAGGAAGCCAGAGAAGCATTTACAAGAAAATGCACACAGAGAAAAGGACAGAGAAAGGAACTGTATTGACTAGAGACAACAGAAGACTACAAGAATCTTCCCTGCTCTTAGAACAGAGACCATTAAGCACTCCAGTCTCTAGTTAAGATTAAAACACAGACACAACTTCCACAGAATAAAAGATGATGCTTACCCACTGAACCACTGCTATTAAACCACAGCTTAAAACAGTGCTGTCAAGAAACAGAACCATGTCTACCAAGGAGTATTTTTCTTGCAGTTGTGGCTTCCCTAAAGAATTCCGAGAAAATATCAGGAATACTTACACCAGTAAGTGTACATGAAATTACCACTTCTGGTCAACACACTTTTTCAAATCATATACATGCAAATGTATTTGCTCCAACAAAAAGTGGGGCAAAGCAGGATTCTCCTTCCACATGAAATTTCGGTTCTTTGGTTCTGAGTCACTGAAGGAACAACTAAGAGTTCCCAAATTTCAAAGTTCATGGGGATAATTGCAGTTATGTAGTTATGGGCTGAGCTGCCTGAAACAGAATTTCAATAGTCATTCATCAAAACAAAATCAAACGCAGCAAAATGTCCGATTTTCAATAACTGACAAAGAAAGACTCAGGAGGTTTTCAGAACAGCACAAGTTTGAAGTCCTCTACAGTTGATGTGAGGGAACCTCTAATACAGTGCAAATCTGAACTCCAAAAATTACAATGTACCATACACATTAAAGTCCCTAACATTCAATTTTGCACTTTTCATGTGCCCCTTTTTTTTGGTTTGCTGTCTTCTTTTCAGCAGAGCTTTAAACCCTTTTATGCGTTTAACCCTAAATGACTGCCCAGTTCTCTTCCAAAGCAAGGATTCTGACAAATGTCCCTGTACTTTGAATGAGGCTTAACTGGATCTTAGTTTAAGTGCAAAAATAGCACCCCTTGCTTGTCCAAAGTGCAGAACAACAAGGATTCCATGCCTGGTGCTGCTCTGCACCCAACAAATGTACAAAGGGCTGCAGAGCTTTGCACACACACTACTACTAGAACAGTCAGCAAAAAACAGGTACTGAATAAAGATTCCTAATTGACATTCTGGCCAGCTATGACACACACAAAAAAAGAAACATTTATACTCCAAAACATCCCACAACGACTACATTCTTTCACACTGAAAAACTCAGTAACTCCATGATTCTCCTGCAGGGAACCTGACACTGGGAGATATTAGCAAGAGGCTTCCAGGCATAAAAGGAAGCCTCACTGCACCCACCCCAGCACAGCTCCTTTGCACTGCCTAACACCATCAGAGGTTAAGCAGGTCTTCAGAAGTCACATCAAAGTCACACTCCCTTCAAAAAGACGTGAAGATCCAAGTTTGTTTTTCAATACATAGCCAGTTTATGCAAAATATGACACAAAATTCAAATCTACAGCCCTGGAAGAGGAAGCACACCTCAGCCTACACCCTGGTTAGTGGCTCTGCTCCTCATTCATGTTTCAGGCACTGTTGGCAAGAACAATAGTCTCACACTGTACATTAACTCTTTACTTCATTAATAACTCTAACAGCATTTTTTTTGGCTTGGTGTTTATTGTGGCTTCACTTGACTTACAGTTGTATGTCAGACTCTCCAGTTTATGTAAGAACTTTAATATGGCTTGCCAAAACATTATTTTGTAATTTCCTGCAGCCATACTCTTCAGTTAATCACATCAGATATTCCCGTGCCTGCTTACAGCAGCAGTACACTAGAGGGACTATTTTACTTCTTTCCATAGCAGCAGTGTGTCTGAGTTTAAAATGTCCCTTTCTAAAGTATTTTGGTGGTGTCTCTTTTTAATCTTGTTTCTTAAAAAGAACTTGCAAATCATGCAGTTAAAGAACAGATTGAGTACATTTTAAAAGTACTTTTCCACTTTTAAAAGAAACAGAAGTAAATCATTTTTCAACTCACTGTCTCCCCAAACAAGCAATTCCGTGCTACTGACAGCTGCTGTAAGGACTACACCCATATTTGTATTTTTGATGTTTACCTAAACTGAAAATATTAAGTGATCAACAAGTGTTGATGGCAACAGTTTCTTAACTTATGCCAATAAAACCTAGAAAGACTCACTTGTGGTTAGATCATCAAAGCAGTTGCTTCCATGCAGGCACTTAAATCAGGATGTGTTTTCCTAAGACACGGTAAAAGTCAGCTCTGGGCAGATCATGAAAAACAAAAAGCCAATACATACAGAAATCCAGTGCTCCTAGGGAACACAAAGTCATACATTCTCTGCATCATGGGGTGAGGCTCTTATGAGGCCAATTTTAAGTGCCACATATCCTGGACTAGCCAGAACTGCTAGTCATGGCCACAAGCTGAGTGAGTTCTCACGAAGCTGTTTTCACTCATACACCAGACTGGTGAGGAGCAGGGGAAAGAGAAACATCATTTTGTGTCTCTGTCACCCAGAGATAAGATGAAATTGCTATACATAAATATATTCTCAAATGACTTATATTAAGAAAGAAGGTTTATCATTTGCTACTGTAGAGTTTACCAGGCTCTGGACAACCTTAGATCAATACTTCATTTGGCACAGAAAGGGATGGGGGGCGGTTGAAACATACATTGATTAATATGTATTAATATTGTACACTAAACCATCACTAACCTTTGAACCAAAAGAACTCTAGGAACTGATATATTTCCATTTTACTTGGTTAAAAAATGAAAAAGAAAAAAGAAAGAAAAAAAGAAAAGACATGTAGCCAGACAGCTCCAGGGTGATCACACACCTGCTGATCCAATGAGCACATTAGTCCAAGTAAAGCGTGTTCGTAAGTTAAACTGAACATTTTCTCTCCATCTACCTTGTTCAAGTACCATGTTAGTAGTCTGTGTTGGTTCAGGTTAGTTTTAATCAAACCACAAGCCTCTAGGGAAGGAGAAAGGATGAAGACTTTTTGAAAAGGCAAAATAAATGAAAACTCGTTAAAATTAAAGGAAAGAAGGAGAGGGCAGGAGGGGAAACAGAGAGAGAGAGAAGAAAAAACATGACCTAAAAGTAAACCTTTGTTTCACATACTGGCACCTGTAACAGGCCCTTAAAAACAAAAAACAAGTTTCAAATGTCAGCTATGCAAATATGCCTCTACTAAAATACTGTTGTGGCATGCACTGAAGTGTCAAAGCCATACAGACACAAAGATGTGAAAGACAATTTACAGCCTTGGCACCTGCACCAACACCTCCTTAGGAACAGGACAGACCTCCAGCAGGTAGAAATGCAATTGTCTGCGTTTCATTACACACAGCTTCACCTCATTCAGATAATGAAATCCAGGCTTTAGGTGTAGAGCACTGACAGGTGCAATCCAAAGGAAAGCCACAAATTTACTTTCCACTGGAGTAATCACCAGCTGCAGGATGCTGCTGGTTTTCTCACTGACAACACCTTCAGCCATCCTGATTCTGGCTCTCTTGTTGTCCATGTCCACTTTTCCATTTCCACTGAACTCCATCCTAAGGAAACACATCTGAAGACTACTTCATCCCTCTTTACCATCAAGGCTTAGCACTGGCATAGTGGCAGTAAGGAAAATAGACTGACTGTCCCAGGGAACCATGGCAGAGAAATTCACAGCCCCAAGCCAAGTCTTTGTGACTGAGAGAAGCCTGCCAGAAACTGTGAAAAAAAGGTTTGAAACCAGGTGCCAAATGCTTTCATGCAGAGGCAGCAAGGGTACGACTGCTAAAAAAGCTGCGTTTGGCAGTCATGCACATTTCCTCTGAGCACTGAGCCTCAGCTCCAGCTGCTAGAGAAGTGCTCAGAGGGGCTGTTGTGCTGCAGGGGGAAGCCTGGCTGGCTCTGGGCATGCAGACCTTCATACCCTATATGCATTGCCCTGGGAAAGTCTCATCTCATATGCATTTTCTCTAGTGTCTCCACAATGAAGTGTCAGAAAAGTTTCTCCAGAGTAAATAAATAAATAAAAAGACAAAAAAAAATAGCCAAGACAAAAAAACTCCTGGGTGTTGTCGCTCTGTTCACAGATAAGCTAAATACAGAGATGCAAACCACGGGGACTTCAAAAGCCCTGGGGAATCAACAGCTACAGAAGATGCAACCTTTTCTCCAAAGCCTTGTAAGAAGGAGAGGTGAGATGGGCAGTTAGGCACCAGGAAGGCAGGCAGAGCTTGTAGAACATAATTTTTCCAAACCACTCAGAAAGATATAAGGACAGATGACCTGATGTCCAAAAGGACAGGTTGAGGCCAAGAACATTTACCTCTTGTAATAAAAATGGAACACCTGGCATTAAGTTAGAAATACCCAAAAGAAGAGTTCTGTTGTTTTCTTTTCACATCTCTAACTTACACCAAGCAACACTCAATGTCATATGTTTACATTACAGATGTGAAATATCTATAGCATTTTTCTCTAGGACAGTAGTTAAAAGCATAGATGTTGTTTCCAACGATAACAAAGGGCAGGTTGGATGCCTCACTAACCAAATACCTCCTCCTCTTTTTGCAGACTCAACATTTGCAACATTTTACTCCTTTTATCAGAAGTGGTAACTCTGACAATACAAACTCTGGAACTAGAACAGTGGGACTGGCTGACAGAAATGCACACATGAATCATAAACATTAAAGAAGGAGAAACAAAACCAAATGCTCTCTGGGAATCTGTAAAACTCAATACCATGTTATTAGGACTACAATGAGCAAGTCTTGACTAATCAATATCCAACAATGGACACAAATGTATGTACACTTTAAAAAATGTGCTTAAAACCCCATTTTTCAAATTTTACGTCTCTGACAAGGCTACAGTTGCTAGTCCAAAAGCATGAAAGGTTCCCTAGATGGCTCTGTTCTTACAAGGAAACGAAAAAGTTCCAACTGCACAAGCAGCACAGTCCTGCTCATTTCTTGGTTCATTTTGTCCACAAGGCCAAAAAACACCCTAACACAAGCATGGAGGGAAGGAGTTCTAGCAGCTGCTTCCTGTCTGCAGCTCGTGGTTTTGATTCTTTGAATGCCTTCCAACCCTCACCATGCCTACTGGGGTGTTAAGTTTGGGGCTGTTTTTTCAGTTGGGTTTTTTTCTTTCTTTTTAAGATCTTTCTTAAAGAATGGCAACCTTACTTCAAGCATTGCTGTGTTATGAACACTGCAGCTAATAGCACGAGTGCAGGTTGCCTCAGAGCATACAGTTCTAAGCGTGGAATAGAAGTTTGCCTTTTCTGGTGCATTTACTACATTTCAGGTTTTGCATGGAGGGCAAAAGAATACAAAAGGATATTCCTAGGGACAATACTGCAAAACCTATCTGCTATTAAGTCATTCCAGTTCCCTTCAGAATAAAGATTACAAGGATAACCTATACTTAGAAACAGCATCTTCAAGCTGCATTCAGCTTTGATCAAGTGCTTGTTTTCACTGCTTTTGGAACACTCTTATTGATGATACCATTTTTTTTACCATATTTTATGTGGGTCATAACAGTAATCAATCATGAAAGAAATAGCTTTTTCCTGCATTTTAAACAGGGTATTTTAATACAATCTTTTACCTAAATGTAAGCATTCCTTTTAAAATCCCTAATGACTAGAGAGATTACCAAAGGTGTTCAGACTAAATGTGTGGGGTTTTTTAAATAGGAATGAACATAAATGAATGCTCTGTGTTTTCCAAAATTACATTTCTTTTGCTCCTGCCCTTTCACAGACTTCAGAAGACTATTTTTACATGTTTCGAAAAGAACAAGAAAATTCTCTAAACTGCAACCACCAGTTTGTACACTACGTAGATATATTTTGGGTGTTCTTGACCTTGGATGTCTAAAATTGGCATACAAATATTTTAGAAGGAAATTAGTGCTTTCATATTCATTATTGATTGCACCTCCAATACTGTTTTAGGTATGCATCCTGCAGTTTAAGTGACATGTGGTTTCCTCACTCCCACTGTGTTATTTCACTTTAATATTTAAACAGATTTTTGTCAATTTTGATCCTAGCAAGAAAAACACTCAGAGGAGGCTGTGCAATGGAGTTTTCTTCCTCTCTTCTGCTAAAAGCAGAGGAAGAGTTTTTCTTCCTGTCTTGGGTGAACGAGTCACTGCCACACTTCTCCCTTTTCTGAGTTTACTTTAACCATCGACTATACAAATTTAACTAGTGTGTGGCTTTGCTTAGTGGTACCAAATCACTCCTGAACCATGAAATGAATTTACTCCAGTACACAATCAATGAAAACAGGAATATTTATTATGCATAAATACACACTGTATATCCCCTTATTCTCTGCAAGAAAAAAAAATTTCCCTCCTACAGTGCAAAGGGAAGTGAGCTGCTCTCTTTGCTGCAATTGCCCTCCAACTCACTCACAGTGACTCACAAAAGCCCACAGCAATCTTTCAGGCCTTGCACTCTTAGGACATCTCTCTACTCTACCAGAAGAGACAAGGGATTAGATCAGTCTAACAGAAAAGCACTTGCCTCAAACACTACAAAAAGATACACAGTAAAAAGGATGGCATAACTCTGACATTTCACTGTCTTCCACTCATTCTAAAAATCATCAGCTTTGACACAGGATTAAAAAAAAAAATAACTTGAGAAGACATTCTGCAACGGAAGTGGCATTATCAGCTTCTATTATAGAAACTTGGTAAGAGAGCAGTGGTTTGGTTCTCTCCCTAATCATCTGTTCATTCAGATTAAAAAAAAAGAAAATCTAACTACACTTACAGTAGTGAAAGAAAATGTGAAAAAAAATACATTCCCATCATGTTTGTACCCAGTTCTCCTTGAGTGGGATCCTTATACTAAATTACAAAATGAACGAGACAAACTAACTTGCTATTTTTATTTTCTACTGCTTAATTATGGTCTTACTACCTTGAACATGCAGCAGCTTGCAGGTTGTATTATCTATGTGCTACACTTTCAAAATGCCACTGCAGAAGTGCAGAACTAAAGAGAAAGTGGGATTGAATCCTCTCTTTATTTAAAATGTTTTTTTTTTAAATGTTGTTCTGTAGCTTTCACTTGTCTGGAGATTGAAAAGAACATTAAGAGTTCTTAAAGTCTGTGATGGGGATCATACTATGTATTTTAGATGTAGATACTGTGATAAATAAGAGCAAACCAGAAATACTTATCACTAACCATATAGTTGTATTTACTATTAAGATGTCTCTTGGAATTTCACCACCTCTACTGACTTCACAAATTTTTGTCCTCTCTTTTATGCTCTTCACTCACAGTTCTAACCCAAGTCTATAGTCATGTCACAAACTACATTTGAGAGCTGAGACGCAGAGAGAGAGGGAAGGGACAGATTTCTTAAAATGTTATTCTGAAGGGCAGGTGCAGTTCACTGCGTATTTCCCAGCTCTGTCACATCAAAAGGCATTCTGCCACGGTAGAGGCAGTAATTTCTGACATTAATATTACCTCTTAGAGCACACAGTACTGTACCTCACTTTTAATCTACAGGATTTATAGGCATTTCCAAATATTTGTTGTGGAATTGTGCTTAAAAACATTTGTGGAAGGGCACAGGACTAAACACATCCCAAATTGGTAACTGTCCTGGGTGAGGTGTATTCTATTACCATCCTCATGAGCCGTTGAAATCAGGTGGGGCAGTGTTTCCTTGCCTCCTCCCCCCAGACTATCTTGCTGTTAATGGCCCATCATTGTCCTGCCCCATGACTCAGAGATAACTCCCTCCAGACTATCTTCTGTTAACGAGCCTAATCCACACTTGGCCTCATGACTCATTACCCCATTGTGAGATGCTCCACCCAGAGGGAGGAACCAAGCATCCCAACGTGGATATAATCTGGGACTCTGAGCACCAAAGATACTGGCTCCACTGGATTTCCAGAGGACAGGAGCTACACAGCCACCACTGGACTTTCTGAGGAAGAGCAGACCCCTTCTACTACAGGATCACCACTTCAGAGGACTGCAGCCACCATTCCACCAGACTGCTACCACTACCCTGCCTAATAGGGACTCAGGTTGTATCTTGACTCTGTCCGTGTTTTCTTTTACTTTCTTTTCCTTTTCTTTAATTTCCATTAAATTGTTATTCTGACTTGGTGCCTCTCACTGGTTTGTCTTCAAACTAGTACATAATTTGGCGCCCAACGTGGGGCCTGCTCTGAGAGAAAGTCAGAATTACAATCTTGTATTAACAGAAACCTATTCACTATGGTGCTCAGCTTGTCTGCATGGGTTCTGTATCTTGCTCTCTATATTTTTCCTCACATGGGGAACTACCTGCCTGTTGTGTTACTCCTGTTAAAACCAGGGACTGGAATGAGAATTGCTTTATTGGTTTATTATGTCTATAGCATAATAACCTGCGAGGCGATGAATACCATTTGGAATATATACTCAATTTTGTTTGGCTGTCCTAGTCTGGGCTCCTATGTCTGGGATCTCTTCAACAATCGCACCCAGCCCCTGGTGGGAGGAGTAGAGAGTGGTTTCTTCCAGCCTTTCAGGCCAGGCACAGCAGTTTTTGAAAATATTGAGTTCCCTCTGGATGTTAAGAATGGTATAATCTTCTTGTCAGTTCTAGTCTCTTTTTTCTCTATGGCCTGCATTGTGTACGCCATGCTTAGAAACAGAACGCTACTTAGTGTGGTGCAACGTCTGCTTGAGGAGGAGGTAAAAAGGAGCAAAGCAGCAAATACCATGTCTACACAGACTGTCACACAGAAAGGAACCAAAAGCAAAGCAACCGCACCCATCTCTACGCAGACTGTCACACAGAAAGGAACCAAAAGCAAAGCAACCGCGCCCATCTCTACACAGACTGTCACAGAGGAGAAAGGAAGCAAACGCAAAGCAACCGCATCCATCTCTACGCAGACTGACACAGAGGAGAAAGGAAGCAAACGCAAAGCAACAGGGTCCATCTCTACGCAGACTGTCACAGAGGAAAAAGAAACCAAAAGCAAAGCAACAGGGTCCATCTCTACGCAGACTGTCACAGAGGAGAAAGGAGCCAAATGCAAAGCAACAGGGTCCATCTCTACGCAGACTGTCACAGAGGAGAAAGGAACCAAATACAAAACAACAGCGTCCATGACTACACAGACTGACTCAGAGGAGAAGGGAACCAAAAGCACTGTCAGCGTCCCCATGCACACCACCACTGAACCAGAAGAGCCCAAACCGATTGCAGTTGCCCCCGTGCAGAAGAAGAAATCAAAAAGCAAGTCAGTCCGCATAGTGACTGATGAGGATGCAGCAGGACCTTCACATCCAGCAGAAGAGGCAGAGCCAGAGATCATCACTCGGTCACTATCCCTGGGTGAGCTGCGTGACCTGCGGAGGGAATTCACGCGCCAGACGAACAAGTCCATCCTGACCTGGCTGCTCCACATTTGGGACGCTGCAGCCAATGACACCATTCTGGATGGAAGTGAGGCCAAGCAGCTGGGATCTCTGTCCCAGGATGTGGTCATTGACCAGGGGATCGGGAGAACCCAAGAAACTCTCAGCCTCTGGCGGCGACTGCTTACAAGTGTCAGGGACAGGTACCTTTGTAAAGAAGACCTCCAGGTGCACCAAGGGAAATGGAGCACAATGGAACAAGGTATCCGGTGCCTGAGGGAATTGGCTGTGCTGGAGATCATTTTCTCAGAAGACGAGAGATTTCCTAAGAGCCCAGATGGTGTCCAGTGCACGTCACAGATGTGGTTGAGGTTCGCACGCCTTGGACCAGAGATATACTCCCGTTACCTGGCAACGCTGCAATGGAGAGAAGGCAAGGACAGGGTGGGCGTCTTGGTGAACAAACTGAGGATTTACGAGGACACGGTCACAGCCCCATTTCGCACCCATGTCTCATCCGTGGAAACAAATCTTTTGGCTGAGCAAGTCCGGAGCTTGATTGAAGAAGGCCATCAGAAATTGAAAAAGGAACTTAAGGAAGAGATTTACCAGATCTCACCAGAACCAACAAGAGTCTCTGCCATTAGGAGCCGGCGCCCCCCAACCAGGGAGAGAGGATACACCCCACGAGATAATCTCTGGTTTTTCCTTCAGGAACATGGAGAAGACATGAGTAAGTGGCATGGAAAACCCACCTCCTCCTTAGCAGCCAGGGTACGGGAACTAAAAAGAGGGACAACTACCACAAGAAGCGCATCTAGAGTCAACATTGCTCCGGTCTCTCGCACACAGAACTTCAGACGGTACCAGAATGATAGTATGACTGATCCTCTTGAAGGGACCTCAGGAACATATTCACCGGAAGGGAGCAACATGCACCAGAACCAGGAATAGAGGGGCCCTGCCTCTAGCCAGGTAGAGGAGAGGGATAATCGGGTCTTTTGGACTGTGTGGGTCTGATGGCCTGGCACATCTGACCCACAAAAATACACGGCTTTGGCTGACACTGGTGCTCAATGTACTCTGATGCCATCAAGGTATGTGGGAGCAGAACCCATTTCCATTTGTGGGGTGACAGGAGGGTCCCAGCAGCTGACTCTACTGGAAGCTGAAGTGAGTTTAACTGGGAATGAGTGGCAGAAATACCCCATCGTGACTGGCCCGGAGGCCCCGTGCATTCTCGGCATAGACTATCTCAGAAATGGATATTTCAAGGACCCAAAAGGACATCGTTGGGCTTTTGGGATAGCTGCTGTGGAGACAGAAGATATCAGACAACTGAGTACATTGCGTGGCCTCTCAGATGACCTCTCTGCCGTGGGACTGCTAAGAGTTGAAGAACAACAGGTATCAATCGCCACAGCAACAGTACACCGTCGGCAATACAGCACCGAGAGAGACTCTGTGGTTCCCGTCCATGAGATGATTCGTAAACTGGAGAGCCAAGGGGTGGTCAGCAAGGCCCATTCACCTTTCAACAGCCCTATATGGCCAGTGCGTAAGTCCAACGGAGAATGGAGACTGACGGTGGATTACCATGGCCTGAATGAAGTCACACCACCATTGAGCGCTGCTGTGCCGAACACGTTGGAACTTCAGTACGAGCTGGAGTCCAAAGCAGCGAAGTGGTACTCCACTATTGACATTGCCAACGCCTTCTTCTCCATTCCTTTGGCAGCAGAATGCAGGCCCCAGTTTGCTTTCACCTGGAGGGGTGTGCAATACACCTGGAACCAACTGCCCCAGGGGTGGAAGCACAGTCCCACCATTTGCCATGGACTGATCCAGACTGCACTGGAAAAGGGTGAGGCCCCAGAACATCTGCAGTACATCGACGACATCATCATGTGGGGAAACACAGCAAAGGAAGTGTTTGAGAAAGGAGAGAAAATCATCCAGATTCTCCTGGAAGCTGGCTTTGCCATCAAAAGGAGCAAAGTCAAGGGACCTGCCCAAGAGATCCAGTTCCTGGGAGTAAAGTGGCAAGATGGACAACGTCAGATTCCCACCGAGGTCATCAACAAGATCACTGCGATGTCTCCACCGACCAGCAAGAAGGAAACACAAGCTTTCCTAGGCGCCACAGGTTTTTGGAGAATGCACATTCCTGAGTACAGCCAGATTGTGAGCCCTCTCTACCTGGTTACCCGAAAGAAGAACGACTTCCACTGGGGCCCTGAACAGCAGCAAGCCTTTGCCCAGATCAAACAGGAAATCGCTCATGCGGTAGCCCTTGGCCCAGTCAGGACAGGACCAGAGGTGAAGAACGTGTTCTACTTTGCAGCCGGGAGCCATGGTCTGTCCTGGAGCCTCTGGCAGAAGGTGCCTGGTGAGACTCGTGGCCGACCACTGGGATTCTGGAGCCGAAGCTACAGAGGGTCTGAAGCCAACTACACTCCCACAGAGAAGGAAATCTTGGCCGCCTATGAAGGAGTCCAAGCTGCCTCAGAGGTAATTGGCACAGAGGCACAACTCCTCCTGGCACCCCGACTACCAGTGCTGGGTTGGATGTTCAAGGGAAAGGTTCCTTCCACGCATCACGCCACCGACACCACTTGGAGCAAATGGATCGCTCTCATCACACAGCGTGCCCGTATTGGAAACCCGAATCGCCCTGGGATTCTGGAAGTTATAACAAACTGGCCTGAAGGTGAGACTTTTGGATTATCTTCTGAAGAAGAGGAAGAGCAAGTGACTCATGCTGAGGAAGCCCCACCATATAATGAGCTACCGGAGACTGAAAGACGTTATGCCGTCTTCACTGATGGTTCCTGCCGAATCGTAGGTGCTAACCGGAAGTGGAAAGCTGCAGTATGGAGCTCCACACGACAAGTTGCACAAGCTACCGAGGGACAAGGTGGATCGAGTCAGGTTGCAGAGCTTAAAGCCGTCCAGCTGGCTTTGAATATTGCTGAACGAGAGAAGTGGCCGAGGCTCTATCTCTACACCGACTCGTGGATGGTAGCTAATGCTCTGTGGGGATGGCTGGTTCGCTGGAGAAAAGCCAACTGGCAGCGCAGAGGGAAACCCATCTGGGCCACTGAGATTTGGCAAGACATAGCCGCCCGAGTAGAGAAGCTGACCGTGAAGGTTCGACACGTGGATGCGCACGTACCCAAGAGTCGGGCTAATGAAGAACATCGCAACAACGAGCAGGTGGACCGAGCTGCCAAGGTGAAAGTATTGCAGGTGGATCTGGACTGGCAGCACAAGGGAGAATTATTCCTCGCTCGTTGGGCCCATGATGCCTCTGGTCATCAGGGGAGAGATGCAACATACCAATGGGCCCATGACCGAGGGGTGGACCTTACCATGGGCAGCATTTCACAGGTCATCCACAGTTGTGAGACCTGTGCTGCAATCAAACAGGCCAAGCGGGTGAAGCCTCTGTGGTACGGTGGACGATGGTCAAAGTACAGGTATGGGGAAGCCTGGCAAGTTGATTACATCACCCTTCCCCAAACCTGCCAAGGCAAGCGCTACGTGTTGACCATGGTTGAAGCAACCACTGGATGGCTGGAGACCTACCCTGTGCCTCATGCTACAGCCCGGAACACCATCTTGGGCCTGGAAAAGCAAGTCCTGTGGAGACATGGCACCCCCGACAGGATCGAGTCAGACAACGGGGCTCATTTTAAGAACAGCCTCATCAACACCTGGGCCAGAGAACACGGTATCAAATGGATATATCACATTCCTTATCATGCACCAGCTGCCGGAAAAGTTGAACGCTGCAATGGACTACTTAAAACCACCCTAAAGGCACTTGGTGGGGGGACCTTCAAAAATTGGGAAGTGAACTTAGCAAAGGCTACCTGGATGGTCAATACCTGAGGGTCCATCAATTGAGCTGGTCCTGCTGAGTCTGAACCCTTGCACACAGTGGATGGAGATAGAGTCCGTGTGGTACACCTGAGAGGTATTTTAGGAAAGACTGTTTGGATTAATCCCACCTCAGGCAAAGGCAAACCCATCTGTGGGATTGTCTTTGTTCAAGGACCTGGTTGCACTTGGTGGGTAATGCAGAAAGATGGGGAAACCCGTTGTGTACCACAGGGAGACCTAATCTTAGGTGAGAACGGTGTGTAGGGTTTCATTGTGTATATATATATATATATATATATGTATATGTATGTGTGTTTAGAGTTTAAGAAGGTATTGATTTGGGATGAGGTAGATGGTAATAGAATAAGGGGTGGATGTGTCCTGGGTTGAGGTGTATTCTATTACCATCCTCATGAGCCGTTGAAATCAGGTGGGGCAGTGTTTCCTTGCCTCCTCCCCCCAGACTATCTTGCTGTTAATGGCCCATCATTGTCCTGCCCCATGACTCAGAGATAACTCCCTCCAGACTATCTTCTGTTAACGAGCCTAATCCACACTTGGCCTCATGACTCATTACCCCATTGTGAGATGCTCCACCCAGAGGGAGGAACCAAGCATCCCAACGTGGATATAATCTGGGACTCTGAGCACCAAAGATACTGGCTCCACTGGATTTCCAGAGGACAGGAGCTACACAGCCACCGCTGGACTTTCTGAGGAAGAGCAGACCCCTTCTACTGCAGGATCACCACTTCAGAGGACTGCAGCCACCATTCCACCAGACTGCTACCACTACCCTGCCTAACAGGGACTCAGGTTGTATCTTGACTCTGTCAGTGTTGTCTTTTACTTTCTTTTCCTTTTCTTTAATTTCCATTACATTTTTATTCTGACTTGGTGCCTCTCACTGGTTTGTCTTCAAACTAGTACAGTAACAAATCACAAAACTTCATCGAAGGCCAACTTCAGTCCTCACTGTTTATGATAAAAACACCAGTAGTACATACGAGTTGAATGATACTCTTGACATGAATTTAGTTGTGCATTTCAGTGCAATACAGTGAGTTCAAACCAAACCCAATACCCCAAGCATTTAGTACTATTCAGTCAATCTCAGCAGCAGCCTACTGTGAGCAAATGCAAGAGCAACTGCAGGCAAGCAGATGCACCTAGAAAACACACATGAAAAGGCCATGCTTTGTGAAAAACAGGCTCCCACATCTTTTGTAGTCAATGCACAAAGTCATTTTGGAGAGATAAAATTGGGAAAAAATATATTGCAATTAACCAAGGTGGCATAAGTAGTTTTATCAAACATACAACATGAAAGATAAAGTTTATCTGATACCAATATTCTCCTAGCACTTTATCATAGATATTATGGTCTCAACGAAAGGCCGTATTTGTGCTAGAGTGTTAAAATTTTATGGGTCAGATGTCGCAGGGGGATATTTCAAACTGCAATTCATATCCAGCAGCAATCTGAGTTACGCCTCTACCTTCTTCATTTTTTTACATCAAACTTCAAATCCAAAACCAAGATCAAAATATATACAAGCTGATGAACACTAAATTGAGTGAAACAGCCTCAATGCTGACATTTTTTGAAAGCTATTCAGCATTACACACTATTTTATCCCACACTACCTGTAATGTTTCTTAAAATTGTGCTCCTCCCTTTTTACTTGGGAAGGCACTAATTTTACTGCTTTCAGGTATTTCCAACAGCACAGGAATTCCCTTGCTGCACTCATACCAAAAATAGTAGCAATGAAACAGCATCAAAACCAGCTTAACTGAGGCAGATGCATGAAATGTCATCTTCAGACAAGAGCAAAGTCAGAGGATTTGCTGAGATAGAAGTTTTGGGAAATATGAGAGATGTCAACATGAGAAAGATGTGTCCTGGGTTGAGGTGTATTCTATTACCATCCTCATGAGCCGTTGAAATCAGGTGGGGCAGTGTTTCCTTGCCTCCTCCCCCCAGACTATCTTGCTGTTAATGGCCCATCATTGTCCTGCCCCATGACTCAGAGATAACTCCCTCCAGACTATCTTCTGTTAACGAGCCTAATCAACACTTGGCCTCATGACTCATTACCCTATTGTGAGATGCTCCACCCAGAGGGAGGAACCAAGCATCCCATCGTGGATATAATCTGGGACTCTGAGCACCAAAGACACTGGCTCCACTGGATTTCCAGAGGACAGGAGCTACACAGCCACCGCTGGACTTTCTGAGGAAGAGCAGACCCCTTCTACTACAGGATCACCACTTCAGAGGACTGCAGCCACCATTCCACCAGACTGCTACCACTACCCTGCCTAATAGGGACTTAGGTTGTATCTTGACTCTGTCAGTTTTGTCTTTTACTTTCTTTTCCTTTTCTTTAATGTCCATTAAATTGTTATTCTGACTTGGTGCCTCCCACTGGTTTGTTTTCAAACTAGTACAGATGTGAGAAAGTTGAAGGAGAATGAGACACAAGAGGAAGGAGAAAAATCTCATTCAAAAGAATTAATGTAGACAGCTTCTGAAGGGGTTTGAGATTACAAAAACATCCCCTCAAAAAGTAGAAAATAATGTAAGAAAACTGAAATCAAACCTGTAAAGCAAATGAAACATGAAATGTGAACAAAGAAAGTAATGGTTTCCGCCACGGTAATTTGTTAAAAAAAAAAAAAAAAAAAAAAAGGGAGATTATCCATGTTTTCCAGAAAAATGAACAAAAATATCAACATATAAACTTCATTAGCTGCATTAACGCTGTTAGCTTGTTGCTGTAGCTGAGGTACCTCCAGCATGCAGAGCACACAGCAGAGATTTTATGAGGTATGTGGATAAGATCAGGAGAAGGCACAGTCTAGATTTAGGTACAGCTTTTGGAAACTTTTAATCACTGCTGTTCAAGGATAATACAGCCATAAAAACCACTCTTATCCAATACTTTTGCACTGTAGCCTATGGAGAAAAGCCCTTAAGACCTGCATACAACAAATAATATAAAATTATTTATATTATAAAGATGAAGGTCTAGTTGTTGGTCAAAATTAAGTGTTACATATATAACAAACAGGGCACACTACTGCAGTACAAGTTTAAGTTTTCAGTGGATTTTTGATTATTAATGTACTTACATTTCCCACTGTCTGTGACACTCAGAACATGCACCACATGGTCTCCACCTTCAGAACAACTACTACAACTCATTAAGATCCAACAAAGCAGGCAAGGAAAATGGCTTCTGACAGGATTCTCTGCCTTGCTAGTTCAGGGATCCTGTGTCTATGAGAAGCTTCACAGAAAGGGAACATTTTTTCCTTAAGACTTTAGTCTGCTAAGTGAACTAACGTGGATCAATTCAAAGCCATCATAAGGTCTGAGGCCCCCTGTCAGATGGATTCTTTCCTACCAGCCAAACAGCTTTGAAACAGTGGTACAAAATCACCACACATGCTTGAGAATTTGCTTTTAACATTTTACCTTATACTATCAAACAAATTTATAACTGAATTCCCCTTCATAGCTGGAGTTCTATGCTTGCAAACAAGCAAGGAAGCAGTCATTACTCTGGTACCATACCTACCAAAGGGACCCATTTCACTGCCTGAGCAAACTATTTCCAACACGCACACAAAGAGCAGAACAAGAGTTAATGTTAGTAAATTTAGATGACTGGCTTCGTATTTTTCATTGTATTAGAGGACTGATTTTTTTTTTTCCAAATAATCTCATTAATTAGCATAGAAAACAGCTCAATTTTTACATGAGCCTACATTATTTTTACTTGGCAAAAAAAAAAAAAAAAAAAACTTTCAAATGCTTATGAAACCAGAGCCTGTATTCACCTTCGTTTTCCATTCCTGGGCAATCACTTGGAAAATAACTCAGCTTTTCAGGTTTTCATTCTCAATAGAGTAATGCAATAAGGCATCTTTCATGACTCCAGAAAAATGTATCTAAGGAGGAAAAAAGTCTATGCTCAGTAACTCATACTCACTCTCTTAAATGAGACACATCTTTTCATTTAGTCATAACCAGAAACATCCTGACAACATTGCCTGTTGGTTTACTTGCACATACTCCATCTACATCAGCAGTAGGAGATGAAGAACCTGTCTTTTAGACCTTTTTATGCCTCAGACAGCTCAGACTGCCAGCACTACTCTGAGTCTCTGCTTCTGCAAACGCACACAAGCAGAAATGCCCTATAAAAGCACAAACACACAACAGAGCACACTGCACTTCCCTGCCTTGCATGGTATTTTTCAGGTCAGCCCAGAGCTGTGCATTGGCACAAGACTCTTGCTGTTCTCTATGTAGCATTTTCTCTGCAAAGATCTTGATCAGCTTCTGGAGTTCATAGTCCAGGCTTCTAAAAAGTGCTATTGCTCAACTATTTTTTACTGCCTTGTTTTTTTCTACAACACAAGCCTTGTTCTCGATTCAAACACCCTGAGTAGATTTTAGTCACACTTATGAGTACTGATTTAGTAAGAAATAGAAAGCTAAACCCTCCTCTCAGATTCAATGTTCTTTAGGTCAGCTTTAAATGAGGAATCAGTCAACTTCATCTTGGAATTTGATAAATGAACTCTGAGAAATTCAGGAAAAATAAATATGGTACTGGTCCAGATTTCTTGAGACATCACAGCAGTTCATATATGCATATATTGATCAATATACGTTACAGAGAAATACATGAAGTATAGACAGTTTCATGAATAATCTTGCCTAAACACTTGTCTATTGCATTACGAACTGACTACTGCTTAATATCAACTTTCTTCAAGAAAATATGATTCTAAATAAAATATACAGCTTAGGTAAAACCTCCTTTTGACAGTTTCTAAATAAATGACAGTATCATATACCTTGTAGATCCTAAAATAATTTTATTGAACAATTTGTGTCAAAATTCTAAGTTCCTTCTCACAACTTCATCTCTAGAGTAGTGGGGGTTTTTTTCCTGCTTAGACAAAGGAAATAAAACTTTACCAGAGTATCAGTGCTAAGACTTCTTTTTTCCTTTTCTGAGTTTTGGTGGTACAAGACAACATCAAAGACTGTTCTCATTGTACTATTAAACATACAAAACTATGCTCTGAATAAGATGCAAGAGGAAGCCATTGAAACTAGATTATTTTTTCTTCAGAGGAGAAAAATTAAGGAAGAGACCCTCATATTCAGATTCTAGAGAACTGCAGGAATTTCAATAGAGCCATAGTTCTCCTCTGATGAGTAGCCAGTACTACTTATCTGCTACACAGAAAAATCTGAAGATGATTTAAATAAGCACAGGAATAGTAGGACCAGTCTTCTAGCAAAAACCAAGAGACAAAACAAAACTCCAGAAACAAACCTGAAATGCATAAATGGAAAAGGCCCAAGAAGGACTGTAGGGATAGGGATGTACACCAGACTGCAGGGCAGAATGGTGAGAAAGGCAAAGAACACAGGCAGCAAAGGAGACAAGGCAGTGATGAAGAGTAAAGAGTAACTAACCACAGAAAATTAGTTTAAACATTAAGTAATGAAAGGCTAAGTAGGAATGATCAGATAGATTACATTCTTTGTGTGTAAGGCAAGGGTGAACACAGGGCAGCATCAAGAGGCAAGCATGGGGGAAGGAAAGCAGCAGTTCTGCTGCCCAGAGCCTGTGGTCAGAGCACTCTGCTACTTGCTGTGGTTATTGCTTTGTTAACCTGAAGTCTGAAAGTGGCACATTTTCCTAGCATTTAGCAGACTGTTCAAGACACAGGTAGATTAGTCACTTCCACAGGACAACCAGACGTAAGAAATTACCTAAAAGCCCCACAATTTGAACAGAAATATTCTCATGCACTCCCATTTAACTCTATCCAGCATCAGCATGGTTAATCTAATTAATAATATACATAAAGGCAAGATTTAAAATCAGTTTGGTTGTGACTCCTCCAGATTCCAAATTCATGCCACCCAGTTGTGGGTGGCAAATCTTCATCCCAAAAAAACAAAATGTAAATGTGTATTAGTTTGTAAAAGTTTAAAAATCAAAATACATGTTATGCTTAAGTTCCTAGTATAGAAGTTCTTTCACTAAATTTTGGCTAGAGGCTTGCTAGATATAGGAAAACTACTCTACTTCCTATGGTCTGAAAAATAGATTAATTCCTACTCCAATTTGCTTCATTTTATAAGGAAATGTCCATAGAAAGAGAGAGTATTGAGAATTTTGTGTCAGATGTCTGGTCTAGAATCCACTTTTTCCATGACAAAACATGCTGTGTTAGTAATATTAATATAAATAAAAATATTTATCCTAATTTAAAGAAACTTTGTACTAATTTAGCCAGGAAAAACCTGTTTGTTTTCTAATAAGGTATGATCATCCCTTTAACAAACATTTTTTGGCCACAAAATATGCAACTGAGAAAAACCATCTTATATCCAGCCTATATCCAGCCTCCAAGTTAGCATACAAAAAAATGGAGACCTCACCACTTTGGAAATGGTATGATGACATTTCTAATCAGGTGGTTTAAGAACTTTCATTAACTTCACTGAGTTAACTGAACTTCAAGATTCCTAATGAAGCTTGTTTACCAACACCCAGATTGTTTCTCACAGATCACAGACTGTGTCCAGCCACTACTTAAGGTACTCAGCTGGTCTCAGCTTTCCTTTCAGTTAGATGAAAAACTCTAAGGGAGGTCCTCCCCAAATCAAAACACTAAAACTCAGTCTCAAAATAAGCCCAGAACTGTGTCACTCAACAATACTCAGTAGAGCAAATAAGTGCTACAAGAAGCTGCCATGTTTATGTGTGTGTGTATATACATAGTACTTTTCAAACAAATTGGTGGTGACCAAAAGATATGATAAAATCGTAAGAAATTGCAACAGCCAAGTAAATAATCTTAAAAATGTGCACAGCTATTCTTGGCTAGCCACTTGTTTCAAACAGCTATTAATTTATTATTTATTATCTAAGTGAGAAAGCATTTGAAAGAAAATTTGATGGTAAAAAAAAGATATTAAGAAATTAGGTCTTACTCAGAGTTCCGCTGCTTTTAAAGGCATGAATACATCACATAGGATCATTCCACTGCATGGCAACTACAACCTCTTATCAGGACATTGATAGTGGTAATATTTAGACAAGTTAAGTCAACTGTTTGGACAGGGCTGCCACAAGCTTAGCATTGTGTCCTTTCCTCATGCCATGTTTTATTCTCCAAAGCTGCTGTCACCTCCTAGTTATTTCCTCGAGCCCAGACACAACTGCCAAGGTATATTCAGGTACAGCAGTCAGAGGGCACACAGCTGGGGCTATGCCTCATACCACTCAGGAAGATCATTCTATTCTTATCTAGCACTAGGGGAGGAAAAAGCTACATTATGCCCTACTGAGTCACTATGCAACCAACAGCATCTCTTTAAACTGTGCTGTGAGTTTTGGGCAACAGTGAAGGCTGAATGGGAATTATTGTAAAACTCCTCAACCCACCCGTGACCTACATTCAATTTTTTGCGCTACTCTCCTTCAATGGCACAAGCAGTAAACCCTCCCTCAAGTAATCTACATATTTTGGTTAAAAAATTGATTACATAGTACACTGAATTACACAGCTAGTATCAATTAGCCACTGCAAGAAACACATCATGTGCTTCCACAATGTCACTGATGGATTTTTGCTCAAATTAGTTCTACTTTGGAAACACCTTAAGCCTTCCAGCAACTTAAAGTTGACTTGGGGAATGAATTATACTTACATGAACTAGCCCTCTGTTGGTTTTTCTGAAGTAATTCTGTGAAGTGCTCCTTACATGTTCACAGAACAAAATGGGATCCAGCTGAAGACCTAAATGCAACCTACTCGAACCTGTATGTAGCTCTGATTTGGCAATTTATCATATTAAGGTTAAAATTCATGTATGAAAATATGCTCAGAATAGTACACCCCAGAAATTCAAACAATATCCTTTTGCCAGCCCTTTCAGCATCGTGCTGCATTACTGCATCATACAGTACAACTATTCCCTAAGGCTCTTCACAGGCTGGTATAGAGACCCCATGCTGGCCTATTCACAGTTTTAAACTCTAACTGGGTGAAACCTCAGGTCTTATTTGCTTGTAGAGGTTAGCAGTAGCTAAAGTCTGCAATTTAATTTCACTTTTGCTAATAATTTTATTTGCCAGTACTTTCATTTCTTCCGTAATACTTTCTACTTAGCAGTTGTCATTATTTACAACTGTTTCTAAACACATTGCCAAGTTTATCAGCTAATACATTCATCATAAAACTTTACACTGAATGATTTAGTTATTGAATGGCTGGTTTGAAAATTAAATCTTCAGTGTTCAATTACAAATGTTTCCCCTTCAAAATCTCATGAAGAAGGCCATGAAAATGCAAACAACCTGTTCAATAGAACTTTTCCAAATAAATCTCATTCCATGCAAAGTTAACTTTTAAGATTGAAAACCTAAAATCCCACATTTCTGCTATAACATGTTTTGATGAGAAGAAAAAGCCATGTCCCCAAATATGCTCAGTGCTTGAACAGAAAGATGCATTAATTTTTCTAACAACATAATCTTTGTGATCTAATCGAATAAAATACAAGCTTTTCAGATTTGTAGATAAATACATTGGAATACACTCTTCTGACATATTTTTCCATTACCCATCTATTCAAATATGCATGCTTTCTAAAGGCATGTGCAGCTGACATTCATAACACGGTTGTGCCAGAATTAAGAACCAGAAAACATAATTCTTGATTAGCAAACCCTTCTCTATCCTTGTCACCACCTCTAATACAGTTTGCAAACATTTCTCATTAATTCATACTATTTCCTTTTTCTTAAATACTCAGTGTTTCCTGCTGCAAACCATTCACTGCAGCTTTCGCTTTCTACTGAAATTGGACAGAAAAAGCAGTGAATTAATTTACAAGCAATCTAACTACCACAGCATTCTTCAGGTTAAACAAACCCTGCGCTTTTGATACTTAGAAAGAAACAAGCAGCAACTACTGAACTTTTCACTCAAGTACACTCCTGCTTTCCACAGAACTCCCAGCCATACAGAGCTGAAGGCAGCCTTCCCCTTGCCTGCAGGAAGAGGGGGATCTCTACAAACTGAGAAGAAAAATCATGGCCTGCCTGGCTTTCCCCCAGCATAGGAACAGCTCCCAGGTGTGGTCCAGCACGTCATAGCAGCTCCTCTTGGAAGAAAGCTCACACAAGCCTAACTCCTCAGAGGAAATCGAAACACTGCCTAGGTGATGGTTGAAACCACATCGCCCTAGCTGGCAATTTGTGCCTCTGAAGTAGAGTTCAAGAGTAGCCCAATCACTTTGGTGGAGGTTTAGCACAGACACCCTTCAATCACGTTTTAAACTCATTATATAGAAGAGATGGGGGAAAGGTCAAGGGGAGAGCGGAGGGTTAGGAGGCGTCTTTCAGTACTTCACATCATTCCAAGGCAAAAAAAAAAACGAAGCAAAAGCCAAACTTAGCAAGTGTACTTAGTAATTCTCTAACTTTTTCCTCCTAGAATGGAGCAATGAAAGTAATAAAATTTATTCTTTTATAACTATGTATAATAATATATCAAGCCAATTGAACTGCTGTTGTAATCATTAATGCATACAACAAAAGACATTTGGCAAGCAACATGGGGACTGATAAATATTTCAAGTTGTTTGGTTCTTAATACCATTTTCCTTTGTTTTTGCTTCTTTGCTGCCTTATCTTTGATTTTTATCAAGATACAGTCAGCTAAGGTTCAAAGCGAACTGCAGGAAACAACAAGAAAAGCAGGTAAGAGTGCAGAACCGTATTCTAGGTAATTCATAGTACTCTTGGGTCAGCCTCTTGTTCAGACAAAAAGCCAGGCACAGAGGAACCACACAGAACATTAGGAAAGAACAGTTCACCAGTACACCACAGTAATTAAGCTAAGCTTGATGTAATCAAAACCCTTCAAGGATAAACCAATAAGAAACTGAAAGCCTTTTATTTAGGTCCTGCAGAAAATAATTTCTCATTTAAATGGGGTGCCCACTTTACTACTACTTTTGAATAAGCATCCTACTGTATCTTGAACATGACCTTCTTATTTCAAGACATACAAAAAAATGTTTCCTACAATTCTCTGGTGGTGAACAATTTCACTGTCACAGAAAGAAATACACAAACCTCTTCAAAGTGGATATGAACTTCTTCTGCAAGTCACTCATTTATTACTTTTTGGGTTTATTTGTAGTTTATATTATTATTTAGACCAATATTTGCAAATTCAGGAAGTCTGGGTTTAGACGTCAGTTTCACCACCTTTTGGTTACCGAAATGCTTGTATTGCAAGCACTGCAGGGAATTAATAAGGTTTAAAAACATTTGTATAAACAAATGAGACTAAGTCCTAAACCTAGTTAAAGCTACTCATGCTTCAACTCTCCTCTCCCTCAAAAACTTCTTTCACCTCAAAAGGAAATGTACACTACCAGAAATCAATGTTATGATTTCAGTGTCCCCAAGATAGGTCAATCAGATACAGATAACATTTGGACAAGATCATCTTAAGAACAAAGAAACAAGTACAGAAATTCAGCTTTATTTTCTTATATTAACAGTTTCTTGTTAACCTTGGCTTTCTAACTGATAACATTTGCGGAAAAACTGAACAGAACCACATTATAGAAGAACAAAAATATCCCAAGCACTCCCTTGGATAAGAATTTTTCATTAATGATCAAACATTTGTGGTGTGTTCAACACTTTGTTACGTGGTCAAACCCAAACATTATTGTTACCCTTTTCACCAATTGGAAGCAAACATTATAACTTGAAAAGTTGTAACAAACCTGAAAGAAATTCATAAAAATCCATTTTGAAAGACCAGTGAGGTATACTCTCACTAGTATTCTCTCACTAAAACATTCAAGACCATAATCCTGAAATATTCAGGCCATATGCTCATGCAGAAGGCTATAAGCTCTTGCTAATGGTTTTAGGTTTACTGAAGCTATATTCCCAGAAATTTGTAGACTACTTGGCAATGACCACTGCAACACAGTGTTACAATTAAGGACACTAAATTTGTCTGGAAATGGTTTCCCTGGTCACATCATGGCAAACCATTCCTGCAAGTTTTCAGAGACTTCCCAAAAAGGTGTTTCATGAGCTATACCATTACTCACCCCACTTCTTCACCCTCCTCAATGCTTTGCCCAAAACTATGATTTATGTTCTTTGGAGCTGAAGTGATTTTTTTACCATTTAAGGGATGCTCTTAGGGAGGCTACTAAGTGTTTGACTTTTATGTAATTCTATACAAACAGCAGTAATAACGAACAAACAAGGTCCCCACATGACAGGCATTTCAGCAGTTTTGCAACAGGCTAGTATTTTCTTACTCATTTTGTCCAAAGCATCTCCATGGAGAAGAAAGCTGAAACCTGTCCATATCTTCTGTTTCTTCACTCTTCCACATGCACAAGTATACCTTGGGGAAGTTCAAGTGTCATTCATCCCAAACCAGTCCATCCCACTGAAATGCTACTCCCGAAAACAATTGTACAGCTAGATTATTGACCAAACATTTAAGCTCTTTTTTTAAGTTTATTTTACAACTAAAAGAGCTCAGACAATGAAGATACAGAGCTCTACTTTTAATGATTGAACTGATAAAAATAAACCTATCTTTCTTCATTTTAATATCTTTACAGAAATACACTATAATGTTTTGGCATGTTCCCCCATGCTCTGTAGTTTTGATAGGACTTTATGAGTGCAAAGTGATCATATTTTGCTCTATTATCCCAGTGATTAAATTCAGCTAATAAAACATGAAACAACTGCAGATAATCTCAACTGTTTCAGTTTTATTGACGGTTTTTTAGACACTTTTCCTCCTCTCTTTACCTAGAAGGGTATATAATTTTTCATAACTGTTACTTTTTGTTGTGTTGATTTTGGTGTGTGTATCACATGCACATCTGCCCAATCTTCCTGGAATCCATTAAACCTGAGGGAATACTAACACACCAGGATTTTCAACTTCAACATGACTTTCTCCTGCATCATTGCCCAAATTTCCTTTGTAGTAAGGCAGTGACTACAATGACCACAAACTATGTGACTTGAGTATATGCAACTCAGTATTTTCACATTGCTTTTACATAAACCAGCCTTTTAAGTGTCACCAGAGAGTAAGCTACACCAGATATTATGTTATATGCTTTTAAACAATTAGGTACTTATTTCATTGGTGGTACTTGATATTTGATCTCCTTGTCTTTTTAAAATCACAATTGAATATTGTACATTATTTCGAGACATCTAATGCAGGATCACTACGGGGGGGGGGGTCTATTGCTATGTTCCTATTAGATCAGTTATGTATCACAAAAACACTTCATGCTCACTTACACATTCTTTAGAAAATTTAAAAGCAGGCACACAAAAAGTGTTTTTCTGACGCTATCTGGACACCATTTTGCCCCCACAGGACCCCAAACACAGCTCTCTGAGGCCACGGAGCATCTATTGACATCAACAGACACCAGAACTCATCCTCAGATTCCCATTTCTGCAACACATTAGTTACAAGCTTCCTTCAGAGAATAGGGATAGCAACAATTTGTTGTGGTACACCAAGCAGCAAAGTCTCTTGTTGGAGTGTGCAGGGCACAGAGCTGAAAGAACAAGTACCAACAGTATTTGCTTATTCTGGCACACAGGTAGAAAGGAAGAACCTGACAACCCTGCGGTAGTGAAAAATGACTCTCCAGCATGGAATTCATAATGAAAACATTGTCTGGCACCCCCAGTGCGTGGGAGAGCATTTCATGCTCTGTCAGGAACTTAATTCAGCAACAATGAAATTTACTGATAGAAAGGTGAATGAGTGGGAATGGGTGAATACCGTAGAACTCCAAGAAAATCAAGCTATATATAGTTTTAAAAAGCAAGATATAAAGAACCTTCCTATTCCTGTATAATGTAGCCCCTCATTTTTTCAACCACAGTCAGTCTAAAAATAAGAAACTCTGTGCTGTTTTATTTGGAACAGAAGAAAACTCTTATCTTGTAACAGCTAATATCAATATTCATACAGAATGTACACATTAAACAAACTCATGAGATTACCTGTTTCCACTTTTTAACCTATTCTTTAGCTATTTACATGTTGTTATTTCAGCTTCACCTCTGATTCCCATCCACTCCCCATACACCCTTCTTCTTCTCTAATCACTGAGAGATCAAAGTCTCTGCAAAGTGGAGCACAAAGTTCAAGTCACATTTTCATACGTTCTGTCAAAGCATCTGGAAACAGCTCATTTACCTCTAATTGTTTAGTGCAAGTTTCACCATTACAACAAACATTTTGTAACCAGTATTTCACGAGGCTCTTAAAAGTCTTATGACTATATTGGCAGGATACAGCTACTACTTCTACAATGCTGTGGGTTTGTCTGCCATTTTCTTTAAAGAGTTGAAAAATATCAGAATATTTTTTAAAAATACAGTTGCCCTCACCAGGTCTCTCACCTTATTTTTCCCCTTCAACCTTACTTCCTTGAAGGCATATTGTTCATTTACAGTTGACACATTTCTCCTATTCCCTCCACTAGCATGTTTAAATAGTCACTGAACTCTGTCATACTAAACAAAACATTCCCTCTTAAAGTGACAAATTCAATAGTAATTTCTTATAACTTAAACTGAAACATTTAAAAGTAACAGATAAGTTTTATGGAGCCACCTCAGCAACACTTTATTTATATCTCACCACTAATAAGGACTCGCCAGCTTCTGACATCTGAAAACAGCTTCCAGTACATTCAAATGCATAAAAGGTTGCAGGTAATGAACACACTCATCACATTGCCTATTTGAGCAACGGTTTGGGAAACAGTGCTTTTAAATCATACTCCTCTTTGTTTACACCTGTGATCATTTTAAGATCATTCATATTTTGTACACATTTAGAGAGAGCAGTTCAAAGAATTCTTTTAGAAATGGCAGATGACTTGGTCGCAGTAGCAGGAAAAATCTGCAGAACTATTTTTTTGGCCTTTTGAATACACACAACTTCTGTTCAACGAAGCTGGAGATGCATAGCTGTATTGCAGTTGTTATTCACAGGAAAATATAATGAAGGGGAAAGTTGAAAAGCAAAGAACAACTTGAAGAAGATACATTTTCCTATTCTCACCACTATTACTAACAATCAGAATTTCCAAAGTAGTAAGTACATTATCAGATAGGCAATTGAAATCTCATGCCACTTTGAGATATTTTCTGCTAACTGTACAAACTACACACTGAAAGGCACACAAGTAACTTAGCATACCTTTACTTGCAATTTTATTAATTTTAATACAGTTGCCATTTTTCCCTCCACCTCCATAGATGGCCTGAAGTTCACAGCCCCTTTCAGAAGCTCACCACATGCTCATTTGCACAGTCTATAAAACATAGCCCAGCCCTTCTGAATACAGTCTATTCCAAGCTCCACTCGTGCATGGCAGGTTTCCACACAAGCACCCAATGGAAACAGCTGAACAGCAGAGCCATCAGGCACCTAAAAGCTGCCCAACACAGTTATTGCAAGGACTGCACAGCCTTGTTCAATTCAACATCTCCACCTCTGCACAAGCAGCTGCTCCCACGCACAGCAGCACCTCTCAAATTTGTCACTGCATTTTCACCTCATAGCTTTCCAAGAAAGGTGACCTAGACTAAAGAAGTCATTACTTGTATGCACTAAAACTGAAAAATCAGTGCCAGGGATAATTAGTCTATTTGTGCTATATTGTGGCAGCAAACAGTAAAAAAATCCACATCTCCACATCCAAATTGACTTTGGAAAGAGAAATTAAATACTAAGTATCATGGATGGAATACAGTATTTCTTTTAACCAGTTATTCTACTTACATAAAATAATATTCCAAAATAAATTCTGTTAAAATTACATATCAAGAGTACCAGAAACACATTTTTGGGTTAAATTCACCATTAATTCAGAACTTGTTTACTGGGTATTCAATTATGTGGGAATAATAATTTGCACTGCAAAATCTTTCTTCAAAACTAGACTGTATTAAAAACAGGACATGTTTACGTGGCAGAAAATAAGAAACTTTCTGCAAGTAATTAGAACACACAATACAAAAAAATTTCTGTTCATTAGGCCAAGTAATCAAAGATTTGAATCAAGCACTGAGATATCTGACTTAAATACCTTAAATAAGACATTGCTAGTGCACACAAAGAAAGAAAACCCAACAATTTTAAATTCCTCCACTACTTGCACAACCAAGACAAAAACAAATCTCATTTTCAATGAGCCAAATATGTATAAAAGGACCACATTTTAACAAAACCTTTGTCTTAAATATTATTTATGAGGACAAGATGTTCAGCAAAACTGAAGAACAAGTATGATTACCAGGTTATCTAATTTAATGCTCAAAAGAGTTAAAACCAGACAAAAGATTGAGAAAAATAATTAGACATTTTGTTTAATGATAATCACTGAGCCATTTCAAACAATCGTACTGCAGCCCTGATTCATTCTTGCACTCTTACATCATCTTTACCACTACACCTACTTACAAAAAGAGCAGTGCATAAAAATCAGGTAGTAAAATTATGATCTCTAAAAAAGCCAATAATGCTTAAGATATACTAAATTTGAATAAATAACTATTTTTAGTGCTACTTAGGTAATTTTTAGACATTTTCCTGTGAAATTAGGGTAATGATACTATGACTCAAAAGCAGAAACTGAAGTTGAACTAAACACAGGCTGGCAATGACAGATCAAACATATGTAGGAGGCTGAACAACAGACTGGAAAAAGCTTTATATGTAGAATAAGTAGTCATAGACTTACAGAATATACTGTAAATATACCGTGCAAATTAGAATAGTCAAATTAACCAATTATAGCTGTGTCTGAGCTTTACAGCAGGTTAGGAAAAAAACAACTAACTGTTAAAAACAAATTTTACAAGGGCAAATTATCTGGCTGAATTTCAAGCACCTGAGACTAAAGAAACATGTTCTGTGCCACATGGTCTCACAATGTACAGGCCCAGGCTTTCCGAACCTACACAACTTATGCCAAAGTGATTTCACCTGACAGCACTCCCCCAGAGTTTGTTATCTTCTTCCATTTCATTTACCTTTAACTCAGCATCTTTCAAACCATTTATTTTGGCTTTTCACGTGCTTAGAATTTTCCTGCCAAGTATTTTTCTCTGCCCTTTATTAGCCCCTCCAATACAAAGCTAATTTTTCTGCTTTCTTAATTCTTCCCCACTACCTTTTCAAAATGAATGCTCATCCATTAGTCACAACTTCTATACCATAGCTACCAGAAAAGTCTTCTATACTCAAGCAGCAGAACACAGGTATTACTCGGGATATAATCAAGAGGATCCTTACCTTTCCAAAATCTCTCACATCAAACAAATCAAATGCTTCAAAAAGTTCACTTTTCTTCATTCCAAATATTTCACAACATGCCGAAAGAAAAGTCCTTATATTCTTCAAGCAGAGAAACTAGGGGAAGAAGACAGAAATGCTAAGTGTCAAGCGAGTAAATTAGCAATATATGTGCTCACTTGGTCACAAACACCATAAAATTCACCAATACATTTGTAAATCAGCACTTCCATGATGCTGTGATCCTCCACTGGTCCTAATTCAGCCATAAAAGTTCTCTTCAGACTCAAAAGCATTAACCAAATTCTGAGTAGACACTTAGTGAACAGAAACTATTGTCTCTCTTTTTACATAAACAGACATGACAATATGTTACTAGATACGTAATAGTCTAAATACAGACTTACTTTTCAGCTCCCTACAGGTAGCACAGAACAACACAGATAAGTTACCTTAATAAAATGGTATTATTAATATGTGGAAGTTATTATCCCTGTATAAATCAAGCATTTCATCTGCTAGATTCTAGTTTGAATGTTTAAGGAATGCATGTGCACTGTTTTCGTACACTAAAGACTTAACGAATACATATTCTCCATCTGGTGTACAGGAGCAGATGAAGCTTGCAGTGAAGTCATTTAGATTTACTTAGCAGAGATTTAAGATCCTCAGACCACCTTGATTTCTGTACTAAATCAAAGGCTATTTCCTTTTAAGTTATCCACATGCATCAGTGATCATCTGAGTCTGAAAAAGAATAAAGCCTCTGCCACAATTATCTCCTTAAAAGGCTTTTAATGCATTTTCCTGTGGATTATTTTGTTTGCCATACCTTATCAGGCCAAAAGGCAGTAACTATCAAGAGCATTGGTAACTTCAGAGGGGTAGCTAAAGAGGGCAACACGCATTCTTGATGATGACTAGCACTGTTAGGTACTAGCACCTTGTGATGGCATCAGCTTCAGAAAGATGCTGTTGTAGTCTTTTGAGCCACAGTTCAAAAGCAAATACAATATTTATAAGCAGCAGTATTTCAAAGGACCCCGCACCATGCTTTGAATATGCATGTTTAAAAGTACTGACACAGCAACTTAATATTACAACAGAGTTCTCTATGTTTTCGTGGATTCATGAGGATCACTCATATTAGGATGGATTATAGAATTGCTACATGTTACAACTTCCTGTTTTGATCAAAGCACTATTTTTGATATTGGGTGTCACAGCCATATCAATTCAACAGACAGCCCTACTTCATGTCTTACACAGCACTAACCAGTGAGGCACAGAAAAAGCAGAGCACCTGATGGACCAGATTTACAGCAAGGGCACACATATGAAAGCAACTGATTCAACGAGAGATACTACAAGAGCAGGCAGCTCCAGTAGATGGTTGTGGACATCAGGAACGCCAACAAACTCATCAAAAAGCATCATAAAAGCCATCCCTGTGCAACCCAAAGCTCCCAGGAAAGCACCTGTGACTGACCACAGCCTCATCAATAGTAAGGATTCCCAGCTGTACCAGGTGGACCTGCAGCCTTCACCCCTTTTCCCTCCCTCCAAAGAGCCTCTTCAGCACGTGCCTCCCAGCTCACATGGGGCACTCATCCCTCAGCTACGCACTGAGCTGCTCGAGGACAACGCCGCATTTATGCCAGACTGCTTTTATGCCTAGTGGGATTTTAAGAATTAGTCTAGCTTGCTTAGTCAATGTGGCAAGCTTATCTAGTTTTGCAAAGACTATAAGTTTGAAGTCAAAATTGCAAGGTTAGAAGGCCAATGGATGTTCTACATATGTGCTTCTTCCTCCATCACGCTGGCAGAAAGAATCAGAAAATGAGCTGGTCTTTAAAAGAAGCTTTAAAAACAAGATGGCACATACAAAGTTATTGTTTTCTGCTATATTTTTCACCGGATTTTTTATTATTTTTCTTAAAAGCTATCAATGGCCACTAGGTTTGTCCAGTGCACAATATTGATTCAACTTGAATACCCATCTATTTTCTTACATCAAAATTCTCAAAACCACTGAAGGATGTGATTCTCACTGGAAAATTCAGCTTCCTTTATGAAACCTAAATTTTGAGTTTACATTAGTGCTGAAGTCTGACAGTGCAAAGAAAGCTTACAGCTGCATTAAATTGTTTACCTCTAAAGAGAGCAAGAAGTTAAGGAAGAGACAGGAGCTGTCATGAGCCTAAAATCTGACCTAGATTTGCTAAAGAGCATTTTAGCAAGTTGCATTTAGCTTCCTAATATAGCTAAAAGAACCATTTAATGGATCAGCAGTTATTCACAAACAAGATGTCCTCTCCCTTCTGCAAAATCTCTCCAGCTATTCTTAACAGACATCTCCTACAAACAAAGATAAAGATGGCAGCATTTTTCCAACAAGATTTATTGGTTACTTCAAATTTCTTTAAATTTGGAGGCAGTTTTCTGGCATCAGCATTTTGTTTAAATTATCATTACTATGAAATATATCTGAGCAGATTAGAAAGCATATTACAAGAAATTCCAAGCCCACGTGTTTTAAACGAAATGTTAAAGCACCTGCACTCTAATTAGTAAATTAAATTCTTTGGAATATTCTAACAGTAAGACCAAAGAAGAATCTAATCCCCCTGTCTTCCCCTGCCCCCCCTTTTTTTTTAAGTATCAATTCATTAATTTAACATGTATCATTATGTTAAACAGGTTTGACCTAATTATAATCTAATATAAAATAACCATATAACACATGACATGTCTTGTAGGCTCTAGAAACCACATGGTAAGCATTTGTCAAATCCACCTGCGCTTGAGATGGGACCACATCATCACTGAGTGTGTGCCAGGCAGTGCCTTCAGCAGAATAGGTATCCTGACATTGCAGTCAAACCCCCTGCAAGTTCAAAGACTGCTTAGTGAGTTTTAGCTGGCCATATAATGATTCAGTATCCATCCGTTTTCTGTTGGAAACTGAAAATGAAATTCTTACTGCTAACTGTTAGGCTAACCACAGCAGCTACAAGAATAAAGCTGTGAAATTACTAAAACTAAAAGCATGTTCATATTTAAATGAATTCATTTTGTAGTACAATATATGGAAAAAAAAAATTTTTAAACCCTTGTTATATGCTGCTCATGTTTCAGAAAAGTTATTTGATTATATTACCCAGAAAACTTTCAGAATTATCTCCAAAATTTTATACTGCAGTCTTCTAAAGAAACAGTTTCCCCTCATTGAAAACAAAGATTTTTATCACTGCAGTTATTGTATGAAGAAGTACAAATTAGTAAGAGAAGCCTCCAAATTAAAAAAAGAGCATACTGGTAAAATCTAGGAAGTTCTAAAAAAGGCAAGCCTCCTCGCTGGCAGTAAGAAAAAGGCACCAACAGTCTGCAGTCTCTCATTAGTAAGTACAGTCCTCAGGATACTTGGAAACCTACTGCATTATTGTGTTTCTTTTGAAAAAGAAAACATTATAGCTCAGGACACCGCAAGAGAGATCATTAGAGCAGTTGGGTACCCAGTTTTCAGAGGATGCAAGGAGGGCTAAACCTTACTCAAAGTCTCTCCTCCACAGGAAACATTGTCTTTCAGTACAAGAACTGGTTTCTCTTCATAAAAAAAAAATAACTTTAAAACATTCCCTTGAAATAGTTAATGATGCACTTTGTCACTCCTTTTTAACTACATTATTATATCAGGAGACAGCAATCCAGATCAGTAGAATATTGCTGTAGGTAGTATAAGCCATGAGCCCAAAAAAGTTAACACTAGTGAAAAATACAACTTCTCTCGCTCATCTGCTCATGCCATGAGAGGAGTTTACATCCAGCTCCAGAGACAGATGGACAGAAATCACAACCCATCCCCATTCTGTGATTCTGTGACTGGGGCTCAGGAGCCTGAAAATAGTTTTAACACCTATAGATTATGAAGACATTTCTAAAGCATCCTAATGTTTCACAGAGTAAGAAGTCACACTGCTACAAACCCATAATGTAGCCATTGTCAGAGCTGCTGAAATGGTAAAACTCCTGTGATAAACCACTGTGGTTTTGTGGAATAGATTAGAATTCTAGTGGCCTCTGGTCCATTCTGCACTGAATTTAATTTTGCAAGAGGCACTAACACAACATTTATTGAAATGACAAGCAATTTTGAAAACAATGTCAACCACCTTAAAAAAGCAGGTGTGGTTTGTATAATTGGGCCTGTATTTGTCTGAACTTTAAACACAGGACAGTGGGCAAATCAAATTATACCAGGTTCCACAGAAATAGTATGCTGTTTTCTACCACAATATTTGCCACTTCACACAAAAACATTCATTTGAGGCTTTTTCCACACACAACATGGTTATGTGCACTGACAGAAATGCATAGAAATATTTCACAAAGGGTACTGAATAGACACAACTAATTAGATACTAAAAGCACAGGCAGGGCTGAAGCTGCCCACAGGGAAGAAGGATTTCTCTAACCAGACCTTTAATGAAGTGAAAGATGAAATGCAAAAGAAAAAAGAAAAAAAATCATAAAACCTCTATTCACATAATCTAAGATATATTTTTCTCAAAAAAGATATTTTGGCACTGAAGTACTTCAATGGAATAAAGGTCTGTTTGGTACAGACCATAATATTCAGTACCTAGATGTATCCTTTGTACTAAAAGCACTTCTACAGGCGCTCAGAAACCAACACAAAGAGCTCTGAAGATCAAATTGTGCCACAAGACATTTAATGAAATTCCAACATAGCAACACCAGTCAGGCAAGTGAAAACTGAAAGGCCAAGAAATGCCAAGTACTCAGGAAAGAGAGTTCTAATTCACTTTTTTTTATCATTTTAATTACCAATAGTGGGAAGGGGAAAAAAAAACTATTTGTATTTATTTCAACTTCCACCTCCTTTTTATTATGATGACTGAGTCACAAGCACAGATATTTAGTCACAAGTCTGAGAAGCTGGCAGTTCCCTTGTGTCTGGATCAGACATCCATACTGCATTCAGACAAGCTAGGAACATACTGAAGCCTGAGTTATCTAAGACAGTCTAAATAGATGCTAGGCTGCAAGGGGTATTAAAACCAAACTGGATCCCTGACACTCAATGGGGAATACCCATCCCTTCATCACTGCACTTCGCTGGCTTTTTTGCCTTTTGTGTTCCCAGTCCCACACAGACTTCAGGAGGCTGCCAATAACTGCATGAGACTGAGGCTGGTTGCTCCTACCCACCATCATGCAGAAGCTATGATAAAAGAGTAAAAACATAGAAAAAGGACTCTACTTAGCCCACTGCCCACTAAATCCACTTTATCTCCTGTGGAAGAAATAAGGCATGTCAATCATGGAAAGTCCTGAAATTTTCCCCTCCTATTCCTCCTCTAAATGGCACCACTTTATAAACTACACAGCTGCAGCTATTTGCCTTTGCCTTGTCTTTAAAGAGCCTTATATGCAAGCCTTATTTTACATTACAGCAAGTATGTTATGGCAAAAAAAGTTGAGGAAAGGCCAGACTTTCAAAACAAGTATATAAAAGAAACAATGAGAGGAGCAACTTTGGCTTCACTTCACACATCTCAGAAGGTACCATAGCTTAGTTTTTTTAATTTGTGAAATACTGCTGTTACATGCAAGGAAGCACATACAGGTTCGTGAATATGTGAGATTTTTCTACTGGTTATTTGTGGTCTTAGAAAAGCAGAATTATACAAGAATAGAAGTCAGAAGACTAGGAGACGATCATTGCCATAACACTTATATGCTCTTTCTACACCCCCAGCGCTTACTGCAAAACATGAGCTCCTGACCTTTCCTATCTGTTCCTGGAATGCTGATGAGAACAGATTAGCTGTGAATCTCTCATTTTTATTTCCACTCTGTTCCTGGGAATGTATGCAAAATTGAAAATACTGCACTTATACTTGTTAAGCAAGAGGAGAAATATGAAAATTTTCATAATGCATTTAACTGGAAGAATTGCTTTTATACATTCTGTCACCAAGACTGGTAAGCGCAAGTGATTTCAGTGAAAGAAAGCACCAAAACAGAAGAACTTGTCTCCTCAAAATTTCCTTCACGAAGTTGATTAATGCCCCGAGGGTTGCAGATATTGGCTTCTCACTTGTTTTGGCATTTGTTGCAACAACTGTGTTGATAGGACAGCAGAAATTTCATACCAATGCTGTTCAAATCCTGCTAAGTCCAAATTTGAGAGAGATTGCAGAACTGGCTACTGTGAGCAAACAGCTCCATCACCTCTAGTCACCGAGTCAAGATCCTGTGACCACAGCGAAGATACACACCAGCAAGACCAAAATTGCACCTTGAACCTACACACATAAAAGAGCAACAGTAACTAGAGATACAGACCCATGGGTTTCATCAGCTCCTACACAGTGTGCGTGCACAGGAAACTTCCAGCTTCCTTAAAATTCTTTCAGCCACATCCAATAAAGGGAGAAAATTAGGTACTTAGAGATACAGCTGCTCATATATCATAACCTCCTTTCCATAAGCTAGGCTGGACAGTTCTCCAACACATCCCATCTTTGACAGAATGGTCCCAAAAGGAAGGTTACCAAAATAGGAGCACATTATACTTCTATTAGATGTCACAATATTTTTAATGTTTTTTTTTTACTCTCTGTATGTTAATTAACACCAGATTACTAGATAATCAAAGCCCCATTGTGGTACTGACAGAATTATACAGTCAGGGTTAACAATCCAACACAGAAATCATTCCTGGCTCCTTCACAGATTTCAGCAGCCAAAGTACATTAGATTAGTTCTGCTCTGCCAAAAGGAGTAATTATCACTATATGCACTAAAAAATAGCTGTAAGGATTTGTAAGTGAATGAAGAATGGACCCACTGATGAAGTCTTAATTCAATATCTATTAATGTCTTTTCATAAGCCAGCAAGAGAGAAAAAAGCAATATCAGACTCAGGAATAGCATTTGTAACATTTTTCTTGTTCACGTGTGTGCAGCTTTTCTTGGAAAAATCTTTAAAGCCAGAGTCTTACTAAGTGAAGGCAAAAGGGCCATAAGGAATTTTAAAGACTAAGTCAACACGAGAGGATGAGTGCTCCTATTTTCAGTAGGCAAATGGAACCTACCAAGCAAGTAAGCATTATTCTTTTTCTCACTCTTAGATAAAAAATCTATTAACTTGCAAATTACATTTTAAAAAAGAAACTAATGCACACAGAAAGAACACGTCACTCACATCAAAGGAATTCAGTTTTACGTTTTGCATTTGACCTCTTGTTCTGCAAACCACCTCAGTCATTCAGAAGATCAATATTTCTAAAGCTCTAAGCAGAAGCAAGCCAGGCAAATGTTAAACACCTCCTAAACTTTGCTCTCAAAAAGCCACAAAGCAGGTACACTAATAAACATGGAGAGGACACACACTGAGCTCTTTGTACAGTTGCTTAAGGTGCTGGTGCCATTACATAACTGAAGAATTTTACTAGGAAATGTGCTGTGCAAAGAACAACAGACACTCTTTAATTCATAGGACTAAGGAACAGCTAGGGAGATCCGTAGTGTTAATGCCTTTCTAGATGTGGGCAGTCTTTGAAGGCCTACACAACACAAGATGCTGTATGAACTATAAAACATATTAAATTCCTCTGAACCACTGCTAACACTGTATGAATATTAATAGCATGTTCTTTATTTGCTCAGTTAATGCAGTAATTAAATATTCATAGAAAGCTCTTAAAATTCCTAACTGACTACTATTCAATTGTGTCTATTGCATTTTGGCTTTAGTATGAAGCTTTGTTTATGTACATTTGCTCTTCTCTGTGCTTCAGAGAAAGAAAATGGAAATTGAAACTTGAAAAAAAAAGCTGAGGAAGCACAAAGGATGCTCCACTTCTAGTAATAGTGATATGGAGTGAATAGAGGGCAGGGAAAAAAGCTCAGTATTTGCTATGCATTACTGACTCTCTCCTTGGCATTACAGCACTGGTTGAGCAAGTGAGGGCAAAGAAGCATTGAAATTCTCTGGGTCCCTGAAGTCAAGTGCTCCCACAAGCCATGAAACTGGCAATACATGGGAATACTTAGACCATTAAGCCCTGACTACAGGAATTCCCTAAGCGTAATTGGTAAGAGACTGCTACCCCCAAGGGGTGGGAGAACTCAGGATAGCATCCTGTTGCAAAGGACAGTTTTTAGAGTAGCCCATTGTTCCCCACTAGCAAAACTTAACTAAATTTATTCTGCAGTACCAGCAACTGGAACACAGTCTTAAGTATGCAAAGCACAAAGAGATTAGCTAGGGAGTTCCTGTGCTTAGCTACCTTTTCAAATAACTAGCCCTATCTGTCTTATATCCCAAGGCTGCATCTCTAAAATGTCTTGCCCTAAAGATCTCAGTGTTTCACAAGCAAATGCAAAAAAGAAGGAAGACAAAGGGAACATGGAAAATAGTCCTAAAAAGAACATGAATAGGAGGAAGACAGCAACAAGGAAATGAAAAGAGGACCCCAGGAAAAGGAACATGAAAGGGACAGACACACTAAAACAGAAGTTTAAAAAAGAAAATCAAAATAAACTAAAAAAGAGAGAGATCCAAGGGCAAAGAACACTGAAATAATAAAATACTTGACTCACTAATGATTACATTGTGTGAGACATGAAATAAAAGTCAAACACAAGAAAATGATGTGTTAAAATTCTGGTGTTAAAATGCTCCAGGCTAAACTGTTTATGAAACTGCCATTTAAAGTAAGACAGTAGTCACTGTGCCTGCCATAAGGTGTATTTACAATTGTGACATGGAAAACTGCTTCTGTAAATGGCAAACTGTAAAGGACAGTGATTTCCTACTTGCATGTATTGTCATTGCTCCCAACACAAGCTTTCTAGTCACTTATATTTCAACTTAGTTGATGAAATATTAGCAGTTGTCAGAAACCTCAAAACCTATACCTACCTAAAGTATTTAAACTTATTGCAGGGCAGGGGGAACCCTAAAGCCTCCAGATTAACTGATATATTTAAACATCAAAAGGAATGGAAAGCCTCAAACAAATTAGCTCTCAAGGCTTTTACAGTCAGAAAACAAAAATTACATCCACACTGAAACCATGAAAAACCTTACAGCAGCAGTATGATGCACAGATCTTCACATCTGTGCAAAAGAGAACACCCAACACATCTGTTCCATATTGTTAGCTTGGCACACTAAAAAGCTGCTTCCATTGTATCTTGGTATCTTTTATTCATGACTCTGCTTGGTTTTTACCAAGTCTCTAATGTTAGTGCAATAACATGAGAAGATCTCTTACTTTCCCTATACCTGTGCAAGGGAAATTAATTTGGGGGTGTAAGGAGCCCTATGAAGGTGTGACAAAGGGCTGCCTCATAGGCTAAAGGCACAGAATTCACCTGAGGAATCCACACCTGACTTCACCTCCATTACAGAAAGCTGCATTACACTCCCTTTCACTTATTTCTACCCTACACCTAAAAGTAAGCACCACTGAATTCACCATCTGAACTGGATCTCCTTGAGGCTGTAGTGTCCTGAACACAGGTCCTACAAGCCAGACCTGGACCTCAACTATGTAATCCCTTAACAAACACCTACAGTGTGGGTTCAAGAGCATTTTTAAGTTAGCATATACTAACTTGTTCTTTTCTAAGCACTTAAAAAGTTTTGAAAGCTGTCAGCACTGAAACCTGCATGGAAATTCAACACAACTGGGGAGGGGGGGGGGGGGCTAATGACCTACACAGGGTTGTCAATTCCTTTCAAAGGTGAGCCTAACCCAAATAACTCCTATGCTTTTTCCATTTCTCACCAGCAGATACAGATCATGTACTAGGTCTTTGATTTCCAAGAGAAAGGAACAATATTCTTACTAACAATCATTAGTGTTAACAGGCATGATTCATTAAATACTTTTAATGTTTTCTGGAATTGCATATATGTATTCTTTTCCAAACTCTTATGGTCATGGAATAAATTCCTAGCAAGACTTTAAGGATGCAATTACAGCTCTCTACAAATTGCCCAGTATGAATCTGACTGTCCTCTAGTTACCTATTTTAAAAATCCACTGTTCTATTTTTGCTGGTGTGTCACTTCAGGTTTGCAGTTTATTAGACCATGCTCTCCGTGGCAAGGACAGGGGCTTCCAATATATTCAGAGAATACTTCTCAAGGATTGCAAGTCAAATAAGTAGAACAAATAAGTCCAGAAGCCCAAATCACAAACCAGTGGGAATAGCCATGAACGGAAAACAAACTCCAAAAGTAAATTTGCAGGATTGGAGGCAAAAACTCAGTTGTATAGTGTACTGACTGCATTTTTACACCTTGTGTAAAAGCTTCTTCTCTGGAACTTCAACATATGGACCTGCCACCGAATGTCATCCTTCCTGCACTGAGTACCATACAGTTGGCATCTCAAAAGTTGCATTTCCATTGGACACCCCCTCTGTTTCTACACTGGAAAGGACAGCACATAATTTTCTCTTTTCTCAGGCCTCTTAGTCTTCCCCTGAATTGCCTCTTGTGAAAAGCTGACAAATTCTTCTTTTTCTATTGTTTGTTTAATACCATCAGAAACCTCTACTGCCCTTCTCTGAACTTTGCTCATTTTATTACATCCTTTTTAAAACAGGAGACCACAACTACAGAATACTGGAGTACTGTGGCTTATGCAGCAGACTGCAATGGCATAATGAGCCATAATGCATAACAGCATAATGAATGTTTGCGGCACAAAACAAGCTTCAGCACATGCATTTTGCAAAATCCCCTGGCTGCTACATCCTCCACAGCTATCTATGAGAACAGATTACTGTTCTGAAGAATCTAGTCTGGATGTCAATGATGAGATAGTGAAGTAGATGAAACTGTGGTTTGATCCACAGCTGCAATTCCTGTGATAAGTAAGACACAAAAACATTAAGAGTTCTCAACTTCCAAAAATTCTGAGAGAAAAGGCAGTTAAAATACAAATCTAAAAATGTATAGACTAACATCTTTTTACCCACAACTGTTTTCCACTGTGTCACTATGAAATCCAGCCAGTGTTCGGTAAACTGCACTTCATTTCCTCAGAACATGTAACTCTCCTAATTAAGGGATTCAAGTGAAGTATCTGTATAATGCAAGAATTGCTAAGTTTTAGACCCTTAATTTATGCCACCAACTTAAAAATCAGATGAATCTTTGTGAAGCTGCAGTAGGTCTCCTTCCTTAAGAAGGCTGACAAACAGTGAAAGAAAGGTTAAGCTGATATAAAGCATTCCAGTTGTATACCATCGTAGGCACTTGCAGTCTAAAAGGCTGCATTCACTCCAAGCTGTCTGCCAAAATGAAATACATCATTGAAGGCAATACAAATTAGTGAGGGAGATGTGTCAAAATTGCATAAATACTTACTTCCACTAGTATGAATTAACAGCTGTGATCCTCTCAGCAGAGGCAAGTATGTGGATGCTCAGAAAAATTCAACTGTCACCTCTTATACATGGCCCCATTTCATGCGACAGCTAAATCATACTGATACTTTGTCTCACAATAATAGTTCATGTAGATCAAGAAATGGTCCAAAACTTCATTTCCAAGGCTGTCAATTTGGCATCTCGCAAAGTAAAACACAATCATGAGCATGGTCTCATGAGAATGAAGGAGATTTATGAAAATATGAAAAGAAAAAAAATTAAAATCCTAGAACATGAGTATTTATTGATAGCCTAAAATAATCAAATTGTGAATAAACCAAATACTCTGAAACCTGAGCAGCAGAGTATAATTTAGCATTATCTGGACTCTTAGTCTGCTGAGCAATTTGATGCAGTACAATCAGGGTTTTAAATGGAGTATGTGAGCACCAGTGAGAAGTATGCATTACTGAACCATACTATGTTCTGAGTCTTAAGATACTAATATCATATTTTTCTACAATCCAATTGAGAAAACTGCTCTTAAGTAACTGTAACATAGATTAGAAAAAACATGAAGGCAGGTTCAGTAAAGAACCCAACATAATTGTTAAAAGATCTGTTCCTCAGTCTTCAGCAGGTAAAGTACATGGCAGACCATAAAAGACCACACAGGAAAGCTGCCTTTTCAGCAAGAGAGCAGCATAAAGCCCAAGATGCAGAGCAAGCTTAGTGTCTCCACTGAGCCTCAAGCCTCAGATCCCACAATAACTAAGCCCTTCAGCAGTGCAAAAAGCAACCAACCAGCCGTACTAGCAGAAGCTTTACTGTTATTGTATCTTGGCAGTTCCTGCAATATAGACTGCAAAAGTCATGGGGAGCTGATGGAGCCCAAGAGCAGCTGTTCAGAGCACGGGGCAGAAGGAGATGTCACACACATGAGAGCCCCACTTCAATAACCACCCGGAGCACTCTGCCACCACCAATACCTTGTCAAGTACAAGTATCTTGCCATCAGACGTTTCCACTCTCTTGCTACAGAATCACCTTGGGAAAAGAACTACAGAACACTGCACGAAAATAATAATTCTAATTATTAAAGTACAGTGGGCTTTGAGTTTTGGCACATTATTCCAAGTGTTCATAGATGATGAACTGTGTTAAGGATCATTTTAAAGTGAAGAACTCATCCCAGTCTTTATGCTACTGACTCACAGCTGAATAATTTCAGAACAACACTGCACATACATGGGTGACCTCACAAAAAGCAAGTTTACTGAAGCACTTTAAAAACACCTGTAAAAAGATATTCCTCATCCCTGAAAGAAGGGCTGTGTAAATGATTGCTATTAGTTCCATGCTCGTATTTTCAGATCTCTTAAATTTACAAGAAACATACACAACAGTGCCAGAAAAACTAATCTACCAAGGAGACCTGAGAACCACTAACTTGGGAAGCCCTCATTCAGTGCTCTGCTGGTCTTCTGAACTTAGTGAAGAGAGCTGGATCCTGTTTTAGTCATAAAATTAATCTTATTAAAATCTAAGGTGGTCATGCATGTAGAACAACTTAATATTTAATACTTTAGCAGCAGTGTGTGATAGCACAACACAGTTTAAGCTGGTTGGTATAAATACATCCCTGACATCTTACAAGTAGTATCATCAACAACATTAAGTTTAAAAAGGCACACCAAAATCACACCAAGATACTGGCTATTTACACAAATCTACATAAAAATCAACAGTCACTTGTCATGGCTAAAAATTTCATCATTGGCAGTAACCCATAACTGGTTTTGGCACTGATGCATACATAAAGGAAAACATACAACCTAACATAGGGACCGTGAAAGCATCTGCCTGCAAGCTGTAGGCAAATATTTTTTTAAATCTATTATACAAAAGAACATATACAAAAGCAATACAAGCAGCTGCTGTAACATACTTCAGGCCTCTGAACAAGCATTAGCTTATGAATTGCCTTACAGAACACCACTTCAACACAAATGGTTCCTTAAGTGTTTTTTTTTAAATAACATATTGAATGCAAACATTGGAGCTAAGCTGTAAGAATGTCTAGGAAGCCTAAATTTTGTCTAGAAAACCGAGTTTTATGTCTAGTTTTGTTTAGTATTGTTTTGTTCTACAGACTATTCATCTAAATAAAATGAAATCCAAATAAAACACAGTATGATCCTGGACTAGTTGCTATCTTCTAAAAGGCATAATATCTTATTGAGATGAGATTAGACAGAATAACAAAATCAATATATATGCAATTTGAAACTGGGAATTTATAACAATGACAGATCTTCCTCTGCCTCTCTATGGAGATGGTTCTCAGCATTGCAGAAGTAACAATAGTGGTTTTCAGAAAAATGGACACAACAATACTGCAAGGCTGATTCTTGCCTTTAAGTCAGATAAGCAGAATAGCTACATGGAGCCCATGTAGCAGAAGATAAACTTGTTTGATTTGTTGAAAGATGATAATTTAGTGTGAACAATTAGACAGAAAAAATATTCAGCAACAGCCTTTTAATAGATCAGAATAAGTGAGGTTATGTGAAACAAGGGCAGGAGAGTAATTAGGCAAAACAATTAGAATAGACCCTTCTAACTAATTTTCTGGCTACATGATTCAGGAAATATTTGTATTCAGATCCTGTTCACTTTTTTCAGAAACAAGCATTTTTCCATTTGTGACAATAACATGCTATTTCTCAATACATGTTCTTAAAAAAAAAAAAAAAAAAAAAGAAATCAATATATACAGTAAGTACTTGACCTAGTCAGTCTAATTATTTAACTCTTGCACTGCTCATTTATTTCTAAACGAAACCACAAGAGCAGCTATGCGGGTATTTTCTTTAGCAAGGACTGGAAACTCACAAGTTTGTGACTCATTGTTCCGCAGCTGAAAACAGCTGTGCCACATACAACTGACTGAACTGATCCTCTGAACATGACTCACGGGTCTACCAAAATCTGTCGATTTTTGTCAATCTGCTACCAGCAAGAGGCCACCGCATCAGGACACAAACACCTCCATACAAATTCTTGGAAACTCTCCCACAGCCTCTCTGCTCAAGCCTTCCCACCTGCTTCAGGAGTCTCCTCAGGGCAGAAAGGGGCAGCAGTGGCACTGGAGGAGACACAAAGTATCCAGACATCTGCTAAAGCCTGTTAGGTGTACACCCTGCCATCAACAAACACCACAACCTGAAGTTTGTACAAATCTGCTCTCTGTAATTCACAGTGGTTTAAGGATGGCACAGGGAGCAAAAAATTGGTTCAAATGACATTCCCGTTTCAGTATCAGTATGCCTTGCCACTCAAGGGTATTTCTGATTAATTTTTTTTGACAGTTGCAGAGAACTAGCAAAAAAGTAAATTGCCCCATTTTCCTATTTGTCAAAATAAGTGAAGTTACTGTCTGCTAAATGTGGTCATTTCTGGTATGCAATAGAGGACACTGAAGAACACGTATAGGAAATCCAAGGACCTCCTAACAGACAATATGGAAATCACTTCTTTTTGTCAATGACTACTGTTGTGAAAACTTAGAAGTTTTTATTAAAAAAAAAAGCATACCCATTTCAAAGCCAGTTGAGGGGGAGAAAAATCCCGCCACACACAAATTGTTCAGCCATCATGAGTCCTTTCAGTGAAATCTGTAGCCACTCAAGATCTCTAGTTTATTTTCCACTTGGGACACTAATAACTGGTAAGTAAATACTGAGAAATTATAAAGGTTGGAAAAGAATATGACTAAATTAGAGTAGAACAAATTTTAAAAGGAATTTCCCTAGTTAAAAATCATTCTCACAATTATAAACAGTGAATAAAGTTAAAGGAAGCATAAAACAGCAGGCTAGACTTTACAATGAGAACTTTCACGAGGAAAGCAAGACAGAAAACTAAGCAAAAGCCACTTCCTCACAGCAGCATATTTCAGTTCTGAAAGGGTATCTGAGGCAAATTATTCACAAGTTATGAAAGATCCAATATCAAAGTAGAAAAATCACTGACCTGGATTAAGATCCAATACTAAAGTAAAAAAATCATTGACCTGGATTAAGATCCAATACTAAAGTAAAAAAGTCATTGACCTGGATTAAGTTCTCATCAGTATCTCAGCATGAAACAAATACTGTAAAGCTACTCTAGTACTTCAAATAACATGAAACCATAACATCAGCAAGCATATAGGGATGAGCTTCACAGTAATTATTCTTCAGATGCATATTCCCCATTAAACTGAGAAACTGTATGAAAAAATTTTCATTTAGTCCCATGAGAACCTTTAAAAAAATAACTCACAAATGGTAATATTGAACTGCTTCAGCCTCAAGCAGAGAAATAATGTGAACAAACCAAGACAAAAGGTGCACATTTACAGAACAGTCACTGGCCACTGATGCCTTGACCTTCCTGAGCTTTTGCTGACAGCACATCCACTTCCATGGAATAACCAGCTGGGCATCACCCCCTTCTGTGCCTGCAACTTCTATGAATTTTACTGGGCTATGAAGACTATGTCAATCCACAGAGAGCAAGCAAGCAAAACTGCAGAAACCTGAAGAAACAAACTATTTGCTATCAAGGTAAGCCCTCAGGGACATCACTGTGTAGAGAATGCTTGTATCTCACAATACAGGTACTCAGTGTAGCGGCTGTTTCACTTGGAGTGTTAACAGTCTTCTCACCTCCAGTCTAGGAAGCAGAAATAAAATTATCATGTCTATGAGCCTCTGAAAAGGGAGTGGAATTTACTGGAAAAAAGATACAGAAACCACTGAGCCTGACGTCCAACATGAAGGAGAAGCAGGATGAACGTACTGGCGGCTAGCAGGACTGGCTATTTCTTGCTGCCTTGCAAGCGACATTGAAAATCAATCTGAGAAGTAGTTAAAAATAAGTACCATTCCCATCATCTCCACCTGCTCCATCAGGACACAACCACAGAATAATATTGCTTAAGCATTGGCATGGTGGCACAAACATCCAAAGGTTGGTGGCAAGGGCAGGAATCAAGTAATGCTGGCTTTGAAAAGAGCAAGTTTCCAGTCTGATTCACCCTGCAGGCTGCCAGCACTAGGTTTTATCCTCATCACTCCACCAGAGTGGTCTGCTCTATCACCTGGAGCAAAGCAGCAAAACAGTTTTGGGGACACCCTCATGTATGTTGCAAACCTCTGACTGCAACAGGGAGGTGGCAGAAATTTTTGAAATAATGGGTAAAAGTTTTACCCATTTACTAGAAGTAGTCACTGAAAAGCAGTTTAAAACAGCCCAGCATGAGATTGCTGGTCAAGCACTGTCTGGTCCTTTGAATCCTATTTTCACTGGTCCTAAAAGCGTAACTTCCACCAGAGCCTTCATGCCCAACACACTCATCCATGCAGCTTCCGGAGGAGACGTGCTCTTATCCATGTAGGAAACAGATTTCAGACAATCTGCAGAGGGATGAAGCCAACAGGAACAGTGAAGACAACAGGGCAGTGGAAACAGTTGAAAGGAAGAAAGAGCATCAGGAAAGAAGGGAAAGAGGAAACAGATGCACTGGCAGGAGAAGAAAATACAAGTGGGAGGGGAAGGCAAATGTAGAAGGTGAAATTAATACAGACCAGTTTGAGAGAGCACAAGTACAACCAAACTGCAGAACAGATGAGTCAAAATGAGTGAGAATTATAAACAAGGGGGGGCGAAATTATAATAATAAAAAAAACCCCAGACCTGTCACAGCAGTACTTCTTATTAATCACAGAGCAGTCTGGGTTTCTGATAGGTGAGATCAAGACTCACCTAGGTGAGTCAAGGTAGAAAAATGTGAGAAACAGGGAAGATTAAAAAAAGTTTGTCACTACCAAACCTGTCAGGAAAATAAAATATTCTGCAGAAACCCTAACATTTTAAATTCTGCTGCTCTTTCAAATCAAGATGAAAGGTATTTTAAGTTCATTAAACTTTAACATTACTTTATTGAAACACTGATTTTGAGGTCAAACTCTAATACTCTTCAGCACAAAACAGGAAAAGCTGAATACTACCACATTTCTTTTCCAAATAGTTTTAAGAACATCTTCCAAGAATAGCATTCCTGCAAAACCTTTTGTGGGCTAATTTTCCTGCTGAACTGCTTCACCACAAATTTTAGATTAGACACAACATTAGATGAAATCACTCATTCCTCACTGGAATTAAAAGATCCATCACTTAGGAGTTATTTCCAAACCTAAACATTTAGCAAAATGCATTTTGGGCCACAAATTCGAACAAACATTTTTAAGACTTAAAAAGCCATTCCATCACATGGAAATGGACACAAGTTCTGAGCCAGAAAGAACAAGTCCTTAATTAATATGACAACTACCTTTAGAGGACCTACACAGAGAAACAGCAATTTTGCCCCAAAAAAGAACATCTCAGGCTTTCTTCGCTGCCAAGCAGAGGTCACATGAACTCACAATCACTGTAATACTACTGATGGAAAAGGATCCACTCCTCAGGCCTCTTCCTAGTGAGGTGTGCTAAGAGACAGTGTTACATAATAACATTCCCCCTCTTGTCTGAGGACTTTTTTTACTAGTTGTTTTCTTATGTTTCTCTTACTGGTCATGGCAAATAACTTGTAATTTCTTTTTTTTAAATCATCTATTTCTTCTACTTCATAGGAGCTATTTTTAACATTAGAGAATAATTCACGTTACATTAATATTGCTAGAGCTTGTGCTCTTGAAATAATGTGATGCACAATGGGGCTTCCAAGCAACAAAAACCTACGAGCTCAGAAAAGAGAAAGCAGATAGTTTAAATTAAGCAGATTCCCCAGAGGTCTGAGAATCTGAGCAATTATAGCTGGGGAGACACACAAATTTGAAATATGCTCCAGTGTGCTGCTCAGGAGCTTCTCATGAAGTGCAGATCACCCTGTACCCAGCATGGCTCAGCTATCCCTATATCCACACTCTCCCATCACCGTCAGCGTTAACAGGCAAATGTCCCAGGCAGCAAAGCCTTTCATCTCAGCTAATCATTTTACCAGGGTCTTCAGCAGAAAGGGAAAACTATACAACTATAGAGGCATTCCAACAGGATTACAGGAGTCACTTCCATAAAGCTTCATAAAACCTGCAGCAGCACAATGTAACTGTAGCTACCGGCACTTACTGAGGCACAGTCCTTCTAAACAATATTGCTTGAAGGCATCACTGAGAACAATTGGGGAGTTAAACCTCAGCTTTTAGAAGAGGGCCATCTGTTCGGCATACTTGCAGTGAAACCAGCGGCCTCAGCACAATCCACAGAGAAGATGCATCACCATATTCAGTGCTGCCAACCACAAATGCAAACTGAATGAACACAGACCCTGAATAACTTTCTCATGACTACCTGCAGTGATTAACATCAAGGCACAGTGGTGGGTAAATGTGCACTGCCCTCTTTGTGATGGAGAAAAAGATCAGGACAGGCAGAACTCAAAACAAAATGACTCAAGTTAATTCACTTAAGACTCCCATTAAACCTCAGGACATTACACACCTGTTAAAGGCCACTTAAGATTTTAACATATTCTGCACTTTTAAAAATGCTCTAAGAATTCAGTCAAACCAAACATCGCTAAGAGGATACATACAAGTCCCAAACAAGCCCTCTGGGGTATGGCCCAAAAATTGTTACTTCACATCAAGCATCCAAAAAGCTAAGTGAGATACACACACACACACAAGAAAGAGGGGGGAAAAAAAGAGAGAAAAGGAAAATGGGAAATCAAAGTGCAGCAGGAATTTTCAACAATATTTAAAAATAAGCACTTGCCAATTCAGAAAAGTATGTGATACAACCCGATACCCTGCACTGCTTTGTGCACATACATGGAGGGTAAACCATTAAGAGAAAGTGAAACCTTAATATTTCCACACACAGCTTCACACAATTTAGCAAAATTGGTACTACTGTGAAATGCAAAACTTGAGCCACAAGGTAGCACAAAGAGGTTTTCAAAACAGCTGCCTCAGTGTAAGTTAGGTTTTAAAACCTTAGCAGAAATCCCTTTTCAACCAACCACACATGAACTGACCATAAGCCCAAAGGCAGGAGCCTGCAAGGGCACTTAAGGGAGTCTCAATCTTTCTGTTTTGAGAGTGAAAGATGCTTCAGGCAATAGCAATAGTTTGAACATTCTCGCTGGTGTTTCCCACACTCTACTTATTTTCCAGGTAAAAGAAATTCAAAGCTTGATCTAAATCCTATAGAGATAAGTAGGATTAATGAGTGTTCACTTCAAGTTACAATTCACATGGTAGCACTATGTCATCACCATACTTCCACCCAGAGACACCTAAAATCTGAAGGGCTATTAGTGCAGAGAAGGTGTGGTCCTCCATCTACCTTTAATCTTCTCTGTGCTGGAATCAGACATACTTATTCAGAGATCCTGAGCAATTCAGAGGGAAAAATACCATGGCCATCATGGCCTTTTATCAGCTGATATAAGGCATCACTGCCACATGAGGCAGTAGTTGATGGGAATTTGAAGTCAATCACTGGAACACATAAGTATAACTTAAATCTTGACTGCTAACATGCAAGCAGAACACAAGGAATTACACAATCTATGATGATGCTGTAATTTTTGCAGTATCTTAGAGTGTGTGCAAGCAAAATAACACATTCATTTCTTAATGCATTAAATTTCCTACACAACAGTGAAGTGCAACTGCTGTGACAATTAACATTTTTAAGGGCCAAGTTCTAATCACTCCATTTTAGTTGACTGTCAGGCTTCTTTCCATGTAGAAACAGTGTAAATGAAGGAACAAGCAATGGTACAAAATACCCTAAGTATAGATTATACAGCACATACCATTATATAACTCAGAAACAATTGAGTAAAGTTGATGGTGCCAAGGATTAAAGGGCATATTGAAGGATTTTGGAAATACAGATCATCTTGTTCTGCTAAGCTTTACCAGTTAAAAATATGCTTTTAAAAATGCCTTGGTTTGTTGGGTATTTTTGGTTGGGGTTTTTTTTTCAGAAAATATTTGATTATAGCAATGTCTTTTTTTTTTTTTTTTTTTGCTTCTGCAAGGCAATCATACTATAGTCTCTATATGATTCAAATTAAGTTTCACACATAGAATGAGCAAAAAAATAAGTACTGACAGATTAATTGAATACTTATTGAACAATTATAAAATAAAATTCTGAATGAAAGTAAAGGTCAAAAATATTTTGGATTGTAATATAAGACAACTGAACCATACCTGTAGGTCTGCAAGAGGATTTTAAATAGTACATGAGTGGCTTTTGAACAAATTGCTGCAATACCTCTATAGTATGCAATTTGTGTCTAATGTTTCATGTTCTGAATAAACAAAGAAACAAATATCCTACTAATAGTCCTTCAGTGTTTCACGTTACCAAGGCATTCACTATCGACATTTAGTATAGGATGACAGAAAGGGTCACTGACCAATATTTTTCCAAAAGATACGTTCTCACTTCACAGTGTGGTGAGCTGAAGCCAATAGCATTCATTGAGCTTTGACAGAACATCTTTCTCTTAAATACAAAAATTCAAAGCCTTACTATACAGATGTCAGTTCAGATTGCATTTTACACATTGTAAGTCTTAGCAAACAGCTGGTATTTCACAGTGCCTCAAGTCTTAAACATGACTTGTCAAAGCAAAATAAGAGGAAAGAAAAGGTAGCTTCAGATGATGCCAAGTACATTAAAAAGTGCAGGGGAAGAAATTAATAGCCATTTAATAAACTGCACATCAATTAGTATTTCTCAGTGAAACAGAACTTCTGAAATACTGAAATAATACAATGTAAGGTAGTACAAAACATTCCTATGAAGCATTATGGAATGAGATGGAAGTACTGCAATGCTGTTTCACAGCAACAGAAAGGAGAACAAAAAAATCAAAGGATTTTGATGGGGGATTTTGTTCAGTTTGGTCTTCAAAGAACTACAGGTACAATTTTAGTATTGGGGAACAAGTTCAAAAACTGATACCTCTGTATCAAGTAAAACTTAAAGAAGATGAAACTGTTAGTGATCTAGTAAAACAATACATATTCCTCTGTGCTCAGATGCCCACACGATGCAGTGCACAAGCCAGGACTTCCCTGCCTGCTCCAGGCAGTGACACACTCGGGTCTGGACAGAAGCTGTCCTCTCTCCCGGCATGTAGCAGCACAGAGAGGGGAGCACATCCCAGCGGCTTTCCTTTGCAGCCACAGGCACTTGTCCTATTCCCCTCTGGGTCAGCTGCTGGTCAGGGAGCCAACACGACTTCAGCAGAAGGGTCTCCTCTATTTCATCAATATCAAACTGTTCTCTGGAAGTCCTTCCTACCCGTGGCTCTCAGCAGCCTGCTAGCTGCCGCTCCCAGTTAACCCTCCTCCCCAACACCCACACCAGCGAAACCCAGGCTCAGCTATGCCAGGGCTAGGAATGCCAGGCCCCTCCTGGCGTGGCCAAGATGGATGCACCACCACACTCCCTGCGGGGTCTGCCTCTCACCCCTGGCAGCTGCCTTGCCTCTCTCTCACCTTGCAGCCCTTTCTCTCCTTACTCTCTATTTCTTTACAACTATGATTTCATCAACTCTTTTGACCTTCAAAGGAGAGCGGAAAGAAATGCATGTGAGAAATCCAAGATCCTCTATCTCTCCCATGCACAAACTGTACTGACGTTTTCTGCTAACCCAGCCTGATGTGCAGCACTGCAGCCCGGCAAATAACCTCCTGCAACTCACGGCCGTAAGGCAGCACGTTATAACAGAGACTGGCACGCTAGCAATGATAAAGCCACTATCCATTATCATTAAAGAATAACACAGCATATCCAGGATTGAGTTTCTGTACTTATCTTGCAAAAAATATCAAAATTCTTAAGTGTCTTGCTTGCTGATACCCTTTTCAAACCAGCTTCCCAACTTCTTCTGACCATTCTCTCTAGTTAATTTTGTTTCCCCTGATTATTTTCTCCTACTTCATCGATATAGATCTATATCTTTAACCCATTTGATTTGTTTCTTTTAATAAGGAGTCCTTCAACTTGCCACTGTCACAGGTCTCCCACCTTTGTCAGACAAGGCTCAGAAAAAAACTTGGCTTTTCCCACATGACACAGCAGCATGCCATACACAGACATTAATTTATATTATCCACTGCTGGCACATGATACAGCCTCTGTGAGAAACCAGCACAAATATTTTTTTCTGTAAATGCATTATATAGCTGCCAGCACACCAAAATTCTGTGCAGAAGGGAACATTTGAGACACCTCTTGGCAAGATGCATATGCTGCATTTAATAACTGTATAATAAACATAACATGTAAAGCAAGCTTTACCCTAAACTACAAATGCAGTTTTTCCTTCCCCCTGCAATGAAAAAGAATCCATGTGAGTCAATTAAAATCATTACATCAGTTTTCAAGAGCTATTTTCTTTATCTTCTTAAGGTAGGAAGAATTACCTAGAAAAACCAGGTCACTACTTTTTCATCAGTCTTTTCTTAGAACAAAACAGAGGTCATATTAAGGTTTTGCTTTGAACAAATATTTGTTCAAAACATTTTATCAAGTCCAACACATGTAAGATATGCATATGTACACACAACATACACATGGATAAATATGCCTTTTCTGGATAATATATCTTAGGGCCAATATAGTTTTCATTTAAATGAATCATGGAAATAAAAGTTAAATGTGGTAAAGATGCTACGTGGACCAAAGTACCAACAAGTAAGCAAAGAGACTGAAAACATTTGAAAACTGAATTCTTTTAAATGCATGTGAATATACAGTAAGATTCAAAGAATTCAAGAAGAATAGGGGGCAGTTAAATACATCTCTTTTTTCTATACTGACAAAAACTGAACCAGTTTCTAAACTCTTGTTCAAGTGCAAGAAGTTTTACAGTTTCAAAAAAATTGTATTAATCTAAATGTCTCTTTGTGGTACTTCCTAGCACCTAACATAACAAGAAAGCACAGCATATCCACCTGTGAGGAGCTTACAGAGGGGGATGCACACTCAGGGCAGGAAATCAGGGTTGTCAGCTGGGGGGAATGGGGAAGCTTCACACCAAAGGCAGGATCAGAGGAAACAGAGAGGTATGTCTCACTCAGCACAACCACATCCTGAGACTACCTGCTACCACCGTAACCAAGAAAAATAAACTCCTGTATAAAACGCTCTGTCACCACACCAAAATATTACATGGATGACAAAGATAACCAACTTCCTTTGGACAACATGGTCACACCAAAAAAACTCCCTAAAATTAGAAAATACTTGAACTTTTTAATACTAAGTGAGGGGTATTTTGTTTATTTTTATTAAAATAATAGGAAATAGTTATTTTTAATATTTAATCTGTGTCAACATCCCCTTTAGGTAAACTCCCATGCCAGTATTGCATTAAGTGCTGTTTTCCTGTTTAGCAATCTCTCACAAGTTAACTAAAAGCTTTGCAAAAACCATTTCAAAACTAGTTTGCAAAGTACTAAAGATAAAAGATAAGCATTAAACAGATGACATCTTCTGCAAATCTATCATAATCCATTGGTTTAGGTTTTACATTTCTGGTGAGAAATTACTTAAGTTCTTGTCTGATTATGATTAAACATTAAGATTAATACTTTCTGTTATGGATCACTTCTATTTTTATTACTTTTACCAGCCTCCATTAGCCAAGAGGCAGCATGTGAGGCCAGTGAATGATTACAGTGAACAGCTCTGAAGACACAGACACTGAGCTTCAGTGCTCCATGCTCTCACTGTCACCAGAGACTAATGCTCCACTTCAGGGGAAACCCTGCAACACACCAGCACACCAGTCACACCTCCCTTATTCATTTAGCGCATTCCCTCTGCTAGCTCCATTCCCAGCAGCTATAGTGTTTGTGTGTTTGGTGCCTGCAATAAGACCACTTTCAAAACACTAACTGAATCAGACAGGCTCCCCTACAGTTAAAGGCCCAAAGGTATTACTTGATCCATCTCTTACATTTCCTTTTCTGATGGCACACACACAGGTTGAAGTAACTCAAGTCGTTACCTCGTGGGAGTTCAAACAGCAAAGTAAGTTTGAGCGTTGACACAAGAGCTCTTAATAGAGCTGACATTTTTCTGTTCTGTTAAGAGTGGAAAAAAAAACCTGGACATGCATGTCCCTGAACCTGAATTTCCAATCTCATACAAAGCCCATGTGTAATTTTTCACAGGGAACCTCACACCAAGACACACCAGCTTCTCAGACAGGAGCCAGACAGCACTGAGCTGGCAATCCGGAAGAAGAAGGCTCAGTGCTGCTTAGCCTTTATATATGCAAGGTTTATACTTTTAACATCTGAGGTTCACTGTCTGTAAAGCGTAACTGACTGAATCAGCTTCTACTCTTCATAGGACAACTTCCATTAACCAAATATACATATGTTCATAAGCATACAGTAATGCAGATGAAAACAGACAGCATTCAAAAAGGTTCAAACCCCAATGTTTTGCAGCCTAAAGCCACTGAGGCATTTCTCTTGCACAGGCATTATCTCCAAAAAGGTAAAGGGGCAGAATCCACAGATCTCAAACGCATAAAACAACCCACCCTTGAAAACAGATGTGACAAGGTGCATAGCTGGTGATGGAACAAAGGCATGTGGTTCCCTGTGCTAGCCAGCCCATAAAAGAGAACACACTCCATTGCCATTTGGTAAAGCACATTTGTGTTGCAATGCTGAGCATCATCAATCTCAGTTTCTACTCCTGCCTCAACAAATCAACAGTGCTCCTGTTTGAATCAGGCTCCACCAAAAAGCAGCATCTGGCACTGCAGCATCAGTCACAATCTCTCTGCACTTTTCATATAGCTTATGAGGGGTTACCAAGGACTACTGAGCAGAGCTGATGAGCATCACTGATGTGTGATCTGTCACATCTATCCGGAAAAAATAAATACGTAACAAAATGAAAAAAACTTGACACTTATGCCAGAGGACTGACACCTACTCCCAGGTCTGCCAGAGGCACCGCCTCTCACTTTCCTGTTCTTTGGAGCTGGTGCATTTGTAACTAGCCCCCAAGACATGAAAACTCGGCTCATAGAGAAAGGCCTGAAACATCAACTGCAGTAAGAGACACAGCCAAAATCAAACAGTCTGACTTTAACGAGGCCCATTCATGAAGCTTTCATCCACCCTTCTCAGTCACTGTATTGATCAAAACTTGTGCGATAAGAATCCCCTGACCCATTCTAAGACTTACTGGAAGAAAACAACATCAGATCAAGGAATACAGGAGCTGCAGCTCAGTTTTAGAAGATGAGGGATAAGTGCCGTATGAAGTTCGAACAGGTCAGCTAGGCAGTACAGACACAGCAGCATTTTCAGACAGACTCTGCAGTCAGTGGCCAAGAAGATTTTCATCCTAATGCCAACTCTGCTCTGCCTCCAGTGCCTGTAACTCATTACCCCACAAGGAACAGGTGAGCTAGCTTGTGTTTCTAAAAGACCCCAAGTTCCTATGATACAGCAACTATATGATGCAAATGTACTGTGATGCAGTATTAGATTACTGACAAGTACTATTCTGACAAAACTCACAACTTAGGGCCCAGCTCCAAGCAGATCTCACCAACTGAATAATCTTCACACCACCGAGACTTCTCCGTAAGTTATTACTATGAGCTCTTTACAGTCTCAGCCACAAACTACAAGCAACTGGCAGAATTTCAATTTCAACAGTTTTTGAAATTTTCACTTGAGCAATCACTTCCAGCAGGAAGGGTGTCCTCCAAAGACTTTTCAAAAACCCCACAGAACCTCACTAAGATCACTGAATCTTGAACTCACAGAACACAAAGGTAACATTCCCAGTAAATTTAACACTATGTGGAGTTACCCAGTATAGATTTTGATCCAGCAACAGTTCCTTTTGTTTAAAAAGTAAAATTAGTGTAGGGCAGAGAAATGCATCACTGGAGAGGGCAGTCTGCAGCACTGTAGAGTGCAGGTACCTCAGGCATACAGCAAACAAGGAGACAACCATTGTAAATAATCCAAGATCTACAATTATAATCCATAGTTCAAACACACTTAAATAAGTATTAATCTTGATTCCCAAACCTGCTCTAACAAAGAAGACAACAAAGCATTTTGATACTTAGTTCTAGTAGATAGAAGGAGACCACCACGGTTTTAATTCATCAAAAAAAAAAATCAATAGTGGTCCAGATAATCAACATTAATCTAGAATTCAAGATGATGCAATGAGTTAGCCATCTCAAAAATACTGTGTAATATCATGACAACACCCTTCTAGTTCATTAAAAAAAAAAAAAAAAAACAAAAAAAAACCAAAAAAACAAATATAAACCAAGGCTCTGGTTTAGCAAGAGCTGAAACTCACAAGTTGTAATGGTACAGAGAAAAAACTGAACTGGATTTCTTCCACTCAGAGAAGCCCACCCTTTGTGCAGCTCCATCACTCAGATGAAGTATTGCCTCTGCATATACCATTCAAGCAGGCACTTGAGCTCTCAAGTACACTGAGATAGCCTTTATGCCATTCACATCTAATGCAAGAGTCTCAGAGCTTTGAGTCTGACTAGCTGAACTACATTGTCCCTTTTTGCACTCTGAGCTTCCAGAAAATGCTGCCTTGGTAGTAAGACATAGCTACCTACTAAAAGAAAAAATTAATAAGAAATAAAATAACTGGGTTTGTAAGCAAATATCAACAAAGACATGGACAAAGTAGCATAATTCACTACTACTGCTTTTTTGCCAGCGTCCTAAACGTGAATAGCAATAGCAATACTACTATAAATCAAAAAGAGAACCATAACATTGAAATGTTACAGTACGTCTGTTTCTCAATGTTTTAAAACACAAGACACGCTCAGAAGTTAGTTTCCTTCCAGACAACATCTGCTTGGCTGCCACCATCTCTGCCAAGGTATAGGTGTGCGTGAAGCAATGACAGGAAGGCATGTATATATAGTCTCTTCCTGAATTATTAATATAATCTTATCTCGATATCTAAAACCAACTTTATGAGTCACAGTAACAAAGCATCAGTCCAAACTAAAAACCGCATTTAAAACAGGGCTGAATTAGGAATTACATTGGGTATTAAATAATTATTCAAAATATCAACTTAAAAAGACAAAAATAAAAGGGTCTGAATAAAATTTTTAAAAATAGTACTACACAAGCAACTAGCTATCAAGAATACGATTTCTCATTACTAATCAGTCTTCTCCACTCAACTCCGTAAGTCACAAAAAGCTGGGAAGAGCAGCTCACTGGCACTACCAGGGCTTCACCCGCCACTTCCCACAGCCCCTGCTCTGCTACATCGGCCCGGCGCCCTCCCTCCCCACCACGTCCCTAGGTGTAGCCAGAAAAACTAGAAGCAAGAGGTCGTTTGATTTGTAGCCTGCTCACATTAAATAGTAACGCACACAGATGTTCAATTGTTGACCCTGGGACTACTGCGGGAACTTCTTCCCACGGCCACCCCGCAACGGGCCCGGGGGACTCTCACCCGAACCGCCTCCCGTTGCGGGCGACGAGTCCTCACGGAGGTTTCGGGAGCCGCCAGCCCGGCGCTGAAGCTGCGCCCTGTCCCAGCACCCAGGACGGGACGCGCCGAGCCCGGGCTGGACGGCCGCACGGCGCAGGGAAGGTGCCGGCAGGAACTGCCCCAGGTCCAACTCACGCTCACCGCCCTGCGGGCGCGGAGGCTCCGGGCTGGAGAGAGGCAGCGGCAGCACCCCGCGGGTCCCGCTCCGCGCCGCCACAAGTCGCGAGGCAAAGCACGCGGAGACCCCGCGCGCGGCGCGAAGGGCGCGGACACGGGCAGCGGACAGGGGCTGGGGAGAGCGGCCTCACCTGGGACATCTGAGGGCGCAGGTTGATCTCCTTGAGGTTGATGGAGTGGCTGCGGAGGTTGTTGAGCAGCTGGCAGAGCAGGACGCCGTCGCGCAGCGTCTGCGCCAGGTCGAAGACCTGGGCCGTGTCCCAGGTCACCCGGTGGTTGGGCGGCAGCACCTTGCAGCTGATCAGCCACTGCCCGCACTGCTTCCAGGGCTCCATCCCCGCCACCACGCCGCGATGCTGCGGCCGCGGCGGCCACTGCTGCGCCTTCCCGACACCGCCGCTGCCCCGGCCGGCCCGTCCCGCCCCGCCCCGCGTCCGCGCCCGCCCCGGGAGGCGGGTCCGGCGGCTCCCACCGCCCCTCGCCGCGCCCGCCCAGCCCGGCGCGCCCGCACCTGCCCGTTCCGCGGCGGCCTCGCTGGAGGCAGGAGCGCGGGGTGCTGGCAGCCGCTGGCAGCCCTCGCCGGGCAGCTCCCAAGGCCGATCCGTGAAGGTTCTTGTCTCGTCTGCTCGCCCGATGATGGCGTAAACACAGCACCTGCGGCACACAAGGCGCAGCTCTGACACGCAGGTGTAGATAGCAGCGCAATGGCATTTTCTGCCTTACTGTCAGTCCTTTGTCCTTTCACTGAGCAAACAGCTGAGTGCTCAGAAGAGGTTCAAGCAGAATACTCTGAGCGACTTCTAGAAACGATAGAGAACACATCATGGCATAGTGTTGTTTTCCCATCTGTTTTCTCCTAAAGTACTTCGCAATTACTTGAATTTTATTTGCATTTTAAATAATGTTTAAAAATATGTAATGACTTCCAGCAAGCATTCAGACAACTTAAAAAAAAATACAAGTGATTTTAAGTTACTAAGTGTGACAGACTCCAAAACCAGACAACACAAACACGAGAGTTCACAATATCCTTCAAAACTCAAAAGCTATTATTTCTTTTTGATTTTTGAAGCAGTGCTGGAAACTTAATTTCTACAAAAAAAAAAAAAACACTCTTAAAAGGATACAAAAACATGGGGTTTTTTTTAACCAGTGAACCCTTTACGAGTACTATTAACATTTATATGAGGGGAAAAAAAAAAAAAAAAACGAACAGTCCAGGGTGAGAAAGCCTTCCAAGAACAAAACGCTAACACAGTTATTCAAGATAGTCCACTATTCCTGGTTTCCACACCTCCTCAGTTAAAAGCCTGACACTTACTGCTGTCTGAGCTCAGAATAATCCCACAAATCCTTTTAATAGTTTCTAAAAGAATTAATACAGACATTATGGGAATTTATTTCAGAAGTTGTGGCCTAGCAAGTGATTTGCATATTTCAGTAAGGTCAATATGCTGATTCACTTTTTTTCTTTCTTTAAACAGGCCGTATGTCTGTTATTCCAGGCATTTTCCTGAGCAGCCACTGGCTGCCGAACATGCCACAGGACAGCTCACCATTTTGCATTGCATGCACCCAAAAAGACAAAGGCAATCATGACCCAAAATCCAGCTCCATGATCTGCAACACCTGTGCCACTGCCCAGCAGGTGATGGGATGAGACAGGTGTGTTACCTCATTAGAAGACACAAGTGTTGCTCAAGGTCATCTGGGAACAGCATTTGTTTCCACTCTTAAAGATGCCCAAAGTTGCATGCATTATCTGGGCTGGCAAACCAAAGAGGCTCCCAGGTCTGCTCAGTGCAGAGGAAGCTCAGGTAGCCTGGCCTGACATGCCAGAGCACAAATACATTTTAACTGAATGCAAATTCCAGTTAGGAGCAAGCAGCTTTGCATGAATCAAAAGAGGGATCCTCATTGCAAAGGACTGGTGACAGTGCAGCTGAGCTTTAACACTTTAAAATAATTTTACATGGGAGAGTGTGACATTAGGTTGAGTTGCCTCAGTAGTGCCTCCTTCCCAGCAGGTCCTTCCTGCTCCATCCCTAACTGGGTGGTTGCAGCCATGCAGCTCCCATTTCTCAGGAAATGTGAATTCTCTGTTTAACAACCTCAGCCCAAACACTGGGTAACAGGTACCTCTGCCTCCTCAGACCAACATTTGATTGTTTTATGCCTGAGCAGCTGGAGGAGAGGGCAGGTTACAACACAAACATGCTATCACAGTATCAGACTGCCTGCAACCAGCCAGAATTAGGAAGAATTTCATTCCTAATTTAAATCAAAAGGGACTGAAACTAACAGTTTGCACTGTGATCATTTGGATATCATCATCCATCAAAAAGAACATAGAGCAGTTTGATCAAGACTACAATAAACACTTTCTCATAGAAATATATTTTTATCTGTGACACGTATGAAAATAATTCAGTTGTGCCCACAAGCTATCCACTCTCAGGCTGACAACAACCATAACACTGAAGCAAATGCAGAAAGTAGAAAAGCAAAATAGATAAAAGAACGAGAAAACCATCTTCACTACATTATCCTCATCCCCACTTCAGCTACCTCCAGCCAGGATTGGTGGTACAGCACTATGAAAGCAACATAAACAGTTTGGATGCCTTTGCAGAGATACCAAAAAATGAGCGCTGTTCTGATTCATAAATAGCAAGAAAAACACTTCAGGCTGGTTGCTCAAACTGATTTAATCTTTTTACATGGTTAATACGAGCAGTCCAACATTCCTTAATCTAAAATTTACATCCAAACAATACATGCACTTTAAAGGTGATGGCTGAAATTCTAAATATCTGAAAAACCTACACTGCAGTTTTAAATTGCTTCTAAGACTAGGATGTTATAGTACAATATTGGAACCAAATTTCATTGAAAACACACTGGTTTCTCTACTGTATTTCATGTAATTAACCGAGCAACGTTCTTCCAAGTGGAGAAGAATCCATATAACCATACAAATTCCAGAAAAATAGTTCTCTACAAAGAGTTACATGCTTGAGAGAAGGGAAGGGGCAAATGGATTGAAACCCAAAATTCATGGTCAGCACAGTCTTGCTAGAGCAGAAGGCAGAAATATTTGCACATTCACTTTCCTCCTCTCTTAAGAGTACTCTTAACAACCTTTTTCAGCCTCCTACGTTGTCCTCAGTCATTCATTGGAAGGAGTTCAACTTTTCTTCCAATTCTAAAATTCGTTTCTCTTCAAAAGCTACTTCTATATGGGTTTTGGGGGGGAGTCGGGGGGGGTCGGGGTTTTGCTATTAATAGAAGAAAAATAAAAAGAGAAAAAAGAAAAAAAGAAAAATCTATACCTCAAATATGAAGTACTTTAAATGAACCAATTGCTGAAGATATACTGGAAGTTTGTCCTATTTCCATCCTGTTCTTCTCCCCGTACTCCATAGATCTATCTGGATTGAAAGAGGGGCCAACTTATAGTCACCTCAGTCCATCTCCCCGGGTTTCGGCAGGGCTGATCTGGCAGACAGATCTCAGCTGAGATTTTCACAGTGTTCAGTGTACAATACATACTTTTTTTTTTTTTAATGCATCAATAAGCCATTTGCTGATGCAGTTTTTTCTTTGGATTTTCTACAAAGAAAACCTTTCAGCCATACATTCCCCTTTCAAAATACTGCAAAGCAGTGACATAAAAAAAAATATATATATATATTTGTTGGGGTTTTACTTTAGTCCTAGGGTTTTTTTTTTTCCTGTTAAAGGAATTTTCTCCCATATGCATGTTGCTAGGGGGCAAATGGCCATACTTAAGAAAGACAAAACAGCTGTCATTGGGGGTGGGATGGGCCTGGTGACTCCTTTGTTTTCACCTGGGTGTGGGGCAGTTCGCTCTCAGCGTCTGGAGGGAGAAGCTGCAGAGAAAGGAGCTGCTGGTTCCCGTTTTCGGCGTCTTTCTTTCTGCTGGAAACAACGCCGGGATCCCAAAGCTGTTTTCCCTGCCCTGCTGGAGGCTGGGCTGTGGCCGCCCTGCCCCGCTGCTGTTTCGAGCCTTCGCTACGCTGTAGCCGTGCTTACCCTGCCTGCCTGGAGCCCCGGGGGGTTCCCCTTTTGGATACATCTCGTCTGCCACCCGGGATTTGTGTTTGTGCCTGCTGCTCCAGCCTGCCATTCCAGCCTGCTGTTCCCGAGAGCCCGGGATCGGCTGCCCAGGGGTTTGTGAAGCCCTTGTTCCATCCTTCCCCGGGATCCCAGGGCACCAGAGCAGCCGCGTGCTCCCCGAGCTCGCTCCGGAGCGCCCCCTGCAGCCATGGGGGAACCATCGCACCTGCCCTGCTCACCGGGAGCCGCCAGCGCCCCTGCCGGCTGCGAGCGGAACTGCACCCGAGGGGAAAGGGCCCGACAGTCGAGAAGGCTGGGACTGGGTTTGTGTTTGCTGTTACTGCCATAGTTGTTGTTGTTTTGTTTGACTGGTTATATATCTATATATGGTAAAGAACTGTTATTCCTATTTCCCACATCTTTGCCTAAAGACCCTTGATTTCAAAATCATAACAACTCAGAGGGAAAGGGGTTATATCTGCCACTTCAAGGGAGGCTTCTGCCTTCCTTAGCAGACACCTGTCTTTCAAACCGAGACAATATTAAAAGAACAGCAAGTCTGAAGGAGAATTGTTCCCCAAAAGGCACACAAAAAACCCAGCTTTTGCATGTTTTTTTCTCCTTGCAGGAGACAACTGTCTCCTGACTAGGGACATAATCATAAATTTTTTTCTTTACTTGTGTCCTGTACTGCATCCTATGAAGGTGGCAACTTTCCTATTCTTTTCTTGTTGCTTTACTTAAACAAAACCAAGCCACCTCAATATGTTTAATAAGGACACATTCACAAGCTTCCTGAAATAATTACTTCCTGGTGTCACCACCGTTGCTGCATTTGAACTACTTACATTGCTCAGCTTGGGGAAAATTAATCAATGAAATACAAAAAATAATAAACCAATATATGTATACACATTCCCTGTCCTTTAACTACTCTTGCAGATAAAATAGTGCCTAGGGCCATGAGCCCTAGGCACAAACCCACTTTGTGCAAGGTACCAAACAAAGATAACAAAACGGTAGATCTCTTCCCAAAATGCATCATTCCTCACTTCTTTTTCCTACTTCCTCCCTTCTTTACTAATGGATTCATCAGTTCTGGTGCTTAAAGTTTTTCTGCCTTCTGGTGATTGCATTTTTAAATGCTGCAGGCAGAAAGAGGTGCAAGCACAAGCAAAGAACTGCCCCCATTCGTGGATACCAAAGGCCCACTAAAGTCTTGGCTGAGCCAGCCATGCTCTCATGCTCAGGGCTCATGTCCCAGTTAGACCCACTCAATTACACCAGTAAAAAAATTGAGTTACATGTCGTCTGCAAGCAAGAGCATGCAGCCTTGTGTCTTGGCCATTTGTATCTTCCTTGCATTTGGATATACACTGAACTACCACCACTCCTGGCCAGAAGCCTCCCTTGAGCCTCTTTCCTCTTGGCTGGATGGGACTAGCAGGCAGGTGGCCACAGTCCAGGATTACATGAGGAGCCTGCTTATCTCGCAGTACACATAAATGAGGGTAAGATGGCTGACCAGAATTCTTCAGTAATTTCTGGTTGCTGCTGCACATGAATATCAGCATGGATCAAGATCTCCCAGATGCATCTGGCTGTATCCTATAGCTGCAGGCTCCAGTTTCAGAATTACTTTGGGAATTTTGCAGCAGAAAGTGAAAAAGCAGCGCTACTTTTACTTGATTCTTATTAATAATTTGTTTGTGTTACTGTCTTTTACTACAATATCACCTGAATTTCAGCAGAGCATTATGTTTTACTTGAAATAACTGTTTCAAATTAGCATGGAAGAAGTTATAAACAACTGACCTGAAATCTAAATGAAGCACTGAAAACAAAAATTATACAAAGGAAATAAAGGAGGAGGATGTGTGGAGCTCAGTATTGAGCTTAGTTTTCAATAAAGACCTGGAAGATGCAGAGAAATAACTACCAATGTATAGGTAGTTATAAATGGAAAGGAAATCTAAATGCTAACACACCAAATGAACACCAAGACACTGTTTTCAGTAAAAAATTGCCTGAATGCATAAAATGCATCTGAGCATTTGAGAAATCAGTGATGCTGCAAGGGAAAATCCACCCAGACTAGTCAATGTGAAAATAAGACATTAAAGTAGTCAAAGAGACTGCCTATCTCTAACAACTAACTACCGAATAATCATCTTAAGAGATGAAGGCATGGGCTCACCTCTCCTGACAAAAACCTCCTTTTTATTGAAGTTAAGAGAAATTTGTCCCATTTTACTGTCCAGAATCCTATGTTGAATTCCTAAAATAGGATATTTGATATCCAGAAGGCCAAGTTTCAGCTTTCTAGAAACCATTTATACAAAAGTAGAAAGCTGTTGATGTGCTGAACAAAAAGGGAAGCCAGACTCAGGCAGCCACTCACCTCCTGCCAGCAGGAAGCAATGGCATTTATGATAAGGAAAACATTTATGGGCAGGCAAAAGAAAGGAAATTGTCTTGTACTACTTTATGTATTTTAACCAAGATACCAAAAAGACTGACTTCTTAAGAATCCAAGCAACTTGAAACAGTAAATAAAATAGTAACCTTCCTCCTGTTTTTTATCCCTTTCCCCAGTTTATCCCTATTTCTCATATGTCACAGGTTGTTTTCAACAGCCTGATGATGATTTCAAGGCAAACCCAAATCAGATTACAGGATAGAAAAAACTTCCCCCTTCCCTCAAGACAGAAGGAAAAGAGATGCTGACAAAAATAATTTTGTGGTCTCAGGTGACAAGTGGTATTTTTCTCAGAAGTCAAGGTGTTCAAGTGCATATAACCAAGATAGGAAAAGCTAGAAATTGATACAAGTAAGCCCTAAAGCAAGGAAAAGTTTTATGCTTTTTCATAACCTATACAGTACCAAGAATCCAGAAAAGTTTTCCGGCATGCAAAAAGGGATCAGTTGCTGAAAGTGTGGCACTTACGGGAAACACCGTGCACTGGATGTAGTCTGAATATATAGAAAACCAAGAAAAAAACTTCACGTTAAAATAGAAAGTCTCTACCTAAAGCTTGGAAAAACTGAAAAGTCCCATTCGTTAAATACCTACTCAAACAGTGAAAGAACATCTAGAATAATGTTTCTAACTCTATTACTAATAGAATATTTATTTTAAAATTACTGCTAGTAGGCAATTGAATTTTTCATACCAAAGCCACAATTTACTAGCAGCCTCTAGTCTCTTGCTGTGTTAACTGCTAAAATAAATAGGGCAGTTGCATAGAATCTCTGAGACACTGTTCCAGTTTTCCATTTACAATGTTAAATCTGTATTTACATACTAATCTAAGTTCTGTAAATAAATTTTCCTTTTATACTTATGAGTCAAAAGTATTAACAATTTTTAACAACAGAACATTCACATTTATTTTTAGAGAACTCAGCAGGCAAAATATTTCTAAACATTCAGTTGGCAGTGAAGCTTCATCTCTAAAGTTACCCATACTTGTCTTACCTCAAGAATAAAGAGCAAAAATATTTCAGAACATTCTGCTACCTACTTTTTTTAACCTTTTATAAGTGAGTGTACCTGGGTATTGTTTGTCTAATGAGGCTGGGCCAACATTAGACTGCAAATCAGCAGAGATTTAAGAGATAAGGGGGCTCTTTATTCAGGCCATTGGGATCGAATTTGCAGCAGCGTGGACAGCCATGCTAAATGAAAGTAATAGGGGCCATGGAACCTTCATCTTCAGTTCAGAAAAATAAACCATCACAAGCTTGGGACAAAAATCCTCAGATGTCCTCTGAAAGTTGTATTCTTCCATTTTTTCAGGCTCAGTTTTAGATATGGTGTGAGACCCTGCTCCCCCAGGTGCCAAGAACACTTATTCTGAAAAAAACCCCAAACACACCTCATCCAAAACCTTGAATTTTACTGTCTGGAATCCTCACTTCAGTTGAAGTCAGTGATATCTACAGCTACCAGTAACCTGGGTTATAAGGCTGTGTATCCAAATCAGACCTTGTTAATATGACCAGTAGTGTCCTAAATCAACAACAGATAAGACACTGGCAGACAAAAATTATCCTCTATCTTAAGACATCATCTCCCATCCACTATGCTGATATCAGAACTTTCCCAGTCCTGGTTGAGAAATATTGCTCTTGAGATAAAACAATTGGAGTAAAATAATGATTTAGAAAAAAAATATTTCCATTCAGATCTACTAGGTAGATTAATGTTAGAAATTAATTACACAGCTCTCACTATACTGGAAATAGTGGTAGACATGTGCCAATTTAAGGCACTTCGGATTTACCCATCCCATGAAAGTACCAAGTGGCACACATGAGCAGTATGTCCCTCATTAGCTGTCCCTCTTTGTGCAGCAGCGGAAAGTGGACTTCATAATATCTGAATGAAGACAAAGAGCCACACTGAGATGTTTCTCAGGGGTTCATCTACAGGTATGTTATACCTTAAAAGATCATAAAACTGCTGTGGAGAAGACAGAAGTTGCTTTAGTAGCAAGGTGCATTTACATCTTAGGTTTATATTAGCTGAGGTCAGTGGTCCCTGTCACAAACCCAAACTCTTAAACTATTTCACCCTTTCTCCATTTTTCTTAAAAAGCTATACCAGGACTAAAATAGGAGTGGAGGTCCATTACCGCCTGTGAAGAGTCCTACAGTTAACTCTGGCCTATCTGTGAACTTGTTTTGTGTTCTGTGGGGACCATCTCACCCTCAAGAAAGTGAGGGATTGCCAGAAAACAGCTCATTGAAGAAGCAAAAATTTACTTCTGGCACGCAACAGTAAAGAAGGAATACTGTCTGTTAGGATGCAGGTTGCATTAAAAGCAACAGTGAAAACAAACACAGCTTGCCTTAAAGAGCTTGTGAAGGTAATACGGACTTCTAGCCAGTAAGCCATAGATCTAACCACCCACAGGCATAGCAGAGGTGTCTGCTAAAGAAAAACTGAGAGAAAATTCAGTGTCCAAACATCACTTAACTTGCTTCTCATTTTTATTCTTCCGTGTTTCCTGTAGTCAGGCCTTCTTAAATCATTGCAACTTGTACACAAGGTTCAACCAAAGAAATCGGAGGTGAAATTAAACTGCCTGTGTACCACACTACAGCACTTCCCCCACCCTTTGTAAAAGGCACTTTCAAAACAGCCTGAAAATGTCGATACACCAGGCACGATTTTAATGGCAATAAATGCTTATATGACATCAAAAGGTTTCAGATCCAAATTAGATAAACTGATGCAAAGTGCGTTTTTTAAAGGAATAAAAACATGCCAGTAACAAAAAGACACAAGTATGACCAGCACAAATTATCCCCAGCAAACCCTCGCAGCATGAATTGGTGCAGAATCTGATGGCACAGTCACAAAAAAGATAGTTTCCCTTGCTCCAAGGGAGAGTTGTTCCTACCCATTCAGTTCCCAAACAGCTGTGTTATATTGCCTCCTTCGCTGCGTTTACAACTAGGATGTACAAATGAATGCAGGTAGAATTACAGAGTTTGATTTGTTCACTCTTACTTCTCTTTTTCCCAGAGAGGTACCAAAGGTCAGATGAAGTGTGGGCAAAGGCCAGACAAAGATCTGTCAGCAGAGAAGCTGTTCTGGCATGTAGTCCCTGGAGCAGGAACAACGCTGAGCAGGCAGGAGGACCGAGCACCGAGCTGGCCACTAAAAAGCCCCGGAGGTATGCAGAACACCTGAGGCAGTGATGCAAGGCAAATCATCAGCCATTCCCAAAAGCCAGTCTTTAGTCTCCGGGAAACTAATGGCTCCCAGGTGTCTCAGCCAGAGCTTAACTGCTCTGCCACCCAGTTATGCTAAACCGAACCTCCTCGAACAGAATTCATGTGAGCTTATGGAGTTTCCTGTTGGGTGGCTAAGTGAATACAAAATAGGTTAAACTTGTCTGAAAGCTGTCTTGGAGTGTTTAGTGATTGTCATGTTTTCTACAAGTTTATCTCCCCTGCTAGTTTGTCAACATCATCCTCATATGAAAATAAAGGGGGTTTGGTTTTTTTCCTCAAACACTTTATGTATTATAAATGCAATAATACAAGGATTTGTAGTGACCCAGAATTATGGAGAATGATTGGTACTACACTGATAATGGATGCCTTTAACTCCACCAGCTGTGACATTCATTCCCTGCCGCTGGAGACAGCAGAACTATGGACAGCAGTCACTCGGGAGCTCTCGTTTGCAGGTGGTGCATATGCAGAGTCTGCCATGAATCTGAAAAGAAGCACGTTTCAGCCACCCGGGTGGTGAAATGCGCTGTTTGAGCACAGCTGATAAGGTGCAATTCAGCTGCTGTTTGGCTGGCTAAGTAAGCACTGCCTTGCATGGCAATGTCTGATAATGAGGTCCCAACCCGTAGCTCAGAATTCCAGCCCAATCTGCAAGGATGAGAGAGAATTTACAAATTCACTTATGTAAGAGGAAAGAATACAAAATGGATTTTTAAAGCATACAAAATGGATACAAAAGTAGATGCACAATGATATGCTTACAGTGTCCTTTTGCTTTACAATTAAAAATAAAATAATTATTTCCAATACTGTGACCCATCTACCGCCATTCTTCTCAAAATGAGAGTGTGGCAAACATTGAGTTGTATAGATCTAAGCAAGTTCCCCTTCTAGATAAGAGCAACACTGGAAATGTTTGGCATGGCCTTTCGCCCCTTCTTGAAAAGGTGTCCTTCAGCACTCTCGGGTGGGAGCTGTGCAGCACAGCCTGCAGCCACCTGCCCATGTGCCCGTGTGGGGCCACGGCTCCTCACTGCCTGCTCCGCCAGCTCCAGGTCCCCAGCCAGCCTGCACAAGCTTCTAGGGACAGAGTTCAGCAGAGGTCAGCCTGCAGTTGTGCAGGATTCTATTCTGAAGACAGCCTCGATGTTGTCTTGGTTTCCTACTGTAGCATGGCATTCGGAGTGATGAAGGATTAGCCAACTACAGAGTGATGTTAGCCCTTTGGATGCACATTTCTGTACAGGGCTCTAAAAATGCAGGACTGAAGAAGATTACAGTCTTCTGCTGCAACACTCACCATACAAGAGCCACAAATTTCTGTTTAATTTACCATTAACTATTTTTAAAATATTTCTTGGCATATAAGAAGTGTTTGTTTATATTTGTTTTGGAATTCAGGTACCCATGAAAGCAAACGTCTGAATTTCTATTTTCAGGATGCTTTGTTCATGGAATTTAGCATAAATCTGGTGCCCTTCAAAGACCCCAAGCAGCAAAGGTAGGTTTTTGGAGGAGTTTGGTTTGGGTTTTTTCCCTAGGAGTGGAGGTGGGATGCCTGGGGGGGACACACAGAAAATCTCGTTTAAATGACACCTTCAAAGCAAGCAGTTAGAGTCTGGTTGCTCATTTCATGTTCAGGGCCCACTGCTAACAACTCTCTGTATGTGTCCAGGGCACTTGTAGATACTGAGATAAATTCATCCCTGGTGAAAAGTGCTAATTTCAATAGTTATAGTATGCATGAATTTGAGTCACTATGCCCTTTAAAAATGAGCCTGTTGGGATTACAGGACTGCAGTTAAGCTCAGATATAACAGCAAGATCAAGGCCACTGCTGGATCACAATTACAACTGAGAAAAACAAATGTACTAATTAGCTGCCAATCAAACGGATGAAAAGGAATAGCAATTTTAAGTATCAGCTATTTGTAACAGCATGCTCATACTTGGACCTCAGATACCTTAAACAATCTGGAAGTTTAGCATAATGATTACTCTAAAAAAGGAGAAAAAGCCCATGTGGATAATAGTTGTTAGTAGACAGTTATGTTTTAAGCAGATGGTAAAAAGTGTCAGTTTGAGGCAAAATATAGATCTCCCTTCTGTTGAATAATTAATGAAAAACTCCTTCCCTGCTGTAGCCATTGTAACTGTGTGACTGAACAGTCTTCCTTTAATAAGGCCTCATGTGTATGAGCTCAGGTCACCGCTCACAATCAGATTTTTTTCAAGGGCTGATTTCCATTGTGCTCTCTCACTCTCCTGAACCTCTTCCACAGGACAAATTCTGTTGTGTCTAATCAAGCAGAGCTTCCAGTGACAGTAATCAAGGCAGTTTAATCTAGCAGTGCAGCCTCCCTTTGTTAGAGAAATCCTGACTCCACTGAAGGTAGTTGAAGTCTTGACATTGACTTGAGCCATGCAGACATGCCATATGCTGAGTTCTCCCTCTTCAATGAATTTTATCCTTCTGCTGGTTTACACCAGGGCAAAGGGTAACTTTCTCAGAAAGAATTCTATTTTCAAGTATTTCCATTCACTCAAATATACCTGAACTAAAAAAATAGATCCTGCAACCAGCTCTGATTTCTGGGATAGTATCATAGTATTTAGAGTTTCTTACCATACCAACTACCATGAGCTATTGCCATTATGTTCTTGCATGTGTTTCATAACAGAAGGAGGATCTGGGAGCCTAGGAAAAAAAAAGAGAAGATGAGATAAAAAAGGGATAGAAAATGAGAAGAAAAGGAGGTGGTCAAGAGAGAAAGGCACAAAAGATTATGCCCTAACATCACAAACTGAAAGACTCTTATATGGACAAAGTGGTGGGGCAGGTCATGAAAGGACGTTTGAAGCCAGCAGGTCAATGCCTGACAGCAGTGCCAGCCTAAGCAGACCATGAGCAGAGGGGAAAGCAGCCACTTCATACTTTCTCTTAATGAATGCATTTAGCTGCAGTATTTGTCACAAAGTATAGGGTTTGTGCAAGCCCAGCACTAACAGGAACTCAAAGCAGTTGTCAAATTCTATGTGTACTTGGAGATTTAAGACCTGAAAGTTACCTCTGTCTCTGCAGGAAGGGAAGGCAAACCCTCAGAACCACATGGTGCAGACAGAGCAGGGAGGTGCCAATTCAGCAGAGCCTCTGTAATACCTTGAATCTCAACCTCTGGCTCTCCCCCACTGCCAGGGCTTGCATCCCCATACAGCCCTCAGGATCTCAGGGAATCTACCTATTTTCTGGGAAAAGATGAAACTGTTGATGGGCGATGGAGTGGTGTGGACTGCTTGCATTTCTTTACCACGTTGAGATCACAACTGAGGGGTGTTTTGTAAAGTTATTGCTTTTTAAAAACAGGGCATTACTGCTTTTCCTCACCAGTAAGGGATGGCTGTGGTAGCTGGAGGGAAGGCACCATTTACAGTGCGAAAACAGAAAAGAAGGCAAGAGCCACAATTGTTCACTTCTGGTGAGTTGGCTGGACTACCTGAACTCAGAGGTGTAGCCCAGATTACTGCACTGAGCTCATGCTCTTGCTACATTAAAGGTTTGTAACTAGAGAAAGAGAAGTTAATTCACTCATGTTCATGCAGGGTGAGCAGATGGAAACCAGACCTTTTTCTCTGCTCTCTGCTGCCTCTCAGCTCTGGGGCAAGACCAGAGTCCTGGAGGGCATTGCTACCACAGGAGAACAGCCAGTTCACCAGAGCTCACCAGCAGAACAACATCCATCACTGGTTTATGGCAATAAACACTGGTGGGTGAGATGAAGCTTCCATGTTCCTTCTTACATTCACCTTAGCTTCTGCAATTAATGACAAAACATCGTTTCACATCAGTGGGCATTTCATTCAGTCAGTCGATGCATGCAAATGCCCTTCACCACAGCAGAAATGGAGTATGGAAATACAAGCATTAAACACACTAAATTTTTGCTATGGCTGCCAGAGCAGTGTAAACAGCTCTTCCTATTAGCTCCTGTGATCCAGATCCTGCCTGAAATTAAATCTTAAATCTCCTCTTGGAGATTGCATGCTAGCAGATTTCTTTGTATAGTACTCACAGCTTGCCTTCAAACATGTGCTGCATAAATAGCTCAGGGAAAGGAAACAAACTCAAAGTCAGACTTGTAAATTATTTGATCATGCTATTCAGTATTTTCCAAATCCCCTCATCTTTCTACAGAAAAAAAAGAGGTTTCCTGATGCCTTACAATCACAGCAAATGCTTTCAAGGGAAATCCCAAAGCTGACAATCTGCAGCCCCTTGCAAGACACAGCCATGCAAACCAAAGACATCTGACACAGACAGCTCTGAAGAATGCTGTTGTAAACCAGATGTATCAGTCTTGCAGAAACACTGAGCTATTTCTTATAGGTTATTTGCCTTCAACTTTCCAACAAGGAATATCAGTTAATAATGCTGCTGCAAGTCCACAGAAGACTCTTTTTATAGACAGCATTTCTAAGCATCAGGTTTTCCTAGGTAGGATGTCTGCCATACCTGGCCTGGAGGCTCTTGTACCCTTCCTGGGATGGGCATGGCCAGCCAGGTCCTACATCCCAGGAATAAACAAACCTGCTGGTTACAAGGTCAAGCCAAGTTTTGATCCAGACCAAGCTGCAGAGGCTGGAATTACACTGGGAGCTAACCTGGTCCTTCTGCACTGCACTTTGTATATGATTCTGCAATAATCCTGGCTTTCATCACGTGAGCTCACAGCAAGGCTTCTTTGGCTTTACAGGGTTGTCACAGGAAAGAGCTTTACTTATGAAACAAAATTAATATTGAAAATAAAGATTATTTGAATCCTTGCAGTGACCATAGTTCATGCCTAAGAACACTTTTAGTATGAGATCCTCAGTAAAGTGAGCACTGTCTTGAAGGCAATCAGTGTTCATTGATCAGTGATCTCACTTTAGCAGCATTGACCTTGAGTTCTAAACACAATGGATAACAACAACCAGGTACTTACTTAAAAATTAAAGAGCAAGAACCACCCCAGGACTTCCCAAAAATCAAAAGGCACAGAAACCTCCAAAAATGGCAATGGAGGAAGAAGCCTTTGAAGTGTCACACAAGTGTATGCCATTCAAGTAAAATGCCATCTGGACAATCAAAAACTAAAATAATTATTCTAACAAAAAGAAAATAAATGAAAATTGAAAATATTTAAATTCAAGGCCAGGTAATGAGCTCAGAAATAAGGATTTGTCCATCATCTCTTGGGGCACAGACAGCTTTTACTGGTGTGTGACAGCACCTTTCCTCAACTGAATTTGCAGAGAAGCCAAGGATGCTTTTGTCCTTTTGCACTCCAGCCAGCTGCATCTTTGACACATGATCTGCCTGAAGAGTGAGTGACAACCTATTTCCAGCCTTTGTTCATCTTTTGCATTCGGGACATTTCTGGCATTTTTGGCCCTGCCAAGTATAGTGTTGGGTGTGAAATGAGGATCACAGTGTCTCCAGCACTAAAGGCCCATTAATTCAATAGGAAAAACAATAACAAACTCAGGTAATAACTTCCAACCAAATATTGCAGACAACATCAACAAGCTTCACATGAAACTTTCAGCTACAGTGCTAGGGATTGCTGAAGGAGCCTACAACTAAAAGCTGTTCTTTCTCCATATTGAATTCACGTAGTTTTAAAGAACTGTTTGAAAAGACAAGTGGGGTCTTTTTGTCCATTCTAACTTGCCAAAGTTAGTTAATGTTTCAAAGCAAGGGCTACAGTTTCTCAGGATGTTTGATTCCTGCCCTTTCTGACCCTATAAGCGCATCCCTCTGGTACTGCTGGACACCTGACATGCTGCCGAAGCAGAAGAGGTGTATGCAGCCTCCACACAAGCACAGACAGCTACACAAGATGCACATCAGCAGAGAATCAGCTGCTTTGACAAAGGAGTGCTTCAAACACTAGGAATTTAGGGAGATAATTACTTTTACTGTCATTGCAAGCATTTCTGGATATTTAAACTAAGCTTGATGAAGTTAAAAGAAGAGCTTCCTGAAAGATACCAGCTCTTACTTCATGTTAGTTACCATCAGAAACTGTAAGAACAAGGGACTGCAGGTGTGACTTACAAAGGAAATGAGTGTTACATTTGTATCGTTTCCACAGAGAAGTAGTTTAGGAGCCTGCGTTAAATAGAGGGGGCATGATGCTCCTTTTTAAGATATTGTAATTAATTTTTTAGATAAAATTCTTCCCAGGCCCTACTCTATTATGATAGATGAGCATACAAAAATGCAATTTATCATTTCATATTGCACTTCTTTCCTTTTGCTGACTCGCACCTGATCATGTTTACAAACATATTATACTTTGATTCTCTTGTGACCCATGTTGAGGATGAAGATGTGACAGCTTGGGAAAGTGTTTATTAAGCAATGTGAAACATCTGCTTCTGTCTTTCAACACACACTACATGCTTTACCTATTCATAGGACACACAAGTTTATATCCTATCTACACGTACACCCACCAAGATATTGCAACTCTTAATGCAATTATGATATAAACCTTAGTGCAGGGAAGGAGCAGTTTCCTTAATCACCAAGGTGTTGGGTGTCTGTAATACCCCATATGTTTGATGTCTCCAGAGCATGTTTGCATGTCCTGGCATCACAGCCAGCAGATCCCTGGATAGCAGGGACTATAATAGAAAAGTCCACCATAGAAATGCCACTCACCCATTTTTCACCCCCAAAAGAAGCCTTGTGCCTGGACATATGGCTGGGGCAGCTCCTGCCCTCACCCAGGGTGTGAGGCTGGCACACAGCAGGGGTCCATGCAGCACACAATAGGACAACACAGGTGACAACACAGCTCTGCTGCTGAGCAGGCTTGCATGGCTACACTGCTTCCCACACATCTCCTGGAAAGGTTCAGGGCCAGCCAGGGCAGCCCTGCACCTGGGGATAAGCTCCAATTACCTTACAGGCATTCAAATTGCTGTCCTGCTCCTGGTGCCACTCTAATGAGTGGTTACACAACAATACCTGCCTGTGGTCTGGTTGTACTCTTCAGAAAACAAACAAAAAAAACCCCACATTTTTTCTTACACTAAGTCTGACAAGTAGAAATCTAGGGTAAATGTGTCTCTAGAGTCTGAGAGTAGGCAAACAAAAGCAACCAAGCAAGAAGTAGCATGGTACAGCTAATAAAAAAGACAAGTTAAAAGCACATATACTAATGATTTCTGACAGTAAAGAAATCATTTCTTTTCATTCATGAAATAACCTGAATTTAAACTATTTGGGAAGCGACCATCTTCTAATAGATTGCATATATAGGACTTAAAACAGATTGAAAGTGAAAATTTTGCTAAAATCATTGGGGAATTAAATCCTTGTTTAATTGGTGCTGCATGAGCTGCCAGAAATAATTAATAAGGCTAAATTTAACTGTTCTGGCAGTATTTTCTTTCAGACACAGATCGTTTTGGCCAAAGCCCAGGTGATCTAAAGCAGGTCCTTCTTTCTGGTGGTGCCAGGGAAGACCAGAGCTGGAGGAGATGTGATTCCAAAGAACTGCAATCATTTTGTGTTCAATGGCACTGAAAAGCAACTCCTCTGCTATAAAGTGCTGTTTCAGGCTGAAAATTCTTTTCAGTGTGGCTGCAAACCGGTGAAACCAGATGAAACCAAACGGGCAAGTTTCCTATTCTTCTTCTGTGATTTGGTGTGTGAGCTCTCAAACTCACATGTTCAGCTCAGGAAGAAAAGCAAACCCAGACACCACACAGGTGAGCGATGGAGGGTAAGTGCTGCTTGGGGTGTGAAGGAGTGTGGTTTTCTGAGATGTAAAGAGGCAAGTGACCTCTGCAGCCCAGCCTGAAGGTTGGTCTCCCTTAATTTCCTGCCTCTTACAGCCATACAGGGGAAAGAGCAGAAGTAACAAGTATAAACTTGTTATCACCCGAAATTAATTTTAGCATCCTCCTCCCAATGCTTTTCCTGTGAGAAGTTCAGGCATCTGGAACAATACTGTTGCATTAAGAAATGAAGAACAAATTGCTGAAGGGCACTGGGATCCAGGCAGTCTAACCCAGTGCCTTCTGCTGGTAAAAACAGCTGCCCCTAAGAAAATCCACCCAAGATGCTGCCTTCAATTCTCAAGGTGCAAGGCCTAAATTTGAAGGTAAATCAGGCTCCCAGCAGAACATGATCATGCCAATCCAAATGGCTCAGTAGCAGCTTCAGCACAGCAGCAGCTCAGAAAAAAGTCAGCTCGCTCCACCAGCAATGTGGAGGCAAAAACCAACTTGCCAGGACCTAACCTGGGTGTTAGCTCACTGACTCTTTTTGTGTTCTACAGCAGGAAAACGTAAGTCCAAAGCTCATCCCTGTTAGATGGCAACAACCAGCCCTGTCCCATGCACAACCTCAGCTTCTTCTTTCTCTACATGTAATTAAAGAGAAATAAAAGAATGACCCATAAAAGCCAATTGAGTGACAGTTGACGAATAACTGTATTCTCATTAATTACCACACTGTTTACCTGTGGGAAAGAGCACCAGGAGGTTTTATTGTTGTTGTTTTAATACCAGAAATAGTGCAAAGCTCATACTGGATGATGCACGCAAGTGTTCTTCAAGGTACAGTGAAAAAAATAAGTACTCGTAGCAAAGACTTTCTTTCATGAGGTAAGAAAATTTCTATTTTGATCCACAGTGGGAGAAGAAAATGCTGCAGACATAAAAGTAGTTTTCCAAGTGTCAAGGGAGCAACCCTAGCACAGCAAGATCTTCAAATTATTTTAGCACTCCATATAAGAAATGTTTTAAAAAGCAGAACAAACCATCCCTACTCAAAGAGAAAATTTGGTTTTGTGGTTAAGATGAAACTGGAAATTCAAAACACATGTTAATTCCTAGTCTGCATGACATGGGAGTAATTTGAGTCTGTGTGTCCCAGTTCCTCACCTACAAAATAAAGCTAAAAATATTGCCTTTTCTCCTTAAAGGCCCTGCCTTTTAGATTATCAGCTCGCAGAGCAGGTATGACATCTTATTTTGTATTAGGTATAGCATTCAGAATAAAGCTGGTATAATCTCAGATGGACAACCCTACACTAAAACTTAAATTTATATGGTAAGATTTTAATTTTAGCCTAATTCCATGTCTTGTCATGTCTTACTTGGGATGATCTGACTTAAAGGAAAGACAATAATAGCATCACACCTATGTTTCATGCACTGTAATAACACTTGGAAGAAAAACATATCACAGAAAGTGAAAAAAGAGCTGAAATACAACTGTAAACCTTGCACTAACACAGCAACAGCTTCAGCTCACCCATACACTCTGTGATTGTGGAGCTGAACCTTTTACTTTCACTTGCTCCATCAGTGGCTGCCACTGCCATTGTGTCCTCTCACTCAGCACCCTGCTCCCATCTCTTCGCCCGCTTCTCACCCCTCACATCAGCACCACCATTCGAACCCAATCTGAGGGAGCTGGAGGGTGGAGTGGGGGGCACGAAGCAGGGGCTGTGGAGGGCAGGGAAGGGGAGCAGCCCTGCACATGCCCCAGCAGAAGCACTGCTTCCCGCCTGCCTCTCCTCAGGAGCGTGGGTTCTCTTGGGGGTTACTCTGCTTCACTCCTTGCATCCTTCCATTGCAGACACACCTCCTGAGTAGAGGATGTCTGACCCCTTTGAGCTGCTGCTCTAAACCCTGTAGCCTCCAAACCCGCAGTCCTCCTCCACACCTGGGAATCAGTTCTCAGCCTGTAAATCTGGGGGTTCGACATGCTGCACATTACTTCGCATGCTTCCATCCAAGATCCTGCCAAACCAGCATGATCATTTCAAGCACTACTGCCTGACCTGAAGCAGCCACTCTCAGCTCCATGGGCAGCTCCCTGCACTTCCCTAAGCCCCAAGTGTCCCCTTGCCCCACACAGCATCCATCCCTCAACACTGGGCCTGCAGACTGCTCCTGCCCTGCACAAACCAGCTGGCCCAGTTCGCTCTGGGCACGGTTCCCTCCCAGTCCATTTCCCCCCATCCATTCTCAACCACACCCCGTGCCCTCTTCAGACACGCTTTTGTTCTTCAGGCAAATGTAGGCAAAACCTCTGCCTGCCGCAGCTCCTTCCCATCCTTCCGTGCAGGCTCTCGGTTGCTCTCTCTTTAGAGGAACACCTGGCTCTGGTCCAGTGGGTGTTGCTGGCTAACCCTGGTTTTACTGGGATTGCCTATGGCAGCCTATGCCATGCCATTGCCAGGGTCTTTGCTTCCCTACAAAAGAGTCCCTCCTCATGGGCCGAGCCTGAGCAGGCTGCTTGGAGCACATGTGATGGTTTCCATTCCCACAAGGGTTAATAGAAAGACTGCTGGTGTTTCCATATCATTCACAATAGCTGACTCCTGAACTAGCCTGGCATCTTGAGCTGCTAAATTCCCCATCAACGACTTCTAGGGACAGTCCTCCTTCAAATGATTTGTCTGTTCAGAGCCCCAAGCTGGATCTCAAATCTGTATTTCATATTCAAAATAGGCTAATCAGTGAATTTATAAAAAGAGCTGTGGAGGCCTGGATGGCTGGCAGTACACACCGAATAATAATTTGAACAAACACTGCCTGCCTGTGATGATAAAGGACGATTGCACAGCACAGGCAAACACATCCCAAATAGACTGCAGTGCAATCTGTCTCCATATAGCCCCATGAGTCATGCTGGGTTGGAAGATACTTTATAAATGCTAATAATGGCAGGCAATGATTTTAATTAGATACAGCCTAATTAAAAAAGAATAGAGGCTTTTATAGTTCATGCTTCCCCAGTGTGTACTAGGGATCCCCACTGGTTGGCAAACAGGAAAAATGTTTGTATTATTTAATAAGCACAGTGTTATCAGCAGAGTTTTAATGCAGGATTTAATGCATATGCTCTGGCTCACCAGAGTGAATGCTGACTGGCCAGGGTGCAGCCTGGATGGAGGAACATTGCAGGCATTTCACATCTCCAAACGAGATCTCAAAATGTGTCAAAACAATGAAGTACCCACAAGGAACTGGCTCAACCTCCTGGGTGTTTATTAAGCTGTATGTGAGTGATAGGCAGATTCACTGAGAATAAAAATTGGCCTAAAGCTGCAAAGAAACACCTCAGGTTGATCAGCTTCTCTGCAAGCATAGAGTAATGAGGAGTGAGAAGTGATCCCAGTGCCCTCATGGCAGCTCTGTGCCTGCCCACAGCCCACCCTCCTCAAAGAGGACCAGGCATTCCTGGCTGCTCAGAGCAGCGCTGCCATACCAGCCCTCAGGCCTCAGCCCTCCACTGCTGAGATGGGAACAGCCACGGAAAGCAGAAATCCAGTGCTCCCACGACCCAGCCCACTGGCAGCATGGATTCCTCTCTCATTTTCACATGTCGTTGTGTAATGCTTCCACTCTTCTGGGAGAGGAAGCAAAAATACCACAAGAAAAAGCACTTCCTGCAGTATTTTTGAGCTAGTCAAATCCAGGAAATAATGGAAACTACAGTGATGCACAGGCTATAGAGTTTCTTGTGTTCTTTTGCATTTCTGTCATTTCCTGTGCAGGAATATTTGAAGAAATAAGGAAGATAAGCCTGCATATATGTACGTGATAGCATTAGAGTAGTAACTTCTCCCTGCACATCTTTAAAATAATAGAAACCTTTAGTGAGTGGTGACTGTGCATCATGCTCACTGCACTGACACAGCCAGGCTGCTCAGTCTGCACCACCTTGTATCCCAGGGATGCTACAGACTAACTGAAGACATTATTCCTGCTCAGAGGATCCCAGTGAGCCCATCTCACAGACCAGCTCAACAAGCTGAAGATCTGCAATGTCTCCCCGAGAGCCTGCTGCTGTGCTACAACCCAAGGACCTCCATGAGTTCAAGCCACCCTCCACATTACCTGCTCTTGCATGTGAGGGGGCTGGGGGCTCCCCAGGGCCTGGACAAGAGGCCAGGGTCAGGTGTGGCAGGGCTGCCATGGGGCAGGGGTTGGCTGGGGCTGCCTGACTCTGGCGTCGGTATTTCTGCTGAGAGCAAGTGCTGCTTTCAGCAGTCCTGTATTGATTTGCCTCATTCAAGATCACCTTAGAAGATGATTTATATTAAGAAAATCAAATTTTTTTAAAAGTCATTGCTGAAAGCAATGCTTGATTTCCAAATTCAGAGCACAGCTGGGCATGTGTCTGAATTACTCAATTCTTATTAAAGGCAGAAGGAAATCTGCCCACTCCATAGCTTTACACTGGAAATATACACAGTGAAATTTCTATCCTTCACTGTCAAATTCAAAAAGACTTAAAAGCAAGGCTGCTTCCTTATAATTTTGGCTTTTCCCAACCCCACGTGAAGTTGCTAGCAGCATCTGCTTTGCCCTGGGAAGGAAAAGGGGGTTTTGAAATGCAGTTCTTTCCAAGTATTTTGCCCTAGTTTCATCATTTCCTTCCTCAGTGAAACATGCATATTCACCTCCTTTTTATTAACAGAGAATCAGATGATACTTAGTCATCCGTTACTCAAGGCTCTGCACAGATGTCATGCAATGTGCACAGTAACTCAGCAGTGTAATGTCAGGAATATTTCCCTGCTTCCAAGTCCATTCATGCTTTTCTCCTAATGGATAGCTAGATGCTGTACACATATATATGTTCTGCATCACTACCTATGAAGGTCTCAAAAATCTTTCACCAAGTTCTTTTCAGCTCTAAGGGTCACTCCTTGTGATCTCTGTGAGGACCCCCTTGAGTGCCAGAGTCTCAGAGGTGAATCCTCACACCATCCAGGGCAGTGAACTGGCTGCTGCCCTGGCTCACTCCGACCTGCAGGCAGGGTGCAACCGAACCTAAACACAAATGCCACAGGAAGAGGTAAAACTGGAAGAGAGCGTAACAGGGCAGAGGCACTGGCGTGCTGTGGCCTGCCTGCATCTGCATTAGACAACCAGGGCAATTTTCCAAGGAGGGTGTAAATAATGTGATGATGGTTAAGGCACCTTGACATGGCATTTTCTTCCCCTCATACCGTTAAGCAATGGCTGAAGGACCTGGGTAGAAGAGTGAGAATTGGGCCATTAGCAGAAGAGCAGAGGCCGGAGCTGATGTCCCTGGAAACCCCATGTTCAGCATTCTCCTAAAGCTCCTGAAGGAACTGATTTATACACAGAGATTTTTCTCAAATTCTATTTTGGAAGTCTCTCAGCCAGAGCCTGCCAGCCAGGGCTGTAGTTATACCAGCTTGCTGAATGGTCACCTTCCTTCAGACTGAGACTGGTGCTTTGCGAGCACTGGGGTCACCAGCTGGTCAGGCTGCTCTGTCTCACAGGTGGCTGAAGGACACTGTGCTGGGGATTTACAGTCTCTACCTGTATTTTCACTACAGGAGAACCTGAGCAGCACAGCATTTTGTGCAAATGCAGCGTGGTTCTGACAGCCAAGGGTCTGTGCAGCCTGTCTGTGCATCCCCACTTGAGCTGGATAAGGCTAAGCTTGCAATCTTACATGACTGTTCCAAGCATTTCCTTCCAAGACTTGGTCTGCCATCAGTACATCTCCTTAGAGGGCTGTGGAATCACCAGCCTCTTCTCTCCTTTACTCTCTCACCTTACCCCACCTCTCCAGGCAATCACCTAACTCCTCGCTCTTGCTGCTCCAGTTTGCCAAACTGCCCCTCTATTTGTAGGCAGGAGACACCATGCTCATCTCTTGTTACAAAGGGAATAGCAGTTGCAAAGGCAATAACTTGCCAGACAACCTGCACAGCTCCTCTGACCCACCACAGGTACCTTCAAAGTCTGAACTATCATCTTCAAAAAATACTGTACTCTTAAAATAGTTTAAAATATATTTACACCTCAAAAAGTTGCTTAAATAATACATTAGTCTGTGATAGCTGATAATTTTTTGAAGTCTTCACTAATGTACATATTTATGCACTTAAAAATGTAATTATATGCTTTATATAGCCGTTTATCCTCTTTTCAGTCCACCATGATGAGCTGCCAGGGTGCTGTCAGCACTGCGAAGCGCTGACGGCACGCAATGCCTGCTAGCTGCATCCAAGCACTTACAGAATGCACGTGTCAAGTGCTGCACATTTCCTGGTGTCAGCACCATTTGTTCAACACATGACAAACAAAAGGATGGGTTTAGGTTTTCCTGCTGATCTTTTTTTCCAGAGAATGGAGGTGTCTGTTCCTGAAGTGAAATGCAGGTGAAGTGTTAAGATTACCAATATAAACCAAAGTTGTTACTTCAAACCTACAGCATGAAACCTTCATAATTACATAAGTATAATAAATAGTTCTCTGAATCATCTGTAACTGGGAAGCATCACTGAGATGCTTCTGAGAGATGCTTCTACCAACACAGCTGGGCCTGGAGCAAGCATTTATTAAAGCTCCTTGATCTGGGCTACTTAGCCATCCTAACTGAGGCTGAGTGTTCCTGCACTTTGTGTTAAAGCCAGCAAGATGAGCTATATACACACACCAGCTGAAGGAGAGATGGCAGATTATGAATCCCCACCCTTGCAAGAATAATTAGACAAATATATCCCCACTCTCATTTGGTATCACAGTAAGTTTGGCAACAAATTGCCAAGGTTATTTTCAGTGTATTAGGATCTTCCTCATCACAAAAGTCTTCTTTGGCCTTCAGCTTTGAATTTGGTATTAACCAGTTGTGACTGGTCCAAGATGTGTTATAGGAGTTTTCTGGAGCCATTAGCATCTAAGTATTTTCACAAAATATTTTCAGCCATCTGTGAGCAGACTAATACAGCAGTACCAACAGGTTCTTCTGTCTCCATGTCTGGATTACATAAATTCAATTACACAGTCCAGACAATTTTTTCTGAAGCACTTGCTTTACATCCCCATTCTGTGCATTTTATGTCCTTATCTTTAGGACAATGCTCTGTACTAACTTTGTGGTTTGCTTTTTCCTTCACAAATTTAAATAATTAATTTTAAAAATTTATGCAGACATCAGGGCCAATCTGTCTCTAATTGAAAATGAGAATGTTGAAGCTCACAAATTATGCCATTTTAAAATTATGTAATTACATGATGGATGGTGGGCAGAAATAAGATACATCCATGTATTAAAATAAAAATGCAGGGTAGCACTTCCTACCCTGTGTTACATTTGATGAAGTTAACCTTTCTTTTTTTTTGTTGTATATCAATATTCCACCTAAGTCTACTGTATTTTAGGTCCAACTGGATGTTTTTATTCACCCTGCTGTTAAGAGAAGTGGATTCTGATACCAAATTCAGAATTGAATTTATGAGTGCTGCCACTTAAAAGCAATGACCAAGCAGGGGTGCAAGGATGTAAGACTATGGAAACATCAAAACAACTCAGATAAAACTGTGTGCAACCATAGGAAAGCAAAACAGCAGCTTTATACAAACACTGAAATAAGGCCCTCAGCACCTTCTGTCTCTTGTAATGGTGTATAAATCCTTTCCATCAGGAGGATTTTCCCCTTGCATGATTTGAAATGCTGAAGATGTGTGACACAACAGAAGGAAAGAATTTAACCAAGGTTTAGTAGAATCATAAGGGACAAAGAGTGAGTTTTCCCAATCCTGCACGTTTCAGAGAGATATCAATGTTGCTAAGAGTTTTGCTTTGGAAATAATCCAAACCCAAAATTCTGCCAGAAGTGTGTGCTACCACTGGGAAAATACACTGCTGTGCAGCAGGGATACAGGCTTGCCAAATCCTCCCCAAAAAGCCAGCTCCAGCTCATGGATGCTGAACTACTTTTGCATTGTGGCATGCGGCTGCCAGATGTGGCCCAATAATCCAGCAGGTACAGTTATGTCAAAATTATCACCATCCTACTGAACATTAGGGGGGAAAAGAAAGAGATAAAATTAATAAATATTTAAAAATTAATAAGGTCCTCAGAAGACACACTACTGAAACAGGTCTGTGGCTGTCATAGCAGGGCCTGAGAATACCCCCAAGAAGGAAATTAGTCAGTTCCTCCAATCTGCTTGCCTGAAGCAAACGGACAAGGAAGGATACTGATCTAGAGGAAAAATAGGTCAGTTTTACCTCAGCTATCTTATGCAGCTACTTTCTATGATAAATAAAGATTTCTAGTGAGGCAATCTCAATTTCTGTATAGGACATTATATATTCCACTTATTCATCTACTTTCTAAGATGAAAGACCTGAGTGACTGCACTGGGTTTGATAGAATATTAATTAATGCATAACACTCCAATGTTTAATTTAGCAATGGTCTAACCACATGATAGTCATAAATGCTAAATGATTATTCCTAAGCATGCAAGTTCTTCCTAGAGAAGCCCAAGAAAGCATGGCATCGAAGATTTAAAGGTATGAACCCACAGAGCAAATTAAGAGAGAAAAGAATTCAAAATACATTTTTTAAAACACTGAGAAACCTCAAAACTATATTGCTGTCTACCACTTAGTACATATGGCTGGAAGAGCTGTGAACAGCAAATGCTTTATCCACAGTGAACACAGTTTCCCTTCCTTCTTAGCAGCTGGCTGAGAGGAACTAAACTTAGCAGGCCTGAGGTGTAGGAAACCAGATAGCACAGTGTATGGCTGGATAGGAAATACAGGGCTCAATGTGTTTGAGGTTAAGATTAAGCCCTGACTTCCTTTGGGTCTATTTTAAACGGTGGCAAATGATGGCATGCTTTCTTACAATAAAATGACAGATGATCAAAGGTCGAATATGATCTGTATGTCAAGCATTTGTAGAAGGACCTTTCTTTGGGGGACTGTGCAGGAAGCATTTTAACGTGGTGTCTCATACTTCCCCTCATCTGTGTTTGTTCAAAACATACCAGTAACTGGGGAAAGCTGGATGAGTGGCTGAAGAGAACTGGCTAAGCAGCGTGTGCCTGCACAAGGAGAACAGTTGGGTTTGGACAGAGGGAAGGAAAGACTACCATGGTCCCAGCCATTGCTCAAGTGAGGAAAACAGTAAGGCAGCATTAGCTGTGCTCAGGTGCAACACCTGGGAAACAAAGACACAACATGTTGAGGGCATCTTCCATTCTCCCTTCCGGAGCTAGCCAGAGATCAAAGCAGAAAAAGGGTAAAAAAGAATTTGGAAACCCCGCATTTTCCAGCTGCCATTTTAAATACAGTTTTGCAATGCCTATAGCAAACAGGTTGCAAGACTCACTGTGTCATGCTGAATAAAAATGGCACACTTGCTAAATTTGCTAGCATTATGTATTACCCATGACTGGTGATGAGGCTGCCAACAGAGGACTTCACCTTTATGTGAAATTGAAAACACACAAGAAACACAAAAGTCTTCATCCCAGAAAGTGAGGGGGTACCTGAACACCACAGCCATCCCATCTGTCACAAGGCTCACTTCCTTCCCACCCTCCTTATACCTAGAAATCTGCAGAACAAAAGCCTGTGTTTGAAAATTCCTTTCAATCAAATTTTTCAACTTGCCTCAAGCAATGTTGTAACAGTCCACAGCTCCAGCTCTGACCTGGAGCCTTCTGACAGCTCTGTAGCTGCCCCGCCAAATACTTGTCCTACTTCAATAAGGCAAAGGAAGGTATTGTGGCTTATTTTGCTAAGAAAGGTAACTGGGATCACTTTGCTTCTCTGAAAATCCAGAAAACCCAATTTATTAGTTACAGCAAGAGTTGAAAATAAAGCAACTGTTCAGCCCACAATTTCTGAGGATCCTGCTGGCAGCACCTACTCTCATGAAAAATTAGTCATTTTTAAGTGCAGCTGTGTGGACTCTTAAAAAGCAGCACAAAGCTGCTTCCACTGAGATTTGACACTGGCTTAACAGAGCAGGGAGAATTTTTAAGTATAGAATATTAAATATGTACTTGAATCAGAAAAGCCTTTTCTGATGTTAAGTGGATGGGAAATCAGGAGAGAATTTTATAAAAAAGCCGTTGTGTTTTCTCCACACCCTGTCCTTCTGCCTCTGGCAGCACAGCCCATTTCACTGGCTAGCAGGATTCCAGCGGGAGTCATGGGAACTGAAGGGCAGTTTTACAATGCACACTATGGTCTAAACAGTGAGAGGTGAATATCCTCTTAAATGGCTCTCTGTTGTACAGAGGAACACAGGTACCATTTCCCCATGACCTTTCTAGGATTTGTTATCTTCCCAAGTGGTTCTGTGAGCAGTGTCAGACTACAACCAGCTCTGAGCATGAGTGAAACCCCATGGAGAAGATAGTGGGTACATCCTGTTACAGGCACGCTGTATGTCCCAGTCCTTCCATGAACAGCAGGAGGGAACCACATACTTCTCCTGCTCAGGCAGCTCTTGGCAGGTATCTCCAAGCTCCCACAAACAGGCAGGGAAAGGAGATGCCAGCTACCATATAGAAGCAAACTGGCACAGGCAAGAGATATTTTACTGCTCTGACTAAAAGAAACCCATCAGCAACACAACCACTAGGAGAAAAAAGATAGGAATAATCTCACCCAGATGCACATGATAATAAACCTAGCACCTGACTCGCACTAGGATGTACAAACCATAGTTTTTGTACTAGTGACTGAACTACCAAAAAATCTGGGATCAAAAAAAATATCAAAAACATTCTCATTCAATGTGAAGTATTCTTGCTATCAGAACAACAGGAAAAAATAGCCAAGTTGCTATTTTGTGTTAAAGCAAATAAGTTTGTGTTAAAGTTCAATAAGTTTTAAGTTTGGGATTTCATAAAACCCAGCTTTTCTGTTGGTTTTTTTAATAAAATAGTGAGGGCCCAGAACTGGACACAGGATTCAAGGTGCAACCTCAGTAGTGCCAACTGCAAGGGCAAAGCATTTAGAAAACACTAAACCATTTTCCAAGTATCCTAATTCCACCTTGTGTCTCTGAAAGCTCTTGCTAAATTCAAGTTAAAATTACTTACGCTTCCAGTTTCTGTAACCTATTCACTGGCAGATCACCCAGATCTAATGGGCAATTAACAAATATGAAACAGGGATAACTCAGCAACTCCCCTGAAACAGGGGATAGCTCAACAAAATACTGAGCTCAGTTCTGGCCCATTCCTTGCACAGATGTCAAAATGCCAAGCAGGAGCAATTTGGATAAAGACAGGTTGCGCTGACCAAGAGAAGCTGACACAGGAGGACATGAGAATCTGCTGCCTGGCACATCCCTGTCCCTACAGCTTGCTGTCTTCCTACATCATGGCAACTGTTAACATTTCAGCATACCACTACAGACCAGCGTGAACAGGGAGGCTGCGGGGAGAGAGGACACAAATATCTCAGCCTTCAGGTTTAGAAGATCAGCAGCATTAAGGTATTAAATCTCTCAGCTGTGAAAGAGCCCCCAAGATATGTCTAAGAGTAGACAGAAAAGCTCAAACACTGTCACAGTGAAAGGTATGGAGGTTGGCAGGGCCTCATTTCCTCATTCGCTGTACACATGTTAGCTGACTGCCAGCAAAGGGCATCCATGCCCAGCCTTACCCCGGCAGGGTGTCCCTGTGTGCCCGGGAGCTGCCCTAGCTGAGCTTTCCCCACCACAAAACTGTAGTGCAGGGAATGCAGAGTAGGATTCTCAGGGTAGGAAGGGCTACAACTGAGCCATGTGAGACCATTGCACCTGCTGGAGAGGATCCCAGGGCACAAACTCATGCTCCACCTTTGGCGCCAAAGCTATTGCCAAGGCATTTCCCCTTGTGGGCATTCCCCCACATTCTAGTAGAAGCATGGAAATGATTTTTCCAGCAGAGGAGGCTGACAAGGTGGAAGCTGAGCTTTGACCCACATATCTATTAAAAATTACATTCTCTATGTTCACTTACATAAACATTTTTCTGGTATTTAGACCACATTTTTGTTTGTAGGCTTTGTCAAAGCAAAAACTTACCCAGAGCCTTCTGGAGACACTTAGGATATGGTCTCACAGAACACAGAAGGTTTGAGGAAAGCGTGGGACCTTGCTTAAAAATAATTTATGCTGCTTAAAATAATTTACATAATTTTAAAATATTCACTATATTTAAGCATATCAGACAGAATTCCCATAGTTTCACAAATGCTTCTTGAAGACTGTGATTGCCAACATGGTCTCCACAGAAAGACTTACCATTTTCAGGTGTTCTAGCTTTGATTCAGCACTGAGTGAAACAGCAGTATAAATAATTAATATTGTTCTGTAAAAGCAATGGCCAGATATTACATATATTTTAATCAGGCCTGATGAGAAGCTCAGTATTTTTCTACTGAACATTCTAAATACAGGCCTAGCATGGCTTTTTGGGGGGAAGCACAAGGGAGTTGTAGCCTCCCTTCTAATATTGCCCACACCTTGTGTAATGGGACATGGGAAGGTCTGCATGCCTGGGCAGCAGCCATCCTTCAGTATGACAGGTTATAACCAAAGACATAAACTTTAGATCTGAAACGGTACTAAAATATTCAGAAAGGCTCCACAGGATAATGGCAAAGGCTTTAATTCACACTGAGCCAGTGTGGCTGGAAGGATAAGCACAAGCATTAAAGCACAGGAGTTGTCTTGCCAGCTCTGCCACTAAGTCCATGCAAATCACTTAATCTTCCTATTTGGTTACCCCTTTGCTAAAAGAGGAATGTTAATATTTATTTACCTTCCAACTCACAGGCATGTTGTGAGGATTAATTAGTTAATAACTGTTAAGTGCTTTGAAGATACAAGTGATTGTGCAAAATACTAAGTATTATTAACTAACATTAGGCTAATGATGCAGATAGGAGTGACAATTTTTTCATTAGCTGTATCAAAGCAGAGCTCAAGATTCAGCACTGAGATGCATGCTAGCTAGTGGAAAACTAACAAGGTTATGAGAAACATTAAAAAAATATAGTGAATTTATTTCCACTAGTCCACAAAAAAAACCCCAAAAACCGCCCCCCCCCCAAAAAAAACCAAAAACAACAACAAAAAAAAAGAAAAAAAAAAAGAAAAAAAAAGAAAAAATAAAGAAAAAACCACAAACAAACAGCTCTGCCATTCCTGACCTAGCAAAACCCCACCTCTAACTCAAGACCACATTCTGAAAGCTGTTGCTTTGCACCTCGATTAGTCATTTCCAATATGCAAAGTGTTATGGTTTTGAGTTGGTGGCAATTTCCACTCCTACATCTTGCTCTGCACCTGTGAAAATAGTGGCACACAGCTTAAGGCAGGCAAGAATCAAGTGCAACATGCAGGCCTTATATACTAAAATTTCACAGCTAATTTGCTTGGCATTAATTTCTATCAAACTTCTGTGAGAAATCCAGACAGTTCTGATACAACTGAGTGAGAAGGCTGGTTTTGCATTCAGACAGATCTCCTGATCCAAAGGAAGGGACAGCCTAGGTTTTGTGAGGCCTGGCTGCTCGGGAACAGTGTGCACCTCTGCCTTATGCCACTATTATAATTCTAGCAAAGAAAGATGGTAAAGACACAGCCTGGAAAGTTGAGACAGCAACTAAAATAACTTCAGAAGATGCTTCCTCAGAGCAGCTGTCCACATAGCTCCACTGAGGAAGCCAGGTGCAGCTCCTAGGGGCCATCAGTAGCTTCCACCTGTGGACCTAAATCACTTGCTGCTTATACAAAATGACCAGGAATTCCTCAATTTCAATTACAATCAAGCATTTGGCTGATATTTGCAAACAATTTACAATTCAAGTATATAACAATATTTATTTCTGTCTTATTATCTTGTATGATTCTCAATACTGTAGTTCCAGGTGCAAAAGGCAGCATTTTCTCAACTCTCTTTTTTCACTTCTCTGCCTGAGCTGGAGAACACAGTTTTGGTTCTTTCTTTTTTTTTAATTACTTCAATGGTAGCAGAGACAGGTAAACACAGAATGATTTTAGCAGGGAGAGAAGATAACACTCCACAGACCTCTTTTTTAGTAAGTCTTCATACAGCTGTTCTGGTCCTGGACAAAATTTTATTATCTCACAACATCGTTGTGCAAAAGAAAGATTATGAGACAGGGTGACACAGAAGTTGAAAAAGCTGAGAAGAGAGAAGGATTCCAATTATCTCCAAAAATTTGCAGAACTATTTTTGAGTGTTACAGAAACAACTTAAGCCCTGGCACTGTGAATGTCTGTTGGCAGACACAAGATTCATTGTGAAGCAAAGATGACCTAAGATACCCACAGACTCCTTTACACTGAAGATAGCAGCTCTCAGATGGATGATTAAGGAAGCAACACAGCCAGGCTCTGCTGCACTTGTTCGACCCAGTTGAGAGGAAGGAGGTGATTCCTCTACTCTCACTTCCAGATTACAAAGCTCAGAGGTACGATGTGATTCTCAGAGTTACAGGTTTGACACCAGCATGAGAAGTCTCATTTCTTTCTGCATTACAATGTGCTAAGTCCTTTAGGAATCCCTACCTTGTGCTCAGTTTCCCAGGTACTCTCCTCCTGGGGAGGGTAGGAGAAATGCCTTTGTGAAGCCATCCCCTCAACAACACTTCTGTGAGAAGAGAAGCAGCTGCTGCAACTAAAATAGGTTGGGAGAAGAGTTTCTGCTGAGCCAAGTGAAAGCTCTTGAAGCCTGACATTCAGTTACAAGGCCTTGTACAGCAGGGTGACAAAACGTACCTAACAATTAGGTACATGAAGTTATTGTAAAACTTAAATACAGTAAATATCTTCAGTAATTGCATCTCAATGCAGGAAATAGAGAGGTTGAATTTCACATTTCAGTGTAAGGCTCAAAGTAGTGGTGACTGTCAAGGATGCTCAGTATTTTAGCAGTCTTTTGATGATCAAGCTCTGTTTTCAGATATTTACAACATGACTAAACAGTATTGATTTGAAGTTAAATTTTATGTAACTCAACACCGAATTTGATCTATTTATCTTAGCAATATGCAGGGATTTTTCCCTTCTAAAATACAGTGAACAAAGTCTATTTTGCATGTTAAAAATATATCCACTATGACATATCTCTTCCTGCATCTTATTTACTAAGTTTTAACATTAGCTCAAGATTTCTGTTTGACTGCAAACACCAATACACATGAACATACCTACAATCCACTTATAATACTGGAAAGGTTAAAAACATTTAAGCAAGAACAAAGGCCAACTACTTACTCAAAGTATCTTGCCCTCTGGACATATTGCTGTTTAATCAATTTTCACATGGGTTTTACTTTTGCTGCTGAAATTGCTGGTTATTGTTTGACATATAGTGTTGGACTCAAAATATTATAAATCTGAAATGCTAATGTGTTTTCCACTGCATGTGCTTTCTACCAATCAAATACATCATCCACAGTTACTTTTATCTCAAGCCAAGACTAGCAAGGGCAAAACACAGTCTTTTATTGACTTCAGAGCTTCTTCCATTAAATTCCCTGCTTTTTCAACCTCCAAAGCAATCACAGGCTGAAGGAACCCTCCTGGATTTTATTTTGCAGTATTATGAGCCCCTCTTCCTTACACAAGGAGCATCAGAGGGGCTGGGATCCTTCTTGAGGCAAGGAGGCACATTACTAGCAGGCTGCCTGACAACAGGGGAAATTGCTTTTTCTTTTTGAACCATACAGCAAAGGGGCAGGCTCAGCCAGTGCAGAAGCTTCTGCAGAGCCTCCGGGAAGAAGAGGAAAAACACTTCATGCTCCTTGCCAAGACGTTTTAGATGCTAAGTGGGGCAGCAGCAAACCTGAACCAAGCAACTAAAGCCCTCACAAGCCAGCCATGTAAACAAGGAAAACAACCCTTCAGGAACAGATTTTTTCAAACAACCCATAGCAAAATGAGCAAATGCACATTGTTACAAGTAGCATCTCCTCTTATATGTAAACCAGAGATGCTGCTGTTTAAGGATGAAAAAAATTGGCTCTCATGAGCACAACATCCAGTGCTTCAAAACCTGCTAAATTACTAACACATCTTCTACATTTTGCAACAAAGGTATGTACTCAGCTTCATCACACACAGCTCAAGTGAGCAGATCCAGCACAGTTTAAATTATTTTGAGCAGATCTGGCACAGCTGTTTTGCAGTTCAAAAGAAGCTGCCGCAGCATCCATAGAAGATCTGCAATTGCTCACTCCAGTGTCCTGGGCACAGAGATACTGTGGACACAGTACGAAGTCAGCACAAGCATCTCATAACTCTTGTTGACATTATGACAGCTCCCAGGGCCAACAGCCAAACACTGTAACTCCTACTTGTGTTGCTCACAGGCTAAAGAAACACAGTGTCACTCTGAGGGCAAGGGCATTTTTCCATTTTCTTGCATAGATGATTTTACATATAAAAATTAACATTAAACATCTGACTAAAACTGGTTGGAGAACAACATATTTTATCTGGAGAAATAGAGAGTTGTAGCATCTACCATGGCTAAAATCCAAAGTAACATCAAAGCGCTCTTGTATCCAGGGCAGTGGAAAAAGATCCATCAGCATTCAAGACACAAGACTGCCAAAGCTCCTGCCTACCAATTACTATACAGAAAGTTTGTTGTATGGTGCATAAGACCCACACAAGTCCTCATCTCTAACTCTGAAGAATTAAGAAGGCAACAAGGAATGAGAGTGCTGCTATACTTAATGAACTAAATACTAATAATTTTAATACTATTTTGTTGTTTCACCATGTAGCAGCTAAGCACTTTGGAAAATGAGATGTAAGTGGATATGTAATGCTACAGTGATAGCTGCTTACAGCAGGGTCATTAGATAAATACAAACACTGTTACAACAGCTGTATTCAATTTTATATGTACAGAGGTCATTAATAAGTAAGATTCAACAACGATAATAATCCTTGAAAACAAATTAACCGGTTGATTTTCTCCTTACTGAATCCACGTATTTCTCATTTGTTCTGGCCGGCAGCATGGCAACCTATTTAAGTTTAGAGTGGCTTGCTTGCTTTGTCAGAGCTGTTGTCCAGATGTTTAAACACAGATATCATTACATAAATTACAAGTTTAAAATCAAAGTGTTTCTTAACATCAGAGTGTAAATTCATAGAATATGGGGCATCGGGTGGTGGCAGTGTTGGTTTTTTGGGAGTTTTGTTTGGCTGGCTGGTTTTTTTGAGTTTTGGGGGTTTTTTGCTTGACTTGAAATAAAATGTTACATAAAGAAGACAGACATTCAAACATTGAAAGTCCACATCAACATGCCGAGTTTACTACAGAACAACTCGCTGGAAATTATCGGGTACTAATCTTTTAATACTGCAGCTGATCCTTGGTCAACCTGTTACAAGAGCAAATTGCCATTCCCAGCTGTGCCACACTATAAGAGGATAAACATCAGAGTGGCCCTTAGGAACAACCTATTTCAAGAATATCTCCTCAATCTTTTACAGCTAATCAGAGTGACATTAACAGAAGGAAAGCTGCCAGAAGGGAATGTATGTAAATATCAACCCAATTGGATGCAGTAAGGCACTGATTACAATTTTTTCTTTAAGATATTGAAAACTCACTATTAGAAGGCTGCAGACTTAAGACTCAGGGATTTAACACAAAAAAAATATGGGTCTAAGTACTTAGGAGAGTCTCTTTTCTCTCATTGCAATAAAGCCACAGTGGAGTTCAGGGGGGAGTTATGTACCTTAGTGCACAGCCTATTTCAAGGAAAACTTGGTGGACTCCCACATGAGAAGTTGCAGCCAACCAGAGCATGACACACATTTGGGAACCTAAATATCTCTGGATCTTACCAGCGGCTACATAACATAAATTTCCACTGAAACAAGTTCTGCTCAGCACTTTTTCACGCTCAGCAGCTTCTTATCCCACAAATGCATTTTCTCTTTCAGTTTCTACAATTTTCATTTTCATTTGCACTTACTCTACCTTGTGCTTCCTTCACAATTTCAAGATGACTGCTCTAAGTCATGACTGAACAAGAGCCCCCTCTGCACTCACAGAAAGTCTTGTCTAAAAAGAAGCTACCAGCATTTGTAAGCTTTTTAAGGCAGAAATACTTATTTACTGTTTGCTCAACACCTAAAGCTATGGGACCTCCAATCTATCTAAGGTCTTTGGCCACTACTGCTGCATCAACATTACATAATGATTTAAAAATCCTTTTGCTTTCTGTTGCATATGGAAAAATGTATTCATATTACTTGTCAAATGTCAGATGACTAAACATCACTTCTTTTTATCATCCCCACCCCATTTCAAGATGATAGTATACAGTAACTGCAGAATCACACTGTTTATTTAATATACTACAAGATGGCAAATAACCTCCTTCATCTCCCAAAACATTTATGAGGATAAACAAAGGCTTCTGGACAAAACTATTTTACTGTTATCTTTCCAATAATTACAGAAATATGGACTAGACGATTTTTAATACTGATAAAACCTAGCATATTGGCAGGGCCAGGCTCTGTGAAAGCCATCCTGATGCTTCTACACTCTAACCCATTCTCCTGGGTCAAAATGTCAGAGGAAGGAAAAGATATTTCTCCACAAATAACCGCTCCCGAAGGCAGCACCGATCCCATGGTGTGGGCAGGAAGGGCTGTGTTCCCTGCCTGCTCCCTCCCCATCACAAACAGTTCAGCCGCATCCACACGGCGTGACCCAGGCTGGTGAGCAGCTGACTCTCCAACTACTGCTCTTGAGTGTTAATTGCTCTCTCTGGTCTTGCTTCACATAGTGTTAGTACTCACACTGTCGGTTCCTGCTGGAATTACAGCCTGAAAAGAAAGAGGCGGGGGAGGCAAAATGGCTTGACAGTTGACTACTGAAAACTGGGGAGTGGTGTTAATCACTGAAAATATGAGAGTATATGAGAACTGCTAATAAAACAGGTAGCTGAATATAATTTATCCATATTTTCCATTACTTATGCTAGAGCTAGATTTAAAAGCTGGCAATAAAGAAAAATTCTCCTTACCAGTTTTTCAAGCTCTTCCTTTGCACACATGCCTGCTACAGCACAGACCAAAGGGCTTCACATCTCAGGATGGATAGGTATTGTATGCTTTTTTTTGCCCCCCACTCTAACTCCTTCAACAAAAATGGTAGCTTCATCTTTGGCCTTCTACCTGCATGGGGAATATTTAGCCAACCCTCATAAAATGAGTCCAGTTTGAAAGCAGCCAACATTACAAAATAATTTGAGCCATGCAGACAGCCCTTCACATCAAAACCGTGTGTCCTTCTGCTGATGCTGCCAGAATCGCCGGAAAGGCCTCTCCAAACCCACAGAAATTACTTCCCTTTCATGCCAGTGCTCCTCTGTGTGCAGGAGGAAGGACGGTCTTGTGGCTCACAGAGACTTGGCTGTCAGCATGTGTGACTTCTATTCCTGGTGGTCACCAACTTCTCTTGTGACTTTGGGAGAGTTATCAAACTTCTCCACCCACCAAAATGTCTGTCTGCTATACAACACAACAGTTCAATTTTGATCTTTAATGGAAATACCTTAGGAAAATTTAATGGCTTGGCATAACAGGAAGCAGTGTAAGAGTTAAAAATATTGTTATTTTCATGGTTCTATTATTTAGTGGCATTTCAGTTCTCCCTGAATAAAATTTCCGTCAGATGTATAGTCTTTATCTCTGAATATTGTCTCTACAGTGTCAAGACCCAGAGAGGTAACTATTTAAATATACCTACCTTTCTGCCCCTGAGGGAGAAATGTGGCAAGTACAACCAAAGAAAGCACATCTTAAACTCACTCCCACTTCATAGTTACAGTAGTTTTCAAGAATAAAGACAGCAATGCTGTTTATATGTATTTCTTGTAAATCCCTCCCCAGGCAACTGCTATCAGATCAATATTCCACATCAAAAAGTTACTGAAAGTTTTCAATGTCTGCCTCATTTAATTGTAATTAGATGTATTTCCAGACCCCACCAGCACAGTGCAGTGTAATAGGTGTCCACCTGAGTGACACAACTCACATGGCACAAAGGAAAGGGCAGCTACATTGGTACACATCCTTTTACTCCTAATTCCCAGCGATAACACGGATTTTGACACAAAACCAAACAGCGTGCAGGACTTTGTGATGCTGCTCTCCTGCAAAGCTGGCTGGAAAGATGACACACAAGGAGGTCACATTTTAAAATATTTTCTGCAGGTTAGAAGCAATTTTTTTCAAAAAAGTTTGAATTCCACAAATAGACAGAGGCATCAGGGAGGCTTCCACTGACAGACTTCAAACACTATATATTTGATATAAAGCTGACGGCAGGTGCTTTGTGAACCAGGTGTAAATCAATTTCTTCAATCTTGACATTAAAGAAAAAAATGTTACCTTATGTAAATAACCAGGCAACCTTGAACTGGAACTTGCAATTAATGTCAGAGCTCATGTTCTCATCCTGACTCAACAAAACAAATTTCAGGTGGCTCATCTGAACACAGAGACTGAAATAAACTCAGTCTGAAACAGAAGTAAAAAAAACCAAAACTTAGAGATATAATTTATTTTCCTTACATCATACGTGTTTCTCTTCAGGTCTGGGGCTGCCTAGCTTAAAGGCTACTATAACAATGTAAGAAGTGATGTCATCCCAGGGGATTTTTTTTTCATCAAAAAATACTGTATTGATCACCATTATCTATGACTTGCCACTCAGTTTTAAAAATAGTTCATATTAAATTAATCTACTGAGCACTGGATTACAGGTGTCTTTTCACATTTTAATTTCTCAGATAGAAGCAAAGTGAAATTGCCATCTAAAACATTCTGCTGCTTTGTATTATTCACAACTTTTTACCGAGATTATTCCAGGTCTGTTGCAGAAATAGTAATTCTGGTTTTGTTCATGGAGTTCCTGTGCAGAAGTTTTGCTCCTGCAAGGCCACCGCGCACAGAATTATCTGGAAATGCTTTGTGCACTGTGAGTATGCTGGGTGTGCAGGAGGAGGTCAATAGGTTTTGTGCTCCACACTACCATCACTAAACATTGATGCAATTAGGGCACATCTCTAACTATGAATAAGCTACTCAGGTCTGCTTCTCTGAAATTCTAACATAGTTACAACATTGTTTCGTTGGTTAGCATTTCCTAAGCAATAGTCAAGTGTGCACACAGTTTTGTGTTCTCCTTTCATACTATGATTGGAATGGCAAGTCAAACTCTCCTGTTGTTTGACTGAAAATATGGATTACGTAAAAATGAAGTTCTTTCTCACCCAAACTGGTGCTAACAGCACTGCTTTCAAGCCAGTCACTCCCTCCAGTGAAAACTGGTTTGTTCAGAACCCATTTGATAATTTTTCTGTAGCATCTTTGTCAGAAGAGCCAGCTCTGTGAAGAAAAAATTTATGGAAGCTCTTAATGGGATCAAGCTGTTAATTTTCATTGTCTTAACTCCCAGAAGCTCCAAGAGCCAACATGGAGACTACAAGAGAAACTTAGCTTTCAGAACTGATTTCAGTGCAGCAGTATGAGCTGCATCACGAAGGAGTAGAGCTGTTTTCATTACACAGTTTGAGATGTTACAGGGACCTTCCTTTTGTGGAGGTCAAGTTGAAAATCAGAACCAGTAGTGATTAATCTTTTTCCTCCACGTGCATTAAATTCCTTGTCAACAACACCTGTTTTTCTCAGATCCTCATTCCAGAGGGTCACATATACTACACAGAGTATGAACATACAAAGCTGCTGCACGTGTCTTTATCCCACCCAAACTGTAGGCTCATTAGTACTGTCCTGAGGGAAACAGTTCTATTTTTATCATTTGTCCAGCTATTTTTGATCATTTGAAAAACTTCCCAAGAAATGTCACAATCTCCTGCTGTTTACTGATTAAATTAACTGATTATCAAATACAGCATTTAAAGTGTGATCAAAGGGGGTTGTTCAAGCTCCTCCTCTTTACCTCCCCACTACAGCTAATAAAATCCAACAAATTAAAACGCACAAACTCAATTATTGTGAACAGAAATGGATAATGAATTCTCCTATTTTATAGCCAGGTAAGGAAAAATGAAAACAAAATGTTCCCCCTCTTACCAAGATAGAGTGTAGTTACAAGAATATAGCAAGGAAGGAGAAGTTTGTCTGCCAGACATTCCTAAGGAGTGTGTCCAAATAATTAGGTGCAAGGAGCACATTTGAATACAGTCTGAGAACACTCTGATTTTTTTGCTTGAAGTTCTCAATAACTAAAAATTGCATTAATTAACACCTGAGGGAATATTCATGCATTTTTCATACACAAAAACAATCTGCATGGAAATGCCATCCAGACTCTCCCCAAGTGACTCAATCTGACTAGAGCCAGTCTGTAAAGAAAGGACTTTTCAGCCCTTGGACTCACCCCCAGAGAGAGCACACTGCAGGCATGAGGGAAAAGGAGTTTTAGTTGACTTAGGTTACATTGATTCATGAGGCCAGTGCCTACTGAAGGACAAACCAGCTGCTGAACACATTCTGCTTTAGCATAACATCTTTTCCCAAGGTCCCTAGTAAGTTTCAAAAAAAGGTGAATAAAAATTGCCTGTTTCACTAGAAAGGGAAAACATCTGACATGTTCTTAGAAAATAAGCTGTGAGAAATGATCATGAGATAAGCAGTTTAAATGAAAACATTGAAATGTGTGTATGTACACAGATACAAGAGAAAGGTTGCTTTATCCTCTCAGCTTTGATATCTGCTGGCAGATGTTAATTTTCTGTCTCTTAGAATGAGCACTTTTGAAAGGAGATTGCCTATAGAACCAAACAGAAATTAAGAATAAGATGTTAGTCAAAATGCCCCACATTTTTACATCTCTTGTTCTTGTCTCCATCAAACGCTTCTTATTTTTCTAATAAGACCTTAAGACCTTACACTTTATATTTAGCTACTGATATATAACTGCAAACTGAGGTTCAACAACATGAGCTGAGTTTAATCATGAACACTGTCTATTTCCTCACTTTGCCAGTTTAAGACAACTTAATGAAATATTTATTACTGATTTAAACTCTTAAAGCTGCACCGATTTATGTCTTAATTCTATAATCATCTGGTGACGCATCAAAATATGCAATCCCTATAAATGGAAAAAACCTCCAAAACAGTCTCTGGCAGATCAATAGCTTTAAAGGTATAACTGACAAAAAGTAAAATCCCCTTACAAACTGTTTGTGGTATTTTGTACTGAATTGATCACTGTCTATGTCCATTAAGCACTGATCCCTTCTGACAAGATCCCAAATACATGCAGAACACTTCAATCCCATATATGTGACTTCACAGATGCCTCATAAAAATGGGAGAGTGGGTAGCTGCCTATTGTAGCAGCATGCAATGGAGGACAAAGTGCTTCAAGAATACAAGTTAATAACCTTTATTCCCACACTGGCTACTGAAACCTCTAAGAAGATTCTTGAACTTTGACCTTTGGAAAACAGTGCTAACTGTGAGGAAGCAGCTCATGCTCTAGACCTATTCCAACCCTAATGTCCTGCTGAGGCTCTGGGACAGCACTCCTGTGGAAAGTTTGGTGCATGGGGGAATGCTTTTCCCAGGACATCCTCTCTCTAAGGAGGCACTTGAATGATTTTCATACAAGCAGTTAAAAGCCATCAAGTCACTAAGAACTTCAAAACTGATGCTTACTTAGGGAGGACATGACAGGTAGCTTCCCCCTTCTGCAAAGCACCTTATGGAGAGAACCACAGAAAGGCTTTTGTTGAATTTGGGTCATTTTTGAAGTAAGGCCCATTCTCAACAAGTGCATTCCTGTGTTTATACTTCAAGTATGAATAAGATATATTTGAAAGTTAAATAAAGAGCCTGTAATTTCAAGTTTCAAGTAGTTCCACAGAAAAATAACAACTTTTGGGGATTGCAATAGATGCTTTGAGCATTGGCCTTTTACCACCCAGCTTTCATGGTGAACTCCAGCCCTTATATCTTTACATGGAGTAAACCACCTGAAAGTCAACTTCCAGCATCTGGGAAACTTTCAGAATTTTGGGGATCTTAGATGCTATTTGACTTGTTTCTTGTAGCACAATGGGAAATTAAAGGAGATGAACATACAGAATGACTAAAGAGGATTAATGCAACTAGCAAGAATGAAACATCCAATTATTTGTTTAAAGTTTCTCATGAGAAAGGACTGTGGTCAGACGGAGCATCAGTTTTCAGCCTGGAATGCTTATTTGAGCCTTTGCATTTGCCTACATACATCGCTTGGGCTCGAGACTCTTTACCTCAGGCATCCCAGGTGCTCAAACTCCAGAAAAAAAATGGCAATAGAATCTAGATTCTGAGGATGAAATAGGCTGTCCTGCTGACTGCTAAAAGGTGATCAAAAACCTTTTGGTTTTGTGCATACTGCAGTCCTAAGTGACCTACAGCAGTAAAGGACTGTCTGTGATACATGTTTCCATAGATTTGATTTATTCTATTTTTAATTAGTGTCTCAAGCAATAGGAGTCCCTTGGGGAGAATTCTGCACTGTCAGGAAATTGCTGACCTTCAGACTCAGGTTTCATTGTTCACTTCGATCCCTCACTCCCTCCCCTCATGCTCACTTCCCACCTCAGCCATACAGCCGTCTGCACGCCCAGAGCCTGACGACGGCAGAGAACCGCAGAGTGAGACATGTCGCGACTCCAATCCTTCCTGCGGATCACTCACAATCAGCTTTCCACCCAACTTCCCACCCGCATCCTCCCCAGCCCTTCCATGAGGGAGCTGGGTCGGACCGGGGCGGCGGGTGCGCCCCCTGCCGGGCCGCGCGGGAGCTCCAGCCGGCGCCGGGCAGGGCGACAACCGAAGGGGAAAACAACGGGGAAACAAGGGGGAAACAAGGGGGAAACAAGGGGGAAACAAGGGGGAAACAAGGGGGAAACAAGGGGGAAACAAGGGAAAGGAGCCGAGAAGCGGCTGCTGCCGGGGCTGCGCTTCCCGCCCCAGCACTGCCGGGCTCCTGCATGGAAAGCCCTGCGCAAAACCGGAATATTATTATTTGCAGTTCGGAGAGCACAAGACCCCCTCAATCCGCGCGTATTCTCCAAGAGCCGAGAGGATTTCCAGTGGGAGAAGGCAGTTAAAACACTGGGCCTTGTAGTTTGGCACTTTTCCTCTTCTTTAAAAACAGAATTTACCACTGCAGCTCAGTGGATTCTCAGTGTTCTCCCAGAGAAAGAGATACACTCTTTACTGGCAGTGTTAGGAGTATTAGGGTGCAAAACATTACTGCCAATTAAAAATAAACTAGGAGAAAAGGATAAAAACAATAATCAAGCAGGAAGCCAAATTTCTTTTTAGAGATGAAAGACTATCTGTAAGATTAATATGAATTTATCCCAGCAGGCAGCCTTGGCAATCAACTTTTTTTAGAATATGATTGCTTTCCTGCTTCCATTAGGTTTCTTCTCACATTGTAGTATTATCTTAATCATCAAACCAACAGAAAAATCCTTGCCAATAAAGTGCATGATACTTTAACAAGCACTGCTGTAGGCCAAGGGCTTAATTTTTAAGCAGAATATTATTTGTATCATAACACAACCCGAGGCTACACTGAACCATCACGGCATGATGTTAGTCCCAGGGAGCTTAACACCTACAAGACAGGAAAACACCAGGACCAGAGATGCTGAGAAAGGACATACATAAGATCAGTAGTAGAACTGAGATGAAAATCTCCATCTGCAAGACAGTCTTATCTACAGGATCACGCTGTTTCCCATCAAAATGTCATACTGTGGAAATGATGAGTGCCATTAGACTACAGCCCAGCAAATGCCTCACAGCAAGATACAGACAGTGAGTACAAGTCTGCAGGAACAAGTGAGAATACTGAGTAAAACTTTTCCTTTATCCCTTTTATCTCTAGGGTAGAGAAGGCAACTGGAGAAGCAAACTAAAATCAGATACTCCTTAAGGGACCAGTGAGCAATATTTGATGTCTAAGCCAAATTAACTTCAAGGGGATGGCAGTGTCGTGACTGATTCAGAAGTGCTTCTACTCCAGCTCCAATTCCCTGTGGAGAAATGCAACACCACATTCTCATCTTTTTTTTCTGCTGCACAGCATCTGCCAAACTCTGGCTGATTGGCAAAAGAAAAATTAAACATTTATGCAGCAGATGGATCAGATGTGTGCACTGTCACTCATTCATTAGTACAGACACTTAATGAGGATAGGTTACATATTGCTGCCACCCCAGAGGCAGAAGGCTTTATATGAGCAAGTCATGGAGTTTTGGGGAGTTCAGGAATTTTCCGCTCACATAGCGCAACCTTTTCCTAACCCATAAAGAATAATTTCAGTACTTCTGTTATGAACAAGATAACTGTGGTGATGGATGAGTCAGAATTTTACATCCTTCCTCATCACCAAAAAAATTTGCAATTATATCTCAATCCTTCTTACCTACTGAAACTTTTGCAAATCTGTCCAGCTAGTGAGAAATAAGAAGCAACAAACTTGGGAAAGGAATTCTAAAATGTAGTTCTTTCCTGTATACTGAAAGCAATCTTTGAGCTGACAGTAAAAACCTTTACATTTGAGATATATACAGAATCTGAATTGCTAGCTTTAGTATTTATTGTGCAAAGGTGACACTTTTCACATCCATCTATTTTCAGAAGGATGGCTTCAGAGCTACTGCTAGGATTGAGACAGTAATCTGTACCACCAAGATTACTCAGAAATCCTATTTGTAAACCAAGTCCTATTAAAACACCCCAGCCTCTGAACTTCTCCTCCTTTAGTCAATTATTGCCCAGCCCCAACTATTTGAAAGCCTTGCTTAGGTTTACACTGGAAGGAATGAATGTGACAGATACAGACACACACTGAAGCAATTTAATGAAGCTAATTGGCCTGCAGTTATCAGAGGAGGCCATAAAAGAAGTGCTAAGAATGCGGACTTAAAAATCCATGAAGCTATGCTATGTTAACCTAGTAGGGTTAGATGGAGCAAACATAGAGAAATCCCCAGTATAAGTGGTATCAATGCAATGAATGGAACTGCTGGAAGGTGCAGAGGCTGTTGCATCCACACAGCAAGCCAGTAAAAGTTAAGGAATATTTTTAATTAGGGAAAGCAAAATGGCCTCATCACCAAACAGCATCACACATGGTACCGAGGCATGGGGAAGGCTGCAAGGACATGCCATCACAGAGACCCGTTGCTAGGGCCAGCAGCAATTCAGTAGTTCCCTTCCAACAGATTCCATGGTTCTGGGATAAAAACATGGCTTAGCTGGGCTTATCCTGCACTGTTATAAACTGCTTTTCCTTTGCTGTGAAGATAACTGCAAGGAATGAACTCGAACGTTGAGCCTGAACAGCCTTCCCTCTCACAAATGGGTGTTGCAAAACGACAGTAGATGGCACTGCTCGAATGCAGTCCCAGCCTGCACATTTCCTGCAAACACAGCCCAGAGGAGAGGGGCTGGTAAGGCTTGATGAAGAGAGAGTTCATGCACCACAAGTTTGTAACAATTAAAACCCATGGCATTTGCTTTAGGGAGAGTGCAAGCACTTCCATATCAGAGCCTCAGCAAGAGCTACAGTCCAGGTCAAATATGTTAACAAAAGGTTTAAGTTTAAAATGGCAGGAGAACCCATGCAAAAGCTCATCTACTGTACTCCCACCTTGCAAGCGAATGGCTTTTGCCAACACCTACTCCAAGGGGATGGGCACTAGATAGTCCAGTTCACAGGAACCTAGAGAGGACAAACCGTTCTGGATTTTAGCGTGAGTACCACTGACACATTTTTTAAGAGAGTCTACTTCTCAACCTCCTACTTTCATCTTGCAGGGGGAAGCTCTGCAGGGACAGCAGTTTTGGGACTCCAAGAGTGTTCAAGTAAAAGGCCATTCTGGAAGCTGTTCCAGCTACTGCACAAAGGAGATGCACAAACTTGGTGCAGAGAAGAAAGGGTTTTATACAGGTATATACATAAATATATGTAAATGCATATGTAAATCATATGTAAATGTGTATACACACTATGGACGTTTTCTAATACTTACACAGTACAAAACAGACTTTTTTGTTAGCCCTTTAGCAAAGCAGATGCAATGTGTAAGAGTTCAGGTGCACAATACTCAAGCATTTATTTAGTTGCCAAAACACAGACAATTTTTACCCTGGGCAAATCTCACCCAAAAAAAAAAAAAAATTTTCTAGACATTTTCAGACACCAAGAGGGCTTAGAAGCTAGACCTAAGTTATACAGCAAGACTGTTGATATTCCAAAATCACTCTGTGTTAAATATCCAGTTCTTACAAATTATGTTTTCCACAACATACAGTTTAGGATCAGGATCATGCTTTAAGTCCTAAAAGCCATTCCCAAGACAACTCTGACATCAGAAGGGGGAAGCATTTAAAAACCACACTTCCTTACACAGCAAATAGCCTGCAGGTTAAGACATCCTTGATATTTTAGTAATTTACATGTTGTAATATCAGATACTGCAACACACTTCTTGCTGTACATTATTCAACCATTTCATATCAGAAAGGCACGAAGAGAAAGCTGCCAATACATCCTGTGCATGCCAGCAAGTGCAGCCAGCTCAGAGGTGTGAAGCAAGGCAGGAAAGGACAGAAGTCACCTCAGCCTGGACCTCTGAAGGCTAATTTGGGCACCAGGCAGGCCCACACCTAGTCTTACCTGGGAGTGCTAAGCACCAGGCATTCTTTAGCAGAATGGAAAGCTGCCAAGGGGGTTTGAGCAGACAGAGTTCACCTTTCCACTAGCAGGTGTGCCAGGCACCTTGGGCTGGGGCTGGTGCTGATGCCTTTTCCTGTCTTAAAATTAAGACTCAAACACAGTTAGGGGGAAAAAAGGGATTTTACCTTGGTATTTATTTTAAGGATCTTTAGGTGCACACATCCAGGTCAAATGCACCAAAATGCCCACCGCAATGCACACCACAATGCCCCCTCAAAAGATCTGGTCTAACATTATAGGTCTTACTAATTAGCATATCTATCAAAAGTTCCCCAATGAGAGGCTTGAATGAGCCCCTCTCCCCAAGGAGCCTTCCCCTGGATGGTTCTATCTTAGTTTACAGAATGTTCTGGAGAGGACCTTGGGGTCTGGGGCAAGCTATCTCCTACTTACGAAGCTTCTAAAATGTTTAGTCTCTTAGCTGAACAAACAAGTCCAAGAATGTAGGCAAAAAGCACTAAGAATACAGAAGTTGTAAAAAGGTGTAAAAGGGGTAGAAAAGAAAAGGCAAAAAATCTTCATGGCATCAGTGCCATCGTAAGAAATGCCACTGCTGCAGCAGGCATATCCTGCCAGGAAGCGCACCACAGTCAAGAGGGGAAGACACACACTGGCAGCACTATATCAGATTTTATTCCATTTCTGCAGTGTTTTCTAGTGTTAATGGTACTGAATAGCTGTCAGACCCCACATACATCTTGAAGGGAAAACAAATAAGCTTTCCCCTTCACTTCTGGGCTCTTCTTGCAGAGCACTTCCAGTTAAAAGCATTCTTGCCTCAAGTCAAATTGAATGTCGAATTGTTCACTAAGTCAGGAATCATACACTGTGCATCTACCTCTTCCATTACTTAAAAGAAAACTTCTAAATCTTATGTTACAATAACTGTACTTGCAGCAATCAGAGACAATAAAAGTTTCCCTAATTTGTTTACAATTATCTTTAACATTTGAAGGATTGGTGTGAAAAACTCAAAAGGAATTGTCAGAGCTGGCTGCTAACAAGCATAGCCATGCTACACATGCAGAGTAAATTAAGTCAATTACCTTGAAAAGATTTTATATTGATCCTTTGACTAACAAGTAAGATTAACAACAAAGCAAGATCAGCAGTAATAGAAGCAAGTATGTTCATCCTGATTATTAAAGAGTTCTGTCACACAACATACACAGAAGCAAATCATTGTGTAATACTCTTCAATGAATGAGCAAAAATACTAAACGTGGTATTCCATTAAGCAATAGACAGAGTTTTAAACAGGATGACAATCAACTTATCTCAAACTATGTTTTCAAGTTATCACTGTAATAGCAAAGCACAGTCTAGTCTGAAACTTATTTTTAGATCTATTGCCTCCATTTTTTACATTGAGTATTATGCATCTAATGCAACAAAGAAGTGTCATCTATGGGACCATGAAAAAAAACACACCAGCACACTCTAGCCAGATAAGTAAACAAAGATTTATTAGAAACTGGTAGTTTTATAGAGCTAGAAAGGTAAACATACATTTAAGAGACAAAGAATACACAACTGAACACAGTCATCATCAAGGCACATAATAAAAAATCAAATCTGAAGCAGCTCATCTTTTCAACATCTGAAAAGGTCACCATAATTTCAATACTCATAATGGCACTTGCACACTATAAACAAAATGGAACAAATCTAGAAAATGGAAACTGCTAAAGTCATCTTTACATCACATACACAGTACATTTGCTCATTGGTCACAGTCAAACAAAATTATCAGCAACTGATCTCACAAATCCCACAAAGGTACAAAAATATTGGCAAAAGCAAGAAACAGATCAGAAAGGCATTATACATATAAATTATTTGGATAGGAGGACTTTTTGGGTTTTGGTTTGGTTTTTTTTTTTTTTTTAAAGTGCAAAGTCCAACATTTCCCTAAAGGGAAGGCCAAAATACAGCTAGAGCTGCCATTTTCTGAAATCTGATAAAACAACATTTTATAATACAGATTTTATGGAGTTATTATGTATCAGTTATGGAGAACAAACACCAGCCATGGAAGCACTAAACACAAATTTAGTAATTGCTGTTTGGAAAATATGGCCCAAAGCATATGTAGAACAAGAGAGATTCAGGCAGTTATTTTTGCTTGCTTGTTTATTTGTCTACTTAAAGAAAAACCAACCAAAAAAACCATGCACCCCTCCCACCCTCCACCCCCCCAAAAACATAAAGAATTAAAAAGAGGACCCTTAATGACCTTAACAGAATAAAGTTCTTCCTTCAGTAATCCCATTTCAAGAAGTGGTGTAAGAGCAGTTGCTCTTAGAAGGTCAATGTAAGTATAATCTCGAATTTACCAAGATTAAGACACTACACATTACAGAAAGCAGAAAAAGCCTAACAAATAAGTTTGGTAATAATTGTTAATCTACTTCAGTGTTCAGGCCTGAAGGCAACTGTGTGCCCCTCCACACACACACAAAAAAAAGGAAGTCACTTTGGAAGGACTCGTACATGGAAATACCTAACTTTCTGCATTGAGGAAGTGCTGCTTTGTTTTTTGAGGAGGAGCTGTTTCTCAAGCACTAACAAGTCTGTGTGCATGCTTTGCTTGCTGTATTAACATCAATCTGATGGGCACCTGAGGCCAGCACTGCCACTTGGTCACTTGGACAAAACAGTTCAGTATTTTATTATCCCAATTTCAGAGTCACAGCCAGCATGCACAGAAGACTGATCTCATGTGACAAACCTGTAAAAAACCTTTACATGATAATGCAATCCTCTACTGGCTGAAAGCACATGGTCTTTAGCCCTCTGAATAAGGGAAAGAATGGAGAGGCCAAAATGAGAAGCATTCCTCTTCCCAAGACAGCTATGAAGGGCTCTGCTATTGGCTGTACTACAATTACTACCAGCTTAATACTGGATCCTCCACCTTTTTTTTAATTAGCAACTTGCACTTGTACAGAACGGATCTAAAATCCACGCTTCTTCTATTCCTTTGTATTATGAGCCTATAAAACATGCAGCTGTAACCCAAATTTTGCCATGGTTAATGGTGCTGATATTTACAAGTGCAATGAAAAGCAGGTCCAGTGAAGCAAGTTACCAAAATTGCTGATTGTATTACAAAAATACCATGTAAACCCACTTGAGGTATTGCGATACCACAGAACAGCAGTTTCTCAGGCTCTTTAAATAACAAAAAACAAAAAAGGTTTGCCTGAAGATAAAGGTGATGGGCTATGTTTTAATGTATTATTCCATCATTGTGTATATCCAAGATCCTATTTCTTATGAACTTAACAGTCAGTCTTCAAAAATAACAAAAGTGCTCACTTCTAGGCATGCAAAATGTCACCTGTGAATTGCTTGAGTATAGGCAGCATGACAAAACAAAAAGTCACTTTCATATATTCAGTATCAAGGCAGTATAAACTTCTCCTACCTTTGGTTTGATCCAAGCCAAATACACATTTAGAAAGGACAAATTTAAAAAAACCCCAATGAGTAAAATATGCATGATTTCCTAAAAATAAAAACATACTGCTGATTTAAAGACAGTTTCTTGATTTTTTTTTCAACTCAGTAACATTTTAAAGTGCAATATATGTATCTGTTTAGAAATGGTGAACTAAAATTTAAGAAAATTTCTTCCCACTTAAGGGCAAATGTGGAAGTTGCAGCATCTCTATAAAGATCTGTCTCTGATTGTGAGAGCAGATTACTTGAGAACACATTACTGTTCTGGTGTTTCCAACGTTAGAAGCATCTCACCTTTTTCCTTCATTTCATGCTATTCCCAAATTCTGTTTCATTTTTTCATATACAACATAACTGATGCTGACAGCTGGAAGCACTTTCATAAAATTAGGGGCTATGCCCCTATAAAGTCCTCGGAGTCCCTCTGTAGCAACAATTCTTTGAAAGAGACCAACCATGTTCAGCTGTGGAGCTCCTTCCACCGAGGCTAGAACAAAAAGAAAATGTGTTACATAACACCTCTAGTAATGTTAAAAATCTTGAGCAAGCATCAAACACCTGGATCTTGAGCCTACTATCACAGGGCCACTGAAAAGAGATCTTTTAATCCCAGACATTTGGGAGATATCCATGCTTCTAAATCCCACTGAAAAGCATTATTCACCTATGTTCCTTTGGAAATCTAGGCTCCCATCCTTAAGTCTGTGCAGAAACCTATCAAACAAAAATCTCAGCTATGAAACTATCCTTAGGAAATGTCCTACAGAGCAAACATCACTGTCTGCTCTCACAGGACAATGCAAGCCCTGTCACTTAATCTCTAAAATTTAGAAAAGGCTCTAAAGTTTAGAAGAGTGCTTCCAGACTGTGACAGGGGCTGTGTCTGGTAGTCTTGTATGGAATGTGGCTCTCAGAATACACAAAGCACCAGTGCTTGAAATGTTACTTTTTAATTTGAGTATGAAGAACAACAGTGTTGGGGGTAAGAGGGAGAAGGGATCAACATAAGAAGAATTTTCCAGCTATGTCTTTGGTTTTTCCAAGTTGTTGTTTTGTTTTTTTTTTTTTTATTCCTACACCTCTGCTAGAGCTATCCCAAATGATACAATTTTAATGTGACCACACAGAAGCATTTTCAGTACAAGAGAACTCACCTTGAGCCTGCATGCGTGTTCTGATAAGAGCGAGAGGGTAACTGGCTAACTGCCCACATGTGCTGGAAACAGTGCCACACCCCAACAACACAAAAACACCTGGGTTAGCAGAGCTCGATGCATAATGTTCTAGCCACGTACTCTTTAAGAGCTGCCAAGGTATGAAATTAAACAGTAAGACAAGAGATCTGCATTTAAAAAGGTAAACAAATACTTCTCTATTCATAACAAATCCTAAAGGCTCAATCCTGAAAAGCACCAATTTCACTGGGCCAGTCCTACATGCTTGAAGTGCACAGGTAAACACCTTAGCACACAGGGAAGGACTTCAACCAGACTACAACAGTTAGTACCTAAAAGAGAAATCCTTAAAAGATCCAGCAGCAGGAACAGTGCCCATGCACCTGTAATACTTTGGGGAGAGGAGGAGGGAAACCCCACAGGGTGCAACAAAAGTTCACACAGCTGTGCACAACATCCCATGCAGAAACAAGGATGCAAACTGTAGAAAAGAAATTCCATACAGCTTTAAAAATGTTTGTTCAAGCAGTTCTGATGATTACTAATGCACTGTCAAAAAAATATTTGTCTAGACTAGAAAAAAAATTAGTCTGTGCATCTGAGTAATTTAACATACTTTGAAGCAACACATATTATCTAAGGTAGATAAAAGATTTTGATTGCTGGTGGGTAAAAGAGGCGCCAGTTTCTCTGGAAAGGAAAGACAGCAGTGTTTCAAACTCCTCAGAAAAGCTGTGTCAGCCAGAAAGAATTCTGGTGACATGCAGAGACACACAAGCAATTCAGGTTAATATAATCCACTCATAAATCCAACAACTGGCAAAAGAATGTATAAACTATCATAAATGCAGGATAGGGACCATAATATGAATATCCTTTTAAAGGCCTATATTTCCTATAGAATGGGTATGTTCCAGTCTAACAGGGTTAGGTAAGTATGAAAGCCTGTTGTACTGCCAAGGTCTGTATAATCCTCTCTTAGTGCATTTCCTACTTGGTACTCTTGCATGGAAGGGCCCATCTGCCCAGGCACTCCTCAAGAGGGGCAAACAGAAACACTGGGGTCTAGTAACAGAAAGCCTCATTTGTCGTTTTAAAATTGAACCAGCTGTAATAGTACAATAATACAAATTCTAAAAAATATTTATGCTTTTTGTAAATTAATTAGTGGCAGCTACATGCATTCAGTGATCTAAACTCACCTCATAAACAGCAAGGTCAATGCCAGCATAAGGAATTATACCCAAAATATTAGGAATATAACCTTTGTAGAAGGCCTTTGGACCTTCTCTTTTTAAAATCTTCTTAGCACAGTCAAACATCCCAGAATATTGCCCTGTTTTACCCACAGCCAATCTGGTCTTTAAAACCTAAAAGGAAAAAAATAGCCTTAATTACATACCTCTTTATTAATCTATGTTAGATACACAGTATATCTCTGCTTATTCAGTTCTCTAGAACTGCTCTGCACTTTAGTGTTCCAAATCTCTTTTGATTACTGGTAAGGCATTGTTAGCAGTAGGCTTCTTCGGGTTCTGTCCTTAGTGCAGAGCACCAGGCATTACCATACACTAGCTTACAAATTCTTAGCCTTTTTAAATTGCATTTCAGCTTTATTATCTTGATTAAAACAGGCAGTTATTTGATCAACTTGAAGGCAACAGTATAGCCAATATTCAATAGAAGTATTAGCTAAGGAACAATTGAGAGCACTAACATGCTAGCAGATGGCACTTTTGGTCTGGGAACACTAAAGCATATTAAGAAAATAATCTTTCAAAAAGTATGACACTTAGAGAGGTAGTTAAGGAATGTAAGGATTGTGTCTCACTACTGAAACCCAGCACCTGATTAATAATGCAAATAAATCTGTACTGTATCTTAGAACTAAGAAATTAGTAACAGCATCCAGAAGAAATCACAAAGGGAATTTCCTGAGCAACCATTTGGTCTACTTTAAAGCCTCATAAAACTGCATCTATCTCAGGCACTTGGCTTTCTGCTCTTACTCAGAAGCATCCTGAAAACAGTTCTAGGACACTACCATATCTTTGTGAGGAAGACCAAAAGATATTATTGTAGAATAGTTCACCTGTCTCCACTGATCAGTGTAATCCAGACAATCTACATCATGTTTCAGTTATTCCCTAACTTAACCCATCTCTGTACTCAGGTCAGCTGGGATTCAGCCTCTGGAACTGCAAGGACACTCTTTAAAGAGATCATGATTGCTGCAGCAATGAAAACAGTTCTATTGCTACTGAAATCCCCACCCATGAAAAAGCTACTTAGGTTACATTTGCCATTACTACCAAATTTGATGTAGATATTGGTTTAGTCCCAGACCCAACACCTATTCCAACATGGATCTGCACAAGTGATGGGCTTTCTGGAGAACCAGCAGTAAAGAAAGTACATCCTATTTCTGTGAAATGTTGTGTAATTGTTACACTACAGCAGTTAATGTATTAACACTAGTTAAATTGCAATGTGTAGTACCACCTACAGGTATGTCCTACAGGGGGAAGAGTAAATCCACCCAGCCTGAGCTGTAGCTGTTACATTCTTCCTTCACACTGTTATCCTTATCAGACACAGCTTCCCATCATAACACAAAAGAACTTCAATTCTGTCCAGACAAGAACATTCCTTACTTGCATATAGCAGGAAAAGGATTTATGCCCAATTCACAAAATTCTTGAATATGTACTGAATTTTAAATGTTCCTGGGTGATTTTTTTCCTGAACTGTTTTATTTAAATACTGTTTAAAAAAATATTATGCAGCGAAATATATGGAAAAATGACAAGAACACAGATTCTAAAATGCCTAGCACTGAAATTCTGAAAGGATGTCCAAAGTAAAAATAAACTAGGATATAAGACTAGAGGAATTTTTACAATATTTTCAAGAGCAAAATGGGGTCTACTTTGGAAACAAACCAAACATTTTGCAGGCTCCGATGGAAGCAGATTTTCTTATCTCCATGGGATACTTACCTCCATGGGATAAATAGAAGTTTGTGCTGTTGCTCCAGCCAAAGAACCAGATACAAATCTTTCAACAGTGCCTAACTTGCCATCTTCCCTAGTGAGTATCTTCTTATACTGTACAGTTAAAACAGAAATAAACATACATGTTTTTTAGGAGTGGCAAGAGTTACTATAAAAGGCAAGAGTACAATACAAAATGTCTTTTCAAGCTTAGTTTTTCATGTATTTACAGTTAAATTTGTGAACCCAAAAAGATTCTCCAGAACACAATAAACATTCCAGCCTGCAAGAATTCTTTAGATTAAACACCTCAGTCACCCACAGTTCCATAGGTGTTCTGCAAACAGCCAACAAAAGGGTACCTACACTAAGAACTCCAGAAAACAAAGAGAAACCAAACTCCCTTGCAGATCCAGCTGTCCAATCAAGAATGAAAGATCAACTAGCAATTTCACAGAGGCACTTTGAGAGCTGTACATACTGTGTCATTCCAAGAGTAAAGAATAATGTGCCCAAGGTTACTCTGTGGCACCAACATTTGCTGTTCAGTCTTGCAACACCCCCAAGTTTATCTGATATTTTGTTGCTTTTATCTCCCAGTTGATGTGCAGTATGCTCATTCATTCTTACTTGAGGCACTAGCAAGCCCCAAGCCCTACAGAGGAAAAGTAAAGCTCATTTAAATATACCAGAATGGGAGTTCATTTTCCAAAGGAGGATTAGGCCTTAACATGATGCTTAAAGCTGATTCAGAGGTAAATATAACTCTGAAATCCAGGATGAGGGCATCATACATAGCACTGTGATATTTGACTTTAAATGAATCCCGTGTAAGTTCAGCTAGCATAATGTGAGAACTTCTTGCCTGCTGTCACTTTGAAGCAACAATCTACATATTAATGCAGGTCTCCATACAAAGCCATGCAGACTCAGGGCAGTTTAAAACATGTGACAGATATAATTAATTTGCACTGCTTATAAAACAACAGTAAAATCTGACTAATAGTAAGTATTCCATTCAGAATAAACTATTTTAAATCTGAAAGTCACTCAAATTACTATGACAAAATCCCCAACCACGACAAGACCTCCTATATAATACAACAGTGCCAATAATGATCAGTGAGAGTGATTTAGGACTTTATTTAGAATTTATTTAGAATCCTACCTGTTCATAAGCCCAGAACTTAATAGCTGTTTCAGGAGCTATTTTCACAACATTTACACCATTCCCCCTCCAAAGTGATCGGACACCACCTTCTTTCAACATTTGCTTAAAACCGCTGGCTATATTCATTTTGTTTGACTTTGAACCATGAACCTAAAAAAAACAAAACCAAAGTCACAGTAGACAACACTGTTCTGATTAGATTATACAACTCATCAGTATTAAATTGATTAAATATATCAACTAGTGAAACCATATGCACTACTGAAAAGATCTTATTTTAGTGGCACAAGTACTGTAATATTTTGTTTACATTTTTTCCCACGTCTATAAAATACAATTCTTATTAATACAAAATATGGAAATTGTCAAAATACAGCCAGACCAATTCACATACTGACCTTGGCCCTCAATTTTTTCCCAACAGATCTCTTAAAACTGAAGTGATACACTGGAAACCAAGAAATTCTTTAACATTGCACCTACCTGCATCATGACTTTAAGGCGATCTAAGGGTGCTGTACCTGTTCGAGAGACAGCACCAGCCACTCCTCCTGCCAGCAGCTGCTTCCACCACTGCCCAGTCTTTTTCTCTTCCTCCGTGAACTCATCTGGAACAGTCAAACTATCTCCTATATCCAATACCTTTATGAATCCAAAGCAAAGATGTGCAAATAACTATCTCATTCCATCACAAGTTTTATCCACAGTTCTAATTCCAAATTAATATTCTACCTAAGAATGTGAAAATAAAGTGCCAGTTACAAATAAAAAATATCTCTAATTTACATTCTGTAATTAACTTGCTATGCATGGATATTCAATGAAAAGCAACTTTAAGTGACTTCTATATAGATATTGAGCAGTAACACCACAGACCCACCATTTCAAAGACTGCACCATCATCATTAAAAATTACAACAAATTTCCTCCTTGAGTACGGCCCAAGCAAAGACATTCTGTCATTATCAGCAGTCCTTTGAAGTCAGCACTAAAGCTCAAATGCTTATATGTTGCAGCTAACCTTTCACCAGACAGCCTTGTGGGATTAGTTTGGTAATCTCCTAAGGTTGCTAACAAGAGATTTCTCTCGTGGTAATTTATTCACACATATGTGGGATGTCTCCTTCCCCCACCCTCCCCAACATTTTAAAGCAGGGTTTTTACAGCTGACACATCACAATATTCTATTTCTGGTAACTGCTGTGTATTATCCTACAAAATGAAAAATTTGACTAATGCTTTATAGATTTTCTTATCATCAGTTATACTGAAAGGCACATTTAATTACTTTTCTCAGCTATAAAAATTTGAAATTTCACTAAGGAGGGCATGTTTGCATTGCCATTGCATTTGATCAAAAAACAACATTAATATAGGCTTTAATGATAAAACTAAGACATAACACTATGAAATCTCACATGTCACTTAAACATAGTCTTTGCTCTTAAGTGTAATTTATAATCATGATACATGAGAAAAAATACACTGTAGATAATGCAAATCTGCTATTACACATAAATTAAATGTACAAAAAGAATAAGAAAGCATTAATAACTGATAAGTACTGACCAGAAAGTGTGTTAACTGATAAAACTTTTAAACTATCAGTAATTTTAACTGTAGACATAAATTCCTAATTTATGCTGCATTCTCTATCTGTTAGAAGACAGAATACTGTCCTGGTCATTTGGAACAAAATTGCAGAATGCAGACTATAAATATAGCCACTGGACAAAAAGGATAAGCACCAGCTATTCTGGATATTGAACACAGAACACGTTAATTGGAAAATCCTTTCATCTTTCTCCCATTTGAGGTTTCAACGTAAGGTGTCATCAGTTGCTCAACTACATGGAAACATCAAAAGATCAATCAAAACTCTCAAAATAAAAATTCAATGTTCTAAGAGATATTATGCATATCTACCAGGGTTTAAACCTTGTGTGTACTGAGACCTAAATGTAACTAAGGAAAAAAAAGGTAAATTTGAGGGTGTTTATAACAGAAAGGCCACAGCTACCATAACAATTCTATGCCAATGCAGCTATCTGCCTGGAAGAGTCAGACAGCAATTAAAATTTTATAATAAAAACAGAATTGTAAGAGCTGTCTGTCAATGCCAGCCAGGCTGGGAGGTCTCACATCTGCTCTTATCTGAAAGACCAGCTGTGTTACCGTGTAGCTGGATTTTGCCTGCTGAGATAACTGGGTCATCAGCTGACTGCAACACTAAGATCACAGGAGACTCCCTCAGCTGTTTCTTGGGGGCAAGTAATGACATTCAATAAAAAAAAAAAAAAAGAAAAATACAGATCTTATGTTTAATAATAGTAAGGAGCATTATATTAAAGCAGAGGTTTTTTCCACTAAGTAAGCTGGGACCAGGACTATTTGGTCTCCTAGCAGTGCTTCAAGTGCTTTCTTCAGCAAACAGGGAACTAACTCCCTTTTGGCAAGCATTCCTGAACTGAGGTGGTACAGTGTCAAACACTCAAAGCTTTCAGATCTCATAAACTGTTTTTTATTATGGAAATGCTGACTAATCCCTGGAGATATAAATGGTCTCACTATATTCAAAGGTATCTAACCTTATTTCCTCCAATAATCTACAGGAAGGATATTTAGCAAACAGGATTACTGTTACTTATTTTATTACTGTTCTTAAAAATCAGTCACTGAGGTGTCAACAGCTCCATTCAATAAAAACTGAAAACATTTCTCTGCACAGTGGATAGCCTATTGCTGTAGATTCTGTATTCTTAAAATAAAATCTATGGCACAAAAGAGCACGACGTGCACAGAAAATCACCAGTAAAGACACCAGTGATTTTATGATAATTATAATGATACTATATAACTGCAAATACTAATTTCAACATAAGAAACAAGTTAAAATGTCTATATAATTTGTTTCAACAAATGAAATCATACTTTAATGTGCGAATAAAAATATTTAATATTGTGGTTATTATTCTTCTGTAGGATTTCTCCAAAAGAGAAAAAGGATTCCATTCTAAGAATTATTGATAATTATTTGCAAAGTTTAGCTGAAGTTCTTTTTCAGAAGAAACTCATGACACAATCCTGCTTGTAAATGGGAGAGCATGAAGTGAAAAGGAAAACCAAACAATACAGATATGCTTGAAATACAACAAGTGTGAGGCTGTTATATTCAATATCACAAATTAATACAGCAGAGATGAACTTAAGAGCTGCACTAGGTTAAAAGAGAAGTTGAACTTACAGTGGAATGTTTCCAATATCGAATTATTTCTTCAATGTCTGTAGCTGGATTAAACATAAAATGATCTCTCCACTCATTCCAATCTACTGTCATTGTCCCATCAGCATCAATACTGAAAAGAAATTGAACAAAACTATATAAGGAAATAGCAATGGGGGGGGGGGTTGTTCTGGGTTTTTTGCTTTTTCTCCCCCCTCCCTCCCCCTGCTTTTTTTTAACTTGGATTATCACATCAATAACAACTGACTGTAAATTCCATACACAGTGACTCCAAGGCTGAATCTGCCATGGCCTTTCAATACTATGCTTCTCTTACCCAAGTGCATCTGTCCTATTCCATCTAAAAACATAATACAGTGCTTCTTTCTCCCAACAACATTTACAAAGAAATAAAGTAACATTTTCCTCCCAGAACCAGATGCTCCAATAGTAACTCCGAACACCTTTCAAAGTCATAATCCCATTTATCCCCTTCTCTGAAATAGAAAAATATAAAAACTAACAATACAAGGAAGATTAAAGTGCTTCAAAAAATAGTAATTCCTGACCTCTGCAGGATCTTTTCTGCCTGTTTTTCTGAAATGTTTATACCCAATATCTTGAGGGACTGGACAACTTCTGAGGCTTCAATTTTTCCTTGAAACATTAAAATAAAGATGATATATATTTAAAACACAAATCTTAATAAGCTTAGCATCTTGGACCTCCTTGTAACAGCTGAATAATTGCAAAGATGATTTAAAAATCAATTTAAACACAGATGATATGTTTTGATTGTCTACTACAAGGATGAAGCAAATGGGATGCAAATGCAGTTAGTTAAAAACTGGTTTATCTTTAACAGCTAGAAACAGTCAGAAATTTCCTTACAGTTTCTCCATCTGGGGAACAAGGAGCCCCAGTTCAGTGTACTTGGAGAAAAAAGAAAGAATAAAGACTATAATAATTTATTTTTTTGATCTATAGCAAACTTTAATTATGCAATTGTTAAAGAAAAGAAGTAAGGATTCCATATTCACAATTTTTTGTTCCAGTTCAGACAAAGAATATAAGTTAAAGTACTTTTAATGTACAGTTTCTTCAAACAATGTTTGAACAAATAAAATAAATCAAGGCATACCATCATTGTTTTTGTCCAGGCTCTTAAATGCCAGTTTCATCTTTTTTTCATGTTCTTTAAGATACTGCATAAATTCTTCAAAATCCAGCTGTCCATCCTGGTTAGTATCTCCAGCTTTAAAAATTTTCTGTTGTGAGAAAAATGAATATTTTACTTGTCCAAGTTACAGCAGGTCACAAAGCATCATTTTGTTTTCAGAATTTAACACACTCAATATTTTCATAGAGAGAGAAAATACTTAGCAGTAAATATATATTTAAGAAAACGTTATTTGTTATTTATATAACTTTCCTGTGCAGAAATTTTAAGGTTTCTTAGCAGCACTGGCAAGTTATACCTACAGGTATCAAATAATTTGTGGAGGAAGAGGTGGGGGACAGGAGAAAAACCTGACAGAGAACAAGTTTAAGCCTGTGAGTTTCCTGTATATGAAATTTGCCAGTAAAATAAACAAGCAGAACCTTGACAATCATCTTAATCAAGTGGTCTATTAATTATGAATTATAAAGGTGAAAAATACAAACAGCAATTAACTATTTAAATGCTGACGAAAAAAATCACAAAGATCTTGCTCCACTAGCACTTCCAGCCCTCAGCGTTTGAGAGAACACGGCTTTCTGCTTCAAACTGAAGCCCTGACTACAATTTTAAACAAACTTGTAACAAATACAAACATACTTATCTTCCTTTCTTGTATGTGCTTCCTAGGAACTGTCCACACGTAGAAACACCCACATGTAAAATTAACTACGCATTGAGTGCATGGTATGCAATTGTCAGGACTGCAGGGAACAAGTCTGAAACACAGCCCAGGCGGACACTTCACCAACAAAGGGCCAGAAAACTTCACCATCTCTGTTAGAAAAGGGAAATCACAGCAGCCCCACAAGCAGCAGCCTGTAATTGCTGAGGCTTGTGCTCAAGGCAAAGCCTGGAGAAGCTCTGCAGGGTTTAGGAGCTTGAGCTTTACGCTGCAGCAAGGGCAGCTCTGGACACGGAGAGCCAAAGCCACAGCCGCTGCCATCGCTCCTCATGCTGCCACAGCACTGCCGCCTCCTCTGGCAGGACCTGCAGGAAGCCGGCAGGGAAAACCAGCCCAGAACCCTGCTCTAGAACAGGAGATTTAAGGGGAAATTATGTCTTATCCCCTCCTTTGGACGTTGGTCCCTGTGGTTTCCCGCGATGTGTGAAATCGTAGGGGGGGGCAGCACTCAGTTCCAGACGGACAGGAGACCACCCTGACAGCACCATCTCCTCCCTAACTGCAGTTTCAGAGCACTCCAGGTTACGTGTAAAGCACGCGCCAAAAATTCTTCCAAGAATCTTCTATTTAGCAGACTGCCTTGCGCAACTGTAGTTTCTGAATAAAGTAACTCTCAACAAGATTTGAATGGCTGTTCTAATCTGCAAAATCTGGTTTTAATTCTTTACTCCTCTTTAATTAGTAGAGGACCTCAAAAGACCAAAGTCCAACAAGTTCTAGGCTACAGAAACTAAACATAGAGGAAGCAGAAAACTGGTGAGTACATCCAGTATTTGGTGTCTGAAGAAGACTGAAGACATCTAAACACATTCATGTTGCCTCCTTTGTCTTTCCTATCCCTCTACAAAAAGTAACGTGCTTTAAAATTTCATCTCAAAACCCCAACATTTATAAGATTATCGAGGATTTCTTAATGAAATGGAGGAAGATTATGTGGTATGCCACAGTGAAATGAGCAAATTATTTCCTTCCCATAATACAGCAAATTTTGCACAATAAAAATCAACTCAAGATACCACATATTCAGATAACTGTGATTTGGTATCAGCTTTGAAAAACAATGTTCTTAGTATAGTTGTAAGTCCAGCTTGTTTGTAATTTCTGTTAATAACCTGTCAACACAGATAGATACACTCATCAATTCAGTTTCATGCCTCTGTCAATATGGTTAAAGCTGTTCAGAATTTCCCATAACAAAAAAAAAGTTAGTTTACATTTATGGATATTTATGGATACAGTCCTGACCATGACCTTCTAACAAGCAATTAAGAAAGGCTAATAGATTAATCATTCAAAAAACTCCCCCCCCCCCAACCTAACCAAACCCAACCATTAAAAATTACACTAGTCTGAAGAGCTCCCTCTCAAAGACCCTGTAATCCCAAGCCATCTTTTGCTCCACACATGGCACCTCATGCTGCAGGGTCCGAGTGTCCTGCTGGGCTCCCACACTCTCCTGAGAAGAGGTGACTTACGCAGCACTTGTAATCACTTTGTGTGAGTTGTACTCAACACAAATTGCTACTGTTCCCTATTGCTAGCTGAACTACACAAACCAAAATGCAGAACAAGCAAAGTGTTGTTCTGTCTCACAGATATGACAAAACCTGAACTAAATTATAATTACAAAACCTCCACTACTGAGGATGTGAGCCAAAGAAAACTGGAATTTCTAGAAGTTTAGAGAGCTGGTAATTTCTGTGTGTGAAGGCAGGCACCTTTCAGTTCATCTGCCAAAGATTTAGTGGATTTCACATTGCAACAATGAGAAAAGGGTAAGCACAAACATTGCCTACTTTTGTTTTGACAGTTATTTTCCAGACTTCAAGCCAGTCTCAGCCACTCTCAGTGCAGCAAAACAAAAATGATAGAGAACAAAAACATATGGCACATGTGTCTTTCTCTCAGTACAAATCTAAAAGCTCATGCAAACAAAAGTCTATGCTGTCAGGGAATGTCATGAAATGAACTAATTGTGTGGGTGTTAAAGTTTCAGATTAAAATCAGTAACTTGCAAGATTGTGGAACTAACAGGAACACTGAAAGAAACTTGTCTTCCACTTCGTGGGCAGAAGCTTTCTCCTGACGCATTCCATACCCCATGGCCACAGCCAGCAGGAAGACACCTACTGGATGCTGTAGGGAGCCTGGCACACTAAGTTCTAGGTACAAACTACCCCTTCACAGCAACAAACAATAATTCAAGTTGGAAGGAACCTCTGGAGTCCATTGAAGACAACCCCAGCTCAAAGCATGTCTACTTAGATCAAATTAGATCAGGTTGTGGGGGACCACATCCAATTGAGTCTTGGACACCTTCAAGGAAGGAGATTCCACAGCCTCCACAAGCAAACCACTCCATCATTCAATCACTCCCCACTTCAGTTCAACAATGAATGCAACTCTGCTGTTCTGCATTTAATATACTACCAAATTTTGTATAATTACAGCCACTTGTGACTCTGCCAGTGCCTGGGTCACCAGCTTCTCAGATGGAGGAGAATTGGATGCATTTTAAAATAGGCATGCTTACAACAATAGAGCAGGAACCAACCAAGGTGCCAACACTTGCTTGTAAGTCCTGGGAAACAATGTTCAGTATGCCTGCCACATAAAACCTGCCATTTCTTGTTACAGCCTTACTGTGGGATCACCTCACCTTTACAAAGGCCCAGACCCAAATGTTTATTTTTCAAGGCACACCATTTCTTTTCTCATTGTCTGAAAACTGTAACCCCAAGCAATAAGGAAAATTCACTGGATAAAATGAAATGGTGACCACATAAAGAATTGTTAATTACTGACAGATATAGGACAACAGTTTAGATGATGACATGAGCTAGTGATGTGTGCTTGCAGCCCAGAAAGCCAATCATATCCTGGGCTGCAGAAAAAGAACCATGACCAGCAGCTCAAGGGAGCTTCCATCCCTCTACTCTGCCCTTAGGAGACTGTGTCCAACTCTGGGGTCCTCAGCACAGGAAAGACATGGACCTGGTGCAGTGGGTCCTGAGGAGGCCACAGAGATGATCAAAGAGCAGGAGCACCTCTACTATGAGGTGCCTATGAGGAAAGGCTGGAGTTTTTCAGACTGAGGGAGAGAAGGCTCCAGGGAGGCCTTATTGCAGCCTTTTTTGTACTTAAAGGGGCTTATAAAAGAGATGGGGACAAACTTTTTAGCAAGGCCTGTAGCAATAGGACAGGGAGTAATGGTTTTAAATGTAATGAGTGTCAATCTAGATTACATATAAGGAAGAAGTTTTTTACAATGAGGGTGGTAAAACACTGGCACAGGTTGCTCAGAGAGTAGCAGATGCTCTACCCCTGGAAACATTCGAGGTGAGACTGGGGGGGTGGTTCTGAACAACCTGATACAGTTGAAGATGTCCCTGCTTATTGCAGGGGAATTGGACTGCAAGACCCTTTAAAAGTCACTACCAATCCAAACAGTACTATGATTCTGTGATCTTTCTTTTTAATGCTACAGGCCTTCACACAGACAGACTAAAATGCTCCTGTGCTGACCTATTTGATCCTGATACTGCCACCTTTGTCTTTTCTCCTCTTTTTTTTCTTCATAATTCTACTACTTTTTCTGTTGCATATTTTGTTAATACAGCTGTTTTCAAATTCCTGCACAACCAGGCAACACCAACATGAAAGGCCACAAGTAGACTGAAACACTGAAGGTATTTTTTTTAAAAATTCTCCGTTATATAAATCATGTTGCAGTGCTGAATTCCTACTCCTCCAGAAGACCTCTGTATTTGGTGTGGAAATGTAAGTCAGCAGGTCTGTTGAAAAAAAAAAAAAATTACAGACAGACTTTATATACACATCAAAAACTCCTTACCCTCCTCTGTAAGCGTCCTGATGAATTATTAGATTGCTCTATGCCAAAGTTATGAACTTTAACACATTCATGGCTACAGTGTTAAGACCAAGAATGCAACAGACTAGAAATCTCAATGTTTTTATGTAGACTTTTCTTTTAAATTCACAGTCTAATTTTCACATTATTTCATATCATTATTTATGTATTGTGCATAAGCCTTCATATTCTATTTACAAAACTGAACTGTGCATGAAGGGTGGGGCTGCTGAGTATAAAGGATTATCAATCTATTCATTAGCTTGTTATTTCAGCTAATTAATATAATGTAAAGAATATTTAAAAGGAAATGATTCATCAAGAAGTTACTGGCTTCTTATCAAGCTATCTACAAGACACAAGCACAAAACAGCACTTCAAGATACATCACTAGTGCAAGTAGCAATTATGTGTTCTGCAATCTGCAGCTAGAGTTCCAAAGAGCACAGATATAAATCCTGCAAAGACCTCCAGCACCACAGTAAGAACACCATCATGCCTTTAGACATTCCCACGTTTCACATTTGCTTTTAAAATCAGAAGTACTATATATAAAACCAATCATGATATACCCTTTTCCCTTTTTTTCCCCTTTTTCAATTCTTTCCCTCCAAAATATTTTTTAGCCATTCGCATAGCTCTGCAGTCTACGATTTTAAGTTGATTGTAATATTATTGGAAGCCAAATTCAGTCATAGCTGAAGTATACACAATACTTCTCTCTTTACTGGACACATACCTGACAACAGTCCTATTCCTATTTATATCTGCTAAGACTACACAAATTTATGCAGACTATGATAACCCAAAAAACACTAGCAAAGATTATTAAAGTCAGCCTTGTCAAACTACATCAGTTGGGAGATAAATCCAGCATAAAGGGAAAGGGCCTGGGGATGTGTTCACACAGCATTATAGCCCAGTGACTCCATGTAACACATGAACTAGATTGACACCTCACCTCCAGAAATCCAACACCACACTGAGTAAAACAGGAATTTGCACTGCCTCCAAAGGCCTCCCACCTTGTCCAAATTCAGCATTCATATTTACTCCCATGCCTCCCAAAGGATACTACCAACATGTAAACAGTATCCAAGCGAGCCCCTTAAACCTGCCACAGACATACATTAGGAGGCCCTCACTCCAGTACAGCAGACTTGCACCCTTGACAGGAGCAGATGTTGCTATCAGCTGCAGAGCTTCCTCTTCCTGTTCCCTGTCCTAAGCACCACTCTTCAGAATCTCTAGAAAACGAGACAAAAAAGGACAAGATGCAAGTGTGAGTATGCTCTCCCAAAATGCCTTGCAGAAGCTGCTTCCTCAGGACCTGGATAAACTCTCTCAACTCATAGCTATGAATTAAATTTCAAGAATCTGAAACAGCATACATGGAAGATGCAAACTATCCCTTGAACTTTCCTTCAGCATTCCTTGCAAGTTACACTTGTATTTTTGACTTTGAGCATACTGAATTTTCCCATTAAACAGGACCACTCTGCTACAGAGGCATCCTGGCTGTAATCATCTCAAAAGATTTAACAGTTTACCTTGTTTGTTCACCTGGGACACACAGCTGTCTCAAGACAGGGATTTAGCAAAGCATTTCAACACAGCAGCTAAGAGATGTCTCAGAGGTGAGGCTTCCCATATTTGGGAATTCTTGGCATTCTTGCATTCTTGCACTTTGCAGCAACAGGAGGAAGAATTAATCATTCACTGTACTCTGACACTGTTCAGGAAAAAAACCTATCAAGTTAGTTTTAAAAAATAATTCATTTTGTCTCCTTGGATGTTTAAAGTGTTAGGAAAACAAACTTAAGATTCATTTTGCTCTTTCATATGGAGACTTGCAGACTACAGCACGTACCAGTTAAAAGCTTCTGAAGCTGTACACATAGAAATGAAATAATGATTTACATTGTTTGCTTACAATGGAAGCAAAGTAAATTGAATACATTCAATTTCCAATTTACAAATTGAATACGTTACTGAAGACATTGCGGTATTTCGCAATTAAGTCCCCATAAGCAGTCATAATCATCACATCTATTACGACCTGAAAAGGGAAGCTTAAAGGAACTAAATGGTTCCAGTTTTCTACGATCACATGACATGACATGACATCTGTTTTGATCTGTTTTGATAAAAAGCTGAAGATGCCAGATTACTCTAAATCCATAATACCAGGTTAGGTAAGAGAAAGCTTCAATTCATATAAAGAACGACACAGAGACAGGGAAGCAATGAAGCTTTTAAGACTGTGAATCTGCATATCAGGTATGAGAAATTCTAAGAGTAGATACAGTGTGATATAAGATGCCCATGTATCTTCCTCTAAGTTGCCAAAGTAATCAGTGCTTCTTCTGTTTCTAGCCAAGCTACAACATGATGAAGGAGTCTTCAGTTAACTTGGTCTACTACCCTTCTAATTTTGCCACATATGGGAAGTTACCAAAATTATAATAAGTGCAAAAATCTTAAAGCAGTGGAGAAATATTTAAGGAAAATCTTAGCTCAGTCACTAAACAAGTGTGTGCTTTCTGGACTAAGAACTGCTGTGGAAAGGTCAAGCTCTGAAGCACTATCTAGCTGTAGTTTTTAGAGGACAGAGAAAAGCACAGAAGGAAACAATACACACCTGGCCCCGTTCTCACCCATCCTCAAGCTGAGACACAGCAGTGGAACACAGCACAGGGGCCTGCCTCACTTGACAGAATTCTGAATTTCCTATGGTTTAAATGCAGAAACACACTTCAAGTGTTCTGAATATTTTTAGACTTGATTGGACTCAAATTTTCAGAAACAGTCAATTATTCTGAACAGACATAGTGTGATTGTTGAGAATTTAGTCTCATTAGGCCCTGTCTCCACCGCACAGACGTGTCTCTTCACACTGTTTCTTTATCTAAAAGAGCTTTAATGTAGCCAAAGACTTGTTACAGAGAGTTAGTCCAAATAAGATCATTAGACTGGTCCCAGAATGTAGTTATTCATTTCAGTAACATCTTCCTACTGCTAGCTCCAGAACTCAATGTATAAATAGTACCAGAATTTGAATACTTGGCTGTTCCTGTCCCAAACTGAAGCTTGAAATATGGGGTTCACCTCCCACGGATTTACTGTAAGGACTGATTGCAGCAGAAGGAAAGGATGAACAAAAATAGTTCTTCATCCAACCACTCACACCATTTATGGTGCTCCCGCCTACAAGACTCACGGCATTCTGAAGACACAGCATGAGATCATTTGTGATTTGATCCCAGCATCTATTCTGTGTCTCTGCTTATCAAAGTCACTGTACAATAGCTGTTAATACTGCTCATAGAGCAACATTTGACAGTTACTGCACTGAACTCCTCCTTCACAGATGTTGACACATTGTGTCAGGAATCTTTTGCAAAGTTTTGCAAAGTAGCCCGTTCCTGGCAGGTAATATGCTACAATATAAAACAGGAGTCACCCTGGCAGCCTCCAAGCAGCACACATTCCAGATTTTCCAGTCATTTACTTTTGTTTGTCAGATACTGCCACAAGGCATGTCAAGTAGAACACAGGAGGTTCTGTCATGTTGTGCTATGATGTCTTGCTATGGGGGAAAAATGATTCTTCCCTAGAGGGAGATGCAACCCACCTCCAAAGCTTACCACACACGTTCACAACTGATGGAAGGTGCATACCTGTAGTCCATTACTCTAATGCATAGTAGCTTTTTCTCTTTTAAAAACATGCATATTCCTTCTAGAGAGGAACTTCACTTGAAGACAAAAGAGCAAAGTAGTACCAGTAGCACAAACACTAATTCATACTGTGAAGATGGTACAACTTTGGATCAACCAACTGAGTTTGCAGTGAAACCCAGGAACACTCAAACAGTCCCTTTTCCACGGGTTAGCCAGGAAACAGCTGTGCAGCTCAGAAGAACAATAGCCAAGACTCCCAGGTACACGGATTTCATCCTATGTGCTGAAAGCCAGCCTTGCAAAGAGATTTTTGGAAACCTAACAGCATCAACATAACTAGGCTTGAAACTCTGACCCCGCCACAAGGCACCAAAGCCTACTCTGCTCTAGGATATCCCAAGCTCTGCCCATGCCATGGTGCCACCAGTGCTGGCAGGGCTGAGCAGTTCAGTAGATAACACTCTGCCCCATTGTATAATATTTTCACGTCTCAATTCCTTACTCATTAGTTACTAGTAATTATAAGACTACTTCTGCCTTTCCAAATACAAATATGATGATTCAATATCTGACTTCATTAATAAAACACCCTTTTGCCAAGCACTAAGGAAAATGAATTCAACATCACTTTAGAGCTTGAAGTGGGAGAAGGTCCCTTTGAGCTGCAAGAAAGTACAGGAAGCAGAGTAGCTACATAAAGACAGGAAAGAAGCAGACAGCAAGTCTTACTGAGGCTCTTGTATTACAAGAAGTCTAGTTATTAACAGGTACACAGCAGCAGCCTAGTTTCTAGTTCAAACTGTGCCCACCATCATTTAAAACAGTGAGCATATAGAAGTTTCCCTGCACTCCAATGATTCTTCCACCCCTCCCAAATAAGATGATTCATGGCTTATTTTGTTTACTCTGTCTTTAACAACTAAGGCAGCAGTTCCTGCTCTCTGTTACATCCAAGTATATCTGTCTATTTCATGGGTATCCCTTTCAGTTTATTCTGAAGCAACTGAAAATAATACTGCACACCTACTCAGATGTGCACTATTAATGAAGATCACTGATTTTGAGAAAGAATTTGGAACTTCCATTCTAAGTTGTCAGATCTTCAGCAGCACACCAGCGCTTTCAGTGAATTATGTGGGAAGACCACCATTGTTAAACACCAGAAAATTAGCTGGTCACCTGTTTGCCCATTGTTCAATGTAAGTAAAAACCCCAAACTGTTACAGTCAAACTTGTACAACAGGTTTACAACAATGTGTGTATAATGTGTGACTGAAGTTCATAGCTAGCATGCTCTGAACACTGACAACTCTTGTGGATAAAAAAGGCCAACCTTTAATTACGAAAACTTAAGAACACAAAACATGCCTATTGCAAAGATGATTTTGACCAGCAGCAATACTGAAGTGAAAGTGTGCTTTCATTTATACTCTTGCATAAACACCATTCAACTCAAGAGGCCTGTTGGATATTTTCTCTTAAGTATAGGAGACAGAGAATTAAATATAATAGAAGGAGGCAAAACAGAGACCAAATGAAACCACAGGGAAAAACTGTCACACAGTCAGCATAACATCACTGAATTATTGACCCAACACATCTTTTAACACTGGAGTTGAAATTTAAGTTCCTTTTCCTGCACCTCTATCAGAAAGTATGCAACAGCTAGTACAGGCATGGCAGTGGAATGCCATGGGAACAAGCAGAATTGTTACAGTAGTAGTTGCCCCCCACAGATCTCACCCGTACCTGCTCAGACTAAATGAACCTATGTGTGTCTTGTCAGCACAGACTTGCCTTACCACACAAACACTTGTGCCTACAGAATTGTGCATTAAATGATTTTATATGCTGATCCCCGGGGATTACCAAAAATAATCAGGAAAGAATATCTCTTCCAGGTAACAGGTCAGATCTGCTAGTTTAAGTCAGCATCACATTGGAATGCTTGATGACTTAAGTTTTACTGACTTCTGAGGTCACAACATTGATAAAAGGGACAAAGGAATGTAATAGTCCAACTGATCACTGCAGAAGCCACACCACAAAGTTTCAGCACTGTCGGTTTCCTGGTTTGATAGCCACTGTTCCAAGTGTGCATTTTCTAATAAAGGGCCTCGGTATCTGACAACAGTCCATGCCAAGAAGAATCATGTCCATGTGCGTGTGTTTAGCTTAAATAACTAGTTCTGAAATTGCAACCTATAGCTATGCAGATTTATACTACCGGCTGCCCAAAGCAAACCTTAATTTACTCTGATCTGGATTATGCATGGGTGGAGTGGTGGACAAAAGCTGTAAACTACCATCCTTTATCATGCTGTCGAGTATCACTCAACACGGAGTTAAAGGATGTCAAAAGTCCACACACGATGAGTAAACCCACTTGGCAGAGGAACCACCGACAGCCGTACGCGCTCGGGACCCTTCGCCTACAACCGGGGCGTGCCTGTACAACACGGCCCCCGGCGCTGGAACAGCGTCCCGGGGAAGGAAAACGGCAGGCCCGAGGCCGCCTCCATCCGGGAGCGGCCCAAGCCGCCGGCCGCGGCTCCCGGGCACGCAGCAGCCCCGGCCGCGCCCCGTCCCTCGGGCTCAGCGGCGGGGGGGCGGCCGGGCCCGCCTCGCCCTCCCCTCCCCACAGCCGCGGGGCGCCGGCAGAGACCGCGGGCCCGCGCTTACCTCCTCCGCCTCCTTCCCCAGCGGGATGCCCATGGCCCGGAGGCCCGTCTGGAGCTCGGCAATGTCCACCCTCCCGTCTTCGTTGAGGTCCAGCTTTCTGAAGAGGTTGGCGTACCGGGAGTCGCCATCCCTGTTCCCGTCGCAGGCGGCCGCCGGCAGAACGAAGCCTCGCAGGAGCTGGAACATGTCGGGGCCGTGTAGTGCGGACAGACGGCCAGTGCCCCCCGACTCCCGCCGGCTGGGCGCGGACGAGACACCGCCCGCAACGCTGCCGCCGCTCGCAGCTGCCACGGGAGGGGAGCGGAGGGGAAGGGAGGGAAGGGCCGGCCCGGCGGCGAGGGGCGGAGGGAGGGCGGGGAGCTCTGGGGCTCGCTCCGCCCCTGCCTCCCTCCGTCCACCCCCGCCGCTGGGCGGGAAATGCGCGATGAGGGAAGAGGGCGGCTCGCAGCCCCTCGGGTTCGTCGTAGTGCTCCCGCCCGCACTTACACAGTTGGACCAGCTCAAGGTTTCCAGCACAAGCAGCAGCGTTTTTTGCAGCAAAAACGCTGCAAAATACCTAGTTTGGATACTTGGGCTCATTCTGGTCCCCCCCATTCTAGTCTAGCGCTGGAAGCCTCAGTTGAAGGGGTATGACGAGCATCCCAACCTGAGGGGAGTCTGAAAGCTTGGCTACTTGGCCTAACAGAACAAACATTAGATGAGGAAACGTCTAGGGTTTTTTTTGCTTCATAATGGCTTCATAAATAAATCAGTGGAGTTAATGGAAAAGTACACAGGTGGTCTAAGAGTAAATGGATAGAAAATGTCACCAGTCTCTCTCTCCACAAGAGAGCTGTAGTGAAAAGTAATTTCAGCTGCCACTGAATTGAGTCTTGCTTTCCTGGTGCAGATTCAGCCAATACACAGCCACGAAAAATACATTTCAGCCTTACAGCAAAAACTTTGTAGCCTTGCTCACGGAGCAGTTAATAAAGCTAATGTGCTACAGTGTCTGACCATGGACTAGTGTTTGAAAAAGGTCTACATGCTACCAGGACTTGCATATGTAAAGACTGCTGGATTGTGTTACAGGTTCATTGTGTCGCAGAGTAAGTGGTGTGGGAAGGGACCTCTTGCTCAAAGCAGGCTCATCCATGAACTCAGACCAGGTTACTCAGGTCTTTGAAGACCTCCAAGGATGGAAACTGGACAATGTCTCCAGGCAGCCTGGCCTAGAGCCTGACTGTCCTCACAGGGAGGAAGATCTTCCCTTCTAAACACCGAGCTGTTCTCATTTCACTTTGTGCCTGCTGTCTTATCATCCCACCATACCCCACTACAAGAAGCCTGATCCTATTCCCTTTGTAAACTCTGTAGGTACCAGCAAGGTGGAGGCCTCCTTTTAAGTCCCCCCAAAGTCTTATTTTCTCCCAGTTGGCAAGTTCATTTTCCTCAGCCCCTCTTCACAGAGCAAGTGCTCCAGCCATGGTGGCCTTCTGCTGAACTCTCCAGTTTATCCATGATTTCCAGGCATTGGGGAGACCAGAACCGGGCTAGTGTACAGATACAGTCTAGCTTGTGCAGAGTAGAATGAGATCATGTCCATCTCCTGGCCATGCTCCTGTTAATACAGCCCAGGATGCTGCTGGCCCGTGCTCAGATTGCTCTCTGCCAAGACCCCCATGTCCTCTCAGCACAGCTGCTCCCTGTGGTTGCAAGGGACTATCCCTTCCAATATGCAATACTTCATGTTTGTCCCTGTTAAATTTCATAAAGTCCCTGCCATCCCATTCCTCCAGCATCTCTGAATGGCAGGGATACGAGGTGGTCCTCCACAGTTTGTGGGAAATACTGGAAAATACTGGAACAGGCAGAGCCTGAACATACTTTACCCTCATCTGGAATAAGGGAAGTAAATACTGCTGAAGGTCACTGCATCCCAGTGATGTTGTACTGCCAAGTAGTACAGCCTTTGATTCCATTTTTCTCCTCATACCGTCATCCTTACATCTTTAATGAAGTATCATTCTCTTTTATCCCTAATCAGAATATGCAAGCAGTATCTGTACTCATTACTGAATACAATACCTGGATAGATGACATACACAGGAATGAAAATCAGTGCTACCCTAAGCTCTCACTGCCTACCAATAGGTTCCTAATAATATCCAGCATTGTTGCTGTCTGAGGTCTCAATGAGTTACACTTATTTTCTTACATGATTATCATACTAAATAGTTCATTTGTATATTAAGACCATGCAGGAATTAGAACCACTCAAAAAGTAACGCCAACACTCTACCTGTCATTAATACATGTGAAAAGTTAGTGCCAATGGTCCAAAATTCAAGGTAATTGAGGAAGAGATGTGTTTGCTCTTCCTGAAGCAACAAGAAAAGAAGCTACTTGTGGCAGACTTGGCTTTCATAAATGCATCCTGCATAGGTGGAATTTATAGTGTGTCATACTGTTCAGAGTTGTGTAGGAAGAAAGAGGAGGCCACAGAGAAAAAGCAGGTAATAGCTTGCTGGTTCGACAATGAACATGTGCAAATAGATTCTGCTTTGACTTGCATGCACAGCAGAAGCTGGAAGTACCAGCTGTGTATGATTGATCCAACTGTTTATCCATGATGAGACACAACAGTGAAATTCATTCTTCAGGTGTGCACTGGTCTCCCTGAAAATGGAGTAAGTAGCATAGAGCTGTGCAGAAGGCTTAAATGCTTTGACTTTAGTATGACTGGCTAATAATAATAAAGAGGTGAGAGCCTCAGGTTATTTCACATATTTTGATAGATAAACCATTAGGCACACACCTGAGAAAGCCATTGCTCTTTGGAAGATACAGACACTCCTTAGGTCCAGTTCACCTCCTGCAGGGACATCTGAGACAGTGACCATAAACACAAATCCAGAGATCTGCCTCATTTACATCAACAAGAAAATGAGTGTTGCCTATTATTTGGAAGCTAGCTGTACCCCAACTATAATTTCTTCTACAAATGACCTTGTTTGAGAGGTTTTGGAGCTGTATCAAAGTTCCTGTTTGTTAAAAAGGAGTCTTGAATAGTCCATGACTTTGCACACTGATTTTTACCTTGCTTGAAGGAACTGCAAAGGAGCTGCAAAAGACATCTGAGTCAAGAAATACTTTTGCCCAAGACATCCTAATTTAAATGTTTCGTGTTTGGGTGGGGGGTTTGGTTGTTTTTTTTTTTTAATTCTATGACATTTGTATTGGTTTCAGTATTAAAAGGCTTTTTGATATCAACACTAATTAGTATCAGAAGAGCAAAAACATAGCAGAAAAATATATGCATTTAACTTACTAGAAAAAAACTTTTAATTAGTGTTATATCAATACATATACAATAAATATTTAAATTACATCAATACAGTCCACTTAGATGGTGTTCTATAAATAGCACAAAACCTCAGAGACTAGAAGCAGACTTGCTATATATTATTAATAGACTAAAAGATAACTCAGCTGAATTGCATTATTAGGTGTTTGCTCTAGACACTGTAGCTCTTTTTCCATGAGTAAGGAAGCTCTTCATAATAATCCTAAAATTTTGAAAATCATCTACTGCATGAGCCAGAAATAATTTCTGGCATAACTCCAAGGATTACAGGGAATTTGAGTAATTTTTAAATTATGACATCAAATCCAGTTCTGCTGCACATCTAAAATGGTCTGTTTAGTACATCCAGAAGTTTTATGCCACTTGATGGAGCAATCTTCAGGTCACACACAGGTGGATATCATTAAAGAACACAAAGGCAGTAAATATTTAAGAGGCAACAGACAAAGTTCAGTGTTTTTAATTTATTTAAGGTAAAATGAATACTTGCTTCATTATACAGATGTAATTAGCTCAGTTTTAAACTAACATTATAAAATAATTCTTAAAAAAAACATATTATGGACTCTATCATATAATAAACTATAGCAAATTTAGATTATTTTATTATTTCCACATTTTTTCTTTACTGGTTCTTGTCTAGGACACAATATTGGACTGGTTTAGCATGAAAAAGGTACAATATCTTAATTAAGACAGACTGGTGCTGTAATTCAGGTAAATATCATTTACAAGCTAAGACATCATGATTTAAAATCATCAGTGGAGGTTCAGCTGGGTTCTGACTTTTCCTGGGACACATCCCCATTTTGGAGGGCACAGAACACCCCAGAACTGGGGCTGTTACCTGAGCTTGGCTTACAGCACAGCTTTAAACAGCCAAGCCACATGGAGGCAGGGATCCTTCAGAGGGTAATCCAAGGGACAGCTCTGGGGGTCTGTACCAGACAGGTACAAACACATTTGGAGGACTGAGAGTTCAGCATGTATTTCTTAAAGCAGCATGAGAAATGTCATTATTATAGAGTTCACATACACACATTGCATTTAGCTGCCACTAACCTCACTTTTTAGTTTAATTTCATTTCAGGCATCCAAATGAATCTCTTCCACAACCAAGACAAAGTGCTCACAATGTACTGCTGCTGGGAGCACTGATCTGGGTGCAGGTTGGAGCTGAGACCTTACGTCAGAGCCAGAGCACTGAACCATCTAAAGCCAAACCTAGGAAGCATTTCATTGCTTTCCTGATACTACTGTTCTCATGGAAAAGAGCTACCAGTCAAAAATCAAGTGCTCAGCAGGAAAATGGTGCTGCAGAAAACATACAGGCCAAGTGGATGAATACAGATCACATTAGCACAACCTCTAACAATGACAATGCTCTGCAGGATTTAAAAATCCCAGAGAACTGTGCTTCAGCTGTCCACTGAACCACCTGTCCATAAAGGACATTTCCTATTAACTCTCACAATTTTATAACTGAAATCTTATGTTCTTCAGGAGAGTAAACAGCTCTTGATTATTTATTTTATTTTACTGTAACTGGGGCATTTTGTAAAACATGTTTTTCTTGAATACTTGAGGGTTTGTACCTGTAACATCCAACTTCTTTAAAGATTTAGGAATTTATCCTAAAAACAAAATTCTCCAGTGCTTTAATCTTACAGAAGTCTTTTATCAGTGACAACACAGCACTGCTACATTACCTATACTGTTCATCTGTTTTTTTAAAAACTCTTTTGCTATTCTGAGAATCTTTTGATTAAAGTTTCTAAATATATTTTAAAATCTATACTTCTGCCATTTCTGACTTTGAGTCTTTTGGTCAGGTTATACTGAATATAGTCTTTTCTAGTCACCTGTTCAGAACATAAATATAGCCCCAGAATAGACTGGGCTTTTCAGATAAGGGTTGCCTTTGACTCAAACCCCCTAAAATCATTTGGTACCTCTCCTTGCCTTTTTTTCAGCAGAGAGCAGGGCAGGTCCCCCCAGCCAGAGCCCACCCAGCTGGACCTGAGCAGGGAGAAGAAGGACCACTGCAGAGGGGCAGCCCTGAGGCTGTGCTGGGAACACATCTCAGGCTCCAGCAACAGCAACCACAGCCAGGCACACCTACAACAAAAAGCAAGCTCTGAAATTGAGCTAAGAGATTAGCCTACAGGTCAGGGCCTTCAACAAGGCACAGACAGCACAACAAAGACACAACAGACAAACAGAGCTAAAACAAGGTTCAAATAAGGAGTACTAGCTCATGGCTGAGCTTAAATGGGTCCCTGAGCAGGGGGTTGGTGAGGGCCCAGGTGAGGCTGGTCAGGGCTGTTGTTGGTGCTCTCAGCATATAAACTCTTACAGCTGCCTGAGCCACTTGGTTATACGAGGAAGCTCCTTGCATGGGATAATACTTGACGTATGCAGAGGCTTTTTATACTTTATGAGGGTTACTGATCTATTTCTTTGATTGAGTGAAGTAATCCAGTTTTTCTTTAAAATACTGGTTAATAACTAGATTGATTGTATTTATTAAATATTGATTGTATTTATTAAACTTTAGCAGACAATTTATCTGGCCTGTAACCCTATTTTTTCTTTCTATGTCTTAATGCAATAGAGCTTCTAGGTAAATCAGGTAATCTCTTTTATCAGTCAGTTTTTAAAAAAAAACAAACCTCTAGAACTGGGTCTCTTACTTAAAAAGAAAGGAGGGTCTGAGTATAACATAATATAAGTAGTAATTTAGTCCCTTTAGGTACTGAAAGCTTTTCACCTTCCATTTCTTTGAACAGAGAACTGATGAGTGCAGTACCTAGAGAATTGCCTTCTATGGTATATTGTACGCTCTTGTGCTCTGTTAAACAGAAAAGACTTTCAGGATTACTTTAGGGCACACCAAAGAAATAGTCTCAAGGGGAAAGCCATAGGTTAACGCCAAATGCCTAGATCTCTAAGATATCTTTTTATTAATGTTACTCCAGTAAAAACACTTCTTTCAGGGCCAGTTACTTATGACATTTAGGAGTTTTGTAGGGAATTCTTTGTTAGGAATGCAAAACTGACAAGGGTGTCAGAACTACCCTTGTAGGTATTTTTAGAAAACTGTATATAAATTCTTTTTATGTATGTTTTAGGACAGGAAAAAAACAAGAGCATTTATTTTCCAGACACTCCATTTTTATGTTTGTTTGTGGGGTTTTTTTACTCTTTGCTACTACTTTTTTTCTCCCTAGGATTATGCTACAGGACAGTTGGAGACATCATGATATACTTAGCTGTGTATTATTTGCACTATCTGTATTCATCAGGTATGTATTCTATGAAAAGTCTATTTCTATGTATTTATACTGAACGAGGGGCAACACTACTTTCACAAGCTGCAAGAAGGTTACAGGGGCTCAGCATCACATTGCCTGCATAATCTTACCAATTCTTTTTCTTACCATGTGATTAAGTGCCTGGTTGTGGGAAGACATGCTGTGTTTCTTGCGCAACACTGTAAAGAGGAAACTGATCTGCTGATGGAGGTTGCTCCGAGCTTGCTTTATGTTTAAACCTCCTGAAATGTTTTTTTTAATACAAAGCTGTGCCCTAGAGAGCACGTGCTGCTGTTGAACTATACATTAAACAAGAGCGATGCATGTGTGTCATTGTAATCATCTATGCCACAGGACTGTTCTTAAATGTAAACACAGATGTGTACACCCTCCTCTACAAGATCGTGAGCATCGGTTGTTTGTAGCAGAAGGGGCGCTGGTTGTAAATTACAGGTTGAACGGCTGTACGCGACCCCTATAAGGTTTAAATTACAGTAGAAGGAACCTAAATTCAGAGTGGAAACGTTGACGCCTAAACGATGCTTTGTTTTGTTAATGCTCTCTAAATGAAGAGCTGTGAGCAGCACAGTAGGTTCCCGTTCCTGGGACGCACCCCCAGCTCCAGCGAGGTCCTTGGGAGGCGGGGGAGCGGCCGGGCCGGGCTGCACAAGCCCCGCTCGGCCGGGGCCGCGGCCACGTCACTGCTCCGGGCACCGTGTGGGGCGTGCGGAGCGGCACGCCGAGGTCCCGTTATTGAACAGCCTTGCTCCGGCCCGGGCCAACTTCTTCGGGCAACCGCACGCCGGCGTTCGAGCCTTTCGCGGCAGCGCTCGCCAATGGCTCGGGCCGCCGCTGCCGGCAGCGGGCGGAGCGGAGGCGGGCGGGTTTGAAAGGGAGGCGCCGGCTGCCATGTAAGCGCTGGCCGGGAGCGCCGCGGCCGGCAGGGGCTGAGCTGGGAGCGGTCGCAGCCGCTCCGGCCCGTCCCGCGGTGCCGCCCTCGCCCCGGGCATGGGAGCGGAGCGGGGTGGCCGGAGCGGAGCGGAGCTGCCGTGGGGGCGGCCCCCGGGAAGCCCCTGGCCCATGGCCTTCATCATGATGAAAAAGAAGAAGTTCAAGTTCCGCGTAGAGCTGGAACTGGACGAGCTTTCCTCCGTGCCCTTCGTCAACGGTATCCTCTTCTGCAAGGTGCGGCTGCTGGACGGGGGCAGCTTCAGCGGGGAATCCTCCCGGTAGGTGCCTCCGGGACTCGCGAGCCGGGGTCTGCCGGGCTGCCCGCCGCACGCAGGCAGCCCCGGGCGGGCTGCGGCCGCCCCCGTCCGACGGGCTCCGCTCGAGTCCGCGTCCCCCCGAGAGCAAGGGCGGCCCTGCCGCCTCCGCAGCCCCTCCGCCCGCTCCTTGGCTGCCTCGGCGAGCTTGGGGCTCAGCCGCTTCGCGCGGGCGGGCAGGAGGGCGGGGGCCCGGGGAAGGGAGCGGGTGGCTGCCCCGGGGCTCCTGGCGGCTGTGGCTGTGCTGCTCGCCTTTCCTCCCGTCGAAGGGGAAGCTCCTGTGGCACGGCGTGGCACCGGGCAGGCTGGCCGTCCTCTCATCTCGCCTGCTTTGCCAGCGTTAACGGGGAGAGAACACGTGGGAGCACTTGTAACTCCTCGTCTGAGTGGAGTCGTAACGTTGTAAATTAAATACTGAGGCTCCTAAACACGGAGTAACAGGGGAAATTAATCCCCGAGTGATGAGGGTTGTCCCAGAGAAACGGGTCGCTTGTGCCATAATGCCTGGAGCTGATGAGGGGATGGGTAACAGGAGGGGAAGAGAATTTCTTGTCCCCAAGCCTGTAGTCTGAGCTGTCCCCTGTGAGTTGTACCACCTTATTGTTTAATGACTGGACACTGGCTTGCTGTGTTTCATTCTACAGATATTTACATAGAGAGCTACGTTTCATGGGAAAGTCCTCAATTTTTCCTTTAAGTGCTCGGGTCGTGTGTTACTGACTTTGTTCATGCTCAGTTCTGTACCTGCAAGTGCGGCAAGGCCCATGTCTTTTTTCCCTCGTTCTTTTTGCCTTTAGTTGTGCCTCAGCAATAGAGCAGTCATCTGTTGTGACAGTGGCTCCCTGAGCCACTGGTAGCAAGGGGTAAATAGAGTGCCAGTGTGTTAGTTTTTTCCAAGTACCAGGCAGAGGCAGAACATTGTCAATAGGATGGGTGTGCTGTGGCTTCAGGTCTGGGGAGGAGGAGGCTCCCCTCCCATTACACTTGTTGTATGAGTTATTTTACTTTAATATTATTACAAAAACAGTTTACTGGAAAATGTCTTGTAGAATTCTGGGAGAAGACAGTAACAAATCCATGAATATCCAGTTATGTCCTTATTAAAATACTGTTGTTACAGAGCTTTCTAAATTATCTGCTTTTGATTCTGTAAATTAAATTAATCAAGGAAAAGGAAGAGAATAAAAATAGAACTTTGGCCTAGAACCTCATTATTTAACCATTCCATTATACTAGCATGTATAACTGAAGGTAAATTTTTCTTCTGTGTGGCTGGAAGTTGTTCAACTCATCAGTGTTCTGTTCTCATTTCGTGTCTTTCCTCAACGTTTTTCCTGTGAGTGACTTCATAAGTAATAGATGATGATGATGACAATCATGATTCAAGCACTAATGTGCTATTACTGTCCTACTCCAGCCCTTATTGCCTTGAAGTCATTTTCACAAGCTGACATATGTCTTCTGGGCAGGATCTCTATTTTCAAGGACTTGCTTTCAGCTGAGCAGATGGTTTTGACACATTATGGTGATTTTGAGCCTTTTTTGCCTTGCCTATTTATGATGCTAAAATTAAATGCTTGAAAGCCTACATTCATATCTTCATGAATGGTCTATTAGAGTAAAATGTGTGTGGTAGGATGGAGTATGTGTAGGGAAACCGATGTAAAAAATTGTGTCTGAGTTGAAGTTTAGAAATTCTTCCATTTTCTTTTCTGGGGGTATGGCTTAAAAAATAACAGCAATGGAACATATGCTGGTATATCAGGGTCCCTGTAAGTGAACTCATTCCTGCTTGACTGAGAGGTGTTTGGGTATGCTGGTAGGAAGGTAAAGAACTCTTCTGCAGTGATCCTTCAGTGCCAGTTTAGGGAGTGCCTTTGCTCTTGGCTTAAGAATTAACAGATGAATTTTCAGAGTGGTGATTCAGCAAAGGGTTGAATAAGTAAGGAAGAAATTAAGTTTACATCAGAGTGGCAGTATTTCAAAACTTCTCAGTTGCAAACCTTCTGAGGGTCATCATCTTCTAGTTGCATTCATTTATTAGTGTCGCTGTGAGCTGGCAGCTATATCCCTAAAGTAGTGATCTTTTTAGCTTTATAAAAGAATTCTGTTGTTTCAGAAAGTAATAGACAAACTCATTCCAAAACTTTTATAATACAGGGAGAAACTGACTCTGTTTTCTTAATAGCTTTATTTTTGTTACTCACTGAGGTCTAGTAAACTAATTATTTTGGGAGAAGTTATGAGGTTCTCAAGTTGGTACCCATACAGACCAATACCCTGCTGCCTCTTGCCTTAGAAAGTTTAAAAAAAAAAAAAAAGGTCCAATCAATAGTCTATAAACCACACAAACATTGTTAGCATTTTATTTCCAAAGCTTACTCACAGAGAAAAATGTCATAAAAACCCAGGGCAGCAGTTGCCTTGGAATAGGGGCCCACATGTATGTAGCAAGCGTCATGAAAACAGTTTCAAGTGATTGTCTTGTCAGCCCTCTATGGATCATGCTGTATGAATGATTAAAGTCCTGATCCTGCAAGTAATGTGGTACCTTCATCATCCCTCTGATCCTTGAAGTAAGATGAAAAGAAGACAGATAAAAGTTCAAGCTACTGAAAAATAGGTTTTTTCACTTCTTAGATCTTTGCTGAGAAAGAGCTGCCTAAGAAATATGTTATGGAGACATAGACCATGTTACTGGAGACTTGCCACAGCCCAGTTACTTTTCTGGCTCCCACAGATGTGTGCCTGAAGTGTACAGAAATTCTGTGACCAGGTGAAAGCAGCTTGTATAGTGCAGTACACAGTGATCTGGCTGGTGTGTAAATAGCAACCACATCACTTTGCATTTTGGTGTTTGCATATAGTTTTTTAGAACTCCAATTACAAAACTTCGATTTGAAACATCCCTATGAACATCTATGAATACTTACTGTAGGAAAATAAAATTCTGTATTATAATACTAAATTTTTAATTACCTGACAAAATATTCAACTTTTAAAGTAATCTGGTAGTGCCAAATAAAATTTAGATCCAATGACATTGACCAGCCAAGTGGCAGCAGTGTTTAAACTGGGAAAAATGTTTGAGAGTTTTTGGGAGAGCAGAACGCTGGAGTTCTGGAGAGAATGAATGTGTTATAAGCTTTGACTCTGAAACAGGGAAAACCTTGAAGGGCGTTGTGGAAGGGGGGAGGTGCAGTTTGGTAGTTTCAGCAAACTGACAATCAGCCATACAGTGTAATTCCTGCCCTCCCCTTTCTGAAATTGCTTTCTAGCATGACTTCTGGATCTTTACCATTGTGTTTTCAGATGTTAGAATAAAGGGTAGATTTTCAGCCAATATACTGTGCATGTATGCAGAGCTATGCTAACAAACTTCATTTTCACGTTCCTATCTTAAGCCTGGTTTCCTGTGTGGTGAGGCACCTTTGTACCTTTCCCCGGGCCAATGACAACAGATCTCTCTCTTTGAAATCGGATACGTTAATACATGACACTTGTGCATTTTCCAGGATGCTGTGTGTCTACATACTGCCTGGTCATGAAACAGTGTGCACATAATGTCTAATGCACCATCAAAGGACAGAAGATTACTTCAGGGCAGAAATTACACATATGAATATTTTGAACAGAAAAAAAATACTATTTTAAGACCTGACTAAATACGAAGCATATTTATTTATGGCCATTCTAATGTAGATATAAATATATAGCAAGTATAGGCTTTCTGCACCTGCCCTCACTGTAACAAGCTGAATTGATTTGATAATTGATAAGCCCCTAGAGTAGATAACTGAGGCTCATAGGCTGAGCTGTTGCTCAGTCAGCAGTAAATGAACAGATGGAATATGAGGAAATCCAAGAAATTCTGGAAATAAGGATCTTATTTCTTGAGAGTGTACTTTTAATGCTGTACTCTATCGACTGAGGCTGCAGTAGCTGTAAGCCTGGTAGTTCCATTTTTAGCTTGGTTTCCAGCTGCACCCCACTCCAGAAAAGGACTTGGTTGGTGTGTTCTTCTGACTGCTGCCTTCAGTTTGGTCATATTCCCCTTGCTTTCAGATCTGATTTCTGACAATTTAGACTGCTGATGTTTTTATCTTCTTTCTTTTGCACAGCAACATTCTAAACTAAAAAGCTGATTATGATTGCTGTATGTGACAGAGATTCAAGGTGGCCAAGAGCTGTAAGTTTTTCATCAAAACATTTTATTTTCCAACAGATTTCACCAATGTCTGGGTTTTTTTTACGTACAGTCTTGAGAGGAAGTTGTGGGAGATCATGCATGAATATATTCTTATTCCTAATATATAGAGGCTAGAGCATGTAGTTGTTTTCTGTAGAAATTGACTTGTTATCTGCCAGATAAGTACTTCTTACTTCTAATGATGCATGGCCACCTCCTTCTCAACTGTCTCAAACTACATCTGGTTTTTTGTGACACCAGCAAGTAGGTTTTCTGCCTCACCAGATTCTTCAAGTTGTCTTTTTACCATTCTTTTCCTGATTGCTGCTATTGCATTTGAAAGGGGGAAAACTCTCCTGATAGTAACACAGCTTAACCAGCTCTCTGTTTTTAAACAACAATACTTGTTAGAAAAACATACCTGTCACATGGAATCACTGTCCCTATCACACTAATCTTCCTGCATGATGTATGAATCCTGCTGACAGTCTTCAGAGCTGGATAATGCTACTTTTAATAGCTTCTTCTTCAGCTGTAACTGGATTTGCAGTTGGGGAACCTGAAACAAACTAAGTTTTCAAGTACTGTGAGGAATACTGGCAGTGGGATAAAAATCCTACCTTGCAATTTTGTAGCTGCTTTTTTCAGATTCTTGAATGTCCACTTAATGTTTCCTCAGTTGTGATGAGACACTTGGTTAAGCAGCTTTCAGACCCTGTCCTCTGTAGGGAGGAAAAGGTAAGAAGAATTTCTCTGCACAAAGTATAACTTTTTTTTCAATGTGTAGTTTGTTTGTACTTCTCCTTTCATTAATAGTTACAATAAAATGTGTTTAGTCAACTGATTTAAAGAATATGCATGAGAAAAAACAAAGACTCAGAGGAGTGAAGAATATAAAATTAGTTTTGAAGGGGTTCATCTTAGGGCTACATTAGGGGAAAGTAAAATGTTTGTACAGTCTGCTCTTTGCATGGGGTGTAACTGGTTATTGCAGATATGAAAAGGGCTCAATCTTGTGAGACTTCTGTTACTGTAATTATAAGTACTGATAAGAGATATGTCAACAGCTAACTAGTCACAAAAAAGTTTCTGAGAAGAGATACATGATAGACATCTGTTAAAGAGGAAGAGATGGTGGGAAAAGCTTTCATGCTTAAGGTACCTGGCTTGTGCAGAAGAACTTGCACTTTGGTTTAAAAGAGCTGGTGATGGTTTGTTGGTTTGTTTTTTCCCCCTGACCCCAGCACAGTACATGGAGTACAGTATTTTTCTGCCATAGACTTGCCATTTGCAAGTACCATAGCACCTGACTGCCTTCATATTTTAAGGACTATTTCTGTTCATGGAATAATTTAGGGTGAAGGGTAATGCTAGAGATCACACAGTCCAACTGCCTGCTGAAAGCAAGACCAATTTCAGTTAGATCAGGAAGCGCAGAGCTTTCTCCTGTCAGCTTTAGAAAATCTGTAATAATGGAGATGCAGTTTTTGTAGACAACCTGCCCAGCTGCTTCACCACTTTTATTGTGAACATTTTTTCCTTTATTTTACTGGAATTTATCTTGTTATTGCCCCTTTTCCTTTCTCTGTTCCCCACTAAGAAATGTCTGGCTCCATCTTCTAACTTAGTAGAGATGGCTGCAGATGGCAATTAGATCTTCCTTCACCTCATCATCACATTGTAAAAATCCCATGTTTCCAAATTCTCCTGCATCAGAGAAGAATTCATCCCTGACTCCAGACTCTGATCTCATACCCCCTGGACTTGCTTCAGTTCATCAGTCTTCTGCCAAGAAGGCCCCAAAACCAAGCACAGTACTGCAGATACCGTCTCAAATGTTCAATTTCCTCTGACTTGCTGACTACAGTCTTCTAATGCAGTTTGCCCTTCACAGTGCTAATTCCCTTCTATGTCTCTGCATTTGCCTGTAACCAGCAGTTTATCTACAATCAGTTTATACATATTTTATAAGAAATTGTTGACATGAAATGCTGCTAGTTAAAAATGTAACCTGTTTTATTATGAGTAAAAACATGTGGAATAGAAAATGTTCGAGTTTTGCATGTACTAACAGCAAATTAAGTGGGAAGCTGTGCACAGTAAACAAGTGGAGCTCTTCCTGCAGAGCCAGCTGTTTGCTTAGTCCTGAAATTTGTGAACCGTTGAAGCTCTGTTTGTAAATGACTGGTTTTGTTCTGTTTTTTAGCAATGCTTAGGAAAAAATGGTTTTGTTGGAAAAAATATATCATCTTATATGCCTCAGGAGTGGGGGAAACAGAATATTAAAGGAAAAGTAAACTGAATTTCTTCCTGAATAGAGAAATACATTAAAGCTTTGCATAAGCTTATTGCTACAGCATATATTTTGGAGCTCATACTCTGAGCACTTCAAGTGTGCATCAATGCTCTGCTGCACTTTTCTGTATGAAGCCTAAACTTAGCATTTGGTTATTGGATAACAATTTAAAGTGTAGCTTAGTACTGCTCCAGGACCCTGTTGCATGGGTACCTGTATCTTTCCCTCAACTATGACACTGCGTGAATTTTACGTGGAAGTAGATTTTGGGTAGGAGGAGTGCAAGAGGGTATTCTTCTCTTGCATGCCAAACCAACCATTGTGTGTTAATGTATAGTATATATAAGAACTCTATATCCGACAATACCATCCTAATACTAAAGATAGCCTAGGAAAGGTTGAATCTTAGTGTAAAGTACCTGAATCTGAAGCCACTGGGAGTGTGGCTACACTGTTAGATTGTAGGTTAATGCCTTAATTCCTGTCTCTGTAAGGTAGGATCATGACACTGGCCTTTGTTAGGTGTTCCAGCTTTCTGCAGAAGAAAGATGTTAGATGCATAAAAAAGCATATATATATATATAATATCTATATGAATGGGGTATTGCTCCCATTTTAAAAGACTATTTGCCAGACTAAAAATAACTCTGTAACCTCGGTTTACTAAATACTGTATTTGTATCAAAGGACAGAGCTATCTGTATTAAGTTTATTCAGAGAGGGGCCCATCAAAGGAAGCTTTAGGTGATAGAAGTCCACTTGCCCACCCACAAATGAGTACAGTAAGCAAAGGCAGGGGAGGGTGGAGGGCCTAAAATAATACCCATGTCCAGCTACTCCCAGTCCTGTCACAGGAACCATCAGCCCATCACAGCCCATCTACACAAGCCCAGCGACACACAGGCAGGTGGAGAACTGAAATTACGGGCTTGGACAAGTGGACACTCTGGGCCCCTCCCAGGGCTGCCCCAGGAGAGCCTTAGCCCCATTGTCCAGGCAGGAAACCCATCATATTGGTAAAACGTATTTTGGACTGAGGGGAGTTGCTGCCTATCAGACACATCATGGGATACAGGGGAAGAGGCTCATTATGGGACAATTTGGGGAGGAATGAAAGGTGGAGTAAGGGATGAGTTTGAGGAGGAACAAGTGTGGAGGAAAAATAGGGAGTTAAGGGGATAAAGGCTAAATAGTTTGCTGGTTGGTACATTTGTCTAATCTGTTTCTAATTAGGACTGTCTGTTGTATCTTCCTATTGAAGTACATTGTGGCCCTTTCCTGGGGGAAGGGCTCTCTGTTCAGTGTGCATTGCGGGGCAGGGGATGTCTGAGTACCAGCAACTGGAGTCAAGAGTGTGTCACAGGGCCTGGGCTGCCAGCAACAGGAGAGGCCAGAGTGAGCACATTTAAGCCACAGAAGTGGGACTTTGGGTCACAGGGCCCTGTGTGTCCACTGTGCCAGCAGCTGGCCTGGAACTGTGGGCCAGACCACTTGCATGCTAGGAACTAGAGAGTCCAGATGTGTTAAAGCAAATGCTAGCCACTGGGGTGGGACCAGGAGTCAGAGCACAGTGTGCCTGTGGTGCCAGCTTCTGGAGCAGATGTGCTCAGGGATCAAGCTGGACTGTGGAGCAGGTGGGATATCCTGGGAGCCATACACGTCTCTGTGTATGTATGTATGTAGCTAGCAGACCTCTGTCGTGCTCAGCCCCAGGGGTGGGCTAGGGCTGGCTGAGTGCCCCGTGTGCCTGTGACCAGCGGGCCGGCTCTGTGTGCTGGGAGTGGGGGATTCCCGGGAACACCTCTTAAGCCTCGATGCTGCTTGCATCTGAGGCGTGGAGCAGCAGCAGCCTCACTTCCCTCAGGCCATCTTATCAACATGATAGCTCTTCTTCTAAAATAAACAAGCAAAACTTAGGTGACTCTCATTAAGTTACTAGCTTTAAAAGATAATAATAATACTCTCATTTACCTCATGTAGTGAAGAAGCTATTTTTTTCAAGGTATTTACAGTGAGCAGTTAACTCATGTTCTGTCCACAAGCTGTAAGATGCATAAGCAAACACCACTTTCTTTGACATGAAGAAGTGTACTGACCCAGCTGAATCTGAAAGTAGTTCTGGAAGTATTTTCATGTGAACATAGTCTGATATAAAGACTGAATGGCATCTTAAAACAAATTATCCCAATTTATTGTTTCTTTGGTGACCAATAAATCTAAAATAATTGCACTACAAACACAAGCAGTTTAACATAATATAGCTAAAGATTCTAACTGGCTGTTTAGAATAATTCGGATAAAAGCTTCTTAATTTTTCCAATTAATGGAACAGAGTCTTTTGGTAAATGTCCACAAAGAGTTTTGGCTTCTTTATTTCAGAGCCTCTCATGCTAAAGCTTTTCCATTTATCAAGAAGGAATCTTTCCTATGACACTTAAGGTCCTTAAAAGTGATTTATTTTTGCATTTGTAGCTATTTGCTGAACAAGGCATTAGTCATAGATTTTATCCATGAACAAACAATCTAATGAACACAACATCTTAAAAAAAAGTCCATCACTTTTTAACAATTTAGGATGAGGAGGTGACTGGATTAGGATTTATTGTTTCTTTTATTTGAGTTTACTTTTTCCTCTGTTGAGGGTCAGAAGAAAAATCCAATACTTTTATTCAACATTTTAAGTGGCAATTGTGTACAGTATATGAAATATATACAAAAAAGGTCTTGTTTACAGCTGAAATCTTGTATTTGGAGTTTAGTCAATGTGAAATTGTCCCTCTAAAGAAAAAACAGTGATGGTAACTTACTTACTTTGGAGTCACTTTATCTTACAGTATCTGTTTATTGAATTTATTCTTGGTTACATATTACTGACAGCATTTATTAAGTTACACCGAAGCACTACAGCCTAGTACGTATTCCAGTGCATCTTGGTAACTAAGATATGTTTTGATTAAGAAAACAACTGGTTTTGCTTTGCATGTGGTAAAGTGACCGGGAGGCTCATAGGAAACTGACTCAGAACGGAAAGCTCTCCCCAGCGTGCCTGCGGCACCGGCACAGCTGCCAAAAGTTATCTGGGCTCATTTCCATAGCAGCCAATCAATACAGCTGTTTATTTTCTGAAGGCCTTGCACTTAACTAAGAATCTTATAAACTTAGATGTTACTGTTGAAGTGAAATGTTCTGATTATTTGACCTTGTTTTTTCAGCATGATGGGAATAGCTAGATGGTATTCCTCTTTACTAAAAAATTATTAAAATACATCAATTCTTTATTTTATACAGTGGAATTAGAAGAACTGTTTTGTGGGATTAGGGGCAGTTGTTTTTTGGTTTTTTTTAATTGTGTACAAATTTTTCTAATGTCTTTTGATTTAGGTGCCAGTGAGAGAAACTAATGATACTTTTTTTTTTGACATCCTTATGAGAAGAAAGCAGTATTCCTGGTTTTGATTTTATTTTTACAAAAATTAGACCATCAGTATCCACAACTAAGGCCTTTTTACTGTCACTTCTACTTCTTGTTTGCAAATCCTGACCTGTGATATGAGTGGACTGAATCTGTCAAAAGCAGAGTGGTTTTGTGCTATCTTCCTTACTTGAACCATGATATCCATATAGTAGTATTGGTATGTTGAAATAAATTCAAAATCCTGCAAGGTTTTAAGGACACTTATATTTCTCAAGCAGATGTTGCTTAAATTTATCTTGCATTTACAAGCAAAAATACGTTTAATTTTCACTGCATTATCTTTTGCTACAATGTGAGTGATGTCTGGAACACTGTCGAATGTGCAGCTGCTTTGACTTTGCTGCAGAGGCAGAAGGCTGTTGTGAGAAGCAGAAACAACTTGAACCATAATACTAAGTCGTACAAAGATTTTGGCACATCATTTTGACTTCATGAGTTTACAAGAACACTTTTTCAATGGGAAAAAAGTATCATTACTTACTAACTGGAGATGTTACAGAAGTAAAAACACTACAAGAACTTAGCAAAATGATGAATAGCAGCAGAAGTGATGCTGTTATTGGTAGTGGTGTCCTGGGTGACAAGGAGAGGGTGGGAAGGATACTGATGGCTGCTGTCCTACTTGTGTAACAAACAGATGTAAAGAGAAAGGATCTTCTGACTTGTATGGATGACAAGTGAACACTTTCAGTTTAGTGGCACAGTATTATATGTGTCACAAATGTTAGCAGTTATCAATTATTCCTTTTAAGGGTGTATTTTACTTGATGTCTTCTTGTCTGAGCCTGTTTCAATAGAGATATAACTACTTGTAATTTGGCTTTTTAAAATTCTGTTCTTTTTTGTATTTAAATAACTCACATGACAGCAGGATGGGATTCTTTTTTCCCCAAGTACAGGAAAGTTTGCAATGTAAAACATACTAGATAAAGAGTAGATCATGGTGTTTACAGACCATGTTCCTTTGAGGTCACATGCTTGAATGTGACTCAGTGTTGTATCATCAGAATCTATTCATCTGTTGTGGTCATTAAACTGACTCATTTTAGGCAGTCTGGCTTATTCCCACCTTAGGAACTCACAGTGCCAGTGAGTACTGGAGCTGGCAGTCTCACCAGCACAGCAAAGGGAGCTTTTGTGAGCACCCTGCAATTCTTCATTTTTCTATACACGTGATGAACTCTGGCTCCAGCTTATGCACAACCACAGAATTCTATCTGCTAAAGATGTCAAACTGCTTCTTCGATAATAAGCTGCTGTCAGAAGTTAGTATAAAACATAGGAATGTATGTATTAGAAAAATGGAAGAGGAAAAATATTTTTATATGTGAAGACTGTACTTCAGTGATCAGAGTGGTAGAAAAAATTATCAGTTTCTTCACAGTTCCAAGTTGTGAATTTAGAAACATGGGGCTAGAAAAGAACTTTTGATTATTGAGGCAAGTCCTCAGAATTACAGTCCTTATGTCCCCTGTTAGTGAAAAACTGGCCAACCTTGTGGTAAAATACCGTAAAGACTTCCTATGCATCTACTTGTCTTACTTGAAAGCTGTTCTAGAAACTTGCTCTGTAGTTTGAGACCTTCTAACTCTCAGTTTTAAATGGGTGTTTGACTATGCTTCATTTTGGTCTTAACTATTTCTCATTTGACTTAAAAGTTATTTGGTCTGTCAAGTATTTGAATCACCAGTGTATTTTTATTATATGTATTTTTAAGATACAGGGGTCTTCTAGTTGTCCTCCCTGTAGCTGTTCATTTTGGAGTCTGTTCTTGGTCAGTTACCCAAACAGAATGTGTTGTCTGAGCCTTATAAAATGACATTCGTAACTGAAAGCATCCTACATCTTGCCTCCTTCTCAGCTGCATCATACTCAGATTGTTATCCTCCAGTGAGAAACAGATCCCTTCAGATGTGTCAGCTTATTTTGCTCTCAAATGGCAAGCTCACAGTATGGAGCTGAAATTCTCATTTGTCCCAAGTGTATTACTTTGTGTCTGGTTATTGCACATCATCTCCTTTCTACTTTTCCAGACCTCAAATTTATGTAGCTTTGCTTGTATGATGCTACTTTTCTCTGAACTGAAAAACTGCTTGTCAAAGATACTATCTTGAGCACATTGCAAAGCTCAGCAGCTTGGGAGACAGTGCCTGGGAGCTAATGTTCTGGAAGACTTCATTCTCCTGATGCAAACTGCAGAAATTACGTTCTCATTCATTTGAAAAAACACATGGCTGTTGAATTCTTCTAGAGGTCTAATACTATGTTCAAGGTTTGGAACAGTTTTTAGTCATGCTACACTGTTAAGAGCAGAATGGGAGATTATTCAGGCCCTGGAACAGAATTTGCATGAAGTGACCACTCCACAAACGGTGGAACCAGTGTTTGTTCTTGAGCTGTCTTACTGCAGTGTATGCTTCTGAACATATGTGCAACTAACACTGAGCATATGCTCTCTACTTGCAGGGAGGTAGTACAGGCAAATTGTGTCCGCTGGAAGAAAAAGTTCTTCTTTATGTGTAAAATCAGTGCCAGTGCCACAACAGGGATTCTGGATACTTGCACTTGCAGGGTGTCTGTACGGAAGGTAAGCAGATTTTTTTCCCCTCCTCTCCTCTTTTCTTGTGCTTTTTTCCTTTGCTTTAATTTTTGAATGTCTGATAAACTTCATAAAGCAAATTTTAGCTGCAATCACATCAGGTATTCCTTTAGTCAAAATTTTGTAGTAATCTTATTACTTACTTTACTTTGACTAATTCATGGGGGTTTTATGTTCTTATTGAAGAAAACCCTTTTTCCAGCAGGGCAGCAAAGGAATTACTCCTCAGTGTTTATAAAGTTAGCCCTTGATTGATACTTCCATTAAACAGCAGTAAGCTTAGAAGCCTTGAACTGTGCTAAGTACCAGAATTTTGCAGGCAGCACGTCCTACCTTTGGGGCCAGACCTTGTAAGAGCCAAATGCCAGCTGGCATCGAGCACTTGCCCTTCCTCTCTCCAAGACAACAGTGTCTTGCTGGCCTGCTCCAAAGGTATTATGAATATTTAGGTCTAAATGACAACAGCATAGTCTAGCAAATGTGTGGTGAGATATTTAAAAAAACCAAACCCAAACAAAAATCCTGAGTCAGTATATTTAATGGCTTAATGGTGTGTCTTTTTTCCTTTTTTTTCTAGGAATTAAAAGGAGGAAAGGCATATGCAAAGGTAAATTGAGATGTAGCTAATTTTGCCTACAGATAAGCTTTTCTTTCTTGCCATTTTATGTCCTTTTGAAGTAATTTCAGAATAGTACTTAATACCCATGATTTCATTATGTGCGTTGTAGTGCCACAGTGCTGTTGGAACTTTCAATCAGTGTGTTTAATAAGTATATAACAATGTTATACCACCAGAACTTTTTTTCTTTCAAGCTGGTATGCGGAAAGGGTTAGTAAAAGTAAACAATTACATTCACATTAAAAAATAAAGAAAACTCTCCTCATTCTTTTTCTCTTTTTGCACTTTAAATTTTTAACTGAAAATGGAACTATGCTGAATTTTACACTCAGGTTTTTTTTCTGCTTTTTGCCTCAGTCCATTCCCTTTAATGGGCATCCTCTTACATATATTTGAAAGAAACTGCTACTGAGTGGTACTCAATGTGTAATATCAAGTACCTTCATTTAGTCAAATGCTTACTACTAACTTTGTCATTTTCTCTTAACAGCTAGGATTTGCAGATCTAAATCTAGCAGAGTTTGCTGGATCGGGAAATACCACTCGTCGCTGTTTACTGGAAGGTTATGATACCAAAAATACAAGACAAGACAACTCCATTCTTAAAGTAACTTATTTCCTTTATCATACTTAAAGCAATAAAGCAGAGAACAAGTGGTATTGAAATTTAAAACTTATTTGCTGAACCTCTTTCTGGAAGGAAAGCTATTTAAAAAGTAAAACCAAAAGTGTTGTTTAGAGACAATCATTAAAATCCACACAGTCAAAAATAGAATTTGTCCTACACTTTGAAATGGAGCTGGATAGCTGTAAAAGAAAAGCTTTTAAAAGGTGTTCCTAGTCTAAGGGGAGCTGTAAAATGAACAAATTAATATATGGTATCTTCAAGACTGAGCAACTTCTGAGAGTGAATCTATTAATTGGCTTATTTATGTACAAGCCACCTTCAATACCTCCATGACTCCTGGGATTTTCCTGTTTTTATTTGGTAGTAATCACTGTAACAGTTGGAGAGAATTCTTAAAAGAAACCCACTCTGACATTCTCTTCCATTAGTCCAGGGAGCTAAAAAACTGAATAAGCTCCATAAACCTGGAAATAATTCCACTAAGAATGTTTCAGGCAATTAAAAAAAAAAAATTCTTTTCCTACTGAGACACTGGGATTAATTTCCCACATTATTCAGTATACTGTCTATGCATGGATTTTCTCATCTCTGACAGTCACAGACTGTCCAGAACACTTGTAATTGATGGCTTTGACCTGCCTAACAGGCCTTCAATGCACTGTGTCCTATGACTTATTTACCCTGTGTGGTTTTGCTGTGTCTCTGATGTTAGCACAACCTGTCCTGAGAGCCAGCAGTTTGCTGAAGACCCTCAGCAAAGAACATATTCAGCACCTACTGGTCTAAACAATACTCTGTTTGCTCATTCAGGTTTTAAGTTTCTTGGCTCTGTTTTTCCCTTGAAGACATCTTAATAATTCTAAGATTCTCCTTGATCTGTGTGTCTTTTTTAGAATCTTGTATGTGTAAATATCTTACTTTAAATGGTATTTTGTGTTGTTTGTATGCCTACTAAGAAAAAAGATGTAGTTGTTTGCCTTAGTGTGTTTATTTGCATGTATGATTATGGCATTTTGTTTTCCTTAAATGTAACATTTGTGGCAAATATAACTTACTTACATGACCATGTATGTGTCACAGACCAATTTTTCTTTTCCTTATGGTGAATTTTGTTTTCTTTATGTGTAGGTTTTGATCAACATGCAGCTGATGTCTGGAGACCCGTGCTTTAAAACGTAAGTTTGTAAAAAATCTCTGTGGGGTGGTGTTTTGATTGTACATTCCATGTTGAGAATTACACTTCTGATTTGTGTTTTCACATCTCTCCAATCTAGCAACAGTACTTAAAAAAAAAGGCACAAATAAATGGCACGGTAGCTGAATAATGACTAACATGGTAAAATTGCCAGTAGAAGTGTCACAGATCTTCTGGCTGTTAGATACTTAGTATCAAGCACAGAATTCTTGCCTGTATATCTGTAATGTAAAAAAAAAACCACTTCAGGAAAACTGTTCCAGCAGCAACCTTATATAAATATACTTGGTACAGGGTGATCTGACTAATCCTTGTGTCTGGAAAAGGTGCTGCTATACCTTTTATTCACAAGTCTCAGGTGATTTTGAAATATTCGTTTGCAAAAGAGACCCCAATAAACTCAACAGAAGTATGATTCAACTTAGTACAAGAGAATGCACTTATAGATATTTAGTTAGCAAAGACATTCTGCAAGTTAGTAAGAGATGCAAGAGGTAACCTCTGAGGGGGCAGGTAGCTAGGAAAATTCACTGCCGTACATTGAGGATCTTTTGGCCTTGTTGTCCTTAATCTGTAGTTAAGGAAGTGTAATAGCTGTGCTGTGATTCTGTACCAGTCTAGCTTAGGTGATTCACCACAGAACTCTTCAATGTACCCCTACACCACTAAATGTCCTTTCTTTTCTCTTCTACTAACCTTTAATGAGAAGAATAGAACACTGAACACTGTAGAATCTCATCTTGTGCTTACTGAATAAATAGCAAGAGGGTATTATCTGAATTTGTCTGATTGGGCAAAACTTTTCTGTATCCCTAGTTACTTAGCACCTCTTTTACTTCAGAACAACTTTAGTACATTTACTTTAGAGTCAGACCTACTAATAAATATGTCACTGGAACTGATGAACAATTCCTCAAAGGCTAAAATCATTAGTCTTGGATACTAACAAAGAAACATATTTCTGTTTTTTACTGCCTAGTACTGAAGGAGTTTAAATTAGTACCTAAATAGCTTTCTGAATTCCTAGGAAGAAATCGCTAACTCAAATTATTCAGACTTGGCATTTTCTTCCAAACTGGTGATATAACCACTTCCTGGAACATAAACTTTCAACACAAATGGAACAAAAAATTTATCTAATCCAGATGTCCTTTGTAGGAGGAAAAATAAACCTTAAAACAGTTTCACAATCTGGAACCAACTACATATTTTATGAAGAAGCCTCGAAGCCTTAGGGTTTGGTATGGGATGACATCCCTGAAACCCTTCCATTCTTGCTTTCAAAAGTAGGTTATACAGTTAAGTCACACAGGCACTGTATTTCTAGACGTGCTTTTCTCTTTCTCTATTTACTTTCAAACATAACCTAAGAAGGGCTATGTTACTCTCCATGAAGACAGTGACTAATTTATTGAATATGTCAAATCTAAAAATGTCAACCCACTTGTATGCAGACCAACAGTCTGTTCTCAGAGTAGAAAATAACAAAGCGTAAAAAACCCCCTGTAGGTAACATCTTGAAATGTATTTTGGTTGTATTTGCTCGCAAGAAATTGCTTGCACTCTGTCATTTTCTAATTAGTTTCTTTTGCACTAGCAAAACACAAACTAAGAGGTTTAGTATTTTAATAAAATCTCCCTTTGGGTCTTGGTCTTAACTCACACAAGCATTTAAGCATTATTAAAAGCCTTTTAATATTGAACTAAAATATAAATTATGTCATACATTATGCTTTTTTATTTTGTAGGAGGTAGAATTTAGAGGGCAATACATGGAGATGGTTCATAGACCCCTTTATTAGGAGCTGGGAGGGTTATGAGCCCAGAATAATTTCCTGTCCTGTAACAGGGATGAAACAAAGCCAGGAGTACATCACAGCACACAAGCCAACTTGGCCAACTGTTGTGCATGTTGGGGTTTTTTTAATGTACCACCTTTGTGTATTCCATCGAGTACTGAATTACATATATTCTTAGCATGTAAACTGTCCTGTGATTCATACACTTAACAAAAATAAGAAACAACTTCAAATTAAAGACATATCACTCCCATCATCAGAAAAGGAAAAGCCTTTCCCAGGATCTCCAGAAGCCTGAGGGCTGAGCAGATTGAGTCTGTAAAATGTCCTTAAGCTCAATAGCAAAAGCTTCTTTTTTTTTTCATTTCCTTCAATAGGGGACTAGGCAGCATGTTTTCAGAAAAGAATTGCAGGTCTGTTAAACTGATACACAGTATGAATTATGCCAGCATATTTGAAATGAAAATTATGTGCTGATCGATTTGGGGAGATTACAACAGAAGTACAGCAAATCTTAACCACCTTTTTCTTACAGACCTCCTTCCACAGCAACATCTATAGCAATTGCTGGAGAATCAGAGTCTTTGCATGAAGACAGGAAAGGTGGAGAAAATTTAAAAGTAGCGCATCTGGGTATAGCAGGTATAGAATAATGCTCTTAATTTTTCAGTGCTTTTATAACTGGCATCATAGTTTCAGGGAGATGTACAAAATACTTCAAATCTGAAAGGGATGCTGACAGTTGGCCTGCAGAGGAACCTTCTTACATGGCTTGTGAGTTTCTACTTCAAACACAGCTGAAATTTTAAGCAGGTTAGCTTTTCAGACAGAAAACGTCTGGCACAACATTCTATTATGATACTGGAGAAAGCATGGTCATCTCTTTAATATTGACACTACACAAATCTACAGCTACATTTCATACAAATCTAACCCAATGGTACTCTCTGTTTTGCTCAGATACTTATTATGATTTTTATTTTTTAAAGAATGTATATTCATTAACATTTTTGCAGCACTTCAATCTTCAAAAGGTTCGTAGAAAATCAGTGTCAAGTCTGTAATTCCTCTGGGAAATATGACTTGAATCTAATCAAGATTACAGGCAAAGTAGCAATAAAGCTGGCTTTAGGAACACTGTCTGACTTGCACATGTTGCAGATGTCTCATCAAAGAGTGCCTCAGTCCCAGATGAACTTGGTGCATGTGGACATTCCAGAACATCAAGCTATGCAAGTCAGCAATCAAAACTGTCAGGTAGCTGTTCACAATTTTGTTATGAGTTGTTGGGGATTATTTTTCTTTCACAGGCTTAGACAGGAGAAAATTAGCTGACTTTGTTTTAAAAAGGGTTTGGGTTGAAAGCATTTTCCTAGGAGTTTCAGGTGTGGCAAGGGTAACATTTTTTCCCCTCTTAAAATTACACTGGATTATCTCTTCAGATGCAAGACAGCTTTTTGCCTTGGCTCCCTCCAATTAATGTATCTGAATGAGATTTTTACCTCTTCCACGAGTAAAAAAAATGGAGACTTAGCTCTAAAAGCTGAAGGGGGTGGTATTTGTCATTCTGCTTGTTATGATATAAACAGGAATTACTTAGAACAAAAGAAAATGGCATGTGTTAGAATACAAAACCTGAAGTCAGTTGTCTGGTTGGTGCATGCACATAACATTCATAGGGCTTTTTGACATCCCTTCAGAAGACAAAACACACATTCTCCTTTCAGGATGGACCTGGCCTGTCAAGAACATACCTAACCCCTCTCTCCTGCATTGTCCCGACAGGTTATAGCACATGTCACTCTAGATCATCTAGTCTGTCTGAACTCTGCCACAGGAGAAACACCTCAGTGGGGAGTACCTCAGTGGGAAGTACCTCAACAGGAACTGGAAGTATTCTAGAGCCATGTGAAGAGACTGAGCCAAAAGTAACTGAAGCTGATACTGACACATCTACTGAAGATGCACCATCGGAAAAACAATGCAGGTACACTTAATCTGAAAGCCTTATGTAGCACAAGTAAATTACTTTATCACGTCTAAGAGCTCTACATATACTTATTTTTGCAGACATCCTGTAAAGCAAGACTCTGTGGAGTCACAGCTGAAGAGGGTTGATGCTACCAGAGTTGATGCTGATGATATAGTTGAAAAAATACTCCAGAGTCAAGACTTCAGTTTAGACTCAAGTGCAGAAGGTATGGAGATCAATAAGGAAGCTTAGGGAAAATTGATGTACATTACAGGCCTTAGGAAAACCCACTCTCTTCACAGTCCCTGTTGTTTGTATTCATAAGGACTGTGCATGTGGATTGCTGAATTTTCTGCTTCATCTTGTCTACCAGAAATTGAAAATACCCTCACATGACTCAGGGAGCTTTCCCAGATCATTAAGCCTAAAAGAGCAAGTACTAATCTATGACAAAGGTAGCTCCTCCAACCTACACCATGCAGGAGTTGGTTCTTCATTACTTAAATTATTTGCATCTGAAAGTATCAGCTACAGTACTGGTAGATTTTAAATTACTTGGATTTAGCTAGGGCAACATTAAAGAAAGCTAACATATTTTAATTCATTTGCCTTTTAGAAGAAGGTTTAAGATTATTTGTGGGCCCTGGTGGAAGCACTTCTTTTGGAAGCCACCATCTACCTAACAGGTATGTAGCCTGAACAACTAATCCATAGGCAATACCAAATAAAAATGCATCTTGTACAGCAATTATTCTGCATCTACATTCTTGATCTTTGTACCTTTCTATTCTGTATCATTTAAAAGCACGAAAAGATCTAGATTGTCAGTTTTTCAAATAGGACACAGATTAGTTCCAAAACAGAACTGATGTGTCGGCCATGAGAACTGTAACTTTCGGAGCTTCTGAAGAGTCTCAGTTCCAAGGTTTTCAGATGCAAGCAATGTTTCAGTATGGACACAGGAAGCAGACACCCGTTTCAAATGTGAGCTCTACAGCCTTACTACGTTACCCTGGAGTGGGAAGAAAATTTAAATTGTTTTACACATCTACCTTACACAGTATCAAACTGTTACATCTTCCTGATAACAAGCCTAATTTTCTTCAGTTTAGTTTTTCCTCACAAATCCTGTTTCCATTTGTTACATTTGTTTCAATGGTTTCTTCATCTTTCAACTATTTAGAGCCCTAAACTCTTTCTTCTGATCATCTGCTTCAGATTGTCTTGTAGTTTAGAACCAGAGGCTTTTTTTTCTTCTCTAAACCTTCTTCAAATACCCTGATATATGATTTGACATGAATGTGTTAATCTTCAGATGAGAAGGCATGAAAACCAGGCAATATGCTCTAATACTGTGTTTCTGCAGTCCAATGTAACTCAATGTTTTTAGCTCAAGAAATTAGAATATCCTCAGTATTTCAGTAATTACTATAAACTTAGGTATAAAGGCAGCTGTTAATATATTGAGAGTCATAACATAATTGCATTTTATATGTGCACGCAATACTGATGGTTAAAAGATGATTCATGGGGTTATCTGCAAACTGGGCATACTAATGGCTGTCTAGGATCACATGAATGGGTACAGAACACATCCCTGTAGCATACAGAGATCTGTCCTAATGCAGTTGCCAGAACAGTCCAGGCACAATACTATACTAAGGCAGAGCTTACCCTATTAATTTTTTACATAGTACTGCAATTTGCTGTGGAAAACCATCCAGTATGGGCTGTCACCTGGGAGGTGAGAGAGTTTAATTTACAATTCAGAGTAAACAAACAACTCAAGAGGTTTTTCTTGTATTTTAATGTAAGATGACAATCACTTTCTGGTTTTTTTAGACCCATTGATCTGTTTATGGATAAATGTATATGAAGAGTATTAGCTGCATATGATATAGCTGTGGGGAGGGGTACCCTAAAGGTGATGTTTAAGAAATTCTAGTGAAGTCCAACAGTAATTTCTTGTTCAGTAACATTAGTTTTTGTTCATTTTGACTGTAGTACAAAAAAAATCTCTTTCATGCATTAAAATGTAGGTGACTCCATGGCATGGTAATAATGACAAATGTTTTCTACCCTTCACATTTAGCTAGTTTGATATTTGCTGTTTGGGTGGAGAGGTTTTGTTGGGGGTCTTTTTGGAAGGGCTGTTGGTTGGGTTGTTTAAACAATACACTTCCTGATATGTGATACTTGCTATTTAGCTTTCATTTAAATTGACACTGAACTAACTTTTTTCAAACTTTCAGAGTAGGATCTGGAGCATATGAGCAGGTGGTGATAAAACGCTAAACTGGAATGTCAAATGAGGAAAACTTGGAACCCTGATGTTGATACTTCTGGTAGTGTTTGCTCTGTTGCAAGAGCTGAGAAAGACAAAATGAACTCAATGTGATCTTTTTCTGAAAAGCAGTGGGATGCCTCTTGCTCATAGAGCATCACCTTCTGTGGTATGAAGGCAATGTTTAGCTATGTGTACCTTGTGAGACCACTTGGACCATTTCTGTAAACTCTGATGCTAGTGGAATTACTTAATTTCTGTGAAACATCTGTGGAAGCATGATGAAACAAGTCCCATTTCAATGTTTTATATAAGAGATCACTTGTGGTGATGGACTTTGTTCATAATGTCTTTTCTAAAGAAACTTCTCAAAGTTGGTTGTAAAAGAACCTGAAAAAAATAATTACTCAATTTGATCCTACATGTCATTTAACTTTTACAGAAGCTAATTCCTCATATTGAGTCAGTTTTTATCAGGTCAAAATTATGGCCTCCAAAAAACAGGCCAGCTATGTTTTAACATAACCAAAACCTTCTCTTAAGAGTACTGAGCACAACTTCATTGTGAGGTTCAACAAAAGAGGTGAATGTCACATACATTTAAAACAAATCCCCAAAACTAAATAGATCGAAAGCAGCCACTAATCAGTTGTGCTAATTGTAAATTAAGTCTACAGGCTTAAATGCATCAAATGTAACATTTTTTTGTTCAAGTGATGAACAAAGTGAGCTTCCACACCAAAACACTAAGGCACAGTAGTGTATTATCAAGAAAGCTGCCTCGATTGTTAAATCTGGAGTTCAGCAGCTGCTCCCACAGAAACTCGCTTCAATAATGCATGAAACATTGAGATGCAATGGGATGGTGGTACTGTTTACAAACCTAGTCAGTAGTTTACTACCACTTAATGTTTTTTATTGTAGTTTAATCCTTCACAGTCAGTGCTTTGCTTGTGTTTTGAATGTGCCTTGCGGGATTGGGGGTGTACAGGGAGACTAAACAATTTACTAAGGAATTTAAGCTTTAAAACTAGGTAAGCATCTATACTCTCATTAATATAACTTGTTAAGAGAAGCACTTTATTGTACACCTATCTGCACACTGAAAAGGTCTTGGTGTGCAACAGCTTTGCTGAACAATTCTTTTGCTATCTGTCCACTGTTACATTAGGTCAATGTACTGTATTTAAATTTGCACAAGTAGTGATTTGCCTGACAGGCAAGAGCAAGCTCTTTAAATTTTCATTGAGAATATGAAAGAATCCATTTTTAGAAGGATGTGTTAGGTGTAATTAATTGTAAACTGCAAATGACTTAATTTTTTTTACATTTAGTGGTACTGTTTATCAGTTAAAGCCTGGAATAACTAGAAATAGTGTGGCGACTTTTGAAAGCTCAGAATGCTTCAAATTTTGCTCAGAGTGGTGTTTGACACCTTTTTATTGATGTAAAAGTAGGCCATATTTAATAGGTTAAATTAGGAAAAGCAGACTTGGTTTTCCAGAAATCCATGGCAGAATTATTAAAATTTTATTTGTATTTTTAAGGAAATTTCAGATTTTAAAGCTAGAATACTGTTATTGAATATGATGAATATGAGCTAATTCTCAGTTTTGGTACTTGCATACCTTTATTGCTACTGTTAATTATAATCTCTTTGGAGTATCTAATTAGGTAAAAGAATTAATACAAAGATTCTACTTTAGCTGCTCTTAATAGAAGTGTGTGGTATTATCAGTTTCTGTTCTCCATAGGAATTTTAAACAGAAACTACTCAGCTGCTGGCATACAACTCTCTCTCAGAACAGGATAGTCTCCTTTCCTGTTAAATAACTAATTCATACCAAAAGAATGCCATTACAAGCAGATGTCAAAAATTTGAATACCTGCTTTCAGTACTCTTTAACACTGCTATACTTGTTGGCAAATCTTTTAAAACCAGTAGTAGTTAAATGGTGGTTTACTTACATTTACTAGGAAAGCTACGTGTAGTTTGAGGAAAACAGACTTTTAAAAAACACTGTACAGCTACTTATATAATTCTCAAGGAAATTTCCATAGCCCATTCCATTTTAAGTTAAACAACACAGCTAATTGTCATAGATTAGATAACTTGTTTACTAGAAACAGTATTTTCTTGCCTGAGCAGATCTTTTAAATAGTAGGGAAGTTGACATAGAAACCCAGCTTTTCATAAAACTGTATCCTAGTAATTTATTCTCCTGACTTGACTTACAACTCTTTATGAAGTGATTATGTAATTGTGCATCATTAAAGTGGACCATAACTTCACATTTAGGTGTTGTATTTTCTTTTTTGTAAACTCTGTTATATGAATACTGGAGACTTCCATGTTGTAAACTGTTTGGGATGTGCTGGTGTGGTGGATTATGGAATTTTTTAACTGTATTTAAATACAAATCTCTCAGACATTCAATAAACTCATGTCTTCAGCTTGGAATAAGTATCTAAACAATTGTCTTTTTTTTTTTTTTTAATGCAAAAAATGACAAACTTAATTGGCAGTTTGAAGCCATTTCAGTTTCTCTTCTAGTTAAGGATGACTTTTTAAAATACTTTGCCTTTTTCTGCTTCTGAGTTTTCACACAGTTTCAATGACATCTATATTATCAGGAAAAGGTGTCATTTAGATCCCATTCTTTTCCTAATGTAGAAGGAAAATCTTTAATTTGTAACACTGATCAGAAGTATCCTGTTCAACTATTCTGACCAAAACCAAACAATAGCTATACACCTTATTTCCCTTATATTCAGGATACTGCACTGTTTTCTTGATGCTAGTGTTGGGGGTTTTTTCTGGTTGTGTTGTGGAGTTTTGTTCTTGTTAACTTTTTTCCATCTGCTGTATTTGGATTTTACAGTTTTGAACAACAAAAAATATTTCAGGTACACCAGAGCCAGGTTAGCATACACAATTACAGCAGTTCTTTAAATTTTTATTTTTTTTTTCAAAAACAGAACAAAGATGCCAGCTGGAACAACATTTGGTTTTCATCAAGGCTATATACTCATCTTGAAAAAGGCATCTATAGATTTCATAGAAATTAAGAAAAAACTTGCCCTAAACCTGTCTGACTCACATTATTCAGCACAACACAGTAGATGATGAAACAAACTATACTTGATAGCTACAATAAGGCAATAGAAAGCAAACAGAAATACTTCATTTTCTTCATGAGAACTAATTATTTCCTTTTAGCCCCTGATACTCTACTTGAAACCCCTATGAGTGACTGTTACCTTTGTCAGAAGCACTCACCTGCACTCAATGAGAGGTGCTGACAGATAAATACGACTGATGGAAGGTTAGAAAAGATTGTGTGGTCTAGTTACCATATAGAACACACCATTTGACAGCTTCTAAAAGAACCACTTTCTTTACTTTAACTGAACTTTGTACGAGGAATCTGTGATCTAATCATCTTCATCTTCACATTCAATATGGACCATCACAGCAGAACCATCACTGCTCAGTGTGACCTTGCCAGCAATAAGCTTGCATAACTTCTCAAAGGTACCACAAAGTCGATTCACTTTGGGAAAAGAAAAGATTGTTGCAAGGGGTATGTAAACCTCATTTCCACTGACAAATGGTTCCATGTTTTTTTCAACAACCAGTTTTCCAAAATAGTCTGAAAAACAGTCCATTGAAGGTTGGAATTTGGATTTTCTCTCAGGATCATTACTGTACTCCTCATGTTTTGACATTAAACGGTGCTTAATGATTTGAGCTGTGAAAATAACTTCACTGATCACTGCATTCTGCAAGTACTTCTCATCTTTGAGACTTGGGTACACTGCTTTGAAGACCTTTACAATATACAAGAATACATAAAAATATTTATCACTATCACAAGCTCAGATTTTACCATTTGCTGTCCAAAAAAGCTTCTGAAATGCAAATACAGTTTTTTATTCAATCCTATTTTGCTTATTAAACATTTCCACTTTACAGAAAAACTAGGCAATATGAGCTGGTTTTCTGTATTACAACTACACTGGCAGTTAAAGGAACTTAAAAAAAACACCCCAAAACCCAACAGGCTATACCTGCAAGCTACACTTGTAGATCAGGAGAGGTGTAAAGCCCTGCAATTCTTTACTTCTTTTTAATAATTCTCTTACTGCTCACATTACTCATAATGAGGTTCTGGGGACAGTGCCATAGTGATGGAGATTCTAAACTACTTCTGAACTGTCATCTGGAAACCAAAACTATGGCATGTCATTTATTGTTTTCAGAGTAAAACATTAAATATGGTCCCACAGCTGTAGGGAATGCTAAAAATAAATTATGACATTGAAATCTCTGAACTCGTAGTGTGTTCTACACTGAGCTATACTCCAAAGCAGTTAAGGAAACTAAGCAAACACTCATTCCCACTAGTTTACTATAAAGTGCTTTATACCAACATGCTACCAATGAAGTTCCACTGTCTATAATTATTTTTTAGTTTCCAATTACATTTTGAAATGTTGATTTATTCCTATAGTTACCTAATAAAAATTTGATAAGAAACAAACAATATTAACTCTTGTTGAAACTCAAAGGATACCCATGTCAAAACTGTCTCCAAAATGACCCTGTTAACAGGAGATAATGAAAGCAATTTCTAATACATCTCCTAGATGTATTTTCAAGTTTGTTGAGCATTAAAGAGCACTTCATGATTCTATTAATGGCAGTAGATGACATGTGACATTTCACACGCACAGAAATTTCAAATACAGAAATTATAAATGTTTTTATAGCTTGGAAACCATAAAAAATAACACCATAACACCACTATGTTTTAGTTCACGTCACAAGTCATTTGAAGATACTTATATATTTTTACACAAAGAACTGAAATATTAGAGTGTGTTCACTGAAACAATAATTTAAGGCCTCATAAAATTGAAAAAAACTCCAACAGTATTATTTATTTTTGCATCATTACTTCATGTCAACTCTGAAAAAAGTTTGATTTATACCACATGGCATTTAGTTAGAAATGCTTTTTATTTTTTATGTATCTGAAAAATCTGTATCATTGCCAACAGGCACATAATAAGTAAAATTAATGACTAGAGGAAAAATAGCTGGCAGAAAGGAACAATTTCATTCTAAGGATAGGAGTATCTTAAGATAAGAATGGTTATCCATATTGTTATTTGGCAAATACCCTGAAAGTTTAAGGCCTTTGTACAACTGGAAACACAAAGAATGAGACTCTCTTGTTCTGGTGAAAATTGGAGCTAGGACTGGATAGTAGCAGTAGCCCGTGCTAATAACACCTCGTAGGCAGTCATAGACAACTTTTTATTCATATCTCTAAAGGAAGAAAATCATACTTACTGTTTCATAAATTACTTCAGTGGGTTTCTCAGACTGAACAGATGCACCAGTTTGAGGATATTTTCTAATAAACACACCTATTTGGGTACAAAACCCAGCCTTCTCCATTCCTGTTGGTGGGTGCCCTACACCAGTAAACTCCACAGAGTAATCATAGCATCTAGCAGTCTCTAGAGCCCTAAAAAAGACAAATTATTCCAATTACCTGAAATATTCATCTTTCCATGTGATAAAGATGCATTCTTAAGGAGAAGCAAGACTCCAAGGCTGTGAAGGCTTGAACATAATTTCTCTAACTCCCATGCCTGAAGATAAGCACTGTCAAAGCTTGTTGTATCAGAGCTGTAAGATGCCTACCATAGTCTGAATCATTTAGTATCAGTAATTTAGCCATCAAAACATTACTGTTTCTTCTAAAATATGTGCACAGAATGTCAATGCCCACAGTTGCTTAGTCACCAACTTGAAAGTCAGCTAAAAACTACCAATTTTCAAGAATAAAATTATTTGAGAAGAACACATAAAAAATATACACACCCCTAAACCCCGAGGGACCAGTTAATAGAGAAAGTGTGGTCTGTTGTAAATATATAAAGACTAAAATCTACCTAATCAAGGTTACAACACTGTACATAACATCTAAATGAAAACTATCTTGTAGTACATCAGCCAGTGTGAACAAAGGGATGGGGTAGGGAATCAAAACTGCACTACCTACCTGCATCATTCTCCATGAAAAAGAAGAAAACTAAATTAACATTTCTGGTATCTTAGAGAGTATTGTAATATTTTTATTTCACAACACAAAGGCTTTCTCAAGTTTACAGCTCAAACCACCCCCCCATTTCTTCAGTGATATCAATACTTTTAATTCACATCTATCTAAAAGCAAAATCTAAATATACTTAAAGTCAAAGAAATTGTCGCTAAGGTATTCTAAAGTAGCTAATAACAGGCAGGTTTTAGTATCATTATGTAGGGAAAAATATATGCTTCCAGCTTTGCAAAACTATTTACTCAAAAATCACTGGATACTTTAAAGTGTATGGCAGAAACAACATAGTTTAAGGGGAAAAACTTCCAAGATAGATACCCAAGAGCTGGCTACTGAGGTATGGCATTCTTTACTGTACCATGTATTTTCTTCCACAAATGCTTGACAGTTGACTGTTATCACAAAATCCCACTCCCTCTTTATTTTATATTTATTACATTACTGATATTAAGGGTAAGATAGATCTCATATAATCCTCTGTCATGTGCATATGATTTGCATTAAATCCTTCACTGGGCCATTATCCATTAAACTATCCTTACATGTGTTCAACATGCGCCGCTACTGTGGTTATTTAATAAATCTGCTTGCATACTCTGAGTGCTTTGATTACACACCATACATAGCAAGCACATTTCTTAGATTTCATGAAGAATTTCTATAGCAAGGTATTACTCAAAAAGGTTAATTGATACCTTCCTTACACTTCAACTGTGTTAATTGTAATAAAGATATATAAAAAGTAAGTAAAAGTTTTAAATCTTTTTTGCAGAGCAGTTACAGTAAAAGCCAACTTCCCCACCACCATAAAACACAAAACCCACAGAAAATGCTTAACTAGTCTCAACAGCAAAGAAACCACAAAATCAGGAGGTGACACTTCACTTGACAGCAATCCACATAAGTGAACCAGTCTGAAAATGCACAGCCATTCATTTCGTGCACTACTGGACACCCAAAGCTGTCAGAATATGATATTCAGTACCTTACCAGCTTTGAAATTGTGCTTGGTTCCACTCAAATTTGTGGTCTGGATGCCTGTATAATATCACTCCTGGAAGCAAAGGGTTAAATTCAGAATTTGGAGTACTGATCACAACTATGCTTGGAGCCATGAAACCAAACACCACTTCAGGAAACTTCTTCAGCTCTGGTTCTTCCAGGTGTTCTATTCTGGAAAGAGTAAGTTGATGTCTGCGTTTAAAAATGTAATACTGTAATCTTAACAACCAGTCAGAAAAACCCCAAACCTCTATCTGTAACTTGTAATTTTACACCTAGCTCAGTAATATGAGCACTGGCACTGTGGCCAAGTGGCAGCACAGAGGTTTTTGTCTGAGCAAATCTCCTCTTGCGTTCTGTATCCTCTTCCCACCATAAGCACTATTTGAATTGCTTAGTATGGTTAATTTAAACACAAGTTAGAAGATGCCCCTCTTCTACTTTCTACTTTTCTAATTCTTCTCTTCTGCTTGAAAGGTTTGATCAAGCCTGTTTGGAGCATGGACAAAATTCCAAACTGAACTCTAATGGACTTAAGAAACCATTTTGTATTGTCCTAATACTCACAGTTCAATACACGTCACCAAGTCAAAACCAAGCATGCAAGGATCTTTATGGGCAACTGAACCATGATACAAGGTAACAGTTAGGGATCTTTCAGATGGTTGCAAATAATCAACAGGAAGAGGAGACAATGTATGCCTACAAAAGTATTAAAAATATGATGTTACAGAAAGGACCTTAAGACAAGATAAATGCTGCACGCAAATAAACTAGCTAACACCCTGCACAGATACCTCATAAATCTCAAAAAGCTAACTACTTTACATGGATATAAAAGCCAATATGCAATACAAACAGTTTTTGTAACCACATACAATAGGACAGAAAGAGCAGAAGTTAATCCAGAAACTGTCCTTTGTGTTTACAAAAATTTCCATTATACTCTCAAGTCACTTGGAAAGCCACTTGTAAATTCTACTAATAGCTCAATTCCAGACACACAGTAAGTGTGGTTTAGACAAGCTTTGCAGGGTTTTCAGGGGGAGTTTTAGACAAGCATATTACATATTTTTTCCAAGTAAAATGCACTGAGAAACCAAAGTACCTGTGCAAATTTCATTCTCAAATACTGCACTAGACAAAGCACACAGTAAATATTAAATATAAAAGGTTACTTCGCTTCATTCTTGAGAAAGAGCAAGAGATAACATCAGCATCTAGATCCTACATATTCACTGAAATTGTATTAATCTGCTTTCAAGAAACCCTATGTTCATCCATCAGACCAATGCTTCAAAGATCACATAAACCTCTCATTTTAGAGGCTTCTAAACCAGACACTACACACTGAGCTAAACTTCCTATTTCAAAACGATAAACAAGAACAAGTCCCCACCATTGTTACTAAAAGTTAAATGTACATTTCAAAGATCAAAACTGATCTTTCTGAAGACAATAATGTCAGTATAAGCATAAGCAGATATTCCCAACACCATGTATCAGTGCCTTTACAAACAGTGTTATTTCTCAGATGTGCACACCCTGAGGGCCTCTCCATGACCCAGACCTTTGGCTACATTAGGTGATGTTATGGGCACCTGCAGCCCAGGAGTCCCCAGGCACAGATCCAATGACAGCTCTTAATTTGCCAAGCTGCTATTTCTGCAATTACTCTAATTTTGAAAGCCTCTACAAGAAATGCTGCAACATGCCACTTGCATTTGGTTTGCATGGCAAGGTAGGCAGGGGGCTATAGGAGAGGCTTCTCTGAGGGGAAGCCCATGCTGGAGCAGGCTCCTGGCAGGAACCTCTGGAAAAAAGGAGCCCACACTGGAGCAGCTTGGCTGGCAGGACTTGTGACCCAGTAGGGTACCCATGCTGGAGCAGCCTGCTCCTGAAGGACTGCACCCTGTGGAAAGGAACCCAGGCTGGAACAATTAATGAAGAACTGCAGCCCATGGGAAGGACTCATGCTGGAGAAGTTCATGGAAGTTCATGTATCCCCCCATTCTGGACCACATTCTGCAGCAGAGGAAGGACTCCTCTCCCTGAGGAGGAAGCAGCAGCAGAAATAACATGTAATGAACTGACTGTAATCCCCATTCCTCATCTCTCTGCAACACTGCAGGACAGGAGCTAGGGAATAGGCAATAAAGTTAAACCCATGAAGGAGTGAGGGGTAGGGGGAAGGTGTTTTTAAAATTTCCTTTACTTCTTATCCTCCTACTCTGATTTTGATAATAAACTCAACTAATTTCCCCATGTCAAATCTGGTTTGCTCATGATGGTAACTGGTGAATGATCTTTCCCTGTCCTTTAACTCATTAACCTTTTTTTATATTTTCTCTCCCTGTCCAGCTAAGGAAGGGAGTGATAAAGCAGCTTTTGGTGAGCTCCTGGCCTCCAACCAGGGACAACCCACCACACCACTTAGGTCAAGACAAACACAAACCTCAAAACAATCAAAGAGCTTACATTTTCTCTTTCATTACATTTGCACAGATATCTAGCCCAGCTAACACTTCAATGCAACTGCAGAATTTCAGCATCCGGAGAAGGCTGCAATCAGCACATCCTAAATCTGCCACCTGTAAATTCAACATTAAACAATTTATAAATGCTATGTATTTCTCAGTAATTTCAGAGACTTTCATAAAATTAAAATTCCATACTTATGTTAAAATAACTTTTTAATGATAAAGCATTTCACAATCATAACTAAAATTTACAGCTGCAAGCAAGCAGGATAGATGCAGACTTGAGAATTCTTTTAAGAAAATGTATATGAGGATCCTGTAAGATTTTTAGAAAATAATTAACCTTTTGTTACTACAGCTATAAACACATACATGTAGGGCATCCCACTGACTTCTAGAGAATGTCTTTCATGTGAGTAACAATAAGGTATGATTTTAAGTATCAAAGCTGCAGCAATTTTCACGTTCACCATTGCTTTTCACTGTGCTCTTCTCCCTCCAAAACACTGAGAACAGGCTCACCAGCATCCAAGCTAGCAAAGAATCAGCATAAAACAAGGTTACAGGCTCAGTCTAATGTTTAAGTGGGGAACTCTGGGGACATTCAGACCATGAAGTCAAATAATAGATATTCTTTCCTGTAAGCTAAAAAGATAGTTGAGTATGTAAACCAACCCCCACTGCTCCTTCTCAGGCTCAGTCAAGGTTGAAGCACTCTGCTGTTCTCCATGTGAAAATCCTGAGTTGTTTCTATCCAGCTTATCTAGCCTCTGTGTAAACAGAAAGTTCACCCTCCCACCCCTTCCACATCCTAAATCAGAAAATTCAAACCTTTAAAGACAGATGCAACACTGGTAAATACATTCCATTTGAAAGCAGATTACAGTGCCACGACCTCATAGACTAGATTAGATTTTTATTAGCTACTAGAAGTATGATTATGTAAGTAATGCAGGTGCATCAGTTTCTTGCATGCCCCTAAAGATATTAACATCAGTTTAAGGGTTAAACACTGCACACTTGAGAAGATCTTTTGCAGAAGGAAGTGGGGAGGACACATTAGAAGAGAGCAAACACTACAGAATGTTACTTAAATAATTTAACTTTTCTCAGTGAGCAGTGAAACAAGAGTTCTGATATTTTAGTGGGGACACACACGACAACACAGGTGGAGGACCACAAGACCTTAAGAAAGTGGAGATGAGTTAGTCTCACATAATCCCACACTCCCAATGTCACTTCTCATCTGAGACTATGCATGCAAATGATGAGGTAAACCAGGCAACACGGAACTAACAGCTCTGGAAAGCAAAACCCAACTATGCGGAAAGCAGCTTGAACCAAATTCCGCATCATTAAATTAAAACCAGAATGCCCACTACATTAAAAAACTAAGTCTAAGGCATTTCTCTTGTTTAAATAGTCTCCTCTTCACATCAAGTAACATTAATTTTATGCACCCCTGAAAAACAACATATCACAAGGTGTCTGCTAAGACCATTTGGTTTTAACAGATCCTCCACTACTGTTGTTTGGTAATTAGGTCAACAGGTTATTTACGCATTTTGTCTTCCTGAGATACCAAGTGTCAACGTACTTACAAGTTTATAACCTACAGAGACAAAACATACCAACCTTCTTAGGTTTGTATTTCTCCACTAAATCTTTAACGAACTGGTGCCGTTGTTTGTACAAAGGAGGTTTAAATTTAATAATTTGTGTAAACTCTTCTTGAAAGTTCTTATCCATAATGTTTTGGTAACTCTAAAATAAAAAGTAAACTCCTATTTTCTGAAGCACTTCATAACATATCCAATTACAGAGTTTGCCGTTTTCGGTGGTGCTTGAGTCCCAGTTAAAGCAGGGTAGACCTGATCTGAGTTCTATTCAGAGAATGACAAAAACATTGGGATTAGCATGATTAGACTGTTCTTTCCATGTATAATTATGTAAATAACCTTACGTAAACAACTATAAATCAAATACAAATCTAAAAAAGCAAATTTCATAATCTGTCACTCTCCATCCAGCACACCTGGACAGAGACGACAACCAAAGCATCTGGGCCAAGTCTGCACACAACGTGATTGCTCTACAAGGTCTTTCACACATAAATAAAAGTATGTACTTGTGTATATATACGCACAAAAGCCGGCTCGGTGTTCAGGCCAGTCCCCCGCTGCCTCAGGAGCTAAGCGGGCCTGCTGGGCTCCCCTCAGCAGTGCCCACCTGAGGGGCCACCCGCAGCACCCGCGGCCTGACCCCCTCCGGCTCCTGGCCCCCGACAGCCACTGCCTCCCGACCCAGCCACCCCCACCCCTGCCCCTTCCCCTTCCCGAGGCTCCCCCGCGCTGCCCCCTCCACCTTCTCTCCCTGAGCTCCCGCCCGGCACAGGCGGCCGCCCCCACGGAAGTGCGGCACCTCGGGGGAGCGCTGGGAGCTGTTATTGACAGCCCTCAGGGCGGGGGGATGCTCCCTGAAGCACCTCCGTGCGACACGATAAATCAGTGTCAGCGGCCGTCCGGGGGCCCGCCCGTGGTACCGATCCCTACCCGTGGCAGCACCCCTCACTGTAATTAAAAGGTAATTGGCGGCGGCGAGCGGTGTCCCGACTTTTTTACACTAAACTTCAAAAATCTCGCCACTCCTCATGCTACTCGCTTTGCGGTGCTGCTGTGTCTGAAGCCGTATTTGCTACGCCCCAGAGGGGAAACGCGCTATTGTGCTGGTTGCAATACGCAGTGAACTAGCCCTGTTTGGGGGAGTGAGGTAGATAGCACAAAAATCCAAAATCTATGTCTTTTACAGGGTTTCAGTATGTCTTTTCCACACTGGGGCACATTTGTCTCTCAAAGAGCAGGCAGCTGCATGGCTGCACGGTGAAAGTAGAAAGGAAAGCGTGGCTCTGAAGGTCCCATTTCTTCTGTTAACAGCATGTAAAGCGTCTACTTATCGCAGGGCTGTCACTAATCAAGATAGTGTATAGTGTGGGCCTGGGACCTAGAAGGAGGCAGGACTCTGGTGGCAGTGAGGATAAAGATTTGTTAGATAAATTAGACCATAATTGAATGTCCTTTATGATTTCAGAACATACTAGAAATGTATATGACAACTCTCGGCTACCATTTTAAGTTTCGTGGCCTAGACAGACCACACGTAGCTCAGAGCAGGTCAGCTGTGCTGTTCACCCAATAGCTAGGACAGGAAACATATGTAGCTGTGCTTGCAAACTGGGAATCCAAGTGGTTCTTTCAGATATCTGAAGTTATTGCATTGTGTTTTGTTTGAACTTCTTTGGTTTTCAGGATTTGGAATACAATAGCAGTTACCTTTTCTTTGTATTCATTTTGGTTTATGAGTGCTAGAAGTAGGGAGCTGTCTGTACGACTTTACAATTATTTTTCTTCTGTTAGAACAGCAAATCACCAAACCAGTATGTGCAAGTTTGGCTTCTGAGAGAAGCTATTCCACTCAGTTGGGATTATAAACGGGCAATTTGTAATATTAGCGATCTTTACTTGTAGAGAAAATTTACTTTGAAATATATTTAACATCTCCTCAATTATTTTTGTAGGATTTCTCCCCATTAAGATTTACAGACCTGCATAACACAGTCTGGCCATGCACAGTACCTGTGTTTGTACAGGAAATAATTCCCATTAAATATCTCTGACTAGTCTAGTAATTTGATTTTTACTTTTTAATTAGGTTGCTTTTTAGAAAAGAAAATGCACTGTAATTGAAATAAGGGTATGAATACCTTGTGCAAGAAAAAAAGACAGGTTGAATGCTCTTTTTTTAATATCTCAGTTACTCTTTTTGGCTGTTGAGTAGTAGTTTAACTCTGAACCATCACTTAGTACCTATGTCTCAAGTAGATAATTCTATAAGCCCTGCACAGTGTTTTTTTACCTCAGAGAGATATACCAAAGTTTATTAATAGAAGTCTTCCACTTACTGGCTTACAATGCTATGGATTCTGGTATCCTGTGAAATTCTAGTTGCAATTCAGTGTAATGGATTCTTAAGAACAAAAAAAAGTACAGAAAAGAACAGTAGTAAAGTTTACAGTAAAATTCAATTAATAACACACACATTGGAAATTCACACTATGTCCTAATAGTTCATGAGAATTCACCCCGAAATGTGCCACTGTAAGTGAAACCTTCAGAATTATCAGCTGTTATAATTCTGCATAATATATATTATAAGATATTATAATAAGATAATATATATAAGATATTATAATATCTTTTTTGATTGTTCCATATCAGGTGATGACATTGGATTGGAGAGCCAGTCTTTGGAAGACTGGCAACAGAAAAGAGATGGTGAGCACAATTTGCAGTTTTAAGCTGGACAATCTGCTTTGACTCAAGGGTGTCTGACCTACTTGCTTAAAAAAGTATTGAAAAATTCTTCTGATTTTTCCCCATTAAATCAAATACATTTTTAAAATTATTTTCTCGCTGAAAATAAGTTTCTTTGATTTAGTCTAGTTGTGGGTAAAGTTTTGGGGTTTTTGGTTTTTATTTTCCCTTTATGCAGTGGTACATCTACTTAACAGTCTCAAGACATCATAGAATAATTTATGTTGGAAGGGATCTTTAGAGGTTACCTAGTGCATCCCCTACTTAAAGGAGGTCCAAATCAATGAGGTTACTTCGAAACTTCAGTTTAAATGTAATTTTCACATTACAGTCTGTAATTTCAAACTGAATATTCAAATCGTGTTAGTTCAATGTGCCACAAATTAAGCAGGTTTTCTTTAGAGAAGCCTGTTACTTTTGTACCATACACAGTGCAGCAAATGATTTGACTATACTGGAATAAACGCACCTCACTGTATAAAGTCATGAATCAAGAAATCTTGAACTGCTGACACTTAATTCCTTCAGTAACTGGGATGAGAAAGACAAATGTATGCAGTTCCAGTACTTTCCCCATAAAGTTGCTGTGCATATAATTAAATCTGATAGCAAAAGAAACCTAATGCAGCACTGCTGCCAGGAGACACTAGTCCATATTGGTATGTGACAGAAATATACATACAGCAATACTGCTTAATCTATAATTCCAGAGCTAACCACCAGTGCTTTCAACTCAAATTCAGAGGATGTTTAGTGACTGAAGTACTAGTATTTTTTCTCCTCTACTTCAACTAACACATTTGGTCCATTTGAAAAAATTCAGAATTTGTATATTTGAATGAAAAATGAAGCTGCTCTTACACATAATTCACCATCCTCTTACTCTTTTGTAATTATATATTGTTCCTTGCAGTTTACAAGTGAAAATCACCTCATTTTGAGATTCTTGGGTTTGGTTCTTGGTTTGGTTTTGTTTTTCTTTTTGTCTGTACTCTATATAAAAACCAGCTGGGATGCCTGAGGGAAGAAAATCTAATTTGGAGCAAATGGATTTATAGGTTGAAACTATATGAGGTTTCAGCATCACCACCAAAGAGTAAAAAAAGTATAAAAACATTATCTTATAGAGAGTAAAAAATACTGAGGTTTGGAACATACTGGCTAAGTATTCCAACAAGAAAACGTAAATGCAGGAAAACACAATTTGGGTAGTATAAACTGCAACAGAAGTATGGGCTGTCTTGAAGTGGTTATACAATATAAATTAAGGATGTGCTCTAAACAACAATAACAAAACCACTCATGTTCAAAGAAAGGTTACTACTCCAGCTAACTGCCTCCAGAACAAGATCACTGTTACAAAGACACTTTCTTAGAATTAGTTTTTGTGTTTAGTTCTCTGATTTGATATGAGATTGTTAAATGGATATTTACTGCATCAATATGGTAGAGCCATGTAAGTAATGAAGATTTTGGTAACGTCTTTGGAAATCAGCCAAGATAGGAAGAGGAGGCCAAAAGGAGACTGGTGGTTATTCCTAGAAAAGAGGAGTGAAAAGCCTTGATAGCAGAACAGGCAGCTTAGAGAAACCGTTACATGCCAGGGCCCTGATAAGAACACTTTTCTGCTACAGTACAAGCTCTAATGTACTTGAAGGGCCAGGGTAATGAAAATAAACTGTCTCTCAAGGTTTCAATGTGTAATGAAGAGTGAAGGTATTTTAATGTTACTTCCAACAGTATTTATCTCCTCTTTTCTAAATAAAAAATCTAGCATAGCTTTAGCACATAGAGATGCTCTTCCCATGGATGATTCCATACCACCTTCTCCCTGTACCTGTTTCCTGATGCGCTGAGCAAGGGGGAGCCTTTCTCTGAATATACTTTGCTACATTATGCCCAGCTTGCACTCATTTCACTGGACTTCCAGTTTATTTTTGCATGGTCATTTGATGTTTAGAGTATTTTGGCAATTCTTCTCAATCAATTGTCTCCCTTTTGTACTTTAGGTTTAAAGACTGACACCAAAATATGTAACTAGCTGTACTGGGTTTGGGGTTTTTTTTGCTTTTGCAGGCAAAACCAGAGGATTTTCTCTTTTCTGTTAGTAATTATATGTAGGCAGTGATTCTCTCTTAGCTGTTTAACCTAAGTCTGCTTGTTCCAAGTCTGTATGTAGTATTATGAGTTTCAGAAAGAGCTGTTGATCTGGAATTGAGCAGCAGGGGACAGTTACTGTTTGCTGGGTGTCCGACAGGGTTCTCAGAAGCTGCTCAGCCAGGTCCTGGCCAGAGGAGTGGGCCTCGTACCCAGCATTAGTGTCAAGTGAACAGGCTGGGCCGTGCCCTGGCCATCATTGCCCTCCTAGGCTCCTGCACGCTGAATGTGTCCAACATTTCTTCCTTTCCCCTTCCCTAGCAGGGAAGCGGTGGATGCCCCATCCCTTCAAGGCCAAGCTGGATGGGGCTCAGAGCAGCCTGGTCTAGTGGAAGGTGTCCCTGGCCATGGCAAGGGGCGTTGGAACTAGATGGTCTTCAAGGTCCCCTTCCAACCCAAGTCATTATATGATTTCTTTGCTTCTCCACTGCTGTGGAGGCAGAAGTAGCCAGCACCAGCTGTGCCGCGGCCTCATTCCCAACGACAAGGGACCGAGGGGACCAGTCTCCAACTTTGCTAAATCGGTGGCTCAATCTACTGAACTCCGTGTAACGGTGCCAGCAGCTGTCCCCCTTCGGCCCACAGAGACCCCTCACTCTCCCTGGCGGTGATGTCCCGCCTGCCGGGCCCGCGGGCTGCCGTGAGGCGAGGGCGGGAAGGGCCGCGGCAAACGGCCGGGGTGTCAGCGGGAGGAGCCGCGGGGAGGAGCCCGCCGAGGGGCCGGAGCACCCCCGCCTTTCCCCGCCGCTCCCCGCGGGTCGGTGACGCGGCCCGGAAGGCGCCGCCGTCACTTCCCCGGCCGCCATCTTGTCGGGGCTGAGGCAGCGCCCGCCGGCCCCGCTCCGTGTGCGCGGCCCGCCTGCCCCGAGCGCCCACCCGCCATGGCCAACAACAGCCCCGCGGTGGCGAACTGCCAGGGGCAGCAGGCGGTCCAGCATCCGCCCGGCGCCGTCCCGCCCGTGCAGCAGCCGCTGCAGAGCGGGGGCCCCAAGCCGGCGGCCTCGGGCAAGCAGGGCAACGTGCTGCCGCTGTGGGGCAACGAAAAGACCATGAACCTAAACCCCATGATCCTCACCAACATCCTCTCGTCGCCCTACTTCAAGGTGCAGCTCTACGAGCTCAAGACCTACCACGAAGTGGTGGACGAGATCTATTTCAAGGTGAGCCCGCGGGCCGCGCTGGCGCCGGGCCCGGTTTGGTTGCGGCCCGCGCCTTTTCGCCCCTTATCTTGCGGTGAGGTAGGGGAGTAAATATCGGTTGTGTTGCTTAGCTGGGGGAATCCAAGGCTCTGCCTTCTCTGCCTCACCAAAGAGGCGTGTTCCGCCGTCGGATTTGGAATTGCGGAGCTGTAAATTAGGTTTGAAGAGGGCAGCGTGAGCCGGGGCGGTGGGGGCGAAATGGCCGTCTAAGGGCTGCGCCTTCAGCCGAGAGAGCGGGGAGGGCGCAGATCTGCTGGCGCTGCCAGAGAGACCGGCCCTCCTCTCAGCACCGAGCTGCCAGCACGCCGTGTAACCACACAGAAGGGATGGTGGTGACCGTAGGTGTCTGCGTGTGGCTTTCATTCGCAGTTCCAGGTTAGGATTCCCTCCTCTATAACTCAGCTTACAACTTAACGAGGTCCTTTTAATGCTTCTCTTGGCGTTAGGTAGGATGTGATGGGGAGATGAATGGTCTGTACCAGGGCACCTATGTCTCGGTTCTTGTTTTGTTAGCAGGATTGAATCAGTTTTGCACCGAGGCTTCCATCAAGCCACTCTCCCAGGTAGAGGTATGCATAATTAATGCTAATCGACGCAGCCACTTTCTTTGTTCTGATAGCGAGACCAAAATTTAGATAATTCAAGCTTAGATAATTCAATTAGTCACCTGTGCTTTCGTCGTTATTGGCAAATTTTTTCAGGTGAATTAATTTTGCTCGATAATGTTATTGTGTCAGCTGGTGGGTTTCAGTATATTTGAAATAAATTTTTAAAAAAGCAAAGGTAGCCTCTTTGTCTCATTTATCCAAGCCAAATCAAGTTACTTAAGGCGCTATAATTGTGAAAAATAACTCCACCACAGTGTGTTGAGATTTTTGGCAGTTTGAGTTTACTTATGCTACTGTTTTTCCACTTAATGATAGCATTTCTGTGCCTGTGCTCTGTCATTTGGAGCTGTTTCTTTATTTCTCCTAATACTTAGTGTAACATATATTGTCGACAGCATTTTTCGAGTGAGAGACTTACGACTATCTGAGTGGAAAGTGGCAGAGTTTACTTATGCAGCTGATTTTTAGAGCTGAAAAAATTATAAAAGAAACATATTTTCAGAAAATTCGAGATCTTACTCTATTTTTAAAGTGGACCCCTTCAGATGCACTAAAAACTATTTTATGTGATTTGTCATCTTTGTACTGATGGAGCTCAGCAGCAGTAGGTCAAACAGTTCATTTGCATGTCTTACTGTTTCATTCCCAAAGTGGTTTTGTCTTGAATTTGGGAAGAATTTTGACATGTCATTAAAAATCTGCATATTGATCTGATTTGTTTACTGAACTTGACAGTTACTGACTCAAAACTGCATGCTAAATAAAGAGAAAACTCAGTCCCTTACTCACTCATGAGTAATGGCTGTGAGGGAGAAGATAACCTGATGGTTAAGCTGCTTCATTGATATTAAGAAGATTCGAATTCTCTTCATGTTTTAAGATTACTGAATAATTGCTGTGGGGTTTTTTGTTAGTTGTTTGGGGTTTTTTTTAATGAGTGTGATACCCATCATAGCAGCTGTATTTTCAAGTGTATTTGTCTGTCTTTGAGAAACAAGTGGCTCTTCTAGAAAATTTTAGAGTGCTGGGTGCTGGATTTTCAGGAAAGGTGATTGTAAGTCACCCAGGCAGCTAGTGATAAGGACCATCTTTGAAGATGTGGACTGTGTCCAGATATTTGAATTAATTCACTTGTAATTCTGGGCTCCTGTTTCAGTTCTGTGTCTGCAAAGTGCAGGACTTCCTCTTTCTTTATCCCTGACCCTAACACCATGTGCATGTCTTCAGCTTCATTTAATCTGTGTATTTCCAACAAGTTAAGCATACATCAGTCTTTGTGGGATCAAAACTTCAAATATGCCTTTTTAAAATGAATATTGTTTTCAAGGTTTTGTTATTTGCTTGTTTTAATTGATACCTGTCAAAACCAGCATGTTCAGATTGACTGTAACTAATTTTAAAAGTCAAAGACTAGCATTTTGTGATAGTGTTATACTCAATCCTTTTACTAAAAAATACTTTTCATTTCCTCTGAGAGGCAATACTATATAACCAGAAGGTTATGCAATATTATTTATTTAGTATTTGTGAACTTCTCATGGTAATAGTACAGGAAGTCATAGTAGATTTTGAATTCTACAGTACTGGATCTCTCATATTTCCTGTTTGGCAAAGACAGCAACTGTAAAAAACTCAAAGTTCAGGAACTTCTGCTTTTAGTGTATATCTGATGTCATGTGATTGTGTACATAATTGGTTTTATTTAATGTATTGTTAAAGAATCTTAATTTGTGAAGTGCTGTATAACGTGAACTCTTTATTTCCAATCCAGTGTAGCACCACTGTATCCTTTTTTGTCTTTTACATACATTTTAAGTTGATCTGTTTAGGAAATATACTTGTTTATTGAGCCAGATATTGCTTCTCTGAATTTCAGAATTTCAAATGTATGATAGGCAGTTAGGTGGTTCTGAGCTTGTTTATGACTGGTTATTGTCAAGTTTTAGGAATGGTGTTGATTAACTATGTTTGTGCACTCATCCCTAAATGTATCTCACAAGATTTGACTTGGGCAAATTTTACTTGTTTGTACTTAGGAATCATTTTATCTAAGAACATCCCTGCAGTCGAAAAGAAAAAAACATTGACTTTATGTTAAAATACTACCCTTGATAAACATTTTTCTTTTGTCCTGATATTAAGTGATAAAGAAGAGAAATCTCTAGCTAAGTTCACTTCAGAAATGAGACTTAGGAATATGAGTGTATATTTTGACTTCTGTAGCTGTCATCAGCATTTATCACTAAACTTGTAAGGAGGTGGTTTAAATAAAGGCAGTTGTTTAATCACCCAAGGAAATAGTAATGATGGGGTTTAGTCTTAAAGCATTTGAAAGTATGTGGAATATAGAATAAGCATGGATGTTTGCTTTGGGGTTACGGGATTTGTTTTAAATCTCATTCAAGATTTTGGCTGTAATTTCTTAATGTGGTAATTTAAAAAGCCAAGTGCTTTGCTTTAATGACAAAGTAGACTTGATCTTGAATTTGCTGGAAGACAGTCTTTTAAGATTGGTTTAGGATATCTGTTGCTAAATCAGGCTTGTATAGGCACCTAAACATTATGGAGATTGTAACTGTACTTTTCTTTCTTTCCTCCTGTCCCCCACCTCACCCTTTCAGGTTACCCATGTTGAACCATGGGAAAAGGGCAGCAGAAAAACAGCAGGCCAGACAGGGATGTGTGGAGGGGTAAGTAGAAGTACGTGCCTTCTTAAATTTTTCTGTCTGGTAAATAACTTTCCCAAGCATAGATAAAATATGCTTGTATGTTGGTTCAGCCTCTAGATGTAAAATATTATTACAAAGAGTAGATATATTCTTCTTGCTTCCAAAGCTGTGGGTGTAAGTAGTGTTACTTTTTTCACATAGCTTTGTTTGTAGGTTTAGATTTTATCCTGTGTTAGTTCTTATATTCTTTTGTAGGTTTGGGATAATGTCTTTATGACTTCCTACATCCTCACCTAACTTTCTGCTTTTGAAAGGTGCGTGGTGTTGGAACTGGAGGAATTGTGTCTACTGCCTTTTGTCTGCTCTACAAATTATTTACACTGAAGCTCACTCGTAAGCAAGTGATGGGCCTTATCACTCATACAGACTCCCCATATATTAGGGCTCTTGGATTTATGTATATTAGGTAAGTATCAATATCATCAACTAAAGACTGATCTGATATGCAGAAAGCTGTATTAAAATTTTACATTGTTTTTGTGCTTAAAGGTACACACAGCCACCTACAGATCTATGGGACTGGTTTGAATCCTTTCTTGATGATGAAGAGGTATGTCGGCGAGGGTAATAATTTGTTTTCTTTTGTTTCTTTTCACGTTACTACTTTAGGTTTAAACGTTTCTTGATAGGGTTTTCTGTAGTTTGAATGTTACAATGATATGTTCTTGTCTACATTATGTACATTAATTAGTGCAGGAAACAGGTTTGAGCTGGGACCTGGGTTTTCTCTCTTAGATTTCAAAGATCTAATAGATTTTTTCATTGGTTAAGATGTTACTGTGTCAGATTTACAAAGCCATGTGGAACAAGTATACTGAATCAGAGTGCAGACAGCAGGCTGTGTGAATGTGTCTTCTTGGTGTTTTTTAAAATCATAGTTACTTTTAGGTAAGGTGTAGTAAGTCAAGAGAGTGCTAAATTTGTATTATCTGTTTATTACTGGGATGGGGGAATTGATGCTTACATGAAAGAGTGGGAACTATATGGTAGAAACCAACATTCACCTTGGAAAGTACTGCCAAAAATCTCTGTGGTTAGTCTTCGTGTCCTGGGATAACTAAACCCAGGATTTCTTCAGAGAAGCAAAAAGCCTGATTACTGCATAAGGTGGCATTATTTCTGGAGCCTTAATGTCTTTGTTAATGGGGCAGATAAGGAGATGTGGGTTGCTAACCAAAGAAGTTCAGTAAAGAGGCTACATTATTATGCAGTCCGATGGGAGAATACCTTTAGGATCCTAGTCCCGATTCACTGTTTGGAGAAACAGTAGAGAGCTGGTGGGTGAGGTTTTTTGGGCTATGAAGTTGAATATACAGTCTGCTACATACTGCTGCAATTTGTATTGAGCAGGTTTTAAACTGCATCCTAAATTAAAGAGCAGAACAGGAAGGATCACTTGCCATCTTCACTGTGACTGTAGGCATCTATTTGAAGAAATTTCAAATGTTGTAGTTGTAAATGATGTCCAAATACTGGTATTAAAAATAGTGTTAATTATACCTGTATCTGACTGCAATGCAGTATATTTATTTTAAACAGCTTCTTTCATGCTAAGTATCAAAAACACCGTGCAAGGGAAGCAGCTGATAATTTCAGGTAAACCTGTGCTATAGTAGATTTTTAACAAAAATGAAACCAAATTTGACTCTTGCTTGAATCACTGTAATGTCCCCAGGTGGGGTTAACTAATATGAACTCGCCTCTGTAACACTGGACTGTAATTTATGAGAAGGATTGGGGTGGCTTCATACACAGGGTCCCACAAAGTCAATTCTAAGGACAGTAAAGCAGTCACAAGTACAATGCATTATGCAGGTCTTAACTGGTTCATTATTCTAAGCTCTTTTTTTAGTTTATACATTTCAGTTCTTGCAGATACTGGTTATCAAGATGTGTTTATTTCTTGTTGTTTAAAATCTCCCAATATATTTTTGGAATTAGTGTTTCTTTCCTGGCTTCTATCAGTAGCTTTGCCTTATGTAGAAAAACTGCTTGGGGCTGCTTAAGTTTCTTACCAGTCCTGGTCAAGCTCAATAGGATGAAGCAAATTTTTATATATGGAACTGTTAAAACCTACAGGATTTTTTTTTCCCTCCAGTTCTTAAATATGTGGAAGCAGTTCATCTTTTGTCATGCTGCTATGAAAACCTTCCCAGGATACAGAGTTACTTTTCAAAATGCTTCTTATGTTTATTTTGTTTAACTGTACGTACTCTCCAGGTGCTACGTTTAACTCCTCTTTTTCTTCTTTAGATCTCTGCAGCGATTATATTTGGAAAAACTGTATATCTGAACACTTAAATGTGTGTGAGTGCAAGCAGTTTTACGTTCAGATTTTCTCTTCCTGTTTAGATAACAAATCTCACTTTCCTTGTGTGCTTGCACTATAGGTTTGGGACTGACAATAGCTGACTAACATGTCCTGAGCTGTGAGAGGGCATAGCAAGAAGGCCTTCATGCGGTAATGACCCTTTTCAGAGACAATGGTCATCATGGATTATGCGTTTCCAATTATTTGTTCATTTATTTATTTTTTTACATATTTCTAAATTAGAAACCTCACTGCTTCATGGCAGTTGGTTTGCTATTGCTTCCAATTCTGTTAGGATGCCATTTTGTACTAGAGGTTTTTCTGTGATCATTTTTAGATAGGCAATGATGTAGTTCATAAATGATTTAGGCCACAGGGTTGGGTATGATGGTACACAGTTGTACATCCACAAAATGGAGTATTAAATGTAGTTTCAGAGGACTTCTCAACTTTGTGGCATTTAAATACAATGCAAGATCATACCATATAACCAGACTGTGTAAGGGGATTATGTGTTAATCTCTTCATCGACAGTCCCTTACCATCCAGATGGCTGCAGGATTAGTATGTGCCTGCATGCATATATATTAAGTCCCATTCCCTATCTGTAACATTCTGCCAAATCCAAAGGGTGCAGAGTTTGAATTTTTCTAAGGAAATGTACTAGAATATGAGACAAGTAAACTTTCATAATCATGAGACTTCAATAGGACAGTAATGTAGCAGCATTTTTTTTTTTTTAATCAGTAAAGAGTATTTTTGACCATCAGGATATTTTTTGCTTGTATTTTGCAGGACCTGGATGTGAAGGCAGGTGGGGGTTGCGTTATGACCATAGGGGAGATGCTGCGTTCCTTCCTCACTAAGCTTGAATGGTTTTCCACGTTGTTTCCAAGAATTCCTGTGCCAGTCCAGAAAGCCATTGACCAGCAAATTAAAAGCAGACCTAGAAAAATCAAGAAAGATGGCAAGGAGGGGATGGAAGAAATAGACCGGCATGCAGAACGTAGACGTTCAAGGTCATACAACCATTATTTTAAAAATGAATGTTAAAAGTTTGATACTGAACTACTTATTACCAGCAACATGTTGTCTTTTCACTGAGATAGGTTTTAAGGCAACAGTTTATGGATGCTAGTGGATTAAAATAATCAGATGATATTTGGTATTCAAGATTAAATACAGGCTGTGTATGTAAAGTATAAATTGGAAAGGAAAGAGGGTCTCTTAACTTTTGAAGGAGGTGTTTCACATGGAATATCTTCTATTTTAAAAGGTCTCCTAGACCAAGATCGATCAGTCCCAGGAGGTCTCCCAGAAGATCGAGAAGCAGAAGTCACCATCGGGAAGGCCATGGATCATCTAGTTTTGATAGAGAACTAGAAAGAGAAAGAGAACGGCAGAGATTAGAACGCGAAGCAAAGGAGAGAGAAAAAGAAAGGCGGAGATCTCGAAGTACTGATCGCTCACTAGAACGGAGGCGAAGCAGAAGCAGGGACAGATACAGAAGCCGGAGTCGAAGTCGTGACAGGAAAGGAGATAGAAGAGACAGGGATAGGGAGCGAGAGAAAGAAAATGAACGGAGTCGGAAAAAAGAGAGAGATTATGATAAGGAAAGAGGTAGTGAGAGGGAAAGAGATCGCTCTAGAGAAAGGTCAAAAGAAAGGAAAAGTAAGGGTGACACAGAGGAGAGAAGACACAAGGATGACAAAGATGAGAAGAAACACCGTGATGACAAGAGGGATTCCAAGAAAGAGAGAAAGCATAGTAGAAGTCGAAGCCGGGAAAGAAAGCATAGGAGTAGGAGCCGAAGCAGGAACACAGGTAAGCGCAGCAGAAGCAGAAGCAAAGAAAAATCAAGTAAACATAAAAATGAAAATAAGGAGAAGTCAAATAAACGAAGTAGAAGTAGAAGCAGAGGAAGAACAGATAGTGTTGAGAAGTCCAGAAAACGAGATCAGAGTCCCAGCAAAGAAAAATCTAGGAAGCGTAGCAGAAGCAAAGAACGTTCCCACAAACATGATCACAGTGATAGCAAGGACCATTCTGACAAACATGATCGTCGAAGGAGCCAAAGTACAGAACGAGAGAGCCAAGAAAAGCAGCAGAAAAACAAAGATGAGACTCTGTGAATTCTTTCAGAAGTGGATCACATTGAATCCTATAAATGTTTGATTAAATCCTGCTTATTTTTTCTTAAAGTTGAGATTGTGCAGTAGTTGATGAGCACTCTTCTCCAACCTCCCTCTAGGCTGCAGATTGTCATTTCCTATTTTGGGTAGGGAAGTGCCTTTGTAAACCCACTCAATGCATTGACGGTTTCAAACCATTTGTTTAGTTTAATTTGTAATGCAGAGATTGTTCTTGCATTTTTATTGTTCAGATGTTTCTGAAATGTACAGTCTGTACATATGTCCTGAAAATGTTTTAATTCCTTTGGCATGGTTGCCATGTTGGTTAAATTTGTATGAGGCAATAAACTGCCACTAATTATACTTTCCTTTTGTAGATGTGGAATTATGGTTTGTATCCTGAAGTTAGCATGGCTGTGCTTTCCATAATAGTATGGCTTTTAGGGATGGATCTGGAATGTGTATTATAGCTGAGATATTTATGTGTGTACAATGTACATTGAGGGCTGCAGATTTAGAACTAACATTTATGTCCACTGTACCTGCTGTTTTGTCCAAAGCTTTTAAAATGTATTATGTTGATCACCAGTGGTGTTAAATTGAGTGGACTTTCAGATATAGTGGTTTTGATGCAAGGATTTAGATTGTGTTGGGGCTTGTTTAGTAATTCTGTAGAAAGGCTACCTCAAGCGGACACTGTAAAGGTTGACGGATGAGTACCGTAGCCATCTATGCATTTTATTTGTTTGAAAAAAATCCATGTAAGCTTCCATTTTTTTTAAAAAAACACAGTTTATCCATTTGTGGTCCTTTAATGTTTTTAATCAGCAGCTGCACGCTGTCCTTTATGATAATCCTGGGCTAATAAAGGCATTTAAGATGAGAAGAGGGAGGTAGGAAGAAGAAAAATATTACAAAGGATTTAAGTTTCAAGCTTCCAAAGCATTTTTATAAGTGTAAACATTTAAAATAAGAATTAACTGATAGCATCCTTTTTTAATTCATATTTTCTACAAATAGTAAAGATCACAGTTTGTGCTGAACGTTTCATCTGGCAGATTTTTTTTTTAAACAGGTTGTTAGAAGCAAAAACCAAAATGCATTATAGAAAAAGATCGTATCTTTAAAGTCCAAGTCTATTTGATAGATTATTCTGATGACTTGTATACTAAGTGAGGAGAACCATCTGGAATAAACTCTCAATTAATTCCTTTGTATTGTCAGCTTTTGCCTGCACGTTCATTGCCCGTTAAAGAGTGCTTCAGTTCCTCCACGTTTTATTTTCAGATAAAGTGATGCTTTGTATGAATAAGGGATTTTATGTAATAGGTAACTTACAATGAAGATGTAGGAAACAAAAGAAATGCAGCAGCCCCAAAATAGGAAGAAAATGAAGTGGGACTCAATCGTGAAGTGACCTGGAGGTAGAAATAAAATATTTGTGTCTTTTTTGTTTCTGTGTGATGCAGGTCATCTAGGCATATTTCATTTTAAACTGAAGAGAATCAGTGTTCTGACTTTTAACAGTATACTTCATTCCATAGTATTCCAAGAAGCAAACTTTTTTCTTCCTCCCTGCTCTTCCTGTTTTCTGAGCTGTTACAGTCTTCCCTTTATCACCACGATCCTTACTAATCAAAATTTTTTGCTACTGAGGTTGTTACAGTATTGTCTGTTTATATTTGTGTTACCTGATTTTAAATCAGCTTGAAACAAAACTTAAGCTTCAACAAATTCATTCACTTGCAGCATTAAACTGAAATACTGAGCTTTCATTTAATATTGAAGGAAAATAAGAAATACCTTGTCTAGTAGATTACTAGAACTGTCTCTGCAGTCTGCCAAGGGATTGCATGGATTCTGTCCAAACAGTGAGGACAACTTTTAATTTATCTTGTTTGTGTCTAGAGGGTTTCTTTTGGCCTTGTTTTTAACCTTCAGTATGTTCTTGGGCAGAGAGGCTGCAAAACCAGTGTTTTGTCAGGGAAAACAGATTACTGATTTCCAGTTGTTCCTTCAGGGCTCCTCCTCCTCTTCTGCCATTGTTGGGCAATACAGTGAAAGAATGGTTTATTTGCAGGAAAAAATACAGGTATTTGAGAGACAATCTTTGACCTGAAAGTGGAGAAGCAGTGTCTCGCTACAACAAAGATGGTGAACATATTGATACAGCTTGTGCAAAGAGTGGCCTGTGCCAGTATCTCTTTACGAGTGCAGTAATTTCAGGACTGTGCTTTTATTTTCCAATAAGCAGTCCTTTTGACCTTTGGATTTAACATGATTGATATTAGTACTTGAGTTAGCAGTGTAATGGACAGCACAATATTCACTGCCAACCAAGACCCATGAAAATTACTTGAACTAAGACACCCGTCTGACATTATCCTTGGCATTTACTGTCATACAGCTCTTTGGTTTGTCTCCAGGGACTCTTTAATTCATTTTTGTCTTTCTGATGCCATTTTATTTTATGTGCCCTTCCTTAAAACCAGGAGGTACTGTGCAGGGCTGTGAAAGGAGCTCTGATGAGCAGAGGTAGGCTAGTGGAGGTGCTAGTGCTGCCCACTCCGATGTGGTTGCTACAGTGTGGTTACAGCTGCACTGGACATTCATCTTGGGGGTGTCAGAAGAAAATTTCTACCAATTGTAGTCGGAGGAGCTCTGGTTGCAGAGCTGTTGTCCCACAGTGTTCACTCACTCTTCAGTTCTCAGGGTAAAATGACCATGACTGAAGCACTGTGACCCCAAAATTTCCATAGTATGCTGCACGTCCATAATAGCCTAGCTGGGATAGTTACCTTGTGAAGCCTCGTCTGTCTTCGAAATTTCCTGTGGCTCCAACACTAAGTACTGGAATAGTAATATTTATAGCCTCCTACAGTATACAAGCTCTCCTCTTTGGGGTAACCTGAAGAAATTTGATGAATTCTGCTGGCTGTAGTAGATGTTTGAGCCTTTTCCCCCACTCTGAAGTGCGAATGTAGCTTTACGTATGGATGGCCACCAGCTATCAAGCAGGGTAAAACAGCATTTAAATGCCACTCGATGTTTTGCAATGATGTCATTGTATCTCCTTTTTACTCTTCACCAGCAATAGTTAGATGTGGTAGAGCACTTCTTAAATCTCAGTAAATTTGAGTCAAATCTGAAATCAGCTGAAGGGTAGATTTTTCCAGTTCCTTCAGTGGATTGAAAACAACCTAAGTTTTGAGCTATTACTTCTGTGTCAGATACAATTAAAAATAATGCGTATTTTGAATAATATACTTTTTATTTTTGCAAGTGTTCATATTTGTGTAATTCCAACTAATACATCTTTACTATTAGACATTGAATTTAATTTTTTTATTAAGTAAGCATTAATGAAGGCATCTACTGTGAAATAACCTGTACAAGTGATTTCACAGGTACTGCTCTGAAAGCATGCATTTTAGCGTATCAATATGCTGCCTTCTTGCATGTCTTCAACAGGAATTTTCTTGGTTCTCAAGTTTTCTTTCAAGAGGTTTGTGGGATTGGGTTGCTTGGAGTTTTTTGGTAGGATTTTTATTTCATTGGTTGGTTGAGAATTTTATTGCTTGGGGTTTTTTTGCTTCCTATAAGTAAATAGGATAGAAACAGCATCTATAAAAACACTACATCTAATTGTCCTTTCCTGTGATCTGAAGTCAGTATGACCCATAAAAGTGTATTTACCTCAGCCTGGAGAGAACCTGCAACCAATCCTGACCAAATGTTTTAATCAGCTCAGTGAATGCCAGTGCTGTTTCACATATCAGCAGTGTTAAATGAGACAATTTTATTAGACAGTGTCTAATGCCTGAGTAACAATGCTTCTGACTTACACACTGCCACAGTAGGTGGTGTGTATCTGGTTCTATTTCATTGCTTTTCTTTTCCTTGGTTTTGCTAATTGTGTACATCTGCTACCCACATTTTTTGAGCTGAATCAATGTGGTTTTTCTTGAAATCGTGACTCCTATTCAGCTTTTTGCCTTTTTTTTCCCCCCAACACACATGCAAATAATACATTCTGATACAGTTACACTTCTTTTCAGTGGCAAAAGTGAGAGGAGCTGATGCAAAAAGTACTACAGCATTGTGATGTTTGTAGTGTGTAATTGAGATGTTAAGGCCTGTATGCCAGGGAGAATTAAGAGAATATACACCAACAGTTTAAAGTGGCTTAAAGTACTTTAGAGTTACTATTGGAGCATGGAATTAGCAGAATTGCTTAGGTCAAAAAAAGTAGTTTGAGGCTTGAATTTGGTTGCAAAAGAAACCAATTGCTTTAGATCTCTGAAAACCCAGTTAAACACACTGTAGTGACAGTGTTTGGCAATGATGTCTGCAAAGAAGAAATCTTTAAATAGAACCCTCAAGGAAGAAAGCTGTTTAATTTTTTGTTCAGTGAGAAATAAAACCAACTTTTATTAACTAATGCAGGACAGTTTTAAATAATGTTTCCTAAAGAAAGACTTCTTAGATTGTGACTAAATGCAGATCATTTTCTAAGAAGCAGCATGTAATTCTCGGGCCATCTACAAGCAATTTACTGAAGCATGAGATTCCCATGAGATTTTGTGCAAGTGATCAGAAGCATTGGCTGAGATACCGAATACCTAGTGTGTTCTCTGAAGAAAGGCAATTTCCAGAATGGATAGTGTCTGTTTTTATAAACTGAAGATAGTGTTAAAAACCCTGTTGTCTTTGGATACCTTTATACACATCAACTTCTGAAGGCTGTGTTAGAATACACGTGTGTTTGTAGAACCATTAACCTTAAACTTTGCTTTCGAAGTCAACTGAGAAAGTAACCACTGTGGAGTATGAGAGAAGGTCCTGCCTGGATTAGGTCTCACATATGACAGAGTGTTCAGCTTCCCTCCTTCCAGTCCTCAAGCAGCTGTGCATGTTGCAGTTAAGAACAGATGCATCTTTCCAGCTTCAGGAGAAAAAAGACTGAAAAGAACATTTAGGGAGAATGGTGCTATGAACAACCTTAACATCCAGGATAGCAGTAGGTGAGCAGCAGCAAAAAGGAGATCAGCCTTAGAGGGAAAAAGTCAGCAATGCTTTCTTGCCATCTGTCTGAGACAGGAGCAGAAAATAGTCTAGAACACCGGGAGAAGGTAAATGAGTGCTGAAGAATATTTTAATTGGATTTTAAGGGTGTTTCTGGGGAACTATAGCATAGTGAAGTGAAGGCTTAATGAAGGGAAAGAAGGTTGTTACAAATGGAGAAAAGGACAGATCAGTAGTGATAGTAGGAGCAGACGAGATTTCAGAGGTAAATATGATGGATTTTAACAAACCGCTTATGATATACAGGTCTGGTGGAGCATAACCCTCCAATCCCAAAGATTTAACCAACAGGAAAAGTTTGATTCATACATTCTAATATGAATTGCAATTCTTATAACTCACCTTCTTATCTGAACCAGAATTTTCATCTAGATGTGTTTTGCATTGCTCTTTCCTCTATAAATCACTGTAAAAGAATTTGGAAATTAAGACTGTTCCATTTATGGAAAAGCAACTGTCTTGAGAAATTTTTGTTTCAGTGGCTGCTTTTGAAGTTGTTTCTAGCAGTTTACATAGGCAAATATAGCACAAGACTATCCTGTTGAAACCCCAGAAATAAGGTAGAATAGATTGAGGTAAGGCACTCTTTTTTTCTTTTTTTCTTTTTTTTTTTTTTTACCTTTTTGAAAATAGAAAGCAGAAGTGTCACCTAGCTTCATTTGTAATGGGATATGGCGAGGCTGTAAAAGATAAACCTGCCTTTTATTATGTGCTATCAGATGAAATAAGTGTTGTGACCATGCATGATAGTATGCAGGCCACAATATAGTTTTTTTAAAATTATACATTATAAGATGGGGGGAGGGGGTGAGACAAACCTGCATAACACTACCAGAAGCCTTGACTATCAAATTTATACGCTATATGCATCTTATTTGAAGTTACATGATGCAAAAATATTTTACAAACTTCAGTAATTTTTACTGAATGTACTGCTCTTACCCATTCCAACAGAGCTTCCAGAACAGGTGACTGAAATGACATGAACAGTAGTACAAATGTTAGGTGTCAGGTTGTAAGCTGGAAAACACTATTAGTCTGTAGTATGTAGTCCATCTATACAACTATGCAATACTATCAGATAGCAGTAGTTTTATAATGGATTAAATCTGTGCCCTGGGAAAGGAATCCCTAAGTAATTTCCTCCCCTTTAAACAATTTTTACTTTAAAAATGTGCTTAGGAGTGATTAATTGAAAATATTGATTTGTTTCTTTTTTAAAAAAAATCCATAAAACAAAAAGTGTTCATTTATTTGCTTCTACACTCTAACCACTCCTAACCTCCCAAGTGAAAATTAACTTCTCTGTATTCACCAAGATATGGGTGATCCAGTTAAGAGGCACCTGTTAAGGTAAATGTGCCCAGACCCAAAATGCTGCTGTGAAGTTCCCATCACAGATATTGCAGGACTGTACCCATAAAGTTTACTCTGCAGTCAACACTAGAGCAGAAAAGCTCTATTCCATGCCACCTTTACCTGCATAACCTTGGATTGCATTTTAGTCATCTAGCATGCATGGACAAAAAAAAAAAAAAAAAAAAAAAAAAAAAAAAAAAAAAAAATTCAAAGAAAATTTTACCTGAATATATTTTTTTAGGACAAAATGTGAGCTTTGGCTTCTTGTCAGTCACTGGAGCTACCACCACAGTGTAGACATCCCCACAAGGGATCTCGGTGATATCACAGTGACTCAGCCCCGAGCTGGGGGTACAGCTGAAATTGCCCTTTGAGCCACGTAAATCAGCGTTGTAGTTTATTGTTTCATCAGAAGCTTGCCAGAACACCCTGATGCCATTGTTGCTGAGTCTATAGAGCTTCACCCCGGAAGGGCAGCAAGCACCTAAGAAAGTAAGAAACATTAATAAGCAAATTTTGTGAACTTACAGTGTATTATAAATTTCTAGAGTGCACTTTAAACCAGATTACTGTGATTACCAGCATTTCAATGAGAAATTATTATTTCATGTAAAGCCAAAATAATTCTTGAACTGAACTAGGGAAAAAAGTTTTATTAGAGTCAAATTATAGAGCTGGACTTAATTCAGCTATTGTTTTTACATGTTGGAATATTGTTGCTCTTACCTGGCACAAGGCCTACCTTAGAATGCCCAGAATCCTTTTGAGGTCTCTAAAATTGGATTATGGCAATTTAAAAAAATTTAAAAACTGTTTCTGGAGCAATATTATTAGAACTTCTTTATAGGGCCAACTGATGGCTGTCATAAGGACAGGTCTTAATTATGTGAAAATAATCCGAAGTGCATTTATTTTAAGAGGGAACTGCAGGCGTATTAGCTGTGTGTTGAATTTCAGCTGTGCTATTTTTATGAGAGGAACACCACACAAAGTATGTTGTATATTGAGTGTTTTTCTTCCCAATTGCATTTACAATTTGCTTACTGGAAGAATATCCCTGATAGGTGCAGCTGGATGTCAGTCCCGTCTCACTAATGGCTCTCAGAGATACTGTGTAGTTGGTTCCACATGTGATACATCCCAGGAGACAGTAGTTCTGAAGAGTGTGACACTTTGCCTGTCCTTTTGGAGACTCCAGTGTTATTATGTATGTCTGTGCACCCATCCCAACAGACCAGCTGATATTGGTTACTGACTGTGTCACTTGAGTTAGTATCAGGTCATTAGGGCAACAAGGAGCTGAAAGAGAACAAAAAAATAGAGAAGTGAATTCTGTTTTGTACCTGGAAAATGGAAGGTATTTTGGGGGGTTGCAGGTAGACTAGTACATGATCAAGAGCAAAGGAATGACAAAGTGCATACTTTTCAGGCAAACACCAGCGTGCTGAAAAATAGTTGATTCTGCTTGGCAAGCCTCTAATAAACAGAATGTCAATATAAGATCAGTTTGTCTCTAACTGTGGGTTATAACCCTGGAATGACATGATTGTTCACCAAGATTCTAAAAATCACTATGATTTTTCATCCGAATATCAGAGTACATCTGTAGTTTAATTAAGCAGGGTCCATGTCTACCCCTCAAGTCATACATCTCAGTCCAGCTCTGTCTCTGCTCAAAGTCTCTTCCTCTACAATGTAGAATAACTGCAGCCAAACTGCCTGTTAAAAATAGACCCTAGTGTATATTAATCTCTGTACTGGGCCTGGGGATTGTCTGGGTAGGTGGTCGAGGACAAAATCCTGTTAGCAAATTAATAGCAGGAATGGTGGATAGGATGTGTTTTAATCTGTTCTTTACACTGCTTATTTTTTGACATGGACATTACCTTATTGCCTCTCCTGGTAATACTAAATATCAAAATGCTGACAAGGAAGTTATGCATTACATTAGTGGCTTATGTTATTACATTTTAGTTAGCTCTGCCAGAAGATAACTGGTTGCACTAAGGCCTCTCAGTCTGAGGCAACTGCCAAGTGATCCTTCCTTGTCACACACACAAAGATACAGACAGATTTATGAAAAGGACATCCAGCAATACACAGTACAATGTGCACATATCGTAAATTTTAAAAAGCCAAAACCATGGAGTCATAGAACTATTTTAATATTATGCTGCTAAGTATGTTGAACTATATACAATTCCCACATACCTGTCTCTAAAGGGACACTGTAGCTTGGTAAGCTCTGTCCTGCTGGTGATCTTGCTACAGCACTAACAGAGAAAGCAGATCCGCAGGGAAGATCCATTAGGGTACAGGAATTCCCGGTGCTTGTGCAATGCCAAAGTCCAGCCTCTCCTCTGGCAGTGACAACATATGTAGCTTCTTCACCGTTAGATTGCCATAGCACACTGATTACAGATACACCCTCCTTTGAGATATTTTTAATTTCAGGACTGCAGGGAGCTGAAATATTTCATATTAATAGTATTTAAAGAGATTGTTTATGCATACTATATAAGTTACACATGAAAATTAAATTCCAGTTAGAATTGACAAATTACTTTGGAAATGTATATGATACTTACATGCTTTACTCCTGGTGAGAATTTAGAAATTGTGATGGAACAGACATAAGGATTTTGTGTATAGAGATAAATTGTAATTCTGATTTTCAAAATATTGGAGCTATCAGAAGCTTTCAATACAAATTCGATATAAATTCCCTTCTTGTAGTGTATTTTTAAAGACTTTCAGTTTTGGAGTTGTTGGGTTTTTTGTTTTTTAAAATTTTTACCAGTAAACTTAGTAAAACAGTTAAACAGTAACTTAGCACTCCAGTAATGTTTCCCATCCACGAATCACTATGGTGTCTAATATGAGTTCTTCAGCTAAAGGAAAATGAGTGATCACAGTACCTGTTGCCACGTACTGCGGCGCACACGAGGCGTTTCTGCCCCGGGCCTCGCTGACGGAGAACACGGTGATGTTGTAGGGAGTGTTGCACTGCAGTGCCGACAGGGTGCAGGCCGTGGCCGTGTCCCTGCAGAGCACCGCACCGCTCCCGCCGGCTGCTCTGGTCTCGTACAGGTCAGCGCCTCGCACAGGAGCCCAGGTGACCCGCACGGTGTCGCTTGACATGAACACGGCCCTGAAGTCACTGGGGCAACAAGGAGCTGGGAACAGAAAAGGCAGAAAGGGAAACTCGAATGGGCGTTTATCTATGTCTTCTCCAAAGGTGACTGTGCAATACTGTGTAAGCAGTCTAATGAATCCCAGATTTCTGCTCCTTCCAAATCGATAGAGGACATACTAGTGTTTAGGTCAGGCACAGGAATTATGTATATCCTTGATTTAAAATTTTAAAGCTCTAGAGGTTATATAACTCTAACAGTGTTCTTCTCAATTTCCCATTGAACTTACTATTTTTTTTCATTTTCCAAGTATGAAAACTCCCATGAGGAAGTTTAAGACTTTGGTACACCCTTCCTGAGGTAAAACTTAAAAAAAACCCCAGACAGGACTAGAGTTCAAATGTTTTGCCAGGGCTGTGTATTATTCATATGTCCTTGCCTGATGATTGTTAGTCGTTAAACTGTTTTCAAGTTTGTATGCATGTTGTTGCACTTGACTATGCAAGTTAAGTTTAATTGCAATGTGAACTGTTTCTTTTTCTCTCCCAGCCTTTGTGTGTTATGCCTAAAACCTGAATAAAAATAGAAGTTTAAGTCATTATCTTCCCATAAAAATGTCCAAACAGCTCTACCATAAACACAGTTAAAGGATCCAAATGAATTTGCAGGAATACATGGCTACTTACCAGTAGTGTAATTGAATATATCACCTAAAGGGCTCTGCCCTGCCTTGTTATATGCAAAGATGCTAATGAAATAAGTGAAGCCACAGTCTGACTGGAAATGGCATTGAGTATAGGATGTGTTGCACTGCATTTCCAAGCCATCATCACTCTTCACAAAAACCACATAATAATGACCAAAACTGACGCTGGACCACGATACCAGCAAGTGTCCAGGTTCATCCTCCTCAATTGATATGTTTACTGGTGCACAAGGAACTGGGAAAAAAACAATTTAAAAAGAAAAATAGTCTCAATATAAAATCTTTTTTTCTTTCTTGAAGTTATACTCCTGGGGAATAAAGGAAAATCAGGGATATACAGAATTATTCCACTAAGCTTGAACAGTTGCTCTGTCTTGATCAAGAAAACAGCAACTTATCTGCCTTTACAGAGGTTGCTACTTACATTTAGATGACAAGTGGGTATGATTTTTACAGAACAAAATAGATGTTGCCAGCATGTTTTACAGAAACATCTGCTTAAGGAGCCCTCTAAACAAAACCAGTAACACCAGGCACTATTTCAAAAGGAACCGGCACAGTGTGTGCTCACAAACAGTAGGTCTGGATAATAATTGGAATACTAGCATGAACAGCAGTTCATAGAGGCATCCTAAAGCCTCTATATGTGAAAACCCTTTACATTTTTGTATAAAACTTACTGGCTGTATCTGAGTTTGCTTAGGTTTCCTTCCTGTTGGCATCCCAAAATGCCACATTAAACTGCAGACTCCATGGCTTTTGTTTAAATAACATTTACTTTATTTCTAGTTCAGTAAAGTGTAGCTTGCTGCTATTAGAATGAATATACATGATCTAGCTGAAGCAGTGCTGGCTGAGATTACAGCCCACAGTTTAACAGTTATCTCTTGCATAAGGCTCTCTCGTCCTGTTAGATGCACTGCAGAGTTGCTCACATGATTCATCTCCTAACCCCTATTGTGAAGAGTCAAAATAAGGCAGGTTACAACTAAGTAAATAATATTGTGTATTGCAAGTAGCATATAATAAAAAGAAATAGTTTAGATTTTGATTACAGGGGCAGTTCATCTAACAGGTCAGGAAACAAGAATCTCTGAAATAGAAGTGGTGCTGTAGCTGAACTGAGCAAGCTCTTGTCCTGGCAATGGTTGATGGTTTCTTAATTTAGTCTAGTGGTGTTATTTTGGCTGAATATGCTTCTGTTGACCTTCTTTCTAACTAACAACTTGACTTGGCCCAGAACAATTCTAAGCCCAGAGGCAGTCCTTAATGCTATTTCCTCACAAATTTGTTCCATCAATTTGTGACAGACCTGACACAGTAGGACAGATCTGTTATTCCTTACATTAGTTTTACACTCAGAAAATTGACTTTAGAACATGTACTTCTGGTAAGAGCAAACTCCAGGCTTACTGGTTTGGCCAACAATATATATACCATTGCAAGTTTTTGTCACAGAAATATGAAGAATGTTTAGGCTCTTACCCCTGCAGTAGAAAAATGTATGGCATAATTTATGAACAAAGGTCAAAAGCAGAACTAACTACTTGAGAATCACTTGTGAATTGCAATGGACTCATTTACATTTGAAATTAAAGAAGTATATCTTAAAATGCCACAAGTTACATACAAATCAGTGACACATACTAGTTTTTAAGCTTACTGCATCAGTAGGTTTACTGGATCCAGCATCATTGTATGCTGTGACAGAAACATAATACTCGGAGCTGCACTGGAGGGATGGCACAATGCAGGAGGCAGAAGATGTGTTACATCTCAGTTTCAGGAGTCCACTGGAGACTGTGACACTGTAACTTAGAGCTCCTTCTGTTGGCATCCAAGAGACAACGGCTCTTAAAGCACCACTACAGAAAGCTACTTTAACATCCACCGGTGCTTTAGGACCTATGGTATATCAATTTGGAACACATAAGTTCAACTTAGATTAACGGCCTACAGGCATGATCTTTTTCATAACTTGCAAACTAAATTAATTTCTTTCTGGTGCAGACCCTAACCTCATTCATGTTAAAATGACATTTTTTAAAAGAAATAGTTCTATTTGCCCACTGCTGAAACTCCCTGCTTATTTGAATATTTGCTTCTCACAATTAGAAAAATCCTCAAAATCAGTCTAAGCTAGTGTAACCCTTATCCAGACCTGTCCTAGGTACAACTTTAGTGACAGTAAATGGTATCTTTGCCTCAGTAATATTCACTAAACATAGCCATGTCATCTGAGCTTTCATAAACTTTGAGATGGGGCAAAAATAATATTATCTGAAAATCTACCCAATGTATTGTTGAAAAAACATAACACAATGACACATACACATAAATACTTTCCGGTATATCGTTGCTGTGTTGTTTTTGGAATGCTGACTTGGTTTCATAAAAGAAAATTTCTTACTTGTTCTTTGGTTATACGTGAAATCATCTCCAGGCATCCCATTGGCATTCCAGGCATAAGCCTTGATAGTATAGAGAGTTCCTGGATCTAGATTTGCAAATATCAAGGATGTATTGGTGGTGTTCTCCTTCAGCATTCTGCCCAAACCATCGGATCTCATGAGTGACACAGAGAATCCAGCTGCCATATGCACAGCTTTCCAGCTCACTGCAATGGAGTCACAACTCAGAGAATGAACAGACAGAATCGGAGCAGCCAGGACTGTTGAGAAGGAACAAAATTAAGCTTTTGGATTTTCAGTAGTACAGTTTGAAAGGACCAAATTTGAAATGAATACACAGAAACAACAATCGCTAACCCTGAGAGACAAATTCAGTGACAACAAAACCAGAAAAATAAACTAATGCAAGATTGACAGAATAAATTTGGAAAGTGATTTGGTGCATCAGTTATTGTATTGCACATTTTGTGAAATGAACAAAAGTTGTACAGAAAGTGTGAAGGGCTGCATGTGTTGAAGAATGAAAATCACCAAGAAGATACTGCATTTCCTCTCCTCTTAAGTTTCACAGTATCTTACTATTTAATACTTTTGGTTCTTTTTTCATTTCTTCTATTCCTTCAAGTTATGCCATTTGTTAAAGTAAAATACATATGTTCATACCAATTCTAGTAAAACTCCCAACTGAACTTTTAACTTACTGTACCATCATAAAGTAAACCATTAATTCAGACTCTTGTCCTAGTCATTAAGTCAGATGGCTAAATTCTAGTCCTCAAAAACTGAAAGAAGAATGTGATCAGTACAATTTAAAATACAAGATTATAATAATTCAGGACTGGTACATGCATGAATGCTTTATAGTATAACAACATTACAGAAAGAAGATTTTGAAAGTCCACCTGTTTTAACTTTTTTGAAAGGTGAAGGCTGGCTTTTTCCTCCTGAATTTATAGATCTGATAGTGACTCTGTACAGGGTGGCAGGTTTCAGTCCCGTCACGGTGCCTGGAGAATTTTTTACTATAGTTTCAATGAAGGAATCTTCATCTTGTGCAGTCAGCATATAATTAGTAGCCCCGGGTACTGCTCTCCATTCCACTGTGATACTGCTGCTAAGTTTTGAATAAGCTTGCTCAATAACAGGTATGTCTGGAGCTAAAATGGAAATAATGATAGACATACTGAAGCTGGGAAACTCAGCCCTGTGGAACACTGTGTGCTTTGAACATTTCACAAAGACAAAATGTAGGACAAATAGTCTACACTTTCTATGGATGATTAAAAGTTAAGTTAAATGGTCTTTCAGTGAACATTAATAAAATACAGAGAGTCTTGCGATATTCTACACCAAATTTCATCTTTCAATAAAAATACTCTAGTACCCTGAAATCACTATTGAAAGATAGCATTATTTAACCTAGGTTGCACTGAGAGGTTCTCCTTTAAAGCCAGTTAACTATGTTACTAACTAAAGCAATATACAAAGCAATATTTACAAAGAAGAAGTGCATGTTTATACAAAGCAGTCTGAAATAGGATGCTGAACCATAGGCATTTCTATATCAAAGCAACACACAATAATCTAGTTTGGAAGGGATCATGGAAACTCACCTAACCCCTTGCTCAGAGCAGATATACTTAGCTATACAATAGCATGACAAATCAAATATTGTAACTAAATGCTTTGGTGTTATGCTCTGCCATTCAGAAAGAGCTCTTGTGTACCGCAGACACAAAACTAACTACGCAGAGCTTATTTCTCAACCACGAGTAATTCACGTTCAGAAATCAGGATTTGCATGCTAAATTCAGCATTTATAAAGCAATTCCACATGATGCAAAACACTAGAAGAGAAAAAAAAAAAGATATAATGAAGGTACATCCCACCTAAAATTAAGAAAAGGAATGTAGAAGTATTTGGGATGAAGTAGATGCCTTGAGGCAAAGTTGTTCATAGCAAGGCAGCTCATGTGGGATTTGGGAGACCTTAGCAAGTATTACACTCAGCTGCTCAGCTAAGTGCTAACATCTATGTGTTATATATTCTCTACTAGACTGTTAGGCAAGACTTAGACCTGAGTAAGGATTTCCTGCACAGAAATTTTTATGAATTGTTACTAAAGTCAATATTTTAAAACAAACTGAAAAAACATATAGTGCAGTATTTTGCTCAAAGATTGTGAAAGACCCATCTGCAAATGTTCCATAGGCACAGTCAGACAGAATATCTGGGACCGTTTTGACAAATGGGGCAAAAGAGGGTGTCTGACTGTGACTGACAAGACTTGCTTGGGACTAGGAGCAGACTTTAATGCTTTAATACTTTAATTGAGTAGCTGTGTGCATAGGAGATTGTGCTTCTTCTGGTGTGGTTTTTATTTTGGTCTTTTTGGTTTCTTTGTGTTGGGGTTTTTCGTTTTTGTTTTTGTTTTGAGGAGTGTGGAGGAGTTTTCTTTTGATGTTTCTTTTGTTTGTTTTTTTAATTATTAAAATATACAAGAATTAATTGGGTGCACATATGGGACAGTGTGAATCCCATTTGTAGCACAGCTGTGTAATGAATGGCAGAATTAGTTAATCTGAGTGTTCTCCCTGGTTCACGCTAGTATCAAGGCACAAATCTGAATATTTGTGCAAGTGTCCAACAGAACTGTGACTCTTAAAAACGAGATTTAAAATTTATAAAGACATCAATGTAACTTTTTAAGCCTGAATCAAACATGAAAACAATTTTTGTTTATAAAGCTGCTAGAATTTACAGAATATTTTATTAAAAATGAAAAGAGTATGTTCTTTTCAGACCCATTCAAAAATAGGCAGGCAAAACCAAAATACCATTTTGAAGATTTACCTGTGTTTGCTGAAAATATCTGAAAAGGAAGATGTGACAAAATTAGAAACACAATGTGAAATATTTTATTTTGAAAATTAAAAATCTAAGAATGTTAGTAACAACAACATAAAATACTATGTTTATGAACACATTTTACTGATATGATGTATTTGCTCAGATTCTTTAAGCATGGAAAGAGTATGCAGCCAATGAGATTTGGTACAGGTATGCAGATTGTACTGCTTCTGCATTTTCCCTTCTGAACCTGCCTATTGATCCTGTTTGCAGTTGTTAACACACTTTGAAAGGCCCTGGGTGCTAATACATTCTTTTATTTTTCGGTCACATGTAAATAGTGCAAAACTGTAATAGTAACTAAGTACCAACGTGGAAGCGGATGTCTGATACTGCTCCACCCTAACTTCTAGTTTACTTTTCCGAAGAATACAGTATCGTCGCTAGAAACAGCTTTACAGCAATTAAGTTGCACTCACCATTTCCAGGCAGCTGAGAAGCACTCCAATAAACGCTAATGATTTACTTTTTGCACTGCACATCTTGTCAGAGCTTCGTTCCAGTTTCACACGGGGGCGAGCTGAGGCCGATGCCCAGCGCTGCTTCCCAGAGCTGCTGTCACTGTAGGCGCACTCCCCGGGGGAGAGGAGGTCGCGCTGGGCTGGCCGCTCCTCCCTGCTGGACCACAGCCGGACAGCGGCCACCAAACCCTGGTGACACGGGGCCACCACAGCACTCGGCTTCTGGCCGCATGGGTGGTGGGGGTTTCTTCCCTTCTGTTATAGAATGCAGATTCTCTATGGTTTATGCAAGACTCATAAAATAACTAAGCCAAATGAAATTTGCTCTTCGGCTCATTGTCTATTGTATTTTTGCTCACTTACAAGGATCTTCTTTTCTGTCGGGCATGATGCCCTCTTCGTACTCCCCTTTGAATGGCACACTGCCATACGGACTGCGAACAAATTAGTCTTCCTCCTACCTGGCTTTGTGGAAAGAGCAATTTTCCTCGCATTCCTTCGTATCTGTTCCAGCTGCTGGTTCCCCTTTGAGAACACTACTTTATGTCTTCAAACTGTAACTTCTGACAGACGATTGTAGGCGTCAACAGCCGCTGTCGTTCTGTGACCCGACGGTGTTTTCCTTGATGGTTTACACGCATGTCAGCGGAAACCCGGGGGCCGTTTTCGTGCGGGAGCCCCGCTTTTCCCCCCGAGGGGACCCGGGACCAGGGCAGGTTTCGCGGAGCCACACCGGCCAGGCAGTCTCCAGCTCCCCCCTGCTCCCCACACTTTGCCAGGGGCCGCCGCGGGGGTCGGGAGTGGCTCCCGGCGTCCCGGGCTCACCTGCTGACGAGCAGCAGGAGGCTCCTTCCTCAGGGGGCAAACCCTCGTCACCAGGCACTTCCCCAATGGGAACTTCAGACCCCATAGTGGCAGACGAAGAAAGCCGGGCTCCCGGCGGCCTGGGCCCGGCTCCTGAGGGGCTGACCCCGGCCGGCAGGAGCCGCCCCGCCCAGGATCAGGCAGCGCCCTCCGCCACCGCCCCTGAAGAGGGAGGGGAAGGCAGCGCTGCCAGGCGGGGCTGGCAGCAAGATGGCGCCGGCGGTGCGGGGGCTGAAGAGCTTCGTGTGGCAGAGTAAGTGACTGTGGGTCTCTTTCCCCCGCCCTGCGGCGGGAGCGCCCCGGGGCCGCTCGGTGCGTGCGCCCTGGGGCCGCTCGGTGGGCGCCGGCCGGCCGGGAGCCCCCACCTCTGAGGCGCCGGCTTCGCGTAGCCCGGCGTGTGGGGTCAGGGGTGCCACCCGAGAGTGGGTCTGGAGCCGTGCGTGGAGAATGTCGGAGCTGAGGCGGTCGAGCCAGGTCGGGGTCGGGGTCGGGGTCAGGCCCGGGCCCGGGCGGCTCTGTGGGCAGCCAGTGTCCGGCGGAGGCTGTGGGTGGCGGCTTCTCCCGGCTATTACAGGTGACTCGGCGCGGTGGTGGGAGGTGGCTGCCCCGGCTTGCGGCGTTGCTACGGGTGTGCGCAGTGACAGCGCTGCAAAGAGACGCTTGTGCCTTATTCCGAAATACGGGTGAGCTCTGCAGGCTACAGCCCGCCGGACCGGCTCTTGAAGAGCCTAAACTTAAGTCAGTTCTTCAAGCACTTCTCTGTTACCTCCGAGCTTCCACTTTTGGAGAGTGCTCCGGCCTCAGAAGGGGCTTTCTGCTTTCTCTCACGGAGCGGCACTTCCCACTCTGTGTTGGGCTTCCCGGGTTTCTGTAGAAAAAGCTGAAGGTCTTCCCAGGTAGTCTAACAGATGAACTGCAAATTTTTATCTCCATGTTTAGGAGTAGGTTCTGCTGGTGTTTGTTACAGAAAATGAAGTTGTAACTGCCTCCTTCCTTGCTGGAGTTTATAATATTTCAGGTAGTGTGAGACCTTTGGGGAAAAGGCATTAGCAGCCACCTCACCCCGAGCTTAATTGTACTGAGGTTGTGACTCCATGAGCTGCTCAGCCAGCCTGGTGACTGTCACTGAAATGGGAAGGTCCTGCTGCTGTCTTGTCTTTATTTTTCTCCTCTGCTTCCACCTGAAAGCTGCGATCTGGTTGCTTGTGTCACTGGAAGTGAATATAGAAAACGCAGAGAAAGAGGAAATCAGACTGTCACTCTGGTGTTCAGTGCTCAATTGCTGGCACCTGTACCCTGCCTGTATGAATTAGATACCTTTGTTTAAAACTTGACTTTTAGAAATACCCACTTTTGCTGCTTTGCTTGTCCTGCTTTCTTGCTCTGTTATTTGTGCCTTTGTAAAGCTGGTGTTTTGTCCTGAGATATTTTATAGAAAATGTGGACCTTAAAAGGAAGGAATGTGATCAAAGCATTAGTGTGTCATTAAGGGCCATAAGGACTTTTGAAAATGGTGTTGCCGTTGTGAGGAACAAAGATAAGAGCGACAGTGAAGCAGTGTGAATAATAAAAGATTTATATTGCAAGCTTAGTTAAGAAGAATCTTCTGAAATGAATGCTTTGTTAGCTAGTCCTCTTCTCTTTCCACGATTGCAACAACAATGAAATTTGATGAACTAAGTTTTAGACATCATCTGGCACTTTTTTAATGGGTAATCGAAGGCCATAAGCTGCTGCTTCCTAATGTTTCAGCAAACATGTAGGTGGGGGGTTTTATTAAGGCTGATTTGTCTGAAAATAGTGATGCTGATCCTTTATGTAGCAGCTTTTATCAATGTGTGTCTTGTTCTGCTCTGTAAATAGGCACAGAAGTTACACCTGTGGTGTGTGGTGTTTTCCACACAGAAGTGTGTGGAAAAGTTAATTCACACAAGTTTGTTTTCAGTTAAGTTCACAGTTACGGGGACAGTGAAAGCTACCTGTATTTGGGACGCAGTAGTTCTGTGGATAAAATCATAAAATACACTGAGAGCTGCTGTATATAGTTTATCTCTCGATAAAGTCCTTTCCACAAGGAATTCTGTCATTTAATTTTTTTTCCACAACTCTAAATGGTTTTCTAGACTTGTATAATAAGTTTTAGCCTAGCCATAGATAGCTATATTAACTTTTGTAAATGATTCAGCATTTCTGCAACTCTGTTTTTTGTAGCACTTGCTTATAGTCCTTTCTTCAGGAAGTGTGTTATAAATGGGTCATTAATTTTGCCAAGGTGTGGTTTGCTTCTTGTTTTTTTCCAGCATAGGGATTTGGCAGCCTGCTGTTGTGTCAGAGTTGTGTATAGTTCTTACCTAGATTGTGAAGTAAAGGTAGAAGAAAAAAATGCCTTTCTAAACTAATTGAATGTATTCAGAGAAGACAAAATCTGAAAAGGGAGTTAGGGTGTATGGTTGGTATAAAATATGCGAGAAGAAAGTGAAAGCCTGGACAAAAATGGAGCACTAACCTGGATTTGGTTTTAGTGCATGCAGAATGCTTGCAGGAGACAAATGATTTTGAGAGCCTGTAAATCATTGTAGGCCAATTATTTGGGTGAAGCAGCTGCAGGTTGAGGGCAAAACAAGTAACAGTTTAAATGTTGCCGGGGCAAGTACACAGTGTCTGGTACAATGGTAGCTTAGAATAAAGTTTTATTATGGGAGAAAACTGACTTCTATTTTTTAATTGCAGAAGTGAGGTTCAAGACAACTGAATTATGCATTTGTATGTTCTGGTGTCTTTCATAGGCAAACAAAATAAAATATTGTAGAAAAAATATATTTGAGATTTTGGACAAAGCTGTTGGGTGCTCAGTTTATTAAAAGAAATTCTGTATAATGCTAAAGACTACTTAATTGGCAAGAATGTTCTCAGAAAATATGAATGTTAATAAAATTTTCATGTGGTTAAAAATTTGTTGTTACACCTGTGTACAGACCTAGAAACAGGCAGGGACAGTTTGTGATCAAGAATTCTGTGGAGGTATTTATCAGTGTGGGGTTTTTAAAATTTTTCTGTTTAGGGTTCTGAACATATGAGTCTTAAATGGGTGAATTATTTTTTCTTTCTTAGTAACAATTTGATTATTCTAACTGGTAAACTGTTTCTTCTTACAGAGCTAAAATCAGCAGTATTTGATGACTTTAGAAAAGAGGAAGAATGGAAGGTACAATTTTGTTACAATTTTTGTAAGAATTCTGTCATTACATGAACAAGAAATCTGTATCACTGAGTAGAGAACAAATAAATAACATTAATGGCTGGCATTTTCACTTAAAATTGTTTCCGGCCAAGTAATTAATTTTACTTTTGGTAACTCAGATCTCTGTATAATACATATTGAAAAATCTAGAGGCTAGTATAGGAAGAAGAAATGGTTAGTAGTCTCTATTACTTTTATTAGTTTTGAAGAAAAATTAGAAACTGTTTGTGTTTATCTTAACCTTCCTTTTGAAAGATTTGTACTTTATTAATTTCAAAAATTACACTACACTGCAGTACACAGGGAGCAGTATGATACCTGTTAGAGCTGCTTAAGCTATAAAACAGTTTTAAAATATGTACAGATATATTTGACCAGACCATGGTGTAAATTAGCAGGAATTCAAAAGACTTGTGTCTAAGTGAAAGTTTCAAAGTACTTTCTAGTACGAGTAGGGGGAACAAAGAACTTATTTAAGATGGAGCTCATCTTTGCAATTCTTGTACATTGGGAGCTGCCTTCTGAAATTAATTTTCCCCTGCAATGTTGGTGTATGCAGGTAATGAAAAAATACAGAGTAATAAAATGGTTTCAGCTTCAAACTTCTATGGCAGGTTGTCGAGGATATGACATGGGTTTAATATAGCTGATAAATGTATCTAAATACTTGTGTGTTTTTTTTAAAAATATGTTTAGATAATGCTTTTAGATGATTACACTACTAAATTACTGTCACTGTGCTGCAAAATGACTGATCTACTGGCAGAGGGTATCACAGGTAAGCATAATCCTTACTAATAAACCAATGGCAATATCCTGGTAAGAAAAAGGGAAAGACTGAGATTGATAGTACCCTTGCAAGAAATTGTCTTTATTTGGTTGATGAAGACAAGTAGTTATGGGTTATTAAAATAGTAGACTTTCAGGCTTGTACAGTAATTAGCCAATTGTGATGGTTTTTTTAAATGAAAAAACCAAATGTTTCTCTGCCTGAAAGCTCAAATCCCTTTTAAAAATATTTTTTTCTAAAGTGTTTCTGTAAGGGGGTTTTTCTCTTTGGTTGCTTTTTTGGTGTTTTTACAGGTTTGGGTTTTTTTTTTTTTTGCTTGGTTGTTGTGGTGGGTTTTGGTTTGGGGTTTTTGGTGGGTTTTTTTGGGAGGTGACAATGGGTGTTTGTTTGCTGATGCCTATTTTTGAAATTGAAATAAATACCCAAAATGTAAATGAACCAGTTTTTAATTAGCCTTAGGTCTAGATTTTCAGAAATGCTTGTGTAAGAGGGCATTGTTTAGACTTATTTTTTCCACAAGACTATTCTTATTCCAGTTATTCAGTATAACATGATTATTCTGGAAATATAATAGCAAAGCTGTATCAATTTTGCTTTTTGGTGTGTGTTTTAAGTAATAAGAAGTGCTGCTTGTCCTTTGTGAGAAACTTTCAGTGAGCATGTATCCTCTTCATCAAGAAGAAGCCTTTTCTTTTTAGTGAGTACACTGCTGAAAGGAACCTGTCTTTCCACATCCAGATGTCTGACATTACTTATCTTCCTTGTTCCTCCCCCACAAAATTTCAGAGCCACAAGAATCTCTCTGCATTCTCAAGCTAGTGTACTGTAAGACTATATGGTAATGACTTTATTAAACAGAGAAAAACAGGAGATGAGTGAAGCTGACTTGCTGAAAATGTCTTAATTTGTGCCTGCAATTATATTGGAACAGAGTAATTGCCCAGGAAATAGGCAAACAAAGGACAGAAGAGGCTGTAGTCCAAAATGATGCCCTGCATAACTTCTCTTGCTCTCCTTTGGTGTGCTGGAAAAAGAACCATCTTGCCAAGACAGTTCATACTGGGCCACATAGTTTGAGCATGTTTGCATTGCCCTACCTTCTGTTGGAGGGCAAAACTCTGCTGGTGTAGAATACCCAGGAAGAATTTAGTCCTACAACTTTAGTTGTTGCTAGACTGGGAATTGAAGAAGCCTTGTGGTAACTTTCTGTATATAAAATAACAAAGAAATAAATCAAGGCTCTTTGCAGAAGGTACATCCTTACCTCTAATATTGGGGACAACTTGGTTGCTGTTACTCTCTTTTTATCAGCTCTATATTAATTTATGTACAGGGTTTTCCTTAAAGATGCGTAATGCTCTTAATTATAAAAATGTAATGTTTCTTACTTTATAGTGGTGGAGAATGTGTATAAAAACCGTGAGCCTGTCCCACACATGAAAGCAATATATTTAATAACTCCTACCAAAAAGGTTAGTATGTTAAAGTATTGCAAAATCTTTCAGACTGAAAAAACGACCTTATTTTAAAATGTTTATTTAGTGTGTACAGCTATGAAGTACTGAACTTCTGCATTTTCTGTGATACTCCTCTGTGTGATTCCTAATTTCCCCAAATGAAAAGACAGTGTAGTGCCATCATGGAATATGTTGCAAACATGTACCTTGTGGTCAATGGAGGGACTGTATCATTGCTTAGCAATTGTAACTTCACTGAAAGAGATGATGTATCACATAATACATTGAAATATACTATACCTTGAATAGTAGAATTCAAAGTAATGGCTCTAATAAGTGATTATTGTTACTTCCCTAAAAATTCTTGAGAGAATAAATCTCAGCACTGTTATAGCTGGAAAATGATACAAATACCCTGATTTGTGTGCTTCCTAAAATGATCTTGGTGCATGACCTGTAATTGTTCTTCATCTGGAATTGTCTGGTATGTGAAGGCAGGCAAAACACTGGCATGATGTTTTGTTTTTTTTTCTTTATTTTTCCTGCCCCCATAAGTCTGTAGATGGACTGATTGATGACTTCATCACTAAATCATCCAGCAGATACAAAGCAGCATATGTGTATTTCACTGACTGTAAGTAAGCTTTTGGGTTGTAGTTTGGTAACTTATCTAGGTAAGCAAGTAAGCTCCTCACTTCTCTTTTCTGTGGCTGAGTACATGAAAAGTTTGGGTCCTGTTTCTTGCAAGAAGATTTGAGACTCAAGTCATTAACCATATGTCTGGGTTGCCAGGCTATGGTCACCATGCTGTGTGGTAACAGTAATTTCTTTCACAATTACCAAACAGTCTTGATTGTTCTCCACATCTGCTTTTAATTTAGGTAATATAGTTTTATTTTTAAGTATTCCAGTCTTCTGTTGGAGAGTGTGGAGGAAGATAGTTCAAGTAAAACTATGGATCTCTACATAAACAAAATAGTACTAAAAACATAATTGCATGAGAACTTTCTGCAAGAGCTGTATTGGTAATTGGTTGCTTCAGGTAGATCCTTCAGACTTGTGAGCCAGGTTTTTTCCCCTCCCTGAAAGAAGGAGCCTGCTTAGCCCTTGGATGCACAACATAAATTGCATAGCAGAGACAATTAGTGGGAATGGGGTTAATGTGACTGCACATGTCCCTGCAGTCAGCCAGCGTGACTAAAATGGTGTGTAAAGGGGGGAAAACAAAAAATCGAAATGTGCTGCTGAAGGTAGAGACTGAGTCATGTCTGTCTTTGTGGGCTTTGCATATCTGCTACTGGATGTTCTCAAATCAGTATTAAATTACTATCCAAATTCTTGGTTTCTTGTTTAATTTCATGCTGAAGTAGCAGTTATTGTTCTGGAAAAATACTGCTATCTTGCTGTATGCTCCTTGGTTGCAAGTGGGCAAGCTTTCAGTTTGAATACTTGCCAAAACCTTTCCTGTTGAGAGGAATAGATCCTGAATTAGAGAAACAACTCTGTCACTTCCAAATCTGTGTAGTATTTGTGTCATCCATGCATTATTTAAATTCAGTTTCTAGACTGAGATTTAATGTAACCTGGAAGTGTGGAGCTTAGAGATCTGTAATGGAATTCCATATTTCTGTGTTTTGCTCTTAGATATGTACACATTATTTCTTTTTGTAGCTTGGGAAATGTTTTTTTTTCCTCTCCTACCTGACAAGAAATAGCAGAAACATTTACTTTGATAAAATCAGCATCCTTTACAGTTGAAGACTGCTAATGAGTGTTCAACAACTTTTTGCTTGCAAAAAGCCAGTATGAATTGAACAGTGGTGCTTCTCAAAAAAGGTCTCATAAGCAAAATATTGATTATATGTTCTATTTCATTTTTGGAAGAGTAGGCAATTATTTTTTGTATTTTACAGTTAATTGGGTCATAATTTAGAATTGTCTGCTCTGACTACTGTATGCTTGTAAGTGAGCTGGCAACTGGAACAGTACAGATTATTTATACTTAAAATTTCTTTTTTTTCCCTAGTTTGTTCTGACAGCCTCTTCAATAAAATTAAGTCTTCGTGTGCAAAATCAATAAAGAGATGCAAGGAGATCAACATTTCCTTCTTCCCTTATGAGTCTCAGGTAAGTTTAATTCTTAGTCTTAACAGTAGTCTGGAGGATTATTTTCAAGTGCTGCTGACCTTTCAGAAAATAAATAGATTGTAGCTTTTGACTGACAATCTTTATGTGAGATATTTCCAGTGCTTGCCTATGCTTTTCAAATGTAAACAAATGCTCTTGTATTAAGAGGTTTACTCTTTGCTCTTGACCTCTTTGCAAAACTTGGTGTCAGCTGCAACAGGGAGGTTAAAGAAGGAATCTTTTCCCCAAGAGAAGGCAAGTATTCTGGTTTGTCTTTAGTAAGCAATAGTTTGTTACTGCTTATACTGAGGTGTTACTTTGGTAGATTGGTTAGGTTGGTGCATAGGAATAAGAGTAAGTAGGACTTGGTGAAAATCAGCAAAGGAGAACAAATAGACAAAGGAGAACAAAGAGAACTGAAGGGAGTGGAACAAAAACAACTACAACTTGATGGTCTTTTCAGTGAGAGGGGAACATGGAAATCCCTGTTTTCTCAATTAAAAATTTACACTGTCAATGGAAAGCAATGGGTATTTTCCATGTGCAGCCACACAGTGAGTGTTGTGTTGAGAAATAGTTTGTTGCTCATGCCCTTTATCAGACACAGAGGGCTGAAATGCATACTGATACTCACTAAGACAGCAAAGCCTCTAAGCTCTGCCCAGTTCTGGGAGTTGGAGAACTAACCATGAATGTTTCCCATGTCAAACATTATCAACGTATCAAGGGTGACAACTCCTATGTATACCAAGTGGCAGGTGAATATAGGAGAGATTGCTGCTAGCCCTGTCTCACTGTAATGCAGTTTCCTAGTTTGAAAACACACTCCTTTCTATTACAAAGGGTTTTCTATTTTTTTGATTGAGAATCCATCAGAAGATAATGAGTATTGTGGCTTGTTTGTTTGCTTTCCAGTGAGGTTGATGTTTGCAAGTTTTGTGTCAAACTGTTCTTGGGAGCCCTGCCAAAGCTGCTCTTCTGTACCAAATAAAGCCCGCAAAAATTTTGTGGTCCTGGTTCTCTGGAGGACTCACCATGAAAGCAGAAATCAGGACTACTTTTCTGAAGCTGAAAATAAACAGCACTTAGGCTGGGAAACACTCTTCTTTTTTTCTTACTGTGGTTTTGTTTTCTCAGTATCTGGGGTTGTGAGAACATTTTGAATCCTTAGCAGAGGAACAGTTTTAACTGGTCTGCCTGCTTTCTGGGATGCTAAGAGTAAATAATCAGGCTGAGCTCTGGGCAAAGTCCAGGTGATTATCTACTCGAGTGAAGCAAACATCTTTATCTGGATGGGTGTTCTTCTTTGGCTCTGTAGTTACAGAGTCCATCTGAAGCTAGAGAAAATCCATTTACTGACAATAGGATTGTTTCCATGTTTTAAAAAACTGTTGAAAAAGCTTTTCATCTCTGTAGTACTAAGCTGCTTTGATCAAGGTTTAATGCATTTAAAGAATTTCAGCTATTGAAGGTAAATTCTTCATATTAAAAGCAGATACAATATGTAAAGTTTTATTTTAAACAAATTTAACCTTGATACCTTCTATGATCCTTCTGATATTGCATTGTATGGCTCTGTAGAAGACACTGAAGGGTGTTTAGTTATTCCTGTCTCTTCCTTGCGTCTGAACAGACAATAAGCAATTTGAAAAACAGAGTATTTTAGGAGAGTAGTAGGGAAAAATTCTGAGAACAAGATGATGAGCTCCACAGGACAGGGATAGAGGAATGAAGTGTGGGTTTTTTTGGTTTTTTTTCTTACGTATACTATGTATAACTTTTTCTTGCAGCATATAGTTTTAAATTATTAGCAAACTTTTTACCAGGTGTTTTGGCAATCTGCAAGTTAGGCCTTTTTTTTTTCTTGCTTATGCTTTACATAGGTATTTACTCTCAACATCCCAGATGCATTCTACCGCTGCTACAGTCCAACTCTGGAAAAGACAAAGGATAAAGATGCTGTACTGCAAGTAATGGCTGAACAAATTGTTACCTTATGTGCCACACTAGATGAGAATCCAGGAGTACGATATAGAAGGTGAGGCAAAATTAGTGTTTTATAGTAATTGCTTTCGCTTCTAGGGCTTACAACATTGTCTGGTCATAGCTTGAGGCTGCAGCATAGTTTGATTTTTTTTTTCTTTTTTTTCCTTGTAGTTGTGGATTAATTGTTTTTAATCCACAAGTCTGAAATATGGAACGATAGGAATTTGTGAAGGGTAGGTAGAGCAGTGTTTTTCTTTGTGTACATGCATGTGACAGTACTGTCTATACCCTGTCTTGTTCTGAATGGCTTGTTTCATGTCTGGTCAGTAGGATGTCACTGATATGCTGCATTCTTGTATGCCACATGCATAATCCTGTAACAGAACTGCTGCTGTTTGGCCATTTGCAGCTCTGCTTGGCACCAAGGAATTCAGAAATTGCTGTGGCACATGGGATCAGGATTTCTTGTAGTAGAGATATTGGGAAGAATGCCTCTTTTGAGCTTTGAAACTGAGTACAGATTTAGTATCTTTGAAGTCAAAGTAGGCTTCTGAAATTGCATTCAAGGACTGCATTCTGTGGTGTAATGTGAAGTGGTGTCTTATTCTCTGCAAAGGTAACAAATAACTGCTTCACTGTTTTTTTTCTGTCCTTTTTCTTTTTTTCTTCCTTGATTGCCACCTCTGTGTTAAACTTTAGGTGCTGGGCCATATGCCAGCTAATGTCAGTCTTTTGGCTGAAGCTGTTTTTACTAAGTGAAATACCTGAAGCATTTAAAGAGTGAAATCATAATGTAAAAGTGAAAATATATTGGAAATACTCAGAATGGAGTTTAGAAACTTGTGAAACCAGAGGATCTATCTAGGGAGCTTTCTGTTTTAACGGTAGCATTTTGGTATTCTTAGGAAGAAATGTAAGTTATTTTTGCATGCTTCCTTTTTTCCCAGTGGACTATCTGATAGAGCCAGCAAACTTGCACAGCTTGTTGAAAAAACTCTTGAAAACTACTACAGAACAGATGAGAAAAGTCAAATAAAGGTAGAAAGTGAACTAAAATGTTTGTTTCTTTTTTTTTTTTTTTTTTTTTGTAAGTCTGGGGGAAAATAAATCTTTGGAATATTCTTTAAGAATTAAGTTCTACAAATCCAGATCTTATTTAATAATAATATTTAATAACTAGTTGCCATTTAGTTGGTTTTGTGTATGAATGCAATGTAGAGGTAATAACTGGGGAAGTAAGTCTGTATTTGTGTGATCAAACTGATTTTATTTGAAAAATTAGCCCTGTGATAATGTGGGGGGATGTTACAAACCTGAAGACAGTTGATAAATGTTGTTTTAATATCACCTTCCATAAGGCCATGTGTAGAAAGGGCTTCTTGCAGAATTGACATGTTTCCCCTGAAGGGTTTTATTGTCCACAAAGATCCAGCTGTTCACATAAATAATGATTTTGATCTGTCACTACAAATAAGGCCTGATTAGGGCAGCTGCAAAACCATGGGGTACACCATTCTGACTGTATGACTTTGCACTTTGCTACAGAAATAAATGTACCTGCTGCTACTGCCACTTTACTAAATCCCAAAATGAAATTTTCAGTTGAATGTTTGGAGTTTTTTCCTGTATTACAGCACTATCTGGTCTGCAATACAAACAATGAAGTTATCAATGAAATCTTAGTGGACAGCCATTTCTGGGTTTTGTTTGTTTTTCTTTTACATTTTTTCTTCACTAGATGAATAAAATTCAAATTTCTGAGTGCATTGCAGTGGGCTAAGAGCATCGCCTTAAAAGTAGTATTTGAAACCATTGTACATAATTAAAATGTTTAAACGCTTGGACTGTATTGCAGTGCTTTTCAGTTATTTCTCTAAAAATATCTGCAGTGCTGTGACTTAATGGAAATAGATTTAACATGCATTAACTTTGCACTGTGTGTCTTAACTTTGTGTTTGTTTGATGGCTTTCTAGGCTAAAACCCACTCCCAACTAATAATAATTGATCGTGGCTTTGACCCTGTATCAACTGTACTCCATGAGCTCACCTTCCAGGCAATGGCATATGATCTGCTACCCATTGAAAATGATACTTACAAGCAAGTACTTAAAAAAAAAAAAGCTAAATAGTTTATTCTTGATTATAAAATCTCTGAAATTGTTTAGTTCAGTTGCACCATGGCAATATTAGCTGCTTGTATTGCGTAATGGTTGCTTCACTTATTGTTAGTCTTTCCTCTTGGATTTGTAACTTCATCTTTTTGTTGACTTCCTCACTTAGCTGAGATTAGGTAGGATCTTATGAGCATTTTTGGTAAGTTTTGAATCCAACAAATTGCATTTTTTTAAGAACTAAGAACCTTGTACTACTCTTGAAGTAAAGCCTTGGTAATGCACATTGAGATTCTCTAGGTTTTCTTTCATATTCTCAACTTTTTTGGCATAACAAGACAAACAAGACCACTAACTAAATACTGAGAAAAAGCTAGGTTATTTCTCAGGAATACTCACTTCTATAGCTCCAGTAATTTAACTTATGTAGTTGTTAAAATTTACATGTTTCTATTGTAAATACACATTTAAGTCAGTCATGTTCACTTTGTAAGCACTATTTGGAGTAGTGTAATGTTAGTTTGCATAAGTTATGTGCTTTGCTGTTTGATTGTACTGGCAACAAGGGTTTTGGTAGGACTTTGTGATGACCCACTACAGCAAAAGAGACCCAATGGCCTCATTGTTTAGCCAAGCAAAGAGGAATGTGTATCTTCAGTCAGAAGCACTGAATGAACATTTTAATAGAAAGTGTAGAATTCTATGAATCCAGGTTTGATTGTTGGATATGAAGATGTAGTTGAGTATGTTTTCTAGGTAGTCATTAATCTTGTAATTTTTTTCATTCCTCTGCTTTCTGGCAATCTGCACTGTGTGAGTTTCTTTGAATGTGAAAATATTATGTGGCATGATTGCTGTCTTGTTTTAGGTTTATTGCTGTTTATAGTCATGTAATAGCTGCTCTGTAATGCTGTGCAGCTTGTTTCTTTTATATGTGAAATACTTCGTCCTGCTTAGCATTTTGTTGGTGAATGTGACTTCATTTTCCTTCAGTTATGGAAGTCTAATAATACCCAGAGAAAGCAATTTGCAGTGTGTATTACTTTGTGCAGCTTGCATTTAAAACCAAAGGGAAGTTGACATTGAAAGCTGAAGAGAAATTGAGGTGCATGTAAATGTGTGTTTAAAACTGTAGTTACTGTTGGTTTAAAAGTATGTCTAGAAGCTATTGCCCCAAAGAATCATTGTAAAATTCATCTGCTGCTTCTGTGTTCAAATATGTAATCTGTAAAATCCTTCTGTAAATTATAATTTGTCGGGCAATAACTTGGCTTGTAAATTAAAACCTTTGTCTATTGCTGCTATTACCATTTATGTTGATTAAACTGTTACAAATAGTACTGTAGTAAGCAATGAGAATGGGGGGAAACCCAAACCCCAAATAATTGTTTGAATTTTCTCTTGGAAGATACAAAACAGAAGGCTCTGGTGGGAAGGAAAAGGAGGCAATTTTGGAGGAAGATGATGACCTGTGGGTGAAGATGCGGCACAAGCACATTGCAGATGTGATAGAGTATGTGAATAAACAACAAACCCAGCTGGTTGGTTTCTTTGAGAGGGAAGGTGTTTGAGCTGTTCAGTAGGAATACAGGCAGTAGTGATTGTATTCAGTTAAGTAATCAATGCCAGGAAGAAATCATGCTTCAAAAATACAGTATGTACCCAGGTATGCAATTATATTAATCCTACTTACAGTTCTTGAGGTAAATGGAAATCAAGTCATTTCCTGGCAAGTATTTTCAGATATTTTAAATCTGAAGGGATTATTTTGCATACAGTACTTCCAAGCTGCTGCATCAAATGACATTATGAAGATATTGCAAATAGAATGGTTAAAATTTCCTTTGTAAAAAATCACTCTTTTCTCTGAAGATAGACCTGTATTTGAAGCTTTTACTTTCATTTAGAAGTTCTTGTTGCACACTTCTTTTAAGATTGTAAGAAAAGATTTAAAAACTCATGTGCTGTTGCTTTTCATTATTTTCCACTTTTCTTCAGAGAAATACCAAAACTTTTGAAAGAAGCTTCATCAAAAACAAAAGCAGCAGAAGGAAAGGTAAGTTTAAGTTGAGGTATTGTTCTTCCTGGTAATTTAGTTACTTTCAGCTGATCAGATCCATGTAACTCATGGACCTGTTGCAGAAATTAAGGCTTTTCTCAACTGGAATTTTGAGGGGTTGTGTGGGGTAGCAAGGCTGCAACTTGTCACTCATTGGGGGAACAAAATTTCAACTTGTGTAATTTCTTCACAGTTATCCATATCTGCTCTGTCCCAGCTGATGAAGAAGATGCCACTGTATCGTAAAGAGATTAGTAAGGTAAAGGGTCTTTTGTAATCAGAACTTCACAATAAATAATTCTTGTGCACTTTAACTTTGTTTTATTGAAGTCTACTTTTAGTCTGTGATTTTCCTGTAGTGTGCTTTATAGTTGTTCTCCAAATTAATATGTTCACCTACTGTAAAATTTAGAGAAGAAAACTTGTTTCCACATGTTTCCTTTTACTATGTAAAAAAATGAAATAATTTGTGTGCTTTGAGGATTGATGATATCCTAACAGTTCCATGTTTTAAAAGGTATTATAGGGGTCAGTCTCTAAGTGAAGGGGAAAACACAGAAAATGCGTGATGGTACTGAAGGATAGTTGAAGGATTGACTCTTGTAACCAGTAGAAATTATTATTATACAAGAAAAAAAGGCAGCTTGCGATTTTCTTGGTTTTCTTCTCTGTCTTACAGCAAGTTGTGCATCTTAACATAGCAGAAGATTGCATGAGCAAGTTCAAATCTAACATAGAAAGGCTCTGTAAAACTGAACAGGTATGTTTAAAGAAGCCACAAACCAAACAACAACTTTGCAAGTATTGCTTTTTTGTTTGCAGGAATAGAAGCTTCTTTTAATTGACTAAACTACTGTGTCTTGTGCCTTTATTTTGTGATCAGTTTTTGACATGGTAGTCTTAAAAGTAAATGTAATATACAAGGCTGTTAATCTCCCAATAAGGAGGTGTTCCTAAGAGTTTTGGGGTTCCTTTTGTTTTGAAATCTGGCTGATTTGTGTAAGGATCATTGTTTTCGTGGCTCAAAACTCCTAGGAGGTTGCTTTAATACGTTGTGCAGAGGAAAGCCCTTTTTAAATGTCTGGTAAAAGCACCTTTCAGGGTGAGACATTACATTGTGACTATAATTTACATTTCTAAGAATTCTAGATATCACACAGTTTTAAATGTTTGAGTGTTATGTAGTGTTATTATAATGCTGTAATTATTGAAATAAATGTCAGACTTGTCATACTGAGTTTAAATTGCTACAGCTTGATTGTTTCCTGAAACCTGTGGTTTCATAAAAATGCGTTTCAAAACACACAGAACAACATTGATTTAAATTACTTTAATAATTTTAATTGTGGTATCTGTTCTTATTTTTTATTAATTCAGGACTTGGCTCTTGGAACTGATGCAGAAGGTCAAAAAGTAAAAGACTCTATGAGGGTCCTCCTTCCAGTTCTGCTTAACAAAAGTCATGACAGCTATGACAAAATCAGAGCTATTCTCCTGTATATCTTTAGCACAAATGGTATGACAATTTGCCCTGGTTTTTTTCCTCAGTGCTATGAGCTTGAACTCAAGTTTTGGATAGTATAGTGGTTTTGGTTAACCTAAGTCTACATTGGAGTTGATAGCTGGGTTTGAAAGAAATACTGTCCATCCTCTGTTATCTTCTCTCAGATTAGTAGCAAAGATACTATTGATAAGGAGTTGAGATGTAATTCAAGTGCAGATTCATACAGTGTTTTAATGTCATTCTTATTCTTGCATGTGTGCAATAGTCAAGCTCTTAAATGGGGAGCTCCACATCCGTTGCATCCTGAAAATTAAGTCAGTAGGGAAAAATTTGTTGTAGAGAAGGAGCAAATTGGCAGAATGTTGGCCTGAGGAATCTGTAACAATACTGAGTTTTGGTCTCAAAAGTGGACCATTAAACAAAATTTTATCTACAGTATAGTATTATGTTAAACTTAGACTGGCCACACAGAACAAACAAAAAAGTTCTGGACTAAATAATAGCCCAGAATGAATGAGACAAAACTGGTCTTACTCACAGTCACTTGGTAATTGTTGTCTGTTTTCCATATATTGAAGGAACTACCCAGGAGAACTTGGACAAGCTGATCCAGAATGTACAAATAGAAAGTGATAGTGATATGATAAGAAATTGGAAATACCTTGATGTTCCTGTTATCTCTTCAGTAAGAATATATTTATTTATTTTGTGATTTCCTACCATCTGAGGACCTGTAGCTCTTTCAGCAGCTCTTAGCAATATTATCCAGGTCTGGTTTTGGAAGCAGATAATTACTAGGAATTTTTTTTTTTTTGGTAATGTGTTTAAGTGATAAATACTTTGAAAATTATTCATGCTAGTTGTTTAAAGAAAGATACCCAGAGTGTTCCCTCTGCAATTATCAGACGGTGACTTGACCTATTTGGTTTTGGAAACTGCCAACTTACTCAGTTCCTTGTCTCTGAAGTTAGTATTTCTAATGTATCCTGAATTCTAGAGGTATCAATTATTGTTCTTTGTCATTATTATTATTTCTTTAAAATCTCATACTTATCCCCTTCCCTCTGCTACTGACTGCTAGTAAGTTTCAAAAACCCAAACACTAAATAATACAACCATATGTTGGAAATCTTTTCAGTTTGTTGCTCAGCAGCATAAATATGCAAGAAGGGACCGCTCTAAAGAAGAAACCTTTCAGCTTTCTAGGTGGACTCCTGTTATCAAAGATGTTATGGAGGTAAATTCAACCAACTAATTAATTCATGGGTGCAGTGCAGAAATTTACTCAAGTGAGCCATTATAACCAATCTTTTGAATTCCATAGTACTTGGAGCTAATTTTGGTAAATATATCTGGTGGGCAAAGCAATCACTTCTAGCCTGTCTCTGATATAGAATATTAGACTGCTGTTAGGAATACTCCTTATTAGAGGTCATTTTAAAGGTGAAGCAAATGAAAGTGAAAGCCAGAAGTCTTTTAGAACAGCTTGTCCTGGGATTGGCAGTGTTTGGTATAATTTAAAGATCTGTATCTTCTTGGTTTTAACTCCAGTGGGTCTTTAAACTGCAATTCAAATCTAAACTGTAGTGTGGTAGAGGCTAGAAGATGTTACTTGCCAGAGGTATAGTTTGATTTTTCTTAAACCTCTTCCTAAGCACCAGTCAGTGACTTGTCACACAGGAAAGTGAGTTTACTGGACCTTTAGTCTGACCCAGTGGTATCATTCATAGATTCTTGGTGGCTTTCACGTGTTCATTTGTGTTTTCAGGGGACTCTGACTTCTCTCATACACTGCTATATAGAAATTAAATGCATTAGTGTCATTACAGATGAAAAGCTGCTAGTGAAATCGGAACAGTTAATTTAATAATATGTTTATAAAAAAGGACACGTACTCCCAATTCCTTGTGATACACAAACCACTTTTAATACATGTTAGCATTATGTGTTCTAGCGTTTTTTTTACATAGGAGTGTTATTCATGAGATGCTACTTGCAATTATTTGTTGAGCTGCATCCTTTTTGAAAGCTGAAGCTTGGTGGGGTTAAGGTCTGTATGGCTGTTTTAAGTGTGTCTTTATTTTGCATTTCAGGATGCTATAGAAAACAAATTAGATTCAAAAGACTGGCCTTATTGTTCCCGGTGTCCTCCCACTTGGAATGGTTCAGGAGCAGTGAGGTAAATGGGTTAATTTCCTGAAACATATTTTACCCCTATCTCAGTATTGTTATTTACATTCTAAAGCCTTACAGAAGTGTGCTTACAGAACAGTGAAATAACTTAAGTGAGGTAATGTTAATGTGCCAAGCCTATATTTTTATTTAATCTAAAACATAATCAACTTGGTTGTAATTTTAATAATTCTTAGTAATGTATAGCTTTATTTGTAATATCTCCCTTTTGCTTCAAGGTTAGGAATAACATTTCATATTCCCAGAATGAGAAGTTTAAACCATTGAGCGTATTAGTTTGAAGTAGTTTCAGGAATGAATGTTCAGCACGGTGACTTAGGTAAAAAGAATGTTTTACTTCTGGAAGTTATCTCTGCTCTGTTAGTGGTGGTGACATTATTGGGCTTAATGAGTTCAGGAAGTTAAATTCATCTTCTGTAGGCTTTCCCATTAGGAACTACAGGCCTGTTAGGCATTTGACCCCTGTTGTCAGGGAGTGGTTTAGACAAGTTCAGGAGAGTTGGAGATTTTGAAATGAGTTCTCTTAGTGAATGTGAAATGTGTACATGCGTATTTAATAATTATCATTGAGAGGTGATTTTTGAAATCTTTTTTTTTAGCTCACTAAGGTGTACTGTTCTTTCTTTCTCTTTTTAGTTCCTCTAGCTCTTGAACCTCCTGACCAATACCTGCCAGTCTGAGAGCTTTATCACTTTTTGTACTGTTATTTAAATGGTGAGACAAATGAATAGAGACTCTAAGAGTGTTTCTGTCACAGGAATGCTCACTAAGAGTGTTCCTGTCTCAGGAATGCTCTCTGCACTAATCAGATGCTGGAATTCAGGGAGGGAAACATCAAACATATCCTAAAAGTGGTAGACACACTTCAATTGGAATTTGTACCTTGCTAAATAAAAGACAAGAAGTAGAGATATACAGCCTTAGGAAAACAGGTGTTTTACATCCACTGCTAATTAGACTGTTGTTGGTGTATCCTTAGGTCCCTGGATAGGCACTAGGGTGATCAGTGCAAGGGAGTACTTGAGCAAGTCCCTGTACGCTGGAACTTGATCTCTGTCTTATAGGCTGATGAAATGTGGCCATCTTTAAGGCACTGTGTCAGAGAGAGAATCAGGACTGTGGATGACTTAACCTGAGTCTGCCATTACTGTATGTGCATTAGACTTCTAGGAGCTTCAGGTTGCTTTTGTTTTTCCTAGCTATCTGAATCTGATTTGATAACAGCCAAATATTTTCTTTGGAGATTCTGTTCGTGCTCAGAGACTGCAAAACCCAAGACTAGCTTTTTCAAATGAACACCTCATGAAAAATGCCACTGGAATTGGTAGCATGCAGGACTAAGCTTCTTGGCAAGAGTCCTTGGCATGTTAGCTGTGTGTGCAACAAAGTTTTCTTTTGAATTTATTTTCCCCCGGTGAAACCTAAACAGTTTGAGTAATGCGATAATTAAAAAAAAACGAATAAAAACAAGTTATCAATTTATCTAAATACTGCTGCTGAAATTATAATCAAGCCATGAACTGCATGACAGAAATTACTACTGCTTGTGGAGGTATAATTTTAACCAAAAATTAATCAGGCAAGCTGTATAAATGTCATCTTACGAAATCTTTCGCAGCGCACGCCAGAAACCTAGAGCGAGTTACAGGGAGGAGCGGAGGAGCAGCGCGAGGCTGATTATATTCGTGATTGGAGGAGTCACATACTCGGAGATGCGCAGCGCTTACGAAGTTTCTGAGGCCTACAAGTCCTGCGAAGTTGTTATTGGTAAGCTTGCCCTGGCAAAAGGGTGGGCTGTGTGCTGTACTACATGTGGTTCTGGAAAATGTAAAAATTATTTTTCTTAGGTTCCCTCTGTTGGTTCACCACACTAATACCATAGGCAATGGTATTTCTTAAAGTGCTGCATTTAAAAGCATCTTTTCAGCTTATCTCGGCTGTTTGGTGTTTGGAGGGATTTTTTTTGCCACAAGACATTAAGGACAAAAAGAACAGTTATGCTCTAGAGAAGAATTATTTCAGAGAAATATGTCAGTGTATAGCAAACAGGATTTCAAGAGACCTCTATTTCTTTGCATTGCAGTTTCCTCACAAACTTTTACATCTCCCTGTGCTTTACCTTCAGTGATACTTGCTACTCTCACTGCTTTTGGAAGTAGGAAAGCTGACGAACTAGTGCAAAATTGCTCACTTTGGAAGGAAGATAAGTGTTAAAAAACCCCAACAATCCTAATCAAAATTCCACCCAAAAAACTAAGCAAATAAACCTCAAACCACTTTTTCAGTGTAGCTCAGTTGACTTTGCAACATTTTCTAGTTTCTGTTGTGGCTACTTGAGACGCTTTGCATAAACCATGCAGTGATTAACTGCTTGTGTCCTGAAAACTCCCCTTCTTAAGATTTGGCAATTGGCAGCTGGTGTAGTAATCTCCCAGCACCTTAGAGGTAGTAAATGCTCATTCATTAGCTGCTGTGCTTCAAATGAATTTTAAATGGCATTACAGGAAATAATTAGGTGCTAAAACATGTACATATATATGACAGAACAGAGCTCCTGGATACAGAACCTTACCAAAGACCTTTGTCCATCTGTGGGGCCAGCTGATGGCTGGGTACAGGGTCATCTAAAGCATTCTAAATTGCTTGAGATGTTTACATCTGGCATTTAAACTTAGTCTTGAGTTTCAGATGGAAGCTATCTACCATCTACCATGATTTTAAATAAATACCCTTCCCTAAAACAATGACAACCTTGATTCTGAGATCTAGAGTCTGTTGCCTCAAAATGTTCAGGGGTATTGTAAGTGCGTTTATGTGTGGTTGGAGTTTTTTTGGTTTATTTTTTATTTGCTGGTTTCCTTGGTAGTGGTTAAGGTAGGTTTAACGCTGGTTCTAGTTTTGAGTAGGAATGGAAAGACCAGGACAACAGGAATGTAGTTTAACAAGATTATTTGTTCATCTGACACTTGTTTACAGCACCATGTTTAGTGTAGGTTACTCTTTCACTGTGGTATCTGGCATTCACCACAGCACCATCTTCCCTTTTGTTTAGAGATGATTCTTGTAGTTTTGTTTGTAATTCTCATTTCTGAGGGGAGGTGATATTTGCCAAATTTCCACATGGATTACTGAAAGATTGAAATTTGGCTGTGTTCCTGATTCAGAACTCAAAGAATATTAGCCCATTCAGAGTGACACTACTTGTTGCCTTCAGAACTGTAGGGTGACCCTTCATGGCAGAATTTATAATCACTCTCTGAGAATAAGAGAGGTAGTTGTGAACTACTGAAGAATAATAAGGATTTTCTTTGCTGCTCAAGACTTGGATTTTGTTTTTTCAAGGAAATGTTAGTCAGTAACAGCCAGTTTTCTGTAACTGGTATTTTTATGAAACACATTGTTTGTGATAATCTTGAATCCAGATAGTTTCTTGATTCTAAGGTAAAGCCTCTCATTCATTAATTCACTCTTTCACAGAATGGCAGGTTTCTTGCAGGCTGGGACAATTGAATACAGTAAAAGTGGCCCAGGTTCAAGCCTGTCTTTCAAACAGGGCAGAGCACGATTTGAAACTTGTATTCAAAGTAAGAATCCTGATCTGAATGTTTGAGTGTGGTAAGAGGGACATGGCCTATGTAATGGTGACACTTACATGATGGTGCTTTATATGAAAACACTTTGAACTGTCATACTTGTCAGTTTTCCAGGTACAGCAAAAAACACTGGCATGTAACTCATGTTTTAAAAAGGGAATGTCTGAAAGTCAGGATTTGACTGATACAGTTCATACTTATGTTCTCTTGTCAGGTTCTACTCATATTTTGACACCTAAAAGACTACTGGAGGAAGTGAAGAGCCTTAGTAAACCCAAGGATATGGTCTGCATTAAGGATGAATAGATATGGTGATGTTTATAATGCATTAAAAAGACAAACACTATGTACATATTCTAATGGAACTGACTTTTCCAAATACTGCACTTCAGTACTACATGGTTCCTAATGGAAAGTCATGTTATAATTTAAATTTGCTGCTTTTGGGGGAGTAGAAGGCAGAGAGATGAAAAGACAAGCACATATATTTCTTAGGTTTTATTTAGTGGTACACTGCAAGTGCTTTTTCAAAAGGGCATGTTTGTTCCTAACTAACTATGGTAAAAGTTATTGTAATTATATATATACTGGAATTGTCTTTGAGAACTTTGAAACCTTTCTATAATAGAATTTATTTCTAAAAATGACTGAATTAAAAAGGCCTAGGCTCTTGGGTAGGGACTTCAAGAGAAAATTTGTAAATATGGGTTTATGGCGAAATGTTTCATACAAGTGCAGTGTCTTAAGGTGTAGTATTTTCTGTAAAAATAACTCACTGAAAAATTTTTAAAATATGTGTAATTGTGAAAAATCTAAAAGCTTTTTAGATGGTGCTGGGTAAGTAGATAGTTAATCACAGAATTATTGAGCAGTTCCAATCACAGTAAATAACTTTGGATAAATGCTGTCAACCGTGCACTGAAGTACACTTTAAGTATATACAGAGATTATTACTGAAGCTTTTTAAAAAAGTTAATTTCTTAGCAAATTCCTTATGATTGTCTACATAGTCTGTTTCAGAAGCTGAATTGCCTGTGATACTGAAATTCCAAAACTAAGCATGTCTCTTTGAGGAAGTGGAGGCAAGGAGAAAGGAGAGGAAAAGAAGGGAAGCAGTTGAATTCAAAGGGCTTGGTAATTTAGAAAAGAAAAGCACAAAGCATACAAAATGACAAAACCTGATGTATTCAAGAGAATTCACTTTTTTTTCTATTTTGTTACATACTAAGAAGGAAATACTTACATTTGCTTTGAAGGGAATAAAAAATAAAATTGTATGAATTCTGTAATACTGGTAATGTTTTGATTTCTCTTTAAAAATTACTTAATTAAAATTACTGAACTTTTAAAGGGGTGTTGTATTTATGTGCCTTGAAATGTTAATTTGTTGCATGTAGAATCTAAGAGAAATGTCATAATGAAAAGGAATAGATTACTCATGGCTTTTTATTTACATTCTTTACAATGATAAGAGTATTTTTTGTTTTGTGGTTTTGGTTTTTTTTCCCTTTATTTTGTTATCGGGTTAACTAATACATTAAGAGATTTTTCTTAGGTAAGTTCATTCAGAGTTAATTAGAAGGTGGAAAAAGATCAAGTTCCCCCCCCACATCAGAGAGGAATGAAAGGGGAGAACATGACATAATGATTCTAAAATGTTGCAGGACATGGGGCGTGATGAGAATAAGTGGCTGTAGCTTTCAAATGCACTTAAATGAGTTCAGAATTGAATGTACACTGACTTTTTTTTCCATAGGACTACAGAAGCCACACTTTTAAATCAACTGATTCATCAAATGCCATGTACAGCACAACCTTAAAACAATGCAGCAGAAATATCTGTATTGTTTTTCTGAATTCTAGTTTATAACTCCAAGGATCACCGTAAAAATCCAGAGTAAAAGTACTTATCTAAGAAATGCTGTGTTCAATGTTTTCTTACTAAAGAGTCACACTTTGAAATTGGTGCTGAGAAATTACACTAAAATGCTATATATTTCTTACACCTTTGGCAAGCAGAACCCAAGTTTGTTGTAAAAGCCATATGTAGTTGCAGTATTTTTTCCCATTCCTAAAGCTGAAAAGTAGTTAAGTACAGAAGAAAAGAACTATTATCAGTATTACACTTAAGGACCGAAATAACTGATTTCAGTAGTATATAAAATCCATTGTGTTGGTTTCTTTTTTTTTTTTTTAAATTGCATAGAGTTGAAGAAATACCAGCTCAAAATTTTGGATTACTTTTGTATATTCAGCAGTTAAGTCTTTTTCAAGGTGCCTCCTTCAGGCTTAAGTGCTATCACTAGCTCAGTCTGAAAGCTGATGACTCAAAAGTCTTAGTCTGGGTTTTTGGTATCCCTTACCCACTTTTTCCATCAGGCAAAGCAAAGCCAAATGTTACTGTAAAGGTGGAATAATAGAGATGCTTTATGATAGGAAATCTGACACCAATATGTGGCTCAAAACAGCTTGTGAAGGGAGTAAGTGGAAGTTGTATTCAAGATATTTAGGGTTTTTTCCCCAAGGATCTTCTCTGCTACATTTTTTCTACATCAAAAGTAGTTTTATCAAGAATGGGAAAGAGTTGTATCAGGATAAACAAAATCTTAGTATTTCAGAGTACATGTACAAGGTACATTATAATTTTGAAAGTTTGTATTTTCATATTATGCATCTTAAAATACTTACCTAACGCTGCATGTGGGCCCAGCAACTGATTTTTTTAAAGTTGAATCTGAAAATCTGGACAAGATTCAGAAATGAGTAAGGAAAATCAAACGTGTGGAAAAATTTTCATGTCAAGAATAGCTAGACTAGGATTCTTGATCAAGGGGAAAAAAGATGGTGGAGTGTGTGATGGAAGCCTCAAAAATCCTGTTAGTGTTCACACTAAGGGTTATCTTCCTATTCAGTGTGTGAAGTAACACATGAAACCTGCCGTTGTCAGATCAGAACAAAAGGACCTTTAGCATCCAAGATGTTATGCAGTAATGACATGCTCTAAATTGTTATATGGGGGGGGAAGTCCTCAACATAAGACAAGTATTTGTAGGGCTAATAAGTATAAATGATACTGCTGATGTGGAAGGATTCTGGGCTTTCAATTTGCCAGAGAATGTTCTGAGGAAATGTCACTACGTGACTGCCTTATTCAGTATGATCTTTCTTAGGCAGTTGCTGTCAGGCACAGAGCAGCAGGCTCAGGGATCCAGGATAAACAAAAGGTCTAGCTGTTGTGATGTGGAGAGATTTCTATGAAAGAGATGAATCTTCTTTAGTTGCATCTAGGAAGCTGCAACAATTACTTCAACTATTAAGTTAATTTGCAAATAATGGGGACATTCCAAACATTAAGCTAAATAAAGTAAAACCAAGGATAATAAGCAGAAGCAGATGAAGTTATGAGGATTTGCAGTAAGAGGCTAAGGAGGAAAAGAGTTGAATGGTATTGTTGGCTGTGAAGGGTGGAAGAAGCCCTGAAAAAAGCCATTGACTCAGGCTAGTGTGAGTAAGTGGCACACGGCAGTGAGTTTAGCAATCGCTGCTTGTATGAACAGGGTCTGGATTATTTCTGTATCCACCACTGATGAAATTGCTTAGGTTTGCCTGAAGATGACTGTCCTCTTTAAGGAATACACTGGCATTTCTAATCTGTTTTTCATCAGTCCTTATATACTTTGGCTTCAGTGAATATAAAACACGGCTGTTAACTGTCTGCTTGCTTTTAATCACTGCAGTTAAATGGTTAGAAGGAAAAGAATAGCTGACTTTTCTTGGCCCACTGAATTTCTACAGTATTTTAAAATTTTCCAACCTACTTACCATCAGCTAAAATCTCAAGGCCAGATACATCTGACAAATTAAGGACATCCCATTGAAGGTACCAGTTTAATTGCTACAAATACATAAACAACAAATGGTGTAATTTGGTCATTGCAACATGCAAGGAAGTTTCTTAAAAACAAGCAACTCTCAATGTAGGGCACTCTAAAACCAAAATAATTCCAGAAGTTGATTATGACTTGGTATGTTAGCATGATGTTTGCTTCTAGATGTCTCAGGTACAGAGGCTGGTTTCTTCTGGTGTGATTAAGCAGCTGCTGTGGAAGTGTGGGAAGAAAAGAGATGTTGTAATGACTGAGGTTTATTCTCACACTTGGGAGTGGGGGAAAATCAAAGTCAGAAAGTTAATTTTGCTTGTTTAAGCCAATTTTTTTTAAGCTATCTTAAGTGAATACTTAGAGAAGATATCTGTACACAGGAATGGGGATTAGCCAACCTACAAAAGACTTCCAGTAGAATTAATAATTTGTTTTACAGTTCTGAATGTAAACATGGAATACCTATATGCTCTGGTTTGGTTTAGCACTAATGGGTACAGAACAGCTGACAAAGTTAGCGAGCTGACTTTTTAATGTTTGTATTCATCATTTTATTTTTGCAGAGATACCAACACTTCAGTATGAACCAGCAGAACAATATAGCATTTGAACTAGGTAATTAAAACCGTTTTCTTTTAACTTTAGCTAGATCTTCTGAAACTGCTTGTACCATTCGTTCTGTAGCTTTCTTCAAACTGTTTGCTGTCTCTATGGCATGATCCAGAGTAGAACTTAAAATCTGTTGGAAATAATAAAATGTAGCCTTGTTAATAGTGAAGGAAAATGTATACATAGGTGTAGGAAAAAGGTGATGTTTAAGGTTTTGTCCGTGATTTTCACTCTGAATACGTGTTGAGAAGTAACTATTGAGTTATGTGATAGACTGCTCCAGGATTCAAGTTGGAAGTATCTGTTAATAATTTCTCTCTTTGGCTGTGTATTCATTTGAACTGAGGGATATTTACACCTTTCCAATGTATCAGCTCCAGTGTGGTGCATGTTTTTGGTACTGAGAAGGCTTTCTTGAGGTTTTGATAGTGGTTTGTGTAGCTAGACTTTGTTTCAGTATATGAAACACAATTCTAGAGATAAGATCCAGTGCTATTTTTTGGTCTGTTTCACCATTTATACAGGGACTAAGTTGCATAACAAGCCTGTACATACCTATGTGACATAGTATACTAACATATAAGCTAAAATGCTTGGGTTTTGAAGTCCCTCTTGTCTTACCCTCAAATGGACTACACATGCTTAGATTATAGTAATCAGCTTGCTAAGAATGGGATGTTTAACCATGCCATGATGAAGGGAGTAATACTTTCAAGAAAGTTGTGTGGCTTTTAATTTTCACTCTGAAGTCTTACATTTGCATAGGAATCATTGGCATTTCTGTTTCTGATGTTGATTGCAGATTTGCTTTGGGCAGATTTCTTGCTGGGTATGGATTGATGTGAAAGGATAATTGTACCACATGTGCTTGAACAGCAGATTTTGGCAGCCCCAAAGGATTTCCTAAAGATAAGACACATAGAATAAAATACAAACAATTTAAGTAAGAAAAAGGATTTCTAAACTATGAATTACATACATACACCTTGATATCACTCGGTTGCAAGTTAATTCATGGTGAGTAGAATTTTCCATTGAATTGTAAAGCACAGTCCCATCATTATTTGTGTTCCATCTGTATTGCAATAAGAAAGAAAATGTTCGAGGATGCAGAGTAAGGAAATTTCTCATAATAGCACCACTCTTTTGCTGCTGTAACTTTCTCTCACAATGTTCTATGCCACTGATTCTCAAGTGCAGCTGCTGTACTTCCAGGCAATTACTGCTATTGAGTAAAGCTGTCAAAAAATACTGTGACAAAACTCATTTGCATCTCAGTCTAGTCTGTGCTACTGTTACAAATCCATTTTATTTCTGTCTCACAGTATAATTGAATGGTAACAACAATTAAAGGTAGGATTGTTACTTATAGAGAAATAGTTGGTAGCAAACAGAGCTCCATCCTAATAATACAGGCCTAGTTTTGAATTTTTGAATGGGAACATCCTCTTAAAGTGAAATTTTTTTCATTACTAAATGCGTCAGCTAAAGGAGTTACATTTTTACTCTTCAGTAAATTAGAAGGAGTGAAGCACTAACCTAAGAATCATTTACACATGTTCTTACAGTAAATATTTTAGTTCCACTAAAGAGTGAAATTCTAATATATATCATGCACTGCAAAAGATAAAACATTCTTCCTGCTTATGAGACTGGTGTGTTTTTTCCATGCTGAATCTTCTACAGTGGGGTTTTCTGTTGTACTACATAGTTACTGCTACAGCTTACCTTTCACAAAGTCTGGTTACAATATCACTTGGCTGTTTGGTTTTTTGAGCCTTTTGAGTGGAGATTCTCTTCTGTGAATAAGCTGGAGTTGCTGAGGCCATGTTTAAAACAAAAAAGGTAATTTTCTGTGTATTTTAACATTTTTTTCTCTTTAGCATAAATAAAAGAGCAAGTAACTATCACTGCTGAATAAAACTTGAATATGTTTTAAAGTTTTTTGTAAATGAGGACAGATTAACCTTTTTGTGTTTGCGCTTGAGTTTAGTTGGCAAATGGAATGCAGATTTATATTCAATTTCGTACAGTGAAAGACTGCAGTTGGGAAGTGTTGAATAATCAGTGTCATAATCCTAATAATTACATGAACACTACTTTGATTTATAGTTTCACAGGATTGTTAGAGACAAGTAGCTAATTTATACTTTCTTCTTGATGAAATGTTATGTTTTTCTTTAAGCAATTTTTTCTTAGGGTAGAGAGAGATTCTAAGTGACTTTAAAAGGTAGGTGTTCAGATATTCAACATTTAATTTTTTTTTTTTTAATTAGGGTTTCCTTGACTTTGCTGCATGTCACACAATATGAATGTCGAGCTGGAATTTTCTTTAGTACTTGTTTATAGTATGTTAGGTAATGGCTGGCACTATAAAAGTTGGCACAGTAATGCCTAATTTTCATATTCTTTTATGTGGCTCTGCAAAATGAGATATTTCTGCCATAAATGAAATATGAAAGGGATTCCTCTCATAAAGGACCAGGAAAAGTTAAATCTGCTGTGCATGGAGATTAAGCTTGACCAGGTGTGCAGAAGTTGGATTTACAGTGCTAATGACCGCTTCTACGGAATTAAATGTGGCGTGGTATGTGCAGTGTGGGTTTGTGCCCCTTAAAACCTAGTCTGTCTGTTAATTATTTCAGTAACACATCATACTTACAGGATGAACCAGAACTTTTTTTTCCACATAGGGTACAAGACGGAACAGACTCTTTGTAATTCCTGAGTTTTACTTGATATCTGCTTCCGCTGTGGCATCTGCATCTAAGTCCTGGAAACGGAGACGTGTTGTTTAGAAAAACAAACTCTATGCAATGTTTCCTTGTAGATGTTAATATTTTTGCAATCACTGTACCTTTTCTCTCACCACATAATCTCCTATTTAATGATTTGTGACTTAGAATTTCACAGTTGAAAAGGTCCTTGCTTTGTGAATCATTGTAAGAATCATAGGCCGAGAAGTCTTCTGAATCACTGCCTAAAATTAAAAAAATAAGTTAAAAGGGTCTGAAATATGAGAAACTTTGGCTAGTGTACTCAGGTAATTATTTGGCTTTCAGCACTGTAATTTCAGAGCCCTTTGCTGCCATTAATGCTACTGCAATTTGAGGAAGTACTTTTCACCCCCAGGAGGGTGTGGATTGAATTTGAGATTAGCTTTCAGCCCTGTCTGCAAGCCTTGAATGTAGATTTTTATTATTTTTTTGGTGGTGCTTATTTTCAGACTAAGAATTGTTTTTGGTTTTTTTTTTAATGAAGTTCTCCATCTCCCTGTCCATAGTGTTATGGAAACAGTGCAGCATAATAGGAATGGGATGAGAATTTGACCAGCTCTAGTGTGGCACTGCTTTAACTATTGCACAAAGCAGTACAAATAATAATGGTCCCAGTGTATTGTATTATATTAAATTGAAAGGATATCACAAAGAAACCAAGGACAGCTGATAAAGAGGTAAGAAAACCTGTATATTCAGACTTAAAACAATGCAGGATAGCTCATGCTATTCTCCTTTAGTTGCTGGGTACTAAAAGCTTCAGAATATTCTGCAGTAGAAAGGTAAAATTGTTTTTAAGCAGAATAACAAAGTTGAATCAAAAAACTTTAAGTGGAAGTACTGACATGAAATGCCTCAGTTGTCAAGCTTGGAATCATCTTCTAGAACATGAAATGCACATCAGAAGAAAAAGCAAAATCAAAGCATTGTGTGCACGTCACTGTCACACTCTTGAAAATGTTAGCAGTGGCAATATTTGGAAACTTACCTAGAAAGCTGAATTAGATTTATAGGGTAATTCAGGTTGGACAGGACTTCTGGAGATCATCTGACCCTGTCCCCTCTCAAAAGACCAACTTAAATGAAGTTGCTTAGAACCCTGTCCAGTTAAGTTCTGAATATCTCTGAGAATGGAGATGCCACAGCCTCCCTAGAGCAAACTGTTTCAATGTCTGACCAAGTTAAAAATCTTTCATATCTAACTGAAAATTGCATTGCATTGGTCTGTCACTGACACTTCCACAGTGAATTTGACCTGGTGTTCTTTTCAGTTTCCTTTTTATTCTTAGTGTTTTGTGCTCTGATAAGCAGTGGCATCTGTTAAAACTACAATTTTCATGTTGAGACATAAAAGGAGCGTATTTCTTCATAGGACTCCCTAGCAGGTTTAAGCACAGTTAAGATCTTTGTGTTGCCATCATGACTTACTCAGGCTGGTATCTGAGAAATCAGTTGGTTTTCTCTGCACAAAGAGTGAAGATGTCCCAGTTTTTCTTTCCTGGATGTTTGTATTTCTTTTGGCATGAAAACAGAATGATATTTTAATTGTATTTTAATATTTCTATGATGAGACTTACAAGCATCTTATATTAATGATTGATCACTTCTTAGCTGAGAAGAAATCAGACTTATTCACAGAAAGAACTTTACTTGTATCAGTTATCTGAAAAGGTGGTAAGCAGAAGTTTAAATTAATAATTAACCAGTTGCAAAATAATGAACTCTTTAGTTAAAGGACACAGTCTGACAAAAGCACCTCACTTACTATACTTGTTAAAAATGCTTAAAAGTAGAGGTATTGATAATCCTGTTTTGGAATAGTAAAGTAGTATGAAATCTTAAATACATCCGTCTGTTACCACTGATAGTGTTTTGATACAACATACATTAAAGATGACTTGGTGTCTTAGTAACTTTGAGCTGTTATTAAGGCTTTAATTTAATGCCTCAAGATAATTAGAGGAGTATTTCAGATGTACTTTCTGAGAGAACAACAACAAAGTTCCTTGTTTGTGTTATTTGTAGTCTGTTTTTAACTTAGAGTGTACAGGATCACGAAGTTTAGCTGGAAAATTTTCTACCCATTCATGAACATAATGATCAGAAGATTGAACTAATATTCTTTCAATGACAGAGATAAAAGTGGAAGCTAGGTGAGTTTTACTGGACAACTTTTAACATCTACCCTATAAAATAATCTGACAGAATTAGGCTAATATGACTGTGTTCTATGCTGCATACATTCTTTTCCCAGAAGCTCTGCTTCTTTACTGGAACTTAGTTCAGTTCTGGTTTTAACCTTAGACTGGTTAAGGGGAGACCATTTATTTTATGTTTCTAATCTCATTGAGATGTGTAACACCTATAAAATACTTCCCAGGAGGGTGGAGATGGTATCTAGAGTTTTCACAAGGTTTTGATGGTTAATTATGTAAGGATCTGCATCCCTCCCTTTTCTTGTTTAATTAAAAATACCACACAAATATTGGCAAACTATCTTTTACTGGCTCTGTACTTTGACTAATCATTCACATCCTGAATTTGTGTGGCTGTCATGAATTTTATACAGAAGTATGATTTAACTCCTAGGTGAAAGTGATGGTGGTGTTTTGGCTTCAGGAAATACTTTCAGACCGAGAAAGTTAGGAAGACCAGGCTGTTAGGAATTCTTGGATATATAGTTACAGAATTCTGTAGAATTATTATTCTGGAAATATTCCTGTTGCTTTTCAGAGATTTTAATTGTCCCAATTTTCTTATTCAGCAAGTAATTTTACGGATATTTTTATAAAAACTTCAACAGCTGTTTCCAAGTTTTCACTTACATGTGAAGACAAAGATTGCACTTTTTGCCTTCTAAAGGAAGTTGATTTGTTGATGGGATTAAATCAGTTGTCTGACTTCTTTCTCCCTCATGGTTCTTGTGAAGAAATGGAGTTTCAGTACCTCTTCTTTCTGGAGGATAAGCAATGCTTGAAACCACCGAGCTCTGTAGAAAGCAACAATAGCATAGACACAGGTGTACATGGGCCTTGCATTGCAAGGACATTACTCCTACCAAACAGCATCTCCTGAGGTTCTCTTAACATTTTTCTCTGAAGCCCAAGTTACCTAAAACATTGATAGTGAAAGCATTGGTTGAGATTTACCTGTAGATTTGTAGAAGGCAGTAAGATTTTTTTTTTTTTGGGGGGGGGTGTATATGTATTTATGATCTGTGACAAAATTACCATTAGGAGTAAACTAAATTTTATATAGCACAATACTGTTTGGTCTTCTAATAATTCTGCAGCTTAAGAATCTTGGACAAAGTAATCTTTCCTCCCACTAAATGATAGTGATGAACTCCCCAAAATAAAGCAGCTTTGCAGAAGTTAAATTAGCTACTCATATTTTCTTACTGTGAAATAAATGCTTTTGAAACTGGAACTAAGAACATTCAGTATAGCTGTGTTTTTATACTTAGGTTTCTGTTGCAGTTAATTACATATTATGAAGTTCATATTTCAATAAAAATATTTTCTTCTGAAGTAATATGCTATCTAAAAGCATCATGCTCTTACCAGAGGAGAACATACAATCACACAACTGCACTTAGGTTCTTGAGACTTGCATCAGTAAAACAGAATAATTGTAGTATTTAATGAAACTCAGTTACCTCACAAAAAGACTGGGCAGATTCATAGGAAGTCAGCAAAGATGACAGGCTGCCTTTGCTGCCATCCATTTGTTCTTGAATGTCTTCAAGCAGCGTGCCAAGTCTGAATATTCCTCCTTCCACCCTTCTGAATCCAATTGCAATCCAGTTAGTTAAAACTGTATAAAGTGATCTTTTATTTCTTACTATGATAACCATGGTGGACATCACAGTACATTTCCCATAGGAAAAAAATTTATGGAGGTGAAAGAGTCCCTTTTAAATATTTAAATTAATCAAATAGCCATCCCAATTACAAGTAGGATATATAAAGCCCAAGGTGAATTTTGGCCAAACAACTTTTGGTTTACCACATGAAGATAATATTTTCACTTCAGGAAAACTCTAATGGATAAATGAAGTAAAAGCTGTAAGACAAAGAAAATACACTGATATACTACTTAGCACTTCTCTTCTAACCTGCCAGGATCAAACTCTCCAAGGCTGATAGGCTTGTCCTTGTGGTTCTGCAGCTGTAAGTTGTGGTGCTCTTCTCTAGCTCTTAAATAATTTCTTTCCAAGGCATCAAGGTATCTTTTCAGTTGATTTAATGCCTTTATCAATAAGAAATAATTCAATACAAAATGTCATGAAAATTTAGCATAAGTAGCTATCACTGTCTTGATACGTAAGCCAGATGCTATTTGCACTGCTGTTGGGAAGAATTTTGGTAGTTCTCAGAATTGAAACAGGACTGCATATTATAGATTCACCTGATACTCTGCACTGCTCCATTATATTATTAAGTAAAATAATAAAAAAAGATTTCTGATGCCCTACATGTCAAAATTCCTAACTTACATGGCAACTTCAGGCCTTTTTAAAATAGTTTTAAGTTGGAATCCTTAAAAGATTTAGGAATTCGTCCACCTACTGAAGACGTTCATTTTTGCTTCTTAAACTCATGCCTCCAGTCTGAATTGAGAGGAAGAGCAAACATCCATTTGAGGTAAATGTCATACATGAAATCCCTAATTAGCTTGGTCTTTGCATGTTAAGTGCCTTAATTAGTTAATTTTGAGTTAAACAGTTCTTTTAATTGAACGATAAAGTTAACCCATCAACCCAGGTACAAAAATCAAGCTTTATTATTAGGGTTTTCACTATCAAGCTTCATTATTAGTGTTTTCATTTGTTCAAAACAGTGTATTTGCACTAGTCCCAGTTAAAATTCCCAGTTAAAAGTTTCCTAGTTAAAAATCCCTTTTTTCAAACTTTAAACCACTTGTACACTGTAAGAGTTGTTTCTCCTATGTTCATTGTCTGCTTTTGTGGATGTTTTGGGAGGTATTAGATGTATTTTAATTTTTTTTTTGAGGGTTTTGCTTTGCACTTTAGTCTCGGGACTAACTCCAAAACCCCAGTTCCTAACAGCCAATTGCTATTTGTAGCCCCATAGCCCTTATTCTGCAAGTAAGCTCCATGGCAACCTGAATCTTAATGAGGGCATGTTACCACCCTTACTTCAGCTGTTACCACCCCTCTGACAACGACGAGCTATTGGCAGACAGAGATGATCTGTCAAAAGGAAAGCCCCAATCACTTTGGACCAAAGGGGCGGGCTGTGGGCAGGCTGTGGGCGGGCTGTGGGCGGACTGGGGCGGAGCAAAGGCACTATAAAACAACGATGCACCCCCTCAGAGCAGAGCTGAGACCACTGCAGATCAGTTGTGGTGGACATCAGTGCTGGGTACTTAAGCCTTACTCCTGTTAAGGAGCCTTTAATAATTTTTACCCTTGACTTTTGGATTAGCTAAAAGTCAGCCCAGCACTGCAAGTTCTTCCACCAGAGGTTCAGTGCTGTCTAAGCCTGAAGATCTCTAATCCCTGCGCTCCTGGGGCATACCTCCTGAGCCACTAGGATCCCAAATTTTTATATTTTGCTAATTTTTGTAATTTTTCAATTTTTCTGTTTTTAATAAATTATTTTTTACTACGAGTTGTCTCATTCCTCACAGTAAATATCAAGCATCTTGCCAGAAAAGTGTACGTCTACAGGCACTTAAAGTACATGTCACATAGCTCAAAATAAATAAATTAATTTACCAGCTTTTTGTCTTGTAAAAAGAATGTTTCCTGGGTCATATGCTTAGAGAAGTCTTCCACCTTCAAGACAAAATATTAGACTTTTATTATACTTATACAAATTTGCCAAGTGAATTTGGAATATGACCATCAGTGAAAAGTATATATTGAACCAGAGTTCTTACTTTCTTAGTCAGTTGCTCTGTCTGATCCTTTAGTATTCGAGACATCTTTTCTCCTAGTGTTAGCTCTGGCAGTGAATTGGAAGGATTTAGACACTGTGCTTCTATTGTACCAGCTGCTGGTAGTGGTGATGCTGCTGTTGCAGGCTGCAGTCCTACATAATGTACAAGGTAAGATTGATCAATTGCAATTTTGGCCCAAAAGTGTAACCAAATTACATTAAACAGTCATTTGCATAGTTACTGTAATTTTATTTACTTGCTTTAAGCAAACCATGTGTAGGTTGTACAGGGACAGGAGCACGTAATGTGATGACATCAGGTGGTGTCCCAGTGTCTCCTGAGGAAATGGCAATGCTGGCATTTGCAAAGTCTGACTGAGGAAGTATCTGTTAAAATGAGAACCTTTGTTATAGATACAATGTGTAGAACACTTATGGACCTAGACAAAAAACTTTAACTCAAAATACAAAATATTAATGAAATGTTTACTGTAACAGTAGCATTTAATTTTTTGAGTTGATAGTTAGATGTATAAAGTGTCTCATTGTATAAATACTTCAAATATTTCTGCTCTGTGAAAAAAATATATATCTGTATTGTTCTATATATTTGTATAAATGGGAAATACAATATGAAGATGACAAAATAGTTTTAGGGGATAGTCATAGTCCTAGAGATAAAGAAGAATGACTTAAAAAAAAAAAGAAAAGTATTTTGAGAGATTTACCTTAGGATTAAATCTCATATGGTCAATGTGATTCTGGATGTCAGCATGGTGTGTCAGCATCTCATTTGCAGGCAGGAAATAATAAGGAAAACTATTAAAACTTGTGTCTCAAGCAATTTACTAAGATGTAAATCTAGGAATGGAATTAAGAATCTGTAAAGCTCTGTGAGTGAGCTCCATGTCAGGGCATGAAATTGAGGAGGGGTTATCTAATTACTAACAAACTTTAAAATAAATTCACTACAGTAAGAGAAATATTGTTGTCAAAAAAATCCTTTAGAAAGAATTGACTTGTCAATAAATACCAGTCTCAGTAGCTGGAGAGTGGTAGATGCAAAAAAAGGCAAAGGTGTCTTAACATAGGCACAGTATAAAAATAGAACGTTGCTCTTAAAAATATATTTAAAGTATTTTTTGTGAATTTAAACATTTATATATAACACCAGTAATAACAATTTATAGTGAATTTCCTAATTATTTGATAGGATGCTTCAGCATCACAAACAATACTCCAGTATTAAATGCTGAAGTATTAAATAAAACTTAACCTTTAAACAATTGGTAATGACAGTTCTGTATAAAGTCAATCCCACAAAACTTTATTTGTGAAAGCATTTTTTGAGTCAAGTGAGGTATTCACTGATACCTACAGAGTGCCCATATGAACTAGTCATGTTAGATTTTATGGGACACAGAATATCTCCTTACAATAAACCCCTCTTATCCAGTATGAAGAATTTCTTCAAGCATCTTAATTACCTGTAGCTGTCGCAGCAGTTCTGAAATACTCATTTCTTCTTGATTCTCTACTTCAGCAGAATTGAAGTAATTCTTATTCTCCAAAATGTTGTTCACAGTTGCTGATTTACTTAGCAAAATAGGAAAGGGTTTTGCTCTCTCAAGTGAAGGAACTGAGTTAATAGTGTCAGGTGTTTTTGGTACTTTAACTTCTGAAGCAACTTCAGAGAAGTCAGGAAGACAATGGTGAGCTTGCCCTCGGCCACATTTGAGCTCACAAGGTGAAGCTGTTCTGCTAAAGAGGGCTCTCTCATCTTTCATGTTTTGAAAGGTGTGTGTATCTCCAGTCTCATTAATCAATTGTGAATATTCCTGTCTGCATCCAGAAGGAATATGTTCCTTTGAAACAGATCTATTTTCATGTAACAAGTTTTCATTTTTGTCACGAGCCTTTACTTCCTTGTGCTTTTCTAAGGGATGTTCCTCAGAGCTCATTGCCCATTGTTCATGCACTAAAGGGCCTTTGCTGTGTTCTGAAGGCTCAGGTTTGCTCCCAGTGTCATCGATACTTTCAGTAAAGGACGTCTCTGGTATTGTCTCACATTCAATTAAGTGGCATGTGCTTAGTAACTCTCCCCTAGAAAAGTGACGCAGGAGGACATTGGACATCTTGGAGGTAGTTACATGATCTTTGCTATCTGGTTTACTAGAACTACCAACAGGTAATTCCTTCTTAAAGCAAACTTCACTTCCAGGCATTTCAGCTGAAACTCCAGTTGTTCCTCTGGTGCCTCTATGATGACTGGAGAATTCTTCAGGCTGTAGAGGAGTTTCATAATTGACTGCTGCTTTTATATTTTTGTTATCTTCAGAACAGGCTAAGTTTAAAATACCAGAAATACCTTTTGTACAAGTACAGTCATTCAGATTATCTGAATTATTGTTGTATTTACAGCTTATTCCTACATCTCCGTCATAAACTAAGTAATCTTCTTCCTCTTCAGTTGCATCTGTGCTACAGCCTAATGCATCTGAAAATGAATTACTCATTTGTGTTTTCATCCAGTCTGACAGTTTGCACTTTTTTGTAGTCTCCATATCCAGTTTATGTAGAATATCAATGCCATTGCTTTGCCATTTATGAATAAAACTTTTATTATTCCATGGATCAAAATCTGGAATGTACGAATAATAGTGATTTTGTACTTAAATATACATGACAATAATGCCTAGTTATCTATATACTATATATAGCTTTTTTGGAACACTCGTACTGACATGGATGCTTCCCTATTTGCACTAGTGTAAGTCTGCATTAACTGCTGGAGGAAATAGGAAGACACAAATGATAAAAGCATCGGGAACAGTAGCTGCTACCAGGTACCTGTCCTTGCTCATTAATCCCACTGTAGCGGTAAAGACAAAAAAGCTTGGTAACAGAGCCACAACAGGTACTAAAGTTAAACTTCAGGCTGAAAAAACCCAAACAAATCCCCCAACCCCTTTCCCCCCTTTCTCTCACCACTCTAAAGCGTTTCTTTAGCTTGTACTCTAGAGGAAGATCACAAACTTTTTTTCCCAATTTACTTCTCATCCCCGTGCATCAGATAAAATGCAATTAATTATAAAATGCATTGTTTCACCTTATCTGCAGTCGCTCGAGGCGGCAGAGGCGATCTTGCAGCCTCGCTTCCCTATGGGCACCAGTGCAGCAGCACGGCCGTGCCATTCCCGTATGGGGGGGCAGCGTGATTGTGCTGCAGGGGCCGGCCCACTACTGCCTCACTGCCCTCGGCGCACCCCCGGGACTGCGTTGGGATCGGTGGGAACACGATGCCGGGCGGTGCCTCGGAGCGGCCGCGCCTCCCCCCGCCCGGCAGCTCCGGGCGCGCCCCGCCCCGCCCCGCCCCGCCCCGCCGCGGCTCCCCATTGGTCCGTGCGGATGATGCGGCCGCGCCGCCCGCCGGCCGTTGGCGGCCGCGCCCCTGGGGCCGGCGCGTGCGGCGGCGATTGGCGGGTTCGAGGAGCGGCTGCGCGTGGGCGGGCGGGTCCTGCCGCCCCTCACAGCCCCGCTCGGCCCCGCCGGCCCGGCACTCGCAGCGCCGGCCCCTCAGAGCTCCGCCGGCCCCTCAGAGCTCCGCCGGCCCGGCACACAGGTGAGCGGGGCGCCGGGGAGCGCTGGGTGCCAGGACGAGGGCTCCGAACGCGGCCCCGGCAGCTGCTGCGGGCCCCGAACGGCCCGGTGTTTTGGCGATTAAAGTCGCGGTGCGGCCCGCTGTGGGCAGTGCTGTGCGAACCCGGTGTGTGCCGGCAGCCGCCGAGCGCCCTTGGCGAACAAAGGCAGGAGGTACCCGTGCCCGGCGCGGGCGGGCTGTGTGCCACAGATCGCCCTGGTGTCTCTGAAGGGAGCCCGTACCAGCAGGGCTCTGCATCGGGCGGCTTTGGGCACCTGTGTTGTGCTTAACGAGATGAATGAATCGAGAATAAAAGCATAAGGGCGGGAATGAAACAAGCTGTTAAAAGAACCGGAACCGAAGGATCTGCAAGCATAACGCGAGGAGTGAGGTATACAGGGAGCAAGCTCTAAACTCTTGTTCAAGAGTTTGGCTTAAGCATTGTGTTGTGGCATATCTAAACTCGGATTATACCAGACCTAGTCTCATTTATCTACTAGACTGTGTAGGTTTTGCTAGTGTAGTTGCTGCCCTTCTATTGCTTCGTCACTTTTTCAATAGAGAAGCATAGCAAATCAGAAATTGTTCTCTATCCCTGTATTGACCTGATTGCCAAGACACGAATTTTACCACATCTTGAAAGTTGTGGCCTTTCTTCTGCTTTAGAAGCTTTTTCAGCCTAATGTGCTGTTCCTGTTAGATTCTAGCCAGGGCTCATGTATCCTGGGTTGCCATGGAGAGCTGTGCAACCATCTCAGAATTTGGAAGAATGTGCTGAGTCTTGCATCTCAAAAAGTTAAGAGATTCTAGTCCTTGCTTAAATTTTGTCTGGAAACTTTATACCTCTTGTTTAAGTGAGAATTTTATTAGACCTGAAAATGCTAGCAGAAAAGTCCTCCTCATGATATAGTCCTTCTGAATTCATTGCTTATATATCTTTAATGTGTGTTAAAACTAATTTGTGGGCTTGTGCAAGTGTGCCTTCTTACTAGTTTAATTAATGGTTAGCAAGTCTTTTGGACTGTGGTTATGCATTCTTCTTCAATAGGAAGGACTTTGTACTTCTGTTACTTCCGTATAAAGGTGGGACAAAAATTACCTGAAACCTAAGCTTCATTGAACTAGAAGAAACTTGTGTGGGTCTTCTAAAGTTGCTTTATTTAGCATGCTGTTGTTTAAATGCTCTTGTAACTCTTTCAAGCATCTTAAAACTACTTAGGATTGTACATTCCTGCTACTCTTGCTGCAGAATTCCTTCACAAATTGATGGTTCAAAGGTCAGACTAAGTTTTGAAGAGCTTTTTCCTAAAAAAAAAAGCTATTTGTCCATAGTTTTAACTACTGAATATAAGGGGAGTTCAATAGTTAAAACTATGGACAAATAGCATTTTTTTAGAGTTTATAATTTTTTCATTTCTCTTCATCTTCTACTTTTGAAATTTAATAGCTAAGATATTTGCGCTTTTTGTCCTCCAGGTTTGTTGTAGCCTTTGTGTGATCAATTTCACTTTCCACAACTTAGTCTGTCCTGCCCATATCTGTAATTAAGCTCCTGGTTTCATTAGCTTTTAAGGTTAATGTCTTAATGAAATTGGTTTTGTTTGAGGAGTGAGTGTTCATCTTAAGACCTTCTGAGGGATCAGCCTGTTATTGTTATCACTGCTCCTGCAAATAAAAGCAAAGAGATACACCAGGTGCTGGGAAAAACCCTAAACTTTTCTTTAGCCCTTTAGTAGCAAGTCAGCTATACAAGTGATAATATCCATGAAAGGTAAAAAAGGTATTATTTTGTGGAAGACCACAATATTAGGAATGCAATATACAGGAAAAGCAGAAATGGAAGGACTGGTAAGAGATGGTCTGAAACACATATAGTGTTGAACAGATGATTAATGTCAGGTTGCCTCTTGGGACTCACATTTGGCAGTGTTTGGGGAATATGGTTCTTGTTCATATAATAAAACTTGTATTATGAACCTTTTACTAACAGGAAGGAAAGCTTTCATTCACCTGGGTTACAGGGAGCATAAACCACATGTGGTTTATAGAGAAGGCTCTCAAAATCTATTTTATTTCTTAGTTATTTCTGCTTGCTACACTATTTTTCCTCCCGTTGCCGTGTTAGTATACTCTTAGGAATTTTGCTCCTTGCATGTAGCACTTTGGAGCCTGGAGCTTATCTAGTGGTTGTTGGTTTGTTAGAGAACAGGATGTGCTAATGTGACCAATTCTATCGGTGTAGTAATGCATGTACATAGTGGCTAAACTGGCAGTGGGGGCAAAATGGACTGCAGTCCAGTCAGTAGTCATCACACTGGTGGAAGAACTGCGTTGAGTAGATTCTGAATAGATTTGCAGCTGCATCTCAAGTGTTGGAATGAATATGCAAAGCAATTTACAATTTGGCACTTCAACAAAAACTGTTTTCCTTAAATTTCCATAGGTGATGTGCTATCAATACACTGTACCTGTCTGTAAGAAGTAAACAGTACAAAAAAACCAACACGTAGTCTTCTCACTATAGTGCGTGTTCATCCAGCACCACAACTTTTACAGGTTGTAGCTATAGACTCGTTAGAGAGGGTGTTAATGCCTGCTGTTAGTACTTGGTAACTGAGGGGCACAGGATGCATCAAGCAGTGCCGCTGGCATTAACCTGTCATGGATCGTTGCAGTTGAGTAGCAGAGGTTCTGTGAGAGCTACACCTGCTCCCTGCAAGATAAAACCTTGCTGGAGTGGTAAGGAGCTTGTTATGCTGAGTATCTGATTTGTCTCTGAATGAGCACCACCGTACCAACTAGGAATTTTGAAACAGCAGCTGTATTGCTTTATTTAAATTGCTACTGTGTCTTACTGCCAGTGATTCTAAAGATTATTAATATTTTTAAATTTAATTATAGAATCTTATGGTAACTTCTTCAATTTCCTTTTAAGATGCTTGTACAATGTTTGTCTTCTTTCTTTTACATACCAGTATCTCTTTTGAAGAGATTTTATAGGCCAAGCAGGAGCGAAGCTAGGTGGAATGTTTTATTGGAGAGATTTGTGATCAACTTGCTCTATCAGCTTATGTGCAAATAGCCAACCTTTTGTGCTGAACCCTTCCTATGTGGAGTTCTTTCACACTGGATAACATGCTCCAGTTCCCAAACTGAAGGTAGTCAAGTGTCTCGTTGCCTGGGAGAGGCCTCGTATATGTTAATTTGCATGATGGGATTGTCCCGAAGGAGCAGGGTTCAAATTTACCTTCAGAACTTGGTAACTAAACTAATTTTGTGGGAAGATGATTTCAACTTACACTATGAATAAAAGGATCACAAGTTACTGCTGTGTTGTGAACTGTCATTGCAGTCTATTGTGGCATTTGTACACTTAAAGTGCTTGAATGCAAATCTCGTCCCCAGTTGCAGGAGATGTTGGAAAGAAGGCAGCACAATATTTTTTTTCAGTCTGTGAATGACAATTTGTAAATAAACTTGGATCTGGTTCTGATTAAAAAAGAAAAAAGGATAAGGAGTCCTAATACCTTGATGTATCTAGTATGTGGAAGAATTCTGAGCTATTTTGACTATGATATTTTTCTGCTCTGTTCTTGTATCTGAAATCTTAATCTTGCTGCATAGAGAATGTTTTCAGTTGCCTGATTAGTTTTATGATGCAGATATTAGTTATATTTTGCTGGCACTTCATGTTCTCCTTTCTTATTTTATTGTAGTGTGGGATTCCCCTAGTTCAGGATTTAAATAGATGGCTTACTATTAACTATCTGCAGGAGTGTCTGTATAATAAAAATACTTGTGGTTTCTTGTGTTAGCTACACTGGGTTCTTTAACCTGCACACTGGACAGTAATTATGTAAATCAACTAGCAAGCTGTTCTCCAGTTAAATACTGATTCTCTTAGAAAAAGAAGGGAAAAAGGAATAAGCAGGATATACAGTTTGAAAGGCTTGGCATGTTGCAGACCTTCAGCATTACTTAAAGCCCCAAACACTCAATTCAGCTAGGTACTCCACAAACAGAGGAAAAATCCTCCTCCTAATCTACAGAATATGTGGAAAGTACATACTGGAAATGCCAGAGGGCAGGTGGAAATGCTCCTGGACTTCCGTTTGCCTTTAACAGAGTGCTGTATGAGCCAGGCCATCCAGTCAGCTATGCCAGAGGTGGGAGTGCAGGGGCAACCAAGAGCAGTTAACCTGTGAAATGAAGGAGATGAACCTTCTTTTACCTGTTTAGAACCTACCATGAGCAGGGTCTGTTGTTTAGGGAACCAGTGAAATAAAGAAAACCCCAAGCAAAGAAACTTTGTACAAATTGACTGATAAATTGAATATCTCTTTTACCATGTCTGTCATAATGCAGGGCCATATTAGCAGTTAGGTAATAGATGTTGGACTCTGCTCTGGAGCTGTGTTCCTCTAGTGTCAAGTCCATGATTTCATTTCTAGTTGTGGATGTGTTGGGAACCTCAGTTCATTGTGAACAAAATTTGTCTCAGAAATGCTTGATGGCTGTCATTGTTGTGGAGTGTTTGTTTTTTTTAATTACTCATCTCAAGATTTAAAATGATCTCATTGCTAGGATATTTTTAAAGTTTTAAAAAAAATACAAATAGAGTTTCATAAACCAGTATGATTGATATATTGTAAAGTAGTTTTGGGTTTTATACAATATTTTCCCTACCTTGTTTCATATAGTTATTAATATTTTCAATAAAATTAGTTTGCAGTCCTACTTGGGACTTTTCTGGGCATACTTGTGCTCCTTTGTCACTAGGGGGTTTCTCTTCCTGCAGTCATATTGATTACTAAATTAGAGTAAATTGATGAGGAAACTCAAATAATTGGGCAGAAACCCTTTTCTTTCATTTGAGTTTATGTACAGTGCTAGACAGAAATTAGGGAGAGGAATGAAGAAAACAATCAGATTACTCAGGCGTTTGTGACAGATAATGATAGTATTTGTGTAATTAATAATTTAGCAATTATTTTAATTTTTTTGAATAGAGTTGTCATGAGTATCTTAACCTCTATTATTGGTATTTTTCTGGTCTTTTATAACCTTTTGTGCTTCTGTTGATTATCTGGAAAGACTGCTTGTTACTGTCATTAGGTCTTGGATATTAACTGGCTAAAAAGGGAGATGGAATAATTTCAAGAGATAAGGGAGTCAAGTTTCCCTCCCTCACTGTAGTAATTCTTTTCTTTTGATTCACAAAAGGTAGTTAGCTCTGCATCTGTCAGTTCTGGTTACAAAATGCCTGTCTAGACTTATGCTCTCAGTTACAATTTGGTGATTCTCTTTCTTGCAAGGAAATGATGGTTTCCTATATAAAAGATAGCTCTGTGCATGTCATTTGGGCAAATGAGAGAAAACCTCATATTCCAACTCTATTAGAATGTTGTAAGTGAAATTCCAGGTTTGTGGAGCAGTGTGCTGATAGGATTACAAGTCTGCTGAAAGAACATCACCTGTGGGCCAAAGCCAGTGCAGTACTCACCCCTTCCAGCTGTTCCAGGGTTGTCTGCAATATTCAGCAATGCATCTTAGATTCATGTGGGACCATATTTATAAGTCAGCATGGTAAATATAGTTGGGGTGGAGGAGGAAGCATGTGAACCAAGAGCATGAGATAGTGGTTTAATTTATTTGCAGCTTGTGTGATGAGCCTATGGCATAGGATGTTTAGGTGGGGTCTTTGCCGTGCTCTGTAGTGGTACAGGCTCTGCAGCATGAGCTCTATCACTCACACCTGGGAGGAGCAGCTCAGGGAGCTGTTTATGAAGTTCAGCTTTCCTCTTCTGTGCGTTGATGTGTGATGTGAGCTGCACTTGGATTGTATGCTGCAAAGTGGCTTGCATGCTGCTAAGCCAGTCTTTTAAAAGAATCCCTGTGGTTCATTCTGGGGTTTTCTGCTCAGCACAGAAATCCATCAGGAGACAAAGGCAGTATTTCAGGGCAGGTATTGCTCCACATCATCATGATCCTAAATAAAACCTCAAATTCACCTCATCAGTGAAGGTGGTTTCTATGTGCTCTCAGCTAATCAGATGTTGAACAGCTGTCAAAAGTGGTGCAGAGAGGAGTTTAAAATTAATCTGCCAAGAGTAACTGGTCTTAGCACAATGTTTCTTATATTTGCACGATCCACTCTCATGACTAGTCACTTGTACTGTGCTCAAGGCTTGGACAAATTAACTTTTCCGCAGCATGGCACACATTTACTTAAAGGTTCAGTCACAGGGGAATATGTATTACTGCAGAAATGCTAATGATGATGCTGTTTACCATGTAAATACAGTATTAAACTCTATGTGAAGTTTTAAGGGGTTTTTTGGTGGTTCATTTTAGGCTTATTCATTAATTCAGGTAAATTTAGAAAATATCCTTGGAACAGCATTGAAAACTAAAATAGAGAATGCTGTGAGTGTTACTTGTGCTATTTGTATTTATATGCTTTTTTGCATTCTGAAGGACTGAAGCCAAGCTGATCTCTATTTTGGTGATGGAACTGTTGGTATATTTTTGTTGTTGTGCCGTCTGTTTCTTCATTCACAGGGTATGCAAAGCTCTGTTTTGTTTTCAGATGATCCAGTTCAAGCTTCTTTTCATCTTTCTTTTTTCTTTTTTTTTCTCCTACCCATGCATAGCATCTTTCTGAAAGGAAATTTGAACTTTGTTCACCATTGGGAAATTTGTCTTAATCTTTAAACAACAAGTCTCTGTCACTAGTTTTGCTCAGGAAATGCAATTTGTGCAGTTGATGCCTCTATCTGTACTTTCCTCTAATAGCTTTTGATTCTCTCAGTCAGTGATGACTTCATTTGGCAGATACTCCTTTCCCACAGATTTGTGAGAAATAGCAGATGGGGAGAGAAGGCATGACTTGATCATCTCCTTTAGGGAAAGGCAGAAGGAACGGAACTGTTTGATATTGCACCAGCCCCCAAGTGACCGGTCAGGGTCTGTCAGCTGCCCAGCCATGTGACTATATAAGCCAAGCAATACTTTTGATCTCACAAACTCGAAGAAAGAAGGTGTGGGTTGAGGGAAGGAGCAAATGAAGCTGCTTAAAATATATCGTTTTGAGGTGATGAAGGAGAAAAAAAAATCTTCTCCAACTGTATTGTGACTATTAGTTCTGTGTACTGCAAATAAATCGCAGTATTGGCTTTCTGTTGCTTGCTGATGAATTTTCACCTGTGCAGAAATAGTGTTTTCTGTCAAAGGTTAAAATGAAAGGATCTATTGTAGACATTCAGTGTATTTAAGAATTGCAAACTGATTAAACTCATTGTCTACCACTGAGATAAAATTTATAGTATGTAATCATATAATTGCAAATCAAAATTGTAATAAAATGGAAAATGCCTTAAAACATGAAACACCTGTCTGGAAGTTGTGATGACTAGGACTATTAGCTTGCACACAGGCTTTTGGGAAAGAAGTAGCAACTATTGTTTTATCACTGTCAGGAACTTGAAACATACTGATTAGTATTAAAGATGGGGGAGCCTTGGTTTCTTCCAGAATTTCTCTTGAGAGTGAGCCTCGTTCCAGTCTTGGCATTTGTATCACTGATTCAGTGCAGGGATGTTAATGGAAGGTTGAGATGTACTTTCATCATGCAGACTCCATCTGTATTCATATAGCTTCTATGTAAATCTGTGATTTAATAGAAAAAAGAATGAAAAGTGACTTTCTGACAGCAGTAAGTACATTTTTTTAGATCGAGCATTGAATTGACGCAAATTTACCATTTTATTGATGGTTTAATTGAAGATCCTTTAGCTGTTTATAGCCAGGGTGAGTAATCCCTAAATATGGCTCACCATTTTCTCCTGAAAATGATTTTATCTGTGGTGGGCTGTGGGGTGGCTGCCACAGTTGATTGCCCAACCTCTGCCTTGCTTCATTTGATTTGGGGGTGGCGATGCTGCTGTTCGTTTTTGTTTCAGTATCAAACAACTGTGTAATTAGTGACACCAGGTTAATTTTCCACTTCTGAAAGGGACCCAATCTTTTCTTTGCAGACTTTTTGCTGCTACTTTGAAATTACAAAAAGCCCTAGAAATTCCTGTATTTAGTAAAATTGTGCATGTAAAAGTTGTGTATACAACTTCAGTTTTCTATTTATGCTTTCCTGAAAGGCAGCTCTTTAATGGGGATAGAGATTTTGTATTGCTCTGAGGTGTGGAGAGAATAAATTTAAAGCAGCTGGATTGTATTAATACAGCTTTTTTTCCTAGTAAGCCCCAAGTGACTTTTTCAAGCTACATAAAATTTTAATTAAAAACTCAAGTTTAGGAGAACACCTGTTTCACTGTTAGTTATGCTGACAGTGAAGAACTTCTCCTGAGGCCTCTTAATTCCTTAGGCTTTTCTGCTGGAGCCCTGTGTCCCCTGTGCCAATTCCATGCTGATCACCGTCTCAGTCAGGGCTTGGTTACACAGAGATGCTCTCAGTAGTTGGAGTGCAGCAGCTGAAAGAGCAAGGCTGAGTTTGCTGTACTCCAGACCTCCCAAGGCCAGTTTACACCTGAGAGATGCTGTCTGTGCAAGTGCTAGACTTCCACCCCCTGAACTTTGTATTCCCCACTCTAATTAATATGATTTAGGTTTGGTTACTGATTACACGTTGGTATGGCTGAAGGTGTAATTGACATCCTAATGACTTATGCGTGAAGAAGCGAGGTATGAAGAGCAGACCCAGTAATTTTGGTTGGATCTGTGATGATGATGTGTTGGCCAATGTGGGTGTGTCCGTATCACCCTCCCAAGACTAGGAATGTGCTGTATGGCCAGTAAGGAGGGAAGAAAGCAGGAGTAGTGGTTCCAGCTCTTGGGAGATGGTGGCATCCATCAGAGGATGAGGACAGAAGTGTAGCTCAGGTATAGTGAAACTATAAACAGCTGATGTGAAATGTACTGCTAAAAATAAGTGATATTTAAACAAATGCAGATCTTCTGATGTACTTTTAAGTATAACTGGGTTTTTTTATTAAAGTTGGCTTTTTATTTTTAAAAAAAGCTTTTAAAATTATTCAGTTAATTACCATTACCATATAAATATACAAACAGATTACCACAGTCATCATTTCATGATCTGTGGAGGTTGCCAAAGTACACACTTTTTAGTTTGTCGTGTGTCCCTCTGTGGAAGAGAACTTCCAAATCCCTTGGATTTGCTGAGCAGCAGGAATGCTCATGAGGGGGGAGGAGTGCTGTAGACTGGGTGGCTTAGGGCCATCTTGCCTGTAAGAGTTACCTGATGTGAGGTTGGACAAACTTACACAGAGTGAATACCTGGAACACGGCCTGCCCAGTGTGTGGGTTGCAGTGGCATTGTAACCTGTGGGTGTCACACTTCATAATTGCAAAAATACACCCACGCCCACTTGTTGATGCCAAATAATTCTAGTGATGAGCATGGAAGGGCAAAATAGTTGTTTAATTGGAAGAATGTAGATAGTCTGTTTGAGGGCTGCTGTCAAGGTAGAGTATGATAAGAAGCATGAACCTTCACAGCTGGGACTTGATAAAACTAATGAGAGGAAAAGGCATGGCCTTTATTGACAATTAAATAGAGAGGTTTACTTACTCTTCTTGTGACAGCTCTGAATCTGAGCTCTGTTCCTGTCATTTTGACACCTCTGCAGTCTCTTGATGAAATATGCATTTGTGAATTACACAACCGTGTTTACTTGCAAAGGACGGTAATAGTACTGAGGCATAAATATGTCACTGTCTCTACTAAAAATATGTTTAAAAGTGGGTAAACTTTTGATTACAGGGTTTCTTTTCTGTTAATCTTTTCCCAGCCAGCCTAAACATGTCTAATATTTCCATGCTGGCTTCTGCAATTTCTTTGAAGCATAGTTTGGAGTTCACATCACAGTGCTGCAGAGTTTTTGAATAGGAAGCCAGTGTCACACTCCTCGCCCTTCAAATTCCCATACCTCCCCCCTTTTCTTTTGGGAGCAGGGAGGAGAAAAGTGAATGTAGATCTTAAACTCCTTCTAGCTGCTGTGCTTGCAGTATTCCAGGTGGGACAATCTCCAGATGGGATTGTGCCAACCATTTCTGACTGCTGTGGGCCTTTAGCTGATGATCAGTGTTTCAGCAGCAGTGTTTACATGTAAAGCACTTTGGGATCTGTTCTGTATTATGCCTTTCATCCTTTAAGGTTTTTGCCTGTTAGTTCATGAAGCCAAAGAATACTAACAAGGGTAAATACTTCAAAGTCTCCAAGAGAAGAGAGTGTTGGTTTTTGTTAAACCTCTTCAGCTTTCTCACTTGCATACAGGAATTGCCATGTCTGTGTAGAAGGCTTTGGCTCTGCCTTCAAGTTCTTGATTGACATTTCCTGCTTGGTAGGAGCAGTGTTATGCTTTTACATCAGCTGCAAATGCTGATGCGTTATTAACTGACTATGAGACTTCAAGGCAAGCATCTTGTGTTCCCTTTGCAGAAATGCGGCTGAATGGAGCTTAAAGGGCCACAGATGAAAGAACACGAACATTTCTGAGATGTCTGGCAGTGACCTCCTTACCTCAGTAACAAAGAAGAGTTTTTCTACAGGAGCTTAGGATATCTTTACTCCAGCTTCTTAATATACTAACTGGAATGGTGCTCTGACAACAATTCTCCATAATAAAGTACTTACCCTACTACAGAACAGTATTACTTTCTCTACTGATAATGTAACTCAATGGCGGAAAATAATGTTTTGATAAGCATGCCTGAGGATCGTTCCTTTCACGTACGATACAGGTAAGACTCTGGTAATTTTGCTGTAAATTAGTAAGTGCTCTTAATAATAGAAAGCTAAACAAGTTTCAACAAATAGTTTGGTATCTCTGCTAGTAGTGTTATTGAAACTGAAAATTAAACCCATTTTTTTCTTGATTTTTGAATGATGAAAATTCACTTTTGCTATGTAGCAGATTATATTAGTCTGATTACATGATTGTGTAGTACTGGAACTTGCATGGTAGCGGAATACTACATTATTGTCTGTATTTCTCTGTACTTGGGTTAGAATTATAAGAAGTATGATGCCTGCAGGGTAATACTTGCTCCCTCTTTTAGCTGTTGGGCTGCCTATGCAAATTGCTGAGTTTTGTCTGCTGAAGTTCTCTGTACTTGTCCCATTATTGTTTCGATGAATAATGAGGTGTTTTCCTTGCTTAAGAGGTTTGATTGATAGATGAAAACTGCCTTGGTGCCTTGGACTCAAAAATACTGTTCTTGCAAGTGAAGAGGATATGGGATTTCCCTTCTGAGAGCTTTTAGCATTTTTCTTCTGAATCCCCTTTACAGACGTGGAACAACGTGTTAGCATTGCAGACTTGCTCTAATGGAGCTGAACTACAGAAGCATTGTGTAGTGCATGGTGTTTGGAAGGGCAAATCTTGCAGCTCATTCAATAGGAAGGGACACTGGAAGACTGAAATGATTGTTTAAAAATAAATAAAAAATGTGGTTCTTGTGTGCTCCCCCACCCCTACCCTGGCCATCCTTTCTTTGGACACCTTTTCATCGCTAGCTAACAGCAATAAGGCACTACCTATATTTGTAAGACAGCACATGCTATGGTTTAAAATTAATCCTTTCAACATTCTGACAATGTTAGATTGATGTTTGATTGGTCTTCTCTTCCATTTCATAGAAGACAAGTACTTTGCTTCATGTCATACAAGTCCAGTGTCCTGGTTAGCAGTGCAACCAGCTGGAGAAGCTTTTTCATGCTCAGTAAGGAGAAAAATTAGCAAATAAGCTGTGATTTACTGTTTTCTTTCTTTATGTTGCTAAAATCTTCATCCTGTGGCTTTGACCCTAAGTGTGTAAGCATGATAGTTCTGTGCTGAGTGTTTCCTGAAGGGACCCGCTTCCCAGCATTCCTCTTCCACATTTACCCACGCTGGTGCTGATGCTCTTGGTCCTCCCCAGACAATTACAGAAGGTCCTTGCTCACTCTTTAATAAAAGCAGGAGCTGTTCAGGGTACTATTATAGAAGGAAATGGGTGAAAAATGTGTCATGGCCAATTGTCTGGTTTAAACTGACAAGCTAAAAAAATCTTTAAAGAAATTGGCAAGCACAGTCAGGGTACAATGTCTTACTGCTTTATGCTGTATTTCAGTACAGGTTTGAATGAGAGCGATTAAAAATATCAACAATAACAATATTCATGACCTTATTAAACTTTCCTGCAAGAGCTGTAATCTGATTCACATTTTAAAAGCATGGTGGCAAAATACTTTTAATTAAAAAAAATATTAAACTTTTTTAAGACTTAGAGAAACTGCAGAGTAATTCAGTATATTGAACTGGAATTTTATGATGATTTTGATAGCTATAATTTGGAAATATTTTATTTGGTTGGAGTATAAAATTTAGTGCAGGAAAAAAAAAGGTCATAAATTACTGGGGAGGGAGTTACCAGTTTTAAAAAAAAATTGATTTGTGGGTATTATCCCAGGCTTGTTTGGCTCTGACTACTCATTCCTTCCTTCTGGCATTGCATTAGAACTGATTTTAAAGAAGTTGGAGCCCACTCCTAAGGAAAAGCTTTACTGTGGGTCTGTTCCTGACTGTACATTTCTTTCTCCCCACAGCAGTTGATCAGTATCACTTTAGCAGCTATAAAAATTTTTATGCTGGTGGAAGGAGACTATTTTTTCTTCTTTTATTGTTTAGTGACTGAAAACAAAATGCTAATATTACTTGATCTGTATGAATAAATGATCTGTAATGTGAATATTTATAGAACTTGCTTCTTTTGGCCTGCTAAATTCATACACCAAAACCTTGTAACTGCTTTTATCTTGACTGGAGCAAAAGAACCCAGAATTCAGGTGTGTGGTTTCTTTTGGTTTGATTTGTTTGTTTCTAACCTCACCATCAAGCATAGTTTGATGGAACCAGTGCTGCAGTGGAGGTGTGGTGGAGCTGCTTGCAGTGGTTGCTGTGGAGGCTTCTCTTCTGCTCATGTGGAGAAGCCAAGGGTAAGAACAGGAGTCAGGAATGTGAGCTTTATTACAGGATGCTGTGGCATTAGTAATGCTCTGCATCTGAACTAAAGAGATGTAATTACAATAACAACGTAAATTGTTTTGTCTCTAGGTGTGTTATTTGTACTGTGTTTCATGGCAAATTGATGACAGCTGTGTTCCCTCTCAAAAGCAAAATGTCCTCTTAGCTGGAATTGAACTGAGTAAAACTAAATTGTGTTCAGAGATCGTCTTATTGCCTTCATTCTTACCAGTTTTCTTGTCCTTATTGTAAGATGAGAACAGCTGAAGGGAGGGAGGCAGAAACAAGGACGTGATATACTTAGGATTTATATTCTTAGAAATAATAAAGATTTAAAATAGAAAGTGAAAAAGGTCAGAGAAGAACAAGGGGGGGAAAAAAAAAGAGGAAAAGATAAAAAAAAACGGGGAGCTATGCAAGAGTAAAAGCTTCAAGGGACAGATAAGGATGAGGTAGTTTTACAAATGAGAAATTATTCAGGAGATGCCAGCCTTTCAGAGAACAGGTCCAGGCATCTATACACAGCATAAGAAAATGAAGCCCTGTGTGAGCAGTTCCAAGTAATATCTGAGAACTTTATCCTGTTCAGCAGGAACAGAATCTCATTAGAAGTGCACAGATGAATGGGGCTTGTTCTCTTCTCCTCTGTGCAGATACATTGAATCTCTTGTTTGGCCGTTGGGTGTTGAGTAAATAATTCAATTCAGCCCTGGGAACAGAGAAAGTAATGTCATATTCTCCTTGTAACTATTTAATGACTTCCTAAAACATTGATTAACCTGGCCCTGTGTAGTCTGCCAAAGTGCTGTTTAACCATTAGTAGTGACAGATGGAGAACACCTACATAAATCTCAAAGAACCCCAACAAAACAAAACAAAAGTGTTAATTTGCATAAGAGCCCTTTAAGTAGCAGAGGGGAGGAAAAAACAAAACAAACCAAAACCAAACCTCTTCTGAATCCAGTTTTGGTACTTGATGGTAAAACCTAGGAAACATTTAAAATAACTGAGTGATTTCATAGCTCTTATATAACCTGAATAAAATATTAATATTGAGTGCAGTCAACTGTGGAAATAAATATTTAATTTTCTCTGTTCTATTTTTGTATAGCTTATTTAGATTTTGAAATGGTAGGTCAGAAAGAATGGATCCAGATGGAATAAAGCTTTAATTTGCTGTACAGATTCTAGCAACCTGTTAATACAACCTCTCTAGAGCTGTGCTCAAGAGAAGTGTTAATTTTTGCATTTTTTTTTACTCAGACAATTATTAATGTTCATTTTCATTTCCTTCCTGTAATTCTGTTGAATTGAAACACTGTAATAACAGCTGATTTTCATCAGTCTAAGCCTTTTGCTTCTTAGTTGTGTTCTGTATGAAAGACCCCACATCTTTCATTTTTATAAGCTACAATAAACCTAGGGTTGCAAAGTAAATGATTATGTTTCAAGTTCCCTGATGAAATGGTAATGCTGCCTTGGCATTTGGCATTTTTTGGTGTAGTGTGAAATGAGATGAATGCAGTCTCTCAGGGGAGTTACCAGACTGTAGCATGCTCTGGTATTGGCCTTGTACCTTTTTTAACTTTGCCTTTTCTTCACTGATTATGTGGCTGATGTATCACAGTTAAAAACATATTTTTTTTTAATTTAATGGAATAAATTCACTTATGGAAGCAGAGTGCAGTGTAACATTTTGACTGTTACGTCACACACACATTTTGCTGAAAGTTCTGTTCTTTTTAGCCATTCAAGCTAAAAATCCAAAGTGTGTGGCTCTGTAATAGTCCAAATCTGTGTACTGAGAAGCACTATATTTTCTAGCTGTCACTCTAATTGGACATGCCACTTAACATGAGGTGCCCGGAGAGAACCTCTTTGGATAGGATTAAGATTACCCAATGAAGTGTTTTAAGTCTTAAACCTTCAGTTGCTGATGGTGTAATCATTTCTGCCTTGTACTTAATTGTACTTAATCATTTCTGCCTTTTTCTGTCTTGCGTTCAACACATGCACAATGTAATGAGACCCAAGTGGTGTGTTGTAGCAAATAGGAATGCTTTAACTTCTCTGAGAAGAATTTCCAAACCTAAAAATACTGCATGTGTTATGGATATCCAACCTGAGAAGTTGGGCTTGGCAAGAACTTCATGCTGGAGTTATCTTTTGCTGTCAGCATCTTTACCAACTACCAAACAGACAGTGCTTTTGCTTGCAGAAGTTAACCATGTCGGTCCTCTTGCTGTGCTTTAGTTGTGGCATGTCGAAGAACAGCAGGTATGGTAGTAGTTTGTGTTTTGTATCGTACTTGTTATCCCAGTTCTAGTTCTTTCGGAAGTCATTAGGTTTTTTAAAAATATTTTTTTCCTGTTCAGATTTGAGTAGAATTTTGTATAATCAATTTTTTTTCTAGTTTAGAAAAATAAAGAAATGTAAATATTGCAGATATATTAAAAACTTCATCACTATGTCCAGTCAAAACATGTGGTCTGGTGTTTCCATTAAAATAACTTTTGCAAAAGGCAGCATTTGATTGTCCACCTTTTGGCAATATTAGCACATGCTTTTTCAACAATTACAGAATGTTTCTTACTGAGTTTTCATTTTGAAAAAAATCTTTAAAAAAACGGAATGCTGACATTTTTGTAAGCTTTTTAAAATGCGTGTATCTTGAAAAAGCTGGAGAACCATATTGCTTCAAGATTGAGACCTGGAGCTGCCGTCTTTCTCATCTTCCACTTCCCTGCTTCCCTCGCATCTTAAAACTGGAAAGTAGGAAATGTTTCGATAAAATTTTTAACACTTACTGAAATGTTACATTTTGTACTCCTGAACTCACAGGGGCAAAAATGCATGTGAATGGTTTTTGGCACTGTAGTTTTCTATCAGCTTTTGTTCATGCTCAAAATGTAATATTCTACAAGCTAATTTCTGACTGCAGTATTTCATACCTGTATACTTACACAATTGTTAATAATAGTAAAAAATATTCCAGTGGGTTCTGGAATGATGGTGCATCAGTGCAGTAACTTGAACTGACATACATTTTGTCTTAAATTGAACCTAGATATTTTTTTCTTACACTGAGAATTTTCATAGCAGTGCCAGTATAAGAAATGAAGTGCCAAGGAGTATTGAATTACATAGGAAGCAACTTGGGGGAAATTACTCTTTGATACACAGAATATTCTAATTTAGGTCTTTACCTGTGAATCATTTTGCAGGTTACTATGGTATCACCCTAAAAATTTAAGTGCTTCCATCTGTCATAATCAGTATTTGTCAGTAAGAGCTTGATTTCTAGGTAACTTCTGAAATTATTTAGATGGTGAAAACTGTTTTTGAACCCTGTAGGTGCTACATATGGACAAAGAAGTGTTTGGTTTCCTCTCAGAGACTGAAAAAGAAAATAAGAAATTGTAGCTGCCTGTTTAAATATTATTTTGCTCACCACCATCCAAGTTGTAATTTCCATGTCAGGCTTAGTTTCTGTAATACTAAAAAGCAAAGCTCATTGGTTGTACTGTGGTGCTGACTCCCTGTCCTAAAGAAAGAGAGGTCCCCTGAGTAAAATAATGCCCTGTTCAGAGCTCAGGTGCTGGACAGAGTGTGGCATTTGGAGTGACTGTTTGCCTTTTGCTTCCTTGGTGCAGGATGGAGGCTTCCTGCCTGGAGCTGGCTCTGGAAGGCGAGCGCCTGTGCAAGGCAGGAGATTGCCGTGCTGGAGTGTCTTTCTTTGAAGCAGCTGTTCAGGTTGGAACTGAAGATTTACGAACCCTGAGTGCTATTTACAGCCAGCTGGGCAATGCCTATTTCTACCTGCATGAATATGCAAAGGCTTTGGAATACCATCACCATGATTTAACTCTTGCAAGGTAATTGTTCTCCATGTCATCCATTCTGGTAGATACGAGCAGCTGACTGTTCATTTTCCTGCCAAACCCTGCAGTTAATACTGGCCAGTGAGTCAACGTGGTGGTGGCAGAGGGCTGGGGGGCCTGGCAGGTCAGGTCGCCTGGCTGCCCTCTAACCTGGCAGCTAATGCTTGGTCTAGCACCATAATCCTAGAACTGATTGAGGCCTCACCAGGTTTCTGGATAATTAAGTGGCTGCTTTAAATCCACCCTTTCTTTACCCTTCCATGTTTCTAAAACTTAGTGTTACTAATTCTCCAGATTGTTAAGCTGCTCTCTTGTTTACTAGACAGAACTCCTTAATGTTTATCTGTGTAAAACTCATAATGTAATACTGTGAAATTAAAACCCCATCCATTTCATATGCTATTCATGTATCTGACTTTTACTGATTTGTATAGATCCAATAAAAGACACAGGCATATAATGTACTTAACTGCAATTTATGCATAAATCTGTTCTTCCCCCTGCCTAAACGTGTTCTACTGCTGTGATGTTGTGGGCATTTGTTTTGTTGTGCTGTCCCCCAGCTATGACAGTCTGAGTGGTTCAGTGGCAGTCTCTTGCCTTAGTCTCATTTAGAATATAGAAATGAAGTTGTGCCTTGAGCTACAGAGGAGACTGTAACTCTTAAACCTTACAGTAAAGTATTTCGTTAAGTAAAAGGAGATAGTCAAGTAAAATGCAAATGCAGTTAAACTTCTCCTTCTAATGCTTTCTACATCATCTTTAAGAATTTTCTCTCTATTCTCTTCCTAAAAGATGTGAATAAAAAAAAGAAATGTTTAGCAGATGAGCCAATACCATGAATACCAGCAGCTGGCCAAACAGCACCAACAGAATGAGATGTCTGTATCCACAGATTGAACAATGTTTATGCATGCTGTTCAGATATAAAATGAACTGAACACATATACATTTACATGGTTGTAGTCTCTTTCCATAAATTCATGTAATTCTCTACCATACATTGACCAGCTGCTTTGTTTAAATCATACACTGTTTTCTGGGTACTTAATTTCTGCAATTTTAGGACAATTGGAGATCTACTGGGAGAAGCTAAAGCTAGTGGGAATTTGGGCAACACCTTAAAGGTACTTGGGAATTTTGAAGAAGCTATTGTTTGCTGTCAAAGACATCTGGATATTTCCAGAGAGCTTAATGATAAGGTAAGAATTGTACAGGAATCTGGATGTAAAGTGCTAACACACATGCCTGAACCCTGTTGTACTTGTAAGGAGTTGTGCACCTTTCAGAGGGAAATAGTGAATACTCTATTATTTCTTCTAGGCAGTAAGAATCTGTTAGTTGAAATACAGTTGTTTGTACCTGGAAGACTATAGATCCAGGTTAAATATTATCCTATTTTGTGGTGGGTTTGTTTGTTTTTAATTTAATTTTTAATGGTAATTGACCTCAGGAATGTATCTTGCTCTTCAGACAGAAGTAATATGCAAAACAATTGGATTGAGGGATATGACTGGGTAGGTGATAACATGTTCAGAATGGGCAGAGTGTGTGTTGACAAGTAATTAAGGAACTTTTTTCCTATCTCTGGATTGTACAAATAGTTGCTATGACAGAAGTCTTTGAAGCATGAAATTTTAATGCCTTCTTTAACTTCTGATTCAGGTTGGAGAAGCAAGAGCACTGTATAATCTGGGAAATGTATATCATTCTAAAGGGAAAAATGTAGCTAATGCTGGGACTCATGATCCAGGGGAACTTCCAGATGATGTGAAAAATGCTTTACAAAGAGCTGCAAATTATTATGAGTAAGTAGTAGCTTTAAATGTTGGGGGCTGGGAGGATATGATCATGTAGCTCATTAGAATATGGGAGATTTGCAGAGCCCTGAGATAAACTGTGGAATGCTTCTTTGCAGAACTGAGGTACCTGTCAAGTTGGTCTTTCCAACAGGAGAGTGCACTGGTTTTTTTTTTTTGCCCTCACATGTAGTTAAAACCAGCAGAATTCTTCAAACCAGGCTGAGACAACTTGTTACACCTGTGTGTGTAACTAGAGGGGAGCACACTGGCTTGAGTAAGAATGCAGTGGAGTTTGGTATCTGAGAGGAAATATTTCCTACTCAGATTCATAGTTCTATGAAGGCCATTAAAACAGGCCACAGTAGAATACTTCTACCTTTTCCTTTATATAAGAATTTTTAAAATTATTATTTAAATGACTGTGAGAAAAAACCCAAACCTTTTAAAAGTTGCTATTCTCCTCCTCACTTTCCCCCAAAACAGGGAAAACCTGACAATAGTAACAGAGCTGGGTGACAGAGCAGCACAAGGGCGTGCCTTTGGAAATCTGGGAAACACACACTATCTTCTGGGCAACTTCAGGAGTGCAGTTTTAGCCCATGAACAGGTACAACAATGTGCTAGTAGTGAATTCTCTTCTAGCAGAATATCAGGTTGCTTCTGACCTTTAGTACATGTACTGTGTTGGATCTTTTTGCAAGCTTTTTAATGAAGGTTTTAAATCTTAATGGCACAACTTCAAGTTTTGCTGTTCTTATCAAGCATTGTTGACCTAAAGAATGCACTTTTTTCATGCATTTCTGCATGCAAATGTATGTTACAAAGTATAAAGTGGAGTAAATAATGCAGTTATTTCACATTTTTAAGCGTCTCCTAATTGCAAAGGAATTTGGTGATAGATCAGCAGAAAGAAGAGCATACAGCAACCTTGGAAATGCCTACATATTCCTGGGGGAATTTGAAACTGCTGCTGAATACTACAGGTGAGTGACTGCTGATAAACACAATTTATACCTCTTGCACAGTTTACTTCTGTTGTGCCTGGTACTGTAGCTTACTGTGGAACAGCCATCTCTTCAATATACACTTCAGAAAAAACTCTGTTTGTTTAGCTAAGAAATTTTTCCTTTGTTGTTTAACTATTCTGGCTCTTTTAAGGGAGGGGCAACATTAATGCTTTTTATTTTTTTAACTCTTGTTACTTTAAATAGATTCTTTGCAGTACTGTAGACAGACATCTTCCCACTGCTAGGCATTTATTCCCTTTATTCTAGAAGCAGGCATTACTGTCTCAGCTCTTAGTGAGTTCTGGAATGATGTGAGTAGCTCTCCTACCCTGAGATGGGTGGCTGCCTCAGGTGTACTCAGCAGCTGAGAGAGGTGGTGCACAGCAACATAAATTTACATCTTTAGTCTGTATTTTCAAGCCAGACTTCTTGATTTCTGCACCACTAAGCAGTTGCTGCTGTACTTGGGAAAGTAAAAGCTTGGCAAAGATACAATATAGGTGTTATCAGCATCTTACCGGGTTTTCAGAGCACACCTGTTCTTAGGGAGAAAAGCCTCAGTACTGAGCATAGAGATCCCTCTTAGCACTCCAATTCTTCTTGCCCAGCTGGGCTGGGCTGGCTTGGTGGATATAGGCCTGTCCTGCCATGCTGATGGGGAAGTAGGTATTGTAACACTGGTATTAAATGGTACATCCTGCCAAGGAAACTCCTACAAATTATTAATGAAGCAATAAATTAAAAGATGCTATTTGAGGTATCAGGCTGCTCCCTAATAAAGTAGGTGGAAGTAGGTTGCAGTGGAGGGGAGTGGAAGACTTTGTAAGTCTGAAAGTGTAAGAGTTTATAAGATAGATAAATTAGGCCACCAGGCTGGCAAATTATCGGCTAATCAATTACTAAATTGTGTAGCTGATTTTTGGGTGTGCACTTCGAAACCTTCTCCTTGCAGTGGTTTCTGAGGTGAGTGACCTCTCTTCCAGGAGGACGCTGCAGCTGGCGCGGCAGCTGAAGGACAGAGCTGTGGAAGCACAGGCCTGCTACAGCCTGGGGAACACCTATACTCTGCTCCAGGACTATGAGAAAGCAATTGATTATCATTTGAAACACCTTGTGATTGCTCAGGAACTACATGACAAGTAAGCCCTAAGAGATCGTTTAATGTATGTGTGACACTCCTGTTGCCTTCAACTCTACTGTCGTTGTTCCCTATGTGACAGCTGCGTTAATGTGAATTCCCTCAATGCTGGGCTTTGGTTTTCATATGGAAAACAAAAATTACTCATGATGGTATTCCAGCTAATGAGTCTGAGATGAAAGACAAATTGATGAATGACTGTTTCTACATCACCTCCTGTCAGCACGTCTGTGTAAATTAAGGAAAGGAAAAGCAGATCTTTCTTTCATGACTTCATTATAATAAATCACCTTACTGTCATAAGAATCTGTCTCCTACTTGTCCACAAGTTAATAATCAAGGAAGAGATGGGGGAAGGAGAATAACACAGCAGCAAGTAATGTTTATATTACAACCCTGATTTCTGAGGCCTTTTTCATAATATCAGGTGCAACCATAATTTTCTACAACATTTAAATGTACATCTTCCTAAGTCAATAAGAATAGGGAGGACTAATAAAGCATGCAAACGGAGGAAAAGCAAAGTAGGTTATACAATGTTCCATGGCTACAAAACTGATTTGTTTGCTGTGAGCTTAAAAATTAAAATTTTGATTAAATTTGTTTATTTATAACCAGATCACACTCCTTTAAATATAGTACTTAACGTGTTGGTGTTGGAATGGTCTTTAATGATTGCCTTCATTTCTTTTGGCCCAGCAAATTACTGTGGCAGTGCTGTGAAAACCTGACCTCTGGTGTTCAGCAGGTAGAGGTGTAACTGGAAATGTGTGTTGTTTCAGAATTGGGGAGGGAAGAGCCTGCTGGAGTTTAGGGAATGCATACACTGCTCTGGGAAATCACGACCAAGCCATCCATTTCGCAGAAAGGCACCTGGAGATTTCGAGAGAGGTATGATTTTCATACTCCCACTATGTTGGCTGTTGGTTTTTGCTCTCACTCATGAGGAGGTTTTACAGAGGTATGTCCATGCATCTGATTTTGAGCAAGAGAATGCATTTTGAATGATTTCAGAGACATTGATTCCACGTTGTTTCAGCCACCCTCTCACTGCAGTTAGCTCCTTAGTTCTAGTGTCACCACTCACACTGTTGTCATGGACTCTAAGTTAGTAACCTAGCAGAGATTATTTCAGGCTTTGTTATGTTACCTGTTAGTTGTTACTTCTTTAAAAAGATGTTCTCAGTCTTCAACCAGGAAAACTTTTTCAGCCTTTTCCTCTCAGAAATCTAGGGGACAAGGATTGTTCTATACTTACACATGTGAGTATTCATTAAGGTAACCTAACTGCTTATTTGATTTGCTTGAAGGTAGGAGACAGAACTGGAGAACTCACTGCCAGACTTAATCTCTCAGATCTTCAAATGGTTCTTGGATTAAGCTACAGCACGAACAACTCCATGATGGCAGAAAGCCACATGGTGGAAAACAGTTTGAATGGTATGTGCCTCTTTCTGCAGTACTTTCCCACCAGAGAACTTCAAAAAGAATCTCTTGTCTGAGTTCTTTATTGCCTATGGTTGAGTATGCAAATTTGCATACTCACCAGCTAAAAAAGGTTCTTGTGCTATTGGACCCCTTCAGCATCTCCTTTTCTGAAGGATTTATATTGAGAATCACAGATTAGTGCTTAGTTTCTTCATGTGTTCTAATTGTGTCTGTGTCTTGGACCTTGGACCTTAGATGAGTACAGCCACAGCTTTGCAAGTGACACCATAAATTTTAATAATGAAAAGATGAATTTGTCTCTTGAAGGTGGCAGACCAAGAGGACGCCGTTACAGTATGGAAAACATGGAACTTATGAAATTAACACCAGAAAAGGTTGGCACTTTGCTTTTCTGTTCTGCTGCTGAGATTGCAGCAAAACATTTCTGAGGGTGTGCTGATGTGCCATTTGCCTCTCCTTTTAATTTAGTTGATCTTAGGAGTTCCAAAACAGCAGGTCTAACAATACTGACAAATAATACTTTTGTCATTAGGTAACAGTCAGTGTGTGACAGATAATGGTTGTAGTGGCTTGTGGGAAGCTTGCTTTATTCCCTGCATGAATGAGAAAGAATGGGGTTCTGTAATCTGCACCAAAGGAATTCTTTCATCTCTTTATGGAAATGGTTTGAGGTTGCAGCATGGAAGTAATTCAGAGTAAAATTCCTAAGCTCTAGCTCAGCGCTTCTGAACACTTTTTCTTTGGTTACAGTCATTTTATAGGCACTTAAAATACATGTTGTGTTTTTCACTTCGAGATTGTAACCAACTTGCAAACCATCAGAAGGTTCAACATCCATCTTGAGTAAGGATGCTATTTCAGAAATGCTGCAGCTGAGTCACAGACAGGCAAAGCAACTTCCCCCCAAAGCTGAGAGAAATCTCTTGGAGATGGGAGTTCCTGGTTAAAATCCTTGTACCAGTCTATGAGAGATTTCCTTCAAATTCTGCCTTTCAGCAGTGGGCTGGCAGTTCTGCATAAATGACTCCAGTGGCAGACTGAATTTGGTATTTTTCCCTCCACACTGGGATATCTAATTCTAGTCTTTTCAGGTGAGGCAAAGCCTGTTAATCAAACAGGCAATAAAATCTCAAAGCGTGTGGACAGTCAGTGCAGCTGAAGTTGGCACCGGTGCTCAAAAGCCTCTTTGGGTACTGCTTTAGAAAGACTCCGTGTTTAGTCTAGGGCAAGGTGTCTGCAGGGAACCTTCTAAGCTTTTGGCCACTATCACCTGGTTTTTCTTACTCTCTGAATCTTTTTATCTGGGAGTACTTTTAAAATATCTATCCTCTAACAGTCTGTGCCCTAAATACACTAGAATGTGTCCTGTAGATTTTTGGCATTAATCTACTGTTGCATTCTAGTGCTTATGAAGGGTTTTCTTCAAGGTACTTGTTGAGTAGATTCTGCAACTTCCTTCCATAAATGTCTGGTGTGTAGAACATCCCCTGACCTGAGCATTGGGGTTTGATTGTACAGGATGGCATCTTCTCAAAATCCATATGCTGGTGTTCCGTAAAGCCATGGAAAGGGAAATCCAGTGGTAGTCAGTGTTACTGGAAGATTTGTGACTCTGTTCATGATTTCTGATGTTGAATCAGGAAAAAAAGGGTTTGCTTTTATTCAGTTACAAGAGTCTGTCAGTTGTGGATAATTCTATTTATTTTAGAGGAAGTTTTAGGAAAAATATGTCAGGTTTATAAAGCTATCCATTCTGTAGTTTAGTGAAAGGAAATGGTTAGTCCTGTTCATTCTTGTGCTGCCATTTGTCTCCCTCTTTTTTTCAATCTTTATTGGGAAGTTTGTGTACATCAGGGATGGCTGGTTGAGTAGCTGCATTTGTGTAAGGGTTTGTTTTGCTCTAACACTTTGTAATATAGAGTGGAGTTTTTTTCGTATTTTTCTTTCCAGTTTTGAAAATGCCAGGTGGGAAATGCCAGCTGTGCCTGCAGTTCAGCCCTTAAATTAACTGCTTTTCCTGCACTGCAGTCAGCAAGGACAATTTCAGTGTGTTTAATTAAAACCACTATTTGATCATGTTTTAATCCATCAGGTGTTTCACCACAGTTCAGTTTGCAGACTGACCAGTACCAGCACTAACCTGCTTCTGCTAACAGCAGCTCAGGAATTATAACCAAATCCGCATGGCTGCATGAACAAATTTAATGTAAAGCTGCCTCATTTTGGGAAGGAAAAGCAGCAGCAAGTAAGAGGTAAGAGTACTGGTAAATAAAATCAGAAGGCTTAATTTCCTGACTCTTGTTTTCTTAGGTTCCGAACTGGAATAGTGAGATTCTTGCTAAACAGAAACCACTGGTTGCCAAAACTTCAGCAAAACTTCATTTTGTAAATCGACTGAAAGGCAAGAAGTACAAAAATGGCACCACCTCCAAAGTTTTGCAGGATGCCAGTAATTCTATTGATCATCGAGTTCCAAACTCTCAGAGGGTAGGTGTGGTGAGCTGTGGAGATCATGGCCTTTACTAATCTTTGTGTGATTAGAATTGTGGAAAACATCTTCCTGCAGCTGTCCTGGTCAGTTTAACTTGATTTAAACTGTGGCTCTAAACTGATGCAGAATCTGCCACTCTACAGCTCTCTCAGGGATGGTGCCAGCTTTAAGATTTTCCTACTACTGAAACATTTTATTCCTGGTGGATGTTTTTAAGTTAGACCTCAGCTTGCACATAAATTTTATTTCTAAGTCTCTTCTAGACCACGCTTCTCCAAACTTAACAAAATCTCGTTTTCCTGATTCAGGCAGTGAGAGATATTTTGGACATACTTTTTAGGTTATTATGCTCTTGAGAGAAGTCAGTTCAACATACAAGGACTGAGTCATTTTGTCATAGACCTGAGGAGACAATGACAACTATTCATTGCTGCTCTTGTTTCTTTTTCCTCTCATGGGCATTTGGGGTTTTGTTGGATTAATGGCTGAGGAGGAGTAACTGCAGTTGTACCATGATCAGAGCACTGTTTCTTTCCATTTCAGAGAATGAAACATTTCTAATGTATTTCACTCTCCAAAATGCTGCCCTATCATTAGCATCTCCTCCTATGATATCTGGCTATAGAAGTTGTTGACTAAAAAAATTCATTTAATAAATTTCAGATACACAAATATAAACATATCACTGGACTAAAACTCTGCTGCAGTTGTCCCAGCTGTAGGTACTCTTAAGTTCAAATACCCCTCAATCTTCTCCTTTTCAGAAAAGCAGTCGGGAGACAATGGCAGATGAAGGGTTTTTTGATCTGCTGAGTCGGTTCCAGAGTAACAGGATGGATGATCAGAGGTGCTGCTTCCAGGAGAAGAACAGACTCTCAGCTGCTTCAGTGGCAACATCCTCTACTCCACCTAAAACAATGATAAAATGTAATTTTTTAAAAGTAAAATCTATATTTGACTTGAGTTTTTGCCAAATACTATTATCAAAATGTATTTGCATGCAAGACTCACTACAGCAATGGATTTACCCCTAGGCTAACTTGTTTTGTCTGTCCTGCCCAGCCTTTTCCACGTCCGTGGTGTCCCCGCACACGGATGAGTTCCTGGACCTGCTGGCGAGCTCGCAGAGCCGCCGGCTCGACGACCAGCGCGCCAGCTTCAGCGAGCTGCCCGGGCTGCGGCTCCGGCAGCGCAGCAGCCAGGCCGTGCTGGGCCACCTCATGGCCAGCAACAACAGGGAACTGGATGATGACTTCTTCGATATATTGATTAAATGCCAGGTAAGTGCTTAACAACAAATTCCTCAGCTTCTGTCTCTGGGGCCTTCATTTGTGCCTCCTGCTACTGAATTCCTGCAAGTAAGCCACTTAATCATGTGCTTTGAGATACACATTGATCTGGCAGATAAGGAGGAACATAAGAGAAGAAAAGATTAGGGCTGGAGGTTTTTTTTAAGTTTTGGGATAATTCTTCTTTCTTGGTTTGTCTGTTTGTTTAACTATCCATTGTCTAGTAAGTGTAATTTTGGTATTTATACCATGGTAACTATTAAAAGTAAGAAATGATTAAAAAGTGAAGGAAAACAAGTGAGGCTATTACAAGGAGTGTAAAATGGTTTTAAGTGTTTAGATTTGGCACACTAAGGAGGGCACCTGATAAACCAGCAAGCCTAATTTATCAGCTGAAAGAATTCAGTATCCAGGTTTTGGTGGTAATAGTGGTCATCGTTCCCATGAGGTTAAGTTTAACTGATACAGTTTATAGCAATGTACAGGTGAGGTGACTGATTGTCAATAGAGCACGGTGCGTATACCAATTAGACCAAAAAGAAGTTAATTAAAAAGACGTGCTGGTTTATCTGATGAGTTGATAAGCCCCCCAAAATACAAAATTCAGATGCTGAGTTCTCTAGAGGTCAGTCAGTATGTTAGCCTGGGTGAGAAAGCAGCACCTGGAATTGAACCTTCATTGATGGTGACAGTGTTCATCAACCTGATGGAATATCATGTTCTGTTGTAGCAGCTTGTCTGTTTCCTTCTGTGAGTCAAGCAAAGAATCTAGAAATATTCTGTCTCATTTAGGAATGGAAAAATATTTAATCGCCTCTAATCAGAACAGATGCTCCTGCTTTAAACAAGCTCAGAAGGATTGCTGTCTTTTGAGCCTTTTTGTCTCAAGGGTGCCTGTCCCAGGTCCATCCACCACTGAAAGCTGTGCTTTTCCTCCTGTGGCCACACTGCCATCCAGCAGCAGCCTGTTCCTGTAGAGAACACCCCTTCCCTGCTGTGCCTGTGGCAGCCCCCAGCTGGCAAGGAGGGTGGCTGTGTGAAAGGAGCACAGCCCCCAGCCCAGCAGGGTTTGCGGCAAGGGGCCTTCCCAAACCTCACACCACTGTGGCCATTTCTTAGTACCCATGGAAGGAAAGGAAGCCAACTATCCTTTCTGTTGTTTGAGACTAGAAAGACCCTGTACTAATGCTAAAATTCTTCTTCTAGACAAAGGACACTTAAATCTCATTTTGCAATATTTTAAAGAACTGATCTGGGGGGTTATTTTCAGATCCATGTGGACAAGTGAGTCAGAGGAACCCTTTTATCGACACTTGGACTCAATTTCATTGGGCATGTTTAACTTCAAACAAAACTTAAAAATTCAATCTCTCTACTCACTTTAAACCTGAAAACAAAAGCTTTTAGTAGCTTTTTCACTTAATATTGTTCATTTACTATGTATGTTCCTGTAAATATGCAGCTTTTACTGCTTGGTCTGTCTGTAGGGTTCTAGACTGGACGATCAGAGATGTGCTCCTCCAGGAGCTGCCAAAGGCCCCACTGTACCAGATGAGGATTTTTTCAGCCTGATTTTACGCTCGCAAGGGAAGAGAATGGATGAACAGAGAGTCCACCTACCCTCGGCTATAAAGGGACCCAATTCCAGCTGAAGACCCCCAGAGGCACGTACTGTACAGCAGCACCCAGGGCTTGTTTTGGTTTGCTGGAAAAGCACACTTGCCTTTTTTAAGATGACTACAGTTAGTAACTTTGTCTCCTTTCTCCTGGTTTTTCACAGAAATAGCAGCAGCATCACGCTCCTGAGCAGTAGTTCTAGAGTTGTCCCTGCTCCTCCTGCAGGTGGCAGCTGCTTTAAGAGCAGTGTCTGAGGTACTGGGTCTCCCTCTTGTTTCTAGTCTATCAGAATTATGATGATTTTTTTTCTCTGTCAATTCTCTCATTGCTCAAGTGGATTCTACCGCTGTCTCAATCTAGTATAAGACCTAAATTTTTATGTTCTTTTTAAAGAAAACTTGATTTTTTTTCCCCTGATTTGTACCTCCTGAAAAAAGGTCCTGTTTTCTTTTATACTTTTTTAAAAAAATAAGTAAAAAAAAAAAAAAAGGAGAAATAGCTTCAGTATTTAGTCTCTTTGCAGAAACACAGTTTGGAAGAAACAATCATTTCTATATGAAAATTAAGCCCTAGTTTTAATTCTGTTTAATAAAGAACAGATTTTTGAAACATGATGGGTTTTTTGGTAATATTTAGTTAACTGTTTCCCACATTAATTCAGAACAGTTTTGCAATCAGCAGAAGTTTTCAAGGGGTACTTACGTTCAAGAGACAGCTGCTCATGCTGCTCTGCAGCTTGCGTGGTACCTGCCCATGCACCAGGCATCACAGGGGTGGTGGGCACTGGGCACCAGTTCACACAGGCCTGGGGCAGTTCCTGCAGCACCTCAATTTCCAGAGTCACACACAGCTGCTGCCTCCTGTACCTGACCTCACCTCCTCTCCTGCTATGGCAAAGGACAGGCTGTGCTGGGAGAGTTCTGGGGACCAACCACTGGAATGTCCCCAGGGTAGTTCCTGGTCCTTGCCTTAAAAACCACTGCTACAACATCAGGTTCTCACTCTCTGCAAATCATTACACCAGGAGGAAAGCTGTAGGCTGTCCTACAACCCAGGTGACAAGAAGCAAACTGATTTTAAAGAACATAAACCTAAAGACAGACCTGAGACATATGAGCTGGGAATTAGTATTATGGGAATTACTCAAAACTTACTACACAAACCTTATTTCCAACAAGCAGCAACGCTCCACGAGCCTGGGGTTTTTTGGCCACTTAAAGGCCTATCATCTTACTTAACACCTTTATTTCAGATTCCAGACACGGTACATCTACTCACTCTCCCAGATTTTACAACCTCACCTTCCAGCTTGCTGTTGTTCTCTCTTCTACACTTGAGAATGAGAGCAGAATTAGCAAGCACACGATAAGTAAAGATTAGAGAAAACTTACGAAGAGCTTGGGTCTTCCTTAGTCTCTTTCCTGGGAGTCATGTAAAACACTTTTTCTTCTCTTCAGATGGTTCCATAGCAGAACTTTTCCCTTCTAGGTTTCTATTAGGGTCACCATTTTCTCCAGTCTCTCCCTCTGCTTTATCTGTCTCCTGTTTTTGCTGCTCAAGTGCAGGTTCTTCATTACAGTTTTCAGCTTTGAGATTTCCAAGTCTATGCACTTCAGATTCAGTGTACAATCTGTTCTGCAAAAAAATAGTAACAATCCATTAATTAAGCAGTCTAAAGTGACAGCACCTATTGTTTCAAGTGCATCCCAGCTCAGGGGGCAGAGCTCATCCAAAGCATGACAAGGATATTTTTTCCTGGGGAAACAGAACCTGTAAATAATTTAGAGTATAAATGTGGTTTGAATTTTCTATAGTTAACAGGAAAGTCAGCCCTGCTTTCTTCCCCTTTTTCCGTGGGTTATCATGATTGCCCAGGCTGACCCACGTACTGATCTCTCAAAACTGAAGTTGTCTTTACTTTAAAGAGTTTTAATTCAGTAGTTTCCTGCCACAGTTAGCCATTGCAAGGTATTTTTCCAGAAGAAACACATCCAAGACACCTCTATCAAACTGTTCTTAGGGGAATGTGTACTTCCTTAATTCCTCTCTCTCCCACATCTGGGTTAAGCTTCTTGTTTAAAGGTGTTCTAGCAGGTGCCATTGCAATCTGTTCAGTTTAATGCCATCTCCCAGAGCACCAGGAGTCACAGCAGGTGCTGGTCTGGGGGACTCTGGTCCCTGGGGGACTCTGGTACCTGTGCATCCGGCTCATCACTGGTGTGTGCCGTGTCCGGGCTCCTGCTGCCATTGCCCGGTCTTGCTGTCGGGAGAGGCCTTGTGGAGGCATCCCCTCTGTCCTGGTGGCCTCTGGGGACAGAAGGATGCTTCTGCAAGTAATACTCATCTGCTGGCCTCCCATCGTACTGCCCGAAGGCTATTTGCTCCTGCTGACTGGCAGGCAGAGGAGGACTTTTCTTCTGAGAAGACGTTAAGTATCTTAATGCAGACACTGATGATCCTGCACCATAGCAAAAAGCCTGGGGGAGAGGAAAAAAAAACAAATTGAGCAAAACACCAAATATCTGCAGCCTATAGTTTTCGCACAGATTTCAGTGTCACATATCTGAAACACTCTGGAAGAAAAGCTCAGGTGAAGAAAACAGCTCCAATTCCAACATTCTACAGTCTGACCATGCTGCAGGAACTGTTGGGCTGGATGCAGTTCCTTCTTGGTGCTACATTAAAGATGTTTAAGGCTCTAACTCAATGCTTTTGTGTACAAAATGCCAACTAGATGCCTCACTGTGTAATGACTCGAAGAAATGGGAACTAAGGTGCAATAATCTGTCAGAGAGTCTAAGATTTTAAGCAGTTCAACGCTATTATATCCCACTTGGGGAGTGGGAGAAGAATATGGTTTGAATACAAAACTTGGCTATTTTAATTCCTAGACCAATTGTAGTATGAACCCTTTGTCAAGAAAAAATTTAGAAGTAGAAGTAATTTCATTTGTACTAAGAAATCTGTTCAGCTGTACAAATAAGTAAGTAATATAATAGATAATACTTAAATACATTTAATATATGAAAAATAAAATGGAGCTTTTAAATAGAAGAGAAATGTATACAAACCAGGACAGCCAGAGCCATCATAATGAGCACTGGAACCTGCAGAATTAATGGTATCTCCTTCATAAGTGCCTTGATGAACTCACCAATACCTTGTCCTACGTGCTTCAAAGGCTCAGTTACAAAGTTAGTGAAAGTTAGTGCCAAGGCCTAGAAAAATACAAACAACAAATCAGTGTTGTCACACAAACAACAAACATGAACAGTCGCATTGGGCTTGGCATACCTTTGTTGGTGGAACCAGCAAAATAGGATTTACAAGCAGAGTTTCATAGTACTTCTGACAGGGATCGTTCTGAAACGTCCATGTACTTCTAAGCCATTCTGAAGTCAAAGCAGAGACATATTTTTACTACTTAAAAATACATTTTGTGACACAGCAGTAATACAGAAAGTAGCATTTCAGTTACAGATGGAAGAGAACTCTTCTAGATATGGTTCAAAACTGAGATTTATTTTTACACATCTGAGATTAGCTTGGCAGTACAGTTTATCCAGTCATGGGGATGCAGGAAGGAGAGGGAAGGCTGGAAAGAAAAGAAGAGAACCTGAAGTTTTGCCATGTATAATCAAGAAAGCTCTTTAGGTGAGCTTAGTACCCCAGAAGCCTCAGGGAAAAAAAGTCACATCTGTGGAAACTATGAACTTGCACACTGTTCACAGCTACTGACACAGCATCATTCCTGTGTTATTGCTCATCTGCCAGTCTGCAGGAGATTGAAATTGTCTATTTTGCTTGCTAGATTCAAGGGTCTATTTTAGTTACAAGCAGAAAATCTTCTTAAGGGAATTTTTACGATATAAACAAGTGATTTATGACATCAGTGTTTCTGTAGTTTGGTTTTACTGCAGTCAGAACATAAATCATTAACATTTATCAAAAACAGATCAGAGTCAAGAAATTACAAAGGGAAGACCATAACAAGCACTCTGTAAGAGCTGCCACCCTTCATCTACTTGCTATAGCACTGGATATAAAGAACAGCTAATAAAAAAATCAGCTTTCTTTTTTTTAGTATTTTACAGCTTTCTCTGTAAAATACTAACACTTGAGTAAACAATTACAGATCCAATTCCTGAAATCCATTGTATTCACAGGCCTGATACATGAAAAAAAAAAATCCTTGTCCTGAACTCTGCCTGCCTGTCTTCAGTAAATGGCACTGAATGGTACTGGGGACAGTGGCTGGGGAAACACGGGGAAGTTACAAGAAAAAGACTAACACCATGACATGCTCCAAGTACAGTGCTGTCATCAGCTCTCCTCCCAAGGCCTAGAAGACAAAGTCCTATGGGATGGAAAAAGGGTAACACCACATAATCATGTACTGAAGAAAATTCCCTGTACTAGTCATGAAGAAATTAGAATATTCTGGGATACAGTGAATTGATATTTTGTGATCTTAACTACTACTGCAAAGTACCAACACAAGTACTCACGGATAAGACTTCCCCGCCAGTCCAGCTTCTCCTCACAGACATTATCAAACTGCCCCATCTTGGCAATCTCTGCCTGGTGCTGAGCAAAAGCCAGCTGCAGGAACAGCAGGGATGGGAAACACACAGTGAGCAGGCTGCAGCCACGAATGCTGCTCCTCAGCTATCTGTGTTTGCTCTCAGCAGGCCTGGGATAGTTCCCCATGTAAGTGAGAATTTCCCCATTGTCCCCTTGTAATGGCAATTCCCCATGTAATATGTATTTAGAAAAGTCTTCTTCTTTAGAAAAGTGGCATTCCACTCCTGTGCCAGAGCCATCCCACTCCAGCACTCTGCTATCCCTGGGTTTGACAAGCTGCAGCTCAATCCTGATGATAAGATGTGAGGGGCAGATTTTGTGGTGGGGCTATGATCTGGTAGCTTAAATTCCTCCTCAATAAAACTGATCCTATTTTACCATCAGCCACTTCATCACCATTAATGAAGCATTTATGTGGCCTATTGCAATAAACACACTTTCTGCCAGGGAATTTTAAGAAAAAACCTCCTCATAATGTATTTCTGTATAACTTATACAGAACTGTATAACTTTAGTTAGAGGTCACATCTGCCTTGCCCACGTGGTGAAATCAGAGTTCTAGTGCTCTCTGAATTTTGTGCACCTCTACAGCAAGATAAAGTTGTCAGGGTTTCTTTTGTTAAGCCTAACACACCCATAAACATATAAAATAAAATGTTTATCCATTTATTTTGCAGTTAATTAAGAGCTTTATGTAAACTAACCAAAGGAACTAAGTAACCGTAACTCCTTCTTAACTGTAAAGTTTTAAGCCAAAAAGCCATTAGGATTACAGAACTTACCTTATACAAGTAAAGCCAATTCCATGCAAAACTGATGAAAAAGCTTATTAATAAAAAACGTTTTAGCTGAACAAACCAAAGAATACGTGTCCAGACTTCTGTAGCTATTACAATTACAATGCACGCAAAGCACAACAGTAGCTGAAAAAGAAAAGAGGAAAAAATTATGACCCACATTTGGAATTTTCCAAGCTTACTGACAGGACACATGAAGAAACTTCCAACTTTTGTTTTTACTAGTGTCATTTACACAATAGCTGAGAAGTTTTTCCTCAGTTCCACAGCCCATCTGTACAAGACAGAACAGTTTTGAGGCAGTACTAGTATTCATTCCTATCACATCCTTACATTGCAATTGCTCACTTGCTTCTTGTGATATTTAGTTATTTCTTCCTTAGGATGTTTGTTACATTAGCAACCCCACTTCTAAATTATCAAATTACTGTCAGTCAGTGCTTGAGCAGTTTGTGTCTGCCATGAACCACAGAACAAAGCTGCCAACTCCTGCACTTTGGTTAAGAGACAAAGTTACAGTTTGGGTACCAGCAGCAAGACTTCAGAGAAGCACTTCAGTGTCTTTCCACCTGAGGACCCCTGTCAGAGGTTACTGACAGCTTGCTTTTGTCATCTTGGCTTCCAGGGACCCCTCAGATCTAGACAGGCTACATGCAACATTATGTCAGCATAAAACATTAGCATATTTTGAATCGTAAAGATTTATTCAGAAAGCTTCAGCTTATTAGAGATCCTCAGCTTAGCACTTTATAATTCCCAGAGTCATCCTTTCCTCTCCAACACTACACAATTTTTTCCACAAAATTTGCAGAAGCCTCTGACCTATATGAGTTCAAATATATACTTGGCTCAATATAAATACATTCCAACTCTAGCAGAAACCAACAGATTCAACATCTACATGAACAAGAGACAAACCTGGAAAATCTATAATGCATGAGGTATCAGCTCTAATGATAAGAAAGTGCTAGAGCATAATGAGTCTGGCAACACAGATATAAAAGACAAGAAAAAAAAGCACACCAGAAAAAAACCCCAAACCAAAGCTACAATAAGAGCAGATGACCACACAAATAAAAAACTTGAATTCCTTCTTAAGCAAATACATCCTTCAGCAACCATAAAAGAAAAGTGACTTACTGAAAGTATAACGGAAAGGACTGCTTTATATGTGGAGTTAAGATGGAGTTTATATGATGAAGTTAAGTTATATGTGGAGTTAATATCAATTGACTAGCCTTACACAGAGAAACCAAAGAAAACAGCAATTAAAACAAACAATCAACCTTCATTCTCTTACCAAAAACAAATTATATAGATCAATTCCAAAAGCATCTTCAAATCTCCACTTCCAAGCTTGATCATCATGGTGTTTAAAATTTATCAAAATATCACTCAGTGCCTCATCCAGGGCACCTGGCTGCCAGGCTTCCTCATTGACAAACCTAAGGATCTCCACATACGTCTGTCTTGTAAGAATGATCTCAGCATCGTAATGAACATTGCCCACGTTTTCCTCAGGCTGAATTCAAAGCAAAGCAAAACAATGGTTAAAAGCTTTTATTTGGAAATAGAAGTGCATCCCTAGGCAAAAACCTATCATATTCATTCTGTACCAGCACCCTTCAGAAGCAGACTGCAGGATGAAAACATGGGACAGGGGGCACACTATGATCCTATAACCTTTTTGTTCATCTAAACTACATGAAACACAAATCAATTGGTTTGTAATCCTTCAATTCTACAGCAAAAACCCTAAAAAAATAAAGTGAATTATCTCACCTGTCACTAAAATTTCAGAACCAGTGCTCATTGCTCATTAACAAGTAATAATTACATATGCACTACGTGTGCTTCAGTCATGACTAGATAATACAGATGTAAGCTATTAAATACTAAAATAAGTTTTACACTGCTAAATATGTTCCTTATTTAACATTACTAAAAATAATTTCTAAATGATTACTAAAAATCAATTCTACCTCTGAATAGAAAAAATCTCCAAAGACAATAAAGTGCCCAGCCAAAAGCTAAAGTATCATGCAGCCACTCCCTCCAATATCCCTCCTGCTGGGAAGAAGAATCAGAAAAAAGGTAAACCTCATGAGCTGAGACAAGAACAGTTTAATAAACTGAAACAAAATAAAATGTGATGGTAATAATACTATAGTCATGAAAAAGAGAGAAAGAAGGAAGTAAAACCCAGAGGAACAAGTGATGCACAATACAACTGCTCCCTTAGCCCAGCCTATCCTCCAGCAGCAATCAGCCCCTCCCAGTCAACTTCCCCATTTCATCCTGAGCACAACAGCCATGGTTTGCAACATCCCTGTGGCCAGCTCAGCTCAGCTGTCCTGGCCACGCTCCCCCACAGCTCCTCCTGCACCTCCTCGCTGGCACAAAGCTCTGAGAAGTCCTTGACTTAGAGAAAGCACCACTGAAGAAACAACTGAAACACCAGTGTGTTATCAACAGTGCTCCCACTGAATCCAAAACACAGCACTGCATCAGCTACCAGGAAGAAATTTCACTCTGTCCCAGCTGAAACCACTGCATAAAGAGAGTAATAAGGTGATTCTTATATAGAAACTCTTAACAAGCTAATATTGCTTGATAGTTAGAATCACAGAATGGTCTGGGTTGGAAGGGACCTTAAAGATCATCTAGTTCCAATCCCCCACCATGGTCAGGGACACCTCCCACTAGACCACACTGCTGAAAGCCCCATCCAGCCTGGCCTTGAATGCTTCCAGGGATGGGGGACCCACAACTTCTCCGGACAACTTCTTCCAGTGCCTCACCACCTTCACAACAAAGAATTTCTTCCCAATATCTAATCTAAACCTCCTCTCTTTCAGTTTAAAGCCATTCCCTCTTGTCCTAGCACTGCCTACCCTTGTAAAAAGCCCCTCTTATAAGGTCCCCCTTTAGGTACTCAAAGGGTCTCTAAGGTCTCTCCAGAGCCTTCTCTTCTCCAGGCTGAACAGCCCCAGCTCTCTCAGCCTGTTTTTGTAGGAGAGGTGCTCCAGACCTCTGAGAATCTTTGTGGCCTCCTCTGGAGTTGGTCCAACAGGTCCATATTCTTCTCTGCACTGCAGACCCCAGGGCTGGACACACCAGAGCAGAGCAGAGGGGCATAATCCCCTCCCCACTCTGCTGCCCACACTGCTTTGGATGCAGCCCAGGGTGCTTTGGTTTTCTGGGCTGCAAGCTCACATTGCCAGGTTCACCAGCACTCCCAAGTCTTTCTCCCCAGGGACAGTCTCAATCCATTCTCCACCTAAGCCTGTATTTGTGCCTGGGATTGCCCCGACACATGTACAGAACCTTGCATTTGGTCTCACTGAACTTCATGAAGTTTGCATGGACTCACCTCTCAAGCCTGTCAGGGTCCCTCTGGATGGCATCCCTTCCTTGTGAGTATTGCCCTCAGCCAGGTTTAATTCTATCTGGGCTTTAGCTTTCCTACCCTGATCCCTGTCCCTGCTTGGACAATTTCTCTGTACTCCCTCCCATGCTACCTCGTCCTCGCTCCCACCCTCTGCAGGTTAACATGGTAGAGCTACAATACAGGCCTTAAAAATCTGCAACAACCCAAATCTAGCTCCTTCCAGTTTCCAGCTACTAACATAAGCAGAACAAGGAGCTTCTATAGCTGCATCCCAGCAACAGATGTTTAGATACACTGAAATCACACAGCCTTCCTTTGGATGCTGTACAGATCAAATGGCAACTGTGTCTCCTCAGCAGTACTGGATGCACATACTTGTATCATCTTGTCCTTTGCCAATCAGTTCCCTTCATTTCATTTAAAGTACACCAGCATAATTAATCAATGCTTGGTAACTGGAAGCTACATGAAGCAGTACTATGAATTCATTCTAATTAACTATTTTTTTAATGACTATTCAAATACTTACAAGGCCAAGTTTTCCAGCTTCATTTAAAATCTTATTCAAGTATCGCTTAAAAATATAAAAGCTGCGGCTTTCATGTGATTTGGCAATCATCGTCTCACATTCTGCAATCTGCAATTGTGAAAAAGACACTTTTATTCACTTTGCTCAAACCAGCTTCTTCATAGGAGCATACCAACATTAAACTCAGGATTAACAGGGGCACTTCTAAACTTCTTTATTTTAGCAATGATCCTATGATTAGTATGCCAGATAAAAAGCGTATGCAGTTGCTGAAGACACTACTTTCCATGGGACTGGCCAGTACTGGAGATTTCACATCTGCTAGGAATATTCAAATCCTGACCTCAGTAAGGCTAGAAACAAATGTGAACATCTGGATCTCCTTGCATTTAAAGTTTGCATTGGGGGGGGGGGGACGGGGGGGGAAGAGAACTGCCAAAGATCCTACGTAGCTAAAACACCACTAAAATGACACACATCCCACTGGGTATCCAAATGGCTGAGGGCAGCGAGTGCCCCAGGGTCCACACAAGCATCCCCACACCCTGGGAGGGGGTCTGAGAGCAGCTCCTCAGAGCTGTACCACTGCACACTGCCCTGGTCTCTATGCCCACAACCCGCCCCTTATAATCAAACAGGACTGAACAGCTTGACAGCATGGGGTAACATCAGCACCACACCTTTAAACTGTTGACACTGGACAGAAGCCCTAGCTCCTATCGATTTTGTTACGTTATAAAACAAACCTTTGTAGGCAGAACAACAACTTGAAATTGAATTAAACCACTTTCAGTCTCTCCTCTGCACAGAGGTTACCCCTCCATAAAGCATAAATTATGCCAGCAATGCACTTGTTTGATACTATCCAGAAGAGCATCATCAAAAAGCACAAACTATAAACCACTGGAAAGTGTCTGAACTAATAAAAAAAAAAAAAACACTGGAAATTGACCGAAGAACAAACCTTGTGTTGCAAGGAATCTATTACCCTGGAACAACTTTGTGAGACTTCAGTACTGACTGTATCCAGAGCCTTATCCTCAGAGTCATGATAGTTTCCCTAAAATTACAGAAGAAAAACATTTTTAGAATCCAACAATTTGACCAACATGCCCTGCTACACCTCTACAGTCACATCACTTCAGAAGGACCAAAGGAGCTAAAAACTGAGTGCAGATCTTTGCTGCTAATACTCTCCCAATGACACTCCAGCTGCCTCTCTGCTGTTATTTTAGGCTCCAGACAGAGAACTGCTTTGAGTTTATCTAAATGCATGCAGAAGGTGAGATCGTGCCTGTCCTCCCCCACCTGCCCTTTTCCCTCCTTCGAGCGCTGGTGATCCACTAAGTGCATCAGATTAGATAATGGCACTGGCTAAAAACTGACTCAGCAGGCAAAGGGGCAGTTTCCAGCCAGGCAAACTCCCAGTCCAGCTGGCCACGCCACCAGCCAGACTGCAAGTAAACACAAACCCCATTTGGGGCTGCCTGCCTTTCTTTGCTCCAGAACACTGTGTTTCCTGTTCATTACTCAGACTCAGTTTTGGCAGTGCTGCTTCTACACAACCAGGTGTGCACACTGAGGGAAGTCTCCACGGGGAAGCACAACAGCACATGAATCAGTGAACTCATGCTGAAACGAAGTTTGGTTTTGAAGGCTTGGGCAGCCCACACAGCCTACCCACCTAAAAACTCACTGCAGAGCAGAAAAGAAATCCTGAAAAGATGGATTAAGACAAAGTAGTAATCTTTTTTTCCTTTATTATGTAGTTCTATTTTTGTGGGAGACAACAATAAAGCTACTACTTTTTTAATAAAAGCTGAAGCAGTTGGGCTCCAGGCTTAAAGACTCCAAAGCTTGCTGCTGCATCTTAGGGATGCTAATGATTATCAGGTGGACTTAGAGCAGCTGGAAGCTGATGAGGAAAGCTGTGGAGAGCAATAATGCACTCTGCATTTTTTAAGCTTCAGAGGATTATGTTCTGTAGTGTTTAAACAGTATTACTGAAGACTGTAAAGCCAAACTTGAAAGGTGAATAATGGCAAAAATCAAGGGTGCCCATACAACCACCCCCAGTTTACAGTGCCATGTGTACACATATGCACTAGATAACCAACATGCATCTCATGATATTTAGAGTCAGTTCCTCATACAAGGCAACAGAGACAATTCACCTTGTTAAAACTAATTTTTTTCCTACTTCATCTTGTCTTCAATGTTAAGGAATCATTAAAAGTACAGCACTCAATTCTATTCTGATCTTCCTTCTGAAAACCGAGACCCAGCATTACAAAACACCATGGACTTTCACAATAGTCTCACACGAGAAATGGGAAACTGGTTCCTACTGCTGGGAAACTGGTTAATTAAAATAAAATATAATAATTAACTCCCCCAACTTTTATCAGTTAGGAACCTGATTTCCAAGATATTTAGCACTATACTTGAGAAACTAGCAAGAGCTGCTTAACCCAGTCCTTCCCAGAGCAGTAACTTGTGGTGCCACAACCTGCACAAATCAAGCACCACCGATGAAAATACAAAAAGCCTGCTTGATATGACTTGATCTGAGTGCAACAGAAGCTCATCAGGAAAACGTCTTGAGCTAATTACAGTAATATAGATCTCAATTTCTTTCCTTGCAATTTTAACCATGGACACACAAGACTTTTCTGTGAATGGATTCAGGTACAACATAATAATCCCTTAAAAACACCGTACTACTATCATTATCTACTATCACCATTTAAGAGCAATCTTCCAAAAGCACGTGGCTGTTTGAGAGAGACACGTACCCTTTCTTCTTCTACCTTGTAAGGTCTTCTCATTGTTCCTGATGCTGCATCATAATTGAGCATATCCGTGGGGTCAATCCATTCATCTTCTTGAACTTTACAGCTCCCTGTCAGCATAACTGCACACAATACCAAAGGAAACAGCATCCTGTATCACTGAATATAACAAGAAATTCAGGTGTTTAGGTCAGGGTGTAACATGCTGTATGAAAAAAATGAAACAATCTTACATGAAAAAAGTACAAGTGATGCTTTTTAAAAACTCAGTTCTCCATTAAGCAGGTTTAAATTCACTCCCATATTTTTCCCCAACGAAAATGTTGGCAATAATATGCAAAAATTAAACTGTATTAAACGAGTGGCTCAATACCCCAGACTTTGTTATCAGCAGGTGTGTAGCACAGAGTTCAGCACTGCTAAATATGATAAACCATGCAGAACTCCATGACGAGCGTATTGTGTTAAGAGTAACACAGTTCTTTCCGCCACATTAAGAAGAAGAAGATTTAGCAGAAAATAAACTTCCTCAAATATGAGAGGGGCTGGGGGTGGTTGTGCTTTGATTCTGAGAAATCGCCAATTCAGCACTAAAAAAGGAAGCACAGAGCCGGTGCAGCACTGTGAGTCCAGTCACTTTCAATAGGAACTACCACAATCACAGATTCACAAACAGCATGACAGACACACTGTAAGGCTGGTCATGCCCAACAAACTCTCCTGGCCAAACCACAGTCTGGAAACCTTCAACAACCCTCAGGTGCAAAATACTGTCATTTGTTGGGCAACAAAAATGCAACTTCTTGCTGGATTGTCAGTGATAAACACACTGTCTGCAGCAGCACGTGAACACAAAAAATATGAGCAATTAACCAGCAACAAATACGTTACAGTGAGAGATGACTGAAAGCACAATCACAAACAGAAGCTGCCTCTCTGAATTTCCTGAGGGATCACTCTGTGTTTGAGCCTTACCCAACAGGCATTCCTATGGGGGAGGAGAGAGGCACAGCCCGCCGACAGTCCCAGGATACAAAGGTGGAGTCTCCTCTGACCTCCGCCCCTCTCAACCTGTATTTATATTGTTTTTTTTGACGGAGGATAAAAGGTGGAGTTTCAGTTGATGACATTTCATATTTAGGTGCAGTTTAAGGGACTTCATCCATACATGGAAAGCATGTACATGTCTTACTTCATTAGCATACGTTGCGGTATATGTATGGTATGTATTTTCGAGTTAACAGAGAAACGTTCAGGTTTTGGTCACCTTTTGGGTCATTCCTTTGGCTTAGTTCCCCTTGCCTGCATTGTTTTAAAAAGAGCATGGCCACAACACCTCCTGCCGCTCCACCATCCTTTGTTCCCTCTCCGAGCTCCCTCAGAGATCCTGCTCCTAAGGGTGCAGGCAGCTCGTCCCTGGAGAACTACTGCCAATGCGAACACTCCTCCTTGCTGAACTTTGGTTTTCAGTATTTTTCCACAAATGGGCCAGCGCGACCGTCATGTAGAACTCACCCTGGCCAGATCTGCAGGGACATTCCTGCCCTGCCCGGTGCCACGGCCTGGTCCCCTCGGTGCGGCTCCGCCAGGCCCCGGGCCCCGCTCTGGCCCAGCCCAGGCCGGCACTGCCGCCCGAGCGCTGCAGGAGCCAACAGGGCCACAGAGAAGCAGCCCCGCCAGCTTCTTCCCTGCCTTCGCCTCCTTCCCGTCAGCACTGACATCGCGCTCCGCCAGGACACGGAGCCCTCAGTCCCTCCCCACTTCCTCGCCCGGACACCGCGCAGGCCCCGGTCAGCGGCGCCCGCCCCGCCCGCAGCCCCGCTCGCCGCCCGCGGTACCTGAAAGGCCGCGGGACTCCCGGCGTTCAGCCGGCGCGTTCAGCCGGCGCGGGGCCGCCCCGGCACTGCCCAGCCCGGGGGCACGCTCCGCCCGCAAAGCGCCGGGGAGCAGCGGCCGCGGAGGCGCCGCCCGGCCCTGAGGCGCCGTCTCGCGCTGCGGGCCCCGCCCCGGCCCGGCCCCGCCCAGAGGCCGCAGCAGCAGCAGCAGCACCGCCCCGAGCCCGCCCGGCCCCGCCCCGAGCCCGCCCGGCCCCGCCCCGAGCCCGCCCGGCCCCGCCCCGAGCCCGCCCGGCCCCGCCCCGAGCCCGCCCGGCCCCGCCCCGAGCCCGCCCGGCCCCGCCCCGAGCCCGCCCGGCCCGGAGCGCGGAGCCGCCTGCGGGCCCGCGCACACAGCCGAGAGATGTACCTGCGCTAAATGCAAGCTCAAGCACAGGAGGCGGGGGGTAAAACCATGGATGTAAAACCAGATCCGCTCTGTAATGACACAACTTGAAATAAAATTAATGTCAGGAAATTACTATTTATATATAGATATACTAATTAACTAATTCATTTATATACTAATTTACATAATCTGCCAGCTTTGACCACAGAGAGACAACTAGAGAGACACTATTTTCCCCCAAAGTAGCTTTTCATATATATCATTGATCGTACATACATATTATTGTCTCTGTAACTAATAAAAAATAAACAAGATTTTCAGCTCTACACCACTGTATTATTACTTACTGCACTGCAAATTCCGATACTTGGAAGCAGTATCAAAGCTCTTAAGTATTTTATAGTTCTGGCATACTTAAATCATATGTCAAAGTAGTGTATCACAGTTGGATTGAGGAATTATAAACCAAGAATCCAAATCAACAGATGAAACAAGTGCAGGTGTTGGAGGTCTTTATTGAGATTATAGCACAGATACACTTCTATAGTTACCTTTCCACTTTTATACGATAGTTAAAAATGCTTGCTACAGTGCACATATAATTTAGTAACCAAGAGAATCCAAAACTTAACTGCAGTTCAAATAAATAAATAACCTAAAGTTTAAGGTTTATATTTTAAAAAGTAAAAGGAACTGTACAATATGAAAATATAACAATACATAAACATTAGAATCTAAAGTTTTGTAGAAATAAAACTGCAATTTCCCATAAACAGTGCAAGAAATAAAATTCAGATAAGCTTCTGAACTGGGAATTTAAACAATTCTTAAATTATCATGCAGACATAGCATTTTAAGCCATGCTGGTTTCTATTACAGCATTAATGGTATCCCTTTTACTTGAAAAATTGATAGCCATTACCATTAAGCTCACTGTGACAACTGCTGCCAATCCACTCTTTCCTACAGTACATTATACACAGAGGTATTCTGTTGCATTCAAAAAGTAAAATATTACACATTCCTACTGAAAAAAGTCAATATTTTACTTTTTCCCCTCCAACATGTTAGCTGGTTCAAAACAAAGTCATGTAGTAAAAACAGCAACATTTTTCCCAGGTTAGATGAAAAGAAAGAAAAAACCCCACTATATAATGGACCATAATCAAGAAGTGGTTACTACCTAGTCAACCTTTAAAGTTCAGATTTTCTTTTACTAAAAACATTGAAACTGTGGAGATGTTATAACGTTTGAGCTCTTGTTTAAAAGTGATGAATACAAGAAACCTGAAAAAACAGTGGAAGTAATTTTTCTTCTATGTGTGTGTGTGTGTGTGTAACTAGTTACATACAGACTTGATTAGAGTGTTCCTCAAGTTTCTATACAAAATTCTCATTGAGGCAAAGAACAAGGAATGCAATTAATACCAAACTGTAAACACATCATTCATGTTACTCTGAGTGCACATCAACAACAGAAGAGTTCTCCTCATAGACTTTGGCAACAAGACTACAATAGGTCACAGCAGCATGAGTTCAACATGGAAGACTGGAAGCACTGCAAAAGAATATACTAAAAACACCAAGACCTCCTAGAAACCAGAAAAATCAGTGACAAGTGCCCCTCCTCTTGATAAGACACTCTCCTGCTCAACTGCTGCTCTCTCAAAGCCTCATTATTATTACTTGTTTTGACAGTTCTGTAGTCTCGGGTCTCTGTGCTTTAGCTGCATAGTTGCCTTTGTTTGCACTCTAACCATTGTAGGTCCAAAGGGTTACAGTTCTGTCTGCAGAAGATGACAAGAAGGAAAGATCTTGCGTGTGCCATCTGCACTGAATAACTTTGTCCTTGTGCTCCCCTACCACCATCAGAGGAAGCTGCTTTGTCAGGTCCCCTGTGGAAGAGGAACAGAAGTCATAACTCATTTCATGAATCCATATCCCAGCCTTGGGTGGCAGGTCTTTTTTAACCAGTTTGCTTAAAGCCTACATCTGTATTTCACCTTATGAAGTGTACTTGACCCCCCTTTCTCTCTCTCACACAGAGCATAACAAAAGGCCCCAGTGTTTCAGTTTTTAGGCATTACTGGGCACAGTACAACTTAAAATTGCAGATCTCCAGCATTCTTACACAAGGTGATTAAAATTTAATAGTCCAAGAAAATCAAGTCAATTAGATATACCCAATATCTTCCCTCTTCTTTACTCATCCCAGTAAAAATGAGAATTACTATGCTTTTTTACAGTTTTTCTAAGGGTCAATTTTATGAACGTTGTCTGAAAGCAATGGCCATCTCACCAGGCAAGTGTTAATCAGTGGTTTTACTGTAATGAAACCCTCACCCCAAAACATGATTCAGTTCACAGCCTACGCTTTCAGCAACACAATAGCCAATTTCAAACAGACACAATCACAAATATACACGTCCAACTTTCAAAGCTCTACTATTTTTCCCCCTTTTAAAGTAAAACCAGATCCTTGAGCCGAGTTGGCAATTTCAACATTAAAAGCCCCAAATGGGAAGTTAACCTGTGACCCTTTGCCTGTGTTACCTTGCAGGTCTGTCACCTTGATCTTCATGTCATAGGAGCCGGTGAGCAGGTAGTGCGCGCCCGGGGAGAAGCGCACGGAGCGCACGTCGCTGGCGTGGGGGTGGTAGCTCTGCACCATGCGGCCCCCGCGGATGTCGTACAGCATGCAGCTCGAGTCCTCCTGGCCCGTGGCCAGCAGCCTGCCGCTGGGATCCACTGCCACTGAGGCTACAGCACTCCCTGCAGGGGACAGAAACCCAGCATTCACACGGTAGAGTTAACTGGTTTTGCAAATAGCCTTTTTTTTTTTTTTTTTTGAACACAAGAACATGCATTGTGAAAGAACACCAAAAGCTGGCCTCAAATTTAAGGTGAACATACCCAGCTTAGAATAAGAAAGTCTTTCTATTTCAGCACTAAAAACTATGAAGCCAGAGGTCACACACGAATCACAGCAAAGACACTATTTAAGCTGTATGAGAAAGTCTCTGTTCCATCACAGGAAAGAAAGTCACTCCTATGAAATAATGTGGAATACTGCAAGGAATTCACCCTGGTCCTAAAGTTTCAAGGACTTCAGTTAGGTTGTTGTACTTGAATATGCTTAAAAGTGTCTGTTTGAAAGCCATAAGGCAAAAAAACTACCCATCTTCTGAAAGGAAATAGTACTTTAGGAACAAACAAACCAACCCCAAAGGTATAGATATATCCTGACAGGTTCTTTAAGCCAAGCCTTTCTTCTGTGCCACAACCCCCACCCCCCATTCTCTCTGTATGACCTTAACTTCTTCAAAGTCTATTTTCATGCCAGAATGATCAGAAGCATGATAGCAAGTCTTGCCTGTTCCATGAAACGTTGTTCCCACAACACGAACACAGCTTGGCACTCTCAAATCCCAGAATCTTACAGTCTTGTCTTGGGATCCAGATGCAATCATCCAGCCACTCCATGTATAAAGTGCTAAAATATGTCCTGTGAACAAGAAGACTTCTTAATTTGATTAAGCATCATTAATCCAACACTAAAATATTACAGTTGGGATTAGCTTTTGCATTCAGAGACTTAACAATCCTGTGGAAAACTGGCAAGTTGCATGATCCATTGCCAGTGCATGGCAATACCCAGCTTTGTGCCTTCTCTGGAATGAGGTGTGCACTCTCTCCATCAGATTAGCAGCAAACATATTTAAGAACAAACACTGCTCAACTCCCCTCAAAATACCTCAAGAAATTGGGAGAGGAAAAAAAAGTCTTTCTAAAAAGAAAAACACAATTACTTTAAACCAAATCAAACCAAAACAACCCAACAACTTTATTAGAATTATAATATAGACTTAGAAAGTGTGAGAGAAGCCACACTGTACATACCAGTGTGACCACTTAGGGCATGCAGGCCTTGTCCTCGCTGACAATCTGTTGTGTAAATATTACAGTCCCCTGCTCCAGCACTTATTAAAATAGCACCACCACTTTCTGGGCCTTCCATAAAAGCAAGGTCTCTGATTGTCCCATCGTGCATGCTGAATTCCAAATCTGGTCCTAAAATAATTTCAAAATCAAGGAACAAAGTAAGGCATACTTTGTTTGTTAGTGCTGTGCTCTTTAGAGTGATAATGCAGAGTATTTTAGGCAAGGGTGAACGTGCCACCAAGTGCAAACATGGCTGTGCACTTTAGCACAGAACAGACTATTTCAGTTACTACAGTTCAAATACAATCTCTAAGAATCCTGGGTTTGAGTGTCGCTTGCACTTCCTACTTCCTAAAGCTTTGCAAAACATACACAGACCATCACCACTGCCAGCTGCAGCCAAGGTTTCTTACTGAGTACATTTATTTCTTTTTGTAAACTCTGGTGAACTCAAAAGGAGTTTTTTGCCAGGAGGAAAAGATTATTGAGAGCACTGAACCATGAAGGACAAAGCAGCCTAAGTTCAAAACAGAAAAGATAAGAGCCACATTCAGCGTATTGATTAGGAGGGCTGGGCATGGGAAGTCATATTTGCTGGGACAGAAACCTTTCTAAGATGGGTGAGAAGAGAGAGCTAGGCAAGAGAAAAGGGAACTAGGAGTGGAAATAAATTCTTAGTGACAACCAAGCTCTAGAAGTAGGTAAGAACATCTGGCTGTTTTACTGTAATGGGGAGGAATCTGCCAGGAGATAGCACAATACCAGAATCTTGCAAAATGAAACGAAAACACAGCCACCCAACCCAAACAAAACCTTAAAGGTAACTCCCAACCTCACAGTGATTCTTTGCTGGATAGAGACCACAGTGATGGTAGAAGGGAAAAGAGACTAAATTAAAATACTAGAATAAAAATAACAAAACATAATCAATGTAATTTGAATGGTTTTGACAAATATTGGACAGTAATTCAAAATAAATTATTTGAACTAAATATACACACAGTACCTGTTGCATTACAAGTTTCTGCATTAAAAGGCAGCACTTTCACATATTTATCATTAGAACCAGTAGCTAATAGCTGTCCACAGGGACTCCAGGCTACACAGTAGATTGATCCTTTATGATGCTTATTCCTCTTGAAGCGAACTACAGGCTGTTTAGGAGTATTATAAGCACTGGTAAAAGAAAAAAAAATAATATTTCCTTTTGTTTCTAAGGGAAACAAAGCATTCTAAAAGGAAAATACTCTTTTTCTGTTATCTTGGATTACATGAAATTCATATGACTACTTGCATTGAAACATATATATGCAATCAAAGACAAAAGACATCTCATTTTCTCAGTTTTTTCCCCATTTTCTCATTGTATCTGTGACTGAACGTGCAAAAAGAACTTACACAGCCCCTTCATCTCTAAATGGTTGATACAGATAAAATACAGTAATTACTAGCTATAGGACAACAAAACATTATCCCCAGAGTCCAAAACTGGTGTGATTTTTCTCTACATCCTTCATACTTCAACAACTTAATTTTATGGCCACTTTTGAATATGCACACGTTCAACTAAGCAACAGTAGGCCAAGCCTGTGCAAGAAAAACAGATTTACCACTCTATGTTAATACAAGAATCCTGGCAGCATCTGAATACACCATAGATTATTATTTATAAAACCATATCAGATTTAGACATGGCTGCAATAAAAGCAACAGTCCCAGTAATTTACATTTCCTCGATTTCAATCATCTACCTTCCTATAATGCTCTTTCTCTGCTCTCACAGCAGGGAGAAATCAAGTACTTAGGATAAAGTATTGCAGTATCGACCTCCATACCAGTCCAGTAACATCAACAGGAGAAATTCAACAAATTAAATTGGTATTGAAAAAATTCATAAACCTTACTATAAATACTTGAACAAAAGAGGCAGAGAGAAAAGGCAGAAGACAATCATCCAAGACTGTTGAAAAACTTTGGAGATTAACATGGCTTTAGTAAAGAATACTGAAGCAAATCTACATGGAAGCTAATTTTATTTGTTACCAGAGAGGAAATCCATGACAGATTAGCCTAAATCAGGATCATTCAACACACTACAGATTTTCCTAAATGGCCTAATACCTTATGTCACACTCTGAGTCTGGATTCACCACACGTTAAGAGCTGAGGATCACTGATTCTCTCAGGACAGGAGAACATCTACCCAGATCAGACACCACATGTTGCCAATCCACTGCATGGAAGCACTGTTATTATTTGAGCAACATTTGCAGAACTGTAACATGTATCTGTCACTGTTTAATCTTAAAGGTGTGCAAAAAACCCCCCACTACTATTATACCTTTAGAGAAAGGAAAAAAAACCAACTCCAAACCAACCTGTCCTGAATAGTTAATCAGTTTGAAGGACAACTAAAAAAAATAGTTAAACCCAACAGAGCTTCAAAGAACAGTTATTCCACAGCCACAGCTCTTTGAGAAGCACGTAATTCTGAATGCATGTCTAGACTCGTGTTGTTACAAGGATTAGAGTATCTTTAAGATAATGTAATCTCTCTGCTGACTTGTAAATCCCATGATGAAATATTTTAGGCAAACTGTAAGCATAGTTAAAACCAACAGTAAGTGGAAGAATTACAAGTTCAGAATTAAGGAAATCTTGGTATTCCTTTCATGTCCAGATGCACTACGCCTCCTGTCACATCAGATCGTGCACTGCAAGTAGAAACTAAGGCTGCAGTTGCCCTAACCTTTCCTAACAAGCAGAATAAGCAGCTGTGCAGGAGCCAGCAAGTTTTGCTGACCAGTCAAGAGGCTATTTGGGCTTCAAGCCCAGTAAGCTGGCTTGTATTAGGTAACAGAAATCAATTCCTTTTTCTGTTGTGTCATACACTGCTCATAAATATTTTGGATTTAAACTTCAAAGGCTACCTTACTGATGATATTTAAGGAGGAAAAGGAAAATCAGATTACTTTTTTAACATTTTGGAAGCACAAACATCAGTCCTAAAGTGGGAAGATGTCCCAGATAAAATCACTGCACACTTGTAGCTCCCTATGAAATGGTGAAGTTTTAGATGCTTGCACTTCTCCCTTCCTCCAAGAAAATAATATAAGTTGAGCAGAATTAAGGAGATTGTTATTGATGTGGCAATACTTATTTCCAGGTGTATTTTCCCTGTCCTGTTAAAAAGATAGGTGGAAAGAAAACTGAAAATACAGGTGCACAGTAAACCACAAATAGTGGTTTTTCTGTCAAGGAAGCTACCTAGAAAACAATGTTTAGAGTAAAAACAGGTCAACAGACATGCTGTGGCAAGTTTTGCTGTAAAAGTTCAAGAAGATACAACTTTCTCTACTGTTAAGTTTGTTCTCCTGCCAGAAACTGAATCTTGTGAAGCCCAGCTTGTGCTGGCTTGGCAACTGACACATGCTTTCTCCCACTCCTACAGCTGGAATATCAAAACCACAGGCCAACCAGTACACTCAGAAAAGCCCAACTGCTGAGACAAAAGATAACACTCTTATAAGGAAAGGTGTGGTCTTGTGGCAATACATCTTGCAAGTAATGAAAGAGCAAAGAAGTAGCCCACAAATATACAAATATGTCAGCACATCACCTTATTACTGTGCAGCAGTTCAGGATTCCAAGGAGAGCATTGCTCTATTTATGACAATAAAATAAAGGTATGAAATGTACAGGTATCAGTAGGTACAGGAGAAAGAAGTGCCATGACACAGAAAAAGAAATGATTATACTATCATTCTTACCTTGGGTCAATTACTTCTGGGTAGGCACAAACTCTCAAAGTTTTAGAGTTGGAGCCGACAGCATATAGACTCCCACTGGGATGAAAGGCTACAGCTCTGACAGCTTGTGTGTCTTCTAGAGTATTAATGCAAATAAATTGCTTTTTTGATTTGTCATCCTGTAAAAGGATAGCAGTCAAATTAGGTTCTTCTGTGTAAAACTGGACATTTAAAACTAGGTGTGACTGCTTTGTGGAATAATGTAAAGCTACTGTAGCCAAGTATTAACAAACAGCAGCACAGCAGGCTGGATTTCTCAGAGTACAGTTTTGTAAACAATGTCTACTCCAAGTCCAAGAATGCCATACTTGAAGCTCTTTTCTTCACCTGACTTTTACAGATAACACTAGATTAACATTTCTCATTCTCCCTCCAGACTTCCACCTGCTTTTGTTCAGAACAGCCCACCTCAGATGGGCAATACTAAAGCTTATTTGTGTGTAAGTACATGTGATCTGTGTGAAACTTGCAAGAGGAACAAAGATGCATTTTTAGTGAAAACAGTCCAAGTCAAACACAGTTTGTAAAGCAAATATAATATTAAACACAGAATCAGATTTTCACCCTGTATGTAACACAAAGTTGTCATTAAATTATGCTAAGCTTTATTACATCATCCTCCTTGTGACTTCTTGACCACCTTTCTAAGACTATGATTTTTATTTAGCCGATGCAGAAACTTTGGAATGTACTTATTGCAGTTATTTCCCTATTAACTATTTCCCTGGGTTTTCAGACCATACTGACTGGAGTCCAACACTCAAAGTTTCAGCCTGGAAAACACAAAACAATGGTTGTAAAAGACATCCCATCGGAACATCTGCTGTACAAGGAGAAGCTGAAAGAGCTGGTACCATTTGGCCTTGAGATCAGAAGGGCTTTTCAAGGTGTGCATGTGTTCATCTCACCAGTGTATATAAATATGTGACTGGGGGAGTAAAGAAGATGGAGCAGGACTCTTCTCAGTGGTACCCAGTGAAAGGACCAGAATCACTGAGCACCAAATAAAATAAATTCCACTTCAACTTTTTGGTGTTTTAAAAACACTGTGAGGGTGGTCAGACATGGGCTGAGGTAGCCCACAAAGGCTGGGGAACATCCTCCATCCTTGGAGAGACTCAAAACCCAGCTGGACCCAGCTCCAAGCAACCTGCTCTCATTGACCCTCTTTTGAGCAGAGGGTTTGGATTCAGTCTCCAGATGTCCCTTCCAATCTCAGTGGTTCTGTGATTGTAGGCACTGCAGCAACCAAAATTCATTCTAAGTATCTCTTAACAGTAAGAGGCTGTCACATACTCAGGCTTAAGTACTGAATCTTTTCATAACACACACAGTAAAAGACAACGAGAAAACTCACCTCATCGCCTCTTGTCCTAGATAAATTCCCCGAAGAGTCTTCTGACTGTGGCTGAGTGACAGCATGTTCTGATGCACTGTTTTGATTTGGTGAAGTGTTTAAAATCACAAGACAAAACAAGAGCAGGGACAGATTTTTTGGTAAGTATTTTTTTGACTAAAGTTACATCTTCAGTCATTCTCAGAACTGACTAATTTGTGGAAAGTGGTATACATGTCTGAATCATTACCCTTAAACTATTACTTTTACAGGGGGTAAAAGTTGCTTTTTGCAGCAACTCTAAGCACTGAACAAGTGAACACAAGTTAAAAATATTTTTCATTCCATAACATTTCATATTCTATATAGATACAACATATACACACAGAGGTGGAAGAATTACTGTTTCTTTCAGGTCAGCACTACTTTTAGTTAACAGAAGAAATTCAGTTCCCATTCTGCTCTGCTTCTCCCTTCATCTGGTTTGTATTTCATAAAAAAGCTTCCAGAAACTTAGTATAGCACAAAATAAACAAGACCTATACATATAGGATGGAATTAAAAGTCCAAAATTAAAAACAAGTATAAAATGTAAGCCATAACAAATAACCACTATTCCTCATGCATGCTGTCAAAAAAAAAAAAAGGACCTCATAATCTCTACATAAATATTTAGAAAACACTGATCATGAGCTAAATACCCCTAATTCAATGACTAATTAATTAGATAACTAAAGATAAATACCAACAGCTCTCCCACAGTGCTAGCAGAAGGATATATCCAGTCCTGAATGCTCTCCAGGAACTTACCTTTGATTCCCCTGTACAGGTGACTCTTCAGGAAAGGGTATCTGGTTAGCTGATCCACACTTTCGAGGAGTGCTTGTATTCAGATTTGGGCTATCAGTTGTTATCCTCTGGCTACCGTCTGAAGGTGCTGATGTGAAGTTACTTGCTGGATTGGTAGATGCAATCCCTTTGCTCCCATTACATTGCTGGCTAAGTGTTTGTACATCATTTCCAAGACTGTCCATACCCATATTTAATTCTCCTAGTTTCTGGATAGATCTAATAACAAATGACAAGTTAAAAAACCAAGCCATCAAACCAGGTTATTTTGACAAGTTACAGAGGGATATGGGTGGGTAGAAGAATGAAACTCCCCCAACCTGTTAAGAAACTGTTCAGTAAGGTTCTGTTGCTGGTCAGCTCCATCTTCTTGATTGACTCCTCCTTCTAACAACATCTGCTGATACAACTGTCGCTGCTGCTCTTTCTGCTCTAAGTGCTGCTGGTAACGTAGTCTTTGTCTGTAGTATTCCTGAAACTGCTCTGTGGAATCACGAAGCTAAAAAGAAATGAGAGCCCCAGATGGAGTTTAAATAGTTAATTGTGGTATTTAACCTAAATATTTACTTTCTGGTTCAGTATTTCAACACAGCATCAAAAAGCCAGGAGAGTCACCTCTGAAGAGTGATGGCTTAATTCTGCCTTAAAACCAGACACAATTAATGTATCAAAAGGAGAAAGCACTGCCAGCCTATGCTATTCACTGTTGAAGCAGTCCTACCATAATTCTGAAGGAGACTGCTCTTTCCTACAAAACTTCCAAAGTATTACTTAAGATCAAAAAAAAAAAAGTGATTGAAAATTTAAAATAAAAATCAGAAAACTATGTAAGTCATACTTTCATTAAAAATTCAGTATTTTCTGCCATGTTGACATCTCCCTGCCATCAGCCTGCAGACCCAATTTACCCCTCCCAGCAGCCAACTCTGCAGTGGTCTATCCAAGTGTTACATTATGCTTTTGAAATTGGTGCCCTGTTTTAACTTTAGAATTCCCTATTTTCTGGACCAAACAAACACTTTAAGTTCCTTTCTTATAGACTTTTCTCCTTCACATACTGTCTTTTAGCTTCCCACACTGCCAGCTGCCCAGGACTTGCTGTGTTCTGCATTCCCAAACCTCATTTTTCTTTCATGTTTCTGCTAACAGCTGAGAACAAGATAAAAATGAATAAACAGAAGACCAAAAGCACTTTAGTCCAAGGCCAGATTATCTACACTGAAGAAAAAAAACAAACTGCATACTGTCCTAATAGAAAAAACCAGAAAAGTACCAATAGAAAAAAAACAGTGAAAGTAAAAAAAAAATGTGTATGGGTTTTTTGCTTGTGTTCTGGAGTGACAGCTTTGTCATCTATGATTTTAAGTTCTATAAGGACATCCTCATAACTTTGCATTAGTTCAGACAATTCATGCATATTGTCTTTTTAACAGCCTTTGCATTTCTTCTAATTAACAATACTTGCATGATGATTTTTTGTTCTCTGACACAATAATGTTTTTTGATTTACAGTGGATTTCCTAGTGCTGTTGCATTTGCAAAATATTTACCACCTGAAGTTTCCCATGGTGAATACCTGCAATTCAGAAACTCCAAAGTTATTCTCAGAAGTCAAAAGCGTTTATTTTCTGTGTTTGAAATTCATGAACTATTCCCCAGTCCCTGGGTTATAATCCTAAGAAACAAGTATATTCTTTTCTATACTTCTTTCCATGACTGATACTTGTTTGTTACAATTTTATTCACTCTTCTGAGTTTTTTCGGATTCTGTGCCACTATTACCCAAACTAACATGCAAACCTAAAATATGTTGCCCAGAAGCTCTATTCTACAAACTCTGGCTTCTAAATCAGCTTCTACAGGAACACAGGCAAAATAAAGCTCTGAAAAGAGACTTAAATTAATTTCTTACTCGTATAGGTATACACATACACCACTATGATGTGGGAAACAAACCAAGGTGAAATTGCACCAGGTACTACATTCTTTTCCACTTGTGTATAGCAACCTGGCCAATATCTTCAACACAGCATCTCCTGCCCTCATTCTCTCCTACAAATTCTGCATCTATTTTTTCCCCTTTTTGAAGCCTGCCCTTAGCCTACCTAGCTAAGCTCCTCCTTCCCTTCCAACATGCATACAAAACACCACTGCAGCAGAGAAGGGACTCAAAGTCCAGGAGGGGAATGAAGTCCTCAAGTTTGGAGGACTTTGTTAATCCCACCATAGACCCCACTGTAGTCTAGAGTCAAGTATCCAGAGCCTACTAGAAAACAGCCCTGTCAAGGTTAGGCTGGTTTTCAGTCCCACATAGATGCCATAAGACAAGACAAAGTTTACTTAAGAAAATCGAACCTGAGTCTGCAAACAGAACAGACAGCACACACTCAATGCTATTCATCATTACCAAATTTAGAGATGGGTATTTAACTGTGGAAAAAAAATAGAAGAGGTAACTGTTCTCATTGTTTCCTTCTCAGCTATTATTTCACTTTCCCCATATTGCTGTTACAGAAAAAAAAAAAGAGAAAATAGATAGTCAAAGCACAGTCCTCAAAGATGAATCCAAAAAAGGTTATGCTATTGGATTCTGAATAGCAAAGATATATTTACGAGGGAATTACCCAATTTTAATTTCTCTATGTTCTAGACAAGAATTCATGTAAAGTGACCTATGAAACCTAGTGTTAGCACCAAAAATTACAAGCTACATGCCAGATTTCTCACTAAAAAATGAAGAGGATGCTTAAAGAACTGTTTAATCTAACATTGTTGGCTGGGGTTTTTTTTTCTTTTAAAGATATACAGAACAGTTTAGTTGGACTGCTGTGACAAGGCACTCTAAATCAGCTGCATTACAGACTCTAGTGACAGCAGACCTTTTTACAATGGGGAGACAAAAAAGTAGCAGCTTCTTATACAAGATGTAATATGGCATTTTTATTATAGTAAAAACAAGATTCAAAGCAAGCCATTGTCATGCATGAAGTTCTCCACACAAAGGCAAATCATTATGAAGTGATCAGACCCCAGCTCAAGGGGCCTCATTATTTTTAAACAAACAAGCACTACCTCATTTTTCTCTTGTTTGGCTGATCCCTGACTCTGTGCTGCATTGAGTGGTTCATTTTCTGGAGCTGAGCTCTGGCACGAAGTCTCACTGCCGATGGGATGCTGTGGCTCCACGGGAGTATCACTTCTCAGAGCAACATGGAAAAGAAGAGATGCTTAACTGAGAAAAATTAAGAGTAGAACATCAAGTGGAGGAGAAAGGTAACATTCTAGAGTAAGATCTGGTAACACAAGCATGCAAACTACTTAAGTCACACCAAACTGAAGACACTGCTTAGGAAAAAAATGCCATTTGCAGTGTGTTACACTAAACAAAATAAACTCCCTGACAAACACAGAGCACAGCCAGTTTCCAAAAAGCCTTACTACCATAGCATGCCCAAATTTCATGTTTTCTATCCCTACACTTGAACTCTATACCCTTTGACTACCAAGTTACTCAAAATCTCCCGTTTCAAAGCAGTTATGTACACAAAATGTATCTGATATACTGTGTGACTAAACTCTTCCCTAAGATATCAGTTTCATTACCACTATCAACATATAAATTTAAACTAATATCCATGGATGTTTAACATCCATCTGCTTGAACATTCCTTAAAGTGCAAGGTAGAAAAATGTTTATATTGCTTTTCTTGTATTTTAAGTATTTCTGCATGCCACTCTTTCCAAAATGGTTTGGCAATCAATCAATAAATCTGCAGAACACATTACAAGTCTTGGATGCCCATCTTCAGTTTTGTCAACTTAAAGTCTTTTTTCTCAGTGACTCAGAGCAAAGTTCTTTAAGAAGTTATTTTAAACTTTCTGGGTATCTCTGCACAGTAACAAAAGTAACTCAGCTGAGTAAAAGACAAATGCTTAATGAACTTATAGAAGAAATACAGTATTTCTGTCGTGTAAGAGGAAGCAAGGGCCAGATTTACATAAAGCTCAGTTTCCACCCTTGCAAATATTGGCATTCAGTCTGGACACTTGATCTGAAGGTGGATTTTCTTCTGAAAAATGTAACACCTTCTTGAAAACTAGGGGTCTGGCCCTATAGTTCTAATCCTGTAATTCTGACCCTCTAACCCCAACCTTCAAGAGATGTATTATGAATGAAAAAACATGTTACAAGCTATAAACTTGACATTAAAAGGCCTACATAAAGAACTGCAGCAATTAAACATCTTATTTAGCCCACACAATGATGTTATTTGTGCAGAATTAATCTAGTACTCCAATACTGAAAAGGGAAGAAAAAACCTCTCAAGAATCAGTTTTAACACTGGACCCTGGTCTACTCACACAAATAATAAGGTTCGATATAGATCAGTAAAATTAAAGGATTCACAATAAACTAGTATCTTCAGTAGTTACACTTTGTAAAAATGTAACCTCAGGGATACTTCCCTAAAACTTAAGCTATCTACAAAAACGCCAGTGGTGAAGAAGCTGGTAAAACCCAAGATTTTAATCAAACAGAACAGCTCCTTTCAAGGTAAGTGTTAAGATAAACATTAAAACACACGTTACTGTAAGTATTTCCATTATCACAGGTGAACTGACATCAGTTTGGTAGTGTTTGTTTCCTTTTTATTGAGTTTAATTACAGCTGCTCTTAACTGTAACACAACATATGGAACATTGCTCCAAGGCAAAACTAATAGAGACACCAGCTGTGGCCTGCATTGATCACCATAACCCCAAATGTCTTCTGCTGGCCACTGCACCCAAGTGCAGGGCTAGTTACCCACCTGGTTCTCTAAGAGCCAAAAAAGCTGGCAGCTGCTTTCTAGGGAAGTGTGACTATAACCATTCAAAAGGGACAGAACTGCTGATCAAAAGACAGGCCAGGCAGAAACATGATGCTAAACTCTCAAGTGATAAGTACCATTTCTCTGTCTTACCAGGACATTTCTCTCAGAAGCCAAGTTTGCAGTCTTTCATTAAAGAACTTATTCATAGCATAACCCAACTATCTCAAAGTCCGATACAAAAAACATAATACGTTCATTCAGCTGCCTTACTCATCTTTGCTTTGAAAAATACGACCAAAGTGTTTCAGCTGAGCTACTACTGTAACAATTTAAGCGATACAGGAATGCTACAACAACGGCATACTGTCATTTCCACCGACTTCACTGCTCACTGCAAATTGTTCAAGTATACTTAAGTAACTAATTTACAGCATCAGGACCAAAATTATTTATCGAGACTTGAGGGCAGAATGCAATGGAGAAAGGATATGGGAGTTACAGCATTTCACTGTGTCCATTTATTTATCTGGAATGGAAGAACACAGTAATACTGAACACAAGCCCTAGCTAGACCATATTACATACTCAGAGCGTATTTGTGCTCTGTGCTAGGAAACTTTAAGAAAGCCCAAATTGAATCCATCAGGCTCAACCCCAAATATCAAAATCTACTTAGATCATAAAATCATAAGGAAGAAAACACCTTCTGCACAGAGTTTTCATTACAACAGAATTTAAACAACCAAACTATGTTTCAGTGTTACAGTGCAGGTAAGAACACAGAAACAGTGCAACATAAGCTAAGGTAAAACCAGAGCTCTAGCTGCACTTACCGCTCCGGTGATTCTTCAAAAATGCTGTGACATTCAGTGGTCTCAAGCATGAGGCTTCTGCTGAGATTCTGTACTCCAGGGTAATGGAAATTAGCGAAGGAGTGTGACATGGGAGAAGTTTTGGTCCCGAGGTCTGTGACCCGCTTATCATGGTTTGTCAATCCACACGAGAGCCCATCTAAGGCAGGGTTTAAGGAGCGGGTCATGTAAGCATCTGCTGACTGAGGCCGCCGCATTGGGGATGATGGATAAGGAGAAAGTTTGCTGATAAGAGGTGTCAGAAGATCAGCATAGGCAGCTTTTGTAGGCTTGAGGAGTTTATCAACGTGAATATTAAGCATCTTTTGTTCAAAAGCACAAGAAAACACAGTAGCTGGCAGATTCTGCAGCCACGATAATAAGCTAAGGTCCAAGTCATCACAGCCATTACCACACAAGAGATCAATGCCCAGCAATACTTCACTTTCTGTGATTTCTTCTCCTGTTGCTTTGCTCTGACAGAATTCCACACAGCATTCATAGAGCAATCCCTTCATTACAAGCTGAAATAAGCGATTGTTACTAGCTTTGAAGCCAGCCTCGCTCAGTTTCCTATCTGCTGGAATAAACTCTGCCACCATGACACAGGCTTCTTCAAAGCAGTGAACCCGAGCAGTGCTGGGATTCCAGTCCTTGAATTCAGCGTGGTTGGTCAGGCGGGGCAGCGTTAGCAGCAAGCACAGTTTGCTGTAGTCTTCCTTAGAGGGACAATATTCCTCCAGCGCATGCAGGCACTGCACAGCCTCTCGCATGGTAAATTCCAGCTATGGAGACATTAATATCAACACAGCACTCTGTAGTACACGTTTCCACAAGAGAACACTTGAAGAGCAGGCAGCAACAGAATTTGTCTCCTATCATTCATTTATTACTATTACCTCTTATATTTGAATTTAAAAAGCATATAGAGTCTGAAATTGCTGATATAAGTGCAGTTACAAAAGAGGCAAATTCCTAGATTCTTTGACTTCCTAAAATCCCTCATCAAGTCCCATCTTTTACAGATTTATTGAATGTTTTCATGTCACTACAGGTTTGATGGGCTTAAAATTTTGAATCTGTAGCTGAGCAGCTCCAATTCTATTGTAGCACAAAAGGTTACTTCCATTCTCAAAGCCAGCTGACTTATTTTCCCCCTTTCTTTCTATAACCTATGCCAGTAGCTTTTCACAAAAGCCTTGTAGATTGCTCTAGATTAGCAGCTTTTATACTGAGATTTTCTGTTCTTCAATCAAAAATGTTAAAAAAGTTCAAAGAGTTCTCAGAAGATAAGACCTCCAAAAGAATAGAGAGCTTTATGACAAAGCCTGTTGATAGCTAAGAGCCAAGAACATGTTAAATGCACAAACCCTGACATTTTTAGTTACAAAGATTTAAAAACCAGTAAAAATCCCCACTTATCCTTGTTACCTAGATATTTCAATACAGCAGCCTTTGACCCACAACATGCCAACAAATTTGGTAACGTTTACAACAAAATAAGGAGCATTAATCTGATTTTTCTTCTCTACTGCTATCTAGTCACAGTATACAGATAGAGCAATCAAAGAACTAGTACACTTCCCACTTAAACTATAATTATGGACTTTTAACTTTCTCTACTCTGTCAAGAGAAAACCTTGAAATACAATGTCAGAGTAATGGGACAGAATTAAAATCAATTCAGTCTGGAAAACAAAATCACTTGTCTTAAACCTACTGTCATTCTTAATTTTTAATTTCATAACATTTTTGTCTTAGAAATTTGGTATTACTGTATCGTCAGCATAAATGAAAAACTGTAACTAATTTCACAATCTGCACACCTTCTTTGCCAGTTTGAGTTACTGTCTCTTTCCATATCAAAAACTTAAGTCCACAACCCCTGCTGTTTGCACATTTAACTGAAAGAGTCCTTTGTGAACACATCTGCTCCCTCAAAAAGAACAATTCTGACCTTTCTCCTCAAAACCAATAGAAATTAAATGTAAGATTCATTCAAACTTTCATCTGGCCCAAATTACCACAATAAATTTCTGTGATTCTGAAGCCTGCTTCAGAATATTTCTGGGGGAAAAAAAAAAAGTAATGAAAAAAAAGAAGAGCCCTGTACTTTAGCACAATGGCCTAAAGTAAATCTGAGGGTTGGGACCACAGACACAGCATATGGTCACTGATCTATCTGCAAAGTTTCAAGCAACCCTTTTATGTACAACTGTATTTGAGATCAGGGAGCCACACTCATTTCCAAAGAATAATGATTACTTTTTCCAGTGTTTAGGAAACCATTTGGTAATAGCTAAAATTTGTGTATTTAATGCTGGAAGCTTCTGCTCTGCCTTTAAGCAGACTAATCTCAAGAGATTTTCTGACAACAAAAAAAATTCCCAAACCAGAGGCAATTCTTACATGCTGAGGCTCATCTTCTGCTGACATCGCATTGTTTACACATAAGGCTTCCAAGAACTTCTGCTTCATTATAATGTAACGAAATCTGCAGGTGAGAAGAGAAATACTGTACATCTTGCTCCAGTAGTTAAACTATTCTAGAGACAAGAAGGCTATTTTACATCAAACTTGTGAGTTAGGCATAGCTATTGCCATGACAAGGAACTCTGATAAGAAATTGTAACAAATCGGTAACCACAATTTTTTTTTTTTTAGAAGAGGATATATTTTTCTCCATAATTGCTTTCAGAAATATGCTATGACAAATATCAGAAGGCTAATTAGAAAAAACTAAGTATAGAAATCATATTATTTCTTGAATAGAAGTATGACAGAGCAGTCATCTATTAAAAGGTTGTACAACATGCATCATATTCCTAAAGTGTACAGCACATGACAGCTCATTACAGACTGTGTGCACGTATTTTAAGTACAAGTTTAAAAGCACACACACTCTTCAGGAACAGCACACAGACTAGAAAAAAGCCACCAAAAACTAAGGTGAAAAACTCAGAACTACTATTTTTATAGACAATACTTAGAAATCCACGTATTTTCCATAACTCAAAAAACCTGAACTCTGACATACATTCTATTTTACCTTTTCTTGTCAAACTTTTCCATACATTCAAGAGGCTGAATAAATTGAAGAACCTCATCCCACTGGCCATCAAGAATCAACTGCCTAGTAAAAGAAAGGATCATTCCTTGAGTGTCACCAGACAAGAACATCCCTTTCCTAAGTAAGCAGCTCATTTAAATACAAAACAATAACTTAAATACACAACAGGTGATGAATCTGCTTTGAAAAGTCAGTGTTTTGCACAGATGCCAAGATGATTGTCTAGTAAGACTAACAGAGCAAAATCCAAGTCTGTTCTCAATATTTTGAAAAAGGAAGGACATATACTAGAAGGACAAATATTAAGTACTTTTAAAGGCACATCAAAAAAGACAAAATGGTCCTGTGTCCCCTGCTTTGCCTGTCATTCTTCTTTAAAGAAAAAAAAAATCTTACTTGAAGACTTTGATAAAGGTACCATTTCAATTAATACATCCCAATTAATGAAAGAGAACTCAAAAACAAGTTAATTTTAACTGTATAAATAGTGTGAGGCTATTTTATGAAAAGGCTGGGAAAACACAGAACTCCCATATCAAGCTTGGCAGGAAGGGTGCCAGTACAGGAGCTCCAGCCCCACGATCTGTGGGCTGGACTGCACAGATAGAGCAGTTCAATTTCTTCATGCACACACAGAGCTCTCTAAAAAAGGTCCAGGCCTACAAGGCAAGGATGAGTTTCTCCAACTAAGCTAACAATGAAACAAAAAAAATTTGGATTAATAACTTGAATCCTTCTGCACTTCTTTTGTTTCATTTTAGTCCAATATACATGACTTTAATGAAAAGGGAAGCCAGGTGAGATATTTGTTCAGTGATAAAATGTACTTTTCAGTGTTTTAAGAACAGCTGGATAAATTACTTTCTCATTCTTCAATATTATTAAGTACCTTTGGCATGAACAGAAAACATCAATGCTGAAAAACTAGTGCGGATCTACACTGATTATTTTTAATAATATTGAGGGCAATATCCTGAATGGTAAATTGTACCAACCCTCATGCCTTGATGATAATAGATACTCTTTTTGTTAAATTTAAGATAAATCTAAGTATTATTTTGACATGCACTTAATTTTTTGGGGGGAAAGCTCTGGAAATCACTTGTCCTTGATCTTAGCACTAAAATACTGTGAAAACATTTTAGAAGTCAATCAACTACACCTTCAGGGCCGAGTGACTGGTAAGCAGATTATGACACATCACAGATGCCAACAGGTCTTGGCTTTCCCATCCTATTCATGCCTATGGTTTTCCCCCAACTTAGTTTGCACTGACACTGGCGTTTGTTAAGGCTTCTTCCCACTTGAATTCTGGCACTTGGTGTGCCAGAAAAATAACAAAGTTAAAATGAACAAGCAAACAAAAAAAATCTATGCCAATGTATGCTGCTGCTGCCTGGTCAGTGACTCTGATTGGCTCCCAGAAGGATGTCAGTGCCTGTAGGGCTGGGACACACTGTAGGGCTGGGACACACTGTAGGGCTGGGACACAGAACAGGACCAAGAAAAAGCAGAATAAGATGAGTTAACAAGTTAAGATCTCCTGTTCAGTGGCACGGGGCTGCTGACTGAATCACAGTCCAACTCCTGTGTTTTCATACACGTGGTATTTAAGCACCAGAAAAAGAAGTCCTACCTTAGAAAGAGCATGTCATCTGAAAACAAGCCATTAATGACGCCGCTTTCCTTCTCAAGTGCCAGCATACTGATGTGAAGCTTCCTTGAGTTCAGGAAATCTAGTATTAGCTTAATTATTTCAGCTTCTTTAACATTCACTGTTTCTTCAGCCGTCATGATGGCAGCCTAAATGGAAAGAAAGAATTTTAGCTCTGATCAATACCTTATTTTCTGCTTGGTTAGCAAATGTTGGCTACCAACAAAAATAAAAATGCAGATTTATAGGACTGAACATAGTGGCATTACAAAAATTAAACAAGATTAAGTAATTTATTTTGAGGTTGACTATGAAGCCATAATTAAGATTTACCAATGCATCTGCAATTTTTCCATTTCTGTCCTATGCATAAATAGGGGGCTAGATAAACAAATCTACCGAGAAATCAATCCTCTAGCAGTGTGAAAATATTGTGATTACTAAGCCTGCAATATGGAAAATTTTCCTCTCTGAAATGCAAACAGTGAAGTTCAAAGAGCAGAAGAGTCACTTACTATGTCATTATGTAGAGCTCTCACATGTGAACTTAAATATTTCTAACAAATATAAAAAGCGCAGCACACTAAAAATGCCATCTCTCCTTACCTTAGCTTTGAAGTAGCAGATGACAGCTAAGCCAGGGGTTTCCATTCTGCCTTCCTAAGGATGTCTACTTCTGCCTATTCCCCTCACGAAGGATCTAAAGCTGCCAGCTCAAGGCGGCCTGAGACAGCGCCTGCTGACTGCCAGACTCCCATGCACTCATTTGCCTCCAGCTGCCTGTTCCGGGCCCTTCCTCAGCACTCCTCACTTCCGTCACTGCAGGAGCTTTTCCATTGGCTCATGTTGTTGGATCAGTGTTCTAATGAGCTGTCCAGCCAGCAGAAAGGAGAAGTGGGCAGATGTAGCTTGGGCCCAGGTGGCCAGCAGGCTGCTTGTTTAAAGCTCCCACAGATACAAGGTCCAAGCTCCTTTGCAAATCAATTCCTCTGAGGATATGAGAATTGGAGAATGTACTCCTCCTAGGGAACCTAAATTAAATTTTTCTTTTGGCTAAGTCTTGCCTGGTTCCTTAACTATGACTTAAAGTAGAAGCTGTTCAACTTTCTTTTTTCAAATGGTAGAAAGACTTTACAAGTCTTTTTACAAGCTGATCTGCTGAAAAAGAACTGGGGATGAGGGGAGAAACCTGCTAACACAGCCAAGCTACACAGCATTGCCTTATCAGGAGCTCTAAAAAAACCCCAAAAAATCACCAAACCAATCCCCCCACACCTAGAAGCACTCCTGCAGGCTACAAGAATACAATTTAACAGCAGGAAAATTTCAGTTTAATCCCATGTTACTACTGCAAAAAGGGCCAGTGCCTCTTCTCACCTCTGGACTCAGCCACTCATCCCAGCCGGCTCCCAGCCCCACAGATGGGCTGTGTGCTGAGCCAGACCACTCCTCTGAGCAAGGTGCAACTCAGGCATTTACTCACTCCATGGGCACAAGGGCACTAATGCTGACACAAAAAACAGAGCTTTGCTTTCTGGCAGTAGCAAAGTCTTAACCTGACTTCAGTGCACTCTCATCATCAGTTTAATACCAGAGAAGAAACCAGTACCAGAGATGAACCCTCAGCAGAAGGCAATAGAACAAGGAGAGACACTGGAGCACAGTGATCTGAAAATTGAATAAAGGGAGGGGAGATGACCACACAGAGCAAGACATCCACAGCAGGAGGTTGTAGTTCCCAGTGTCTTATAATTCAAAAGGGGACATGAAAATTGTTTGGAATTCCCTCATGAAATCATTCACTTACGCAGATCCAGCAACTGAAAGACAACTGGCTGTGGGCAACCCATCTCCCAAGACAACTTGAAAACGTGATAGGGCCTTCAGGTATCTCATCCTTGGAAAACTGGAGTTAACAAACTATCTACCTCCTACTAGGGAAAGATGCACAGAATCTGAGTAAGTTTGAATAAACCAAATAAAACACTCAGACTATTAACAAGAAATTAGTTATTTACCAGAGGGGAAAGGAAGAGACAATTACTCCAGTAAAACTTTTCACTGATCTCGCCATAAACCAATGCTAGTGAACTTGAAGGGATACAAAAACTTAGGCCCTAATAACACAGGTTTTTGCACTATTGTCTAAACCCCCAAATTTTCCATCTTCCTCCCATCTGTATGCCAATTTTTTCCACGTAAGTTTTTGCCAGAACATTTGACTAGCAAAGCATTCGATTATAGTAGCACAGTTTATTTTGGAACAACAGAGACCTAGTTGTGCCAGATGAAATGGCCTAACTCCTTAAAATGGCTGGGTCTAATTCTCATTTTAGTCACAGAAGACTCCAATTACCAAGTATTTTGATGGGTTTCATGAAAGACACGCCCAAGACCATAAGCACATCCCTCAGCTAGTAAAGTCAAAAGAAAAAATTAAAACTCTGGCTTGCAGAAAGCTTTGCTGCAAGAAAGACAGATACACAGATCCACAAATCAAAACCTAGAATTTGTAGAAATATGCTTTTTCCTTATGTTTTAGCCCTGTTTCAACTTTCCCTTTTGGCAAATGGATACGGATTTTTGGTCCCAGAGAAAAAATTCAACCCTACCCTCATACACTGAATAGGAAAAAAAAAAAAATCAACACAGATTTAACCAGCAGTTTAGTATTAACATCTTAATTCATCAGAACCTCATCTAAAGCATTTGCACTTCTCTTTTATAATGCTTTATGACACTGGTGGTTTTTATATAAACTAATTAACCTCCTTCTCAAAAGACAAAGTAAGGCTTAGGCAAAGCTATACTGAGACTCCCCATCAGAAAACTACTAGAAAAAAAAAATCAAACTAAGAATTCCTTTGAAGAAAGGAACACCAAGTCCAGCTTTCTTTTAAACTGGCTCTACTAGACACAGGTGTAAACAGGAAGCCACCCTACATCACTTCAAAGCTTGGCTTAATTATTTATATATTATACTGATGACAAAATGAGCATATTATTCATTACTTTGCTTCATAGTACATCTACATTAAGTAAAATGCAGCATCTGTGAGCTGTCTTCCATTCTCCATTGTAGTTTTTTTAAAATAACAGGTTTGTCCTGAACATAAAGCCTCCAACAATTTGAGCACTTAACTTCATTTACTTAATTTTCATAGATCAGGGTAAAGAATGGTTGCACCCTCCATATTTGATATAGGACTAGTAACAGCACCTTTGGGGTACAGTAAAGGAAAATGTATCACAACATCCAAACTTAGTTTGGATACTGAACTTCTGAAAAAGAGTTGAAGTGCACTGATAAGCTCATCCATTAACAGTACTATGATAATATTTAGTGTGCATTCCCTGCCAGTGCAACACAAACGGCTAGAAAAGAACAGCAAACCTACTAGAGAAGATTTTCATGTAATTGATGGTTTTTACTCTGATGAGCTCAGACTTCTCTTACAAGCATTATGCTGTCAAATAACAAGAAGCATTTTATCATGAAATTATAAATATACATAGGCTTTCACATCACCCTCTATGAAATCTATGAGGTTTTCTGACATTCAGTGGTATGTCAATACGTGCATAAATAAAAAATATAATAATTAAAAAGCAAAGAACAGCAGGGAAACTCAAGATTAGAGCTCAAGCTGCATCTTTGGCCCACCACACTATTGCTTTCTGCTGGCACATATGGCACGTAACGTCACAATCTGATCAGCTCAAGCTCTAATACTCAAGAATGATTCAAGCACTAGCTTGAGGTATAAATGAAAGCAAACGAGAATTAGAGCTTAATATTTCAGGTGCCTTGTATCAATCACATTTCTGATGCAACCTTTTTATCTTGCCCAGTCTTTTCAGAATGTCACTTCTCCACACCTTCCTCCTCCTGTCCACTCCCTTTTATCTTCTGCTAGTTCTGTACTTAAATTTGTTTTTCTACATCAAAAAAACAAAAGAACTTCTTGACACAAACGGGACACATGTTTTCTCTTTAACTTCAGTGGGTAAGATGTTTAAACAACCTCTTTGGAACATTATATCTAACGCTAAACCTTCCAGTGAGAGGCTTCACCCTTGTTCTGTTCTTACTCATGTTCTAAGAGCATGCCAACAGCAGGAATCCTCGCATGGTGTTAGAAGCATAAGAAAATAACTCCTTAAAAAATTAAAACAGATTTATATTCACTTATGCATATAAATATACTATTTCAGGAAAATGTTTATAAACTAGAAGTATCTAAAGATAGCACTAAACAGTCTCTAAGCTACCTTTCTTAGAAGAAATTTAAAATGTGTATGCATGCACATGATAGAAATTAAAAGTAATGTTTAATACTGAAAAACAAATTGTGAAAGTCTACAATAAGCATTATTCATATATTATTTATCAACTGAAACAGATCATTTGCCAATAGCATAGAATACACATTTGGAAAACCTGGCAAGGAATATAAAGTCTCCAACTATCCTGAAATAGAAGAAAAAAAAATTATAGCTCAAATCTTAAATGTCATGCTGTGAGAGCAGTGACACATTTAAAGGGACACACAATGCCAAATTAGGAGTCTTGGTTCACTGACAGCTGCGATGCGGACCCACAGCCTCAGCATCCTGGGGAGCTGTCACAGAAAACCTCAATGTGAACAAGTCATACATATTTAAAAAGCTGGCTATTTTGCATTAAGCTATTTGACCTTTCAATCCACCCCACAGTCACTTACATTTGACTCTTGTGCCTTCCCAGAGGCCACTCCAGAGTTCTGGCTACACAGAGCCCACAGGGCACTCGGGGCCTGGTCAGTCCCTAGTGGCTCCATTTCTGAAGTGCCCTCAATCATCAGTTATTCTGTATCAAAAGAATTTACAAAAAAAAAAAAAATACTATAGGCCAAATTTTTTTCACAACTCATTCCCACAGCAGTCACTGGAGCTCACTGACACCCATTTTACCCTAAGAAATCACACAACTCATTATCTCAAATGAAATGCATTGAGTGTATTAAGGCCTTAATAGAAAACCTTCACTAAACTTTGCACAGCTGAACTCTCAGACCATTTCTACTCCAATACACAGCAAATCGGTGTCCTCTTACACACCAGCCTTTCCTGCCTCACACAGATTTTTCACTGGCTTGCCATCTAGTAATCCATTTTGTTCCCCTGCTTAGATCAGCTGTTGCTCTACAGCCACCCCGGTAATCCTTGTCTCACCACGCTTGGGAGGTGACCGCAGAGCTCTCAGCATTCACCAGTCCCTGTTACAACACGCACACGCCTTGCCCAGCGCATTCCGCACCGAGAATGACAAAAAGGTGACATTAAATTATGCAATACTTCACATCACAGTGAAAACAGAAGGCAGAAAATAAGAAAAGCCAAACAACTTCCAACGACTAGAAATTAAAGCAATTTGACTGTAATTCCCCATATTGTTTCAATTTTTTTTCCTCTGCACACGCGATTCCATACGAAATCCACCTCCGCCGGGTTCACAGCAGCCGCCCCGGTTAACTGCGCCGCGCCGAGCCCGCATCAGCATTTCGGGAACGTGAGCTCAGCACCAGCGGCGGGCAGGGCCGCACGGCCCCGGCGCGGCTCCCGGGGGGCGGCCCCGGGTACAGAGCGCTCCCCCGGCCCCCACCGCGCCGGGCACCGCGCCCGGGCTGCCCCGACCGGGCCACAACAAAGGGGCGGCGGTGCTCGGGCGTCGCCGGCAGCCGGGGCGATGCGCCCCCCGCGGGCGCAGCCACGAACGGGCCCAGGGGCTGACGAGGACGCCGGGCAGCACCCACCCTGCGCTGCGGCGGCCGCAGCCCCCGCCCGCATCCCCCCCGGGCCACGCCGGCCCCCGCCCTCCGTCCCGCCCGCTCACCTGCGGGGCCCCGCGGCCCGTGCGCGCCGGCACCGGCGGGGCGGGAGGGGAAGATGGCGGCGGGCCCGGCTGTGCGGCGGGCGGGCCCGGCCCGGTGCCGCGGTCTGTCTCGTGCCGCTGTCGCTCCACTCGCGGCTGCCCGCCCGCTCCACTGCCCGCCCGGCGGCGCCCCGGGGCCCTCCCGGCGCCGCTGCCGAAGGGGAAAGCGAAAGGGGCGGGTCGGAGCCGCCCCGCCGCGGGGGCGGGAGGGAGGGAGGGACAGATGGCGGCGGCGGCCGGGCTGGGCGGGGCCGCTTTGTTCGCGGCGGGGCGAAGCCGCCCGCCCGGCGGGCAGGGCCGCGCCCCGCGCTGAGGGAGCGCGGGGCGGGAGCCGGGCAGGGCGGGGCCGGAGCTGCCGCCCGGCAAGCGGGTCTTCCCCGCGTTCCCTAGCCCGTTCTGGTGCCCCTGCCGGTGGGAGCACTCACCCAGAGCCCGGTTTCCCCACACAAAGGCGGCCAGGCCGTGTGCCCCGGGCTTCCCGAGCAGTCACCTGCGCTCCGACGCCCCCGAGGCACCCAGCGATCACAGCACACGAGCAGGGCAGGAGCGGCACTGCCCGTCTGCCACCACCCGGCTTTTTGCTCGTGCGGCGCGGGCTTAAGTCTTGTTGGCCGCACCTTGAAGTACTGCATGAGGTGCTGCTGCTGACTCTGGTCATCCAGGGATTTTTTTAGTGTGCTTATGCTGGCATCTGCTTCTGGAGGCTGTTCAGCAAAGCGCACACTCTTATGTATGCATGTATGATGCCTGTGTTTTATGAAGATGTATTCATATATAATTTGACTTTCAGTTACATTTTTGTAATTGTCAAAAGATTATGGCAGCTCAGAGTCATTATGGTGAACAGTCTTGCTCTGTGTTTATATGTAGTGGTGAGATGCGATACAGAAAATCATGTTAAAATGCAAGTACAGCACTTGGATAGAGTGCTTGTGAGCACACTGCAGTGCACTGGTAGGCCCTGCCAAAATGGAGATGGTGGCAATTTTCTGACAAGTTGATGCACGATTTTTAATTTTTGTTGCTGTTGTTGTTGTTAATTATGCATGTGCGCCATGCATCAGAGATCCAGGAAGGTTGTCAGGGATTTGACTGAAGCTGAACTGGATTCTCTGTCACATTCACAAAATGTCAGTGAGGTTAAGTCTACTTGCTAACTGTTTTGCTGAGGATTTGCTGAAGGGCAGAGGGGAAATTTGTTATTTTTTCTCTCTTCTTTCTGAACAGGAATACAAACATATGGCTCAAAGCAAGGAGTGTGCCTGGCTGCACAGCAGTGACTTAGCCGCACATGTGCAAAAAATGTGGAACTCGACAGTTCAAGTCCCAACTTTACTTCCCAGGAAAACACTGGTAAAACACTGAATACTTCCATTTACTTCCAAAGCTATAATTTGTTGCTTAGTTGCATTTGGAGGCTCTGCTTAAGAGAAAATGTAATTATAGAAATGAAATTGTTTTCCAATGCATATGATACAGTAGAGATGATAAACTGGAACGTGGAAAAACAAGGTAACTTTAATTGTCTAAACTGAGTGGTATGTATAACTTTACTGAGCACAGATACAAAAAGTCCTTTTAAAACTTTGTTTAACCTACAAAATTCTAGGTAAATACACATAGGCTTTTAAACTTAATCCTGATTTCAGAATGGTTTTACAGTAGTCTACTAATATTTTGTGCAGTAGCTTTGTTTTCAGTGGAGGTCTGGAGACCAAACCTATGAGACTGTATCTCTGGATGGCAAGAAAGATAAAGCTTCTTCCCAGTTATGGACCTGAAAGGAAGAGAAATCTGTTTCCTGCTCAGAATGTTGGACCTTTCACAGGTAAGCAGCAAATTCCTATACTCTGGAAAGAGATTTCAAGAACTAACCTTTCTGGAAGAGGTCTGGAAGAATAGGTAGCAGTAGTTGGTGGCCCTGCTCTGGGGGGCAATCATAGTGTTATTAAGTTTTGGTGAGGATACATATAGTAGCATCCTATGGGAAGAGAGCCAATGGAAGATCTTCTTTAGTTGTTTGCAACTCTTTACTTAAGCATAGAAACGTGTTTGGGATGGTCTGAGCTTGCTTTGAACACCCTACTCATTACTGCAAAGAAGGTAACTCCCATAAAGAGCAAAGCTGTTGGGTGTGGGTTTTTGAGAGCTTGAAAATCAGGATTAGTGGAGGAGGAGATCTGCATTGCCTAGTGACAAACTAGGGCGCTGCAGTCTGTGCTTGGAGCACTTCAGAAAAGAAAATAGTAATTGTATGACTATTTTACAAATGTTGCAGGTGGGGAATGAGACACTGGAAAGCAGCGCCATGGAAAGGCACCTGGGAGCCCCACTCGATGGCAAATTGAACGTGAGTCAGCAGTGCCCTGGCAGTCAGGAGGGCCAACCCTGTCCTGGGGGCATCAGGCACAGCATCGCCAGCCGGGCAAGGGGAGAGATGGTGAGGCCTCACCTCAAGTGCTGGGGGCAGTTTTGGGCAGCACAATATAAAACAGACATTAAGCTATTAGAGAGCATCCAAAGGAGGCCACGAGGATGGTGAAGGGCTTGAGGGGAAGCCATGAGGAGCAGCTGAGGTCACTTGGTCTGTTCGGCCTGGAGGAGACTGAGGGGAGACCTCACTGCAGTTAAAATTTCCTCGAGAGGGGAAGAGGAGGGGCAGGCACTGATCTCGGCACTGATCTCTGTGGTCTGAAGGTGTAACAGGGGAGGTTTAGGCTGGATATCAGGGAAAGGTTCTTCACCCAGAGGGTGGCTGGGCACTGGAACAGGCTCCCCAGGGAAGTGCTCACAGCACCAGCCTGACAGAGTTCAAGAAGCATTTGGACAATGCTCTCAGGCACGTGGTGTGGCTCTTGGGGATGGTCCTGTGCAGGGCCAGGAGATGGACTCAATGATTCTTGTGAGTCCATTCCAACTCAGCTGATTCTGTGTGTTGGCCCTAAAAATGGGCCAATCCCAATTTTCTGTACTTGTAACAGAAACATTCAACTCTTTACATTTTATGTTATATTTACATGTTCTTGTAAAAACTTAGAAAAAAATTCTGTCCAAAACCTTATTCTGAAACAGTTTTTACGCACTTCAAGAAAGGATTTCCAGAACTTTGAGGTGTCAATTCAGCAGTATTCTTGCATAATCTATAGAATTCTTTATGTCAGCATCATAGCTCCAGTTTCAGGTAGCTTAAACAAGAAAAATACTGAGCCAAAGTATAATCTGGCTTCAAGTAATTTAAATAATTGCAGGCTTGTGGGGCCTTGCCAGGTCTTGTACTGCAGACACTTAGATTAGTGATGATGAAGAAATGATAAGACAGAGCTGCCATGATGGAAAGCTCTATATTTGCTTTTAGTCTTTCTGCAAAGCTCCATTAACTGTGACATAAAAGTACATACAGATATTCCTTAGTACATCTCCACGAAGTTCACATACCATTAACTGCAAGCTTAAACACATGTGAAAAAAATTCAGTATCTTGCTTACACAAATCTGTCAGTGTTACATAGGTATTACACAGATTTGCATATTGTTTCTATCAGCTCTTACTGTTTATGTGAACACTATCTAAAAAATGTGAACAGTATAGTTCTATCTATATTTTGTCTAAAGTAAAGAATTCTGTGAAAAGGTAACACTGCTGCAGTAAGAACTGCAGTTTAAGGTCCCTGCTGCAGCTTTTCAAGGTTTAAGGCACTTGTTAAGGTACTTAGCATGTATTTCTACTAAAAGTTAAAAAAATCTATATTTCTATTTCACTTTGGTGTGACTTCATGTATCTCAGCTTATCCAAAGATAAATACTTATTTACTCCTAAGCATTTTATACATCAAGTTGTTTGTAATGCTGAATAAGATTCTGAAGAAAGTTTTAAATAACTTTTTTTTCAGTGAATGCTTACCTTGTTTGTGCTGTTTTCTGTCCTTTCTTGAATCCTGGTGGTTATTAGCTCTCCTGATCAGAGGCAGTTCTGTCTAGCATCCATCAGCATTATCCTTGAATTCAGAAATTTGATTAAAAGAACTCCATCTCCCAAAGAGTTTGTACTGAAATGTGCATGTTGTATATTGCTTCTTTGCCTCCTACAGGAGCAGTAGTTTCGAGTGTAAGAGCTGCTTTTCTTTCTTGCTAGAAGGAAATAAGCTGGAGTAACTTCCCTACCACGTTTGACTCATTGCTGTGGTTGTCTAAATAAAAGCAAGTAAGCAAGTAAGTCTGAAGGTAAATGTGCATTTGTATGTATGCATATACAAACACATCACGTATTTTTTTCCTAAATGGAACAGATTGCTTCTAAAAATAAATTGCTTATAAATGAACAGAGATACTGTACATATTAAATGTACTTTTTTCCCTCTGCAATCTATACCTGGAATAAGAGTGTTTATAGGGGATTTTTTTTCCTTTTGTTGTTTTTCAATTATTTAACTAGAAAATGTAAAAGCAGCTGTAAAGGGCTGTGGCTGTCAAGATACATCTTTATAGCCACAATTCTTCAAGCTACATATTCAGCTCATTAAATTAGTAACAAGGCAGCAAATAAATGCTACTTTGCCATTTGAAAAGATCTAAGTAGTTAAAGGTGTAGCCCTGTGTCTTTTTCATTAAGTTGTTGGAAGAAAGACATCTGACATTGATCTGATCAGTACAGCTGGATTTGAGAAACAAAGCTATTTTTTGCATCACATTTGTGTGGCAATCGATCCAAACCCTTCTGTTCCAAGCGTAACTCTCTGTACTGGATCCCACAGCAGGACAAATTTTGAATCAGAAATTCTGTACAAATTCAGGCACACAGTACATATTACGTTAAATTAACCAGGGCATAAGCTGAAGTTTCTCAGGGGCGGTATTATTTGCCAAAAGATAGAAAAAACAAAGTCTGTTCTAAAGCAGATCTGTACAATGGCTGTTTTTAGATGAAAATTTTGAGCTGGGCTCACCACTGAAAAAATAGCTTTACTGGGTGCAACTGGGTGTTTGTGTTCCAACATAATTCCTTGCTTGTGTCAGCCTGTTTGTGATGCTGTACAGGGAACTGACTGAGCTGGCTGAAAAATAACCAGTTTTCAGGGGGAAGAGGGCAAGCTATTAATTTCCTTCCACAGAGGCTTTCAATTCAGCATTAAAAGCCCTACTGTCACGTTGCTGGTATTCTTGAAGTTACTCTTCAAACAGCTCTGCAGTTTTGAGATTCTTTATCTGTGTAAGTTAGCCCAGCAACTCAGTCTGCCTGTTGACAGTGCAGGGATGTCATGGCCACTTTCAGCAAGTCCTTGCTCTTACTCTGCAATCCAGCAGGACAACACAAAACTCCAAAAAAGACATGATTTGGACTGGAAAATTACTAATTTACGAATCTGGAAGAGACCCCTCATTTTTTTGGTAGCATTTCTGTTCAAGAGAGCATCACTAGCAAGCACAAACTATTTCACACACATGCTTTATACAGTATCTTGACAAAGATAAGACTTCAGTTCATCTTGACAACCTTTCAGTCTGAAGCAAACCTGTTAACCTGACCAGTTTCTGTGGCTTTGGAAAAATGGAAGCTAACTAGAGCCTAGAAGTTTATCAGGTGACTTAAAATTGTGAAATTCAGTTTTGAAGAGAACAGGATAACACCTTGTTGTCCTCACTAATGAAATACGAAGCCAAATTATTCAATAGCCTTCCTCTGATAACATCAGAAAGCTAGATTATCCATGCAAGTGTGATCAAAGATGGGAAACAAAAGAAGAAATTACAATGGTGCATATTTCCTGCAATTTCCATGTTGCTGAAATATGAGAAGAAACAAGATTTAAACATTAATGTGAACATTTTATAATTTTAGTTTATATTTAGAGGTAAGCAAGAAAACAAAAAAATGTTATTTTGGTGCCATGCTTTTATTTAAATGAAAGGAAAAAACTACACTGTACCACATAAGTAGCAATGACAATATTTTACAGCACAGCATTTGAAAAAATATGGAAGCTATGCTCCATAGAAGTGGACAAGTAAGCACACAATACACTGTACATTTTTCAACAGTGCCCAATAAATCATAATTAAATAGCTGAATTTGGCTTTAAACAGCCAAATAATAAAAACTAACAGTCATACTAACATTAAAAAAAAAAAAAAATCAGTAGCTATTATGACTGTTAGAATATGAAATTTTGCTCCAAAAACTAAGACGAGAGTTTGGCAATTCAGTCGTAGCAACAATAATAATACCCCTGATGAAAGCACCAGTGTGTTCTGGAAAGGTCAGTGATAAATACTGGCCTTTATGGAAAGCTTTTTTTTTTTTTCTTTTTCTTCTTTTTTTTAAACATGATCCCAACCAAAGATCCACTGTAATTAGAAAATTTGCAGGCTTAAAAAGGAAAAGCATCTCTAGTTTTACTTTTCCTGTATTAAGTAAAACCTTATACTGCGAGCAATGAAATTTTCAACTGCATTATTCACATTCTACTTTTAGACATTGCACAAATCTTTAACCTGTTGACAAATGCAAATTTCATAATACATTCAGATATATTTTAAATTACTCAAAGAATTCCTGTCCTGTATTTAAGCTCACTTTGATTAGGTTGATGCATGTGTCTTTATGGTGTTGCAAATCTTCAGTTAAATCATAGAACAGATTTTAGAAATAAAAGCCTCCCATGATAAAACTTCTTCTGAAGTTATTCGCCGTATATGTGTCAGTTAATTCCAACCTCCTGGTTTCTTGAATCACTGTATATTATACACAGTTTCATATTGTTTTCAAGATGTTCCTACAATGGTATCTGTAGGAACTGTCTAACAGGCAGAATGTGCAAACCCTCTTTCCCCCCTTTTTAATATTATTTATATCCTATATACACAATATGTATACACTTGAAATATAAGAGTTACATATCCTGGTGATATACATGCAAACAATAGGAATCCGCTAACCACAAATAGTTTTGAGCCACATACATATTAAACATGTATTTTAAAGTGTTTTTTCTTTTTTTACAGTTTTAACAAATATACATAAATATAAGAACATAAATTACAGTAAACTGACAGCATTTTTGAGAAAATGTTTATAATCCAGATGCACTGATGCCTAAGGCCTTATAATAATTTAAAAAAGTACTGTTCTAAACTGCTTAATGACATCTCATTCCTGTGCATCTTTTCTCTAAGTAAAGGAGCACATTGTAGTAGTGAGGCAGTTTCTCTCAAAGCAGTTTAATGAGAGAAATATGAACATCATTTTAGTCTCCCATGAAACTGAATGGACTACATACTTATAGCACAATACTGTCTTATGTGAATGGAGTTGTCACAACACTGAAACAGAACAGAATCACAAATCATTCAAGTCTTTTCCTGAGAATGAGATTTCCCTCCCCCCCCCAACAAATTCTCTGGTGTATGATGTTATCAAAATAGCCACAGATTTAGGGGAGGCTTCAAGTTTGTGTTTTCTTTTTTTTTTCAGAACAGTGCTATATTAAAAGCAAATTATAAGAGAAACAAACACTGAAACAAAATAGTCAAACACTGTTTTGAAATAAAATGCAGCCCTTTATAAATAATACTGAAATATGCCTAGAGTTTGGTTTTGCAAATGGTCATGTCATAGATGTACTGAAATGTCATTTAGGCTTTTTTGTTGTATGTATTTAAAAATTGCTGTGTCACAAGACATCACCTGTTAGTGTCAAGAAAACAATTTACGAAGACACACTGAAAATTCTTACCAGATGTCTATTCCCTAGAAAACTGATTCAAGTCTGAGTTGGCAGATCTGAAGGCAGGAAGTGGCCTGGATCTTAAAATCAATGGGAATTAGATAAACAACTTCTCAAAGATCTGTGACTTAGTGAATTCTGTGATTCTTCTGAATATTTAGTGCTCTGTTAGGCAACATCAGGGATCTAGTTCTGAATGTTTCACGAGTTCCCATTCCTTCCTTGAGGAAGCAGGACCTGACCATGTGCTCTCTCTGCAGCTGGAGCCGTGCAAAGCAATGAATGCACACTTGTTTAAACTGTTTCAGAGACCTACCAAATCTTTTTACTTTGAGTTTTAATGGTTAAGAACATGCACATGGTCAGTCATTACATCTCAGATGGCAACTTACTGAAACAGAAATAATTGCATCACCTAAATTTACCCTGAGTTGTTAAATAATTCATTTGAAGGAAACTTCAAGCAGTTCAAAGGTTTTTCCTTTACTGTTTAGTTTATAAGCAAATCAGTACTATTTAATTGAAAAAGAATTAAAAATACACAGGGGAATGAATCTTGATTTTGTTACAGCACAATAAGGATCTTGCAGAACAGACCCATTCAGCTGTTATTCAGTGACATACAATTTATCATTTAGTCTTTACTGTAAGTCAGTATGCAAAGTTCAATGGTACTGAGAATATTAAGAAATTTTTCTTTAGTGAAAGAAAAATATTTCAAGACAAGCACAAATACAAACATATAAGGCAACAGATGTAAAAAATGTAGTTTGAGTCACTAAAGAGGAACATTCAGTGCTTCAGTGTATCTAATCAAAATACAGAGCAAATATACTCTATATGTTGCATTAGCACATACAAATCTCCACACAAGTCAAACATTTCTGTAATCACTCGTAATTATTTACCTAAGAGTTAATCTTCTGCACTCCTAAACACTGTGTTTACATTCCAGTTGGACATGATAATAGAACTCGGTGTCCAGTTTTAAGTTCTAAGAGTCTTGTTGGCAACTAGAAATCTATTTCCTATAGGCAGTAAAGATGAAGTGCAAGTTTATCACAATTGTCTCAAGCAAATTTTTTCCCATCTACTATGCCTTGGTCGGTAAAAGTTTCTTAGGAGTTACTGGTCTCTTGGTTTGCCACAAATGGCTGTGAATGGTAATTGCATCAACACTGGCAGACAAAGTTTTGGCAGGTATGTGGCTAAATTGCTTCCTGTCGGAGTTGTATTTATACAGTCCCTCTATCATTTTCTTTGTTATAGATTTGGGACCTATTCCCGTTAATTTATTGATTTCTTCAGTATCAGGGCAGTACGTATACAGAGATCTGAACTGGCAGCCTGAATCCCGGAACAAGATTAAGAAATTATTTGCATCAGATTTTTCCATTTCCTTTAAAAGAAAGAAAGAAAGAAAGAAAGAAAGAAAGAAAGAAAGAAAAACATTCAGAATATGAATTTTGCATTGTAATTAGAAAACATTCTAAATCATTAGATTTCATTTTGAATTAGTTTTCTACCAGAGCTGAAACTTAGGTCTAACTCTGTCCACTAAAAGACCTTGTTTTCAATCATTAGAATTTGCTAAGCTTCACCTGTCTGAATTTTGATATGGTAGATTTCCATCATCTCAAGCAAAACCTAATTTATTTAGACAATTTCAGCTATAATTGTTTAGTTGTACCTCAAGAACAGACATCCTAAAAGTCTTTTTATAGACCAGATAAAAATTCTTCTCATCATCCATTTCATCAAGCTGGTCTAATATTTGCAAGTTTGGGAACAAGAAACTTCAGATGTGTCAGTATGTCTGAAAGACCCTCTGGTGCTAAAATGGAATTTCAGTCCTCCCTAAATCCACTTAAGCTTGGTCAAACCATAAAGTCAGTTGAAATGTATTGAAATGTTCTTTATTAGCTGAAATCTTCAGATTCCTATTCCACCTAACAGACCTTCTATGGGACACGTGCCCTGAACACATATAGCCTCTACCAAGTGATGTATGCTTCATCCTAAAGTTAAGCATGACATTTTTGCAGCTATTTTTTTCTGGGATTTCTGAGGGTCATTTTGCTCCAAGTTACTTAAATGGCAAGACTCTGTCCTGATTCCTGACTTGGTATTTCCAGAAAGTGTCTGGAAAGACAAAGAAAGCAGCATCTAGACATGGATGCAGAAGAATTACCAAGAGAAGAAAGGGCAAGAAATACTGCTGTGAAATTTATTCCAGGAAAGAAATTCAAACTGGATTCCAAGTGTCTATCAGGTTTGATCTAGTTAATCTGTTGTATTTGTCATAGTTGGTAAATGGAACAGTCCTGTTACTCTCAAGGTTCAGACTCTGTGTTACTCCTTTTGCCTGGAAACACCTGGAAACTGGTCCTGAGTTCTTACCCTTACAATATTTGTGCACCTTCAGAAAGGTTTATACCAGTGTAAGAGAGAAGACTGGAAGGCACCTTCCTTTAAAGAAAGTCCTGAATTTGCCCTACTGCTTGGAAACTGGAGAAGAGCCTAGAAGGGATGTATTTCAGTTCTTTCTGTTCATGAGGGCACTGTGCTTTAGTTCTAAATTTCCCAATCTGAGGATCTCTATGTATAAGGGAAAACAACTTTGTGAGCATATTACAAAATTCTCCAATAAAACAAGCAATAACTATTAATTAAACGCATGAATTAATTCAGCTTCCTGTGCTGCATGTACAAAGTAACAGCTCTTGTTTGTACAGCACTGGAGAGCCTTTCTGCCTACACAGGAAGCAAGTCTCAGGAGTTACTCAATCCCTTCACTAATTGCTGCCATAATCTCTGAGGATTCCTTTCAATATTTGTATTTATGCTTAAGAGTCTCCATAATGCCTGACTTTGGTTTAAGTGTTTACGCTTTTAGGGGAAAGATACTCTTACCTCCAGGATCTTTTTCTTTTGACCTTCATTTACTTTTCCAGCCAGGCAACAATGTGCCAGTGCATTCTGAATTATATACTTATTGGATTTAGCACTGGGTTCTTTGAAGAGCTTTGGTCCTATGGAAAAGGAATGACAAATAAGCTTAATTAATCAATAAGCCAACAAAGAGTTACTTCAAAGGCTGTGAAGCACTTCTAGTGTGGAACTTTTGCATGCATAAAATCACAAATCCAAGAATAACACAGAACAAGGTTAGAGACCACAACTTTCACAAATAGGTAAAATGTCATTCAGCTGTCACTGAATTTACTTACAAATGTGTCTTTCATTATTAAATCATTATTATTGGCAGCCTTGGTAAATATTTTTTCTCTCAGAAGACCTTTTCTATGAACAACAAAACATTTTTCTATTTCTAACTAAAATTTCAGTTGTCCAGGAGAGAGGAAAGGCTTTCTTTTTCTTTTTCTACACCTGTGATTTCAAAGGTGAGAGGTATAACAGTGAGGCATATTCAGTGCTTGAAGTAACTGTTGCCTCTCCTCTTTGGAATTCCAGAAACATTTCACCCAAAACCCAGAAGATCTGGCCTTACACTTGTCTGGTTATTCTGTCTGTAAAATGACTTGATTCATCCGGTTGAACAAGAAATCTCCCCTGTTTTAATTTCTGAAATATATGTGTACTTGGATCTAGACCATTAAAAAACCCAACATGTGAGTACCAGTTCCAAGTCTTGGAAAGGAAAATAACGTACAAACATCAATTAAATTTAAGATTAAATCTCAGTTTGTCTAAGCTTTGGGCAAAAAAGAGCCTAGAAAATACCTAACCTTATGCTATTCTTCTCACAAAGAAAGTGATATTAGGTTGGCAAAAGTGGAGCTTTTATAATCCTGATGATGCAAGGTCTTGGCAGTATCACATGTGGTATAGTTAGAGAAAAGGGAGGAAAATACCATTATTATTTGATTCATAATAGAGTAAAGAATTAGTAGTCAGATCATAAAGTTCTTAATAAACAACAAAGGATCTGTTAGGAAACAAATGGTGCAGAATATTTATATTTGCATTGCTACACAGATTTTTTGCTGTTGCTATTTGATTTTTGATTTTTGTCACTCTATTCTAAATTGAGTTGAAATTGCAATGCTTTGTGCCTTCATAGAGACACTACTGAAGTACAGAGTGATGTGTGAGCCCATGTGTTGTTCTGAGCCTGACTGCAGTTTATTCTGGTTATCACAAATGCTATTGAGTCAGTACTTTTATTTTGGATTTAAAATGTTAACCTTGTATTATTACCCTCTACTTTGAAGGGTAAAACTCAATTAAGTTTTAGGAAGCCAAATCAAGGTAACTGAAAACTTTTCATGCATAAGACCACTAACAGGCAGGTACTTTTCTGAACATTGTTGTCACTGACCTGTGTACTCTGTAGCAGAGGCGACTGAAGAAGTTGTAGATGCATTTTCCCAATCTTTTTCTCCATTACGACTACCACAGCGACTTGGAGATAAAAATCCTTCCACAGATTCAGACCTAAACATTAGTTTTAAAATCTATTAAAACAATTTACAATGTTCAGCTGAGAAGCCTTCTGATACGAAAAGAAGGCAAACTGTGCTAAGATAGAACACAATGATTTGAATTATAAAATATAAACCTAAATGCACAATATTTACTGTGTTTTGAGTGATGCAAGAAGTTGGTGTTTAGGTGAGGTATGTGTTAGCCAGTTTTTGGGCTACATGTGAGGGACAGAAACCTAATAGATGTTCTTGGTTGTGAAACAGAATTACTCAGTGGGAATTTGAGTTACTTATAACATGTACTGGCAAACCAATGTGATCTCATGCAGTGAATAAACCAGTTCTTGATAGAATGATGAATATGAAGTAAAAATCTAGTTCATTTACACTTATGACTGCAACAACTGGCAGTGAGAACTGCTATGTTTAAGACAGCAAAACAATTTCCCCTCTAAAGTTTGTTTTCACAAGCAATAACTTCTGCTGCTGTATTTCTTCAGGCTGCACTCAAATGTCAATAATTTTGCATTTAAAGGTCTAAGCAAGATAGTAAAGTTTTCTTAAATTATTGCAAGATATTCAAAATACTTTTGATTGTGGCTACTGCAAAAGGCAGTCAAATTTGTAGCTTGTAATGAAAGTTTTCTAAGTGAGAAAAAGGCACAGAATAAGGAAAAAAGTGGTACCATGTCAACATTTGTGTGCATGCTCATTTTCAGTAAAATCAGCAACAGGTGAAAATTCAATTTATAATATATCCTATACCTTTTGTGTTTAGCACCTGCATAAAGAAGGTGACAAATGTGTCACCGAGATTCTCTCAGTGGCATCATCAAAGACAATGGTGATGCAGGGACAAGGTGAAAATATGGGTTTGGACAGATATTGAAAATTCTTTTAACTTTGTTACCATTACAATGTTTTAAAAGTCTCAATCCCCTAAATCAGATCCAAAGCCTGAGGAAGATGTACTGCTTGTTACAAGCACAGTACAGCACTGTACAACTACAGCCCCATACACAGGGGTCATCTCCTATAAAGACTGTGTACATGAGCAACATCAAGCCTTTTGTAATAACTAATACAGCTGGAAGAAATCCCCCTCTCAATTAAAACTGTTAATTTTTAAGAGATGACAAGAGATGTTAGGCTAATTGAATCATTTCTGAAAGTTTCTAATGTAATAACTGGAAAGTCAGTTCTTGAGACATCAAGGTAATTGAGAAGTCAATTGAAGCCAGCTTCAGGCTTGTCAGAGCTGATGAATAGTGTGTAGCGGCCATGAAAACATGACATGCAATATCATAATATGTAGTACTCCTTATCAACCCCCTTTTCCTAGTCTGCCTTTCTACCCCATTTCTTCTTTATATAAAAAAAAAAGTATTTGTCTGAGTATTATCAAGTTGTTCACAGAAATAATAATCTTCCTCTGAATGATAATACAGATTTTGTATAAAAAAGTTAAAATTTCTCTGTTATTTTCAGGTGATTTTTTAATGCAAAATAAATTCTGGTGTTTGGAAAAGGCTGAAGTCCTAGTGAGCATTCAGTAATTCCCTGTACAACTGCTAAAGAAAAAAAAAAAACAAGCAGAAAAGAAACTTCTATGTTAAAAAAAGAAAAGCAGCTATGTAGTTGCACGTAGCATACAGGTTTAGAAAATATCCACAAATTGAGACTTAGATACAAGCAGGTGAATTAAAGAGGCTGTGTGAACAGCATTTTGTTTTCACCTCATTTATACCTGCCCAACTGGTTTACCTGGTAAAATTTGCAAAACAAATGATCATGGCTTGGTTACTGAATGTCTGACAGTGGAAACTATCCATGTCTCAAATGAGGAAAACATACCTGTTCTCGGAGTACACAATATATACACGACCTCTAAAAAATTCATGCTAGTTTTACATAGCTGATTATCAAATTTTATTAAATGAAATGGTTATTTTAGCTTTACCTTGGTGTTCTCTTGCCTGACTGCACACTCTCATTGTCCCCTGTATTCAGCGATGCCAATGAAAGACTAGATACTGAAAAAACACGATAAAGCTGTGAACCTGGATAAAAACAAAGTTAAAGCTTATAAACCTATGCAAGTAGGAGAGTCTGTTCATCAGACCAACACCAGCATCTGAAAGTCAGTAAGAGCTTTTCTACATGGGACTAACACCCATCCATGATATACCTGCATGCATATGTGCTGCACTTCATGTAAACACTTGCTGACACTCAGACTTTGGCAGCCACTGGGGATGGGCTCAGACTAAGCACTGATGGGAAGCATGAACATGGGAATATTGGCACTATGCAAATCAAAGAATGCAATTAAAGTTAATAAGTCCTTTTGAAAGAGAGCTTAAGAGACTTAATTTAAAGCTTAGGATGGATTCTTGGAAGTTATTAAGGAAATACTTTAAATTACACTGGAAGATGGAGGGAAGCAGCCCGAGCAAGTGCAGCACAACAACAAAGGTAGAGGAGGCTGTAACAAAAAGGATCACTGAGCAATCTGGTACTTTTTCTAATTGTAAATTGGCAATACTTCTTCCAGTCATTACTGCAAGCTCTTTTGTATCTAAAGAACGCTAACTTATTCCATGTGGTTAGTGTTGCTATGCTCTTAACTATACATGCAGTTGGTAAGTGAGCAAAATAGAAAAAACCCATGAACTATAGAAGTAACTTTCAAGTTCTAATTTTGTCTGTGTTGTGTGAGTTTAAGTATTCTTACCTTATAGTCACCATTTTATTTATTGATCTCTTATGTCCCAACTTTTATTCATTCTTAGCTCTACAGGTGCAAGAAGAGATTAGTGCAGAAAACATGGGTGTGCATGAAACTTGCAACACACATTCATCCCTCAATTGGGTTTTCAGAGCTAATGTTTTTGTTTGTTGATATATGCATGCATGCATAGCAGGTAAGTGACATTGATCTTTCCATTTCTATGCCAAATTTTGCTTTCCAGTTTGGTCACGTGCAGTTTCAATTTAGCACAAGACACTCATAAATGCACGTGCTTGTTAGGACCAAAAACCAAGCTGGTGTTTTAGCATGAACAGACTCTTTTTCCACATAAACATTTGTTACCTGGTGGACCTTTGACTGGTGTCTTAGGTGATTCAATATGATCTCTATGAATAGATTTTGGACGTGGCTTTTTTTGTTTGATTGAGAGGGAACGTGGCTTTATGACAGTATCCATGTCTTCCATAAGCTTTAGTTGTTTCCTTCTCATATATTCCTGCTTAATAAATTCTCGCCGTGCTCGTTCATCCTCCTTCTTCTGACGTTCTTCTTCTGTTTTGCGTCTAAAAATTTACCAAAAAAATTCAGCAGCAGAAACTTTCCACATAAAGGATTTCAGCTAGTACAGTGAGGACAACACAAGCATCAGATTTTTGGAACTTCAATGTTCTCAAACACTGGTAAGAGCCTTTCTAATTTTTTTTACAATTTTCAGAGAGTTTAAACTTTTTAGGATATTGCTACCAATAAAACCAAATGAAGGTTTATCAGCTTCATTGCTGTAACTGAGTGAACATTGTGCATTTGTGCAGAAAGAGCCCTGAGGGGTACAGGCTCCCTCAGAGCCATGCTCTGAGGAGCTGGGCTCAGGCCAGCACAGCTCCCAGCCTGAGCGAGCTACAGACTGATGCCACCTGCTGTCCTGCAGGGCCAGCTGGGCTCCTCTGCACATCTGATTCTAGCAGTAAATAACTTGGATATTAAGATGCAAATTTTTGACATGCAAGTTCCACCTCTAACTAAACCAGACATTTCTATGTTCACCATTACTGATCATTACATGTAGTTTTACCTTGTCTCTTCCTTCTTATGTTCTAGTTCTGCTTCCAGCTGCTGCTTTCGAAGCAAAGTCTCTCTTTCCCTTCTCAAACGCTTCTCCAACAATGCTGCTCGTTTCATTGCCATATCATTTTCTGCCTTTTGATCATCCTAGCAACCGTTTTTGAAAGAAAAGGACCAAAAATATTAAAATCTCTAAATTCAGCAGCTGATTTTGCCAAGTCATTAGACACTTAATTCTGTAGACTAGGTATCCTAACATACTCGTGCAGTATTTGGAGTAAGTTTATTTTTGAAGATTTTTCTTAAGACTCTTAAAAAACTTCATAATGCAATTTTTCCTTCCTGAGTCAAACAAAATTCAACACTGATATGAGAAAACTTGCTAAGTGAGATATTTTAGTTTTGAGTCAGATCCCACATAGCATAAACTCCTTTCAGCTTTGGAAGATTCTGCATGTATGAACATGAAGGTAATTATCACAAACCCCAATAACTATGCACCATATAAAAGTAACTTCTGAGCAAGCCAGGTGTTTCGTTAGAACTGAGGAATGCTTCCAGACAAGCTAGGTGCATCTAGATACATGGCACAAAATTTTGGAGTATTCCAAGATGGAAATAAGTCTAGACCACTGTCTTACAATATGCATTATAGTTAAAAGCCTGTCTGAATACAGCTCTTTAATAAAAAGTCTCCAAGAAGTGCTCCCAAATACCAACTTCAAAAGGGAGTCTCAGCAGACTATACTTCCTTAGCCAGTCAAAAGACAGAAAAAGGCTCTCCAAAGTGCAATTCAAAAATGTGAATAATTTTTAAAAATGCAGGCTGTTATGTACTTCAAAAACTTTTATTTGGGGGTGAGGTGGGGAAGTGAAGGTGAGATGTGAGCATGTTTAATCAAGATCACCAAAACAGATGTTAAAAATGAATCTACATTCAGCATGCATCTTCCTCACTGAGACCTCCAAGCACTCTTCCATAACTATGAATGGAAAGGGATACTCTAGCATGCTCAGAACCACAGTATGGTAGAATCTCACCACTCTTATGATGCCAAATTAATCAAGTCCAAAAGATAAACTTGCACATTTAGAGTTGCAATACCATCTGCTTGGACTTCAATCATCAGTGACATTCACATCTCAATTAAAGATTCAAACAAAGCTTAACAGCCAACATACACATCCACTAGTTCTCTTACCTTAAAAAAGAATCCACAACACACTTTCTGGTCATCTTCAAACTGTTCTCTATCACTCTCACCTTCATACTTCTCAACAGATACCTCGCTTTTTTCTGGTGGCTTCAAATCTGATAGGGAAACTTCAATTAAGTTAGCTGTTTTGGGAGCTGGAGGTGGTAAAATCGGTTGGTTTAGCTGATCTTCATTTGGGGTGAGGCAGACGGTTTCTGTGATAGGCTGAGATAATACTTCAGAAACATTAGATTCAATAGGCTTAATCTCTTTTTCCTCCAACTTCTGCTCACCCTGTTTTGGCAATTTTGGTCCTTCTTCTTTTGCTACCTCTTCCGTAGATTTGCCTTCTTTCAAAAGATTTCCCTTTAATTGAGGTTCGCTTACACGTTCACCATCATCTCCAAAGCAAACAAATGATCTAGTCTGAATGGGCACCTGACTGGGAGAAAACCTCCTCAAACGGGGAAGACTGTCCACAGACCGTGGGGCAGTCAAGGTACGGTTTAGAGGTGTTATTTTCAGTTCATTTGGCCTAGGAGTCCTTTGCATTTTAATGTGAAAAGAGGCATTCTTCCTGTTGGAAGATTGTGGAGACTGATGCGTAGAGCGAGGAGATTCCTGTGAGAAAGGTGCAACAGGAGCTGGAGTTCCCCCTTGCCTTGAAGAAGACTTAAAGTCCCGAATCTGCTTCTGAGGAGAAGGCTGAGGAGGAGAAATAACCCAAGCCTGTTGCTCTCTCATCTGCATCAACATCTCCTGCTGAAGGGATAGACGTTGCATTTCTTGTTGTAAAAAGTGTAGGGAAGAGTTTAGTTTTTCAATAGATTTTGTATATTCTAAGAGATCTCCATCATTAAGATTGTCTTCTGAGGGGCTTGCTAAATTCCATTGCTTTTCAGCATCCCCAGAAGTAGCAGGAGATTTTAACCATTTGCTATGAGAATTTTCTGGGTTTTCTTTTATTAATTCTGAAATCTTACTAGTTTGGTCATCTGATTTTTGAGTTTCTTTTTCTTTCAACCGATTGCTGTCAGTGAATACCTTCTCATCTTCAGCTCCTGCTGCTTCCTCTCGGAGAGGTGATACCCCATCACCTTTCTTTTTCACAACATTGAGAAATGCTGTTCTTCCCATTTTCTGCCGCTGCTTTGTGAATGCAGCTTCAACTTTCTTCTTCTGTGCTTCAATGGCTCGCCTCTTTTCCTCTAGCTTCATCCTAAGCTGTACCATTTCAGAAGCCAGTAATTGTGTAGTGTCTCTTCCTTGAGGAACAGATGCCTCCTCAGGAATATGAGCCCAAGCAACCATATGAGGGATGTTCAGCTCAGAACCTTCTGGCGTGGTTTTCTGAGAACTGCTTCCACTGCTTTTACTATCTGTGTGATTCAACTTCCTGAATTTCTGCTCTGCAAAGCTGGTCATTTTAACCCCTGAGCTCGAAGAAGCACTGCTGCCTGCCTGTGATTTAGTACTTACTGAGCTGGGACAGGGACTTAATTGATCTCTGTGATTGCTAGCCCGTATATCATAATCCTGGAGAAATTTAGATGGTTCTTCCATGTCAGAGTCCATGCTTACAGTATAATCTCTCAAAGAAGAATCCTCATCCATTGTCTCTGGGATATCTTCTGATGGGACATGTATTCCAGTATCTACTTCTGTGTTGTCAGTCACAGGACTCAGAGCACCTTTAGTGTCTGTGATTATATCTGGGGTAGTCTGATTTGGTTTAATGTTTGAATTCAAGATGCTCATTTCCCGATTGTGAAGAAAGAACCCATTTGTAATTTGGTCTGTTTGGAGAAGTCTGGGAGATTTTTCGGTGTCATGAATTATCTGCAAAGCCTCTTCAATGCTTGGCGTCTCAATCTGATTGCCAAAATCATCCAGAACTGCCCTGTTTTGCAGAGCTCCATTTGGAAACCTGTAGTGTCTGCTCTCATTGGCATTTCTTTGATTTGCATTAAGAGACTGATTGGCCTTTGTGTCTTTAAGAGGTGTCATGTCCTTTTCCTCTTCAATATCTTGATTCTCCTCTTCTCCATTCACTGGTTTGAAGGACAGATTTTTTCTAGAATGCTTTGGCATGCGGTTGATGTTTCCTGTAAGGCCTTCATTGCTCACAGATCTAGGAATTCCTCTGTTTGGAGTAGATACTGGAATGCTTTTTTCTTTGTCAAAAGGAATGTCAAATGAAACTCCATGTAATGATGACCTAACAAAGATCAGAATAAAGAAAGTAACTGAGCAACTCATGGTTATTAATAAGAATAATGAAATATTTGTATTTGGTTTTAAAATTATTTTAAGCTGGTAGTATTAAAGGCACTGTTAATTTTACTGTATTTTGCCTAGCTTCAAATATAATAAACATGCATATATTTTTAGATATTTTAAAATAGATAAATAGATATAAATATATTAGTTTTTTTAAAAGCACAATAGAATAGAATGTAACAACATTTTCTTCAGACTCAGCAAATGCTTTTTGCTACTTTGGAATAAATTCTAGGAATTTTAGGAGTATAGGAATTGCCATCATAGATCAGAAGGAAGGTGTGAAAAGACACAGTTTATGTGCCACTATAACTCTTACCATTTCAACTTTGGTTTATACCCTACAGATTAAAAGTTTATGACTGGTCTAATTGAAAACCAATATATTCAGCCTGCTTGTTCTTAGCATCCCCAAAATAATACAAGCTTAAAGCTACTGAGATCATTAGCCATGTTACTCTTACCATGTTTAGTTCACTGTGGTGAGTAAATCTGAACATATTCAATGCCAACAATTCAAATATCTGAAGCATACCTCTTCCAGTGTAAAGAATAAATTATTTCTTTCTGAAGATTGTTTCATATTAACCAGTTTTTAATCCATGATACAGTTTTATCTTTCTTTTTCTACCTTTGCAAGCAGCTTACAAGAATTCTTATTACAGGACTCTGAAAATCCAAACTACAATGGAACATGTACTACTGCTCATAACCAAACCCCAATATTTTGTAACCAGCTTGTAAGACTACTTACCTTTTTTCTTTGGGCCATGTCCCTACATGCCCATCTACATAAGACATTGATGTGGACCTTCTGATGACTCCTAAGTGAAATAAAAATAGGACCTAATGTAACTGCTGTGAAAAATTATTTTAACATCAGCTTCTGTTGCTTTAACAAATTAATCTGCTTCACTACTCAGAACACTGCAATGGCAAAAAAGTGTTTACATATTGAAAACACAACTAGAGCAACAAAGCCAATTTCATCCTAAATATGTATTATACTCCTCATCCCTCATAGAATTTACTATTGTGTAAAATATTCTACAAATCCTACTAAAATGTACTGCAAATACTTGTTGTAAGCCATCTTCCACATAATCAAAACAGAAGTCAAATTAAAAAAGACACACAAAATGTATTTGGTACAAACACAAACTTCCCACTTGTACATTTTATAAATTACCGAAGTCAATTATGTAAATTAATTAATTTTTCATGTAAAGGTCTCCCCCTATTTCTGCATAAGTAATGTTTGAATAAATATAAGCAAGACAGCAATTTACTCAGATGACAACACCTTGTCTCATTGCCTCTCCCACCCCTTTGTGAATTGTTACCTGGAGCAGATGAATAAGGCTGCTGGGGAGTATGCAGTTGGTGAGGTGGTGTGTAAGCTGGACTTTCCAATCTATAAAGCAAGAGACATTAACTTAAAATTAGTACATTGAAAGCCACATTTCAAAAGGGCAACCAGTCATCATGTCCTGGGCCAAGACAATTTGTGTTGGGAAAGAAAGTGACATGTAATTTTCTTCTGGGAATATTAATTTATCAACTAAAAAGAGAACCTTGGCCTGGAACTAATGCAGGTAGGCCAAAAAGTCAAAAATATATTTCTCACACACGAACAGCTACAGAGCTGCTGCATTAGTTTTGTTAACATATTTGTCTCCTGATTTATTTAATGTAAATGTCTCTATTAGAAGGCTCCATTTTTTAGGTTTGATTTTAGTAAAAAGTCCAAACAAACATGAGCAAAATGAGTCAGCTCCTACTGGCCTCCGAACTGAGTGACTGCAGCCAATATCACATACTTTCCATGCATTTCTATTTGCAGTTCTTAGTTTGAAACTTCTGCTTTGTGTCTGGACTGCAACATGCACTAGAAGTGGATAAAGAAGATTTTGTGATAGATATGACTTTATAAATAAAAAAATATATTCACTTCTAAAGGAGTAATTATAGAGATTTCCTCTGTTTCTACGTACACAGACACTTTATTTGGTTTACAGAGAAGGTCTGTAATTGAGTAGCTGTGTTAATCCAGGATCAGATTAACATAATTCAGTGTTTTGATCAAGGTGCTTCTTCATGATCAGAACAAAGACATGTACATAAAGACACATGGATTTGTATGTAAAACACTTCTAGAGAAGCCAGACTTCAAAAACAAGCTGGATTATATCCTTTCATGTTTTGAATTTTGTTCACTGAATTGGACACTCCCAAACTCACATTTTTCAGTCAGAATATTTGTTTAATTTATTATATTATATATACTGTATGGTGTAGAAACGTCTCTAAATAATATTTGCAAGAAGGATATTCCCAACAATTTAAGAAAAATACAATCTACAAAAGCATCTTTCATAACTATATTAAATTGTTCAGTATAGGTTCCCATAAATTCCTCATTTTTTGTGTAAATAACACTACACACTAACTACATGATGTATCTGTTTTAAAGGGCATTCGAGATTTCTGTGAGAATTTTAAAATCCTAATGTCTATAAGTTATCTTAAAAGAAAAGCATGCTTTCCAAATTTAATCTAGCAGCCTGTGAAAATTTGTTACCATGAAGAAAATCTATACACTTAATTTTCCTTGGGGAAAAGACTGATTCTGGCACCAAGACTGGGTTCCATGGCAACCTCAGACATTGTAACTGCTCACTGCCACAGTCCCACTCCCTCCTCTGTGCTGGATCTGGCTCTCCATCCGATCCTCTGAGTCATTTCAACAAGCTAAGGCGACAGAAGAACATTCACTTTTTCCGACTGGCTTCATTTATTTTGTCTTTGTGTGCTGAAAAGGCAGTTCAAATGCTCAAGGGGGCAGGAATGCACAGTTGGGACAGGGAGGAAGGCCCAGGACCCCAACATCCTGCAGTCAGGTCTGTTCTGCCAGGGAACCTGCAGCCTGTGTGTTGGATTCCAACAATCTGAAATTACTTTTTGGGCCCTTCCTTTGTCCTGCAGTGATGTATCATCATGTTGGATGAAATACCCTGGTTTACGAGGAAAGATACAGCAAAAGGCCTTGGGAACCCCTGCTTCAAAGGATATGTTCAAAACTGCTGAGTCTTGTTCTCCTGGCTTATATGCTCAGTTTACATGAAAATAAAATCATTCTCTACAAGGGAAACACACTTTGGATACATACAGGGAAAGGATTTGGAATCCCAGCATTTAATGGTAGTAAGAAATATTACTCCCTTATTAAAGTCAGCATAGATTCCCAAATACTAAAAATGTACTTAGGAATCTTAAACCCAACCAAACCCTCACCCCCTCTTCAAAAACTCCATCCAAAACCAACAGAAAAGGCTAAACAGGATTATCTGGGTTGGCAATCAACAATTTGCTAAATATTCAGTTAAAGTGCTAATTTTATCCTTCTCCTCCGTGCCATTTTAGACAAAGTCAATAAACCAAAATAAAAGCCCCCAAATTATAAATATATTGTAATGCTGTCTCTCATTCACTGTGTCCAGATCACATCACTGGAAGGCTTTCTTTACCTTGGCAAAAGAGAGATTAAAAAGAAAGCCTAATGTACAATTTATGTCCCTTATCATAGAAAGAATAGGTTGGAAAAGACCCTTAAGATCATGAAGTCCAGCCATTAACCCAGCACTGCCAAGGACACCACTAAACCATGTCACTAAGTGCCACATCTACATGTCTTAAATAATTCCAGGGATGGAGACTCCATCACTTCCCAGGCAGCCTGTTCCAATGCTTGACAACATTTTTGGTGAACAAATTTTTGCTAATATCCAATCTAAACCTTTCTTAGTGCAAATGGAGGCTGCTTCCTCTTCTCCTATCACTTGTTCCTTGCGAGAGGAGACCAATCCCCACCTGCCTACAACCTCCTTTCAGGCAGTTGTGGAGAGCGATTAGATCTCCTTCAAGAAATTCATCAAATGTATGATCAGCTACAGAACGCAAGGGAAACAGGATGTTTTTACATTGCTTCCAAATCTGTAACAGTATAACTAAAAATAATGTTTCACATTGTCTTGGTTTTGGCTGGGACAGAGTGAAATTTTCTTCCTGGTAGCTGATGCAGTGCTGTGTTTTGGATTCAGTGTGGGAGCACTGTTGATAACACACTGGTGTTTCAGTTGTTTCTTCAGTGGTGCTTTCTCTAAGTCAAGGACTTCTCAGAGCTTTGTGCCAGCGAGGAGGTGCAGGAGGAGCTGTGGGGGAGCGTGGCCAGGACAGCTGAGCTGAGCTGGCCACAGGGATGTTGCAAACCATGGCTGTTGTGCTCAGGATGAACTGGGGGAGTTGACTGGGATGGGCTGATCACTGCTGGAGGGAGCAATTGTACTGTGCGGCCCTTGTTCTCCTGGAGTTTATTCCACTCTCTCCTTTTCATTGCAATTATTATTATTATCATCACATTTTATTTTGTTTCAATTATTAAACTGTTCTTATCTCGCGAGGTTTACATTTTCTTTCCAATTCTCCTCCCCATCAGGAGGCAATTGGGGTGGAGAAATTCATCATAGCCTAAATATTTATTTTTACCTATTTGACTTTCATGGTACCATAGCAACATAACCAAACCAAACTAAACCCATCACTCAGTTATGTTATCTTAGTTTACTTTCATTATAACTTCTGGAAAATTTGCTGTGAATTCCAGAAAAATAGCTCCTTCAGAGTAGACCTGGTCAGCAGCTCCACTCGAAACTGAAGAGAACAAGGCCGTGTGACACTTCTCTGCTGAATGCTGAGGGTTGTTTTGGAAACTGGTAAGAGAACAGCATGCTGTCAGAGTGTACAAACATGAACAAGCAGCCTGCCATACAGCAGGAAGGGAGGGCTGAACTATGGGATATTGCACAAAATTCCACAGATTGTATCTGGTAACTCAATAATTGAGCTTTGAAAAAGGCAAAAAAACTAAATTCAAAAATCTGTTTGATTTTGAACAGAAAGGAGGAGATTGTGAAACAGTCCTAGCGATTCCCTGGCATTACCTGGCTACAAAGTCAGAACCAGATGGACCATCCACATAATTTCTTCTGTTCGCATTCAAGCTGCGAGCAGATGCTGCATCTTTTGCAGGTTCAGCTGCCAGGAAGAACAAAGTTCAAGTTATTATAGTTTAGTATTCAGTTAAATTACATAGTAGAAAAGCTGTCCAAATACTCTTAAATAATGATTTTCAAAGATTTAAAGAATTTTCATTGATTCCTTTATATAGATTAAAACTGCCACTTCCTTTCATCTTTACATCCTCTGAAGCTCCCATATTGGCACTAATTAAAGAAATGAAGACTGACAAAATAGACTGGAAAGAGCAAGGGAAGAACTAATACAGAAAAATAAAGTAAAAAAGAGCCACAAAATTAAAAGGAAACAAACAGTTTTAGCCAAAGTTGGTCTTCTGGAAGAAATGCCTCTGATAGACATTTTTCTCCCCAAACCTTGTGACTGACTATAAAATAGGTTATTTGTCACACCCTAAAACAGTTATCACTAAAGGTTTGTGTCAGATTTGTATGTGCTATAAAGCATATAAATGAAAAAAAGTTGTAAGAGCCACCCAATGAAAATCTCTTCCTAGTGCATGGAAAGCCAATCACAGCATTGCTGTAGGAACATTTCAATTACCTTTGTAGTCATTAACAGAGCCCAAGATCTATCTGAGAGGTGGATTTTTGAATTTGAGAATTTGCTGATGGAAGATGGTGCCTTTGCACCGGGTACAAAATACAATTTGACAATTAGCTCTCTATTCACTTTCCCCAGATTTATGATTCTTTCTCTTGGTATCTTCTCAGCAACACAAGTACTTCAGGCTAAATTCTGTTCTTGGTTTCTTATTATGTTTGTAATCCTTGCATGGGCATAAATGGATTCTAGGCTTTTTTAGGTCAGGAAAATTTGCAAGTGATTATACCACAAAAATTTAAATGAGTTTTTGGTAACAGACAACAAAATCTGATTATGATTTATGAGATGAGATGAAGATTTACAATGAAGAAAGAGTACTCCTCTCCTTCCTTCTTTAAGGGAGTTTTACACTGCCAAATCCTGTTAACTAAAATATTCACTGCATCTGTGAACACAATGGCAATCTGTACACATACATATCAAAACATGCATATTAAGGCCAATCCATAACATAATTACCTTGGGGATGCACAACAACACGGGGTTGTACAAATGATGGCTTCACCACTTCAAACCACCAGAACAATTCTGCCATGAACACCATGTAATTGCTCTACATGAAAAAAAAAAAAAAGATGGAGAGAAATTGATGTCAAAACACAAGCCTGCAAATAAACATATTAAGCAGCATTTGGGAGATGCCTCTGTGTTTCAGTTTACAATCTCCACTTTTTTTCCAATCTCCACTGTGTTTTTAGAAATAAAGACCAGTACAACTGATCTGTAGCACCAATACATAACTTGACCAGATTGCAATCGATTGGGTTGAAACGTTTCGTAACCAGCATATGCTCAAGCCTGATGTCCTGCAGGGAGGGCAGAGAGGAGCAGGATGGGTGGAAAAAGATGCCTGCCAAAGATCAGCCATTTCCATTAAAAAATAGCAGTGAAAAGTCCATTGCAAGGCCAGGCAATGCTTTTTTTCAGAGATTTTTAATGTGAAAAAGTATGGTAGCCCTTCGTTTTAGCGCAGGAAGTTGGAATCTGATTTTGGCTTTTGTGTTAAGTACGTGGTTTTGGTCACACTTTTGAAGATCTACCCAAATTTACAAGTCTTCAATGCAAAACAAAAACCAGTAGCAGAGTATCTTGACTGCAGGTTAGAACAAGATTTAGCTCCAAAGGTTTATGCACACTTAATACACTGCTGATATACCTCCCTACTGTATGTTCCCATCACACAGCTATGAAAGACACGGTGTGGGAGCCACCAGATTTAACACGAGGGGAAAAGCAAATGAAAAGGAAAAGACAGCTGGTGACAAACTGCATCAACAACAACAACAAAAATCAATAGAGGAAAACCAGGCAGGAGCAGCTGTTTCTGCTGCAAGAGCACATGAGGAGTGCAAAAAGTCCAGAAGGTTGTTGACTGTGGAGGCTGAAGAGTTCAGAGACCAAAGCTTCTACATCTTCAGTGCTACTTCATATCTAGAAATATCAACTGAATGAGATCAGCAAATATCCAGGTTTGAGCTGGCTCAAGCAGGTGCACAGACCTGTGCCACCAGTCTTACAAAGTCTGAAGATGTAAACAGTGCTTATACATTAAAATGGGAAACCATAATTAAACAACTCTTTGAAAGAGTTTCTTTCAAAAATTCTAAACAAAATGTCATTCTATTTCAAAAACAAACAACAGGCATTAAGGATAAGAACATCATTTTAAAATAATAAAAAAAATTACTAAAAAATCTTTGATAATAAATGAGATAATCACAATTCTGCATCAGTATATTTGAAAATATAATTTTGAGTATCCATTTGACACTTTTGCTTCAGATTTCTTTTTCCTGAAGATTTCTAACACAGATAATCCTTTACTTCAGCAAGGGGGTACTCAGACCAAACAGTACTCCTACACTTTACTATATGGTGAAGGGATCAGGCAGATGTTGCCATAGTTATTACACAGAAGTTATAAATAGAATAGGAAAAACCCCGTCGTTGCTTATTCAGCTCAACAGAACTGAATGAGGAAAAGTGCATAGCAGAATCTTTTCCATCCAAAGTGAATGTCAAGCATAGCATTTGGGTATCACACACTGATTTCATTAGGAAGCTTAGACCAAGAAAAAATCAGATGTACTTCTCAGACAAAATATGATTTTTAATACTACAATTTCAGAATATTATAATTTCTCCCCTAATATTCCCCTTCCCCTTGCCTCTCCTCAAACTTTTACATTTTTAACTTGATTTTTTAGTACAAAAAATAAATTACGAAATATTCTAATCATACCTTTGTCCCCATCTGAAATAATATTGCATTTAGACACTCCAATTTCTTATGTTTATGTTGAAATGCTGCATTTCAACAAAAAATAGACACACAATAGTGTGACTATTTTATAAAGGACAATGTTCTATGCAGAATATCTTCTACACAGCCCTGAGCTGCTGCAAGACAGCTTGTCTTTCTAAAGTCACCAAAGCAGTATTTACTGAACTAAAAATGAAAGTGCTGCACAGCCCACTGAGAACAGAGGCTACTTAGGATGTCTGGTGGTGAGCCATCATGATGGAAATCACATTTTCTCACAAGTTATTTTTAGTCAGAAAGGGACATTAAGAATTATCAAAGAGAAAGACTGATGATCAGTAACAATTTTTTTTGGAAAAATTAGCAGTGGGTCTGTAGTACTGTTGCTATCCAGGACTCAAAAGAATGTAGATATTATTTCCACAGATTTTGCCTTTATTATGGTGACAGAAATTCTAACAGCTTGCCATATGATTATCACATGCACTTACACACAATATTCAGAAGCATAACAGTATTTTAACAGTAATAAAAGCTGAGGAAGCTCTGAGCAGCCCAGGCTGGCTCAAGCCCCCTGAACAGCAGATGGCAGACTTGCAGCTTCAGACATTCCTGTTATTTGCTAAACATTCTCATTTAATTTCAAATACTTCAAATGTATTATACCCTCCTAATACCTATAGCTTTTAGATCTGCATATTTATAGAATAACCGTAAGATCATATACACAGATGATACATATAATTTGTCATCAGGCTTGCATCCACTAAAATTGGGTGTGAAAGCAGCCATGGAGGGTTTTAGAAATTTTTTCAAAATGAACATAAAATACACTGTAAAATTTTTAACATTATACACCTTAAAATCTCTGTTCAGTGGGCCAGGAAAGGTCACCCCTGGTGCAAATTCACAGCTTTTTTGTTATACAAGTGCCAACATAAATGCTTCAAGACTGCAGAAAACTGGAGCGTCCCAAACTGTCTCGAGAAGGCTGAACTACAGTCCTGTGTATGATTCAAGCACTACCAGTTTGTCCTTTGTCCTGCCACAGGCTAATAAATGCCACAATAACTCAGTTTGAAAATCCACTCTGTCTTGTTTCAGACCAGAACAGAGAGGGAAGAGCAGCTGATTAACATCAGTGAAAGCAAACCACGCTGCTTCCCTTTAAATAATGAGTCAGGAACATTTGGTCCCTCTCAGGGAGAAACTGTCTCAAAAAACTGTTCCCGGGTTGAAGCTTACTTTTAATTCCTGATCCTGAATCCTTTTAACCCAGCCAGATGGGAATCGAATGGCTGAACTGACTCCCACCATACGTAATAACTGCCTCACCAAGCACAGCCTGCTGCTCTCCCAGGTCCTTAAGGGGCTCACTCCAGTTGCCAGTTCAGGCTTAGGTGAGCAGCCTGGCTGGCAGTGGGTTTTGCACTGACATCGAAGGGAAAGCTGTGCAACACGTGTGGACGTTGTGCAGCCCTGAATTTCTAGGATGTATCTATGCAATGTACTTGAACATTATTTTTCTCATCTCTGAGGCTGATTACAGCCTCTGCTTATGCTGTTTACAAACTCACCATCAGTATTACATCAGAAGGTACAAGTACTCAAAACTGCTCAAGTGCAACAAATATTTTTTTATATAAATCAGCCCTTTAGATATCATATATTCCTGTTCAATTCAGCAGTGGAAAGAAAAAACAGAACTTCTGGATCTGAATCAAAGAAGATTTGACAGAGCAAATGTTTTTTCTGGTTAGTAATCAAGTGCAAAAATAAGATACCCATTCCATGTGCTTAGTTGTGATTCTGCACAGTTTAGAGTCTGGCCCACATCTAGGTCAGAGGACTGCCCCTTCAGTCAAGACACAACAATCATCTCCCAGATTTGCGTCACTTCACATTATGAAAGCTTTCATTCTGTAATAACTATGCCTTCTGCATGAGCTTGGGTGAGCAGACTCTACAGATATCAGCACACAGCAGCCAAAGAGAAGCAGCATCTGTGCTGAGGGGCAGCACACAACACCCCCCCAAGAACCAAGAGGCTGCAGGAACCCACAGGCTGAGAGCAGCAGGACTCAGCCAGATCCTTACAGGACCAGCAGCACGTTTGTGGCAACCACAGGCTGTACAACCCTAGCTGTGCCCACAGGGGCAGTAGTTATTATATGCAGACAAAGATTATATGTATATACACACCCCAAGGGACAAATGAACCCCTTGAGAAACTTTCTGGACACATTCCCCAAAGCCACTGGGGGCCAGCATGAGGCCCTGCTTCTGGGAGACCACAGGGCTGGGCCCCAACCCAGTAAAAATCACTGTGTGTGAATGTGTGTGAACTCTGTAAGCAAATGAGTGCTGTGTGTGAATAGTTCTCTCTTAGTAATAACTGAGTCATGCTACTAATAATGGCAGTGGAATTAATAAAAATTGCTCTAATATTGTTATCTGAGTCTCACCCTCAATCCTCTATGAGTGAAGAGAGAATGTACAACACGTGTACATTAAATGAATAGTACGAGTTTAGGATCCCTATTTAAGAAAACAAAACACAAACCCACACATTTTTAAAGGCTCAGGTAAAGGAACACTTACAAAAGACAATAATTAACTGCCTGTCAATTGATGCAATGGCAAGTTCCCACATAAGCTCTCAAATCATAGCAAACACCAAATGATTCAAGTTGTCAGTCAGCTCCCTCTTTGACAGTTAACCTCCTAAATGACTTGTTCTTAGATTTGAAGCCTATGGCCCTACTAGAATAAAGTGGCAGAGACTGATCTAAAATTATCAAGAATATAATAAATTACAACCAAAGATGTGTTTTTTAACTCTTTTAGAAATAATTTCAACATCTATCTCGTGACAAATGGAACATGTAAGATGCTTTTATTTTAATTCCTTCTATTCAGGGACCATACCACAACCTTTTAGGAATTATGCATTCCCTTAGATAACCAAAGCACAAATGCTACATACCTCCTATTACATCACAGTGCTAATCAACTGTTGGGACAAAGCAGCAAATAAGTCTTTACAGTTCTGCAGGGTGGTTCATACTTCTTGTGATGGCACTTTATGCAAGGTTTTTTATTTCTACAAACTTCTTCTTTGAAAAGGCAAAACAAGTGTATGTCAAGACACAATAAAACAGTTCTTTCAGTTCTGTGTACTTTCCCAGATACAGGTGAAGAACAAGATACTTAAAAAATAAATCCTGTCTGAGGATGAAACTGCTTACAGGAGAAGGGCAAAAAAGCAATCTGCACAACTAAAGAGAAATTCAAGATTTTCTATTATTTCCTCTTGTTAAATATGCAGGGAGGATTCAGAAAACATTGTGATTATTTTTATGTAATCACTCTCTACTTGTGTTTGTCTGTCTCAAAGGAAAACAACCAGGAACCAGTATGGTCCCTTGTTGGTGCCTCAAGCATCCATGGAATGTATTCAAATATTTCTTTTCTTTAATATCAGTAGCCCTGCCTTAGTAAACATCTTATGAAGAACTTCACAAATGTATTTTTCTTAGAGGAGAAGAAATAAGGAGCAACAAAACTTACTTTATGCTTCCTTTGATTATGACACATTAAAGCTGTCTAGAAATCTAGACAAAGCTTAATTCTCCTCTGTGCTAGAACAGAACTAAGCCAACAGTTCCTTCTGCTGTAAAATCTGACAGCCTCTACCAAAGACTTAGGATGCCTAAGTGAAGTCACTGTGTTTCTGTGCATTTTGATGGAAAAACCAAAAGTAGGCAGTCACCTTGGTCAATTTCTGCATCATACCCTATCTCTAACCTACCTTGATTTAATATAACAGGACAGTGCAGGGTGCCCAGTGAAGAATGTAAGGTAGGTACTTTGTGCTTGATCACTTTAATACCTACTGTAATTTCTAGGACCACACAAGGCACAGCACTGTAATTCCAAAAATTCTGCTGTGATCTTTTTATTGAAGCTTTTCCAGTAAGATATCAGCAGTTGGTATTTTTTACTTTTTCTGTCACCACTATGTATGTAAGAAATTTTTAAGCTAAAAGCACAGTGAGCCACTCTGAAAACAGACAGGAATTTCTGCTGATTAACAAAGACAAACTTCTATAAATCCTAAAACTTCATACTATGTAAATTTTGTAGGCTGAGATACAAGTAGCTTCCACAAACCAGTGTAATTCAATGTGCAATATTTAAAATATCCATTTACAATACAAGCTTTTTAAAGTGACAATTAAATTCTTTGGAGAATAAACAAACTTATTAAAACTTACTCTAATCAGATGCACTGGAAAACTAAGGAGGAGCTCCTTTAACAATGAATTTATTTTTATAGCAGATTAATTCTTAACACTGGAAAAAGCAAGTTTGCGGCACTAGCCAAAGTTTCCATGCCAAGGTTTAGAAGAAAAACTTGGCAGCCTTTCTTTGTAGCACTTACATCTAAATAAGCATCCACGCCACAGCAACTTGTAAAAACATGATCACAAAAGGGTTTTCTCAGATCTAGAAATACACTCTTTGAAAGAACTCTAAATCCTACCTAGAAACAGTGTTCAGAGACAGCAAAATCACTGAGTCTGCAGCACTTTAAAAGAGTAAAGTCTGGTGCATTGGGATAGTGACAAAATATTTACTAAAGTTATTTTTTTAAAATTGAAGCTTCCTAGTGCACACTGGCTTGAGAAATAATTCAAGCCATTACTATAAAAATGGTATGAGTAATTGCCATGGATCAAAACAAGAATAATCAATTGCATTTATTCCATGGATCTGTAAGTACAGAGAAACAATCAAAATGCAGTGAAGGACTCCTACTCGAGATCACTGACAGTGGCTGTAGAACTATGAAGTACAGCCAAGGCAGACTGCAATGCAGCAGACTTCACAAGTATGTAGGTAGATTACTGCATGTGAAATTTAAGAGCACCAAAAGCTGACTGAAAGCAGCCACTACGCAACTTTGCATACACAAAATAAACCAGCAACAGCTAAGTAGTCTAGACTTAGGTCCTACTGCCCTTACTCACCCTGGCAGCTCATTACTTATTTGAAAAGGATTGGGTTCAACCCTACAGGAGACAACAAAGCTGTATTCAAGCTCTGGCCTCTGTGACTCTGCTTGTGAGATTGCTAGAAAATCATAAAAGCAGTGAAATGACCCAGATATTTAGAAACCAATTACATCCCATCTGCAATGGATATGCTGACTTCAGAAAAATAACATTTCATTCCCTAAAGGCAAGCCAACAAGAATCTTAAGCAAATGAAGTGTGTTTTATATAGAAGAAAGTCTTGGTGAAACATAATAATGAAAAATTAAAATTACAATTAGCCAAGAAATCCTTCAGTTGCTCCTTCTCTTTGTGAACAGGCTTAAAGAATTACAGAGTAATGCTTTATTTTCCTCTTTCTAAAAGAGCAGAATCTTAGACTGATTGAAAACACTTAATTGCTTACTCAAACAACTGTATTTGCTGGGATTGTGTTACTGCTTGTATTTGGGGCATCAGGCCATTGGATTTTCCAATGAAATTAACTCAGAAATTTACACTTTTACAAAAGTGAAAGAGCTTTAAGATTAAAACCCATGAAATTATTGTGTACACAGAAACAAGTAAGAACAGTGAGTAATAATTCCATAAATGAGTCTTCAGTATTTCCTCCTTTTGTTAAGGCCTTAATACATTTCAATTAATGCCGATCACTATTACATTTTAACAGAAATATTGCAGATTACATACTTTATTGATTAACTATTAAGAGGATAAAGTGGGAAATAGTTTTGCACAAAATCAAATTTTTACAAATCCTTACGCAAGCACTTTTTAAAAAATACTTTGAAATTCCTAGGAAAACATAATGGCCAAAAGAAGGTAGCTTTTAATTCTGCAGAAATTTGTGTGTTGCATGCTACATCACAAGAGAAGCCCTACAGCAGCAAACCAAACACAAAAAGACTAAACATATCATTAGCAAAATAGTCTGGTGGACATTGCTTGCATTTTTATGTGTTATATTTTTACCTTTATTGAAGATGCTGCATAGAGCATATCCTCAAGACTGAAATGGCAACACTGGTTGAGGTATTCCTGACAAAATTCTTGAATCAGTTGTAGATTATACAGGCTGTCAGCCAAAGACATTGTCTCTTTCAAACAAATATCTAAAAATTAAGAAAAGAAGTAAAAGTTAGATACAATGACAGATTTGCAAAAAAGTGCTTTTGGCTTTTATGGTTTCAGGAGCATTTACTGGATAAATTCAGACAATTTCTGTCCCCCTTCCCCACCAGAGACTTTTATTTTTCTATTTCAGAAATGAAAGCAATTATTAAGCTACATTTTATTTTTGCATTTCTAAGTATTAAGATATTTTTGTAAAAATTAATTTTGTTTTTCACTATTGACAAGTTAATTTGTTTCTGTTTTGCCTTTTGTGAAAATTTAAGTTATTCTCTCACCCCAACTATTTCCATGTAATAAAAAATACATTTAATCACTAATATAATATTTTTTGCAATTAGATTTTCTACAGAGCAATGGCAGTAAGAAATATACACATTTTCACATACATTTCCCTGTACATACATAAAGACAAAGTTATTTGTCTTTACACAGGGACCCAAGAGCACATTTCAGCATCCTCAGGCCTCAATCTTCATAAAAAACCAGACTGTTCTTGTGTATTTGTGTTTGTGGATTGAGATGTTTGAGATGAGATTTTCCAAGGAGCTGAAGCCTGTTATATGAATTATCACTCTCTGTTTAAAAGTGCTATTTAAAGACAAAGAACTGGTGGCTGTGAACAGATTTGGGTAGTTATACAGAATTCTCTGACTACTATTTAAGCCCAGATAGTCTCCCAGATAGCCTCTTCTCTCTTTAGTACTGCTTCTTGGAATATTAAGTAGCATTAATAACTCCTGTGAAAAGAGACAGTCTTCTTAAAAAAAAGGACTGAAGAATTAAATATACTTCCAGAGCATGCATCAGATTTTATTCTTAAAGCAACAGTGTAAGACAGAACTTCACATAAGTTTTGAATTGTTAAGGATAAAAGGTCTCCTCATAAAAGGAATCTGCTTTGATCCCAGCAGGATAAGGATTCCCATACTGAAGAAAATCAGACAAAATCTGTCATTCCAACCCCACAGATGATGATCAATAGGAAAAAATATTTGACTAAACTGACTGAAATGAGATTAAATTCAGAAATGCAAAATGTGAAGTCATACATTTGAATCTAATAAAATTCAAATGTAATTCACTGACTGAAAGTGATATAGAGCAGGGAGTTATCATGTATTAGCCAGTGTAAACATACGTGCCTTTGGCATCACGCAGCTATGGGAAAAACAAACATGACGCTAAAACCTATCAGAAAATTTATTTCCAGCAGTGACAGAGGAGCACTGTACAAGGCAGGAATGGGATGTCAGTCTGGATTTCTCTGTACAATTACAACCATCCATATTCAAGAAAGATAAATCCAAACTGGACTAGTTGCAGAAGAAGACTATTGAGGATAATAATGAGAACAGAAGTTCACTTCAGCAGGGGAAACTGAAAAGGCTTGGCTTGTAGCCTGGGCTAAAACAAGAGGAAGAAAACCTATCAAAAATGTAGACATCAGATTAGAAGCTACTCAAACTAAAGGATACTGCTGCAAGAACAACAAAGGCACATAAGACAGGCTACAGGCACACAGGTAAAAACCAAGAATGAGATTTAAAATCATGTAAAAAAAACCTGAACTATATGACAGTGGGTAAGAGAAGTACAGATTTTCAAGAACTTGACAGTTTTAAGATAGAACAAGATAAATTCATGAAAGGGATTATATAATTTTGTACAATAGCCAACTTGTTGACTCGCTGGGAGTCCTTTCTAGTCCTGCATTCCTTCAAGGAAACCTAGATTTGAAAGTTAAATGAAGACTTAATGAGAAGAACTGATCTATTTCAGACTACAGAGAACTCTAGAATACTTTTCTCTTTTTTGTTAATGCATTTTTGCATATGTATTTTTATTACCTGCCTTCTTGAATTTCAATACAGAACCAAATCTCAGTAAAATTCAATGTGCATCAAAAATTATATTAGGGAAGATGAGCAAAATCTTATTAAAGTGTTTCCAGTTGCTTTGGAGTACCTTTGAATTTACTTCTGAGACAATGACATGCACATTTGTATCTTCAGGGAAGACGATGTCAGGACACCTAACAAGAATATTAAAACTAAAGTTCCAAAGATGACATGTGCCTTGCCCTGTTTCAAGTCAGATGCTGGCGGAATGTATTGGTCACGCAAGGTATACAGGACCTTTCAAACTGTGTTCTCAGCCATGTTGGAACAGGACAGAGGGACCAGGTGTTACCCCAGTCAACACCACCCAAGTCTTAACTCTTCCCTGATCACATATAATAGTATACATCTGGCTGCAATGTTGATGTAAATTGAAAGTTCTATTTATCAATTTTCACAAGCTGCAGAAGAAAGGTGAATGAATGCATCTTAGTGCCTTTCATCTTCAACGTCTACTGTGCTGGAAGCTCCCTATAAAGTGGTTGTGTATATGAATTCCAGATTTCAGTCTTTAGCAAGCTCTAAACCCTTTTTCATATTCCTGGATTTCTCGGGATGTTTCTGTATAAGTGTTCCCACGACATCAAAGGTATCATAGAAAGAACACAGGCAGAAAATGAGGGGTGTTAGCTGCCAAGACATTTTACAGCTCTTAGTTGCCAAGAGGAAGGTGTAACTTTACCCAGGCTGCTGAGCAAAAGAATGAGATGAAGTTGCTCATCATCATAGACAATTGCTATTATAGAACAGCATGACACCAATACATTCTACTCTATACATTTCTGGTTACTCTATAAATGATACGGGGAGGTGTCAGGTGAACTAAAAGCCCAGAATACAGAGGAACTATTTGTCATGCAGCTATGCAGAGCCTAACTCTAAACTCTTCCAAGCTCTACTTCTGTAACTGCTCAGATTCACAAAAAGCACCTAGGCAGCTTCAAGAATAAGAGTTTTGCAGGTAGTTTCAAGTATGTTTATTTTAGTGTAACAACATAAAAGCAAGCACACCAGGGAAGGACATCTTGGCTCCTTTTATTTAAATGTAAAAAAGAAATAGGCACGAAGTTTATATTAAACCCGCCACATTCAAATTATGCCTGCTGTATATTGCTTTTAAGCACCTTCCTGCACAAGCACAGACACTGAAACTTTTATAGCCATGTTAAGCCAAGGGACGCCAGACATACCCTCCAGTTTAATGACATCTGGACAGTAGAAGTGGATCAGGGCTGCTAGGGCACAACCATCTGTACCATCCTTGAGCAGATTCTCCACCAAGGGAATGCAGGGCAGCTGTTTAAGCAATGTTTGCTCCTTCCGGTAACGAGCCTACAATTTGAAATGGAGAAATTTAGACAAAGGCTTTGAAGCATATGAAGAAACACATTCATACTGTAGGTTTTACACTGTTAGTGAAAAAGTAGTATTCAAGAAACAGCTGAATATTCTCAGTATTATATTTCTTAGAACTACTCATGTTATGCTACATTTTGAATGGGATAAATAATATCTAATAGGAAAGGAACAATGTTAATACTGAGCTTTTCCTTCAAAATTACCAAGTTTTGATGATCTCTGTATAGCACACTGAATTAAATAACATTATATACCTTAACTAAAGTTTAACAGTCATTATTATACAATCAAAAATTATCAGTGTGCAAACACAGTGAGACAAATCCTTAGCTAGTGCAACTTCAATTTACTGGCGAGTCACATGACTCTGAAGTTAACACACCTAAGTATCTTGCCCAAAATCTCATTCTTAGAAGTGACTTAATGACAAATTCAGAAACAAGGAAATGTGCATTGATCAAATCCATTTTTATTACTAGCATGTGCCACTATAAGCACTCATAAACATAGAGAAATATTAATGGTCAAGTGTTAGGACCATGTAGTGACCCAGTTATAAATGGAAATATTTTGAAAATCAAGTCAGCATATAAAGAGATCATTAGTTTAGAATATCAAGATAGCATTTATCTGCAGTGAATATATTTTTAAGGGTTTTTTTTTCTGTGATAGGAGAGGAGGGCTTACTGAAAAAATGGATTTAACATCATTCCTAGTTTTTTCCCACCTCTTCCTGGAAAAACAAATGGAGGTGGAAGAAAGTGGTATAGATTTTAATTTGTTAATATTATGTACTAAGACATTTTTAAAACAGTAGCAAAGGGTTACTTCTCTATTCATACCACAGAACTACTTACAAGCAGTAGAGCGTTTCTGAGTTAATCTTACGCTATTTAAATCCATCTATACACACACTGAACTGCAAGTCTCCCTGCAGGGGCTCTGAGAAGTCTTTGTGGAAGTCACTTTTCCCAGCAAGGCTAAACCTGACTGTTCCTACCTCCTCCTCTCCATCTTTTGGCTGTGCCAGAGCAATTGCTGATGGGACTGTATGGCAAAACCATTGGCCCAGCTACAGCAACTCCTTTGTTTCTGCAGTGAATGAGCACATGAGCAGGGATGGAGGTTTTATGGGTGGGGTAGGAATTGTTTAAGCCATCTTTGCACACAAAAAAGTCTGTGGAACCACAGACTAACCCTGAGGGCTGTACTTACTGTCACTGGATTTCTGTCAGGATCATGTGGGGTTATCTCAGTGAATGTTAGTGTCCCCTAACTGGCCTAAGAAGTAAAAGCCTAATCTGGCAACAGCAGCCACATCAGTTCTAGAAAAATAAAGAGCTTGCACTTGACCCAGAGAACTTATACCTCAACCAATTAATATTTTAACAAACTGTCTGAGAGTTAGTTGTTACTTCCTTCATGCTTTCAGTGTAGTGGCATTTGTGTGCCAAATATGCTGTATAAAAATGAAAATCCCATTTTTGTGTGTTAGAGGAAACATTAACACCAAACAAAAATCATGTTCTGTTATTCATTATTAATACTCTTTTCTCCATGTTCTTAATATTCCCTAGTATCTCTAATGAAATAGGCAAATTATACTTGCAGTGAAAGTTTATTCTTTCTAACTCTACAGCAATACAGTGACCCACTATGATGAAAATTCCCTGTTTCAAATTCCATGTTATTATGTCCATGCATGTACTCCTCAAAATGACTAAAAGTAAGTCTATGAAATATCACAATTTAATTATAATTAAGCATGAGTTATGGTAACAGATATAGGATATGGACGGACAGAGCATCATGGCCAATATAAAGCTCTGTTTAACTTACATATTCTTTTGAATAGCATCTTTTAATGGAGTATTCAAAATTATTTGAAATTTACAATACAGTGGTGTTGCACAGTAAATCCTGTGAAAAAGTACTTCGATGATGCCTTCACTGGCCTTATGAACAGTGCCCACCCATGTTAGAAACTGTGTCATATCTTTGAAATGGACATAGAGGATTTAATTAATCGTAGAGAATGTCAAGCACACTACTTCAGGAAAAATAAACTCATATAACCTGATCTGCCAGGTTCATTAGAGTACAGCAGGCATCATGTTTCAATTCGGTTGAAAAGATAAAAGAAATTATACTGAAAAAATGAAAAATACTGGTAATTGCACTGCATTTTAAATCAACTTCCATTTGAAGAAACTGTTCTCATCAGCTGCAGTGTTTGCTACTAAATATATATCCAACAATGCAAAAGACAAACTTCTACATTTATTATAAAGCTCTAGAGCTAATTGAAACATAAATGCTAATACAGGCATCTTGTTTCTGAGATCCTAAACCATCTCAATTTAGCACCTCTGATCTTATTCCACTTAAACTAGTCTAGGTATAGTCGAGACACCTGCCTACAAACAAGGTTGGCTAAAGATGAACCAACAGCACACCAGCTACTCTGTCATAAGTGCTTGTGTGTATTCAGAGTTAATCATTAATAATGAATGCTCTTACACATTTACCATACAGTAGATAACATGTTATAAATTTACTTATCAGAGTTTTTAGCTGCCTGTATGCTCAGGAATATCTGCCACTATGAAACATGCTCTATTCTAAAGGGAAGAGACAGGACTGTCTGAAGTAATAGAGCAGCCTGAGTATTATCAGTAGCACTCGGGGTTTAACTGCATCTCTACTGAACTAACAACACAAAGTAACATAAATACCACTAGTTCAAGTTGTTTATGGATAACTGACAGGCAACCTGGTGTTAGCTTTTCAACAGATTGAGTATTTTATAGTTGAATATCATTTTTATGCAAAGGAAGAGAATTACTACTAAACTAACACCCTGGACTAAAACAGAACACAAACATCCTGAAACTGTTTTGAAGTAGCCTTATTTTGTCAAAATAAGACAAAAAATTTGTGATATCATGGTCCATCTTAATTTGTTTTTTACATTATTCCCTCCATTTACACTACCTTAATTCCAAAACAAAATTTAATAGCTATACTGTGAAGAGCAGAGTATCTGTGTGTGTCACAACTGTAATAAATACTTTAATAGAGCAATTGCCCATAGACTGTCAGGAATCTGAACACTGCTTAGGCTGCTGGAGACAGTACTTTTAAATTGGTTTTCCAGACACAGAGTAATTTTTTTTGTTGCCTACATGCAACTGCCTTGTTATTTTCAATTTCTTTTGCAGTGTAAGAGCAATCTTTTATTCGTTATGACAACAAATATCTGAGGGACTGTTAGACCAATTATTTGGTAATCTTTAGAGCAATGACAGATGGGAATTAGTTCTTTGGAATTCATATCAGAAGTATGCAATTCTGCATATACCTAAACAGCTCTTCTCAGCCAAACCTGTTGCCAAATAATCTGAATGCACATCAAGTGTGAATTCCACATGATAGAGGAAAGTAATGATAACCCCAAGGTGACACAGCGCAGAGAAAACAAACGTTATTATTATTGCAGACATGGAAAGCTATTTTTTTATTACTTTTAGTGAAATTATAATCTCAGTAAAAGTAGGCTGCTTTGGGTCATTTTGTGTGGGGAGAGATTGACAGCAGTCTTAAATCAGCTGAAAAAATGGGGAATTCTAGATGAATGGTGTAATGATTGCATATGGTTAAAGTAAATATGATTTCAGATTCCATGTAGCATCAACAATTAAAAACTACTTCTGCAAGTCTCTTTTTAAAAGCGAATTGGTATCAAATAACATGTGCTTACTGAAAGCTTATGGAAAAGTAGTTTGCGAATACCCTGATCATTTGACATGAGTTAATAACAGGTAGCACTGCCTTGTACAAAGCCACTGACAGCTTGAAAAGTAATTCCTTATCCAGCATCATATCTCACATTTCTTTTGCACAGATTACCTTGCAAAACAGGCTTCTGCAGTATGCACTCCTTTGCAGGGCAATCTCTTATAAAATTAGCTCATACAGATAAATGAAATGAATGATTAGACCAGCATGACATGGACAAAGCCATTCCCAAAATAAGCAATTTGATCAAAGTGAAGCAGTTGGGCAAACTTACAGGAACCAGTTTCCAAAACCATTTGGTAGGAGACTTCAGAGGAAGCAGTAGGAAAAAAGGATAAAAGCAAAAAGCAAAGGAAAAAAAAAAAAAAAAAGGAACATTTTATCAGATTTCATAAATTATTTTTATAAAGCAATTTTCTTTAACATTCTTAGTTTTGTATAACAGTGAGTTGTAATTTAATGGCAAGCATAAGTGCACTGTAACCTCTGCGTATTGAGCTAATTAGCAGCAATAACACTGGAGAAATATGTCTGCACTCTTTGTAGATCAACATTATAATTTTCCCCCATGAACAGCTAAGATTGTCAGATCAATGCAGTTTTATGAAATGCTTTCACACATCTAATTGTACTCTACATATGCAATCCGACTGAAGAATTCATTTGAGACTTGAAGTCATGATATCACAAGTATCAAAATGAACTCCAGCAGCACACATGGGGAAGCAGGGAAGCTAAAGCAATGAGAAAAGGGATAAACACACTGTAGTACAGTACACCCAACTGCAGTGAAGCTTGTGTTAGTTACTTCAAGCCAAACAATAACATTCAACAATATTTTTAAACAATCATGACAGTTTTCATGACAACAAGAGGTACAGGCAGTTATATTTTTACAATGACAAATCACATTAGCATCAGCTGCATGATGTGCAATGACCTGAAATGTAGATGGAGTTTTGACTACTGGCAGAGGAATTATCAGAACTGATACATAAAACTCTAAACTCATTATTTGATCAAAAAATACTAATCTGAAGCACACTGATTTTTTCTGCAACTCTGTGCACTAATCTGGCATAATACTTCTGGTATTAAGAATAAAAATATTATGTACCAGTACTATAAACACACACAGAAAACATCACCACTCTATTGATTTCATTGTAGGAAAAATAAAATAAAAATAAAAACCCCATTATGAATGTGGAAAGAATTTATTTTGTTTTTAATGAAGATAAATATTTTCTGGAAATGGTAAAAATGTAGTTTCAAACCACCAGGGAACAAACTGCTATCGAACCTTATTATTTTATGTTATTAAAATACTGTGCTTCTATGAAACCTTGAAAACAACTGCAGCAATGATACAGAGCTTTTATGGTAAAAAGCTATCGTGCACTAATGGGTGTGCATTGGTAACACAGCTATTCTCAACATCCTTCTCCTCCATTTAACTAGATTGTTCAGTGGAGAATGCCAAGGGCACTTAGAAGAAATCAACTACAAGATGCAGTCCATGTGTGGCTCTGGACATTTCTGTCACATCCAACTAAAGCACTTTCCATAGGGCTCAGTTTCTCATCATCTCACCGAAATATAGTCAGTGTATGGAAAAGCATGCAAATTTGAAAACAAATTGTCTTCATTTTCAACAGCAATCAGGAATTCTAAACCATATCATAAAGCAAGGTTTTGGCTAAATTGGTTAAGATCAGATCTAGGCTGCCTATTACTCTGTTTAACACTGACAGGAACATCCTTCTTGCATTATCAAGGTGCAGTGTTACTTCAGACCTGGACTCCACCAATATCTATTTAACGTTAGGCTGAAGAAGTACTCTTTGGAAGAAAGCACACATTCATTTCAATTCTGAAGACCAGCTCTGCATAACAGTAACAGCACTCAAAACTAGTAATCCAATATGTACTTTTATTTATCCACTTGGTTGAAACTGTGGTTGAGATGACTGAATACACTTCAAAGGAGTGAAAGACTTTAGATAATCAAATTTAAATGCAAAGAGACCATAAGATTTATAAGCATACATTTTGTAAGGCCACGTAAAGGAAAAGAGATACAGAAAAGCTGAAGTCTCTTGGACAACCTGGGAGTTCAGTGGCTGTTACTAAATTCAGTACTGTCACTTTGGATCAGCAAGAATAAACTTTTTTGCCCTGGAACTTCATAAAAATCAGTCACTATGAAACAAACTAAGCAGAGAATCCTGGCTAACTTCTTCCCAGTGTTTAAAACAACACCACCACCACCAAAATAAAACTCCACAAAACAAAACAGCTGAAAAAAACAAAATAGTCCCTCAGGCTGAGAGCCTACAGTTTTGCATGATGTTTTTTTTATCCCCCCAACAAGAAGTTTTAAAAATGGCTATGATAAATTTACATCCATATAAACTCATCTTATGGTGCCAAAACACAATAGTCATGCCTTTCACTAACTGTTGTTTCTGCTATGTTCTTTGCACCATCATTTTTGTTCATGCAGCTATGCATTGATCGGATCAAGAAGCTGATTCTGCTGCAAACTTTTCTTCTTGACAGGTTAGGTTTTGCTAGCAGTGTGGATTTATGAAACATTAAATTGAAAGTGGAACTACAGCGTTAGTGTTTTACCTTCACACAAGAAGTTGCACTGTTTAAACTGATCTTAAAAAAAGCTTGAAGAATCCAGGTACTTAAATGAAGCTACATTTGTTTCTTTCATAGGATTTGGATTTGACTTAAATCTGTTAAGGCTGATTCAGTCTAAACCACAGAAGCAGACAGAAGAATAACATGTTTTTGGGAAAGTTCCAACTACACTGAAAATCAGCAGTTTAACCAGTGCAACTGTACATTCACTACATATTATTCAGTGGAAGCCTGAAAATCAAAGCTATTTACTACAAAACTTGAAATCCTAATTCTGAAAAGAGATGCAGAGACTCTACCAGAAAAAGATGGGGTTACCACAAATCACCAGTTGATCAAGATCCACAGGGGACTACCTGGAACTAAAAATCATACATACTCCTTCCTCTCTTATCTTCTACAGACAGCTAGTAGCAGAAGACAGGGAAAGAAAAAAGCAACTTCATAATCTGTTAATACTGATTTTATCTATCCAGAAATAGAAAATAGGTGTATCCTATCATTTGTATTATCTAATAATCTGTATTTGATGTTTAAACCTTTTGTAAACATAGAAATTTACTATTAATTGCAAGAAGATTCACCACAGTTTTGTAACAACACAGTAACAGTATGGCATGCTTGAGGGTTACACTGAAATTATTTTTCACAACTGATTAATTTAAAAATGTATAACTGTAGGGAATTGTGAAATCACTAAAAAAAATCTACTTGTTAACTTTGTTTCACGTTTTAGGTACCTAATTTTACTGTTTCTTGGCCAGAAATTAAAATTAAATAAAAGTTTTCCCTATTGACTAAAATTATCTATTCTTCCCATGTTTGCCTGGCCATCTCTGATCAGAAGGGGCATTCAGAATTTAAATTTAGTTCAGGTTCAAGACCTGACCATACCTTGGAAACTCTGAAACTTAAATAAACAAAGGTTTTGCCTAGAAAAAGGGAGATAGCAAAGCTTCTTAAATTTTCAAGTGGAGTTCACCATTTGAACAGCTAACTGTCTTGGTAACATGGAGAACCTAAATTAGAAAGCCCCAGCCTGAAAATGATGGTGGAAAACATTAAAAGCTGAACAATGGAACATTCCAGTTCCCCTTCATGCTAAGTTATAAAAAACAAATAGAACCAGCAGTTAGGAATTTAAAAACATCAAAGAAAGAAAATAAAACAATTCAGATACTGAGAATTAAGCTACAACTGTAACATGAGCATAGAAAATTCTAAATAAATCTATAGAAGCATAGTTTAATTTTTCAAAAAAATGGAAAATCATGTAATAGAGCTTTAGTTAATAAAAAGGCAGAATTTAATTCCCCCCTGCTCACTTTTTTTAATCTAATATTTATTGTTACTAATGACTATACCAAAGCACAACATGAAATGAAAAATTATATACATATTTCAACAATACCCAAACCTGGTACAGGAATTCAGCTACAGTTCTTTCACAGCTTTGCTGAGATGCAGAGGTAAGGCAAATACAACATTGATTCTGTGCTTTTAAAGGAGGAATACATGGACTGATGCAATCTGGAGACAGATAATCAGTGTAAAACACCTGGGCATTGGGAATCAACACTAAGAGGTGCTTGACAGGAGCCACATGATAATTTAACAGAAACTCCTGTTAGAAATGCTGGCCAGCTTGATTTGATGCAGTGGACCCATCCAATGCACCTGCATTAGTTTTCCTTGTAAAGCCACATTCAGTATAATCCTCTGTGAAGAAATACAGGGCTGAGTTAGGATGTTTCTTGTGTTTCTAAACCTCAGATGTTTGCATGCATGCAATGACCGTTACCTTTAGGAAAAGTAAGCGAAAAATTGGGAAATAGTGTGAGACATATGACTACAAGAAAAGCTGAGATTTCATGGTAAATTAACCATCAGTTGAAGAGTTTATCAAAAAAACCCTGGAGTTAAATAATCCTCATGCTAATACAACCCCCAAAGCATGGAGCACCTTACTTGACAATATAATTTATGCAGTTGAATCCCTGGTGAGGCAAAAAACATAACATGTACCTGGGATAATAGTATCAAAACCACAGTGTACAGAAGAGATGGCCTTAAATACACATTTTTTCCATGATATAGCAACTGTTGCATGATTTTGCTATTTTGCAAATGCATTTATACCTTGGCCAACAGAACTGGGCTCTTGTGTTGTGTTACAGCTTCAAAATTCATTTAAAACAACACAATACCATTTTTAGGTAAATGTGTTATTCCACCGAGTCCCTTTATGGCATCAGTTACAGATTATATAAATTTTTCAACAATTGATTTACAAATTTTGACAGTGAAGATAAACTATAAACTAAAAATGTTATCTTTTTACTCCTAATAGAAGTTGCAAACTGTAAGTGAAAATAAATATTACTGGATTTTTACAAATACAGACAATTTGATGGAATTGCTCTGATAATAATTTTCACTTTGATATATATTTGTTTACCATATTAAGACTCTCATGCACTTTCAATTTTCAAAACTGTTCTCTTCTTTTCAAGATGGCCTAAAACCCACATAAAACTTCCTACTGTTATTTTCAGGAGAAAGAAAAACCACTAGAGGACAGAGGAACACAGGTTATCTGCCTGGCCTCTGTTAACTTTGTTTTATCTAAATTTGAGAAATGAACTTTTCAAGGACATCTTATTCTCCAGATTTCTATGCTACTATCACTGTTGAAAACAGTTTAAATTTTCCATGGCAGGATATATGCACCAGAGTATATGCACACCATTATTGGAAGAACCACCATTTTCTTTTGCTGAGTCACAACCTAATTAGCCTTCATTGGCCTTCCTTACATTTAAAACACCCCTACAAATGCAAAGATATTCACTATGTTCATGTTTTTTGAAGCTGAACATCTAATCCAGGCTGGTAACCTGTCACTGCTTCAGAGTGGCACTGAAAAGGAGGCAGCAGCTTACGTGAGAACACGTCAGGATGGGAAGGAGGATTACAGCCTTGCAGCAGCTTGGAAATCTGTTCTGCATTCAAGTGCAGGGATAATACCAAAAGGTATTACCAATTCTTCAATAATAATTACATCACAACAGGGTAAAGGATCTTTCTGAAGCAAGTAATTTTACATACTCTGGAACTGTCTGCTATCCCTACCTATTTTGATGGGTATAAAATACTACTTAATTAACTGAGCTCTGCAAACAAAAGAAAAAAAATCCTGTTAGGAAAGGGAATCAAACATAATCTGGTTTTATTGTATATATAATAAAACCTGTAATCAACCAGTACTTTGGATCATAGCCAGAGCAATCCTTCCCATAATATCACATACAGATCTCTCTTTTGAGATTCATGAAGGAAAAAACTATTAAAAACCATGAAACAAGTTCCAGTCTTTTTCATATCAGATCTGTCTGGGGTTTTAATTCATTCTAAAGTGTTCATTAATCTTAAATTCCTTAGCACTAATGTAACAGATGTTTCCCTGCTATCAAAGATTTATTTGTCAGAAAGGACAACTGGCTATAAAAAGTGCAACTCTGTTAGTTTTACTTTTAAATGGGTATTTTCATGGAAATTATAAAACTAATAACAAAATGAATATTACGATTTTGCTTTCTTTAACAAGCAGTTAAAAGTTCAATGTCTGCAAGAGTAAGCATTTACAGATAAATGCTTACTCTTGTTTAAAATACTTTAACTCCCACACCTACCTTTTGACCTCCTGCAGATTCTGCACTGTGATGCTCTTTTAGTTTTTGTTCCTGTTCCATGATGTCTTTCAAATGTTCATTTACCTAGAGACAAAATAGCTCATTCAGTTGTCTGTTCTAAGAAACAAGTCACAGAAATTAGAAGTTTTTCAAAAGGTCTATAAATCACGAACACAGAGTTAACTAAAAAGATAAACCAAACATTTCAGACTATAGCCCTGAAGCAAAACCAGCAAATGTCAGTGTCAGATACAGTCTAAGGTCACTGCTTGTTAGCTTTACATGATACAAACTAACCTGTCCCTTATTATGCTCAGTCACATTTGATTAACAAGGTATCCTTGTTACTTGATGCGATTACTCAGTGAAGGTAGATCACTGCAAGCAAGGTATGTTCAAACAAACAGAATACTTTTGCATTTAAATCATGACAAAGTACATGACAACTTATAAAGAGCCAAAAAGAGACCCTTTAAGCAGGCACCGTGGCTTCTCAACGTGACTGTGACACCTAAGATGTCATATGTAGTATATATTACAGTATTAATTTAGACCTCCCATTTATTTGGTCCACACATGTTTAACTTATTTCTGCAAACTTATCTTTTTATATTCCAAAAACAGCAGATGAAGGAACAGTCTGTATCAAAACAGTCCTGATATACCTACATACATAAATACATATCCTAGCCTCTCATCTCTAATTGAATCATACAGACAACAAAGAAAATCCCAGTTTGCTTTTCCAGCACTCATACCTTGTTTATCCAGTACATGACAGCATCCTCAATGTCATAGGGTACTTCTGTAGCTTGGAAGAAGGTTGAATACTGCTGAGTGCATGTGATGACTTTCTCAACACTGACCATCTCCACAGTATAAGCCATCATGAGGGTATCGATCATGGCCAAGTGAGCACTCTACAGTGAGAAGCACCAACACCTGATTAGTTTGCAAATCAAAAGATCACTTTCTTATGTATTGCTTCTGAACATAGGCACAAAGATGAAAAGACCAAAAGTGTAAATGCTACAAGTTTTCTGTCAGGTTGTCAGTTTTTAAATGAAAAACAAGTGAAAACAAACATAACAGACTGGAGAACACAGATTAAATTGCAAATTAAAATAACTTCTGTAAAATTAACACCAAATTTAAAGAACTGAAAGTGATCAGAATAAGCAAGTTTAATTCAAACATCACATACTTTTAACAGAGCTAAAGAGATCTTTTAAATTTGTCACTCATAGCAAAACCAAAACCCCCTGTCTGATTGATGTTATTTTTACTGGAAATAAAAGCTGAAACTGCCTACTAAACAGCCTTCATCATCATGAAAATGCTGCATTAATATGTGAAAGTTTATCTATATTTAAAGTCCTAATCCAGGAAGAAGACATGATTGTACTAATCTTCAGTAAAAACTCAACATGATAGAAAAACATCTATTTTTCTTCTAGTTATATTATGCAGATGTAGTGTAAGTTCCACAGCTATATATACTCAACTAGGTTTAAAACAATATACCTTCTGTTAAACTAAAAGAGGAGTTACATTTCTTCTGGTGGTTTTTATATACATATATATATATATATACATATATATATATATATATATATATATAAAGATGATGGCTATTTCCCAGTTTGTAATAGTTCAAAATGAACAAACAATCCCCCCCCCAACCCAACACAATAACCAAAAAAAAGAGGATGACAACCAGGATTTACATTAGATTTGTGTGATTGAATAATAAAATGATAGTGGTTTTTAGAGGCAGTGCCAACAGCTAAACACATTTTCTTCTGCTTCATGATAAGAAAAACAGAAACAGGTTTCTAAGTATTAAGCAAGATTTCCCATAGACCAGACCAATTTCCAAAGACAGTATTTTTAAAACACTGCCTTTAAACACAGCTCAGGATGCAAACAAAGATCCCCAACACTTGTTAACACCATCACTTCAATACTGTAAAAAATATTCACATAAACATCTCACAAAGTAGCTGTAACAGCCATGGTAACAGCGATGAACAACATGAGTCACACAGCAATATGCTATCTAATCGTAACACTTAACGTAGCTCATGCACATCCAGAATTCCCAGCAGGAAAAAGAAGAACAGATTCAGACTATACACTGCTCTTAGTGTTTATATCAATGCAAGTGATGATGCTGACCTCAGAAGTAGGCAGCAGCAAATACCCATTTTTTTAAAGCAATTAAGTTGCTTTGTTTTACAAAAAAAGGCAAACTACACTTAACAGACATTCACAAAACTGAAGTTGACAGCCAGCCTTCCTGGGACAAGCTTATTCTCCTTGGACCCTGGGTGTGACCTGAGAGCCCTGTCTGCCACAGACCCCGTGTGTGCTCCCAGTAGCAGCAGCAGCTGGGCAATGAATCAGCACCTCCTTACTGCTGCCACTACTGATGGACCCAGTCTGAATTAACTCCTTCCACCACCATTATTATGCCTTAGGAGCTTATTTACAGACCTTTATGGACAAATACTGATACAAGCTCTTAGGTGAGTGGAGGAAAGTGCTGGGCAGCTGAATCTTGCCACTCAAAAGTACTTAAGAAGGAAAAGTATTGCCTGTGTCCGGCCTCCTGAGGAGCCTGCACTCCAGTGTGCAGTGCAGCAATGCTACACAGGGGTGCACAAACCACTCCTCTGCTGGCCCAGCAATGCAGTGCAGTGGAAGGTTCAAAGTATCACATTAACCATGAGTACAGTAGTACAGTCCCCCAAATCCTTGTGAGGGATTGCAGAGCCTGGGTCAGCCAGACAGATCCATGCACTTCTGGTAGGAGTTCCCAGGTCAGATTGCAGAAAGGTAGTTTAGCATGTGTAACATGCAGGAAAGAAGGGAAGATTTTGATCATCTCTGGCATCCAAGGTCATTGCTCTAATAATCTTTCCTTGCTACATCTTACCTAGAATGAATAGCACCTGGGTTAAAACCTTGTGCTATTTTCAGAACCTCTTCAAAAAAACGAAAAAGAGACATTGAATCAGCAAGAAAATGCTGGATTTGTTTTTTTAGAGGAGGTAGTGCACAAAAATGTGTTTTTCAGCCAGACTAAGAGTGGCCTCATAGAGAATGTTACTGCTAGGAGTGTGCTAGGAGTCACCCAGGCTGATCAAGAGCTGTTCACACTGCCTGCTGCACAAGGGCATTGTTTCCACCCTTCATTCCCTGCCTGCGGGAATGCAGGTATGAAAGCTCCCAGCAGGTGTGAAAGCAGCATCTTCTTCCCCAGCTGTTGATCCATGAGTAGTTCCCTGGCTACTACACCTGTGCTCTGAGACCAGTCTGCAAGAAAAGCAACCACTGGAACTCCCCAGAGGGAATTTAGTAGCCTTCCCAGCCCCCATGCTGGATCATCAGCTTCTCTGGAAAACACCTATAAAGTGGATTGCCAGTGCAGAGAGAAAGCCACTGAAGTGTTGCTAGAACTGCCAGTATGCTCAGTACATTATAAATATATTAGGAAAAGTAAATTATTTACAATTAGTCAACTGAGTCTCATTTTCAATGTTTCTTGCAAATCATTAATGAAGTGCAAACTACTTAAACAAACAGAGGGAAGAATGACCTCAGATTTGTACTATCTCAAACTAAGTGTAATAAACTTTTACTGACACTGGCTAGATCCATGTCACAATCCTTATTTTATATAAGAAATCAAATACAAGCATCTTCAGTCTCAAAAGTGACTCCAAGTTATTTTCTTTATAATCCAGGCAGGACACTCAGAAGATTTGTAAAAAACAGAAAATAATTAAAAAAAAAAAAAATTAGTATTATCCTGAGAAACAAACAACAAATTGCCACTTTTTTCAGCTAGCAAAAATCAAACTTTTGGTTTTAGAAATAGTTTCTTTACTAATGAAAATATTTAAGACTAGTAACGTATATGGATTTATTCCCCTAGAAAATTGCAAGCAACGAAATAAACATATATGATACCTTATATCTAAACCAGTTGTTTATTTAGTTTGGTTTGTTTGCTGGGTTTTTTTCTTAAAGGAGTTACAAGAACAATGAGAAAACTATTTAATTCCACATACAGCCCTACTGGTTTTCTTCCATTTATTCTGGAAAGAACAGACATGCTGTGTTCTTTTACATCTCTCGATTCACTATGCTCAATACGAAAGACTAAATTAAAACTGCACTACAAAAACAGTGTCCTACTCTTCCAAATACAGGCTCTTTGTCAGCATAACTGCTGAAGCTCTCTAAAAAACCCCAATTTTTAAGAAATTCTGTTGATAATAATAAAGTTCTGAGGGTTGCCTCTCTCACTGAACAGCATATTTTAGGTACAGCTAAAAGAATCCAGAGGGAGAGTTCATTTTTACTAGTCAGATCTGCAGTTATGAGTGAATTATGCAAGGAAGCAACATTTCCTATCTGAGGGAGAAGCAGAAACCACTTGGAGCTGGGCAGAAACTGGGATGAGCCACTCAGCAATGTCTTCTCTCTCTGGACAAGCCTGGAACACAATGCCTGAAGGAAGTCCCCTGAAGGAGCTGCTGATGACTGGGATGAAGACAGTACATAAAATGTTGGTATTTCCTCTGAGGTGGCAGCATTCTGAAACACAGCCTAAAAAACCCAGGCAGGATTCCATGCTGTCACATACCTCCCACATCCAGAATTGCAGCAAGGCATAAATAAAGATGTACAATTCCAAAAAAGAAAAATCAATTTAGAGAAACAATTTTAAAAAGCCCCAAATGGTAACATTAAATTATACAAAACCATTAGAGAAATACCACCAAAAAAAATCAAGATCAACACAGCAGCAGTGAACAACACAGGAAATAATACACTTTTCACATAAGTGTTATGCAGAGATTTGTCTTAAGCCAATGCAAAAAACCTTTTTTTTCTTTGATTGCTTCACTACAATGGTGCAAAGTAATAAAGCCTTAAATAGGACACAACAATATATTAAAAACTACAAAATGCTGGATTCTTAGAGGTATTTTATTTTCTAAGAGACAAATGTGGTTTTGTCTTTCCCAGCTACAGCCTGCACAGAACACAAGAGTTTTAACTTACTAATCTTAACAATCTCATGTAATTACTGGTTAGATTCTGCCCTGTAATGTAGGTTTCACAGTTTTTCATTCTACTGCTGAATAGTTCAATAAGAAGCTTACTGAACTGCAGAAGAAAAATTATTCTGAGCATGGCTGCTAATGCTTTCCTGTCTGCCTAATATTTGATTACAGAGCTTTCTTTGCCTCCATTGAAGAACTGAAAACAACTTTATTAGAAAGTGTACTAAGCAAAAGGTGTATGTGATACTGCATACACAGATACTTATGGATAAATATCACAAATTACAGACAGCTCCTACATTGTTACCTACTACTAAGGATATTATATTCTATTAAGTGATATTCAGGACAAGAGTTCTCTTTTCAACTACATCTTTAGGAAAAACACAGACAAACCCATTTCCCACTACAGTACTTGAAGAAAGGGGAAGAAAGAAAACAGAGAATATAATTGTTACCCTCATGCTAAATAGAAATAAATAATTAATTCACTCTTTCCTGGAGTTTTTCTCTTTTAATAAAAGTCCCCTAAACTCACTATAATTTGGAGAAGAGATTTGATCTTTGACAGACTGGCTTTTTTAAGTAGAAACACATATTGCACAACAAATACATATAATTCTAGCTAAATTCACTAAAGATTTTGCCTCAACTGGATCAGGCACTTGAGCAAAGAACAGACAAGATCAGCTCTCTACATTTAGCTGGGAGAACTTCTGCATCTCCCTTGCATCAGTGGTTAGTGTGTAACCAACTGCTTCTGCCTTCTGAAGACAGAGGTTTGGATCCCAATACTTTCACACTCCACTTAAAAAACAGTAATTCCAAGGGCTTGATGACAATTATTCTGATTATCAAGAATATATATTAAATAATCAGTACAGGACAAATACATTAAGAAAAAAGACAGGTAAAGCAAGAGTTGCTCATATCCATGGTAGAAGAAAGACAGTAAAAGCAGGTGAGTATGTGCTTAAACACAGAGGAAAGGTGTGCCAAGAGCACTGTGAGGATCTCCTTCCATACCACTTTAACCCATGTCTATGCATCCAGCCTCCTTGCAGATTCTGTGCACAACAGTTTGAGACTGGGTAGCTTAAGCCTCCAGGCCCCTTTCCCTGAGACCCTCCCCCAGATAATCCAAGTCTCAAATGAATCTGCAAGCATAATGAGATACCATCTAAACTCCAAGTCTCAACTAAGAGTGGAAAACTGCAGAATTCCTGCTCAGGGAAAATATAGGCCAAGGCTTGAATACTGCAGGAGGTGAGGAAGGAACTCATGAGCAGAGCCAATAGGTGATAACTCTATTACAGATTTCAAAGCTATTGCTTCATTTCACCATCATTTTTACAGCAAAATGAAGACAATTTTGATACTAGAAAGGAAACAAACTAAAATATTTCAATCAACAACACGGAGCAGTCTGAAGTAGTCAGTTCTGCTCTGCTTGATGATTTTTGGATGCAATTCTTCTCTAGCCTCACAAAATACTTATGCTTAGCACAATCCTAAAATAACCCCAGCTGTCTAGTTAGTCTTGTCCTGCAAGGGAATGATCATGCTGAATTACCTCCTTGCTGCTCGACCCTGATAAGATGCTTACTCAGCAAAACCAGGCATTACTGAGTCATCCTAAGCACCTCGAGACAGATTCTGCAACACAGGGGGAATGGTTTTTGCTTTCAGTATTTTTATAACCTTCTCTATTTGGTTAACTTCTAAATTTAGTAATCTATTATATGAATATATAGAATAAAAAAATCATTGGTGGGCTGACTTTACACATGTGACACAGGAAACATAATTCACTTTATAAAAATGATTTCTTAGGTACAGATATTGGCTGTGTTAACCATTTTGATAGCACTTTTAAGTTCAACCTAGGGTTTTTCCTCATTATGCTGGTTAGGGAACTTCATAATTTTTTCTACTAACTCAATCCTAACTAAGTACCTAAAAGAGATTCCCAGACTCTTTCTGGATGACACAACCAATTGAGACCTTGACCTACTCCAGGACATGGTGAAACAAAATACCTGCACAACACACACTAGAATCAAGAACCAGCAAATGGTGTTCATCACATTATTTGAATTTTGACTTACTTTATAGTTTCACATGACCTACTTTGAATTTTTAAAATATACTTAACAATTGCAAGTTTCCTGTACCTTATTTACTGGAAACTTCAAGTGCTTAATGGTAAAAACCACAAAGACACTTCAGTGTCCTTGTGCTAAGTACTCCATGTTTCAAAGATAAATACTGGTAAGTTAGACAGTTTAAACTAAACCAAGAAAGTAACACAGGATAACTGGTAAGACAGTTATACACATTTCAACAAGTAAATAGCCAGACCCTCAAACTTTCCAGAGGACTTTGTTTTTGAAGATAATTCAGGATTTTCCTAGAATATACTGTCAAATCCTGTCCAGATAAAACAACCCCAAAAGTCTCTTACAAAAATTACTTATGTGCATTGTCTTCTTGCCCTTATGCTGGTCATTCAAACCAAGAACAAGCAATAATTGTATTAAATATCTGAATCTCTTTTTGTCACAGCAAGCTCCACTACTCTTTGAGGAATACAGGAGTGCAAAAAAGAAAAACAAGGCTTTGTCTTATCCATATATCAAAAAAAAGTAGTTCCCTCTTCCTGACTCACTTATACCTGCATAGGAATGACATTAAAACTACTGGTTTAACTTCTCTGGCAGCTCAGCTAAACACCTGCAGAGGCAGTTATCACCAGGAAGTATCAAAGCATATTCATCTCAGAACATCTGCTGAAGGAAGCCAGCCTTAGGAGTGCTGGAGAACTACCACTCCCTCATGGAGAAGCAGGAGCAGTGACAAGACAAACTAGATTTCTACAGAATTTGGGGTGAGGAGTTCAGGATTGGGTGATGCAATAGAAGTATGCAAGAGGAGAAGTCAGGCAAAGAGAAAAAGAGGCAGAGATCCCAAAATAAAATCTATGTGTAGGGCAGAGGTATTAATTCATGGAGATGAGACTGGAAAAGGAAACAGAAGGATGTCTTCTCTAGGGCAGGAAGCCTGGCACTGTGCCTCAGCATGCTGCAAGCCCCACTGACAAAGCCTTCCCATGCCACGGTTTGGTCTGGGATCAGAGCAGACTAGTTCTGAAACTTTGCAACACAGACTTCCAGCTCATCTGTGTGACAGTTAAATTGACAGCCGGTTTTGAATGGCAGCTTTTTTAGCTCAGGTAACTGATACCACATGCTTCCTGACTTATCTGCATTTCAGTTTTGCATCTTTTTGGATCAAACTAGTTAGTTACTCTCACCCTTTATCTCACAATCTTTAGAAGGTTTAAAGACTTGAATGCATGTAAAATACCCCTTTGATACAAGGCACGCAACCAACTTGATATTACAATAATGATTTACTAAAAAAATCACCTCAAGTAATACAAAGCACAATATTTGACATAATTCTCAACATTTAACACATCTACTGCTAGTGGCCTTGGTTTCTGATGAACTGAATGGTAGTAATGAGCTTTTTCTGCACATAGTACTAATGATGCTCTAATTGCAGTGATGAATAGAACAATATACTGGTTTGTTCAAATTCCCTGTTTCAAAAACTGAACTCTATTCTATCAAGCTTTTTCTTAAAAAAAAAAAAAAAGGTAAACACAGAACACTGCTTTCCTACAAGAGCAGAGATAATTTTAACTGTGTTTTTTTCCCTCATTTCTCAAACCAAAAGATGATCAAAGTAGGGCCAAATTATCAATGGAAATCTCCGACTGAATTGCACACAGTTCTGGGACTGGCCTTCCAGGGTACGTTTTTAACTCCTACATTCGACTCAGTTTCCTCAGGAAATGTGCCTCCCAGCTGGAACTTGTGTGAGACACTTGCCAAAATGCAAAACTAGAAATACAGACTTAAATTCTATGGGAAGGCGTTTTAAGAACGACTTTTAGTTACAAACAAGATATTTGGGGGGCTGTTCTTTGTAAAAACCATCTTTGTTTTTGAGGGTTACCATCCTTCTTGGTCCAAATTTGTATTTTTATCACATATGGAGGAAATGTGTATCATTTAGCACCTTAGAAAAAGCAAAAAAATATACTGCTGAAGCTAATGCCTCTGACATGTAAGCATCCAAGACCTAGGGACAACTTCATTCTGTCACATGTCAAATATCACCATATTTTCACAAAACTGCTGCTGAAGAACCTATGAAAAGCTTCTGTGGTTTTTTTTTTTTAATTGCTGATATACAAAAATCCATTTTTAGGAAAGAAACACGAGAATCTTTGTTAGGCTTAGCTTTCTTTGTTGATCTACCAAAATACTGGCTTAAGAAATCAAAACATGTACGGTCATTTCAACGTGCTATCTTCAAAAAGAGGAAAACTAGTTTCAATTTTTATATGAAAACTTAATATGAAATCTTCCTGCATTTGCATATGAACAGGCTCCTGAAAACTTCCTTGCTGTTTCTTTATTAACCATGCAAGGACAGAAATAAGGTCATCACACTCATTACTGCAATGGCAGTTACATTAAGAGTAGGAGTTATTTGACCTTCTCTTTAAAGGTTTTTAGGAATACCACATTTTTAGCCCATAACACAGCACATTAAGACATGAGAGCGAAATTGACCTGGACAAAAGTCTTCTGCTAAAATAACAGCCAAGGTCAAAAGAAATTTCCTAGTCTCCTACTTTAAATGAACTCTATCAGCAGTGTTAAATAATTAAAACAGACACACAAAATTATACTGCTCACAAGAAACCTCTTTCTCTATGGCTGATAAAGTAGTAAAACCTTGCAAGTGACAAGCTGCTGACTAATAGCATTACTAAATCAGACAGCTGACCAACATTTTTTCATCTACTTATTAAAGGATTAGGACAGGCCAGCCACAAGAGTGGCTGCTAAACAAGGATATGGCCCACAGTGATATTATAGCAGAAGTGGGAAAGGTGCTTTATGATTGTTTCAATAAACATATTCAAAAGTGTTTCCACTTGTTTGGTTAATCTGGACTAAACACCAAACTTTAGGACAGATCTTGAACCTCTGAAGCACAGGTTCTTCAGAGAAACATTCTTACATATGCACACACAGGAGTAAAACAATTACTGTGAACTTTAAGTTCTGTTTTTTCATTGTTCAAATCAACTGTACTAAGGAATATACTTTATTCTTAAGAAAGAGCAATCTGTGTGCCCTCATAGAGCTTGTGCTGTACCAATAATCCTTTTTAATAGATTATTTGGACTCGAGGATGTCCACTTCATCTACTGCTGCAGATTTTTGCAGGACATCTGGCAGTAGTTTCCATCACTATAAGCTTCTGCTAAGCACGGGGTCATACCCAGGCTCTGTCTGTGTCAGGAACTGCTACAGACCAACAGGAGCAGATTGGTACCCAGAAAAGGGTTGTGCTGAGGATGGGATACCCACAAGAAGGACTGCAGTTGCCAACAGTTTCTTGACTTAAAAAAAAAAATCTGGAATTCAAGTAGCTTACTAATAAGGCAGTGGATTGACTTTCTATCAGCATTTCACAAAAATGGGAAGGTCAATGACATAGTAACTAACTTTTCTTGAAAGTTACTTTGGTAAAGGCATGAAAAGCCATCTTCAAGAGGTACAATTTCTTCAAGAAAACTTTCTTTTGAAAAATGAAATGGGTAATTAGCTTGCAGTCTATGCACAGAAAATATTAAAATGTTTTACCCAAAGAATTGAGAGAACAGGAGACCACTGTGAACTAGAGGCTACTTCTTAGGTAACTGGCAAGCAAGGTAAAACAGTGCCCATTCTCATCCTTCACAAGTATCTGTTTGTAAACCAGCTCTTTTCAGGGCATGAAAATGAATTGGAAAGTCTCCTTCATCCACCTCTCTTTGGTAATGAAATAACTGCCAGTTCATAAGTCTTCTTAAAGATTAAAACAATAAACCACACCATTGTGTTCTCATTCCTCATGCATTTTTGGTTTATAATGTTATTATTCCAGGAGATGTTGCATAATTAGTAGCTCTTAAAACAGTGAAGTCAGCTGCAGCAGTAACCTATTCACATTGTAGTAAACAACCATTTTCTTAGGCAAAATATCCCTCCTCCTTTTCTCCCCAACTAAAGCATGCTGAGTTAGAGAGCATAGTGATAAATGAAACAAAACAAAGCAACCAGCTGAAGAGAAAATCACAAGGCAGAAATGGGAAAACTGGTAACTCCTATCCTTTAATTTTCAAAGTAATTACTTAAGATGGCAATAACTAGATTGTGAGTATTTTCTTTGCTTCCAAGAATACCAATAAATACCTATAGCACAAGATATGTCAGTGCATGCTGTCCAGAAACCACACAAGCCCTTCACATGATGAAATCTTTCCTCTGGCAAAAGCAGTGACCCTCATACATGAACCTCAACTATTAAATCACCTTGTTAATTGGAAAGAGGAGGGAAGATGAACAGAGGGAAGAAGATGGAAAGTATTCTATAGCTGTCCTTAAGCAATGGATTCAGAGACCACCAGGTGTAAACACGAACTCCCCTCAGCAGTACAATGTAGTGCCATGCAAGGAGCAGTGCAGGCCCTGCGCAAGAGACAGGCAGTTCCAGAGATTCTCAACATTGTTTCGTCAGCCAAAAGCATAAAACCACAAAACAAAAATATTTGCTGGGCAGTTTGGCTGTTGGAACATTTGGAGGAACTGAAAACAGGTTTTGTTTTTGGATGAGGTGGAAAAGAAGGTGGTATAAGCATAGAGGAATGACATCAAGCCAGGCCAAAATCCCTGCAGAAGTACTGCTGCAAGGACTTAACTGATGGTTTTTCTAATTGGACTAAGTAAAGCAAAGCAAAGTAGAAATGGTTGTTTTCTATTTCTTTCCTTAATTTCTGAATGCCTTATTTTGCTCTGTGTTTCATGTCTGTGGTTTGTTTGGTTTTTTTCCAAACCTCCTTCTCATTAAAATTAGAAATTGCCTGACATCTGTTCTTTCTTTTCAAGCATCCAAACTCTGAAATCCCATAATCCGTAAATGGGAAAGGACGATTACTGAGAAACTTGGCTGAACTACATGTGAGACACATTACAGGACGTTTCAGCAATCAATTTAAAATCATTGGCTTCAAGTGTGTTATTTCAGAATTGCAGACAGTATCTGTAACTTGTGTTACCTAAAATACCCAAAGGAAAATTTTATCAAACATAAAAAGCTGGCTGTCTGCATAGGCAAGTCAAACTGTAGTATTTGAAAAAGAAAAAAAAAATCAGTACTGTGATAGAACACGATGGAATGGACACTCTTAGAAAAGCAGGCATACAGCTCTCACTGAAGAAGAAATATCACAGGACATGTTTTGGCCATAGGTAATAAGCAGGATATATTTCAGTACCTACCTGGTCATCTGGACATATGATAAATCCAAATCAGTAAGCAATTTTGCCAAAGAAAATTCTTACAGTACACATTACAGATATGAAAGACTGTGCAAAACATTATATTAAACATGAAAACTTGTCAATAGTTTAAAATGTGCTTTAAAACATAGTTTAGATAATTTAAGGTTTGCTTAGAAATGTTAATTACCCTTAGACACAGAACAGTTGCTATTTTAAGATGTATTACTTAAGAATTATGATGTTTATTTCAAGTTCTCTGTTGGACACATATGGACAAGAGGTACTATAGAGGCCCAAGAATGAACCCAGGCTAGAGGAATGCCAAGCCTACAAGAGAATATACACATCGTTTCTCCCTGAACAGAGGGCTCTGTGGTATTTTAGCTTCCAATAAATAATGTGTACTTTGTGTATATAATGCAGCTACAGTGCATATATTGATCTAATGCATTATTTTATTATCCTACGACAGATGAAAGGTGCAGGCACAGACCTGGGCTATCTCATTAGTGAAGAACTATTTCACAATCTTATAATTATTGATGGAGAACAATCATACATGCACCTGTAATCCTCACTTTAAATAAAATTTCATTTCAGAAAGACAATTTTGTATCTCCATATTGCGGCAAAGAAAAAGGAAAAATTCAAAAACTATTAGGATAAACTGATAGGAACATTCCCATTAGTACACATGCTTTCTGTTGTGTCTGGAACTCTTCCCATTCATTCTCTTTGCACTTGGATGCAAAACAAATACTAGCCATAGAAGAGTGGGTGCTGTAACCCTTGCTACCCTATTGTTTGGGTAGTTCAAAATGTATTGTCAAATCCAAATCAAAGTCAATGTTTAATACAAGCTACCCATACTGTGTAAAAAACAAGACAAAACAAAATCAGTTTTGCATGTCCAAAGAACAAGCACAGAGAGGCTCAACCAGAGTAGCTACTATAGACAAGAGGAACATGAACATCCCTCACTTCTTTCTTATAGCCTGCAACTTCCTTGTGCCATCCCAGGATGTGCAGTCACACAGCAGGAAATGTGCTCCCAGCTCCATCCTTCAGCCAGGCATGAGCAGCAAACCGGGCCGTGTGCCGGGACAGGACGGCCAGAGCCGGAAGCCCTTGGAAGCGAGCTGGCTGTTCAGACACCCATTCCCAGAGCCACGCCACAACAGCTGCAGGCTGCTGGGCAGCCAACTGGACCACACTGATCTACCAGAAAGTACAACTCTGAAATGGTTCAAAATAAAGAAAAGCCATGGTAATAGTGATTCTTCAAACCTTTTACTTGGATACTCTTTAAAATACTTCTATCATTGATTAACATGACCTTTACAATGACTTTTGAATTAATCCCTAACTGACTATACTGGGATTGTCTTTACATAAACTACAAATTCTTTTGACAAGTTGAGCTTTATCAATGACTGACTATTATATTTTGAATGCTATCTTCATCTTAACTCTTTACATTCTTAATGTCTTATTTCCCTATTGGTAGATTTGGCTCAGTAACTCTCGCGTTTGTTTACATACACACATTTACACACCAATATATCTATAGGAGGGAGATGTCAGAGTAGCTCTGAATACACACAGCAAATGATGTTTACAACAGGCCTTAATGAGAATGAATCAGTCATTCAAACAGCATTACCCCTGTGAGATAAGAATGAGACAGGTGGTCACATTTAGAGATTAACGTCTTGTTTTTGCCAGGGTTCCAAGACTGCAAATGAAAACGCCAATTTGGCTTTTCCTAGCTTTCCCATATTTGGCACTGACACTAATTTTTTTAACTTTTTTTTGGGGTGCATAGTTAAATATATAAATAATATCATCAATTTTACTTCTACATATACTAATATTGGTATTAAAATATTGGGGTTTTTAAACAGATCATTTTAATAGAACAATCAACCATTACCAGACATTTGTTTAACAAGTCCTGCTCAGCTCTTTATATTTTATGTATATATATTATGATCTTTTCATTCCTCTGTTGCCCTGATCCAACATGAAAACTCGCTGTTACACCCTGGTATTTCAACAAGACACTGGATGAAGCAATTTAAATTCTCTTCTAATTACTGATAAAGAACGTACTGCCTAGTACTGAATGTATTCATATTTGCAGATATAATGCTATGTAAGTATGATAAAACATGCTGCTTGGTGAGATAAAGACAAACAATTCTTTCACATAAATAAATAATTAATAAATACATATATAGACCTGATTTTATAGTCTTCTCACTCAGCCTCCAAATTTTATTCTGCATTTGATTAATTTAATAAACATTTCACTGAAATAGTAAGCAGCCCTACCTTAAGCACTATGTACTGCATACTGACATTTACAACAGAGAAAAACAAGTGACCTACCAAGCATTCCAATATCACCTCAAAACCTCATTTCAATGTATAATCATGTTCAAACTGCTTATGCAAATGCAATTAATTGCATCCTCTAAAAAGGCATCTGAAATACATAAGACTGCAAAAACAGTTTCTGTAAATATAAGCCTACTGTAACGTGCTTTTTCACAGCAGCAAGTATAGAAGTTAAATAATATTATTTTACAAGTTCAGTTATTACTTTTATTATCTTCTTCAGTATTTTCCTGTTGTAATATGAATCCATTATTTTGCCCCCAGAAATTATGACAATAAAGTAAGAGATAATGGCATGTCTAGTTGCCAAAAAATTAACAGTGTATTATTTTAATCTGTAAAGCACCATGTATACTGATGCTGTTGCAAGAAGCGGAGGAGGATTGGTGGGAGTTATACTGTGGGTGAAAAAAAATTTTCACCATTCTGGAAGAAGATATTCCCAGCAATAAGGCTTTATCACATCATGCCTACACAGAGATTTGGAAGTCTCTGCTTTATTGGGATTGTCACAGATTGATGATGCCCTTTTGATAGAATAACTGAAGCACTTTGGGGAAACACCCCCGAGCACTTGGCTGTGATTACCTTTTAGTAACAAAAAGGTGTAAAGTGGGAAGAAGTTAAGTTGCTCTATATCAGCGAAGCTTTGTGAATTGTTGAACTGTGAGCTCCAGTCTCTGTAGAAACTTCACTTCTCCCACCCAGCCATCACTCTAAGTCCCTTTAAAGACTCAGTTCCCCTCCTAAGCCCTCTAATCTCTCACATTTTTTCTCAGACCTATATCCTGAAGGCCTTCTTGAACTATTCTCAGTATGTGCTGGCTCAGGAAGGAAGCTCATCAGAGTCCACGGCTATTTGGTCTGCACTTCAGCCTTCCCTTTGGCAAAGGAGTGAATTTGGCTCACTCTCCTCTAGTCCAGCAGCTATCTCCAATATGCTTGTAAGAACTACAAGAAAGAATTTGTAAAATAAATAACCAGCAGAACAGAGATATACACCATCCCTAAGTAGAACAAAAGACAAAATCAAAATGTCATTGGACTAGGATTAAACTTGCAAATTCAGATAATATTTTAAATTCTTTTCAAAGAAGATTTGGGAAAGGTACAGAAGCAATGCAAAGAATGAAAAATCATCAGTGTATGCCTTCAGGAAAACTTAGAGGAAAATTTAGTCAGTGGTTGTACTGGAAGAATAGTAGGTATTTTTCAAGATAAAATAACTGCCAGGAAAAAAAACACAACCCACCATTTAGCAGACTACAATTTGGATAAGACAACAAAAGTGACAATATGGTCAAAATAGAATATATTTTAGAATAATATGAAAGCAGTCTTGCATGATTTTATCCTTAATTTAGTCATCAAGATGGTAGCTGAGATGCACATTATCTAAAAGTAAATATGAACCAAGAGCTTCTTCATACAGGGAAAAAGTGATAGAAGTGGCAGGAGAGACGTGCAGTTATACGATTAAACACAGCACCTTTTTAAACCACCTAAGTGCTGACAGGCTTTTGTGCTGCTGTCCAAGGTTTCAGCCTTAAAAAGCCAGCTTGTAGCTCATTTCTTTGATGACTGAGGACAGTCATGTTTAGGGTGGAAATACTGTCCTACAGAGAAATAGCTCAATTCTGTTAGGAGACCTGCAAGCTGACACTAGTAACATATTTCCTTTTTTTTAAAGGGAGTTCTAATTCAGTCTTCTAGAAAATATATTAATTTTTGATAGTCTTTGGATTATCTGCAAGTCTGCCAATTTCAGGCTTAACCTAAATCTTCATCTCAGTCTGGAGCAAATAGGGAAAGAAAAAAATACTATATTTTTAAAACTACAAAAGGATTTAAAGAGGAGTAATCTGTACACATTGAGCTATTCTTCCAATAAGTCTCAGAACACTGGGGACATTCCAAAAGATTAGAAGACGTGAAACAATGGATTTTATTTGAGAGCCAACAGACAATACAAAGAATTTTAATGCCCCAATTTTGGAGTCAACAAGCAGCTTGATTTATATATGTAAAATGAACACATGCCAATTTAAACATGAACTAACAGAACATAAGCCACTTTCTAAATTCACTTAAATTTATAAGTGAAAAGTGCAAGACTTATTATGAGTGTAAGGCATCTAACTTGATACTCATACATTCTGATTAAAGAGACTTCTTAATGCTGCATACATTAAACTGATTTATAGTGCAGCCCTGAGCATAGAATCAGCAATGAATTGGTGAATTTTTCAAGAAACACCACATGAATGAGTTACCAGCTCACCAGCTCTTACTATTTTTACCAGTGGCCTGGAAGGAAAACTCCTCACTGATCAGGTTTAAAGAGAAGGGAAAAATTGTGCCAAGATGATTAATTACAGGAGTAATCAGTTCTCCCTCTGAATTTGGTACAGTAAGAAGAGAATCAAATAAGTCACAGAAATGAAAGGTCCCACCTTAGCTGAATAAAGGCAAGCAAGCTATAATAATCAGAAAGGTACTGCCTTCTCTAGTAAAAGAAAGTTTAAAGTTGTTTAAGGAACGGAACCTAAAATAATTGACACTACAGCCATAGATATGATAAAAGCATAATTGTGTTAAGTCATTAAGACATTAGATCTTGTTAGAACAAGCAAGGCTGTATTATCCTTCTCCTTCCCCCATAAGCAGAACAAGCCAATAATACCAAGGTACATGTAGCCTGTTACGTAAGTTCTCAGTTTCCCTGAAAACGAGAGAAATTATCCCTCAGTGCTTAGAGGCATATGAGTATTTTTGCTGCTGTTGTAGAAAGTACAGAGTACTTTAGGAGGATTGGGGGTTTTTTCCCCCCAAAGCTTTGACCTGGAAAAATAATAATTTTCATACATATGCATCATACTTTTAGAATTAGGATTTGCTTCTCTCTAGCAGTTCTTTGGTAGCATATATGCATATTTCTTTATCAACTTCAGTATTACCATGCTATTGTACTTCCCAACTGCGTAAGTTAACTGTTGTATTTTTTTCCTGTTGCTGAAGAAAAGCTAAAAGCAGGAGTTGGAATAAGTTGATCCTTTGCAGGTATCTACCTATAAGATACATTTTACCATAAAGAATTTAGCAACACAGAAGTTGAGACTTCCCTGACAAAATGATATACTGAACTACACTAATTTACAATCTTTCTATGGGCAGTCACAACATTATCATCTTTTTTTAACCTCACATACACACAGCTGTCTTTACAGTGATCTTCTAACTATCATTAGATGGTTTGGTTTTGCTTTTGGGAGCCAGGAAGTTAAGAAGAGGGGTAAGGAAAAGAAACAAACAAAAAAGTAAAACCTTCGTAATTGTGAACTGAATTTTATTTCCATCACCACTCTGTCCATTTCATTGTTTCTCTTTTATGTATTAGGATGTAACCTGGCATAGTCCTGTAATTCACTCTAACTTTTTTTTTTTCAGTCCATGCTTCAAAGTGAATTAGCTGCCTTGGCAGAACAATGCCCCAGAAACATATCAGTGGGATTTTCACAATTCTTTCTGTGTAATAGAACAGGAAGCTTTTACAAATGTTTATTACCTCACAGAATGCCCTTAAAAAGGGAAATAAAGTGCAGGGTATTTTCCACCAAAGCACGTTTTAGCAACATATGGTATAATCAGTTCCAAATTAATCTTAATATGATGGAGAAGAGAGTCAGAAAAAAGTCTGTATTAACCTTCTGCACCAGAGTAGAGAACACATCAGTAAATCGCTGGTCAGAAGGTACAATCTGAGGTTAGAGATTGTCACCACCTGAAGGGAACATGCAATGAATGTCACTGCAGGAGAGGAAGCTGACATACACATGTGTCACCTTGCAGGCTCTAGCTCACAAAAAACACACCACAAGCCATGTGCCCTACAAGCCTTGACAAGGTCAGGTGGAATCCTGGGTCCAGTTACCAGCACAGCCTGTAAAGAAAGACAGCCACCAAATGGAGGGCATTTGGAATGAAGAAAAGGTTTGTGAAACAAAGTGCCCGAGAGGCGTTACCTGCCCACACATAAAAAAGAGCTGCTACAAAAAGGAAGGGAATAAACTGCTCATGTTCACACAGACACAGGAGAAATCAAGGAGCTGATACTACAGAATAGATTTTAGAAAGTCTCCTTTTCCTTAAATTTCTTTCTCATGGTAGGGTTCTTCTGACAGCTGATGTGGCAAAATAAAGCCCCCCCTAGCCCAGAACCCCGGGATTAATTTATAATTTGCAGGTCAGCATCAGTAAAAAGAGGGTGAGGTGGTACAACTTCTGTAACTACACCTTTGAACAAATGTTGTTGACAAATAAAGAGAGAATGTCATCTATCTTTCAACAGCACTTAATTGGCACCTACTGCAGTTGTTTGTTGCTTAAATACCACTTACTCATATATTGAAGTAAATTGCAGTATCCTTTAATAATGTAACCAATACATCCGTTTCACATTTAAGAAACATATCCCTATATAATAAGATTTCTTATTACATACTATATGTATTTAACAACTGCATCATATAAAATTTATCTAATAACCTATTACATGCTTACCCAGTATCTACATATTCTCTTTGCTTTTCTTGTAATTTTCTTCTTTGAAAGGCCAGAATACTTTTAACCTCCCACTTCTTTATCAAAACAAACAGTTAAAAGAATTGCAATACACACTTCACATTCGATATAGTTATGTCATAAATACCGACTGCTGTATCTTCTAAATTGTATTCCAAACACCCAACTTAGATCTTAGAAAAGCTCTTGCCATTTCAGCTTTAGAGTGATGTCATCAGTCTTGACAGCTGACTGATTTGGATCTCTGGCTACTACTAGATGATTATATAAATTGTGCTAAATATAACTTTATCCATTATTCTAAAATCATTAAGCTGCAGGATTTCTTTCTGACATACTCTTTACTAATTTTTCCACTGGTCTTAGATTCATGGTTTGGGAAGGCAAAGGAATATACTGGGAAATATCCTTCCTCATGATCTTCTGAGACATGAGGGAAAACTAAACATCATTTATACTAGATAGTTATTTACATTTATACTAGATAGTTAATTTGCTACAGAGCACTATTATAGTCAATTTATAACTTAAAATATTCAAAAAGGTACCAGATAATCTTTTCATGTAAGTCCTGGTTTATTTACATAGCACAAATTCTACCGGATTTTGCTTTGGCTGATTTGGAGATGCATGTCTGCAAGGTAATACAACTTCTTACTAGTTCATATAAACCTACCAGTTCAGAGAAAACCTATCAGTTCCTATAAACAATGGGCATACACTGCTATTTACAGCATTTCCCTAACTGTCACACAAGAACAGATATACTATGGAGACCTTAAGATATTTTGCTCATTCAACCTTAGGAAAAGAAAATCTCATAATGTTAAATTCCATAGAGTTTGTAAGAACAAAGATTTTGTTGTGATACATCTACTGTGATGACAGAGTGTGTTCGCTGCTGATAAAGGCAGGCAGATTGCCAGGATTATGTGTGCAGATTAACAAATGCAGATTCAAAATGTTCTTTTGTACTAGACCAGAGCAGCTGCTGCATTTTGGGGAGTACAAACTGTATTCCTTCAACAGTCAGTGTGGTTTTGTCCCCTTGTTGCTGTGTGTATGTACTACACAGAGCTGGTAGTGAAGCTCTCCTTATGTTTACATGACAGACCCATACCTCCTGGTAAAAGCTGCTCACTATTTTCCATAATAGGAAGAAAGCAGTGCTCTTCAAGTCACTCCCTGCTACAACCATGTAAGATTTTTAGCTTTCTACTATCCAGTACAAGGGTATTAAGAAAGATTTCTCTTCCTTACCATAATTCAAACAAACTGATGAAGAAATTCCTTCTAAGTAGTCCGTAAAACAATTCACAGATACATCTTTTCCTAATAGCTCAGTTACTGTGCTCCAAAATATACTTAACCCAGTAGAAGTAACCTAAACACTTATTTAAATAAACCTTTCCACATATTTAAAGATAGAAGGAAAGTTCACAGCCACAAACCAACAGCCAAAAGCTGAACTACACTACATATAACAGTGCTATTGAAAGAGGAAGAAAATGTTCTTAAACTGTGTGTAACAAATAGTCTTTCTTTCAAGTTTAATGAAAATACTTCCTGACCTTTTTAGAAAGCATTTTCTACGTGGTATCTGGCACTCTTTACGGACTTAATTTATGACATATTTCTTTCAAAATTTGTTCCTCCTTTTAACTAGTTTTCCTTTCGTGCTTCAGGAGTGGATTTTGGTCTGTTCTCAGGTGGCTGTTTTGGGGTTAATTAAAACACCATCATCACCCCCTGTTTCTCCACCTCTCCCTCCCCACCTCTCCCCCCCCCAGGGTAAAAGCAGCACAAGATGAAATAATAGCTAAGAACACAATCAGAAGCTCTTTGATTCAAAACTTGAGTTTGTTCAAGGCAGAAGAACACCAACTATTTTGCAAGGAAATGAACAAGATAAACAACAGACAATAATAATGCACTTCATTATTTTCTCATGAGAGGCATGAGACTTGACTTTGGGAGGTACTACCTTCACTTGAGGTGCATTTAATTTCCTGTCATTATTCCAAAAGCAGCAGTTTGATTTAGTAGATCATGATGTCAGTTGGAAGACGTATTACAATACTCTCTCCTCATTTTAGTAAAAGATTAAATGTAGTTACCACAGTTTTACATTAGAATAAGCATGAGAAAATGTGCTGCTATTTGTAAACATGTCCTACATTCAGGTGGCAAAGGCCAATGTAAGGCCAGCTCTATATACATCTGTATCCATTGAGGATTTTATGGCAGTTCTGAGAAGGTACTTTCAAGGCAATTCAAGCATCATTGTTTATTCAATAGCTCTGTATAACTGAAATCAACCCTACAAGAACTGCTAGAAAGAACAATCAGATTTAGCTACCTTCTAGGCAAGAATTCTCAGTAATACAAGTTTGAAATGCCAGCTACGGTGCTGGAACCCTAAGACTGAAACACTACATAAATTTTTGTATTGAAATTAAGGATGCTGGAATAAAAAAAAAGGCCAACAAAAAAACCAACTAAAATTAAAGCTAGAGAAATCATAGAAAGCCTTAGAGTTTTTAGCATTAGAGTTGCTGGAAAGGACCAGGAAATCCTCCCTCCATTGTATTCTTTATAGACACAACTTGGTGTCAGGAGCTTTGCTACCTTCCACATTAGTTGCCACTTTTTGTGCACAAGCTGAGCAAACAGCATTCCATGAAAACCCAAAGGATGTTGCAGAGGCCTTTGTGGTTATCTCAGTCTTCCACAAATTTCTGATATGGATATACAGAAGTACAGCAAACCCCACTATAACTCACTGATAACCTGTATCTTTTGCACTCACTAAATTCTAGACAAACGTACTGTAAAAAAACATCCCAAGACACTGCTTCTATTTACATGACACAGAAAAAAAGCATTTTCTACGTACAACAAAAACATAATTAAATACAAGCAAAACAAAATACCCAGGCTATGAGTCAACAAAAATTGCTTGAAAAAAAAGCTAATAGGACATTAAGTTCTAAGTTAAAATGGTAAGTGCAGAATGAACTCTGTGGAGAGCTGTAGCAGTTACCATGGCCCAACTGTGAACTGGCACCTTGTGTGTGAGGGAGCCTGGTACAACATTACTGCAGCAAACAGGTGTTTGTGCAGTGCTAACTGAAGTGGGATGGTATATTTGACACAGTAAGTCCAGCAAAAATACTGGATCCCTGTTTTCAAGCAAATGAGAACCTTACAGGGAATGTATGCGAAGAGACTAGAAATGGAACAAAAAATATGGAACCTCTAAAGATTACATTATCCCAGCCCAAACCCACAGTAGACTGGTTCTACACAGCACATCAGACTCACTGAACTCAGGTTCTGTTTCACCACTGTATTTGCTTATTACATTATTTTAATCTTCTGTGAAACATACTACTATCAAAGATGATTATATATCACAAGGCAGTTAGAATCTGGTGCTTTAACTAACAAATTATGGTATCTATGGGCTCAAGTCAAGTAACTGCAAATTCTTTTTATGTGTCTTCATCTAACAACTAATTTACAATAGCATGGAATGGAAACCTGTTGCATCATGCCTAAAACCAGAAAAAAAATTGTTCAGGGCAGAAACCACATCTTACTTCTTTGTTCTGTGAACTGCTTAGTACACGTTGTATCGCTTTGCAGAGTTAAAGGAGCTGTACAGCCTGGAAGTACAGAGGCTGTAGCATGTAGCTGCAAGTAACCAGGTGAGCTGCTGCAGCCCTTCCTCAAGGAGAAACACACTGCTGATGAAAGGCACTGTCATTTCCAATGAATGCAGTCTGCCAGGGAGACCAAAAGTCTGGACTGCAGGATGAGTTAATCACTTACTGTCTGTTATCTTACCCAGAAGGAGAGCCAGGTTCTGACTGTGGGTACATACACACCTAGCACTATCAATCCCCCTGTCCTCCAGCCTTCCACAGGAGTTTCGCCAGCTGTGATTAACTTCACAATTAGTTCTGCACAACAGAAAAGCAAAACTGGTGCAAAGGTACCTGGACTCGCCTCTGCTCCCTCTTCAGGGTATTCACTTCAGTCAGCTCTGCTCTAGTCCTGGGAAATGAATACCCCATGGCAAGTGGGCTACCGTTGGTGTGATCCTAGAGCCCAGCTTCCAGGTTACGTGCTCAAAAAAACTGCATTTGTGCTCCCTGAGATGCTTCCACATTGCAAACCACAAGAGCAGTAACTGGAAGAAACACAGATATTTGCCTCAAACATGCACTTCCAATGGCTAATAACTAGCTAATACAGGCACACCTAATTGTACCTCAGTTGTAGTCCAGATTCACAAACTGCTACAGCGAAATTATTGCCAGACTTCATCACAATAGACATCTTCAAGGAAGAAGGTAATTTACAGCTAAATGGACAAACAACTTAGATGACAGCACATTACTTTTTATATTTAAACCCCATGCATACAGAAAATGTCTCAGAATTAGGAAAATAGCAATTTTTATTCCTACCAGCTATTACGGACTTATTGCTGGGGTTTTGCAGGAGCCTCTCATTCCCTTTCCATCTTGGCTGAAAATTGTAGAATTTTAGGAAGGATTTAGGTGTTACTTGATTAATGACAGTAATTATACATGGGTGTAAGTTTAAAGTAGCTGCTCAGCTGGTTGACTTTCTTGCAACACTTTTTCTGAACTGAGACTTCAACTTTTTAACAAAAGTTATCCTTTTTGATTATATTATGCTTAACATGGCTTCTATACTTTTCCACTCTGAAAATATAAAAAATATTTGTATGGCATATTTTCTTGGATATAGTATTTATACACAGAGTATTCCCTAACCTTTATTTAGTCACTACATTTTATTTAAGAACTACGTATCTTAAAATGCCTTGCAAGTTAATGACTGTTTTTTGTAGTCAGCTGAGAACGTTCTATATACAATAATAAGCTTAGAAAATAGATTTTTCTGGTGAAAATTTGGTAAAAGTCTGTAACATTACTGTATCTCTCCAGCCCCTAACAACATTGGTTTTAAGCAGATATTCAAGATTTGACATTATTACCCCTCAAGCCAGAAAATCAGGTAGTTTCGGCCCTGTCACATTAGGGACAGAAGTCCACTGCTGGGGTAGTTATGCAATATCAGTTTCCCTGCAAAGTGAACTGAGATGCCAATTTTTTATTCCTTTCCCCACATGGTAGAAGTGCATTGCAGGGACTTGAGGGAAGGAAAGCATTTCTTAATTCCTCTCTGAATCTGTTTATTCTTCCCTGCACTTGAAGCAAATTGAAAGCAACCAGATGAATACAAAGTGATCAGCCTGATTAAATATCAGAATTCTTGTAAAATGATTTGGCATGGAAAATAAATTATTCAGTTAATACAAAATTCTTGTCATAATGGAGAAAGTTTTAGAAAAGCCTCCTGTGACTTATCCATACGAAGAAATATATATGTTTTTAAAACAAAGAGATCCAATGCTTATATGGGTAAAAATATGAAAAAATCCAAATTGCCTTCCTCTTTTGTATCTCACATTTGAAGGCTTAAGTCAGTTTGCGTTATGAAGGAAATACAAAATTTAAAAAAATAAATCAGCGTGGAAAAATAAATTTAAGCTTGACTTGAACAGTGATCTATGCATATTATAGCTGAAAGCATTAGAAAACTATTGCATCGTTATCAGAACCGTGCTGAATTCTTCAGCTATTTCTGATTTCTATAGCAGGTCAAAATCTCACATTTCCATATGGGAGTGCCTGCTGAAGACAGATTTGGGTTTTTTTAATGCATTGGAACTTGCCAACTGACATAAATATCTTTGCAAAATTTTTTAAACTTAGCTTCCATAAACTTCTTAAATATCAGATAATTCCTTTTGTACAGAAGTATAATTTCCAGGAGAAAAATACTCTGGTTCTTGGTTCAACACTTTCAATTCCAAGCTCTAGACTATTTCTGCACTGTCTGAACTCTAGTTTAGCAGAGCTAAGACCAAATAAATTTCAACCAGAAGAGAAATAACATGGTATTTGGTTCTTTTGCTCCCCTACACCAATGTATGTACACACACACAGAAATACACGAACATAGCATTGGCAGCCTCTCAGATACTAATGCAGCCAAGCCAGGCACGACTAAACAAGCAAAGTGCTGTCTATCCTGACTCCAGCACAAAGCAGCACATCCATTTGCTAGACTTTTCAAGAACTTAAGTATGTAAGGTGCCTCCTAGAAAAGTTCAACCTAAGAAAGAGAGAAGACCAAAATGCCTACTTTTCTAAATAGTCACATGTGAAGTAAGCCAACAATTAATCCCCACAGATGTCACTGTACAAACATCCAGTCCAAGGAATTCCAAGTCTGTTGGCCACAGCTACACACATTATAACACATGTGTAAAATTAAAACATTCCATACTCAAACCTCTTTCCATAATTCCATTTTATAATATAACTTGCCCCTTTTCATCTAGAGAAAGTACAACACATCTGAGAAGATAACAAGAAATATCCTCTAACAAACACCAACATCTTTCTCCTATTCCTGGGGAAGACAGGCTAGCAAAGGGAAAGACAACCATACAATTAAATTGCTCAAAATTACATTTTACATGGGTTTAACACAATCTGGTCTACTAGAGGAACATATGTGTTAATTACATGGGAAAACTTCTGTTCTACATAATTGAAAAAGAAAAATTATTCCATGCTCTAAAACAGGGTATACATTTAAATTTGTAAGACTTTTAGAAACTGTGACATATGGAATAATAGGAAAAGGTACTGGAAGACATCAAGAGAAAAGACTGTCAATACTGCAACAGCCAGATCTGAAGTTCTCTGCCAACTTTACTAATAGTATAATAAGGAAAAGGGTTGAGGCTTTCCAATTAAAATATAATGCTGCTGCTATGAACTTGCATAGGAATGAGAGCATGGTTTGACCAAGTAAAACTCTTGGGCTCAGGATGTTAGTACTGAGTCTACAGTTTCACAGCCACTTTTTGCTAGCAGTTGTTTTGGACAAGGCTGTGTTTCTGCCCAAGCCAGTTGCGTTCTCTGTCCTTGTCACAGCCCAGCTACCTGTCAACTGACAACAGCAACAGTGCACCCATCTCTTACTGGTACTGGAGTGGGGACCAGTGCCCTGGGCACAGCAGAAACCTGGGGCTATCAACTGTTATGATGTTCATGTGTCAATAACTACCTGCTGACTATACCTAAACAACACAGCAAAGAAACACACAAACAGCCCCACAAGCATGGGGGAAATAAATTAATATTGAAATGCATTTTATTACTAAAACAAAGATCAGCAAACCAAACTAGGGAACACTGACACTTTTTTTTTTCAACTGACAACTCTGGGAAGGGATGACTCTTACAACTACTCTAGACAGGGATCAAATTAAAAGAACCAAATGGGGAAACCAGAGGCTCATAAATGCAAGTGAGTAACCTTATTTTCCTTCAAAGGAAATAACAGAACGAAGTTCTGTAAAAACATAAACAGTCAGGAAGTTTGTTTGTTAAATGCTTTGACTTCTGTGAACATTAAGAACACTCCTAAACCACCCACAAATATTGCATGTGTCCTGCAAATTTTGCATCACTTAGAAACATAGAATTATTTAGATTGGAAAAGACCTCTAAAATCACCATAGCTATATTAATTCCCACACATCTTCATTCTGGCAGCAGCTACAGGTCACTGCCCACAACGACTTTGTTCATTTATTCTCTACATTAAGTATTAAATATAAATATAAAAAGGTGAACTTTTAAAATATTTCACTTTAAACATATTAGCATCTTATTCTATCATACTGCCATTTGCTAAACAAACATATGTAGACATCCTTTTTACAGTTAACTTTTTATAACTCAGCCCCAAACAAAGAAGAAAAGCCATTACTTACGAGCTTACTAATAGAATCATTCCTCAGTTGAACTAATGTTTTAATTAGCAGTTGTATAAAGCAAAGACATATTATTAAAAGTATCCATGAAATAATACCATTGTTGCATGTTTTACATTGACTTAATGTGCAACAGGTGACTATTCAATGTTATTAGGTTAAATTGCCTACCACCAAAGCCTTTTTTTATTCAAGCTTTTAAGCAAAGATTTCTGCCCAAGAAAAATGTTTTCAAACTTTTCTAACACAGACATATTCACTCAGTCAGTGCTATAAAACTGAAATCAAAGTGATCATATTGTCACTTATATAAGTGACAATATATTTAAAAATGTAGCATTTGAACTAAGTAGGAAGATAGGTGTATTCTAGCATTAATACAGAAGAAATACACCTGTACTGACAGCTGATGAGGAGAAAAAAAAACCAAAACAAAACAATTATAAACTTCCCAGTAATTAATCCCATTGAACTCTTGAAAAAAATACTTCAACATAATGATGCATTTTTAAAGACAGATCTGTAGGTATTGGGACTACACAGAGAGGGAGAAGAGATGTAACACACAAGCTCTGAACACTCACCATCTGAATTGGTTTTTTGTGAAGATCTCGTTCAGTCACCAACTTCTCTTGGTCAGTGACATAAAGGCCTTTTTGTGCCAGGGCTTGTATAACAGCATCATGACCTAGAAGTGGTTTTGCAGCATCACTCTTGAGAATAAGGCTCCCAGCACGACAGTAGAGCTCAGCAGACAGCAGCAAGTTAACAACAGGTGGTTTAATGTGCTCTTGGTCATACTGGTCTGTGTAAAATGGTTCTCGTAGTTCTTCTGGAACATTTTCTACAAAATAAAAAAAAGCACAAGTCAGTATCAGAAAGGACAGTCGGAGTATTAGGGGATTTTTTAAAAACTATATATGAACTCAAAATTACGTTCAAGAAAGCATAATCAAGGGGAGGCCAAAGCCTCCACCAGCAATTATATTATAAAGTACTGGGAAAAATTTAATACAATGGTAATATTTGAACTATAAATAGAAACTTAAGAAAAATTCCAAGTGTCTCACACTGCAAAGGCTACAACAGAAGGCCAACCTGTGGTTTCACAGCATCATTACATTAAAATTTCTTGGCTTCTCCAAATACATGCCCAAACATTCTCATTTCCTTTGGCATAACATTATATAGGTCAGACATATAAAGGCAGAACAACACCCTTTTAAACTCTGGACTCTATTACAATAACAAAATGGAACTGAAACGTTATGTTTCAGCACAGAATAATTCAAGACAAAGCAGCCTTCTAGTTTCCATGTATGCAGGAGCATTTTGATTATTATACTGTCTACTTCAAAGGTCATGCATCACAGAATGATGACAATCCAGCAGTTAAGCATAAATATATGGGCTTTTAACTGAAGTTAGAAGAATGGAGAAGGAAGAAAAAATATTATCAGTTTCTTTCTGAAAAAATACTGAGTTCTTATTGGCCTAGTTGTGTTACTGACTTCCCTTAAAATTCTGGTTTTCCTCCTTTTTCAGTGAGCTGGCTTAGCACCCACAGAAAGCTACGCAAGACTTTGTCGAATTTATGCTGAGATTTTAACTCCAAAATTAGCATTCCAGGACAATCCAACAGTTTTTTCAAATACTGTACATAACACAATACAGGCAGACTATATTTATAATTGTCTACCACAAAAGTAATAATTAAAAATTAATTAAATATAGTACTAGATCAAATTAAATTAAATCATGAGTCAAGCGGAAAATAACTTTCAGATTTTCAGGCATACACACTGCAAGATGCTCCATTTTCCTGCTGGAAGAATTTCATTCTCTATTGTTGTAAAATTAGTTAAGCCAACAACATTTATGGGATAAAGAGCATGTGATTCTTTTCCCGAGTCCAAATGGAAAAAGCCTGTTTAATTGCTAGAAGAAAAGATAAGTGCGTAGGAAAGCAGTGATGCAACTCTAAGTTCCTATTCCCTTTGCCTTCAGCTGGATAAATGGCTAAACAGACAAGGTTTGAATCAGTCTGGAGTAAACAGCTCAGTAAGGGTGGAGCAGGAGAAGAGAGAGAAAAAACAGAACATGCCATCACAAGATAATGACAGATCATCTTCTTCCTCATACATATTCTATTGCAGTTCATGTGCTTCCATGATGGGCTTTGGAAGGTGCCAGCTGCCTTCTAGTTGTGAAAGAAGATATGCTTTGTAGAGTGCAAAAAGTGAAAGAAATATTAACACATGCCTTAAATGCCAGAAGGATAGTAGGAAAGGGTAAGCTATTGCTGATTCTTTTCCCAATTCAGAGTATCAAGTGAAAGAGAGGTATAGTTTGTAATTTGCTTAAACCATGAGCCTACATTTGGCAAGAAAACTGACAGCTCTGCTTTAGAATACAGATCACAATATACCATCAGCACAACTACTCTGCCCTTTAAAACACAAATCTAATGTCTACCAGGCCTACTTTTTTACAAGATGATATTAAAACCGCTAACAAAAATATCTCCCAGTGTCAGGAAATGACATTTCCATCTTCTCTTCTACTTCCCAAATTCACCTACTAACTACAGGATCTAGAGTCATCCAGTCCAACAAAAGGCATTTCTAACTGAGGATCTCAGAGCTGCTAGATACCTGCTTCCCCAGGCATTGTTTTCATCTATCTCAACTCTACCTGACCTTCTTTCTTTTCCCTCTTTGTCCACACATTGTCTATTTAACTATTAGGCTTGTTATTTCTGAAGTCCCTAATGATCCATTTCCACTTCAGTATCAAGAGCTCAATTCTCATCAGGACTTTAGCCTCTGCAACTCCAAATGCCAACTTTTAAAGCATCTTTATGCTATTTCTTCAAGATAGAGAGGATTAGAAAACATTTTTTGGAAGTATCTCACAATGCTCACGCAGCAGATTTTGCTTTTGAAAAACAGAAAAAAACCCACAACAAAAACCCAACCCAACCAACCAAATAAAAACCCAAACCAAAATCCACACACCCATGTTTTGAAGCAGATGAGAATTTAAATGGGGATGGGGGGAAACAGGGAGGAACCAATAAAGCCATTTGTAATTTCTTAGAAGATCTAAAAAAAGCCTCATTCCCATATGAAAAAAACCAAACTCTTGAGGCAGAAGTACTTAGCTACACATAAACAGAAGTCACATATTCTGTGGTTCAGATTCACTGAAGACAATGACAGATTTCAAGTCTGAAAATTTGAGCCAGAAGAGAAATCTCAAGACAGTAAATAACAAACTCAATGCCTGTTATTTCTTGTCTTCTGTATCACTGAAGCACATCCTAAAGTGACAAGATGCAATAAATGCATTTATCATTAAAGAATGACATCCACTGCTGGGATTCAGTAATTAAAAACTCAATACAGAAAAAAAAAAAATCGACAATATGACTAGCAAAGGCAAATAGAATTATTTATAAAGCTTAGTTCCGCTTCTGAAAATACAGAAAAAGACAAAATGACATGTATGCCATTTCTTTTACTTCATTGGTGTACACAAAAATAAATCTGGAAAAAAACCTCCTTGGTCTTTGTAAAAATATAACCAGAAAAGAAATGTATTAGAAAAATAGAGTACAGAAACAAAGGGCTAGGAAGAGAAGCTGTGGCTGCAGACATATTCTGAATGTATAAAAAGTGTGAAAGCATACAAACAAGGAATCTCTGGTGCAACAAGATTAGAATTCTTTACAAAAATTCCTGCCAGATTTCCCTCTGCACAGGCAGAAACACAGGACTTTCCCCCACTCCATAACATACATTGAACTGTTTGATACCAGAATAGGTCATGATAGAAGATTCAAACTGTGTTGTCATGTTAGAGTTTAAAAAGAAAACAAAAAACTCCCACAGAGATAGGTAACAGACAGAGAAAACTATCTCAGAGTAAAAGTCTTTCCAGAACTGGCATGTGCTGCCTCTGGAGTCCTGTGGCACGGAATTATTTCAAGGCTACATCCAGTTTTCAGCAGATTACCAGAACAATCAGTAGGGTCAAAAGCCTTTATTAACAATTCTGTCAGGACTAGAGATTGTTAAACAGGCTCTGTTCAGCAGAGAAGAATCTTAACACTAATCCCTGATATGTGCATTTTACCAGTCCTTCCTTTGCCCAGCTGACAAGAGGAATCTTTCAGATTAAACTGAGGTAAATGACCCATGTTAAAAGAAATACCTTGTTGCACATATTGCCATAAAGTACCATCTGACCTTGAAATCCGTGGTAATTACGTTAGAGGGGTATCCTGGGAACGCCGAGTCCAGGGAGCTGAACACATAAAATGCAGGTGAGACCGGGATAGTGGGTGCAGTGCTGGAGACAAGGTGGAAGATCTACCTGCACTCTTCCAGCACCAACAGGTTTCGGAAACGTGGACTTGGACAAAAGGCAGTGGTCACAGGCAGATACAAGGAAAAAGTTTTTCAAGAGAGACCACCAGAGTATAGGTACAGGTTGCCTGGGGACCCAGCTGTGAAACCATCCACAGGGACTTTCAAAACTGTGGACAAGGCCCTGAGAAACCTCTTCTAACTTTGAGGCTGCCTCTTCCTGCAGAAGGAGGCTAAACTAGATGACCACCGTATTTTTTTCCTAGAATTGTGAACAGGACCACAAATTTTAATTTTGGAAATAATTCTGACATTTTGAATTTTGTAAATATTGTACTATGAAGGGAATAAATGAAGCTAATGGGCAAGTTCAACACACAGAGAAAGGAACAAAAAAGTATAACACCACATTAGCCCAAAACTAACTCAAATTTAACAATCAGGCTAACTTCAAGAAAGTAATCAACATATCTTCAGGTAATTTTTCATAAATAATCAAGGAATCAAGAGTCCTGCAGATGCTCTTTTTAGAGAAGAAAAAAAAAAATTAAGAATTAAAGGGCTTATTCAAAGCTTTAAAGCAAACACGGGATTATTATTACTCCCTGTTGTGGTTTAACCCCAGCCCCAACTAAGCGGCCCAGCGTCTTGTTCTTTACCCTCCTCTCCCTGGTGGGATGGGAGGATAGGGAGGAGAGCTGGAAAAAAGTAAATCCTGCAGGCTGAGATAAAAACAGTTTAATAATTGAAATAAAGTAAAATTATTATAACAATAATAACAATGAAAGGGAAAAAGAGAGCGAGCCCATTCCCAAGCAGCAATCAGCCCCTCCCAGTCAACTTCCCCAGTTCATCCTGAGCACAACAGCCATGGTTTGCAACATCCCTGTGGCCAGCTCAGCTCAGCTGTCCTGGCCACGCTCCCCCACAGCTCCTCCTCCACCTCCTCGCTGGCACAAAGCTCTGAGAAGTCCTTGACTTAGAGAAAGCACCACTGAAGAAACAACTGAAACACCAGTGTGTTATCAACAGTGCTCCCACTGAATCCAAAACACAGCACTGCATCAGCTACCAGGAAGAAAATTAACTCTATTCCAGACAAAACCAGAACACTCCCCACTGTGAGAGAGAAATGCAACTTAATTTTCCATTTAAACAGACCATTTTAAAGGGAAGGAATGGTCTAAAAATAATTCATGCATACCACTACTGAATTTACTTTAAAAAGTTGCTTTATAAAAAACCCTCTCTGCTCAGATAAGTACGAATTACTCCTTGGAAGAGAGTATGAATTCCTCCTTTGGAAAAAATTACATGTATTAGTGTGAAAAGTCTAAACTTTCTTTAAAAACAAATTGCTTCTTTGGTAAAGTTTCCATGCTTCTACACAGATGAATACAATCCTTTACACAGCTATTGAGTTTTTCAAGTTTGTATCAGGGAACGATTTCAGATTTATGAATGTTTACCTTAAGAACGTCCAAAAGCTTAGAAGTCTTTGTCAACAAGGTCTCCATGTTGTTTGTTTGTTTTGGGTTTTTTTAATTCCTGAGGATAATATAAACAAGTAAAAATATTTTACCATGGGCTTTCTAATTAAAAGATGGGAGCCACAAGGCCACATTAAGCCTCAGCCTAGAAAACTTCCTCTCTAGAGTTTACTGACATCAATGCACAAAGACATTAAGAAGAAAAAATTATTTGTAGAAGACTGAGGTTTAAAACAGAATTATTTAATGAAAATTCTAATACCTTTAACCACTTTCTAGTCCAAACTAGTAGATGAATATATGTCAAATCTTAATGGACTTGACAGTTTTCTGCAGGTCAGCAAAGGTATGCTTTTGCCGTGAAGTAACCGTGTTGTTACCTCATTCAGACTCCCACTTGCCAACAAGGATTCTGGTTGCACATTTACAATCTGGGCACAAGACAGCAGAGCCTGCACAGGAGTCCGAGAATTGAAAACAGGTCAGAGAAGAAAGAATTATATTATTTAACTTCTGATGAATTTTTGTATTGGACTCAATAGAAGAGAGACATTTCAATTTACTATTTTATTTTAGAGACACCATCAAGAAACAAGATTTTTAATCAGGAAGTGGAAAACAAAATGAGAGAGTAAAAATTACAAAATCATTTTTACTTTTTGGTTTGTTTAATCAGTCTGCCACTTCGATTGTTCTTGGCTAGCAGGGTGTAGGTGTACTTCTGTCTAGAGACAAGTATCTGAAAGGCCAACCTCTATAAATTTACAGCATGCTCAGTTTCAGTATAACCATTCTTAACTTTGTCCACCTTGCCAAGCTGAACTTGAGAGATCCTTGAATTTACCTTCACAGAAATACATCAGAACTTACATCACAGAATAAACAGATCCTCCCCTCCTGCCTCTAGATTCCACAAAAATAGACCATTATCCACTGCTTCATCAGCTGTTCTGCACTTAAAAGGGATTCCTCATTCAAAAAAAGAAACAAAAAACAAAAAAAAAAAACCCACCAAACCAAACCAAACAAAAACATCAAAAACAAACAAACCAACCAAACAAGCCCCAAACCTTTTAAGGAAAAAACATGCAGAGACTCTACTTTCATAGCCTAAACAGTCTTTAGTTATTCTTTGAACACAGAAAATCACGTAAGAAATGCTCTATTAATTGTCACACTATTTGTCTATCCCATCCAATATTCTGTCTTCAGTAGCACAATAGGAAGTGTTCCTCACAAAACCTACAAAATGTATCTGGTACTGGCATTTCTTATTAAAATGGGAGGATTAGCATCTAATTTACTAAAACCTGTGTATTGATTCAGGTTTTAATAAGCAAAAGAATGACTTAGAATTAACCCTGGCAATAAGGGGATCAATTTTCGTTAACATAAATGCCTTCAGAACTTATTTTTGGGAGAGGCAAGTTATGAGAAATGTAAAGATAATAATATAATTATTATCCTATCTCACCCAGCTAGCACCTTGATGACTATTATAGACAAGTTATGATTTAAATAGCCTATGGAGTATGGAAAAAACTCTTTCTGAAATTTAGAGATAAACATTTCTTGAACTATTACTAGGCTTTATTAAGACAAAGAAAACTTTTTGCCAGTCATAAGTAGATAGAAGTGAATGGACACATCTTCTTTGGTGTAAGACTGCTTTTAACTGAATAAAAGAAAACATACTGGAAACAGAACTATACAAATCTTACATTTGGCAAATAGATTTCAAACACTACATTTCAACTCTGCAGCAGAAGTGTTTATTACTACCACCTAATCCAGTAATAATGTATTGTCCAATTGTTCAAAATAAAAAAGAAGGGGGAGGAGGAAGAACTCACTCTACTTTTCTTATGAAGTCCTGAGAGTTTTTCACTTCTATCCTCATTTTCCAGAATGATCACCAAAACAATCATTCAGAGCTCTCAGTTAGCAGAGCAAGTAGTTAAAAGTTACTAATTTCAGGAGTGGAATTGTATCCAGTTGTGCTCATTAAAACCCACCAGCTAGCTGTAGAATGGAAATTATGTAAGATCTCATATTGAAAAAGTGATACATTCCTGATCAATAGCATACAAATAGCCTTCAAGTTTGAGTGAGACACTTTTAAACATCGAGTCACTAAAGTAACCCAACAGATTACCCTAAATCATAGGGTGAAGAGGAAAATTTTAAACTCTATCTGCAGTAGTAATTGCAATGGTGGTCAAAAAATACGAAGAGAAACCAGGTATAGGGAGAAGAAATGTATTTCACCTCATCACCTGAAATTGGTGAGCATTTGGCTACAGTCTGTTAGATCTATTACATTCTGCAGACAAGCACTTACAGCTGTAAAGGCAAAAAGGCTCAAAACAGGCTCAATGGCAGAGTCACTGAAAGAACAGATTCTATACCCCAAAGGAGGTCCATCATGTACTGCCAATCCTGCAACTGTCACCTTCCTGATCACCTTCCTGCACATTTGTACATGCACAGTCCACAACTTCAGAGGACTCTGCTAAACCTAACAGATCCAAAAGCTCATACAATTTTACGTATTTACTTTAAAAAAAGTGACCTACAGTCAAACTATGTTACAAGTGTGTTCTACAGAAAGGAGCGATACAACACTTTCCAAGTAAAACATCTCAGTAGATGATTTGTCTAATGCACTGATTTTAGCAGGACTGACTGAAGTATCAATTTGTCAGCAACTATTTTAGAGAGCTGATGGAATCTATAAAAAAAAAATTCTTACAAGAATCTCAAACATTTGTTTTTGGACTCCAAACTCTTCTACAAGGTTTTGCTACTGCCAGACTGAATAAAAGTGAAGAAATTAGGTCTGCCAGAAAAAGATTAAAACATGTTCTGGCCTGCAACACCCAACATAACAGATGAGAGTATTTAGCTACAACTTGTTTCTGTCAGATACACAGTGCTCATTTCCTCCCTTCATGGTTCTACTGGCAACATGTGCAAAGAGCAGTAAGTAGCCACACATGAATTCTGAAAACATTAATCATCAGGAAAAAGCTATTTTTAAGTTTCTTGGGTAATATTTAGTTGAAAATTATGCCATTTGTAACCTATTGCTTCAAACACCTATAAAGGATACATTTAATGTTAAAAAGTATGTGGACTATTTTATTTTCACTTCAGAAAGCACAACAATGTTTAGGACAATTGCTCAGACTTGCGCAGCTTCTATTTAGCTTTTCATTTATGCCTGTCCAAAAAATAAAATCTCATGCTAGCCAGTGAAATGTGTTACTCTAGCAGAATAATATGTTGCATGGATAGTAAAGCAGCAACAGATTTAACCTGACTTTAGAACTGTTCACATAATTTTCTGAGAATCATACACAGAGATATTCTTAACTTAGTAACTAAAAATTGGATGAAAAGCTGTGCGAAAAACCATTTTCCAAGAGTACTCAGATATCCCCTACCAAATGGGAAGAACATTGTCTTCCATGTACTTCCAGGTTTAAGAACTCATATCTTTTGTCACACTAGACAAGGTTATAGAGAAGTGATTCCAAGGTACAAAAGGATTGAAAGCACTTTGGAGGACAAAATTATAATTCAAGATAATTTCAATAAGTGGAAGAAGTGGCTTGAAAATAGGATGCAGTTATGTAAGTATAGCTGCAAAGCTGGAACCTACAACAGTACAATTACAAGATGGGAACAACTGAGTAGGCAGCAGTTCTGCAGAGAAAGATACGGAGCTACAGTGAATCACGGACTGCATGAGTCAACAATTCTAGGCTGATGCAGAAATGGCAAACATCATATTTTAATGAATAAATCAGAGTATTATAGGTTGGAAATATGATTTTTAAATTTTTAAAATTTACCTTGTACTGGTAGTGGTTTAGCTGGACCATTAGATCTAGATTTAAGTACAGAGCTCATGCAAACCAACCACAGGAAAAAAACTACATGAAAAACCAACAAAAAAACCCCCAAACCAACCCTTAATAAGCACAGAGAGCAAAAAAGTCTGACTTACAAAAAAGAAATAAAAAGTCTGTTTTGTCTAAACAATATAACAGACATTGCTTTTATTATATGAAAGGCGTTATAAAAAGGTAAGGTGCCCACCATTCTCACAAGCACCAGGAAAAGGGTAAGTAATGGCTTAACAATGTAGCAAAAGACATCAAGATTTTGTTTAAACATCTAAAGATAAATAAGGTCCAAACTGACTAGCAGACATACTGTGGGATCTCTATAATTAGAGATTTTCAAAAAACAGGCTAAACAAACAACTGTCAGGAATGATGTATATTTAGCTCAGCCTGTCTTTAGGATGGCGGATGGATAACAAATTTTTCAGGGACACTTTCTATTACTATAGCAGACTGAGAAGGCAAAACCTTCACATTCCAAAATAATGAAATCCACTTCTCTTGCTTTAGAAATAAAAAGGACACAGAGTACCACGACATCAAGTCATTTTTCGATTTATTCCTATGAAGTAAGTCCCATTATACTTTGAAGTTGAAGGCTATACTGTCTATACAGTTCATCCAGTTCTCTGGGAAGAAATTTTTCTATACTGAAATGGTTAACTGCCAGCATTAGGAGACACGGCTGAAATTAAGTATTTGCAGATTTAATCTCTAAGGTCAAACATTCCCCCTTTTATACTTCACACTTGTTAATTTTCCCCCTTTCAGTTACTGCAAGTTGTGTCACTGAAACAATTTGGTTATTACAAAACATTTAATCTGACATGTCCTAACACTGATATATTGTCTCGCAGCAAAACACCAAGGCACAAAATCCTACACACCCTCAACACTTAGATATGAATTCCTTCTTCAATCAGAATTTCTTAAACAATTCTTCATACGAGATGCCTTCAATATGACTGCTAATACATTCTTACTGTCATATGACACCTCATTAATAAGACAACTTCTTTTGACCTGCCTCTGTTCTGGCCAAACGCTATACTTGCAGTTTCACCAAGGACAGTAGCAACAACTTGTCTCTTGGTTTTTGGACATAGGTATCGATGAAACACCAAAAGCCATTACTAGTGTTAATGAACAGTACCTATTTCAAAGTCTTTTTGTAAGAGCAAATTCACAACATGTAGCCAAGCTGTATCCACAACTCTGATTGTATTGAAACATGCTTTTAAGACTGTGAAAGCCGTCCACTGAAAGATGTACCCCTTTGATACATAAAGATTTGTATTTCTTTAATGGATACATGATTGTAACACCTATGCTTGTCATTAATCAAAGTGAACTGCATTACTTTGTTTCATAGACGGTAGGGAAAACCCCTTCCCTTCCCCTGCACACCCAGGGAACTTCAATACTTGAAGGATAAAAAAAGAAATAAGATGGGGCATCCATAAACACACTATCATCCTTTGTATTTCCTCTGTAAAAATGTATATAGCAATAGTTAGAAGACATGACTGAGGCTGTGATCTATTCCCCAGAACTAAAATAATTTAACAAACCCAAACTTCCTTCCTTCTTGGAAAAGGTGAAGGTCAGTTCTTCTGTTTCACTCCAAGTATAAAGGAAGCATTTGTACTGCAGACTTGCAAGTCCTGTATACTGTTTGTCCCTACTTCAGCCACAAACTCTTCTTTGAAGTTTCTAGTTATATTAACCTAGTGGAAGAACTGGGACCAGAAACACTACAAATGTGTGTGCTTACCTCTCTTCCTACTGTTACATTACTTGCAGTGTTTAGAGAGCAGATGGACCAATTATCCTCTCTAATCATGTTTCATTCGAGCATCTCAGAACAGACCCAGTATTGAAGAGAAAGAGTAAAGGAATTTGTTTTGGATCACACTTTCTATAGAAAGTAGCAGAAAAGTACCCTGCAAGTGGCTTTACACATCCAGTAGAAACTCAACCAGTGTAAACCAAGACATTTCAACCATAGGTTGAGAATCTGTCAAACTCCAGTTGAAAAAAGTTTTCAGGTTAGAAGTCTGGGTTATATAATAGCACAAGCATTCTTGTGCTATTGTAGCACACTCAGAATCCCATGAGTAGACCCTATAGAACCAAGCTACCTAAAAATATAATGATCTCTGAAAATGTTGAATTAAATACTTCCAAGAATCTTCTCTACTATTTTACCTTTCATATCTGCATAGCTAATAAAGGCATATATCAAAATATTACTTGTCCAGGTTTCACAAAGAGAAGTAAGTAGAATTTATCGACAAATCTTTATATGGAAACAGTATTTTGATCTTTGCTTTCTTTTTGAAGTTATGCACTCACTGAAATTTCATTAGATTTAAAAGTGGCTTTTTGGAAGCATCACATCAAATCTCATGAGTTCCCAGAAGCATCATAAAGACATGCCTTTAACCCTGGCTAAATACGTAATAGCACCCTGCCCCTAAATGTAAGAGGTGCAAAATTTCATAAAGAGGAACCTTTTCCTGTTATTTTACAAAAAACAAAGGCAAAAGTAATGATTGTTGATATCTACATCACCTTTCAAAAAACCACATTATTTTTAATCCACAGAAAATCAAATTATTACTAAACTACAGCTATACTGAAAGCAAAAACCACAAACAATAAGCAAACAACCCCACCTCCCCCAAAAAAACTAAACACCCCCCCCCCAAAAAAAAAAAACAACCCAAACAAACAAAAAAACCCCTCAGCTTAGTAAATTTTCAAAACGCTTCCCTCAGAAGACCTCTGCAAGTCTGGTATTCCTCAAGGCCCAATAATGTTTCAGGCACAGAATAATAGGTCTGGTATTCCTCAAGGTCCAAGGTTTTCAACGACAAGAGCCCTGATGCCTTTTGGAGGCATTACAAATCGATTCCATTTACACTTACAGACAAGGAGAGCCTTCTGTATTGTGCAGGCCAAATCCTGGCATTAAATGCTCTTTTTCCTGAAACCCTTCTTATTGCTAAACCATTCAAATGGCTACAGGCTACTGTCACACATGTCAAAACTAAGAGCACGCACCCATTTCCATTGCTAGTCCCCAATTCAGCTCCTAAGCAATATCAGGAAACATTTCAAGATGACAGACAAACACGGATTGCTGGGGTTTTTTTCGCATGGTAGAAGTGTGACCCGAGTAATTAATAAAACACCATTTAGAGAGATCGATTCACTCAAATAAAATATTAGCGCCAACACACAAAATTTACTTGCTGATAGAAACAGTGGGACTACTCCAAAAAGATTAAGTGTAATTAAGGAAAAACAAAAGAAAAACAACAATACCTACAAGGGTTAAGGGATCTTAAGGATAAGGGAACAGACCAAAAGCATTTCCCACACATCTCCCCCCCCCCTTCTCAGCTCCTCGGGGAATGGCTCGCACGTCCTCAGTAGCGAAGCAACCAAGCAGGAACCAGCATCAAAGAAAGAGAAGAAGGAGACGCCACCTACCTGTCCCAAAGGCTTTGGCCACCAGCCAGGCCAGATTACAGGCGATTTTCGCTCGGGAGAAATCATAATGGTCAAAGGGTTTGATGGCAGGAACAATGAAAGTCTTCCTCATCTCCTTGGCGTCTGCGGCATCCCCCATCTTCTCACAGGACCCCCAGCAATTCGGAACTTACATGGTTGTTTCTCCGTCCTCCTCCCACGGCCGGGAGAGCCGGCTGTAAATACGCCGACAGCAGCTGAGGGCAGCGCCGGACCCAGCTGTCCGTAAAGGGCTAACACCGCCTCCCGCCTTTCTCTGCACAGGAATGTAGCCGAGCCCGAGTGTCCTCTTCTTCTTCCTCCTCCTCCTCGCTCTTTGTCTCAATTCACGCACGCTGCCGTCCCTCCGCCTCCGAAAAAATGCCCCCGGCGGCCCCGGCCCCGCGTTCCCTGGGGAGACCCTGCGGCCAGGGCTGGGCGCCCCAGGCGGCCGCCAGCCCCCCGGCCCGGGGCGGGAGCCGCCGGCAGGGCCCCCGCAGCCGCCGTAGGCCGGGACGCGGCCCTTCCCAGCGCCGGGATGTCAAAACGCCGGGGTCCGGCCCCAAAACGCCGCACAGCCCCGCACCGCCCCAGCGGCGGCCTGTGCGGACCGGGAGCAGAGCCGGCTGCCCGCCACTGCCCGGCGGCCCCGGCGCCCTCCGGCCGGCGCCCCACTCCCCGCGCCGCTCGGCGATGCCGCTGCGGTTCTCCACCCGCGGCTGCCGCACTGGACGGGCGAAGGCGGCTGCGCATGTGCCACCAGCGCCTCCCCGCCCGGGCGGGGCGCCAGCCTGAGGGGCAGCGCCGGGGCGGGCCCGGGCCGCCCCCTCCCCACGGGGGCTGTGGGCGCCGCGTCAGGCGGGGTCGCTCGAGGTGGGTCCGGCCTCGGGTGGGGCGGCCTCAGGAGCGTGGACTGGCTCGGCTCGGCTCGGCTCGGCTCGGCCCGGCCCAGCCCAGCCCAGCCCAGCCCAGCCCAGCCTTACCCCGGCGGCAGCGGGAGGGGGGGAGTGTTTCCCGCGGTCAGGGGGCGCCGGCAGTGCTGGGAAAGGCTGGGAAAGGGCGGTGTCCCTCGGCCGCGGGTCCACCCGCTCCGGCGTCGCCTCTCTCCACAGCGTGGCCGGACGGGCCCTCTGTGGTGTCGTCGGGGAAGGTCGGGATCAGCCCCGCGTGTCTTCTCTGTAAGGGAACTGAGGAGCCGCCTGGTTGCAGGGGAGCCCGGCGGGCCGGGGTCGCGGTGGTCGGAGCACGGAGCGCTGCCAAGGAGACGGGCTGAGCATCCCGCCCCTGTGCATTTGTCCCTCCTATTTTAAATCACGTCTATATATAACTTTGAGAATACTCGGGTAGAAAAATAACAAAGCCTTGAAATGGTTCAGGGCCTGGTCACGTAATCACTGTAATAGCAGCAGGAGTAGCGATTTGCCCTAAAGACCACCTCCTGTCTTGCTCACAAGTACCTGGGCTGTTTTCGGGAACGTACAGAATCACTTTAACAGTGGGCTGCGTGGAGGGAAGCATTAGTCACGGTAGGAAGCAGTAACTGCGTGCTTTGTGACTCAGTCAGAGCTGGATGGGTCGGCTGCGAAGTGCGGGTCTGAGGGTGCGGCCGTGTTGGTGAGGGGAGGCTGGCGGGAGGCTCTGCCTCCCTCGGCACGGGCACTGTGTCATCGGGTGACCCGCAGCGCCAGCGGGGGGAAATCTCCACGTTTTGCCAGCAAATAGTTATTGTAGGTTATTGTGGATATATTGTTATTGTATGTATATATACATATATGTATATAAAATATATATATAGTTTGGGGTAATGTCTAGGTCTGCCCTTCTTCCGCTAAAGAATAATTAGACAGAGTCTTAGCATGACACTGTAAGATTTCAAGTAATTTTCTGGCCAGACTTATTTCTTTGTGTTTCAAGTGGATTGTGATTTGATCTGTATGGAGATTTTTCTATTGCTGTGTGGCTCTGTGTGCTTCTAGCACTTCACATGCACAGTGAGACAAACATCATGATTATTAGGCAAGAGTACTTGACAGTTTTAGTGACATGTATCTATATTTATTAGTAATGAGTAAATGAAAGGGTTGTGGAGGTCAACGTTTGAAAAAATCGTTGCTGAGTATTCCCCAAACACTCTCTGGGATGGGATTCCCAAACTGTCATGCATACCACTCATAAGTAGTGCATACCTACCTACAAAACTAGGAGCTGCTGCAGGCAGCACTCAGCAGAACGGAGGGGAGGAGGAAAGTTGAGATCCTTGCTTTAGCAGGCTGATGACTGAAATTCCCAGATCCTCTGCAACAGAAATAGTAATAATAATACAAAATTAACATAGAGGTGCACTTGGGAAGATGTTCTCTATTAAGAAAGACTATATGCTTCGTTTTCAACAATTAATATTTGCACATTTTCCTGATTTTTTTAATACATTGAAAATAAGTTAGACACTTAAACATTATTTTAACTATTTTTTTTACATTGCCAATAGAAAATTATTTTAATTCTTCCTGTATATTTCACAACAAACACCTGAAATTCATAAGCTTTAAAATGTCAAATGATTAGAGCTAAGAAGAAAAAAAGAACTATGTTCCAAATCCCAATTAATTTGTTTCTTGTATGACTGAGAAAATACATCAAAATTTTATCAGCCTATAGGAAAACATGTTTAGAAAAACTGTAAGGCCATTATTTAGCTATGATGGTATTTTTTGTGGGTGCAGCATTTGTGCCAATGAAACCTATCAACAAACCAAACAAAATCTAAGAAAGCTGTCTTGTGGTAACTGCAGTCAAAGTGGGATTTCATTTGCTTAGTGCTCTTTAAAGTGAATGCATGAATATAAAATCTAATATAAGTAAGTGCAAAAGAAGACATCACCACCGGTTGCTGGAGTTCTTGTGCCAGTTCTTCTACTTTTGCAAACATGCCAAAATGTCATCTTGCTTATTGCATTGTCAAAGATGCCAACAGCCAACATGGAAAACGATTGAAATCTGCTCTAATTGCTCAGTGCAAATAAACAGGAAAACTGAATGAAGAGTCATCCCTTTCTGCTCTGCTCCTGTTTATACATCTTAAAATATTTTAAATAGTGATAATCTTTCCCGTTCACAATCTTTCTGCTGCAGAGTATTTTATACTTTAGTGTTAATTCTAAGCGGAAAGACAAAGTATTAAAACAAGCATCTCACAGATTTTATTTTTTTACCTTCATTCTCCCTTCCTTTCCCCTCCTTCTACCCCAAATTAGAATCCCATTTGACTAGTTTTATCCTGTGATTACATCATAAGCCTGGCTGTTCACTGTCATGTGTCTGGCCATTTTCACAGTGGGTGTACCATGCCTGTAGTCAGCATCAGGCAACAGGAACCAATTTGACCATTAAGCTGTGAATAATGGTGTGGATGGCAGTTGTTGCTAATAGTTTTAACCTTGGGAAATAGTGGAAAGAGTCCTAACTAAAAATTTCATACACTTTTTTCCACTTGTTTTAAGATTCACTTAGCTTCTGAAGAGGCTATGTGTAGAGTAGGAGCCTGTAGACTGATTTCAGGCTAGCACTAGATTACATAGTGTTCAGTCTAGAATAACATTTCATGCATAGTTTCTTCCTTCACAACACTTGATGATAAAGGGAAATTAAAATGTTTTAAATTAGCAATACCATGACTGTTTCTGCAGTGCACTGTCTGTAGCCAGACTGGGTGCTAGTGAACAGCCATCTCATCAGGCTTCCTATGGAGGGTAGTAAAAACATTTCTACTTCAGATTGGCTGCTTGTATGAGGGCAAATCCACAAACACAGCAGTTCACAGCAACTATTCTGCTGAGTAATGCTTCAGTTTTGAGGTTGGAAACAGATTTGCAATAACACCGTGGGAATATTATCTTTAATCACTGTTATCAAATTTGCCTAATTAAGATGATTCCATCTGTTTTCCTGTGTTTAGAGGATATCAGTCATGATAGAAATGGTTTGGCTGAGGGGAGGGGTGCACCCTGTGGCCTGTAACCTCTGGCAGTGAGGCTGCTTGCATGACTTGATGTGGTGCTGTCAGACTGTCAACGTACAAACCAAGAACCCGTCGTGTCCCAGTGGGATCCCTAAGGAATGTACTTGTTGACTTCAGCAGGTTTTGTATTATGTATGTGAGGTTGAACAGGTAATCTATAAATCACTGTGTGGGGTTATTACAGCCTAAGGATGACTTATGAAATGGAATTATTGATATTCCAGCCTCTTAAACAATGATATTTTACTAAATACATTTCTTTATAGGTAATGGTAAAACTGTAAGAGTTAAGATACTATATTTTTAAATAGCAATCCAGCTGGCTATAAGCAATCTAGGAGACTCCTGGAGTGTGTAGAGACATTTTCCTGGTCCAGGCATTAGATGAACCAACCAGAAGAGAAGGATTATGGAAGCTGGTGCTTACCAATGCAGATGAGCTTATTAGAGAGGTGAAGATTGGTGGCAGCTTGGGCTGTAGTGACCACTCCCTGGTGGAGTTTGTGCGGATTGTGTGCCCGGCAAGGAGCTAAGTCAGGACCCTGAACTTGGAAAGAACAAACTTCCTGTTGTTTAAGAAGTTGGTGAATGAGATTCCCTGGGAAACTGCCCATAGGGACAAAGAAACTGCCCAGAGCTGGCAGCTCTTAAAAACACTTTTCTTAAAACTAGGTGATCTTTAAGGCCCCATCCAATCCAGGCTATTCTGTGATAATCAAGTGAATGATTGTCTGAATTATTAAAGTTCTTTGGCATTATTACTAACATGCATATATGTAGTTTCTGCAAACTAGGAGTTTTCCCAGAGCATGATTTTGGAAAGGAATGTGTTCTTCCTGTTTTAGGATGATACAAAAGTACAAGAACAGATACATAATTACTGTCTTTCACATTCTTCTATTAATTTGTAATCAGAAAGTGCTGAGGGGAGAAAACAGTTTACCAACTTTATATATTTTAGTAGTCATGAGCCAAAGGGAAAGCAAAGGTTTGTATGACATTTTACTTGAGTCATCTATGATTTTTGATACAGTTAAAACTAAAAGAAGAAAAATTGTAGTAATAGCTACTTTAGCTCATTACTGCTACTGAAATCTGCACAACCAAAAAGCTATTCAATGAGAATCAAGTGTGGTACCTAACAGTCATTTCTCTTAATACTTGCACACTACTGGTCTCATTTCCTCAACCTGGCTTTGACCTAATGTTGTTCTGCAAAGGGGGAAAAAAAAAATCTATGTCTTCCCCACCCAGTTCCACTGGGTCACCAACCAGGCAACAGATTTGTGGCAAAACCTCTCACCTCTGTCAAAGCTCAGGACTGGTTGGTTTGTTTTGTCTTTTTCTCTGGTTACTTTGGTGTCTTGTTTTCTGAGATTTTTAAATTTGCTTCTAATTTTGAAAATCTGATTTCCACACTGGCTACTTTTGTGTTCTTCCCATCTGGTGGAATTGTTCTTGTTCTAGAGGGTTTCAGATGAGCTGTCTTCCCACATATGCTGTGCAGTACTCCCTAATTCCAGGGCTTTTCTTCTTCTTGACATTCCACCATTGCCAGGTTGTCTGTGAAGAAAAAAAAATACCCTGCTATAACTTGTATTTTTTACTATAAACTTTAAAACATATGGAAAAGATCCTACCCTCTTTCATTAAGTGAAAGACCTGTACTATACATTTTATGACCATGTAGTGCCTGATGTGTTGTCTAAGGAAAATTCTGAGGGTGATTTTTAATGAATATAACCTTTAAATGGCTTAGCTGCACTGTAAAATAGATGTATGCTGGGAAACTTGCATTCAGAAAAATACTTTGTACAAAAATAAAGCACCATGTTATTATTGTTGTTAGATAATGCTTTATTTGCATCCCAGTTCAGAGGAAAATGGACATGACTCCTGTTTTCAAACTGTACATTTGGGTAAAAGAAGTTGAAATCAGTTAGTAAGGCTTTTTTACTAAGTCTGAATGAGAGTGAATACAAAATTGGGCACTTTTTCGTGCTGTGAATAGCTTTTTTTTGTGCTGCTTCTACATGTGAAGAAAGATCTGAACATTTATAAAAGTTCATTTGTTTTGAGCATATACATCATTTATTAGAAGAGCATGAATAGACTTCAGTTTCCCATGTTTTGGCCCTGCTTCCAGTTTTCACTGAAGCTCATGTGTGTCTGAATGAGAGCAGCAGTGAAGAGCAGAGAATGCTATGTTTGAACAGTAAATTTCTGGTATCATTTAATTGCAATGAAATTTGTTTTTTTTTTTCAAAGGGGTGGTAATGAAGATGAATGAGGAAGGGAAAGCAAGGGAATAGCACAGGAGACTATCCAATGAAGTTTTTTTTTTAATGTCTTTGAAACATCATAATCCATATTTTCACTGATACTTTTAGGAAGTTTCCATTTCCCTTAACTTACTGAGAATTTTCATGTTATTGAGGAATTTTTTTATTACTTTAGGGAGCAGGTGTACATAGCTGGTGTTTAAAAATTAGCTGTGGAAAGTGTATATCAAAGATTTTTATTGTAACCATTTATGTGTACATAGTAAGGTTATGCCAACCTGAGTGTATAGAACTCTGTTACATTTAATTATCTTTTGGCGTAGCTTAATTTGTTTATAATATTTTCTGAGTAGCTTTGCAGGGTGTTTGCCTTATGATTCATTTGAAAACATGTTCAAGACAGAAAAATGTATGGGAAGTTTAAGCCATGTACAGAACAATTTGATTTAAATACTCCCCCAATTTTAATATATATTAGAAACATGGAAAGAACAACAATTATTTTAATACTAGCCTTAAACCAAATATGTGTGCATATATATTTAGCAATAAAATCTTGGCTCCAACAAGGATTTTTTTTTGAGTTTAGGTTAATTCTATGTGTTGTTCCCATTTGAAATCACTGGTGCTACAGACATGATTAAATATAAGTGTATATATAATAGGTTTTCTGGATTAAAGGTGTCATGCAGTTTATTTGTACTTGAAGAAAAAAACCTGGGTGGTGTCTTTCTTGTAGAAAATTTCAAAAGAGAAATTAAGTACAAAAGTTTATACATCTCTCTGGTTATTCTGTCCTCCTGTGCTATTCTTGCTCTGTAATATACATGGCTCCGTTAAAGCCTGGACTGTTCTCTGCTATCTCACCTGGGCAGGGAGCAGTCACGGTTCCCCTTGTTGGCACAAAGAATAGAACTGTCCATCATCTTCATGGGTGTTGGAAACAGAGCTCTCTTTTTGTATTCACCTGTGTAGCTGAACATGGATGACGGAAGCAGGCCCTGACCTTGCTGTTCAGGGCATGTGTGAGCCCCAGTTGTGATGGCCACTGCCCTGGAAGCAGCCTGAGACAGACAAAGTACCCCTGGGACTTGCACTTCAGCACAGACAGAAAAGTCCCCCATAGTCCAGGGTTTGTTCTGACAGCCACAGTTCAGTTCTTATGGATGATAATTTACTAAAGAAGTGGAGAATCACTTGGGGGCAAGGATGCTAGCAGGCACTGTGTCAAATCAAGGGGATTATTTCATGAAACAACTAAAGTAACACCTGGAGATTTTATACAAAAAGAGAAACTTGCTGGGGCGTATACCTGTTCTCTTTGATCTGGCAAGTCTCTGTGTTTGTGTCAAACTCTTTCCTCCTTTTTTATTTGTTCTTAACAGAAATGAAGCAATTGCCAGATTGGAGAATGTAGGGGAACAGAACAGATTTCACTGCAATATGCCAGTGTGTGACACAGATCCAGCTTGTTCAGATGAGTGAGTATTTTGCTATGCATTGGGTAACTGTTGAAATGGGGTACTTGAAAATCTCTGTTGCAGCTGTAGTCTGCACTTTCAGAAATGGGAAAAGAAGTAAGACATGGTCACCTAAAGTGTTGGGGAAGCAAAAACAGTCTCAGTAAGAAAGTGTGTTCAAGGTAGAGGGCACACAGCCTTTCTTTATTCTCTTTTACCACCAAGGTCTTAAGTGTATTGTACTGGTATAATTAGGAATACTGTTTGACTTTTTTGGGTAAAGAGATGAACTAGAGGTGGAATAGTTCAGTAGAAACAAACAAACAAAAAAAACCCCAAACCACACGCTATTTATGTTGTAACATGTCATAGGACTTCTAGTCAAAGACAAGAATACCATGGTGGAAATGCTGAACAAACTGATGAACCATTTTTGTTCAGTTAGAATAATACAAGTTTTAGATATTTTAAGACTAGGCAAAGGGTAACAAAAAAAGGCTTTGATTACTGCATTGCTCTGATTTTGTTATTTAAGAGAGTCCAGTCCCACAGAAATATCCTCACTGCTGCTAGAGAACAGGTTTCCTGTCTATCAACAGAAGATTAAGAACCATTTGAATGGAGATGCTGTGTCTGTGCTTCTGCTGGCTCTTTAATCATTAAAGGATGACATGTCACGCTTCCCAGGGCCAACACCCTCTTGTAACCACTGACTCCCTTTATGGCTCCTTGCAGAGCAGACAGTGTCAGTAAGACAGAAGCCTTTTGGCAACCTTGCCTTTTTGCTCCAAGTCCCAGTTCATGCAAACTCTTCAAGAATGGTAATGTCTTCATACACCCAGCATGTTAGCTGAATTGCAAATAATCTCAGAGGAACTGTGGTTTCATAGAGTTACTTAGTTTTGATTTGCCTTGGACTGTAAGGTAGGTAGAGATATTTGGGGGGATAATGTGATCTAGGGGAGAAAACCCAAGTTAGGAAGGAAAATTAGCAGAAACTTTTTTAAGATACTGTGTCGCATGTTTTTTTCTGGCCCTTTTCCTTCTAGTGTTTCCTTTGAAATTACCTCACTATATATATTAAGAAAAGTTTGTAATTTATTGATATTGATGATATTTATATATTTTGATTATCTCCTTTAGTTTTGAATTGCTGGGAGGTTTATTCCTCATAGGTGTAAGCCTAACCCACCACTTTTCCACCACTGGGGCAACCATCATAGCCTTCTTGCTTCTTGGCAACTGGCTATTACCTGATAGAGAGCTTCCTTAGCTTGGGCTGAAATCTGTTTTGTGCCTGAAATCTAATTTCTATATATCTTGCTAGTTGCCATAGGAAAGAATATTGCTTTGGCCAGGAACTCTACAAAATGACCTGGTTATAATGGGTCAAAGGCCAAAAAAGAAATGGGTACACTGAAATTGGACTTCTGTGTGCCTCAAAGCTTTGAATCATTTGTTCAAAAACAATACAGAACAAAACCAGCCTGACATAATTTCACATGGAAATCCTGGGCTTCTATTTTGTGAGAATGATGTGTTAACAGCCAGTTTTTTTTACAACCTGGCATTATACCCAGGTCAGCTGAGTTGTATTAAGACTTAGCACAGATTTATTCCACTGAATTGCTTGGCAGATAGAATAAGGAGTATTTCATATGTATTTCATACAGTCTTCCTTAAAAAGAAAATACACGTCAGTGGAATCTTGACCATACAGCACAAAGTCTCCTTTCACACTGCAGTACTTCAGACTTAGTTAATACCCAAGAGTTAGAAAACATATAATGATCTGGAGTGCAAACTTGATAACCACAAATTTTCTTTCAATAAAGCAACTAAAAAACACATGAAGTGCTAAAGTGTTTACCTCATTTAGTGTAAATTTAATTTATTCCAAAACTCAAAAATATATTTTAAAACTTGTAATCTGAATTCTTTTGAACTGGGTATCATGCTGGAATTTTTTGCCGCCAAGTTACAGATCCCAGAAAAATAAGGTTTGCATGAAAAGTTCTTGGCAAATCTCTCTTGGAACCGCACAAGCAACACTGCTTAACAAGGAGGCATTCATTATTTCTGTCTTGTTACCCTCTGTTATTACAGTCATCAGCTGTAAGGTTACTGGCATCTTTGAATCTTCCTAATAAAAAGCATAGGGAGCAGTCATTCAAGGATGATAGTGAGAAGTATGTTGCATTTTTCAGGTTTGCTTTTGTTTTTTAATAGCCATTGTGCTTTATCAAGAGCTAATGCATTGTCTGCATGTTCTCACAACAAACAAAGTTTAGGAAAGTAACAGTTTCAGAAGGACAAACCTGTTGGTCTCGCTTTAGTGGTCTGTGATCCTTGAGTGTGCAACTAAAAAACGTGTTTTGCCTTTTGAAACTAAAGCCATCTGGTATTTAACTTTTCTGTTTAAAAATGTCATGGATAAATGGCCTTCTTGGTGACCATATATTTCTATTGCATTACAATCCTTTTGGAAAAACTTTTAACCACAGTTGTAACTTTTCTTGGTAAACTAAGCCACAGCTCTTGTATCCTCTATTTTGCTTAGCAGTCATGTGCATTGCCTTTTTTAGCACCTGAAAAGTTCTGTGCTAGTGAAATTAGTGTAAGGTATGCCACAAGTCTGTAAAATTAGTATCTGAGACCTGCAGTTGTTAGAAAAAAAATAGCCACAAGGTGTATTTTTTAATTACACTATTAAGACTGCATGTAATACTCTGTACACAAAGAGTGATGTTTGAGAGCTTCAAAAATCTGGAGGCTAGAGCTCAACAGAAACAGTCACTTGGAGCAGTGGTAAAGGCTGACACCAAGGAAACTTTTGAGATCTGGATTCTGGAGCTGCACAGCCACCAAGGCCACTGCTGGTAGAAAGTCCAGGAGCTGGAGGGATCCTCTGCTGGGGAAAGGCTGCCAATGGCTTCCTAAGGCAATGGTTACAGCTGGCAGTCACACGGCAGCAGGGACACCCTGAATTGCAGCAGCAGCAGCAGTAAGTTGACTTTTTGGAAGTGTAGTTATAGCCTTTCTTGCTACTGAACTTACAGCTTTCTTGCTACTGTTGCAGCAGCGAGTTGACTTTTTGCAAGTGCAATTACAGTCTTTCCGTGACCTTTAGTGATTTTTTTGGTGAGGGATTCAACTAGGGCAATTTAATTCTTCATGCAGAGACAGAAAGAGGACTAAATGTAATGTGGGGAAGCATGAAGTCTAAACCCAGTGGTTAATACTGGCATAGCTTTTAACAAGAGAACTGATAAATAGTCTGGTTTGTAGCAGCTCTCCTTCTTGTTTTCTGGGCCTTTCTTGCAGTGGTTTCTGTTGCCAAAACTAGCAATGCTGGTAGGAGCTTTAGTAGTTGAAGGCAAATTTTATTAGCCATTTACTCAAAAGGTTTAAGACACAATTTTTTTCTTCAGTTTGTCACATTATTGGATTCTAACTCTATGCTTCTTTCACTCCCTACAAATGCAGTGTACCCGCCATGTTTGTTATATTTGCTGATTAATTAGAAAGGTCTTCATCTCTTAAGTTATATGATTGGAAAGAGAGTTTATTTATGGGCAGGTGGCAATGCACATTGGACACAGGTCATCTGGCAAGCTGGAACTTGATGATTCCTGTTGTCTCTTATGGAATTTCTTTTTTTCTCTCCCATCCTTTTGTCTGAGACCCCGAAGGAGGGGGAAAAAAGGGTTTACTTTCAGTAAGTGCATGTTGTGTGAATATTATCTTACTGTTACAATAGATGCCAATCTCTTTTGCCTTCAAACAAACTTACTAATTGGAACACAAATATATCCTCTCAAAAAGAAAAAGAGATTAACATGAAAGGAGAGAATTTTTAATTCTTAATTCTAATTATGTTATATTTCAAGATTTATTTAATCTTGTTAATTTCCACCTGAATTCTCTAATGATCTGGGTTATAGTTTGTTACCTACTGAAGTCCCTGGAATTTGGCAATGGTCTTCACAATGTTTTGATCAAATCCTTGTTCCCTAGTCTCATAGACCTAACAGAGGTTTCTAAGTTTAAATTAGTTTAAATGATTCTCATACCCTAAAATCATTCCTTTTAATTGCAAAAAGCAAGACTATCTTGTACACAAAGGTTGGTAATTGTATTCACTGTAGTTTTTATAGCTGTGCTAACAGTATGGTGATACTGAATTAGGGAGTCCATCAGTTATCAAAGTAAATATTATATGCACTATTTGAGCATATAATCAAATACATTAATTATGTTCATAATTTTTTCATGAATTGCCCTACAGAGTTATTTCCCTATGGACTAGTGGCATTTAATGCTGAAGCTTCAGGGCAGGATTGCTGTTGTTTGTGGGTTTTTTCTTTTTCTTTTTTTTTTTTTTTTTTAATTTATACCTCCTCAGTAATATGCTTTAAGAATTCAGATTTAATTAGATTGTTTTTTAAATTCCAATTTTACCACAGATTTCTGCAGAGACTTCAAACATGTGGCTCTTCAAACAAACAGGGTGCTCAGGAAGCCTGAAAATATTAGTTCAAGTCTTTTTTCACTGAAGATTTACTTTCAAAAACCTTAGGATCTGCCTGTTTAGATTAAAGAAAATTAGAAAAACTAGGCCTCAGAATAAGTATACTGTATGCAATACCTGTACAAAATCAGGACATTTTTCATGAATATGAATTGTCTAGTTAATGGTTAGCCACCATTATTTGTTTTTAGATTATCTGGATTTTTCCTGTGTGGTTCCTTTAAAGCTGTAATTCAGAAACCAGTGGAGTAATTGACTCACTGGTTCCTTCAATCAAAGAACTATTCATTAAATATGCTTTGGGTTAGAGCTGCAGTTGAGTACCTACCTAAAAATCTGCTGAGCAGCTTCAAAATCCCCAAACATTAAAGAAACAGAAAAATATTTGGTTTTATGGCATCAGGTGGAGCAGACACAGGCACCAATCCCCAAGTAAACATACTTTGGCTTCCACGTCTCCTGAATGGAAAGACATTCTCCCTCCTTTTCACCCAAGCAGTGGATGTTGTCTTAACTCCATTTATATGTACTTAAGTGCGGCACACTTGAAAAAAAACAAACCCAGAGAATATTTTTTAATTCTTTAATTGTTATCTTCATAAACTTAATATTCTTCATCCATTATAATGTTATAGAACAACAACATCAAGGCTCTGGAATTCCCTCCCTAGTTTATAATAATGTAACATAGGATACATATTGAGATATTTAAAATAATTAATAGCTTAAAGAAAACCCAAAGCTATTCCTTTAAATGTGATTTTAGACACATTTTAATTGTCAGATCTGTCAGTTCTGGCACTTGCCACTTGAGGGAGTGATGCACGAGGTGCTGGTTGGATTCCAGTTTGAGTCCATTCTCAGCAGATTTGCATACACTAGGAGCTCACTCGAAGTGGAAAATTCAGACATTGAGTGAAGATATTTTGGCTAACAAAGGAAACCTAAAATGCTCTGTATTAAAATGTTTTGGACAGTTACTCTTTGGGATGGTTTTATCTGTTCCTCAAATCCCTGTGTGGAACTTGAGAAGACCTTGCCTGCCAGAGGTGTGGAGAGATATGCAGAGCTTTGGTTCTGGGACGATTTGGTTCAGGTTGGAATTAACGGGGTCACTCTGGGCAGTATCGCTGTGGAGAGCCGAGGTGGATGGTACAGTCAGACAGCTCTTTGCAATCCTTGTGATGCTGTCTCTGAACTAGTATGTGGAATGCCTGTTTCTTACGGATTTACTGTGCCTGGGAGGAGAGGGATTTCAGTCTCCTGCTTTAATCCAATCTTGTTTTACTGAATTATTTATTATTTGCAAGTGATGGGAAAGGTTGATTCGTGCTTCTAAATGAAGTGTGTGATATGTTATAGGGCAAATGGCTGTTTTTAAACTGAGAACAGGAATCCTTTCTGTATATTTGTTATATAAACCTTGAGTGAATATGAAAAAATCTTCCTGATATAATTTAAAATAGACCAAAAAGTGGGATACTCACTATTAATAATTTGTGCATGAGTTATTGTTTTCATTTTTTCTTTGACTTTTAATCAATAATTACTGTCTTTGTTATTCTAACAGAAATTTGCACAAAGTTCAAAGTTGAAATAATCTCTTGCTGTATGTTTATGTCATAAATCTGTCAGTATGTATTGGTCCTTTTGTACACGTGGGGTCATGTGTGCATTGTTACATTTCTGTAGCTCCTAATATTTACTTCAGAAGTTACTCTGAAGAGGCATTTTAATTATATGAGGACTATATTTGTACAGAGGTTTCTAATAACAAAACATTATAGCTTCCTGAACAGCTATTGTACACATGCAACATAGGCAAGATGAGAATATTGTGAAGTCCTGGTGTTTTACCAACTCAATTAAATAACAATGTGATCACACAAAATAAAATGCTACCTTGCTGCCCTGGAAACCTTAATGTTTTCCTTTATGACAACCCCAGATAAATTGTCCAGAATGAGCAAAAATTACTGTCCATAATTGCTCATGATTTTTTAACAGGACTTAAATCCACCTTTATTCTGCCAGTGCTTGAACTAACTAGTTTTTAGGAGGAAAAATACCAAGACAAGCCCCTTAGTAGCATATCTGAGAGCATATTGTCTGGGACATTTCATGTACTCTAAAGGTACAAAAATTGGAAAATCGTATTAAAATGCCATTCACCTCAGATCTGATTAGCAGCACCAAGAGCTGAGAGGATGGAAATAAAATTCACCAAGGCACCTCTTACTCTTACATATTTCATCATTCTGAAAGAACACTTAGGCAAGGGACTGAATTAGAATGTTTATGCTTTTTCCCAGGAAAAAAACCAATTTATTCAGTGAGCTCACAAAGTACAGTATCTGTTTCAGAAGAGGTTTTGTTAAATCTACACTGATTAACTTCTCCATGTAAATAAAGAATAACCTACTCTATTCTGAGGAAGCTTGCACTCCTTTTCTGTGGTGAACACTTTTTATAAAGCATGTTACGATTTTCGTTGGAAGAAATAATGAACTGTCAGTAGCTGTCCAGCCTTTATGAGCCACTCAAGGTACAGTAGCTCTATTGGTACGTGTTCATTAGTCATCTCTTTGTCAGACTGTTGAGTCTACATAGTTGTTTCTTGAATGGAAGCCCTTTCATGCCTCTAAATATCCATGGAGTCCTTTTCTAAAACTTTTTTTCAATCTCTGCTGTAGTCTTTCTCACTCAGGAAGACAATTTCCTACCAAGTAACTTTGTTTTTTCTGGCTACTGTTACACACTGAAAAAAATAGAAAAAGCTGATACATATAGGATTGTTTGCATTTTTGTGCATGGGCTCTATAGGGTATGAAACATCTTGTATCATATTACATATTGTTGAAATGCAATATTGTTGCTTTGTTTAGCAAATGATGTTTTGAATTCCAGGAAATGACCTTGTAAAAATGGAAGTAAGAGAAGAAAATTCACTTCTGTTAGGGAGGGAAAATGAAGGAAAGAAAGTTAGTGCAAACAAAGGGGAATGACAGAGGCTGAATCAGAGAAAGGTGGAGATTTTCACTGGAATGTATGGAGTGTGGGTGGAAGGTGCCTGACAGTTTTTCAGTCTAGTGATGCCCACTTTCCAAATGTTCAATAATATTTTCAATTTTGGCAGTTAATTAAAAATGCCAAAGAGACCAATCCCCCTTATTTGCACTTTGTACCGCTACTGTTGAAGCAAACTACTACAGAAAAATCTGGGGTACTTTAAGATAGACCATATTTCATGTGTGACTGGACTTGAATGTTGTAGAATGCTGTAGACAGCTGCTTGAAAGCCCCCAGCTTTGTGTCTGTGTTTTTACCCTCCTCTCATCGGCTCCTCTGACTGGTCCTCTGGACTGCCATTAAGTTGTGCTTCCAAAGGGGCTGTTAGGATCTATGGATTTTCTCTTCTGCAGGAAATGATGATCACCAACAAAAGTAATGAGGCAGAAATGGAATTCCCCATCAGTGTGGATGCTTTCAGCTTAATGGGATTAATGTTGGGAGAGAGCAGGGAGGTAAGGTTTAGGGCATCTAGAGTGCCTGGGAGTACATCAACCCAGAGAGCTCCTGCAGGATATCTTTGCCATGTACCAAATCATTTATGGTCATAGGGTAAACTTCTACTTTGGGAATACTCTGGTCCTCCTGCCTGTGCTCAAACCCAGGATCTGTACAGACACAGTGATGCCACCTATGACAGGTCTTGAGCCAGAGGGGCAGCACTGTGTTGCTAAATGTGGAATATGTGCAATTTTCGTAAGAAAGGTTGTTCTCTGTTTGATGTTTATATACTTTCAAGCCTAATAATCAACAAGAAGGGAAATTTAATCTGTGAAAAAAAAGAGCAGCTAACAAGTAAGCTCTAAGTGATGTCCAGGTGTTAGAAAAACAAATTACTTGTTGGTAGAATTGCCTTGTCAAGATTTAGGGCTTGACATGCTCCACTGATCTCAGACCTATGGGGAGGTTGGCAAAGCCTGGGAAGAAGGATGTCCACTGATACTGGACAACAAGAATGCAGGATTTACAGCCCACAAGGCCATTCGCCAAAATTCCCAAGATAAGGAAGAAACTAATAAAGACGACTCAGCAACTGTGCTGAGTCAGCTCCAACTGGGTAAAAGGTAATTGTGGCAGGGGGAGATCACGGCCGCCAGCTCATGGCCCACCAACCCAAAAAAGAAAGACTGAGCATGCACACTAATTAGCATGAGGAGGGAATCATTAACAATAGAAGATAGAATTCTAATAAATAAGAGAACGATGTAACTTGTAGCCAAGGAACACTAATTTCTTTGTCGGCTAAAATGTATAAATGGTAAAAAGTTTTGATAGTTGGCGGGCTTGATTTGTGGAATACCACCACGAACCCAGGCTTCTGCAACTCTGAGATAATCAGTATCTCTCTCGAGTGTGTAATTATTGGCTTGTTGCACACGGGGCAACGAATGCGATTTTTGTGGGTAACAAACGCGACTGCAGGCCCTGAGCGTAAGCCGACCCCGGCCGGGAGCTGCGGCCCGCCCCGAACCCGCTGAAGCGCGCAGGCCCGGCCGGCCCGGCCGCGGGACCCGCCCGCGCCGCTGCCCGGCCCGCCGGGGGCTGTGGGCGGGAGCGGCCGCCGCCATTTTGTGCGGGAGGCGGTGCGCGGCCCGGCGGCAGCGGTTCGTGAGGCGGGGGGGGGGGGGGGGCCGGGGCCGGACTCCGCCTGCGGCGGGTGGGCGGGCTGGGCGGTGGGCGCGGTTGTCGGGCAGAAAGGATCCCGCGTCGCCTTGTTCTCCCGTGGGGTGGGGGGCTCTTGCCGGAGAGCAGGGCTGGGAGAAGCTGCGGTGCTGCCCGGGGTCCCCGCGGGTCCCTCCCGAGCAGCGCGTCCGTCAGCCCGGCACTCTGCGTGAGCGTTCCCCCGCCCGAGAGGTTGCTGAGCTTGCCGAGAGGTTTGTTCTGGGAGATTCTCATTAGGCGCGAAAAACGAAATGTTGAGATTTGGCTTCTGGGCCGGGAGCGCGGAGGAGCAGCGGCCCCCGGCACCCGCGGTCAGCCGGCGGAGCTCTGCGGGCCGGTGCTGCTGCCGCGACCTCGGGATTGCCCCCAGTTACACAAACACGGCTGTCTGTACACACAGACATAGCTTGGTGTATTTTTTAAAAACTAGTGTAAGAAGAAGTTCGTAGGGACTGGAAGACACAGTGCAATTTATTCAGAATAAAATTGCCGTATTTGGTGTACTTTTTATACTAATTGTACGATAGCAAATGATTGGTGATCATATCTGATGCTTTCGAAGACAAATACTGAAAGTTTCAGAATATAAAAGTTATGATATTTTTGAACACTTAATTTGTCTTTCTTGTATTATGGTATATATTTGGCAAATTGATAATGTGATACTTTACTTGGTTTTGGACAGCTTGAACAATAAGAGCTGGATTCTAAGATCTCAAAAGTTTGCAGCTTTGTAATTATAAGTGGACTTTAAAAAGAACAAGAAAAAGAATGATCTTACACGGGGCCTGTATTGAATTTTACATTCTTTACAAAACTGATTTGTTTTATTTGGTTTAGGTTGGTTGGGCTTTTTTTTCCATAGCTTAGAAGAATGCTTGTATCTGTGGTTTCATCTTAGAAATAGGAACTCTCCAAGGATTTAAATATAACTGACTCTCAAAATGGATAAATTTCCACACAGTAAAAAGCAAAGTTTTTACTCAGTTGCAAAGGCCTAGTACTGACAATTAACTGTAGATAGATCTCTATATTCCATGCTTCCACTGTTGTTTTAAAATACTTCTGGGCATTGCATCAACATTGTTAAGGTCAAGATAATTTTGAAACAAGGCAGTTTCTAGATCTTTTCAGGGATTGAGAGTAGGTTTCTGTGTTTGCCAATATTTGCTAGATTTTCTTTTTTTGTTTGTGGTAACAGTAAAATGTCATTTTTTCAATAGTAGTAGTTTCTAACAACTGTAATCATTTTCTTTCTAGTGTACTGAAGCATGTTTCTACCACGATCTGTTAAAGTCAAGAGGACTCCTGATGAGGACAAAAGTTGTACAGCTAAGAAACATAAACTGTCTTCTGGGGGATCTTTGCTAGAGGAGACCACTGAGTTCCAGGACTGTAAGTCAGTTGGAACAGAAACTTCCGCTTCAACATACAATTCGAGTGAAACTGTACAAGAACATATAGAACCCACGGCTGCAGACCTTGGTGTTGCTAATACACCTTTGGGAAAGGACAGCCAAAATACTGATGAAGATGGCTCTTTGGAAGAACCCATAAAATCCTTCAGCAAATCCCAGCGCTGGGCAGAGCCTGGAGAACCTGTGTGTGTTGTGTGTGGCCGCTATGGGGAGTATATCTGCGATAAAACAGATGAAGATGTTTGTAGTTTGGAATGTAAAGCCAAACACCTTCTACAAACTCAAGCAAAGGAGAAGCAGCTAAGATCTGATCATTGCACAGATTCGCAAGCAGAAGCTCACCTGCTTAATACACCTTATTTCTACAAAGATCATTCCTTTATTTTAGGTTTGCAAGATGAACAGGTTGAGAACCTTAAACTCCAGCTAGGTATTGCTGTCCAGGGCCAGCAAGTTCCAAGACCTATTGTAGAGTTTGAACACTGTGGTTTTCCTGAAACTTTAAACAGTAATTTAAAGAATTCTGGCTATGAAGTCCCAACTCCCATCCAAATGCAAATGATCCCTGTTGGACTGTTAGGGAGGGATATTCTGGCTAGTGCTGACACAGGCTCTGGAAAAACAGCAGCTTTCCTGCTTCCTGTTATTATGAAGGTTTTGAAAGAGGTAATGAAACTTTGGGTAGTTAGGGAAAGCAGTTTGCAGATTTGTCTCTTGGATTCCCAGTGTAATGGAGACTGTGATTGCAGCGGTTTTCATGAACATTCAATGATTTATTTGACTTTTGATTGATAAAGCATTTGGTTCTTGGAGGGGGGAGGTGCTGATTATTTTTAGTGAAATTGAATGTTTTTTTTGCTTTGGTCAGATAAAGCAATTCTATCAATATTATCTATTACACAGTTCCTCCTTGTTGAGAAAGTTAATTAAATTCTGTGGTAAACTTCCTAAATGACTTAAAATAGAAAGTGAAAGTAATTCCAGTCCCTCTGTAAGTTCTTCCTGTATCTTCATATATCAGATGGCTCGAAGACAGTTGCTGGCATTTGCGTAATTTCACAGAGTAATTTCTCTTGGAATATGTTTGGTTGACTGTCAAAAAACTACAGGAATTTGGGGTAATAAAATTTCTGAAATCCTCTAGTTACACAGTCTCTCCTTTGATAATGTGGGAAAAAGAATTGAGAAAACTTCTGTTTTGTAATGACATGAATGTATGATTAGAAGCAATGGCAAATGGTATTCTGTACCTTATGTGTGGTTCAGAATTGCTTTTTGCTTTAGTGTTTTATTCAAAAAGAGATCCATAAAAATATATCAGAGAATTCTGGACCTGATTGTAGTGATGCTTTGCACTGTTTAGATACCTTTATAGATACATGTATATACACACAAATGGGTGTAAACCTTTTCAAATGAATAATTGAAAGATGATTTAAGTAACTCTTTTATTCTTCAAAGTACTCCAGCACTAGTTTTAAGAAAGAAAGCATTTTGTAGAAGTATGTATTACACTCCAGTAGTTCCCCTGTCTGATTATCATTAAAGTCTGCAAGACAGATATATGTTTATAATAACAGGCACAAAATTGGAACCTCAGTGAAAAATATGTCTGTACACAGTCTTTCCAATTCTTCATCTTCAGGGTACTGGACAAGTTATTGTATATATCAAGAAGTAATTTTATTTTGCTGTTTAAAATAGTTCTCATTTTTAATGTTAAAGACTACTTTGGGAAATTTGAAAGCTTTTTGTCTAAATAATAAAGCAATTCCATGTTAATCTGATTTTTTTTGTCTCCTTTCTAGACAGAAACTCCATCTGCCCTTATTTTGGCACCAACAAGGGAGCTGGCAATTCAGATAGAGAGACAGGCGAAGGAGCTGATGGCTGGGTTACCCAACATGAGGACAGTTCTGCTGGTGGGAGGTTTGCCCCTGCCCCCACAGCTGCACCGGCTCAAGCAGAGTGTGAAGGTGAGTGCTGACTGAGCGTGGAGAGCTACGTTGTCATCATATTCACAGACAAGAAAGATGTTACTGGTGACATGTATGAACACATAAAGATGGCTTTCTCCTAAGTCTATACTACTGAAACATTTTTTACCTCCTGAAAATTTTACAGTTACACAGTTTTTAAAAAACATTTTGACTTCTGATTAAACATCTAATAGCTTTTTTTTTGTTTGTTTTTAAAACATTTAATGTGTGATATTGCTGATTTCAAAGACTGAAATATGCCAGTATTTTAGACAAGGAGTTGTAATTGACAGCAAAAAGTAGTTTGTTTTTCATGCAGATTTTATTGTATGTAACTTAGACACTTCCATTAGAGCTTTAAAAGGTCCATTTCCTTTTAAGTCTTCATAATTTATAAGTTTTCTTAAAGTTTTATGACTTACTTGAATGCAAGTAATTTCACTAATTACTGCTGTTATTATGTATGTGCTGGAATTTTACAGTTTTTCTAGGATGGTCCTCTGTTCTTTCATGGAGTTTCTAACTCCTGTGGGGTTTTTCCTCCCTTTTTTTTTTTAGGTGATAATAGCAACACCTGGAAGACTTCTTGAGATTTTAAAGCAAAGTTCTGTTCAACTGCACAGTATAAAAATTGTTGTGGTGGATGAAGTAAGTTTTTATTTCTCAGAGCTTTATTATCTATACAGAGGTCCTGGAAGAGTAGTGTGAGTGGCTAGTCCATCTGATTAAACATACAGGGTGTTTGTTATAAAAATACAATGCATTTCTTAAGAGACAGTTTTTATTTTTTGACACAATTTGAAGTGCGTTTAAACAACATATGTTCTATTGCTGTAAAAGATTTAGTTACCTGACAGGATAATACTGTCAGACCAGTGTGAACCATTTGTTTTTCATTTTCTCACTCAGCTTTTTTTCTGACTGTAAATACTCCTGCATTTGGATTGTTACATGCCAGTCATGCACATTATGGTTCTTCTGTCAATTCAAAGTTCAGAATCCTGCTGTTCATGGAAAAAATGTGGTACAAATGTAATATTTTTCATTTAGGTGGATACCATGTTAAAAATGGGTTTCCAGCAGCAAGTGTTGGATATTTTGGAAGACATCTCTCATGATCATCAAACCATACTGGTGTCAGCCACGATTCCAGTGGGCATTGAGCACTTGGCAAATCAGCTTCTGCACAATTTTGTAAGAATAACAATTGGAGAAAAGAATCTGCCGTGTTCCAATGTTCGGCAAATTATCTTGTGGATAGAAGAACCATCTAAAAAGAAAAAACTGTTTGAAATACTAAATGTAAGTTTAATATTTTTCTCATAAGAGCAGTTTATAAAATGATTCATGTCTTTCCACATCTCTGTCAGGTTCTCATCTCATGGTCAGGAGAAATCGAATCCATGCTGATGGTGAACAGCCGATGGTTGTAATACCTTTTTAAATAAACTATTTCATTTTACAGGACAAGAAGCTCTTCAAGCCTCCAGTGTTGGTGTTTGTGGACTGTAAACTAGGAGCAGATCTGTTGAGTGATGCTGTTCATAAGATTACAGGATTGCAGTGCACAGCTATGCATTCTGAAAAGTCTCAAGTGGAAAGAACAGACATATTACAGGTTTGTGCCTGCTAAAGATAAAGGTGTTTTGGTAGATTTCAAATGGCCTTTTTTTAAAGTGTGGCTTTATTTGAATGACTGAAGTCATAATTGACTGCTTTTCTGCAGTAATACCTGAGGTATTGCTGGGGGAGATGATTGATAGATGGGACTAAGCAAAACTGTAGATAATAATCCCATTTTAAATGTAGGTAAATACAGAGACTGTTTCACAGATTATTTGAAATGGGAATTTAAATAAGCATTTAACTGTAATTGATGATTTTTGGAATTAAAATTGTGGGTTTGATCTCTCTTTAGTTACCTCTGTGGATTATATTCCTGTTTAAACCAAGAATACAGGGAGCCATTCTCTCTTCTACAGTAGAATAATCCCACTGGGTTTATTTATCTCCTATGCTTGGAGAGGTTCAAAATACAAATAAGGAAAAAAGAATTAATTTTTGTTTGTTTCTCCCTTGCCAGGGATTACTTCAAGAGAAGTATGAAGTTATAGTAAGTACTGGAGTGCTTGGACGAGGGCTTGACCTTGTCAATGTGAAACTGGTGGTGAATTTTGATATGCCTTCAACTATGGATGAATATGTACATCAGGTAAATTAATAAATAAATTGCTAATGCTTTATTTGAAAAGTATGTTGAAATATGACATCGACCTGTGGAAATTTAAATTTATATGTAAACAGAAATATAATTTTCCTCTTCAGAATATTGTTTTTATAGGAAAGGAAAAAATGGTGCTGGATATCTCTTCCATAAGTTTCCTATGTAAATCACTCAAATCTAGAATACTGTTCTTATACCTATTAAGTTACTAAAACATAGAAGAGCATCTTTAAATCACTTACTTTTGCAGTATTGTTCTTTCTGTTTTGTACTCTCTTGTATCATTTTGTGTCTATAGAAAACAAAGTTTACAATTTTTTTTATTGTGTGAAGAAAGGTCAAATACTCCTCTTGCAGCTGCAGCTCATCGACAGTGTGGGATATGCATTAACAGTCAGGAAAGCAGTCACTAACTTGATTTCTCCCCCTTTCTAGTCAAGCATCTCCTCTGATAATTTTTTCTGTGGATTTCCTGCTTTAGAAAAGATGATCTGTGCGTTGAACGTGTGAGTGCATTTATGTGCACAGTCCCCAGCCCTAGTTTAGCTGGCATGTCAAGAGAACTCATTCTTGCCCTCTTTGTGGCGTTAGGAGGACACAGTGCTACTGTGTGCAGTTCTGAGAATATCAGCTGTGGGAAAAGCCAACAAACTGGAGGGAGTCCAGGTGAAGTCAGGGGGCTGGTGCATGTGACACTTGAGGACAGGCTGAGGGAACTGGGCTTGTTTGGGCTGCACTAGAGACTTAATTGCTCTCTTCCATTTGGGTGGTTACAGAGGAGACAGAGCCAGACTCGCCTTGAAGATGCCCGGGGAAAGGACAGGAGCCAACAGTCATAACTTGCTACAAGGGAAATTATGGCCTCATAGGAGGAAGAAAAAATTTTCACAGTGAGGGGAGTCAGGCAGTGGAAGAGGCCAGAGGGGTGATGGGACCTTTGTGCTTAGAGACACTTGAAATAAGGCCTTGAGGGAACTATCTGACTTCGAAGTAAACTTTGTTCCAAACAGATAAGAAGGACCTCTGGAAGTTATCCACTGTCATGAACTCCTCAAGTATTCTGTGTTATTAACAACTGCAGTACTCCCCTCTTGTTTTTAATTATCTTTCTGCTAAAGTTTCAAGCATGTATTAAGTAAATAAAAATGTTTTTTCCTAGCATCAAAACTATACCAATATGAACATATTAGCTGTTCCTAAATAGAGAGTCTTTGTAGTCTTTCTTTTCTAATTTGTTCAAGCATTTTAGATAATATTGGTAAATAATTTAAAGTTACTAGGACATTGAAAGTAAGGGCATTTTTGTGGACATGTTGGTGCATACTGTGCTTGATGTATGTGGCATCTCTATAATACAGATTTTTTAAAAACCTTTTCTTTGGATCAGATCTACTGTAAGCCTTTGCCCATAGTCTGTACCTCATATCTCAGAATCAGTATTGGACTTCTGCTATGTCCCATAAACAAGTCACAATTTTAGATGCATTTCAGCTACAGCTTCAGATCTACATATCGTGAATTCAGGAAGTTTATTGTAAGTAGCTTTGTGCTTAGAGGTGAGATAGGGATTTGGCCCTGTTGCTTAGGTTTACTCGCTGTTTGGTAACAAAACCATAAACTTCTAAGACTATTTGAAGGACTTCCATTTAATACTGCTAACTTAAAATGAATTTATGCTTTTTCAGGTTGGAAGAGCAGGGAGATTGGGTCACAGTGGAACTGCAATTACTTTTATCAACAACAACAGCAAGAAGCTCTTCTGGGATGTTGTGAAGAGAGTAAAACCCACAGGCACCATTCTTCCTCCACAGCTGCTTAATTCCCCATATCTGCATGACCAGAAAAGAAGGGAGCAACAGAGACTTAAACAATTACAGAGTAGCCTTGTAACAGGAGATAATATTATGGACATTATTAAAAAACACAACAAAAATAATTCTCAGAGGTAATAAAGGCATATTTATAGATATGTAATTACAATAAAGAATGATTAAAAAGAAATATGAAGTGTTGCCTTGTATATTGCATTTTTATAAGAAATTTGTACCTTTTTTTAGGGAGTCTCATTTTCATCTCATCTATATTTTGAAATACTGGCTATTGTGTGCTTAAATTAGAGTAGTACCTAGTAAAAGTACCCTGTAACCCTTTTTCTCAGCTAGTAGTCTTTGATCTTACTTGCAAGAAAAAAAAATTAGTGGCAGATTAGGCTCCACAAACCTCTGAAAATCTCATTCTGTTAGTTTAAATAAAATCTTCCACTGGGAATATTTCTCCAAGTCCTCAGTATGCTTTCTTGGGGTTTCTTAGGAACATATATGCAAGTTTTGTTTGTAAACTTGTTTGTACTGAAAATTTAGTTTCTCCTTTAGTGTTTGTGGACTAGCTGGAAGTTTTGCTCAAGGACTTTGCAATACCAGAAATAATTTGTTATTAGTGTAATTTCTCTTCAATGAAGTGAGATAAACGCTATAATTTTGTTTTCATCTAATGAAATTTAATTAATGTATAAATGGTCATAATTACTCATTTAAGCATAACTTGCCATGCTCTGACACCCGATGTTCTTCCTTTTTTTTTGGGAAATGAGGTCAAAACTGTATTAAAATAGTGTTGTATGATTTCCCATCCTAAGTCTGAGATAGGTCATAATGGGAACTTCGTTTTTTCCCCACCCCCCCCCTTCCCACTTTTAGACTGAGGCTTGAGAAATCAGTTTCATCAGACCTTTCATGCTGCTGTGATTCCTCATCCCTTTTTGGCAGGGAGTTAGATGTCAGCCCTGTGCATTGTATGTCTGCTCTTTGGCCAAGGACAGCAATGGGATAAATTGACTGGTGGCAAAGAAATTGTTGAGAGCTTAGTAGCTTATTTTTTCCCCCACAAGAAATAAAAAGAGTAGGTCTTACATAGCGCAGGACTGATGACATGAGTGTGGCACCAGTGCCAGACACTACTTCAGGGACTAATGTTGTAGATGTGAGGAGACAATTCAGTGGGAGTTGTTGAATATGACTGTTTGATAGCAATCTTGAATTGTAGAGCCAAGTTCAAACAAGAGCTGGGGTCTGTCCGAAGACACGTTAGGGGTGTTGAATTCCTTTGACATTGTTTACAACATTTTTCCCCTTAACATAGTTCACAACAATGTGTAAAACCATTGCCGTGCTTTTAGTGCTATTTTCAATTTGGCACCATATCAAAAGAATGTCTTCTTTAGAGATGGAATTTATTGATTTTTCTCTCTCGTTGGAAATAATCCACTTCTGCCTATAAAATGTTTTTGTGTAACACTCCTGCAGACAAATTTAGCCATTGGTTCGGATAGAAGTTCGGATAGCTCTACCCATGGCCCCCTTGCTGTACCAAAATTCTGCAAATTGTGTTCAACAATCATGAAATCAAACAACAATTCTACACCACATTTGTCTCAGGAACTAAATACAAGTACAGGATGTGTAAAGGTAAAATTGTGTCAGCAACCTCGTTCTGTTATCTTGCAGCAAGCTTTCTTACTGTTACTGGGTTTACATGGTTTTGTATAATATATTTTATTATCAATGCGTCTTTTGTGGGCGTACATATCCATTGATTCCAATACCCTGTTTTTATTTCTTCCCCTGGTGCTGCTTGGAGTGCCAACACTGCCTAAGTGTCATGAGTTCTTTAAATTCCTTTCCGCCCCGTTTTTCCTCCCCTTTTCACCCGTGCTTTGGCTATGCACGAGGTGCGGTGTAGCTGCGCTGCCCGGGCTGAGCTTGGCCGTACGGAGCGGCTGGAACGGGCTGGGATCCGGCCCGCGCCGTGCCCGCGCCTCAGCCCTCGCACCCGGCCCGCCGCGGCGCCCCCTGGCGGCGCGGGCGCTGCCGCGGGGCCGGGCCTGGGCGGCGCCTGGCGGAGCCAATCGGGCGCGCCCGGCGCGTTCAAACGAGGCGGGGGCGGCGCCGCGGCCCGAGCGGAGCGCAGCGGGGAGGGCGGCGGTTGAGGAGGGGCGCGCTCAGGTGAGGGGCGGCCCGGGCGGACCCTTCTGCGTCCCGGCGGGGGCTTCCCCTCCGCGGGCTGTGGTTGGGGCAGCCGCAGGGCTCTGGGCTGTGTGGGGCGGTGGGTCTGGAGGTGCTGCTGCCGCCTCCTCGCCCTCTCCCCGAGGGCGGGCCCGCGACACAGCCCCGCGGCCGTGCGGGGTCTGCCGGGGCTCGGCCGGGGAGAGAGGGGAGCTTTGCTGAGGGATAACAAAGCTGCCGGTTCCTCCTGCGCTTTCGCCCCGCTTTGAGCGCTTGGGCTTCGTCTCTAGTTAGTGGTTGTAATTCTTTAAAAATGAGGAATGATCGTATTTCTTGTTCTGAGTTCAGTTCTCTCGAACTGAACCTCATTCCTTGTTTTAGAACGAAGGAGCTTTTAATGGGGAGTTTCGCTTTTCTACAGACAAAGTTTGTGACTATTCACAAGGCACAGCTGTGGCGAGAGGAGGGGAGAGCTTACAAGAGTTACGTTAAAGCTGTATGGAAAGGATGGACTTTTCAGAAAACACTAAGACCATTCATAGCTTACATCCGTGTTTCTCTATTTACTGACTGCTAGAGGGAACCACAAAGTTTGTATTTTACTATTCATGAACCATAGTTTCCTGTCTCAAACTGGATTGAGCAATAAATACACTGCTCTGAAATTTTGGTATTTTCCTCACAAGTTGTTAGCTATGAAAACTGCAGTCGTGACATGTGTAAGTGGATGTAATTGCATAAAGTCTGAGAGTACTCTGAAAGCTATAACTTAAAATTGCAGCATTAAAGGAAACTTTTGTTGGAGCAGTAGCTAAATGGTTTCTTCTACATCGCTTGCTCTCATCTTGCTTTCCTTTTTCCCCCCAACCATGTACTGCTGTTGTTAATGATATTGCAGCTTTTGAAGGATCAAAGACAAGTGACTTCTCATTGACTTGTAATAGTGAATTAATTGCAGCTGGCAAGTCTACAGTGGGTACTGATATCAAACCTGTTTACAACCCAGTAACTCTGATGCAAATGCAACAGGGAAAACATACTTTCCTATACAGATTACATATATAGACCTTTTGAAATATTTACATGTAGAAAGGACAGAGAATATATTTTGCAGTTTTCTTTTGTCCCCTAGGCTAGGTATCTCTTATTTTGCTATGTGGCTATTTACTAGAGTGAGCTAAAATAATATCTAAAGGTATTAGTAGTCATCTTTATTAACGGTCCTATTCTGATACTGGGTTATATATTCCATATCAAAATCCTGAAAAAAATCTGCTTCACATGTTCACAGACTTCCTATTCAAGGCTAACGTTGTTGTTCTATTGGAGTCTGTTGCCTGTGAAACTCTAAATAGCTGTGAGTGAATGGAGGCACAATCTGGAATTTCCTTACTTTGGTAATCATGGTAGATCACTTGGAAGAAATATCCATGGTCATCTTTGTTGCTAAATAGTTATATTGTTCTTTTTACCAACTGGTGCTTTTTTGTAATGGTTGGTTTACTTTCTGAAACAAATCATAGGATTCAATGAATCAAGTCAAATAACCTGCTGTTGTTGGAAGCAGTCATTCAAATATAAAGTAATTTCTTTAAATACTGGAGGTGAGGCAGGATACTAAGTGTTCTTAATGTTTGGGAACGTGTACTGCAGCGTATGTAAGGAGCTCCCTGTGCATCAAAACATAACTCACACTGGACCTGAGCATCGTAAAAAAAATTTTGCTTTGTCTCCCCAGATTCCTCATGAAGCAGCAACTAGAAATAATCCTTTAGGAAAGGTGCTGTACTTGTTAACATTTGGGTTTTAATTTGCTGGAAGACAAGATGCCTATTTACACAGTTCCTGCCAGGAGCCCCGCTGGGACACGATGCACGGCCACTTTGCCAAAGGCTTCCTCGCACAATACCCTGGCCAGCAGCAAAGCATCTGGGCAGCAGCTGAGGTCACAGGTGTTGGGAGAAAAGGATAGTCTGTCTTCATGTCCTGAGAATAAGACTGAGGAAGTAAATAGGACCTATGTGATTTCAGCTTGTGAAAAAGTGAGTGATGCATCAACTACTTTTAAACTTGAGGGCAGATTAACACTCCAGAGAAGAACTGGAACAAGCAAAAAATCAGTGTCTGGTAGTGACACAACACAGGGCACAGAAGAGCTACAAACAGAGAAAAGACTTACTTTGCAGAGGCGTGTGAGGACTGGGTCCACAGAGAGGAGTAAAATTAATCAGAATATTGTGCCTAGAAAAGAAAATTATGACTTTGATGCACAAAGAAATGGCAAGATTACACTTCCACAGAATATTAAGGGTACAAATGGTGTTAAACCAAACTTGAAGTTAACTGAGAATCAGTCAAGTATCAAGTTGCAGCATAACCTGAACAGCAAAGATTCCTTTGGTTTAGTTGGTTGTGTCTGTGAAAATGCTATCTCCAAGTGTATAAAAGGTAAGACAAGCACTGCTGACACAAAGTTTCGAAATGAAGTTCCTAAATCAGAACAGTTAGTTACTTCAAAATGTACTAATGGGCTATCAGGAGAACAACTGAATGAAAAAGGCAATATAGATAAGCTAGCTGGAAAGCAAAGAGTACAGCACTTGATGATAAAGCATAGCAGCTTGGAAAGACCAAGGACACCAGCAAAAGTTTTAACAGAAAGATTTACACTGACGCCAATGAACAGCACTTCTCAAGATCAGCCACCTCCGAAGCCAGCCTCAAATGAACGAACACCTCATCTGCAAATTTTAGCCAAAAAACTCCCTGGTGTCTCCAGCTCTCTTCCTGTGAGTACAGGTTCAGAAGCAAAAGTGAACACAGAAACTTTAGCTGAGAGCAGCAGCACTGGGGAAGATGTTTTCAAAGTGAAAAACAGCAAAGTGATTGTAGCTGTGCGGGTGCGGCCCTTCAATAACAGGTTTGTATCCTGGACTTACTTCTGGTGCTAACAGTGTATGTTGATTTCTACTTTGTACTTTTTGAGTTATTTAAACATTGACCCAATAAGGATATCAGATAACTTCCAAGTATGTATTATACTTCATGCAACACCAAGATAAAGATTTTATTAAGACACTGAATTGACTTTATAGGTGTTTGGTCTATTTTTTGCATATTCATTAACAGAAGTATTTTGAGCCTTAATACCTTTCCTCAAACAGGTATTTTTAGCAATGATCACTGATCTTTTTATTTTCCATTAGGCAGTAGATTGAAATTACTAACTCAAAGCATGTAGCTTATATTTTTTTTATTTTCCACACTTCCCATTCAGAGAGAAAACTGAAAACTCATTCCCTGTAATCTCCATGAGTGGTTCAGAGACAATTGTACGAAATCCATGCACAAACCAAGTTTACAGCTTCAGTTACGACTTCTCGTTCTGGTCTTTTGACAAGGGTCATCCTAATTTTGCAAGCCAAGCCATGATTTATAAGACTTTGGCACAGCCACTCCTTGAAAGAGCTTTTGAGGGATACAACGCTTGTCTTTTTGCTTATGGGCAGACTGGCTCTGGAAAATCGTACACGTAAGTTGCTAATAATAATAGTTAAAATTCCATAGGAGACAATTGTTATGGAGTGTTAAGTCATGAAAGAGATTGTATGGAACAGATTTCAGAGTGATTGAATTGTGTCAAAATGTTAGTGTGTATTTTAAAAATAATTAAACCAATATTTATAGCAGTTAAGCAAAAGTTAACTTTGGAATATTTTTATGTATCTGACCCTGACTTCTTTCTACTTTTAATGAAGAAAATAAAAACTTTTCAGTTTCAGAAAACCTTTATCATTGCAGAGAGCTTCTCAAACTCTTCCAATGTAGTTTTTCACCACTGTTTGCTATTTTGTGCATGAAGCGACATAGTAAAATATAGCATGTTTTTTGGAGAAGACATTTAAGAGATCATTATAATTATGGTCCTTAAGCTTCAGAACTTTAAATAGAGCCAGATGTTTGTGGCACTGCTTATTTGAAATCAAATCTTTGCAAAAAATAATCCCAGATAAGTAACATTTTTAGGGTTTATGGCCACCTGTGTGTATCTTATTTATATTTTGAAATAGAATGCTTAGTGAGCTATTTGGTTTCCAAACATGCATCTATTAAAATTAGTTTGAGTTTTATAATTCCTATCAGTACTATAGACTTCTAATAAAGGTAGTTGAGGATCAGAAATGTTTCAGTTCAATTTACAATAAATACAGAATTTACACAGAAGTAAGTTCTCTTTTAAGTGGATGAACTCAGTTTTTACTTATGCTGTTGTTTTTACCTTGGCCTAAAAGAAAGAGAACTCTGAATTGCAATTGTTATCCTATCTGTAGGTTTGTTGGGTTTTTGTTGAGATTTTTTTCTTTCACTTAATGACTTACTTTCACCCCTTTGTGTTTTGAACAAGGCTGAAATTAGTATCAGGGTCCTCTGGTCAAGTTTACACAACAAATTTCTGCTGTGCAGCCGTGTGTGTCTCTAGACTGTAGGTGGATTAGTCCAGTGCACTGGTGTTCTGCTGTGGCAGAACTCAACAGGGAAAAACTGCACCAGAGCTGGAGACGGGCTTAGGTTACACTGGAAGTCTGCAGAGAATATAAAATGCAGGCATGTTAAGATATTAAACATCTATAGGTTTAGTGTTTATAGTGCAACATATTCTTCAGCTGCTGTAGAGTCTTTATTTTACTTGGGTTTTCAACCCATTTCTCAATGGATGAAATAGAAAATACCTCTGAATATCATCTTGTCCAACTCCACACTTAGACAAGCACCGATTTAGACCAGGTTTATTTCTGGTGCTTATTGTTGTATAATTTAGAAATGTATGGCATGGCAGCTTTAGAGCTGTACAGTTAACATTAAAACTATCTATGGAGAGTTACAAAGCTAAACCAGCAGGATTTTTGTAACTGCAGGATGATGGGATTTGATGAAGACCGAGGAATAATTCCAAGACTTTGTGAAGATCTTTTCAATCAAATAGCACAAATGGACAAGGAACAGGTGATATGCTTATGCCATTGACTTTACATTGGAATATGAGGAAACTGATACCTTAGTGCTGATCCATCTATTAGTGTTCATATTTTTTTGCTGATTCAAGTCTTATTTCTGTTCATAGCTCTGATTCAAGGGGTTCCCTAAACAGTCAAAATCAACTTTTTTTTTTTGCTTCCTTAATGGCAGTAATGTGAGAAGAAAATATGGGCATGATATTTTTGTTGCATCACTAGACTAGGATTCTTTCCTCTATATTGCATGCCTTACAGTATGAGATTTATATAAGTAAGGAAAGGCAAAACAAAATCCCAGTGGGCTCCATACTTTCAGTGGAGGCAGTAAAATAGAGCTCAAAAATATGAATTTATCATTAAACATCATGTATCAAAGCAAAATACATTGTAATAATATTCCAATTCTAGTATTCTAGCTGAAACAAAAAATAACTACCCCCACTTCCTTTGTATTTTTTTCTCTGTGTGGTTGGTTGTGTCTGTAATGATGGACTTGCAGTTCAGTAGACCTTAACATTCAGTTAATCTTATTCGGGCAAACTTTTCCATTTTTAAGTATTCCAAATTTCTTTACTGCTTTATATTTGAATTCTAGACTTTGAATCCTAATACCTGTGAACATGTAATAGTTTAACCCTAAAGCAGATTTGATAGACACTGAGGAATTTAAGAAAGTTATTTATTGCTGAGTTTGTTTATAAAGTATAACGTCTATAAAATCCAGAGCTTTTTTCGTTCCTTTGCTTATGCATTGTAAGTGATTCCGTGGCAGTGAATTGTCTTGTCTTTCTGATTCCAGTGCTTTAGGGGTTTTGCTACAGTCTTCCTTGTCTCTTAAAGAAAATTCCATTTTATTTGAAAACAGAAAGACGACCCAGATGCCTTCAGAGGAGAAAGATGTGTTTTCATGGCAGTGTTGTTGTGGTGTTTTTGTTTTTTTTTAATTGTTGTAGGTAGAATCAAAGCTTACCTTCCCATTGGGTCATTCTGTTCCAGTCAGGATGTTGACAACATCAATTCATGTGTTCCCTGTGACAAATACCGTGCTGTAGAAGCACAATACCTAAAGGAAAGAGATGAGTGCAGGTGCAAACAAAGCTATGGTTTTGTGTACTAAAAACCCAATGCTGAAACTTCTGAAGTTGATAATATACTTTTTTTTAGTGCTTTATAGCTTCCATCTAGGAATGTCTATGGATGGAATTTCAATGAATTGTATTTTTGATCTTAGCAGCGGGGTTACAGTAAATAACCTTTAAGGGTCCCTTCCACCCCAAATTATTTCATGATATCATTTCTCTTGGAAAGTCCTTTCAGCACAAATGTTTATAACATTGAAAATCAGGATCTGACAGTTTAAGTTAATTTTTGAAGCAAAGGATGATCAATGTGTTTTGTGGACTATATTAGTAACTATTAATTTTATTAGGTCTTGTATCATCTTGAAATGAGCTTCTATGAAGTATACAATGAGAAAATTCATGATTTGCTTGTCTTTAAAGCTGAAAATGGACAGAAGAAACAACAAGTAAGTTGCTCACAGAATCAAGTATCTGCATAACCTCCAAGTAGTGGCATTTATTCTGAAACAAAAATGCACAAATGACAAGTCATCATTGTTTTTTGTCTAAGTACATTAGTTGTGAATAATGGGATTCAGGTAAAAAAAACAAATAAAAATATTACCACATGACTTAAAGCAAAATGCTTGGCACTGGAGAAATGCTAAGCAATGCTGAAATAGAAACAAAATGATTTAGTAGAATCTATCAAAATAGTTAAAATCTCCCCTTATCTGCAAAATGAAGATAATCTTATCAGCCTTTATAAAAATCCTCCTAGGATATTATATATCTAAATCTCCAGGTTGTAATAAGAATCTTCAGTACAATATGATTTGAGTTATAGTCCTGTAATTTAGATGGAGTTTTCTTTTTTTGTTGACTGGTTGTCTCTCAAGGAACTGGAGGGGGTGGAAAAGAAACAAGATTGGCCTGATTAACTAGTTAACGATCACTAGTTAAACTAGTTTAGCTAGATTTTAGTGTTTGTGTATTAGAATATGTAAAACCATAAATTAAAGAAATTTGTTTGACGTAGTGTATGTAGGGAAGGAATTTATCACGTCTGATTTGTCAAAGAAAAGTACTTCCTATGCTTTGACATTGAACACTATCCTGGCCACTTGTGTGTAAACTGAGTATTAGTTTATGATAAAGATGATATGCAGCATTCAACTTGCTGTTGAAATAAGTCCTTTAACCTAAGCTTGGGACCTAGGTGGGTTTGTTATAAAAAAGTTAAGGCTCTACTCTCTTGTCTAAAGTAGGAATGCTTTCACTCTGAGTTTGGCCGGTGATTTTGGGGTCAGCTACTTAGAAACATAATAGATCTATGTTGCAGAACTTTTTTTTTTAATTTAAGATATTCCTGAGTGCTAGATTTAACTACTACACTCCTAATAAATTTTATTTTGAAATTATTCTCATCAGCTTCGTGTAAGAGAACATCCAGTTTTAGGACCATATGTGGAAGGCCTGACAGTGTAAGTTTTAACTGTACTTATTTTAATAGATGTATGGTGTAATCCTGAAAGAGTGGGATAATTATCTTGAGGATCCATGAAAGCTTGTGTACTCACCAGTAAATTAAGCAAGATCCCAGTGTTACATAGTTTTAGAAAAATGCATGATTAGCTTTATATATTGTCTTTATTGCCTTAGCGAAAAAAGTGTGTGGAAGTCTCAAGACAAGTGAAGCTTTCATTGTATATTTGTTTTCTGTTTGTAACTGGGAAAATGTTTCAGAACTCAGGTAGCAGGGAAATCTGTAGAAAGAAAACTGTCTGAACCCAAACTTTTCTTTTTTCCTCCCATTCTAGGAATGTTGTCCGTTCTTACTCTGATATTCAGGTAAGAGTTATTTAGTTACTAAAAGGGAATACAAATATTTCTGCCTGCTCCTTTTCTGCTTACTGCTGAAAAATAAATTCATGGATGGGAAGCAAATGCTTAACAGACTGTCCAGTAGTCTATGATATTTCAGCTGGTTCTGTAAAAGTGTGATGAAGACTAGTCTTGTATAATGGAGCCGAGTAGATTTGTACCATCAAGTGTCACTGTACACGTGGTTATTTCTAAAGTTTAACTTCTAATTCCTCTCTTACAGTCATAATTTGTGTTAGTAACTGTATTTGCAAACATTTAAATATTCAGCTAACCATCCAAAATAGGGTTTGGTTTCACTTTCTGACTTTTGTCTCCTACAGAGTTGGCTTGAACTAGGAAATAAGCAGAGAGCAACAGCTGCTACAGTAATGAATGACAAGAGCTCTAGATCTCATTCTGTCTTCACCCTTGTTCTGACACAAACCAAGGTATTGCTGGGATTTTTTTGTATCTATTCAAATCTGGTAGTAAAAAGTTCTTTCGTGTGCTGCCTAGAAAGTTGTGAGAATATACCTGAAGAGCTTTGAGTAAAGCACAGGGCATTTTAACATGGCTTTCTACACAGCAAACTTGTTTTATTTTACATTCTTTGAGTAGATTCTGATGTCTTTGTGCTAAGTATATTTATAGCAGCAGTATAAATATGTCTAGGCTGACAGATCTAGGAGTAGTTCCAAGCTTCTCAGTGTGACTTTTGAGATGTAACAGGAATCCTAATTGAGGCCAGATTGAATTTCACACTGCTGCCAACACATCTTAGCTTTTTAGAAGGTTAGGCTGTGTGAGGTGCATGGCTGTGCTGAGTTCCTGCAGGCAACAAACTGGGGCAATGGTAGGAGATGCAATTTCTGCTCAGTTTCAACACACTTCACTGAATAAGTGGTTTCTTGCTTCAGGATGCCTCTTCCCCAGGTGTCTCCAGGATATAGGGACTACAACTCCTCATCTGATTTGCAGATGCTTAGAAGACAAAAACCTGACTTAGTGATGTGAGCCTGAAGACAGAAATGGAATAGGTAGAGCTCCTCTGGAGTCTACAGACTGTCAGTTTTCTCCATTGACAAATGACTTGTTGGTGTGGGAGTTTTTTGTTCTTGATTGGTTTAATTTTTTGTCCCAGCTTCCTGGATTTTCTCCTTTCTTCTTCCCTTTGCCATTCTCCCCACTAGATTATTGATTTTTCTCTATCATAACTGGTCTTGAGCTTTTTCTGCCGACTCCTTAACTGATCTTCATTGGTCTAAGTCAGTAACAGCTTACTGATTTGCATGTTTATTGGATAACTGCAATGGGATTGACTGCAGTCATCAAACTTCAGACCCAAACTCCTAGTTTGGTAATCTGTTGTGTTTGCAGTTTATGCTTATGCAGTTATTCAGCCACAATCAACTGATACTATGGTTATAAGTCTGAGCTTAGTCTCCTTCAAGGGATGTACACAAGGTATCTTATCAAAAGTTAAAAGTTTAATGGAAGCATGAATTTTTTATGTATTTAATGTGAACAGCTTGTTAGATTTCTGCTTGTCCTCAGGCTTTTTATTTTGTTTTGAATGCCAGCATCTCCCTTTCTTTCCAGGTAGAATTTGTGAATGAAAAACAGTGTGATCGTAGGCTTACCAGTCACATAAATCTAATTGATCTAGCTGGCAGTGAGTGCTGTACAAAAGCTCAGACCACTGGAGAAAGGCTGAAGGTAAATCAAGAATGGAAATTTGTGGAAAAGGATTGACTCCTAAGAATACCCTTAAACTCCAAAGCATGCTCACCTAACTTTTGGGCAGGAGCTGTATCTATAAAAGGATATATGCAGCCCTTATGCTTGTCGGTATTTCATCGCATTTTGCTAGTGAGGGTGAGTGGCCTGAAGAAGCTGTTTGGACTGTGCAATGTGGCAGATCTTCTTTAGAACACCTCTCCCCATGTTATGCAGGTCTAATGATCCTGCAGGAGGAGTGAGAGGAAGCTGTTTGTGTGACTTTGGAAATCATTAATTGAATATCACATGGAGTTGAGGCTTTGCCCTTTTTGGGGGCATCTAATTAAATAGATTTTTTTAATAAGAGACTTTATTTCAAGCTGTCTTTGTAAGTTTGATGGTTCTTAACACTACTTATTTTAAAGGCAGTCTTTGTTCTTTCCAAATGAAGATGCTCTTGCATCTTATTGATCTTGTAATAATGTGGTACAGCTGTAGCATACATTGAACAAACATAATTAATCAACAGTACAGTTGATAACATCACAAAAGAAGCTGCAACTGTATTATAAATATTTATTTTTGCTTTGTGTAGGAAGGTGTGAGTATCAATAAATCACTGTTGACCCTTGGAAGGGTTATTTCTGCGCTCTCTAAACAATCTCAAAACGGAAAGAAAATGTTCATTCCTTACCGGGAATCTGTCCTTACTTGGTATGTATATTTCAGAACTTTTTATATAGAAATAGAGGCTTTCTGACATTGTGGTTTTCTCATCTATTCATGAGGCATCACTTCCCATCCTTTCTCTCGCTCTCTCTCAAATGACCTGTGGAGGGAAGAAATCAGCCTGTTGCATCAGATATAGACCAAACAGGAGCTTGGTTTGTGTTTTAAGTAGCTAACAGTCTCTCTCAAATAAGTAGCAACACCCTGGGTATTTTGTATTTAATCTGTTCCACTTGGGAAATTTTGAATTTTTCTGTCAGTATGAGGGCCAGGGATTGATTGCTGTTCTCCTGTCCACTGAAGGTTGTTAAAGGAAAGTCTTGGTGGGAATTCCCAAACGACCATGATTGCCACAGTGAGCCCAGCTGCCAGCAGCATGGAGGAGACGCTCAGCACCCTTCGCTATGCGAAACAGGCTTGTTCAATTATCAACATTGCTAAAGTAAATGAAGATGTAAATGTCAAACTAATCAGAGGTGAGATTGACGTCTGCAGTCTTTCAGGGCTTTCATTTCCATGTGTGTTTAGCTTATTTCTTATAAGAGTTCTTACTACTAATAATCTGTTGTGTTGATTGACTGCTTGTCAATTAGACTAATACAACTTGGAATGTCTTCCTTTAATATTATTGTTCTTTGTGAGCTTTTTTTTCCCCTAAATATAGGTGCTATCTTAGGCTACACTTGAGAACCAGAAATAGAGAAAAGTGTTTGGTTTTTAATGAAATAACAGAATGAATTTTGTACTATTGTACTGAAGTGTATTTTGCCTTCATTTTTTACATGTACTGTTTGTCTGGTTTGTCTAATGTAGAATTAAAAGCTGAAATTGAAAAACTGAAGGCAGCTCAGAAAAGTGCTCTGAACACTGATCATGAAAAATACAGGCGTTATTTGCAGGAAATAACATCTCTGAGGGTAGAATTGCACCAGCAGGAGAGGAACATGGCAGAAATGCAAAGGTTAGGCACTCATTAATGTCTTAATTTAAAATGGAAATGGTAAAATGTATACGCTGTAATTTTTCTCCTAATATATTTTGTTATTTTCTCTGTATATTAAGGGCCTGGAAAGAAAAACTTGAGCAAGCAGAGAAAAGGAAATTGGAAGATATAAAAGAATTGCAGGTACATTTTTTTTCTATAGGACATAGTACAGAAAATATAACCTCAGCAAACCTTGCAGAAGAATGAGTAGCTGTAAGATTTGGTTTCCTTAATGCTCTTCTTTTAACAGATTGTTATGACTTCTTAGAAAAATTTAATATGATACTTGAATGCATAAAGTAAATTGTTTTTTAAAGCAGAGCTCTTTTTTATCTAGAAAGCTGGAATTGCATTCAAAATGGACAATCATTTACCAAACCTTGTCAATCTCAATGAAGATCCTCAGCTTTCTGAGGTGCTGTTATATATGATCAAAGAAGGAGAAACTACAGTTGGAAGGTGTACACCAAATTCAAAACATGATATCCAGCTTTCTGGAGTGCTGATTGCTGATGACCACTGGTTTGTAGTGTTCTTTTTTTATACTTTAAGTTTCTTCTTGCTCTTCCCTTTCATTTGGAGTCACTCTTCCTTCTGGCAGTAACAAACTATAGTTTTCTAGCCAAGAAAATACTATGTAGGGATATTTTTTGTACTGCTCAATGATTAAGGCAACTACCTTCTGTTCCCTCTAGAAATCTGTTAACCAAGGTAGTTTAATTTTTGTTCATTTCATTCATGTAGCAAAGTTTTCTTCTGCAGCATTTCTGCATGAATAAGTCCTGATCAAATGATGCCACGTGATAGATAAATGTTACATTTAGTTCAATGGAAAAGTGAAATGCCTTGACAGTTCTTACTTTAATAAAAATAGACAGCAGCTTGACTGTACTGCAGAAATATTGCTTAAAGTGCATTTCATGCAACTGATCCCTAAAAAAATGCTGTAAGAAATGTAACTAATCGGTTATTAAAAACATGAAAGACACATTATCAAATAAATGCGCAGATGGCAGGATATTGTAGTAATTTTTTAGCAGTGGATTCTTAGATATAAATATAGGTTCTCTACCAAAATATAGGCTGTTGTTCATTAATTGTGTTGTACCTACGTAGTATGAAGACAATACACAGAAAAACAATAACAGAACACTATCTAAAGCTGAATTTTAGTTTATTAAGAAACATCACTTGCAATTATTGTGAGCTACTGATACTGTAAATGTTTCTTGTTTTCAGTGTTATAAAAAATACTGCTGGCAGAGTAAGTATTTTTCCACTTAGAGAAGCCAAGACATACGTAAATGGGAAGTGCATTTTGGACCCGACAGTTCTGCATCATGTAAGTAATTGATTTGGTAATAGTAATTTGTGCATGTGTGGGTTTCTTTGCTTTGTTAGTGTCTCAACTTCAGACTGCAAGTTTTCTGAGAATGCTCTGTAACCATAAATATTTGTCTATTTCTCTTTGATTTCTAGCTTCATCTGCATGTTGTAAACACTGAAAATTTTCTTATAAATCTAAAAGTTTTAGGTGGATTTTTTTTTTCCCCAATAGGGTGATCGAGTAATCCTTGGGGGAGACCATTATTTCAGGTTTAATCATCCAGCAGAGGTTCAGAAAGTTAAAACACCTTCTTGTGGGACTACATGTTTGCATGATGGTCCAAAAGATTTTGAATTTGCAAAGAATGAGCTGCTTATTGCACAGCGAACACAGTAAGTATTGATTCTTCTTGTTCTGAAACTAAGCTCAGTTGCTAATTCAACAATGCAGTTAGTTTTAGAAATAAGTGAAGATTATTAATTATTTCACAATGGCGTAGTTGGAAAATAGCAACTCCATTTATAATGGAAGTCACAGACATAGCTGAAATGATGTATACCTCTAAGGTTCAATCCCCACAAGCTAATCCAGGTACCAAGAATGTAGACCACTATTAAAGAAACACTGAGCTCCTGGGGTCCTCAGAGTAGTGTATCTCTTTAATTATTTTCTCTCCAAGCATATGATAAGTCTGAAAATGACTTTTGATGTTTTAAAGAGATTTAAAGTCTGAAAAGTAAATCCCTTAGGAAAATGAAAAGAACCCAAAGTAATAACCTGAGTCTTCTGTGATGGTGGAGAGTTTGAGAAACAGTGAAGTGTTATTTGTACTTACTTCATTATGGGAAGTTATTAAACTGTAAGTCTCATTGATTTAAAATTTAATTTTGCATCTTAATGTGATTTAGTGAGGTTCTATTGCAGTCTTTAAATCTGTGAAAATGATGTAATAAAATAAAAATGGAACTTGAGTGGACTTTGAAATTCTGGAATGTCTTCCATATTTACATTGGAAGTGTCTACATTTTGTCCATGAACTCAAAAACATGCAAAATATGAGAGTTGTTTTGTTTGAAAAAACCTTAAACCCTCATGACAGAAAAAAAGCTTATAATCTTTATGCAGCTTATGAGAGATAAACAGCAGCAATCTAAATGTATGACACTTATAGGCTTGAATCAGAAATTGAAGAGGCACGACTCAAAGCCAAGGAAGAAATGATGCAAAGTGTCCAAATAGCAAAAGAGATGGTTCAACAAGAACTGACCTCACAAAAAGAAGCGTATGAAAGCAAAATAAAATCCCTGGAAGCAGAGGTGGTAAGTTGCCATTGCATCATTACATAAAACATATCAATAAAGTAAACCAGAAACTAGTATGTGTGATATCTGTTTGTTTGGTGCTTGGTTGGAGTTGCTTTGTTTGTGTGTTTTTGGTTTTGGTTTTCTTTTTCTCTTGCATATTATAGCAGCATTGTAGGGAATGCAAAGCCTCATTCTTAAAAAAAAAAAAAGTCAGCCTTAGTAACACAAGAAGTTGTAAAGCAGTTATTCTCTTCAGAGTTATTCCAGGGATTGTAACTGGTAAGCAAAGAAAAATACCTACAGTATCTACCTTATTGCATGAGGCTTTTAAATCACTATACTGGATTAACACAGCTTTTTTTTCTTTCCAAGCTTGCATGCTACTTTGTAGTTGTTTTTTTCAATATGGTTACAACATGCATGAGTTGGCACAGAATATGTAAAACATGGTAAAACAATAATGATGTATCTTATACATACTCTATAGAAGACCTAAGGTGATGCTTCTGAACTGGGATATAACCATTGCTGATGTTGGGCTGTGTAGGTCACAGAGGCTGCAAGTTTTAAATGTGTTGAATATCTGCCTGAGGGATGGGTCAGTAATGCTGTAGAAGCAGTATTCCTTCTCCCATGTCTCCCTTTTGATATTAGAGAGAAGAATCTCGTAAGAAGCAAATCCAAGAACTGAATAACCAAAAAGCCACAACTAAAATACAGGAGCTGGAGAAGGCAAAGAAAAGCCTTGAGCTAGAACTCCACTTCAATAAGAAGCGTTTAGAAATGGAGACCTTAGCTACCAAGCAGGTAATTGGAAAAAAAAAAAAACGTTTTTAGGCAATAAGCTGGGGTTTGTTTGGGGGGCCTTTTTTTGTTGTTTGTTTTTTTAAGAAGCAATTATTGTAAAGGAAATGATTTAAAGTACTTCTGTGTGATTTTATGCATAAGACCTGATGTTTTGTTTGCAACCTGAGTATAGTAATGTATTAATGTTGGGGATTGATTAATGCTGACCTTATTTCTTAAATAATGTGGATGGTTTTGTTCTTGCACCAGAATTTAGCAACCGTTGCCTTTGGCAAAAGTTATTACTCCAGACATTAATGTAAGTAATGACTGAGTCTTGGCTGGTGTTCATATATATCTGACTGCTGCAACAAATGCAAGTTTTTAAAAAAGCTGTTCCTTTTTAATTCCAGTATTTTTTTGAGCATTGCAATATGTAAGAAAACCCAGAAAACTGTCAGTTTGAAAATTAATTATTTTATATCAGTATAGCAGATGTCCAGTATAAATTTAATTTTGTTAGTCTTTAAAATGGCAAGAACAAAAAATTTAGCTTAAACAAACAGTAATAAGAGTTTTAGGTTTGGTTTTTTTTTTTTAATCACTGCCCGTTTTCCCACAGGCTCTAGAAGACCATACTATTCGTCATGCAAAGATAGTGGAAGCTCTGGAAGCTGAGAAGCAGAAGATTGCTGAGGAAATACACAGCCTTCAGAAGAATCACAGAAGTGGGAATAAACCAATGATGGGTATGTATATGCATAATGTTGCAAAGGCAATGCTGGCTTTTCTTTTGCTCAGTGGGCATGGGCGATGGGTGCTGATACAGGAACTTCTTCTGTTCCACTAACACTTCTCTAGTGATCCTGAACAAGAAGAGCCTTCTGGTTGTTACAAACCTTTGCATTCATCATCTATGTGTATTGGACTGTGTTAGAAGCTCTGTTTAATCACACTCAGGGTGGTTAGGTGGACATACATGTAGTCTGTATTTACCCCAATTACTTAAGAGTCCTTCCCTCTCTGTCCACTGGTCAGGCATTAACTCATTGGGGAAACTGGAGTAACAGAATTCATTTTGTTCAGTTTCCTGCCTTGGATTAATAATAATAATATAGTGTCTGGTCTTATGCCTCTGTTTCTGAAATACCTTTTACCCAACCATTTAAAAGGGTTATCTTGCCCAGGAGGGTAAGTTTTTCCCAATGTATTGGAAGTTATTTGAACTATTGTTGGGTAAATTACGTTTGTGCTTTTGGGTTGTGGGTTTTTTTCTGCTCTTAATTTTTTTAACCCTAAAGTTGTTCCATGACATTGTTTGGTTCACTAAATCAGTATCTTCTATATTCTTTATTAGTTCCACTGAACTGGAAGTCTCTGAAGCTGTCTGTGATGATTAAAGAGGCTAATACCATTAGTAATGAATTAGGGAAAAACACTGTTTTCTGCAGGTCAGTATCTGAGTTACTTAATTGTAATGTGTATATGTAATGGATATATAGTATTTATGTGTATATTTATGTATATATTTGAGGGTGGATTCTGGATGTGCAGTGAGCTGTTGGTGTTTCTTTTAACAGTCTTGTGCAATTGAACATGATAAATGAATTTTCCAAACTAGCATTAGCTAAGTGTGTAGTTGAGCCTTGTTACTTTGAAATGGGAATTTCTAATTTGAATTTTAGATCAAAACTTAAAGGTAAGCTATAGACCATGAACTTTGAATTGAGTGTGCTTTGGAGGTGAATCTTCTGATGCCCATGTCCATCTTACTTCGGTTCACATATCAAAGTGGTCCTAAAGCATGTGAGGTGCATAATGTCTCAAGAAACTTTTGTGCCACATTTTTAGTCTTCATATAATCCTACCTACAATTACCTTTTTTATTTTTGCAATATGAAGATGTGTTTTGTCTTGATTTTTGTCTTTTTTTTTTTAACTTTCTCCAATTCTTAGGCATGACAAAATTGATGATAAAACAGGAACAGTGTCCTCTATTCAGGTGCAGGTTCGTAATATCAAACTGGGAATAACAACTTTTTGGAGCCTAGAGAAATTTGAGTGTAAACTAGCTGCAATGAAAGAACTCTATGAGGTCAGTAACAACTGAAGAATAACCACTAATAATCAGTTATTTTTTGTCAAAGATAAGATTTTGATAATGCATACAGAAGGAAAATCTTGTGGTTTTTTGAGTTTTATGTGATATTAAACAGCAAGACACGTGACTACATTTTAGTAAAAACATGCATGTGCCCTTGTCCATTAGACAAAAAGAGTACAATGGAAGAAAATTGCTTTATTTGGGTCATTTTGTGTAGAGAGTAAGAAGCAGTAAAACAAGGACTGCTTTATGAGTCTTTTGGTTGTTCAATTGTTTTATGTTCTAAAAGAAAATTTAATTTTCTAAAGGTATTACTTGAGTTTTCATTATTATCTTCTACTTATCCATGTTGACTATTTTATCACTTTTTTTCTGTTTAACCCTCCTCCTCCCTTGCGTTTTCTTTATTTTTTCAGAGTAGTGATAGAAATAAAGCTGTTGTTGATGTGTTTTATGATCCTGCTGATGAGTGGGAACCTGACCTTTCAGACAGCTCTATTTCCTCGCTTTCCAGAAGAAGGTAAAGTAATTTGTAGCTACTCTTCTACACTTACAGGAAAAACTTGTGTAATTATCTAAATATGCTTTTGTTCTGCTCTCATACACTGTGTCATCTGATGACTCTTATCTTGTATTCACTCATTCTCTTGGATTTCCTCATGGACAAAAAAGGAACAAAAGTTGTGTGTAGAGCTTTCCAAATCTTGGATCATCTATGTATCATCGGTGCAGAGGGAAATGTGTAGTTTTTAATGTTTCCTTCCCACTTCTATACTATCAAAACATTGTTTTTAAGGAGTAAATTGCATATGGTCTGGGACCTTGTATTTGAAGTTTTAGCCTTATAACAATATTTATAACTGTTTCGCACACTTTTGCAAGCTGTAGCTCATCATGGAAATGCTTGACAAGGAGAAATTATTTTCTTTTCAAGGTTTTTCATGTTTTTATTTTATCATCCTTTCTTAGAAGTAGAAGCTTCATGAAGAACAAGAGAATTTCTGGATGTTTGTCTGAGATAAAATTGCAATCTATTCAGAATAAACAGACTTCCTGTATATCAGGTATTTGCTCTATGGCAGAACACCTTTATTTCATACTGACAATTCAAACTGACTACATGCATAAAACATAGGTGCTTCTAATAGTTGTTTATAAGACCACTGTGGTTGGAAAGCAAACTTTAAAATGTCCTATTTATGATACCTTCAAATTCATAATGTCAAGCTGTTAACAGTAGGGGTGTCTGTATATTTGGTTATCCTTTATTAGGGCAAAAACTTCCTGACGAGCACTAATTTAAGAAATTTACCTAAAACGTTACTCTGCTTAACTATGTGGGTTAACTGGAGAAAGAGGCTGAATCCTGATGCACTAATATGAAGACTTCATTTGCTTGTGTTGTTGCTATTCATTCAGTTACTGAGGCTTCCCCAAGCTTTTGGCTGGGTTTTACAAACTTTTTTTTTCTGAAATATAGGATACTTTAGTCTTCCAAATATTTGTGTACGTTCAGTTATTTTAGATTGGCTGGATTTTATTTTCTATTTCTCTCTGTACATTTGATTGTTGAAACAAATGTATTAATGTTAAAGAATTTCACTATGGAATTTGTCTTTGTACTAACTGAATTTATAAACTATTTAGAATGTCATACACTTTTTTTTTATGAATTACTGCCTTGAGTGTCTAGATAAAAGTCATTACAAAGACACACTGACTGCTCACTCCTATGAAGAGTTTCTTGCATGTATGTTTTGCTTTTACCTCATACAGGTTCACTGAACAAGTCCAGCATATGCCCAAGCTTTTCTGAATTGTTTCTTCCTGGAATTTGCAAGGAATCTATAAGTTCAGCTTTAGATTTACTGGAACAGAATCATGAAGGAGGAAAGAGCATAGCAGATAGTCTCCTAACTAATTTGTTTATAATTTTTTCTGGAGCATCTGCCATTTCAAAAGCCTATGAACAGCAAGATGAAGAATGTCAGGAGAACTGTAAGTGTCATTTTCATAGCGTTTCAAACATTACTAATGACTTGTCATTCAGATGCACAAGCATTCATGTGTTCGTCAGCCACAAGAATTAACATTCCAATGTTCATTTGCAAAGGAGATGGATTTGATAGATCTCTTTCTCTTGTAGTTTTCTCTCTTGATCGTGCTGCTCAGTCCTACAGCATCAGAATTATCTCTGCTTTTGACCAGATTGTGGTTATAAGTAAACTCTGGCTTAATAATGTCCAAAAGTGTCCTGGATCTATAAAAGTTGATGAAGAAATGAAACAGGAAATAAAGAACTTGGGAGGTTATTTACAGTTGCTGTTACAGGTAAAGCATATTAAAGAGTTCATCTGTGTATAGAGAACTTCTTTGCATTAATGCAGTATTTACTACTGGCTTGCTAAAAACACTTAAATGTCCAGTGTGTGTAATGACAAATCAACACACCTAGGGAAGATAAATGGCCAAGGTTGCATTTTTTTCTGGCTAAGCTGGTAGTTCTGTGTGCTAGTGGAGAGTAATGCAGACCTTCCTGTGCCCAGGCCCTGACAGAAGCATTGGTTCTTACTCATAAAATGGTAGAATAAAACACACAGTGATAAGAGCAAATGATAATTTAGACTTTGAAGTGCTGCAGTTTAGAAACTTATAAACCAGTGGCCAGTGAACATTACTTTTGTTCATGCCATAGCCTTGTGAAGTTTTTTTTTTTAAACTGTGTTGTATAATGGTATTGTTGTTTTGTGGTTGCAAGGCATGATTTTTAAGCTGTGATAGATAAGCCATTGGAAGCAGGAAGATGTAAAGCTGAAAATGCCTGAGCATTGTGTGCTACAAACTCTTGCTGTATAGCAAGTATATGTTCTTTGACCAGAGGTGCTTTCTGGTATCAGTGAATGATGTGCCTTTGTTTCCCAGGGGTGCTCTTCAGATATATCCTCGATGGTAGCAGAAGCATGGAGCAAAGTAAACCAAACAGTAAAACAAACAATGAAATACATAGGACACTTGGCAGTAGTCACAACAGCTGATATTTCATTTCCTGAAGAGAACAACATTCCTGCCTCTAGTCTGCAGGTGAAAAATGTTTCTTAGAAATACTGATTATGAATAGTAATTTTGATGTTGAGGTCACACTTTCTATGAGTAACTGTACTCAGAAGCAAATTGTTGCATATAACAACTTCATCAACTGAATTAAGTATATTTAGAGTTTATCTAAAGACTTCATATTTATGGTGAAAATAGATGTATTAATACCCTTAACTTTTTTTTCCTTAAAAGCCACATCCTTTAAATCTGTGTAACTTAAACCTATGAAGAGAAAGAAGTGTATGGTGCCTTTAGGTTTGTACCTGCACTGAATTATACAAGTCTATCTGTCTCACTGAAATTCACTATTTATATTTTAGTAATCTGTGCTTTAAGTGCCACGTTGAATTTACAGAAATCTGACTGAACTTCTGTAGTTCAAGGAAGACATGTGACTGAAGAGACCTGCACTGAATAATTAGCTCAAAATTATTTCTAGCCTACTACAGAAAATCTGTTTTAACTCTAGACCACATCAGATTCTTTAATCATTGCGTTTTGAACCTTTGTTTTAAAAGGAATTTGTACCTGCCATTTATGATGGAGTAGGCTCAGGTCTGGAGTGTCTCATTGATGCTGTACAGGAGAAAGCAAGAATGGTACAGAAAGAACTTGTGAAACAATGTCCACAAAATGAGGTGAGATGAAATTAAGATTATAAACTGCTACTATATCTTGTAGACACTTGATCATGTTTTGTTTTTTGTGCTTCTATTTTAAATCATGAAGATGATACTATAGGGAGTTACACAAAATAGAGAATAAAGTATAAGCACCATAGTTAAAAAACATTTCTGTGACTGAAACTTCTAGTTGGCAAGTTAGGGTGCCCCGTGGAAATACACCATTTTCTTAGTGGGTAAGCCCTTTAGACAGCCTGGCTGAATTCCAAGAAAATACTTAGGAAAGACTGGAATCTTCTGAGTGATCAATTGTTCCTCTGAAGGAAAGCAAAAATTTCTGCCTACTCTGGTTTTCACTGTTGTCATTCTTAATCCTACAGATAGTAGTGAAACCATTGAAAATATCTTATTTCAATTTGTTTGCTTAGCTCCCAAATACTTCATGTTTCCAGAAAAAGCAACGGAGCACTCTTTCTGAATAATGCTGTTTGCTTGCAGCAGATTCCTAAGTATCTGCAGGACTTCTGTGAAGGTTTGTCTCTGATGCAAATAACGTGAAGTTGGGAAAGAAAACACCAGAGCTACCCCTGCTGCTTAGAATGGCAGTGATACAAAATTATGGGACAACCTTTCTTTAGCGAATACTTAAATATGTTCATTTGATCCTCCCATAGTGAGGGGTTTAAAACCTTATAGATGTAATTAATGTTTTCTACCAGTTAATGTTTTCTTTGAAAAATTGCATGTTAAGTTGCAGAAAATGTTACTTCTGCTTTGGGTATTTCTCTCTTTAGTATGTCAGTGTTCGGTCTTATCCTTTTAATGTACTTTGACTTGAATAAAGTGTACAATATAACTAGAAGTTTCTTTGTAGATTCAAAACCGAATAAAGGATAATGTGGTAGCATTAGCCAGATTCCTCGAAAGTAACATGTCTTACTGCAGAAAGGTAAGAGAAATGTTTCAGAAAATGTGTGCTTTGAGTCTGCTGTTTAAATTTTAAGGATGCATTTATCTAAGAAAAGGAGTGTGTATATATATGTACATACTGTATATTTACGATTGCATGATAACACTTCCTATCATAGCAGCATTCCTGTGATTGGAATTGTAACTTTCCTTGCTGCTTCATTTCCACTCAAAGCTCTTTAATTTTACTTAGGATAAAGAATTTCTCAAGGCACTTATATCTTCCTTTTTGTGCTCATCATGCACAGCCTAACTACCTGTTGTGCTTTCTTTTTAAGCTGAAAGTTCAGCAATGCTTGTGTAACTTTTATAACTGCTGCCATAGATTATGACCATAGTTACTGGTATTTTGAATTAAAGCGAGGATAGATGATTTGATCTAAGAGCCAAGCATTTCCTGGATTTTAATGTAATTTGCTTTTTTTCTTCTTTTCCTAACCATGTTAACAATGTGCACTTCTTTTCAGCGTTATCTCACTTCTGTGACGTTATATCAGTTTGATTTTGTTTCACTATTGGCTTGATCTATATGACTGAAACCATAATAGGCATGATTAGTAGTTAATATACTTTGATGTATTTGGTTCTCTTTAAACTGCTCTTTATTAATACAGAAAGAAACAGAATCTCAGTTGCCAGAAGAAGAATCTCTGTATCGAGAAATAAAGAAAAGCACTAAGATTGCTGTGAAGTATTTGGAATTGGAGCAGTGCCTAACTGAAGTCTGTCAAATTGTTTCTTCCGTGTTACAAGGTATTTAGCTGAGTTACCACCTGTAACCTATGGGCTACAGCAGACTTGCAAAGCCAAGGAGAGGGCTATTTGGTCTCTCTTTGCGAAATGCTGCCTTTGATTCTTCTTGTTTCTGTTTTTCATAGGATTATACAGAAACACCAGCCCTCTCAGGAGCTTTGCAGAAAATATTTCTGTCATAGCTGGATATTTTAACAACTATTTCAGTTTATTTACCTTGTCTTCTGCGAACAACCCTATCCAGAAAATGCATGTGCCTTTTATGAACCTGGATGAATTGGACTCTCTTGTTGATTCCCTTATTCTGAATTTTGAACTTGAACAAGGACAGCCATCACTGCAATCTCAAACTATTTGTAATGAAACTACTGAGGCTCGAGGAGGACAGGTTGAAACAGGTCAGGTAGAATTTTCTTGGAAATGTAATGGGATTCCAGAATGCACACAGACTCCAGAGCCTTCACCTGGTAGGATAGAATGGGTGTAAAATGTTATTATCAAGAAATTAAAGAGAACTCTTTCCTATTGTAACATACTACAAAAAACTAAAATTTCTTGCTAATATTATTGAGTGAGTGGTGTGAAAGTAAATGCCACGATTGTATGAGGATAAGTACCCTATATTTCACCAAAGAAAAATACATTCCTTAAGAGGCTGTTAAACTTCAAAATATAATTTCTTCTGTTTTAATAAATTCTATTATTACCTAGGTTTATAAGAAATAATTTAATTTTTTTGAATTTTTGCTTCACCTCAGCTGCATTATGATCTGGTAATGCTATTGCAACTTGAAAGTGTTTTTTTATGCCTTTTTTTAAACAGAGCAAAAACTTTGTATTTATTTAGAGAAGGACAATGAGAGATAGTAAAAGTACTTTACAACCTTATTTGATGAATGCTTTTTTTAAGTGGTTTTTAGTTCATTGAAGAATCTGGACTTAAAGTATCACAATGATGCTGTTCTTCAACATGATCTGAAGTAAGTTTATGTTGGGTTCATTGCTAGTGAGTTAGCTTTTGATTGCTCAAATCACTTTAACCACTATTCATATTGGAATAGAAGCATATTGCTTCCTGAATAACATATAAATTATCCCAGGTTGCAGAGAGCTTCCCAATCCATTACTTCCTTGTTCTTTCTATCATTGTTTAACATCTTACTTTTAGTCTGCTGGCTGGAGTTAACGGGAAGGATGGAAATTAATTTGCATGGGTTTCAGAAGGCCTGGACTGAGCACAATTTTCTCACAACAGTGCTGAGTAATTTATATGGTAAAACATAAGGTTTTTTCATAGACATTAACGCTTCTGTTGTGGTTTAAGCCCAGCTGGAAACTGAGCACCACACAGCCATTCCCTCACTCCTCCACCAGTGGAGGAGAATCAGATGGGTAAAAGTGAGCTAATTCCTGGCTTGAGCTATAGACAGTTTAATAAGAAGAGCAAAAGCCACACTCACAAGCAAAGCAGAACAAGGAATTAATTTACTGCTTCCCATGGTCTTCCCCATGGGCTGCAGGGGATTCTCTGGTCCCATGCCTGGAGCATGTCCTCCCTTGCTTCATCATGGGGTTGTGGCTCCTTCCCACAGACTGCAGTTCCTCATGAACTGCTCCAGTTTGGGTCCCTTCCACAGGGTGCAGTCCTTAAGGAACAGCCTGCATGGGTCCCTCGTGGAGTTAAAAGTCCTGCCAACAAACCTGTTCCAGCATGGTCTCCTTGCTCCATGGGTCCACAGGTCCCTGCCAGGAGCCTACTCCATCATAGGCTTTCCCTGGGGTCACAGCCTCCTTCAGGTATCCCACTGTCCCAGTGTGGGATCCTCCATGGGCTGCAGGTGGATATCTGCTCCCACATGGATCCATCCACAGGTCCCACTCTCTCTGAGTTGTGTTCACACTGGAGTTCTGGAGTGTCCAGTACAGCAGCACAGAAACAGCAGCAATGCCCTGGCTATGTGCCAGTCCCTGTGTGTCACCACTGCTGTCCTCAAAATGTTCCCAGGCACTGCAGAGTGAAGGGATCAGCAGCACAACACAGGGAAAGCAAAAAGCAGCCACTGATGAGCACTACACTAATGAACTGTAAAGCATCAAGCCCAGGGCAGCCAAAGAGCCATAAAGGCTGTAAATTCCATCTAACACATTCCAATCAGATCTGTTGTTATCTGAAACCCTTTGAGCCCTGCATTGGGTGCCAAAGAGGGCTGCTGTGGTTTAACCCCAGCTGGTAACAGCCCCACACAGCTGCATGCTCACTGCCTCCTGGTGGGACTGGGGAGACAATTGGAAGGGTAAAAGTGAGAAAAATCAGGGGCTGAGATAAAGACAGTTTAATAGGGAAATCAAAAATTGTGCACACAAGCCAAACAAAACAAGAAAATCAATTCACTGCTTTCTGTGGGCAGGTAGGTATTCAGCCATCCCCAGGGAAGCAGGGCTCCATCACATGTAATGGTTACTTGGGAAGGCAAATGCTGTCACTCAGAATGTTCCCCCCTTCCTTCTTCCCCTCTGTGTACTGAGCATGATGTCACATGGTCTGGAATGTCCCAGCTGTGTCCTCCTCACTTCCCAAGCACCCCCAGCCTCCTCACCAGCATGGCAGTATGAGAAGCAGAAAAGGCCTTGGCTCTTTGTAAGTTCTGCTCAGCAATAAAAAAAATCTCTATCATCATTGTGTTTAGCACAAATCTAAACTATTGTCCTGTACAAGCTACCTTGAAAAAAAGTAACCCTACCTAAGCTGAAATCAGCACAGCTTCCAAGGTGGATATTCATAGCTGCCATCTCGCCTTCTGAGGGAAGATGTTCAACATCTTGAGAATTTCAGTCTTTGAGGACATGTCAGACTCTTGGAACTGTTTTATGTGAAAAGACTACAGTAGAAATCAATAATTTTCTTTTGAAAGCTTTCACACTGTAGTTATAATTGATGCTGTTATTCAGTGATTTTGTGCTTTTCTGATGTAGAGGAAATGGGGAAGGTAATTATGCTGATCCAGTTACCCACATATGTATTTCCTAAATACTAGTACACTGTAATACTTCATCAAAAAATGTCTAGGAGTGCAGCCCTGGCACCCAAAATACTCAGCACTTTTTCTTGCTGCTAATAATTTCCTTTTCACATGAGGTGTGATGCTTAATTGCTTTCTTACTGTAAAGGCCTTTTGCAGGTTTGCTCAGGGGTTAAGAAAGTATATTCAGTTGTTCAGATTTTTATGCTTTAAAAATGAAGAGGAGCCTGATATATTTCTACTTGTGTAAATATATTATTTTGTATTTGGCTGAAGTTTTAAAAACTTAACTGGTTCTTCTGCATTGTGTATCTAAGCATGGGAAATGTAAAGAGTAAAACTATATCATGTAACTGATCACTGATTTTTACAACTTCAAATGTAAATTCCTTGTTGATTTTCTTCAGTTGATTTTGAGATCTTCCTTTGTCACAGAGTATTGTTTTCTTGCTCAAAATACTGTAGTGTCAAAATATGAAATATTAGTAAGAGGTGTTTTCTGTAGCTCAAAAGTGAAGCAAGCCATAAAATTTCTTTACCTATGTTTCTTTATCAAGACACATTAACTTTCCTCAATTAACAGCACACAGCTATAGACTGAGTGTTCATGAACTACTCTATGCCTATTAATGTCAGAACAGTCAATCCCTTTCAATATCTGCTAGTTAAGATTATGGTGTTATGTCAAGTATTCATTGCAAAATTACATTCAGGTGTTACTGATATTCCATCTGCTCACGTGATTAATCACGTTAGCTTTTGTTCTTGTATTTAATGAGAAGCATTGCTCAGAAAACACACTGAGATTTTTAGTTCTGTGCATTGTTATGAGATTTTTTGTTTGTTTGTTTTGGTGGTTTTTTTTTTCTTTCTATAACTGAAAACCAAGTTTTTCACAAACTTGAAGCTCAAAATGAATTTGAGTTTTTAGCCTTTTGGAAACTCAGGAACTGACCATGCAAACTAATGGGTTTTGGATAGACTTTTAACTGAGGTATTGGAAGGGCCAACTTAATAATCAAATTTAGTTTTTGCAGGATGAGTGAAAATGTGTCAATAACTTCCTTCTGCACAGTTGAGGTTTGTTGTTTTGAGGGTTTTTTGCTGTTTTTTGTTTGCTTTTTTCTTTTCTCTGTGCTAACCAACTGTGTCTAATCAATCCCTCTCATTCCCATTGTTAATGAATTGTTTTAGAGTAAGATGCTGACAATACCTACTTCTGCTAGTGTTTTCTTCAGCTTGGTGCCCTTGTTACAGTTATACATCATTGAAGTGCTTCATTCTCACAATCTATACAGTGCCCATACATCATCAGTGGGCCTGTGCTCTCACACCGTGCTGCATTAACACATCAACATGCCTAGCTGAGGCCCCAATAATCTGTGGATGTAATATACCATAAGGTAAGGGGTATTTGTAACTACAGGCTAGTGTTCCTATAAATTATCTATGCCAAGGAATTAGCATCACAACCAGTATTTATTAAAACACCTTTCATTAACTGTTATTAATGGAATTAAGATGTTTACTTCCAGCAGGTAACTGTTCCCACAGTACTTTCACTTACTCCTTCACACTTCACTAGCACCTACACATAAAAATCACTCATGGCTACAAGACTGGAGCACCAACTGTGAGCTTCTGACTCTGAAGTGGAGGCTCATGTTGGCTTTGGTGAGACTTTGATGTGTTACACAACTCAGTATGTGTGCTGCCTCTTTTTGGCTAATGTTTTCTAGCTACTATTTCTTCAGCTACAGCCACAGGTACCAGTAGAACAATTCACACACACCTTATACAGATGGAACTTTTATGGTTTGGGCTGAAACTTAGTCACTGTAGTAGCTAAAGTAATTCTTCTGCTAAAAGCACTAAATTTGGTCTCCATAGGCTATGGGGTTCTCAAATCTACAGCCTTCAGCTCTGACACTGAAAGAAAGTGTGAGTGAACAGTCAGGAACACTTGGGAGGGGTGGGAAGTGTCACGAGGGAATGTTTAGACGCCTGATGGGGATGCATTGTTTTCTAGAGGCATGATGACTTTACTTCGTTGTATGTATTGATGTAATCCATGGTTTGTGGGTTGGTGTGGGGGTTTTCTTGGGGTTGCTTTTTTGATTTTCTTTTTTAAATTTTTTTTTCTCTTTGGTTGATTGTTTCCTTTAATGTCTTTTCTTCCTTCAGGAAAATATTCTTCAGTCAGCTTTCAGATAAAAAGTAATTAGAACTCTAGATACTTGACCCATGGGGTTTAATGACTAATATAAAAGGAAGGGGGCTTTGTTTTAATTTAAATGTAAAATGGCACTGTACCCTAGTTTAATTTGAAACTGTAAAACTAAGAAAAATCTAACCAATGAAATACATTCTCTTTACGATAGAAGTCACTTCAAGAAATGAATAAGAAAAAGGTATTTCTTCAGTTCCATACTTTATTTTGAAAACAGTATTGCATTAATAAAAAGGCATGATGATTCTGAGAGTACCCAATGTTAGCCTGTCTTTATTGAGACATGTTCTAAATGAGCTTTTAGAGGAAAGTGCAGTCTCGCTATGCTTTTTAAAGAATATGTATCAGTCTTAGAAAATAAGGATAAATAAACTCTCCTAGTCTTGCTTGAAAATTCTAGGTTAAGGAAAACAGCAAGCTGCAGTTAAGATTTAATTTGATCCAGTAATGGCATCTGCAGGCAGAAGAGGAGACTACATCTGATTTACCTCTGCAAATACAACTGGTTGTTTTTTGGACAGGAAATTTTTTCTCGTTCTTCATATATGCTAAAATACTGTGATTTGATGAGTCCTGTCAATTTTGTATGTTTTGCAGCTTTTATGATTTCAAGGTAGGTTTTTGCTTTGTTTGGTTTTGAGGTTTTTTTATATTATTATTTTAGGACAGTCTTTTGATTCCCTTCCTAGCTTTTGGTAGGATATGAGAGGGTTTATGCCTTTTCTCAAGAAAGAACTTTGCTTTTTTTTTGAAGTCCTAATTTTAAAATTTTCCATATTAGAAAAACCCCAACAACTGCCAATTTTTCTTTGTTTTATGCTCTTTTATGACCTGGAATTAGTACACGTAACAAGATTTGGTTTTTCTTGAATTTTTCCCTGCCCCATTTTTGTTTGTTTGTTCTTGTTGTCCTAGTATATTTATGTTCATGAATAGTATTGGCTTCTAGAACAAGAGACAGTTTATATAGTCTAATCAATATTCATATGATTTGATTATTGCACCAAAAATGGGAAAAAGCAGGGAATCTTCTGAGCTAATGTTTCATCAACAGCAAACACCACAAACAACATAAAAAAGTATTCCTTCAGGTATCTTTCAATGCGAGCTAGAGTAGCTCACCTCTGTCCTGGTGGGAGTGTGTTCTAGAGCACCCAGCCAAGGTGGTGAGGCTGATGAAATCCTCCTGAGCAACTGGTGAAAGTCTCACTGCCAGGGCTGATTGTGTAACTCTCTATCCACAACCGTTTTCCATTTATTAACCCTTTATAATTCTCGTAGCAGTTTTCGTTCTGCCACTTGCCAGCGCTGTCCCTGAACAGCGTTCTCAGAAAAACATGGGTGGTAACAAAAATGTCTGGACTTTCATAGCTTTGGATGTTTTCCTCTTAGTTTAGAAGATTTCTGCTGGCTGTACCATGTGTTTCCTGAAAAACGTGATATTTGCTGCGGTGTTTTTCCCTCCCGTGGGTCGGGAGCTGGAGGAGCTGTGTGGGATGAAGCGGTGTACCAAGGGATGCGGTGGGAAGGCTGCGCTGTTCCCGGAGAGCCGCTGGATGGCGGTGCTGCCCAAGGCGAGGGCTCCCGGGCAGCCGCTCCTGCCGGAGCCGGGAGGAAAACCAGTGCCTCGGGTGGGTCCTGTGGTCCAGAGAATAACTTTCCTGCTGTATAGCCCCTCAATTAATTATATGACAGCTGAAAGCATAGCTGTGATTTATGTACAAAAATATCTATTACTCAAACTTATTTTTCACATTGTTAGTTCAGAATTTTCTTTTTTTTAAAAAGTTGGTATTAAGGAAAAAACCATCTAATTTTACTTATGCATAATACAGTTCAATAACAATTTTTATTAATATCGTGAGTAAATTTCAAAAATAGTGTGCCTAACTTTCTAAGCAATCTCAAGGAATAGCCTTTCCTGTCATGTTCACATAAATAGCACAGGAAAAAAAAGCTTGAGTTTAGTATTGAGAAGTGTAAAGCTAAGAGAGATGATGGCCTAGTAAAGCAAGTTTTATGCCAGTTTAACATCATTCTGAAGCCATTTCTAATTACCAAAATGCCTACATATAAACTAATGTTTTGCTGCACAGGGCCTTGGCTGATTTCTTTATTCCCCCTTGTGTCTTCCACAAGTCACATAGTGGGTCAAGAATGAAGTTCAAAAGGGAACTCAAAAAATTCGGAAGTTTCCTGTTGTAAATGGTAGGTAAGAAATATCTTAGGATCTTTTGGTTTTTAACAGGTTAACTTGGTAAATAGAAGTGTTGTAAATGTGTTCAAATTGTGAAACCAAGGTTTCTTAGGGTTTATGTTTGCATTGAGTATGAGAAGTATTTTTGGGAAAGCCTGTTAATGTCTGCAGAGAAACTCAATACAGACGAATTATTTATTTAGTAACTCTTTTGTCCCCTGTTTAAAACAATCCCCAGTGTTTGTTAGCGTATCTTACATCACAATTTCAAACGGTATCCAAAGGTCTAAAGAAGATCTGAGATAAACTATACTTGTCTTTCCTCCAGCCTTGGCTGTGCTGAGTGAGGTTGTAAATCAGATGGAGAGGAGGAATTTTTTTTTTTTTTGAGAGAGAGAGGGTCCTTGTTTAATGAGCAATCCACATTTACGCACAATCTCACCTCTTCAATCAAAACATAAAAATTGGTATGGGGCCATAGAACCTGGCAATTATTGTGCTTACAAAAATTTAGATTACAACACGTTTAGTAACTGTTTTATTAACTGTGGCTTGATAGCATGGGATTCTTCCAGAATTGTTTTGTCTGCATTTTAGTGGCATTGCAATGGAATAAAGGAGTTCGCTCCCCCACAAGTACATGTGAAATTAAAGCAGTAGTTTTAAAGCTGCCTCATCTCTAAAAAGATACTCAAAACAACTAAACAAAAACCCAATTTGTTTTTCAAATAATGAGCATTATTTAATATTGTGTGTTTTGCAGGCAGATCAGTAAGATCAATCTTGGATACATCTCCTGATGTATATATCAAATCTTGCACCAAAGTTGGGTGTGGGATTTTTTATATTTGTTTTTTGTGAATTTTTTTTGTTTGGTTTTATTTTTTAGAGAGCCAGAAGTGGGTACTTTTCTTAATAGATATAATTTAAAGAGAAGATTTTTTTCTTAGCAGTGTATTAATATACTTGGATCATAACAGCTGCAGCTTGACCTCTCCACTTCTGATGCTACTGAGTCATGCGAAAACTATCTCCTGTTCTGCAGCTGGAATTGCATGAAAATCTACAGTGTTCCTCAGCTAGTAGATCTTAAAGTGCTTTGAAAAGGTGAAAAACTTGCTCATTCAACAGATGGAGAAAAGTATCCGAATAGATTATTGCTCAGTTGCAGAGCAAATCAGTGATCTGCTTATGAACAGATCTTACTGAAGAAAAAGATTCTTAATTTCAGGGGATCTGCTTAGCTGAGGTGATATTTTTTAACCTGTAGGGAATAGATTATGTATAAGTTGTTTTAAGAATTCAACTGTTAATATAGCGCACCCTTGGCATAGATACTGTTACAGCTGTGTGAAGGAGCTTTGTGAACCACAACCTGGGTAGAGACAGACATCCTGGTGTAAAGTAACAGGAAAAGTAGGCTTTATCCTTTGAACTTAAGAGAACTGCCTTAGGTCAGCCCTGCAGTTTTGCCTGCCCCTGCTTTTTAATATTGATGTTAGATGAACATGTGTGGCTGTTCTTTTACAGTACCTAGAACTCTTGTGGGACCTGCTTTTTAATCTGACATTTAATGGCCCCTTTTTTCTGTGCTTGAGACTAGACTTCCATGCTATTAGTTTACAGCTGTGGTCCAGGAAAGATGAGGCTTCACTAAGATACAATACATAAAACACATTTCTGACACATTGCACTGGCAACACTGTATTGGTAGGCTCTGCTGTCCAGGGAATAAAGATCATTCTCTGCTCTGTGCTTTAAGGCAGCGCTGCTGTCCTGAGAGGGCATTTACAGCATTCTCTGCTCAGAGAAGTAAAGACATCAGTGATGTGTTCTTCACAAACGTGTTGTGTTAGCCAGCAGAATAGTTGGCTTTTCTCCTCAACTCTCAGATAATTGGAGCTTTCAGAGGAAAATAGGATTCTAAATATGGAGGAAGAAATCCTTGGGAGAATTTGTTGTTCACAGTATCTAAAAAAACTGTTTTGTAAACAGTGTTGAAATTCATCACAGTATTTTGGCAACATCGAATATTGAATACAACCAGATAAACCTAGAAATAGTTTTTTGTGGCTGATACATTTAAGTTGACTTAAATTGCAAAGTTTCTTTGAAGCTAAAGGCATAATGTGACTGAAATATTTCTCTGCCTTGTCTAGATGTTAGAATGTGGGAGCCATGTATTTTAGCAGGATGCTGATACCTTTTACAGTTACTCAGTGTTAGGGTGATTACTGTTTAGCAGAAATCCCCTGTTATGAAATGTCTTAATTGCTTGTGTCTTTTCTAAGGAAAGAGTTATCTGCCAGGGATTTTCAACAGGAAATTAATAATTCATAGCCAGGTCCATTTCCCATTTCTTTCTGGGCTGTATAGGATGTGCTTTTGTCACTATGGAATTGCAAATACAACACTGAATGTGCAAAGTTGGCTTTTGTGTTGAATAAGATAAATTTATTTTGGCAGCCACTTTTACTGATTGTAACATTTGAGTATTTGCATAAATTGGGAGTCATATACATTTCTTTTGACAGTTTCACTGCTCTTTTTATGATCCAAAGAAGTCAATAAAAGTCATATTCATGTAGAGTAGTGGTTTAGGACCAAGTTATTAAGTTCCTCTTAGGTTTCTCTATGCATGGTATGTGATGGATTTCTGTGCTGGTATGTTTTTATAAATAAAGAGTAATCACATTTTTATGGGTGTGCACATCTGATTTGCTTTCTATTATTTCTGTACTCTTAAATGTCACTATATCCAGAGCACACCAGTATATTCCATCTTCATGGGATGCTTATCTCTAAGTTGATGGTGCCTGTGCTTTCTTAACCTGTACTTTGCCTGCTGGAAGCTGATTTTTTTCCCTTTGACTTTCTTGTTAATTTTTACATGAGAAATCTATCGACTTTCCTATTATAATGTAAATGCAAAATCAGATTGTAAGAGTAGTTTGGAGAGGGTGAAGCTTTTTTAGTTCACTAATGCAGAGGCTGCATGAGGAATTTGCTTAGGTAAAGAAGTTTTTTATTATTTAGATTGTATAAATGCTCATTATTTGATAGGAATTTTCCAGTTGTAGAGAAAATTTGTGTCCCAAGGACTTTAGAACTGAAAAAATAGGTGAGAAGGTGAGTGACTGAATTTGAAAATTATTTCAGAGCCTGAGAATTAAAATATTTTTTAAAATAGTATCTGTATAATATAAATGATGCTATTGTTTCTAGAAATGCTGCCTAGAAGAAGAATGAGTTGTACCTGCTTTGAAGGGAGGGGAAAAAAAAATCCTTAAATCTCCAATATGATGAATGTGACAAAAGGTAGGAAGGTAATGAATATTAAAATAAGTAGAAATTTTATTGTACTTACCAAGTTTTTCATAGGATTAGAAAAGCAGTTAAAAGTATCACATGACTGACATGACTTGATTCTAAATTCAGAATTTCCACAGCATGTTTACTGGGTCCATTCTGTAATACAGCATAGTGATTTATTTGCAAAAAAAAAAAAAATTAATAATAAGCATAAAAATAGATCTTAGGATATTACATGATAACATGTATCACACAAAGAACATACAGGATCTCTTAGAATTCTGTCCTGGTAATAAGAGATTTACAATGAGCATGAAAGACTTCTCTCAATGCTTAAATAGTTGATGCCATCCAATTAAATAAAGGAAGAATTCAAAAGTTCAGCAAGTTCCATGCCAGTGGTAATTGTGGACTGCTGCTTCCTTAAATTAGTTAGTGTAAATTAGTTAGTGTGATGTTCTTTGTTGTTGTACAGTAATTGTGCTAGCTCTTTCTTTTCATTGTGGATCAACTTGAAAACTCTTGATGCTATGTAAATAATAGCAACTCTGGGTAAATACACCTTTTGAAGCTCTTTAAATTGTATGCATTTGTAATGTAATCTTGGAAATAACAGTGCTATTCTATGGAAATTAGTAAAATTCTACAAATGCCACAACAGGCATCTAGTTCTTGTAAACCCATACCACTGTTAAAGTACACAGCTCTTTATAAAAGGACTGAATACAATTCTTCAATGGTGTGAGAGCTGCATAAATATGAAAGCTGCTGAAGTGGTATATCATAATGGGAGATTTTGCCAAACCTGCCATGTTCTGTGAGTGCACACATACCCTTAGATAGCAAAGGGACTCTGTCTTCTAAATCTATTTGGTTATTCTGAAACACTCCTTGCAAGTTTTAAACTGACACTGCAAAGAGATATACACAGTGCACTTAATCCTTCCAAGTGGCAGCTTGAAGTAGCCAGGCTCCTGCTGAAGTGCTTTCTTTGATGCCAAGTCGAGTTTAAAGCTTGCGGCCTGTCAGCACCGGGCTGAGGCCTGTGAACAGAGCGCGCCGGGGCCACGCGTTCAGGTACTGCCACTCCTCCTGCCAAGAGGTCTCGCTTGTCAGGTTCAAAGAGAGATTTCCAAAATCTATGGAAAGGTGTTCCTTTGTTATCCTTTAACATGGTGGGGAACTTGCAATTTTCCCTGTTCTGCTTTTCATTCACTGATGTTTCCACATCTGAAACTGCAGCTTTTTTGGTGTGAACAGGCCTGAGGCTGACAAAAGCAGGAACTAAAATGGAGCAAGGACTAGAAAACGAGTGAACAAGCAAGCAAATTACAGAACTGCCTGCTCACTTGTTCTAGTGAACAAATATTACTGCAACTTATGTACTGAACAAATTAGACTGCTCCCTACTCCTTCAAACTTTGCAGAATTTGCACATCATGTGAACTGGAGTTAGATACAAACAGTGGCCAGTAGGGTCCCCTCGCCCTTGTCTTAGAATAAAACTCAAATTCTTGGTAGCAATAATGTCAATGGGGACTAAACTTATTAAAGCAAATTATAAAAATAATAGGAAATCTACCGTGAATTAAAAGACAGCTCCTTATATTTCAGTTAGTGAAATTTGGTACATCCTATGTATTTGTGTATTCTGCGTTTTTAGTGTAATTATAATTTTTTTTCCACTAAGAACTATATATACAAAGAGATTATTTTAAAATGATAGGGTAAAAACTATTTATATTCTAGGGTTTTTTAAGGATACAGTACTATAGGTCTACTGTTGATCTCAAGTTTACTAAAATCCACATCTATGGTACAACTTAGAATTTCCCTTCTGCTTTCTCTTTCTTTTAATTTAGAATTGCACACATAAAAAAATCATCAAAGTAAAATTTTGAGCAGTTTTGAAGCAAGGCCTATGGGTATTTTGACTGTTGCTTGATTTAAAAAAAAATGTAAATAGAATAGGTTTTTAAAAATAAAGTAAATAATACAGTGCTCCTCTGACATTTTTTCAGATGAACAATTTTTCAGGAAGATTACAAGGCTGAGTAGTCAGTTTTTGAGAGGTGGAGTATAGTTTAGTTGGTGGGCCTGCTGTGATTGGAATTGATTAATGGGTGTTGTGATAAGCATAGAAACAGATCAGTGGCAGCTTATCCTGCTTTCAGCTGTCACAGCTGTGCCTCTTCACTCTTCTTCTGGCCCTATCACACTCCCTGGCAGCCTTTAAAGTACCTCCTTCCCAGTGGAATTTCTGCAAATCATCTACTCAAATGCCAAGATACCCTAGAAGCAGCTGTGTCTGAGAAAATTTGTTCAGGCTCACATATTTGTTGTGATGAAGAATATTACGTTAGAGAATCCTTTCCTCCTGCAGGAGGAAGCATGCTGTGCCATACCCTGAAGAGAGAGTTAAATGATGATTCTGATGGGCAGGTGGGCTCCTTAGTCAAGAACTTTCAACCCTGGCTGGAACAGGAACACAGTTTGCAAACCTGCTGGCTAAGAGAGAGCACTGCTGCTGCTTGACAGTTGCAATAAATAACCCCTGCATGTTAATTTTATTGCTAATGGCTTGATAGAAGCAATGCTGTTATGTGTTTAAAATCCTGGTAGCTGCCTTTTTTTATTGTAATGTTCAAAAGATTTTTAAAGACAGTTTCAAGTGCAGGTTTTAGAAGTTCTGTATGTATTTTGAAGGTATTTCCCTGGTTTCCTTCATGGGAACTGTGATCTCCAGTGTGATCACAGATGCAGGTAGTTTGATAGGAATCACGAGTTTTAACAGAAAATGATAGTATGTGGATTTTATACAAAATAAAGGTGGGACCCTGAGGTCCCTTCCAAGCTGGCATTTTATGAGCCAAGCTTTTTATGTAACTTCATGGATTTGAGGAGGATAGCCTAGGAATTTTGTGCTTTTCAGGATATGAGACTTAATGCTCTGTAGGATTTCTCTGATTAGTTACAAAAATATTTTGTTCGTTTTATTGGGAAGTGAATAAGCCTAGAGCATGGAAATAATTGTACTACTCTTTCTGGATATTTTGTAGATTATTATACTTAGGTGGTAAATAGTCTTTTTATGAAATGTCTGGATGCTGTAAATCATTGTTGGCTTCTCTGTATGCTTTAAATGCCTGAGGCAGCTGTTCCAGCATTATCAATAAATATTAAAAAATATTTTGATTAAACTCAGGCAAGTTAAATCTAAACTTAAAAGCAAGTGATACATACAGAAGGTCTCATCTCTGGCTAAATCTGCAGGATGTCTAACTGATCCACCAAGGTAATGTACAGTTTTCCACTGTTGCAGTCTGTGAACAAGAATAACTTAAGACTATTTGGGAAAATAAGTACTTAGAAACTTAACAAATCATCTTTTTTAGTTATGAGTGCATTTACAGTTCCTGTGTTGATTATTTAAGAGTCAACTAAGTCATATTACTGGGAAACTACTTCTCAATGAGGCTAAAAAATAACCCAACTTATTTCAATTTTTAATTATATTTTGCAGAGGAATATATCTAAGACCCCTTTTTAAAATCATGTTGTTTATTTACTCTACAATTATATGTCAGCTGTATCTTGTAATGTCTACTGGCATACGAAAGCAAACAAAGTCATGTTACATTAATGATGTCTGAGACTGCTTGCCTATAAATCCATGCTCCTTTGCTATAAAAAAAACATAACCCCGAATCTTAAACAGTTTTTGAATAAAGGCACCTACAATTATTATATGATAAAAAAGTTCATAGGTTTATGACTAAGGGATTTCAGTTTTCTTCATTTAGTGGGTTTTGCTTCAATTTAGATTTGCATGTTCTAAAATAAAAAAAAAAGTGGATATTTTAATTCAGTACAAGTTAAAAATTCCCTGTTTCTATACTATCTAGTGCTGCCGAAATTGCGTATTTTAAATGAGAACTGATTAAAAGGAAATAAAAAATGTGATTATATGTTGTTCACATGTAGCGTAATTAAGTTTTCCACATCTTGATCTGCTACAGGGGGATTTGTTCTTTGGGAATTCAGCCTGCACTTTTGTCCTTCCTGTGATTTCTTATTTCAAGCTTGGTAGAGAAAGCATCCACTGTTGTATCATTTCCTTAGTGCTAACAGCTTTTATTCTCTTCAACAAGTGTTTACAGAAAAGTGTTGATGCTTATTAATCTGTTTCTTGTCTTACAAATGTGCTTATGCATGATTTGTGGTAAAATTGGCATTTCTGACAGCTCTCAGTGTAATCTGCATAGCACAACAAGACTGTTACATTGAACAGATGTGGCTTGGAGTTGTTATTCTTCGTAATTACCATCATTAAGTGAAAGCATGTGTCAATCAACTTTGTACTTTAAACACACCACTCATTTGTGAGACACATGCATCTGCATTTCAGATACAGATCTAAAGTACTTGCATTTGAAATTTATGTCTGTTGTTTCTATTTAGTACAATACTCTATGAAACACATAATGCCCAAAGATGTCAAAGCAACAGATCATCAAGTTAAGAAAGGCTTTACCCGGGGGTTCATCTGGATACTTTTTTCTTTTTGGAGGGGGAAGAGAGGGGAGGAGGAGAGGAGGGTGATAATGATAGATTCATCTTCCTTTTCTGGTGTAAAATTTAAATTTAATTTTATAGATTTCCAAAGTCACTCTCCTATCTTGATGCTGAATTATGACTTTCTTATTTGAGGGAAGGAGTTTCTTTTTGGTTTGATTATTTGGGGGCATAAATGAATCTGCGTCAGTAAACGGACATAATGCCTTTTAAGAACTAATGTTCGGGTCATTAATGTTGCCAGGATACCTTTTAGGGTCACAAATGTTCCTACTGGTAACAAACAGGATTAGATCAGGAAATTATATTTTGAGTAGACCTGAAAACAAAGGGGTCTTAGCCTGATTGCACAACAAATGACAATAGAATCTGACTGAAGCACACAAAAGCAGGGACATTTGGAGATGACATTCATTTTCTCCTTGCTTCCTTCTATGTGGACTTCAGTTCTTTGTGCCAGAAACAGTAGAGATGATGGCACCTATGTACTGGGGGTTTGAGGGTTTTTCACTCTCTGCTGTGACACTTCTTCAGGGCCAAATAAGATGAACTTGTATATAAGCCACTAAGTGACGTTCGTCATGTTGACTTGGAACGGCCTTCAATTTTTGAGGGTATTTTAGTCTCTACCTTTACAATGAAAGAATTTATTCTGTGATTTTTTTTTTTAATCCTCCCAAATTAATGAGAGAGAAAAAAACAATTACATTTTTATCCTTCAATTTCCTCAGAACACATTTTTTTAGAACTTTGCCTGCTGCATTAAAGATGATTCTGGTATCCTGGATGTAGTGTGTGACTTGTCAGAAAGTAGATACAAAAAACCCATTGTATAACTATCCTTTGGAATATTTCATGAAAATATATTGTTTGGATCCTGCCAGAGGCACATAGGATTTCATATAGATGCTGATTATTTTTTAGACCCTAATCATCCTTACTGAATCCTCTAGAAGTACTGAAATAGAAATTTAAAAAAATCTGTTTGAAAATTAGAAGACAGATGAGCTACAGCCAAAGAATAAATAATAAAGAACTAGGAAATAACTCTTATTTTCATTGAATTGTGAAGAAAAAATGTTATTTGCAGTCCAAGTCTATTGTCACATATAGAACCAGAAACAACTTGGCAATGACATAGGGAACACAGCAGTACAGTCTGAGAGATACTGAAATCAAGTGTCTATTCTAATCTCAGCCCTTTCAGTTAAAGAAGAAACTTCCTGACAGTAACTTACAAGTTATCTGGTAGCTGTGTAGAACCAATCCCTGGGAAGCAGGAAAACTAGGGCTGTGCACGGGTTAGTACTTAAATGGTCCCAGACAATTTTGCATGTTTGGTAATGTTCTTTGCCATTACTTTCTCCATCTATTGATGGGGATGATATGTGGCTACTTGGAGTTTGTAAGCAGTTTAGCAGTGTTGGAAGTCCCACAATATTGCAATTGCAATCTGAGGGCAGAGGAACCCCTTGGTGCCTCTGTGACTTTGGATAATTGTCCATTATACTTGCACACTTCCAGCTGCCCTATGTGGAAGTGACTGGACTTCTATTGGAGCAAAGTGCTGGGAAGAAGATTCCCTCATACACTTTAAATTTAATATAAGTTTGTTCAAAATAAGGAATTGAACCATTGAATGGGCTGGAATCGAATATGCCAAAAACTGCCTCATGTAGACCCAACTACAAACACTACATGTGAGATGCCAAGGCAGCTTGAAATGGTGGTGTGCTAACCAACCATCTCACTCCTTATTTATGAGGAAGATTGTAGAAACTAGAATGTCTTGATTTTATTTACCACTGCCCTGATTTCCAGGGCTAGTGAAATTCAGGGTAGGTATTTTGATATTTCTTGCATGACTGCATTGTCTTTCAGCTTTTTCAAGTATAAGATATGAATAATGAAAACTTCCCATTTTCCTTAGTGCAGAGAATTGTACATGAAGTACCATAGAAATGCCAGTTTTCTATTATTACATTTTCACATGTTATCCTGATAAAAGAAAATTTGATTTCAAGTAGTAAGGGTTCGTTTCTGGTTCTTTCTCCTAATCAGTGGTTTTCTTGCTCTTAGAAGTCCTCATAGCCCATCATTGTTGAAGATAGGGTTATATCTGCTTTTATGTTTTGTTGTATACTTTATTTTAAATGTTTCAGAACATCTGTGTAATATTCAGTAAAGAAATGTAGGACTGGACAGTGCAATTCACAGCATAAAGCAGACACAGTCTGCTTCTGTGGTGAAACCCCAGCATCTCTCTAGATTTCCTCCAGGCACACCTATTTTTCCTTGTATATTTTTATTTTAATGGTTGAACTTTCCAGGAAACTTGGCATGTTTGCTGTCAGATAACAGCTTTATTTTAGTTATTCTACCATGTTATGCTTTCAATTACTTAAAATGTAAGGAAATATTACACAGAGGTAACGAAAATAATTAACTTTAAAAAGAGATACAAACTTTCTTTACATATTTAGTTTTTATTTTGTCAGTTTACTTGTATTTCAAAGGTTAGTGCATTTTTTACATTAATTACCCTGCTTTAGAACATGATATTTTGTTTCTTGACATTAGGGTCCTTCTATTTATTTACATGTATAAAATGGGCAATTGTTTAAACAAATTCTTTGCTGACTAAGGTAACATTTTTCTGGGCACAATGGCAGAAACAAGAGAAGAGAATAACCAGAATTGCATACTACATGCAAGTAGAACAAATATTTTATTCAGTCCAGGCTTTAACACTCATATTTTTTAAAGACCTGTTTTATTTTAGGAAAGTTGTACTATTGTTCTTCTGGGAGAAGCTTGTAGCTTCTTGATTTGGGTGAAATAAAATATTTCAGTATATATGAAAAGAGAAGTAGATTCCTGGCCTTCTGACCACTGAGTTCCTCTGAAGTAGAAGGTCCATTATGAAGAAACTTTTTCTCCAGATGTTCCTAAAATTATTGTTATATAAAATAAGCTGAAGGCATATTTTTAAAAAGTTTTGCTTCAGATTCACAAGAAAAAATGTACTATTATTCAACAATAGTTAAATATTATTTAACAAAAATATCTATATCCTTATGTCAACCCTTAGTGCTTGTAAGCTGGAAAACCAGCTATCATTAGCATCTAATTTTTGAGAATTTAGAATAAGTTTTTAATTTTATGTGCTAATTCTTCCTGTCCCCCCTGCCCCCCTGATATTATTTAAATGGAGAAAGGCAGCTGAAAACATCCTTGGTTTTGTTTTCAGTTAAATATCAGAGTAATTTATTATACTTTAATTAGAAACTATGACTAGACTCAATCTTAAAGGTCTTTCCAAGAGTAAAAGATTCTATAGTTCCATGAAAAAACAACTTTTGTCAGAGACTTCTTATTTTATTATTATCTTGGAAATGACTGAGGTTATTTTCTTTGGAAATGGCAGCAAAAGAGAACATAAATTTACATCATTTTAACTTATTTTCAATACATAAAATTAAGAGATTGAAAGAGTAGCTTAATTTAGTTTTATCCCCTGAAGCTATGTAAGCTTGGAAGTTAAGAAGGGCAGAGAAAAATATGTTTGCAAAGATATTTTACTGTTCAATGTGTGCTCAGAGATAGGCTTTTGCAGGCATTCAGGGGTATTCATTTCTGTTATGCATGTTTTATTTATTTTACTTTTTAACATAGAACCATAAACAAATTAAGCAGTAACTATTTAGGGATGTTTTATGTCCCTAAAATGGGATGGGTTTGAAATCTGGAACAGGCATATGTTGTGTTGAGAATAGTAAATTTCTTGTAAAAATCCACCTATCGGGGCATTTTCTCCTCTTGAGGCACATATATAGTTTTCATGAATGTTAATGAGGTTTATAGAACTCCAAAGGAAAACGTGCACCAGAGAATATATTTTATATATGATATTAACATCCCATAGGGCTTTTGTTTTCTCCTTTATATGCTATGGAACCCAGAGATGCACAAAAGATCAGCTTAAGTCTGACATTTTGTTTGTTGTATTTGGCATAATTGCCTTTGAGTGTGATGAGCTCCTGACAAACCTGTTCCTGTCCCGTTTTGGCAGCAGTCTGGATATTTATTGATACATGTACATGTGATCAAATGTAGTTGCCTAAATACAGATTGACAGCTGAAAAAAAGATTTGGCTTTCCCAATGGTTTATGCTGGGTTAAACGGGGATTAGTAATTGTTTTAACTGTTGAAATTTCCCATTTTGTATTCCCATGACTTTAGCCTTGTTCTGCTTGAATACTGAAATTCTTCAGAATATTAATCCAGTGCATTGAATCCTTCATTCAGTAGCCAGGACTTAAACAGTTCTACTTGAATTTAAGATATATTCCAAAATGTGAAGGAAGCATTTTAGCTGTGGATAATGAGATCTGACAGTACCTGAGCTGCAGGAGGAGATGAAATCACTATCTATAGAAAATAATATTTTTTCTACATATTCAGCTTAAATGTGTGCACATCCTGGTAGCTGAAACATCTGTTTCTAGCTTGTTGTTCCTCATGGCTGCTTCTCAATTGGATTTCCTCAAGCAGGTCCAAAGCTTGTCACCTTAGCCAGGGTCTGTTAACTATCACCACTGGCCCCACATTAAGTAGGAGGTTCAGGGCTAAGCTAATAACTCTCCTGCCTTTCTGACTGATCACAGTGATTCTCCCTGTGGCTACTTATCATGCTGTGCTCCTGTGGGAGGGTTATCTTCTTTGTCTCTTCTTCAGCTGGGAATTATTTTTGTTTTCTTCATTCTTAAGTTTTCAGGTGCTAATTCTGAAAGCCTTGTCACTTTCTGAAGCAGCTGTTTGATTTCCATCCATTATTTCTCCCTTATCAGTTTCATGCTCTCTCACATATCTAAATTTTGCAGCTTCCTTTTCTCTGGCTGTTAATGTACCTGCTAGTTTTCAAAGCAGAAATTGTAGCTAGACATGAGGCAGAATGGATGCAACAGAAACATGAACCTAATGCTAGTTTGTGTGAACCTTGAATCAATTTGTCTTGTCACAGGTGAAGTGATTTTCACAATTTTTGCTTTAGTGTACAGTGCTGCTTAACATTTTAACGTGTCCTATGTAGCTTATTAGGCTGTACCTACCATGAGCTTTCCAAGAGAGCTCAGGAGAGTTGAGTGAGAGAGAAGAATCTGCGAAACTGCTGATTTATGGTCACTGACTGCCTTGGAGCCTCACGTAAAGCGTTACTGAAGTCTATGAAATTGTTTTGATTGGCTTTAATGGGCATTGAGTACAGCCCAGAATGAATATTAGGGCATTCAGTGGAGGCTTTTTGCTTGTTGAGAATTTTAGAAAAGATGGTGGTAGTGCAGGCAAATCCATGCGACTTCCCTGGAAATCCTTCTGTAGAATTATAGAGATTATTGTCCTACAATTGGAAAAAAATGAAAGCCAAAAAGAAAGAACTTTAATCAGATTTGAAAAGTATATCAGGCTTGCTATAATGTGCCAACACTTTAAGAACATACACAGTTAAAACTAAGTTCATTTAATTCTCACATTAAAGTCTGATGTGCTGTTTTGGCTTTTAAATTTTCCCTGTCTTGGGTAATAATGCTTTATGTCACCTATATTAAATGTTCATTTGATAAATGGAAAAGACACTGGTGTGAAGTGTTTGACAGAGTTTGTGTTTCAGGGAAAACTCAAATTAGGAGGGAAAAAATTTGGCAAAGAGAAACAATATTGTTATCTCTCCTGTATTTAGGTCTGGGAAAAAAAGCTTCCTTTGTCATGAGTAATACTGTGGAAAACTGAAATGTTGTTTTACTGAGTGAAACTAGTCTGTCATCTGGTTCAGCTTTGGTTTTCGTCTGCATGTGAAGAAATCAACACAAGGACACCCCTGTGCCTTGTGAATAGTAGCTTTTCAGATTGAAAACAAGGGTAAACACTGCATAATTCTCACACACTTGTGTTTCTCACCTTTTATTTTACTGTACTATGGTTAGCTTGGGATTAGTCAGATCAGTCACAAAACTTGGTATAAGCAGGGACATGAAAATATAGCCCCTCAGTGAACAGCCAGTTTTTCATCCTAACAGGATCTGCTTGCTTTCACTTTATCATGCCAATAATTGTGAAGGCTGAACTGAGTTATTAGGCGCTCTTGAAAAATTTTAATGATTTAAAATAAGATCTCTCCAAATCTATTAAGCAGCAACTGTATTTTCAGTCCATGATGTAGTACTGCAGATTCTTAGATCTCTTTCAAAGGTCATGAAATGAAGGCAAATTGGTGATGGCAGTAGATGAGAAATGGAATCTGAACTGAGATGCAGCCTAAATAGGAGTGATCCCCAAATTGTTGATGAGGTAAGTCTTACAAGGTTGCATAGCGTATGTCAGAAATTGTTGTAAGTGAGCACAAGAGAACAGCAATAACAAAGAGCATTGAAAACTGAAATGTGAAGAAAATAATGGCAAAAATGAATAAGGAGAGATGACTGGGAGAAGATTACAGGAAGAGGTAGGGATGTATGGGAAACATGACAAAATATATAAAAAATCAGACAGCAACTGAGCACCTGAACCTCTGTGTGATTGTGCACTCCACACAGATAGACAGAAGGACAAGAGAGTAAGGATTGCCATCATAAGAGTTCTCTTGCCAGTTAACAAACTAATTTTTAAATTCTTCCTTTAATTTCTTACTCACCTATGGGTAGTTATTTCATTGTTTCTTACTCCCCTTTAGTCATAGTGTCCTTTTGAATCTCATCCTTTCCAGCCCATCATCCTCTTTCTATTCTAATTTATTGTTCTATTTTTCCTCAAATATCTGAAGCTTTCTTCTTTAAACACTGTATTTGGGTCACAAGTGGCATAGAAATGTTGCATTGAAAGGGCTACTAGAAGAAAATTCTTATCAGAATTTTTTTTCAATTTTTGTTTATGAATATTTAAATATTTAGAATGTTATGTAAATATAAAACACTACTAGCCAAGCTCTTACTATAACTTACTCTAAGTCTCATTCCTAGATGATTAAATTAGGACAGTGATCTACGTAGTCAAATCAGCTGAGCAGCGGCAGACAGGAGATTTATTATTTCCATCACTAAAACTTGCTGGGGAGTTTAGTGAAACTCCCACGCAATGTATGGCCATGTTCTGGTTTAAGTTGCATGGAGTTTATTCTCTTCAGAAAGTCTGAACTAGGCCACTTGAACAAAACTATGAAACGGAGAAGCCCGTATTTCTTGCATTTTTTATCTGCAATATCAAAATAAATTTAACAGGAATAGATAGAGCATTACAAATTATAATGAAAAGTAAGCAAAAATAATATTTGTCTTTCTGTGGTAGTAGTCTGTATAGTTGTCACTTAAGCACGCAGAATACTAATTAATATTGCTCAGAATAAAAGAAATACTGCTTTTTAAAGCATATTTTAATTAATTCTGCAAATATAAAAAATATGACTCTGACCATGTACAGGAAAGCAAAGAAGGGAATAAAGAGAGGAAAAATACAACAGAAAAGTTATTAATAGGTCTGTAATGATTGGAAGTTTATTCTAGGGTTGAGGTAAAACTTAATGGTTCATAAATAGCAAATTCATTATGTTTTTAATACTCAGGTTATATTAACACTATATAACATCTTTATGGTACCATTAGTACCACTTAATCCTAAACTAAGTTTGGAAATAAACATTTCCAAATCTTTTTTTCATGGAACAATTGGCCAAATGAATTATTTTTACAATAAATATTACCTGATTAGTGCATGGCTCATTCAATCATAAACAGACTTATAAATGTTTTATGCCAAGTATTGCACAGAGTTCTTAAATGTTAACAAATTAATTTATTTTAAAGGCCATGTCAAGGTGAAAACACCAGGGCCTTAGGCAGCAGGACAATACATCACAGAGCCATTTCTCATTCAGTTACAGTAATGGCAAAGGATATGTTAAGACATAAAATGTGATATGGTTTGTTAAATATTCATTTATAATTTGCATTCATTATTAAATCATGTGCTAGAACTAATCTTTAATCTCAAAAATACATAATGTGTCATGAAGTCCATTTGAAAACATAACAATAAATATTTTATGCTTTTTATGTTTCTTTTTAAAGGTTGACTAGAATACACCAAAATGCTTGTCATTAATGTAATTTAATTATTCTGAGGAGATTCAGTCTGCTCTGATGTGGATTTCAATAATTTATTTCAACCTTTAGGTCAATATAAAATAAATACCTGTTTGGGAGATGGGCTGCTCTATGATTAATGACACTTTAGCTCCCCCAGCCCACCATAGCAACACTGTAGTTCATTGTCTGAAACGCTTGCGGTGCAATGCGGTAGCTCCAAGAGGTTGATTTTGCCGAGGTCCCGAGCACTTTGCTTGGTGATTACAGTGCAGCTGCTTCACTGCTTGTGACTGCTGGAGATCTCCTTTATATGACACAATAGCTTAAACATTTGTACTGCTGGGAGCTGTACTGCCTACAGTGTCATATTTGCTGAATATCCATGGAACTGCTATTCCATTTCCAGTTCACACCCAGAGAAGAAAGGCCTGGATGAGAGCGGCGAGGGTGACAGAGAAGTGATTTGTATTATAGGAGACTAGGAGCTACTCAATGAACCATGTAAAAACAGTTCATTAAAATGTTGATGTGCTTGGCTGGTTAATGCAAAGAGAGCTTTATTGCTGTCTTATAAAACCTCAGTAACTTCAGGTTGGAGTCAGATCAATGCATCTGTAGTAATTCAGACAAATACCCAGTTTAGGTTAAGAACCACGAAAAAAAAAAGGGCAAGAAACAATAATCTTAGTCTTACTTACAAACTAAAACCCACTTGAGTATTTATCTTGTACAACTACAGAACATCCGTACTTGGCAAAAGATTTTTGGACAGCGCTACCATGTGTCAAGGTTGCCCTGGATCTTTTCAACCCTGACATGTCTGTTAGGTGGGATCTGAGGTGTCTGGATGTTTGCTAACTCTGCAGCACTTGTGCCAAGGCTCTGGGAATACTTAGGATACTCTTAAGGTATGAACTGTGTCCTGTATGTGCCCTTTACACCTCACCTCATATATGGCTCTGGAAGAATTCTGGTTATCCTATTTTTGGAGACTCCTGTAAAGAAAAAAGAAGTTAAGCCTCTAAATTATACTTCCCATTTAACTGTTGACTTGACATATGAGTAAGCACTTACTTGAAAATAACTGCATCAATGAAATGGCCTCGTTTGTTAATTTGTCCTGAACAAAGAGTGTGATTGCCCTAATTAGATGCCATGGGATTAATATTAGCAAAAGTAAATCCACAGTAAAATGAAGTTTCCTAGTTCCTGTCAGAGGCAGCGAAAACTACAGTTCTTCACACTAGCTTAGCAGGCAACTAGCAGAGACAAAGTGCAAGGAGAATGGAGATTGTCCAAAAGCAAAGAAGTTGCATAGGATCCCACAGAAGAGTAGGCGGAGCTGTCTTGGAAGCTGTGCTGGTCTGCCTAAGAACTTAGAATGAATTGGGTGGTGATTAATAAAGTAATGAAGCAAACTTTCCTTCCCAAAAAGCAATGCCTTTGTTGAACAGTCAGGAGTCTTCTCTTATTACTCACATTCCTCTGAAAACTGCTAAGACAGGAAAGGAATCTCTTTAAAAGATGCATAGTCAGAGCAAACCCCTGATTCCTAATAAGCCACATCCTCTCCCTATCCTTCTGGAGAATATGGACCATCAATTTCCCCATAAGATGAAGGGGAGGCAAAGCAATAGTTTAGCATCCTATGCATTATCTCTCTTTTTATGATTACAAATAGAGCACTAATGTTCACTGACCCATATCTCATACCAGACATTAGTAGCCAGGTCCAGACTTAGGTTATTGTTCCAGCATGGGATTAGGCCATGTGATCAGAATCAAATTTATCTAATATGATCACTTGATTGTGACATATCTTACTGGGGCTGTATGTATGCACAGCTGAAACTTGAAGACATAAAGCAAATGCTCTTAAGGCCCTAAAGAACAGTTGTCAGTGCTTTCACAACGAGCTTCAGAAAGGTTGAGGAGACATTCTCTATTGGGTTAATTAAGCTGTCCTTTTGCTCACAAGTTTAAAAGGAAAAACTGAGTTTGCTCCCCAGGTGGCTTTCCCAAACTCTTTCAGCTGTACCTTTAAGCTTAAATGACCCTCAGTCCTGCAGCATATCAACCTGATGTATATAATTGATTGCTAAACATTTTTTGCAGCTTGTTAAAGGGTAAGGCTAAAAAAAGTAATATGTGAATGTTGATTAAAGTGCTTTTGTAGAGAGGGGTCAGAGATATTAGCAAGTTAAAAAGAAAGTGTGAGCTCTGCTGTGGTATGCTACTTCTAACCCGTACGCTTTATTTTGCGTAATTGATCCCACATGTTTACTCTAAGGACATTTTTGTCAGGTTTCAAACTGCAAATATTAAAATGCATTTAGAGTAGGGTGTGCTTCAGTAAGGACACTATGCAGAATGCTCAGCAATGTAGATTGCTGGTATTATAATGGCAATGATTATAATAGGAATAATTACAGTAGCTTATAATTGTGTGGTGAGGTAAGAGGAAAAAATATCAAGGTGTAAAACCTCAGAGTAATAGTAAATCTGAAATGGATGAAGGCAGGAATTCAAATTATAATTCTCAGCAATTTTGTTTTCATTATAATTTTTGAGTTTTTAAAAATAACTGCCATAAGCCAATGTGTTTTTCAGGGGTTTTTGATAGCTAGGCAAAAAATAGAATCTGTCACAAAGTCTTTGCAGTTTCTTTTATTGAGAAAGGTATGATGTTGTTACACAGACTGAAAAACATTCTGACTGTACATCCAGGAGGTTTTTGTAATGGCTGGATATCAGCAACAGAACAATAGTTGATAAGTTTGTTAAAAGGCAAAGAATAAATCCCCAGTCCTTCTCTGGGAAACAATGCCTCAAAAGTTTAATAAGCACAACTTTTTAATACCAATATGATTTTCTATATTTTTTTTCTTTAAATCATTAGCATTGTTAAAGAAAAGGTGGAACTTGTTAGAGTTGCCCAGCCAAGTTAATTATCAATGAAAATCACAGAATTAGAAGAAAAGTTTGGCTGTTAATATTTCTCTGCTGACTATGCCAGTTAAAGCTAGTCACAAAAAACCATTCACTATGAGTTGTACACAGACACATCTGACAGTGAATATAAACTCAGAGCTTTGTGTATATATTGATGAGTAAATAATGCATAAAGACAAGTTTTAGTTTGCACCAATCCAAGTGGGATTTGAAACAGTCATTTGGGGGTGAAAAGTTCAATGTTTGATGTACAGGACTTCTGAACTGCCCCCTTCCTCGCCATAGCTTGGTTTGTCTGTTTTTCCTAAAAAGTCTAAATGTAGAGCCTTTATTTTATTGAACACTTTAAAAGTAGATTGAAACACAGTTTAGTTCTCTGGAATGTGGTAGGTCAACAGTTATTTTTCAAAAGGATGTTCTATATTTGCATCTATGATATTAGAAATTGGACAGAATATTTGTCTGGATGGTAAAGTCTAGCAGGTGCTTGACATTATTAAGTCATAACGTTATTTTAATTGGTAATATCATCTGCTAATTATATGTACCACTTATAAGAATAAGACTCAACAGAAGAGATTTGTTTTTAAAATTGCTCAAGAAGATGTATTTCACTTTTGAGATTTTAGATTAATTTATTTTTCATGTAACCTAAAACTATAAATAAGATAAACTTAATGTTACTTCAGTTCCCCCATTTACCCATAAATAGGAACGCTGCTCTTAATATTGTAAGTTTTATTTTTATATTTTTAAAGAAAAGACAAAATGGGTTTAATTTTAAAAATCCTAGTCATTTTTAGGGTACTACTTCTAAAAGCTTTTGAGTCTGTCACAACTTTTTAGCTGCATAGGACAATGTGAGTTAGCTAAAATGAACTTGTAATCAAAACCAGACAAAAGCTACAAGCAATAAATCCTATTGCAGAGGTAAAATGATTGGGAAAGTGACAAGAGGAAACAAGAAAGGAATATCTCTCTTAACATGGTGCGTTTTACTTTTAAATTTTGCAGAAAATTATCAGTTAGATTTTATTTTTAACTGCACAATATCTTGTTTATACAAAATTAGCTCTGTGCCCACCTTTAACTTGAAAGCTTTGTAACCCAGATAAAATATTTCTGGAATAAGTTTCATTTAAGACAGAACAACAGTGAAGTTAGAAACAGGTTTGTGTCTTTTTTCCATGACTAGCCCATGTCTATTCTCTATGAAATTGATGTCAAAAAAGTATTATATATTTTCAGCGGGAAATAGAAGGCTGCCCTCTACTATCCTTGTCAGGACGTCGTATCCCTTTAATCATACTTTTCATTTCAGTACATTGAAATTTCCGTTACCAAGGACAACATCATAAATAAAAGTGTTTGTGAAATTTTTACCTGCAGCTTCCTAACTTTGTGCATTAAGCATGAGACTAGCAGAGAGGTGGTCAAATGTGAAAATTTATAATCATTTATTACGTACGGCTGAAGCGAGAAGGGAATAAAAGCGTGAAGGCATACATCTATAAACTGGAGCAGAAAAGCTTAAATGAAAAGTAAAGTGAATTTCTGTGTCTTGTCATAAAGTAATGAGAAGCTAGAGCTTTATTCATAGCAACCCAAGATGCATTTACTCTCAATCTAGCTTTAGCAGTAAATGCTTCCCTGATGTATTGCTTCGGACTTACAAAGAAATATTTGTGCTCTACATAATAGTATAGTTAGGAGAATTACTGCATGGCTGAGGAGATTCTATAAAGGTTTATAGCTGGTGCTGTTACTGTAATTTAATCACAATGTAGCTAATGTAGTACTTTAATATCACACGTTACTTTTTTATTTACCATTTATTAGTAGCTGACAGTCAATCATCACCACATCATAAACAAATCATGCAGGATTCTGTAGGAACCCTGAAGTTCCAGAACAGATGCACTGTAGCTCTTACATGTGCTCCATAATGAACTAGACATCAAATTACTTTTTAATGGAGTAATCATGTAAGTCAGGGTTCTTGTTTTCATTCAGTTCATCAGCCAAAGAAAATGTTTTAAGTCATGAATACAAATAGTGTTGCATATTGTGCATACATGTTTGAGGCAACACACCAACCCTTTACAAGGAATACAGAGGAATGTCTTCAAAAACAGGAAGAAGACTCCGGTAAAAGACACTGTGTACAGGAATTTGCACATACTGATGAATGCATTTATACAGACTAAGAATTGTGCTCTCTCACTTTCAGCCACCTTTTTGTTAGGTTTGCTCTTATTTGTAAATTGAGAAAGTAAATGTAGCAGAGTCCACCAAATACTCTTGAGGCACTGAAATCACAGAAAATATGTTGAGATAAGAAGGATTTTTTTATCTTAAGATTTATAATTTTATTGTCCTTCTTAGACGCACTGTAGGACCAATTTATATCAGATTTGATTTCATTATCAGGTTTTAGTACAGAATCACAGTATTTATCTAAAGTCACTTGTGTTAGCGGAATTAAATGCTGATTGGAGCTCTGGAAATACTGCCTCTTTGGACTGAAACGTGTGCTTCTTTCAAGACCCTAAAGATCTTTTAATTACAAACAAAATCTTTGTTTTCCAGTCCTCTCCAGCTGTGGGGGAATGACTAGTAACCAACATCAGACTGCTACACTGATTAATATGTAGCAGTAATAAGCCCCTCAGAGATGTATGTTTATGGGCTATTGGTGCATGTCCTGGGTATGCTGCAAAGGAACAGCCTGAACACCAACTGCCTTCAATCACTTGAAAGGCTTGCCAATAACTCTAGTAATGCAGACCCTGGCATGGCTTACTGCTATTAGAATATGTCTCTTTAATTCAAATTTCATGGAATTTACCCCTTGATGGTGAAAAATCCTTCCTAGAAGAAAAATGTAAAATATTTGGAGAATGTATGTGGGAATGCCCCTGCTTTGCCATAATATAAATTAGAATATTAAATCTCCTTTTTCATTCAGCATTGCACTGCTTATGTTCACAGGTTCTCCAGACCAACTGGACATTTTCAAGTATTAAATCTGATGTAAATGGATTGCTGTTGATTTGACTTTTCTTAAGTTACTTTAAAAAACCAAAACAAAACAACCCTGCCCTGTTTGCTATTAGGAGAAGCCTGTGAGCACTCCTTTTCATAAAATTACTATATAAATATTTTAGGTCCTAGTAAACTCTTGAGTTTTTTTAATGTATTTATTGACCATTTAATATATTTTAAAAAGGAACCTGAATCACTATGCTATTCCCTTGTAGTTAGCTCAGGTAAATGGATAGTTGTGCCAAGCACAGCCAAATGAAAATGGCTACTGAATCTTTAAACATAGAATTATTGGTAATATGTAAAAAACATTGTGGAAGGAAGACACTAGTAAAAATTCATCCTCATTTCTGTCCCTGTCTTCCTTTTTGCTTTTGAATAGCTCTCTGTGCACATTTACTTTCAGCGCATTCTTGAGTGGTCACCAAAGATCCAATTTAAATCACACTGCACAGAGATCAATTAATTCTTAGACATGGTCTATTCTAACTGTTGTAACTTTTAAGGGCATTTTCTGGTTAAACTGACAAGAGATTGAATTGCAGACACTAACCTCTATTTTTGAAAGGAGGATTTAACACCACGTGCATTCAATTAATACCTTTGTGTCGATATTTATTCAAAACCTTTATTGATCCTTGAAAGCTATAGAACGATTGTTTCTTTACAGGATTATTTTTTAACAATTATTCCGCTGCCTACATTTGGGACAAAGTTTCTGCCATTTAGTCCTTCTGTTCTAATCTAATTTTATTGTACCTGCCTGAGCAGCCTGATGCAGTCTCCCAATTGATATTTTCTTGTTTGACTCTCCTTTTCTTGTGTTGTCCTTACCTTTCTTCACAGACCTGCTGATCATGTTGCCCCCATGTTGCTCTGTGTCTTATCAGGAGTGGCTGCTTTCCTTTTCTTGCTAATCACGTGTGTAATGTTAAGAAGGATGCCACTATGTGAGGAGTGGAAAGGCTGGCAGGAAAATGTTCCATGACTGTTATGGATGGTCACTGGGATCTAAAAGAGGTGCTGCAAAGCAAAGTAAGATGATTCTTTGGAATATAAAACTTAAATGTCTGCTTTCCATAAAATATATTGTTAGAGCACGCTGTCTCATTTACAAGATAATGTGGAAATTTTTTTCCTATTTTTTTTCCTTATCATCTTATTTGCTTAACTGAATTATGAATTATTTAATGCTGGGCAAAAATTAAAACTCGGTTCAACAGAAATGATGCATGAACTTGCATGGAATTCTCAGACTGTTTTTCTCAGAAAGAACCTTGAAAGTGTGTGTTGTTTTTAGGTGTAAATAATTTGGTTTTATCCACCTTTAAAAAATACATTTCTGTGAGGTCTTTAAAACTCCCAAATAAAGCCAAATGAAACTTAAAAGTTTCTGGGGTTGTTTGTTGGTGGTGGTGGGGTTTTTGTCCCTTAAACCCTCCCCTCCCCAGTTAAAATGTTTTTATTTATTTTGACATGAGAACAGGGAACATACGCATTTTTGGTAAATCCTGAAGTGTCAATTAATTTCAGCACCTATTTTGAGACAGTGATTTAAAAATCAATTATTTATACAGCTATACAGTTCAATTTTTTTTTTTAAGGTAAAGTGCTGAAAGTTCTTTTTATTAATTATATCTGAGGCACAGATGTTTTTCAATCTTTTTCTAAAGGTTAACTATCATCTTCAAGTGAACAGTTTAAGGATTCATTGCATAAGCTATGAAAATTATGAAGAGTCTTTCAAAGCACAGAGGCACAATGGGTTTTACTGCCACAACACACAATTGAAAGCAGAATTTCAAAGGTGTGTTTGGAACCCAACATACACTAGAAATCTAAATGGCTGAGATAATTTGATCATGCATAAAGAATCAGAACCCATCATGGCTTTCACAGTTATGTGGCTGGGCTGGCCAGAAAGAACTTGAATTGTAAACTGCACGTATTTGCTATGCAAGAAAGTGAAATGTAAGTATGACCCTTGGAAATGATTTTCACATGAACATTTTTAGACTTAAATTTCTAAGTTTCTCCTTCAAAACAATCTACTGTACATTTGACACCCGGATCTTTGGAAGCATCAGACTTTTTCCTTTTTCATCAGAATTATCATCCTTTTGAAAATACCAAAACCCAGTATTTGTAACTTTTTTCATATTATTATGAAAACCAAGCCCCATCTTGCAAGCAAGGATTAAAAGACAGAAAAACAGGCAGGGATGAAAAATGCTAAACTTGCAAGTTTGTTTCTGGGTAGTTGCTCATTTGGGTAAGTTTCAGACCCACACCAAGACATGAGTAATTTAATACATCATTTTGAAAATACCAGTGTATTATTATGGGACCATCAACTATTTCCAAGATCTGCAACAGCAGTTAGATTCTAACTCATTGAGAAATTAATACTGAAATCAGTACAACTGGGATGTCTGAAGACGTCTGCAAATCTGGACCTAAGTGATTATTATCTCTCCCAGAAATTCAGAAATAGAAAAGTGTTGTATCTGTTAAGAAATGACATTCAAATAATTTCTGAGAACAGCATTTTTATTAATGTATTTTTAAGTTTTAACACAGTTATTGCATCAACAACAGGGAAGCAGTAATATCTGAAAATCACCTGATACAGTGATCTCCCTCTACAATGAAAACCTGAGGATTATTCAAGAGAAGAATTCACTGTCCTTGCACTGGAGGCAGCACTTATGGCTGTCTTTATGCCTTTTTCTAATAATTCAAGGAGAAGTTCCTACCAATAATTGTCCTGTTGTGAGCTAAGAGCCTTCTCTGTACTTCTTCTGTGCTTCTCTGTACTTCTCTTTACTTCTGCAGATCTCCTGTTTGAAAGCCCAAAGAGGCTTCTGCTCATAGAAGATGGCAGCACCAGGAACCTAAACTAGTAGGAAAAGATGTATTTGGAATGAGGCTTCAAATACTGTTTCTTTTACAGTGCACATCTAATCCACACAGAATTGATCTGGTGTGAAAAATGGGGGAGAAGATGTGCCAAAACTGTTCGGACACATTATAAGGAGATTAGTTCTGTGGGAAATAGTGTCCATCATGAATTCTTGTCCCTGAAGAGAATTTAGATAGAAGGTTTTTTATGAGGGCTTTTTTTAGGCTTGTAATGAAGTCTAGGATGAATAGCATTCCATCTAGAATGTGTGAAACTGTATGTGTATTTTGACATCATAAAGGAATATTTTAAGCTATACAGGTGCCTTCTAGAATTACAGCTTAAAAAAAATCCAACACATCCAACCATTAATCTCAAATCATTATTATTGTATTTTTTTTGTTACAGTAAAGTAAGAATGTTTAGGATGGAGTCTGAGTGACTGTTCTAAATGCTTCATGTGTATGGAAAAGATTCTGCTCATTTGAATGGGCAACACTGGAGTGTTTTTTAGCTATTTTCTATAGGTTTACAGGGCTCTGCCTATTAGTTCTAAAGAACCCCAGAAAAGAAATTCATAAAAGCAGATATTGCATTCAGTATAGTTCACTTAAGTTCTTCTGGTATCTGAAGTTGCAGAAAAGCTGTAACCTTACGCTTTAAATTACTATAAAGCAAAAGAAAGAGCAATATACAGTGGCTTCCTGTATGTGTAACAGCCTTGGGATCTTTTGCAACACACTTCCCTGTTTGTGCATACATAAGCTGGAGAAATTCTTGCAAATACAAACCCATAAACTGCAATAATACTGGGATTACACTTTGACTGTGTCCTAGTGTTCCTATAGAGATTTTACAGTGATTTTACAATATCATCTGCATCACTGTAATGCTAATTTCCTAAGATTTTTTTTTCTTCACCTCTAACAATATTGTACTGGCTCTGAGTGATCTAGCCTAAACTCATTAACCACCTTGTGAGATGTTAATAAATGTAAGGAATACAGAATTTTGCTCAAAGTATGTGAATCAACATTTTTTGCACCACACACACAACACATTGCAAATAGGTTCTGTGCTTATTTGTGTATGTTGACTTATTTTAGGCGGAGCAGACCAAGGGCATGGATTAATTCTTTGGGTGAAATAGAATCCATTTCCCTGTGTGCTCCCTAGTTCAGTAAGGTACTTAAAATTTTATAAAATGAGAAATTGGGGTTAAGTGACAGAGACAGTAATCTCTGAGTTGATGACAAGTACAAGGAATAGATGCAGTTGGAAGAAGTTATAAGCCTGTAAAAGCAGGTAGAATGAAACTTGCAGTTCTTTCCCTGCAGCCAGTATTCTAAGTACAAAAATGTATAGAAAGACACATTTTGTATAATGGTGGAACCATGCAAAGACATAGCAAGACTAAGCTCTGAGTACACTGGCTGTTTTCAGACCACTTTGTGTGTATGCAAATAACAGAGTACTGAAAAAAATGAACTGAAGCGTGAGTCTCCTCTCTCTGTGACTGGTGCTGTATAGATTTTTGATCTATATGGTGATGGCGGGATTATGGTAATTAATTTTATCAGAAAAAAAACCAACTGGCTTCATGTCTTGGCTTTTTCCTGCTCTGAAAGAATATCTTGATTTGTAAAGTATATCTCTGAATATACAGAGAAACAGAAGCAGGAAAACTTTTCGTAGTATGATAAATTTCCATTCAAACCCCTGAATCCTGTAGCCCTGACTGTAATGCTTATAGACTTATTGCAAAAGTCAAGTTGTCTTCTTTAAGGACAGGTGGAAAATGGATACTGGTCACCTCAAAAAGTAGATTAACACAGGCTTGTCTAGGTACTCCAACAGGATCTTGGTAAGGGGGTTAAAAAAAATTGTTAGCTGACATATTTATGTCAGAAATTTGTTATATCTGCCATGTGAAAGCTTATTCTGACACCTAAATATCCTATCTTTGCTTATGCTGAGAGGTGGACAGCTGATGTCTCTAACTCCCAACTTTTTTTTTTTAACATGGATACCTCCTATCATCCTAAACATACCTTTGTGCAGAGAGGTTATTGCTGGCTTTATCTAAAATAAACTTCAGGGCAGGCTTATGTTTAGCAACATGGAATGCTAATTTGCTAAGGCTGTGGAGAATGAGCTGTTTTTTGATATCCTAGATCCCAGTTATTCCACTGGCTCTTATTACATATAATTTCATCTCAAGTTTTCTGTGTGGCTCCTTAGCAGCATGTAAAAACTGTTTGCGTACTTCAGTCCTTGCAGAGATTCTCAGTGTGGAATTCAGAGTTACACTCTGCCTGTCCATTTCCACCTCACCTGACATTAATAGAAGCATCTTTTTAATATGGCTCAGAACTAAGGATGAACCATCTGGTTCTTGATGCAACTGAGGAAAAGAGCAATTAATCTCCAAGGCCAAAGCAAAGAGTCTGTTCCAGGTTAAGTTACTGATTTGCTCCAGGACCTTTGCTATGACAGTTTATTACTACCAAATTTCTGAGAATCTGTTAATTAGAATTACAAAATTTCTGCTTGTTTGTTTTTTTTCCCAAGTTCTGGCTTTTATAGGCAGAAAATTCAAATCAGTCACATTGTTTCCTCCTGTTTCCAATTGAGTGATAACGATGAGAGCTGAAATAGTTGCTTGTGGGACCGTGACTGAAATTTCAGAACAGTACTGTTTCAAATGTCAGACTTCTTAAATGTTGAAGTAAAGATTTCAAACTTCTTCAACTATGGCACGAAAAGCCCATAATTTTGGAATTGGATATTCTTTGCATTGAAATTGATGTATGACAACAGTTTCCCGAGGCTTACAGTTTCTAGCACTGGTCTGGATTTAAAACAACCTGTAAATCCCTAATCTCTCTTTGCTAAGACAATTTTAAATTTTTTTAGGATTACAGAAAGACTGATTGTGTGAGCAACATGAATCCTGTTTGCAGGCTGCAGTTTTCATTGCTGCAATAGCATAATTTTCTAGTTTATAAAAAAAAGCAGTATTAGTCCAGTATAGCGGCATATGATCTACTAGCTTTCTCTCTTCCATAAATCAGAAAATTTCTTGCAATCCAAACATTTTCAGTGCTGGAAATTTTTAATGCTTTAAAATATTGAATTGTTTATATTAGGTATTAATTTATTTAGAATATATTTAATTGATTTTTGTTCTTCTGGAGGTCTTCTATCTAGTGTTTACATGCATATTTTGCTAATATGGTTTTATTTAATTGATCTTTTGAGGTATTACGATAAGGATTTTCGTAGCTGTGAATTCTTAAAAACCCTTTTTGGTTGTCAAACAAATGAGAGACCAAATGTTTAAACAGGAGAAGGATGAAGTAATTCCACATTCTTGAGAACACTTATACTGAAAAAAATGCTGAAATTGAAAATATTGAAAGTATCAGTGTAACAGTCTTAACACACCAAAAAGTGAGTGCAATTTATTGTCTAATCTTGAATGAAATATGATGTCCATAAAAAGGAAATGTCAAATAGTAACAGAAGGAGAGACAAATGTTAAAATCAGGGAAAGAAACTTCTGACAAAAACAACTGCCATGCAAATTTCTGTTGCCCTAAAGCAGAATGGACTTGTGATAAGAGTGTCAACTTTCAGTGGTACCACCCAAACTGGAACAGATCCTGACAAACTTGCTAGAGATTAGAACTGTTCATAGACTGATTTATTCAAGATAGCAAGGACAATTCGGGTAAGACCTGCCAAATTTCAAAGCTGAGCAATCCGTTCACGCCCTGCCTGGAGTGACAAACGGAGCTGTAATTAAGCACCCGGCAATGCTTTCCTCAGATTCCAAAAGGCAGGATTCCAGCTCACCCGAAGGTTTTTAACTTCTCCTTAGTCTACCAAGAACACATCCTACTTTGGCATGAGACCTGAAAAATTACAGGTGTGCTTGCAGGTTCTCTTTTCTTCAGCACGGCCAGATTTTCTGTCTAGAAACCTTTACCTTTTCAAGGCATAGACAGCTTTATTCTGGATGGATATGGATATGTTACTGAGCACAATGGGCTACAATTCCTCTGGGGGTTCACATGTGCTATCAGAACACAAAAAATACAAACGTGCTTTCTATGCTTCTTCATGAAGGAATTTTATTTTATTTTATTTTATTTTATTTTATTTTATTTTATTTTATTTTATTTTATTTTATTTTATTTTATTTTATTTTATTTTATTTTATTTTATTTTATTTTATTTTATTTTATTTTATTTTATTTTATTTTATTTTATTTTATTTTTCCCAACAGGTACAATAAACAGTTCTGGATAAAATTACTGGCTTGATCACAACACTGTTTAATTCCCAGAAGTCAAAGTACATCTGACCAGCCTGAGCAACTGAGGCAGCTGCTCACAGAACCACACTGCTGCTGACACCAGGGTCCACTGAAAAAACAGAGAAGGTCTTTTTGCAGTGAATGAGTTAAAGAAACTAAACTATCAATTATGTAAGACCATATTATCGTTAGCATTTCAAACCACCTGAGGATTTGCACCTCCTTATTTTCATCACAGATGGACCACACACTATCCTGTACAGGTAATTGTTGATGACAGTGTTATGTGGAAAATGACCCCTCATTATCTGTTGTGGGTGCCAAGACCTCGTAACTCCTTGCAGGCAGGCAATAAGTAAAATCCTTGTTGGGCTGATTCTATTAGAATAATTTGATTTTAGAGGACACCCCTGCTCCGAGATAAAACAAGGCAAAAAGCTCCCAGAAGTCTACAAGAATTATGAATTAAGATAAGAATGTCCACGGCACTTCATATTTCTAACAGTTAAATATTTAAAGGAGCTGTTATCAAGCTCAAGAAAAGCAAAAACTTGACATGCCAATTTAAGATCTGGAATCTTTAATAATTTGTTTCAAATTTTCTGTAAGATTAGTGAATATCCCAACCTAAGTAGTTAATTAGCTTGTTTTTCTGGGATGATAAGAGATTCACAGATTTCAGAGGAGATTCAGAAGCAATTAAAAACATTATTTTTGCATACCTAGGTTAAAAGGAGCATTCTAGTCTTGGAAGTCTTGAATGTATATTTTAAAATTCTTTTTCACTCTCAATATCAGAGCAATCAGTATTGTTTGGAACTGAGTTTTGGCAAGAATTTTAACTCATGAAAGCACCTGAATAACAAGTAGCATGTGGTTTTACTCTCTCTTCTGGGATCAGCCTGAAAGAAATTTTTTACCTTCATCTTAACAGCTGATTATTCATTGCCACTCTCTCTATGGCAGTTACCCATAGCAGCCTCTTGCCTGGGATGGAAATCCCTAAAATCCTAGGAACTTGAAATGAATTAATCCAAATGTCTTCAAGTAATTTGCATGTTGGATTAAAAAGTTGCAATTTGTTTGCTATTCAAATGCAGTTTCTTACCAGAAAATATTTTTGCTTTGAAAATCAAGAGTTTTTTCCCTGATATATTCAAGTGGCCAGTTTTAAGTATTTATTTCTATTACAAGACAGGGTTATTTTACAAATAAATTTAAAAATAGGTTATAAACCCACAGTGAATCTGAGTTACAGAAGCATTTTCATAGCAAGCTACATATTTTGTATTTTATTTTCATTTGTTATTCTATTCTTCCTAGTAATTTGAGTGTGTTTTTCAGCATCCTGCCTGCAGATTGCAAGAAGCAGTAACAAGCTGCACTGTTAACTCAGATCCTGGACACACATCCTTCAATAAGGTGAATATGTTCACAGAAACTCATTGAAGTGAGTATTTTGTTTGTTTTTAGCTTGTTTAGTCTGATAAGAGGCCAGTGTGAAGCAAGCCCTTCAAAGAACTTTGGTGATTCATGTATACTCTCTGCTTGGGTTATTTTTTTTTTTCTGTCCTCATACATTTCTTACTTTCTTCCTATTTAAATTTCTAAAATAATTAAGTGTATACATTTGTCAATACAATATGTGGGAGTTTATTTTTAGTGTAGAATTTGGTTTCTTGCTTTAAGTTTTATGAAAAGAAATATCAGAAGTAGAGATTGTTCACTCCTCAGTTTGCCTTAGCATCTTCATATTTTCATTTTTTGAAATAAATTTATTTTGTTGGTCAAAAGACCATTCAAATATAAAATTAAAATTTCTAATTAATGTTATAGGTCCTTTGGTGCCAAGTTTTTAATTTTCAAACAGTTGAATATCACAATATAGTTGATGCACTCCCATGTTATCAAATAAATGCTCAAGGTACAGCTTATAATGTTGAAAAATAGAAAAATAAATTGACCTTGATGAAGTGTGTCTTCTTTTGTCTGTTCCCAGGAAAGTTTATTTCAGGTATTTCTACTGCTGAAATGATTAGAGTTAACAGCTTTTTCCCTCCATTTTATTTTACAGGGTCTCTTCATCTTCCTGATATATGGGGTGTACAACACAGAGGTAAGTCTGCTTGGAGTATCTCAAGGCTGACAGAGTGAATGAGAGAAATGACAGGTTTCTTATCTTGATAACTGAGGGACAAAGTTGGCTTTCCATATGAGTGTCCTACTGCCCTTCATGCTTGGACTGGCTTATATGCATCCCAGCTTACCATTAAACACAGACACCCTGAATAAAGGGACAGACTCATTTCTCATAGGCATTGACTAATATTTTACTGTGGCTTTAAGTTTTTTGAATTCCAAGTCTGTCTTTTAACACTTAGCTAAACCTGACAGTCCTAAACTGTTGTAATCTGAAGCACATTTTGAAATTAACTGTTAGTTTACATGCTATGGAAAGGAAACTGTATTTAAATTACAGAAGGGACAAGTTTTACAGTACTCAACAAAATTTTAAAGTACAGAAATAGCATCAAATTCCACTTTTTTGCATCAATCAGGTATGTTTAAGATCTGACCCGAACCTTTGCACCAGTTAGGGTTATGAAAAATACTTCCTATTTATAGGCTCATCTCTCATAAAGGAAAATATTTTTGACAGATAAAGCATAAAAATCATAAGGAACTTATCCACCTTGTTCCCTTACTTCCATTATGTTAATGATAAAAATTAGTGTTAATATGTCTAATTCCAAGTTTTTAAGCCAAGGTACCTCTGATGTTTGCATTTTAAAACCTTACAGAAATATAAAAAGCTTTCAAAGTAAATACTCGGGAATTAAGCAGAATTCTAATTATATTTTATTACCCTCCAAGGAGGGCATGGATTATTAGAAAAATAGTGGAAAAAGGTCTCCTGATTAACTGAAATAAGGTGCTATTTCAAAATAACAATTTTATCTCATTTCTAGTATACGGATGAATTATTTCCGCACATGCAGCTCAACCAATGAGCATCACTAGTATGGGTTTCGCTGCAGCAGTGGGCCAAAGAATCCTGTCCTTGGCCCCGGGGAGCTGAGCTGCCGGTGAGGTGTCCCAGCCCGCCGGGGACGAGGGGTGCACTCCATGCTCCCAGTGCTCCCAGTTTGCAGCTGGAAAAGGGTGAGAGCCGGGGACCTGCTCCCCAGTGTGTACATGGGAGGGAGCGTGGGAGCAGCGTGTGTCAAATGTGGCCGACTGATACATCCGACTCGAATATCGGTAGTGCTTCAGGTGTGGGAGTGGAGTGGTTTCATTATCTCCGTGGCGTTACGTGCAACTCATGTCGCTGGTTTGCGATCAAACAGCAACATCCTCGAGCCTTTGTTAAAAACGCTCAGTTTCGGCCTCTCTGCATCTGCCGCTTCTTCGCACGGGTCACGAGCGCTGCAGAGCCCGCAGCTGCTGCCCGCGTTCGGAGCTCTGCACAGCCTGGGACTGGCCCTGCCGCGCGTCGCGGGACAGCACCTGCGCTCCGGTCCCGGGCTGCGCCCGTCCCGCCGCGGGCGGGCGGCGGTGCCCGGTCCCGTTATCCGGGCTATGCCGGCGGCGGAGGCCGTGCCCGTCTCTGCCCGCAGGGACCCCGCGGCTCCCGGAGCGCGTCCCGGCGGTGCCGCCCGGCCCGGCCCGTCCCGTCCCGGCCCGGCCGGCGGCGGCCAGCGCCCACCCCGCGCCCCCCGCGCCGCGCCTGCGCGCCCGCGGCCCGTGCGGCCGAGACTCCCAGCGTGCCGCGCGGCGCGCATGTGCGGCGGGGCGGGCGCTGCTAATTCCATTGTGGAGCGGACGCGGCGATATTTGTAACTGGCGGCGGCGGCGGGAGCCGTAAGTGCAGCCGGGCCGGGGCCGCCGCGGGCGCGGGGCGGGAGGCGGCGATGCGCCCGGGCGGCGGCTGCCGGGCCGCCGAGGGAGCCGCCCGCTGAGCCGGCGCGGTCCGGCGGGCGGGCGGCGGGTCCCGCAGCCCCTCTGGGCCGCGCCTCCTCTCCGGCCCGCCTTCCCGGGGGATGAAACTCGGCAGCGGCTTCCTCGGCGGCGGCGGCGGCGGCAAGAGGGCGGCGGCCATGGAGCCAACGTTCCCCCCCGGCATGGTGATGTTCAACCACCGCCTGCCCCCGGTCACCAGCTTCGCCCGGGCGGCCGCGCCCCCCGCGGCGGCCCAGCACCCCCCGCAGTGCGTGTTATCTCCGGCCGCCGCCGCCGCTTCCTCCACGGCGGCGGGCGAGCCCCCGGCGCCTCCGCCCCCGCAGGACATGACTTTCAAGAAGGAGCCGGCAGGGGCTTTCCCCTCCGCGCCCTCCTCGCAGAGGAGCCCCTGGGGCTTTCTGCAGTCCCTGGTGAGCATCAAGCAAGAGAAACCCAGCGAGCAGGAGGAGGAGGAGCAGCAGCAGCCGCAGCACCATCACCACTATGGGGGGCTTTTCGGGGGAGCAGCGGAGGAGAGACCCCCCGGCCTGGGCAGCAGCGAAGGAACCGGCCAGAGCGTGATCCAGGACCTCAGCCTTCTTCACCACCTGCACCAGCATCCCCACCGAGACCTGCTGCTGACTGGCAGAGGCGAGGGCGCTCCAGGGAGCGCGGGTGAGCCAAAGCACGACGCCCAGGTCAAGAAGGCAAAGAGGCCAAAGCCAGAAACTCAGGGAATCAAAGCCAAGCGGAAGCCAAGTGCTTCATCCAAACCCCCCCTGGTGGGAGATGGGGAAGGTGCTGTCGCGTCCCCCAGCCAGAAACCTCACGTCTGCGAACACTGCAGTGCTGCCTTCAGGAGCTCCTATCACTTGCGCAGGCACGTGCTCATCCACACCGGGGAGAGGCCTTTCCAGTGCAGCCAGTGCAGCATGGGCTTCATCCAGAAGTACTTGCTGCAGAGACATGAGAAGATCCACAGTAGGGAGAAGCCTTTTGGGTGTGACCAGTGTAGTATGAAGTTCATCCAGAAGTACCACATGGAAAGACACAAGAGGACGCATAGTGGAGAAAAGCCATACAAATGTGACACTTGTCAGCAGTATTTTTCAAGGACTGATAGACTGTTAAAGCACAGAAGAACATGTGGTGAAGCCATAGGTAAAGCAGGGGCTGGAATGGAGCCTGGATCTTCGAATAGCATGGGTAGCTTGGCTGCATTGTCTCAGGGAAATACAAGTTCCTCAAGGAGAAAAAGTAAAACAAAAAATACATCCACTGAAAACAAAGGAAACAAGTGTAGCAGCAAAATAGCTGAATCTCAAGTTACAAGTAATGTGGCCATACCAAGTTATGCAGTTGATATTCCTATTGTGTCTTCCAGTGGTGGTCTAGTTGGCACAGGCGTAGAAGAACTTCAGAAAAAGGTGCCAAAATTGGTCTTGAAAAAAACGAGCAGAAAACAGGCAGACAAAAATTACCTTAATTTTGTATCACCACTGCCAGATATTTTGGGGCAAAAACCACTGTCTGGGAAACAGAGTGGCTCTCTAGGCCTAGTAGCCAATACCGGTGTAGAAACTATTGGCCTTCTCCAAAGTACAGGTGGTAAACCGGGTCAAATAAGTAGCAATTACGATGATGCCATGCAGTTTTCAAAGAAAAGAAGATACTTACAAACTGCAAGCAGTAACAGTGCCTTTTCACTTAATGTCGGACACATGACTTCCCAGCAGTCCGTCATCCAGTCTCCAGGTGTTAGCGTTATGGATAACGAAGCTCCTTTATCTCTTATTGATTCAGCATCTTTAAATAATGAAATAAAGTCTTGCCATGACAAGTCTGGTATTCCAGATGAAGTCTTACAGAGCCTTTTGGACCAGTACTCTCACAAATCAGAAGGCCAGAAAGAAGATCCTTTCAGTATAACTGAACAGCGTGTGGACTTGCACACCTCAGGAGAACATTCAGACATGGTTCAGGAAGAAAACTTGAGCCCTAACTCTCAAACAGTTTCAAATGATAAGGCAAGCATGTTGCAAGAATATTCAAAATACCTCCAACAAGCCTTTGAAAGAACAACCAACAGCACTGGTTTTGCTTTTGGACCCAGTTTCCAGTTTGTTAGCTTGTCTTCAACTCTCCATAACCACTCTTTGTTTCCAGACAAACAGATATACACTACATCTCCACTTGAGTGTGGCTTCAGCCAATCCGTTACCTCAGTATTGCCAACTGCATTGCCAAAACCTCCATTTGGGATGTTGCTTGGCTCTCAGCCAGGCTTTTATTTGTCTGCTTTGGAGGCTTCGCATCAACAGTTGACGCCTTCTCAAGAGCTGGATGATCTCATCGATCCACAGAAAAACTTAGAGACTTCATCGAACTACCAGTCAACATCTCAGAAACTGACTGGCCAGAAGGAACAGAAAAACTTAGAATCCTCAACGAGCTTTCAGATCCCATCTCAGGAGTTAACCAGCCAGATAGATCCTCAGAAGGACATAGAGCCTAGAGCGACCTACCAGATCGAGAACTTTGCACAAGCGTTTGGTTCTCAGTTCAAGTCGGGCAGCAGGGTGCCAATGACTTTTATCACTAACTCTAATGGAGAAGTGGACCATAGAGTAAGGACTTCAGTGTCAGATTTCTCAGGGTATACAAATATGATGTCTGATGTAAGTGAGCCATGTAGTACACGAGTAAAAACCCCAACCAGCCAGAGTTACAGGTAAGGTCCTGACTGTGACCAGGCTGTGGGGTCTTCTTAATGTAATTTGTTTTACTTTGACAACACTGCCATTGGAATGTTTCTACACGGTCCTATTAAGAATAATGTAACATGCCCTTTCAATGCAACTTTTCATATTTAGTTTATTTTGTTAGTGTGATTTTTTTAGCTCTGTTTATTATGGTTTTTAATCAAAAATCAATAGTTTTAAAATAGTGTTTTTGTTCAAGTGACAATGTTTAGCAATCAAATTTACATTATGTAGATTGTCAGGGAGTAGCGCAAGAATTTAAAATGCAAAAAATTAACTTTGTTCCTAGGACTAAAGTTTATTCTAATTGCTTTACTCTCAGGAAAGTGTAATGAAGCATGGGAATTCTATGCACCGCTAGTGTATTGGAACTTTCAATTTACAGATGATGACAAATATATCTCAGCTTTTTGAGGAAGGGATCTCTGACATTTCAAATTGCTGTCTCTTATGTCGGCTGATCTGAAAGAATTTTGCTACCTAAATCTTGTTGTTTTTAAAGTACTCCTGTTCTTCCAGGTGACGCTCATTCCAGGCAGGTGGAGCAAATATTCTCGGGTCTGTACGATGAGCCGTGCACGGTAGCTTTAATCTGAGCAGTAATGTCCCCAGAACTTGTGTGTAAGACTGTAATTCCGTAAAGAGATTCTGTTGACACAAACCGTGAGAACAAAACGTGTGCAGCTGGTTCATGCCATTAGAACCCCAGCTTGAAACTACAGTCCTAATCCAGATAGGGTTTTGGGATACGTTATTTGTTACACATGGTTCAAAAGAGTCCATCACCTCTCTTCTCCTTTTCACATTCTTTTAGTGTAAAGGGTTCACTCTATTTTATTGTGTTCCTGGTTCCTCTGGACTTGATCTTGGTTGTCTGCCTGCCCTTCCCCCCCCCCCATTCCTTGTCCCCTTTTCTTTCCCTTTTCCCCTACTCATTCTCTCACCCCAGTGTAATAGTTAGCATTTAAAAAGATTTACATTCCACAAAGTGCATATCTTATGATGTGCTTTCTGATGTCTTATGACATCAGGTGATGAACAATGAACACCCACCTGTTTTAGAACTATGTCGAGGTTTCCATGTACAATAAGAAATAATCTACTCCCAATTGTACATAGTAAGGCCCCTATCCTGCATCAGGATCAGCTACCACGAACCCCTGTGTCCAGCAGTGTCCCAGTGGTGTCACTGGAGCTCTTTAGAGAGAGAGGGGCTTGCAGCAGTCCATCATGGCAGGCTTTTAGGGCCCAAGGCTGCAATTCCATCAAAGGATTCTGGTGATGGCATCAACTACAAAAGTAGAACTTGAGTGGCTTGTTAATATCAACAGAACTTTTCTTTGGAATTATTGCCTTACTTTATGTATATTTTGTGGTACATTATTTATTATATGTGAATCCTGATGAATGCCTGTGGAGCCATGGAAACCTGCTAGAAATACTGGTGGCCATTCAAAGCTGCTGAAACGCAGTGGCACTGCTCTAAACCACTTTTTGCAAATGTATTTTTTGATTAGTTTTTTAATGTAATTTTGGTGATGTTAATGATGATGGTTTTTTATGTACTCTTGGTGATGTTTCAGTCTTACGTACTTTTCTGTTGTCAGGAAGGTACCAGTGGTTGTTTGCAGTCTTATTGTGTAATCAGCCTATTACAGGCTTCCATGTATAATAAAGTTATTAACATTGTGCAAGTGTAAAACACTTCTGTTATGAAAGTGGTGTATTATTAAAGGAATTGTTACAAAAATCCTGGGTAATTTCTCCTGTTGTCCCTCACCACTATGAATAGAAACCTGAGCCCACTCGTGATCTCTTTTGCTAGTAAACTTTTTTTTTTGCCCTCACTAATCTAGAATTTGTTCTCCTAGAATCTGTGTAACTCCATTAACTTTTTATTTATACTTGATTCTGTATTTCATGCTAATTCAGTTTAAATAAGCAAACAACAACTGTTCTCCAAACACAGAACCCAGCCTGTTATCAGGGATGGAATAGTCCGTAACCACTGTGTTGGCTTTTTTAGTACCTTTTCTTTTGTTTTACAGAGGTTATAATTTACATTCTTTATATTGTGTGTAGTAGAAGTTGCATATGTATTGTTCTGGCTGTTTGCTTTAACTTAATAAAACCCATTATTCACAAAATCATGAAGGTATCACTTCTATTATGCAGTCATGCTTTTGAGAACCTATTAAGGAAACATTAGGAGATTAAATTTTGAGAAGGAATAATATAACTTACTGGAATGTTTTCAGTTTGTTTTCTTTGGTTTCCTTTTGAGTCAAATAATCTAAATGTGCTATTTTAGAAACCAGGGGTCTAATTAATATCTTTAGCTTAGCAAAACTTAACCAATTTCCTTAAGTTAAAATGTTTATACAGCCTCATCTTTTCAAATCTGTGGTTTTAGTTAAAAATATCTAAATTGCATATTGTTAACTTCAAAGACTTTTCATAATTGTTGGAAGTTCAGAATGATAAATACATAATACAGGAATTTAATTCAAGGTAAAGATTGTAGAAAATCCTCTATCTGCTTTTTGGGGGTTTTATTTGGTTGTAATTTCCCCCTCTCCCTCCTGTTAAGTCCTGCATTATAAGGGAAGTCCTGTAAAAATAGTACTATAGCAAAATACTTTAGAAGCATTTTAGGTAGTCTGAAGACAGGTTGTGGATTTACTTAGTTTGTATTTTTCTTCAACTTTGCATGTCAATTTGAATCAAGGCAATGGCATGGGTGAGAAAAATCCTTGGCATATTGAAAAACAAGCACAAAAACCTTACCAAAAGTAAATATGAAGTATGCTCAATGTCCAATATTCAGAACATTGCTAGGAATCATTTAAAAGTATGATGGGAAAATCTGGTGGAATTGTGTAAGTTCTTTGCACAGCATTTAAACATGTTTCTAAATAGAGCAGAACTAAACTTTTTTCTACTGTAATATAGAGTTCAAATTTTATTTTCATGAAGGTAGGGGTATGTTAAAATTGTATGGAAATCAGGCTGTGGCTTTACCTGGTACATATTAGAAAACTACATAGTAAGTAGTAGTTAACCCATATGAACTAAAGCTTTATTTAGGGATATGTCAGTGAGAGAAGGAAAAGGGAAAGCAAAATGGCTCCGGAATTATTTTCCACTTTATTTCAAGGTTTAGTTTGTTATTGTTTTTAAAGGAATTATGGGAGGGGAATGATAACCTGGTTCCTACCACTAACAGGAATGTAAAGAAGGATGGATAGAGGTTATGATAGAAAATTGTGCAGAAACTTACACTTCCTCTTAGAGTAGCTCACATAACATTATTACCCTGGAACCAAGTGCATTATGGTACCTTGAGCTGTGACTGCAGCTCTGTGTCCCAAGCCACTGAAAGTGCATGTCTGACCTGCATATGATCTGGAAGAGCTAACTAAAATTTGTTGTCGTTCCTGAATTACTTCCATTGGACAGAGACTTGTGGGAGAAATGTTAGAGTAAGAAACTGAAATGAAAGGAGAATGAAAAAAAAAAGTGAAACCAGAATGGTGTTAAGGGTATTTGCAACTTCAGGTTTATGGACTACTGATGAAGAAAAGCAGCTTGATGCCTCGTGGAGACCTTGAGAAGCTACTGGAAGAATTCAATGTATTCTCTTAGTGGTTTTTTGTTGTTTGAATTGCTTGGCCTCCCTGTCACCCCCAGTATTACATGCTTGATAACAGTGTATTTGTCTGAGTGATGCTTCTGCTGGTTTTTTTCCCCACCAACTAGAAATCAGTCTTTTTCATGTGAAGTTGCTGTTGTGGCCGTGGAAATGTTTGTAACACCCAAGAAGATACATGTGAGAATGTGTAAGTTAGCTGCTCGATGCTCTAGTGGTTGAAGGGAATCAGGTCACTTTAAAATCAAAGATCCTGTTTACAGCCCCTGCTGACTACTAGCTTTAAACATTTGAGCTGTAATTTTCCAGTCTCTGTCTGTTTCATGCTCTGTGCACTGTCTTTCTCTGGGAAACTTCTGCAAAAATTGCTCACGTATTTCCTAAAATTAGATGAAGGAAGAAAACTTTCTTGTTCCACTGGTGTTTTCATCCCATGCTTCTTCAAAACCAAATCAGAATCATCCTCCCCCAGCTAGGACTTTTGACTATGTTGAATCATTGTTTTTGAAATCTGATAATTAAGTTTTTGAATAATGCTTTTATGTTCAGAGATTTGAAAGTTTGGTAGCTGTATCTCCAGAGATGATCCCTCCAGGACAATGCATCAGGCCCTTTCAATCATTTGGTATGTTAGTCCACGTGGCAGTCTTTTTTCTAATGTGTTGCATATTCTCAGACTGGAATCTTTTCTTGCTGCTTATATAAACTGCAGAGTCTTCGCTTTTAATATTCTTCTCAAGGGATTTTTGTGCAATGTTTTTGTTTGTACAAACACCTAGGAAAGCATGGTGCTTGTGCACATCATTTGAAACACAGGATGTATACCCTGCTTACCAAATGAACAACTCATACATGCTGTTATCTATGTTGTTTGAAATGTATTTCTTGAGCAGCCTCATCCTGCAGAGTCCTGCTTCATGCTCTGAGTGTCATCCTGCTCGATGTGGATTCAAACAGCAAGGCAGTGTTGCTTGGAAGAAATTCTCTCTCATCATGTCACCGGTCTGTTGTACATTCAAGATGGGGTGAATTGAGGATTCAACAGATGTAGTTCTGGCATTTTTTAAACTTACAATGTGTCATAATCTTTAATGTAAATTTTTGTATATATTGTACTGCTTTGTTTTCATACTGATTCTTTTCAATATTTTGATTTTATTAATTGGATAATGGATTTGGTAATCTTAAACCCAAGGTTCTCCTAAGTAATGGGATGATGCCACACTAGAAAGCTGTCTGTGTACTTGGTGACCTGGCCTGAAATTTGATAAAATATTGTATAGCCAGACTCAAAATGAAGAAAGAATCAAGAACTAATTTAAGAATGTATTTTTTTATTATTTTAATATACTCTGTCTTACCTTAAATGTATTTTAAATAGTCTCTTATTTAGTGCTACAGTTAGCAAAACATTCTGTGAGCTAATGAGGCATGTAGTGGTCATTATGCTGGATCTGCAACAAGCATCAGATATTCTGTAGTAGCTCATATGCCACCTTTGATGCTAAAACCTGCTTTATGTAAAACTAGGTTATTACCATTCAGAGTATTCCTGTGTCTGGTTCAGAAGGAACCTTTACTTTGTGCTGTTGGCAAAAGATTTCATTTTGATTTTTATCTCAAAGGCCAAAAGGCTGGTTGTTTTTTCATCCCAGATTTCTCCTTCCAGTGTGTATTTCTGTGTGTGCACATACTCTGTTCCCACTGGATAGGTCAGAGTCTTGGCTGGGACATGATGTATGTGGGTGCTGGCATATGGCCAGAAATTACATTGAAGATGGTGAGGATGGGTCAGGCTGCTTAAAGACTCTGAATACTTTTTTTTTCTGGAAGGGGGACAATACCTCCCAGATGGGAATGTTTTCAGATGGTATTATATTCTGAGATGAGTGGGAATAAAACTGGGCTGAGACCTGTGTAGAGTAGAATTTACAAAGAAATCCATGTGCAATTCGATGAGTGACAAGGTTTAGAATCACTTTAATTTGCTTTCCAGTAATGAGGAAATATACAGATGTGTAATAAAACATCTTGCATGTTTTGCTGAGTTGCTTTAAATTCTAGTGGGTAAAATATGTCACTGGATCTTCTTACCTCTTAAACAAAATGATCTTTAGAATGAAAAATACATTCTCTTGGAAGCTGCTCTAATAAGGATTAACTTCTTCAGCTGCAGAGGGCATTCATGTTGTGTTAGCTATCTGCTTGGAATTCGGTCAGGGTAGTGGTAACACATTTACTTGTAGAAGCTCCTGGCCCCATGCTGTCTCCAGGGGCAGAAGGCACTCCCAGAGTCTTGGCAGAGAGGACGTGGCCTGCCTTGTGCAGCTGGGCTCAGGCCAGTGGCTGGGAAGTGGGAGAGACAGCGCAGTGAGCTCCTCTTCTTACAGCACTGAGGGGTTTTTGAAGGCCTGCTATTTCCAAGTATTGATTCACCTTGTGAAACTGAAATGCAGAGATTTGTGCCAAAAGTCTGCTAGCTCAGATTTGGCCAGAGGGTTGAATAACCCCAGGGGTTATTCAGCAGTAATCAATGGAGATGTGGCATTTAAAACTATTTAACCTGTTTAGCTTAAGAATTTGTGAAGGGTAGGTCAAATTATATGATGTTCATGTAATTGGTCCATCAAACCTTATAATTAAACATTTACACTTGGTAATCTTAGTGTAGAGTTAAGTCTGTATGAAATGTGTAGGTGATTTAAAAATTTACTTCCCAAGCTTTCTTAATTAAAACTTCTTTCCAGTCATTGAATAGTAATTTAATATTAGTCTGGGGACATCGGAGTTAAACTAATTACTCATATTGTGTTCTTGGAACTTGGATTTTTTGAGAGATGGCCATTTTTGTGCAGAAATACTAAATTTGATTATTTATTTTGGAGTTGAGAGACACTTTAGAGTAAAAGTATTTTCATCTTTTGTTTTATGTGGTTGTGGAAATTGTGCTTCACACATGCTATCTTAAGAGTGGATGGCAAAGGGAATAAGACTGCTGAAATAATTAGTTTTTACAATTTTTAACACCATATTCCGATGCTTACAGGTTTTGTTCTTCTCACAATGAAGCTAAATTAAAATCTCTGAGAAAGAGGTCCCTCTAATATAGCATAATGAAGTCTTTAAATGGGTACAGTTGTAGGTCATCATGAATAGGAATGCAGTGACCTTTGTCTTGACAATGAAGCTGACACAGGCTTCTCAGAGCTGTTCTTTTTTTTATTATTTCTCCGCCAGAAAGGACACAAATAAAACAGAGGATCCCCCTTCTCCCATCAGTGAACAAAATCAAAAGACTAGAAAATGTGTTGTAATTTGTCAGTTTGCAAAATCTAGAAATAACACTGACTTCTTTCTCAATATAGACACTGCTGCAGGAACAATTTGTGGCAAGGAGTTGGGAAAGGAAGGAAAGTGTACTTGACTGGCCGTATGATTGGTAAAGGGCCTTCTGGTTTCTTAAGGTACTTTCTAATAGCCTGTTTTGATTGTGGCATACAGAGCAGCAAGGCATTCAAAATTATTACTTGTACTACTTACAGTTTTGTATCTAGAAAAATCACAAATCTTCCTGTCATTCATTTTACACCCATTTTTGTGGTACATTGCAGGCTTGCAATGCACTGTGTTGGAATCTAGCAAGGCTTGAATTTCTTGGTGGCCCGTGTAAAAAAGCAAAGCGTTTTGCAGAAAGGACACAAATGTGGCTGTTCCCTAACGGGGAGACACCGTTGCTCTATCCAACTTCAGCAGAGGCTTGTGAATTGCAGGGCTCAGCAATTTTCTTTAACCACAGAGAACCATCTGTCATTCTTAAATAATGGCCCTACCTGCTACTTTAGGACTTTTCTCAAGGCTTCAGCAGTGTTGATCTGAATTGTGCTGCCTCTTGTAGAGGAGAGGCCTCTGTAGCAGAGCAAACTCTAAGTGTGCAGTCAAGGTAATGAATGGAGATTTGTTCCTTTTGTAAGAAGTTATATCTATAGAAGTGCTTCTCTATGATCAGATAATGATTTTATTTATTTTTAGCCAAGGACTAAAACAACATGTTTTTTTGAAGACAAGCTTGTTTACTCGATGATGAATGATATTCCCATAAGGCCACAGCGTGGGTGAGTACCTGGAACAGGTATATTGGGAATGTCCCTCTCTGAGAATATGCTTCATCAAAAGAAAAACAAGAAAGTAAATAAAAGTTTAGAGTATGCACATGTAATTTCAGAGTTGTGTAAACTAAAAGAGTGGAACAGCAGTTAACATATAATACCATAAGTTTTTAAAACCTATTTCAGGAAAAAAATACACTGATACCATATAAATGGATCTAGTGGACAGTGAGAAGTGACTTTAAATATGACATGAAAATAAAAAGGAATGTGGGACACTATGTTAATAGTCGGTTAGAAATATTTAACTTGTTGTTTTCTGTAAATGAGAATACTTACTCCTAAAGCTTACATAATAAGCTGGAATGTGACCAATTTGATACCAGAACAGCAATGTGCTGTTGTGGCAAGAAAGGAGTTCATCCACAGGGATGATTAAGCACCTGGATTCTCTTTGGTAATAGGAGGGGGCTGAGAGAGCTGGGAGTGTTTAGCCTGGAGAAAACCAGGCTCAGCAGGATCTCATCATTGCCTACCAATACCTAAGGAGAAAGAATGAAGATGAGGGAGCCAGACTCTTGGCAGTTGTACCCCCTGGCAGGACAAGAGGTAATGGATACAAAACACATGGGCTTCCACAAGAAAACACTTTTACTGGGAGGGTTGTCAAACAGAGGAGTAAGTTGCCAGAAAAGTCATAGAATGTCCACCTGAGGAGATATTTGAAGCCCAACTGCACATGATTCAGGACAGCCTGCTCTACCTCACCTGGCTTGAGCAGGAGATTTGGGCAAAATGATCTCATGAGGTCCTTTCCAACATCAATAATTATGTGATTCTCTATAGTTTTGTTTGATTGGTGGTCTGTGCCAAATAGGAACCACAGGTTCCATGCTGAAGGGACAGTATGTCTCTAGGAAGTAGTACAATGGTGTGTCTGAAAGTGCATTGTTTAATGGAACAAATGGGCTTGGGAATTCAGGATGTTGCTGGGACTCCTGGTAAGAGGTTCAATGTTTCAGATGTCTAGCTTGGACACTTGAGTCTGCATTAACTTGCAAGCCTTTTCCATGACAAGTCTTCCCATGACTTTTGTTAAAGATTAAGAAGAAAAGACGGTGAAAGCATTGTGAAATAAAATTTTTGCTGTTTATATAATATATAATAAATATATAATATATAATATATAATATTTTTTGTTCATTTGTTACTTTGTTTTAATAACTTTCCTCCTTTCATTTCTTGTTAGCTGTAGAAGGTTACAAAAAGGAAACATCTGACTGACACTAATTTACCTGATTTGGAGATGGTATTTGCTTTTTCCCTCTTCTCCCCAAAGTTAGCTGAAATGGCCTGAATTGAAGCTGCTCTTGTTCAGAGCTCATGCAGAGCAAAGCAGGGAGAATGCAGCTTCTGGTTTTGGTTCAGACTTTGACTTGAAATCTTTCTTCTGGAGAAAGGCAGGCACAGAGCATTATCTTATCAGTCTGTTGATAAGTTGTAACAGCATTAGGCTCTTTCAGGCATTGCTGTCAGCTGTTGTTCTGGTCACGGGCTTGGTTGTTGCAAAAGATTGTCTTGACAGGGTGAGACAGCTTTTTTTCCCCCTCCTTTTTAAACAGAAAGCATAAAATTATTAAAAAGGATGGGGATTAAAATATATGTAGTGAATGGATGACAGCAGGAACATAAGTTTTATATTCCAGATGTTTTTTGAAGCTTAATCAAAGCTGGATATTATGGCGATGTAATTTGGGTCGTCCTGGGTGGGTCTAGTCTGGCTGTTCCTCGGGATCAGGGCAGCAATGCTAAATGGTGCTGCAGTGAATCCTGAGCTTCCATGTGCTGATAGTTGTCAGTTCTAATGAGAAGTTTCATAATTTTCACACATCTGCTGTAGATCTAGTTTTAAGTAATGGCTTTTAACAGAGGTCAGAATTTTTCTGACATGCTTGCAGTAGGCCTTTCTTTTCTCTGCTCTACACTTCTTTTGTTTGTTAGACTTGATTTCATCACAGACCTTGGGTTTTATCAGAGGGTGTTGTTTGGACTAACTCAATATTTCCATCCTCAACTTTTCTGGCTTCTATAAACAGTAAGTCTTCGTTGGTTTATGCTTACAGATACGTGTTTTCATGGTTTTAAAACCCTCTTTGTGCATACTCAGTGTATACTTGGGTGTATTTGTCAAATATGCATAATGTAAATGCAGTAAAAACTTCTGTGAAAATCCCTGATTCTCTGGGATGCTGCAATAGAAAGATGTTATATTTTTTAAAGGGTAGGAACTGGACTAGTGTTCCTCTAAAGTGTTAGAGGATATTATCCTTTTTGACATGGAAAGCCATATTATTGCTGAATGCTATGATTATTGATTTTTATGAAACTTCTTGCTCTAATAATGTGGGAAGATAGCCCTTTATTCATGTGTGTCAGTCTGTCATTACTGAACTTAGGAGGATTTTCAGAAAATACTTAACTAGCCTCAGGACAGATTTACGGCTTCACGTAATCTTGATTTTCTTCTACAGTTTTTCTGTATATATTTTTCCTTTTTGTGTTTTGTTTTTCTAAGATGGCAGTGAGTAAACAGCCAAAATGCCCCAAGGTGGACTTTCTGTTGGTGATGATCCTCTGGTTCAGTAAGTGGATGAAGCCCTTGGATGAGAGGCTCCACTGACATTGGAGCTAGAGAGTGGCTGATGATAGTAACTGGTTTCACCCTCCATGGAACAGGACCAGGGGAGAATACACCTTTTGAGTTGTTTTCATGGGCAGATGCTGATATCTCAGTAAGGGTGTGTTTGGTAATACTGCTCTTCTGGGTGGACTAGGAAGCAGTAACTCAAGAGGATGGACTCTCATTATCTTGGCCTTGACCCTTGTACCTTCTACCTTGTTCCAGTCCTGCTTCTCTTCGTGCACTTAACTCAATAAGCAAATACCAGTTGTCTCATTCAGATCTCCCTGTTCTACAAATCTTTGCCCCTCTCTTAGCTCCTGCTTTGCTATTTCCATCATCCTATGTGTACCCTCCTTCAGTCCTAATCTTATTTCTGCTCCTGCATTCCTTGCCTGACCAGTTTCTGCATCCTGCTACATGTTCTGTTCTTCCCTCCTGTTCCAGGTTCTCCAGACTCCTTGTCCTTATGTGTTATTTCCCTTTGTCTGTGCCTAGATTTTATTTCTTTGCATGAGATGCAGAGGATTGATATTTACTTGCCATGTGAATGTCTTGCTGCTGTTGGGATAAAGAGCTGTTGTAACTGGCCTTTACATGAATAGTTTGGTTTTACCCCTCTTGGCAGGCAGGAGGCACGTTTTCTAGCATGCTGGAAGAATAGGGCCGACTACAGTTTTTCAGAAATTTATATCATGTGGATGAATTTAGGTAGATTTTCTTGAAAATACATAGCAGTGTACCCCTGTGACACAATGGATACATTCCTATTGAAACTCAGTCATCTTTGGGAGTACCAGAGATTGCATTTAAAAAAAAAATCTAAAAATTTATTTATTTATTGATAATTAAGACAATATGTTTTTTGTTAGCATTCTTCTAGCAATTGAGCGAGGCTTTTCTGAATAACTAATGTATATATTTATTTTCATGCACATGTGTGCACAGAAAGCATCTGACAGTGTCAAATGTGGTTAATGAAAATGTGATCAGCTTTGCAATCACAAGCTACTGACAACAAGATCTTGAAAGGTTTTGGAGTAAAGTTTTAGAAGGCAATCTATAGACTGTTAATTAGAGTAGATCAGTTGAAATAATATTAAAGGCAATGGAGATGGACAGAACTTTTTACAGCTCCCACTGAAGCACCAGGAATTGCATTGCCTTGGGCAAGTAATGTTACCAGATACAATAGGTAGTTTATCTGTGGCTGCAGGTTCCATATTCCTAGAGAGGAGCTAGTACTGCAAATTACCCAGTTGTAATGCAATAATCCATCAGACATCTACTCCTTTTGAAGGCTATTTAATTGAATGAACTGCAGTATAAACAAGTTGTATCGTTACATATATGAAAGCTCCAGAAGGATGTGACTTACTCATTCTGTTGCCCTTCCAAACCCCTTTTTTAAAATTTGCAGTGGAGAATTTTAGAAAGGTATTTCATTGTAGTAAACATTTAATTTTTCTAAACATCTCTGTGTAAATTAATACCAAATCTTCCATAATTTAAAAAAATAATTGGAGCTTTATTGAGTATATTTAGGAAAGATACCTTCTTCTTCCAGTAGTTCCTGCAGTCAGAAATTAGTTTTGGTTTACATGTTAAATTGGTAGTGTTGCTTAAAAGAACCACTCTCCAACTGCAGGGAATACTGAGCAATAGTTTTGGGAAGTGTAATTGTAACTGCCCAGATAATGAATTAAATGCTTGTACAGTCTTTTCTCACTGAATAAAGGTGACATCAATTGCACTTAAAATGTACTTTTTAAACCATTTAAATAAAACTTTCACAGTTATTCTGAGTTGAACCAAATTAACTTAGCATAAGTTGAGGAGTTCTCTATTTTGAGCTAAATGGGAATCACCTTCACATATTGCAGATTGACCACAAGAAAGATGTTATGGTTTTATTTTAAAAGTTTGTCATAAGCTAAAGCAGTACATCACATACAAGCGAATGTACACTTTCCAGTCTGTCATAAGCACTGTCTTACTGACTAGTGCAGAGTGTAAGGGTGTTGTAAGTAAACTTGGTAGCAAATGGTATTTTTGATTCCACCTTTTTTGTGATGAAAGGAGTAACAGTGTGAGGGATTTAGGCTTTTGCACAGTTAGTGGTCTTGTGTTTTTGGGCTGCATTTTGGATGCTCTAAGGTGGCATTATTACTGAAAGAAGTCAGCCTGCCTTCTGCAGTCCTTGGCTGCTTGCTCTCTCCAGCAAAAAAACCCAAAACCCAAAAATAAAACCCCAAAAAACACACACACACAAAAGGGCAGCTTATTTTTCATGTAGATAATGCATTTCATCCAATTTTTTTCAGCTCACAAAAATACTTACCCTTGTGCAAGTGTGTAGGGGGCACTGAATAGGACAGAGCTGGTGTTTTTCTGTGACAAACTTGATTTAAATTGATCATCAACATGTTTTTCCATTAGTTTAATTGCTGATTGTTCCTGTTCTTTTGTTATACTCTATCTAGAACTTCAGGTCAGGAGGTCAAGTCTGCTGGCATATTTTCCTGTGCCTTCAGAACGGCGTTGCCTCTGGCCCGTGTATTCATCTCCCTGCGTGTCATGCTGTTAGTGCTTTCTCTGATGTACTCACTTTAAAAGCACTATTTATGGGTTTAGATACTCCCTTCAAAACATAAACATGAATAATTTAATTTATATGTGACATCACTGTAAGTGATATAAACACATGTAATTGTGTACAGTATGCTATGAAAGAATTATTTCAGTTATAATGCCTGCTATTTCTAACTGATTACACTGTCTTTGCTAAATTCATATAAAAGGGAAGAAACAGCAGAGAGCTGCTTTTGCAGTTGACCTTTTGAAAGTTGAGTTTGCTGCTTGATGTATGCACAGATTTTTCACTTCTGACAAGAAGAAATCCTGTGTCGTCCTCATTTATAATGTATAGACCTCTCTTTCCATATTTATATTATTTAAGAATAGTGTGAGTTCTCAGAAATGCTGCCATTCAAGTGCAGAATGATGGTACCCAGCCTTCTGTGTGTACAGTTTGGAATATGGCGAGGATTCTGCTGGCTTAATTACTGTGCTGCTGCTTTTCTGATTAATGACTGAAACCTTGACTTATTGGACGATCAAAGACCATCTGAATTTCATTGTTTCTGAGGACATGCACAGCTTTGACAGGTCAAGAGAAGAAGAAAATTAACTGACTTTTGGCTAAAATTCATTAATTCCTCAATTGCTTCTTTGAATTAATCCGGTCTTCTTGCTCAGAGAATGTTTCTAAGTGTGAGAAACAGGAGCTTCCTAATTCTTCAATCATTGAGTTTTATTTAGACACTACATTGGTAAAAGTTATAGAGTCAAAATGTATTGTGGTGCTGGATTCTCCACGTATCAGCAGCTTTCTGAATTCCAGCAGAAGCATTTATGTGCATAGTTAGGACAACTACTTAGCAGTTTAATTGATTTCTTGAAAAAGGGGGATTTCTGAAGGTAATCAGGTCTCTGAAAAATGCATTGATTAAAAATAAATCAATCTCTCAGCTGCACAATTTTATAATCTGGTTGGACTTTTATCTCTAGAAGACTGTTGTTGTTCTGTGGGTTCTGATGCTGGAAATTAGTTGAATGCATAAGCATTCTATAGTTTTTGACTTCTAAAAGTGCCTGTACATTGTTTAGCTCTTAAAGTATAACAAATGCATAAACAGTATCACTGCATCCCAAATCAAACTTACCTGGCTGTATTCTTGCCTCAAAATCAGATTTTGTTTACAATACTATATCAATAAGCTTTTTGAAGTTTTCGGTTTGATTTTTTTTATCATCTTATACTAATATAGCACTGCAATATATATCTACAAATACAGCTTTATTTAAAACAAACAACTTTCAGTGAAATTGCATTACCTTTCTACTACTAAACACAGATTTATATGTGAGGACTAGAACACTGAAGGTCTCTGAGTCCAATGTTATAAATGTGAATGCTTCCAGTAGCTAATATTTATGCTTTTTCTTATTTTCTGAAAGGTAATATTACTTGTAAGATACTCATAGTGAAGAGTTGAATATCCTTTTCTTTGTATGAAAGTGTAACAGTCTTCCTCTGACTGATTGTGCAGTCATGACATAGCTGAGGTGAAGATCCAACTTCAAACATTGCAAGATAAATCATTTCCACATTCTTGCTTAAGTGGCTATTTTAGTGTAGAGAAGCACATTTTCTGTTGAGTGCTAATGCCACTGTCTCCTTGACCCAAGGTCTTAACTATTCTGAGCAAAGTAGATTTGGTACTTAGTGTAAGGAAGAGTTTGCAAGTAAAACAGTTGTGCCATGTAGAAATTTTGAAATTTCTGCACCTTGTGGGATTGTCCATTGATAAAAGTATTGATTGAACGAAGTATGCATTATACAAGGTATTAATAGACGTATTCTTCTTTCTTATTTATAGAAACTGGAGTGGGTGGCTGGGATCACAGCTATGTGTACGCTTGTGTAAAGGACCTCCAAGAAGGGTGTATGTTTCTCAAGTTATTATTTTGGCCAGCTGCTCTGCCCTTGTTTTTAGCAATGAGATCTATTAGCATGAGGCATTTGGCTAAAAGGGGAGGAAGTAGGAGTGTTTAATGTTGCTTAATGGAAACAAGGCTCTAGTTTTATCTTAATTTTGCTGTTTGAGGGCAGTCTGGCAATTAACTTATGAGAAACAAAGCCACTGAACTATTTTTGTAGTCTTAGCAGATAAATCTCTGGAATTTTGTTAACTAACAATGCTGGTTAAGCTTCAGTAGCTTTATTGCCAGTTGGAATATAATGGAGTTAACTACAGTCAGCTACACTTAACATGAGCTAAGGCTATGGCCATTTCTGCTTTCAATGTGCCACCTTTGAGATGTGTTGCTGCTTTTAGTCTGAGTTGCCAGTACTGTGCCATGATGTTCCCAAACCCCTTGGGCAGTGGCAGTCCCAGAAGTGGCATTACAGAAGAGCCACTTCTGCCCCTTGATTGTCCCAGCTTGTGGTGTTAAATTTTTCCACAAATACAGAGAGGCCTTGAATATCTGAAAGGCTATCTAAGTTGCAAAGAGGAAGAACATTTGCAGGAACAGGGAGAAAGTATATGCAATTATTCTGCTATTCTTTTGACTGCTTGTTTTTAGTGGCTGCATAAGACATTTCTAAAATTGAGTGTTTATGTGGGAGTAAAAAGAAGGATGCTCTTGCCTTGGTGCTACCTGGTGATTCTCCAATTGTTTTTCTAACACAGAATTGTCCAGCTGTATTTGCCAGCGTAGAAAGAGCATGGGACAAGGTCTCTGCTTCATGCTGTTCCTGCCTTTTGCAAGAGTAGTCTTACATCTCTCAAAGAGATGAGCTATTGTTTGGAAAAGCCTTTTCCTATTTTTATTGTTTCCTCATCTCAAAAAAATAGACTGTAAAAGATAGATGGCATTTACCTTTAAATGAATTTTATTTGGTTTAATTCAAGCAGCAACTTCAGTGACTGTTTATCAAATACCATCACACTTCTTCCTTTTTAAAGGAAATGGAAAAAATGTCTGACACAAAGGCATCTGAAATGAAACACTCAATAATCACAATATACCAAGATCTTACCTATTGGAAGTACTGTGTAAGTGCTAAAAATAAAACACAGACTCATTTAGTCCTCAGCATTTAAAAGTAAATTGTTTGAAACTGAAAAGAATAGATGGAAAATGAGTTTTCCTGGGAAATAAACTTAGGTACTTCAATTTGTGCTTCTTACGATAGATATTTTAGTAGTATGTGTAATAAATGTAAAGTTGTTATTTAGTAATGTGAACAATAATGTCAGCAATAATAAGGATGGGTAATGACAGTCCAGCAGCATTTTCTGGCTGAGGATACCAAGGGAAAAACTGTTATTTACTCCACAATTGGTATTGTATATATATTTTCTCATTCTCACTTCCTTCAAGTTGCCTGTCAATCAACTATTACTATGCTCTTTTATGTCAGTGCATTATAGGGTGGGCTAGCAAAGCTACTCATGAAAGATTCAGCTGCATTAAAAGAATTTGCTTAAAAAAGAAATTCCTTACTGGCTTTACAGGACTGCCCAAAGGAGTCAAGCGTTTATGGATATAGCAAGTAGCTACATGGTGGAGTATAAGGAACCATAAATTGTAAGTATTGAATATTGAATTCTAAATAGAAGCTGAAAAGTAAAAGCAAGTGTGGTGTATGTTTTGTGTAATAAACGTCTTTAAGGATGCAAAGTAGCCATAGAAAAGTCACTCAAGACCTTGCTTCCCTTTCTACTCATCTTCAGCTTCAGGTACACACAAAATTAGATTTTACTGAGTGAGGAAACTCAACGCTTTTTTTTCCCTTTGGAAACATATTTAATGACACTTGCCTAGCTGCTTCATATTTCTAGTCTTTCTTTTCCCTCCTTGAAATGGAAAGATTTACACAGCGTCTGCAGTTGTATGAAACATGAAAAAACGATTAGGTAATTGTTGGGCACAGTATGCTGAACATATAAAGCTTCATGTGACAGCATAGGGTATTAGCTGCAATTGAAGATAAATGTATATTCACATACTCTGCATACTAATTGGTGAAGTTCTGGCTGAGCTAGTGTCTCCCATTTCCTTCTAACCTGAAAATGTTTTCTTTATGGTGGGACAGCAGTGCTGGTTTGCACTTAATTTAAGATGATTTTATATTTTTATTTTTATATTCCTTGATTCTAATCTGAATACATGTAGATAAAACACAGGACAGATTTCCATGTTAGCTGGAAGTGCTTTTAGAAGTATCAGGTCTTTTTACGGTTCTTTCAATTAAACAGTGAAATACAAGTGAGAATGGGTTGCACTGCAGGATGAGTTTACAGTTCTCAGGTAGCTGCAGGTCAGTTGCACGAAAACTATCTTTGACAATTTCTTCTGTGCAGGGAAAATGTAATAAAGGAATAACTGATATTTCACAGTGTTTCTGAATATACAAAGTATATTTAGTGTTAATTTACATATCCAAAGTTACAGGCCTTTCATCATAAAGATTTTTCTTTAAAAATTGATATTTCCTTTCACCATTGTTCTGAAAAGGAAGGGGAAAAAGAAGTCTTTGAAGTAAGTACCTACAGTTGAAACTAGTGTGGACTGCATTCAATGTAACACAGAAGCAACATCATCTCAAACTGGGAGAGGAGAATACTTAGCTCATTAAGTACTTGGCTGCAGTCAAAATATTTAGTTTGACATTTTTCTTACTATGGCTCCCAAGGCTTTGATCTCCTTGTAGAGAAGACTGAGATTTGCAAGGGGCAAATCAGAGCCTAAATATTTAGTAAACTGTATGGTTTTTTACTTAGAACAATAAAAACATGGAGCATTTATTAACTGGACATTAGCATTAATTATTAATGTGAATAAGAGCATGATTAGTTAGGTTATTATTTGTCATCTTTCACATCTAGAAGAACCCCTTAAAAATTGTTTTCATGTTTGTCTTAAACGCTACCCTTCTTTTTCCCCATCAGATTAATTGCAGTAGTACGAAATTTGTTGGTTTTCAAATGTGGAATATGGATTTCCTCAGCCTTTTTCTGCTTAGTTTCTTGCCTTCTTGATTTCTGCTTCCCTCCAGGTACCTTTTTCTTCCCTGAATCATTGTCTGTTAATTCTTTTTGTCTTTGTTTCTCTTCTGGTCCAACTATAACTGTGACCTTTAACACACAAAGAAGGACAATTTCTTCTTTTCCACTATTATAGGCTTATGTACAGGACTGTGACAGTCTTTGCAGAGAAACTACCTCTTCTGTTGTTGGCTTCAACCAACTAGAAGCTCTGTATTTAAATTCTTATTTAACACTTCTGTGCATGTAACTTTTTTCTCAAAATAGTGCACCTCCCATGTGAAGAAAATGCTCGCTTGCAGGATGCTGCCACTGTTGTTTCTCTTTCACTGTGTTGTAGGGATTTTATACCCTTTACCTTTCTCACTGTGGGAGATGACTTTGCAGTGCATGGTAGAAGGAAGCACTGGGGAGAAGGGTAGCTCTGGCTTTAAAGCCAAGTCAGCTGTGTTGTAGAAGCTAAAAGCAAAAATCAGCAGTGAGCTGAAAATAAATTGTTGTCTGGGAGAAATATTTTCTCTGTGGTATTTCTGCAACATCATTGAATGACTGAAATAGATGTTTGATAGATGTGTCATGAAAGCAGCCCAACTGCTTTCCTCTTTAGAGAAAGTTCAAATTTTTTTTAATAGACAAAAAACCAAGTTAGATGACTTCTTCATGGCTCTAAACACAGATGGGAAAAAAATTCTCACGTTTAAGTGATTCTCTAAAAAAATGTATGCTGGTTAACTTCTTGCCCCTAACTGCATCAGTATTTGAAATTTTCTTTTGCATTGCTGCCTGTAGCTTTAATTTACATTAATTTACATAGACTAATATTTTTAGGATCTGTCTCCTTGGAATGGCTAATCTCTGCTGTGTTGTAGAGGAACATACTCCGTGGAGATGTTCTGTAGAAGAATCTTCTTTTGGTTGCCTCAAAATTAATTTTTTATGTGTGTCCTCCTCCTTTTGTAAAGTTAAGGTCAGTTTTATTAAAAATAATTGCGTGATTCATATCTCTGACTCACTGTTTTGCCCAGCCCGTGAAACAGAAATGGCAAGGCCTCCACAGGAGTCTGCGTTGGGTTAACATCATCAGTGTGTTAAATAGGAAAAGCTTTAGTATGCAAATATAAACAAGGGCCTTGGAAAATCCTAAGCAGAGGAAAATGGGCTGTTTGTCGGTTTTGTAGTGTTTACTTGCTTTTCCTATTGTGACAACAGATTTTATTTCCTAAAGCTTGTTCAAGCCGCAGTGTCACTGCGTTCAACCCGAAGGGCTCCAGTAACGCCCTTGAGCGCGGGCGAGGGGGCCGTGGCGGGCCGCGGCGTGAGGCCCCTCTCATCGCGGGGTACAGGGCCCTTCCCTGGCTTTGAAGCCTTTCTCTCCCTGCGTGTCCCTGCCAGGCAGGGCCGGCTGCAGGCAGGGCCGGCTGCAGGCAGGGCCGGCTGCAGGCAGGGCCGGCTGCAGGCAGGGCCGGCTGCAGGCAGGGCCGGCTGCAGGCAGGGCCGGCTGCAGGCAGGGCCGGCTGCAGGCAGGGCCGGCTGCAGGCAGGGCCGGCTGCAGGCAGGGCCGGCTGCAGGCAGGGCCGGCTGCAGGCAGGGCCGGCTGCAGGCAGGGGCTCAGCCCAGGGGTGCCCCCGCCGCCCTCAGAGCCCCCGGCCCGGCCTGGCCCCTGCCGCCGCCTCCGCGCTGCGGGCCGGTCACTCTGTGGGCCGGTCACTCTGTGGGCCGGTCACTCTGAGGGCCGGTCACTCTGAGGGCCGGTCACTCTGAGGGCCGGTCACTCTGAGGGCCGCGCTCCCGCAGCCGAGCTATCGGCGGCCAGCAAGGCGCTGGGAATGCTGTAAATGCTGCGGGATTGTGCTGGCCCTACCGAACCAGCTGCATTTCTAGCAGGGCCCTTGTACTGGGAGTGAAGTGCTGAGGGATGAAGACAAGCTGAAGAGTTCAGTATTCCTATTTCTCTTCCTCTTTGCTGACTTGGGGGCTCTGAATACCATATTTCCATTATGTCTTCTTTCCAAGGATTTTTTTGAGCGAGCATAGAGCCTGGCTCATTCCTTGAAAGTAATCAAATTTAGCCTTCTGCAATTTGAATGAACGTCTTAAGGCAGATTTACAAAATAGTCAACAGATGTGTGTTCCCGGCCATCAAATGGGAAATCAGTTATGGTTAAGATGTTTGTTGGTTTTTTTTTTTTTTTTTTCCTTTTTCTGGTTTGTTGTATGTTTTTTTTCAGTATGTAAAATAGAATATTGTCTGAGATTGACCCGGAGGGAATTGAAAGTTTCCATGAAGTTATCTTTCAGTATTCTTTTAAAGGAATAATTTTTATTCCTAAAATTCACATTAAGCAATTCCTCATACCGCACTTTCCTGCCAAGAAACATGATTTCTCAATCACGCTTGTAGCATCTGCTTTTGATTCACATATTCATTGTAATTGAATCCTGCGTTATCGGAGTGACTGTACTTGTTCCCAATCACTAACAAGGTACATAGCTTGCTGACATCTGCATATGCATGGGTTTGAAACTTGTTGTGTCCTGTTATCATTCCACCTCAGAGAAAAGGCTTGGTGAGGAATGAGCCCTCAGGAGCTACAGACTTGATGGCATTCATGGAGGGGTTGTCAAAATTCCTTTAATAGTTTATTATTCAGTGGAGTCATAGCCCATGGTTTCAGGGTATTGTCTTAAACTGAGTTTTGCAAGTTTTGCTCAAATTTAGAGCATACTGTTATCAAGTCAAGGATTTTTAGAGGGTTTTTTTGTTTTGTTTTGTTTGTTCCATTTTGATCTGACCACTTCAATCATTTCCATCAGCTAGACAGTACTGTGAGCTATTTGTAGGTTAAGCTGATCATTGTATCCCAACGACAACAGAGTTATTTCCCATATCATGATGATTCTGGATGTTATTCTTTCACTCCAGGGCTTACAGTTCAAGGGGAGAATTTTATTGCAGAAATGATAGCTTCCAGGTATTGCTTTAGAATTGAGTTTGTGGTGACTCAGATGTTTTAGTATTTAAATAATTCCATTTAATTATGTATTTTGTAGAAATGATTACTTAGTTGTAATTTCAACCCTGTTTTTCTTCCTCCTTAACTGAAAGGAATTTTACAGATAATGTTTGATTTTTTAAAATTAATAATTATAGAATGGTTAGGGTTGGAAGAGACCTTAAACATCATCTACTTCCAACCCTCAATTACTTGTTGAGAATATTCGAAATTTTTGCTCAGGTGACTGGGGAGAAGCTGAACTGCTCTAAATGTTACTGTCTTCTGCCCTAGGTTAAGGGAGAAGGAAATGTGCTCAGGATCATGAAGAAGTTGTAAAATGAACTGGAATGTTTGAAGAAGTGCAACGAACCTTGTAAATTATTTTCTTGGTACCACTATATGTAAAGGTGAAGGAAAATTAAGAAGGGGAAGCTCATTTAGCAGGGTGCATCTACGTGTGCTTTCTGCTCTGCTGAGTGAAATACCCCGATAAGCCCAAATTGTCCTCGATGTCCCTCTGCTACTGAGGTTAGGAAACTGTAGCAAGGGAGATGTGATGTTGCTGCTCATTAATTTTCCAACAAATGAGCTGTTGCAGATAGGTAGGAAGTAACACAGGATTTGTTTTTGTGTTTATTTTTTTAAATCTTTAATAATGGCATTTGAACTTGTTTCTAGTAGTTACAGATGTAACTCACAAATGGTTCAAAAATTATTTTTGTTTTCTTTCTCTGAGAAATATGATCTTCAAGCAAGGAACTTTCCTGTACTTTTTCTTTCATTTTTGGTTTTTCTTCCTTTGAAGATTTGGGCCAGCTATCCATTATTTTGTCCTTCTAAACAATTTACAGTGGTGGTATAGCTGTGTAATATATGTAAGCTGTGTGCCACAGGTTGAGAACAATTTTATTCTTGTATTAATTAGTTTATAATTCCTACTTATTTCTGTAGAATTTAATTTACAGTAGCTTAAAGTAAATGTATTATCATTTGAAAATAATGCATCCTGCAAAGGTGCTTAATATTGAATATATATTGCCATGCATGAAAACTCTTGGAATCCTTTGGGTCAAAACTGCCATTGCTTACAACAGGAAGGTTTGGGGTTTTTTAAAATCTGGTGGAATTTGGAAGTTTCACTCAGCTTTACAGACTGTTGTAGTGTTAATTTAAAAGGTGTAAATAATAGCATTGAAAGGATTTATTTTAAAAGACCGTAAGTTAAATCATATTATTTACTATGAAGTTTTATTACTAGATGTTTAATCTTGGACAGATGGAAAAAGTGGTGATTGAGTAACCTGTTTGTCTAGTTTGTTTGATTACTGATTTAGGGAGCTGTTTTCTTTTTGCTGATTGTAGTACTTAACACACATTATGTATTCTACTAGTGTTCTGGAAAGCAAAACTGGAAATAGAGGGTATTGGATCCTTGCAGCTTCTGAGCAGATGATTCTCTAAGTAAACCTGTGGTTAAAATAATTTGAACCAAGCACTGTTTCACTTTTACAGCCAGAAGAATGGTGGCTGTTGTCATGAGCATCACTGAAGAAGAGGTATAATATATGTATGTTTGGGAGATTTTCCAAAGATTCTAGAGCAGAAAATAGAAGTGGCCTAGAAGCATTTTGTGTGAAGCCTAGTTGGAGTACTGAAACACATTCTTTGTGCTTAATGAGTGTTGACATAATTTTCTTTTTTAACATTAAACATTGTTTAGAGTAGTATTCAAGAATCATCCTTAACAGTGTTTTTTCTCCCTTTTGGATAATCAGATGTGAGGTTCACAAAATAGCTGCAAACATGTTATCTCGCATGCCTGTTATTACAGCGTGTTATTGCTGTAGATCTTTATGATTCACACACACAAAGATCAGTGTCTCAGGGTCTTTTTTCTCATCCTTTCCTTTTGCTGTAAAGGATTTTGAATTAGTTAAGTGTAAATGCAGAGATGATCTGGCAACCTGTCACAGAGCCATTGCACCTCACCTTTCCTCCTGGAAGGCTGGCCTCCAAAAGCTTGGTGTCATGTTGTGTGCCTCAGAAAGTGACTCTCCATTCTGAACAAGTTGTATTGGCACTTTCTTTTTCAAAAGTGTATGTGCTCTTGCATTTACACTGGCTCTGAAGTTTGGTATTTTGTTAGATTAAGGTTTATTTCTTTCCTTAGTGCCACTGGCAGTTGTGTTTTATGAGATATCGTTAAATCAGCCCTGTTGTGTTCCCATGCTGCTTCAGGTATGGTTTTGCATTTGCATCAAACTAGTGAGTAGTGAATCTTAGTATGAGCAAGTTTATCTGCTTCAGTAAATTGGAGTACTGGTCTCTTCTTGCGTGTTCTTCTTAAAATCCCCATTTGCTTAATGACTGAAGACAAATGCATTAAGGATACTGTGACCTGTGTCTGTAATCATTAAATAGGGATGTGATGATGAAGAAAGAAATCAGGAAAATTAGGTCCTGCTTTAAGAACTTTTTTTTTTTTTTGATACTGACACCAGCTTAATTCACTAGTCTAACAGATCTCCTCTGGCTTTTCTTGTCCACAGACTTTAAAAAGACGATGGCTGTTTTTCGTTATTAAATACTATCTTTCCCATGATTAGCAGTGTAGTGGTGACCAGAGGAAAACTGACTGAAGCACAAATTATGTTATGCAGTAATTACTTAAGCCATGCAGTGGTCTTTTTCTATTCCTGTCAGCGATGTAGCAGGTTCAGTTAATAGATCCAGTCCCAAAGTGCCTTGCTTAGTACAGACTCTCATGGTGCCTGCCCAGCCTGACTTTGAGGACACTCGGTTCAGGGCTGTTTTCCTTGCCTGTGAATCATGCAGCCCAGTGTATTTTTAGTGCTGCAATGTATTTATGTTCTGAGATTAGCAGCAGCCTCTCCTGGACTGGGCAGTCACACATGGGCAAAGCTAAACCAACTGGGAATGCCTCCACAGAAGATGGTGCTGGTGACTCTTGCTGCTGATATTCTAGAGAGACTCTTAAGGAGTTTTATGTTATCCATCTGATATCTTAACATAAAATCATTTCAGTGCAAAACATACGAAAAGTTGTGAGTGCAAGAAACAGTCCCAAAGTACCTTAATCCTTCTATCGATAGCACCACTATTGGGTTACACGGTTTTAATCCCAGAGGAGTTGTTGTCTGACATTAAACTGTCCAAATAGTATTTATATCTGCTGCTGCCCTGCAAGATCACTTAACCCTGCAGAGCAGTTTAAAAGTAGTTAATGACAGACCCAGCATGACTTGCCCCTTATGAATGATCACATAAGTTCGACCTGTGCTGTCATGGTTTATGGAGGAAGGCAGTTTGTCCATAGCCTGCTTCAGCCACAGCAGGTAATTTGAAATGAAATGAGACAGTTTCTACAAGCAGATTGATTTGGGAATCTTGCCTGTTCTTCCCTTTGACCCTTGACAAGTTGACACTACAAAGATTGTGACTTTAAAAAATGATTGGGTGCAAATACATTTAGGTAGATGATTTACTATGTGTTAAAGCAAGGACAGTGCATTTAGAATGGAGCTGTGAGGGAAGGTAATTGTAAACTTTAACAACTCGTGTTTTATGTTTCTGTATCTTATTAATTATCTGAGTAGGTGAATCTTCTGATAACAGGAGACCAAGTACTGTATCTAATAAGCTGTGTGTGAGTCCACAGCCTCTGCATACCAGTAGTCAGTATTTTAGTTATGCAGAAATAAATGTATGTGATTTAGAAATGCAACTGGAATGCTTTTTTTGAGCTGCAAGGGTTAAGTCTGAAGATGAACATCTGGATATATAGGTTTCCTAATCCAAAGATGTCTTCATTTTGTTATTCTTCTGTAAATGCAGTCATGCAAATACAAATATTGAAATACCAAGATCCAACATATGATAGATAACTGGCAAATAGTGAAATAATGAAAGGATGCCAGAGAGAGAGAGAAAATCAAAATTATGTGTCTATAAATATTCTGGTTTTGCAAAGCATACACCCTCTTAGGTAAAAAGAATTATGTGGACTTTTTAAGACACTAAATGGAGATTTTGTTTGAGTGCCTTTTTCTGATTTATGTAATTGGATTTTTCCCAAACTATTATGTGATTAATTACATAATTTGAAAATAAATAGCTAAATAAAATTGCTTCTGCCGAATTTTCTCACAATGATTCAGGATAGTATGTAAAACACAAGTACAAATATTGCTGAAGTATGTATCATACAAATTTCATTATAATTAAAAAATGAATGTTTAATTAAATAGCACTCCTAGAAAGCATAAACTAATCTTTGATAAGCCACCTAGCATTAAATGTGCTATGAGTGTGTAGTTATAAATGCATAATACAAAGTAAATGTTTGCAGAGACAAAGTTCATCTCTCTGCAGGTCTTTCTTCTACTGTCTGTTCAAAATGCTTTGTATGAAGCATTATTTTGAAGATGCTTATAAAAAAATTCTTATTGGTCTGGGTTGAAATTGTTTAATACCTTTTTGACTGTGTCTTTACTGAACAATATTAGAAGTATTTTGCTGAACTGTTTCTTTATGTTGTCCATTGGGTTTAATAGACGTGCCATTTAATAAGCTCTCTACCTGTAAGGATAGACTATTTGACCTTTGTGACCTGCCAGTGGTAGACATAGTATAAGATTGCTTTGTGAAATAAAGCTGTCGGTAACATCAACAAAATAAAAAATGATCGTATTCCAATACTCTCTGCTCAGTACTATGACAGCACTGAAATATGGAATAAAATTGAAAGTAGATTAGTTTTGGGTCCTAAGTCATGTTTTGACAAGATATAAGAGAGGAGAACATATCTTTGAACTTTTAGTTTTAAAGTTTTTTAATGAAAATATTTATCATTTTGTAAGGTTCCTTCTTTCTTTATCACAACAGGGCTGTATAACCTTAAAACAATCCATTCTCTTATTGTGAGGGATATAAATACTGTACTATCTTTTATATTAAACATCATAAAGGATACATGCACAGTATGAAATTGCTTGACACTTGCAAGTAAAGGACTGTCATGTTAATAAAAAGCTTATTGAAGAGGTTGAAAAATCAGTCATTAATAAGCCACATATTTTTAAACTATGTAAAGCATGTAAATACTGCAGACAAGAAGGCAGGTTTTGCCATATTTTCTCCTCTCTTTTTGAAATACTTAAGGTCTAAAGGAATAGTGTAAATGAAAATTATCAGATTGCCTCTTCTGTGCTTATTGTAAACTTTGTATGATTAGAAAAGAAATTAATACTTTTAGTTGCAGTTATTAATCAAATCAAATGAAGAGCTTGCCGGGGGGCAATGAGGATGTGACTGTGAATGCTAGAATTTAGGCAACTTGCTTTCAATCTTTTCTGAAGAAGAAAAAAACAAACCAAAAGAAGAAACTTTTAAAGAGGGAGTGGGAAAATCCCTTCACCAAAATCCACTTTGTACTATAGCTATGTAGTGTAAGAAATGGAAGATATATTAAACAGTGAACATAGTCTATCTTCATTTCTGTGCATATAAATAGAAAAAAAATTAATTTAAACTTCTCAATCTAGGGTTAGCATCATTAGCTCAACTCATTGTTCATTTTTTTGATACTTTTCTTTTTGAAAATGCCTTTTAGTTTGGGTATTCGCATTTGTCTCTTCTATTCTTCTAAGTGCTTAATTGTTAGTCTAATACAAATGAAAGTTTCTTATTTTTATTTTTTTTAAATACTTTTAAGTTAATGAAGTGGGTTTTTCTTTTTTTTTTTTTTTTTTTTTTTTTTTTTTTCCCATGGCAAACTTGAAGCCATAGGAATAAAATACCTTTCCTGAATGAAGTCACAGGATTTCTGCAAAGAAACTACTCTCAGCAAATTTGGGTATTCTCTAGGAAAGACAAGATTTTTTTAATGCTAACTCATAAACAAAAATATTAACATAAAATCATGTAGAAAATTCATACAGAATTTCTGTCTTACCCAGTGCCTCTAAGAGGGCTGCAGTGATGTGCTTTTAGCAGAGGTTTATCTTCCTTGGAGCATGATATAACTCCAAAGTTTAGTAAAATAATGTAAACCCATCACAAAGGAATGTTGTCCATCCTCAAACTGTGCCTCAAGTTGTTTGAAATGGAGAAAAGCTTGCAGGAAAATCTACCTACTGTACTAAAGGACAAATGCATTTTACTGTGTTGTGACTTTGTGGTATTGCCCTTTCAGATGGTGTGAAGGCAACATAATTGGATTATCCTCTGGCTCCTTAGATGGTTGAGGTGCTCTTTTGCTGAGATCTTTGGTGGAAAGTGTTCTCTCTCTCTTTGAATGAGGCTGATCCCCATTACTGTTGGTTTCTGTGACTGGAAGGTGTATCCCCTGTAGCCGCATCTTTGCCGTTGCTGTTTTGAGGTCTCAGTGCTTCAGGATCATTTTAATGCCAATGGCCAGCATGGTCCTAGAAAGCAGGGCAGGGGTGGAGAGCATGGAGTATTGGTCACCGGCAAACACTGAGGAGGAGTTTCCTGCTGGAAGTACCATGTGCTCCTTTTTCAGTGGTGAAAAGCTCCTGGAGAGAGTGAACTCCTCCTGGCACAGTGAGGTTCTGTTTCCATGTGTGCCTGGCTGGGGTTGTCAGCAGCAGTAGGACATGGCTATGTTGTGGATTCACTTAAGCCAAAGGAAAACGCTCTCCTGCCTCCCCAGATTTTGCATCAATAGTGTTTCTTGTGGCAGGAGTACTTCTTTTTTCCTTTCAGACTTATGTGCATATTTTTAAATGTAGGTTATAATGCTGTTTTTCCTGCTTTCTGGTGATTCTGCAGAAACCTGCTGTGTTGGAAGTGGGCTGTAAGGTGGTGAACAGCACAGTGATGAAGCACATGGTTTTGTCGGTAGCTATTCATTTGCTGTTTCACTTCACCATGTGTCTTCTTTATCCTACCCTAATCATTCCTTGCCCAAATTACGGTGATAGAGTTGCACAGAAAATGGGCAAGAGAGAGTGGTGTCTAGCTGCCCATGATTTGCCAGCAGTACTTTTGGATTTGCACTCCTTGTCTATCTATGCCAGACAGTTTTTTAGTCATTACATTGCTAACTCCATGAGACAAACCATGTGGAATTACAAATAGACTAATCCTAAATGGCTTTTTATGAATCAGTATTTGTCAGTGCTGAGAACTGTTGTTACAAAGACATCAAAAATCTGAGTTTAAAGTAACAAATTTCTAGAAACCTTTACCTCAATGGATTAAATGGAGACTGAGAACATTGGAATAATAGAACAGGTTTTCTTACCTTTAAACAGGAAATTTGAAGTTTTACACCTATTTGACATGGGACGTGTTTCTTAAAACCTCTGACTTGTTTAAAAAGCTGCTTAACCATGTATCTTTTAATTGCTTTGCATCAAAATTCATAAAGATTTAAGCAGAAGCTCCAGATTCTCCATAATTGACCTGAATAATTGGCTTAAAAATGAAGGTGTAAAAAGTAACATCTAAAAGGTGATATTAAACCAAAGGTAGAGGGAAGGATTGGGAAGTAGTAAGAAAGGAGGAATGGGGTAGCACAAGAGACAATGGTGTAACATGCACTGTCTCACAGATCTAGGTCACTCATAATGCTGCATCTTACATGGACCCTTCTGGGTGATTTTGAAATAAGTGTCAGTATAGTCCAGACAGACTTGTGGAAAACAGCTGTCTGTCACTGTTTTGCTTGGTCCTGGAAGAGAGCCTGAGACTGAATAAAGTATGGGTAGATGCAAATTTTTGAGAATGGACCTGTGAACACTGTATTACAGGGAAGCTGTCAATTAGCCCATTATATCCTTTCTGAAAAGAAACCTTGCCTTTTCAGAATGCTAAGTTGCCTGCAAATCAACACTTGAAAAAGAAGTTATTCCCCAGATCATGTAGTGGGCTCTGACATGGATTACTTGGCTCAAGAGTGTTTTGACTAGCATCGAGCAAAGTCTTTTCTCGTAAGTTCAAAGTCGCTGCACACTGGCACTAGAAATTTAGCTTAGATTTGCCCTTTTGAACAGACATGCAGAAGAGTGGAGATCAGAAGTGGTGAACACAGTATAAAATACATATAAATGCATAGTGTAAAATATATATAAATTACTCACCAGTAATTTCTTTGGAAACTCTCCCAATTTTACTATAAAGTACAGTCTTTTAGCAATTGATCGGCCTTTCTTTTCTTTCCCTTCCCACCCCATCTGTGATTATTCTTATTCTTTTTTACAAAAGGCATAATAGTTGAATTTACTACTAATTGCTCGTTCTCGAACTTACCACCTTTGTTCAAAATTCCTCAAAAGATTTAAATTGCACAAATAGGACTAATTCGGGAAGCAGTATAAACAAAGGACTTTTGTAAATTTTTTTTTGTTCCATGCTATCCACAGCCACTGAGGTCCCAAGACATGGTGCCAGGAGCGGTCCCTGACGGTGTCGCGCTCGGGATCAGGATTTCAAGGCTCGAGGCACAGCCGCGCCGATGGTTTTGCTCCCGCACCGCTCCGAGTGGCCAAGAGGTGGCAGCACCACCTGCGCTGTCCGTGCGCGGCCGCGGTGGGGGGGACGAATGGGGGGAAGCTTGTTAAAATGGAGGCTGCGTTTTGTTAACGTAGAAGTACTTTGTTAGCGTAAAAAATCTATTATGGGAGCTGTGCTTTGCTGCCTGCTCCGTGCTAATGGAGACACAGAAAGTCATGCTAATGATTTGGAGTGTCGCATGTGGGCTCTATGCATGAAATTTCAGTGACTGAGCAAATGTCTGATTGTGTAAACCCAAATATTCTCTTCCCCAGGGCAGGGAGTGGCAGTTTATAACACAAGTCTCAATCAGCTGCCTGAGGCCCCACACACTGCGTCTGTGAGCTGCTGCTCCTGTTAGCCAGGGCTGCAGCAGAATCCGCACAATCCCTTGCTGGCCGTCTGCTGTTCACTGAAGGTTTTGATTAATAACTTCCAAGGGATGAAAACGGAAAGAATTTGCAATGGTGGTTTGTCTTCAGTTATTCTCATAATTATTTTTATGAGTAGGACGTGCTAAAGAAATGCTTTGCATTTTGACCAGGCCAGATTGCTTTGGAGAGCAACCTTTTTAGCAGCTATTACTGCTGCATGTCACTTTTATGATCCCAGTGAAATAATCTGAAATACAGGTTATGTGTGTTGTACTGAGGTTTTTTTCTTTTTGAAGATATATGTTGTTTATTTTTTTGTTTGCCATATTGAGTTAAAGTCAATGGTACTGCTTAAAGGCTGCACATTTTTCCTTCTTTCTGCTTCTGCCAAGTGCTTTTCCATTCGCCGTTTCTTGACATTGCCTGGTATTTTTGGAGGAAGAGGACCTGATGTTATTCCATTCAAAGGCTTCACCAGCTGTTTTTCACCTTTCCATTGGTAACCTGTGATAGGTGAACTGCACCTCATTTTGTGTGTAATTCCGTTCTCTCAGGCTCCAGGGTTTGTTTCAGAGTTAAGCTTGCAAATCGAAAGCATGTGCTTGAGCTGGTGGAGGTGTGTTAGCAGCCTGTATTGCTCTTTCTATGTTCCTAATATGAACAAATGTTGAAGGGGCTTATAAAATGCCTCCTATTTTCTCCAACACAAGAAAATGGTAATAGACTTGTGTGTTGAGAATCACAGGAAGCTCCTTAGCAATGGGAGCCATGCTGCTTTCCCCTGTGGATGAATGAGCTGTTCTCCACTGCAGTTTGAGTCCCAATCGACTTGGGAAGAGAGACAGGAGACCGTAATGATGAATGAAGCTGAGTATCCCAGATGACAGTGTTGTTCACTTATAAACTACTCTAAGTTATTTACTGATTTCCCCCCCACCCCCCCCAAGGTTACATTGCTGTACATAACACAGGTCAGATCTGTACAAGAAATACTCTAGTCTAAGGTGTTTCTGGTAGTTCTTTTTTTTTTGCCCTTTCATCTCCTCACACTCTTCTTTCCTCCTCTTCTCCCCACCCCCTTCTGTTGGAGGAAGAGTTTAGATGATGACAAACCCCATCTATCTGACCAGCGCTGCATCTGCCTGTACAGCTCTGTGTTCCTGCAGTGCACTGTGTAGCAATTGTGTGTCAGCTCTAAAACAAAGTTTATGATGTTTTTGAAGACTCTGTTAGTTTCTGCCAATGTTAACCTAGAAAGAGCAACAGCAATTCACTACTCTGCGAAGTTAGTTTATGGATCTGGTGGTGCTTGCCAACAGGACTGTAACCCAGAAATGGTGGCATCCTGCAGAGTGGAAATCAAAAAGGAGTGGGTCGGATATTCAAGTGATTAAAGAGATGGGATATTGCATGGCTTTGTCACTGCCACTATGGTCAAGCTTCCCATGGAACTGCTGTTTTGTGCCACCAGTTAGCAGCCAGGGGAGCTGAATAAGATACAAATGCAGCAGGAATAACAGTGGTTTCCTTGCCACATCTATTTACCTGGGACTCGTATCTCCCTAATTCTGAAAGGGGCTTTTATTGGATGAATTAAAAGAACAGGCCAAAATACCAATATTATGAAGCCTTGTGATGTATGCCAGTAAGGTTTTTTTCTTGTTTGTATTTTGACTTTTTTTTTTTTTTTTTTGAGTAATGCTGACTCTGTGTGTTACTTCTGCATTATCCCAGCTGCTGAAAAAACTCCTGAGGAACATGTTGTAATCCTCTCCCTGAATATGTTATTTTTCTTTCTTACTCATATGGCAACCCCATAATATGTGGGCTCTATCAATCATGCATAGGCTTATCTACAGTCCTTTGTGTAGGTAGGGAATACTATAGAATGGCACCTAAAGTATAGGGTCTTTGGGGACTTCTGTGGCATCATATAGGATGGTTGGCCCTAGAGTTTCTGACTGCAAGACTCATGTTCCCTAAACCATCTTACTTCTCTAATATATAATAGAGGTAGAGGACTAAAACAAAACCAAAAGAAAGAAACCCCAGGTGTGCATCTTGAGTGCTGCAAAAAAGCTCTGGACATTTGCAATTTGAATAAATAACACACAAACAAGATCACGTGCACAGCAGTCTGTGCACGTAACAAGGAGCTGTTCTTTGTGTGAACATGTTTTTATATGGAACTGTAACAGCCTTCAGATATTGCTTTGTGATATTTTAGTAGAGCGCTTTCATAAGAAGATAAGACTTGACCACTGTACCATTAATTGTCTGTATTCAGAAGAAATGCAGTTAAGTGTTGCTAGACTTGTTCCAGCTACTTCTGCACAGGGCAGTTGGATGCAGCATTCTCCCTTGTCTTTTTCTATCTGTGGAAGTTGTAAACGCTTTTTTTGTAGTTTCTGACACAAAATTCTGTGTTTTATACATATATATATATTTTTTTTTTTTTCAATTAACACTGTGTCATGGTACCATTAGTTCAGCTTCAGATATTTTGTTGCTCAGATTTTTTTTGGATTATCAGGCAAACATTCTCCCATGGGCATTGTGCTGCTGCAGGTGGCACATCCTTGGCTTGTTTTGGGGTGTGTGGTAATATGTTTATCAGCCATTAATTTGTTCTTACCTGTAGTTCAGAGGTTTTAGAGGGAAGATGGGATGAATGGGGGCTGTTTTGCACTGCCAGCTTTCTGTAGGTGCCATAGGGTACTAGCTGACCTTCTTTGGGAATCAGTAGAGATGGTGTTTCTTGGATGATTGTTGCTGGTAGCAGGTCACAGTAAGCAATGACCTCATTCCGTCATTGAGACCACTGCTATGTGCTGTGCTGAGAGAGAGCCAATGTCCACTTCAGTGCCTCAAATGTCACGTGGCTGAATTTCTGCCCTTTAATTATCACTGTGGATCAAATTCTGTTGTCCTCAGTTAAATAAAACTCCTTTAGTGGATGTTTTTCTTTTCTTAATTTAGCTAGGTAAGATTCTGCTCCAAAACTCTTCCTTGTGCATTTCTCTTGTTGAACTTAGAATTTATATTACTTGGTTTTTATAATTTATATTCTTGGTTCTTCTAGGCTTGGGTCTGAGGTAAATGAAATTAGCAAAATGTAGTATGGAATACTTTAAGGGACTTGTAGAATCCTATTTTGCTGTTTATTTAATAGGTGAAGGTGCAGTGAAAATGTAATCTGCAGAAGGAAATAATAGCCCTTGGGGTGAAAGCAGTGCTCTAAGATTTTGGACATGTTTCATACTTGGTTTTACTGCAGTTGACTTCTATAAGCCACAAATCCTTCTGGGCCTCATCACCTGCAGAATGGGGATGGCAAGGACAATATCTTCCCAAATGTAGCTAAGGGCAAAAGTAGGAAGAGTGTCATTACTGAAACATATTTACCTAGTGTCATTATTGAAATGTATTTACTTTGCTGCATGAAGTCTGCTTCCCCACATTGTTAAGGAACAGCTTTTTTGCAGTACAGCTGAAGTAAGCGGCTGCTGAGTATCCTGATTCCCTTCTTACCTGAGACCTGCTAGTCCCTGCATCAGGGACAGGGAGTAAAGTGGTGTGGGTTTTGAGGGACAAGCTATATCAGTGCAGCTGTAATTCCTGGTTTTCCTTCCTTTTTCAGGATAGCCCCATTGTGGGGGTATTTGGTGAGGTTGGAGATGTGGTAGTGATTCATGCCAAGATTCAGTGTGGTGCTGACAATGCTTTATTGCTGTAATCCTTGCGTTGCAAGTTTCCAGGAGACTAGTAAAGGCTTGTATCTTTGGTGAAGAGGAATCACTGAAGAAGCTGTCCTTTCATGTGTGGTAATGAAACTTTCCCAGAGGACTATGCTATTTCTCAAATCCTTAATTACGTGACACTGATAGGGAGGTGATGATTTGGTTAAATTACAGACTGTCTTAACTCTTTCTGAGGGGCTTCATGTCCAGTTTTAGGGTTTTTTTTGGAAAACAAGTATATGTCTTTGTCAGCTGGTCTGTCCTGCAGGGTTCACACAAACTGCTTCTCTCCTCATGTCCCCAAAACAAGGCCGACGTCTTCTCTTCAGAGATACTTTGCCTCTCCTTGCTGATGCTCTGGACACATTGACAGCTGCCTTGGAGTAGGGCAGAGCCACAAGCCCTTCTTTCACAACCTTTGTTTCTCTGCTGAGCAATAATTTATTTTGTATATATTAAATGTTTATAATAAAATGGAACATCTATAATAATATGTATGTAATACCATTGAAATTAAATTTATAAATAGACAAGGTCTGTTCTTCATCCTGGACTGAGTGAATGTAATATTGAGGTGGCCCTTTGTATTTCTTCCAAAAATACAACAAAAATAATTATGGAGTTGGCTCAGAAATAAGACTATGTTATTTTTAAGCTATAAAATAATATTCAGCTTCTTTGGACTCTTTGTCAGGGTTTAGAACCTGCATGGTAGACTTAGATTTTTTTTCAATCATGTACTTTATTTTTTAAATTGGAATCTTCTGTAGTCTTTTCTCTCCATGAGCTTGATGTTAAAGTGAAACATGAAATATTCTGCAGCTTGCAGTAATGCACTGTAGTCTGCTGTAGAAAGCAAGCACCCTATGCGATGCTAAATAAGAATTAGCTGATATTTTTCATGTCTTCTATCTGAATTGTTTACAGGCTCGCTCTGGGTCCCAGCCTGCACAAACTTGAACCCACAACCCTATTTATCCTGTAGAAAATTGAATACAAAATAGCCTTTAATTCATGCTTGCTTTTTCCTGGCACAAGGAAATTGTAAGGATTTAAAGCTGGCATAACATTTGACTTAGTAGAAAAAAACTGGGCCAGTGGATACCTGTACAAACACTTTATTAGAAGTATTTTATTTGAAGTAAACTTCTGTATTTGTATGTGAAATAAGATTTTTGGTGGGATGATTTTTCAGATTTCCTGACATGGTGTAATGTCATTGGAAATCCTGTAATGTTTATATATTGAATGAATGTGTTGAATGGCTCAAGAAGTAACATGTCTTGTTCTGCAGAATATTGATATTAAGTTTGTTACCAGTGTGGTAAAGCTCTCATACCCATAAAAATACTTAAGGTAATGCTTGAAATTGTAGGTGAAGGATGGAATTATATTCTGTAGGATTATAAATGCCATGAAAAGATGTTACAGAAAAGTATGCAACTATTTAATGTCTGTTTAATATAGAAGGGGAGAAGCTTTTGAGACAAAGATCTCAAGGCAGCTGCCTTGCTTTTCTGAGTGAGAAGAGAGGAAGCCCCTGGAGGCAGGAATGGGTATGGATTTTGGGGATTTGGGTTTGGGTTTCCTGCTGTTGACCATGTCATTTATTTTGTATGTTTTATTAGAGCAAGCTTTGAAGTTTTTGGTGAGGGCAGAACTTTGGTGTAGTGATAGCTTTGAAGTGATGGGGATAAACAGGCCTCTCCTTGAACACAAGTGATGTGGCTAGCTTCAGTGGAAGGAAAAAACCCCTTATTTTTGCATTAACAGCACACATACATGTCATTAGCTTTGGCTTTGGGATACTGATATTCACAGGGCAAAAAAAAAAAAAAAAACCTGATTTGACATCTTAGTGGCCATATTTGAAAGGACCTCTCTTTTATCTACATCTGAAAAGATTTTGCCAGGATAATGCCCTTTGGTTTTGCTAGCAGTGATGTCAGTAAGTATTTGCCATTGTAACAGGAGAGTGTGCTCAATATTTAGTTTGCCTCCTTTTGGTTCATCTTTGCTGTGGTCATGCTGGCTGGCCACAGTACTGTACCCTCCTTTTGTTCCCTGACCTGCATGCAAATGCAGAAGTGACTCTTTGAGACAGAGGACAGAGCAGTACAGCCAGTGCCTCTTTCCAGGAGACGAGCTTCTCAGTCTGGAAACGTCCTTCCTCCCTTGTTCAGTGTACTTCAGAGTGTGCTGGCTGACAAGCAGAAGAGCCATGAGGGCCGTGTGTCTTCCTCTGAATCAAGTCTCAGAAGTGCTTAAGAGGTAATGGTTTGCCAGCACCTGAAATCCCTTGTGTGTTTTGGGGAAGAGCAGGGGACAGGTTATCAGCATAAGTTCTTTTTTTTCCCCCCTCTTCCTTGTAGTCTAACTAATCTATCCCTTTCTCAGTGCTGCCAGGAGGGATTGCCTTGACCCGACGAGTGCTGTGTGTCCCTGTTGCAGTAAGTGGCTCTAAGGGACTCGATGGGGTAGGAGTGCCTGTTTCCTTTCATCCGATTGTAGAGCCGTGCATCCTCCTCTGTGCTCCTGGCCACCTTTAAGTCCTGTTGAGGCAGTGCAGACTCCTCCTCTGGTCCATAGCCCCCATAATGCTGTCCAGGAATTCCAAGTGCAAAGGCTTTAATAGCTTTGCAGTAATGTGAGGTACAAATGCAGTGTCTGTTGCATTGCAGAATCCCTGACAGCAATACCCGGGCTGGGAATTGTAATTGAGGTCCTGTAGTGGTAGCAAGTTTCTGGATCGTGTCATGCAGGGGTAATAGACTGATTCTGCAGCCCAAAGGGAGCAAACTTTGGAGGAAGGGGTTCCAGATGGCTGAACATGGTTCATTTGGCTCAGTTTGTTGGAATTGCAGTGAGCAAATGACTGAACTCTAATAAAGCTTTGTGGATACCAGAACAAAGGAGTTGAGGAGAGTGTAAGGTATGACAAGACAATTGAGCCAGGCTACTTAGCTGCTTATAGACCCCAAGAGAATTGCTTATTTTGCTGTGTCTGAAGGTATATCACTTACAAATTTATCAGGGGCTTATGCTTTAAATAAGAAAGTTCAAATATTTTATATATTTTATCTATGTATATAAAATATACAATCATATATCTATTTATATATAATTTTATATATATATTCTTTTTCTGGTGGGAAGCTATTTTAAAGTTTGCAGTTGCAATAATCTCTATATATGTATTCAGATTTCAGATAATGACTTCATCCCTCAGGTTGAGTGACTGATCTTTCGTTTTCTCTTTGAAAATGGAGATCAGCTAGGCAATTTAAAATGTGTTACTTTCTTGCAGGTCCTGATTCTGAAATCCTTGTGTGGAACAGTATTTACCTGAATGAATAGTACCATTGTACTAATTTGCAGGAATAATTGCTCTTTGGTTTAGTAAGGGTGACAAAGTTGAGCTTTAATTTGCAACAGCTAAGACATGTGCTAGTGATTTTCTCTTTGCTGCATATAAACAAAGAGTCAGCACAGAAGTATACAGTTTAAGGCTTTTCCATGTTGGTATTTTCTGTTTGCTTCTGTGGTATTAAAGGAAAAATCTTAAGACGGCATTTTTTCATTGTATGAGAATGTTTGTCTAGACTTGTTAAAACAACAATATATTTCTTTCTTCCTCCTCCTTTAAAGAAGCAAAACATCGACGTCTGAAAATTTCTGACACTTAAAGCTGCTTCTCATCTTGGGAAAAAGAAATGGGAAGAATCAAGTACAGATGTAAAAGAAAAAATGTTGATAGAAGCTTAGAATGAAATATTTGCTTTTGAAGAAATAGTGAAGTCAAGGCTTTTCATGGAGATTTTGCAACAACTATACTTGAGCATACATGTTGTGATGTAATCCTACTGCTTTATCATGCCTCTCAGCTGTAGCTGTTCAATTTATTCAGGTCAGTGCAAAAACAGTCACTTCTTCCTCTCCATCTTTCCTGACAATATCAGGTAACAGTGTAAAGACAAACCCTCCAAACAACACTCCCCCTCCCCCCAAAAAACCCCAAACCCTAAAGCAAACAAAAATTAATTATTTCACAACAATTTCACTTTCCTCTGCCAGCTTACACAATTTTTTCCATTGCCTCTAAGAAGAAGCTTCTGCCTCTGAAGTAATGAGATAGGAGAATGTAGGGGCTTATTTACCTTGGGTAAAACCAGAATAAATTCAAGGAACAGTGTCACCAAGGCTGCAAGAATTCCTATTAACATTTGAATAAATGACAAAGAAAATGAAGTGTCAAACCTTTTAGTCTCATGATGAGTGATGGAGGCTTTTCTTTTTTAGTAGACCAGAAATCCTTATTCTCAATTCCTGGTTTTGTATTTTTGTTGGTGAAAGAGTAGGCACTAGTGAGAGAACAACACATTGAACTTTGGGGTTCTTGCTGTTGGGTGCTCAGGACAGAGACACCTAATGATATGTAGCTAAAGATGTTGAGTTCTACTTAAAACCACCTGGTCTTTTTTAGTTTTATTTGGGTTTTTTTTGTTTGTGTGGTTTTATGTGTTTTTTTTTTTTTTTTTGAGAAAGGGAGGGAATTTCTCTCATTTGTCTTCTAGTGAAATGCAGTTCTGAGTGAAAATGCTTTGTTTTGGTGGCGCAGTCCCTTTCTAGTCTGGGTCAATGAAAGCCACCCAGGAAAGAAAGGATCCGACGTTTGGAAATCCTCTGCTGTCACAATAAAAAAGTCCTTTCCCCCACAGACTCTGCATACTTATTTTGTAGAGTAAGTCAACTTCAAATAGTTTTTCCATTGTGAAAGAAAAATGTAAAATACAAAAGTAACAATCAATGCCCCTTGTTCTATTGTAACATCTGTTAAATATCACCCCTAAGTTTATTTTTTTAAGATGTGTAAAGTAGTGCTACAGCAAGGTATATGTAGGCCTGTTTCTGAAAAATGTTTTATTCGACATTGTGCTTGCCATATCAGCTGTCATTTATCACTGAGTTTCCTCCAGTCTCTTCCTGTAACTTAGCAAGCTGGACAACAACCTCTTTTGATTAGTATTATTTTAATTTTATATAATTTCTTTTTTTTTTTCCTCAAGTTAGATAATTTTGCAAGTGTTAGAGCATTTGGAGAGATTGGAACACAATGCCGTACTTGTGACATCATTGTAATCTGGTCACCTATGTGAAAATGCAGTGCTGCTGGGAGGTGTTAGGTCCCCTGAGACCACAGCAGTTGAGATACTGACAGTTCCCCTGTGTGCCTTGCTCTTCAAATACAGACAAATGGGACAATGCTCACATTGGACTTGCATCCCCCATACCAGTCTTGAGGTTACCTGTTCTTAGGATTGGGGAAAAAGGTGCCATTTAGAGCTTGTGCTTTGGGCTCCTCAAGGACAGAGCTTTCTCCCTGGATGCTCTGGGAGCACCCCTGAAGAAAGAAGCATGGAGCAGCTCACAGCATTCTGGATACCCTGCTAGTAACCATTTGGGCTCCTGCTTGCTTGAGAGAAGGAACCTGATGAACTCTTGCCTGAAGGGACCAGGCAATTTTAGGGTTTTTTCCGGTCATTCCAACCACATTATCTAAATATCTCTTAATTCTGCATGCATGTGCAATGGTCTGGCACAATGCATCTCAAGACAGACTGGAGAAGAGTGTTTACTTGGGTTGTCTTTTCCAATTGCAGAGAAAACATGGTTTTAATTCTTAGTTCAGGCAAGTTAATATTTCACAACCTTTAAACAGAACTCTTTAAGAGGCATGTATAAAGTTGTATTATTTTAGTGGCCTTTAATATGGGAGGAACTTCAGCAACAGTTCTATTACATGTAATATAAAATCACCTTCAGATTGTCCCTTAAGAGGCTTTCAGCTGTACTGCACTGACTTGGTCGTGGGCAGCCTTTTGCCTATGAGAATTCAGGATAAATGCATGGGGAACATGGAGGGATGGTGAACACTAGGGCTGCAAAAATGAAGCACAGTCCTCTAGCTATGAAAGTATTAAATAAATCTCTGTGGTATTTCTTGTAAGTGGACTTTGTGTATTAAACTGGTTTGTAGGAATAGAGGTATGTTTTCTGCTTCATGTTTGCTCCCTTCCCTCTGCTGAGACAGTAGTGCACCTGCTGTGATGGGAACATTTGTTCAGCTGAACTGAAACCATCAATTCATTTTTGCAGAGGTCACCCAAAATCCATCAGGTGGTAATGACACTCAGTCACTACTGATGTGGGCTGGATGCGAGCCAGTGATCTAGAGGGGAAAGGCAGTCTAACCCATTACCAATCCCCTGGAGCCATTGAGTCCCCCACTTTTTGCTCATCTTTCTGCTTCTACAGTTCTCATAGGTTAATCTTTCTTTTTCTATGTCTAATGTGATAATCTTTCTTCTCTTACATATCTGCTTTTGACTTTCATGACAGTATGGCTGACAAACATCCTCAGCTTATTTCCTTCTGATGCAGAAGATATTAGTCAGTGCAATGGTCAACGGGCGTTATTAAAAAAAGAAAGAAAAAAAAAACCAAAAAAAAAAAAAAAGAAGGGCCAGAGAGAGAAGGGAAAAAAGCCACTAGACAAAGGGAAATCTTTATTTTAGACTTTCACAGTAGGAATAACTACTCAGTGTTTCAAAATTTGTATCTTTGGTAGAGTGTCCTGTAATTCAGGGCAAAATAGGGAAGGAGGGATAGCCACCTCAGCCACTAGAGATGATTATACTGGGAATTTGTGCTTTTAAGGCTCTAAAGTGTCCTTAGCAGTGATGTGGAGATGTCTGGAGTCATTTGAGTGTTGAGAACAGTCCCACTGCCCTAGATAGCAGCAGTGTTTCAGCATCTCAGCCTGCTGGGAGTCAGGTACAGTGCTGTGCTTGGGTGGCTGTGCTGCTTCTGATGTTTGGGTTGGTTTGAAAACCTGTGTGTCTATGGGCCAAATGATGTGAATCCAGACTTGGATTCAAAATGGGAACATTGATGAATACTGATGAATATTTGCCTGGACCGTGTTTATTTTGAGGGAATAAACCCTATGAATTCTTCCTGATTCTTTTAAGTTGTTCCTTCTTACTGCTATACTGATAAATGCATCCAAATGAGTATTTCTAATAAAAAATTCAAAATTAGCTATAAACTAGTAAGTTGCGTAAGTACATATTTATTCTGGAACAGGACTTGCAGACGTTCTGAGAATACTGCTGGAGTGTACCTAGTTAGGGAGAGAAAATATCCTGTGACAAATTAATAACTTATTAATAATAGTTGCTGTGAATACTTTGGGAGGAGGATATGTGCTGAGATGATTTTCCCTAACAAACCAGAGTCTATTTTTATGCACTTTTGTCAACCTAAAAAAAGCTTTGTTAGTCGAATTAAGTCTTGTTGCATCACCTCAGATAAAAATGGATCTTTTGCCCTTTATTGTGCAATCTTCTGATGAACTGGGAGTTATAATAGGAACATCTCCTCTTGTATCCTGTGCTGTTTTCCTCCCCTCCTCCCCTTCCAAACTGAAGAACCCGGGGCCTACTGTTTCCATTTAGCAGAAATTGTTTTAAATTAGCCTGGAGGTGTGGTCACTCCTGTAATCCAGTGCTTGTAAACATATGATCCTGCCAATAGAACTGCACAGGGTATTTTAAGCTGATACAAAGTGGACCTATGCCAAGAATTTTTTTGTACGAATAATTAAGTCTATTTTTCAATGTCATGCTTTGCTCTATCCTTCAGTTATAAAATAATCCTGAAAATAATCTTGAACCTTCTGTGAGGAAGTAAGTTGAAAGTGTTGAAAATTATACTACAGCAAACACAGCAAGCCTCCTTTCCCTGTGTAAGCAGCCTGTTATTGGAAATTTCCTTTAATTTACATATATGAAATCTGAAATTACTGTAAATGAATTGTTGCAAAGCTAATATTGCCACCACTTCCCTTTTGCATTTTATTACACCTTGTATCTTTTCAGGAACAGTTTGCACTTATCAGTGGAGTTTTAAATACTGCCCGAGCGAATAAACAATTCATTTCAGTAAACAATCCCCAGAAATAGATTTTTACCGCAAGTAGTTTGTTTTTAATAACACATGCTGCCTCTTGGAGTTAGATTTCTAAAGGAACTGTAAAACGAATTTCTATCACAGCATCTGACTTCCCTTCTTTGTCAAACTTCTCACAGATGTGTTAGATTCCCTGTAGTTACAGGTCAGCTTCTGTTATTAAAAACTAAATCAAAACAAACCAAAAGGAAAAAACCCAAAAAACAATGGAGTGGGGAGATAGAAAAGGAGTGTACATATACCATATATCAGTCATCTATCCTGAGTATTCAGATGCAAAATTGAAAATGTTGGGTCCAAAGCAATTTTTTTCAAGTAAAAAATGATGACTTCTAGATCTAACACCAATTTCAAATTCTTGAGTGTGTTATGAAGGTTGCACTTCGGAAGTCAGCATTGTGATTCTTTATGGTCCCTTTTTTAGTCAGAGAGTTTTCACTGTCATTTTGAGGTTGTCAGCATTTTTCAAGAATAAATCTAACTTCTGAGGAACTGATTTTGAATCTCTTTTAAAGTAGTGTAAACACAGCAAGATTTGCCTGTGCAAAGCACTGTGGAAGCAGTGACCATACATTCAAATCAGGTTCTGCAGCAGAACGCTCCCCTACAGCTTGTACTTTTTACATATGATGTTTGGAAACATCTTGGTCTGTCATCAATTTTCAGGAGGAAAATTCAGCTGTGAGATTTTTGTGCACCAGAGAAAAAAAATCAATCCCTTGTGGATTCATAGTGCTTGTATATGGGGATTAGGCTAATGCAGATTCACAGGCAAAAATCAATATAGATTTCAGAAATCCCTTCTGCTAACGATGGAACTGATCATGCAGTTCACAGGCTTAATTATGTATCTTGTTTATGAGACAACAGTAATATCTCTTCACATGGGCATACAAGTTGAATTTAACCTTCACCCTATACAAATTTTTTTTTTACTGGAAAAGTACAAGTAAAGCGCTAAATATTATTTTCTTGGTCAAAGAGTAATAAAAATGATAGGCCATTATATAATTTGTTCAAAATAACCATACTGTAAGGAATAGATTAACTTCTCTCATCTGTCCACCAAAACATCAAATAGAAAGAGTATTTCCAAAGCAATATTGTCTACAGAAGTTGCAGCATTAGGCAGAGGTTTATGGTAATTATTGTAGTTATCATGCAGATTTTATGCTTTTATGGAGTAATATTGCAGAGACCTTGTAATCTGCGGGTAACAACATTTCTCAAGAGGAAAAAAGGACCCATTCCTTTTAAAAGCATGCATGTTTCATGTGAAATCTCCCAGCTTGTTCTGAAAGTTATTGAAGAGCTGAAACACAGTGAAACCACTAGTGGTTTTTTTTGCCTAGGGGTTGCAGAATGGTGCTCCAGGGATGGAGTTGTGTGAAGGCACAGAGGATGCAGGGGTGGTTCACACCCCAGTAAAATTTACATTCACCATAAGCATATTGGTGATTGTAACAGGAGGGACAGTCCTGGGGATTTGTTGCACTGCCTGCCACGTTTCATTTTGAGATGTTACAGCCCTGTTGGTGTTAGGCAGATTGCTTTCCCCAAAAAGGGTTTTCCTTCTCTCAGTTTCTCCGAGAGTCATCTATCCTGAGTTTCACTGCGTACACTGTTGCATATCAAATAACATATTAAGCCACATTTTCTGCCTTCTGACCCCTTTGATCTGTGTCACTTCTCTCTGCCATCCACCCAGTGCAGTTACAATTACTTCAGCTGGTTCTGCAGTGGTATGGGGTTCTGCATTAAGGTGAAACTCTTCCTGTGGTTTTGAACAAGGAGGATATATTTGAAATCACTGCCTCTTGTGATGCTTACAGAATAAGCTGAGAGTTTTTGTTACCACCTTCTTTGCTTTGATGCATGTGGAAAGGATAGAAATAATTTTATTTGGTGCTCCCTGAGGTACAAGTAAGGTTCCCAAGCATACATAAAAGAAAAAATATTTGCCATCTATTAATGACATTTTTTGATTTTTTTTTTTAGATTAAAAAAAAAGTGAAAAAAACACTTGGGTTAATATGATGTGTTGCTGAGCTTGAGATGCATCCATTCTTTGTTGCTTCTAGAATAATGCAGCATATGGTGGTTATTGCTGGCTAAAAGAAGAGGCCCAATTTTAATTCTGACAGTAATCATCTGCCTTTTTTGTGACTTACAAAGGCTGATGAGAAATGGATTTAGAATATGGGATTTGAATTTTATTACCTTATACTCTCTTAAAAGGGAGCTTTAAATTGTCACTTCTTTATAGATGTGGGTGTGCTGGAGCTGTAATATTAATGGGAGCTGGACACAGCTGGTGTTGGTTAGGATCATCTTCTTGAGGAGACTCCACCATGTGACTGCAGAACAGAGAGAAATGTATTTTTTTAGGTGTTTAGAGTAGTTGAAATTAATCAATTAGGCCTGAAATTGTAATTTTGAGATGTAATGTATTTATAACATAGAATGTCTAAAAGATATTTTAGTTCATGATTAAGAACTGAAATGAGGAGGGAAACCCTGGAGGTGGTGATAATTAAGCTCAGATGGAAGAAAACTGTTTAGATGGGGGAAATAGAGACCTCTACAACCTTTTCAAAACTGTACTTTGAGTTTGCCTTGCATCCTGCCAGGAAGTTGCTGAAGACTCAGTGTTCAGAGGGATATTTTGCTGTTTTGTAAAATTTTGTTATTTCCAGTGTTATGCTGAAGTAATAGAGGAGGGGATTGACAAGGAGAATAAAATTCATGGATGGGAGCTTCCATGCTCTTTCAAGAATGCTTGGTGTTTTCCAAAAGGATTAAATCTCTTGACCTCATGAATGCTTTCAGATACTTTTCCTATTTCCTTCCTATACCTTTCAAACATAAACAAGCCTCTTCTGTACTTGACTTTGCTTCTCCTCTTGGTAATTTTTGCATGGTGAATAGTCAGATTCTCTCTTCACCACCATCACATTTTTCTTGAATAAAATCAATATCAGGTTCCTCAAGGCAAAATCTCCTTGTTCTTTTGAGGTTTTTTTTGTTTGTTTGTTTGTTTTTTTGTTTGTTTTTTTTTTGTTTCGTTTTTTGGTTTTTTTTAAATACAAGCTGTATTCTCTCTCTTTTTAAACTTTCATCCTTGGGCTTCCAGGTTTCAGTCAATGTTTTTTTATTGTTCTTTGCACATTTTCCTTAATTTTCACTGTTGCTTGTTCCTGTTCAGTCTTCTCTGCAATAATTCTTCCAAATTCTCATCCTTTCTTCCTGTGTTTCCTCTGTGGCTGCCTTCCGCATTTGTTGCCTTGACCTGTATTTTCGTGTTGATGACATCTAAATTTCCTTTGAAATCTTTTTGTGTTTCTCTTGCCTTTTCTTTCCTTGTTCTGGTTACCTCCAGCTCAGTCCCAGTCACTTTTAACTTCCCCAGCTGTGTTGCCATTCTCTGGACATGCTCCAGCCCCTCAATGTCTTTCTTGTCATGAGGGGCCCACACCAGGATTTGAGGCATGGACTCACCAGTGCTGAGTACAGAGGGACAATTACTGTCCTGGTCCTGTTGGCCACACTATTGCTGATACAGGCCAGGATGCCCTTGGCCTTCTTGGCCACCTGGACCATGTCCAGTAGCTCTCATCCCAAGCCATCTACAGTCATGGCCTTGCCTCCAATCCCTTATCTGCTCTAGTAACAGCTCACTTGCTCCAGCTTCACATGGAGTACAGGGGAGAGAAGAAAGTGAAAACTGCAGCATTTTCCCTGTTTGGCTTCCTTGCATATGGTGAAATATGGAAAGTAGGAGCTTGTGCTCTAAAAAATGTAAAGGGGAAGCAAATCTGTTTTTCCCACAGCCTTGTTGAAAAAAGGAAAGGAAAAGGGGGTGGAAAGAAAGGCAGGGAGACAGCAACAAGTACTTGAGAAGCTCTGCCCAGAGGAGCTTGGTGAGGAGAAGGGTGTGATGGCACCTATCTGCCCAAAGAGGCATTGAGTGCTGCTGCAGCAGGACTTCCACTTCTTCCCAGTCTTGCCTGTATCACTAATGCTGATGGTGTGAGCAATAGCTGTGTGTATTGGGATCAAGCACTACCTCTTGCTTGACAGTCACACCAAGCACAATGGTTTTGGCTGTAGCCTAATGAGAGAAGGGTCTGACTAGAGAAGGTAGTGCAGATCAGAGCCAAGCCCTCTACTGTTGGGCAGCTGTTGAGGCAGAGAGATCAGTTCATATTGCTGAGCATGTAGAGTGTAACAGGAACTAAAGCATCCATCTATACAGTCATCTTATAGATAGTTTACAATTAAAAGTTAATTTACTGTTGAAGTCCTGTAAAATGATGCATGCAAAATGCTGATGTATAGATTTGCATTGTGGGATGACAGGCAACACACAAAGTGAGTCACAGCCATCTCATGCTGCCTCTCCCATGCCCATTTTATGTAGCAGTCATGAACATGGATTAAAAGGAAGCAGTAAAAAATTGAGTAGTAGTTAAAACAGTGTTGAAGGAATTGTTAAACTTGCTTAAGTCCATCCCACTAATATATCTTCTATATATATATAGTTAATATATATATAGTTAGTTAATATATATAGTATAGTTAATATATAACTCTATATGTTCTATATCCTTTGGGTTTATCTGTTCCCATCTAGTTTATACAATATTTCTATTGCAGTCATAAATAATTTTAGATACTACTTTAGTGGTTTCTAAGCTCAGATTCAAAGTGGATGTGGCACATAGTGCCTCCTGAAACCTGCTACCTGCTCTGCAGTATACATTTCTCTTTATATTTACTCAAATAGAAGTGGATATAGTGTTTTCTTCTCAAATTTTTGGTCTGACTCCTGTGACTCTGACTCCAGTAAGTAATGCCAGTAGCATGGGGAGATGGATCTGACAGGGCTGAAAACTAACAGCATGTCAGACGCTTTTCTCCAATGAAGGCTATAGATCAGAGCTAGGAATCTGCTGGAGCTGGAGAGGGTGACAGGGGAATAACATCCCTTTCTCTTCCATCGACAGGGGTAATAACTCCTGGCTCCCTAGGGACAGATTGTAAAAGCCAATAGCCAGAAGCTGTGAAGCAGGGAGGGTAGAAGAATTGAAAATTAAAGAGGGAGTGAAAATTTTGTGTAAGGCTTTAGTGAGATGTTGGAATAAACCATCAAGTGTCATTCTTTTAATTGCCTTATTGTTGACAGGGTTTTTGCAATGTTGCATTTTATTAGTTTATAGAGTTAAAATACTAGTAAAATACTAGGTAAAATGATTAAGATATACCATTCATGCTTTTATATGTAGCTAGGCATTGTGTATTCTATGCCATTATTATTGAAAATATGTGGAAAAAATGTTTTGCAAATACTGCTTTAAAATGAAATAAAAAACTTCTGTTAATATTACATACATAGACATATTTTGAGCATGGTGATGCTGTACACTGTATAAAAATCTGATCATTAATTTAAATGACTGTGTGATTTATAGGTGCTATCTCCATGTATAAAATTCCATGTTGTTGAATTTTTCATAGTTCACTAGCATTTAAACTTTGGCTGCCTTTGTGTCCAGGAGGAGTGTTCCAGTGCTGACGGATTTTACTAATGTTATGATACCTGCATTATACTGTGAGTCTTTAATTCATTTCTTTGTGGAGCAGTAGCTTTTAACAGGTTAATTACAAACACTTAAAGAAGCAGAACCATAATAAAAAGGCACGGCTCCTGCACTTTTAAGAAATAGAAGTGCTTTAAAGTGGTATTTTTTATATGAGTTGTTCTTGCTTAGTTTTTAAGGTGTGACTGGTGTTTAGTTAAATCTTTTACAGACTCAGTTCACTGAAGGTGACAGAAGTACTCACTTGAGCTCAATGAAAAGTAGACATGACAGTAAATTTTTCAGTCAGAGACAGGAGATCTTGTTATAGGAGTCAGTATGGGGGTCAGGGCAGAGCCTGTTGATGATTGAGGAAAAGAGAAGTAAATTCATTCTGCTTCATGCACTTTGTCAAGTGCCAGTAGCTTACCATTGAGAACTAGTCACCCGTTCTAGTCTTACGGCCCTAGAGGTCACTCATTTGATATAAATCATAGCACTGCATAGGCTCAGCAACCTATTGCCATTCCAGATGAAATAAAAAGAGAGGAATGCTTCATTCTGAATTAAAATGGCTGTGAATATCCCACCACATGTTGCTGTTTAATGCAATATGTGGTTAGATATTGATCTCCAAAATCAAGTCATTAAAATGTGCAGTTTTTGTTTATTGGAATGAAGCAATTAAATGGTTCAGTTATGCCAGACCTTACCTTTTCTGATGAAAACTATTGATTTCTTGCCACAGCTTTATAAGCGACAATGTTTTTGATTACTCTTGACAAACCTCCTTGGAGTGTTAATTAAAATTGTACCAGATGAGCAGGTGTGGGAGATCATTAGATCGCCCGGATCACACACTGTACTTCATATTCTGCAGCCTTGCATAATGAATAGGGCACAAGAGGGGAAAAACAATATCTTCATCAGCAGAATTAGCATCTTCTCTCTCTTTTCTTTTTTAACTAGGTGACATTACATTTTACAGTACATCCATTTATCATTTATTGAACAATTCTTCTGAATCTGATTAAATTAAATTTCTTTTGAAATATTACATTGGTACAAAAATGCAAAAAATTAAATACTCAAGTAGTTTGTGTGTGAATGCTCATAAACTTTCAATACCCACTCCATTCTTTCAAAAACAAACCAGAAACTTTGACATTTTCTGAGATAAGACATTTTTAATAATGTCTGCATTTTTCTTTTGCTTAACTATGTGATTGTATAAAATAGCATGAGAACTATTGATTATATTGTTTTCAAAGAACAACTTATTTCATGATTTATTAATTTACCATAGATTTCTTGTCTGATATAATAGTAATTGGTTGATAATTTTTTTAAACCTTAATATTATGCTAAGAAAATAAGTGTGTTGTAGTTGTGCTGTACAGTACAAGGATGGCCTTTGCTACTGATTATGAAGCCTGTGCAGGGCTGTTCTTTTGACTAGGCAGTGTAAGGGAAAAAAATAGGAGCAAAAAGAACTCAGAAAAGGATGTAATATAATTAAGGATGGGATATTCATTTGGAACAACAGAGGGAAATGGGCAGAATATGCGATCATAAACTTCTTGGCCTGTAAATAAATAGTTTCTATTAACATCACAGGTGAGTCCCAGTCATCAGCTGGAAGTTTATGTGGTATGCTTGTAGCTCAGGCCAAGTCTTATTGAACTGTCAGTTTGGGACTCAGAGGCTTTAAGCTGAAAACAAAAAGGGGGATAATAAAGAAAAGAAATACTTTGAATAATACTTGGAAAAAGGCAGTGCTTGGGCACGAGCAGTGTTTGGGATAGGTGTTCTCTGAAAGGGAGCCAGGTAGACATCATATGCCCTTTGACTAAATTGCCTTCTCTGTGCCTGTCTGTCTTTCTGGAAATGAGATAAAACTTACTGTTTGCAGTTGCAGTTCTTAGTACTGCAGCAGTTATTTAATGCTAATAAAATTATTTGAAGTCTTAGCATAACTGTAAATTCAAATCACAAACGAGATTGGCATTTCTTAATGATTAATTAGCTGTGCATTATGCTTTAGAAAATCTGTCCAAAATGGGAATAATACTGATAACAGGCAGTCCTGTGTTAACTGTGGCTATTGCAGAATTATAAAAGCTAGCACATTGCAACAATGGAAGAGAAGGTTCAGAAGTCACCTACACATTGGAAATGTGGGTGTATTGTTGTCTTCTAGCAGAAATCCAGCTGGATGAGTTGAGTGGTCCCATTGATTTAGGTGAGCAATATGAATGAGCTGGATATTACTAACTCCAGCCATAGTGACTCCTTTGCAGTAGTAGAGGTCTATATTTGAATGTTGTAATTTGATCATGTTTTTGAGCTTCAATGGAGAATGTGTTGCTCACTTATATTTTTGACCTGATTCTCTAAGTTGTGGGTATTTTTGAAGTTATGTAAAGCATTCTTTAAATAATGAATTTACTATGATGACTTCATTCACAGCCATTTTTTCTTTTAGTTACATTTGAAAAGGATGACATTAATTCAAGTGCATATAATTTGCAGGACAATTTTCTGTAGATTTCAAATATAATTTGGAAGTTCTCTCAGTAATCTTTTTAGAAAAAGGTATTTCTATTCCTATTACTGATTTTTTTTTGGGTTAGACTGAAAGAAAAGGATGTTATTTCCAGAGTGACAGAAATTGCCATGCACATAGTGTTTGCTTGTTAGCTTCAGAGTGGCTAAAACAAGATTCATCCTTGCAGGATGGTTTAACATGGATACCTCTAACAGCCAGTGTTACTTGGTACTCTTTGGAATAGCCTTCAGGAGGCTGTTAAAGCAGAATGGAAACTAGTATGTGCTCTCAGCCCCTGTCAGAGCTGAGGTATATTGTGGAAACCTTGAAGTGTTGCTGCCTCTGTGCTACCTTTTTGGTGGATAAATAGGATGCTGCAGCAACTTGTAAGAGTCAAACATACAAGAGCTAAACTTTGCAAGAAAAAGCCAGTGACAAAAAAGATGACATAATGAAACAGTATAACTGAAAGAGAAAGAAGATCATATCCTATGAGCATTTAGGGTGGGGTTTTTTCCCATGTTTTTCAATACGTTTGTGCCTGTTGATTTGAGATTTAAAAAGTAAATAATATTTTAACTGGTATTCCAAACGTATCACGTGATTTAGTAAATAGTAATACTTCCACAGGTGGAAAACCAGTTCTGCACTATATGATCAGCACCCTAAGAAAAGACTGAGTGCAACAATTTCAGGTTTTTTACCCAAAATTTGAAAATACTTTTTTTTTTATGTGAGTACATCCAAATAAGCTTTCAGAATTTTGCCTTTTTTGCTTTCCAAAAGTATTAGCTGTATAAAACTGAACTGAAGGGGTATTTATGTAAAGATACAGAAGAGTAGTAATAATAATAATAAATAATAATAATTTCTGCTTTATATAGTTCCTTTAATTTCAGGAGTTAAAGCATTTCACCATCACAATTTTATTACAATCAGTGATTAAATGTGAAATGGGCAGAGTACCTGAAATACAGCTTTGATTGCCAACTATCCAAAATGTAGGCAGCATATAATGTACTGTATTATTGGATAGGCATGGGAAAATCTCCATGCTTCTAACTGTTGATTTCCTATCTTTTCTTCAGAACAATTACATCAGTGTGTTTATAAGTATTTTTTTTCTTTTGTGGCATTCCCATGGCTGTTAGCCACATTGCATGTAAAACGAGTGAAACCTGGAATCTCTCAGGATTAGTGGTTCTCTTTCTTCTTTGCTCCATATTGAAAATCGTTCCTGTCAGCTGGTGTTCTCCAAGCTGCCTGGAAGAACTTTGGCATAGTTTTCCTAACCTTTCAAACAGTAAAAGCAAAACCCTGCTTTGATTTAAAAAAAAAAAAAAAAAAAAAAAGGCAAAAAAAAGCCAGAGGCCTTTGGCCCCGAGCCATTAAGGATGCAGGCGACTGCTCTGCGGTCTGACAGTGTATTCCACAAACCCCTGCAAAGTTCTCCTCGGGGTCCCTGGAGTGGCTGAGGCACTTTGCTTGTACTTGACATATATCAACTGTCACCCGACAGCAGTCGGTGCTGCACTGAACACAATGGAACATCCAGATGGTCTAAACAAAGCCAGCAAATGTTCACTGCTATTAAAAGCTGTTTACATCAACTTCCAGTATTTCATGTGCTGAAGTTTATATTGTGTCACTATTGGGGTGCTTAGCTCCATCCTCAGTTCGGATCAGAGATTTCTAAACTATTGTTGCTTATATGTTAAAATAACATTCTGAATATGCCTCACATACATGCCACTGAACTTTTTTTTTTCTTTTAAATAGGAAATTGGTCATTGTATGCAAATCACATGCTTTCAAATACTGTAATTGATTGTCCCATCTAATTTCCCCTTGCTTTTCCCCCAGTAGCCTCTTTCCAGCACCTCCCCCCAGCACATGCATGTCCTGCTTCATGCTGTTCCTCTCGGGCACACAGCTGGGGTGATGCTGGGCTGGGCTGTGTCACTGCCTCAGCACAGGGTGCCCCCACTGCTCACTGGCCAACTGATGGAGGTGTTGGTGCATGCTGTGGTTTGCTTTCGTCCCTGAGATACTGAGACATCTCCTGCTGTCCTGTTAGTGATGAACACATGTAGGTGACAAATGGACATCTTACACCTCCTTCCTCTGACCCTTCTTCTTGGTGTCTGCTTTACTGGAAGTCCACATCCCCGACTTCTCCTTGCAGAAATAAATTAATTGGTGGGACACAAGCTTAGCTCAGTCTATTGTTTTTCATGAGGCTGCAATAAAATTCTTAGGAAGACTGTTAATGAGGAAATAATTTCAAAACACTGCTGTATTTTGCAGGTGTGATTTCGGGTTAATTGTATACCATTCTTGAGAAAAATGACCAAAAAGTGATTAAAGCACTAAAAATATCCTTTAACTGCAGTGATTTAAAGGATTGAGAAATATAGTATTCTTTCAAATATATGAGTGAAAGATCACATGCAAGCTGTTACCCATCTGTGGAGTATTTGTTTGCAAAATAAAAAACAACTGTTTTTTCAATTAATTTTAAAATGAAACTTTAACTAGCTTTCCCTCCTCCCCACAAGTACCAGATTGAGGCATTAGAGGAGATCAAATTCAATCCCTAGCCTTTCCAGGTAAGAACTTCTTCTTTGGTTTGCACCCTGTACATCTAACTATTACTGGTCACCATGGTAAAATAATAAAATAGGAAAAAAAAGAAACCTGGAAAACATTTTTAGACCACAAGAATCTAATATTGGCATTGACTATTTCTTTATAATACCATTTGTGTTTATCCTAGCATATATCACTCATCTGCATGTTAGTTTTAGCACTAACTTTCACAAAATGGACAAAAACATGCTTATTTCTTGTGAGAGAGACATCTCATGACACTTGATAGTTTTTAAATAGAGCTCTGCAGCACCATAACAGAGCTACTCCAAACATGTTCTGAAGGTCTATATGGAGTATGCTAGCAATATTCTTTCTAAGATATTTATACTGTGGAGAAGATTTTTAAAGCTGTAAATGTATGAATGAACGATTGAAACTGTCTGAATCTTGCTTGGTGTTTTAAAAATCTTACAAAACAGAGGTACTTCTAATAAAATGTAGTGTTTTACAGAACTATTTTCTTTTCTGACAACAGCATATGACCATAGTGTAAGTAAAAAATACTAAATTTTACTAGTTGTTTTCACTATTAGTTGCGAAGGAGATATGGCAAATAGTGCATTTTCCTGGTGTGTTCTAGCTGATACAAGACCAATTCCTGTTCTCAGCAGCTTTGAACATGAGGTTTCCAGATTCAAATTTGATTTGCAAAACTTTTTCAAGTCAGTTCCATTTCATTCTGAGCTTTATTAAATATTTAACGTTAGGCTATGTATTTGAAAATCTTGTTTGTAGAATTTCCCCCTACATTCCCCAAAGTGTTGCAGAGAACCAGAACAAACTTCCCTGTTTTTCATGTTCTCATTATTTTTTTGTTGCATAGCTAGATCTCCTTTCCATAATCTGTTGTACAAAGACCAAATCCTTGGCTTGGCTAACATCCTTAGGAATAAATTTACTGCTGTTCCTGAATTTCCTTCAAGTATCCACAATGCTCATGTTGTTTTCAGAGATGAAGCGACTCCTTACAGACACCGTTATCTGCAGTGACATGGAAGGGGCCTGATACATCTCTCTTTTATGAAAGGTCTGTAATTCACCTCATTGTCCTTAGTATTTCTGGTTATTTTCCTGTCCTGGTAGGTAAACAGCACTGCTCTGCATGGACATCAGCTCCTGGCATTATGGTGAGCTTTGTGTGGAGGACACATGATCTGGAAACATCAGGGTAAGGGTTTTGCATAATGAGGTTGCACAATGTTCAATTCTTATGGGGTCAGTGCATCAGAAATGTGAAATACATAGAAGAAGTAGGGTTAAGCCCTGGTGGTACTGAAGGCATAGCATTTGAAATTTCTGGAAAGTGAGTCTAGTTCCTATATTATGTTGGAACATGACAATAAAAGAACTGAATATTGTTCTGCATTACAAAATGATTAATCTCTGATGTTTCCATCCCAGGGAGTTTATTGCCAAAACTGTAGGAAGTGGATGCATAAGGAAATGTTTTACAATAAAGATGACATCATTAATCTTCAGTATTTCTCTAAGCAAAACCTTTCTTGACCATGCAGAATGATAGAGAAAGAAATATTTTACTAAAATAAAGGAACTCTGAGAGGTATCAGGACAGAACTCTCTTACAAAGCCATGGTTTTCATGTTTGACAGGGGTCAAGCTTCGTGCCCGGTGTTGTAGATGAGCCTTTTGGAGCCAGACTGTCAATCCAAGCACAAGCTGCTCTGTTTCCTGTTTATGCCTGTGCAGAGTTACACATCCTGACTCGCTTGCCTTCAGCTGCAGGTTTTTCCGCACTCCCTAGGAGATTTCTTCCTTAAAATGGTTTGTTATTTATCATTTAAGTAAGCCATTGGAATTTTGTTAATTCCTGTTTTATTTAACACATGCAAAATGGTGTCATTAGCTAAAGGAAGATAATGTTAAGGTAGTAAGAGTTACTGATACTACTAATTAAATGACCTTTGCAAAACAAAATCTGATGAGCCTATGCCTGAATGTAGAGAACTGATGCCAAGTTTACTGCTTCACAGAGGCCTGGCCTATTGTATATCTGACCTGAGGTTATCAGCAATTGAAACCTGGTCTAGTAATTTAAAAATAAGCTTTTTGTATATTACACATTTCCATTTTTCCATCTGTCATAAGATTAATTAAACATGTTTCAGCATAAAGGGACATTCTTAGAAGAGCAGTTTACTTGGTATGTTTATAAGGGTTCTCCATGGACAGAGATTGTAAGAATTTATTGTTCAGCAGTATAGTTCCTAAGTAGCCTTTTTTTTTTTTTTTTTTTTTTTTTTTTAATTCCCCCATCCAATAAAATGGACTGAAAACCAAAGATATCTGACAGTTCTTGGTGCTTTGTCCTTTCTTTCTAAATTGTAGCAATATTATTAAAGAAATAATTATTGAGAAATAATTCTGATTATTGCCAGGTTAGGGCTATCAGAGTTGTTCTGCATTGGCTAAGTCATACTTTTCTTTAAAGTTTTACTAAATCTAATGGCCTTTCTTAATAGGTACCAAAGAGCTTTTGTTAATGGCCTGTATGCCTGGCTTAAAAGCTAAAGAAGGGTAGTTACTGAGGAAGGAGATTGCTAATTAGGCCTTACTTCCAAGCAAATTTGGATGCTGTTTGATAAAATGACTGACAATGAACTACATATTCCTCCCTTCACCTCTTTTGTTGCTTTACTCTAATTAGAAATTAGATCTTTAACACATGCTACACTGATTGATATAAAAAGACCATATTGAAGTTGGGAGGGATTTTATTACTTTAACAGTGGACTTTCCCATAAAATAATTGATCTATGGCATGAGCAGAGTGAGTGTGTAATAAAAAGTCATAGTACATTGAACCAGCATAATTGCAAGGAAAAAAAGAGCATTTTGCAGCTTTTCTGGAAATCTGACAGAATTAGGAGAAGCCATATTTTCACTGGACTCAGTAGGAGCAGAACTGTACATGATCTTCAGCTGGAGTCAGTTGGCCTAGTTTCAAAGTTAATGGTCTTTTTGGCCTTTACACTATCAAATAATATAACCTGTGAGATACTGATGAAGACTGGCAAAAATAGCAACTGTAATGAAAATGAAGAATTTCTTCCTTTGATCACTTATTCCTAGTTTGTGAATAACTCCATTAAACTTAGTAGGACTACCTATGTTTATTAATATGGTTTCTATTGGTATGGTATCTAAGTACTTCCCAAGAATTAATGGGTTTTAATTTAGTGATACCACTATGAGGCACAAAAGTCTCATTGTTCCCATTTTAGGAGACTGAAACTAAGTAACTTTATGCATTGATTTGTATAACTTAGTGTAAGCCTCTTTGAGACATCTTAATTCCTTGATTTTCCCACTCCTATCTCTGAGGCGGGCCCAGCCACTCCCCCTAGAAACTTAAGCACCAAAGATTCACACTTGAAATCTTTGTTCTGAACTTTGTGCCCATTCAAAACTCCCCCTCTCCCCACAAAAAGAAAACCCAAGGCAAACAAAAAACCCCATACAAACCACCCCAATCCACAAGCCAGCTTTGGAAAAGTCATTACACAAAAAAATCTTTCATATACACAACTGAATGAATTCCTTTTCTCCCAAAGGTCGATTATATTTAATGATAGAGCTGAGGTTTAGAAATTTGGTTTTAATAGATGTTAAACTAATCATTAAATGCAATCAGGTTTGTATCCTATGTTGTTGAAGTCAAAAGGGTAGTCAGAGGCTCTTTGCAGACATTCCCTGTTGTCTTGATAAATTTTCTTAAATAACAGCTGATGAGAATATTTATATATTGAATAATGTCAGTATTGTTTGGCTATCTTTTTCTGTCTTTATCATCATTTATTGTTTGCTTCTTACATTATAGATGTACCTGATACATATTACAGAAAATAGCATTTTAAATGTTTTTCCTCATTTGTCTTCTAACTACCTGTAAGATCATGAAAACACCCTGCAGCATCCAAGTTAACTTTAGAAGGGTTAAGCAGCAATTCCCATGGTCACCATGTTCACATTGTGAGATGCATCAACACACATGTTTTGTCTATCAATCCAAAAGAATATCCCATTTAGGGCTTTTCCCCCATAGTAATCAAGGCTGAAGACAGCAAAACAGCATTCCCTTTAGAGGATGCAGCAACAACATGAACTCAACCATTGTTAAAAACTAAGCTCTGCTACCAGTTCCTTTTTGCAGTGTATTGTAGTGTGACTTCAGTTTCCTACAGTGAAGGCAGCCAAGGCAAAAAGTACAAGATGGCAGAATGATGTAACAAAAATGTGCTGCTCTGCATAAAGCTCCTGAGTTTCAGACTTGCTGCTGGTCAAAGCTGGCCTATTGACCCCTGTCCACTCTAGCTGAGTAAACCTGCAGGTCTTTGCTAAGGTATGTTTGCAGCAGGAAAAGTCTTGGGCTCTAATTAAATGCTGAAGGCATGCAAATAGGCTTTCCAGATGTTTTAGTTAATCTAATTAATATAAATCTGAGCCTAATGCCTTCCTTTATTTTGGAGGTGAAAGAAGTGTTGTGAAATACTTGAATCTTTGAAAATGGTATTAAAACATGGTATTTGTTTTTCTCCTTTGTTTTACACTATTTTTTTTTCTTTTGCTTATGAAAAAATTCATTTTGCCTCCAAGAAGCATTTTGGCTGCCTTTTCCTAGAAAAAGGAATTGGCTGGCATAAAAGCAAAGAGCCTGTGGATTTGGCAAGAGGATAAACACAAAGATTTCTCTTCGATTTGCAGTAGAATATTGCATTATGAGAAACATGAATAGTAATCTCACTTTCATGCACCTTGGGATGGCTTGCTGGAGACCACTCAATTTTACTTCAAAAACCAACCAAATAAAACCAAGGCAAACAAAACAAGGTATGTTCACAGCTTTGTTTTAAAATATCATAGGCATATTTTTACTAAGGACACAGTTTTGACAGCCTTTTCTTTGTAGAATTCGCATCTACTCTGATCCTTTGATAAAGGCTAATTTTTCCAGGTTGCTTTGCTTTTGTTTAGTTTATTTTTTTTGTTCAGAATTCTTAACCTTTTCATACTTTCAGTGTATTTTTAAATTATTGCAAAAATTCCCCTTCCTTCTCCTGTGGCTAAGCAGGAAGCCAGCAGGATACCAATACTGCTTACTCACGGAAATTAAAAACAAAACAATAGGTAAGAAAAATAAAGAAATAGAACAAACAAGAGACACTATCTTTTCTGTTAAAGCTTAATGTGTTGTGCACTGGTTATTCAATATACTGGAGCTTAAAGTATTGAAACTTCCACAGGAGAGTTTCTGCAGAATTTGGCTCTTAGTTATTTCACTGTCTGCAACTGAAACATGGAGTTGAACTACTAGTCTGTCTGTGTGCCCAAAATCCAGGGGAAAAAAGCAGTAAGTCAGCAATGGTAGCCTTGCAGCCCAGAGTCCAAGTTTAAGGGGTGATATTTTTTGGAGAGAAATTCTGTTTATTAGTTTATTTTTGTCATACCCCTGCAGATGCCAGTGTTTATGGGGCTCCCCAGGCAGCATAGGTGATGGCAGGCTGTCTGGACATGTGTGTTCATCCTACCCTCAATGTATGACGTGTCTCACTCTTGTCAAGTCTTTCCTGAGGTACTTGGACTCCTTTCCCCAAGCAGAATTGCAGTGTGTGCCAGGAGAGCACTGTTCTTTGACTGAACCAGCCCAGACAAAGGCACAAGCATGTCCCCTTAACCTGCTTGTGCTGGTTAAGAATGCCTCAGGGAGAAAGAAGAGGGGGAAGTATGCTGCCACCTTCTTTTCCCTTTCTTCCAATGATGTGGTGATGTGACCAAGTTGCCTATTTCCCCTTGAATCAAAATAAACCTAATTAGGGAGGCTATTTGAAACATCTTCTAATGTAATTACTTAATTTCATTTATGTAACTTGTATCTCATCTCTCCTTCAAAAACATTGATTCCAAATTCTCAGTCTCCTGTTTTTCTCCAAAGTTGCCTATCTTTTATTCTCTTAAATTTTCATTTGTAATTTCATATAATTGGAGACTTGTATCCAATTCAACACCTTCTCTCTAGACTTTGGATAAATAGACTTCTCCATTTGCCACTGACGTGTGTGAAGAACAGCTCATAACATGATTGAACTCCATTGATTTTTCATAAATGTTTAATATGCTGATACAGGTCAAAAGCATTGCAAAATTTGTTATAAATTCCTGTGGTAATCTGAACAATACAGTAGGGAGAGCTGGCACCAGAGGAATTTAAATACATGTTGAATTACATGAAGGATAACAAGGACTTGAAACTTTTTGGTTAATCAGTTTTAATATTGTGCTTCAGATTATGGGATTTATAACATTGCATGGCTCTCCTTGTTTATGTTTTGTATTTGTTTACAGGTGATTTGCTTATAACTGCTTTAGTAGGAAACAGATCTCAGAAAAATACTTTAATTGCCTCCCAAAAAAAGGAAAACTCAAATTTACATGTGAGCCCACTTTTCACTGTAATAGTTGACTAGCATTGCATGGATCCATTCAAATAAGGTGAAGTTCCAGTTGTGCTACAATTTTTTAATCAAGTCTGGGCAGAACTGTCTGATAAGTCCCCTGAGCTGGTTGCAGTATGAGTTAGGTCATGTTTGAAAATTGCCTGGACAAAATGCAGAGCCAGTGGTACATCAGTTATAGAGGTCTTTTGGGCTTACAGTGCAGAAAACACCCATGCAGAAAACCTCAGTAGCTTCTCCAGGAGCTTGGAGATTGCCCCCAGGCCCCATCCCCTTCTCTGCGCTGGTCGGGACCTGTGACCGCGGTGGGGGAAGCCTCGTGTGGCCCATGGCTGCTGCTGAGCTAGTGGCCACAGGCCAGAATTGTGATCTGACCACTGGCCACGTCAGTCTGGTGTGTCATCCCTCAGGACATGAATCTTTCATGAGCAGCAAACCCTTTTTATGGCTTAACTTTGTTCCTTGATCGTGCAGACTGCAGAGGAACAGGATGTTTATTGTATGTACAGTGACTGTTCCCACTGAAGAGGGGCTGCCTTTAGAATGGCCACGGCTCCTTTGGAGGAAAGTACCTCCCATACCTTGGAACAGTGGTGTAGGTGTGGGTCCTGAGGACCTCTAGTGTGTGCTGTGTTCCTCCCAAATGCACTAAGAATAGAATTTATTGCAAGTAAGGCACCATGTTTAATGTAATCCTCAGGTCAGCATGATCAGATGAAGTCTCACAGGATATGGTAAAATTCTTCTCATCATCATCTTCTTATCATCTAGCCGATGTTTCTGTGTCATATGTACCATACAGATGGCTTCATGAAAAGGTGTTCAATTTCAAAATCAAATTCACAAAATATAGTTTGTTGAGAACATTAGTAAGCTTAGGCCACAGGTTTTGTGGCATGGTGCAAGTATCCTTTTAAGATAACCAAGAATGCCAACTTCCATATAGATCTAACACACTGAAAAATGAGCCATGTGCTCCCTTGCTAGCTGGGCAGTATAAGTGGGGAGAGTGCAGTGTGTGAATCCAAAACCCTCTGGAAAGCATTTTTTATAGCTCCAATAAAGTCCTCTAGCTAGTTCAGTGTTTGCTATTGACACCAAAGACACCTGAATATTCCTTAATGTACTGAAATGTCCCACAGGGTCACTAGTAAGAATTGTGCATTTTCTGGTATGGCACACAGTTTTTAAAGGTTCCTCTCTATTATCATCTTCATTGCTGTCCTACAGATGAAAAAACAGTCAATTTCCTCTTTGCTTTATGCGCTGCCTCAGTGCAATGGCCGTGTTCCAGTGTGATGCACTCAAAGTGTCAAGTATGAACCCGAAACTGGGGGGAGGATTCTGCAGGAGCTATAAATTCCCTCTTTTCCAGAGGTGATTTCTGCACTCACCCTTGGTGTGCAGAACTTATTTCTGTGCTTGGGTTAATGTTTAGGTTTTCTTTATAGGTCATCTTTTATTCTAAAAACTAAATAGAAATTCTTCTGTTCATCTATTAAATTTGTGGGTTCTGTGTACTGTACAATATGTTTAAGGGAGGGGAGATATTCTTTTGTGAATTATGGTTCTTCAAGTGAATTGGTTTTTTCTCTATAACCTTTCCTGTCAGTGCCTTCAGAAAGGCAGTCCAGCAATCACTTAGGTGTTTATATTTTATAGTTAGTATCTTATAATTAAAATCTGGTTTTATATAATTTTAATTTATCCAGTGTGTATGTCAGGCTCTAGATCTCTGCACAGTGTCTGTTGCTCCTAAGACACAGTAATTTGTTAGTAGCTCAGCATCTGATCTGTTCCACATTTCCTTCACACAAATGTGTCTTGACTATGTTGCCATTAGTATTTATTCTGATAGAAAGTATTTATGTCAAGATTGGGACCTGTAGATGGTTAACAGGTTTCAAAAGTCAGTGGAGAAGTGATGTTTTAGCCAAGGTGGCTCACCAAGGAAAAAAGATCTTCTGAGCTGGGGATGGACCCAGGAAAGGGGTGTGGAGGACAGGACTTGGTTGCCCACTGATGGGTGGATGGCACAGGCAACTGCAGCCACCTGCCTTTGCTCCAGCCCTGCTCTCAGGTGTAGCTGGAAGGGTGGGGTCCTGTAGACCACCTAGTCTTGTGATTTATGCTGAATGCTGGACAAAGTAGGATATAGAAGCAGTTTATTTTCCATTTCTGTTCTGCAATGCCCAAATTACTCTGAAATTTTCCTGAAAGTCACTCAAGTTGGATAAGTGTTGTGTGTTGTCCTTCTGCTTTAGCAGTAGAGGGCATTTCCCCAGGTGAAATATTTTTTGGGACTTACTGGGAAAAGAGACTGCATAGATGTGAAACTGTTGTGGTTTTGTTTGTTTGTTTGTTTGTTTTTTGTTTTGTTTTGGTTTTTTTTTCTGTTATATGGCATTTGATTTTAGACATGAAAAGAGTTATTTTTATGAGGCTTTTCCTACTCTTTGAAAATTAAGCACCTTTTTACTGTTTTCTTGGTTACATTTTCTTATGAATCTCTTACTCTGCTAATGTGTGTTATTTTTTCCTTCTCTGCAAAGACTTGTGACTTTTCAAATGCATGTGAGTAGCATTTATCCCCCTCCCTTCAGTAATGTTATGACTACTTGTGTTTTATGCTTCTGAGGGATTCAGCGCTGTGGGAAAACACAGTGTATGAATGCTATGTAGAAAAGAAATCAAAGAATATTAATGCATTCAAATGAAGGGAAATGAAAATTGAATCCAGACTCACATTTGCCTGTAAATTATTAGAGTGAGTACAAGTATAATTTAATAGAAAGTAACTTAACTGTAGATTAGTAATGCTGTACTTTATCCTGTGTGTGAATAGTAAGAAATGTGGTGTGCAGGGAAAACAGTGTTACTTACAGTTTGCATTAGACCATTGGAAAACTGTAATGTAGGGAATCTTAGTGATAAATCCAGAAAAAACAAGTTGGCATTCATAAAATTAGGTTATTTATGTATAAATGGTACCAGAGCTACAGTTAACTCCAAACATTCAGGAAACTGTAAACATGGATTTCTGTCAGAGGCCTCTGAATGATCTTATTGTCTCCTTTTTGTCTTCTCTGCCCTCCCTGCCATGTTCTGCTTGTTTTCCACCTCCCTCCTTGGCAGTTCCTGCTCCCCTTGCATTGTCTCAGGTCTGCTCAGCTGCCCATGAAGGTGGGTGCTAATACCAGCACGTGGTGCTGACTTCCACAAGGCTGTCTGAAGGTGGAGGCATTCCGGGAGCTACTAAGTTGAGGACTGCCAACACCAGCAGTGTTGGGCTCTTGTCATTCTCCCAGCACCTTTTTGGCCACATGTAGCCTCCACTGCCCAAAGCAGGGACAAAGGACACCCAGAGAAGCTGCAAGAGATCCCAGCACATGAGCACACACCACACAGGCTGTGGGAATAACCAGGGAGAGCTGTCAAGGAGCAATGACCCATGTGCCCAAAGCAGCCACCTCTCACAGCTGGAGCTACAGGAGGATGGAGAGCCTGGAGTTTATGGAATGCAGTAGGTGTGTAGGAATAGGCCATGTCTTCTTTAGGGGGAGAAATGTGCTGCCTTGGACATGCCATGGTGTTGAGCAGATGAGGAGAAGGTCCTTGAGGATGAGCTTTGCCTCAGCCATGGGGATGCTCATGGGAACTTCAGCCAAGTGCTTTAAAATTAAATGTGTGCTTGTTTCCTGTATGGGAAGAGCTGTGCCCTTAGGAAATGGGCAGTGCTTTGAATGTAGAGGGCTGGTGTCTAAGCTAACTTTTCTGGTGCCAGAAAAGGAGGAGCATGTGGCTGAGGAAAGGGAATGCAGCTGAATGATTTGTGTATCTTAGTATTGTTTTCGGTAATAATTGTCTTTGAAGTACTTTAAGTGAAATCAGTGAAAAATGTATGAATAAATAATAGGAGGAAAGATTTACATTTCGGCCATAAACATTTTTGGACTAAGCTTTTAAGCTTTCACCTTAGTATATTAGGCTCTGTAGTCCCAAAGAACAGCTAAGTAGCTGAGCTGTCATTAATTTTTATTTCCCTTTTACCATGTAATTGTCAGGGTTTGTCAGGGTTTGGGGCAGTGGTCTGTGAAGTGATGGGTGCCTTTCCTCATGCAACCCCTGTGCAGAGTTCCCTTCTATCACCAGGCTTTGAGCCTGGGTGACAGGTGCTCTTGGTCTTCTGCTCTGCTCTCCTGTGAGAGTCTCGATGTCTTGCAAGGTCTGTTAGGAGAGAGGGAGAAAAACTTTTTTTGTCCCTCAAAACAGAGGCAAGTAAATATCAAAATACCTGAAAGCTTGTAAGAATTTATCTGAAAGAGGGAGATTCAGATACACCATACAGTGTTACTGATGTTTCTAAGAGCCTATCCACCTATCCACACTCTGGGTTCTGCTTTTGTTTATGCTAGAGGAGTGACAACAACAGAGTCATGTGGGCTGAAGTTTTCCTTTGTGGATGTTGCTCAGGCACACTTTTTCCGAAAGGTTTTTGAGGAAGGCACTTCCTTCTCTCTTCAGTTTTTTATTTGTGAGGACTTTATTTCTTTTCTCTCTTTTTTTTTTTTTTACCTTTTCTGCTTGCTTCTCAGATTATAATTCTGTATTCTCCTTTCTGTCTTTATTTTGCTGCAGGCAACTTGTTTTAAATTTTTGTACTTTCTCTTCTGTTATGTTCCAGTGTGTAGGCTGGTTTTGACCTTTGAACTTTTGCCAAATCTCCCTTCCCAAAACATGCATGCCTTCATAACCTGCCTTAGTTTGTAGATATATAGACTCATTGATCAGACTGGTTTTGGTGTGGTTTTGGCAATCGTGCAAGTAAAGAGCAAGAGCAGACCTACATATTCTATGTGAACAGTGAAATGCAACTCGATTATACCAGAGAAATTAAAGAGTGATTTATCTGTACCAGCATTGCCTGTATTTCCAGGTGATTGGTGTTACTGTCTGCACTGACTAAAGCCTCATAATCTCATGGAAACAGATGATACAGATGATCAGCTAAATTTTTTTTTAAAGGATTTCAAAAGGGGTGGAAGTCCTCTCTTTTTAAGATGTTTTCTCCCCTGTGTTTCTGTAAATATTCTCTATTAGCATTATAACACATGGGTCACTAGTATGGTCTATGTTCTATGTCATGAAATGAGTAACTAAAAAGATTAAATTTTCATTTTGTTAAGTTTCTCCATAGGTTGCCAGCAGAGGAGAGAGATTGGTGGGTAGTGCTGGGAGCATAAGTGATGATGAGTGCACACCTCACCGTTTTGGTGGGCTTTTGAATATATCACTGCAATTGTGAGCACAGATTTAAATTAGTGAAGTCTTTTAAAATTTATTCCACCCCTTTTCTGGCAACACTTTTTTGAGTAAGGTTGTCTGTAAGAAACCTTTCATTTTACAGAGCCTTTGCTGATGGCTTTAAGGAGGAGCTGGTTGTTTACATCATTTGGGGGTGACTGCAAGGAATGGTACCCCAGCACTGTGTGTGTGGCCTCAGGACAGCATGCAGGTGTGACCAGCACTCCCCTCCTCCCCAGCTATGTGTACCCTGGCACAATGATCCACACTGTGGATTAGGATGTATTAGGTAGTGGACTGTGAAATAGATTCTTAGCTATATCAGTATTTATCAGTTATGACATTCTGTCCCTAGTGCACGCTTATTTCTGAGAAATTAAAAAGAAAGAAAGAAACACCTCCCCCACCCCCCCCCCACCAAAACAAGGAAAAACCACACCCAAACTCATACAAGTAAGTTGAAAACCCCACAAAACTTCTATTGAGGCTTTCTGGCTGTTGCTATGTTTTGGAGTAATCCATTGTCTGGGATACAGCACTGCTGTGATGTATTAGATGAATATATCATAAGAGTGACATAGCTTTGATGATGTATTAATGGAATACATCGTTAAGGTGCCATAGCTCTTCTGATGCATTACTCCAAACATGACCAACTGGTGTGTTAGCACACAAGCATGTGTGTGTATGAAGTAGTGTTTCTCTACCTAAAAGTTCATGTGCAAGACAAGTTAGGAAGACTTGAAAGTCAGGGGCTTCTGAAGAGAGGGGTTGAGCTGGGTGGGACCAAAACTGAGGCTGGAGCTGTGTGCTTGCAAAATCTCTGTCTGAAGGTACAGAAAACACAGGGAGGGAAGAAGAAACTGTCTTTACTGAAGCAATGACAAATTTTCATTCCCTTGAATACAGTGATATGTGCTGTATTACATGAAAAAGTTCATCATTTTTCAAGAATGTCTTGACAAGTTTTTTTCAGGGTATTTTTTTCAATTCGTTATCATATTTTCTGTGAAAATGTGGTTGAATAGGTTTTATGTAGAAATAAAAACTCTTCAGTCTTAGCTGTTATTCATCTGTTTTTTGCTGTAGATGTCAGCTATTTCTGGTTTCAGAAAAGAAAGCAGGGTAAGTTCTGGTAAGCAGTCTTTTAACAAAGTTTGTTTTTACCACATTTCCAGACATAGCCACTTTTGGACAAGCTTTGGAGAAGCTTTCTGATGCAAACTGATAAATCCCCCTCACCCTGAACATGATATCAGACTTGAACAAAAGGCAATTAGAAAGCACATTAAATACTGATGATGATACTCACCTCCTTGTTTCCTAACAAAAAGACTTTATGTGTTGTGTGTGTTTGTACTTACAAACTTTCTATCTCTTTCCTTTAAATGCCTTGTATTGTCATGTTGTGGATGTTATTGACTGCATGTATGTCCTTGAATAGACTCTATTTATTGCCTGGTTTTGTTGAAAATCCAGCTCGCAATTGCTCCGGCCTTACAATGATACATATTTATTTAATTTCAATATTGCTGTTTAATCTAATTAATCTCTTGGGGATTTTTTTGCCATTCATAGAGCTGGGTGCAAGATTTGCCCATTATTGATTTTTTTTTCCCTCTGCCATGTTTAGAAAGAGAAGGATGCAGAGGCAGATGTAAAATACCACTTTTTGCTGAATCTATAGAAAGGGAAGTGTGGGAACATTTCCAGGGACTGAAAATCAACCTTTCCAGTATAAATTGCTCTTTTATTCTTTATGATGAGAGACATAAAATATCCAATGAAAAAGTTTCACTTCTCAGGTTTCACTCCCCACAGTATTTGCATAACTGCCCACTTTTTACATCACAGTATCTTGAACCACTAGATGGCATTGGCATTGTTAGTGTGAGTGGGGAGGAGATGGAGCAAACATCCTCCTTTCAATGGCCCCCATCTTCCTTCCTGCCATTCGAGAAGCCCAATCAGACAAGAAAATCCTCAAGTTCCCAGAGTTAGGACCATACCAAGTGCTGTATTTTCAGGTAATCTTCATGGATTGCTGCACAGTCAGTGCAGAAATGACCCAACCTACACAGCAGATTCCTGCTACTGGCTGGTTTTGAACTGACTGTGCGGAGCTGAGACTGCACCTGCAGCAACCCCAGACATAACCTGTGGAAGATACTGTCATGGACTTGCCAGCTACTGTGTTATGATGCATTCACAGTGATTAGCAGACTGTATTTTGTCTCGGGTGGGGTCTTGTTTTGTTTCTTTTGGGGTTTTTTGTATTCTGATAATCTCTGCGATAATTACTGCAATGGTTAATTTCTTCTGATCCTGTCACCACTCTTGCCTATAAGTACAGGAAATGATTGTGTTAGTGAGTATTCTAGGCATCTCTCATTAGAAGCAGCAGTTAACTAGGGATGTTAAAAATGATCTGCATATATAGATTTGTATCTTTTTCAGGCCAGCAGAGCAGTGTTTTGCAGCATAAAAGCTGTTAATAGAAAGTCGTGTTGCTGTCCTTTAACAGCGCTGATATGATGTTGGCTTTGTGTTACATTTTGTTATAGGCTTATTTATGAAAGCCTAGATGGATAGCTTGAAGAAAATCTTGGGAAATGGGTTGTGAGAAGTAATTTCTCTCTGTTGTTTCTGCTTCAAAGCTTGGTGTGAACTGATCCCAAGTGAGTAACTCTGGGATTAGATGGCATCCCTGCATGATATGGGAACTTGGCATCCCTCAGTGATGCCCAAGACCTTCTTTAAAGGTCTATTCTGATCCAAACCATTCTATGATGATAGAAGTTTAATTCTATCAACTGAACCTGACTCTTTAGGGATGGCTGTGTAGAAAAGGGCTGTGAAAGCCATTTGTGCTTGGCGATACAACAGGACCCACAGTTCCCTTCTTTCAGAAATGTGGGTAGGTTCCATCTCTTAAATTTGCATTATTTGTGGAATTTATATATCATAAGTATTAAAGGAATTGTTTGAGAAGCAATGCTTCGTTCCTACAATATAGCAGTGTATTTTATACAGGTTGCTGTAATCTCTGATTGGGGAATCATGTATAACCTAGTATTAGAGGCAATTATTTTAATCACAGCTTAGTGACATGTCACCACACTTGGAGCAGATGGGTAAATGTATTCCCAGAAAGCTTTTTTGTTCTGTGATCATTATCTAGTTTTTGCTGACTAAAATTAAGACAGGAGGAGGCAAAATAATGAAAATAGTAGAGCCTGAAAAACAGAGGCAAGAAAGCCACGGAACTGTTTCATAAGGGTAGTAGTAGAGAGAAGTATGAAAGCAGTGCTGTCTCTTCCCTGCTATTCCTTTATTAAGCATAAAGCCTTTTCAAATGCATGTTGCAATAGTAGCTAGGGACTCAGCCCCAGGTCAGGGCTTTGTCACGTTAGTGATTAACATACAGCTTCCTGTGCAATGGATGAAATTCAGGTTTTGGGTTTTTATTAATTAGGGTTGGGAGTTTTTTAACTATCATAGATATAAGTGATATTATTAGAGAGCAGTACCTTTCAGATGTAGACATGCTGTATTTCAACCTCTCTGAAGTTGAAACCAAAATACCCACTGCTAAGGCAAGGTAATAGGAAAACTCACTCATTCTTAACATACTTCCTATGTGTTGCATCAGCCAGAGCTGGAGTGTGAACACACTGTTCTCAGCACTTGAAATACACAGTTTGGAAGGGCTGTAATAGCTGTGCTCTGTGGCTTTACCTTTTAGTAAGTCCTACGCCACCAGTCACATGGTCCTATAGTTGATCCAGTCCTTACGGGTGTGTTTGAAATGCTAAGTGACCCTCTGGAACAGAGGTTCCTCTCTGAGGAAGCTGTGAACGTGAAGCACGTGGGGGCCCTCCCCAGGAATTCTGTAGTTTGAGCCCTTGGCAGAGTCAAAGAAGAGGGGAGACTTATTCTTACCCATTGTTGTTACTAGGATGTCCAAAGTAGAATTTTTTTAGGGATGTGTTTCCAGATTTGTCTCCTTTCTTCAGGGAAACTTGGAATTTGTGTTCCAGGACCCTGTCTCCTCTTCTACAGATGGATTTAGTTACTACATTGTTGACACATTTGCTTCAATATTGTAAAATAATCCATTACTTTTCACTCTGGTTTCACAGGCTTAATGCTTCTAAAATGCTTGCTGTGTGGTAACTTCCTCCCAGCTGGGCACAGTCCTGCTCTGCTTGCTGTCCTGACCAGCTCTGGTAAGGGACAGCCAGGCAGTCTCCTGAGGGGGCATTTCAAAGCAGAGCACGTGGGGCAGGGAGAAGAGTCTGATGGCCTCTGGGACTGCTGCCTTGGAGATGTACCTGTAGTAATGAAGCAGAAACTTCTAGGAACTTTTAGAGGATATTGTCTTGCTTTTGGAAATGGAACATTTCAATGCATTTGTCTGGCTGCACTGCAAAGTTGCAATGGATTTTGAGAGTGAATTCTTAACAATCAGTGAAACTCTTAGAACTTTTATCATAGTAGTATGATGTGGGGTCCCAGGAAGTGTTGTAGCATAATTTATTGATGTCAGTGCTGGTTGTGCATGCGAGTATGATCTTCCTGAAAATGTCTTGACTTATTGCGTGCATTACTAGAAACTGCCATGTGTATCTTTTTGAAAAGAGAGGCTGGTTTTGGAAATCAAAATAGATTTTCTATCTACTAGCTTCACAAGAAGTTTCTTGTAACTATAACCACTGACCCAATGAGCCAAGTCCCCCTATCAACTGTTTCACTTAATGATGTCTTTTCTTACAGTTCAGCAGCCCAGTTGAGTGAGTAGTTGCATGATGAGCAGCTCAGCAGTAAAACTTTTTGCACATCAGGTGCTGCGAACATGTTCTCCCATGGCTTGAGTAGGCATTTTTTAGTGTGGTTTAGAAGAAATTACACAGTGGCAAAACAAATCAGGAGAATCAGTAGCCATCAACCTACAAGTAATGGTCAAAAATCAGGGTGGTTGAGAGAGGTTTTACAGTGTGTTGATACACCAAGGATGTCTCTGCAACCAGAACTTCAACAACAAATAAAGAATGCGACCCATTCCTAACCCTTTTTTTTTTTTTTTTTCACTTTTTTTATTTTTAACAGCCCTATGCAATCCTCCCTCCTAGCTCTTTCTTGGAGAAAAGTGTACTCTTGTGTGGATTAGCTTGTGGAATTTTCAGTTTGCAGTGTGTCATGGAGCAGAAACCAAATAAACTCTGTTACGTGAATGGGCTCTGGAAATAAACTTCTGTATAATAAAGTGAATTCATTGCCCCGAGTCATTCTCAGCTTCTTTGTTTGCTCTAATTGGTTTGCTCTAATTAATTACATTGTTTGCACTTCTGCTGTGGTTTTGCATGGCTTCTCATAAAGCCTTGCCTTTTATCTTTTCCACTCTTACTGACATGTGCAGCAGGTGTGTTAACTACCTTTTAGCATCTTGGCTGTAAAAAGAGAAAGATTTCCATCAGTAGTGTCTTGGTGGTTATACCCATTCTACACAAGCCATGTAGGTGCTGCTTGTAAACAGCCTGGGCTGGGGCACAGAGATCCTTCTGTAGTTCCTGAGGTGGATAGTGACTAAGGAATGAGGCATGGCAATGGTCTGAAACGCAGTGTTTTTATTTCTGGGGAAGTTCACATCCTTAAGATCAGTTTTGGAACACAACCTCAGTTTCTTGGAAAAGGCCCTGCTTAGTTTTACGTTAATAAAAGATGTGTATTTGGCTTCATGTCAGAAACAGGAATTCAGAGACTTTGAAAAACCTTTGAAGACTGTTACAGCTGTAATTGGTGTGTTTTGTCTTGGGTGGAGAATTTGAAAGGTTTATTTCGAGAATATACACTCTTAAGGGCAGGAACTGTTACTCATCTGTGTTTGGAAAGCAGCACCAACACAGTCTGGATAACAATGCTACTACAGAAGGTTGAAAGAACAATTAAAGAGTGGAAATAATGACCTAAGGGAGGAACACTTAACTTAGCACGCTGACAACTGCACATCGTGTGTTTGGGGAAATCCGAGGGGAGAGAGAGAGCAAGAGAGTTGTCAGAGAGACTAATACTCTCAGAAGAAATATGATGAAATCTCTGTTTACATTTCATAGAAATTACATCAAATAACTTGAAGAAAAATCCTTTGAAACGGAAAGAGGGATTTTGTCCTCATTTGTGTTTTCTCCCAGGAGAGCTTGCCTCGTTTTTTGGTTCTTTCTCTTTTCTTTCTGAGTACCTTGGGACAGGGGGAGTCTGTCAATAAAACACCATCTCCAAAGCCACACTTTATTTGTGAATGCCGGGAGATGCGTACAAAAACTGTCAGGTAAATCCAGTTTCCCAAGGCTGCTCTTCCAGAGTAGCTTGGGTGCTCTCGAGCCAGCAAGTGTCCCTTCAGGGCAGACACACCAGAACATATCACCTTCTGACACCACTTAGCAGCTATTTTTTGTGTTTGCTGCAGGTTTTAAATGTTACTGTGACAGTCGTGTTTCTGGAAGAATGCAGGATCTTGGTCAGCCTTGGCTGGGTTGTACAGGTGGGAGGATCAAGGCAACGCATCCTGGGGATTTTCAGGGATTACAGGCAAGTTTGTGGCTGAAGAGAATTATGAATTCCTGGCTTGTGTGCTCTGGATCTCCAGAAAACAACTCTCATACAAGCTGAACTACAGACCTGAGCCTCAAATACCTCATGATTGACAGACCTATTGAAACAGAACTTATTAAATTATAAAAATATTTATTATTATATATAACTTTTAAAAGGGAGAGGATTTTTTGCTAATTTATCCATCTTCTGGAACATGTCAATTATGTCTGTATATACACTTTTTTCTAAAATAGTTCTTTAAACTATAAACACATTATCATTGTCTTCCTGGCTACATTGGTTTTTATTATATTACAGCTTTCATGAGAAAGCATTAAAACAAAGCAGAACAACTACAAAGTTACTACCAGGAAGAAAACAGGGTTTTTCTTGTGTTCTGGCCTTGATTTTATCACCTTAAAGTGATCATTTCCTTTCTGGAGCTTTTTTCTTGTTTTGTGTATATTATTTCTGTGTGTAGTTGGTTGCATGAAATCAAGCTCCTAACAGTGCCAAAATGTAAATTAAAAAAATTTGGTGAGGAGTAAAGCTAACAGCATCAGTAAAGTGATCCTTTAATAAATGAATTATAGTCTAAATATCTGAAAATACCTTTTATTAAAATTCTGTTGTTCTCTTCACAACTCCCACAGGCAATAAACAAACAATGTTTCTGTGTTATTAATTGCTTCCAAGTATATAGATGGGGAAACATAGTTCTAGAGCAGCAGATAATCTCCCTAAATCTCCCTGCTCTCTGTGTTTCCAGGCTGGCAGCTGCTGACACTGATGTGTTGTGCTGTCACACGGGGAGCAGTCGGGCTGTGCAGTGTTTGCTTCCAGCCAGTGGCCCCGTTGTCTCCTTGGAGTTGCTGCTCCATCCTGAGCAAAACATTACCAAGACACCATTGATGCTGCTCTCTGGATGTTGTCAAGACTCTGGCACACCAGGTGAGGTACCAGCCAGTTTTTCTGACAGCAAGGAAAGGTGTCTTAAGTGTGTCACTACAGAAAGTACAGTGGGTTTTCTTTTTTATTTATTTTTTTTCTCTGCCAGATGCCCAAGGGGCAAAGTTGGGTCAAAGTTTGATAAATAATAATTAAAAGCCCCCAAAACCAAAAACCCAAACAAAACCAAAAATCCACAGCAAAAAAGCAAAATTTTGTTTTCTTTCCTCTTTTTGCCAATGGCTGTTTTCTTGGTTATGTTGAGTATTGCTGTGTTGTTGGTGAAAAAAAGGCTGTCTTCAAATAATTTAATCCTAGCCCAGATGCTACTGCTTTGTTTAGATTCATCTATTAATATTTCTATGCAGTTCTTTAACAAAAATTCTGGGATGTTTCCTCTTTTCTCTCTGAAAACAATGTTTGGTGAGAACTGTTGATTATTTAGGTCTGTGGAACTGGTCATTGTAAGCCAAGACAGAGAGGGCTGACTGGTGACCTTGTCTTGCTTTTGGCTGGGGTTTCTTCAGCTTGGTGTGACCAGGTTTAGCAGTCACTTTCCTGTTTTGACATTTGTGGTCACTTTGCTGCTTCAGACATGTAGACAATATTATGTCCTTGATTTTTCCCACTCCCCAGCGTATAAAAAACTCTCCTGAAAATCCTGATGTGTTGGTAAAGTTGACTTACAAGTTTTGGTTTTGATACAAAGGAAAATTATAGTAGAAATGGGGTGGAGGGAACCTAAGTGGTACAAAAGGAGTGGAAAGGCAACAGAAGGGTCCTGTGAAGAGTGAGGGCTCTCACTGGGAGGGCATGGGGAACATCAGCTGGTTTTTCAGTAACACAAGTGAGCAGAGGAGGGACACTGACAGAAAAAAAACAAAAATTGTGAGATGTGTCCCAGCCCCACCTTCTCAGGTTCAGCACCACTGCACTTCAGTGTCTGAGGTTCTGCACGCAAAAGCAGGCAGGGGGGGAGGCTGCAACTGCAAATCCAGGTATTGTGAGACTCATAGGAAAGTGGTCTTAGGAAGAGTAGGACATTGCTGTGGAATACTTCAACTGAATTTGTGAAGTGAAAAACCAATTTGACAGAGTTTGTAGTGTTTGATTGTGTTTTTTGACAGAGCTGTAGTGTTTGATTTTAAATAAAAGCATACTCCAATAATAAGCTTCTATTTTCACAGCATGAGTTAAATAAATTGATTAAATATATTCAATCAATTATTCCATTCATGGTTTTTATCTGAAATTTATATACAATGAAAAATAAAACAAAGTTTATTAAATGAAAATTAAAACCAATATTGCTTACTGTGGCAGGTCCCTAAAATACATTCATGGTAATTTATTCAGGCCTTGTTAATACTTCAAAGCAATGATAATAATACAGCATATTTTATTTACTTTTTTTCTTTTCGATTAAAAGTGAATTAAGATTAAATATTTATGAAGCATAAATATCCTCGCGTCTCCTCCATGTCCATGTGCTTTCTTTTTATTTTACTTTTGGAGCTATTCCTCTCCCATTGTCTCTTCTGCTTTCTACTGTAGTTTTTGGACTGATCATAATAGACATTTACAATACTCTGTATTTCTTACTGTTGAGTTCAAACACAGGCATTCTGACAGACCTGTTAATGTACAGTTGTAGTGTGCTGCCTTGGTATGGGAAGCAGAGCTCTCTGCAGAACTTCCCTTCTTTGATCAAGATGAAGTTGTAAAGAGCAGGAGAGCTGTCGTGATGCAGTGCAAGGTGTAAACACCAGGGTATTGATTTGACATGCCTGCCTCACTTCTCTGCTACTCTGCACCAACACTCTTGTGCTTATATGAGTGGGAGGACACCACTGTGAAACAGGAATCGAGCTGCGTGTATGACTAAGCTTGGTGTCCCCCAGGGAACTGTGCCTCGTATAATATTTGATATAGGAACAGAAGTACTGGATGTTTGAGCATGCTTTAGGAATTCCCAGAGGTGGCATGTGGGGTGTGTGCACACGTCTGTAGGCACGCCAGCAGCTACTGAATGGCCGTCAGCGTTTTCTGTTCTACAAACAGTAGCTTGTTTGGGGTCCTTCCCACAAACACACTTTATTCCCTCTGCTTCAGAGCCCTGTTTTGCTCTATAATTGCAACTGACAGCCTGGATTGGTGGTATCCAGCAAATGTTCAGCAGCATCAGTTGCAGGGTGATTGATGTGAACACCGGACAGGGAGGCTCTTGCTCTGTGAAGGTTTGGTCTGCAGCAGCCTGATAAGCAGTCAGTGTTACTGGAGGCATTCTGACATGCTCTATCTCAGACTGAGAGGCATTTCACCCATTTACACCCTGACCCTGAACACAGGGAGGGCAAGATGTGAATGGACACAATTGTGACTCCAGTGCCGTTTGTTTTAGCCTTTGTTTTATTAGCAAGTAATGGTAAACCCTGCAGTCCTTACTGAGGCAGGGCAGCAGGGATCTAGGCCTCCATGAATACAGACAGCATCAGGAGCCTGTGCTCCTCCACCACCTTGCTTTACGTCACATCTGAATTATCCCCGGGGCATGCACAGGACATTCACAGCACTTAATGTAGGTCTTAGAGAAGTTACAGTGAATGGGAAATTGTTCAGGACCTTCCTGGGGCAATGGTGAAAACTGACCTAGTATTTCAAGTCCAAGCTTGCATGCCAGACTTCAAAACTGTCAGTAAAATGGAGGGCATTCTGTTACTTATTGGGGTAAACCCAAAGTGTGTTTTGCAAAGTGTGTTTGATGCAGAGAGTCTACATCTTGTCCCACCAGTGTGTGCCAGACCAGACTGTATCTATTAAGTAGCTTCTATAGCTGCCTTCAGCTGAGATCCACTGGCATCAGAGTAGACATCGGCTCTGTACTCCATCTGAGGGTCAGGTCCCCTTTTACCTTTATCCTTTAGGAAAGGTTTTTCTGTTGACAAGTTGCCCTTAGTAAATGTATCTTTTTTCTACACTCAAGTGCAACTGAATTTACTTGACTGTCACAGAAGTATTTGGGCTCATGCCAGCATCATAGGGTAACACAGCTCCAGGATCTGCCCCTAAAAATTTATCTGCAACCTTCTTGGTTTGCTGTTAGTTTAATGCTGTTTGTCTGCCATCCCAAATTCCAGCAGATGCAACCATATAGATTTTCCCTGGAAAAAAACAACTCTGTCAGCGAAGGTAGAAATATTGTTAAAACTCTTGTGATGTATTTAGACTATGGGCTTCAATGTAGGGGTTAATAGAATGTTATTCAGTATTCCAGGAAATTGTCAAGATCACCAAGTATCTTACTGACTTGACCTCTGTTACACTGAACTCACTCTTTCCATGTTTCCAATAAAAACATACAGCAGATTGTTCCAGAAGCAGTGTCAAACTCAGTTAAAAATAAATCCCCTCATACTTTAGGCATGTAATGTGTATACTAAATATATCTCACCAAAATATATCTCTTGTAAGGAAAACTATCTAAAATATATCAACCCTGAAATCTCCCCTGGGTCTTCTGCAAAACCATGGGTTTCAGTTATGATTCCTGAAGGTTAAAATAATCCTTCCTCATTTGTAAGCCACCTAATCCTCTGTGTTTTACTCTGCTTTTATTGCAACACTAAACCAGCTTTGTTTCATTCAAGTGCAGGATTTGTAAATAACTAATTATAGCCCTGTTTTTTTCCCTTGAAGCATTAACATTTGGCACCTGAGAGAACAAGCCCGTTTCAACTAGCAGACAGTTCAGGGAAGCACTGGACTTGGTCTCAAAACAGTAGGGTACAGCTGACGAGCTCTCTTGGACCACTTCACCTCCTGCTCTCAGAACAGCAATCAGATGAGCCAGAGGGCAACTTTAGGAAAATATTTTTCTCTAGTAGCAGTAACATCTGTCTCCTTGGCAGCCTGCACTGGCAGTTGTGTTGGAAGCTGTGGGTTTGCCCCTGGCCCTGCCATGTATTTACATTGCTGAGAGGTTATCCTGAGCTCTGCTGGATCCTGTTACCTGATTTTCTTTTGTTCTGTCATTTTTCCTCCCTGATGCTTTGGCTGTTTAACTCTTTATGTACATGTAAAGTGAAAATTACATGTGCAGTATGAGACCAGAGGTATTAATTTGAAAGTATTAAGTGGTAAATCTCTTTCTGATTAGAGATTCAGCTTTTCTGATATGTTTTAGCTGTATTTATTTGGCTTCAGACTGGGCAATTTCATCATTGTTGTCTGAGCTTTTGAAGGTGCTGTTCTCTACACTCTGTCTTCTGCTCAAATTCTTTTTGGTGCTCATATTTCTCCTGCATTTTACTCTCCCCTCCTCTTCTGAGTAACTGATTTTTGACTGATGCTTCATTTCAGTGGAATGATGATATTATAAAGACAATTATAAAGTATTCAGCACGGGCATATCAATATTTATTGAGATACTGAAAAAAATAATTCCACTGGTGATGAAAAACTCTTGGCAAGAACTGACATGACAATATGTATTTCACTGATACAGTAAGAGAACTTCAACTTCAACAAGTAACTCACTGCACATTCTAAGAGTTGCATGGATTTAAATCCAAGGCAGCTGCAGAACATCTGTAATACAAATAATCAGACTTTACAGATTGTCTGTTTACAAACACAGAACAACTATAATAAACCAGCCAAAGCCAAACCTTTTGAATTTTAGTCTGCTTTTACTAATATATCCTGTAATCAATAAGGCAGTCAGAAGAAAATGCTTGGTTACAAAGTAGTTAACAATTAACATGAGTGGTGGTGTTTTGTGATTTGTTTTTTTTTTTGTTCGTGTACTTTGGGCAATATGATGAGATTCTTGGAACCCCGGATGTGGGCAAATATATGTTACATTACCTGAAGCCATTTCCATTAACCTAAATTGTTCCTTTCTTCTACATTCTTATTTTTATTCTTCTTTCCTCTATGTGGATAATGGTGTTCTGAATAGTTAGCAAAATGTTTTTCATCTTTTTTCTCAATATTCAGTGAGATTCACTGTAGCATTTCAACAGGAAAAAAAAGAAAAGACAGAATGCAAACGCTTGAATTAATGCTTTGCTTTTCTTTCAGAAAGGAAAGAATGACCACGCTTATCTTGTTTGTGTGTTTCACAGCCACTGTCAGTCAGCACCCACACTTTACTGTTAATTTTGTTTGTTTGAGGGAGAACACTGGTATTTAAATAATGCTTCCATCTGCCCTGCGTGCTGAGGGGGCTGTGCTCGGTTTGCTGGTGGGCTGTAGGACAGTGTGTGTCCTACCACATGTGTGCTGTGGTACAAGACAGGCAGGTAGGAGTTGCAGACGCTTGGCTTTGCTGTGTTGGTACCCTATGCATGGACAGAATATTAGAGCTGATTAATACAGGCAATTAAAACAGTGTGCTTTGTACTAATGCAGATGTAATAGCTGATGTCTTTGGTATACAATGTATGAATGATTGGACAAAAGTGAGAGAAATGCACCTTTTCAAGTTCACATGAAACAGAAAAAGTTATAACTCACATAATTTACAATAGATTTAAATAAACTACATTTAGGATTATGAAGATTTACAGACATTTAATCAAGTGAATGATTTTAATTTGTAAAGACCCTTCTGTGTCCCTGAACTATGTTCCACTAACTTGAAGACATGCTACAGTAAACACATATATTTGGCTTCTTCATTCTGGCTATATCTTATATAAAGATGAAACCAAAGAACAATAAATTAGCATCATAATTGTCTACAGTGAAAACTATCATATACAATATAAATAAACTATTCAAAAGCCAGCAATCTTCATGAAAAAAATTAAAGTATTAGGATTTTATACAGTTTCTACAAGTGATTGTGCAGCCAATAATCTCAAAAATTAAAGTCAAAATGAAATACCCCTATTGATTTTAGTGTCTCACGACATACAGTAATTAAGTACTGGTAAAATAATTACCAATTTAAAAGAAATAATAAGGAAATCACTGCTCTGCAATTTTATCACAGTTTTTTCCCCACAGGACCTAAAGAATGTAAACACTATGTTTTTGTTAATGTTAGAGATTAATACTTTATTTTGAAATGTATGTTGATCTACACCTGCACAGTTACCTTTAAGGGTAATGAAATAAGGCAAGACTTATAACTGTGGCACTACATGTTAATACTGATATCTCATTTGGACAGAGAGAGAAGTGTTTGTTCTTTTCTAATATTTGTTCTGCAGCAGACTTTGGCCTACATAGACACAGCAGTATCACTCTTCTTTCTTTGTGTAAAATATGTGTATTACCTAACTTTAAAACCAGAAAGTTTCATTAGATCTTGGATGTCTGAGTTGAAATTTAGTTTCCAAATTACTGGCAAGTTTAAAGATAATTTCTTAATCGCTCCATGGCATCATCAGGTCGTACAATTCACTTGTCACTTCTTTTATCACAAAATTTCTTTTAAAAAAATTTTTTTTGGTTTTTTAACATCAGTATTTGGTGCCCTAATTTCTGTTTTCTTGTCAAAGATGTGTTGTTTGGGATGGCTAAAATATCTCCATTTCCTTTATTTGGAAACAGCCATGAAGATATAGTGGAGCCATCTTTTAGCGCTGCCCTGGTTGAGTTTACAGTTGAATTGGCTAATTTACTTTGGAATATTTCTGTAGCTACTTAACAGCTATCTGGTAAGAGCAGTAGAAGAGGAATACTGCCTGGTAGAACAACATGAACACATGACAAAACAAACTTCAGAACACAGTTAAGAATGCCAAGCGAACTGGATAACAGACTCTTCCTAGGAGCGGTTTGCAGGCCCCAGAGACTGACAGTCAGAGCCAGCCTCTGAGGGTTTGGTGGCCACACCACACAGTGCGTGGCCTAGGCCAGCTCTCTCTTACAGCTTGTTGAATGGATGCCACATCATTTAGCACAGAAGTAAGTGTTGGGTTCTTGTAAGGATGACAGAAGATGCTAGAGATGCAGTTTTGCATCTGTTGTAACTGTTTTATGAGTCCTCTATGCAGTGAAGGAATTTAGTGCATTCAAATTCCCCACCATCTTAGCTCAATAGTACAGATCAGGTTTTTTCACCTAGGTTTCTTCATATTGGCAATCAGCAGAGTTAAATATACAAGGATCATTCTGTCCTTTTTCATGTTGACATTGGTGATGGTATCCACTTGGTAAGTTCACTCCAGTATAAAGTCCTATATAGATTCCTTTGGGGATGTGTAGCATATGATTCACAGTTTGCAATACAAATACCCTGATACATCACTTATTTACTATTAGTATTTGATTATTATACCATTTTGCAAAGTCTTAAAACCACGTTTTAATTAGTGTTGCTTGGAGCAGTTCAGAATAATTTTTTTCCTTGAAAGCAGAAGCTCTAATGGGTATAATTTATGCTCTCTTTGCATGCAGCATCTCAATGAGAAGGTTATTACATGGCACATCCCCGTTCAGGTGTTTGTAATAGAGGTATTCTTCGGCCTGCATACTGATGGCCCGGATTTCTGGTAGTCGCAGGAGAAGCTGCCCAAATTTGTCTGTTTGCTGGGGGTAATTACACATTGTGTAGTCCAGCAGAGCAGCATTCACTTGTTCCTGAACACCTTCCACAAGCTGGAAGTTCTCGAGATTTTTGACATCTGAATGATAACAAAAAAAAAAAAAGGTAATAATTCAGTTGCATTTTAATTCCTGTTTATGAAGGCAGTGTTTCACTAAATGGATGTATTTTTTTTTGCCTCCTGACAAAAGCATACTTTACAAGCTGCTGAATATTCAGTGAACCCTTTTGCCAACTTTCCTGGGAAAATGATCACAAAAGAGCTTTAGTAGAGTGTCTTGTTGAAATTCTGCATATACCTCAAATCAATTAGACACCAATGGAGTCTGAGCAAGGTCAGCTCTTTTCATAGCTAACAAAAAGAAAGGTTGAGGATTCCTAAAGTAGAAGACCATAATATATTGCTAGCAAATGAGTCCCAAGAGGAAGCCCTATCTTTAACCTACGATGTTACACAATTCATATAATTCTGTATTAATTTTTCTGACCCAAGGTGAAATCTGTGTCCAGGGTATGATGTAGTTAATTCTAATAAAAAGTGACAGCGTTCTTGTTTCTGTTTGACATTTTCTAAATGATTCTGAAAGCCTTTGACTTGTCTAGCCTATGTTAATGAACCATCTGGTACACTCCAGTGACTGCCAAAATAATATTCCCTACTAGAAACTCTCTAAAATATATATTTCACTGACTAATGATCTTTATAAAATGAAATCATTGTCCTTTGGGTGGAATACTAGATAAGAATGGTGCCCTTTAACCTGCATATGGTTTCTGAAATCCAACACTGATTTTTTTTTTTTTCTGGTATTGGACAACGGGGCATTTACATCAGCACAGCAGGTACAGTTTGTTCACTCTGCCTCTGTTTGATTATCTTCTGTTCCTATACAGCAAGTTCAAGCTCTGGAAATGCTGCTCAGAGATAAATGCCAGTATATTATCTCCTCATTGTTTGCTCCCCTGTGTAAAAGTCACTCAGATAGAATTGTCTTTTAACATGTCTGGTGAATGCAGAAGTTATTCTGAAGCTTGCAAATTAGAGTGCTGCTCTAATGCAGGAAGAGGGAACTGATCAAAGTGCACTTGCTGGGAGAGCTTATTTTGGTTGGTGTTTGATCATTTTTACCATCAGCAGAGTACTGTAGCACTTTCTTGTAAGGCTAAATCATGGTGCTACTGGGCATAACTATACTGCTAATTCACTTTGTATAGACAGATCTGTTCATCTATGGATATTCTCTGAGCACAGGAGATGGAGAATTTGGCAGAATTTGGTTCATTGTAAATGCCAGCCTTTGATTGTGGGGAAATGAGTGTTTTCCTTTGCAAAACAGGAACACACATTGGTCACCCGATCCATCAGGAGCTTGGGAGGCTGTGCAAATTTGGTCTCACTGCACCTTCTCCTAGAAGTGCTTTAAACAGAGCAAATACTGGTTCCTGCACATAACTTCGTGCTGGAACATGAGGGAAGTGGTTGGAGGAGGCAAACACTGTCTTTAGAACAAGAGGATAGGAAAGATGCCAAGGGTCCCGGTGGCAGCCGGTGGCAGCACGCACAGCTTCCAGAACCCAAGGCTTTGAGCAAGAGTCCCTCTGGAATGTGCTGGCTGCCAGCTGCGTGCCGGGTTCCCTCCTGCATGAGCCGGGGCAAGTGTTTCCTGCTGTGGTTGTTATTGCCTGCCTCTTTCCTGTCCCAGTTTCACTGTGGAAATGAAGCAAGTGACTCCTGGATTTGTGCTGCTTGTTTGGGAACTGGGGACATAACATGCACCAGAATTTTGGGAGCTGATTTAAGGAACTCGCCAGTAACACTTAAATTATGGTGTCTGTCCAGCAAGAATCATCTGAACTTTACATTATCCCGAGTGAAGAAGACTGGAAACTTCAAAGCTGCTATGCCTGGTCCCTTAGCTATTCAAACTCATTTATCCAAAGTCTTTCTGCCAGTGTCTCTGGAGATCTTTGGATAATCATGTTTTCATGTATTACACTGGACATTTTCTCACACAAAATATAGCTGTTTATTATTTTATTTACCTACAGAAAACTCCCAAGGTATTTTGTAGCTAGTGTAACCTGGTTTAGAAATTGGGTGTTCTAAGCATCTTTTTATAAAGTTAAGAAAGAAACAGTATCAACTATCACAATTAATTTAAATAGGTTGTTTCAGATGCAAAATACAATCATGAATGAACTGCTAGAACATAAAAACTCCTGCAGAAAACAGGGTCTGTGCTGGAGATTAAACTGTTAAACAGCAAGGTAAAATGTATGATGATTACAGAATCAGTATTTGGAACTTTTTTTCCTCTGTAAAAATAACTTTAAAAGTCAGGAAGTTTTAGAAACTGTTCACTGATTCAACCCCCTTTAAATTCAAAGGGCATCTTTCTATTGCTGTCTGTTTGAGCCATACTGTGTATGAAATTGTGCTGGCTTCCTGGAAAACCAGGGTCATTGTTAGTTTTACCCTCTGTTCAAATGTTGTTGCATGGATTATATATTTATTGAAAAATCACAAGATAAAATTTTACAGAGATTAAGAAGAAACAAAATCTGAGAATTGCAAATTTTTAATATTTTTTTACAAAAGTGGCAAATTTAATATATTTTTTAGAGATACCTTCTGTTTTTAGCTGTATTGATACCATACTCCAAGTCAAGAGGAGGCATAATATTTTATCTGTATAACTCCCAAACACAGGATCAGTGGCTTCTGGCAGTGGGTGTACCAGCACAGTGTGAGGTGTTCCTATACACCCATCAGCTATATGGCCTCAAGGAGTCCCATGGGAGTTGCAGAACTACAGGGGAAGGTCTGTGCTGTTTTCTCATCTCAGTGGACAGTTCCTTCAGTACTCACATGTGGCAACATAAGCACTGAAGTCAAGATGTAAAAACAAGTTTAATTGATACTAACAGTAAATGAAAAGTAGTTCTGGGCTCCTATGCCACATTCAGCCCGAGGAAATACTTTTAATGTCTTTCTTCTAAACAAATTCTTGCTATTTGTGGTGAGGCTCAGTACTTGTAAACAAGATGTTATTAGTTAACCAGTGAAAATGTGTTGATTTTTCCTGACTTTCTATACTGAAATAGAGCCAGTCCAAGTAATTACAGTTTAGGACACCACTACACAATTCTTTTGTGTGTAGATCGCTCCAGGACTGCAATTGCAATAGTAAGGACATAGAGGCAACCTGATTTGGGGTCAGTCTCCATGAAGTGACCAAGATCTCTGGATATGACTTTTGATAAGTGCTCTTATCTCGTATACATTAGCAGTGAATGTTGCAGTAAAGCAAATGAGACAGTCTGAACAGAGAGAAGCCAAAGAATATGTGCTGAGAGCACTGTGTAAATCTCCACTGTCATCTCTCAAGCTCTCCTATGATATTTTGTATATCATCAGAAATAGGTTTGCTGAACTCACAGTTGCAATAAAAATTATGTTGTTCTTTTTGAGAGAAAATCATGAACTCTAGCTCTGCTAAAGATGAGTAATAACAAAGGAAAATATGCAAATATTAAGTTATTTCCAGTAACTTCAAGTTATGCAGGTAGAACAAGAAATGGTACACAGTTTTCGCTGGTGGTACTTAGTGTTAGCTGGTAGTGATCCAAATGAGATTAAACAGTAACTTTGGGGTTTAAGTAGAGGGTTTTCCTGTGGTTTGAGTTTGGTTTTGTGCTCACTATTTATTATGTAACTCTGGCTAAACAGATTTAGTTTTTACAAGTATTTCCTTTGACTGCTAAGGAGTTAACTTGGTGAGACATCAAGCAATGCTGGTGTAACTGCTGAAGGCAGTCGTGTACAATGAGCGTGAAATCTGCTACTGATGTGTTCAGCACATCCCTTATGCTTTCACATAATTCCACATTCCTGTTATTTTTTTCTAAACTGGAATGTCTCTTACCAATCTTTACATCGGTTAGTAACAATTTAAAGTACACATGTTTGAGCTTAATGCAAGAAATCATTTTCTGAAGTTTAGATGCTTGTAAATTAAATGAGTAGGAGTAGGTCCCCCCTCCCACCCACACACCCTTTAAATCCTAGCAGCTAGAAAAAGTGTTTTGTGTTGCTACAGTAAGTATCAGTCTCTTAGCTCTTCTACTTTATTCACTCAGGGACTAATTACCAACTTTTTACATGAAACAGCCTTACTGTGAGCTCACAGTGGGGCGCGCATCTTTTTCTATCCTTATTGAAAAGTAAACCCTTAGGTCTTCTGGAATATATTATATGTTTTACAAGAAATAGCAATTGCTTTTCTGTCAAACAAAGAATTTTTGTTCTCTGTAGCTTACTTTTGACGATTAAGACAAAAACAGTATTATAGTGTGTCAGGATCTGCTCTGCAGTCACAGTAAAAATCTGCCAGTATTCCCAGATATCCCCCCATTTTGATTATTTTCTACATCTGCCATAACTCTGTGCATTAAGCTGAAACTGCATACAACATTCAGCCCAAGGAGAACACTTTTGCATATTTTCCCCCAAAATGGGTCTGGTCTTTAGAGGGGAAAAATATTTAGGTTTCAGAGAGATTTTCTCCCTCTCATATTCAAAACATGAAATACAGAAAATTTGGGGGTGTACTAATCTATAGAGAGTTTCCTTTCATCTGGGAATTTTGAAAAGAAAAATGAAACAGAATGAGAGATTTAACTTTGAAAAACAGTAACTCCTTAGGAGCACAAAATATTTCCTAGAGAAAGCTGGTTAAATGTTACTGCTCATATCATCTATTTGATACTGTTTCTACATGAAGCAATGAAGAGGTGTGAATACAGCTCAGGTGCCTCTGTTTTGCACCAATGCAGGGATGAAATAAGATTTTGGGCCTCTCCATGGGAAAGAGGATTTCTCCCTTTCACAAGACTGCTTCCAGTCTTATGGATACTCCAGGCACTAGGGCTTGTTACCCACCCAGGCCTGAGCTTCCTCACCCTGAAGGTGCTGATGAGCCTCATCATTTAAGGACTTTATTGAAACCCAATGGCTCTAACCCTTCGTAGCTCTTTGGAACAACTGATTAGCTCGTGGATAAACTGTGATATCTTCCAAACTCTGCTGAGGGTGATTTTGGCCAGGATGGCCTTCAGACTTGCCCTCTGAGAGGTTTGCCTGTTCTTTCAAGCCATGCTGCATGGCTTAAGAAGCAGCATTGCCTCTGCCTAGAAACATTCTCTTTTGTCAGGGAAAGCAACAGTGTGCCTCCTCACATGGCTGGGGTTCTCATCAGGGGCTTTAGTGTGAGGCCAATTCCCATTTGAGCTTGAAGATGGAATATGTTACTTTTGATGAAGGTTTTTACCCCAGAGTAGTTCAAAGAAGAGGAATTAACCAGGACTGAGGTAATGTTATCGAACCTTCCTCTATTTAAACATTTTTACTGTATTTTTCCTACTTTCTGCTAGCCTTGCAAAATCTGTGGGTTACAGGACTGAAAACACAGGTAGATTTTTGACATGTGCTAAAAATTTTTTTGAAGGCAAGTATAGTAATGGTTGATAAAATGCCAGTCTCTGAAAATTACCCACAGTTCTCCTTCATTGAAACTAAGGGCAACAGCAGCAGTTCCATATAGCACATCTGTTATGAAGGCAGATGCATGCCACTCTATAGTTAAGCCTTCTTGACATGACAAAATGCTATAATGAAGGAAGATTTATGGTAAAGATAAGCTCCTTACTGCAAAATTCCCCTCAATTTTATTACAGCAGGACTCTGCTGAGTATTACTCACTTGGAAGTCATGGGAAACAATTCTTGATAGATGTTTGTTAATCAGTGATAAGCTGCATATATTTAGCACTTTCCAAGCCTTGAAAAACCTCAACACTATGAGAACAAAAACACTTTTTTTAAGACTCCCAAGTCCAAACTGGATGTGTAGAAAACTTTTCCTGTCTTTAGGATTCTTTTTTGGCAGTGGCTAAGCTATCTGTAACAGTGCAACAGTCAATCGCTGTTTATTAGGGTCATAAAGTAATTTTCATTTTCAGTTGAATGTAACATCTGATAAGGGCACATTGTTTTGAAAATCTTAATGAAATTCTTCTATAGCAGAGCATTTTGTTCATGCCCAAATATTGGGCAAAACTGTCTATCTTTTTAAAGTGAGAATAAGATACTTATGAGAACAAGCTGTAATTTTTAGTCTGGATCCTATTCCACTCTCTCAGTTTTCAATCTTGATGGACTTTTGGTTTCTTTCGGAACAACTTAGACTCAACTAAAACGTTTTCATATTGCTTTATAGTGGTAGACTTCTTTCTGATACTATTTAAAATATTGAAGCCTGTTTTCTGTTCTAAAAAGATTGTAAAATGATGGATTCTTACTGAGAAGTTCCTGATGTCTATTAAGAACCATTCTTATTGATGTTGTGAGTAATTTTATAATTTCTTTTGCCACTGTTAGCTCTGCAATGGGAAGAGAGACATGGGGAAATAAGGGGAATTCCTCTCCCTGTGTGACTGTGGAAGTAGGTTACTACATTTCAATTGTTTCTTTTCTTACACTCCCAGTAAAGACAGCAAAGCTTAATTTGATTTCTTGAATCTTTATGACTGGTGTAATTACGGAGCCATCACTCAGGAAAACAAAACTGCTTGACTTTCAGCAGCTCAGGCTGAATTTACTCTCTTGGAAGTTAAACAAACAAACAAAATCTCCACTCGCTTCTTGTCCCGACGCCCCAGGAACCAACATCCTTATTACATGTAAATGAGGCATATGTGATATGGTGGTCATTGAAACACAATAAAATGAGATCCTGCCAGGCCTCTGACGTAGAGTTGCTCACAGGTCCTGTCCCAAAGTCCACAGCCAGCTACACCCTTAAATACAAAGTCCAGCATTTCTCACTGAAACTCACGAGGGAAAAATGCACCCAGGTGCAGCCCCACAGCCAGGGGTGTGGAGAGCCAGTGGGGATGAAACTATGGCCCAGCCCAGAAGATGCTGGGACAGTCCCATGGACAGACCACAGTCCCAAGCAGTGGTTCCACTGCTGGCACTTCATCTTGGCCATGCTTAAAGTCCACTACCACCTCACTTTCTTTCACTTTCTAAAGCTGCCTCCCTGCCTGCAGTTCTGTCCCAGCCTGGCTCCTGCCTTGTGGGTCAGCAGTGAAACGTGTTGCTTGTCTCTTGCTCATCTGGGACTGAGGGCAGCCTATTGCCCAAAGGTTCATTCTGTAGGTGTTTTAATCCATGCTTAAGCATTCACTGATGGGATTATGTTGCACACAAAAGAGTAGCTGCTGCTTTCTTTGAAGACATGACAGAGGAACAGGAGTTTGGAGAGCAGTTGCTCTGTTGTGTCTTCAAGGAAAATCCCCAAACAACTGGGATCTCTCACCATGCCAATGGGTGGTCTCTGCTATTGCTTGCTACAGGCTGTTCTCAGTGAAAGTGTCCTTCAGGTTGAAGCTCTGCTGGTGCACTGAAAAAATTAACCCTATGTGATTTAGCCCAAATTTACTGCCTGCCTTTGTAGGCTGGTGGAAAGGGAACCTGCCTGGGCTGACAAGGCTTTCTGGTTTCTGCTTCCAGGCTTGTTTGTGTATTTGACCCAGTGACTGCTTAAGGTAAATGACAGATCAATCCTAGAAAAAATGTCTCCATCTAAGTCTCTCTTTTCCAGGAAAAAAAAAAATGTAACCACTATCTTGTGAAGGAATAGTCATATTTGTATGCCAGCACACGATGGTAAACTAGGGCAGAAATTATTTAGTGAAGGTCTCACAGATAAACTGAGAAAGAGAGTCAAAACTAACTTTTTTCTGAACTCCTCACCTCATCCCAGGGTCATATTATATGTTTGGCCTAGAAATGTTTGTCTTTGAATATTCAGTTAGAATGAGTGTAGGTAACAACACTACTGTGCTAATTATCATGCTATCAGCAAGATTTTATATATTTTTATATATATATATATATATATATATGCTTACATGCAGGCAAATCTACAGCCAGAGCAGTAGTATCACAGTATCATATTTCATAAAAAATGAGACTCAATGTAAATTTATTGAACCAAAGAGTTTCCCCAGTTAATTTCTGCAACATCATTTTAATCTTCAATAGCACACAGGATTGTTGGTGTTTTAAGGGAATTGTCTGTCAATGCCTACAATTTGTAGGGTGTGAATAGTTTAAGATGTCATAAATATTTATGAAGTTCCTGGGAATGGTGATAGGGACATCATACAAAGTCCTTGAAGTTACAAACTGAGGCAGAAAGGGTGTTATATGCAAATTGCAATAATAGTGTGGTATAGTTTTAAGAGGAGCAAAAAAACCAAAAAATCTATTATTTAGATGAGAAGAAGCTGAATATTTGGAAAATAAGGAATGAAAATTTTTAGAGATTTGCTTTTACCTAGAAAAATTTTTCTTTGCTTTTGCCTAGACATTTGTAACTTTTCTGAATATTTGGCTTTATTGCTCTCAGGAGAAGCCTGCACATTATCTGTCCTTTCCCTTTCTATCACTCTCTTGCTACTCAAGTACTGTTTAAAGTAGGAATAACGGAACAGATTAATCTCAGAGGTATTTCTACTGCTGCCACTGGAACTAGAACAAGGGGTGATATAGTCCAAAAAGAAGAAATAGAAATATTTTCTGGAAAAATATAGAATATAAATTTCTACTGAGGTTAAAACACAGAAATGCAGCTGCCACTGAAACCCTTTTGAGTAGCAGGCTCTATATCCTTTTATAAAGACCATCTGTCTCTGCAGAGTATAAAAAATGCATGATCATAAAAAGCAGTACTCCTTAGGGGAAAAATCTCTCTGTACTAATCTTGTAGTCACTTCACAAAACAGTTTTTAATCCCAAATTTGCATTTGATTTTCAGTCAGGAACTTTTGTGGTTTTTGCAAAGTTTTCTTATTCCATTAGAATTAGATATGAGGTACAGTTTGTTCAGGTGGCAAGTCCAGACTATGAATAAACCAATGTTATCATATGAAAGAGAATTAAACAGGCAGATCCAAGTGGGGATATATTAAGCCAAATTTAAGCTCCAGTAGTTGAATTTAGCCTGTACTAGATGTCTGGTTTGCCTCAGGATATATTCAGCTTTCCAGCTAATCGACTGAGGAAAACTGCCTCAGGTATGATAAAATTTACAAGAGAGCTCAGTCGAATAGCTCTTGTTATAAATACTAGCTTAAAGGCATTCTTCTGGTCTTTGGGATCGGAACTGTATTTGCATTTAATTATTATACTTCAAACTTTTTTGAACTTGGTTAAAAATATTAGACCAGCCAGTTAGGCTTATATTGTTATAGTGCTTTCCAGATAATGGTAGAACTTCATACCACTTTTTTATTTCTGGGTGAATACTGTTTGGTTTTATTCTTTTGTTTAGATCCAAAGTCCCACAGGAGAAAAAAATTATTATAATATATTCTCATCGAGAGAAGGAGAGATAGTTAAGCAAAGGTGTTTTAGTGATGTGCTAATCTAAGAGCTACAGCACTTTACTATGATTTTCTGTCAACATAATTGAGAAATAATTCCGTTTTAAGCCTTTTGCACTATTTTCAGACAAGGCTTAGTGTGAGAACTAATTGTCTTTTAGTCATTGATTTCAAAAACCTGTTTTTCCCTTTTCTGAGACTTTTCAAGACATGGTTTTACTAGTTCTGTCTGCCAATATTTGCACTAACAGTTTGGAGTTCTTTTTCACTGAACCACGGTGTATCAGTGGAAGCTGATTCTCGTTTAGAAAGAACATGAAAAAGGTAAGCACTTCTGTCTGTGTAACGTATGAGAAGTGAAAATCAGTAACAGAACTATTTTCCGACATAATTGTGCTGAAATAGCATAAAATGAAGTGCTTTCATTTAATTGCTTAGTCCTGAAAGCACTGCAGTAGAAACAAATACATGATGCCTGTTATGGAAAGATTTGAATTTTACTATTATTAAGAGGTGGACTCTATTTTGGGCAGTTACAGTTATTTTCTATGTAAATATACCTGCAGACACCTCAGGATGGTACATTGAAGCTGCTGCTGTTTCAACCCCCTATCAAATTAGCACTGACAAAGAGACATGCTGGCTTAGATGAAAAGAGCCAACAAGTCTGATCCCATTATGCACAGGTGTGTAGCAGTCACCAGATCACTACCACACCTGACTGTAGCAGGCCATGAATTTGCTTAAATTTGCAAAGGAGTATTCCCAGTATTACCTTCATGGACCATAAACACAACTAAGGCAGATAATGTTCTGCTGCATTTTTTCAGAGCATATTGTTTCTGATTTTGTGTATTGATCTGAGAGGAAGTTGCAAATTTCACTTTTTACTGTCCTAGATGTCTGAGCTTAGTTGTGGAAATGTTTGGCAAATGGGATGACAGAAGCCTGCAAGTGTCAGTGGTGCCTGTAGGAAACACTGGAGAGGAACCCAGTGTGTGTCAAAAGAGCCTTTGGACTGTTTTTCCAAAGACCTGGATGTGTTCTTCATCCTTATTCCTTAAACTTTTAAACCTATAGATATGAAAGCTAAAGAAAAGCCCACCTGAAAGTCCCTCTGGCAACATGGTTACTCATCAATCAAACAGATAGGGTAGAGAAGTGAGGAATAGAGGAAATACTCTTACACCTGCATTTCAAACATGCAGCTTGTAGGAGAGAGTTTTATTTTTCAGCTACCTCTGATTTCTTGATGGGAAGTCCTCGTCAGAAAGGATTGGACACTCTCAGTAAGGTACTGCCTCAGCACATTTTTAACATTTCAATTGCTCAGTAAGGAACAGCAGCAGGAAAACTCCAGATTTGTGCTTACTGCTCAGCTCAGACTGAAATGTTTTGGTCAGATATGGATAAGGTGCTTCCATAAACAACACAGTTCACAGGCTTAACAGGAGGAGCATGAATTACAGGGCTCCAAATCCCCACTAGCCAAGAAATTGTTCTTTCCTGTAGCCTTGGAGCCACAGCAGACAGTGGGATATGCATTTGGCAGGATACAATTCATGTACATACACATGTGCATCCTCATGCTTTAGTTTCATGGAAATCCACAGGCTTTCAAATCTAAGGTATTAAGCATCAACCACTGCATTTACAGCTGTAAATCACCACATTCCCAAAACGCCCAAGTAACACTAACTCCTGCAGCAGAGCTGCCCACCCGCCCTGCAGGGACTCCTGCCCAATTGCTGGGGAAATGACCTGAAACGCTAAATGGCCCGGGCTTGTTCAAGGCAATGCACTCACATGCTTACTGTTCTTGCCTTTCTTCATTTACATTCACTAATTGGAAGTTAATTTACTCCCAGAGGCAAATAAATATTTTTAAACCAAAAATTATGCTATTTTTTCCAAACCTTGTGTTGAAAAGCGACTCAGTGCTTTTCCTAGTGCACAGTCCTAGGAGCACCTCTGAGTGTGTGGTAACAGCATGCTGCCTCTTTCAACTCTATCCCATTTGTGTTTAACACAGAGATTATTGGTCTGTTCACCAGTCAGCTTGCTTTGACTGATAAGGTAGACTAGTTCAACAAAGATTAACACAGTTCTTACCACTTCTGTCCAACCAAGCCTAATAAGCTCACAATTAAACACAGCCCAGCAATTTATATTGGTATTAATTTCCTCTGTCAGCCTTAGATTAAAAAAAATACATAGATAACAGTACAGCAAGTACAAATCAAACCTGACACTTCAGAAAAAAATCACATACTGGAAAACTTGACATAGAATCCGGTGGTGTCAAAAATCCTAGATATTTGTTGTTTCCAATTCAGACATTCTTCATTTAGACCAAAATAACAGACATCTGTAGTGTACCTTACTGCTGGTGACTATTTAAGAGCTAGGTGCTCTCACAGCATGGTACTCTTTATGTGCACAGTAATGAAAGTTCACTATTGATTTTTCTGTAGCTGCTTGTAACTATTATAGTTGATACATCAATAGAAAAGGAAAGCACAATGTTTCACAGGAGGCAGAAAATCAGAGAATGCATGATGCTGTGACAGTAAATCATGGCATAATCTCAAGAATTGATAGATGGTTACTGCTAACTTGAAACCCATGGCTTTCTCTGAAAAGACTAACCTATAATCGTCCAATATGTTCTAACAGACTGACTGCCCATAATAGTGGTAAAGGACACAACACAATGTTTCATCTCCAGAATAATGGTTTCCACAAACCAGGTTGTTGTGGTAGAATTTGTTTTGTGTTACTGCAAAGAAAGGAGAAAGAGTGGTGGGAATGCCATTTAGACTAATAGTCGCAGGTTGTAGGAAAAAGACATTTTTTTTCAGAAAAGAGCACAGAAGGGTTTTGTTTAAAAAAAAAAAGAGGAAGAGAAGTTGTTATTAATTTTTAACTTGCAAAAGTCTGCAGTTAGTTGAAAAGGAAATGCAAAAGAGCTGATTATTCTTGAGATCAAAATATTGGAGGTGTTTTGTCAAGAAAGGCAAATGCAGAGAAAATACGTTTACTGTAGCTGTTTCCAGTTCCCTGGCATCCTGAAAGGGAGCCAAAGGCACGTAAGTAATGAAAACTCTTTCAAGTGTCTGCTTCTCTCTGCTGCATTTTTGAGGGGCACAATAATCTCTGAATTTTACAGTATGCCTGGTGATTTTTTAACAGTAAAGTTCTTAATTGCTTTGTTCCCTCTTTACTCCCTGGCTCATCTCTGGTAGCTTAAACTATGGTTTTAATTAATTGTGAGGGTTTTTTTTTCCTGTCTCAAAACAGAAAGTGAGGAAGTACTGCTAGTAAGAGGTGGCCAGCTGGAGCACCAGTGTGGATGACACTGCTCCCACAGTAACCTCTCAGCAGTGTTCCTCTCTGGAAGATATTTTCATTGTGCAGCATTGTTTTCCAGCACTTCTTTCGGGCATGTGAGTTTGATACCTGCCCTTTTCAACCTTGCTGGTGACTCCATTCTCTAAAGACAAATGTGTCCCAAACAGGATAGTCCTAGACAAGAGGAAAGGGCTTTCAACCAGGCTTGAAGAACATTTGTCCAGTTTAGGCTGTAGGATTTTCCCATAGTGAAAGACTGGATAGTGTCATCTGTCTTGTCCCAAGCAGTCTGCTGATCTCTATTACAGTTTTTGGTGTTGGGGAGGAAAGATGCTGTTGTAGTGTCCTTCCCCATTCTGTTGTTGAAATCTTTCTCTTTACTGAGATGAGACTTTCCTTCACTTAGCAAGCAGAGGTATTATGTAATATAATACACATCAAACCCTCCCAATATTGAAGTTGATATTAAATGTAGGATTTTCCTTATTAATCTTACAATAACCTTATAAAAAAGACTCTTAAACTGCCCTTGGGATGATGGCCATGTGTGAATCAAATTTTTGCAAGCCACATGGGTTTTTTCAGTTTGTCCCATGCTAAATGGCTCTGCCCAGGACCAGAGCAATACTAGGAACTCCTGCTCTGAGAGATTCATCCAATCTTGGTAGCAGCTTTGCCAGAACCTAAGGAATTTTACTTTTCATCCCCCACCCCTTTCCTACCAGCAGAATTCATTTGGGACACACTCCAAGCCGTGAGCTTGGGAAGGAGTGTTTCTGCACAGTCCCCTTCTGTCTCCCAGTTCAAGATTCCAGCTGTGTTCAAGGCTGGGCCATAAAGTTTGTTTCTCGATTTTCCTTCATTGTTTCATTCCTGTTTGCTTTTGTTTCCTCCCTTTCCACCTCTGGCTTGGCTTTGATCACAGTTCCGTGGTTTCTCTTTCCTTCCTGGCCTTTTCCCCCTATTTTCTTGACTCCTATCTCAAGCCCTCCAGTCTCTCTCTGTTCCTCTGATCCACACCACTGCTGTCCCTTGTTTTCATCAATCACTCCTGGTTTCTGATCTGTGCAGATATCCTCTTCTCTGCCACTCTTCTCTCATTACTCTTGCAGATCCTTTTTATCACCTGTGATTTCTTTTCATTGTTCCTTTACAGCATTTCACCTCTCGATTTTAATTCCCTCAGAGACAGCCATTGCTTTTGTTTCTCTTTCAATGTTCAATGTTACACAAGCAGCAAAGGGGTAAGAGAGAGAGAAGGGAATTTGCTATAGTCTACAGTGCATCTCCAGTAAATGGCCAACACTTACCCATATATAAACTTTCAGGTAAGAGCATCTGCAATGTGTTTTTTTCACTAGGAATACATGAGGCAGTTTTCAGTCTATATATTCGGCTTTTTAAAGTTTTAAGTTATCTGTTACTACTGCAAAGTTAATTTAGTCATTATACTCCTTTATCAAGTTCTTCATTCAGTGAAACATTTAAGAATATGTTAAAATTAAGACTATAGGGTAGAATTAGTGGCTCTGAGATTTAGGATAGTCATTCACTTCACTGTATTTTAATATATAACCATGTATTCCTAAGTTATGCTGGGTACTTGACTAACAAAAGTAGTCACTGATGTTAAAGATTTCTGCCAACAGCAGCTAAAAAGATTCATATAATACTGTATTTCCTTTGTTACCTATATAATACATTCAACTTGCAACTTACACATCTAAAAATGTTAAGAAATTGTAAAAGTATTCAAAAAGTCAAGACACCTATAAATGTGGGTTATGTGCAGGTAATTTTTCCCCCTTATAGGAGGTGTTTAAAAGCCATCCTTCCTAGTAGCTTACAAACATATTAGGGGAAAAGTGCAGAGCACACTGATTGGGTTATTCTGAAATCCCCACTGTCTCCACACAAAGGCAACAGTACAGAATACAAATATTGCTTGATACCCATGTTTCTAATTACTTGCAAGATTTGTGTCTAACAAATATATGACCTAATTTTCTCTCAAGCATCTAATCCTGTTGTTTTTTCAAAACCTTGTTAAATATGCATTTTAGAATAAAACAACATGAAAAGAAAAAGTACTTGCTGAAGATGGTTAATCTTATTTCCATGGCTTGCAGCTGCCAGACAAGCAGACAACATAACCAAGTAATGATCAGATTGAATCAAATTCATGCCTCGAATAATGCCATTATACTCAACAGTTACACGAGGTATGAATTTGCAGCATTCATTGCATTTAATGAAATAAAATCAGGACAAATCAACAGCAATTATTAACTTTCCTCTATAATTTAGTGTAGTTTATTCAAAAAACTCAATCAGCCATGAAGCAGAAGGCTTTCTCTGGGATTCCTGAAAGAATTTTATCATTCACTAGTCCTACACAAAGGGCTGAGATGAATGATTAAAATTTTATTTCTTAAAAAATATTGGTTTAATTCTGAATTGTTCCTCATAACCTCAGCATTTGTATTTTATTCCTTTTACATTACGTGTTTTTTTCCCCAAACCCAATTGATTGTAGATTTCATTAAGACAGATACCTGTAAGATAGACATTGTCCTACTTTCTCTCATACTGCCTGCACGTGTGTGCAACCTGCATAGGAGGATGGACACAAAACCTGTCAGCTCACTGAAAAAGTGTTCTCAGGAGCAAAACATTGTTTATCAAAGTCATCACTCCATATATCATTTAGCATCTATAAGACATTTAAGGACTGACTTTTAATTGTTTGGCTTTGCTATGGGTTTTGACAGCTAAGCGAAATGAATATGTTTTTTGTTTTGTTTCTCCATAATGAAATAAAATCCAGGGCAAAAGAAAATCCACTTTTTCCTGCATGTGCTAAATACACTTCTAAAATAGTCCTTCAAATGATGAATTGTCAAATTTTTTTGCAAAGTTTTAGGCCCTGAAAATAAAGCAAGGAACTACTTTTCTGCTACGTGATTTATAAAGGAAAGGATCGAATTTTCTCAAAATTCAATCAAGATATTTTAAATCAGATTCCTTTTAAAACTGTGTTTGTTATGAAATCTGTAGGGATTTCAAAGTGTTGTTCCAATCTGCCTCTACATAGTATCTTTAATACTCTGGATTTCACCACTATTTACAAAGACAGATAACTATTGTTTCTGTTTACCAGATTGCATAGTTGAGATATGATTTTAGAGACTTCAAAGTAATGGAATGAGAAGCAGAATTGGAGACAAAAGGGTTGGTTTCTCTGTTGAGCAATGCTGCATCCATGAAAGGAGAACATCCCTCATGAGATTATTCTGAAATGAGGTTTTGTTCATATTCATTTGCTTTACTTTCCCAGAGGGCTAAAGTAGAAATGTGGAATAGCTCTTCTAGTGGCAGAGGGGAGTAGCCTGGCTGCTTCGCTTGAGATCCTGAGAAGAGTTAAATGTTCCAGGAGCAGACTGGCTGTTTAACTGTTCTGCTGGCCCTCATCATCTCTAGTAAGAAATGGATCCCTAGTTCCCAAGGCAATATGGAACACAGAGCAGGGAGAGGCTATAAAAAACTGCTGGTAACTGTTCACATTAAAAGTTATCAAATTTGGATTTTTCAAACACAGAAATACTTGTAAAATTTGAAATTAGAAAGCATGATAAATTTCAACTTCTTAACAATTTAGGGACAAGAAAGGACCCCTATAATTATTGTTACCTCTTTCAGTCTTCTGCTGAATGCAAGCCATAAGCTTCCATCCAGCACTTGGGCATCAAATCTGTAACTTTTGACTGAGCTCTATCATAATAATTTAGAGAAACATCATCTTGACTTCAGATTTAAAGAAGCAGAGCTTTCATTATATCCAGAGATGAGATCTTCCAAAAGACAGTGATCCTCACCTTTAAATTAGTGTATTTCTGATGTAGTTTATCCCAAACTGATATTACAGAGCTAATTTTGCAAATGTGTTCCCCCTGACTTCCGTGGGATGTGCACAGGGGACGGTGTTTAGTTGATTAAATTTTTAACAAATACCACATTGCCTTCAGCATATCACATCTCAGGGGCCATAGCATTTCATGCTTTGGCCTCAGCAAATGGTGCTGCCAAGGTACTCTTCCTAACTCATTGCTTCCCTGTCTTGGCAGTTTTCCTTTTCCCTGCTACATTCACTTCCAAGCCTTGTGCCTGTCCTTGCCTTACCTATCATCAGTCATTCAGTGTCACAAGGTTGTCTCCTGCCCTGGACTTTCCCAGAATGCCATCTCCATTTCCCACCCACCACCTTTCCAGACCAAGTCCTTTTCCACTTTCTCCTTTCTGCCTCTCACTCTTAATGTGCCAGATCTATTTATCCACCTTCTTCATATTCCCTTGCAAAACTTTTTGTCGTGACATCTGAGGGAAGCCTGGACTGGGTGCGCTGGGACTGTGCCTGTGATCCCTGCATTATCTGCCAGTTCATCAGCACATATGGAGATTGTATACTTTAAATGAGCATTTAAAAATGTCACCTGCTGTTAAGGATTCCTCATCAGAAAATTAGGAAATTTCCTATTGATAAGTTTGTCACAGTGAAAGGATCATCCTAGCTAGATGTCTCATTCTCCATTCTTTGGGTGCACTCCCAGGCACTCTGCAGATGAGAAAGTAATTTCAAAACGTCTATTTCAAATACTGCAAAAAACCAATCAAGAATCCAAGGGAGCAGGTTTTTTTGGTCAGAAATTAGTATGTGAAAAAAGGTACTTAAATAAATCTTGATTTTATCTATTAGTCAGCTGTCAGCTAATAATAAATTATATTTAGTTCCTTCCTTGTTATAAATATATATTGATTAGTTTTAAACTCTGAACTTCAGAATGAGTTATATCTGGTCATTGCTAAACTGCTCTCATCACTAAGAAAAATATCCCCAACACCTATTATACTGCACTTAATTAAGACAAGCATCAGCTTTATGTACCTTTATTTGCTTCTGCCAAGTCTCTCTGGTATAAATATTGAGCAGTCACATCTCTTGAATACTAATCGATCCTTCCTGAATTCCAAATGATTACATAAAGTTTAGGAGGTGTTTCTTTGGCAGTGTTATCCTCCAGTGCATTCTCTAGTCGGACATTAGGGTTGAGACAGCCTGAATCTGACAAGTTTGCAGTAAGTATTTTTCTAAATTCAGATGTAATGTGGGGAAGCCTGAAAGCCATGCCAGAATGCTGTATGGAACCCCTCAGCTACTGCTTTACTGGTGTTTATCTGGTGCAACTGTATAGGTATCCTTGGGTAACAGAATGGATCAACCTAAGAAAACTGCCAATGGGTTTAATAAAACCACCTCATAATAACAGCCCAACTATACACGTGTGTTATAAATAAAGCATATATTAAACCACCTATAAAAATAGTTGTATATTTACAAATTCACCAAAGTAAAAACAGTGGGAGTGACCACTTTGAAGATGGCATTAAACCCTAACTACTGTTTGTTCCTGTGAGTGAGAAGTGGACACATTTGTAATGACAAGTCCATGTCTGGATAAGTTCTCCATTAGTGGCTTGCGTTGACTTGCCAAGGAAGAGTGTCATGTAATAATTCTCACTTCAAACCCACAGCACCTACTTCATCTTTATCTGCAATCAAAATCTACATGCAAAATTTGCTAGGTAATGTCTTTGTATCTGTAGTACACTTAGTTATCTATAATCCTGCATAAATTGGCTCTTGTCTAATTTTCTGGTCTTCTTTCCTGTTTTCCTTTTGGTGTGATAAAACCTCCTGCCTCACTAATTCCTTCATTTCATTCTGATATTATATTTGTTTGTGTGCTCTTAAGTATTATAATTACTACAAAAGTTTAGTCAACATTCCCTGTTATATTACCTCCAGTTGATGCTTATAGTCTTATTTTTCTATCTGCATACATGATATCCCTCATTAAACCCTCAGCAAAAGCTATAGAAGTGAAAGTATTTACAGCCTTGTGTTTCACCATAGTTTGCTGCTGCATTTTTAAATCTTTTCTGTGTATTTGGATTGCAAGTTCCCTGAGGCAGAGATTCTGCTGGTCTGTAAATCTAAAAGAATAATGACTAGAACAATGATGTTACATGAAGTACACTAAAAAGTGCAATAGCTATTTTTTTTTCAGCTGCAGACTGTTGTGTAAGTGCAGTGACGTGTTACTGGCACCAGGTGAAGTGGAGCACAGGCAGGCTTTGTGCTGCTGCTCCGAGTGCATGTTTGGAGGAAACTCCTTCCAGTCTTGAGAGTGCTGGGGGTAGAGTCTGCCTTGAATATGCTTAATTTCAGCCTGTTTCATCTGCATTAGGATCTTAAGAGGCTCATTTCTTTTCCATATGGTGGGGCCTCGGACTTCAAATACCTCCTCCCGTTTCAGCTAAAGCAAGACTAAAAGCAAGGAAAGATTCACTTTCTAATATTCCTCTTAACTTGCGAATATTCCTCTCATTTTAACAGAAATGAGAACAGTGCTGCAGATCTAGATGGATTTATGCTGAATTTTCTGCTTAAATAAGACAGTGGTTTGTTCAAAAACTGAGTTCTTTTTTGCTAGGTTTTTTTTCTGTTGCTTAAACAAGAGCCCATTGTTTGATGTCCACCACAATTAAATGTTTATTATTTTTACTGGACCCTCTTGTTTCATGTTAAGTGGGATGTGAGATCAATAGTGGCTCTGCAATTATTTGTCCATTGATAAAACCTTCATTTCTCAAATGAAGTACATTTATCTGTGTCCTGACAGTGATAAGGGAGCAGAACCAGTCAGCTGCTGCCTAGTCCAGCATTTAACTCCAGAGCTCGACAAGTGCCTGGACATGGGTCAAATGATGTCTTAACTTTTTCCTATTGGCATTTCACTTTACAAACTGCTCTGATGGGAGTTTGAAAAATCATCCTTGCTGAGTTCACATAATAAAAACTAGCAGGACAAATGGGAAGTTTTCATAAAGAGAAAACAAAGGCTGATTTCAGGTTAAGTGACTGTTTTGTAAAGCTACTGGATGGTAAAATGAAGATGACAGTAAATATCCCATTTAAGGCACTCTTTTAGTTCTTCAAGCATAATTTAAATTTAGTCATTTATCAAATGTAATTGCTGCAAATATGATCTGAACTTTGTTCTGTGATAGGAAGCAAATTTTGACTCCAGTAAAAACAATGGGAAATTTTTCCTGGCTTTAATGAGGTCAAAATTACATCTCCCAGTGGATAATCTGAGCCTGTTTCAGCCCCAGAATTAGAGAATTCAACAGCCATTGTGGAGGAGTTTGTTGTTTGTTGTTGTTTTATTTCTAATTCTGATCTATGACAACAAGAGAAGGGAGTTTCCAAACTAATGTCAAATGTGGTAATGAAAATTCAGAGGTTGATAAACTGACACATTTGCTTTTTCTATCTGTAATGTATCTTGATTCAAGCCAGCAGTTATTAAAGAAAAATCATTTGTATTTAGTTTTTGGCCTGCTTTTTGATGATGTGTACTGTGGGCTGTACTGGTTACATGCTATAGAAAAATTAGGTGTATTTTTACTCTGGGATTAGGGTAAAGAATTCACATTACCCTCAATCTAGCCAACTTTTAGAAAGCTAGAGATGTTTATTATATTTGGTGGTAAATCTGATAAACAGTTACAGAACTGTGTGATCAGCATCTTTCTCAGATGTTCTCATTCCATGTGTTGGACATGAGTTCATCGAGTAGTGTTAAAAGTAGGTTTAACACTCAAGTCAGTCAAGATTTCTTCATTCTTTCCCATTTTTGCAATTTGTGCCTGGCCACTAACTTTCCATCAACTGTGTGACTACAGTTGCTGCGTTATCGTATCCATGTTGGTTCTTCGTTGGAGGAAACCTTTTCAAATGCAACTCAGAAGCCAAGAAATCCATACTCACATATCTCTTGAGCTACTGGGGTTTTTTAATCTACCTATCTTTAGATTGGAAAAAAAATTGGCTGACATACCTGAGTTAAATTGTGGTTTGACATATTGATTATCTTCCCTCCCTTACGTGGAATTAAGGGGAAAATATCTCTATGTGAAATCACAAAAATGATGCCCCAGAAAACAGACATGTTTTGGGGTTTGCAAATATATTGTAAATATCAGTCAACGAAGGGTTGGCAAGGATAACTGCAATGAAAGACTTTTGTTTACAGAGAGGTAAGAACTACCTACCTGTAAAGACATTTGCTTTTTACGACTGAGAGAGGGAATTGAAAAATTATGTAACTCTCCATATATAAATATTCTATAGCTAACGAGACATCACACTCAAGAGAGTATTTACCAAACTATTCTGACTTATTGAATAATTGCTGAGTCAACTGTACCATTATGTAGTTGGCAGTGCTGGTCAGAGGGTACCAGACGGAGCAGGTGGCCCCTGGAGAAAGGAGCCGAGCTGCTGTGCCTGGGGTCCCACTCACTGAGCTGGGGCTGTGCAGTTTGACTGCAGGAGGAGTTGTGCACTGCCAGCCACAACAGCCACAGTTAATATGCATCTGGCTAAGCCTCAGCAGCATCTTTAATGCTGCCAAAAATCAAAAGAATTTTCCTGTATAAACCCTAAGGAACTCCTCATGAGTAGATAACGAACAATTACCGCTTTCATTTAAGATCTAGCAAGCAAAACTGATGTGATTTAATTCTATTTTGAAAAATTATCCTAAGTGCTTTGGGTTTTGATCATGGTTTTACTGTTAGTTTACTAAGATAATCACTTCTGAAATGTTAGGAAAAAAGGCAGAGACCAAGTTCTTTGCCCTAAAGGAGATTGCTGTCTTGTGGAGAGACAGACAGGACAATACAGCCATGAATAACAAACAGCTTTACAAGGCAGTCTCATATCTATACAGTTATAAAAAACCAAACAGCTTCTTCTCAATAAATTAATTCTGTGGATTATTGACTTCATATTACCTTTGAGAGGCTTTATATAAGACATCTGTTTTTTAATCAAGCACTGGACTAAAGAACAATAGTAAAAGTAAATAAAATAGTAAAATAGTTGGTTTGGTTGACACTCATATGAATATCCTCAGACATGTAAAAAGGGTGTATCTTGAAGCAGTTTTTATTCCATTAAACATTACAGGGCCAGGTTGTCAACAGCTGAGATTTTTGAAATTTTTTTTTTTATTAAGCAATATATTATTGGCATTAAGACCGGTTTTTTGCTGAGATGCCTAAGATGTGTAGATATGTGCAAAATGCACCTAGATACTTAGGTACAATATTGCTCCCAGTTATTTATGTAGAATTTGATGCTTAGCTATTTCTGACAGCCCTGCTGAATGCCTACCAGCATCGTTAGACACTTCAACGTCTTCTAAACCTGACTTGCTCTTAGGCCGTGAGGTGTCTTATTAATTTCAGCTACATGATTCATTCATTCTTTTGGGCACAAACTTAAGTGCTTAGCTGGAAAGGATGTCTGTGTTTTTCATTTCAATCTTGTCATCATTCTTGTTAAATATTTGCCTCTGTCCTGTGGGTCAAGTGGTAACATGTTTACATTTTACTCTTTGAAGAGTAACATCTAGATCTGACTATTAGCAAATGGAATTCTGCAGTGGGCTAAATAATGAACTAATTGATTTCAAAGGTGTCGAACCTGTCTTAGCTACATCACTTTTATATGTGAGTGATGTGACTACAAGGTTCCTATTAGCAACAAAATTAGCTCTTTTTATAGTAGCATAAATGAGAGAAAAACTGGGTAACCTGGCTTGGTACATATTGGCAGGTTATTCCTGCCAAGAAGGTGAGCACAGTACCTGGCAGAGTTAGAAGAGCTAGAGAATGATTCCTAAATCAGTGCAAAGTACTAGAACAGCTGATGAAAATCATTAAATAAAAAAGCCACCTAAATGGGAGAATTTTCTGAATGTACTTCACTTATTCAGCTAATTTAAAATGTTTCTGAACTGACCTGAATTCTCTAAATATTTTATCAGAAGAAAGCTACAGGGTCTATTTGTTCCACTGTATAATGACTGAAAAACCTACTTATTAGGAATTAGGAAATATGAATTCTTGTTATCCATCAGATTAATTCATAAAACATAATTTCTGCAACAGATGGTTTGCTTTTGCTTCTCTGAATCTAAGATGTTCAAGCAATGAAGCCCTGAATACAAAGTGTTAATAGTTACCAAGGAAATCCATCATCTCTTCCTGGGGTTCAAAATGGACATACCTCAGAACGATCAATTCTGTTAGCATCATTCTAACTTGTAAAAGAATTCTTTTATATCTTCTGCATGTTCTGTGTCCTGTACCTCTGAAGTATTGGTCTTTTATGGTCCCTGTATTTAAAGGGACATTTATCTAAAATTTTCTCAAGCAGGTTCAAATTCCATAACACCAAGGAGGGACATATTTAAGTAATTGAGGTCCACAGCGTGATCAAAACTGTCACTTTTAGTCTACTTGCAACTGTATTATAATAATTTATTTTTAGAATTTTATTGCTCTACAGAATTTTTTTTAAAACTGAAAATTAAAGGAAAGCAATACTAAATGTCACTGCTGATACCTATTTCATTGTTGTCCTTGGCTCATCTGTTCACCCTCTTTATAGACAAAAACAAAAACACCTTTTCAGTAAAACAGGAGGTTTTGCTATGGGGGTATGGCTGGGTCTGACCTTATTTATGTTTCTAAGTCTCTCCTTTCAGCTGTCTGCCAAAAAAAAAATTCACTTGGGCAAAGTTCATTTAGACCAGCTTTACAACAAAGTGCAAACCTGAAACAGAGGACAGGCAGAAAAATCTCTTCCCATGAAGTCAATAGGAATCCATCTCCCTAAGATATTTTTTATTCTTGGCACCAGTGATTTTTCTTGACTGACTTATTGGAGGGCACTGGTTTAACTAATTTGTCTTGCATAGGTATCTTTCCCATTCTGTCCTCTCCACTAGTACTACACAATCTTCCCTTTAAAGGTTATTTCCTACCCAGATCTGTCCTAAAGCTATTATCATTAATTTGCACTTTAGGAGCTCCTTTCACTTTTTAAAAACTATGAGATACATTCCTGATTTATGGGTTACAGTATGACAGCCATCATATGCAAAGAAGATTGTTTATACTTACCACAGATGCTTTTGAGTAAGAGGGAAATTTCAACCATATCCCCTCTCCATCTGCTTTACATAACTGTATTCAATATCATAGATGAACATGGCAATCTGTATTTTCCACTGTTCTCTAGGATGTCTAATAGAATTTTATTCCTGTTCTGGAAAATTCAGTAATCACATACCAAAATACAGAAGGTTTATAATACTGCATTAAATTCCATAGGTTTTAGGAGTCATTTCCATTGAAATGCACTTTTAATCCTTATACATAATTTCCCTGCAACTGATAATTAAAAATTATTCTCGGATTACTGTGAATCTCTTTAAACATATTTCAAAATCATGTGTTTCAAGAAAAATTGAAGAAAAGCATAATATTTTCAATGGTTTTAGAAAAAACAATAATTATGAAGATTAGCATGTACCTACCTAAACTAAACAGCACCAGGAATTTGAGACAGACAAATTCTCGTAGGTCAAACTGCAGGGAACGAAGCTTTGCTACCAGGTCTTGTGCATGGCTCATAAGATTGTTGAGGGTGGCTCCAGCTTGGGATGCTATTACGGAATAATCCACCTGTAAAAGAGAATTGTATTCCTATCTGGTTGTCACCCCCACACTTTAGGATGTTTCAAACAATAGTATACAACCAGGATACTCCTGGATATAGAAATCATTCTCAATTTAATGATGTTACCAAGTCAAGATGATTTTATATATAAACCAATTTTAACCCAACGGTATATATTGAAAATGGCATTAAACCATATATCTTAATGGTACGTGACATCACTGTGGGTGCTGGTTTGTCTGTATTAGCTTTTTTTAGAAGCTTTAAATATGAGAGTTGCTTATGACACTGGTAGCTGTCCCCATCTCAGTCTGTTTTATTCATTTGGTGTCTCCTGTTCTCATTGTAATCATATGATCCTGCGAAGAACGACTGATGGAGTGAGCTTCGTGCCTACCCTGACTGTATTGCTCCAGAGGCACACCACAATATTCATGGGAAACAGTCCTGTGTCCATAACTTGGCCAGAAACATCTATTCAAGCCCAGAAATGTCGGTGTATTCCCACAGGAAACAGAGGTATTGTTTGGGTGGTTTCTGTTCTCCTCAGCTACACAAAATCCCTGTATTTGTTGGAGTTGCTTGGAACTCACTTGTTCTGGCAAGGGCTGCCCTGCAGGGGAAGGAGGGGTGGCAGGTGTGTGACAGCCCAGCTGCCCTCGCATTGTCCCCAGCAGGGACCGCGGCGCACAGAGCTCCTTCCCCTGGGGAGGGAAACAAGCGGGGCTGCTCTGCTGCCCTTGTCGCGCTGCCCCTTGTTCTCGGGGCAGGCTGACCTGCCTCGGACCTTTCCTTGCACACAGAGATGCAACGGAGAGCTGCAGTTAACAGACTTATTAAAAAAGGGCAATAGTCACAAGCATAGGATTCTTAAAGCCTGGCACTTCTGACTCATCCTTGGGCAGTCCTTGAAGCTCAGGCACCCTCCCCAAGCCCAGCATGCTGAAACTGTTCTGGCTGATGCCAGTCCCATTGCAGGGTTGTTTCCATGCAGGTGGCTGCACCAGCCCCTGCCACTCTGAAGGTGTGCCCGCTTTGTCACGGGACGGTGACCAGTGGAGAAGGGTACCACAGCCTGCGGGAACGCCATGATGGGAAGGTGAAGGGAGGGGCTGGGGTGGGCTGGCTCCAGGGCAGGGCAATGGCTTGGCATGGAGCAGGGTGGAACTGCTGTATCAGAACTGGGGTGACCTGAGCAACAGCCTCAGCTGAAATGCTCAGCCCACTTTTCACCAGAGTGCTCCACATCCCCTGCAAGTGCCACTGTCCCATGGAAATGGCCTGGTGTGCTGCTTGCTCCCCTCAAGGACCACTCCTGGCCAACTGGCTGAGACCTAAATGGGTCAGTGACACATTTTCAAAATGCCTTTTCTAGCCTGGGTGCACTAATATTGCCAAGACCTTTCTCTTTTAGGAGCCTCCAGAACAACAGGAAAATTGCTAATCATGCTTCATCTAAGTGAAGTCTGGCTGTAAATCAAGACTAAGCACAATGGTAAGTGCTTACTTTGGGTAGGTGATTTGTTTAATGGTATCAGTGCTCTTAGCCCATCTGTAAGGTTTCCCATGATAAAGTAGTTAATAAAGAATGGACAGGTATCACCACAGGAAACACACCAATACTGCAAAATTTTGTTTTTTCTAGGCCCTTATTCCTTAAAATCTGGGATTTAAAAAGAAAAAAAAAAAGCTAAGGAACATGTATTTTGATTTTTTTTTATTTTAAAACTATTGAATTGATTTTGCTCAAGTATAAACAGCAGTAAAACAAGAAAAAAACCCCTTGAAATACTTTTAACCTGACAAAATTTCAGCAAGGAAAGATAGAAAGATGACTAAAAGAAACTAAAACACACTTTTCTGGTAATGACCTTAATATAATTAATAAGTTACTGACTCTTATTAAGAGATTTCATTTATACATACTCTTGTTGCTCCCAAGAAACTGACTGGACGCAGCTGCACAAAAACCGTGAAGTTACACTTTTTGTATGGAGATTTAGAATAACAACACTTTGCAGCATTGGAGCAGTTAGAGTTGAGCTCATGTTTCAATTAAATCAATGGATTATGCTGAAGCATTCTGTGAGGCAGGTTTTATTGCTCTCTCTCACACCCGGGGAAACTTGAAGTAGTGACATTAAGTTGCTTACTCAGGGCTGAAGAAATCTCTGACAAAACTAGGATCTGATCTTTGGAAAACCCAGCCAATCCATCTTTCAAAAACTACTTTCTAGTTCTTCTCTTATTTATCACTCTTTCTATAGAGGCATTTATGCATATTTCTTTATGTATATATACTTATATAAATAATAAGAAAAAATAAAGTAACATAGCTCAAATAATTTTTACTCAAAGATCAGTTTAATGTAGTGACATGACTCAACTACTTTGTATTGAGAAACTGGTCGCATAGAAATATGAAATTTTATAACTTAATTTCCCTTTTGTAATTGTTAAGATGGGAGAAAAAAGCTCAAAATCCCTTACTGAGCTTCCAATTTGTGGGGAAAATATGCTACTGACTTCATAATAAGAAGTTAAGATGTCTGAATGTCAAGAATATCAGTGGCCTTAGTGCAGCGATTATGCCATAATGGAAAAACCCAGTAGATGCCTGGATCTCCCAGCATCCCTCTACTGGAGAGCTCTCAGGCAACCTGCTCCTCTTTCAGGTGCATTTAATATTTGCAGCACCAGCAAATTTGTCTGGGAGGCAAGTCCTCATCTGCCACTCACCAGGAACAGGCTGTATTAAATTTTTATATTTATTGACATTTCATTACCATAATTGACTGCAGTTGGTTCTCTAGTAGAAGGCACAGGGCTGCCTCCTAAGCAGGAGAATTGGTCCCTTGAGTAGGATTTGCAATTAAAAACAACGCAGAATGGATTTTTTTTTAAATTGTGTAAATATGATGAGTTGAATTTTCAGCTTTAACTAGAGAATAGTAGGTGTGCAGAAGGCTTTTTTCAAGAGTGAGCAAAATTATGAGTCAGTGGAAAGACGACCCCCAAAGGTGTCAATCAGTTTACACAAAAGCAACTGTGCATGAAAAAGCCTCAGTTAATGTCTATTCTGAAAAAGTGGTCACATTAAAGACTACTCTGTTCTGCTTGCTTGGTCCTTTATGCAGAAATTCATACTAAAATGTGCATTAATTCTTTTACCTTCCAATTCCTGATTAAAAGCACTTCTAAAAGACAAAGATTAAACCAGCTTGGTTTTTGTGCAAAATGCTTAATTGCATACTGAAGTCTTAGCATTTACTTTATATTGTACATTTTACTTCATATTGTATATTGATTTCGTTTGGTAAAATCAAATCCACAACTAAAATCATTCTTGCATCCCAATTGATACTACTACATTTCACATCGATTTTGATGTTGAAGATGTTGTCTGGTATTTTTTAAAACAGCAGCTTTGTCAAAGATTCCCCATAACCTAATTTGGAAGTAAAACGATGGGCTAAAGTTATGGCTGCAGAAGTGTGAATTCCTCCTGTACCCTGGGCTAACTAAATGCTGTGGCTGATGGCCAAAAATAAAGGGACCACCTGTGCTTTTTTGTTTTGCAAATGGTGTTTCATGGTAGTTAATGATTTTTGAAGACAAATCCCTAATTTTACTGGGCTCAGATAGTAATTTTTCTGGTGGAATCAGGTGGTGGCTTCTGGTATCAACTTTTCTCTATGCTCACAAAACAGTCTAACACTTAATCATGGAATTAAGTTCCTTTTTTTCTTCTAAAATTAAGCAGTGTTTGATTTCTAGACTATGACTGTGGTATCATGGGGAAATACTGTGTAGAACTGCACCAATCCTTTCAATGCTTCAGCAGGCTTGAAATAGTCTCCAGAATATGATTAGAGTGATTTTACTTGTTGATGGCTGTTGCCAGGTACTGGCTATCCCTGACTGCCATTCCTTTCAGCCAGACAGGAATTGCACAAGTAAGGAATAAAGCTTCTGCTGTGGCTCTATTCAGTACCTGTATAATCTAGCAGATGAAGGCAGTTCAAGTTAATAAAAGACTGATTTTCATCTTGAATTTAGTAAATTAGGCTACTGTGTATTTGGGGTATGAAGGCAGAGGCAGTGGATGCCCAGCTGCAGCAAAGGGAGCGTCCTGCTCCTCCTGCTCTCCGGGGTACAGCACCTCTAGCTGCTGGGGAGCTGCTTGCCAACACTCCCTCCTTGGCTACAAACAGCATTGAAAGCCTGGGGTGGCCCACAGGGACCTGCCCTGGGTCTTTGAGTCCTGACCCTGCTCAAGTGGATGCTCTGTGGGTGGATGAGTCTCATCTCAGAGGCGTGCATCCAGTATGTAGCAAACAAGTTAATTTACCATTGCAACCTTTCCTCTGTTTCCTGAAATATGTATTTCAGTGGAAACTGCAGTGGTTATTAAATTCTTTTTGAGCTTTTCATATAATTCTCGCATTAGTAACAGTATTTCTGTTATGTTTCTAAGCAAATAAACATGGAAAACACTTTGAAGAGGTGCCTATGTACGAGGAGGCTTCAGCATGGACAAAACCCACAGATATGCTTGTATCTGCTGGTTATCAGGTTTGGATATATTAATTAAAATTGTATTGACTTATGCAGCATAAGATGCTTGTCATTTTAATGTGAGACACAATAATAGAAGATAATGAATTAAGTTGCCAGTGGCCCTTTCCCCTAGGATGATGTTATGGTGCTTGGTAATTAACTATAATATGCAAATATTAACACTCCAAAGTACTGCAGAGTATGATAGAATCCATTTCTTTACCGAAGTGTTATAATGTACTTTTGTGGTTTTTTTATATGGAGATGAGGTGATATGAGATCACTGCTGAGTTTGATATTCAGTAACTTCATCAGAAGACAGAGCATCACTGGAAATATTTTTTTGTGAATATCTGGGTAACATCTCACAAGGCTGTGCTAACTCAAACTGCTTCGTGAGGAGCTTTGAACCATTTAAGTTCATTCCCCCTTATTACCCTCTTACCTTACACAAATTTCTGCTGTACTGTTTTAAATCCTTTCCCACCAATGACTGCAGAGGAGTCAAGACTGGACTTTGTATCCCATCACTATCACTACTCCACCAGGCAGGTGGGACAGACTGATGTTCTTTCTTCAACTTGAGTCTCTGAATAACTTGTCTTTCATGCTGGGCAAGCTTAAAATCAGCTATGGGATTTTACGTGAGTTTATGTTGACAAGTTAGTTCACTAGCATGGGACTGGTTTGGAGGACTAACAGGCTTGAAGAAATGCTGCCAGACTCCAGGCAAATAACTTTTGTTTTCTTTATGGGAGCCATGTGTAGGAAATACAAAAGAAATGTGTTTCCCATGAACACAACAGAGTTAGTGTGTGGGAAATGGAAGAATTCTTGTGTGCAAGGATTCATGTTGGGTGCTCTTTCCATGAATTTTTACTGGAACTGGAATTTTAGACTTTAAAGCATAGTGCTATGATGGTTTCATGGCAACACAGCAAAGCACATGTAAATTGGGATCAGGTTGTTCACAGGTATGTCCATAGCTACTTGAAAGGCTCAAAATATCTAACAAATATTTGGAAAAACCTGAATTCAGGGCACTTCATGGTTATAACTGAATTTTGATGTGTTTTACCCAGTTTAACTGAGCACGTCTAGTTCATCCCCAAGGAGCAGCCAGCATAATATCTTCATAAGGCATGAGGCACTTTGAACAACTAGCATAACCTTACTTTCCTTTAGGCAGAAACCACTAGAGTAAGGAACTGTGCAAGAAAGCAAATACTGTACTAAACAGCAAAATAATGATTGCTTGACCTCATTTGTATCCACCTTGAATCAAATCCTGTGTTTATTTGCTGATGTAAGGACTTCTAGATTTGGCCCTGAAATGCAAATACCTCTTTTGTGCCCACTACAACTATGAAATCTCACTGACTACAACACATATCTAATGGGAAAAAGATACTATTTTCCAAAAACATAAGAAGTAATAGGTTTCCACTAGATATCCTTGAGCTTTCTATACCTATGACTTGTGTATGTCCTTTGCAGTCACTCCTCTAACACTCTTGTTCTTTCTGTACATCAGTGGTACTTCTGCAAGGGTGATCTTTCTTGGCAACACCATCAAGATCTCGTGCTCTTTCTCTGATGCTATGCTTTAGAATACAAATCTGGGTGTAAAGGTGCATTTGCATGATGACTTGAACTAAATCAATAGTTTCAATAATCTCAAAAAAAAATCTGAGATTTAGACACATTTTTGGATGGCCTTTTTAACTGGAAAGGCTTTGGCCAAGCTCAGCAGAGGGACTATTTGGCAACAGTGAGTGCAGTGTAGGTATGAACAAAAGGAGCAGATTTTGTCTGGGCAGATGAGGCTACAATTCACATATTGTGCATTGAGTGTTGCAGGAAAATACACTGACAACGATATTCTGTGCAGAGCTTTAGTATCTACCTTATGTGTGCTGGCTCTTGGAAGCTGGCAGTGTATTGCTATTGTAGAAGATACAACAGGAAAGTGCTCAAGTTGGAGGAATTAAAATTCTATAATTAGAAATGGTCTGTTAAAATTACATGCCACATGGCAAGCCTACAAAACTCAGCATGTGGAGAGCATATTGGCAATGATTTACAATTAACCACCACATTGCAAATCACTCCTTAGCTGTTTTCTATTATGAAATTTTGAGAGTTGTAAAATGCGTTTGTGCTACTTTATTTCCTTTTGAAATGGTAATTGCTACTGCTGAGGGGCAGTACTTAGTGCAGAAAATGAAGTGTGCAGCACAGGGAGGAACTTGTTTCTGAGGAACTGCTGAGGAATTGTAATGATCTGAAAAAAGTGCTTTCTTGAAACACACAGACACAAAAGAGCTTAATTTATGAAACCCCAAATAAATAACAAAATAAAATAAAACACAGTCTCTTTTTGTACAAGGGCCAAAGCTTACTGCTTTGTTGCTGACTGCACTTTTTCCCCATCAAAGTGGAAACAGTGGATTGACACTGGGTAAAACTCATGAACCAGTGGCTTGAGGGAAATGCAGATATATGGAAATGTGATAGGAGTGCCCTAAAGTAATGGGTTTTGAACCAGTGTGTTTGAAAATTACCAAGTGTTCTAACTGCTAGCCCATTTTATATACCTAGTACAGAACTGACAGTGGTATGGCCCTGGGGACCTGGATAAAGTTTGGCTTTTGTGTCTGAGGAACAGAGGCTATGCAGTCTAAGTGGAGACAGCAGGTATGTTCTAATTAAGTGGTGGTAAATTCCCCCCTTACAGCTTCCACCTTGATGGTGATCGTAAAAAGGACTGTGTTTAGGAGTAGCTTTTATGGAGGGATATATTAAGGAAAGCGAGGACTGAAGCTTCTCAGGTCTTAAATATGCTAACTTGTGACAATAATCTTGATCTCTCAGGTAATAAAGTTGGCAGTCTAGCTCAGGTCCTCAATTTAAAGTTATTATCTTTGAAAGCCAGATGATTGACTGTAATTTCACTCATAGTGCTTTGTTGGTAGCAGAAATAAAAATGTCTACAGCACTTTTCATCAGAAGTGTCAGAGTGCTTTCCACACCTTAATCAACTAATTTTTATGAAATGGTGGCATGGTTTTTCCCTGTCTCTTCTGTGGGAACTGAGAGGATCAGGACAGCAATGAGAAAGTATGCAGGAACAGTGCACTAGCAAAGACTCGTAATGCTCAGGTCTAGAAGTGTGGCTTCCCAGAATTATTTTAGAGTTTTTACAGAGGATGCAGACACAGTCATAATGTCCTTTCATAAATACATTTGAACAGATGTTGTGTCTAAGAATGCAACAGTCTGAGTCAATGCTTCCAAGTAGGTCCATCTTGACACTTAGGGACAGTTGTATTGGATCAACTCATCTGAAAAAGTAACTCACTGCTGAGCAAGGATGTGAAAAGGCAGTGTACAGCAGCTGAAGCCAGGAATGGCTCAGGACAAGTAATGTGGAAGTACCATCCATGTCCACTGGCATGGAGTGATAATGTTAAAAAAGCTTTCAGCTGTGGTTGAAACTTGCAAGGGATGTTGAATTGCTAGTCTGGGATAAACCAGGAAGATGTGGGAATGCTGCTGGGTTCAGATGGTGATTTTGTGGCAGCAAGCACAGACCAGGCTGAGGTTCTCAGTGCCACCTTTGCCTCAGTCTTTCCTAACAAGATCTCCTGGGCTCTGTGCGTTGCATCAGGGCTCAAGGAGGAGGAGAGTGATGAGCAAGGGGTGTAAGTTGGAAAAAAATATAAAGGGTTCATAGGAGAACTAAGGAAGAACTTTCTCCCCATAGAGATTGTCAGGCAGTGGTACTGGCTGCACACAGATGTTCAGCAGTTTCCGTCTTTGGATTTTTTCAAAGCCCAACTGGACAAAGCCCTGAGAAACCTGCTTTGAGCAGGGGGTTGGACTGGTGACTCCTTAAAATTCCTTCCAGCTTGGATTATGCTGTGATTTTAAGATTTGTGGCTCTGGCAATTCTAGATATTTTAAAACTTCTGCTTAGCTCACCAGCCTTGTCCATCTAAGTAAAAAGTGTTCTTCAAGGAATGATTTTTATCCATGAAAATCATTTAAATAGATGCTGTTTTAAAGTAAATGCTTTTGATGGAGAAATTGCATACAAGTCATGTACTGGCACCACTGCAACACCTCGACTACCAGCAGCCTTTCTGTGAGACATGTGCCATGCACAGCATGGCGGGAGCAGGCACCCGCTCCTGGAAGCCATCGGGCTTTTCTCTGGGGATCCAGTGGCCAGGGCTGAGGGAAATCAGGACAAAACAGGGCCATTACAGGCAGATTTCAGAAGCAGCAGCCAGAGACTCTGTAATTCAGGTCTAGTGTCTCCCTGTTTCTGCATGTAGGTTCTGCAGCTATTAGCGATTGTGAAATGGGAAAAAGGACTGACTGTAGAGTTTTTGTTGCTGTTGTAGTGATATGGCTCCTGCTCTCAGCCTAAGTGCAAAGAGGAAAGTAAAGAGGGTGATGGGAGACTCTGGGGGTGATTGCACCAACTTCAAAGTTACAAACTTCAGCATAGGAAAGGAAAAATTTGGTTTAAAGAAGGATGTGTTAAAACTAGTTTACAAGCATGGGCAAAAATGGATGCAGTCATTCCAACATAGCCAGGTTTTAACCTAGTTGGAGACTGCCTGGAAATACACAGCTTCCCAATCCAGCTGCTGACTTGCAAGCAGTACTTTTAATAAGCATCCTGCTACCTGTTGTCCAACAGTGAAGAAACGCTCTGCTTTGCCTTGAGATCATGTGCAGCTGGGGTTTTTATTTTCAAGAAAAGATAAAAGTGGCTAATGAGGGAAAAATTATTACTATAGCAAAATGGGGACAATGGCTAGAATTTAAGGGTAGTTAGATGTCTCTAATGATTTCAGTGGGACTTAGGCACTCAGTGCCTTTAAAACAGTGCTAATCACATAACAAAGGAGACACTAATTTATCAGTTCTCTCAGGAACAGAAACCTGTCAATATACTTATACCTTTATAAACACAGGAGCAAGCAAGCATCCTGTGTGGTAAATTAAATAATAGCCAGTAAAATTGTTTATCTTTTGCAGAGGATGAAATGGAAAGGGAGTCAGTCATTTTCTCAATAGCACCAATATAAATCAAGAGTAATGCAACTAAACTAACTTTTGCTAATATAATTAGGGAATACAGCAAGATCTGAGGTAGGTTAGTGACTTTCCATGAAGTGCAGGAGTCAGTTCCATAGCTAGAATTTGAGTTTTCCAAATTCTTTCTTGAACAAGTCAATAATTTCTCTTTTCTACTGTAGACCTCTTAATCCTAAATGCCAACAGAAGAATCAGAGTCCTTCTGATTCTTATGAACACTTGTTCTTAGTCTTAAGAAATGGCTGCGGCTTTAAAATTATAGCTAAAGCTGTAAGCAGATTCCACAACATGCAGACGCAAATGGTGCAGCACAGGAAAAGGAGCTCTTTCCCATGTGTGTATAAATTGAGACACTTCAGTTTGCAGCGACTTAAATACCAAAGAGCCATCATTTGTTTTCACTTCAAGTCAGAAACATAATGTACAGGCACACTTTGCTTTTCTTTGATACTCTCATTTTTTTTTCTGTTAAAACAGAATAACAATCTGAGGAATAAGGTTCTTGTTTTACTGTCAAGTTTGTTGTGCTTTGGAAAGCGCGAAGAAAAAACTTTCTATTTCTTTTGTGTTCTCTCACAGTTTTCTTAGTATTTGCTACATTAGAGCTCTTGCATTTTGGGAGATCCATGTATCTGACACATGAAGAAAATTAACCCCTGGATAGCTGTGCAGAAACTGCAGGGTGCATACCCTGAGACAGTTTCTGAGACAATACCTGCTTTTATAGCCTATGGACAGAATCATTTTCCTGGGATTAGATGTCTCAGCTGCCCAGTTTCTCATACATGTGCATATGTCCCTAAAAGCAAGGTATTTCTGAGGTAGTAAGCAGCAGCTTCTCTAGATTTCTGGCCCAGCTTGGGCTTTTCTTTCAGTAAATCACAATTTAGAAGGGAAGAAAAGCTATACTTGCTTAAACCTAAAGCATTAGGGTTGAGAGTGGTGTTGTCAGAAACCATTTTAGCCCCAAGGAAATATTACTTCTTGAGAAACACTTCTCATCTGCTATTTTTCAATTACTGAAGTATTTGAAAAGCAAAGTGCTTATGATTATATCTGCTTTTTTAGCAGATCTGTAATCAGCAGACTAGAAACAGAGTGCACAAGTGATTTTACCTACAGCATTTGTGGCGGACCTCTGAGAACACAGGAGTGCTTCTGACCTAGTTAAACTCTGCTATTTTGAAAACTATTCTATAAACAAGACATGACTATTTCTCTCAGACCACATACTCACCTGTTGCCCGGTAACCAGAAGGATGGAGCCTTCTTTCCCGTGTACCACTTGCCGGTAAATGTGATCTAGAATTAAGAGTTCACTCCAGCAGTTCTGAAGCAGCTTCATTTGGTCATCAACCTGTGAAGGAAACATAAATATTGGTGACATCACTCTGGGGGTAAGTCTGACATCTCACTATGGAGACAGTTCTCCTTCACACAGCTGGCTGACATCAGGAGGACAGAGATGCTGTCTAGAATTTTTCATCCCCAGAATTGCTGTCTGCAGTTGAATAAACAGAACACTGCTGTAGCCTTTATCTGTAAAATGTGTAGAATATTTACTCCTGATTAGATTCCAGGAAAACATAACTATGGCATTGTTATGCAAAGTAGTAATAATTGTGTATTTATGGCAATGGGATTTCATTTTTGCCCAAAACAAGAAGAGCAGGAAATAATGCTGATGTGAACTTTCTCATACTCCCCACCTTTGAACCTCAGCTTCTGGAAATAATAAGGAATCTGCAGATTCACAAGTGTTACTGCTGCAACAGGCCCAAGTCAGAGACAGGCCCCTTGCAAATTAAAAAGTGCAAGATACAGAGCAAGGCTGATTCGGTATTAAAGATCTCTTCCTCTGCCCACATGTATTTGACATTTGAACCAAGTGATTTGTTGGCTCAGGAGTGGACAGTAAATTACCACATTGATGCACTTGGGCCAGGTTTAAATTAATTATTTGAAAAAGATATTTGAAATGTACAATTTCTATTACTCTTGCTTTTTACATGAAACTTCTTTGATCATTTTCTTCTCTGAACCAGAAATGCTGAAAAAAATCACAAAAATAAAATAAATCATGCTAACATCATAATGTCATCCAAATTACCATTTCACACAAAGCTATCACAGCTTACATCTGAAGAAAACAAATTTTAAGAGAGTTTAAACCTTCAGCATCCTTGTAATAACACCTAATACCTGAACAAGAGGTCAAGCATTTGAATGTACTATAAATGACTACATATTTCCAGTGTAAGCCAGCTGTCTCAGCCACAGGCTTTTGAAAACAAACTACACTTTACAGATCTGGCTTTCTGAAGATCCCAACAGCAGCTACTCCACAATCAAAGCTTACCTCCCAAGTGTTGCCCTATCATTAGTGAGCCAGTGCTGTGAGAACAGTGTGAGATGGCAAAATCACAAAAAATTGTTTTGCACATAGTCTGTTCCTGCTGTTTTACAAGACTCACAAAACTAGCACAGCGAACATCTGCTAGTGGTTCACAGAATCTACTGCTCTGTATTCACTGTAATTTAACCAGTGAAAGCCCATAAAATGGATAGCATAAACAGCTCTGTGCACATCCCAAACACCATGTTGCCTGCAGAAGACTATTAGATCCAGCTGCTTTTGCCATTTTAAGAAAGATGGTGGGGCAGTAGATGCCTCCCAGTTTGCACTAGGAAGAAAGACACATGACTTTAATGAAGAGTGTGTATTACTAAAAGGTAGGACAAATGACCAGTTCCAGCCTTCTTCTGAAAGACATATAGATGAGGAAAAGCACTTAGATTGAACAAAACATTGAGCAAAAACAGTAGTGCACCACTTCTTATGTTAGAATGTGCTGGTAAAGTTTATGATGTGTAAGTGTAAGTGCAGCCAGAGCACAAACACCTTTGTGGTTCCCTGGCATGTTGGTAAATGAGTTGCAGAAGCATATTATCTGTCAAAATGAGAAAATCAGCTTTTGACCAAAACGATTATGTGCCTTAAACTGAATGTGCCTGAAGCTGATGCTGAAGGCAAAGAGACTGAAGTTTGGTTCTGAAGAGGAAGGTCCTTTGCAGGAAAATCCTCTTGTGGACTTCAGTCTTCTGACTCCAATGCCAGAGCAGGCTTCTCTGCCATTAACAGCATAAGCAGGAGAAAAGGTAGCATTCTGTCACCAAGATATTTAAGTCCAGTCTGGGACTAGTCATAATCAGCAACATTTTCTATTGTGGTACACAATGAATTAAAACAAGCTCACAAGCTTGTACTAATGGCTAAATTTTGAGGGTTTTTTCTGTTTGTGGAGATCTTTAGGAGTATTTTCAATGTTTTAACACCAATAAGGAAAAAGTTTCCGTTGTCCGAACTACTAGGAATGCTTATAAATAAAAGTTAAGCATCATATTGCAAGCACCTGCCTGCTGCAAGAACACTCCCCAAATCTGCAGCTGCTCCCTGCCATAACAGAACACTGACATGAGGATAATGTAACCCAGGTCTTACCTAACCAAGATGTCGAATGAGATGCCCATTTGACAGCTATCAAGCCTCAAGCAAAAGCGTGAGTGAATACTGTGCCCAGATGGCTAAATTTAGGTTCTCTCTGGCCAGTGGCATTGAGATGAAGACTCTCCAGTGGGGACAGCATAACTGGAAATTGTTGCTGAAGAAATGGCTTTTAAAGAAAGATGTGGAAGAAGGTAATGAAAGGTGTGTGACTCAAAAGAAATAGGAGATCATTTCCAGCAGGCAGGGCAGCATGAAAGAGGAATAATGTTACAAGTATGAAATGAGTAAAACATCACACATGTAAAACTGCTCTTAAGTGACAAGGGAAGCAAAGGGAGTTCTTAGGAGGTGGCTTTCAAGGAAGGGAATGGGGAGGCAGTGTGGTAGGAGAAGACAAAGGGAAACTGGGTATTGAGTAAAACCTTGAAGGTAAGGAGGATGAGATGCAGGCTTAAAGGGTTTGTATGACTGCAAGTGATGCTGCTGGGGCAGAGAAGGAGCAAGTACTTTGTGTTAGAGAAGCAGAGGATAGTGGTTGACAACAGCACAGGTGTGGTACTCATCTGCTCAATGAACTTGATTCTGTTAAGTGACTGAATACAGGTTTGAACACAGAATTCTGTGGTGGTGTGTCTGAGTTCCTACACTGCCAGCTGGAATTATAAGGTGACTTTAAATAATTTTTTTTCTGAGTTTTCCTCTAACAAGGATTGGAAAACAAGCATGTGAGAGAATACATTTAGATGCATCTATTAGTTTGCATAATTTATCTTGCCAATGTAATGCAAGCCAGATAGAATATTTCCAGGAATAGAGAAAATGGATTCTCAATTTGAAGAGTAAAGGTCTAACCCTGAGCACTGTGGTGACACACTATCTCTTGGCAGGAGAAAAAGATGGGAATGGGAGTGTCACATCTGCCTGCTAAACCCTAGCCTCCCCTCAGCTGGGCCCTGAGCTTTTGATATGGGATCCAGTGGGAGTTTGTAGGGCTCACTAAGGCCTCTATTGACACTGAAATACACAATCCCACCTTATCAATTGTAGGTAAAGGGAGGACTTATCTCAGAAATGCTGGTTACTCATCTGAAAAACTATTTGTGCTGATGTTATAGATGAGGAAAGCCAGTGTGACACAAGAGTAGTATTGTTGTAGAGTGTATGCTTCCCACAGCACAGAACGTTAATCATTATAAACTTTTGTTTTCTCTGAAGAACAACACTGAAATTGCCAAACAGTAAAATGAAGAATAATGTGTATGCTTTGCTGAAATTCACCTCAATCTTATCAAAACAACACTGTGTCTTTCTTTTAGGAAAGTGTTTCAAAATATTTCGCATACTGTAACAAACAACTGCAGATTTATTACAATTTTTCTTCTGAAAAGGTATTTTCAGCCTGACACTTGATTAATTACCTGTTAAAAATTTCAGGGTCATGGGTTTTTTGTGTTGCTCTAAGTTAAATATTTTCCTTATAATTATTGCTGCACATTCAGTTAAACAATGCACTCACCTTTTACCCAGTTTACACCTCCTTTTCTCAGAAGCTGGAGAATCCTTTTTCATCCCTGTTCTTTTACATCCACTTGCCACTGTAGCTTTGGGCTTTTCTGCTACTAAAAATTTAAAAGGGTATCTAATGATTTTTAAAAAACATGATAATTGAAATTTATGTGATAAAGCTGTGCTGGATTCAGCTCAATTATTTTTACTTATGCTTCTAAGAGGGAATGCAAATATGGAATAACATGAAGCATTCATCTCGTAGTGCCACTTTTAAATTCTACGGCCATTGAATAGCCATTTCCTAGTGAATATGAAGTGATTAAACATCTGTCTGAACTGTTCAGCCTGAAGCATACAGGTTCAAGGAATGGTTGAACTTTCTTTCAAATGCAGTTAGGAGATCACTCACAAGTCATTGCAGACATATAGTTTGAGTTGTTACTCCATTTTCTTATGCTATCGTGATGCAAATCACCCCAAATCAAAGTTTTATAAGGCAAGTGCACTCCAGAGGCTATTTTTTACTCCTGAATGCATGCATGGCTTCCAAATCATTATATAGGTAGCGAAGGATTTGGACTCTCCAGATGGGTTGCTGCTAACAGTGGGAAACCTCCTGTGCAAGGTTGCTGTCAAAAAGCAGCACATAACAGCCAATGTGGTTTTAGGAGTGAATGCACGTAACTTTCAGAATCAGTGAATGCCCTAATAAAATGTGATTACTACCTATAACCTCAGTAATAAAATGCTACAAAGTTCAAGAAGAAATGATTTAATATTAACTATGATTGTTCCAGCTCTTTACTAGAAACCTGTGTGTTATAAAATTTTCTAGGTGAAGGCAGGGAGCGATCTTTACAAGTCTGTGTTTGCTTAAATGACTGTCCTGTTACCATCTAGCTCTAGCGTGAAGGAAGTATAAATCTGTCCAAGTTTGGTAGCGCTTTACATTTGTCTTGATTTAAAAATGAAAAGAAATACAGAAATACTTCAGTGTGTGCCTTTTCCTGCTCTGTTACAGCATGTACAGAGGCTGTTACACAAGTGCAGTTGTACTTGGAATGTGTCTCTGTATGTGTGCATAAGTCTTTCTTCAGTAAGAGTAGAATCTGGTAGATTTCTTCTGAATCTACCAGTCAGAGCCAGAGTATTTCAACAGAAAGTTTTTTTATCCAAGATATTAAGTTCCTATATGCTTTGTGTGAATCAGTGTCCAGATAGAGGAAAGCAACTGCTGAATGCCATGCTGGAAGAAAGGTTCATGTGCTCACCCTTTATTCAACAGCAGGGAACTGAGAAAGAGGAAGAGAGAAGGACTGAAATGCTTCATTAACTCTCTGCTTATGAAACCATTAGTATTTGCAATATCAAACCACTTTGGAATTTTTTAAAGGACACAGACAAGGAATTCATAGCACAAAGCAACATTTGAAAAGTCCCACACTTTTTTTACTTTTCCAAAATGTGGAGGGGTGAATGTGTGGTGCCCGTGCTCTGAAAGGTGTGCAGTGGTTCCTGCTTAGAAAATGCAGGCAGGGAGAGCGGTGGCTTTGCCACAGCTTCTCCACTCACATGGCCCTGGACAGCTCCGTGTGTGATCACTGGGAAACAGGGGATCAAAGCAGCACTGACCAGCCATTTCCCAGCTTCAGTCCTGATCTTCCAGAGAGTCAAAATACTTTAATAAAAAGCAGCCTTGAGCATCAGTTCACACTCATCGTGTTTTCTTGCAGGAGCAGAACACAAAGTGCCTGTGAGCCTGCCTCAGATTCCTGAAGGAGTAAGGGCAGGCAGCAGATGGTGATCCTAGTAAAGAACAAGATCTCTCTTATCGATGTTTGGACTCCATTTAGAAAGTATTCCCATCTATTAAGGAGAAGGTAAATGACCAATCTCATTTCTACAAGCATCAGTTGAAAGGGCTGTTACAATAAACTTTCTGTGTATATATATCTATTATATAGAGCACCAAATGTGTCACATAGCACTCCTATTTCTTCTCCTTATCCTCACATTTATCTCTCTACAAACTGCATGAAAATGACTTCATATTTCACAGTCAGCATTATTTCTGATGAATTATAAATGTGTTTTTCTTAGGTTCTTTTTTGAGTAGTTGTGGTTTGTGTTTTTTATTTTATTTAACTGAAAATAAGAGAAGTATTTCTTTTTAGTCCCAATTTTGCTTACAATGCAGTGTTTCTTGCCTCTCAAAGTGAATAGAAAGATAAGAAAAGGGGAAAATTAATTATTCTTGGCATCTGTTTCACAGAGTGAAGGAGGCACCTTCTTTAGCACTGGACCCATAGAATTTACCTTCAAAATCCTACTCCTGTGAGTATTTCTGCAGATGTTAGTACAGCCTAAACTTATGCATAGATGGGTGTAGAATTTTAAAAGGATTAGATATCGCTATGTAGTTTATGTAGCAATTTTGGTACTAGAGCTGTGTTGATCCCTTGAATTTCTCTGGAAATACACCTGTTTTTTCTGATGTCAACAAACTAATGGCAAAATTGTGTTGGACCATATTTTTAACTGTTAACTTGTGTGAATACAAGTCCTTTGACTTGCAATAAAATCAGAATTAGGCCCACCTGATTCATTGTTAGCCTTGTGGGTCTGATCTGCTTTTTAGTCTGCACAATGATGTCCCTCGGAGAATCAGAAACCAAGACTGAGTCCAGTGAACTTTATGGTACTGCTGGTGAATTTATTCTTAATATATTCAGTCAGCAGTCTCAGTCTGTTGTAGAGCAGCCTGTGATTAAAGTCTCTGTGGTCTTTTCCAAGTCACACATATTTTAGCATTATCTGAAAGGATTTCTAATATATAATATTCCTTTCCTGCTTGGTGATTAATTGGATAAATTATGATTTCATTTTTCTTACAGTTACTGTATTGTTCCAGCTGAAACTTATTCTAAGAGTATACAGGTAAACTTTACCTCCTATGATAGTTCTCATTTGTAAAATTTCTTTGATATCAGCAACATCAAATCTCAACAGAGATCAATGCATATGGGGTATATTTTTAATATGGGGTAGATTTTTAATATTAAAGATGAAGTTCTAGTATGAACTAAAGTTATTTTTGACAAAATAAATACTCTAGTAAAACTCAATCAAGCAGGCATCATATGGAAAGTATTTTTACCTTGTGACACAAGATATGTACTGATTTCAGAAAGCAATCTTTAATATGGTAACAGGCAAGCAGAGTAATTGCTCAACACTCTTAGGGTCCCATTCTTTCAAGTGCTGCATGCCCTAGAACACTGTTTTTTGCATGAGTTTTTAACAAGAGTTATTCAATCAGCTCTTGTTTAAATTACACTGTGTGGTTACTCTTCTGTTTAACAGGGTTAGTGTTTATTTCCAATCGAGCTGTTAAGTGGGTGTGGAGTATGGGAAAAGGGCAAGCCATAAGAGAAGTATAATCTTACTCTCTTAACAGGTGACACCTACAAATGTTCGTTTTTGTACACAGTGTGGGACTGTATTCACAATTACACTGATGGGAATATGCAAATAATCTTCTGAAGTCATGACTAAAAAAAAAGTTGCTTTAACGTTAGAGCAGTGTAAATGAGGGCAGAACAATTTTGCAGGTGAGTATTAGTGACAGTCAGGGTTGGACACTGACTAAACACAAAGAATCTAATACATTAAATGTTTCATACCATTTGTAGTTATCAGCATATCAGTAGGTTTTTATTTTAAATGTTCTTTATCTTTTGATTGCACGGCACTGCAATCTTTTTCATGAATTAAAATATATTGGTTTATATTTTACTTTTCATAGTCCTCTTCAAACTTTTGACAGATGTCCAAATATGTAAAGGCAAGTATATCTTTCTTCCCATATTTGAATCAGGGAAACATAAGGATCTAAAGTCTTCAGACCGAGAGCTGGACACAGAGTCACCTGTAATACACCTTTGGCAATAGAGGCTGGAGATACTGTGGAACACTGCACTTGTCATACAAATGTATTCCACTGTGTTTTCCTTTGATTTGTAGTAGAACAGCCAGAAAAAGCCACAGCAGAAGCAGTAAGAAATCATGAGAAACAGTATCTTCAGTCAAGACGTGAAAGGAGATGGTATACTGATGAAGAAAAAATACAGAAATGTTGTCTTACATCCTAAGGGCTGTAGCAGTAATAGTAAGTCACTGGGGCAGAGATTAAATGAGAAAGAAGACTCAATGCTAACAGAGAAAATGAAAGAAAAATCAGCCTTATGAATGGGGGTTGTCATGTATTAAACCAGTATCCATCTGACTTGATAGAAAAAATTGCTTAAAAACACTACCAAAGGAAGCTGAAGTCATACAAGAAGGTTGTGGAGGTGTAGTGATGCATGATCCAACAAGGTATATGGGAATGATCCCAAACACTTACTACTTCTCTTTTTATCTTAAAAGCATTGCAGGAGGCTCTCAGCATGCAGCTACTACCATCTAGCTAAATCCTTTCAACTAGGAACATCGTCTTCAAAAAAATTACCTCCTTTCCCAACAGAGCCAAGTGTGAAAGAGAAGACAGAGCCATGCTATTAAAAATCACAGGAAGTCCTGATTGAATGAATGTTTAAGGAACAGGCAAGTGTGTATTAAAATGGTTTTTTCCATTCATCCTTTCATTTGGCATTGTTTCATTTATTCCTCCTTCCTGTTTCCTGTAGTCTAATTTGGAAATCTCTGAAGTATCACTACAATAAGATTGTCACAACTCTGCCCAGGTCCCATATTGTCATTAGCACTGCAATTAGGATTAATATTAATTTTTAAAAATATCTTTGAAGATACTGGTTTTATTTGGGTTGTTTGGTATGTTGATGAGAGGAACTTTTTCAGTACTGAACACAGAATCAGTAGGAACCTTATAGGCAAAAATGACTGTGGACTGTGACACAAATGAGTCAGCCTCTGATTTTCTCTTCTGTCACAGCTGGGCACAGGTATCCAAATTGTGAGTCTCTAAACTGGGTTCCTACATGTCTGCATGCAACAGAAGATTAGCTGTGTGTTTAGGAAAAATGCAGAGAGTATTTGCATCTAATTTATTGGGTTTTTCTTAGCTCATTTGTGAATGACAGCAGGGATGATGAACAACAAAATCAGGCTTCTCTAATTACTTCCCGTTCACCCATGAGTGCACCACACACAACAACTGCAGGAGCTAAGTTTCAATCAGACTGGGAGAGGCTTGGTCAATGGGCAAGACCTTGCAATAAAATGGCAACATTTTCTTCAAAAATAAGTTTTTTCATTGCTTATGTTCAGGTGTCTGGCAATCTACTATTAATCTAGGTCTAAGTACCAGTTACTTTGATTTGTAATTAGGTTTAATATGAATTTTATTATTGAAGATTTGACATGACTAAAAGATTACTGTAACACCCTAATGTAAGAAGTTTTGTTGTTTAATCCCAGATTTATCCCAGTTTTACCAATGTAGAGTGCATGATGTCTCTGCCTCTAATAAGTTTTTCTGAGTTGTATTAGAACTTTTAAAAGTATGGCTACTTAAGTCTCTATCAGGGCAATTTTCCTGGTACATAAAATAGCTTGAATGATTTAAAAGTATAAATGGATGCAAGATTATACAAATATTCAGCATCATGTCACTGACAGGTAATGGATTGAATTCTCTCTTTGGCTAATCTGCCTGAGGGTCTGTTTCTTTTAGAGTATAAGGTCTTTAGGGAAGGGACTGACTGTTACTGTCTTTAGGCAGTATCTGTTTATGTTACCATAAATCAAACAGCAGAAAAGGGTTGCTTGACTGCATGGAGCATACATGGACACTTCTCTGTAAATAAAATTATCAGTCTTTCAATCTAAACTGCCAGCCTGCAAAATAAACCCAGAATGTTCAGTTGAATAATATAACAAGATATTTTTAGTGAAACTCACTGTCTCCTTACATAAATATAACCATCAGCTTAACAATATCACAAGAATATTTTGCTCAGTAATTTTTGCACTGTGGCATAATCATATAACCCGACATCCTATGTAACCATGAAATACCAATAGCAATAGGCATTAATAAGGCATTATACAGTATCCTGAGCTTGGATGGTGTACAAGAAATTCTTACATTATGAATGTCTTCGAGACTGATTCTACAACTCATATGAAGATAGAAATACAAAAATGCCTGGGTTTCAACAAAAGGCTTCAAGGAGCCGGTCCTTACTTTTATGGCTTTGTATCTGTAAAGACTGTGATACTGCACACATTTTTTAAGTACATCCTAACATAAGCCAACTTCCAAATCCAGCTTCTTCCAACAGCTCCTTTTGTATTTCCTCTTGCATGAACATACACTACACCAAAATCTAGTATACTGTATCAAATATATGCGTTTTGCAAATATATGACTATTTGATAAATGGAGTCAAATGTGGGGGGTTTTTTGGTTACTTTTAGCAAATGAAGAATGTGCATAGTTTAGTTTTTAGCTCACATGTTGCATGCAAATTGCCTCTTTCTACAGTGCAATGTGCGTATGAAGTTCTCTGAGATGTCTGAACTAGATTCACTCTGTAAGTACTTATCCAGAATATGCAATTAAAATGTAATTCATTTCTAGATACCATCAATATTCTGTCATTGCATAAGGGGAATGGACTAGGTGACCCATGAAGTCTATTCCTGCCCTCATATCTATTATGATTACCTTATATTAGTAAAATTGCTTTTTAAGGTCACTTATATGTCATGGTTCCCTTTACACAAATATTTGGTACATTTGGCCATTTATGTGTATTTTTTTCAGCTCTGTTGAGAATGGATTCAGTACAGGCAGAGCATCAAATGAAGGAAAAACATGATATTTTGTTGTAAATAATTCATAAAACAATGTTATGACCCTTATTCCCCGTGAGGCGCCCAGATAATGAGCCACCCAAATGAAGCAGTGAAAACATGCACTTCCCCTACCATGGATGTGCCCCTGACAGACTCCTCAGGGTCACAAACCCATCAATCTCTTTTCACACATGAGCTAATCAATTCAAAGAGGGAAGTGCCAATGAGCTATTAGATCAATATGGTGAAGTATGGAGATTGATCTTATCCCAGAGTGACTACATTAACAGACTCGTCAGTGTGACCTCTGCCCTGCGGCGCACATTATACAGGATTGCAAGTCTGAGATCTGAATGAAGACCTCAGGTCATTGCTTTTAATAATCTGCTTTGCTGAAAGAATTAAAAGTAAATCTGTAAAGAGATGACTAATGAAAATATGAAGTGCTTTCTGCTCCTCTAGTCTTGGAATGCTTGCAGAAATCACGCCAGCTTTTCACAGCAGCCGACAGCATCGACTGTCTCACACAGGCACCTGCTCAGCCGTGCCGGGCTGTTGGCATTTGAGAGAACAGTTTAATACAGCCATTGAGAGTGTGCTCTCCTGCCACAGAAATTAATAAATTACACCAAATACAAAATGATAAGAAGTACTAGCTGTGTCAAAATCACTTAAAGTCTTGGCTGAACTGCCAGACTGAGAGCTGTACTGGAGTCCTGGTGGTCTGAATTATTTAGCTGGTGTAAGTGGGATGGCAGGAGCTGCCACTGCTGTGGAAGTTACTCAGAGTGCTGCCATGCACTGCCAAGAGTGTTCCTTCACCAAGCAAAATGTTCCCAATACTTGCAATAACTCAAGGTCCAACCCTGGGAGTCAGTCTGTTTTCAGTTAGGCCAGAGGCCAGTGACTTTGGGGAGAATTGATCTGATCAGAGGAGCCTGGTTCACAGAATTTATGAGCAATGCGTGTGTACATTCTATAATCCTCTGCTGTCCCTCAATCAACCTGTGCTGGTAAATGTCCCCAGCTGTACAGGAAGTCTGTACATGCAGTGACCACATGTAATACTATAAGCAACCATTTCAGGCATCTCATTTTAAAGACTCATTCTTTTCATATATAATTTCAGAGATGCTGAAAAAAGTACACTTTGTTGTCTCAGAGCATGATATTAATATTGTTAATATTTTTAAACTCTGAATAATTTCTCTGCAATGAAACATTTATGTATACAACACACTTTTAATACTGTATTTTTATTATACCGAACATTTTTATTGTTCATTGTATAATTGAATCAATGAATTAGGAAAAGGTTACTAAAAAAGGATTAATGCATTTTTAATGAAACTGAATGATATAACCTCTGTTAGTCACTGAGAATAATGGCAGATCTATCAGGTTTATACAGATAAGAGCTCTGTGAGTTTATCTGAAAGCCCACATAATGTCCCTCTTTTAGCTGCAACCTAGAAAAACAGCCCTAGCAATCCTATTCAGGATTTTAATTCATTGTTTATGTATACGATCTCTCTTCCGCCTTGCGATCGGATCACCTCTCTAATGATGCAAATATGAATCTCTTTAGCAGACACATCTATTTCCAGTTGTAAAACACTTACTGAAAACAATGCTCTTTCAAAGCCTAAATGGAAGAACCAAGCAATGCAATACCACTGGGAAATGTTTCTGAACTCAGGGTAATAGCGAAACCAGTGAGAAACTCTGCATGTTAATAGTGAGAGCGGGAACATTTCAATGCTTGCACAGCTCAAATCCTTAATTAACACACCAACCTAAATTATAAATACTTTTCAGGTAGAAGCTACTATGCTGAAAGATAACCCAACAGAAAATCCTTATATTGGTATAACACTGATTGAAATGTTAGCACTGTACAAATGTCATATAGAAAACTGTAACAGCAGTTGCAAACTTGGTTCTGAATCCTACAGAGATACTGTGATCTTTGTAGCCTAGCATTTAATTTTTGATTACTTTGCAAGGATATAAAACTAGATAACAGAAGGTTATACTAGTACAAGATATACTGGGGAGGAGGGACTTTATAACACCCTTGGAAATGTGTTTGCGTATTTTCAATTGGAGGTATGTTACCAAACTTCAAGAGAATGATTCTAGTGTTTTTCCTACCTTCCAAGAGAAACTGAGAGTATGCAGAACATGTGTGGTACACAAGATGCTGCAGTATTGCTCAAGAACTTCTGTGAATTCTATGAGACCGCATAATTCATAGTGGTGAACCACAGTTAAATAAATCTCACCACCAAAATGGGCATACTTTTTTTCTCCCACTATATTGTGGTTTTTACATCATGTCCTTTCCAAACAAACTAAAAAACCATTCTATAATAGAAGTGCTTTAGATCTAAAATGGGTTAAAAATCCTGATAGTATATTTGTATCTTTCCACTTATAAAGCCAGGAACTTAATACACATCCAACAGTACAGGTCTCAGGACTTTGATTCAGGAAAGCACTTGTCTTGACCTCACTTATGTGAAGCTGATGCTTATATATTTTCATTAAAATGAGGGTGATTCTCCTGAACAGGGACAAGGGTAAGTAAACTTATAGCATATACAGAACTAAAATACCTTTTCCATAAATAATAATACTACCTTTTTAAAATTCAGTGCCTCACACTCAACAAGCGCTAAAAGTAAATGCTGCCTCCCAATGGAAATGTAAAGTTTGTTTCCCAATAAAATAAACCACAGAATTTCTAGTCCAATTTTTTAAACATACCTCTGGTAAGAAAATAACAATTTTCATTCTGGATTTCACAATCAAATGTTTGGGTTTATGAATGTCACACCAGTGGGCTCAAAATGTACTTCTGGAGTAAGGTGGATGTCTTTTCCCTTTAAAAACAACCACTTGAAAACTGGTTAGAAATACAAGGAAGCAGAACTGGAATAGTGGTAGAGTTCAAACAAGGTCATGAAGTTCATGAGAAATATAATTTATCTTATGATTCTGCAATTTACTATACAGCTCCACAACTCATAATTGCAGTATCACTCACGCATGTGCTATCAACAGATGCATCTGTCTGGTCACAGAATCTGTAGCTGCATTAGGGATATCTGCTAGTGGCATCTATTTAGATGCTTGTTATGTATCTGAGTGCAAATAAGTAATTCACATTATTTTATAGTCAGTGAGACACGTCACTAGCTTCTTTGTAACACAGGGATGGATTTTAAAAAAAAGCACTCCAATTTCTACTGTAAGCAAGAGCTTATAGGCAGAGAACATTGCTGAAAACTTTCAGAACAAAAAAAAAAATCTTCTGGGAAAGTTACAATAGATTCAAAATACATGTCTAGAATCTGAATGCTTCCTCAGCCTCAACAGAATAAATAATAAATGCTTTCTAGGTAACTACTGCAGCTCTTTGGGTAACATATATATAAATAAATTAAAAATGTCTGTCGATTGACAAGTGTTTTGTGGGCTTATACTGGAAAGCCAATAGCTAATTATGAAAGCCTGACTTGACTAATCAATTATTCAGATGAACATTAGGTGCCTATTATATGCGTAAACATGGGAATTATATTTCCCCTAAGTAACTTTCTAAAATAACAAACCCAAAACATGCAAATTTCAAACAGACAGAAATGGCACTATTATGCCCTTATTGCACATGTAGAACTCCCACTGAATTATTCAGGGAACAGTGAATCGGGAGCCTTGGTCTTCTTACTCTGAGCAGCACAGCAATACCAGCACCTGCCATGTAGTATTTGCTATGCATGTAATATTGATTTAGCTCGTTCTTGCTGGTCATGTTTCAAATTCATTTCATGTTTAGGAGATAGGGAAAAGGAGTAGTATCTCTGGATTGATATTTGGAATATATTTTTATGCCTGTTGAACACAAGATTATCTGATAAATTAGTAAGACCATGTCTTTTGAGTGCAGGAAGAATAAGCCTTTGAAAATGAGCACAAGAGAGGTAATGAACTGTGTTTTGAAAAGGTTTATACTTGCTACATTGCCCACCTCCTGTATGTAAAGACTGGGAGAGCGCTTGCATTACAGAACGGATTCACTTAGGTTTCTTTAAGGCAAAAACCACAACAAAGTAATGCATAATTGTTCTTTGCACTAGAAAAGACCATGCTCTTAAACAGCATACAGCAACAGGGAAACCAGAAATAGATGTGACCAGACACCTGCTGACAAACAGTGACAAATCCCACTGACACTGCAGTGACCCCCAGTTAGTCAAGATTTAATTAAGGAGTATAATTAAGTCAGTGGAACAGAACACTAATGAGTGGTGTTTTTTTATATGGGTAATTACACATAAGAATACAAAGTAAGATAGACCCCTACATATATCATTAAAATGAACAGTATAGAATGACAACCAGGGCTTAAATATTTTTGGTTTTTCTCTGCAATAATGTGGGTTGAAACACCCCATCTTGTCAAACATCTGTAACATGCTAACAAATGCTCCTGGCCCAGCCCTGCATGTGTCTAAGCATGTTGGTAACATGAGCTTGGTGGCACAATGCACATCACTACGGCTACGCGTTCACGGGTCTGCCAGGCTCTGTCTGTCACTGTGTTTGCCTGTGTTTGTACTGTGCAGGGGTCACTTGGACTCCTTTTCTAACAAATGACATTCTGTTGCTATTCTCTTACAAGTATCACAGCCTCTGGATTTAATTTATCATGAGTCTTGATTACAAGGAAGACATAGCTTACACATTGTTCCTATGATTATCTGCACGTTGGGCACAATATAACTTTACAATCAAATGACAGAGATTTCTTACAGCAGATCTGGATCCAGTTCTCTGGAATTTATTTTGATAATCTTCAGGCAGTTGAATGAAATAGCTGGAATATCTTTGACTACATGAATATTTGCTTATATTTGCTTATATTTCAACAGAAAAGTATTGTAAGGTAGATTTACTAGACCAACATTTTCAACTGGGGTGGAAAACATCATCATGAATAATGATGACAATGGTAGGGGAAAAACAACTTTCCTACAAGTGTTGAAGATTTAAAAGAATGCCTGTGTAGTTTGGGGCCAGCCCTCTGCTGGGATTACTCTATCTACTCCCAGCTGGTAGCCTGCAGTTCATGACAGCCTTTTATCCGTTATCAAAGCAACAAGTGGAAAAGCAGATCCTCCTGCCTGCTAACACTCTGTTCGGTTCTCTCTGTAGAATTTCTGCTTCTAAATCTTTCCTTTTAACAAGTCCTCAGATTTCCTTCCTACGGCTGCAGGAGACACTAAATATCTCTCAAGTTTTTAGCTCGCTTGTCTAACTTAAACTCTGCAGAACACTAAAGGAAGAAAGAATAATTGCACTGCACCAGCACATTTTCTTACAGGAACTGACAGAAATGCAGAATGAGCCCAATCTTGCTCATACTGGAGTGCTGAGAGTTTGGCAACTGAGTTCAGTGACAGCAAAAGAAGAACCTAATTACTCAAACAACATGATACCTATATAATGCTTTTACAGCTTATATCAGTACTGTTTTACTGTTGCAAAAACAAAGCAAACAAACTGCATTGAAACTTATGACATACATCCTACACTTGCTTTGTTAGTAGCATAGGAAACATAAAAACGGTAGAACTAGGAGATATTAAAGTATAATTAATGCAAATTCTTTCAAGCAAAATCTATCCACCAAAACAGAAGTTATTTGTTATAAAAACAAATCTAAATTAATAAATTTTATATAGTAAAAATATACATCCAACTTTCCTTAAATCATGCTGTCCTGGAGTAATAGGTCTTAGAAACACAATCCTGTAACAATAACTCCAATCAGGTAAAAATCAAGAGAATTTGACAAGCTGTTATGTAGGCTACATTAAACAAAAATTTATGTTAAGATTTTGGGGTTTTTTGTTAAACACTTTGGCTTTTAAACAGATTTTCCCACAATTTAGGACAGTTGTGCAATGACAGAAGATGCCATGGGAATGCATCGTGGCAATGAATCTGGGACTTGCTCCCTCTCTGAACCAAGGCCTTTGCCACCAGGCTCTTCTGTGCATGCCAAGGTGCCCCTCTGAGCTGGCCACAAGAGATGGGGCAGGGCCAGGTCCTGCCAGCACCGTGCCCTGCCCGCAGCGCAGTCCTGTCGCACTGAGCAGACAGGACCTCTGGTGCTTTGCTGAGATGTGGGCAGTAGCGTCACATTTTCATGAGGTGCCTGAGGTAAATGTTCCGGAGAAGGACACACAAATTTCAAGATACGGAGTTACTATCTTAATTTTCTTCCCCATAAGCTGACACACATGCAAAAACCCTAACAGAACTGTAATACAGTAAACCAATGGAGGTCATTAAAATTATGCAAATTATTTTCCCATTTTTATCTTTCTGAGGGCATGTGCCAGTATAAAATATGGGGTCAGCAGGAGTGACTTCTGCCTGGGCTGCAGACACATGAGTGCATAATGGGTCCCTGACATCTTCTTCTGCCCCATTTTTGTCCCCGCAAGGCTGCCCCTGCCCAGCCGCGTATGAATGAACAGAAGTGCCTTTCATCCCCCACTTGCCTGGTGCTTCAAAAGGAACTACGAAAATAGCAGCAACAAAAATCCAGCTGCCTGCCAAAAGGCCCGCACACGTCCCATTCTCACAGGCATGCGAAAGGTTGGAGAGCTCAGCAAAATTTTTATGTACGGGAGCAGGCCCAAGGAAAACTCACACGCCATAACCAATTGTGGACAGAGGATCATCTATCAGCAGACAAATGCAGGAACTCCAGAATGTCTCTCCTCAAATGAAATAATATATCTTTGAAAGCCAATGCCCGTTTTAGGCCTGAGGCCCATATATCAAGCCTGAGAGGCTTGTGGATACGCTCCAGGGCCATTAACCTTCCACCTGTTTCCCCTTGTCCTTCAGGATGAGACCCTGCCCTTGATTTTACTCCCTTCCCCTGTTCATCTTCCGACAGAGTGTAAATGTAAAGCAGAGGGCCTGCGAAATAATTCAAAGGCAATGGACCAGGGACATGGTTACAAATCTCTGCCACTGGCACTGTGACTTATGCAGGCAGTTTGTCACACATGAGCCAGGTGACCTCTGTGACATAACAGAGAAAAATATCGCCCGAGATCAAAAGATGAGATTCAGAGCACTCTAAGTAACTCTGGTGTACACAGCCGCACTATGCGGTGGCCAAGGGATTCCTCTCTTCCCAATGCTGCTCGCTCCGCTCGCTAGCAGGCGAGACGTACTCCTGCTAATTTCAGTAAACTCTTTTTCTCTTGTCTCTTTGGAAATCTTTCCTGTAACCTGAACATTAATATTTTTCTCCTTCTGAAGCCCTTCTTTTTCAAAAAAGATAATTAAATTGACAAGGAGAGATAGCAAAGTGTCATTCAGTAGATAAAAATTAACACATAAAAAGCAGCATGATTGAAAATGGTGGATTAGTCACTTTTGCAAATTGGGTCTATTTTAATCAAGTAATTTTTGAAATTATAGGTAGTACTAAAACTTTGTATGAGCACATGATGTCTCTAGTATTGCAGTGAGAAGTCTTCGAAGTCTAAAACATTTACTGGGATTCAACTGCCACAACAGTAAAAATGAGAGTAGAGAATCAGAAACAGAATAACAGTCATTTGAAATAAACCAAAGCAGATTGATTTTTTTTAAAAAAATCTTGAATTCATTTTTCAAGCTGTGTGCCACATAGGAAGTTTCCCAGCTGTTTTGTACATTCAAGACTCTCTGCTGGGTGCAGACAAAAGAATAAGGTCTAATGCCTGTGTGTTTCTCTTTCACTCCCTGTAACCTAATGGTATGTCTGGTATGGACATTTAATTTTGTCTATTTCATAAATTAAAGAAAACCCACAACTGTCACAGTATCCCTGGCATGATGATGAAATGAGAAATACAACTGTAGCTAGATCAGCCTAAATCCCATTCTAATCCTAAATCACTTTGTCACTTCCACCATCTAGTTGATGAAAAACTCAGTTTGACCCATGAATGTATATAAAAATACACTTATACAGACACACAGAGAGAAATTCAGCACATTGATTACAAGTGTGCTAAATGTTACCTTATCAGCTATTTCATCCTGCTTCATCTCATGCCGACTTGGAAAATTTTGCAGCATTCAGGCTCTTACTCAAAACCACCTTGTGTTCCACTATGGAAATATATCTAAATTCACTAAATCTAAAAGCATAAAAAAAGTTGGACAATGGATGGGTCTTGAGGCTAAATCATGCAGCAGTTACAAAGAAATGCACAGCTGAAAATCATTTCATGTTTCCCATTGACTAAAACCTGACATGCAGCAGTAAACCACTCTGTTGCAGAATGCTGCAACAGTAAACACAGTAAATGCAAAATTAGTATTACAAAAAGATTACTGTGAAGTGTTACCACATGCATTTGTAAAAGTAAGACAGCTGTTTGATTTTATAGTGCTAAAATATTTTGCTCTTGTTTGGGCCATATGATTAAACACACATTTTTCCTCTTTTTAATATCTCGAAAGAAAGTCTGTCAGAGATACAAGAGTCAGCAATTATGGGTCATTTTTGTCACCAGTTTCACTGAACTCCAAGTCAAATCCCAGATGTCTTCATTTTTGAAGAGACCTGGTGTTACTTCTTCATGTAAAGTATAGGTGTTTTAACCAAGTTTTCTGGCAGTCAGATCTTTAGCTCTTTTACACTCCTACTGCATACATTAATTTGTATTTAGGCTGGATTTCACTTAGGCTTTCTGCATTTTTTAAAATATATTTGATGTATCCCTGAAAAAATTAATATTTAATTAAAAAAGCACCTAACCCAATCCATTGCCTTTTATAGTAAGTATGATCTAGTGCATCTCCTTTTGTAATATTAATGAAATCTGGAAATCAAGGCTAGGCATCATATGTTACCATCATATGCTAATAGAGGGTTTTGCTCATTTGAGTGTTTGATCAGTTGTAAATGCCCAAATGGCCTATTAGAATTTCCAAGACATAAACTACTTTAAAATGTTATTATATGTATACAAATACTATTATATGTATATAATAAATTTTAATTTTCATGGATACACACTCTGATTTGCATGAAATAATTTGTCTCATTTATGTCCTGCCATGTGATTTTTGTGTAAATAGCTACTGAGCAAATATTTTATAAAATTGAAGGTTAAATTGCCCTGATCCTAAAAAAGAGAATTTGACTCTTGGTTATAATATAACAGAATGTCTTGTGTTGAGGAAAAAAGCCTTAAATTAATTGGTTGACATAATACACAGATGCAACAAGCCCCGTCAGTAGTATTTTTGAGTGCATGTGCCTCCCTGGAATTTAAAACAAAATAAAGCAAGGAGTATGTAACATTAACAGTAATTTAACAAATAATAATAATTTGGGGCATGAATCATTCCTTACATTCCTTTCCAGCTACAGACAATTTCTGTTGGGAAAAGTGCCATATAGTATCGACAGTGACAACAAATTGTATTGTCCAGTGAACATCTGTTTCCGACTCCCACACTGATACTGCAGGTTGGCTACTTCTGATTTAGTCTTCACAGGCTGCCCAACCACAGAGGAACTGGAAATTACTGGTACATTCAACTTTTATTATTGGAACACAGGAAAACTTTATCATCATGCTGGGAAGTTCTGTGTCTTTTGAAATATTGGAAGGAGGATTACGTGAGCACAGAAAGCCACATGCGACAGTTCTTATGAAGGAGAAAAGTGTCTGTCCATACACATGGGTATGAAAGTCTGAGATTAAAATCTCAAAATGGAACAGTATTTCTGTTTTCAAGATGTGATGTTTGATGATGAGGGGGTGGTGGGGAGTGTTTATTCTTAATAAAACCAGCAGCATTGCAAAAAATGACCGGATTCTCCCAGTCTTGCTCAAAATGTAGCATTGTGTCCATATAGAAAATATCTCTGAAAACCAAAGCAGTGTCTATAAGGCAGAGCAGACTGAGGTTCAGTTTGAGTTGCAGGCTCTAGCCCTAGAGAATTGAGCTAACTCATATTTACTGCACCAAGTTACTATGATAGCCACTTAGACAGTAAGGCTGTGTTAACTAGCTGAAATTACTACTGTTAAAAAATCAAAGACAATACTAAGCAATTTTTTCAAAACTAAGGGGAGCTTGTTAGAATGGTAAATGTCATTTTTTTCTCATAGTTATGCCACCATTGTTAGAAAAATGTTAAGTTTCACTTTGGCTGGGAAAAAGAAGAAATGAAGATACATTCTTGATAGGCACCATGTACCAGTTTGATAAAGCTCCAACTCCTGATCTGTAAACTCTTTTACAGAGAAAGAAGGAGAGCAAGAAACTCCACTGAACTCCTGTTAACACTAATTACAGTTGCCAGCATGCAGCAGAATCAAAGGCAAAACATGTGGAGCTCCCATTGAAGTCAAGAAGAGAAGGGTATGACTTAAAGGAGAGGCATGCAAATTAAAAATAAATGTGGTTCAACGTTACCAAATGAGCTACTCATGTAAATACTTGCTTTGAGGTCTAACCCTTCCTACTGGGAACACTCTCCCTGAAAGTTCATTCCTAGTCAGGAGACAGCATTGTCCTTGACCACACTTGCCAAATGAGAACCTATGTTGTCAATGATGGGTCCAAACCAATGTAAACCAATTGCCATGTGTTTCTGTCTACTTAAAGTTACTACTATTGTTGCTGTTGTTAATATTCTTGTTGTTTATTCACTGTAATACAAACAAGGACCATTATTTCCAAGTCCTGCATCAGAAAGGCAGTGCTATTCCTTACAGCAATTTTGGATTTCTCAAAGACTTGAAAGTCTAGGTAGAATCTTAGCAATATGGCAAATATTCCAAATCGTGTCAGGACAATCTAGGTCTCGGCCTCAGATACAGAAAATTACCTGTTCTTGTTTATCATGAGTATGATATGTACTAATCCAAACAATACTCCAGTAGTATTTGTTTGTGAGCAGCTGGCTTTCGATCTCCTGCTCTTCTCTCCATATGTAGGTAGAAGGTACATCAGTGACTGTGGAGTTGTTGAAAAAGAAACTGAAACTAGTTGATGCTATAGTGACCTGGGTATGAGCTACACATTAGTGTTGGCTTCCAGTTGCACACCAGATGGTTCGCACCACCACCTAATTTAGTCTCATGTCTCCCAGCAGCCAGTCTGCTACATCCCTGCCAGCTCCCACAATTCTAGGGACAGGGTTGTTATGCCCTAAAACCACTGCACAGGCAAATGGGAGCAGAAACAGAAACTTCGGGCAACTGTCACCTGTTACTCTTTCCACGTGTTTTTGCTGTTAGCTGAAGGAAAGATAATACTTAGGATTAAATATCTTTGTGGTTTTATTGGGGTTTTTACTGAGCTCCAGAAATACTGATATGATGACTGTTGGCCTGTATGACCCACACCATGAACCTTTTTCTAAAATATTTCCACCTTTTCCAAAAAACGTGCACGAAGATTTTGAGGGCTTGTCACTGAAACCACTGACTGATTGAAGGAAAAGGTCACAAATAACTGCAGTTACTGCTGCCTATGTAGTGGCACTAGCACAATTCCCAAGAACGAGAAAGGAAAAGAAGAGAAAATAGATAACAGACAGGGCATTTAGAAGTAACATGTAGCAAATGAAACTTAAATGCTTGACACAGGCAGCTTTACAGAAGAAAACAGGAAAATGGCAAATGCTATGAGTGAAAATAGAAATACAGTATTCAAGATCTTAACTTCTTATTTGGACAAAATTCTCATTGGTTACAGTAAAGCTTTTCCTGATACGCAGTACAAGACTGGGTCCATAAGCACAGCCTAACTTACCCTGAAAAATACTATATACAAGACTGATTTGTTCAGCTCTCTATTTAGGAGAGCAAACTGTTACAGGTACATATTTATTTCCTTGTGCAGCGAATTCTGGCCATAGTGTGGGGCTGAGGAAGGTTCCCATCACTGTTAGTCTTTTCTGCCCATACCTTGAAGAGGGAAGAAGCAGATTAGCATGACTAGACAGCCCTGTCTCTGCCTCCCCTGAAGTGCTGGATCATCCCTGAGACTAATCAGTTGCCTAAGGGATGCAGAAAGCTGCTTCTTGAGTGGAGAGGGATTATGACTCAGCACCACCAGTCTGCTCATTACTCAGGACAAACTGGGAGACAGCAGTAAGTATTCCCCAATAAATACCAGAAGGTATCCAGATGAAAAAAAGAGACGGTGTTAACTGTAACACCAGAATAAAGATCCAATTCTTTGTCACATTCAGTGTCACTTAGTCAGGGTGATGTTTCCTGTACTCAGCAAACACGCCAGTAAAAGAATTTCCTTGGCATAGAGACAACATGGAAATGTCCTTTTAAAATCAGTTAATACCAACAGAACTCATGAGCTAGCTGGAACCATTTCCTATGCTATGGAAAGAACACTCAAATAAGGTTAACCAAGACATTTCACCCTCCCAGCCTCCCCCCTCCCCATCTATTTCTGGATGTCTTCTTTTGTTCACCCTTTGCTAATTATAGTGGCCTTGCTTAGGTGATATTTATAGTCTTAAAAGAGTTGCATGACTTTTAGAACACTTTATTCATGTATATTTCCTGTGTTTATTGTTGCCTTAACTAATTTTTAAAATTAATTTTACTTGATCCAAGATTTTATTTAGCAACAAATATCAAAGTAACTTTTCTTTCAACAAATGCAAGAGCTGTATTTAGATGTAAAAAGTGTTTTTCTATTTCTGAATTTCTGAAAACAGATTTTAGTTTTTTTCCCTCTCCAAGTGATGAGTATGACAGAAAACTCCAGAATCAAACAAAATGAAATTTCTTTTTTCACTGCAGTTTGGTTACTTGGTATTTTATTTTACTAATTTATCCTTTTTTTGTCAGTAATGGTTGCTTTAATGAGTGGGATGTTTCCAAGACACAGTGTTAAATATTTTTTTCCCAGACTACCTTGACGTTTTCCTAACCAGCTATAACTTAACATCCACAGGTTACAGAAATGGAAAAAAGACACTGAGAATGTCTACATAAAATTACATCTTCACTTTCCCACCTGCACCGTGTTTTGTCACTTTCTTAGTTTTCCTTCATTCCTTCTTAAATCTGCCCTTTTGGTTCTTCTGCAGTTGCACTGAAACTGTGCCTGTAGTAATACCAGTAGCAACAAATTCCAGTCCCTATTTCAAAATAGCAAATAAAGAACATTTTAAGGAAAAATTTGATGCATGCCTTTCAACTGTATTGAAAGCAGCTGGATTTGGGGAAATGTTAGAGCAAAACCGGTGGTTGACCTTTCAGCAGAAAGGCTTCTCCTTCCCTGGATGCTGCCACGCAGTCAGACGCGGTCAGGCGGAGGTAAGGGCGGCAGCTCTGCGGAGAGCCCCTGGCACCCGCGGCTCCCGGTCGGCGCCCGTGTCCCTGTCCCTGTGACACACAGGAGCGCTGGCTGGGCTGGCGAAGGGCACGCAGCCACGCGAAGGGAGGGAAGCGATCGACCCCTTCCCGGGGAGGGCCGCCGGAGCCCCTCAGCCCCTCGAGTCTGGAGCCCGGAGCTGGGCACGGCCCGCGCCACACGCCCTGCCCTGCCCTGCCCTGCCCTGCCCGCGCCTCGGGCTGCCAGCCCCGACCCCTTCACGCGACCCAGAGTCAGCCTCAGGTCAAGAGCAGGAACTGCGAGAGCAGCAGAGCCGTGGCCCGAGTTAGCCGCTGTTTTTTTCGGCTTTTCTCCCATGGTATTTGCGGATGCCTGCGCGGGACACAGCCCCTCGCCTCACTTGTCAGCCCCAACACCCCTCATGGCCCCACCTGGGCCTCACCCACGGCGCCATTCAAGCTCCAGCCAAGGACCAGCCCTCCCTGGGCTCCCGCACTGCCGGTACGTGCCCTTGTCTCGTCCCTTCCAATCCTGCCTTGTCCTTGGGGCTCCCAAGGCTCTCTGTAAGGGAGAGGTGGAGTGAGATAGTCCTGTGGGGGGGGATGGCAGCCCCTGCCCCTCAGTCAGGCTGAGGCAATGGGGCTGCCGTGCCCAGCAGTTTCTGTGGCACGTGGATAGCAAATGTTTCAAATCCATTTTATAGTGGGCCAAGATGATGTGATTTAGCCAACATTAGCTCTGAATAAAACTGTGCTGGAATGGGAAATACTTAAGTCCTTCAGTATATTCCTGTGCTCAGATAGCTATATAAGGTGCCTAGCCTGTTCTGAGTGATCTTGCGATATGCAGCCCAGTTTGAAAACTCTCAGATTTAGGCCTTCTCTCCAATAATGTGTCTGATGACTGAGTGTTGTGGAAAACATATTTGTGGTGCTACTAGAGGCAGCACCAATAACACTCATGGTGAGGAACTACACAGTTTCTCACTCTCCTAGGTATGTTTTGTTCAGATGCTGTGCTTCTACAAGGTTCTTTCATATGACTGTATAGAAGAACATCCTTTTATATGATACAGCTTCAGCAGGGCTTAATAGGGAGTCTGTAAGCAACTTATGTATGGCTGGGATTTCATCCTTACTGTAGGTGATCCTAAAGGCTACAGGTTAAATGAAGAACGTCCTTAAATCTGACCAAAATTGATAAATTTATAGATGCAAACTTCCACTGTAACTGGGAACCATCCCATAGAACAGAAACATGATACAGGTAGTGCTAGATCTGAATGATACAGGTACCGTACAAAACCTCTGCATTGGAATGAAACAAGTTCTCTTCCTGCAGTAAGAACTACAACCTGGTTATACAAAATGTCATAACTTGCAGATGGGAAAATAGCTCTTTTTGGGTTTTTTTGAGCAAAAACTTGCAAAAAATGGAGATATTTGCAAGTGAAGATCTGTCATTCTAACAATAAAAATGTGACTTTATTAAGTGAAATCAGGCAATATATCTGATTCTTCCAAGAGACTGGAATAGTTTAATTTTTAATGTGTAAACCTCTCCATCATTTGGCAAAAAGGTCAGGCCTTCACAGCAGAAAATAACAGCTAAAAATTATCTGAAAATACAATAGACTGTCAACATGGCTGAGCATTCCCTGTTCAGTTTCTTAGTACAGCAGTTATTGTTGGAGTTAACTTTAACATCACTTTGGACTACTCACAGCATGCAAGTTCTAAGGAGCACTGTTTTTTCATCTTGCTCTACAGCAACACATTTGCTAACACACCCAGGTAATCTTTCTATGTCACTGCTGGCAATTGTCAAACTTAAATTGGAACCTTACACTTTGAAGGAAAACAATTAAACTGTAATGTTAAACTTCTGTTTTGTGTAACCAATACCTCAAACTCAGATAAACTCAGTGTCTGCTTCAGGACTTGTAGCAGAAGTGGCTGTAGCTACGTAATTCCTTGTGTCCATACATCAGGCTGTCATATCTCTGCTTAGGGGCTGGCAGCTTTTGCAATTGTTGCTTGCTCAAATTTTCTCTAGTAAGTAACAAAACTTTCTTACTGCACCATGGCTATTCATAGCAACCTGGGTAACTTTGCTGGTGAACTGCTGGGGGCAGGTGCCCTCAAGTGCAGAAGTTGTAGTTCTTCCAAACCCACCTACCTGGAACACGGTTCTTAGTCACAGCATGATGCTTAATGGGGTATTAGATAGCAAATTACTAAATCCAGGGAGACTAAACTCAGTCTCCTGCTATCAGGGGTGATAACATTCTACAGCAGAGTGAAACTGAAGTACCAGTTCTGACATGGAAGGGCATAAGAGAATGTAATCTTTCCCTTTATGCTTAAAAAACATGCCAGCACTGAACAAACTATTTAGAAAGGCTGCGAAATGCCATGCCCACATGCTGAAATACAGTGTTTAATCACAGCCTTTGTTCAGAGAAGAGACAGAAGATCATCATGAAGTTTATTCTAGCAATGTGTTCCTCTACATTTTTAAATGATTGAGGAGTAATTTTCTTAGATCCAGATACACTAAGGCCAGACTAAAAATCAGCAGTTACACATGACAACATATTAACTAACCTGATTACTGATCTCAGGGGTAGTCCTGCACCTCAGTTTCTGGCAGCTTCCCTGATTGAAAGGACACTGTAGAAATTTTATTTCATCAGCTATGTGAGTTTCATTTCCTGTCCTGATAAACACACATTACAAAGTCCAAAAGCACTTTAAGTTATCAAATTGCACTTAATTACTTAAGCCTAAATAATATATCAACCTTTCATCATCCTAAGAGAAATTTTAAGGCATTTCACTGCTGATTTTTTTTTCTCAAAAAACAAAACCCCAGCAAAACCCAAACTATTTTTTGCCATTCAGTGCTAATTCCATTTAATAATTGGATTTCTGTACTGTAATTCTTTATTTTCTATGCATTTCTTGATAGTCAACTACATATAGACTGAAATTTGAAATTAAAGCTGATATACAGAGTATTACATTACTACATCTATCTAAATAGATTTCACAGAAGGAATTAAGAGCCTCCAGGAGTTCTGTTAATCCTATTCACATTAAGTTTGCACTTATAAGTTGAAACTCTGATAATATAGTTGCGCTTCTGGGAAATATGTAACACAAAGCTAGGCATTTGTTTGTTTATGAACTGCCAAAATATCTGTGATGCCATGTACAGTGCAAGTTCAACAGACAGGGTCCTTTTGAGTTATGTGATTAAACCACCATTTCTTTGAAGGCCATGGCTAATGTAAGCATGAGCAAATTTATACTTAAAGCAAGAAATCTGGCTTGGAACTGATACAGTCTGACATCAATGAATGGCCTAAATTTGCAAACTCAGTGAATAATTGTAGGATGAGCTTCTTTACCATGAATACACTGGCCCTTCCTGCAATCATTCACTACATGGTTTGTGCTCACATAGTACTTTGACCTATGACATCCTCACTGAAATAGGCAAATAAGGCAGGCTAGTATTTTTTGTGAGTCACCATTCTTTCAGTGCCTTTTTTTAACTATTAACATTTAGTTGATTTTCTGATCCTCACCCAGGAGAAAGTATCCTGATGACTGTTCTAAAATGCAGGTCCCGTGCTTCTCCTGCCCCAAGCAGAGACTGCTTTCTTTTATGGATTCAGGAATACTTAGCTCTGGAAGCAGTCTTTGAATTTTCCCTGATGTGGGCTGATGAGGAAAGACCAGTCCAGAGAAGCTGTCTGAATCCTTCCTTGGGGTCAGGCAGCCTTTGGACTCTAGAAACTCTTGCAATATTTTCTTTTTAGCTTTGTACAAAGACCTTTCACCTGACTAAGACAGCTGGCGACAAATCTAGCATCCCCAGGGCATTCCTGAGTTTTCTTAGCTGAGGATAAGATAGATATATCTTACTTTTATATTTACTGAGCTTTCAACAACTCCAGAATAGCAAACAAAGGCCTACTTTACTATTACTATTACTATTAATTACTATTACTATTACTATTACTATTACTATTACTATTACTTATTACTACCATCCTGAGTCTATTGGGACCCTACCTCTATTTTATTTCATCTGTGTATAAAGAACCAAACAGAAACATATCTCATTATGAATAAAAAAGTAATACATAATGTCAATCCCCAGAATTTATGACTTAATTACTACTTACAAAGTATTCTGACTTCACAAGATATATAGGGATGTTTGAGATTTTAGCAGGTGTTAAATTCAAATTTACTCAATTGCAATTGGCTGTTTTGGATCTTACTCGGAAATTATTAGTAATCCTGACTAGTTGGCTTCTTTAACTTTTCCATTAGTTTCTGATATCCTCCTACATGAAGGTGAGAGTATCTGCTCCTCAGCAAGTGTGAACATTACATACTCAAATCCATACACAGGTCATATTCAAATGCAGTGCACACTGTGGGTAGTTCTACCCAGTCAATAGTTTTCACTTTTACATTGTTAAATGTGTAACATATTCCAGAAGAGGTGATGAAAATTTGTAGAGCAACAAGTGAGAAGATTGTGATAAGCTTAAGCTGGTAAAAGCTTCAGAAAATAAAGTTTTAAAACAGATTTGTTTTCATTTGAGATCTCTTTAAAAAAACCAAATCTGCAGCTAAAAGGAAAGAAAAAAGGAAAACTTAAAAGCTGTAGCTCAGTGGTGGGTTTTTGTTATTATCTCTAGGGTAAATGTGGCCTAAACCACTGACAGACTGGGACAGTATTTTTTATCATATCCTCCTCCTGAATTCTGCTAACTGCAAATCTCTACATTTGGCAGAAAGGAAAATGATTGCTCCTTTATATTAACTGAAGAGACAAGAGTTTAAGAAGAAATTTAGCATGAAGTGAAAAGATACAATAAATGATTGCAAACATGCTGCCTGGTAACTCATATCCAGTTGTGCAAGGCATTGCTCATCATGACAAAGTCAAAATGAATTTCATACAAGCCACATTTATACTTTTTTACTGTTTACTTATTACTGTTTAATTATTTGAGTAATTTAAAATTTTAGTCCCGGAGGTCTGCTAATGCACCTGTCTTATTTGAAAGACAGCTCAATATTCACTTGTTTAGACAGGTAGGAATAATAGTAAAATATCTTTTTGAGCAAATACATACTTCTCAGCTGTGAATAGATAGGGAACAAAGTTAGCTGTTCTGAAAATCTAATTGCATCTTTATCACAATTGCCTCCCCTTCCTTCTGCACTTAAAATCTGTCATATCCTTAGGTGGCTTTTTTTTTTACCCTCTCCCACAGGTATTCATGTCCTGTGGAGCAATCTGAAATACCTGCTTTTGCTACCTTGATCAGAAGAACCTGAAATCATGGATGGATAGAAGAGAGCTGTATTCAGGAAAGGTTTGGAAATCTTTTGTTTAATATTGTTCCTGTCCTTTCAACTGAAAAGAGAGATGTTGTTACCCGGTTCTGTTAAAAAATTAGGGTCTGATCTAAACAAGCTTTTGAAATTGAAAAGCTTAAAATTCTTAGCATTGTGTATAATCTGGTCCCTAAGTTTTGGATGTGGATGGATTTTGAAGTGAGTTGTTATTTTTTTGGAATGCTGTGCAATTTTATTGATCTTGTTCAGTTAAAAAAAATAATCTGGATATGCCAGAAGGTATGAAACTGTCTGACCTCAAAGGTTCCAAGATGCAAAGGCTACAAACATTAAGGTGAAAGCAATGCTTTCTACAAACGTGTGAAAATCAGTTCATGAGCCAAAGGCTCTACATAGTAAATTTTTAGAATATTTGTATTTCCAGAAGTCTGTGTGTACATGGTAATACATCCAGAACCAGGAGAAGTCGGTCAGCATTTTCATTAAAAAATTCTGCATCTTTTGTGTCCATACTAGTAAACATAGCTTGGTTGAAGAATATAATCCAGGCTGAGGTTGGAGGTGAAGACCATCTCTAAAACTGTTCCCAGTATAGCATGTTGAATGCTTATAAAATTTCTCACTTTAATAATAAAAGGAATTTTAGGGCAAATCGTAACTTAAAAATTTTAGCACTGAAAGGTATATAAAAGACAGTCATTTTTAACACTGTTACTCTAGACTAAAGTACTCCCCAGTGTATGGGTAGAAAGATCTGGTCTCACATATTTACAATATAGGCTATTGGAAATATAACATGTTCACAATTTCAATTGTTAAATTATTTAAAGTGGGTAGCATGGCTTATAGCTGACTACAGAATTGTATACAACTGAGATAGCAAACATACGGCAGTCTTTTCCTTACTTTAATGCATTTTGATTTTCCTCTCTGAGTAAACTTCCTCTCTTCTTTCTCTTTGAATAGACTGAGTTTTCAATGATTCCTGCAATCATTCTCACAAAAAACTGGAGAGAAGCTGGAATTGTATATGCAGCATATACAGCTTGCTTTTCTTATAATCAGGCTTTATTTCACGTGTCCATGTCCTTATGGTCATGACAGACATACTGTTGTGGCAAGCTTTCTGAGTGCAGCTTTTCAATGGATCTCCCTTTTGTGCTCTTAATTCCTGTAGATTCAATTCTCAGTGAAATCCTACAGTAATTGTTACATTTGGAAGCTGAGTTATTTTCCCATTGCTTGAAAGTAGTCAGAAATTACGGGAGGTCACAAAACTTTACAGATTTCAGTAGCAAATACTTATGGCAAAAACAGCTTTCTGTAGTAAACAGACACAGTAACTAGCAATGTAACAGGGAAATTCAGATGTGAGTTGAGTTCATCATCCTGAGGGGTTTTTTGAGACTAAAGATTATTCTTTCCAGAGCTAATTTCTGTATCAAGACAGTGGTTAAAAACTGTAGTTCATATCTATTGTCTGATCTCAAATTTCTGGCTTAAAATTTCTGACTTGAAATTTCAGACCTGATCATAACAGACCACAAAGCTGCTTTAACAACAAGTCTGAGAAATGCAAATGGGGGAATTCTGCACAGAAAGCTGTGCATGAGGATTTCCTGGGTGAGCCAACAAAATTAAGAGGCTAGAGGTCATTGTAGCAGCCTAGACTAAAGGAATCCCCCATGTATCAGTAGTGATGAGAACCAAAAGGAGTCAGTTATCTACTTCCTCCTTGCTTTCTGTTCCATCTATATCCTGCTTAGGTTTCAGCCTGCACAGTTAATTAGACACACGGGAATGAATAAAACAATATCCCACTGAGAAACGGAATATTCCAAATATGGGCTTATATAAGGTGTGAATGGAGATGGACAGAAATGGCATTCCCCCGCATGTTAAGTAAGGTAATGAAATAATTACATAAATGAATGTGGAATGGTGTAACAGGTGTGCTTACAGCCCTGAGTACAAGCCAGACAGTGAGCGATGCTGACAGGGAAGGAGTAGAATTTATGTGAGGCCCTATGGATGTTAACAACAGTTGTGATAAATACTGAAGTACAGAAAAGATGAACTGAATATTGGATCTCTTTGCTAATTACAGGCTCAGGTGGAAGTCAGCAGCAAGTTTCTCCTTGTAATAGTCTGCCTACTTCAAGCCAAATAAATAAAGAATGAGATGCTTGGGGGGGAGAAAACAAAACCCGTGCTTTCCTGCTTGAAGTACAAGATTGTAAGAAAAAGTATTTTTTTCTTGACTGAATGATAATGTAATGTAAGATTGTTACCTACCTTAAGTTCTCTAAAGAAGATGCTACTCCTAGCCCACTCAACAATGGAGAAGAGGGTTTGGTCAGCCATTTTACACATAAGCCCGAATGTGTTGAGCTTCTCGTGTTTGCTTCTGTTGGCTTGCTCTTGCTGCAGATATGCCATGATTTTAGCTTGGACTTGCGGCTCATCTGGCTCACATTTCAGGAGTTCCAATATCAGATGTGGGATACTTGCTGGTGAGCTTGTTTGATAACTATCCATGTATGAGTAGCCCATTATTGACTCTGGTGAGCTAGTGTAAGGGTCAGGGTACTCGGACTTGATAGCACGGCTTGGAAAATGGCCATAGGTTTGGTAGCCTTGCAAACTGCCATGGGGAGGCATTGTCATGCTGATCGGGGAGGTCACAAAGGGACTCCTGTCATAGTCTGTAGGAGGCAAGGCAGTATGGTTCAGAGGTAGGCCTTTGGAAGCTGAATGGATGTTCTGAATTGCAGAGGATATTGTCAGGTCAGTTGGCATTGCTTGGATCACCTGAGTCATGGCTTCCAGTTTCAGTCCATTTGCTCGGATAAGGGCTTTCTTCTGCTGCTTCAATGCCCTGTCTCTCTTGTACATTGGTCCAAACTTGTTTCGACCACCACGCATTCGGTCAGCTCGCACAGCTGTCAGGGGAGAGGAGGTCGTAAATCATTATTAACACTTGGAATCAACATTCTTTAATCAAACATGTATTAGGAAAGAGCAGAGATGTAAAAATGTAACTCTTCTTTTTTTTTTTTTCCAAATTCAGAGTTGCACTTTTATTCCTAAAGAAAAGGATTTATTTTGACTTGACAAATGTCACTTTTTTCTGGTGATTTAAATGTCACATGCATATATTACTAACAAAGAAGGACTTCTCTGTACATTGATTAGGACACAGGGACAAACACAATGGATGGCTACAGGAATTTCACACCTGCTATGGGATCATGTGGAAATCTCAATGTACATTTGGGTTTATATCAAGCTACTATGTCATTAAGAAACAAGGGCTGAAGTCCAGAATTTGTCTGAGATGTATCCAGCAGACCACATTGTCTCATTATAATCATTCCATTACTGCCTTCCACCGCAGCAAAACATCTGAAATGTAAATTGTGAAATGTTCAGTAGTCACAAAGGAGAATACATTTCTCTTGGCAAAAAGGGAGCATTTCCTTTTGATGATTCTGTTCAGGTTGGTGTAAAACTTTGAGATTTCTAGTAAGCTGAACAGCTCTGCGGAAATGTTTAGCTGCAGTTGGAATGTGCAGAGAGAAAGCTGTCAGCTTGCTGCCTTCCACATGGAAGGTAGAAGTGAAACAGAAACTATTGACACTGTTCTGGCTTATAATATCTCTGGAATTAGAAATAATTAAAACAAATCCTACTCAACAGCTGCCTTGGGAGTCATACTGGTGGTCTCTGTCACAGCAGTGTCTGTCACCATGGGATATATGTAATGGACTAGTGAGGAGCTTTCACCAAGCCCACCTTGCCCAACGGCAATTTGATTGAAAGAAGAACCTCTGACAGCCTGGTGACATGTTGAGACTGCTGAGATAGCTGGAGGTTAAGTTCTTAAGCTTTTTATCTTAGGGATTAGTAGGACATTAAAAATTTATTATGAATGCTAGATATGCATCATATTGTACCTTATCGTAAGGACTTTAACGTTTAATGATTTTTTTTGGTCCATGGTAATTTATGAAGTAGACTTTTAAGGCTATATATATCACTATCAGGGATATACATATAATGTCACAAGTATTTACAATTAGGAGAGCACATGTTCTCCAAATTTTCTAAACAAGGGAAAAGAAGTTGTATGGATGTGTATATAAGGAAGCTAAAGTACATTTTCTGCAGTACCTTTAAAACTCCAGGTGCTTTGCTTGAATTTGTAGGAAAAATGAGCTGCCAGTATTGCTGCTGAATGTTGACTTTGAACAAAATGCACAAAATTAATTACATCACTAGTAAATGTAATTAATTTTAAATCTCTATACACAGTATCCTCACAGGTACTTTGCAATTAAAAACTATGAGCCAAATTGGATTACCAAGTGCTTTTGTATAACTCCTACTTAAATTTAAGGTGAACTTTATGTAATCACAGAAGACAAAATTTGGTCTTGTATCGTCAGCAAGTGAGAGGAGTTAAAAGTAGGAGTAGACAAGTGTATTTTATGCTTCTTCTTAATGCCAACAATGACAAAAGGATTCCACATGTCCTGTAATTGTACTATTTGAATTTAGAAGCACATGCGGTGATTCAGGATGTTTGGTGCCGTGTGTCAGTGCTAGCTCTGTCTTATGGGCAAATACAACAGTATTGAATCAATCAAACTGCAGGAGGCTGATTTTTCTGTTTGTCTTCAGTTATATCAACAGCTTTCCTTTGCCAGAGCCTGGTGTCTGGGTCTTATCCTTTCTGGTTCCCTTCATGGCTTATGGTTTTCCTCCTTGGCCTGATTTTTCCCAGTTAAGCGTCTAGGGTGAATGTCATTTCAGTACAATTGTAACAAGAAGGAATTTAGGAGCTTGTCCTTGGTCAAGGGAAAATGTCATCTGCTGTGAAATCTGAATTTTAGTATTTTATATATCAAAGTTAGAATGAACTATGTATGATTCACAAATTCAAGTTGATGGTATTTTTGCATTCGGTTATCTCAAAGGGCATTGTACACTTTTCATTGTTCTCTGTAGATGAGAAAGTGAAATGAAGTCAGAAAGTGTACTTCAAAATGCCTTATTCTCTTTCAATTGCAATAGCCTTGCAGGTGTATCATCACAAAAATATAGGACACAACTTTAGAGATTATTTGGTTCCTTAATCTCAAAGGCAAGTCAGTGTGAGAAAAACCCTTATTTCATCTGTTTCTTTTGTTCTGCCTTGTTGTCAGAAGAATATATGTAAAAAACCCAAAACAACCCAACCGTAGATAAAATACAAATAAAATCAGGTCTCTCTCCATACCAAATGGAATAATTATTTTTTCTAATCCGGACACTTGTTACATATTTTATGTTTGATCTAAATTAAGTCTTTTTAAAAAGATGCAAAACTATTCAATCTACATCCATGAAGTCACAAACTGTAAAAGCCTGAAATATCAAACAATATGACAAAATATCAAACTTATATGACAAAATGGATTATGGTTTTGACTGGTTGCTAAATGGTAGTGATCTACCATTTACATATTAGATTTTTTTGTAAGGCAACAAATTCACTGAGCATACAAAGTAACCTTTTATTATCATTTCAAAGCCATAAATATATAAATTTTATATAAATATAAAATACAATGCATTAATATCTTATCCTATTATTTTATAATATAGTTGAAGATACCAGCAAGACTATAGCTCTTACCTTCCAATTTCATTCCAACACTTAGACATTTTTGAAATCGACAGTAAGGACATCGTTTTCGCTGTGTTTTGTCAATCTGGCAATTCTGATTTTCTATACATGTGTACCTTTTGTTATTCTGGACTGTTCGCTTAAAGAATCCCTGTATGATAGACACAAAAATTAGCCTGTTTTGCTTAAACGTGTGTTTCAGCATTTCATGGAAATCACTGTAATACAATTTTCAGATGTCATTCGAGCACTTACATAGTTTATTTTAAATTAGTCAGCTGAACCCAGGAGAAAGCCACCAGAATCCAGAGGAGGTTTTCTTGTGTTAGTGCTGTGTTTTATAGACTTAATGCCAAAGCTTGGTAAGACTTTAAGAAGGCTGTAGCCTTCTGTGCTTCTAACACTGTGGTGGAAATAGTGACACTGACTGGTTCCTTTCATATCCTTTAATCATTGCAGAATTATTAAAGTCTTCCTTTTAAAGTAGTTTTACATGAAATAAGTAGGAACACTGTTGCAGAGATAAGAGAAGTACAGAGTACCTCTGGCTATTCTACATCCCAGTGGGGCATGTTGGAGGCACAGTAAGTGCTTCTCACTCACTTCTCATTGATTATTTTTTTAGTGAAAATATAGTGGGCTAAGTTAATTTTTCCACGCAACTAAATGTTTTAAATTGCATTGTTCTGGCAAAGGAGTTTCACTTACAGTGCACTGCTTAAAGAACTAAAAAACCTTTAAAAAATTTTAGAAAAATCTGACCTGTCATAAATTCACCATTATTTAAACCTTATAGCAAAATAGACTGACACAGGTATGTTCATTTTTCTATAAGTTAATTGGTTACTTGACTTTGTGTGTCAAGTGAGCTCTGACAGTTACAGTTTGCATGAAAAAAGTGCATGGTCATTATAATCACAGAAATTTACATTGCAATATTGAAGGATGAAAATAAAAATCTTAAGAAAGCTGCATTAGATTTTGAAAAGCTGATCTGCATTGAGGATAATCTTCCTACTTTATCCTCCAGAAAAGGAAATACTCTGAAAATATACAAATCAACTAAACCCAGTATTTAGGACAGTTAGGAGTGGAAGTTGTTCTAGAACTACATCACAACAGCAAAATACTTAAAAGCAATGACAAAACTACAATGCAAAACAGTCCAAGTTGTTTCCATTTGTGCAGATGTCTCTCTCAAAGAGACTTTTAAGTCCTAAAGCTTTTTGGTGGTTAATTATTTTATGAATGTATTAAGAAACATATCAGAAATAACCCAAATTATTATACAACCGGTTTATTTAATTATCCTTTTTTTCCTGTCTATATTTGAAACATTTTTGCTGTGCATGTGTTTTTATGGAGTAATTAGTACAGAACCTTGCAGCTTTCACAGGTGAGAAGTCCATAATGGTACCCAGACACTTTGTCTCCACAGACTGGACACAGCTCTTCAAGGTCTTCATCATAAGAGTAATTCACCATTTTAAACTGAGACACTGGGGGAAAGGAGAAATAGCACATTCAATTAGAATTTACATTACTAATTGAAATGTTCTGCAACTTTTCTCATCTAGAGAAAAAGCTTACTTAAACAAGGACACCACTGAAAAGAGAGAGAAAAAAGTTTTATTTTAAAAAACAAATTGCAACTTTCCATCATCAGCAAATCTGCATGGTACTTAACAAGTGTAACAAAACGCATCAGCTTCTAAGTTTTATGTTCTAAATATTTATACTTAAAGAGTGCCTTTAGCCTAGTCCTTACTTTATGGAATCACAAACTGAAAAAATTCATTTAAATCCGAAAAGGATCAGGAGCAAGCTTTAAAGAAGCAGAACGAAACTTGTATATTGTAAACTTGCGTATTTCACTTGTATATTGAAAGTAGTTATTTTCCCTTAAAGTTTTCTTTCAACATCAGCCCGTAAATTTTTACCTAGACTAAACCTGTATTTCACAGTGCACTTTTGCACTGCATGAAATCCAAGTTAGTTACTCGCAAAACCAGTTTAAAACGACCTCCCCCGCGCCTCCCAAGCCCGTCGTCTCGAGGTGACCACCATCCCTGCGGGCCGGGGCGAGCGCTGCGTGCCGGCACCCCCGGCTGCCGCAACCAGCGGGTCCGTGGCCACGGGGGAGACGCTTTTTAGCTGTCCACGTGTCGGCAGAGGGACAGCGAGCCGGGACCGCCGTGCTCGGGGGATGCGGCCAGGGTCTGCCCGGCCAGCAGACCCGGCGTCCCCGCTGCCGGGGGCTGGCGTGAAACCTGCACGCAGGGGCCGCCTGAAGTTTGCGCTGCTCGGGGAAAGGCAGGGAGGAGCCGGCCGTCAGGAGGGAACGGGGGGCTAAAATATGCGGAATGAAAGCACGGAGCGCGGTAGCTCGAGCCGGGGTCCCCACGCAAGGAGCCCAGTCAGCCGCTCCGATTATTCCTAAGAGGAAACTCAGCTGCTCAGTCCAGGGCCGGTTTCCTTCCCCTTCCCTGCGGCTAAACCTCCGATCTCGGCGAGCACCGTGGCAGCGGAGGACTCTTGAACACAGCAAGAGGCTCTGGGCATCGCCCTTGGACTGCTTAGGATGTCGCCTCTTTGTCTTTAACTCCGCGGCTGCCACAGTTCGGGGGCACCGGGGCGGCCAGACTCCGCCCGAAGCCCGCGGCCCGGCTGTCCGGCTTGCCAAGGCAAGGGGCTGCGCCCCGGCGTTCGAGGGAGCTCGGGGGCACTGTCCCGCCGTCACACTGCCGGCAAAACGTTTCCTGAGCCACCTTGGCACGCCTGGGGATCTCCGCCTGTTAGCGGCGTGGGGCGGACACGGGGCGGCCGCAGGCGGAGGAGGAGGAGGGCCCGGCCCTCCCCTCTGCTCCCGCGGTCGCGGCTCCAGGGTCCGACGCTGCGACGAAGTTCCCCTCCCCGTAGGAAAAACCAAGTGGGAAATCAGGGCTTTTCCAAGCGCCGTGCGGTAGCACGGGAGCCTCCTCCGCGGGAGAGGAAAGGGGCGGTCGGGTCGCCCCCACTACCTCCGAGGCCCCCGGGGCCCACTCTGCCCCTACTTCCCAGCAGGCTCCCGAGAGGAGAGGGGATCATTTCTCAAGAGCAGCCGGGACGGGAGTTTCTGCCCCGGGAGAGTCGTGCAGGACGGGGCGGGCAGTGCCCGCATACCGGGCTGCCGGCTCCAAGGCAGGGAGCCAACCCTCGGCGGGGTCTGCGCCGGCTCCCTCGGCGCACCACTCTGGCCCTGAGCAGGGCACCGGGAATAGTCCGGTTCCGCCACCCCACATAGACATTTCCAGCGCCATCCCAGCTCGGGCATCCCTCTGCCTTCCTGGGTACCCGGCAAGGGCGCAAATCCGCCACGGCGTCCAGAGCTGTCTCCTGCGAAGTTTCGCGACACCGCCGCTGCCACCTGCACGGTACCTGTGGGCGCCGCACCCGCGGGACAGAGCCCTCGGCTCCCGTTCCGGGACGGTGTGTGACACACGGGGTGCTCGCCAGAACTTTCACGCGTAACTCCCCGTGCCATAAACTTCGAGGCAGTTTTGCGCGGAAAGGAGATTAGACCGAGATCCCCTGGATCTGCAGCGGGGCCGGGCACTGTCCGACGGGACGTCTGCACCTCAGGGAAGGCTCCCGCCGGCCAGATGCTTGACGGCTCCTCGGCCCCGTTTGCACCTTCTGAGCAGGGCCTTGTCGTCGGCCCTGGCGCCCCGGCCCCCCGGTGCCCGTTCGAGTCACCCTGAAAGCTGGCCCGCGAAGGCAGGGGCTCGGCGGGGCGCGGAGCGGGCGGTGACAGGGCACCTCGCGAACAACTGCCGCAAACTTTTTTGGCAGGACGAAGGGGCGCTTTGCCGAGGGAAACCCGAGCGTGCGCGGAGGGGGAGCGCCGTGCGCCTCCCCCCTTACCTTGCATGTTTTCCGGCATCTGCCCCTGTTCCCCATTCGACCGGGCGAGTCCCAGGGCCTCCGATTCCACTTTGGGTAGCATGACAAGGCGGCTGCGGGCCGGGCTGGGGGCTCCGTGTCCGTCCGCGACACCAGCACCTGGACACGGCAGCACAGATTTAGCTGGAGCAAGGGACGCTCGGCGGCTGCTGCCTCTTCCCCCTCTTCCTGTTCTTCCCTCCCTCTGCTCCACGCCAGCCCTTGCCCAGCTGCAGCGGGAGCACCGAGCGGCCCCGGCCGCCGGGAAGCACCGCCGGGTGCCCGCGGCTAGGGGAGCCGCGGAGCGGTAGTCGGGCTGCAGGCGGCGGGGGGCGGACGAGAGAGAAGGAGGAGGAGGAGGAAGACCGGGGGTGCCGGGGAGGAAGGAGGAACCCCGGGAGCCCGCAGCAGCTCCGCCAGGGGCTCAGCACGGCGGCAGCCCGGCGCCCCGATCCATGCGGAGCAGCACAGTGCACAGGAGCACTCTGCCGCCGCTGGTGCTGCTGGACAGGGTTCCCACCCCCGTCCCCCTCCTCCCTTCCTCCCTCCTCCTCCTCCCCCTCCCTCTCCTCCTCCCCCTTTTCCCCCCGGTACAAGTGCGGAGGTGCCGAGTCGGGACCTCTAGCCCCGGGCCCGCGGGGAGGCGCTCCCGGAGCCCGGGGGGTGCAGGGAGCGAGGTCTCCGGCGAAGGGGGGCCCCGACACCGCGACTGCAGCCAATAAGGCAGAGGCGGGATGAGCAACACCCCCCGCGCACACACACACACAGAGCACACACCGTGGCCCAGTGAAGTCACACCCTACCCGGTTCTTAAACGGGGCTGCGCTGTGAGGGTCTGGGCTGCTTCTTCCCCTCCCTTCCCCAGCGGAGCCCGACGGGCCACCAGCCTCGCCGAGCTGGGCTACCCCTGCACTGCCTTCAGCGGCCGTGCCTCTTTGCCAGTGGGCAGCCACACTCAATTTCTCTTGGGGCCGGAGGGGCAATGCCTTCGCCCGGCCAGCGGTGGCTGCGGAGACCCCGGCCCTCGCCTTCCTTCTTGAGCGGGTGGGGTGAACAGCAGAAACCCCAGCCCTTGCGGCCACGTTGCCGCCGCCCAGCCCTGGGGTCTGATACAAGCAAGCGGGAACCGCGTTGGAGCTCGCTGTACCTATTCAGGCTTTTCGGGTGTCCCTTCTCTGAGCTTCTTGCGAAATCGGCCAGTGTCAGCCGCATCGTTTGCACAAAAGCCAAAGCCCTGAGGCATCCCTTGAGCCCCTTTTCCTCGATTCACAGTGCAGCAGTCGGCACTCGTTTGCAAGTTGTCCCAAAGAACTCGTTTCTCGCAAGCGGGTGCCTCAGCGGCGAGAGCGTTGCCGGGGCTCCGGGGGAGACTGAGTGCCGACCGCCCGGCGAGCCGGGCCGGAGGTCTGCTTGCCCTCGTTGACCTTTCCGCCCCTCTCTCGCCGGGACGGTCCGGGGCGTTCCGCCCCGTTCCTAACTGCGCCGCATAGGTTTGATGGTGTGGGATGAACGATATTTGCACCTTGGAAAGCATCCGAGCCCCTCATCCAAGCGCTCTGTTGCCCGTACTCCTCTGACTCTTTAATCTGTATACAGTGTTGTATATATTAAGAGCTGAAAATGTTTGGCGATGAAAATTGCTTCCGATGGAAAGTGGGGCGCGGGTGTCTCCAGCGCGGAGTATGGCATTTCCCATCGTCTGGGAGAGAGATAGTAAAAACTGGAGGTTGTAACTTATTCAGTAGTGTTGATGATCGCAGGGTGAACCCGTGCTGGGACAAGCATTCCACATGAAGAGAGCGGACTCGGCTGTGCTCTTAACTTTTTGCATCCAGTAGCTGGGAAACCTTTGCTAACTCAACGCAGATTCCGAGCCAACCCAAGACCAGCACCACCGGACTAGAAAAAGTCTTTTCTCCCTTCCCTGTGCAGCGTTTGATAATTGGGGGATGGAGCCAACGTTCAGAGAGGCTCGGACCTCTCTGTCGCCTTCCATTCTCACCTTTCGCCATTCCCCCTCGGGCGGGAGCGCGAGCAGGCGAACGATACCAACGCGTTATTTCTCAAGTTATAATTTCACAATTTAACAGGACGTCTGCGAATAAGTTTTAGGACAGCAATATGGTGAGCTGCAGGAGCGACCAGCTCGATGGCTAAGACGAGGTGGCTGAAAACCATCTAGAGAGAATGACTCCGTTTCTAGCCAGAAACAAGTCGGGCTGAGACCCTGTCTCGGCCCTTGGGAAGTTATTCCCAGGAGCATTAGTTACAAACAATCCCTGTCAGGCGTCACCGTGTAGCATCGCCCTGCGCTGAGCCCGGGCGGTTCAACGCTGGCGGCGACAACAGAGCAGCGCGGGCTCCGCTCGCTCCCCCGGGCGCCCGCCGTGAGGGCTGCGGGTCGGGGGTCTCCGAGCCTGCAGCCGGGCCGCCTGGGCCCGACGGGCGGCCAGAGCACTCCGGGGGCGGCTCGCAGAGGAGCGGCGCCTCCTCGCAGCCCTTCCCCGCAGGAGAGGAGTTGTCAGAGCACAGCCCCAGGTGCATTTACACCAGAACATCGAGACACCTGCGGACCTGGGTCCTGCAGCCCGCTGGGCTCCATCGGGGCGCTCCGTGCTGCCACTCTCGTTACTGCTGCTCCGGGAAGGCAGCCGCGTTTGGGAAAAAGCCGGGAAAGGAAACGCCGCATCCGGACAGGGCAGGCGAAACCAGCTTGAGTGCTGCCGGGGTCAGGCGGTCTGCGGCCCCCACGGGCACGGCGGCCAAGTGTCCCCGCAGGCTGGTGGCCCGCGCAGGGCCGGCTCTCCCTGGACAACACTCCCCCGCGGGCACGGCCCTAGCACCGCTCCCTGGGCTCTTCCCTCCTACTCGGGGGCTTAATGTCATTCTGCCTGGGAAGTGTCTGGAGTGAGTTCCAACTGTACATGGCAAAGTCACTCTTCGAGCTATTGCTGTGGAATACTTTGGAGTGGTTATTACACATCCACGTTTCTCCGAAGTAACAGTTTAGGGCAGTACATATTATAAATGATACCTGGTCCCTTGTGGCTACATTTAATTTAACATGGAGTTCTAGCTCTCACGATTGCCTTGAGCAACCTTAATTACCCTTTCTTCTAATCTCTTCTCCATTCCTTACCAAGTTCTCCAAACTTTTTTTTTTTTTTTTTTTTTTAAATGCGATTTCTCTCCTGAGTTTGCCTGCCTTGTTCTGACTTTGCCTGAAGGTCTTGATTGACGCGTGTAATTATAATTATAAAAGATGATGGCTCGGGGAGCCTCCAGCAGCCTTGATTAGTACAAGGAACAAGACCTGGAATACTTTATACTTCCCTATTTAAATGTATGTACATTTACATTAAAAAAAACCCACTCTCTAATGTTAAATAATCTGAAGCTTTTCCACCTCCTTGTTTCCAAGGTAGAGGCTTCAGTGTGATACTTCAAGGCAAGCTCCGATTGCTTACAGCTTCCAAGAGGCCACAGAACCTGAGCAAATTTCAAAGTCTTTTTCCCTAAGCAGAGACATTTCCAGCTTGGAGGGGTCTGCTCCATGAGAGACAAATAACATGGTCTCCTCGAGCTTTGTGTCGGGAGGTGTCCTCGAGAATATCTGATTTACCTTCCGAGCACAGCAGCGAAAGTGAACGCTTGTGGGGTGGGTTGGGGGGGAGGGGGGTAGATGTTCAAGAAAAACGTCCCAGGAGCAAATGAAATAAATAAATACTTGGAGGACTGAAACTCTTCTGCTTGGAAGTCTAAATCCGAAACCGATCAAAAAGACTTAAAGGGAAGTATTTAAGGAGAGAAACCCGCATCCTGTCTTCCTTTCTCTCCCGCTGAACATTCCCGTTTGCCGCCAGCTCAGAGCCGCTCTGAGCCATCACTCAGTGACAACAATGACTTCAGCCAGGCTCGGGGAGGGAGTCAGCACCACGCATCCTGTCCCCGGCACAGCGACGCAGCCTCGGGCGCGGGCTGTCACTGCCACTGGCACGCAGTGGCGCAGCAGCGGGCACAGAGGGGCGCGGCCCCGGGACCCGGAGCAGGCAGTGTGCGGCAGTGCGGCAGGCACGGGATCCCTGTGCAGCTGGGAAAGTTCAGAACGCGAGTTTGCTGCTCCACCTCACACACCTCTCACGCCCAACTTTACGAGACCGTTTACACCAGGAAAAGCACGGCCAAGATCTCTCCTCTCCTCTCCTCTCCTCTCCTCTCCTCTCCTCTCCTCTCCTCTCCTCTCCTCTCCTCTCCTCTCCTCTCCTCTCCTCTCCTCTCCTCTCCTCTCCTCTCCTCTCCTCTCCTCTCCTCTCCTCTCCTCTCCTCTCCTCTCCTCTCCTCTCCTCTCCTCTCCTCTCCTCTCCTCTCCTCTCCTCTCCTCTCCTCTCCTCTCCTCTCCTCTCCTCTCCTCTCCTCTCCTCTCCTCTCCTCTCCTCTCCTCTCCTCTCCTCTCCTCTCCTCTCCTCTCCTCTCCTCTCCTCTCCTCTCCTCTCCTTTCCTCTCCTCTCCTCTCCTCTCCTCTCCTCTCCTCTCCCTTTCATCTCATGCCTTCCCCCCTCGGTCCTTGTCATAATCAGATCACCCCTATAGTATGAAGGGCAGAGTACCTCGGAACCTTCCGAACCGTGTAGCCAGCAGTCTCCTCTCATCATTTTGCTGAGGCAATATTGCATTTAACTCCTAGGGATTCATTAAATGGAGGTTGCTAGTGCCTCCAAATCAGGCTTTAGGAAACAAACTGTCCCCTCTAGAAAAAAAAAAACCAAAACAAAACAAAAAAACAAAAAAACACCCCAAAACCAAAACCTACCAACAAACAACCCAGAACAAAAATCCCTAACTTACAAAATTAACCCACCCCAAACACAAAAATACACTTCCACCCACTTCTTCTTCTTCTTCTTCTTTTGTTTGTTTGTTTGTTTGTTTTGTTTTTGATCCACTGTCAGCAAAACAGAGTGGATGCCTCAGACTGAAATACTGTTGTAGTAAAACGCACGCCACAGAGGATCACAACTGTGCCTGTTGCCTTTTTTTTATGCAGCTAATCATTCACTGTTATTTTACAGAGACGTCGTTCCGCTCTGGTCCGGCATAGAGAGCCATTTCCAAACGGTCAATTACTGACCGAGAAGCTATTTTTCAAGCCTGGCCAAGCTCCTGCTGCCCGCCGGAATGCACTGCTGCGTTATGAACACCTGGCAGCAGCGTGATGCAGAATGACAGGAGACTCCGGAGAGAGGAGTGAGCAGGGCCAAGTGAGTGGTAAAGCATCGCTCTGATTGCCTTTCTTTTATTGCTAAGTGAGTCATCAGTGAGGTGTCGTAACGCTTCATCGCGTCCCGCCGCCGTCTGCCCCGTCCCGCCCGGGTCGGGGCGCAGGGCCCCGCCGTGCCCCATGAGCATCGCCCGCTCGGGGCGCGTTCCCTCCCGCGGGCCGCCCGCACCTGTGTGGGCAGGGACGGCCGGGCAGTTCTTGCTGCAAGGCAGCTTTCCGACCGGCATTCTGCTGAACTAATTGGGAAGGCATGGAAGGGCTGAGGCATCCCCGGGCGCCCTTGGGGACTCGGTGAGCCGTGCCCAGAGCTGGCGGCAGGGCTTCCCTGGATCTATTCGATCAGCAGCGAACTGCACTCTGTTCCACGCGACACTTAGATCCAGTTTTGCAAGCAGGCACTCTTCTAGAAATTCCATCCTCCCCCCCCATTACATGAATTCTGTAGGGAAAACGCCTTCTAGTCCCGCACAGCCTGAACCTGTTGCCGCTCACGGTGCGACGGGGAAACGCGCTCGCTCTGATCGTTGCTGTCTGCCGCGGGGGCGGCGGCTTCCCCGCAACCGGAGGCGGGAGGCGAATCCAGCAGCGGGGCTCCTTTCCGCGGCCGCCCGCCCGGGAGCGGAGCCGCTGCTCCGCGGCGGCTGAGGGACTCCCCGGACCATCCCGACGCTCCCCTCCGCTGCCATCCCATCGCCTCTTCCCAGCAATAATAATTACTTTTCTGATGAGGCTCTTTTTCTTTTCTGTGCTGCCCTTTTGGAGCCGAGTGTGGAACCTCTAGTTAAAAAGCTAGAGCTTAGTCTGGAAATAGAACTCCAAATATATTTGTATATACAGCAAGGCTCCTGTCAGGGCTGAGCGCTGGTCTCTGTATCATAAGAGATAATTGATTTCTATCCTGCACAGACAGGCTTAAAAATGAAATTTCTTTTGCTGAGGCAACTGACCTTGATCTGCTGGTGGGAAAAAAAGATGGTTTAGGTCTGCTTCTTCCCTCCCCCTCCCCCCATGTTTCAAAGCTTGGAAAACTTTATTTAAAAATAATTTTACAGCTGATCTTTATAATGAAAAGTTTAAGTTCATTCATATCTATCTGTCTCAAGATTTATCCACACATAATGTAAAATCATAAACTATGAGAAGATAAAATAGGCATAGTTTACACTGAGAAATCTTGATAAGGATTGTGTACACATGCATGTTTGTTCATTGTACATAAGAAGGTATTAATATATATTAAGGTTGCATATCTATGTAATATATATAATGTACTCATGTAATATGTGAGTAAACTCTAGACATTAATAATGATCTGTCATGAGAAGTTTTAATGGGTTTGCCTACAAGACAGATGCACACAACCCCTCCTGCAGACAATTCTTCCTTTTCACCCTATATATCTAAGACAAGTTTGAGCATGGACAAGTAGCTTGAGGCTTTTTGTCACTAGTGGAGATCTCCCTCAGAAGACCCCAGGCATCATTGTTACTTTGCCTCATGTATTTTGGTATTTAGAGCCAGACTAACAGAAAAAATCGGATGCAAATGTAGATACTGCCCCTTTTGTGGATTTTGCAGTATAAGCACTGTTACAGGAGGAGACCCCAACAAAGCACAGGGAAAATGGGAAGAAAATTGATAAAAGTAAAGAGTAACAGCAAAGTCCACTGATATAAGAAAATAACCTATGGCATGTCTTACAGTCCTCACACAGCTTAAACTGTTCACTTCCGTGGAAGCTTTGCCTGCAGAATTGCTGGCCAAAATCCTAATCCAGACTTTTAAAGGTAGTATGTACTGTCTTTGTTAGTCATATGAAAATGCCACTACTCCTATTACTACTAAACGTAAAAACTAACTTTGCTAAACTTGTGAACCCTAATTATAATACTGTTAACTGCCTGAGGACATACATTAAAATTAAGATGGCAGTAGGTATTCTACAAGCTGATAAATTTCACAGTTGGAAGCTACAAGTAGATTATTTTTCCTCTTATATAAACATTTTTTAAATTAATGAAACAGTTATTTCTGTTAAATAATCATAACTAATGCTTATGAAAATTGCATAGTGTCCCTGATTACACTAAGTCAAGAGGCTGATTACAGGAAAAATAAAACTAGTCAAGTATCTTTGTATTGCTTCAGAATCTGGTAGAAGAAAAAAATCACGGCACTTCCATAAAAACACTTATAAGTCCATATGTTGTTTGTCATCTGGAAGATAGGATGTACTACTAAGATTTTGTGAATTCTAGCTGCCTCTTTGATCATATGACCATACACCAAAAGCAGGTGTCAACAACCGGTAGTGCCCACTCACACTCCAGCTCCAGCCTGGTTGTGTTTGCTCTCCAAGGGAGAGATTCACTGCTATTTATATCAGTGGAGTCTGATTTGCATTCATGGGAGCTGGAAGATGCCCTCCTTGCTGGGAGGAAGCTGTGACATGTTTATAACAAAAACTAACTTATGGCCAGAGGGGTGAATGAATGCACAGGGTGCATCCTGTGAAGCTCCCTGACAAGTGCAACTCTCAGCCTTTGTGGTGGGAAGCAGCAAGTGTCCCTGGCCTGAGGGGCTGGTGGGCTGTGGGTGCAGAGGCTGTGACAGCCTCTCACAAACCAGGAGGGACTGGACAAAAGCGAAAGGCTAGGGATAGGATTTACTCTTATGAGCACATGACCCTGCTGCTGATTGTACTTATACCCTGGGAGGACAGCTTTAGCTTTTTCTCCTAGAGAATTACTCTCCAGTGCAAATAAAAACAGAATCTGGCTCCTTCCTATTTGGTTCCCCTAGCTCCAAGCAGAGGCCCTCAGATTGATGCTGGTTACGTTTAACCCTTGGTGATCAGTTTACAAGGCTGAGTTAGGTGAGCTTTTCAGGGATGCTACCATGGGTTCTGGCTGAGCAGTGTCATGCAGAATCCTCCCCCTGACTCAGACCACACAGGATTTTGGAAAGTTTCACAAGATTTAGACCTATTTTTTTCTGGACCATGCTTTGTGAATCTGTCCTGGTATATTTGTGACACAGCACATGTGTAAGTGGTATGGTGACAAGAGTCTCTACTACTCGCACCAATCTGTTTTCTCATATCCACATGATTTTGGGAACCAAGACCTGTCAGTCTTCTGGAAACCATGAAAATGGCACTTAATTGGTCTAAATATCACAGGTGAGTGTCTTATTTCCCCTTCTCCTAGGGTTGTATCCTTTCACCTTAAGAAACCTTATCTGAGTGACCACTCTTCAGATAACTCAGATGTATAATTATTTTACTGTCCTGCAGGAAAGGGAACCAGAGGGTCCCTCCCTAGCAACCAGAAAGAGCAACAGTTAGACCAAGGCCTGGCAGGGAAGCTGGACTTGCCAACTTTTCCATGTATTTCAGGGGGCAGAGCTGTGCAGAGGAGCACCCCACACCTGTAGGGAATCACAGGGGCTCTGAGGGGACATCTGATTGAAACACAGTTGGGTCCAAGGTGGGAGCCCTTCCCTGGGAGAAGCAGCAGCTCCACCCAGAAGATAAAGATCATCTATGCTTGAGGTTATTTCCTGCAGCTGTTGCTGCACCCTCCATCCCCACGGTCCCAAAGCTTCCCTTGATGGCAAGGTGCCCACATCACACCCATCATCAGGGTGAACTCCTCGCCTGCCATGTGATGACGCACTTTGGGGCAAGAGGAGGAAAGCGTGCCCTGATTCTGCAAGTGGGCCAAAGATCCGTTCTTTCATCCCTGCCAGGAACTGCTGTGCTGAGGCACAACCTTGCAAAACCCTGGTCTGTGGAACCTGCAGTGCTGCTGGTCTGGCTTGTGAAGCACCTTCTGCTCTGTGGAGAGGTTTCCCTCAGTAAGCCTTCTCCAGCCCTGCTCGGCCGCAGTCTCAGCCTGGGCACAGTCTGATGGGACAGGGGATGCTCTTGCCCTGGCAAAGGAAAGACACCTTGCTCCAGGTGTGTGGTGAGAGACAGAATGGCCTGAGACAGGAAATGTGTGGAGAAGGGCAGGGAGGTGGTGGGGACATGCAGCCACTGGGGCAGGGCCACAGCCACCACAGCCTGGGACAGCTGGCTGTGCAACACCCCTCGTGCCTGTAAGCCAGAGCAACCTGTGCCTGAGGGCTTTCTGACAGGGAGCGGGTGCTGTTTCCATATGCTACTGAAAGTATTCACTTCTTTGCTGCTTTGAAGTCTTAACTGACTTTGATTATCCAGCCCACCCCTACTGAATGACATATCTTAATTTTTAGCTGTAAGAAAGAATCTGCATTTGACAGAAACTACAGTATTACTGAAAAGATACGAAACCATTCCTGAGGTTTTCTTCAACATGAATGATCAGGCCAGAAGCAATTTAAATCTAGTTTTTGAAAACGTTTCTACATGCATATGCACAATTTCACAGTTATTATCAATTGTAATAGATAAAGATACTGTTAATTATCCAACTATACATATTTGATAATTGCATTATCTCTAGAGAAAAATGTTATTCTATGGATCATCATCTGTTTTCTTATATTTTTACACGGTATCATAAAATTCTTTCTCATCTAAATATATGTGCAAATTAATCATGGGCTTGCCCCAGTTGTAGTTCTTTTTTCAGTTTGGACACCCACAAATCTAATATATTTATGCAGAATCTTCAAAACAATTAGAAAACTGTTACTTACCAACTGATGTAAGTCCATGTTTTACAGATTCCTGTATGATGGCTGTGTGGGAACCAGAAGACATTATTAGGTGTAAATATACCGTACCCTTGGGTACAAGGGGTACAGCATTGAGTACAGGAGAGGTGCAGCCTGTAAACTTTTCTGGCCTTGAGACTCAGGCTATAATAGCCTTCAGTGAAAGTCGGTGTGATGAACAACAACAAAAAAATTATCCAAGAATTCAGAAAGTAACAAGCATGTCTTTGAGTGGACTCTGTACTTTTTCCAGCATTAGTGACCTGCTGTAAACCATGTATCCCATTTCATGATAGTCTCTAATCAGAAGAATTGGAACTTGTGATAGGTTTGGCACCATCACGTGATTTAGTACAGCTTGATAAGAGACCCTGTTATAAAGTGACAGCAAAAGAGATAAGAACTGTTGGCAGATAATGGCAGAGAAATGATTAACCTAGAGTGGAGAGGTGCTATGAAGCCCAGAGAGGGGAAGGTTGTAAAGTTGTGGGGTCATAAGATCATTCTGAGTGGATGAAAAGCCATACCAACATGAGCATAGTGTCTATAAACTCAGACTTGTGACCTGTCTTCTTGATGTCATCACCTCTTTGCACAGTGGACAGCAAGCATGGTTGTTTTGGCTTCTGTAAACACTCCTTGGATGGCAAAACAATCAAGCATTAATTCCTTAAGGGAGGCTTCTGAATGTGCTGGGGATTCTACACTCTGACTAACAGCACCAGCAAATCTCTGCTGCTAGTTTGTCAGACAAAACCATTTTATTGCCCCAGTCCTCAGGCTGGAGAGTTGCTCTGGGTTGTAGCCATTTAGTTGAAAGCATATACTACTTTCTCACTAAAGAGCTTTACAACATGGTTAAACATTGCTATCCCAGGATTATGATACGTAGAGAGTATTGCACTCATCTCTAAGGCTGTGAGGCACAAAACCTACTCACAGCATGTCAAAAGGCTGTCAAGTGTTTGGCTCTAAATAATTTTTACAAAAGTGGGCAGCTGTGCTGATGACTGGGTGATGTTTCAGCTCAGCTGTGAGGGGGTCACATTCTGCTTTCACCCCGTCCAGAGGAAAGTCAGGGGCGCACCAGCTCCCAGCCTGAGCACAGTGTGCCTTCTTGCACTGCAGTGCCACCAACAGCCTCTGCAGCTCTAGCCCAATAGATTAAGTCTGCATACACTTTGTGAGATCAGACTCAGGCCTGAATAATCAGATGATATTTTATATTTCAAGTATCTTGAAAAATAGAGTGAAGCTATTCCACTGTGGGCTAGATCTGAAGCCTCTTGAAGTCAGTGGGAGTTTTTTTCTCTTTAAACTTGCAGAGGGCTGTAAAGCAGCACGTCTTTTTATAAACTTTGTCACGATGGTTAGATTTTGGTAATACAGTAGCAAACAGATTAGTTCCTGCACAAACTGAACTGCTTCTCTTGGCTAGGATGAGAGCTTAAGAGCTGGTCTGAGAATGGAGGTGCTGTGGCAAACCAAGCAGCAACTGGGCCTTACAGCCAGAAACCCTGAATTATCACTTGGTCTGCGCAGTACTGCCCTCCTCTAGAGCCCCTGTTAGTAAGGAGGACAGTCCATAGAGGGAAGGTCCAATTTTCCAAAGCGAGGATGACAGGCTGTAGGAGGGAAGGTCTGACTTCCCAAATTCTTATCTTCATATTTATCACTGCAAAAAAATTAATTTACAAATCTGGTTAATCAGGTACTGGGAGTATTTTTTAAGGGTCACTGATATTTTTTATCTGTTTAGACTAAGTGAAAGCTGGAAGCCAGCTTTTATGACAGATTTCATATAAACCTAAATAATTGGACTCTTTTAATTCATTTGGCCATCAAACAGATTTTCAATTCTATTCATAAAAAGTGGAAAGAAACATTCATTCCATCAGAAAAGGCATGTCTTTGGGGACTGGGGATAAAATAAATGAGAAATGCTGCAAATGATACTGTGGTTAGAAACTTTCCATTGTATCATCAGAGACATTGCTGGAGCACTGTTGGCCCATCTTCAAGAGCTTCTACAAAGGAATCTGCCGTGTGTGGGGGAGAGAGATATTAAATCATAGGAAATATAAAGAAACTTCATGGTTTTGGCTTCAAACACCGTAATTCCTTTCCTTTTTTGCATCAGTATCAAATGTCAGGGTCACTGAAAAAAAGTTCTATTTTTCCCTTTCTGATACTTTGTCTCCACGGACAGAGGAATGTATGCCAGGTGCATAAGCAGACAGTCTTTCTTTGCCTTTTTTTATACCTAGTCCAGTAGGGGAAAAGAAACTCCTAGGGAAACTCCAGGACAACCTATATCAGCCTGCAGTCCAGCAGCTCAATGTGTTCAGCAGCGATCCATTTGGAGTCCAAGTGAAATAAATCCATAAGGGCGTGCAGAATGAGGCACACAAGTTGTGTCACTGAAGTACTTGAGTTCATGGCTGATTACTTTGCTTGATCAGGAATTTGGAACTGTAACTTTTCACGTGTAAGTCCCTGGTAAGGCAGCCACTGACCTCACTCAGAACAGCTTTTTCTAATTGTGGTTGAAGCATCATAGACTCATCTTGTATTTCTCTGTTTTTCACTGCTCCCCTCCACCTTTCTTTCCTTCCCCAGTTTTCATCCTTAGAAAGGGAGACAAGTTAATTTTGTTGTTTCAAACATGATTTTCTGTCTCAGGTATTTCAGGAAGATAATTCATTGATAACCTGGTAGTTTCTTTTTTGTTTAGCCAATTCATGTGTGATGAAATTGTCCCTTGTTTGTCCCTCTGACAAATGTCCCTCAAAGAAACTGTTCCTGATTTCAAAAGCTTGGCAACAATCCCTCCTTTGACTCTTGCACATCAAATTATTTTGCAACCATTTACCACAAAAATGGAGTCAAAAGGAGTTTCTCCTCTTGTGGCATTTCCACAGGTGGCATTTCATTTGAGTATATAAGAATTAAGAAATACGCCCCAGAAATGGACTGAAATAAAAAATGACATTTTCAAAGAGTTTTAATCCCTGACTTGTATATATTGGTGTAAATTTAGTAAGCTCAAGTCATGATTTTGTAATTTTCCTGTAACATTTTAGATATTTTTATCTGAATTCAGTATGTTCCTTGTAATTTTTCTATGCCATCTCGATGTATTGTTGTTTTTATTATCCATACAACTCAGAAAAGGTGTGTGCTCGGCACAGTGCACATCAAATGAGGCACATGATCCTCATTCTATGGAAAGTTCAGGGCAAACATGGCACTGAACCTGGCACGGTGCCCTCCAGGCACGAGCTCTCTGGTCCTGAGAGTAGTCCAGTTGGTTTCAGCTAGAGCTTTGCTTAGGTGGAAAGAGATTTGCAAACTCTGTTCTTTGATCTAGGCATCACTTTTTTAAAACTTTTCTCTATTTTAGTCATTCCAGTGTTCCTCCTGATCTATCACAGACATTTAAAATTCTTTTTGGGTGCTTCAATGTATTTTCTCCACCTTCATGAATTTTATTTCACATGCGCAAAACCAAGGGATTAAAATACACTTTTTTGCCTTTTCCCCAGTGATTCTGTAAAAGAAATTGGAAGAATCTGATATATCTGATGATCTTTACCTTTTGGATTTTTTAGTGATTACAGTACTGAAATTGAAGATTTGATTTATTAAGCAATTTCCGTCAGTTGATCCTTAATTCCTTTTTGGTCTTATGGTATGACTGCACTATTAAAATTTCTTTCTAGTTTTGGTTTTTTACTCGTATGTATTTTACACATTATGTTTATCATCTCAGTAGAATGCAATGGCACTAAAATACATTTCAGTGTATGCTACTCCTTCACACAGGATTTTCAGCATATTGGAAAGGAACTCTGGAGAGCAGAAGTGTGGTACCTTCTTTATGGGTGTCAAAATATGAACTGTTTTCCTTGATTACATTTATCAGAATATAGTAGTCCCTCATGTTTCTGTTCTCTGTTTAGATGAATACAATTTAATATAAACCATATTTGGAGATGAATAATGAACTGTTGGCTTTATGAAATTGCTTCCTGAGACTTTTCCTTAGTAATTACTTACAAAAATTATTTCGGTAAATATTTCTGCTGATATATTAATGTCTAGAGGAGGAGATAAGTGCAGAAATTTTTAAACACTTTTTTTTCAGGTTAAATGAGCAACCAGATAACCTTCAGGACTGCTTAGAAGGAAAACTCAGTTTTGTGCAGATGGAAGCATACAGTTGTGGATCACAAAAGTTCTCTTTTAGCCTTAACTAAAGGAATAGCATGAGCTTTGGTGGGACCCAGATTTAGTGCTAGCTCTCTGCACTGAAGAGAACTTTTTCATGGTGTGAGGAGTTTCATCTGCTGGTCTGTCTATCTGTGTAAGTAGCTTCAATTTAAATTTCTTGTACACCTCCTTTTTTTTTCCACTGATCTATCTTATTGGTGTACAAAGAGAATGTTATTAAATAGTTATAGACCTTTCCAAAGCTTATCTAGGAGATATTTACTGGTAATAGGAGCAGAGTGTTTGACTTTGTGAGAAAAGAACACATTTCAGTGAAACAGGCAGGGAGAAATTACTTGCGCATATGTAGCAGTAACAGGTGGTGTGAACTCATCCATCATCTCACACAGCACTCAGGAACAGACAACAGTTTCTTCGTAGAACACTGTTAATAAAATATCAGGAATTTATTACTTTGAAAGGAGGAGAGGAGAAAGAGGTGCAGGAGTCTTAAAGTGAATCTTAAGTGGAGCTTAAAACCTTCTGGACTTGGTATCTAGATTATATATTTTTTAAGATACATACATAGGATGCAGGGATGACTCTGTTTCCATCCCTGTCCCCCCATCACAAAAACCTTCCAAAATCTTAGCTTGAGGCAGGATGGAAATACTGAGTCTTACCTGAGGGAACTAATTTTTGAAAGACCCTGAGTGCTCTGACAAGTTTCTGATTAATTTCTATTCCTGAAGGAAGCTGCATGTGTGCTACACCACACAGACTGGCTCTGCTCGAGACCATGGAGTAAGCGCAAGCTGAATGCTAATGGAAGGTGAAAGACTGGCAGAAGAAAGCAGTTCAGAGTGGCATTCCATGTCTAAGCAGAGGGGGTCTCCTTGCTGAAACTCATTTATTGCACCAGGAATAGAAGGATGTCGGGAGGCTGATGAACTGCAGAACTACATGGAACACACGCTTGACGAGCCACATTCCAGCCGGAGGGAGGAGAAATCAAGGCTTAGTGCTCAAGTGGCTGGTCAGCTCTGGTGTAGAGGAGCACTCCCACTTCCTTCTATCTTCCCAGTGAGCACGTGCACAATTTGTTCCAATTTCCAAGCTGACTTTCATCAGGAAGGACACTGGGCAGGAGAGAAAAGTAGGGTAAAGGGCACTTGGAAATAAGGATTTCTGATCATTTTATTAATAACTGTGAGAAATGTAGCACCTGGCAGGAGAGATAAGTGGATTTTCCTAAGCTCTGTTATAGGCAGGTAAATATTGTTCTGCTTTATAGCACTAATAATTAAACAGAACACTAGTCTGTCTCTTGGCAATTTAAAACTTAAGGTGGATGGTTTCTGGAGGCATGTGCTGAAATCTGAACAAAAACGACTTTACATGTAAACTCCATAATAAAAGACTGTATATATTCTGTCCAGTGGATATATTTCAGGAGCATATATAGCACTGAAATAACACACTTTTTTCATTGTCTTCCAAGTCATCTAGACACCACTCTTGGTAAATACTTCAGTTCTTAAAAAACAGACCAAGTAGACTTAAGATCTGAGAAATACTAATTCCTTCAAGAACATAGTCTCTCTAGTGCAGTTATATGAATAATAGATTAGTATAATTAATTAATATTTTTGTGTCTTTTATACAATGTGCCCACAGTTTGTTAGACAGTATACTTATTTCATGTGCTTAGATCACAGTAAAAAAAATGCAGACGGCCTTGGAGTTAGAGTACCTGTAATTCTGGAGAGAGCAGTAGCACCTGGGACTCCTGAGAAGTCCTGACTTTCAGGAACCAGCTTTTCATTAGACTGCTAATGCATTTGCAATGGCATGCAAATCTTGTTTATATAATGCCTAAACTAGATTCTTTGTCTCAGAGTAGGGCTTCTGGGTACTTCTATCTCACAAGGAAATATGAAGGGATGTTCAGGTACCCTTACTAACCGCAAACTCACGTTATCCTCATCCTAAAATTGTTACTCTTTCCCATGGTCACCCCTGCCCACAATCCAGTTAGACTGACATGCTTTTCAGTGGCCCAGACAACAGCATGTACAGCCAAAATGGAGAACTGCTCATGACCTCTGGAAAATACTATCTTACAAAAACGTGTATGCACATAAGAGATCTTCACTAAGACAATAGTAGGGTTATAAAAAAGGGAAGCTTTTGTCTGGACCCCAGGTCCCTAACAGGCTTTAATGGCCCTGATCACTTTCACCTGCATCCCCAGTGGGCCTTAATGGCCCTGGTCACTTTCACCTGGGTCCCCACTCACAGCTCCCACCCACTGGGCCACCTGCTCACTTAAGCTCTAGCTGGGCACACACTCTCTTCCCTGAGCTGTACTGGATGGGGACATATTCTCAAAATTTTTCTTTGGATTTTCTGGCTTGACTTCAGACCTCAGCTGTTTTTTTTGCTTCTGTACAATGACCACAGGTGCGTCAATAGGACTTGGTGCTACTCTGCTTGGCTGGCTTGTCTGCTGTGGGACTGTGCTCGGTTGGTGAGTGCCCTACCCAGTCTTTGTTCTTGCTGCATTTAGCTTCCATTTTGCCTCCTCTTAGGGTGCAACTGGCTCTTGCTTTCCCCTGAAGGCTTTTGTCAGTGCTCTCCTCATCTCTTCCTATGAACTGGCAATAACTACTTGGCTACTTCTGTAATGAAGAACAGGCACTTTTTGGGGGCTTGCAGTGCTTTTCAGTTAGAATGTGGAGGCTTTCCAGAGAGCAGTCTGATTGTCTTAGGCTTCTTCCTATAGCTGTATGTGTGTGTTTTTTTTTTTTAATTTTCTTTTATAAGGGGGAAGGATTTTGCTCATATAGCTAACAATGAGGGGCAGTTAAGAAGACCATGCTCTTTCCCTTTGGTGAGGCCTGGACAGGACACTTACTGACTTGCACAAGATGTTGCCTATGAAAAGCTTGAACTAACTCCAATCCAGGTGGTTGCTGTGTGGATGCATAGCCTTTCCTAGCTGCTCACTAGTGTCCCAAGAGGGGACAGAGCACTTGATGAGGTGAGCAGCTAGGGCCAGGACATAGCGCAGTTCGATCTTGGTTTTGAAAAGCAACCTCTGTGCCTTGTTTTACCATTAACCCACTGCCATGTCTGACACTTGGGCATCAATTGATGGGAGATAGTGGCCAAACAATAGCTATTGATTTTTCATTTCATATTAACGGCATGGCAAGCTCTGAGTCTGATAGTGAGGGTAGGATGCTAGTGTAGACATTCCTGTTTGGCTGTGAAAGAAGTCTCCTTGCCTTCCCTGGATCCTTACCTTGTATATCAACAAACTGTAGAGAATTCTCTCATTAAGGTATCAAACTGTACAATATGTATATGTTTCTGATGGTTTTTTGGCTTGGAGCAAGCATCTGTTAAGCTTAAAATAAATAAATTTTTATCAATTTTTTTAACCAAAGCACACTGAGGCAAATAGCAAACTGAATAACAGAAGAGGGATGGAATGGAGTGGAAGTTCTTTCTGATTCAAGATTAGTGCTTAGGCAAGTACAGAGAGACACTGGCTTCATTTGGTGGAGAGTTCAACAAGCTGTGTGGTTTTCTTTATAAAAAGGAATAATGACCTAGAATCCTTTTCTAACTTATCCTGGTAAGAACTGTTTTAGTCAAGTCACTGGCACTATAGTTGTATGAAATGTTGAGAAGAGATAAGATATTGTTTAGAAATTTCAAAAGTTTGCAAAATTTTTGTGATTTTGCAACAGAGCCTAGGATTTTGGCAACAAGTTAAGTGGAATGCTTGTATCATTTCTCCTATAGTATCAGCAGATTTAAGAAACTAGCAGAATTCAAGTTATATAGTTTTAGCCAACAATGTTTCCACAGCATGAATAAAAGCACATGTTGTTACTTCAAGTACAAACATTTTAATCTTTTGTTTTTTGTTCTGTTGCTGTTTGATTTTATTCCCCCTCCCTTTTGGCTGTAGATGTAATTTTTCTTTCTTTGCCTGGCCTGTCACTGTCTATGCCTGTGGACAGCTTTGCTCTGGCTGCTGCTTCCCATATATGTTTGAAATCTTATCTTGGTACCTGCACAGAGAACCTTCTTATATACAAATGCCGAGGATGTTTCTAGGTTAGGCTTTTTTGCTGCTTTTTTTCTAGCACTGCTGCTGTTGCTAGAAATGATTATATAGCAAAGGGTGCAGTAAATAGTCTACACATGCAACACTGAAATAGCAGGCAGGACTAGCATTCTAAGGCTGTACTCTTGCACTGTAGTCTGGAAAAGTAATGGTTGCTTTTAACCTTTGAATTTAAAGTATATTCCTTCACCTTCTGTGATCGTGTTTGCCTTAATTGCAGTATGGCATTTAGTTCTGTAGTGTTTTATTCTGCTGGAAAGCTGAAACCCACAATGTTTCAGTTTCCAAGTTCCTCTGACTACTGTGGATGCTTGGGGGTATTGGGACCCCATTCCTGGTCTGGGCTGTTTGAGCAGAACAGCTCGTGAAGCTACAGCCTGAGTGGTTTTGCAATGTAGAAAGGTCCTGTCCTGTTTTAGAAAAACATCAGCAATAAGAACCAACAACTTTTGGTTGGTAAAAACCCCAAACTCTACAACAATGCTAGAAAGCTTTAGCTCTGGGGCTTTATAATAGTCTTGCAGGATTTGAAACTAATACTGATCCTATTGCAAAAGGTTGTTGAGAAAGGCTTCAGCTCAGACAATCATGTCAGTATGTCTAATGGTCTCATACATGGGAGGTAACTGTTGAGAACTTCAAATTGAACACACACCATACCTGAAAGTGGTGCATTGGCCTGAGATCTGTGAAAACAACTGAAGTATGCTGGAGTTTGAGCAACCTGTGTAAAATCTAAGAATCCCAGAATTACCACAGCTATGTTTTTTGATTCTGCCAAACCATCGTGGAGATAAGCTAATTAGAAAATACAAGTTACACATGTTAAAATGAAACCTCCAAGAAAAGGAAGTCTTCCATACAAGACCTCAGCATACACAGGGAAACTCTGAGTGGTGTAGTTTCACAGGTTGGACCTTAAGGCCTGCAGCTTTCTGCTTGTGGAAGGTAAAAACAGCCAACCTTAAAGCAAACAGACCCAAGTGGCTGTCTAGTGAAGGAGGTGATCCTCACTTTATCTTATTTGGTTTCATTGCTCACAATGTTGAAAGCTGTCTGCAGTGTATGGTACTATGTGCTTCTCTTTAAGCCTCAAGTGCTTTTATACCATTGTTCTGAGAAGCCATTAGAGCATTTTGAATCACTGTGGTGATATGATTCAGTCCTAGAGTCATTCCACAAAGACCCTATTGTCCTACCATGTTACTGAAGTGTTGTAAAGGAGAGCTTGCTCCTGGTAGTTTTGGAATGGTTTATCATGTTTCAAGTATGCCACCCAAGACAAGGATCCTTACTAAAGTATATAACTTAGAGATGAAACCTCCTCGGTACCCTCCCCACACAGTGTGTGCATGCCTTTGGATAAGGTACCACTAGTACACTCTGCATGTCTTCACAGCCAAGTGTCTCCTTTCCAGGGCTGTCCACCTGCTTCATAAGTGGGTACATGTATTTACTAATAAGGAGCTGTGTTTTGTTAAATGGTTTTATTAGGGCTTAATGGTCTTTGGAATTTAACACCAGTTTTACAAAAGTGTGGTGTTAAATTAGGGCTGTAGTGAATTGTTGTCATCCCGCTATCCTAATTGGAAGTATTACTGTGGAATTGTACTGATTTATCAACATTTACCAAATGTTTTAGCAACATCATCAGCTTTAGTTATATCCATCCTCAGACTGCATTTAAACAGGACAGTTATTCTAACAGAAGGGGAAATTCAGTGACATATAACACAGTTCTTCATAATCAGAACAACATTTTAGAGGTGAATAGAATTGGTCTAGCTAACTTAGTTTCTGCTGGATTTATAAGTGTCTTATTTCCCTATTTTAAATGGAATAGAATGTTAGCTGAAATTCAGCAGATATCTACTTAGGGTAAAGTGGTGGTGGGTGGGAGAAGACAAAGCCCTTTCCTTCTTCCCTTAGAAATCTGAACATCAGCAAGGCACAAGTGCCTCGTGCTTCCTGGATGACTGGGCAGAGATCCCTTGAGTACCTAAGGAAGCAGTTGTATTCCTACCATGTCACATGTGTTTTTACAGGCAATTACATCACATTCTCTGGACTCTTACATTTCTTATTCTCAGCTTTCTCTGGACTTTTTTTTACCTTGCATTACTTTATTTCTCCTTTATTATAATTACCAAATGAATTCAATCAAGTCTTTATTGATGTTCAGGAAAGACAATAGTGTGAGGCAATGGTGTTTTCATTAATATAAACAATTTCTATACAAAAAGGATTCAGCCCTGTTAATAGGGAGGAACTATTCTGTAGCAGGGTTTCCTGTGCATCTGTGCTAAAGTGGAGCACATCTCATCCCACTGAGGGAAGTGCAACATATGAAGCTATTAGAGAGAACCTATAATAGGGAATAGAAAAGATATCTGGATGAATGCATAAAAATCCCTTTATCATGCTGGAATTTGTGTTGAAGCAAACTATTTTATAACCTGGGCTGCCCTACCAGCATGAACACAATGAGAAGACAGAGTAGTTTGTTGATCTGTCTTTATTATGTAGTGTATATATAAAATGCTGTGGCGTTAATTTAAAAAGTGCCAAAAGGGCATTTTTAATTGTGTGACATGATTTGATTTAATGGAAAATGCCCCAGATGAGACATACATAATAGTCTATAAAAGCCACAAGGTTGTTAAATACTTCTGGTGAACTTTAGGCAGTATTTTAAAATTGCAATTCAACAGGATGCTTTTCTCATAAAATATTTGTAGCATTATGCCTGAGACGTGCCACTTTAATGTCATGCTATTGTGACATGTCCCTTCTCTGTCTACAGGACAGTGCAACATCAGTTAATCACTCCCCAGGTAACATGATTCAAAACAGTTTTATTAAAGGCAGTATTGAGCAATGGTGGGTCACACTTGCTGAAGATCTAGTCCAAGGTTCATAAAGTACATTGAAATAAGGGATAGCAGGTATCATGAGAATGCAAGGTATTCTATCAGTGAGATTAATGGAAGAAAATTGTCTTCAATTTTTAACAATGGAAAACATAGAAGTCTGAAAGAAAATACTGTGTACACTATCACTTCAATATGCAATGGCTTCTGTTTGTCTGGTATCAGTTCTGTAATTTGTTATACGCAGTAAATTATCCTGCCTAAATTTAATCTGATTCTTCCACCCCCGATTAACAATGGACAAACTGGTCCTCTTGGAATTACAGTTGCTAGATTTTGGGCATGAACAGAGGTTTTTAAAGTCCTTTTGCCTAAGTATAATCATTAGAAGTATTTCAGTTGAAAAGTGAGAAAATGTTTGAAATGCTATTTGTGCTTTCCAAATACTTAGTTGAAAAAGCTGACTTTTTCATGCTTGGTTTTTCTGGGTGAAATAAACCTCATGCTGTAGATTGGATTGATCCCTCTACATGCTCTAAACATTGACAAAAGGGAGGCATCTCAGTGACACACATGGGGAGTTCTGTCAGTCTTGAAACTTGGCTATTCTGTTTGCTTTTGCTCCAGGAAAGTACCTGGGTATTTAATTTGGGAACCTTGGCTAGGGGTCTTGGGACCCAAATCAGGAATGGTGTCTGTTTAAACTGGCAGAGAGTGAATGATGCTGAGCAGAAATACTCCATGTTGTGAAACTTTAAGGTGCCATTAGTTTTGAAAAAGTACTTAGTGTCAGTATTGCTGAAATGCTAACTTTTTGAGGCATAGAGCTCTGTCCTTTTGAATATTCTTGAATAAAGCATAAGGTAATCCCTCTTGCAGGCATTATGTATGTGCATCCCATGGTGAAAAATGTGTGTCCTTGGGTCTGGTGGGACAAATTCTTCCCTTGGTTACCTGAGAGAAAAAGCAGAGTAAAGTCATAGCTATTGCTGATTGCTCCGGTGATGCAAATGAGGGCTGAATTCATCCCACTGCCTATATCTGTTATTTTGCATAGAGGTGCTGAAACATACTCACATTTGCAAGAATGTGTCTGTGTATTTTACATTTCCAATTTTAATTTTTGAGCCATGTGTGAGAGACTCCAGGGAACAGTGTGTACTATCAGCAGAAGTTATCTTTTTGATGAATCAGGCACATTGTTTGTAACCCTGCATTTGATAGACATGTTGTAATAAGGTCCTGAACTGCTTACTGTGTCTTTATGTACCTTCCCCCTCAGCAGTTGTAACTATTGTGCTGCTTGACCTATATTAATGGTACTACAAACAACAAGTTTAACCATTAACTCGTGGGCCCTGTTTAAATGGATTTTGCCAAGAGATGAGAACTAGAGATTTAAGGAGGTAAAAATTAAAAAAAGGGCTATGCAATGTGGTGTTTTTTAGTGCTTACTGATCTGATATTCAGGATGGGAAGGAGATCAAAGGAATAAAGGCTAAAATATTATTATGGTCTGAAAGACTAGTGCCATTCAAGGTATGGAAAAGCCTTTCTTAGTTGTTTTATTTATTAAATAATTTGTGAATTTATCTGTGTGGTTATTCCAATGAGGTTTGCTTGCTGTATTTTCTATGTCTATATGCACTGGAGCAAGAAGAGGCTGAGAGGGTTACACTGAAGAGGGGTAAGTATTGCCTGATTGTGCTGTCTGGGAAAAGGAAAACTGGCTCTCGTGTAACGTGTGAGGAGACAGTGAAAGCTAGAAAGAGTCCAAGTGAAAGGAGCCAGTGTCAGAATAATGCTTTAGGTATAGGAAGAACTGAGCAATTTTGCTTGATATATGTGGACTGCATCTCAGGAGCTTAAGTTCTCTGTGCAGAACTTGAATTTTAGACCATGAAATGAAACCCAAAACTCTGATTTCAGATATGTATGACTGCATCAACTCAGGAATAAGCAACTGTAACAGCTGATCTATGTAAGTGCCTTGTGTGTGCACAAAGCCAACAGCAGACCTGTGGTGGTTCAATATCTGGTGTGATTTGATCCTTCATGCAAAAGTGATTGTGTTTCTAAGTTTACTGACATCAGTGATCTTTGACTGAAGTCTTTAAAGGGTAGGCATGCAGAAGTTAAATTGGGGGAATGAGGGGGTGGGAAGCACTGTGCTCTGGGATGTCCTGCCAAAAGCTCAGTTTTCCCTGATAAAGATGCCTCATCATATGCAGGCAGGCATTTAAATGTGCTACTGTTTCCATTGGGTGGTTATCTCTCTCTCTGCTGGGATTTCACCATCCTGGCTCCACAGGGCATGCGCAGGTGTCTTGTGCAATCCTGGTGATTGACAGTGGCAGAAATATGTGCTTTAGCTAAAGTAGCAGCTGATATTCATAGGTGCAAATGTCTGTGGCTCATTGTCTGCACCTGAGCTGCTGTTAGGCACTGTTACAGCTGTGGAACAAGCATTAGGTAACCCTGTGCTAACAGGCAAAACAGAATCTCAGTGAAAAATCCCTGGCATTGATTTGAGGCTGTTGTAGAAATGCAGAATTGCTTGTTTTACTTAAGGTGCAAGAGCAGTTAGAAACATGCTCTGGAAATGCATGGTATTTGTGTATATGGTCCTTACTTCAATGTAGTCCAAGCAAGGTGAGTGGAAATGTACCTGCCTTGCCACTGATGTAGTTTTTTGATTGAAACAGGTAAGCTGAGACAAATCCGTGTCAACCCTGACCATTAAGAGTTGTTAACTGACATTGTTTGGCCTTGATTTGAAGATTGCAAACAGCTTGGTAAACATGTAATTGAATCACTAATAACTTCATAATAGGAAGGGAAGGAGTGAACAAGACTGTCAAACATTTTGTGATGTGTAAGACAAGTTAGGGAAGGAAGCCCATGATTTTAACTGCCAGACTTCTCTAACCAGGGACTTCCTTGTCTTTTTTGGATTCCTGAAGACAAAGAGGCACGAAGTCACCCTTACAAGGAAGTGATCTCAGTTAGAGTCAAAGGGAAAAATACCAGAAATATTGGGGAAAATTTACTGTGTGCAAACAAAAAAGCAACTGTGCCAAGAGAATTTTTCTTGCCTCTAGGTTTCTGCAGTTGTACTTTTCCCTGAAGCCAGTATTTCCCAAGGTTTCTGTATAAACTGGTAAAAGCATGTATATATGTGGTTTCTGAGGGTTATTTCTGCTTGCAATAGTTATTCCTAAAATTCCTGCAGGAATAAATTTAGCTGAGGGAAAACCTGTTTTCAAGTTTTTCCATATGTTTAGTGGCATTAATTTATTTAATCTGGATTAGAAGACACAGTTTTGCTTCACTCAGAGCAAAGGTTAGGAGCAGGGCAGGCCCCTATGGCTACTCTTGACTTTTTTTTTTGGTCTATCTATCCCTTCAGCACAGAAAGGGCCATATTCAGAATGAGGTCACAGCACGGTGATTTTGTTCTGAACATTAACTTTTGTTCTAGCAGCTGTGCTGGCTGGCACCCATGCAAGGAAATTTAGCATTTCCCACTGTATTGGTACAACAGTATGATTTTTATTTTGCTCTGAGTCTAATGGGCACGTTCCGGCTTGTAATCATGAGAGGGCCTGGCAGATGAGCTTTTGAGATGCTTGTGAACAACTCTGGTGAGAAGCTCCCTCCAGTTTTGTGTGTTTAAACTAGCTTGCAAGTCTTTAGCTTTTTCTCCTGATGACTCCAGGTGGGAAGGTTTGTTTACTTATCAGTTTAAAGCACCTTGTATAGATTCACATGTTGCCTTGATGGGAAGGAAGGGGAAAAATCAAAAGTTTAATAAACTGGTTGTTTTTTGCCAGTTTTCAGGTATGAGTGGGAAAAAGAGCAATTTAGTCACAGAATGTGACCTGTACAAATACGGGCAAGACAGCTTAAATTAAAGCAGCAGTTTTAACCTTGTCTTGTTACAGCTTGCAAAACAATTGTCTGCCAAGAAGAGTATTCTGTGACCTAGTGACAATAAACTGACACAACAGTGTCACATAGTTCAGTTACTTTTTTGCTCATTTAGTCACTCTACCTTGTAGTAAGTCAGTCCTTCTATCCTTCAGCAGCTGTCATGGTAAGAGTGCATCTTTTAATATTGTGATATTTCTGTGCTAAAAGTTTAGTGTGAGATGCTTGAGAGAATTTTGTCTTGTATCAGAGCTGTAAACCTTATCTCAGTAAATAGAATAAAGCTGGCTAATGATCACCAACTCTTTCAGGGGATAGGCTTGAAAAGGTAGTAACTTCTTTTGACAACGCAAAAAGCTTCATAGAGAAAATAGTCTTCATTACCTATCAGTAAAGATAAGCAGCCTTTTTCAGGCTATATTTTCCTGTAAAGAGTACAGGTATGGTTTATGTAGCTCGCTTGATGGCTACATCTGGTTTTGAGAATTTGTATCTCCAGCCATACTCTCACACAGAACTTATGCTGGAAGTCAGTGGAAGGTTTGCATGTCTTAGGACTGCATGATTTTATATTTTATATATATATATTTGTTTTTTAATTGAAGACAACTCAGGGATTAACTCATTAGAACCATCAGAGGGAAATGGAAATAACTTGTTTGATTATGTGGCTCTTCTGAAATTGAGGGTTGCCAGCTGGAGGCAGCCATATGTATGTACAAGACTGCAGCTGGGAGGGCAATCAAAATTCCTTAAAAGCAACTAGATGGTGCTTGCATTTATTGCAGATTGTGTAAGGTAGAGCTCAGGAGCAGGAAAATATGCTGTGGAATGGCAAAAAAGGATCCTGTTTGCAAACATCTTCGTTTAAAGTAAGTAGTAGTACAAAGTGAGAATTCTATTGGGATCTCATGGGACAGCCTGGGATCCCCATGTGCATGTTAAGCACAGTTAGATAGAAAAAGCCATACAGGACCAGAGTGTCTCAGTTTGTACCCAAAAGACTGAGGTATAATGTTAGTTATCCAGTGAAAGTTGGGGCTTTCTCTAGCTCTGTGTATTTGGACTTCTAATGACATTTGAATTGACACATAGAAGGAGAGGTCTTTTAGCCCAAAAAGCTTTTATTTCTCAGTCTCACCAAATTGCTTTAGCTCTGTACTTCTCAGTGCTTGCTTTCCTCCTTTTATCACTTGCTCTGTCAGAGTATCTTTTTATATAAGTTTCAGCTATGCTATTCATTCCAGTGACCTTATTTGGAGTTATTCCAAAGGATGCACTCATTTCTAAATGAAATAGTTCTGCTTCATTTCTTTCCTTGTGCTCCTATCTGTTACCTTATGAACTCAGCAGTACTACACACAAGTTATCAAAAGTTGTTCTATTAATTTATGCATTAACCAGCACTATGTTTACATTGTGCATGTTTAATGGCATATGATTACAAATTTACACAGTATAAGGACAGCAGCTTAGTAAAGAGTATATTGTTATGAGATGAAAACCAGAACTAATCAGGGTTTGAAACTCTTATTAGTAAATGAGACATTTAGATATACCAGCTTTGGGAGTTTACAGACTATAAAATGTACCCTGTGTGGAGTGTTTCCCCCTGTCTCTATGTGGGGAAACACCTTGAGCTCAGTGGGAGCTTTACCAGTGTGAGGACTGTAGGGCTGAAGCTCAGTTGCAGCCCTATAGAATTTTACCTGTGCCAAATGATGTATTTTGGAATGATTTGAACCTTTTTATAACTGTTGATATTTGAAGAATGTTTTGGTGTTGGAGCAAGCACCTCTACCAACATCACAATAAAGGGGTGCTGAAAGCAGATGATGACTCTTACATGATTGAATATTACAAACCTCTGAGAAATATTATTAAACTGTTCTTGATAGCAGATTCATGAGGAGGTTCATACAAGAATGATGCCTTTATTTGCAAGCTGCATCAGGAAATAGAAATGTATGTCTGCCTTTGGTGTCCTCCTTGTTGGTTTCGGTTGCACAGAACTGGCATCCAAACCAATCCCTCCCAGTTCTGGTAGCTGTTAGTATTTAAGGTGGATATTAGTATTTTCTCTGAGGTTTTTGTTATCCTAGGACACACAGGTAAAAGCAAGGGCTATATTGCTGTAGATTTTGGATAGTCTAGGTACAAAGTGATTAAGTAATTTACCAAGACCATGTGAGATGGGAAGCTGTCAGTTCTTTTGATTATAGTCCTATGTTTTCATCTTCATGAAAAAGGACACACTGCTTTGTAGCTGAGCTCTTTCTTTGCCTTTTAAATAAGATTCTTGCAAGACAGCATAATTTTTATCACAAGCATTGGTTTTTGTCACAGCTCGTCTACCTGGTACCAGGAACATATGATCCAAACCTCCTAGTTTTGGCCATACACTGGCTTGCTTCCTGGCTGTTCCTGTATCCCTGTAAAATATATGCCCCCATAATATTCACGTTGAAAGACTTAATACTTTGAGAGTAAAGATAAGGAATTAAATGCTGTCAGTGTGTTGGATACACTCTACACAGAGGACTTTGGTGGGTTTTGTGTCAGAGTAGTGTGGATCCTCAATGTCTCTTGTATATTGGCAAATATAAATCTGTTGGTAGGCTCTGGTCAGGTGTCTCTGGTCCAGGGCTGCTCGTGACACTCTCCTTGAGTTGCCAGCTATGGTAACTGTCTTCCAGTGCAGTGTTCCTTAGCATGTAGTGTGAGAAGCAGGCATCCAACTTCGTGCAGTTCTGCTTTAGTACTTTTTTCTTTCCTTATTCTAGTAAAATTGAGTTTTTCATTCAGGTAACTGCAGCTGGGCCAAGGTTTTGGGGACTGAGGATTTGGGATTTTCTCATATTCAAAAGAGGTCTTAGTTTCTTTGACATTGCATGGAACTAGCATAACCCTTGTGTTATCCAAACCCATTGGAAAGAAGTCTTCCTGGAGACACAGGAGAACTAGAAAGACAAATTTTACTGATAATAATCCCGAGTTTCCACAGTGGTCCAGATATTTGGGATGTAATAGAAATGCCTTTTAAGCTCACTTGTTTTTTGGCAAATATTGTTTCACTACATCCACCCAAAAGTCTCTTATTCGCAGTCAGGCTAGCTACTCTTTCATGACCCTTACTTCAAAAAAAAAAAAGTGATATCTCTTATTATGGAAGACTTACTTTTAATAATGTTTAACTATTTTATTCTTTGGGGAGTAGCCTGGACATGTTGTGTATAATGAAATGAGCCAAATGGCTCTTCACAACAGCTGTGGTAAATGTAGCAGTGGTTTTGCTGCTTTGAAAACAGGAAAAAAACCTTGTGTTGCATCATTCTGGCTGGGAAGTGCTCAAAGTTATTGTGACAGGACTGTATTTTGAGCAATTGTTGGTGATTTGTTTTTTAGCACACAAAGAAAGTAATAAATCTGTCACCCTGAAAAATCAGGCTGTGACCTAAAGGAAGGAGAAAATTGTGGCTTTAGGTAAAAAAGAGTGACCTGTCTATGAGGGTCATTTATCATTATAACAAAATTGCTGGTGCTCTCTTAGCTGACCAGGAAGAAAGGCTGTGGTAAGCAGAATTGAGGGATGCAAGCATCCGAATATTTTTAACTGATCAATATTTTCAGGATTTACAAGCAGCCAAAAACCTGTCAGCATGCAGAGTAAGTTCACTGTGTGTCTGTTCTAAGAAAGAAAACAAGGGAGAAAGAGTTTTTTTGGCCATTAAAAATTAAATACATTTTAGATTTGGCACCAATAGTTCAATTCACAACTGTGTCTTAGCAGAGATACCCTTAGCAGCCTGTATGTCTTGTACAGTGATACAGAAAATATGTATGAAACTTTACTCCCAAGAAGGTTGAAAGCAATAAAAAAAGTAAATTTAGGGTGGGGTTAGCAGCACTAAGTGTCTCAGAACTCACTTGGGATATGTGGTTTTGTTGTTTGAAAGTAACAGGACCAAAGTGGTTTTGGTTAAAGAAAGAAACAATCCCCAGTCTTTCATTCTTGGCTCACCCTCATTTATTCTGCATTATCCTATATGTAAATAGATTTGCATGTATCTTATTATTATTAAAAAAAAAAGGGCAAGCTTAGTGCCACAACTGAGGTTGGTGGAGACTGGATCCATTGCAAAGGATATGTTCAATGAGTTCAAGTGTAAGTTGCATGGAATAACAGCTGAACATGTTTTGAAATACAAGATCGACAAGAGGAATTCTTTTTATGTCATTATTCTTCAGTATCAAACCTATCTCAAAATTTAAAATACTTCTAGTTAACTCTGGAAAATATTTTCCTTCTGTTCCATCTCTCCTAGTTGTGAATTTTCACTTTAATCTGTTTTTATAGAGTTCACAAAGGCATAATGAGAGTGCAGGGAGAAAAACCCAATGCAATTTCTTGCACAGTAATTTTCCTGCCAATTGCTAATTTCCACTGATTGCCTTAGTGCAGGAGTGTCTTATCAGACCAGAACATCCAATGCTAAAAACCAATTCTAACATGTTTAGAAAAGCATTTATGATTCAGGCTATCAGCTATCGTTTGGCATTACCAGCATTATACTGTATTAGGAATGCTTAACAAACCTATTTTAATACAATTTATGAGGACATTTTAGTGTATCAAGGCTGGTGAAGTACACTTTACACACATTATGAAGGCATTAAGATAAAAATCACGTAGAAGGTAAAATAGGAATTTAAAATATGAACTTTTTTTAAATGCACATTGGTAATACTGCTTTTACTGTGACTTTGCTAAGGAAATTACTTTAGCATAATTATTTTTTAAATACAAATTCCACTGATTGACTCAGAGTTGACTACATGGCAGTGCCAAACTCTGGTGTAATTCTGCACCAAAGTGCCTTGTCAGATCTTACTGCTGTGGAGGACCAGTCCGGACTATAAGCCCTTAACTGAAGTTTTCATGCTCTAGAAAGATTAGGCTCTTTTTTTCAACTTCCACTTCAAGGAGTGAACACAATTACCCTGGAAAAAAGGTTTCCTAAACTTGTAGTGAGGTAGCAACATTTTCATCTCATTTTTTACCGAGAACATTGGAAGTGATTTTTATGCTGATAGTATGACTTTTTCCCCCTACTTATAATTTTAAAAGTAAATGAAAAATCTCTGTCGCCAGTGTATTTCAAATATTTTATTCAAATTTGGCTTGAAAATTTAGTACAATATTTTGTGAATGTGTGCTCAGACATGCTTTTTATTGTTATTTATATATATACACACATGTATATATGTTATTGACTGAGCTCAAATATCCAGAAAAACCTTTGCCTATTATTTTTGTTTACTATATTATATATTCTGGTTTGGTGTTTTTGCTTCCATTTAGCCTATATTTACAACGTCATGTAGTGATAGGACCAGGGTGAATGAGAGCATGCACAACTTTGATGTACAATCCAGGTTCAGAACTATTTGGACCTTAAATTATTGTGAAGTGTGTGGATAATCCTTTCTCTCCATTATGTAGAGGTTGACACTATTAGCTATCTGTGAAACTTCCAGTCAGAGACTTTTACTTAAGCAGGTAAAATGAGGATGCATCAAACATTCTGATTTCCTAATGTCCTGCTAGTACAGAAACTATCTAATGATGTCTGTAACACCTCCTGTTGTTATTTTGCTCCTCTTTATTAATCAAATTCTAAATTGTGATGCATTTTCCTTGCATCTTTTTTTTTGTTCCTGATAGGAGTCATAGCTGTTGCTAGTGAGTTCCTTTTTATCCTATTACTTTTGAAGAACTTCCTGGTTCAAATGTGAAGTGTTATTAGGACAAAGGTGGTGGGTTTTTTCTGGCCAAATTTTCTTGCTATTTTTAGGAACAAATGTGCTTGTACTGGGTACAATATATTGGCACTTAGATGAGGCTGGAGCAAGCAGCTAATCAATCATATCTGGATAGTAGACATCAGTGATACTGCTTTGCAAGGTTTACCTTCTTTGATTTATACTGGGGATTGTTTTTTATGGGACTTTTAGAATATTTGTCACTGAATAATGTTTTCACAACCAAGCCACAAACACAAAGCCAATATTTCTTTTAAAGCTGTCGATCAAGAGTTTGATTAAATTTGTTCATATTTTGAGAGCATTCAGACTGAATGCCATCAAGTGCGATGAACAGAAGATGCTTCTAAAGCAATAGTGGTGCTTGGCCCGAATTGCTATTGACCATCACCTTGTAGAGTCATTTACAACATCAGGATGTGAAAATACAACTAAGTCAAAATGACAGCACTTAACAGGCAGCCTGTGCTCCCCTTTTGTTGCTCTAAAGCTCTGCAGTAGCAAGCACAATGGAGTCTTGAGCCATTGTCCATTATGCATCAAGAACTATTCAGCTAAAACTCTGACCTGTTTCATTGATTCTGAAGGGTTTAAAATCTTTACTGTAACTCAATACAAAGAAATAGCAGCTAGTACTATGTTTATGAGCACCTTGTTATTTCATCTTGTTTTGGGTCCTGCCCAGTACAGGAAAGAATGGATTGAACTGGGGTGAGTTCAGTGGAGGCCAGCAAGCTCCCCATGGGCAGAAGCAGTGGCCCTGTGAAGAGGCTTAACATCCAGGACTTGCTCAGCCTGGAGAGAAGGGAGGATGGGAGCAGGGAGAAACCCAACAGCAGAAGGTGGACCCAGGTTTTTACTGAAGTACATGGCAAGAAAGGAAAAGACTGGTCATAAACTGAATCTGAAGGTTTGGTGTGGGGAAAAAGAAGTCACTATGAGCATAATGAAGCAGTGGAACAAGTGCAATCAGTCATGGAGGTTTTCTGGAACTGGAAAAGCCCTGAGAAATCTGCTCTGGATTCAGTGCTGAAGCTGCTTTGAGTGGGAGGCTGGACAGAGATGCTCTGAGTTTCCTTCTAGTTGGAATGATTTAGTGTTTTTATTTTTTCCTCACAGGATTAAGTGTTGAGACTTTTGGAGTGGTCCAGGGGATCTGGATCCTCCAGAGGACTTTTCAGATGTATGCAAAAGGGTTTGAAGCCTAACTGGGCTGTCTTTCCAGAGGTGAATGGGTATGCACCCTTGGGAATCTGTTCTTATCTCTATCTTCCTTTATCTGAAAGGTTTTAGTGATTTTCTGAATTTATTGAAATATACACAGAGCAAGTACTCTGCCATGTGATGGCAGTGTAGAACATTAAGTCAGCAGTGAGGCAATTGCAGTGAAAGCTGTCAAAGTCTGCTGGTTAGGTGATTAGGGAAAAATATATTTGGGAACTAGGGAGATGTGGTCAAGTTCTCTAAATACACTCAGACTTGGCTACACTGATAAGATAAAACTAAGACATTACAAGTGAAGCAGTAGAGACTTGGGCTGAATCTTACAGTCAAAATTAAATACTGCTTTAACTGTATCCTTGAGGGAAATTACAATGTAAAAGAATGAGAACTGCGTGTTCCTCAATGCTATGCAGAGGAGGCATCACAATGAACCAGTCTTATCTCCCTGTTTGTAAACTAGTGTTTTGTCTTTAATCTACCAGCAGACAAACTATTCTGATGCCCTCCTCTTGTTCCCTATGGTCGCTCTGATCCTCATGTACTCAGCTTGATACAGCTCCAAAGCATCCTTCCTAACCGAGACATTCTTATTAGAAGCCAACATATTTCTGATATCTTGTTAAGAAATACTGATAATATTTAGTAAAATAGGTTGCAGTTTTACAATGCCTGGCTCTGGTCAAACACATTTGCAGCAGAGTATGGCTAACCAGGGTAGAAGAGAGGAAGAGCATCCTCATTCCCCAAAGACGAGTCTATCAGAAATGCCACATGCTTCCTCTTCAAAACACTTGTGTTCTAACACATGAACTAGCATTTCCTCCTGCTGTCTCAGCCTGTGTATCCCTGGGCTTAGGACTCCAAAGTACAAGAGCTATATTGGGATAGAGCTTTCTAAATAAGTCCTGTGTTGTGAAAATTCTTGTTCTAATTTTCCATCTTCCCCTCATTTTTTTTGTTATGCTACATGGTTGGAAGGTTAGGCAGAAAGTAACTAGAGGTGTTTTATTTTTGGGCTATGTAAATAAATGTAATAATTATTCCAAAATAAAGGACAGCAAGGAACAATGCTGGCAGTACTACCTCTATTATTTGAATTCCAATAGCTCTGCACATGGATGTGACACAGATACAATGATCACCAGAAGGGTGTGGAGAGATTTGCTGTGTGGGTCATTGGTATGATGGAGATGTGCCTATTCAGAATGGCAGCAAAATTTTAACCAGAATAGTATGGCAAACCTCAGGTATCTAGCTAAAGGGATAAGTCTTTCAAGAACAGATGTGTTTCCAACCTTGCTTCCTAGCACGTTAATTCTTGCTGAAGGCTTGGATTTCACCACTCAAATCACTTGTTTCTTCTTGCATCTCTTCAGCTGTGAATGCTGCTAATTAATGCGGTTTATTTTCCTTCAGTGGAAGTCTGTAGTTTATGGATTACTTTTGCTGTCACACCTTGTAGCATCTCTGATTTGAGAGGACACAAGCAGAAGTGGCTTGGTGATAATCTAGTGTTTTTCAGCTGCACATTGATTTTCGACCATGTTGCAGAGTGTATACGGGTGACTGTGGTGGGCTGGGGCAAACCAAATGAACAGAAAATGTATCTCAATACATAAGCACCCACTGAGCCCAAGCAGGGCTCACTATTTCAAAAACAGTATTAACAGGAATTTCTTGTGACAATACGTTTTGAAAATACACTTTTTATGTAGTTGTTACTGTGAACTCTGAGTCAGGTATTTTTGTGTTACCCTGCCTTTATGGCTTGGTTAGTACTATAGTGAGCCATATAATGTCAATGACCTGGCAAATTATTAGTGAAATGCACTTTATATGGTCCACTATCAAGTGTGTGATTTTTGTGTTTAAATAATCTCCTTCTTTATTGAGGTGTGTGTGCAAATAGCATCCCTATAACATTTTTAAGGGTTTTAACAGAAAGGTTTATGAGCAGTCAGGTCTCAACTTAGACAGAAGTAGCTATTCAGAAGTTGTGACAGGTGTGCAATATAGCATATGTTTGCAATTGAAGCTGTAATTGTTCTTAAGCCATCCTAGATCTTTATAAACAAAAAGAAGACGTATTTCCATCACAGATAGTTTGCTGTACTGCTGTTCTACTTCGCAGAAAACACTTTTCAGTAGATCAGAACCAGCTTTTTCATGCTAACTCATCATAAAGAACTATTAACTAAATTACCTACATAAAATAATTTACAGCTTAACACCATTCCCTATACTAAGGAGCAAGTATTCCTCAGGGGAAAGGATATTAAACCTTACTACAAAACTTCCAATGTCATTGTTGCTGGTGCCATGACACTGGTATTAATGTGATGGCATTGAGTTTATCTTGAAAAAGCATTGCAGTGGGGTACAAATGCTGCTGAATGTTCTGGGGTTTTTTGTGTGGTTTTTTTTGTTTGTTTGTTTTTGTTTTTTTTTTTTTTTGTGGCACTTACATGCTAAATATCTCATTATTGGAGTGACATGATGTTGAGCATCTTTAGGAGCCATAGTTTGTTCCACAAAACTTTTGATTCATGGAACTGTTGACTGGGTTTTTATGTGTTGTAGAGTTACAACCTATATAAATGCACAAAGCAGAAGCCTGGATTTGTACCAATAAAAAGTTAAGAATGAGCTCTAAACAGGCATGTTAAAGTGAACTAGGAATTGCTTCTGTCTATGAGAACTCTCTGACTGTTGTAGAGGAAAGCAGTGATACAGACAGTAATAAATGTAATATGAAAGCGGTGTTAATTTAAAGCATTTGCTATAATGATTTTTTTTTTAAGGAAATACATTCAACTCTTCTAGCATCTGTAAAGACCACATTACACTTGACTGCTTGCTTGCTACTCTGGGTGTGACTATAAAAGAGAAACTTTATCAATAAAAACCTGTCCCCCTGCAACTTTCAGCCTTAGGAAATTAAAAAGTTTTTATATCAAATAATATAAATATATAGGGTGAGCTTTAAGGTAGGCTTAAGACTCATTAATGAATAGATGAAGATTTTAATTTGTAAACTACACTGTTGGGAATTACCATTTATTCAAAATGTGGAGGAAATATCAGTTATGGCTGAACTAAGTTAGAAAAATAACTTTGCTTCATTGTTGTTTATGCTAAGCTGAGTATAACGGGAACAGTTATCATTCTGAGTCCCCACGTTACTGTCATGTCACATTCTCTGGTGTAAGAGGGTGTGAAGTGCTCCAATGATTTGTCTAGGATGGTAAAGTGACCCTATGGCACAGGCAAAAAACCCCTCAAGTACTGGTCCCTGATCCTGTGACCTATTCCCAGAAACATTTCTGCTGTAGTCTCAATAAGGAAATAAAATGCCTTTATGAAACATGGAAGATGTACAGTCTTTTGCCAACATATGTAAAGACAAAAAAACTGTCATTGCCAGGCAGTGTCTCTTCTATATCCATTTTTAGTCTCAGTTCCAAGTTCATTTTGGCACAAGTCTGTTAGCTGATACTGATAGCAGTTAGCTCACTTTGGATGTTTGTGGAAAAGTTTTCAGACAGGGACAGCCTTCTATCCAGACTGGAAAATTCAGAGCAATTTATGGAGAGGGAATGGTGACTGACACAAAAGTGACGTGATCACCCAGCACACAATCTGTGGTGCAAACTTCTGGACCAAACTGAACATAATCATATGGGATTGACTAACCCTGGTGTGGTGTCTGAGCTCTGTCACAGATCTGGAGCCAGCCTTTAAGATAACATTTAAGATAGATCTCTAGCACTTAAGATAACAGACCATATCGAGGTAATGAAGCCTTTAGTGTTGGCTTACAAAGATAACTGTGGGTAACAAACTGCCACATAAGAAGAGTGTGAAATTAAATTCATCTGTGTAAATATATTTATTCATATATATTGTGTGTATTAATGCACACAATATTTGAAACAGCTTGTTGGGGGTTGTTGGTGGTTGTTTTTGTTTGTGGGTTTTTTTGGCAATATGAGGATTAGAGAATTTGGCAAGGGAGAGAAGACACTCTAGAGAACTGCCAGGAAAAAGAAGTCAGAGTATCCTAGGCAGTCTGCTTCTCATGGAGCATTGTCCTGCTTGGCTTTTCCGTGCATGCTCCTTCCTTGTTGAATACCAACTTGAAAAAGACAGATCTGAGAGTACACACATGTGTGAGGTTAGATGCCAGCTGCATACCAGACACTTAAGACATAAAAGAAAACTCCTGACTCAGACAATGCCTTTAAAGCTGCTGAGATAAGAAACTGAAATTCCTAAAATGCAGGATGTCCTGCTGCAGGAGGGGCATTGAGAAGGAAGTGGAAGGAAGCTGGACAATCCCAAAGAGAACCATTCATGCAAACTTATTTTCAAGACCAAATCCAAAACCCAGCCATGCAAGTAAACTTATATAAGAGAAATGACTGCAGCAAGCAAACTCTCTGTCACCTGTTGTCTTAAAGAGATGTGGCCAGTGTTGGTAGTTTTAATGGAGCTGAACTTGTTCTTAGATGTTCAATAAGTTTCAATAAAATGAAGGTATGTGATCTAGCTCCCCAAACTGATAGAAAAACTGTAGATCTCTTCCCATACATTTTAATAAGGCTTACTATAGTTGGTAAATATGCAATAACTTTAGCTATACAAAAAACAGTCTATAAAGAAGCTTAGGATCTGTTCCTAATTCCTCTTTAACCCATTCAGTAAGTTTTTGAAATGTGCTTTAGGTAAAGTCTTAACATTCAGGAATTTTTTTTTACTTATTATTAAGTTGTTTACTTGTTTCACTTTTCCTAATTGTCTTATAGCTGTGGAACTTCGCAAAAAGAATTTTATTAACAAAATTTTGTGCTAAATACAGACACTAAATCCAAATGCCTAACAGTAATTGCTCTGTACATGTTTGTATAGGAACAGAAAGGCATTTAATATGTATAAAGTTCAGTACTGATATGTGTAAACATACATGTATGTATATGAAAATATATGTATGAAATGTATGTAAAAATGCTGCAGCTTCTTGCTCTTGGTAGTTATTTTTTCAGAGAAAAGAGGTTTGGAATCGATTAAAGGATCCATCCAATAAAATTGAATGACTTCATTTAGTTGGGTAGAGATTTTTGCAAGAAATAGGAAAGAACACACACCTGACAACAGAAAACAGTATCAGAAAACTGCAGTTTGATGTGGAACACAGAACCAATTTGTTTTCATTCATTAAGATACATACAAAAATGTGAGCGAATATTTTTTAGGGTCTTTTTGCATTTTGATTAATATTCATACTCTTTAAGTGTTCTCCCCTTTTACATTTTTAATTATGTTGGAGAAATGTGCAATGTAGATTTTTCCTTCTCAGATGAAGTGTAATATTATGGAAATATATTAAAGAAAAAAACAATCCTGGAACGTTCCCACTGGCATCCACCAATGTGGTTCTCAAATATCAAATGGATGTACATGACAATTAGCTCAGGCTTTGCCTTAGACAAGCATGGAACAGGATGCCAAAGTTCCTATCCTATGATGCAATAAATTCTTTTTTATTAGCAGAGCTTTGGTTTTCAGTTAAAAACAACCTAAACTTGCACTTTGTACTTTATTCTCTACGATGTGATTCGGTGCTCCTTCGTGGAGCAACTGATACAACTCTTCACAGCAATTCCTTGCAAGAGAACTCTTAGCAAAAACTGACTGGAAATTCAAATACTTTGAGTGCAGTTAAGATTGATTTCTACTTGCAAGAAAATATTTCAAACTATCCTATTGCTGGTTACATTTTTTCCTGTGTATTCTATACACACGGAAAAGTAATATAATCTGTGGAACATCAATCATTCAATAGACCCTGCTTCTTCAGAGAATGCTACTTTTCTTAGATTTTTCCATGCAACTGCACTTAAGGCAGATAATAGTGTTTAATGCATTTGCTCATTAAGCCAAAAGTAGCAATAATTTTGCAGCTGTATTCCCTCAACCTATGGAATATTCTACCATGTTTTGAAAAGTGTAATGCACATCTGTGGCATACAAAGGCGTATTCTTGAAGTAGATAAATGTTTTGGAGGATTAGGACACTTGCCCTAATGAGGTTAAATGTCAAATCATTGCCCATTAGGGGCAAAATGAACTATGGGTGCTCTTACAAAATTGAACTGTGTCAGTCTCAGAAATTAGTAGGGTTTAACTAGACCTGACACAAGAGAGACAAGATTTGATGGCATAACTTGGATTCTGCTAAGGCTCTGTTTTGTTGGTACTGTGAAAGAGTTTGTTAATGATCACAAAATTTCCAAGTCATTCCCATTTTGGAAACATATGTATTTAGTATGTTTATACTACAAAAGCAGTTACACATGGTTTCCCTGATTTGCCTTGAGTTTACTGAAGATGAGAATTCAGCCTTAAACTCTGACAGCTCTTCAAAATGTGCTTACATACTGTCTACATGAGCATGCTATATCTCATTTTAGTATGATTCTTGGAGAATGTTTTCTCAGTTCAACTTCACTAAAACCCATGGCTTTTCATCCCTTAAATACCATCTCTTTATTCAGAAATGTGTCCTATTTGGGCTGTCCTGGCACCAGTTTGGGGGTAATACTTACCTAACAAAGAAGTCTAGCTTTAGCTTTTTTTATACTTTTTCCTGTGGCTACTTTAGTCATGTGATATGGTTTCTAATAGGAAAGGTTACCTGTATCAATGTCTCTGTAGTGACTGATAATGCAAAATACCTAAGTTTGTGCTGAACATTAAAAGTCACAAGAAGTCCTAAGTACAGGGAGCCCATGTTTTAAATTCAAAACAATTAAAATCAATCAAACACTGTGCCAGTGTAATGCCTTGGCACTGTTGTTTTGGCACGACTCCAGCTTCAGCATGTTTTCTTGCCCTATGGTCTTTATTTGGGTGAAAGACTAATTTTGTCTGACAGCTCATAGGGCAGGGTTTTCCAGTCCTCCATGAAAGAGCTGAATGCTTCCACTGATGAGTAAAAATGCAAAGGTGTTGGTAGCATGGAACTACCTGACAGTGGTACATGCTGAAAAACCTTGTCTGCATATTCTGTCTATCCTATGTGAGCTCTGAAGGAGAAAAAGCCCTTTTCCTTACAAGACAGACTGGTTATTTTTCCTGTAGGGCCAGTAAATTGCCACAGGACTGATGGCTTTCTTTACTTCTGTTTCAGATCAGCTTCCTTTCTACCTCTCATCAGGCCAGTGTCAGGGGAGACTGCACATCATAGACTGATGTGTGTCATTGCTTGGTCAGGTCTCTGTGTTTCCTCCTGCAGTTTTCAGGTGCCAAGCACAACAGCATGCTTTCCTTCACTATTGCTGGGGGGTTGTGACTTCCCCCTCTCCATGAGAATGAGTAGCTGATACAGGAGTTGTTGGCTATTGGATTAGTGTTCAGTCTGGACCAGTCCTCTCTCACAGGCTGCAGTCAACACCTGCTGCTCCCCAAAGGAGTGCAGGAAACTCTACCTTGGCTAGGTACTGGTTTCTTCCCCTTAAGGTAAAGATTTTTCCTGAGGGCCACTGGAGATTTGCATATGCTGCTGACCAAGAGGGTGACTCCTACCATCAGTCACATAAGAATATCTGTACTCTGGTGTGCTAGAGATGAAAAATATATACTGACATTACAGCACTAGTGTGCAGCAGGAGAAGCTAGGAATTATTTTACTGCCCAAGGGCAGCTGAGCATTGCAAAGGGTCATTACTGAGCTGTACCAATATTTTCTCAACTGAATAAGAACCCTGGGAGCATCATCAGGATTATAATGATTTTCTAAAGTTATACAATACTTTTTTGGGGGGGAGAGGAGAGGGGAAAGCACATGGTGAAACAGAACTCAGGCTTGCTGGGTGTAGGTGTTATTTGCAGGCCTGCCAGCTGGTTTCTGCAAGTACTCTCATGTAACACTGCTGGACAAAACCACTTTTACATGGACAAGTCCCAGTTATTTTAAACCTCAAAGTATTGCCAGCTCTTTTCTGCATGTCTTTGGACAAGTTAATAAATGTATCTATTACTCTGGTTTATTCAGTGCAAGAATTTTGCTCTAATTTTGTTCTTCACTAGCTCAGCTTCACACCCGTGTGGCTGAACTTGGCAGCCCAGCTGTGCAGTGTTGGAGGCATTTTATAAATTGACCAATAAGGCAAAAGCAATAATAAAAATGATTGAAAGAATGAGCTTGGGAGAGCTTTTTTCCTGGAAACATGAGCTCAAATGTGAGATTAGTACAGAAACATGTACTTTTGTACTTTTCTCTGCTGGAAGCTACATGTTTGGGGATCAGCTTGCACACATGCAGGCTGTACACCTGTGGGGAGCCTTACTGCAGCCTTGGTTGAGTTTACTTGGGAGGCACAGGACGTTTCAGAGCATGGTAGGAGATGAAAAGTTGTCCTGCCTCTGTAAGCATCATATAACTTCTGCTGTTTTATCTGTACTGGTGAAACCCTTTGTAAGGCAAAACAACTCAAGTTACAGACCTGAGGGGAATTCAATCAACTAATGAAATCTTGTAAGTACTTCCTTTTAAGCAGCTATAGGACACTGAGAATTTTTTTTTCCTGAAATAAACCACTGAACCCATTTTACATCACTTTGTTTTCTGAGGCATTTGTATTGGAGAGAGAATTTTAAAAGGAAAATCAACGTGAGCTTTGGCTCTAAATTTAATGAATACTTGCTTTCATTCCAACCTCTTATAATTGCTATTACCTGATAATTTTGTTTTATATTTATACTTGCTGATGTGTTCAAAAGTAGATGCTTATGCTGCCACCTGCATACAATAATCAGCTTGTGCAACCTCAGGGATGAGCTCTGCTGGTGGCATAAGCAGCAGTACTTCAACCAGGACATGTGCTGACACATAATCTCCTATGCCTTGATATAAGTATATCTAAGGCATCATAGGCACTGAGAGACACATAAAGCATGGGCCAAAATTTGATTGGAAATCACCCCTGCTTGGGAGAACTCATGAATTAGAAAGTTAGGCCAAGAGTGAGGTGGGAAATAGAGTCAAATGCTTTCAATTTCTGATGCAGCAGAAGAGCAACACAGGCTGCCTGACACCAGTCTAGTGCCACTTAGGTCTTCTGCTGCCTCCTCGAGCTGGGCTGGGTGCTGGCCTAGATCCCTTGCACTTTACAGTCACCTGGCAGCAAAAAGGGAATGTTTTCCTTCAGGACAGAGAATTCTGCCTCAGCTGCAGAATAAGCAGCTTCCAGCAGGTCAGGTAACATATTTAGGCTTCATGGTGATGTGTATGAGAAGCAGAAGAGAACCTATGTTTTATGAAAGACCACTGCGGGTCCTGTGTGAATGATTGCTACATAAGGAAAAACACAGTCCAGGGAACACCATAATGTTGCTAGAAGCTATGCAGTGCAGCACAGTACATGGCCATAAATTTCATATGAAGGTTATAACAGTTTTCTCCTCAACAATTACACACTGAATGACTCTGAAAATGACAGTGGGCCCATCTGACATGTCTTCATAATAAAATATTTTAAAAAAGGAGAAAATTGGAATGAGAAAAATAAGGACAATATTTGTATTTTGCCTTCTCCTGGAGTATCAGAGAGCTATATGCAAGGGTGCTCTATAAAGTCATATGGGGGACAATGAGGGGGAGAAGTGAGAATTGTATTTCTCATGGCCACACGCACAAAGGCAGAGACTGGCACTTCTGTCTAAGCTCTGTGCCAAGAGAAGCAGAATACAGCACCAAAATCTGGAGACTAAGACTCTCCCTTACCTGGGTATTCTGGAATGCCATTCTTCCTGCACAGTCTGTGCAGGGGCATTTCAATAGCTGGCATGTTCCTGATGTGGACTGTCACTTTTCTGTTCTGCTTCCTGTCCCCTACCCTTCAGGGTCTCCTTCAGCATTCGAAGGTTCTGGGTACCAGCTGCTCCAGGATCAGAAGAGTCTCTCCTAGGTAAGGCCAGTAGCTTCAGCAGCATCTGTCAGGATTCAGGTTCCTGTTCTTTCCCTTGTTCTCTCCTGACCTCACTTATTAATGGGAACCTCTTCTTCAGAATGCATTTTTCTTTTTTCTTTCCTATTCTTAGTAAATTGTTCAATCTGTATTTTTCATCAATTCAATGCATCAGAAAAAATCCTGAATCAATTTTGACTTAGGAACCTGGTGAAATCAGTTAAGAATGTTTTTAATTTGAATACATAAGCATTTTATTTATAGATCACATTTAATAACATCAACAAAACAATATTTGTGGTGTGCCAAGAGCTGGAGTTATTAATACTGAATAATATTCCCATGTAACCTGGTGACTGAGTAGTGCTCTGGGGATAGACAGTATACTACAACACTGTGGAAAATACTGATGTTAAAAGTTGGTGCAGTTTTACTGTAAATATTGTTGAGAAAATAAAAGAAGCTGTAATCTGGCTTTAGTGGAAGTGAATTAACTGGCAGCATCTTCACTGTCAGTTTGTCCATTTTACACCAAAATCTAATCTGGTTCTACAAGAACAATCTTGACACAAAGATACTGTAGTAGGAAACTGCAAACAATGACTTCTCCTTAAGTTCTTTTATCCCTTAAACTTTTACCAGGGGTGATTTGGCCAGGTTTCATGTAGCGTAGTTAAACTTCCTTCTTTGGTATTGCACTTTTTTTTTTTTCCTTTTCCCTTTTAAACACGTGTTTTTTCTCTCCCTCTCATACTAGCAGATGGTCTCCAGTTATATGCAGGAGCTTCTATTCCCTAGGTTGCTATGCAACAAAATGCATCCTATCTGCATCCTTTCTGCACTGTATCCCGTTTCCGTTCAACAACTCAAAATAACCAGCTTAGTGCTTCAACATGCTGCTTCCTCTTTTCTGCAGAGTTGAATATCTATCAAGTATCTTCCTGGGCTTCCTATCTCTTCCTGTTACAGCCTTGAAAAAAATGTGTTTGCCCTGAATTGATTTTCCTCATCACTTCCTATTTACATCAGTCCACTTAGTGCTAAGGCAGGCAAAACATACATAAATGAGTCACGCAGCTGCTAGCCCATAAAAAAAAATAGTGTCAGCCAATTGTGTGGTGTTTGAAAGCAAGATTCTTCATTGTTGTCAGGTGTGGGGTTCCTGTTTGTCCTTTTTATCGTGGCTTTGTTTCCCTACTGATACCAGAAAGTTGAAAACAAACTTTTTCTTTTTCTTTCTTTTTTTTTTTTTTTTTTCTGCTGGACTTGTGAAAAGGAAAATATTAATCTCCAGCACAGCAAGGGAGATGATGTGACAGAAACAGTAGCATGGTTTTCCCTGGCTGAAAGCAAGGCAAACTTTTTGATGTGGTTCATTTTGTGTTACTGGATATTGACCACTATGGGTGCAATTGCAAGTGTTATGAGGTAGTTGTTTAGTTTTCACTGCTGCTAATGCTAAGTTCTAAGCCTTCTACACTACTTTTTAATGCTCATTAGGCAAGAACAATTATTTTGCATTCCTAATTCTTTATTGATGAAATTAATTCCCATTTTGATCATACATTGGCTTTCTCCATAGCAGGGAATGTAAGCTTTTTGTTGCTTGCTCTGTAGATAATTCAGTAGGTTAAAGGACATGGAGGCTTCTTTTGCGTAACTTGAGCAGTCTTAAGTTGGGCATGTGGTCTGTCCTCAACAGCTACACTCCCTCCCTAGTCAATGGAGAAAGAGGCACCTTCAGTAAATGAATTACAATAATTCAGTCATTCACTAAGATAGGTGGGATGAATCATTGAGACACAGGATTTCTGTCTCTTTAGCAACTGCCAAAAGAATTTGGCTGATAGCTTGGGTAAAATGCCTGATTCTCAGATTGCTTAAGTGAATCTGGATGTTAGCAGTCTGTTTTTGCATAATTACAAAATATTTTTCTGTTTCTCAAAAAAAAATTTCCATTTGTTGGTATCCAATGCCATCATTTCGTGGTATAAATAATTTGATCCATGTTTTGGAGAGAAAAGGAAAAGTGAGTAATAAAACTACAAATATGAGTGACCACTCAGCTAGTTTGGTTTTTTATAATTGTTCTTCAGAGGTAATGTATGTAATTAAGTGTCTGGGCTTTTTTGTAGCCTGAGCTCAGCCTATGTAACACAAAATCCAGTCTTACATTTCTGGAGCCTAAAAACCTTCTTGTTGCCAATAGCAGTGCCCATGCTCAGATAAGGGCTAGGTTAAGTTTCAGCGCCTGGCTCTTTCCAGCTTGCAGTTGAAATAAAGCTTTTGATGAGAGATTATTCAAGGCAGAGTTAGATGATGCTGATCCAGAGTGCTGTTTTAAACTATGCAGAACAATTTGCTACATTGCCGGAAAGCAGACTTTCAACCACCATTACCTTTCTGAAGGAATCTGACAAGTTCTTTTATTAGATACCATTACTTTTCTACAGATCAGGTGGACTTTGGAAGTCTGTGCTTCCTGCATGGTTATTGACTTTTTATTTATTTTTCCTAGAGCCATCCATCAGTCATTCTGGTTTTGTCTCGCTGGCATGACCCTCCTGCAGTAGCTGGAGGTGCAGGACAAGGCTTGTCCTTCTGGGCCTGCTGGGCTCCTGCTGTCCTCACTGCCAGTGCCTCTCCCAGCCCTCTGGCAATGGTTCTTGGCTTTCACCTTCTCCCCCACAGCCTAGAAAAGGCTTTGGCAGGGTCAGGCCAGTGCAGAAAGGCAGACTTACTCAGCCTGTGAGGGCTGACTCTGCACTGCCTCTCTCCTTGGCGCCTTCTTGGCTGGCACCAGGAGCATGAAGCAGAGACCCTGAATTCAAAGCATTTCAGGTGGAGATACAGCATTTACAGTACAGCATTTACAGTACAGCATTTCTTAGGGCTGGGCATCCTCTGCTCGCTCTCTTTCTTGCTGTGCAGAGTCCAATAAAACCTGGGCACTGGCAGAGGATGTCTTGGAAGCAGCTTTTCCTTCAGGAAGCTCAAACCCCCATGCCACTTCCTTATTCTGTGTGGTGGCAGCCTGTGCATGAGTTTATCCCTGTCAGAGCCTGGTCTCAGGGCTTCTCCTTTTCCTCCACCTCCCCAATATGCTGTGAAGTTGAGGATTCCCACTTTTGCTGCTTGCCCTCTACCCTGTACCAGCATCTTGGTTTAGAGGCTCCCACTCTGCTCAGGAGCAACACAACTGATTCTGGCCACCATGTTTTAGTTCTGCTCATTCTGAGAGAAAATAGATGGATTTCCACTTGCTACCTAAATAACAACAGATAATAAATAATATATTTATTTTTACAGTACCAGTTTCAAAATGGCATTATTAATACAATGAAATTAATACACCGAGGAATTTTTTCCACATTGGATCTTCAGAAAACTTTTACATTCATGCAGAAAGAGAATGGGTGCTGTAGTTCAGCAAGGTATGGGAGCTGTTGGATGTTATCTGAAGGGCTCTGTGTGTGAAAAGGCAGCCTTGAGTGTTAATGCTTTGCTCTAGCTTTAATGTCTTGGAAGCTGTGCATTCAAAGTATAAGCAGTGAAGGAGGGTGGTTATAGAGAGGCTGGCAGGGATCATCCTTTTAAGTAATATGAGCATTTTCTAATATCATGAGAAAGGAGAGGAGTTAAATTCAGGAGGGGTGAGGGAATTCTACCCAGTAGGAGCTTTCACAGCAAAGGGTAAGGTGGGTTTTTCTCTGAGAGCTGATGGAAGGATCCCTCTGGACAGATGGTGTCTCTTAATGAGACAGGTTGTGAACTGGAATTTGGATTGTAGCCCACAAAATTTAGGAAGAAAAAAAGGCAATGCTTATCTATGTTTTGTTCCTTCATTCTTATTAGTACCCCCACAGCCAAACATCTCTCATGTCCCAGGATCTGTGCACGTGGGGTCATTTGAAAGCTTAGGCCCCTCATTCAATATATGGCAAACACAGGCAGTGGCAGATGTGCTATAACTGGTGTTGCTTATTTTATCCACGTGCATTATAATGTGCACTGCTGCTTAAAATCCATATTAAGATTTCTGGACTAAGGGCTTACTCCTGCTAGCATGGGGTATGTATAAATCACAGCACAATTGATTCTTTTTGTAGATCTTGCTGTGGTGCTGGTGGATTTCCTTATAATAAAGCAAATGTCGCCATAACCACAGAATGATAGGAAATGCTAGCTGTGGCCAAGTTATTTCACAAGAAGGTTTTTATTATGAAAATGATACTTCCTCTTAAATGAACTCAATGCTTATTGCTTCCCAGTATACAATTTAGAGTAATGTATGAGAAAAATATATTCTCAAGACGTTATTGCTAATTAGGAGTTATGGAGAATACATGCATTGGATTATGACTTGGTAAATTTATCTTTAAAAAGGAGCTCTGTTCCCTGTTGATGTCTCTTAGAAATATGCGAGACACAGAAAAATCAGCACAGACTAACACATCTTCAGTTCTTTTAAAGCAATAGAAGTCTGGGTTTCATGGAGTTAAAAAGTTTGCTTGCAATCTTCCCTAGGAACATGATGCAGTTCATTCCTATTTGAACTTTAGATTTAGCAGGTACTTTTCTTGGGTGTTGGCATGGGTTTTTTTTAGTTGTATTTGAGATATGTTTAGTACCTTTTAAAAGAAATTCTGTCACTCATGGGATGGGTAAGGTCTTTTTTAGCTCTGCCTCATAGCAGTATAATGATGGAGTCAGAGGAACAGATGAAGTTCGTATTTTGTATGATAAAAAGCTAAAGAAAACTGTTAGGAAAAATCACCACTGGGCCAAATCTTTGTACTGTCTTTGTTTCATCATCCATAACAAACAGGTACTCCTGGAAGAAATTGTCTTCACTATGATTTTTGTTTGTTTTAAAAACTCAACAGGGCTACTCCCTGAGAATTTGAGGCCAGTCAGTGGGAGGTCAGAGTGGAAAGCAGAGGTGCAAAGCTGCAATTCATCTAACAAGAGATGAAATTATGTCCATGTGTTTCTCTAATAAGCAATTTGCATTAATCGCTTTCTGGTAGCCTCACTAGTCTGTGTCCATGGAGGGATGCTCTTTCCCAAGCATTGATTGCCATTGTGCATGTGAGTTACTTTCAACATATTTTCTGATCATATTCAATATGCACACAAAAAGGGTTGCAAGAGGAATATTGCAAATGAAATTTTAATAAAAATTACAATTATAGCAAAATGTTTTAATACCAGCTCTATCTTTTATTGACACAGTAATAGAAGAGAGGCAAGCACAGTAATTAACAGATCAATCAATTCCAGTGCTATGCAGATTTTCTGCAAAGAAAAAGAGACCATTCTGTTCACACACCATGGATTGATTCTTTGCTTGAAAAATAAGATTTTTGCTTCCTTTTTTCTTCATGTAGTCTAGTCATTATGACCCATGTAAGGAAGTCTGGGAATTAATACTGAATTTACAATATCCCTGTATGAAATCAATAATATGTCAATAAACAACATTTGTTATATCTAAGCAAGCTATGACCATATTGATAGGGATAGACCAAGTTCTAGCTTTCTCTATTGGAATCTGTATCTGAAATTCATGATGACAATAAGCCTCATTAAAAAAAAAAAATTAAGAAATGGCGCTCTCATGCCTACCCAGAGAGGGGGGAGCATTGTGCTGCAGGTTTGGATTTCATATGTAAGTAATGTGTTATGGCAAGTGCCCTTATAGGCTGATCTGCTCCTGGCAGTAGTGGAGCTGCATCCTTCATCCCATTCAGGTTACTGTCACTTCAAGACTGGGAATTAAGCTGGCAGTAGCTGTGTTGGCAGGTGGAATCAAGCTAATCAGCCCAGTGTCAGGGTCCAGGCAAGGCCATTGTGGCCTCTGAAAGCTGCAAAGGAGCTTCAAACTCTGGGTAGGGGTAACGTACACAGTATATCCTGTAGTATGATACCTTTATAGCATCATTTATGTCCTTGAATATAATTGGTTTAATTAAATATAATTGTTTTGATAGTCCATCTTTGATTAAAAGTGGTTAGTCCCATTGCTGGAGTCATTCCTTTTTTAAAGCAGACTCAGTAACTAAACTGAACAAATGGAGAAACAGTTTGGTTATATAAGTATATTACCTCTGAGCCCAAAGTGGTCGTCCTCAGTATGTTAAGTTTAAAAATATTTCCAATCCTAACTCTGTAGAAGGTGCTCACAAGGGACAAATAGCTTAATATTGACATAGCCTTAAATATATTGAAAATACATAAATCAGAATAATGAGATTCATAAATATGTTAATATTAATGGAGAAACCTTTAGGGAAATGTAGTGTAAAATCAAAGAAAAAGATGAACTTGAGATGTAAGAAATGATTCTAGTTAAATGAATAAAAAATTGGATATTTTGTTCCTCAAGTCAGAGAAAGACATTGCATCCTTTTGAAATGGTGCTTATGTCTTTAATACTGTCATAAACAGACTGCAAAAAACATTAGGGAAAAAAACCTAAAGGTATCTGTAAAAGCCTGATAATAAATTAAAGCACTGGAATGATTTGTTTTTCGCATCATGGAAGGAGGAAAGCACCATGAAGCCCTTCTTTCAAAAATTCTCTCTAGAATCGATTGACTAATTCTACACTGACTTTCAAGGCTATAAAACTTTATTAGCAAGAAGAATATGTATATTGTTATTCATTTGTTCACACTGCAATGGTTAAGGTCCTGTCAGCATTTCCATTAAAAACCCCTATAATTTAACAGGAAACTCCAACACACATAAAAATACGTTCAGGCTGCATTTGACAAAAGGGGTACTCTAACCAGATTCTCAAAATTAATTCTATTTAGATGATAGCTTGAAAAGAAGTGAGTCATGTTCTTAGAGGTACATAGTCTCATACCTTCTGCAAAGTACCACCAATGTCAGCAGCTGCTGAACCAGTGCTCTTTATCTCCCTCTTCCCTGGCTGACCCCCACTGTCCATCCACTGTTGCACAAGGAAGCCCATACCTTCTGTCTTGCTTCCAGTTACTGTGCCAGGTTTGACTTCTCTGCATTATTTACATTTGTTGGGCTGTGTGATTTTTGTCTTGAAAATTCTTCCATGGAGCTTTGACACTGTCCAGGGCATGGGACACATTCTATATGCAAAGATCCTATGTTGTCTGGACTGAGATTCTGATGAAGGCTTCTAGGGCAGCTGCACTGTCTGTGGATGAGGACCCAGTTCTGCCCCAGGTCAGGGAGCTGAAAGTGATGCACAGATTACTGAGCTTAAAGCCCAAAGTGGTGCTGGGCTGGCCCAGCCTGATGTCCCCATTTCAGGGGTCCTGAGGCTGAACCCATCTTAAACCCTACACTAAACTCAGCAACTGCCCTAGTAAGGAGGGGTATCTTCCCAGTCCCTTCCTCAAGCAGCTTGAATATGAATAATCACATCCTCTGCAAAAAGCTGAAATTTGTGTCTTAAGATCAGTGCATTTTGATATGGCAAGATATGTTTTACTGCCAGTGACTTAAACAGATGCTTGTTGTACATGTGCCTAAGGCAGAATATAACTCAGGAGTGTTCAGAGTTTGTTAGCAAAGTAAACTTTGTTGAAACTACCACACCTTCATGCTTTAAGCACAGTCAGTGTAGGGGCATCACACTTCTAGGATGTCAGACAAACCCAGGTTCTGCACTGATCACTGGTGAGCTGGGCTTGTCAGGGTGGGAAACAAGATAGTTTAGATGCTTTTATGTTTTCTAACTATATCAAAATCTTCATTGAATGTCTCAAAAATCTGTTTGATTAAGGTTGCAGAGAATCATGGGGTTTTCTGAGCAGTAATGAAGTTTGTAAAAATTTTCAGATTCTCTACTGCTCAGCTGAGCTGTCTGCTGTGTAACAGCAGAAGTCAGACCGTAAAATACTGTTTGCTCCATTTCTTTAAAGTTCCATCAAAGATCACCTTCATTCATGTGTAGCTGACTACTGTACATCAGCAGTGTTTTCAAATCTCAAATCAATATCCTGGATGTTTCCAGAGAAATTAATTAGTCTCACTGAGGAGTTACTTTCCTAGTTTGGCAAAAGCCCCCTTTGCTCCTGTTGGTATTGACTACACAGTCAACTGGATAGACACAATGTTTACCCTCCTAAGAGGTCAATTTAACTGCTCCAGGCAATACAGTAAATGTAAGAACACACTTTTCTGCTGTTTGGTTTGGAGGCTTTGACCACACACAGACTCTTGGTTGAGTAAAATTGTTTCAGGCTATTGTTTCACTGTCCATTTTTATGAATACCTATCCTTGATTCTAATATGATTCTTAAATTAGTAATTTTCTGTTTAGGGATGGTCACTTCCCTAACAGCAGTATATATATATATATATATATATATATATATATATATATATATATAAAAATCTTTATTTACTTCAAGGGAAGCAGACAGACCTTATCAAAAGGAAGCTGTAGAATTAAATAAGACATTTAAATACTGAAATTATGAAATCCTACAAAGTGCATTAGAAAATAATTTTTCCAACAAAACACAAGCTCATTAATATAATTTACATATATTTCCACAACAGTATTTATGTGTTTATAGTATCTTCCAGTGTAGGAGTGATGCAATATTTGTCATGGAGTCAGAGCTGCCCTTCACATTTTTACATAAGGTATTTCTGCAGGAATGTGCTGCCTTCACCATGTAACTTAGAGATATCCATTTTTAAAACTACATGAAAACTGTATTTAAGCTGTTTATGCTTACATGGTGGAGATTTTTATGAGAAATTGATGACTTCATTGTAGACTTTGGATAAGTGTTGCAGTGCTCCCGGAGCTTCAGACCTCCTACCCCTTGTTCTCAAGTAAAAATTTTGGAAACTGGAAAATTTCATTTTGGTATTTCCTAATGAAATGGTTTTATTTTATTTATTTTTTTTTCCATTTTCTATCATTGAACATTTTCCTAAGAAATACCCAGGAAACCCCACAAACAAAAATCCCAGCAAGCTTTAGTGGCCTGAAAATGAAAGGATGTTTTTTTGGGCTGCCTTGCACTGGCTTTTAACCATTGGTCTTAAGGTCTCCAGTTTATAATGTTAGCATGTCATCAGGAAATTAAACCAGTAGTTAAATTCTCCCCTTATCTAAAACATCCTAGCTCAGTTAAAGTTTACTTCCTAAGAGATAATGTGAACTGTAGGACCACTGAACTCTTTGTTTCAGCAAATATTTCAGTATTTTGTGTGTCTCAGGAGCCAGTGAGATTGTCCTTTAGCTTACTGTTTTGGGCATATAGTGAACAGATAGGAGACATGGATCAAGGGCCCCTTGAGCAGAAGAGGAATTCAAACACACCATTTTCTGTGGGGAGGTGCTCTCATCTCTGGGGTCCTGCTGGCCAGAGAGGGACTGCTTTCTTTTCACTTTTTTTTTGTTTCAGTCCTCAGTAATTTTGAGGTGAAACTGTAACTTTGGAAATAACTAAATAGGTTTTTGCTGAAAACCACATTTGATGAATGTTTTATTTGCTGAAAAATCCATCACCTCTGTGTGAATAATTATGGATTTAAGTAAATTCTCTCTAGAGAGTGTATCAGATCATTTTAGAGTGCATAAAGTTAGAAACCCAGAAAATGTTCTGCAGTCAGCTTCCTGTACGTATGTTAAAAGTGGGAAGCCCTGTTGGGTTTTCCTTCCTATGACAGCTTGCCCATAACTCTTTAATCAGTTTTCCATAGCTGAAAAGTGTTGTTGGCTTTGTTTATTACAGAGAACTGTGGTCTGTGTTTTCTTCTTGGTATACCCAACATGAATCATGGTTTATAAACATCCTGTTGGTATTGGTGGAATAACTGGGGACTTAATGAGACTTTGATCTTTTCAAGTAACTCACATATAAGGCACAATGTCGGTACTCTTCAAAGTGTTAACATGAAAAAAAAACCCCAAAAATTCCTCATACAGGAAAAAAACCCTTCCATGAGTGTAGGATGTACACAGAAACGTGTAGTGTTTCTAAGAATATATCTTAAACTCCCTAACATATTTTGATCCAAGGAATACAACAACTGATTTGATTTCTTTCTGCTGTTTTATAAGAATATATTCAGGAATTTGTTTCAAGAGCTGTGAGAAGGGTGGGCTATTCTGTAATCCTGACTTTTAATTATTTTTCTTTGTTTTCTTCTGCTATTTTTAAAAATATCCTAAATACACACTGCCTAACATCAGTGATAGAAATGGTTATATACATGGTAATATAATTATCCTTTATCAAAGTCCTATTTCTTCTTGGGTCTAAGGATGGCAAGCAGTGCTTCATGTAAAAACGGTTTTAAAATGACATAATTTATGATGCAAGTATTCTGAAAATAGAGCATTTGTGAACCAGTCAAGTCTTCTGAAACAATTTTTAGAAACATCATTTACAAGGTGGGTTTTTTTGTTGTTGTTGTTGTTTTGTTTTTTGTTTGGTTTTTTTTTTTTTTGCAAACTTGACAGTCCTTTCAAGATGACCCTGTGGAGTACAATAGATGGGACAAACAGTGAGAGACACTTTTCAGATTGCTGTTGAATAACATCTAAAGCTTCGTGGTGGCCCCTTTGATGTGAACCCAAGGGGACTGACCACCTGGGTTGCTTTGTGCAGTGATGATTTGTTAATCAGGAAAACAAGAAATACAATATGGCCTCAAGTAAACCTTTAAGGAATCATAGATTAAATTTAGGGGTTTTATTGTGATCTTTATAGCAGTCTTTATACAAAATAAGTAATTTCACCAATGCTATTAACTGCTTAATCCAGTGGGTTTGCATCTAGACTTCCAAGACCATAGTTTTTTTTCATTTTTACATGTATTTTCCATATATCTCCTACATTAAACTTAATAAAACAGGTTAGGATTTTAAAAGGTCAATCAATGTATATGACCATTTCATTTTTTACAGCTTTACAGATCTGAAGTTCACTCAGGGGTTTTCGCTTCACAAGTCATTACAGATTATTGAATATATTTCTGGAGTAGCCACTACTAAAGCAAAATCTCCTGGGGCCTGATTTGTTCCCCAAGAATAAACAAAAGAACTAACTACTATTATTTTACAGACATTTAGAAAGATGAAGTAACCTGGTATTTTATAGGATAATAAATGCTGATGTCTACACTCTTTCTTGTTTCCATGGATTTCAATACTTATCAATGAGGCAGTGACAGATATTTTTCAATTTTTATATTGGCTGTAAATCAACCATTCTGCAGTCATCTGAAGTAGTAGTAAATACCACCTCTTTATAATTTCCTGAACATAAAAGTTATATCTATTTCTTCAATTAGGAAGTCAATGTCAAGAGGATATATTAAAGCTTGAATTTCAGAAATAAAGTGCTGGACTGGTGAGCATCACAGTATTTAAGATACTTGCCAGTCATTTTTTCCTTTTCAGAGAGGAATTGCAAAAGGAAAAAAGAGGGGTTGTTATAGATAAGCCTACAGAATACTGTCTTCTAGAATGTGTAATTTTCTTTCTCTACAGAGAGTTCCAAAAAATCGGTAATATAGGGTTTTCTTCAACAATGGCATTTTAGCTTGTATTTTTTTCTAGAACAAATATCTGAAGGAAGACTCGTCATACATGTTTAGATGTATTTATGAGAGACAAAATTGCTAGGGAATACTTAAAATACTAATATTCTTGGCTGAAGGGCTGTGATTGAGAAATGCCAGTTTGGTTCAGGTAAGGACACAGAGTTCAGTTCATGTCTCTAACACTGGTATAAAGGAGGTCTAAGTCCACAAGGTTACACTGATCTGAGTGTTAGGGGGAAAGCATTAGTGTCCTCCAGGCTTGTTTTACAGGTGGCTAAGCCCCACTGCTGAATTTAAGTTTCAAATGGCTTTTGGACCTTCCTCCTTATTCAGGACCTGAAGTCAAATCTATCTTTTAGGATGTAGGCTATTAAGGGACAAGGTCAAGAGGTTCTGTTCTGTGGTGTGCTGAACATCTGATGAAAGAGAATGTCCTAAAAATTCCTCCAACTTTTGAGTCCTCAATACAGGGGCTGGGAGAAGCTGAGAAGCTTGGGGCTGTAGCTGTCCTAGGCTGGCTCTAGGCCCCCCAGCTTTCAGTTCATGTCCAGAGTGCTTTTAGCTCACACGTGGGCGTGCACGTTGTGGCACTTTTCAATCCAGACCCTGGAGCATTCAGACACACAGGCACGGGCAAAGGTGGGAGCACATGCCAATCAAACCTGTGCATTTGGGTAAAGGAGTTGGCTCCTTCCAGAGTGGCAACCTGCTTAAGAGGTGGGGTAGAATAAAATGACATAGCCCAGAAGCAGAACTATAATAAAATCACATGGGCAAAGTTCTCCTACTACTTTGTGCTGCAAGTTTTATTAGTAGTGCTCATTCTTTTTCCAAAGCGTGCCCTTGTGATACAACTCCATGTTAAGGATATTCTACTGTCATCCAGATAAACGTGTTTCTACCTAAATGCTACTGCAAGCTCACGATTTCCACTTAGGGTTTGTTTAGTTCTGTTTAGTAACTCTTTTCTCTTTTTAAGAGAAGTGTTGCTGTTTTTGCCTTGTTTACTTTAAATCCACCGTTGGGATTAGTTTGGTTATTTACTCTTAATAATGGAAATAAGTCAAAGGGGAAATGCTTTTCACACTGAGCAGGCACCATGTTCTCCTGGAATGAGCATTCTTTTCCTTTGTTTTTGAAACAATCTTTTGATTTCTTTGGTTTTCCTTTCATGATGTTTAGGAGAAAAGGAAACTGCTGTTGAATACGGGATGCCTGGGATTTCTGTTTTACATTAGACTTTTTTAAATATTTGAACTCTGCTTTGTGACGGAACAAATTAGAGCTGAAGCTGCAGGGTGGGTAAGGAGTTTCAAGGTTTCCTTATTTGATTTTCAGGGGTCTATATTTACCCTACTCTATTTTATCCTGTGAAGTACCCTTTCTGCTCCTACTAAACAGTCTTTTTATTTGTAGCAGGCTTCTAAACTCATAGTTACCTGCACAGCAGCTGCCAGCCTTCTCTACTGCTATGTCGTAAGAAATCCAACCAAAAAACAAAACCCCAATAAAAATAGCAGATTTCTTCTGCTATGTGCTTTGACAGACAGATGAAAATTTTCCATATGCGCTGTTTCATTTTTGTTTATTCTCTCTGCCTATCTCAAAGCACAATTTTTTTGTAGCTTGATTTCAGCTTTAAGAAAAGCAAAACCTTAAAGCAGTGTGTTTTCCTTTCCTTAGTAAAAAGCTGTTGAATTAGAGACCTGCATGTTGCAATTTTGTTCAGTGGGGCTCATACAGTGCTGGCACTGCAAATTGGTCCTAGCAAGGCTCCATCTAGAAACCAGTACTTGGTTCAGATGCTTGTGACAAGGGGATGTGTAATCTCCTTGCTTCTGTATTGGGTTTATTTGCTGCGTGATGGAAACTTGAGGGAGATTCACTTGCTCAGTAAAAAGGAAAGTGAGACGAAACTCATTTCCTAACATATTTTATCTATGCCAGCAGTTTGGTAGTTCTTATATACAGTAAGCAATAAAACTAGTTAAAAGATCATTAAATAACTCCCATGAAGTTATAACAATGCAATAAAAAATCTAACCAACACAGAGCACCTTGCATCATGGAGCCCTTTAATCAGTCTTTTCCTGGGCTGTGTTCAGACCAATGACCATAAATCTACCAGCTGTCCAATCTCTAGCACTGTTTCCTCTTTTGCTCTGAGATCCTGGGCCACCATGGAAGGAGAAATCTGAAATCTTGCTGTAGTCACTGTGGTGTGCCAAGCAGCTGTTCAAAGCTAGAGAAATTGCTTTGAACAAGGCAGAGAGAAGTTCTGATTTTAAACTTCTATATTAAAGTGGTAATGAAATGTATTTTTGTACATAGCTTTGAAAATCCCTACTGTGGAATCATGCTCTATCAAGGGTCATTTTAATAACATTGATTGTTAAAAGACACAGCTCCCAGTGTAAAACCAGAACTCATTAGAATTCAGGATAGAGCTGATTACAGAGGAATGTGTAAAACTGAATATTAAGAAGATTAAGGAGAGCTGGATATCAGTGCTATATTCCAAAGGGAAATCCACCATGTACTTACTGTCCCAATCAGTGGTACCCAAAGGCAATGTGTACCTCTGTGCATGTACCCTATTGGAGAGGGAACTCTCAGAGTTTGGCCAAGGGTAACTATAAATATTAAAACCTTTATTATCAATGTTTGATAGAAACATAAAAAATTTATAGTTGTATACAAATTTCTTTAGCGGAGGAAACACATGAGATTTTGTACTGCCACTGTTAAGTCACTCTTTCAGACAAAATCTAATTATTTCTCCTCAAATTTCTTTCTTTAACAGAGGCGGCATCATCCAAAAGAAGTAAGAGAAAATGAATAGCTGAAGCCCTGTATATAGCTAAATAGCAGATTCTGTATCAAGGTCATTCAGATAGGCTGCTGTGCTATGTATTGTTTCTTTTTCTTTTTCTTTTTCTTTTTTTTTCTTTTTTAGTTTCCAATCCCCGGGCCTCTTTGCCTCCTTTTGCTATTCAGTATGTGTTTGTCACAGGCTCTCTCTTGTTTAGAAACAAATGTATTCAGACATCTTTGGTACTTAGAAAAGCAGTTTCAAATTATAGCAATCATTAACATAACAGGAATACATAGGAGTTATCCAGCATGTGGAAAAAAACCTATGAAGCCTCCAATGCACTCTGTAACTGTATGAGATGGAAATTAGAGATATCTACCCAAATGTGAATTTCCATGCCCCTATAACATGCAAGCAGAATTACTTTCCACATTGTTGAGAAAATTCATTAAGCATATGTAGAATCTGAAGAATCTTGTCTTGTAGTGGGAAGCTGTATGAGATGTAGCAACACTTATGTGTTTAAAGTATGATTATCAGAATTGAAACACAGAATTAACCAATCTTATACCATTTATGATAATGGAACAATAAATGTAAACTTCCTGAAAAATACAATGTGCAAAGGATCTAATTGAGAAACTAACAGACAGAAGTGGCACTAGTATCATTCTAGAAATATATTTTATAGTTCTGCTGTGAAGTGTACAAAAAAACATATGGACGTATGGGGTTTCTACATTTTACTGCTGTTTTCTACCTTCTCAGCTGGTGTCTTTTAAGTGACCAGAGAGACAGTAGTTACTGGGACCCTTTCCCCCTCCCAGCATCACCTCAGTAAGGCCCCAGCTCGGGCGACCACCCAGCTCTGTGTGATACTCTGCAATAAATAGCCAGTAATCAGCTCTTTAATTTGTCTTGGGCCCTGTGCAAGACCAGTAACATTATTGTTGCAGAAGCACTTGAAAAATACATAGAGAGGATAAAAAAAACCCCAAAACAACAGAAACCAGCCATTTAAAATATTCTCTGAGGCTACCTATCTTCCCATGTATTGTTACTACCATGCTGCCATGGCCCGACTGCAGTTATTTTCCCTGTGGAAAATAACGTGAATCCTTTTGGCTTTCATGCAAACTACACTGTGTGGCCAACAGAGTGTGAATTTTCCTATATTTTGAGCAAAAATGCAATATGTTTATGGTGACACTGCTATTGCACTGTTACATGATTCACTCAGTTACATTGCTATAAGTTTAATTTAGATTAACAAAACCCATTATAGTATTAAGATAATCAAAACTGTGTAACTAACTGAAGCTTCTTTTGAATAAATAAATCTATTTTTGAATAGACAAAGAGTATAATACATTTTGCTGCAGTCTAGGACAAAATGTTGTGTATAAGAGTTTCAATAACTGTCCATGGACTGTCTTTGCTGTAAATGAATGTTTTTGAATAACACCAGTAATCTGAAGGTAATGAAAGCAGTTTATGCAAGGTGCAATAAACAGCCATTGTTGTGTCTACAGAACATTACTTTATGCTACTGTGAAGATGATGTCTTTTTAGTCTTCTATCTGTTTTGAAAAAAAATAAAATTCAGAGGCCACTAGTCTGAAAGAAACAAGGACAAGATAATAACTAGAGATGCAATTAATCCCTGTGCTTTGGAATAGGACAAATTGTTACAACAATCACAGAGAAAGCTGTACAGAGGTTACAGGGAGGCAAGTTAATGCAATGCTAAAAAAAAGGGAACAAAGAGTGTTAGAAAGACCTAAATTACAAGAGCAAAGAAATGAAAATACTGCTTAATAAGAAACAAATGTTGCATGCTGTGTATTAACAGTGGAATGCTTGCAGAAAATATGGAAAAGTCTTTGTTTACTCAACCCTGACTCATGGGCAAAGGTTTACATAAACTGGGCTTCTCTTCTGATCACAAGTATGTGGGAAGTCCTACGGGGATGAGTAGTCAATAGAGGGCTTCTCACTCTCTTGAAATCAGACAAATGTTTGGATTCAGTCACTCAGGGTAAAAACTTGGTTGCATAATTGTCAGCAAAAAGCTCCCATTTTATCACTGGGGCCAAAATCCCACTAATGCAGCAGGCTCCAGCTCTGTTGCCAGCACTGGTTTCTAAAGGAGCAGTGGAGTGCTGGCAGCCAGGATCCATGGCTGGATTCCAGCCCTGCTCCCGTATGGCAGCACACGATGCTGTGGGGCTTCCCAAGCCACTTCTGGGGCTCTCTTTCACTCACTGACAGGAATGAGCTCTTGTCTTATGTGCAAAGGAGGAAATGTGAGCAATAAAAGTCCTCATTAATGACTATAGAGAGCAGATCCTGCTTTCAGTCGTGCCCTTTCAACCTCACTCAAGTCGAGGCCATCTTGACTCATCAGGACTCTTTCAAGCCTGCACCACCTCCAGAAATCCAGAGAGCCTTTGGGATGTTAAGGGCCAGGACCAAGAAACCAGAGGTTTATATAGTGGGACATCACAGTGGGGAGGAGAAAATGCACCTAGAAAGGACCACAATGGGTCATATAAACCCTTATTACAGTCTATAGCAATTTAACAAAAGTAAGTCAGAATAAATAAATACTTGAGGTAGAACCAAGAGGCAGCTGACCCAGTCTGAGAACTAAATTGCAGTTGACCTATTGCATCACTAAATTACCTTCCTCAAGGGGAAGGGATAAAAGTTCCATGGTTTGTTTTTTGGTTTTTTTTTTTTTTTTTCTGCTTTAAAAAAAGTTTTAATAATTCAAAGAAATGCCAAATGTTGGTAAATTTACATGGTAAGTACTTGATGGATTGAATTAATTTCCTTCTTTGTGTGCTGACATCCTTCTCGCTGCATAGGGAGATTCTACAGACGTAGAGAAATGCTGCACAGGATGGGATGTTTTTTTATGGCATTTCCGTGTGCTTTAAATCTCTGAAGAGTTTTCTGTGTGTGTGCTTTATATGGAGTCATTAAGTACATTAAGTAAAAACAAGCTTATTCACAAACCAGCTTTGATCTAGGCTTCCTGTGATTTATCTCGGCTGCCTATAGCCTGCACTGAAATCCTACCTGATTGTTATTAGTTCCCCAAATATTTATATCACTCTAGATAATCAATGCTTATCACAGCCAATACAGACGTTACAAGTTCCTCAAAGAAAGGCACTGTCAGCATAATAACATTTTAATTATTGCAGCATATGCTCTCAAATAAGTCTTTTCTTTCCAGTATCAATTTAAACAGAGTAACTATACCCATCTTATTAATAGATGATGTTAAAAATATTGTACATGTAAATTACAGCTTTTTCCACTAAGTGTAAGAAGCAATAATGCAATGTCTTGGAGGTATAAATGTTCACTTAATTTAAATCATGTTGCTAGTGCTGTTTTCTGTTTTCATTCCCTTGCGTTTGCACTCTCTACAGGATGTTTTTCATTCAACTGCTGTGTAAAACAAATTTGCTTGTGGGGGTTTGGTGATATAAAGTATCTGACTGGCACCAGTGCATTAGCTATTCTACATGTAACTGAAAAATTCAGTATTTGGAGAAGTAGAGATAGCAGCATCTACTGGTTTAGAAGACACAGATGACATGTTTTTGGTTATCAAGTGTGCTGCAAGTTCATAGGGAAGTTCCATGGAGAACACCCTGAGCCCTTCTGTCCCTCAGCTTCCCAACTTTATGTAGCCTCTTACTCCCTGCACCATTTTGAAGTTCTCCAAAAAGAAGTGCAATGTTTCTTTCTTTTATAAAAAGAAGTTTCAGAGAAAATTGTATTATTAACTTTGTAAGGGAGACTAAACGTTCATCTGTCTCCTAACAGAATCTAGTCTAGAAACCCCACAAAAATACTTCTGTAGGCAGCACAGTCATGCTTTGAAAAGGGGAATCACTCTTTATTTCTTTATAAAAGTACTTGCTGCTCATGCAAGTTAAGGACTCAGTTCTGAATCAGAATTCTGATTCTGTCTTCTGGATAGACACAAATCAGAAGACAGATATACAAATTGTTGTGAGGATTTTTCATGCTTTAACTACCTAAAACTTTGACTCTCTCCTCTCTCCTAAAAACACATTGCTTTTAATACTGTTCTCATGCCACAAATCTGTAAGTTTTTGTCTCTGATATATACAGAATATACACACACATCCATATATGCCCCCAATGCAGATCTACAAAAGTCTGCTGAAATTCTTGGTACTTTCAACTCACAATGAGTACAATAATCAAAACTTTTCCTGAAAATACCTGTTCCTAAGGTCACTGGATTAGTACAAAATTTCAGCTTCTGTTCAAAATGCAGGCTTTCTGGAACCTCAAACCACGTAGTAAATCTGGACCTTTCAGGACTGACTTAAAAAGCTAAAACATAACAGGAGTAAGCTATCCGTCTATTTAGAAGGAGAGAATAATTTTGATAAACACTTATTTTAAAGTTTATAATCTATCCGAACAAATCTTCTACTGCTGTTTCTTTTGCAGGCTTACACACTTGCCATTTTACAAATCATGCAATGTAACCATTGTGGGTCCCCAAAGCCTCTGTTTCTAGTCATGCTATCTGTGAAAGACATGTTTCTTCTGCTGGACAATGATATATTGTATGTCATCTTTATTGTTACTTGCTAGAATCATAGAATCACTTAGATTAGAAAAGACCTTTTAGATCATTGGGTTCAACCATAAATGAAGAATTTGGATGAGTATGGTGGGGTTTTTTGAAGGAACACTTTGCTTTTCTGGTTTTATTAATTTTTTTTATTTTCCAGATGCAAAATGATAGCTCGAGCTCACTTATATGGTGTCATAAGATCCCTGATCACCATCACAAGGTTGCAAACTAAAAAGCAGGGTAAAATTAAGTTGATTTAATTCAGAATTGAATGTAAACTCTTGTTCCTAAAAAACCAATTGCACATATGTGGGTACTTTTCAATGCAATGGATAAACTTTCATTTGATTCCTTTCATAATTCATTTGATTGTTTCTGTACAACAGCTTTGTTGGTGGACTCTGACAAATGTGATACTCATGCTGTGTGAATGTCTCATACATGTACAAACTGTACCAATTCAAGGTAACACCCAGTGGGAATAAAGCACTACCTGCTGACCTGTAAATGTAAACAGAAAAGAAAATGGAAAGAAAAAAGGACCACGCTGGTCATGCAAATTCCATTTTATGATTAAGGAAATAGTCACTGGAAATAGTTTCTGTTGAGCAGACTCCTCCTCTGTTTTGTATTAGAAGTGTATGAATTGTTTCCTTTACACTGTTGAAATATAGAGAAAGGGTTTTAATGCAGACAGTTAAATTCATGGTGACAACCCTTATGGTGTACTTGAGATCCGTATCCTTGTGGGCTGGTCTGTTGCATTGATCTCTGAGGACAAAAATATCAGGAGATTCAGTGCCACTGAACTTGTATGCACTGGAAGATTTAAAGTTTTCCTTCAGCATAGATTGGCTGTCTTCAAGTAAAGTTTCAGGTCACTTCTGGGGCATCATTGCAGGTAAATGTGCACTGTGTTTATTAGTCTCTCTGGTAGATAAGAAGGTTTCAGTTTTAATGATTGCAAGATCAAATATTTGACAAAAAGTGAAAAGCAAAGACCGGAGGTATATATTCTAGAGTGAAAGAGGGAGGAGAATAATGAGTTTGAGAAGAATAAAACTTAGATTTGTTAGTGGAAAAGAATGCTACAAAGGTCTCTGTGTGAATCTTTGGTTCCTGGAGTTTCTGCCAATTCCTTTTATTACTATTTCAAGTAACCAGGTACATATGGCATGTTTGTAAGTAAAGCAGTCAATGAAGTTAGTTACACCTCTGCATTTATTACCCTACCCCTGAGTATTATTAACTTTTACATTCCCCATAAAATATAATTTATCACTTAAATAATTTGCTTTGTGTCAGGGTTCAGTGTGCTCCAGTGCTTTCCTGCTCATTAAATGAGATATTTTTACTTAATGAGCCCAGAATGTCCTTTGCATTTAACATCAGAGTTGATTTCAAACACTCCATTTTTCTAACATATTTGTATGTAATTTCAGAATGTGGACTTCATTCCATAGTCTTACTCTGAAGAAAAAAGAGCTACAAAGAATAATGACCCATGACTTCTGGAGAGGAACACAGTAAGTATGGGTGAATATTTAAAAAAAAACCCCTATTATCTACCTGCATTTTTGCATTCTTTCACCTGGTTTGAAAGTCTGAGTTACTATTTGAGCCTGATGCTGCAGTTATTACATACATAATACTTCATTAGGAAAGCATTTTCAGAAGGGACTGCAAGATAAGGATTTCCATGAAATTAACAGTATTTAAAAATAACCCCACCCTTAGATGTGTGTGCGTGATACCCTGATTCATGTATCATCTAGTCTTTTAAATATACACAGTTCACATATAAAATGAATATCCACAGGATAAATAAACATCATAGAACTCTATCAATATGCCCCTAATGGGGATCTGGCTCATCTCTTTGCAATTGCAAATAATCACTTTGCAATTATTTAATAAAATCTGAGTAGAGAAACCCTCTGTTGTGCAGTAAATCATTTGCTCATAATAATCACTGGAACCAAAAACCAGCCCAAACCTCTGAGCTATCTCAGCAATTCCAGGATAAACACTGTGCTGCTACACTTTAAATGGAATTTTGCCACCAGCTAGATCTCAAGGAGTCAGTGAGTAGTGTATGATGGATTCACAAGTGGGTGTTCATTTGAGTCCATTATAACAAATGTGGCCATCTGTGCATCAGCTGTGCACCACTGACATGCAGGGTGCAAGTCTGATCAGTCAGGTGCTCAGGATCCATGGCAATGTGCATGGTGTGAAACACTCAATAAAGGATAGTAAAGCAGAAAATTAATCCCATTAAAATGTTAATATTGTAATCTAGAATTTTTTTTTCTTCTGAGTGACAAAAGAATAACTCGGGAAATAAGCAAACATACATTTATATTCAACTGAACTTATAACTTTTTTTCAGATTATATTTGGCCATCATTGTGTCATACGTCCATTTTCCCATGGTTGCCTTGTCTCACCTGATTAAGAGCTTGGGCCTCTCTTTCTGTTTGCTGCTCTGGACCAGTTTCCTTGGCTGACCTCCTTTTCCTACAAGGCATGTGCAGCCATGTAACTGTGTGGCAGCTGGATGTGGTGGAAGTGTATCTTGTGGGAATGCCATGGTTACCATGGCACACGGTGGGCAAAGGAGCACGAACAGGAGGTAGCAGAGGGCAGGCAGTCTGTGCCTTGGTGTAGCAGCCCTCTTCAACACACCATCATGATTGCCAGGGGAAATCTCAAAATTCTCATCAGACTGGCAGAACCAGCTTATTTGAAAAAAAAGTTTTTAGAATAGTGAAATAATGTTTCATGAGACTGGGTCATGCCATGTAGGCCAGGGAGAAAAAGAACATTTCCCTGATTGAGGCAGTAGAAGTTAACAGTAGCATGATTGCTCGTACAAGTGTACGAAATGTGAGAGCTTCATCTCTGCCATAGAGGGAGGGAAAAACAAATGAAAAATTGGAATAAATGTTGATTGTAATTTAGTAAGGGGTGAACACACCCAGGTTGTTTATTAACGTCAACTCATCATTGAAAAGGCTACTAAGTAACATAATTGCTCTGATACAGATTGGGGAAACAATGTCATCAACTATAAGGGAATCTGTGCTCTTCTCTTGCTGTTACTCATCAGAGAGTGCACCACCACCAAGAAATCGGTTTATTTTGGTTTTCCTTACAATCCTTCATCATTTTGTCCATTTGAGCTGCAGACAGTTAAGGCTGGCACACATTCAAGCTGAATGCTTTTTTTTTTTTTCATATTTTTCACTGTAAAACTTAAAGGAAAAATGCTGGGGTTTTTTGGTTTGTTTTGTGCTTTATTTTGTTTTTGTTCCTCCCTGTTCCCCCCTGAAAAAAAAATTTAGGCTATAGTTTGCTCTGGGGAAATACTGAATTATTATTTTAGATACTGAAATTTGTAATGTTGTAGCATATTTATATGATCTGGTGGAATCTTAAATGATAAGAGACTTTTGTTTTCCTTCTGATTCTATAATAGCAATAGACCTGCCCTTCATTTCATTACAGTTTTAAGGATAGGTTTGAGATATTTTAAATTTTGTTTGAATTACTTTTCTAGATAATAATCATAATTGAATGTTATGTTTCAAATTCTAATGTCAAAGAATATCTAAAATATCTAGCAAAAATAATTAATTTTTAAAATCAGTTTTTATCTTCTGCACTGTGAATGTTTAGTTGCTCTGGATGAATAATAGTTTGGTTTTTATATCATATAAATCCTGGGGATGTCTCAATGTGTGCAGAAAGGAAAACGTGATGCACCTACTTGAGAAATTTCTATGACGGGTCAAGAAGTCTTTTGGGAGAGGAGGTTGCTGAGTTAGAGTCAAGACTGGACCTACTGGATCTTTCTCCCCTTTAGCCTGTACTATTCCTAGAAACACACACGTGCTTTTAGAAAATTCAGGTAGATAGAGGAGCCACGCCTATAATATCCCCTTCATGCCTGTGATTGGCAGTTTGCATTTTATTAGTATGTGCACAGCTGATCTTGGCATGGGTATTAGGGAATAATTCTTTTCATCAGGGCACTGCCAGGGCTGGTTTTTGGTTGCTGTTGTTTTAGCTGATGGTGTGATCCTAAGCCTGGGCAAAGCACAGTTTGTTGCGGAAAGTCTCTGGCAAACACTCACACGTGAGGTATTGCAGAACTGCTCACTGGCACTAATGAAAAGGGACTGACAGGTGCCTGCAGCCCAGCTGAAGGGTGTTCATATCAGGCACCTTGAGAAAGTGAGGAGCACAGCAAACTAAGGTCATACCCTGATTTTTCTCTGACATTTGAGCCCCTTGTCTTGGCCTAGAAATGGTTGAAGAGGGAATAAATATCAGATGGATGATACAAGTGTCATTTAAGGGATAGTACATTGCTCTACTGGGCTTGTATCAAAGGATCTAGTATATGTATCTTTTGGTAACAAATTTTACTTAACTTTGTTTTTTTTAATTAACTATTTGTAATTGAGAAATAGTCTATGCAATTTCAAGAGAGGGTGAGATAATGGTGCTTATCAGATTCCTTCTGGGAATGGCAGTAAGTATTTTATAGCTAGTTTCAGTTAACATAAACTTTCTCTAAATCAGAAACATAACTTTTTACACATGTAGACTAAGGCCAAAGGTTCTCTTCACTCTTTGAAAGCACTGACATTAAATTTTTTATTAGTACCCATGATAAATAATGCACTTGACTTCAGTTTTGACAGTACTATTGTGAGAAACTGACACATTTCTTTCAGAAGTAAGTACCTAAATAGCCAACTTTAATGCTGAAGAAAAGTTTATCTTTCTTTTAAGTGAATTCTTTGATCAGTTTAAGTTACCTCCTGATGGCTGCAGCCTTTCTTGCATCAGTGGTGTCTGTGTTGCTGCCATCATGTCGTTTGTGTGTTCATGGCTGGCTTTCAAGCTATCATTTCTTTGTGTCTCTGTGTGGTTTGGTTTCACAAAGGGATCCTGGATCCAATATTGCCGCTGCCATCCACTTTGCCAATATATGTATATACTTGCAGGTGTCCAGAAACTCTTGCAGAGAAATGTAAATTGCTGTTCTTAAACCTAAACACACAGATTTTCATAGTTCACACTATTGGCCACTGTGCCTGAGTTCTGAGTTATTTGGGCACTCTCCTGCTTTTATAACTGAGATTCTTCACACTTTTCTATTTGAGTCTTGTAATGCTTTGACTTCTCTGCTATGTTTGGGATGCCCCCATATTGTTTTCAATTTGGCTGGAGTAGCTTCGCTGGCTTGCAAAATCCCAGGCTTTATTTTAGATCTTTGATATACTCTTTCCCAGTGTTTTATACAAAATCCAGAACACCATCCAGCTTTCTATCAGGAAACTAACCCTTCCCTCCAGATTGTGAGGTTCATTGTAGCTCAGATCAGTTAAAGGCTTCTCTGTGTTTTCTCTCTCTTTTTTTACTGCTTGCCTGAAATTGAATTTATTGGATCCTTTTACATGGGAGTATTTTACATATAAGCTGATTCAAACCTCCTAAACTCCTAGTCTTAAATGAACTTCAAATAGTTGTTGAAAGTTGTGAGTGATACAGGACGGGTTTTCTAAGCATCCTGTGTTCCTGGGAAGCTAAACTACAGTAAGAAATGCTAAACAGTACAGAACTTTCACCAGAACTTCTGAATTTTCTTAACTGTTGTCTGAAAATTGTAATTTGAAGAAAACAAACCCCTGTAAATGAAACTCATTCTGATGTTCATGAATCTAACTTTGCTAGCCTGTGAGAGTCTCTTTCTTTTACTTGTTTAAGCGCACAGTGATTCCATAAGGAAAATTGGCTTGAATCTCATTAGGCATTGTCCTGTATTAATGGAACAAGTTCACTCATATTTTATTCATTAAATAATATTTGTCAATGTGTTTTTCTATTTTAAGCTCTTACTGTAAAAGAGAGCATTATCACCTCAAAGTATTTGTTTCCTAGAGTGAATGCCAATACTATCCAGTCACACCATATTCTCCTAATTATGCTGAGGGTTTCTTTCCTAACAGCATTTATTTTCGGGTGTCAACAATACTTCAGTTAAATGTAGTGTAAAGTGCACTTATTTAGCAAACTTGTCCTTCAGAAAAGAGGTTTTTTGTCTTTAAAAAACCACTAGATTGTTTCTTTCTGTCAGTGCATGATACAATAGAAAACTTAAATCAATAACGCTTCTTATTCTTATGCAATTGATGCATAACATCCTTCTTCACACAGAGGTTTAATGTGTTGTAAATTAATTATCTGGAATGCGTAGAGGGTCAATGGACCTTGGTATGACTGGGATGTAATGTTAAAGTGTTCCATTTCCTTCCAGCCCTGCTCAGCTCTCTTGCCGACTCCTCTCTATGTGTCAGCTATGCCATCTTCTGCACTTTGGTCCCTTAAGTGTTTTTAATGCCCCTCGAGGGCTTGATCAATAGGAAAAATTTGCTTTACCATAAATTTGTCCAACAATTTTCTTTCTTCTGAAGATGGAGTATCTTTCTTAACTGTACTTGCATAATGCTTAGTAAACTATTCTTACTCTTACAGAAGTTTAAAATAATAGCCATATTTTAAATCAAATTTAAATGAAATTGCGGAGATTCTGCGTAAACAAATGCAGATGTAATTTTTGGCTTGTAGGTCCTAAAATGAATCAACTATGCTTCAAGTGTCTATTAGGAAGAGTTTTGCTTTACTGTATCTACACATCAAACCACATAGATGAATAAAATTGTTATTAACTGTGAAGAAATGCTGAGGGAGAGATTCTCAACCATGAAGAGTGCAATTAAAACATGCATTCACTGGGTTTAAAGTAGCCAATTTCCTTTAAAAATCAGAGAGGCCACTCTATTACTTTTTTTGAAGCCAGCTTGGCTATTAGTTGCTAGGGTAACAAGATCCAAGATAGTGAATAAGCCCTGTCCAGGCAGCACAGTGTTATGGGTGTCTCAGATGAATGCAAAGAAATGCTGGTAGGAACATTCAATTATGCGTTAGTTTAATTTTTATTTATCCGTCTTTTTACTACAAGGATGGTCAAAATCTGTATGCATTTGTAATTAAAATGGTGCTGGGGTGTTTTAATTGTCTGAGTAACAGATGACACTAAACTATTAAAGCAGAAAATACTTCAAATCTCAATGAAAAAAGAGAGATGCTACTTAAAACTCCCGGCATGTTGGTGGGATCAATTTAATGTCCTGTGCTGTGTCAATGTCACTTTCATAAACTTTTGCTGAAGTGCTTTTCCTACTGTATGTTGAATGATGTTGTCAGGACTGTGAGTCGGGGGTATGGTGGTCTACTTTACTTCCCTTGATGAAAAGGTCACTGCCACTTGTAAATCTGTTTTACTCCCTGCACAGTTGTTAGTGTCAAAGTCTGTCAGCTCTGTGGGATGTTAAAATTATACAACTGTGGTAGGAACAAGGAACACAAATTCCCAAGTGGTACATCCCAAGAAAAAGTCTCTGATCTTTGTGTAAAAGTTCTGTAGAAAGCTTTTCATTCAGGATTTTCAGCGCACTTTGGCTTGATTGCAGAAATAAACAAAATTTCTGTTTCATTCCTCCCATCTGGTGGGCCCTCCCCACCAATAGCTCATCATATGGCCACATATGTCCGTAGCTCATGGTTGCAAGTGAAAAAGTCTCTGCTTTATTTTTTTAAGGCTGCAAGGGCTTCAGTTAAAGCACAATTAAAACCTGGCCTGTGTTGTATTATGTGATTATGTTTTGACAAATCATCACAATAGATCAGCTTCACAATTATTCATAAGTTATTTGGAAAATACAAGGAATAAACAAGAAGTAAAACAACTGGCCAATTTAGGGGAGGACACCTGACCTCCAAACCAAGCTTCCAACCAATTTAAGAAATGGAAATGATAAAAACCTCCAAAAACCTAAACTCTCTTTTTCTTATTCATAGCATCATCTGAATTGTTCTGTGCCTATGCAAAGACAATTTTTTACTCAGCACTTTTCTCATGTGAGTTGTCATACTTTGCTAGTGAACTGCAGCAAATGCAGTGGGAGCAAAACCAGCTGGAGTGCCAAGAGTGGCCATGTCCTCTGAGCTTGATTGATTACGACATGGAGCTTTCGAAGTTTTATGCTCTGGCTGCGCAGGAGATGGACACAAAGTTCTTTGCATGTGAAGTATGGCCAAAGCTTTTAGGTGGTCAATTTCCTGCTTAATTCAAAGGCCTCTGCTAAGACAGAGGCAAGCTTTTCACACTGTGAGGTATTTCCATATGACCTTGCAACTAAATTGATTTTTGAACTGAGTGGAGTAGTTTGCTGCTGAGGAGACAGAATGGGACCTGAAAGGGGCAAACACTGAATCTTTTTGGCTTGACTTTCAGTCAAGGTAACTCACTGGGGTCCTGAAGGTGATGCAAGTAAACATCTGCCAAGTGAATCTTCGTGTCAAGGCAGCCATTGTGGGCAAACTGGGGTAGGCAGCAATGGGTAAACGTATATCAGTGTGCCAAGTAAGCATCAGCATGACAGGGAAGAGGACACGCTATGATCCTGATTTCCTTTTGACTTAATTTTGACTGGAAAATTCTCTTCATGTGCCACTGAATCTGATCTAGAAGCTGTCTTGGGCACTCCTTTCAGTAATATGAAAGAAGAATCTTTCATATGAAGTTTTTCTTACTGTCTGTTAAAGATTTGAATGATAGGTAAGCAAATGATAAAGAAAAGTAAAAACCCTGAAGTTTTAATTGCTCTGAGGAAAAATTCACTGCCATCTCTATCAATCACTACCTTGGTTTTATAGATATCTTTCAAAATGTCATCCAATTTGCCTTTAAGATCACAAACACTTTTGCTTAATCCTCCTTCCCTGTCTACTGAGACAATTGCAGGATAAAAATTTATCTTTTCCCTTTATCAGATTCATTTCTACTGTTTGAAATTGTTAAAATCCAAATGGCAGATATTTGTACTTGCATAATTAGAAAGCTGAATAGATGCCTGTTGTATCAGTGCTTGTGTTTGCTGAAGACTCACAATGTTAGAAGGCATGTCTGGGGAATGTAAACAAACATCCACCTTATCAGGACTTTTACCACTGAGAAATAGAAAATAACATTTTTTTCCTACCCTCTGGCCTCCATTATCCCTCCAATTCACCAGACTTTGCTCAATCTTTTTGTGGTTTCTAATTTTCATCTTCTCTTGGCACAGGCAAATGAAGTACAATTAAAAACTCTTGGAATGATTCTTTTAAGCAGGAAGAGTGGTTCGACACTCTCAGGTCTGTACACGCTCATGTAATGGGTATCCGGTATGTAGCTGCTTTTTCACTCTGAAATAAAATAATGTGCACATGCTAATGTATCTGCATACATCTTGGGGATGTTTTTATTCTTTATAAAAGAAGACTTTCAAAAACTGATTATTTATATTTCAAAACAAAAATCAGATATCTATGATCTAAATAATCAGATTTATTCTGGACCAGTCTTCTATATATTTTTCTAGGCAAAAGGAATTAGAGCTCAGAGCAAAGACTGCCAGGATTTTGAGGGCTTTGGAAAAGTTACTGATCAAGCCTACTGAGTGAATATCTGAGATGATTTACAGCCAAAAATGTTTAAGGCCTTGTGTGGCACTTTCAGCCTTTCTGGGGAAAAAGGTTGCCTAATTGTACAAAGGTTTAGTATAAAAGATTTAACCTTTGCCTTAGTAAATTAATTTGAAATAGTGAATTTTAAAGTGGTTATAAAGCATTGTGGTCCTTGTGATAAAAGAGGCAATTCTTAGGTACTCCTTATCTTTTGAGTCTCCTTTAGCCATTGGGAACTTCATAAAGATGATCTAAAATGGGCTTGTCAGACACCTGCAGACGAGTATCTCCCAGGTATTACTGAGCTTTGTGCTTACACTTAACCACTGCCTTTCTTCAAATTTTCAGTCATATTCTTACTTCTTCCTTTCATGGCAGACAAAATTACACCTCTTTGGACTTCCTAAATGTGTGTGTCTTCTACATGTCAACCTGCAGAGGTTTCGCTATTTTCTCAGTCTGGCATTATTATGCATGCCCTCTCTTTTGCTGTATTTTTTTATTAAAAATGTCAACTTTTTTTTTTTTAAGTGCACTGAAACACCTTTTCACGTTCATCACAGTTTTCCAGATCTCCTATCTGCTTGCACAGTCTGTGATGTCCAAGTCACAGCCTCTTCTCTTTTCTTGGTATTCCAAGAAGACTCTTTGTCCTTGTAATTTGTGTCAAAACTTGCCTGGAAACTTTCCTTTCCCTCTTGGCTTACCAGGCAATATTTTGGGATATTCTATCAGATGGACTACCAGACACTACCACTTTGTTTTGTAGGTACAGTGACATGCTGACAGAGCCCAGAGCACAGTACTAAGAGGTGGTTCTGTAGGTCCCAGCTGTGTGCAGATGAAGGATGTCTTTTGTTTCGGACTCTCTTCTGATCTTGGGGAAAGACTTCCCTTTTTTCTTGTTTACCTTGGTCTAGTCTCCAGAATGAATGTTGCCTTAGCAGAGTTGAACTATTCTCAACATCTCTTCATCTAATTGTTAATTTTTTTCTGAGAATGAAGTAGTTTGATATACATGAGGTGACCCAGGCCAGGTATGAAGTGCTTTGCCCCAGCACATGAGTTTGTGTGAAGATTGCTTGTGTGAATTCTTACAGCAGCAGCCCAAAGAACCCCTTATTTGTATGACCAAGACTAAAGGGCTAGATGGACAAATAAAAATTTGCAGTAAGTTTTGTAATATCTGATATGAAGCATCAATATGTTGGTGTTAGGCTAGAGGGCTGCAGGCTTTTTTGAGAGAAACAGATGTGTGAGATGTGCATCATGTTGCCAGTGGTAACATGGACGGCACTTTTGAAAAAACTTCAGCTCAAGAATGTGGCTCAAGCAGAGGTTTAAACTGAAGCCCCTCATCAGATGAGATGGGAAATTGTATTTAGGAAGAAGTGAATAAATACCCATGACAAATCTTCAGCTGCTCTAGTTCATAATGGAAGTTCATTCCCATAATGGAAGATGGTTCATAAATGATCATTACCCCAAACAGGCTCTCAGTGGCAATAGTAATTTAGGCTGGGAGCAAGAACAATTTTGTTGATCAAACTATACTAAAGGAGGACGTTTATAAAGATTATCAATTTATGATGAACTTTCAGCTCTGAAAAAAAAGTTTATACTGATACTTAAATTTGCAGAAGCATAAAGTTTTTTAAAAACCGAAAGAATCACTAAAACCTGTAACACTTTAACCAGCCTCATTGAATTGCTTTTCTGCAGAAATTTTGAAGCAAAAACAATTAAGAAGAGCTGTTGTATGCATAAGTGCTAAGTATGTGAAACATTCCCAGCTACTGCCACATGACAGCAATCCTGTCCCTCGGGTCAGGCTGTTCACTGGTAATTTCAGGGAGGAATCTCTGGGACAGTGAACCTGCTGGGGGAAAACTGGTGACCTGCCACTCCTAAGCCAGGATATACTGTCCTCCTCTACATTCAAAAATCTGTGCAACAAATCCACCTAAACTGTCTTTACTGATAGGATACAGAGCAGAATAATTTTATAATCTGCTTCTTTTCATATTTCTAATTGCTTCAACATTTTCATTGTTTCAACTGGAAGCATTGTATGTGCCCCACAGGTGCAGTGGCATTATGCATTATTTATGCCTAATGTTTGAGGTATTATTTTTAATGCAAAAAATCAGTGCCATGCAAGTCCTTTTATATGGACCAAAAAAAGAAGAAGAAAGCCCTCCATCATTTCCATACACTCACCCTCCATGTGCAGTTATGATCTGGGTTGCCCTTATTGTTGGTTAATGTGTGAATAACAGCCTGCATTTCCCACCTGTGATCAGGTTTTACTGCAGGAATAAAGCAAGGTCAAAATAATACCTAATGTTTAGATAGCATGCTGGTAGTCTCCCTGTCAGCAGACTATTCTTAAATAATAGTAACAAATTAGCATTAAAAGCTCTCCACAACAAGATGTGCTAAAATCATACTGGATGCTCAGTGACCTGTGCAAAGAAAATCTAATATGCTGCTTTCCAGTGCTCTCAGCCTCAGCTGCTGTAGTGTCAATTATGTCACTATAGCTTTTCAGAGGTGGAACCAACATGACTCAAGAAAATAACAAAGCAAGAAAAAGAGAAAAAAATAAGCAAAATAAACTCTGGATGCAAGATGAGAGAGTGTTGCAAGCAGAGAATGTTTAGCTCCAGTGCTGAGTTTGAAGGGGCTGCCCTCTTAACGCAATGGGACCCAGCTTCCTGCTGTGTTCTCTGAAGTGGCTCGTTGCAGAGCAGTAATGTTATATCTTAATAAGCATAACGCTGTGAACTGAGGCATATTTTTAAGTCAGACACGTGGGAGGGAAACATATCAGAGCAGAGCTGTGTTATTTTTAATGGAGCATGTGTTTGTCTTGTAAGTGTGTCAGAAGAAATGGAACAGGTCTCGGATTTCTTCTCACCATGTCTAACGTAGGATGGGCACTCCAACTGCCTCTCTAACTGCCATCAGTGGTCTTTGATGTTGCAAATGACACTGCATGGTCTGGACTACACTTGTACCTCACATTCAATGACATTGAATACATATTGCATCTACTGGTGTTCATTGAAGCTCTTCTTCAGATGAAGCTCTTTGAAAACCACAAACTCCAAGGTACCTTTCACTATACAAACAAAATTGTCATAAGAGACTGTTCTTTTCCCAGTTTTGTATGAGTGTGTCATACAGATGATGGGGGACATGATCTGCATGAAAACATTTCCATTTACATTCAACTGACAAATAGATCTTGTAGTGTGGAATTGATAGCTGCCATGTGTACCGTACTGCAGCCCATGCCACACACCTCTCATTCTTAACATCGAAACCAATAGTAGAGTAAAAATGTTTGCAATGAAATTCCTAAGGACATTTTAAATTTCAATTAATATTGATAATGGGTTTTTTAATAAGTCTTGGGTCAAGATGCATCATAAATCTATTTTCCACAGAGCACAGAAAATACATACTCATCCTGTCTTTGTGAAATGACTGGATCTAGTCTTACATCCAGCAGCCAGCTGAGGCTGCTTGTCTATTATAGTCTCTTCCACCATTCCTGACAAATGAACAAATAACTAGATGCCCTGTGAAACATTTTAAATAGAACTGTCTCCTGAAAAAGCAGTTACTGACAGAGACAGGTTCGATCCAGATCAAGGGAACCTGCTGTGGAGTAGAGAAGATCAATACTGGTCACTGGCATTTTTATTTCTGATTTTTTTTTTTTTTTTGAACTAAGCATAGGTAAAGATTATGATGAATAAAGTAAAGCAGAAAACAAGCAATCTATGAACTGAAGTGCATCCTCCTCTTATTAAACCTTATTGTGCCCTTAAAGCAGTAGCAGAAGCTGTTGCTATGAACTCTATAATACAAGAGGCTTTCAAAACAGCATTTTAAAACTATGTATTAGCTAGAAACCACTTTGCCCACAAATTCTGAAAGAGCTGAAAGTAGCTTTTGAAAAGGAGCCAATGTATTTCATGGCAGAATAAATTAAATGCTATTTTTTACTTTTGAAGTATTTGATCAAAATCCAGTACTGAATATAGTGTCTTAAATTAATTCTGTTTAGAGTGCTTCTCTGCTGGTTACAACCTGGATCCTATTGCACTAACTTCCTCCCTCTCCTGTTGTGTTCTTTGGTGTATGCACGAGGATTCCGTGTTTCCAATGCCAGCTGGAGGCGCTAAGGTCACGTTCTTATCTTTGGAAACAAAGCATGGGTTTGTGGGAGCTGGACAGATCAAAACCATGATTGTTTTTATTTATTCTGTTTGAATAGCATCATTGACTCTGACTTTGCTTAGCTGTGAAAATGGCTATTAAGAGAAAAGTCACCAAGACCAAATCAGCCCAGCAACAGCAAACTATAAAACAGAATTTGACAGGTTTTAGGAAGGAAGGCTAGCATTATAGCCCCAATATTCTTGATAGCCTTTGGCTAAGTCCAGGAATTTAGTCTTCAATATAATCAATCCTCTACAATCCACATTAGTTAGAATGTTGTTTTCTCCTTCCCAAACCTTTCATTTAACAAGAAGATCAGTAAGATGAAAGGCATTTGTTACTGAGAACAGCCTTAAGGAAAGCAAAAAGAGCAAATCTGGAAAACAGATTCGTATTTTTCTGGAAATGGGTAGTATTCATAAAACATTTAACAAGTTCAAGGTCAACTTGTTCTCCTTCTGTATCCTATTCATAACAGGCATTTGACAACTCAGTGGCAGTCAATCTAGCAGCTGAACTGAATATATTGGGCCATCCAGTTTAAATAAAAACTAAATCTTCATTGTGAAATGAACACAACAAATCCAAGAAGTGCAAAAGGCTTTCCTGTTTCTGAAATTTCAAATAAAATCAACAAATACAGTTACAAAGGAGAGGAAATAGGTCTAATTTTGATAAATAAGCAGATGTATGCATAAATGGCTAGAGATTATGGTCCTTCACACCGCAGTGGTGGTGTCTTCTCATCCTGAGCATTCCACAGATTTTGTTTGTCAGTATACTATGTCTGCAAAATTACCTAACATCAATATGATATTCATATTTTGCAGTTAAAATTACTCTGAACTTCTCTTTTTTAGTCCCTATACAAGACCACCTTGGAGTTTATTCCCAACATTGACTCTTCTCAATATGCTCAGGGATACAGTAAACAGTATCCCCTTGTGGCTCTTGTCCTATTGGAAAGTGAGGAGATTACACTCGTTGGATTGGAATAATGACATTTTCATCTGACTTCAAAACCTGGTGAAAATAGTAGCTCAGGGAGACACAGAGACATATATTTTGGAAATCCCAGGGATATCGAGTTTTGTGTCCATGCAAATTCTGAGGTTGGGTCCATTTTTAATTATAATATTTTTCTCTTTAGTTACTGTCATCATGGATCTTAGAGAACTTATCCTTTGTCCATTCCAAAAACATGGATAAACATGACTTATATCTATCTTTTGAAACAAATTCTTATAACTAAAAGTTAATCTTATATAGTATATGTTGAAGACAGATGGTCCTAAACAACAAGCTCATACCTTTCCTCCACTACTTCCAAATGGCACAGCTATTTCTAACAGTGAAAGTGCATCATATCACCAATTGCCTTTTCTCTTTCAGCAAGACATACAATGAAAATCAGCTAGCAATTGTTTTGTGGGTGGGTTTGCAGATTAAAGATCAACTATAAATTGAGACGAGTATCAAGTTCACAATATACTTTGTTCCTTTTTGGAAACCACTACCTGGTTTTGTTTTTGAAGCTGCCATGGGTTTTCAACAGGATTCTTACTCTAAGCACTCAGTATCTTTCATCAGCCAGCACCCACTGAATGACTACCAGGGATGTCAGTGTCAAATTCCTCTGCAGACGTCCAGCTGGATGTTGTACAGGGATTTAGCTGAAAGGGCTTGCTGCAGGAATGATGTTACTAAGCAGTTCCATCTTCCCCACTTTGCATCTTTCAAATATCAGCTATAAGTATTTTTAATATGCTTATTATTTAAAATTTTAGACCTCCTCCCTAATTTTGTCAGGTGTTTTATAAGGCTTTCTTGCTACAATTACAATGTATGTCTGCAGTCCAGGAAGACAGCTGAAAGCACAATGACTCTGGCTCTATATTTGGAAACATCTGCTGTTTCATTTCCATGATGCACAATGATGTGCAGTTCTGAGAGGAGGAACAAGTCTGCAAGAGGAGACATTAGTTTATAGTTAAATATTTTGATACTGAAATTGGGATTCCCTCTTATCTAATCCTCTGGTAATATTCCTCCTTTGAGTAAAGGATGCTGAAATAGTTTCTTAATGGTCCTGTGACTGTTTGCTGTGAAATAAATCCCACCCCTAGTGAGGCAGCCCTTTCAGGTATCAGCAGTTGGCTTCCTCTACATCATTTTGTCATTCTTGAGAGAGAAGCATAGAGGCAATAAAATGTGATATGGAGTGAAAACAACTAAATTGACTTGGGAGGGGCTTTGGTTTGAGGAGTCTCTAGATTTAAGGTGAGGTGTTGAGGATCTGGGAGAAGATTTGCTTTACTCTAAGTTCTATAAAGCATTTGTGCCAAAACTCCATCATATAAAAGCCTAGTTGCATGTTCAGAAGTTCCCTTTAAGTTGAGAAAATCTGGCAAAATTCTATTCATTATAGTGGTTTATTATTTTTTAATAGTCTGTCAGATAATTTGAGGAGAACAAAGCTGTGTGAATAATCGTAGCAATGCTTTATGGGGGGCTAAGACAAATTGTAACACTTGGTGCTAGGGATAGTTTTGCCTCTTATTCTCAACTGACCTAAAAAAGGGCCCTTCCATAGGTATTTCCATGGTGATCAGCTGTTGATCTCTGCTGGATCCAGGACACGGATCTGAGGTCTGACCCAGTGCCATTACACCTATGGACGTTTGTTGCAGATAAAAGGCTGGAGCTAAACCTTGCATGGCATCAGAATCAGGCCACATGTTTTTTTCTTCTCAATAATGGTTATCAATGGAGAATTTAAATTAGAGCCAGGAGAGAGCATGGGGCTCAGGAGACCTGAGATAACACATCTGGGAAATGCTGTTTGGTATTCTTTGAGGTTGAGTATCTTCTGAGCCTGTCTGTCTACAATAAGACTGTTAAGTGTATTGACAGAAATTTTAGAGAATGCTGAAAAATTTTATTTTTGAGAAGCCTTCATACAAATTGTATTTAAAATTTCCTTGTGTATTCATTATGTAGGAACTTTGTTATATGCTTTCTTCTAGAGCAATAGAATTCTATTGGCCGGGAATTCTCATCTTTAAAAGACTGGGGCATGAAGAGCTGCTTTATTTCTACAGAGAGAACAGGGTCTTTTTTTTCCCTCTTAAGTTTAGAACTTGGCGGAGTCTTTCTTCAGCAAAACTAAGAAGGTGCACATTTTGGTCTGGCAGATTCAATTTGATTTGTCAAATTTTCTGAATTTCTGTGATCAAAGCTACAAAGATCAAGCTATTCTATCACTTGACCTGAAAGTAATACAATACAGTTTAATACAGCAACAATATTTTGCCCTAAATGTTATGTTAAGGCTGTCTATCAATAATTCAGCTCTTATATAAAATAGTCTTCCAAATAAGATATTGTATGTCAAGAGAAAATCATCTTTGTGGATATATTTTCAAAGAATATCAGTCTCTCTATTTATGCCAGTGAAGAGTGAAAGAAACCTGAGGGTGAGAAATAGAACAAGACAAGGTTTAGTGAAATATGTGGGCTTGGAAGGAAAAATTACGAACATTTGGAGCAGCTGGACCTATAACATGGAATGTGTCAATAATTCTATTGCTTTCTTTTTTTGCTAATGTTTTAAACCAACTTTCAACAGATAAAAAGTGACAAAATAAACTTTCATGGAAAAATATCCTTAAGAATGCAAGAAATGTAAAATAAGTGTGGCATATAACGATGAAATGGGCTGTTCTAAAGCAAGACTCCTAACCTGAGAGCTAAAAGTGGAAAAAAAATTAAAAGAATTATTACTTAAATCTCATTTAAGATATACAAAAGAATCAATACCTTGGAAAAAAAAAAATCTATGAATTTGCCCTGAGGTGAAATACGAAGGTGATGGGAAAAGCTTCTATTGTAAGATGACTATATTATTCTCCTGCATTTCATAAAAGAATATTCCATTATATTTTCTCTTTACAGGTTGTTTCATGTTTGCTTACATTATTCAGAAACATTTTGCATCTTCATTTCCTAAATTGGCTAAAGAGGCATTGTCCAGCTATCTGTAAAGGCAGGACTGACTGCTTATACCACTGATTTGTAAGTAGTATGTTTGGTTTTGGAACGGTAAAAGTTTTGTCCCAAAAATTGCAGCATTTCCATCCCACACTTCAATAAAATATATCTAAAGTATCTAGAAATCATGAGAATGACTCCAAAGCTATGAGTTTGCAGCTCAGTGAGCACATTTGGTATGTCTGGCCTTCCTGGCTTTGTTGGTTTAGAAGTGACTTCCTAGATTTTTCTCACAATCATGAATAGAGTATTTTTTAAAAAGTGGATGATTTTACAGCCATGTGACTCTAGGAACTGATGCTTAAGTATGCCACAAGAAATTCAGATACTACAGTAACTAGTTCTAAGTGTCCTGTTTGCTCACATGATTTTAAATGCCACCCTGAAGAAGAAGGTTAAAAACACCTAAATTCTTCTTGCCCAGGCTGCTTTTGTTTCTTAGAGATCAGCTGTGTCAGAATGAAATCTTCCCTCAGGCCATTTTTTTTTTTAACAGCCAGATCACTTTAACTGCTACTTCTGGCAGTAAAATTTTTCATATCTGCATAAGAAACAATGAAGTTAAAGCCTCCTGGAGAAGAAGCTGCCAAAGTCATGCTCTTGTCCTTCAGGATTGTTTCAGTGGGGTTCTGCCACAGGTGTTTCTTCAGGTGGGGAAATGGAAATTTATCCTGTGTCCTGAAAGCACTACTGATAATATGTCTTTTTATCCACACTCATTTGTCTCTCTAGAGATCACCAGCACTATTACTGATAACACAACTTTATATTGCTCTAGGCAGCTTGTCAGCTTTTTGATCTTAACAATTATGAATGAAGGTTTTTATGTGGGCAGGAGACAAAAGGGAATATCACCTGAAAGTTTCTGAAATGGGAGAATTATGGGACTACCCCACAAGTGAGAGGTAATATGTGGTCTCCAAGGGCCCCATCAAACTTTCCTGAGGAGCAGCCACAGACCAAATAATCCCAGCCCCGGATTGTTTCTCCAAAGGGAAATAATCGGTGTGACAATGAAAATGTGCAGGCCAAATGTACCATTGAGTACAGATGAGCCCCCTTCTTATTCCAAATAATAATGGTATGTTTTCAGATTTATGGTGTTGCTCCTTTCCTTCTCCTGCTCCATCACTTTACTCTTCCCCTCTCCTCCCCGATGGCAGATAATATATAACCCATAAGATGTATTGGTGTGGGTATGATGCTGAGATGGGATTTTTGTTTCTTCATTCTTTTAGTAAGGGAAGCTGAACAGACACATATAGATGGATGGGTGAAGTGAAGTAGAATATTACTGAATAATCTTCAACCTTGAATGAGGAAAATGAGATACAGTATGCCTAATGTTTCATTGACATCCATGAAAAGAGACATGAAAACATCCAAAGCTCTCTCAGCAGAAGAAGGTTAAGGGGGCCACATGCCATACCACAGCTCCAGTGAGAACGGTGACCCTGGCAGGACAAGGATCCCATTCATGCACCTCTCCTGGCATGGCCACAGGGAGAGGCTGTGCTTGGTGCATCAAGAAGAAAATCCTGTTTCGTGAGTTCTTACTGTAGTGCTTTCTTCTTATTTCTGTGCAAGAGGTAATACAGGACTCCATGTTTCTTAATTTCTGTAGTAATTTCATGATTATGTTTCCAAAAGAAAGGACGCCTTCTTATTTTCATAATTAACAGGAAATACATGTTATACATTAAATGTGACACAAGAGAGATGAATTATGCAGTAAATTCTGTGTGTGCTGATCAGCACAAAGCCCAAGGCACATTCAGCAGAGTTGCTGTGAAGATCTGTAATGAGTTTCAAGTACATCATTTCCTGATGGAGGGTAAGAAAACATCCATCAATGCTAATTTTCCCACAGTTTTTAGCTTTTTATGAATACTTTACAGCTTACAAAAAAGATGAATTTCTAAAGTGCAACTTGAGGAAACTCTCTTAGTAATTAGAGAGTATTCCTAGCCAAAACTAATGAGGTCTGAACCTTAAACATGGGGATGGTTCAAAGTTGACAGCCCCAGCCTCTCATTTCTTCAAAAAGGTAAAATTAATTCCTCAAATCTGAACATGGATATTTTTTTCTAGTTGAACCCCAAACCAGGATTGTCATTGTGCCTTCAAAAATGCAGAATTTGGATGTTGAGCTCATTCCTGATTCTGTAGTAGTGTTGTACAGGATTAAGTGGTCTGAAAAAGCAAACTCCGATAAGATTGGGGCATCTTTACACCAAGCTCAAGGACTCTGTGAAGTGATGCTTTGTAGGGGAGCACATGACCATCCATACAGCTCTCTTCTCTTCAACCTCTGTCAAGATATTGCAATGAAGATGTCCTGACATTTTAGGAGGGAGAAAATGGATTTTAGATACTGGCAAGGAGGGAGGGGCCACTTTTCTGATTAGGCAGTGGTCCATTTTATATTGAGAACTATCTACTTGATTGCAGGCTTCAAAGAACCCATATATAATATCTGGGAATATATTTCCAGCTGGTGTATGTTTTTTATTTAGTGAGAAAGCCTTAAATATATTTCATCATTAATTAATAATATGTATTTCTATGTAGTATAAAACCAAATATATTAAATATAAAAAAATTGTAACTGCTATATCAAGGTGCTTAACACCTTAAAACTCTGGTGATTTTAGAGAATTTAAAGGTTATCAGGTTAAGAGTTGTGAAGAGCTTTTAAAGAGAAGTTCTAAACTGATATGTGAGGAGGGTAAAACTTCTTGTTAAAACTCACCCTCACTGGGAGCATCAGGTTGTTGTTTTACTGCATGTGTTTCCTGCTTATGTCCCTCAGTTATGTTAAATGAAAGCTCTCTCAGAGGAGATCTTATTCAATCAGAAGTTAAGGTTTTTTCCTGAGACAGAATTTAAAATCGATGTTCAGGTTTCTTAATACAGACTACTTTCCAGCACCTGTCACTTGAACGAGAAGGCTTTTCTATAGCCAGAGTAGATTTTATTTGATGCATCCCAGAATCAAAAGCCATAACCTACTGAACAGCCTGAGGGCTGGAGTCTGAACAGCAACAAACAAAATAATTTCAGATATATGAGAATAAATTGAAGCCTTGCTTAGAGAATTTAGAACGACTTGAATTCTGCAAGACAATTCTCACTCTCAGTTTTACATCCGTTCCAAAGCAGAGCTTGTTTCAGTCATGTTTTTGTTAGCATTTACACTCATGGGAGCAGGTTTCTTTCACAAAGGAAGAACTGTACCTTTCATGAGGTGCAGCTTCTCATGACCAACAATACTGCAGAGACACATTCATCCTCTCTGAAACATTTCAGCTGTTTGGACAAGACAGAAACAATTCCATGGGACGGCAAGACTAAGTTATGAAAAGTAAACACTCACTCTGGATTACTCTGGCTTCTACAAAGAAATTAAGTAACGAATTTTTTTCACCCTAATTAACCAGTGATCACTGTGAATATTCAGACGAAGCAGGATAGGTTCTTTCATATGCTGTTATTAGCAAGAAAGGCTAATTATTCTTGCTTAAGGTAGGCAAAACCAAGTTGTTGAGTTCTGGTACCAATAAAAAATTATTTTGTGATCCAATAAGGGACTGGACTAGAACACTGAATACTATTCACTTATCTTTGAAGCAAACAAAACTTTTGTAGTGTAATACTACACTTGTTTCCCTGCTTAGTAGTTAGCATGTCAAGTGTTCACACTGGACCTTAAAATGAGTTAGAAAGCTCAGGAGTATATCAACATTTGCAGCATAAAACTGTCTTCTCTTTGATCATTCAAGCTTTCCATCACTCTAGGTGGTCCTAACTAATAAGGAACTGTGATCCTCTTCACTACTTGATTCCAGTAGCCACACAACAGACCACATGCAGTTAGTGCTTGCCATTAGTGTTTCAGTCAAATACCAACACTTATCTACAGATTTATGCTCCTTTTAATTACATATTTATAAATCATGTCACTATATGTATGGGGAATAAAAATGTCTCTTTTAAGGATTTGAACATTCTGCATCTTTTTCTTTGGGATTTTCTTTTCCCTCAAAGCAAAAACCTGTGCAAGTTTTTTAATGTATCTAATACATGTTATTGAGCAGGGGCACTGCTCTAAGTGCTCCATAAACGTGTACTATGAAAAATAAAACTCTTTAATTTTCTCCAGATATTTATATGAAGTTCTTTGTATAAGAATCTGGTTTACAAATCTGACATAGCTGTGCGATGCCCAAAATGTCATCATTCAATCCCATAGCTACGCTTCAGCAGCCCTCATCTGCCTGGTTGTGGGTGGTGAGCACTAACAGCTTTACTCATTTTTTGTGCTGAGAACTCTGAAAAACACACCTGCAGAGGAGGAGGTGGCACTCAGAATTAAATACATGCTTCTGGTAACATTCTTTTCCCAGGCAGCTATTCTGTAATGAGTTTAATATGATTTTGAGTCTTACGTGTCCTGTCTCAGTAAAGGAGAAGCTGTGGCCATAGGACAAGAGTCCTGTTGAGCAGATACCCAGGTGTGGAACAGAGATGTATGTATGTGCCATTTAGGTTTTAGGGTTTAATGACAAATTAGAAGGGCTGATAATGAAATTCTTATGTTGAAAATGCCTTCTGAAAGGAGTTAAAAGCAACTTTAACCAGGCAAATTCTCCTCAAATATCTATCCTGTATATATAAAAAACCTGCTAAATTTGAGATTATTGAGAACGAAGAAGTTGCTGAAGGGAAACTTTGTTTTATAACTGATCTCTATGCAACCTTTAGCTCTGTCTTACTTTGATTAGATGTTCTTTAGCTGATCTCATGATCTTAGAAAATACATGTTTGTGATTAGGTCAGGTATGTAAGTTAAAGCAAGCCCTTTTGATGCATAAATAATTCTTATTTTAGAGGTTTATGATAGTAACCCCCTCTCCCAAATCTTATGCAGGCAGGTGTTTGTCACGATCCCCCCAGGATATAAATGATTTGCATCTTATGGGTAAAGAATGGTCATTGGTTCCTGCTGTAGTGTCTACAGCACCTGAGGTTGAGCCTTGCTCCCAGCCCAGTTATTGCTTTGGGATACCTGGTTAGGCTGGATTATCTGACTGTGGGTTTTTCTGGTGTCCTGAATGTCTCAGGCAGAGTGTTAGCAATCTGAAGCACTGAGCGCTTCTTTTAAGGGCTAGTCAGCTGAAAAGCAAACACTAAAAAAATGTGATCTTTTTAGTTTAATTGCCATAATTCAGTCCCATAATTCCACACACTCCTTAGAGTTTGGGTTAAACCCCTCTGGCAGTTACATGCTAGTGAAGCACACAGATTTGAGATTCATTTTCTTCCATTTTAATACAGAAGTGTAAATTTTGAGTAATTGTGAAAGATATGAACTTAAAGAGGGAAGATGTCTGCTCTAAGAGAGGAAAGACACAATGGATTTGCTCTGAGCTGCCTGGGATCATTTAAAACCAATGAATTAAAAATCAGATGGTCGGTGAGGGCTATAATTTACACTACAGAGGTGATAAAGCCTTTTGTGTTCCTATTTGCAAAGAAACCATTAAGCTACAGTGATTTTTGATTTTTTTTCTTCCCACCAGGGAGAAATGTGAAACTCAATTTTACCCCCGATTGGTAAGGTGCTAATTTGTCTGACAAGTTGTTGGAATCTCAGCATGTTTGAGGTATCCTTGATGTATCAACACCTTCATGCTGAATGAAGGATGCCTTTAATGTGTAAATGTTTAGTACATATCCTATATCTCATTAGCCAAGAACAATACAAACCACACACAGGCAAGAAGGGTCAGAAGCAAGCTCCAGTCAAAGAGAAAAATCTTTTATGTTCTAATTAAATGAGCAAACATTTGGAATACATCTTTTTTGCAAATAGTTTATCAAAAAATACACTTGAAATTCACAGCCTCACTTGAGTTCTAAAGCCCTGGTGAGTCTAATATCAAATTATATTAGATTTGAGTCCAAATGTCATGTAACACTGATGTCTCCAAGTTCTTCTTACTGCATGCAATACCACAAACTATAAAGAATAGTAGAAGAAAAGCAGTTGTTAATAAACCCACAAAGGTATCCTTCTCCAAACTGCCCCTGTTAGTCTAAACCTTTGTAAGTTCTACGTAACTTTCGATATTTATCTTCATTGACTCTGTTGTGGAAATGACAGATTTTCTAGGGAGAGCTGCGGGATGCTGGTGGGGTGGAGAGAGTTCTTTGCTGGATGTCTTCTCATGGGACTCACCTGATTGTGGGACAAGAAAAGCGATGGCTCTGGATGAGGATGCAGAGGATGTGTTCACACACTCTCAGATGGTTTTCCACCCTGGCTCTTCTTCAGGGAGAGCCTCTTGTTCTCTCTACACCAAAGCATAAGGTAGACATGGGCCCACAGGGTGAAACACAGAACCGTTCCATTTGGAGACCTTGGAGATGGACACCTGTCCTGCCCAGCCTTTGCTGTGGTCCTTGCCAGCACTGCCTTCCCTGCAGGCCATGTAGGCACACTGGTGTGCCACAAACTTCTGGCTGGCTGTGTTCTGACACTGCACACGAGAGATTAGAGAAGCTCTTTTCACTACTATTTATCCACATTATATTACATCAGTCTCATGTTTGTCTGTTCAGTTGTAATTGAGCCCTGGTCCTGTGCATGGGTTCATTCCTTCTTTCTGCTTTTCTTTTCCAGAGGTTGATCTCTTTGAACTGCTGAAACCTGATGACTTGCAATCAAGTGATTGTCTGTGAAACAATAAGGTCAGCAGTGTGAAGATTCAGGTTTTCTGCCTCTAAATGCAGACTGCTGTGCTGGGCCACTGAGGTGAGTCTGACTGAAGCTCATTGCCTGAATGAAGAATGGAGTTGGAGGAAAGGGATTAAAAGTACCTGGAGACATGTAGAGTTGTTAATACCCCGTCTGTCCTCTTCAGTTTGATAGCTGGGGGAAATACACTGCATAAACTTACAATAGATGTGACTGACAAATGTTAGTTTCTTGTTAAAGCACTGATGGACCCTGAGGCTGGAATTCTAAGCCCCATATGCTGCCATGCAACCTTGCAAAAAGATCAAGAACGTTTACAGGCCCAGTCATAAGATCAGTTTTTCCAGTGAAGGTATAGTAGGAGTTTAGGGGATTTTTGTGGGTTTTTTGTATTGGTGTAGTTTTACAAATACCAAGAATATTATATTTATTTTTATCTGGGGAAATATAAATTCACAAGACTTGCATGAATTACAGCAGTGTTACAGGGTGACAGGCTTTGATATGAAATGCATGTTTGGATTCAGTTCCTGATAGGTACTAAATCGAGGCTTCTCAGCTGGATCTCAAAATATGAATGGCGCAGCACCTCTAAACAATTTGGGTGACTTCTGTGCAGATGGACACATTATATGGGCTATACAGAAACTGGCACCACATTTACCCTTCAGTCTAACCTGTCCTAAGTGGATTGATGTTGGCTAATATATCTATTTAATTTGGTTTCCATGAGTAAAGCAGGACCTTACAGAGCCTCAATTGCACCCAAGTTTATGTTGCACTCCCAAAAGAAAACAAATGCAAGGATGAGGCATTTAATTGGTGAAATGATGCAAAGGGAGATATTTCTCCCAGATTTTGACAAACTGGCCTAAGTATGATCCCAAAGAGCACTGAGGTATTCACATATCACACAGACAGTTATGTTCACATAAACACGTGTCTGCTGTTCTCTGACTAAATAACAGAGAATATATCTGTGAATATGTTCACACACACACAAAAAAAGAGATTTGTCCAACATGTTAGTAGGACTGGGCTAACAGCACCCCACTGAGAGTAGCAATGAGTGTCTGGGTCAGTAGGTGAGTGGCAGAGCTGTGTGGGAATGGCTTTATGGGGCCAGCTCATAGCACTGTGGAGTCTGGGTTAGAAGGCAGGGTGAGCTATTCATAGTCAAGAACTTGCACAGCGTACTTAGCCCTCAGAGAAAAGAGAAAATGTTTTTTGACTAAAAGATTGAAGCTTCTTTTGTGCTTTGAGGCTATCATCTCATTGACCAGTTTGTCTGAAATTACTGCTAGAGTGATTACAAGAGTGTTGTGGCAAGGATTCCAAGTTCACAAGACAAACCCCACACAAACCAGCCACAGTAGCTGGGTGTTTCTGTGTCTGACTGGCTGGCTGGTGAAAGCTCTTGGATTAGTCAGCTTGTGTAAATACTCGTGATCATGAAGTTGCTGTAGGCTTTACAGAACTTCACTGTGTTGGTCTCAAATTCATGTATCTACTACTAAAACAATTTTCTAAGTACTGTTAAATATTTTCCTTGTATTAGTGTCTCAAATCAGACAAGCTGCAAGAATTAGCCAGTGATGACAAGGCTCAATTTCTGCCTGAAATTAAATTAGCTGGCATAAATTTGAAAAAAACCCTATTGTAATGAGGTTTTTTGTTGAGAGTGACCAAAACGTGTCACAGGAAGAAGCACAACAAATAAGTAAATATAGAAAGAAAAGGCTAGGAAGAAGAGCAGCTATGTCAACATATTTTGTATGGACAGTTTGACTTTCTTGCTGTATTAATTTACTTTGTCACACAGTTTCATGTCACAGTAGAAATAATCTTAACAGGAACAAAATTCTGTCACTGACATAAAACAACAGCAATGCAATTCACATATTTAACTTCAATTTAGGTACCTGTACTGAAAACAGCAGGAGTTGGAGGAACTTGAATAGACTTGCAGATCTTGTGATTGTTCTGTTCAAACACAGTTTTTCAACTCTAGAGATAAAGCTCTGGTTTTGTTAAGGTAATGATCACAGAGCACATGTCTAAACTTTTCCCTAATTGACAGAAGTAAATATTCATCTCAGCTCTGAATCCAACCCTCAGATGCCTACATATTTCTTGGTGCAGATATTGAAAAAATTGCAGGACTGCATGTGCAGAATTGGGAAATCAGACCTGGGTCCTTGGATTTGCTCCTGGGCCATAAGCATATGCAAAGCAGAGCACTGCTGGTCTCCTCTGGCTTATTTCTAGTTTTGGGATTCTAGTAGTGGATGCTAAATGCAAACCCCTCAGTGCTGACCCCTCCTACATTTCCATTTGCAGCTGCGCATTCTGAATGCTGTGAAAGCAGATCTCAGAACACAGTGTGATCTGCAAACATATACATGATAGATGAGCCACAGGATCTGTTCAGGTTTGGAATGGGTATCACAGCTCACAAAAAAGCTGCATTTTGAAATGAACATGTGAAGATGTATGAAAAGATAAATGAGTGCCTTGCTTTTGTGAAGCATTTTGCCCCCAATACCGAAATGTCACTGCCTAAACAAAGTCACAGAATTTATTGTCCCTATCTCTCATTAAGGGTGGTTGCCTGCATAATGTTGGGATCAGCCGTAGCTAAGACAAAAATCACACTTATCCCAGATCCATATTCTACCCTAGTGCTGCTGGGAAGGTCTGACAAAGTCTCTCCTTGTTTCTGGGCATTTTACATTGAAGCATCAATGGTGAAATTTCAGGTAACAATTGTTTGCAGTGCTGAAAATGCTGCCAATGAGAGCTGGATGGGCTTTCTAGCTGCTCCAGCTGTTTTCCCTGTCAGGTTCCCAGCAGCCTCATGGGGTGCACTGGGATGTTCCTGTGGCACAGGGTGCATGGTAGTGCTGGGACTCTGAGCAACACTGCAGAAGCATGGCTCTGCTCCATGTCTCCTCAGCTCCTTACTCTTCCCAGACAGCAGACACTGGATTACAAATCTCTTCCATCTCTAGACTCCTTTTCCTTTCCTATCAAAAATATATGCACATGCATGTATTTCACATAAACTTTCACAAACTATAATCCTTATTACTGTTATATTTTCCTACCTGAAGGAAACTTACTCATGGTTAACTAAATCTTCAGGCGATTTGGAGCACTGCAATTCACTGACTCAGCAACATAGTCAAGGCTATACCCCCTGCGTGGCTTTTTTTTTTCCCCACAAAAGTTCCCAGGGTGCAGAGGGTCATTTTCAAGGCTCATATCTATCTAAGGCATTTGAAGGTTAAGCCCAAGTGGTCTGTGGAACTTCTTCAAACTCTGAAATCAAATTCTTCTAAAACTGGTATCTCCTGGTAAGGAAACAATCTGCTGGATGTGGATATAAGCGATATCTGAATGAGCGGCCTGTTTCTCTAGGGTTTGTCCTTGGGACCAAGCAGGGTGGCTTTTGTACTCCTGGACAGTGGGTCTAGGACACAACCTTCTTACTAGAGAAACCAGTAAAAGATGCCCCAAATTTCCCCTTGACATAAAATAAGGCTTCCTGGCAACTGAGGCAGAGCCTAACACATGTTGAACAGATCCACTGGTGATTTTAATTCACTTCAAACTGAAACTTCATGTGTGTGAACAGCACTCAAAGTATAGGATTTTGTTTAGTCTTTCTAAGGGGAAACCTGGACAGAACTGAGGAGATAAACTAGAACTTGACCACTTGGCACTGATGCCAGATTTACAAGGTGATAGCTTTTCCTTAGGCACGTAAATGAAATAAGGGACAGCTAGCATCCACCACCCAGAGCTCCACATGACACTTGTGGACAAGGTTCTTTCAAAGCTCTAAGATTTCAGAACATTTTAAAAAATTTTGCCAGTGGCCTATAAAGACCAAAAGGGAGCTGGGCAAGAGCTGAGCCTGTGAGCAGCATACAGACCCTCCCTTCTCACTCCACTCTTTCTGTTCTGGTCCCCCCCGGCACAGAGGCACTGCTCTGGTTTCTCAGGGACAGCATTTGGTTGTTAAATTCATTTCTCACAGGGGCCTATCCCTCTTTTCCAGTCTCCTTCAAAATGACAGGCAGAACCAAAATCCCATTCGATTAAATGCAAGTAAAAAAGGGAGATGAACTCCTAGCAAACAAACAAAAACAGTTTGAAATTTTGACTTGAAAAGCCCGGCAGTATTTTACCAGCAAGGACTGAATTCATTAAGGCTGCCTATTTGTGCTACCATTAAGAGTTTTTCACTGCTACTGTTCAAAAACATTTTTAGAGCCAGCTGGTTTACTGCTTTGAAATAGCTCTACCCAGGAGTGAATCTTTGTATTTATTTTCAAAACAATCAATTCTTCCATGTGTAAGACTTCATGCAAGTCTAATCTTCAAAGACAAAAAATACCAAGCTTCCTTATTCTAGACCACTTTCCTCTTCTATTCATCATCTCCTCCCACATTTTCTTTTCTTATTTGTTGTCCAGCAGCAGTTCCTATGGTCATGTGCTGGGGTAACATGCACATGCATGCTCTTGTGCACACACATGAATAGGCTCAAAAAATACAGATCAGGACCTTTTAACTCCCCTATATATTCTCAACTATTTTTCTTTCTCCATATCTTATCTTTTCTATTTCCCTTCCTTTTTATCTGCCTGCCCACCTTCTCTTCTAGTATTTTATAATGCTATTCAATGCCTTGATATTCTGAATCCAGGGTTAGCTGCAGTCCTCAGCTGCTCTCATTGCCAGGGCATCTTGACACTGAGCACTGTCACTGCTTTTTATGATGCCGGAGCCACAGGCAGAAGCCTGTGACCTCCATGATGTTACCCTTAAACCATTCTGACCCAAATAGCTCCAAGTTTAGGCTGCTATTGTAGCCTATTGGCAACTGAGACCTAATCTAAAAGACCATTAAGAACATATTGGATATTGGAGATGGAGTAAAAAGCATGCTTTTGTTCTGAAAAGTGGGGATCCCACCAGAGCAGGCTGCTGTGGAAACACAAATTCAGAGGGGCTCAACCACCTCAGCACCTCTGACAGGTATTTAAGCCAGTTTTTTGTGACTTTGGCACAAGGGTATTATGCAGCTACGTGGGTTAATGATGTGAACAGACAGGAAGCAAGAAACATTAATGCTGTGTCAACAGTGTAGTTCCCATCATTTCCTTGGCAAAGTCCTGTGCACGCTGACAATCTGACAAACACATCCAGCTCAGGGGAAGGCTCCTGTCCTAAATGCCTCTGTAGCTTTCAGATATGCTGGTTTACAGTTGCAGTCTCTATGCTGAAGCAAGGTGCAAAAACATTGAAGAAATAGTTTAGCGGGATTAAAATAAAGAAGTAAAATAAATGTGGAAAACCTAAATGTGGATGGGGATGTCATCACAGCCCGAAGCAGAGGGTGTCACAGCCTCCCTCTTCTGAGTAGTGCATAGCAGAGACTTTAATAAGTGGCCATACTCGTGGGTGGCAAAGGTTCAAGTCAAAAGGTTTGGGGATGTTTCAGGGTGGTTGTGTGATAGCGGGTAATGTTTTCAAGTGAAGATAACGACAGCACAGTAAATTCTGAGGGAATGGTTCTCCCCTGCCTGTAGAGCAGAGGGTACAAGGAGCAGTACGGCTGTTCGCAGCCTCTGGAAGCCGCGCAGGAGGACATCGCGAAGCAGAGGATTGATTGTTTTTCCCGAAGCGCGCCCGGCAGCAGCGAACCGCGGGCCATGGCGCTGCCTCGGCCGCCACCTCGCGGCCAGCGCCGGAACTGCGGCCGGCGGCGGCAATGACGGCCCGTGGTTACAGAACCACAGCTGGGCACGGGGGTCCGGAAAACACCCCAAACTGCGGCTCATCTTCATTTTAACAGCGAGTTCAATCTCATTTTAACTTCATTTTAACAATGTAGGATCATTGCTTATGCTGTTAATAGGCCAGGATACTTTGACACCGTGTAGCAAGACAAAGTTAAAGCATTATTTATTAATCTCTTTTATTAGTCATTCCTCTTGTACCAACCTGAGAAAGTGAGAGGCAGGGACCCTGTGTGCATTTCTAAGGACAGGCTTTATCACTTCAAAATGCAAATGGAAAAACAAAATAACAAACTACGCTGCTTCTCAGTTGTTAAACTGCTGCTGTCAGTCAGTGTAATTCCCACCAGCTAACAATAAAAATGTTTTGACATCCAATCTCATACACACTTCAATAATAGTTACCTAACAGGAATTTTCTACTATGGAAACATTTTTTTCTCTACTCTCCTAGAATCATGAAAATATTGACGCAATACAAGTCCTGTTATAAAGGGCACCCTGTCAGGGACAGCAGTCACCAGAGCAGCTCTGTAAATTGCATTGTACAGAACAGTCATGTACAATACAACTGTTATATTTCATAATAAAAACCAGCTTATCACCAGGGACAGGCGGCTTTAGTTTCTTACAAAATACCATTGGACCAGACAGTGCTTGTAGTTGGAAATTTAGTGTCTCCTAGTTTTTTGGCTAGTTAAGCTTCGTTCAGGCTGTACCCTGAGAAAAAAAAGGAGATTTTCTTTGGGTAATTACAGAGCTAATGGGTGCCCAGCTTGTGCCTAGCTCCACAGACCTTAACAGCATCCAGCACAAACAGAGTCTGACAACTCCTCCGTTCCCAGCTCCAGAAGGCAACTGCAACCACAGAAGCCTTGAGTCACTTGAGCTGCATTTGCAAAGCAGCTGAACTGTGCAGAGGAGCTCTGCTGATCCAGGCTCTCCACCACACTTCTGCTTGCAAAAGGCAGGCAGTGATGTGGTTTCATCTCTGCATGGAAGGGATCTGTAAATGATTTGAAGGTTCAGAGTTCAGGGGTGGTTTGGAAAAACACCCGCTGGGACTGCAATGCCCGCAGGGGAGCTGCCTGTTTTGGTAGGGTGTCTCTGGGTATTTCTGGCATTTCACCTTCTGACTGAAGTCAGGAAAACTCAAAGAAGGAAAGAATATGAAAAAATACACCCAGATGCTTCTGAACATGGAAACCAGTTTTCTAATATTTAGTCAAAGGCAGAAGGCAGTTCTTATTTCACCCAGCCTCTTTGAATTAGAAAAAACAGTGCAGTTTCCTTTCCAATATTAGATAAGCTGCACGAATAGCTGCCCAAGAATCAGAGCCATGACTAATTCTTGTTCATTAGATGTGTGCAACATGAATAACTACTTGTTTCACTACTGATTAATTACAGTGAGATGCCTCCAGCTCTGTCACATGCATCCAGATCTGCTTCCACACTGCCTCCTTCGAGTAAATCTGTATCATCATTCTGCAGACTTGTGCCTATGAGAGGAAATGGGAAAGGCTGTGTGCCACGGGCATCCCCCTCTGCCTCTGCAGCTCTGGCTCCTGGGGATTTAAGAAGAGAAGGTGAGCTCCAGGGGGTAAGATACAGCCACTAGTTTTGTTATTGGCATATTTCTTGTCCAAGGTACAATTCCCACATGGTTTTCCTAAGCCATCACATTGCAGATATTTCTGGGGAGTTCTGTAATTTGCCTCAGAAGTATACACAAACATTCCTTAATGCATGACTTTAATGCTGTCTGCCTGCTTCCAGGATTTTCACTGGGTCACTGCACTGGTGCTGATGCATTCCCTGGGGCTGCACACAAGTTGCCATGCAGCCAAGGGCAGGGGAAACCTTGCCATTTCAGTTTGAGTTGATTACAGGTTTTTGACTGAAACATGCTTTTTCTTATTTTAAAAAGAAAACACTGAGTCACAGGAACTTAAACTTACTTTTCAAATGGATTGTTTTTGAGGGGAAAGTTTCCCAGATGTGGTGATCTTTCTGTATATAGCAAAAAAAAGGAATTATTCCATGACAGGGGCATTTGCGTGTGGGTGCCCTGTAGCCAGCAAAGTGCAATGAGTTGTGAAATAGCAGTCACTGAGCCTGAGAGGGAATCAAGCAGGGCAAGGATTTGAACCTATTTTGCAGACTCGTTTCTAAGTCTTTTGGTTGTGGTCTCAGTATGCTCTGCTAATCCATTTTGTAGAGCTAATTATAAGTTCAATGGGTCAGGAAGAAAACATCCTAAGCCAACATTTAGAGCAGCTGGGTGAGATAGGACCAGTCACACGTCCAAACCAGCCAGTGGAATGACCTCTGCACAGGTATCTCCCATGCAATGAGCCAATGCAATGATGCTACTCTCTGTTTAGCATGACATGGAGGCAAACTCAAATGCCTCAACTCTTTGTTGTGATGCAGCCTTCCTTGTTCCTGTCGCCCCCAATGTAACACAGATTAATAGTCTTAAAAATGGGGATACCTCTTTACAGTCTCATTTTCCCCACCTCCATCTTTCTTGCTTTTAAATGCTCTTGTGCGTGCCACAGTTGCCTTGAAAGGACTAATTTTGTTTAATTTCAAAACTGAAGCTGGTGGGAACTGAGGGTGCCCTGAAAGTAATTGTATTCACAGAAAGTGGTGCTGTGGGGGAAAGTGCAGGACCTGAGTGCTCAAAATACCATCAGCTACGTCATGAAAAGAGATGTGCTCTGCAGCTCCTTTCTGTGTGTGGGGAACAGGCTCAAGATCAGGGTCTACTCTGAACAGCTCAACAAAGGTTTTTGTCCTGTTCTTCCACTTTCTACCTTTCATTTCAGAAGGGAACCTAGCTGGGTTTTTTTTGTTCCTCTCCCCACTTGGTTTCCTGGTAGAAAACCCTCTGAAGTTAGTCTACAGAAATTCTGACTTGTTTAAAAAAACCCCAAACACCAAAAAGCCCAAACTGTCCTAATTTCCTCTATTTAAACCATATGTTGAATTATAACCATGTAAGTAGGAGGAAAACAAAAACATATTTTGCTGGGTTCTAGGAAAGCTCTGAATGGATGGCATTTTTATCAAGGTTCTATATGCCCTATCCAAACACCAAAAAATTGTGCTGTGCATCAGATTTAAAGTGAGCCATTGTATTACGGGTCCAGAGGTGACCTCATCAATGGCAGTGTGCACAGCTTGTAGCCCCTGCCTCAGGATTCAAGGCTGATGCTGACATGAGGTTTTGAGTGGTGGAGAACAGTTGGAAGGTTTCAAGATTCAGAAGTGTGATGGGCTATTTCTGGTGCATTTTAAAGCTGCACAGGATAAGCTCTTGAGATTCAGGTAGCAGCAATACGAAATGCTCCTATGTTTTCTCATACACTCAAAATGAATGTGAGTTTTGCACCCTAGTCTTCCTCTTGGGTTTGGGGCTGTCATTGTCCCCAAAAGGACTATTTGCAGTTGTACCTGTCTTTTGTTAATTAGGTTGGGTTCAAGATTGTATTTAACTTTAATTCAAATCTAGCCTCACATACTGCAATTTTGACTTTTTCTAATAAAAAAATTACAGATAATGTAACACAGAACCAGGAAGAAAAGGTCTAGTTTGCAGAAACAAAGTTCCCTGATGTTAGAGAAGCGAGGGAGTCTGACAAGCTAACTTGTGGTGTTCATTCTTGCTCAGCTACAGTGAAGACAGGTTAATATTAATTAATTAATATTAATTAAAGGATAAGTTACTCAGTGAACAAATGTCTTGTTTTCTCTGTGACTCCACCTCTTTCGGGCATCCTGCCCTGTCCCCACCCCTTACACTTGTCTGCATGTCTTAATGGCAGTATTCATGCAGCTGGTAATTTATGCGTCTGAGAGAGATTTACACAGAGCCTTCCCTTCAGTTATTAAAAAAATTCGAGATAGAAGTATGTGTGTGGTTTGTCAGGTTCCAAATTTCAACTTAAAAATCATAAACATCGTAAAGGCAGAGGTTGAATGAGAGAAATTTAAAAAGAGTAATTTCAACTAGGGGTTAGTTCTTAGGTCCTCACTTTACCCCCAGTTACAAAAGTTTGTCTTCAAAATAAATAACAATGCCTATTGTAACATAAGCACAAAGTAATTTGGCTATGACTGGGGGACTTTGGTGTTCTGCTCTGGAAGACAGACGGAGCTGATCCTGTTACTGAAATTTCCTTGATTCTCTTGGTGTCTGGTGTCATAAACACGAATTGTTAATTTCATATTACTCATAACAGGCACACTGGGAATGTTTGCAGAGTTTATAGGGGATCAGTTACAAATGTGATTATACCAGCCATTCCTCAGGACTGACACCAGTTTGAAATTAGAAGCTGACAGGCCTCACCTGCTCCTGAGTTCACTGACAGGTCACCTTCTTGTCATTTTGCCTGTCCCCCCATCAAAATGACATCTGTGTTCATAAAGGGACAGCGAGGGACTCGAAGTTGTTAGAATTGTTGAAGAATAAGAATAAAGTGTCATCTACTCCAATAATGTAGTGCTCAACTTTGGCCTTTCAGACAGCTTGATGCTTGCAACCCCTGACAATGTTTCCAGCTACAAGAATAGCTGGATCTGAGGGTCAGCAGTTGTTCTCTCTTCTCCTCATGGATGTGAGGCATTCAGCTCAGCCACAGGGCATAGGCAACCCCAGAGAAAAGCAAAGAGCTTGTAAAGGGTCTTTAGTTTTCTTCATATAGGATAGATAATACATGTAGATAAACAGACATTCCTTACAGAGGCTACTGTTACACATCCATATTTTTAAACAAACAACATGTGAAAAACAAAAGGAAAATATTGTTCAACAAAAAAGTGGGAAAAAAAAAAGGGAAATTTTTTCAATTTGTTGAAACCTATTACTTCATAATAGAATATTTTTCACATTCACTCAATTTAATGGAATGGAGCTACATCAGTCCAATTCTTGTGTCCTTAAATTTCTCAAAACTAGGAAAATAGACTGCATCTTCAAATACAGACTTTGGGATTACCTCTTATTTCTGTCATAAAATAAATGGAAGTATCAGATCCCAACAGTGTCAGACTTTGCTGGTCAAAGATTGGGGCTCTCTGGCATTTCAAGTGTACTAAATAATTATCTAATGTATGTGTGCCAGCCATGGAACAGTTGTACAGCTGTCTTCTTAAGGCTTGGGCTTTCCAGGAAGTGGAGGAAATGTAGGTGTATGTAATCCCACTGAAGTTGCCTGGCACATTGTGTGCAGAGAGGAAGGTCTCTGACCTGTGGGATGTTACAAGCTCATGTAAGAGAGGCTACTGGGAAAAGAGCACAAACATGTTTGTGAGAGAGAGGGTAGGCAGGGATAAAAAAGATGTTGAATTACACTTTGCCAAATGAAGGACTCAGAGGAGCCAAGGGAAATCTTTTTGTTTTCCCCTCCCTAAACTAGACCTTTGTTTTTGGCTTTTTATTTGGGGCTAGCAGAGTTGTAAGAACATTCAGTTATCGTAGCTGCCATCATTCTCTGAAATCTGTCCTTGCCTTTATTTGCTGGTCCAAGAAATAGTATTGGTATTTTATCCATATTAACTAAACATAAGACTAGATTCCTCATGGTGCAAACAAGCATGACTTCAGGAAAGAAATGCCAATTCAGGCCACCCGAGTGTCTGATTCTTACTATAACAGGGACCATGCTACAAGAAAGTGAACAGAAGCAAACATTTGTTATAGAAACTCATGTCACCAACATAGGCTCCCCCCTAGCATTCAGCAGGGAGAAAAATATAGCTAAGGTAGATTTACAGAAGCCACCACTTTTCTTTTAATGATTTGGATATTGATCATTTTTAATCTTCTTCTCAGAACAACCAGGAGATCTATTACAGCTTGAGCCAGCCATGAAAAGCAGGTCCGTTCTTTAACCTGCCCCAATTCACTTGGACATATTTTATATCTCCAGGGATTCAGCCACGAAGTCCATTAGAGCATCAGATGCAGTGAGGTCAAATCAATTGTCCATACTGCAGACAAGGTAACCATCATTTACTGTAATTCTCCCCCGTCATGGTAGAGGAGAGGAAAGGTTAAAAGCTGTATTACCATGAGGCTGTCTCATCTATCTTTCAGTATATTGGTAATACCTAAACATTGCTTAAAGAACTGAATGTACAATCTTAAATCTGTGCTAAACTGGATTTAATGGTGAGATTGCCAAATCAACAAATTTGCTAATGATTTTTTTTCAGGTAGGAGCAGACAAAAGAGCACTTTAAAACAAAATGCAAAACCCTTTAAATATATTGTCACATCTGACAACACATCCAACGGTATGTGGAGTGTTCATCTCAGGATGCCCTGAATGACTGATATTTAGCCTTCCTCATATGTAGATATATTTACCTATGAAATAATTTGCTGTCACCCCTTTAAGCTGGAGACGGTACAGCAGACCAAAAACAAAAGAGGAAGTAAATTCAGGATGTATATTTTGCACTGTAAATCAAATCCTTATGTGTTTGCACTCCAGGATGGGCAATAATAATTGACTGAAGCAATCACTGCTGTGGGAAAACAAACGTGCTGGCCGTGTCGCATCTGAAGGTCAGGCTTGATGACACAGTAAGCACCTGAACTCTCACTGACTCCCGGGGAGCGGCGGGTGCCAGCACCTCCCGGAGCCCTCCTGACGGGGACAGATTTACGTGGCCGCTGAGGCTGGGATGAGGATGCTTCCTGCTCCCACCTCCCGCTGCTGGCTCTGCGGAGTCATTTATTTCCATTACGGTGCCATGGCATCTCTGACTCCTGTGCTCCGTGCGGTAACTGCAGCAAAGCAGAGAGAAAAATGCGGTTCTGTGCCAGACCACGTGTTCCTCCTCCTTGGAACAATTGCACCGTGGCCCTGACTAATGTCACAGGGGCTGCTGGGCACATTGGAGACATATGCTCACCCCTGTCCTCCTACCTGTGAGAGCTTGAGCACTGTAGCCAGGGCCTTATAGGAATCCTCTGTTGAAGTGGAAAGCCACAATGAAGCTCAGATTTATTCTCTTGCCTGTTTGCCTTTTCTAGGTTAATCTTTTCTCTTTCCCTGGATTTCTTAATCCTGAGATTTTTTTTTTTTCAGTGAAGGAGCTCTTGAAATTTTCCATATTTCAGAAATCTTTTCACAGCTGTAGAAATGAGTAAATTTATTTTTGTCTTTCAGAAGCTGAGTTGCTGAGCAAACATACCCATGCATATGAAATAGAGCTGAAGTAGTAAGAAGGTGCTTAAGCACTGTTATTCTGGTATAAGTACATCAAATTTCTGTGGCTGACATACATTCATGATATTCTTCACGGGAGAAAATGTGAGAGTAAGAGTTGGTGTATGTTGCAAATTATTAAATATTTTTATTATAAAGCCTATTTTTAAGATTTTAGTAAGGTTTAAAATCCCCGCACAGTAAATTCTAATTTCAGATAATGTGGGTAACAGTATTCAGTAACTATAAAAAGAAACTAAGCAAAAGTTTTGTGTGTGCTGAAGGAAAGATAAATGTGCTTTAGATTAGGTGTTACATACCATTCACTTAACTGCTTTTCCTCTTCTGCTCCTTTCTTTTATGGTTTGCCTTAACACAAAGTGTGTGTGGGTCTTATTCCTGAGTTTGTTACACTATCACCTCTGAATTCATCCCTCTGAATGTCTCTTCCCAGATCCTCTGCTAATGCTTACAACAGTGCAGATTGGAGTTGTCGCTCAATAGAAGTAATGCCGCTCTTAAAAAAATTAAGCACTAAATCAGGTAATGTTTTTTCCTTTTAATATAGAAATTCAGAAATAAATAATGGGAGTGTAAATCTAAGAAGAAATAAATTGATCTAAGTCTGGAAGGAAATGAAAGATAGGAAATTTGTAATAGCTCAAAATTAGGGCTGCATGCTGCTTGCATGATCTGTTGGCTTCCTTGTTCTGGAGCACTCCCAGGTAACTCTCAGCTGAGTAGTCCCCTCTCTGCTGGCACATATTCTGCAATGCTAATTCAGAGAAGGGTCCACTGGATTATTTAACTGAAGCCAGATCTCAAAAAGATCAGACAGGTTTGCTGTTCTTTGGCTTCAATGGATAACACAGCCCTGACTGAAAGAGCACTGAACTTAATAGAAAGGCTTTGGATCTGGAAAAATGCTTACTGAAATCAATGAAAGAAAGAGCTTTAACTCTAGCAGTTAACACTTCATCCTGGCCCTTTTCTCAGTAGATACAAACACTGGCTCTGCAATGCCCAGTCATGTTTCTCAGATCAATACAACAAACTAAGGGATGTGTATTTACTATCTGCTCTGTTATCATCACACGTCAGATCAGACTTTTGAAAAGTAACTGTTTGATTTTACAATAATTCCACCCTGTGCAGCAAACAAGTGTATTTTAAAGGAAATCTGTTTAACTAGGAAAATCACTAAGGAATCCCTCAAGAGTTATATATAGCTCTTAGTTGACAGACTTCCTTAAAGAACTCCTTTCTCTACGTCTACAGTAATTAAATTTAAAATTGCCCTTTTATATTTGATCTTGGCATGTTGCATGTAGTTTAATTTTCTCCAAATGCTAAAGAGATTGTGACAGTTATGGGGAAGTGGTTAGATCTTGTGAACATGAGAGAGGGTCCAGGTCTCTGAATTTGCCATAAGGTAATATAGTCAAGAGACCTTTCTGGTTCTCCTGGTCACTCTTTGGGAGTGGAGGAATTGCCTGCTTGTTGCATCAGTAGTCAATGCCCTGGAAGTGGAGCTAGTGGCATGACAGCTGTGGAGATAAAGAGAACATCAGTGTGGGGCTTTGGGGATGGAATTCTCCTTTAAGTAACCAAAAAAGGTGGTTCTGAATAATAAAAAAAAAATGGTTACATTAGGCAGAACTGCTCTGGGAGCAGCAGGAAGCAAGCAAAACAGGAGTGTGTTTGTGAGCCAGTGTCACCAGGGTGGAGCCTGGATGTGGCACAGCACGACAGCTTTGTGGCCAAGATGAAACACAAAAGCTCTAGTAGAAGGTTAACAATACAATATTTTCTTTTGGGAAGTAACCCCTTCTGTTAAAATGGAAATATTTATTCATGAGTAGCATCTTACATCTGTATAAAAATGTTTCCTACTGTGCTATAGGCCACCAGAGAAGACTGTATGGCCCCTTTTTTCTTTCCTTCTCTTTTTTTTAATAGAGTGAAGATCAGTAACTGTAGATTGCCTGGTGTTTCTTGGCATCCACAGATAAAGCAAAACTAACTTGAAAAGCTTTGAGGTTTCTCTTCACATAAATGTGCATTTTTAGTGACTCATTTTTGCCATGTGCTGAATCTCCTCCTACTTTTTCCAGTTTACAATATATTATTCTCCAATACATCACTGTGAAGTCTCATTTATCACAGTTTATCCAGCAGTATTTTCTATTTGAATCTCTTGACTTAGGTGCTCTCTTATGTCCAAGCTGGGTGAATCACAGAAGAAAGTTGAGGCCCTCATGTTTCATGAGGCTATTTAAGACTTCTGAGCCTGAAATAACAGATGAAAAATATGAAAAATTCAAATTGGATACATTGTTTTAATTTCTGCAGATTTCTTGATGTTCACAACTTGAAAAAGGACATGGTGTTTGTGACCAGATGGAAAACAACCAGCTTAAAACAGAACACACATACAAAGCAAACCAAAGTGATTAATTAAGCCTTTTGGTATTTGTTTTGGAATTGATTTTGGGCTGAAATTTGTTGTAAAAGTTTTTCAAAGACTGAGGGAAAGGTACAGCAGCCAGTGAGGGAAGTTCTTGCTTTACACAGATCCATCTGCCTTGCTACAGATCTGTTATTAACTGCCTTAATGATGATTATTTGTCCAAACCAGAAGAACTATGTGAAAATGTATTGAAATGAAACATTACCCTGAAAGAGCTCCTTTTTTTCTACAAGTTCAGTTTGAACCAATTTGCCAGATCAATTCAAGTACAATATTTACCAAGATTTTGGAAAACAAAAAAGCGGTAGAAATATTTCCATCTATTAGAAGCAAAACCCTACATGATATTGTCCTCAATGTCCTAATTTCCAGTCCTGAGTTTAGTGTTACTATAACCTGCTAGCTGAGTGAAAATCTGAATGAGAAGCTGGCTTTTAGAAAAGCGAATTTAGCTAATTAATTTTCATTACTGAGGCTGAGGAAAATGCAAGCTAGTGACAGGGAAAAGTTATATTATTGGAACAGGAAACATTTATGTAAAAAAAAAGAAAAAGGTAAAACATAGGAAAACCCAAGGAAATTAGATGGTTTTTAAATATATTTTTTAACCATGCAAGATATCCCTTTCAGCACAGCATGGGATATAGTATTAATCTTATTTGTCTGTGATCTAAAATACTATTTCCTCATAAGTCAGGACTTTGCTACATTACCTCATTTTTACCCACAGAAGCCAAACTGCTGATTTTTTGGAGACTGTTAGCAATAAATTCTTTTCTATGACAATTAGTTCATTACTAATCTTGACCATGTCTCCAATGAACTAACGAAGAACTTTAATATTGAAAAGCACCTCATAAATTATTTACAATAAGCCAGAAGAAATATTAAGCATTTGTAAATAAGACTTCTCTTTGCAGGATTTGTCTCTTAGTTTTTCTTCCTGAGCCTTTGCTACAATTATCTTTAAATCTCCATGAAAGAAGCCAAAGAAGTAGGAAATCAGGTTTGTTGTAATATTAGTCATCTTATTAATGGATATTCTATAGCTTATCCTTTTTTTCCACTTCCTCTTACCTGGTCCTTTCATAACTCAGTCAGACAGGCTCTTAAATACCCTTTGATTGGAGCCAGTGGGTCTTACAAATGTAATTTATGCAGGAGTTGATGATTTAAATGGAAAAACCCCAAAGTCTTGTGCTTTTAAAAAATGTAAATCTGTCTGGATCTCATTAAGGAAGCTTCTTGACTACAGGAGAAACTCTCTCTCTTTTTTTTTTTTTTTTTTTTTTTGGAAAGCCATACATTTATTAATGAGATTCAGCTCTTCATTTAAAAAAAAGCCCAAAATACAACCAAACTTTGGAATCGTGGTTTTATCTGTTGGTTTTTGTCCAGTGGCCTCAGCCAAAACCTTGCCAGTGGTGACATGCAGGATGCTGTCAGCAGGGAGATGCCATGATGACCTCTCTGTCAAGACAGAGCAACAGTGCAAACAGTGCATATAACACAGGAATTCCAGGGATCAGTGTATTTATCTTAACCCTGACTCTGAGAAACTTCTAGAAATCTTAAAAAACACCCCAAGCACCAATGGTTAAAAATGGGAGCTGCATATAAATGCTTGTTACTTTTCTGGTACTTCGTTTATCCATTCTGACTGTATGGAAATTAAAACGTGACAACTTTGCCTCAGCCATAATATGTAAGAAAACCTAGGAGAATGAGGGGTGAAACCAGCCTGCCTCCATTTGTGAACAGCTGAGGCTGGCTGATGGCAAACAGCTTGTGTGTTAATTCGTGAATAAAGCCCTCCTGATGCAGGTTGACAAGTTATTAGTGGGGCTGTAACTTGAGAAGAGATAAGGTTTCTCTGATCTACTCCCTGCATAAATTTCTGCAGTTATTCTATGAAGGTCCTAAACACAAACTTGTATTGGTGGCTAAGTTTCATTTTTCCAAAAGAGAGTGCCAGTGTCCATGTGAAAGATTCTATATGAGGGACAGGCTTATTTTTTATAATTTTGTGAACGCCACCAGTGTCTACTCCTTTTCTTTCAAATTTGGGAAAAGGATATCAGATAATCTGGTTGTCTTTTTGCCTTATCCTGCTCTGTCTTGCAACGATTATGCTGATGTGCTTGAGGTGCTCCTGTTGATATTTCAGATCTCTCAATACATCACTGACTGCACCACATAGTGGTGGTGAACATACCTGACACGTCCTCTGGAAGGAGATAGATTTTCTTTTAAGGACTTTTACTATTTTAATGGAGAGAATTACTGGGAAACTTCTTTAACCTGAAGGCTCTAAAGAGATTCAAGCCAGATTCTGTTTGCTTCCCCTGCTTGCTGTGTTGAATGTATTATAACTGCATGAGAAGTGTTCAAAAAAATGCCTAGTTCACCATAATAACATAAAACTTAGCTCACCAGTTCTGATTCACAGACCTGCTGGTTTGGAAATAAAAAAATGAACAATATCTTATTTTTAAGCCAAGTATGCAAATTAGATAAGGTGCCTTGTCTCTGTTTCTAGTCTTCTTGAGTACGTGTGGGAGAGGATGAGAACAAGACAAAGACATCTACAAAGAGAAACTGAACGTTTCCTTGAGACCAAAATAGAAATCATTCATTTCTAGTATGCATTTTTCAGTGGCTTAGTTGATACCATATTTGCTGCACACAAATCTGGATGCACCCCAGTGGCTGACTGTGATCAGATGTTTTACGAAAAAAGCAGGACTTTATTTTCCCCCCAGAGGTTCTCTGCTGATACCCCTACTGTGCCCAGCACTTGGCCTTCCAGCACTGTGGTTGTATCCTGCTGGAATGTTTCTCTGGGGGTCACTGGGAGATGGTGAGAGATTGGGGGACTAGGATGAGCCTTAAAATTAAGCTATGCCTCCTCTCTTTTCCTTTTTTCCTCACTTGATGATATCAGCTTCTGGTTTTAAAATGATGACACATTTTAGGGCAGTATTTAAAAACCCTGAAGTAAAATTTCTATATAGTTCTACTAGTACTATGTTTAAAGAGATACAAAGTCATGAACATTGTACTGACAAAAGAGTTCCTCTATCTCTATCTCTTACTTGCTCTTATTTTCATCCTAAGCACCCGAATTATTGGAGGACAACAGATTAATCAGACATCTCACAAGCCAGAATTCTATGTAGCTTGATCACTTTTAGGGTAAAATTTAGCTAGACTGCCTAAAAAATGCTTATTGGTCTCCATGGATTTGTGCTGAATTTATTTAATACAAAGTGTAATATAAAAAGCCCTCTCTGCAGTTAATTAGCCTCCAGGTTATTGCAGGCCCCAAGGCATTGTATTTGAGTTGTCATTGCTACTTGCAAAGATCAGCAGAATTTAATTCTTGTGTTACACAAAGTAGATTCCCTATGCTTATCTGGCTAGTGTTAATTCATTGTTTCCAGACTCTATTTTCATTTTTAATTTTTTTGGCTATTAAAGATGGTGCTAGAGATGAGGAACTTTGCTGAAATCAGATGTGTTACACTGAGACAGTAGCAGTTCAAATTATAGCAGAACTAAACTTGAAGGTTCCTCCAGAACTAAGCTATTGTAACTGGGGGCAAGATTTGCTCCTGCTACATGATAAAACTAAACCAAATGGGGTTCATTCAGACTCCTTTGGGATATGGTAGATCTAATCTTATTAATTATTCCCATTTTCTGAGGAGAAAACATCAGGTTTCCTTCATTTGATAATTCTGTTTTCTCAGAAAACATTTACACGTGTTCCAATACCCAGCTAGCCCTGGCAGGAACTCTTTAGTGGTTAGAGAAGTGGCAGAAGGTTAAATCATCTGACTTTGATGTGATGTTGATTGTTTACCCTTCGTGTACAGTAATAGCTTAAAAAAATGAAGCAAAGTGGCTGTATTCATTACTGGCCAAACACGGCTGACAAGTTAAGGAATATGTAACTCCCTTCAGCTGAGACCAAAGTGCTTCATTTATAATGGAGATTACAGTAAGAACCAAATGAAGTTGTCTGAGGGAAAATGATGTCTCCTGAGCCTTTCTTCTGGTTTGGCCACAAGTTAATAACACGACCAGCACTTAACAACAAAATGCAGGACTGTATTATTATCTTTTAGCAAATGCCAGTCATGGGCAATCCAAACAGGTCAATTACTAGCAAATCTCCAAAGATCTCCTGAAACCTCAGAAGAGTTAGAGATGCCAAGAAAATGTCTAGATGCACAGAGACACAGGAACAGAAATAGGGCACAAACCAATTTGCAGAAATGGAACTTAACCCTTAGAGGGAAGAACCCAGCCTCTACATATTCATTTCCATGTCATTAAATATTTATAGAGAGACATGCATGTAAAGTGAGTCTACATTATGGAGAACACACAAACTGAATCTGTGCTGTTTCAGTTGTTTAACCTATTTTTTTCAACCTTTCTGTATCTTGCAGGTATAATGGGCAAATGTGGGTTTTTCTGCCACTGACATGTTAGACATTTGGAAATGAATGTGTTCTCTTGAATAATCCTAAACCAGCACACACAAAACAGCGTGTAGAGGCTGGTGACAACCTATTCTTCAGCTCAACAGCATGTCTACCACTTATTAATATTAATGAAACCTGCACACAAGCATGTGGGGATAATTGACCCCATTAAATTCCATTTACTCATGAGCTACTTTGTAAGGTTTGCCCCTTAGTTATTGCAGTATTTTATCAAGTATATAAGTTTGAACAGCATGTATGCCAACAAAAGACTATTTCAAAAGTAGTTTTGTGAAAGAAAAAAGCAAACCAAGAAACAAAAACCAGGAAAAAAAAAGGAAAGGGAAAAAAAAACCAAGAAAAAATAAGTACAATATTGTTTTCATGCAAACTTTTAATAGCTAATGAAAGCATTATCTTGCTTTAAACCTTTATTGGGACAGGACATCAATTCCTTTAGGAGAGAAAGGCATCAGCCAGAGTCTGTTTTTTGGGGGATCTCTTTTGAGTTTTTTTCATTTGCAGGACTTTGTACTGAGCTGGGCAAACATGGGAAGGGTGAGAGGTGTTTCAAACAGTAACATAGTGGGAGATCTGGATCCATTCAAGGCCAGGCTGGACAGGGCTCTGAGAAGCCTGATATAATTGAAAATGTCCTTTTAGGGTACCTTCCAACACAAACCATTCTGTCATTTTATGATTTAATTTTTTTTTTCTTTTAAATTCTGGGAATTTTGCCTTAACTGAGTTTTCTTTCACGCTTTTTCTACTATTTTTCTGAGAAAGGAGTAAAGCAAGATAGTCAATCTGGCCAAGAGTAGTTGATCATCTGATCTTTTCTTTAAAAGTATTAGCCCATGATAGGCAATTGGTTTTGCAAAGTTATGTACAGCCATAATCTAACACCCCTAGACACACAAAAAATACTTGTGTTAAAAGTTGCATTAGTCTTCGTGTAGCTACTGTTTCATAGTAGATATTATTAAAAATAATCTCCTTGACAGTCATTTTATAGTTTCTTGGTAATGATCTTAAACAAACCTCTTGGAAAAAATCTCATCATGAGATCAAATCTTGCACAGCAGGAGCACTCAGACAACATGAGTTATTGTATACCTTGTACTTTGTATCCAGAAATAAGCATTTTTACAAACTTAGCACACCTTCAAAATCCCCTTGCTCAGGGCTGCACTTGAAAAAAGGTCCAGAATCACATTTGGTTTCCCCAGACCTGACCTGGGTGTACACAAGATCCAGTGTCTGCACCAGCTTCAGGCTGACATGCTGCTCATTGCACCAGAGCAGAATGAATAATCTCCAGACATGAGTTACTGGCACAATTAAGGCAAGAGCACAGCTGACTGACATAGTGAACAAAAGACCTTTGGCAAAGCTTCCAGTGCAAAAGCATAGAGAGGAAATTCACTCTTGGCGCTGAGCACTCGCGGGTACAAGCAGGACGAACTGCTGATTAACAAGCTCAGACTCTCAGACTGAATTCCAAAGGATGAACAATGGCAATAACATTCTGTTATGTCTCTCTACAGCATGCAAGCCATCTATCATTAAGTTATAATCCATAGGCAACTCCAGCAGTACATTTTCACAGTCTAATTGATACATATGAGGTTTGGCTTGCAGCTTTCAAAATAAGTCAGAAGTACAGAGAATTCTGTTCCATCCAACAAGAAAAGCAAAGCTCTGTAATATTAGTTATAGGTGCAGTAGATTTTGATGACTCTAACACAGCTGGGTCTCTCAATAAGGTAGGCAGGACACAGTTGTGCCTTGGAGGGTGCACACTGAACTGGGCTGTTGGGGTTTCCTCATAAAAATGAACATGCCGATCCCTCCATGGGGCTCTAGCAGGTTTGGGGGCATGAGTGTCTTCTACAACAATCAGGTCAACCCCTCTCTGAGGGACATATTTTTCCCCACATTAAGTAATTTGGTTCTTTTTATAGCTTCTACCAGTTTGTTTGCTGCAGCACTTCTGGTTTACTGGTCCCTAGGTCGCAGGGTCACCTCTGAGCCTTTCTCACATATTTTCATCTTGTTTTTCCTTGCCTGTGGTACTGAGGTCAGTGCAAATAATTGATTACACTGAGCCGTTACTGGGAATTTCATATTTGAGGGAATCCCCTCTGTTCCAAGTGTAATTTTTTTTGATGCTGTGACCTGATGCAGTCCTGGAGACACTTTTGGTCTCATATAGGAATCTCGCTGTTCTCCCTTACTGATTATTGAGGCAAATAACATATTCAGGTTTCCTGCAATGGCTTTCTCTTCCAGAACAGCTCCTTTTACACCTCTGTCATGTGTTGGCACCATCAGTTCACCAATTACCCTCTAGGCTGAGGTAAGTGAATGCAGTTATTAGGTTTGTGTGTTTAGCAAGTTACTCTTCAAAATGTTGTGGGCCTATATACAGTGGTTTCAGTCAAGTCTCTTACCTACTTTTCTCTATAGAACAGGACTTACCTTTTGAAGGATGTCTTTTTTCTCCTGTTAACTGTATCCTCTGCCCTTTAAACATGGTAACTACTTTTGATATTCGAAGAGACTACTTAATGGTAAACATTTACACTGGACTTTTATTGTGCCTTTAAGCAGACTCCACATGGATTGTGCTAGCTGCACTATTTTTTTACTTAACTTTTTGTCATGGGTTAGCAAGCATAGTCCTGGAAGTGATGTTCTTGCAAAGGGGTGCTTACAGCTTCCTCTGTGACCTGACAGAACCTGTCAGCTGGCCAGTTTGAATATGGACAATTTTTTGAGCCACTTAAAGTTGTGACCGCCTCTGTGATCCACACTTAAGAATAGACAAACTCCCCCCCCCAGCTCTGTCTCGTTTCCAGTGCTGGGACAGGTGGCTGTGAGCCCCATGAGGGGGCCAGCGGGCCCGGCCCAGGCCCTGCTCGGGCCAGGCCAGGCCGGGCCACGGCCATCCTGGATCCGATGGGCCCTGTTCCACCCACGGAACCCCCCCCAGCCCTGCTGTGGGCAGCTGGAGCGGCTCAGCTCCCCCTCTCCAGTGCGGCCAAGATTCAGCTGAAGCTGCACCGCTGTCCAGCAGAGATCATGTGAGCAACAGTGATAAGCGACATTCCAGCTGCAAGGCCTAGGTGAGATTAACCCTTTTATTGCTGTGAAGAGCTGAAAACCTGAGGGAGAAGAAAGAGGAGATGCTTAAAGCTGAAATTCTGTTGTAAAGCTATGATGTATCAGAGTACCCGTTGTAATTTCATGAAGGCATGGGGGGTGGAGTGTTCAACTTGTACTTGAGAGCAAAAGCACCTGCTCTGAGATAGGCAGATGCTGACACAGCTGTAATTTAATGAGAAATTTGAACAGGGAGAGATGGAAGCGATGAGGACTTTTGCTCCAAATGGGAAAGGAGAAGACCTCAGTTCCTAGAGATGAAGATGAGGAGGACTCTCTGCTCCCAGGGAAGGAGGAGGGCCTCTGTTCTTAGAGATGAAATGCTCCCAGAGATGGGTGAAGAGAACTTTTGTTTCTGAATGGCTCAACCTTAAATTGTACCCCAGTAATTCAAGAGTGGACCCTCAAAAGCAGTTGTGGGAAAAGCTGCAAGTCATGGGAAGGGACTCACATGTGAGCAGAGAACCAACCCGGGCGGCTGGCTCGTTGTGATAATGTTTTCATAGCATGGACAGGAGAGACTCCTCTTCCTCAATGAACTGAACAAGGTTATTATGGAAGTGATAAACAGACTGAACATCTCAAGGGTTGTCTTTTTACATTGTCAGCGGAAGAAGGGAGAAAGGTGGGGAGGAGGAGAAGAGTTCTGAAGGTGTGGTATGATTTTTTTTTCTTTTAGGTCTGTTAATAAACTTCTTTATATTCTTTCAAGTTTGGTGCCTGCTTTGCATTTCTCCTAATTCTTATCTCACAGAAGGTAAGTAGTAATGAGTATTTTGGACCAAACCACTACACTTTCCCATTTTAAGGTAAATTGCTGCAAAGCCTGATTTATCCTTCTGTGAGGAGTTGAATTTGAGAACAACAATGTCAGGACATAATTTTTTTCCTTACACTTAGAAAGTTGGCAGCTTAGTTCTGCTGAATGTATGTGACCAGTACTGGTACTGGCATTTAGGTATGTCAGTCAGTGTCTTACCTCAGCTCTCACTCCTCAGGTGAGCTCTTGGAGCATCTCTGCAAAGCTAAATGGTTGGTACACAAGGCAGTAAATGGCACACAATGCTATCCTATCCTCTGGCAGCTGTGACAGAACCCTCTGAGGGACAGCCCATGGTCAGGCAAGTGCTGTGCACATACGAACAGTCGCTGGGTGAAGAAGATGCAGACAAAAATATTACCTTGAGTTCCCAACTTTTCAAGTCCTGGGAGAAACAGTAATTTAGTCCTTTAGTGAAACACACTGTGCCAGGAGAGGTTTGCTGAACTTCATGCTTTTATATCACACTTGACCTGTTAGTTGAGTAACACAGTATGACATTATCTGATTTCTCCAGTGCTTACAGCAAAATGACATCATAATAAAAGTATTCACATTCTCCTATACAACTTCAGATTTTGCTAGACTGTTATGTTTCTAATAATGAAAAACATGGCTTATTTCAGATGATAAAGTAGCCATAAATAAAGAGCTCACAGGAGCAGGCTGACAAATAAACTTTTAATATGTTGGGTAGGTATGGGAATGTAGTTTGTGGTGACAGCACATTGCTCAGAAGAGCAGGTCATATGCTGCTTCCTATTATACCAGTGTCAACCCAGAGAATTTCCATTGTCTATATTTCAACCAGTTCAACTAAGATAAAGATCTCTGCACAGGATTTCATAGCCTTTTTGCCATTGTATAGTATTATTAAAAAAAGAAAGTACTGTAGGGGTCAAATTACTTTCAATATTGTTTGTGATAATAAATGCACTACAAATGGTTTTGTTTCATCCATTAATCATAATAAAAACATAAAAAAGGCTGAAATAGATTTCAGTAAGGTATCAAGCTCTTCTTTTGCAATGTTTTGAAATTTAGGCATGTACTACAAGGCAATGCCTGTCACTGTGTCGCTGGAAACCAGATGCTTCAGGGTAGATATTACCATTTTAGGTTGCACAATGGTAAGACAAGGATCAAGTTCTCTGTCCTTCAACTACTTGTAGTAAAAATAAACAAAGATGAAATAATTGAAAGTACAATAGAGAGGATGGTTCAGACAGACGAGTGAAAATTCAAAGTGCCGTGTGCACGTATCCAAGAACAACAAGAAGGAAATGGGAAGCTGTATGCAGGGCAAGGCTGGCAGAATGCACACAGACAGGTCTAAGCCCAGACTGGTTCCCAGCCTCCCCTGCTAATCTCTGGACCTAAGTAACAGGGGCAGATGTGCTGGGAGGCCTCCCAGTGCTGGCGGTGGGGCGCTGCTTGCCTGGGCTGGCTGCACTCAGCAGTCCTTGCCAGGGCTGTGATCCTGGGTACTGTCCTCAACTGAAGGGGAAAAGGAAGTGTTAAAAGTGCCACAGGTTGGAGAGGCACAGCAGGTGTTGCTTTAGCCTGGGAGTGATGCTCCAGCCAGCCAGAGCGGGGAAATTGAACTGAAGGCTCATAGAGACAGTGACAAAAGTAGGGCAGCATCCATGGGCAAAGCCTGAGCAGCTTAACTCACACTAATGGAAAAACGGATTTGAGTCACTAAAATCTGCTACATCGAACTAAGATGAAAATATAACTCTAAGTATGTATTTCTGGGCTGTAAGAGTGCTGGGAGAGAGGAGAAATAATACCTACCATACTCCTGTTCTGGAGGATTTGTTTTTTACTCTTCTATTTTTTAATAACACAGAAGAGATGTTGTTTTCAGTCTAAATATTTACATCTTTTTGTATGTAAACTCAAGAAAAAATTGAAATCTGGTTGCAGGTTCAAACACTTTTCACACACACATACGCATACTAAGCCCTTGCTCCCATATATCTCCAGATATCTGTTTCATCATGTGCCCTCACAGAAAACAACAGCAAACAGCTACAGAGAAAAAAACCTTGCTATTTAAAAAAAAATTAAATATAGTCTCTTTCTAAGAGATCAATATAAAACAGATATTACATAACTCTTGAATAATCAAATGCTGTATGTGGTAGATTCTATTCAGATTTGTAGCAATGTAAAAGAAAACCCAGAAAATTTTGCTGTTTTTCTGTTCCTAAGTATCACAGAAGAATCTGCCATTTTTCTGTAATGGAACAGCATGGAGTAATATGAATAATTTGAATTTCAGGAGCTTGTTTCTATCTGAGCAGTCTTGTTTCACAACCAAGGCAGATGAGCTCTACCATCCTCACTGGAATGGGAGCCGTGTAGGTTCATTCTCATTTTATGGATGACATTATTGAAGAAGAAACATGGTGACTTGCCTTGTGCAATGCAGAATATTGTCTAAGGAAGAAATGGCCCCAGGTCTGTGGACATCTAGTTGCATGCATTAACCTCTAGGCTTTCCAGCACATATGAAAATTAATTTTCTGACTATTCAATTTTTTTCGTTATTCAGTCCCAGGATAACAGTAATACTTCTGAAGATATTAGCATTATTTATATTAGATGGGAGGTGGTATTTTAAGCCAATTCATGGTTAATTTCCTCTGGGGCAAATTCTGCCTGTTTTCCAATACTCAGTTTATGCTGCCATCAGTAGCACTTCCATGGGTAGACCTGTCTGGACTGGCAGAGTGATGAGGGGCAGGGAATGGAAAAACCCACAGGTTTACCTGCTCACTTCAGGAAATGAAGGTACACCCAATCCTTTACCCCTTCTTCTGGCCTCCCTTGAAAGCTCATCTGAGTATAAGCACCGCACTAAAAGATGTTTATTCCTTCTGCTTCATTTGAGCTGTGGCAAAGCTGGAGGAAACTGTCATATTATCCTTGGAGAAAATTATGGATCCCCTGGGAAATGCAGAATTTTCTTATTCTAGTCTACCTTTCTCAACCCCTGCCTAAAAAGAAAAAAGTAATGGGTTTTTTGGTTTATTTTTTAATATATTGACAAAAGAGTTGTACTGAAATACAGATAAGCCTTTTTTCTGAGCAGACAGTTGACCCCGAGCTACACGCAGTCCATGGCAAAGAGGTATCCAAGAACACGTTTCATTCTCTTTCCCTTCTCATTCTGGCACAGCATGGAATTCAATGATACAAATGCTAGAGCCAAACTGCAGTGGTTGTGACAGCTGTGGGGGAAGGGTGCTCGGCACTGTGGTTGAATTCCTCACATGTTCCCGTGGGGAAAGGGTGCCTTGCAAGCACACAGATGGCTCCTACAGAAGGTCACCAGAAATGTTCATGCATACCCTACTTATTTCTGCACTGTATTAATTGATTCAAACTGCTGCTGAGCCTCTCTCTCCCCTTCTTAATAAAATTTTTATCATGTTTTCAAATCTTTGCCAATTTCAATGTGGCTGATTTAACTTCACACAAAAAAGTGTGGGAGCAGCAGTCTTGGTTCCCCTGGATAAACACTGGACTACCTGCTACTTGTGTTTGACTATGTCAGCTGTGAGCACTCCAAGTACCAAGTCCTGCCAGGCAAGACATAAATCTTTTGTCAATGAAAGGGGCACATTATCTGCTTCTCAGCTGTTTCTTTCCTAAACAGCTACCTGATGTATGAGATAAATATTCAATATGGTTATTCAAAAGAAAGAAAAAGTAAAGCCAGAACACATTTTCTTAAGTATTGAACATTTATGAGAAATCATAGAGACTGGGGACCAGTCCTCATAGCCTATGTCAGGTCAGTCTAGAAATGCAATAGTGCAGGGAAAGGATTTTTAAAGGGGTAAAGAATTTAATAACACTTTGGCTGTAATATAATTTGTACCTTCTGAGCCAGTCCCTTGCAGTGAAACTCCTGAGACAACCGGCTGCAGCTTTCCTGCATTAACCAAGCTGTAACAGGGTCAGTCTAAGTGTGGTATTATGAAGAGTGTTATGTTGAACTGGGAACTTTATTCTCAGTCAATATTTTCTTGTTCCCATACTGAAAAGTGTGAAGAAATTAAACTGATGACTAGCCAAAAGGCAACAGATAAAAGGTTAATGGATTTATTATCTCTCCACAAATCCAGGTAATCTCTTTTCCATTTTCAACATCTGTAGATGTTGAATTTGAATTTTGGTATTGTTGATACCATTTCAAGGTGACCTCAGCCTTGTGTGGGTAAGCTGATATGGCTACTGAGTACTGTTGGCCTTGCACTATCCCAAACCCCAAAACAACCTCAGCACAGAGCCCCATCTTTCTCTGAAATTCCACTGTTCCTCACATGACTACTCCTTAACCACCTGGGAATTCCTCACAGCACCATGTATACATTTGTGTCACCTTGTGATCTGTCACATCCAGCAATTTCTGATGCCATATTCAGGAGCTTCTCAGGCCATGTCCTGTGAGGTGTGTCCCATCCCCTGCCCGCAGCCCCGGCACTCAGGAGCACAGCCACAGCCTGGGAGAGAAACATGCATTCTGCCAGCTCTAAAATAGAGCAACCATGGTATGCAAAAGGTGAAAATAACAACGTTTCTGGATTGATGTGTTACCCCTTTTCCATGCTGCTTAGTTCCTCATCACTTATGGAATAAGTTACTGAAAGAAGAGGATGTACCATCTGGTCCCAGACAAAGGCAGTGCCTTGAATAAACTAAGAGCTCGAAAGGGATAGAAAGATGTTTGTGACAGCCTAAGGAACTGGAGGCCACTGCAGGAAACTGCCCCAGTGGACAATGGGTTCAGATCTGATAAAACAAAACTTTGAGTTGAGAAATGTATAGTTTAGGAAAAAGGTCTTTAAATGAGGAGGAACAGAAAACTAAATAAAACCACAATGACCATTGGAACTGTAGATAAGATTATTTAGATTAGATTTTGATAGGTCCTCAGAGGAAAATAAAAACATCTTGGTGTAAAAAAGATCAGCCACAATAGCAAAGTGGATAGTCCTGAAAGTGCACGGGCCTTTTTAAGTGCAATTTTGGAAAAACAAGCTATGCATATTTGATTTGTTGCATTTTTTTTATAGAAGGTTTTATCCCAATTTGATGATTTTAGGATTAATAAACATTATCCAAGTCAAGCATAAAAGGAGCAGCACCTCATTCAGCACATTCACTGGAATTTCCACTGTATTTATCATTTTCTTCTGGGAGCATGGGTATAGCAATGATTAGAAAACAATATGACAGGAAACTCTTGATGTTAAACATTTGAGTTATATATTACAGATTGTCTCAAATTCTCTGAATTTTCAGATTTAAATCTTGTCAAAGATTTTCTGAAGCTTTTAGCACATTTTCTCCAAAATACATACAAGGAAGACAGAAAATTCATGGAGGACTCTGGCCTTCTGTTATTGTTTAAGCACTGATGCTTAAGGTTTAAATTTACAGGGAACAAATCATTCTACATCAAAACTAAGGTGTTGCATGTTTATTTACAGACCAAGCTCTAGTAGTAATGTGTATTTGTCATGGAAACTGATTTGAGTTTAATTCTAGTCTCTCTTTTGCACCAGGAAAATGTGAGTTTCATTTTACTTGTCTCTGTTTTCAATTATAATTTGACAAAAGAAATAACTGCATTACCTATTTGATTTGCCAGAACTTTATCCCAGCACCACCTGTTGAGCCCTCGGCACTTGAATTCTGACATATAGCAGAGAACAAAATTATGCAGTTGGCATTCTAACCAGCAAGGATGCCAACAAAAGCATAATATAGCCTTTGTACTCAAAGCACAACAAAATACATATTAAGCTACCAACTGCAAAGGTTTAAGCAAGCCACATTTAATTATACATGAACATATCTTTCCAACAAATAGCTCAGTAGAAAAAATGCTATGGAAGTTAGAAAGAACCCTTTTTGTTTGCTTTAGTAAATATTGCAAGCTTAAAATAAATAAAGTTTCACAATACCATATAGATTTACATCAGAGATGGCAAGAGGACAGCCAGCTGGTTTATTCAAATAGATAGGTTCAACACTATCAGCTTCCCACTTTAAACAAAACACCCCCCGTTCATTTCTGGCAGGGGATCTGATCCTGGTGCAGCCCAGGTCTCCCAGGAAGATGGAAGAAGAGGCTCCCAGCACTCGTCTGGATCCAGACCTCTCCTCTGCAAGTAACTGGGACCAAAACAGAAGGCATCAACTGTGTCTTTGATGCATGTTTCTGAAAGCAGAACTTTACCACAAAAATACTCACAAGTGCTTTCTTGGCTCTCCTGGCCTGAGCTCTGCACAGAAGAGGGATGGAGGTTGAAGGAGGTAGAACAGGTCAGGAGAGATGAGGAAAAACCTCTGTTCCCCAGTTCTGCAGAGGTCTGCACAGGGGCTGTGAACTCACAGGGGATTTGCACACTGGGAAGGGCTGCCAGTGGCTCTAGCAGTGATGTTAGAGCTTCCAAAATTTATTAAAAGATATGAGTCAAATAACTGCACACTTTTTAAGGGACTCCTTTAAAATACTGGTGATAGTGACAATTCTCCGATTCTTATCATCCCCCCAATAAGCCTACAAAGGATTTAACTGGTAAAAAAAACAAGTAATTTTGTAAACAAGGGAACAAACCAGCTGTAAATCTCAGAGCTACTGAAAGATTTTACTTACTGTGCTAACTTTTGAATCCTGAGCTACTTTAATCCCTTCCACAGTGGGCTCATGCAAGCCTAAATGGAGGAGGCACCTCTTGGCACCTGTTAGATCCCCCCAGATCAACAAAGTTCTGTTCTTGTAAGGTACTATATGCAACCCATAAAGTGCAGTGAGAATGTCCTCTGATAGAAAGTGGAACATTTCCTATTGTGTTCAGAAAAGTGGAGAATATTTTTGCATGTGGATTGCTTTCTTACCAAGGCATTGCAGCAATCAGCATTCAGCAGAACTTGCAGAATCTCTGTCTCCGGAGGGTTCAAGTGGACTGGACACAGCATAAGTAACCTGAAGTGATAAGACCTGCATTGAGAAGGGGATTGGATGACCTACAGAAGTTTTCAGCCTAAATTATCTATGATTTGAAAACTGACCTAAAGAAATCAGAATAGTTTCCCTTACTGTTATTAAATTTTACTGAAATGCAATTTTTTGTCTTATTTTTACAAGATTGGGATTATGTATTTAAATATATTAATATTATATCTATATATTTATATTAATTATGTATTTATAATAGCTTCTAAAACATATATTCTTGTAATTTGGTATGTAAATGTACTTTGATTATTTAATTTTTACTTCAAGGATTGGTTAAATAGAAGCACATCCGTAAATGGTCCCCTAAGTATATTGGGTGCCTGTGGTGTAATTCCAATCAGTTGACAAGAGTGCTTGCCTAAAAACTCTAAAATGGTAGCTTGAAACTTACCCCAATATCCTTATTTTTTCTGTGCTGAAAATGTAACCTGACAATTGTTAATGAGAAAACCTTTCCTTCAAATTTGTAATAGAAACTGTAAAACACTTGCTAGGAGACAGGCCACATGTAGGAAAGCCAAATCTAGTTGATCTCTCCTTCTCAATTGCAAATATCCTTTGTGGTAACCACATTTCATTCAGGAGAATAAGGCTAAAGGACACATATGACAGATAGTTTGGCATCATCCACTTCTGGATTTCTCAGATGTCTAACAGCCAAGAATATGTTCCATCCTTTTAATTTCTTTCAGATAGCTGATCTTTTGTAGTATTTACTCTAAATGAAAGCTTCAGATGGAGTATCTGGATAGTGTTTGAAAAGGGCATCAAAGAACTCTCCTGTAATAGAATCCAGCATTGCCTAATTTCTCCCTTGTTCAGAACAGCTACAAATGCTTAAATTGCAATGTGGATGGAGATTTGAGTTTTTAAAGTCATGAACTACTTAGAAAACTCACTCCAGAACTGCACTGTGTGGTTTACTGCCTTCCACCATCTCTCTAACATTCCTGACACTTTGCTGCTTTGCAATAGCCTTGCAAAGACACTGGAAACACTGGAGCACTTCCTTGCCCGTCAGACACACAAGAGAGCTGCAGGTGGATCGATGAGCAGGCTGAGCTTGGCAAGTGGCTTTTTCACCCTTGACTGCTGTTGGCAATTTAATGAACCCACCCTCAATATTTGAGGCAAGCGTTTCAGCTTGACATGGAAGTTCTTGCATGTAAAATGGATACGAAAATGATGAAGCTCTACAGGTGAATTATAATGAGCTGTACAAAAGGCAGCACCTTCTCAGGCAATTTTTAAAGTCTGCTATGAGTAACCCAAATGTCTCAAATACTGGTTAGCTCCTTTATCACTCAATAGGTAACTTCTATTGCGCCTTGTATCATCATATAAAGTGGGATTCACTATTGAATTTAATTCCACTTAATTCTGGACCATTTGGGAAGCATTAATGGTTCTGGAATTAAATGTCAAGGGTTCTTACATCAGTTTAGGGGTTTGTGTCTGCAAGGAAATGCCCTCACTTTGCATCCTGTCTCTCTTATTTGAGTATTCTGATAGTGCACACATACACACACACACATCCTTCAGCAGAAACCACTGACCCTAGGGATCCTTTCACTTTAAGCTGAGGTTACCTGTCACTGAAGGTGACTGAGGTCAACTGGCTTAAAATGACTGATCTATAACCCACACTTCCTGAAGAGATAATTTAAATCCAAAGAGAGAGTCTCATAAATTTCCAGGGAGATCTTAGTATCATAAAAATAGACTTGACACCACTCCAAAGTTTAGCCTCTGCCTTGACAAAGAGGAATCAAAGTCAGCTCTGGTGCAGATCCTTCACAGGAGATACTTCCCAAAGTGCTCCTCAGCAGTCTGTGCCTTCCTTATCTTTTGGCAACTTGTCACTTGTCCCTCTGCCAGCTTTCACTGATAGTGAGATATTGCAGCTGATGAAGGTGGGAGAGAAAAAGAACTTCTACTTCTCTGTATCTCCTCCTTTACATCATTATTTGTGCAGATACTTCTGTAGAACTGTGCTCAGGGTGATTGATGCAGGGCACAGACAAGTATTTGTATAGGAAAATCCTACCACATTGAATTCTATAGAAACAGCTCTAGGAGATTATTGGATTTGTAGAATGAATCTTGGTATATTTTTTTGAATTACCTACACATTAAAGATCTACACCAAGAGCAACATTTGCTATTACATTCTGTGGAGTTTTTGCTGGAACTTCTCCTATTCTGCCTCCTGCCCGTCATAATCACATTGTTCCTGCTGCAACCTGAGCCCTCCACTGCTCTAGAAACTGGTTGAGATTGACCCAGTACTGCTTCCCAACACAAAGTGATTTCCTGTCTCAAATGACTAAACTGTTGCATTGAGCAGAGAAGGACTCTAATTTCACTGTCACCCTCTGAGCTGGCAAGATGATTCATCCATTTGTTTATGTGCCGAAGGCTGCCTGTGAGGAGCAGGCTTTGGGAAGGGGCACGAGAACGGGTGATGATTTCATTTGGCAGCACCTAATACTGCTGCTTTCATTGGCACCCACCCATGTAGGCAGCTATGCAGACCAGGCAGCTTAACAAACAGTCACGAAATTATTACCATAAACTGTCTTCAAAGAATTGACTCAATTCCTGATTGTCTTAAGACATATAAACACATTTTACCACAGTGATATTGCCTATTACAAAGGGATATCTAATTCACAAGGGACTTCTTCCTTTATATGGCAGTAAAAACAAAACCACTATGGCTCTTGCCAAACTTATTCAAAGTTTACATGGATTTGGTTTGATGAATGTGGTGGAAACTTATATCTAATATTTTGGGTACTGGCCCATACACCTCCTTACATCTCAGCAGTGCTTCTTTCAGGTTTTAAAACAAATTTCTAAATTCAGTTTTGTTTTATTTGGATTATAATGTTTAAAAAATAGACCACATGAAATAATACATAATTTTAGCTCCTTAAAATGTGGCTCTTCCTGATGGTATTTTTTTTTTTTTTTTTGATAATTGGAAACAATAGTTAGTGATTTGTGCTCTGCTTTTCTTGGATGATGCTGTTCTAAGGTTATCTGTTGCCTCTAAGGGCAATTGCTCCTCACATGCCATTGAAATAAATCATCTTGTGATGAAGCTGGAGATGACATGATGCTATACTGAAGGTAACTGGTAAAGCAGCAAAAACCTGGGGGCTTGTCCTGTCTCACTACCAACTTCATTAAATTTCTGTGGGCTGGATAGTTGAGTAAAATCAATAGGGTATTCTGATGGACTTTATAATGGACTATGAGTGTTATTGACAAAAAACTATTTAGTAATGGAGAGGCTCCCCCTTCCCCTCAAGTTTCACCATTATACAGAAGGAGAAGGTAACATAACTTGTGTAAAAATCCTAAACCATTATCTTGGAATATTTTATAACTTTGAATGGGTGTAAACTAGTAAAACTTCAGCTTTCTCACATGCCATTGGAAAGAATAGAACCAGAAATGTCTTGTCAGAAGGAAAGTTTGCAGACAGCAAGTTAAAATGCTTGCTTGGTTGTCTTCGGCACTCCTAGTGTTTAAATGTGGGGTGTTCCAGGACTGTCGATATGTACAGGACTCTTAACAGGAGTTATAAGGAGAGATCGATAGTTCTTCCTACAGCAGGTCATCAGGCACATAACTTACTGAAATGGAAGGCTCAGTGCTTTTGACCTCCCTCCTACCTCAACAAATAAATCTAGGGCTAGGGCAAGCATATCACTGGTCGTAGGCTTGGGGCCTTCTGGAAATCTCTCCATTAAGCAGAGCCCCTTGAGGAAAGAATTAATTTGTTTAACAAGGTTGGGCACCGTGTTTGCATAAGAAGCATGAGGATGCCTGTGATAATAGATGGCTGCATTCACAGAGGATTTGAGCTCTGCTCTGCTCCCTGGGGTAGATGTTTGCTACCTTTGTGGGTAAAGTCTGACCGGGAAAGAGAAGTAGGTGTCTTAAGAGATGGTCTAAAATTCAAGAGAATTAACCTCCGATGGGGAAATCTTCCCTCCTGGAGCGCCCCTTCCTCCTGATGATCATTTGGAGGGCCAGGAGACGCCGCTGCTCAGCACCACAATGGCAAAGGTGCTGCAGCTTTAGACCGGGAATTCAGCCGCCTCCCGCCTCCGCTGTGACGCCGCGGCTTCGGCCAAAGCCGCGCTTCCCCAGCTCTGCGCCGGTACGGGCGAGCACACGCCCACACGCCTTGGCCTAGCTTTTGCTTCGCTTCGGACACAAACCTGCGGCCCGCACTGGCCCGGTAGCTGCGGCCCGCACTGGCCCGGTAGCTGCGGCCCGCACTGGCCCGGTAGCTGAGGCCCGCACTGGCCCGGTACCTGAGGCACAGCGCGGGTCCCGTCCCGCCTCGAGAGCGGAGCCAGGAGCGGCGCGGCCGGTAGGGGGCGCTGCCTGCCCGCGCGCCCCGGCTCGGCCCCCTCAGGAAGCGGTCGCTGCCCGCGCCCGTGAACAGCCGGGAATGGGGAATGGCTGCATCCGCTTCTCGCATCCTGCATGGACGTAAGGAGAGACACGAGCACCTGGAGGTTAATTCCCGATGAAGAAAAAAGATATTGAAGCAATAAAGTTTAGAAGGATCCTGAGCTACAATTTCTATATTTAAAAAGACCTGTCCTGGGAGGATTTTCATTATTGGTTTTTGCGCAAAATGAAATGCCATTCTTGGATTTTTTACAGTTCGAGATTGGCCATGGACTGTCCAAAAAAAGCACTAAATTCAATTTTTTTTCCCCCTCAGATTTTCTTTTCTCCTTCAGCTCAGAACTTTTATTTTTTTTGCCTTCAGGGACACGCTGAAATTCCCATTCCCCTCTTTTCGCCCAAATCCCTTATTCCTTGTTTTCTACAGTGTTTTTGTCAGTTTTGGGGGAAAGGGGGATTGAAGAAGGAGGGACCTTTTCTTTGGAGCTGGACACACAGACTTTTTCTTCTAGTTCGGTTATTAAGAGTTGTGAAAAATCCCTTCAGCCCACAACATCTCCCAGTCTCCTGATTTAGCAGACCCTGGGGGTCCTGGGTGCCTTCCGCCGCCTCCCAGGCCGGCACTGCCCTGTGCCCTGCAGGGAGGATGCCCAGCCCTGCCAGCATCCCCACTCGTGTCTCACCGAGCTCCCTGGGACAAGGGGCACCCTCTGCCTGTGTGTCACCAGAGGCCTGGGATGCGAGTGGCACAGGATAGACGTCTCCTTTCCACTTTTTGGACTGTGTACAAAGCTTGAAACCTAGCACAGGTATTTCTGAAACCTATTCCTTAAATATCTTAAATGAAGAGAGGAAAATAAACTTGGCTTTGACCTGGTATTTTTTCATCCGTGGATGTGTTTTTCACAGTGCTTTCCCAGTGTTGCTCTGAACTTCGTTTCATGAATACCTACATCAAAAAACCCCACAGATACCTCTGGGTACATTTATAATATTTCTCTATTCTTTGATTCCTTAATGTGAAATAAACGGAATCAACAATTTAGGTTTACCCATCTATGCTTAAAAAATAATGAAATAGGACAGCTTATGGCTTTTCTCCTCTGGATGGCAGTAACTCCTGCTTAAACATTCGTGACCTGTGACTGCAATATCCTGCAGCAAGGGATTTCCTTTCCTCTGTCAGTGTGCTATCCAAAAGAAACATTTAATTTCATTCCTTCTATGTTTTTTCAAATCTAAATTTGAAAGCTAAGTAAGCTTTCAAAGAAGGAATCTGTTTAATGTAAAAATCTACTTGCACAGGTCCTATGTATAAAACCAGAACAGGAATCAGAAGAAAGGAATTGGTGCTGTGCATTAATATTTACTTGTATCCAACTACCTGCTTCATAAAATTTACCCAATGATGTTGAGAAAATCAAATTCCTTGACATTAAACAATGAAGCAATACCAAAGATACAGAAATGTCCTGTCCTGAGAGTGTACCAGAACATCTGCCACTTTAAAATATTCTCAGTGTAACAAAGCAGGTCTGGATTTCTTGACTGTTCATTACAACGTGAAATTTGGCAAGACAGAAAATACATCTAGTAAAGGTGATTCCCAAACAGCCACTGTGCATTTATATAAGTTAAACAAGAGGTATGAGCAGGAATTAAGCCTTTCTCCCTTCACATCTGAGGAAGTAACACTTTTTCAGTAACAGAGCTGGACTTACATGTAAGACTCATGTCTCCTCACCAGCCAGGACTAACTCTATTGCCTTGTTTTACTGCTGGTGCAAATGAGGCAGTTCAGAGCAGCAACCTTTAAAGATTAGTGCCTGTATTTATACAAGTGAATCTGCACTTCCTACTGATTCTGGCCAGCTGAGGTCTGTCTTTCAGAGTCAGAGCAACCAGCCTGGTTTCTGGGGTGCTGTGAGGGCAGTGCTCCCCAGCTCTTGGCTCAGCGGCAGCATATGGAACTTCTGTTTCCTTATATATATATATATAATTCTATCAGACAAGAAGTTACTGATTTTAGTTGTGCCTTCAGTTCCTGGTCTATAGACTGAGATGGCCAAGGGGCCTGTGGTTTTTAGTAAAGGTGTTTTTCTACCAAGAGATTAGTGCTACCAATTCCTTTGAAAACCTTATTGTTTTCAAATGGAGAAAAACCCCTTGGCTCCTAGAATTAAGGAAAACGTTTCTGCCCACGTATTTTTCAGTAGAAAAAACCAAAGGTGGCAAGTTTACGCTAATTTCTCCAGAATCAAGACACTGTTTATATTTTCCCTCTAAATTGCTAATGCTCAGGAAAACAACTTACTTAGACAGCCCTATTTCTACAGCTATTGTCCAGATCTTGAACAGCACAGTAAGGTGCTGCCCATTTTCTTGTCCTGCCTACATCTGACCGAGGGAAGCAAAACAGTTCTGCAGCACACAAGCCAATCCCATAAATGATCCTACCCAAGCATCGGAAGCCCTCTGTGGTGACAGAAACATCAGTCCAGCACTGGAAACTAAGTGCTTTGGGAAGACATGGTGTCTCCTGAGTTTCTGCCACAGACAGGGAAGCAAATTTTGATACTGCTCTTCTGGAAAAAGGGTGGCACCTACCTGGTGACATGAATCCAGCTCCACAGTGCAGAGGGAAATGGAATCACAGACATTCTGTTTGTCTGTCTGCATACATTCCATACATGTGTTTGGACAGCTTTGTTCAGGTAATTTTCTTGAGCGGTGTAACAGAGATGCTCAAGAAGTTTACAAGACTGAAGGTATAAGTGGGAGATAAACTTCAAATTACTCCAAGCTACTGTTCTGGCCTCTTTTTTTGGAATGTAAGGAAACCTGAAAAATAATAAAGTGGATGCAGTTGATTTTACAGTTTGCCGCAAAGCTGAACTTTCAGCCTTTCAAAAGACAAGTAAAAGTAGATAAATTGTATTATACTGGTTTTACTGCAGGTCCACACCTTTGAGATCCCCTGATTTGCTGAAAAATTTTCTCTGAAGACTTCATTAAGTTCTGGCCCTGAGACCAATTTGTTAGCAAAAGATTAGGCATGTTGAGAAGCCAACCCAAGAGGTTCCTCCTTAGCACATTTGTGAAGGCCTGTTGCTGCTCATGCTGACTTCTGAGCTCAGGGGTAAAAGAAACAGAAACCAGAGGGACACTCCCCACCCACCAAACAAGTAGAGAGAAAATATGTGGCTGGTGGCATGCAGTTCTTTTCTGTCCTGTTAAACACTGCTCTCTCCCACTGCAATGCCTGAGTTTGCCTCTCTTCACCATGGTAGTAGGATAGGCATTGTAAAAAATATTAAAATGGTTAGCTGCAGATTTATTCTTACTGTGTAATTTTCTAAGTATAAGCTTTGTCCACAATTTGGGAGGAATGCTTCTGCCATGCAGCAGTGGCCTACCAAATACCTCTCTCAGCCCTGTGAGCAATTTAAGCAGCATTCTGCATGGTCTCTTTTCTGAAAAAGATGTAATTCATAAACCTCCCCCTTTCCCTTAGCTCCAAAAATGTCTGTACCAGTTTCCTAGATGGTGATATGTACACATGGCATAGTAGAAATACAGACAAAAAACACATGCAGCACTGCATATGTTCCAAAAAACCCTATTCTTCGTCTCCCTGATATATCAAAATGGAGTCTGATGGAAAACCAAGATGCTTTCCTGTGTGCTGCTGGGGCTCACTATGACAGCTAAGGTCAGAAGAGGAGAAGGCATGCAAGAACATTTCTGGCTGAGTTCCAAAATACAGAGATTTCAAGTTTATTGTGAGGACAGAATAGCATTGTGCACTTGTATTTCTAGCTGTTGGCATTGCAACTATACCCAGCTAGTCAGAAGGATCGGTTATAGCTAGAGCTCAGTTTGAAAGGAGATTTCAAACAGATTAAAAATTCCTATTCATTACAAGCTTCTAAATTAAGTGAAACTCACTGAAAGATTGGTTTCTTTCTGAATCGTGAATAATTCTTTATACTGTGATCAGAGAATAAGGTTATTTTGGACTCTTAATTTAGAAACATATGTATGGGATTTATGCTAGCACTCCTAATGTCCAGAATTACAGAACTGCCAACACTTTGTCGAGAAAAACACTCACTCTGGACTTTAAAAATAAAAACAATTTAAAAATCTGTTTGGGACAGCATCCCTGTCTCAGACTTGAGACGTCTTGCAACTGTAAGAGCACAAATGTAAATGCAAGATGACCTGCACTGTGTGCAAGGAATGTGAAGTTTTTCTGAAACGCCTATTTCCCCAAACTAATTAGCACGTGCAGCCTTACAACAAGGCTTTCTTGCTTTCTCATGCAAATGCAGTAGCAGGAGTGGACCTTACAGCACAGCCCTGGAAATGAGAGCAGGGTTGCCCTTTTGGGTCCCTTCTAGAACTTGCTTTCCGTATGTGCTGCATGAAGCTCCTGCAGTGTTACACGAATGGATAGCACAAATAAACTCCAGCATAGTTACCTCTGCTTTCAGGTTTGATTTACCTGAGCAAGGTCTCCTTGGCTTGTCTTTCCATGTAGCATCAACTGCTGCTTCGACCTGCAGGAAACCAAAGGGAGAAACTTTTCTGCGTGGGATATATACACTTGTTTTCAAAAGAACTGTTGTATAAAACCCCCTATGCTTTCTGTGTTGCTGGAGTTGCCTGAGGCAGCTCTGTCATTGTTGATAATACATTAAGCACAATACATCAGCATGCCACAGAAAAAGACTTCCCAGGATCGGCTATGCCCTTTGTAGAGCAGTAAGCAAGAATGACTAAGGTATAAAAGGGCATATTGTAGTGAAGCTTTTATGTGAGTGGGGACTGCAAGGGCAGAGAAGACATAAAACTAATGTCTTCTGCAAGCCATGAAGAAATTAGCAAGAAGTATAAATGGGAAATCAAAGACAAGTAGAGCAGTCACACATCCAAAAAATCACATGGACAACAGAGCTGTCTGAGTGATCCAGAAGCAAGAATCCTGTTTTCATGTGATGGCCCAACTGGCTGCAGAGATGGGGTTAGTTTGGCATCCGTGGGCTCCCTCCTGCTGACACTGCTGAATCAGAAGAGTTTATTGCAGAACAGTCTGAGCAATACCTTGAATCTTGAACCCCAGTTTTGCACAATTAAACCACTGCAGGTCAATGGTCAGAGACTGTAAGTGAAAAGAAAGGACAAAGTCAATTTGCAGGAAGCTGATGCCCTGTGACAGATGACCAAGTTATCTTTAAGCTGATGTATAAACTGGTTTCTTTGCATTTCAGCAGAATGCAATGCCCAGCTGCTATAGCCTCCCCAAGTGTACTGTGTGCATCTGCACTTTCTACTTGATCTCCTCTGCCCTGTCCCCTGCTGTACTCTGTGAACCTTCTTAAGGTTATAAAGGATCTTCCAAGTTACAAAATTGTCCCTGATAAAATCGATACAATAGTGATACTTTTTGATGAAGCTATTTGTAAGCCCAAATATTCCACAGTTCTTGCTTGTTCCAACCAACTTTTCACAACTGAGGTAGATGCATTTGATAAAAAACCAAACAACCCTCCTCTCCCTCCCCATCCCCCCCAAAAAAAAAAGAATCAGGCCAATAATTATTCTATTAGCAGCAGACTGGTGGTTCAATAAATCAAAGACATGAGGATACAAACATGTGCATGGGCAAATATGCCCAGTCTTTCACTTTATAAAGTTTGCACTAGCAGTTGTTAAAATCTATTTAACTACTTGATTTTGGAAGGCTGATCAGAATGCCTTTGTAGAACTTCTTGCACACAGGAAAGCTTCACTTATTTGAGGGTAATCAGCGCATCACCTCGTCTTTTTCACATCGTTCACATCCTTACAAAATGACTTATCCCAGTATCACTCCAGGCAAATTTTAAAAGTGTGTAATTGCTCAGATCTTCAGTACAGCAGTATCCCCTCAATGATCCCTCCATCTCAGAAGGGTGCACGTAACAGGGTGTTTTGAATTGCACCCCAATGGCCAAGGCTTTGAAAAAACATTTGAAAGGCCAAAAAGTGCCAAGGTGTATAGAGTGTGCCAGGGTGTTAGCTGAGGGGGTGCCACCCTTTTGCTTCAGTAATCACTCAGTTTAAGGGTGTAGGGGCTGATAGGGCAACCCAGTGCCATCCATCAAATCCTTCCTGAAAGGTATCTGAGAGCTAATCTGCATTTTACACAGCAGCTGCAAAAAGGAGCAGCGATGCTTACTCATGGATCAGCAGGCCACTAATATATCTAGCAAACACTTTTCTTAGATTTTTCTCCAAGATTAAAGGCTTCCCTTTGGTCATCTTTCTTGGCAATATAGAGAAAAGAATGTAATTTTTTGTTAAAGAATGTCTTTTATTAAAGAAATACTCCCTTTTGACTGATGTAAGCTCTTTGCTGCATAAAGAATTGAAGGAAATGACATGATTTTCTTAATAATAATTAACATGGGAGTTTTTTATAAAAATTAAGGAATTTAATTTGTTTTCATATTCTTAAATAGCATTAATCAAAATTATCTGGTGGCTAAATAAAATACTCCTTCTTCTCCTCCTCTTTGAATGTCGTCCCCTATTGAAAGCTTGGAAAGAGAAAATTGCAGTTCAACATTATGCCAAAGACTTGTCCCCACTTCAATTCTGATGGCCTGTTTTCCTCTGTTTCTGCCCTGAATGAGATGGTTCACTGCAGGGAGCACCTGAGAGGCCTTCAAAGGAGTGCAGGGCTGGAGAACAGCAGCTCAGAGCACTCTGCCTTGCTCACGTCAACGAACAGCTTCAGAGGGAAAACACTCCCTGACACGGCATTTCCTTTGCTGCATCCTCGGCCACTGTGTGATGGGCAGGAATAGCAGGAGGTGACAGTGATGATTTCAAGCTTTAAAACCCAGCTCTGTGGGGCCAGCTTCCAACAGGTGAGTGCAATGAAGAAAGAATGAGGCTTTTTCATATTGATAAATCCAGCTGAATCGTGAGCATTCCTGGAAGCGTGCAAGACTCTGATAAGAGATTTATCAAGCATGTATTACATCAACTGGCTGCTGTGCTGGCCCCCTGATCAGCTGCTTTTCCTAGCAACAGTACCCAGACAATAAGCTCACATCTATTGAGGGAGCACTTCACTGTCAGGGGAGATGCTGTTACAGTAATTCATGCTTGAGACCAGGTGTAAAAAAGGACAACCAGACTCCAGGTTTATATACACAAAGATGCTGGGAGAACTGAGGATGTTTTAAAGACCCTCTTCAGCTCAAGCTTCAGTTCTGCCCATCTGAGAGTCCCTCCATCTTCATAGCAGCTCATTGGGGAGTCAACAGATATAACTGTTAATAATTGAACACCAACTTGTGAGAAATGTAATTTTCAGATGTGTTTTTAGTACAACATGTAATTAAGTTTTAACAAGGTTTATTAATCTCTATAAGGACTTTGCAGAAAAGCTTTAGTGGGAATGTAGAGGACAGAACTCCTGATCTAGAAAAGAAAAAAAGGCCCATGAATATATTTTCTTTTGTTACAATGAGACCGAGTTTGCAATTTCTTGGATTAAACTGGGACAGACTTTGAGAGTCTGTCTCTCAAAGATCTAAGAATTCTGAGAGACCTCAAGCATTCATATATTCATCACTGGCACTATTAAAATCCTGGATAAGAATATTCTTTGTCTTGTACCCATATGAATAAGGACTAATTCCACTTAGGAAATACAAAATCTTGATTTAAAGGGAATTAATTTTGACCCTTGAAAGTGGTAGGAGAATATGTCTCACATTGAAAATAAAAGCCAGTCTGCCCATGGAACAGTAACATTTGCTACTATCCATAGCTGTACACCTCCTCTGAAAGAGGTATGATGGCTTTTTCTGAAGCTATTCTGGGATAATTGTATCATTATCCTTTATAAATTCACATATATTTTTATAAGCAAAGCAACGGTCCCAATGGTGCCATTAGAAATAATCCTTTAAGAGACTTCCAAAGATATGTCTTGTTTAACTTCAACAGAGAGTTAACTAAACACTCTACAGAAATTTTATTTTTCCTTAAAAGCAACAATAGATCCCTGTAAGTGTAAGTAAGTCATACACAATCAAATGTGTTGGCAAAAAGTAGTCATGCTCTCACTCCTATAAAAAGTAAATAAATGGTGCCAATAAAGACATGCCAACATGTGAGAATAAATCTTTTGTTTTAAAGCACATTTAATCAAAGAACATTTTACAAACTTTTAATTTCATTAAGACTCAGGTCTTGACTGTTTGGGACTCTTTCTCAGTGACTAAATCACCAGAAGACTATTTGGGGTGAATTCTGCATTTTCATGTACAGATGCCACAAAGTATTGCAAAAGCCTACTTGAAAGTGCATCTTATTCTTACTGAGTTATCACACAAAAAGAATAGAAGTAAATTTGTCCTAATCTGTCATTTCCTTGCAACACTATCCACTGCAGCTAGCACAAGGGAAGATTTGTTTTTCCAAGTCCAAGTGCACAGTATCAGGATCTAACCGAATGATGCTTATCAGGAATGGACTTACACTTCCCACGTAATAAAAATTACTTGTATCAAAGTATCAGAAAAAGTTTGTACCATGTAATACCTGGATGGATTTAGCAAATCATCTGAAGGAGGATTATTAATAGAAAAAAAGTGAATGTATTGCTTTTAGTAGAGACTTCATTACCTCACAAACTAAGCAACAGTTGTTTCAGAAAATCAAACAAACCCCATAGCTGATTCCTCCAATTTTTTGCCATCTGCATCTCTTTAAAATAGTCACATAAAAATGACATCTTTGAAAAGTTGTGGGGTTTTTTTTAACAGAAAAATGTAATTCTCATGCAGTATTCTGTGAACAAAAACTTCAACACTTCTAAGAAATTAAAAAAGAAAGTGGTGAGCACATAAGGTTCTTGATACATCTGTTAGGAAGCAGAAAAAAATCACAGAACCCCAGAAATGTGGGGAGTGGAACAAGAAAATTGGATGAAAGGGCTGTATCCCAAGGACAGGTATATGATGACTATGAGTCACAAGAACTTACTCCCAAATAAACTCAGAGTGCCTTATAATGACATAATAAGGATAGGCTATTCCTTTCTAGTAAAATATTTCAGAAAGCTCCACTGAACTTTTTGCTCCTGAAATACTTTTTTTCAGTTTCCTTAGGCAAAGAGAATGGTCTAAGCTAATATATTTCACTACCACTGAGATAGAGTGTAACATGTTGCTCAGCCTGCAGTGCATTAAGGGTATCTGGTATCCAACTGATAAAAAGCAACTCTTATTTCTCAGAGGATAGAACCCCATGGCTCAGTTGTGAGAGTCCAGATTAAAAGCTTTACAGTACACATAGTCATTATAGTACTGTCTTACCTGGAGTCTGCATCTTCCTCCATGGCTTCAGTGATAGTATTTCTGTCTATGGTATTCATTTCTACTGGTTGCAGCTGTGGACATTTCTTGTTGCACTGTTTGGCAAAGACAGATCTTAGATATTTATGAAACAGTAATATATGGTTGCTTCAGAAGTGATATGCTGATTTATTAATTTAACTTTAGTTTCTATTAGCTTCTATTTTAGTTTCTAATAGTTTCTATTTTAACATGTGGAGTTATAAAAAGATTTACTAGGGCTCTGGAGCCTTTATTTTCTACCTGGCTATTCTTTGCATTGCTCAGATCTGATCATGTATTTTTATATGTTTATCCACCTTGTGAACTTCTCCAAAATAATCTAACCCAGTAGGTTTTGACCTTTTTTCAATTTGCGAGCCTCTAAACGTTTTTGAGTAAGATTGTGAAGCCTCTCTGCACTCTGAATTTGAGATAATGGGTATTTAGCATTGCTTTCCTTCATTACTTGTCAGGAGTTGCCTGGAAATGGTCCCTTTGCAGTGGTTACAGGCCAGAGGTTCAAGACTATGTGTAATTTTATGGCCAAAGTCACAACTAGAGTAATTTGGCATAATTCTGCTGATTTCAAAGGAAAAATCCTTTGATAGCAGCAGTTAGAATAATGGCTAGTCTATTGTACATTAGTTGAGGAACTTCCTCTGGCTTTAGTCTTCTTCTTAAATTTCATTGTGGATAAGATTGAGTTCCACTTCAATGTAATTGTATCTCCTTTGGGAAATACTCCTTACTTACTACCCAGACTAGAACACATCAAAGAGCCCAAGAGGAATCTTAAAAAAATTTTACATGGGCAATCTCATCAGAAAATTTCTAAAATTTCATTTTACGGTTAGTGTCAGATGTATCCTAGATATCTGGTTTTTAAGATGGCTCTTCACTTAGAGATTACCTTTTATCTCAGTAGCACAGTATAACACATGCACAACTCTGATATAAATTATACAGTTAATAACATAAATTTTGCTTGGCTTCTCTGATCAAGTAGTTCTACTGTTAAACTCTTGAGAGATATTTTGAATAGAGTTATTCTGATTTACACCAGTTGATCATATGCCCAATTTTCCCAGTATGCTTGAGGCTCTTCAGGAGTGAATGCAAAGGAAATAATGTTCCTGTTTCTTATGAAAAAGAAAAGCACAAATAGTTAGGTAGGATTTAAGAAAAGTAACAATTAGGTCTGAAATGTTAATAACTAGATATCTTTTCTGAAGATAGTTAGAAGTATTTACATTTAAAAGACAAGAAAATTTCTGAAAAATTAGAGAAAAATGGAAAATTGTCTTTTATGCTGTTACTGTGTAGCTCACTTTGCAGCTCCATCACATGACAATGAATAAGTAAAGAAAACTATTATTATGCCAACTGCTCCAGGACAAAAGGGTATTACATATCTCATACAAAAGGGGATTTCTTTAAAAAGCACAGCACATTCAGTGTTTAGGGTTTGCAGTTGAAATTCATGGCCTTGCTTGCCAATATTATCATGCAGCTGGGTATTATGCTATTGCTTTACTCTGAGGGGAGAAAAAAATCACAAGAAACATATTCAAATGGGTTCCTATTAAACAGTTGTATTCTCTTATGTGGAATATCAGTTTTAATGATTTTAGCATCTCTTCTCTAGTGCAAAAGTCACCATAAAGACTACCACAGAGAATTTGATTGCAAACAGAAAATGCCAAAAAGGTGCTTCTTTTGATTTAAAAAAATTATCACTGGAAAAGAGTATTAGGCATTTTAGCGCTGAGAACCTATGGCATTAACAATAATTTTTCTCTTATTTAACAGCTATGAGACAGAAGTCCATCTTTCTGTAGAGAAGGCTTCTGACAGAACCTCTTGTATTTGTTATGTAAAACAAGGTTTTATTTATAAAATTTTAATTCAAATTCATTTATTATCTTTCCAGAAAGTCTTTCCTGTTTAAGCTGACCCAAAACATTCCTGATGAATAAAAGATTAAATGTAGTCTCAGAAATTTTCATCTCTTCATGACATTACTAGTGAAGCACTAATTTGGATGAGTAAATTACATCTGTCTTTATAGGACAGGTGTTTCCTGCACCTTCTATATGCAACCTTAGTCATGTGATTATTGTGAACTAGCCTATTAAACATCAATACTTTTTTCTAAAATTCTTTCAAGTGAATGTTTTGTAGAAAATAATAACAAGTAACAAAGTGCAAGTCAAACAGTTGCAGAGGAACAGCCTAAACTTTTTCATTTGCATATATCACATTTATTTTCTGGTTCTTAGATACATCCATCTCTGGGTATCTCCAGCTATTTTTTCAAGTCCTGAAATATTTTCTGATTTTTTTTTCTGTTTTCCCATGAGTTGCCTGAGCACTGTCATCATAAAGTGTTGAAAGATATGTACTCTGAGTGATGTTATGTACTAAAAACAAAGGAATGGCACAAAATGAACAGTTTTGTGGCATAGGAAAAAAAAAAAAAGCTATGAAATTGTTGCTCGGCAGGAATTAGTACAGAAGCCAGTCTGAGACACTGAGCACACTATGGCATCCAAACACTAAATTCATACTAACCCTGGGTGTACAACAGAGTTAACAAAACAAAAAAGGTCTTTGAAAAGTTCTATAGCAGTGAGCATACAATTTGAACATACCTTCATTTCCTTTACATTAATCAAAAGTACAACAAATGCCACAGAATACTGCCCCAATCTCACTTGCTTATAAATAACTCTTCTCTATTGTGCTACCATTCTTATTCCAAATGTTTAATTATTTTGTCTTGTTAGGTATCAGGTATGTTAGGAAAAGTAGTGGTGACAGAATCCCAAATGGTGTACTTAGATGTGTGCCAGTATCAGCATTGAGATAGATGCTATTTGCACACCCTTTTAGTCCCAATTTGTGTATAATCAGTTATTTAAATTTACTATACATGATTAAGCATTCTGATATTCTCTCTTCTATTGTTTTCCCTATTACTAGTTACTAAAAAATACAGTTCCAAACTTATGTGTCAAACATACATCAAGAATAGATACATCCATTTTGTGGTCACCAGTGTGCATGGTACTTATGCTCTCTCCATCACTGCAACCTGGTTGACTGAGATTCCAGCTTTCAGAAACTAAAAAGGGATCGTCAATACAGATCTGTACTTCTCAAAATACTCTGTGAACACCAGGGCCCAATGCCATAGCCCTTTTGAAAGAGTCAGACAGATTATCCCCATTTTATTGAAAGGAAGCTTTGCTCACAGGTGGCTGAAGAAGTTCAAGATGCGAGGCAGATCTTTGCGCTGCCACAGCTGCTGTAGCACAATCTAAAAAGTTTGCATTGCTACAATGATTTTGATGATTGAAAATTTTTCTTTGCTTGTAAGACTGCTAGAAGATAAGCCATCCTGACAGTTTTGTTTATTGGCTTTAGTGGAATGTAAAAATTATATATCTGTCCATAATGGCTCAGAATCCATCTGGGGAAATACTGGTTTGCCAAGATTTATGTTACTCTTCTTTCAGTCTGCCATTCATAGGATTAGGACAACAGGAATATTATCCAAGAGGGGAACTGGTTGGGAAGCTATGTTTTCATTCAGAGGGTATTTCTTCTGACACACTGAAATCTCTTTTCTTTCACTGAAGAAAAAGTCTTAAACTTCAAAATTTAAAATAACAAAAGTGTATCCTAAACATTTGAGTTCAAGTAACCAAAAGGATTAATTTCATTGTTCAGTGTTATGCTTTGTGAAAGTGCATAATTTGTGGTGCCCTGATATAATTTGTAGCTGTAACAGTCTCAGAAAATTAACTTTCCTTGTGGATTCACATAAACATTTCTTTACTTTAATGCTGTTATTTTTTAAAAAGCAGTAACATGGGGAAGTCAGGCTTGACTTTGTACTTGTGGCACTAAGATAAGTGGTACCACTGACCATATTGTACAAGTGGCACTTTTAGCAGCTCAGAGAGAATGTCTACAGGTGCAGAATCACCTGTGTTCTCTTCATGGGTTACTGAGACATCTCCAAAATATTTACCAATCACTTTCAGGATTAATATCTTGGATTAATATCTTCCTCCTTGTGCTCAATATTCACAGTTCACTTTATTCAGTTATTGTCCCATCCACATTTCATGAAGGAGAGAAAGAATAGATGTACTGTGCTTCCTCAGCCATGTGCACCATTTTGTATGGGACAGGCTTTGGAACACATGACATTGGGAATGCTGTGTAGAACATCTCATGAGACTGGCTGGATAGTGCCCCTGTACAACCTTGCATAAGTACCAGTTTGTTCATGATGCCATTAAAATAGGATTTGTTTTTTTCTGCATAGAAACATTTTGTATTTTTTTTTAATTCTTGGTTTTTCTGGAATAATCAAAATAACAATACAAAATTAAGAAAATGCATTAAATGAGACACACTAGTTGCTGGCTGTGATTAATTAGTAGGATCACCCACACACATAGCTTCAATTGCTAGTAATTTACTTGCATGAATTCAGTAGAAGCAGGCAAATTTCAAAATACCTCAATCACTATTATTTTAATTGACAGATGAATTTGTCTGTTGTAACTGCTCCAAAAAACTTAACATTTCCTAAACTGATAAGCGACAAAGTAGGATCCTGTTACTTAGATTGGTAAGGAACCTGAAGCCTAACCAAAAACCTTTAGTCAATGCACAAAATAGCCTTCCTTGCCTACATTTTGCTTTCAGCCTCCCAAAAGAGTTGCTCTCATTTACTTGTCTGTAGCAAGGGAGAGGATTTATTGCTTTGTTTTCAAGCATTCTTCAGTTCCAATGACAGCAAGCCATTCAAGCCCTATGTCAGAGTCTTGACCATTTGGGGAACTATAATGTGATGACTTCCTAGGGAATTAAGTCACATGGGCTTAATAGCATTAGGGGTTCTGGTTATCCCTGGTAGAAACTAAGGAGTGAGCTTCTCACGCTACACTGGAAGACTTCTGCCTAATGCAGCCTCATGCTCTTGCAGCTCCCCTCAAAATAGATCTGCCAGACATATTTTTGCCTCAAAATACAATTCAAAAAATTTTTTTCAAGTCTTCTAGTCTGTCTTACTGAATAATTTTGTGTATTCTCTGTTAATTGTCCTAATTTCTGCTGAAAGAAGAACAGTGTTTGCAATTACAGTATCACAACTTAACATTGACCACAAACTTTAAACCAGGGCACATAAGTGAACATAGTTCATTCTTTGCTTAAACCATCAGCATGGCTTTTGAACATAGTTTTAAAATAGCATTATCTAAAAAAATAACATTGTTATTAATCACTTCTTACAAGACCTTTAGAGGTTCTCCCTTTTCCTGTTCATAAATCCTTAGTATTTGCATTAAATTTTTTCTCAGACAGGAAACAGTAACAATTGATTTACATGGACAAAATCAGCTTTTCTCAGTTTTCAGTCCAGCTTCCTCTGAGATCTCATTGACCTCCAAAGTTCAACTTCTTCCAAGAAAGTTGTTTTTGGAATTAATAGCCTTTAACATCAAATCATCAAGTGCTATAGACATTACCAGTGCTGTAAGTAAAGCTTCAGCCTTTCCACATAAACTCTTATTTTCAGAGGTTTATAGTTTGGCTACAAAAATAGTTTTATGCTGAAACTTATTTTAAAAAGCTCAGTCTGGAAGCGATTTCAGTTTCTGAAAAATCTGCACAACTCTGTGGGTGTTTTCAGTCTGAAATTCTGACCAAGACTATGCCTTGCTATCTACATCCCATTGGTGCCTGACTTTCTAAAAGGTCCTGAAAAATTTTAGAAAGACAATCTAAAAGGGTGTTTTAAAAATGATTATCCCATATGTTAAAGATTTTCAAATTGGAACTAGTCCGTGCTTCTTTGGAAGATAATTTAATCACTTGAACACTACAGTATTTTTCAGAAGATTTTAGCCAGGCTGAGACATGAGTCCAACTGCTCTGCAGTGATGGAGGGCTCTCAAGGTTTCTCTGAGTGTCTGCATGCAGAGTAATGGAGGAGCCTGCTGGTCCTGCAGCAGTGGGAAATGCTGATGGATTGGGGGATGAAAACCTTGTAGAAAGGGGGCTAAGAAAACCTGAATTGGGGAGTTTGGGGAGACTGTCACCTCCTGCCTTTTCAGGAGACATGGGAGTGCTCTTGTGGCTGGGGCTGAGTGCTAGGAGCCACAGGTGAGGGAGAGGAGGAGGAAGGCACCTTTCCAGCATCCTGAAACAAAAATCTTCACCATAACTAGAGATACTTAGGTCAAAACCAACAGAACTTACTTACATGTTGGTTTACACAATTGCCTTCAGAAGGGATTTGGAGGCACCATCTGGAGGGAAAGATGACAGAGAATGCCATGGAGTTTCCAGTTTCCTTCGTAGATAATTCCCATAAAGGGATGACTTGGTCCTGAGTCACTGCTACTGGAGATGGGAATACAAACACCAACACAACAGCAAACATGTTCAAGGCAACAGGCTGCAAATGTAATTGCTTCAAAGCAAAATGTTCTCTTCTGAGATGGTGACCCAGTGCAATACACTGCTTCCCATGACTACTCATTCTTCCCACAACAGAAATTTGAACAAGCCATAGGCAATATCCTGCCCCAACTGCCCCCAAACTGGTCACCAAAACTAAAAATGTCCATCAGTCCTTCCACATAATTCTACAGCACAATTTCCTATGCCTGTGTCCAGCAGCAGGAAAACTATTTCATTTAATCAATATAAATAGTATCTTATACTTGCCATATGAAGGAAAAGACCAAGACGCCCTCTAGGTTATCCCTTGTTTCAGACATGTCACTCCTACAATCCAGACAGATCACCCTTATATTCATCCTATGTTTTCAAATGGAAATGTATTGGTGCCCAAAAACAGCAAAGTAACATCCTCTGAAAAATGTGGCACTGGTAACCATACAGAATTGACAGTGCAGCATCTGAGTAGGAAATACCAACCTTCAGATCATTGGGAGTGCTCCATTTGAAGCTGATCCAGAAATCTTTTTTTTGGGAACAGCTCATTATAACTAGGCAAATTCAGTCCAAACTCTGAAACTTCTTTTGAAGGCATAATGGCAGGGGAACCTCACAGACAGGATTAGAAGGAAGATAAAGAGGTAGCTTTACAGATGTCTGAAGAAGCACTTCCCAAATGTAAGGAATGGCGTGGGATAAAGCTTCAAACTGAGCGACTGAAAATCTAAGAAGTCAATGAAGGAGGCTGGCATCATGGGCTAATCAGTGAAAGAAGTGATTGCTTCATCCTGTATGAGAGATGATAGGTAGGATGAGGTGCAGGCTTTGAAGGTGAAGACAAGCTGCTTATATCTGATAGAAAAAGAGTGTTACATTTGACAGCCAAAGTGATGGGCTAGGCAAATGATCTCTGCAGTGCTATGATGTATAGAATCATGCTGCAAAATTGCATTTTTCAAAAGCAGAGGAATGGCTATTGAAATAATCAAGAGAGCTTGGTGATTAGGTACATATCTATTAATTCTTGCACAGTAATAATCACTAAGTTCTATAACTCATTTCCACAGTAAATTCTATAACTCACTTCCACAAGACAATTATTTTTAATGATTTTTTTTTAAACTTACACGAAGCATATTGCATGGGAATGTGGGAATTTTATTGGATATTTCTAATAATAGTGTTTTGTGTCAGCACTTTCATTGTAGTGTTCCTTTAAAATTTCTGGTTTTATAAAAGAAAAAATTACATACTAGCAAATTCTTTTTACATGCAACTCTTTGGTTTTGGCTAAATCTTTTCATTGAAACACAGCACCTGAGGTCATTCAGTGCTCATATGCACAGCAATTACATAATGTCTTAGCTGGTGGTCTGAGTTTATCCCTCTCTGGGCTCTGGTAGCCAAAGAAAAGTTGTCCATTACAACTTGGAGATGACTCTGGAAAGTCAGCATGCTGGATAACACAGACATCAAGTTGCTAAATGCACCATACCTCTGAAACATAAAGGTTTAACAGCACTTCTCCACTTTTTTTGGCAGTATTACATTAGAGTGGTTCTTTCCGTAATACGTAATAAATTAATTTTATTCCCTATTGTAGCATATCCTTCATTCCCCCATGCAGAGACTGGTGCATACACATTTTTCCAGGACAAGGCTTTTCCTATTAATAGACAACTTGGCTCCGCACACAGAGATGAACGAACAAGGTTTGGAGTGCCTAATTTAAGGGACCATATGTCATAAGCTATAGTATCCTGTTAGGTGGGAATAAAATAAAGAAAGATTGAGAAGAAAAATAGCTTCCTACCATTAGTTGACCTCTCAGACTGAAATTTTCAAAGATGTTTATTTAGGTGTGCTGAGAACTATTTACTTATCCTGTGCATCATGTGAAGTTATGCATATTTCTAATGTATTCTTGATGGGGGTGCTGTCTCAGAAAAAGAACTTCTGAGTGTTACCACAAGACAAAAATAACAAAGTGATCCTGATTTATTTTTTTTTTTCCTGGAACTGCCTTCAAAGTGTGGCCAGCTTCACATTTTTGTGCTTTGACTTTCCAGCTTGTGAAAACTGGAATACAGTTGTTTACTGTTTATTTAGTGTCCTGTGATTGTAGGATATTGCAAATTTTCCTTTGCTAATGTAAAATACACTGATGGATGAATGTCTTTTTTTTTTAGCAAATTATATTAATTACTATTATTGTTTAACCAGCGCATCTCAGCTGCACAGTTCAAAGAAATGTGCTCTTTCAGACTCTTAGGGTGGTTATATAATCAGCATTCCTCACAAATATTTGAATAATTAGAGCTAGCAATCATATTTTCCTGGCAAGTTGTCCACTTTTGGGTGCAAACAGTCAGAGAACTAGAAAATCTAAAAATCAGCATTTCCATTTACTTCCTCCTGCTCATCCCATACATTTCTACTGTGTTTTTTCCTTCTCTGCTTTGTCTTTCTCTAAATATCTCTTGCAAAGTAACATTGCCAGATTATTTCATCCAGGTAAGGGAATGGGTAAGACCATGACCACCTGATGGGAATACCTGTTGCACTTCTATTTTTAGGATGTGCCATTCCATACTTCCAGTAGAGTTCCAATTTCCATTTCCCTTATGATCCAAATTGACAGTCACAGGTTTGTATTTATATGAAAAACAAAAAAGGAAGACATTTGCTAGCTAACGCAACTCACAATTTAATTGTTTTCTTCTTACACTCCTCGTGACCAAATGCAGCAGAATAAAAGATTTGCTATGTCAAATAAAAGAGATAAATGATTGGAGAGAAAATTATTTGGACTGAAGAGGAATTTTGTGGGCATATTTTAACCAGTGATTATTTGGCTGCCTTATGAATCTGTAGTACTGAACATTGCCTGCATTCAGATACTCAAAAAGCAGAAATCAACAAAACGTAACAAATAAAAGCCACGTACAGGGAGAAAAATATCATTACAATCACTTATTCACATTTGCAAATACTACAGACACGTCTCACCTTTCTTGTCTTAATTTAGTTGGCAACATGGAGTCAAAGGTGATGTCTGGAGTTAAGAGCCCAACAGCTCTGGGAATAGGGAATAAGACTGATTTTAATCAACAGCAAAAGTTATGCAATACAAAGTGCTATGATGTGGCACACTGCCCTAGAGAAAACATTCCATTGCCCCAATCCTAAAAACCCTTTGGTGCTTTATGCCTGTGGGAGGTGTCCATGAGGACCAAACCCATGTCGTGGGAACCCATCTCTAAGGGGAAGAAGAAAATTTGAAACATTGCCTTTGATTGCAAATTAGACAGACATCTCAGTCCTGCCATATTTCAGCGCCATCGCCCTATTACCTGTCAATTTCTGGTCATTTCAGTGTTTGGCAGCCCACCAAAAGGTAGATCCACTCTGTATTCCAAAACAGAGCTGAGGGCCAGAAGTCTGACACTTCCCAGGCCATGATTCCTCTTCATTTGGGCCACACTGTCCTTGGATTTTGCAAAAGGGAAGCTAAATATTTTGGTATTTATGTTTTAAACTGTCGGGAAAGAGACTTTTTTGTTTAATGTTTTCTCTTTTACTTAGACCAGTGGAGATGTAATTTAAGGAACCCTATTGGCACGTGTCATTGGAGTCTAGCAAACAAGGGTCTGGAGTTGCACTGCTGAATGTGCTTCAGCTTGCTCAGTGCAAAAGAAAAACTGAAAATTCAGGCTTTGGCTGTGTGTTCCCTTTGAAGAAAGAGTTGTGATTGTTGGCAGAGGAAGGAAGGAACTAGGACAAAACAAGGAAAGGAAGAAGTTGGTTTTTTCTTTCCATCAGTCAGCTCCTTAATTTTTGCTGCCAATATTATAAGTCTAATTTACAACATAAACATAAATCTATTTATATATTATTTAAAATTAAATTACAGAAAATTACATTGGTTTCATGTTGAAATCTTTGCATATTGAGAGAAGGGAAAATGAGGCAAATAAACATACGAAGCAAAGGTCATTTTGCTGTCAACAGAAAATAGCCTCAGTCAGAAAGAAAAAAGTCTCTGTTCACATTTAATATATTTTTAACTCAGTACATATTTCATTCCTTGTAATGTCATCTCTTATTACAGAGATATAGTCAGAGATCTAAAATACTTAGGTCTACAACTGAGGTGTTCCAATCTCTAAATAATTAAATATATCAAAAAAGGTACCCTTGAAAATGAAAAGTGAAGGAGTAGTCCTTCATCAATAATTTGTTTTGGATATAACTTTGACCGTAAGATGTCAAAAGAAAGGTATTAGCTATAGAAATTTGTTAATTGCCCCAATTATTTAATATAACATCTCGTAAGACTCTTCATGATAGTAAAAGGATTGGTGTTATGAGCCAAGTTGTTTGGATCTTTTCTGCAGCGACTCCTAACATCCCAATAATTATGAGCAAATTTTGAATATATCAAAATAATGCCCAGCTTTCTAATGCCCAGCTGAAAGGTATGCATACTTGTTTAATTAATAACAGAGAAATTAGATAGGGATACCTCATTACAAAATGTAACCAATAAATTATAACTTGTTTCAAACTTTCTCGCAGGAAATAAGGGAAAAAAATGCTTGCAAACGTTAAAAAAAATTGCATTACTTTTATGTTCTCACATTATAGGTACAATTCTCACCTCAAAGAAAATAAAGAATTCAGACTTTTGTATAAACAGTCTCTAAAGCAATGGAGGCCTCTAAGAGATTTCCAAGAATTACTTTTAAACTTAAAATGGAAAGAATCCACTTCTGCAAAATCTGTCCTTCCTGCAGTAAAACTGCTAAAACAGAACCTTTAAAAAAGGGACAGAGTGCAGGAACAGAGCTTAAGAAATCCATAGCAAGTTTAGGTAGAAGATCAACAATAAAGATTCTATTTGACTCCATTTCCATTGATGTAATGTCTTTCATTTATTGGAAGAATAATACCTTCTATGCATTATGTAAAAATTCAACCTTCCTTCTTTTTACTACATGCTTGTGGTACTAATTCTAAAACAGATCTTTTCTCTGCCACTAAGGAATACAGGTGGAGTAGTGGGCCCATGCCTAGAAATATAATATGAGAAATCTGTGAAAATAAAGAAAGTGAAGCTCAGAAAATTAAGTAACATTTCAAAGAATATAAAAATTTAGCGGCCAGATTTGTCTTTAAAATTATGGGGGTTTGTTAGATTATATCCCAACAAAATCACATGACCAACCAGATGTTGGAGCAAGCTGTAGTTTTAATATTTAGGTCAAAAAATAAATGTGACTGCAAATGTAGTTCAAAACCTCACTTAAAATAGTGTCACCAGAAACATTAAGGTGGCCCATTCTCATAACCATAGTGCAAGTAGGGAAGAAATCATGTAAGTCACTGGAATCTTCATTTCAGTTGCAAAATACCTTCAGCTACAACTTCTTTGAAAGGGCACTGAGCCCTGCACAGAAATTAGCCCTTAACCAGGACTAAAGAAACAGTGCTGCAAACATCCAAACAGGCTTTTCTGCAGTTTAACCCAATTTCCTAATGACAGTCAGCTTTATTCTAAAACTCTGGAAATGACTGTGATCATCAACAAATGAGACACTGAGATTTTACTTGGTTTAAGTTTCTACAGGATGAAAAACCTTGCAGGATCTTCCAATGAAAGATTAAAGCCAGTGGATATTCAGTAAAATGTTTTCCTTTTTCCCAATGTGATAACTGCATTTACTTGGTTGGAAAAGGTGTGATGCTGCTTTCGTAGGTGGTGCTAAGTATGATTCTGAAGCAAGAGCAAGCATTTATGCTTCCAGGGTGTTTCCTTCTTGATCCAAACAGAGGACAGTAATCTCACAAAGCAGAAAAGGAGTAAATCAGTATTTGATTTATGGTCTCTCTGGAAAAAAGTCATCGTACTGTGGGATCTGAGATTTAACCACAGAGTATTTAGTTTTTGGTGGGAAAGAAACAGCCTTCCACTTCCCCAATACATAAAGAACCTAGTTGAACAATCCAGTTCCTTGAAATATTCAAGGGTGTCAAATCTGTAATGAAAATATTAAATGTTTTCTCTGATGCTTTTTGGGTGAGTATCTCATGTGAAGACAGTGTCTGGCATGCCTTAAAAACTGTACAGCTCAAGAGCCAAAGAAAATAGGAAAGGCAGCAATAGCTGAGAAACTTCCTACTCCTTTTCACATGGTGGGACTTAGAATCCCATAGGATCAGATAGTCTCTGAGGAAAGCACTGTGTGGTGGTGAAAACAGGCTTACGTTTTTGACATTGTCTTAAAAAAAAAGTTACAATTTTAGGGCCCATTAAACTTGAAAGAATTCATTTTTAGACAACAATGTTTCGCAGCTGATGTGTATCCATCAGGAAAATGTCCTACCTCTGTGTTTTCCTTGATTGGCCTTGTCAAATAGAAAACTTTTGCCCCGATGCAGTCTGAGGACTGAGTATCTGATGGGGAAAGATCGTGGAGCCAACATCCAAGTCTTAATGGCTCTAACAGATTTTATATTTGAATAAATATGTAAAACATAAGCCCCTACTTGGAAGAAGAAGCCTTTATCAGGAATCAGAACTTGTAATGCTTGTTGTATGTCTTTTTCTTTCCATCCCAACCCCAGATTTGCATTTTACCCCAAATCTCTCCTGTGTCTGGAAGTGTCTGAATGCTCTCCTGTCTTGTTCCTGAAATTATATTTGTTGAAGGGTGATTTAAACCCTTCCTTTTTAGTTACATGAAGGTTTCATAAGAAACCTTCTTCCACTGCCATACGCAGACCTATTAGGGACAGAGAGAACAGCAAATGCTCATGATGTCATGATGTGTAAGTCATTGACAGCACCTTTTTTTTTTTTTTTTTACCCTTTTAATAGGAGGAAAACCCAAGATATGAGTCACAGGACATTATATTTTAGTTTTTCAAAGTATTTATCATTTAATGAATATATATTTAGGTCCAGTCAGGAGCAGAGTCCTGGTGAAGTTTCAGTGGAACTCTCTTGATAGCAGCTGAGAACAAAGCCATGGGTGGGCTGGTAAATCCCTGTCTGGAGCCCTGACTGTAACTAGCAGGGTCTGTGCTTCTGCATATTGTTCTTTCTCTAGAAGCAGTACAGTAGCTACATATTAGGGACATTTCCTGAAATGAATGTCCACCCAGACACAGTTAAACACCTCCATCACAGGGGTTTTGAAATACCTTGAAAAATAACTATTAGTATATCTTTGCTTTATTTCTGTAAGCTATGGATGAGCTCACTGTTGTGATGTTACCTCTGGATTCTCTTGTCGCTGACAATAACTGAGGCATTAAACCCCAGTGCTGTGTGTTCTGCAGGGGGCAGTCTGAGCAAAGCTTTTATTTTGTTTTCTAGTACAAAAATCTGGGAAAAACTGTTTTGCCAAACCAACATGTAGAACATTAATGATCAATGTCCAAAATGTTTTCAGTGCTGGTTAGCTAGAATTATTTTAAAATTTGTCTAACGGAGTATTCAGAATGAGTCATGTAGAAATGAATATTTATGTTCCCTCTGACCTCAAACATTCGTGGCCTCATACAAGGTCACATAAGGAGACTGTGGAAAGCTTCCACCTAACTTACTTTTAGATAATTTCTCTCCTTAGTTCAGCAAGCTGTGTATGTGATATACACCACATGGGTTTTGGTGCATTCAGAAGCACTTTAAATTGTCATAAAACACAGTTTATAGCTATTTAATTGTGAATGATGATAACTGAAAATATAGAAGGAATGTTGGTGCAGGGAGACAAACTGCAAGGGACAGCATTTTGCTGTTGCTGCTGGGGTTATTTTTAAATCTGGCAATGATTCTGTCACCATTATACACTCTGCTTTACTCAAAAAGATATTCTGAAAACAGCATAAAATTCCCAATCCAAAGACTAAGAATTTCAGAAAAATAAAATGCAAAGGAAGCTGTCTAGGTTCTTGAAAATTTTCTTGGATCTCCTAAAATTATTTTTCCAGAGCTACTGTCTTCTACATTTTCCAGACATATTTAGAATTGTAAAAATATTTCTGAGTGTGGTGGTTTAACCCCAGACGGCAGCTAAGCACCACACAGCCGCTCATCCAAGCTCTAGGAGGAAAATTAACTCTATCCCAGCCAAACCTGGCACACAGATACAAAAACACATATTAAAGAGCATGATTCAGATCAGAAGGACTGATGAGTCAACCACATATGCAGCAACATAATGAAGCAAATGACAGGAACAACTGAAATGGCAGTACAAGAATTTCCTTAAAGCCTGATTAGGAGAACCTCACATTACACTCAATATTGTGCTTTATACAGGGAGTTATTCTTCCACTTGAAAATATGGACCAGCAGGCAGAACCTAGAATGATGAAATTCCAGCACCTAAGAACCACAGAGATCTCTGGAATTGTATGCAGTTCTTAGCAGCAAAATAAAAAAGTTCAGAACTCAAGTTTCTAGCACTACATTTTCAAATGTCATACTGAAAAAAACTGTCCTGCTACAGAATATATCTTCAAATACATGACTGTCTAGAGTGAGAACAATACAAATACCACTGGAAAGAACAGTCTTAGATAAATGAAATATTATGAAAAATATAATAAAAATTATATTGGTCAGAAAAAATTAGAGGGAGGATTGAAAAGGACGGAAAGCATCAATTCACCTGTGTTAGCTTGGACGACAAACATGAAGTTCTTTGTTTATTAGGTTCCATTATGAATTTTCAGTTGCTCTGTTAACCTGAGGCCAAGGCAATAAACAAGTTTTTTCCTTTTAACTTCTGAATCAATTTTTAAAGGCCAGTAGAACTGAGTTAAGTAGGAGTTACTGCTAAAGGGGCTGTACCCCTTTATATCAGCACAGAATTTGGCCCACTTCTGAAATAAACAATTAGGTGATGACTTAATTAGCCAGAAGAAAAAAGATGAAAATGCTGTTGAATCAACCTCAGGATACATCTTTTATTTACTTAGGGGTGGGAGTTTTTGTTTGGGGGTTTCTGGTTGTTTGGTTTTTTTTATTTGTTTGTTGTTGGTTTGCTATTGTTGTTGTTGTTTATTTGATTTAAAAGATGAAAAAATAGGGATTTGATTGGGACACTCATTAGCACAAGTGAGTTTGAGTGGTCTTCACTCAGCAGCCACAAGAGGTAACTCCACTCAGGAGCCAGTTGGGACTGAGGGCAATTTTCTGACTGCTCTTCTGAGAGTGACAGCCACAGATCTGGTGTAATTGTGTCTCAGTTCTTGTCTTCCCCTCCCTACTGGTGCAGATACAACATCAGCAGCAGCTCAGGGTTCTGCAGGGCCATGGACGGACATGAAGCCTTCCTTCCAAAAACATAGCCTGGGATCTTTTTTTCCCTGAACCACTGTTCTTTGCTTCCTCCAAGAATAAATGCAGAGTCAGTGGAATCACCTTACATACTGGATTCAAAATTTGGGCCACAAAGTTTGTCATATTGAATAGAAACCTAATTTATTGATAAGAGTCCCATTACAAATGTGAAAAGGATTCCAGAGTGGGAGGGAAGCGATAAAGGAAGAACCAAATCCTCTCCCTTCACAAGACTGAAACTAAGCTTCCACTTGTCTAGCTACAAAGGAGGGAATTCCAAATTGTTTCAGGCAAAGCATTTTTATACCTGAAAATACAAACATTTAAATCTATGTAAGATACCTCACAGCTATCAGAAATATTTCTGTTTTCTTCCACATTCATAAGGCCTATGCCTATCCACTATTCAGTTGTATTGTGACTCTCATTTATATTCCTGTTATAACCTGTATCCTTGTTATGCCTAACTGTTAATCTCTGTCAGCATAAGAATTGCAAAGTTTTGTGCAATTAATTTGTTTAAGTGAGATAGTTCTCCCAGCTCATAAAAAACCATTACTTATAATGGCCACATTAATTACTTACAAGAGTAAGACCACCTTGAGGCTCTGTTAGGCATTCACTTTTCTGAGAAGAATGTTGTCAAATGCTGAACTCCCAGGATCCTTGTTTTTCACTGTGATTTCCTACTGCCTTCAGCCTCAACTAATCTTACATGTCTTCACAGATCCAGAACATAAAATGACAGTGCTCCTATAGGATGCACCTCTGTATCGCAGTTCCCTAAGACTGCCAGGTAGGTATTACAGTTTCCCTTTTTAGAATTCCTTTCAGAGAACTCCTACAGATTTGTAGACATGAGATTTTTATAAAGGCTTACTGAATTTAGGAAAATATACTAATCTTCTAAAATTGGGTCATTTCACTGAAATATGCTTGTTATAGAGTTATCAGATCCATCTTCCAGGAAAATTGTCAGATCTCAATAACAGCACTTAGTCACTCTTTCACAGCATGACTCCCACCCTTAATCATCATCAGTGAAGCTGGGGCTTGCCTGTTTGATCCTGCTGGAGAAGTTATTAAACCATGTTACTTCAGCTGAGCAATATCTTAATGGGGAAATACCACAAAATGGAAAACTAAACTAAATGTTTTCCAAACTAAAGGTTTTAATATACTGAAAGAAAGCTTCTAAATCAAAAAGAATGGGCCAAAATTCAAACTAGAAAGTACAGTCATTCTTATTTATTCCTGTGTGTGATCAACATGGAAGAAATAAAAAATGGCATAAAAGACTGAAGACCTGAAAACAGAAAGGGTAAACATCAATATTGTCAGATGCTAAGGAATGTGACTTTGCCAATTAATGCTCTTATCATCCATAGCCTAATTGGGAGCTTGCACGAACAGTTAATGGCTGAGAATGGATAGCAGGGAAAGGCAAGTTGAGATCTGTCACCCTGGATCTCTTGCTGTCAGACTGTGACAGGCCGGGCAGCGGTGGCTCGGCCACGCGGCTCCCCACGCAACGCCAGCTGCATCTGCAAGGATGCAGGAGCTTGCTGGCACCCCGGGGCAGATTCTGCCCAGCTGATGAAAACATGGATGAGTGGCTCAAGCTTTCTGTAAGACATTTTCATATTGTTAGTTTTAATGAGGCAGTACCCCGTGCATGTCTTCCCTCAGCCCTGCCCTTTCTTCCTCCTTGGAGCACAGCATTTCAGGCTCTCGACCCTGCAACACTCTCTAATGTTTACCTATCCCTCATCCTAAGCAGATCCAGGACTCCAGCACAGTTCTCACAGAAGCAGATGGCCTACCAAAGGGCTAGTGTGAAATGCTAATGGTTTTGTTTCTGGAACAAACAAGAAAGAAAGAAAGTGAAAAAAAGGCCAACCCCAAAACCCAAAGACAAATGGCTCTGACTGAACACTAACATTGAACAGAAGCAGCATCTCATCCAATTATATATAGAGTAGGAAGGGAGCATGGCTGAAGCATGTGCAAAGCAGTTTGTAAAGGCACTGTAAAACAACTAAATAATTTGCAGTCTTAATACCGTCACGTGAATGTCATCGTGATGCAGCAAACAATAAAATAAACTGACTGCATCAAAACAAAATAAGAACCAAATAATCATACTATGTAGTTAACCCCTACTTTAATCTAGTGGTATTTGTGGTAGAAGGCACAGATATTCTCTGAAAGAGAGACCAGTATACAAAATTTTTCTCCTCCTTTCTTTTCTCTGTGGAGGTGAGTGCTCTGAACAGTAAACCCTAGAGTCATGTCCCTTCTGGCTTGCTCCCATTTGTTTTAGTTTCCTTTCTGCAAACCCCATTTAGTATTTAGAGAAATAAAAAAGTCAGAAGCACCAAAATTGAGGACAGGACTTCACAGCTTGAAAAGATGAAAAGTCCTTTCTTACAGCTTTAACTGAAACCATAATTGTAAATTTATCTTCCAGAATGTTAAAGGGAAAATGTGGTGGTTTTTTTTTCTTGCACAGGTTTTCCTACATCTGAAGACATTTCTTCCTCTCACCACATGTTCAAAACCAGAAAGACAAGGGACGAGCATTTACTAGCATTTGCATTCCATTGACAATATTTACATTGGGCATGTTTAGACACGTCCTTGTTTTTAAAGTTTCCCCAGTTTTCAGAGCAACCACATTCAGATGTTGCATCAGTTCAAGACTAGGTGAAAAAGATAACTTAAATCTGAAAAGACCTTTTTCCTCACTTGATTAGATACTTCTAATTGGGGTAGCTGATCTAATTGATACAAAAGTATTTACCTCTTTCACCTAGTTTCCTACATGCTGCTAAAGAAATTTATTGGGGCACTAGGTGAAAATGATTCAGTTTTGAATGCATGACTGTAACTTTAATAATACAGTAACATTTATCAATAAATTATTAATTTTTAAGAATAGCTGTTGCAAATTTAAAGCTTAATACTTTATAGTTTTAATATGTTTAATAAAAATAGTTCAAATAATTACAAAGAATCTAATGGATTAATATTTGCTTCCATATATGCTTCTGGAATTGAATATTACAACAGAGTTAATATTAAATTGGATTTTATATATTATTCAAGACAAGTCTTTGTCTCTATCCCTTATGACTAGATAGAGAGAAAGGTGTGTCTAGATGCTGTTTCCTCTTACAGGGTTACAGCATAGACAAGGATCTGGTCACGGTGATTAAAGGGATTGTAAAAGTTACAAGAAACATTGCAATCAGGCATGAAATTAATTGGTAGATCAGCTACACACTGACTCCATAGGAGAGCAGAAGTCAACTTCCAGTGGCAAAACAAACATCCACTGCCTCTGGGAACTAAATCCTGGCAATTCCAATACCAGTTGTTTCTAGAGCAAAAGCAATTGCTGCTAAGAGGGGCCAAAGAAGACCGAGACCTGCGAGCTTGGCCTCCTGCTCTTATCAACACACTGAGACAGGGGATGCCATGCACAGAGCAGGGTGAGGGGAAAGAAACATTATTCCTCCCATTTCACAGACAGAGAATGCAGAGCCCGTGGGAGAAACTGTCCACTTCTGCCCCTAGTGAGTGCAGAAAAGCAGCTGCTTTTAGTAACCAAACTAAATGCAGAATGGCACTGTGCCACAGACATCTCCTAAATGACTTTCTTAGGCAAGGACAGAAAAGAAATCCAGTCAGATGGTCTCCAAAGCCACTGCCTTAACCACAGCTCCCTTTCCATTGCCCAGCTCTGCCTCCTCCTGCTGCCTCTCTCCCTCAATGGCTGTGCTGTCAGAGGTGATTCATGCAAGAGCAAGGGGAAATGTACTTTATTAAAGGACCATGCTGTGCACCTCCCCGTTTTCCTTACTTTTGGATCACTGTAGTGTTCAAAATTCTGTTTTTATCAGACTCAATCATCCTCTATTAAATTCAGCAGAATTCCTCTAAACTACAGAATGACATTTCCTATCAGTTTATGTTTCACTGAAATAATATAGATATAGTACGTAACCTGCAATTGGAGATTACTGAGGAACATCTCCAGAAGCCAAATAGAACAAATATCACACCTAGTAATTTCTTTTGGATATAAAGAGGGACTGGTTCTGCCATCTTGCTTTAGTGGGGTTAAATATACATCAGTATACATACAGGAGATACTCATGGCTGTAACAATAACAGATCTGAGTGATAAGCACTGCAATTCAACAATATAGCACCACTGGTTTTGAACTCTGGATGAAAAATATCAAAGAGCATATTTGCACTCTATTATGAAGTAATGAACACAGAATTTGTTTCACATCTCACAGCTAGACTAGTGCCTGTCAGAAGATGCACTTTGATTTTTGTTAAGTGCAAAATCCACATTTTTCCTTGTGTGCCTTTTAGGCATACCAAGCCATAGCACAGAGTCCACTGGGAGCTATGTTGCTCTAAGAGAATCATGCAAAAAGAAAATATTTGTGTCTTGGAGAGTATGGGGGTAGGAATGGGGTTTGGATTTCCTTCTCATCATTCCAGGTCTGATCTCTTCAAGTGAAATAGACCAGAGCTATACCCTTGTCTTTTCCTTGCCCTCTCTTGATAGGGTGTATTTGCTTGAAACAGGGATGGAAATGCAAATGTTTCTAATTTTTCTGCTGCTTACATAGACTTTGAAGTGGCTAATAGCTGGAATTTGATGTTCTTTTTTATCTGACTAAATGACAGTAAAGGGAAATCAATAGCTGTGGGGCCAGACTAGACACTTGCTCTGATTATTTGCTCTGTTCAGAAGATCCCTGTAGGCTGTCCAGGTCCATAGTCACTGCAATATAAAAGGTACCAGCCTATTTCATGAGCCTTAACTCCTCTTAGCACCAGTGCTACAGCATCCTCTTGCAGACTTTTGGTGACCAGAGAATGTGAGTAGCTGATCTGGATAGGGATACTGAAACAGCTTTCCTTGCAACCTTCCCTCCTTCTCCTCAGTACTTGAAGCACTGAAAGTCCCTTGTGTTCAGACTAAGCTTTATGTTAAACACATTTTAAACAGCTCGACAAATGCAACATTCCAATTCCACATTTAAAAAGAAGAACGTGATTGTCATGAACTGACAATCAGCAACTAAATACTTCAGTTCCTAGGGGAAAATTAACTTGAATACATTGAACATGACCATCATTTCTGTTTCTCTGCAGTTAGTGTGTTGGTCATAAAACCTCTAAAAGAGAGGATACAGGTGCTATAGACGATTGCCTGTATAGACAGGAATAGGCAGGAGCCTGCATATTATATTTATTGGCTTGGCTGTTTATCCTTTAGGCTAAGGTCGTATGCATTAACCTAGCCACTTCCTAAGTTTATTTTAAAAGGAAAAATAAAACACACTCCTACTAATGCTAGAATTTAAATGATTCCAGGTGTGGTGTTCAGCGATCGGTCAGTAAGGCCCTTGTTAAATCTTTTGTAAGAGATTTAATTTACTGTTTCTTTGAGGCATTGGTGCCTGAGCTATCTGTAGGAGGAATGCAGCTCTGAAATGGATGAGACCTGCACAACTGGCAGCTGAGAAAGTGACTTCACATGGCACTGGTACAACACATGTTCAGCCTGCTGCATCTCTTTTGACATGCTGTTATCAGGATCAGCTCTGGCTCTGTGAGGGAAGGCAAACCAGGGGACTGGAGCAGGGACTGGAGTCAAAAGGCAACAGCAAGGGAGACAGGCCTAGGTCCTGTTGAGGGAGAGCAGTGCAATACCTAGGAGGACAGAGGCATGCATGTGAAGAGAGCAAAAAAAGAATACGTTAGGGAAGAGCTATAAGGAATATCAAGCAAATCAGGGCAAGACACACCTCCTTCCTTTCTCTGAGCCTCCTTGGTAATGCTCAGCTGTGTCACAATGTTGGCTCAGCAACATTGACCACTTGGTAGAGGACTAGGGTGTAAAAGTGTAGCAAGAAACTAGAGGAGCCTGTTTGTACTAGGGGAGTGGAATCAGTAGAGACCTGGTCTTGATCTGGGCTCTTGAGTTATTTGCAGTAGAAAGGCAGGTGCTTTGCAGATGAACACATGGGAAGAAAACATAGGAATTAAGGGAAAAAAATATGATCAACAAATTTGAAAGGAGTGGGAATTGCAGTACCTATTGATAGATCTTCTAGGGGATATTTCATTAATTTCTTTTATGCATGCTTGGACTAGACATTTAGAGGTTATTTAATACCACTAAATTATACTGTATACAACTAACCTCATACTGTGTATGTGGGGGAGTAGGTTGGCAAATGGTCATAGTTCCAGTCTTCTGCCCATGTTGTTTGCTCAGAGACAGCTTCTAATTTGTTATGTTAAGCATCAATTGTGTAACCATCATCATATAAGAAAAACTGCACCTGAATGTTGGAGAAGGAGAGAGAATGGGACATGGAAAAGATCACAGAGAAAAAGATCACAGGAAAGAGCAAGCATTTTAGAGAGGGCAAAATCATGGGGTCCATAAGAGCATGAATGATAGTGATGTTTTATTTTCTTTGTATAAATGAGTTTTAGACTAAGGCACTTGTATCAAGTTCCCCAGAGCTGTATTAATTTTCCAGTTCTGCCACCAGCTTCCCAATGTACTTTTGCAAACTACTTGCTCTTTCAGAATATATAAAATATATGTTACTGGTTTCTAGAAATAAAAATATGATCACTAGAGTCCTCTTCTCCCAAATCCAAACTCCATGACCTTCCAGGAAAGTCTGTTGCTGAGCACAGCCTAAAATCCACCCTATCTTCTCTTCTAGTGCCTGGGGCCATATCTTTCCACACAACTCATGGCAACACAAAGACAGTGCTTATACACACTGGGTAGCTACTTTCACTGTGGTGGACAGAGCCTCCTCACAGATATCCTCTAAAACAAAAAGGTTGAAAACAAGTTGTATTTCCTTAGGTGTGGCTAAGCCATATAGCATAAACAGACCTTGTTTTTGTCTGCTTTTCATTTATCCCTAAGAAAAATACTGCCACGTTTTATTCAGCATTCTGAACCAGTCACGAGAAAAGGCACTGGGCAGGGCTTGTGGTTTTGTCAAGCAATCTGCTGATTATACCATCTTGGATAATTCATTAATTCTCTGTGTAGTGAATTCTTTGGGTTTGCTTCTCTTTTAGAGGTCAGTAGAACTCCTTTTCTCTGTTCCCCGAGAGAAAAAAACCCGTACCTAGCATGACACCCAGACTCAATGAGGACAAAGTGCGCCTGACAGGGCTTTTGTTCCCACCTCTCAGGCCAGAGCTCCTGCACAGCCAGTTCTTCAGACAAAGAAGATCAAAAGTTTGGCACAAGCTCGTTCCCTTTTTAACTTCTCTCCAGCAGACCCAGACAACCATATAGAAAACAGAAATATGGTCTGTCCCCAGACAGTGCATCAGGACTGTTGCCCATGGGAGAGGGAGCTGCAGGAGAAGCACAATAACACCAGGTGACCCTTCCAGGGTGAGGTGGCTCAAAGGGCACCCACAGCAGCACTTACAAGCCAAATTTATTCAGGAATCCTTAATGTCATTATTTAAATGTAAAGCTAATGCGAAAAAAAGGCCTGGGGTTACATCCCATACATTGAGGTTCCTCAGGCTCTCAACTATCTAACTGGGGATTCCTCGCTGTTTATATCAGCAGATTTCTCCCAGCAGATGGGCTGTCATTGCTACAGTTTAAGGGATTCACCTGTAAAACCAAAACAAAGCCTGTTAAGGGATTAGAGAACTTCAAGAACAGAGAAAAGAGCAGCTGTTTCCCTTTGTAGGTCAAGATGAGAAACATATTTTTACTTTCAGGAAATGAGTTTAATTTCTAAATACCAAGGAACAGTATGAATCTTTTTCTGACCAAAAGCAGGCTAAATATCTTTCTGATGTGGTAGACATGCCAATTGTTACAGGTAGTCTCAGTGATCAGTATAGGGCCATCTTAATTTTCTTTCCTGAAGAAAAAAGAACTTAATTATCTGTAGTTGAGATGGAATTTCTTGAAATGGAGATCAATAACTACTAAACAAACAGGCCAAAAAAGAGTGAATCTAGGGGAATGGGTTGAAATAGTGAGATACATCACAAAATGTGATTAATGACACCAAGGGAAATATAAAATAACATGTTTCCCTGGAAATGGACTGTAAATGCACAATGTCTGCACAATATTGCGCATCTGCAGTTCTCTGTCCTGCCACCTAATATCCAAATCATCTGCCAGTATAAACACAGCTGCTAAATGTCTTCTACAACTGCAAAAATAATGAATCTCAACTTTTTTTCCCAGCTATTGAAGTATATTTTTACAGAGACAAATACAATGTTTACCCTTGTTCAACAGAAGAAAATGCCAATGCCCAACATATATGTCTTATTAACACACATTGAGAGTCAAATATCATAGATCAAAGAAATGGGATGGCTGTTTCCTAGTATCCTTAGATGAGCTGAAATTTAATGGTTTTGGCTTGAACAGTTTCTCATCTGGTTTCTGCATAGACGTTTGACTACCCATCGGTATAAAATCATCATTTTAGTTGGTTTTGACCATCACTACAACTCTACAGAACCTGGCAGGTTTGTGAAGGAAGGATAAGAAATCTTCTTTATGTAAACTCTGCTTTCCACATTGTGGATTGGCCTGCAGACTCTGCTGGGGAAGAACTGTGCTCAGCTTCTCCCCAGCCTGGAGACATAGGTCTGCAGCAGCTGGGGGCGTGGGAGACTCCAAGTAACAATTTTCATGTTATAAAATTACTAGCTTGGACTGTAAGAAGTAATTAGTTACTAGCTTGGACTGTAAGAAGTAATTTAAGATAATTTACTAGGCTGCATTTACCGAAACAACTTCTGTTCAGAAAATGTAACTAAGGAAAACCCAAGAAAATGGAAAATGATGGTCAGAATTTTCAAACACTGTACTCTGCTTGGACTTTGCATGGATGGAGAGAGCATAAATGGGGAAAAAAGAATGAGAGAAAAAAGAGAGAAATAAGGCTCCATAAACCTAGGAAGGGTACCAACCCATTTATATGCTTCCTGGAATGCTTAGAACATTTAGTCTTACTGGCCACAAGAAACCACTTTTGTCGTGCAAAAGGTTTCACACATGAACTGAAGCCAAAAGTTTTTCATGGCACTGCGGGAAGAAAAAAAACATTACTGTACAGTTTGGTGAACTGAAGACAGATATTGGTCTGTAGGCCTGCCTGGTAAAAACTTTCTGAATTTATGAAAACAGTGTCACTACCCCCAGCCTACTTAAAATCGTAGGCTTGAAATTTTCCTCTTCTGTTACAAGAACCGAAAACTGGCACCTAATCCTGATTAGGCGAGTAAGCAAAGTACTACTACTCCTCTTGATTAGCTAAAAGCTATGAACACAATTGGTTTTTGGCAGTCTGTCTCTCCCAACCTATACTCCACTTTTATCTTATTCATCTGTTAAAACTCATCAGCTGGCATTCTGTGGGGCAAGGAATATGCTTTTCTCTAGGCATGTACATGAACTAGCTTCAGTCCACTTTTCCCCTGGCTGCAATTGAAATGCCAAGGACATTAACCAAAGCATAAACATGAGGGTTATGTTTTTTATCCTCCAAGAAAGCAAGATAGATAATAAATTTTAATAAAATTATAGAAAAAAATACATAAACAATAATTACCAACAATTTAGGAAGATTCAGTTGGTCAAGCCATCATGATAAGGAGTAAGATACAACTTTAGTCCTTTGTTGGAAGTTCCAGTTATCTTTTTCTATTTAAATTATTTCTTCCAGATATTTAATTGCAGATGTGCCCAATCTATTACTCTACCAGGCAGAACACAGTTTTTGGATATGACTTCGCCAATGATCCCCCATGGTCTGGAGTTGTGCTTGATATAATTCAAAGCTGTGATGTGGATCAGACTGTTATGTTGGGGAGAGGGGAGGGTCCGAGACCTCAATAAATAATCTTTACAGCAGGTAAGTATTTCTGCACCCTTGCACCTGGATCTTGGAGTTCTCCCTTTGGCCATTAACAGAAAACAAACTGAAGTGGAAACCCAGACTTTCTTGCTGCCAGACTGCAATGCACATTTGGATCTACAAACCCAGCTCTCCAAGCTACTTAGGTATGAGTTTGTACTCCAAGTCTTTGTATTTCTGTTTAATAGCTTCACATTTTTTAAGTAGAGGCTAGAACTGAAACAAACAGTTGCTCCAGCTGAGAGGCTGTGTTTGCATGCTGTGCCCATCCTCTGGGCTGGCCCCAAGGAGCAAAGCTCAGCAAGCACACAGCACTGCTCTTCCCAAGCAGCCTGGCTTTGCATGCTGCCTCATAGGGGGTGGGATAAGGTTGCAGTGCTAGGTACAGCTGTTGGTTGTGCTGCAGTAAAAGCAGGCTAATGCCTTTAAAGTCTGTGGATTTATTCTATGTCACAGTTATTCTGACATAAATCACAACAGGAATTTCACAACAGCAGCAATATGGGAAGAGGTGAGCACAAAATACAATGAGAACAGACATGCTGAAGACAGTGTCTGATATTATCCCCCAAAAGGAGGCAGGAGAGCACAGGGGATAAACGACGCAGAGCTGAGAGTCCTCCTCGGACATTCTGCCTGGAAAAGCAACAATTGAGAAGTGGTCAAGTACCAATAAAGAAATATAATTGTGCTCTCATGGTTTTTACATGGGAGGCATCCATTTCACATCATGAAAGAAGTGGGGAGGATTTTCAGCCTTATTTATATTTCCCTTATTCACTCTGCTTTTTAAACAACCACAAGTTTCCTACGTTTATGAATCTGCTAAAACACATGGTATTTCACAAAAATAGACAAATATGACTGCAGACTTTCAAGGTAACAAAGAATGCTTGGATAAGGACTCAGGTCACTGGGAAGGCACCACTTACTATGAAAAGCCCTTGGATGATGCAGAGGAAAAGCTTGCCAAATGCACTGGAAAAAATTAAGTGGCCTAATCATTACAAGAGATCAGTGTGTACAATTCCCAGCCACTTCAATGTGAGTTGCTTATAGGTACTGTCCTGTGATGGCTGGACCTGAGGGATTCTAAAGAACTGTGAACAGAGAACCAAACCCTAGATCTTACTCTATATTCCCTGTAAGGCTACAGGAGAAAAACAAAACAAAATAAAACAGGAGAAGCAATTTTCAACAAAACTGTCCTCTTCCTGCCTTAACAACATCATTCATGTTGCCAACAAAACAAATCCAAGTGATCACCACAAACACACACCTCTCAGGAAGTCTGCCCTTACTGCTGGCTTCAAACATTTGCTGGGTTTTTACAGTGCTGAAATTCCTGCATCAAATCCTGGAATTACAGTGAGGCACCACCCTGTCTTGTGGTTACAGGCTGCACAGACAAAGCCTTGGAGAGAATGCTGGGTGCTTCCTCTGGTGAAGCAAGGGTGGAAGGGGGCTCCAGCTGTCCTGTGCTCCCCACCCCTTGCCAGAGATTTGCCCTTCTGCCTGGGAGTGCCCTCCAAACCCCAGGGCTGCCAGCCTGGACAGCCAGTACATGCCAGGGATGTGCATGCAGTTCCTTCCGCTCCAGTCATCCTCACTGCAGCCTGTCATCTTTTCCATGTAGCCACACAACATTTGAAAGAACAAAACTGTGGGTAGGATACCTTTCATAATAATAAATAGGAATAGCAGTGCTTTTGTGAATTTAGGTCAATGCATCACCCTTAGAGCGCATTATAAATTCATCAGAATCACAGCCTGAAGAAAATTTTATTCCCTGGCACCAGCTGCTTTTAGCCATGCTGCAGATCTTTAGCAGAATTTAAACTCCAGATTAAGTATTGATTGAGTTTAAATAAATTATAATATGTTATAACGAGAAAGCTGGGCTCTGCCAGGTATAGATGGTTTCCCTTTTCACCTCCTTCCTCACCTCAAATATTAACAAATTTATTCACTGCATTTTAACTGCACTGAACAACCAATTCAGAAATGTATAATACTGAAGTAAGTACTAATTTAAGCAGCACCTTCATGTACTTGACACAGGAATGAATAGAAATTGTAAACTAGGTACAGAATAAACATATCAACTTAAAGGATTATGTGAGTAGGAATAAATTCCTAAAGAATTAGCTACAGGGGGAAGGTAAATGCAAAACTGTAGCTTATATTAACATTTGATTATATTTCAGATGCTTTGTTACTTTTTTAAGGTTTGAAAATATCTCTGTAGTGATGGCTACCAACAAGCTGCAACACAATGATACACTCTTGTGTCACGTTCAGTAGCATCAGCTGCTTGTATACCCAGCATATTATTTCTGGACGACTAACAGATGAGCATATCACTTTAAACTATATTTAATAGGGAATGAAAACTTGCATGAGCAGGTATTCAAAATGTAACTGTGATACAGTTACGATAGCCAACTGAGAAACACAACAAGCCCAAATTTTACAGAAAAGAAAACAACTATCTTCTGTACTGCTAAAAGAGGACAAGAGGACACATAAGGACATATAGTTTTGTGTTTGACCTATTTTGGTTGATTTAATTTTCAGATTTTGTAAGCCAAGCTCCAGTGAGTTCCTGAGGAAAAAATTCTAACTGGCATTTTACTGTGAGTCAAACCTCACACAAAAAGTGCTTTGTGCATCAAGATAACATTAGAAGCTGTCTAGCTGCACGTACCAAAGTACTAGTTTGGAAAAAAATGAGAGCTGTAATGGACTTCTAATAGCAATAAGACTTTGCACTTCTGAACTATGTTTCAATTTGAGATCTCTAAGTGTTTTTTGCAGTATGTGACAATTAAGCCAATCACTTGGAAACTTCAGTAGAAAACAATTGTCATAATTTTACTGATGAAGAAACTGAGGTGCAGAGATGTGGCATGGCCTTCATAAGAGCTTACAGCAAAGAGGATGCCAGTGCCTCATAAGAAATACCAGGCAGCATTTTGGAACTCCATCAAGGGCACTTACTCTCATTTCCAAACAGCCTATCTGCTATATGTTTGACTAATATTTCACCAGCTTTGTGAATTCATCTTTTCTTTTAGAGGTAGCTTATTTCCTGGTGCTGTTCTTACCAAGCTGATGACAGGAACAGTAATTCTTTTAACGAAAGTGCAGACTGTTTGGGGTACGACGGCAAGCCAGATAAAGTCCTCTTTGAGGTAGAAAGAGTGACTGAAATTGCATATAGCACCACATTGCATATAGACATACAGTGATAAAATTGAGTCTAGTTATGTTAGCAATCATCCATTTTAAGAGACAACCCTAGAACTTTACTAGCAATATTGTCCTCAGAATATGCACATAGCAGGATCACAATTTCTCTCCTAAGTCCTTCCCCGTGAATAGACATAGCAAGCTTTGAGTCTGACTGTACTTTTCTAGTTACCACTGAACAGCTGTGTTATTTATTGCTTTCTTTCCATTCTCTGCTAAGAATGATGTAATTGCCTTTTTTTTTTTTTCTGAAAAATATAATGGAGGATTTCTCCAAATGTCTCTTTCTTTTAGTTAGGCCTTACACTGCAGTTAGAATAACCCAGCCCTTCTTTGAGGCACTACTAAAAGCAAGAGGCAGTGGAATTAGATTTTGCAGTGCTGTACATTTTCACCTGCCTACACCTAGTTATCTACCACTGAATTCTTCTTGGTGTTTAACCCTGGACATCTAAGCTTCTGTCTGGCCAAGCAGGGTTACCAGTGGAACTAGTCTGTGTAAGTGCATTGCTGCAAGGGTATATCCAAAGGCCTTCAGGGATTAGCACAGAAATGCCATGAAGCTGAACACTTTGCCTAAGCCCCATCTGTGACCAAGGCTGAATATCCACTCTCTGTGTGTGGCAGCCCTGTGCGAAATTGAGGAGCGATGACAGAGAGGTGGGAGACGGAGTTCAAGGATCAGGCAGTAACAGCACAGAATTACACAGTTATACCAGAAGGACCATAAGAAGAGGGAGAATGCTGCAATATCAGTAGGCTTTCTTCAACATTAATCCAGAATCACTGCTTTAGTGTGATTATCTGGGAATATGTGAGGGACCTCCTCATGGCCTGGATGTAACCAGTTATTTTGGGGGAATGAAAGCGGCTCAAATTTGGTAATCCAGTCTAAAAAACCCCCTATGCATCTCATGCTACTATATGGTAGATACATTCTTTGCAGACAGAGAACGAGGTTCAGGGATTACCTGTATGTATTTCCCACACATCTATCAGTTTGTACATGGAAACACTCAGGAAGAAACAGCAAAAGGCGTGGCTAATAGCAGCTGCAGTGCTAACCCACTGGGGTCATGGTTGGGTAGGGTAAAGATGGCTAAGAATGTCACAGCTGTAGAGCATAAATATATTTTCATGATTTCTAAAATTGGTGTCTCCCTACTTAAGAAAACTCTAGTTTTTGAAAGAAAATTCAACAGTGTAACATCTCACTTTGTTCCTTCTCTTATTCTGTAGAGGTAATACTCCTTTCCAAATTTTTGGACATATAATTGATATAATGCATGAAGCATTATATCTGTATCATGTATCATACAGATCTGATATGTTACAAGTTATCATTTTCCATGCATTTATGATTCTGATCTGATAGCTTTATATTTGTATACTGTTGTTTTCTCTTTTCTTGAAAAACAATTGAATTTTAGATTCATAAAATAACAGAGACTATGCAAAGACCTATGTGATGATGGCTAGCTACATCTGAAAATTCTTTAGCCTGAAAGCCTGGCAAGAATCTGAAGGGAACTGTTAAAGCAACCTGGCAGAAATCCCCTGCAGTGCTTAAGAAAAAACCCCAGCTCTCCCTCCTCCCAGCTAAACCCTGAAACAAGGTCAATGCACTAAAAGGCTCTGGAAGTAATTTTTTTATAAACAAATATCCTGGGGAATTAGTGCAGAGAATGCCACAGTCATGTCTCTAAAATAAAGGTAGCTATGAGTATGTAAGCATTTCTTTACGTGCTAGGGATGGCACACATCAGTCAAGGTGAGATTAAATGCATCTCTGACTACATGCTACAGAAGAAAGCAATATTTTTTTCTCAGGAAGAAAACTTTGATCATAAGCTTGAATCAGCAAGTTAAGTCCATGCCTACTGTTAAGTCTGTGAACAATCCCATGTCTTTTGATATGCTGGAGCCACAGACCCCTGAAAGGACCCCTGTGGCTCTAACAAGTGAAGTGCAGGAATAAATGTAGAAGTCTCCCAAATATGAACTAATGCCAAGATACCAAAGCTTTGGTGGCTACTCTGCTGACCAGATTCAGCCACCCTGATAGTCACCTCTGACTGAGTCCTGCCTATCATGACAGGTGCGTTTTTCACGCATCTGATCTGTTCAGATACTGCATTGTGGTGCAGCAGTAATTAGTTTTTCTTTAAAAGGGATGGAAAGTTCTAATCTCCTATGACTGCAATCAATGGCAACCATTTCCCTCATCAACAGGGCATGAATTATACAAATATTCACTGTAAATCTAAGTAAAACAACTGAAGAAGGTGAACAAATTGCATTCTTTTGTCAAGGGCGCAATAATTTGGGAATTGACATATTATTTTGTGACATCGATGGGATGCTTTGACCTAGCTTGGATCAGTTTTTTGAAAACTATTTCAGCTCTTCCTCTTTCCACATTAATTTTATCCAGACATCTTCTCTTTCATTTGCTGAAAGGAGAATAGAGAAGAAAGGAGATCATTAAGTCACAAATCCACTTATCTTCACTGCATCTGTGACGTTGTTCCCTAAGCAGTAGTAATCTCCTACATTCAGGAAACCTGTGCAGGTTTCTCACAGGAAAAGCACAACATCTGAGCCAGAGTGAACGCAGCAGTCAAGAACTGGAAGAAATAAAAGAAATCAAAATCCAAGCTAAAAAGAAGTCCAAACCAAAACCTTTTAATTTCTTCTTCATCAGGATATCAAGTAGCAGCCATTTAAATGAGGAAGATATTTGTGCCTTCTTCTTTTGGAGGAAATTTCCTAAGGTTTAAAATGCAGATAAAAGGCTTAAAATTCTATATTAGCACAGCCTGATTTTCAGTTTTGCTTATCACTGCCTGCCATGCAGCTGACTTGCTTTCTTTCTTTGAAAGTTTGAGGTTCTTTACACAGAAATTATGTTTTCAAAACACAGTTGAGAATCCTGATGTTAAAATAATTTTCAGAGCCACTGTGTACATTACTAATTGTGTGCATGAGTCTATTGACTGACTCCACTGCACATGCTGAGATTACCAGCTACCAAAACATCATTATAAATTATAAGGTAAGGAGAGTGAGGCCAGCTTTATATTTCTGACCTGGTGAAGGTGTTGATAGGTTGTAGTGAGTGGAAATTCTTGTAAAAAATGCAGTTGGAAAATGTTCTTTTTCCTGAACTGTTAAAATGATAAATACTAAATAAACAGCTGCAAGTGAAATAGTTCCCTGCTGTCCAACAACTACTTTTCTAAACACCTAAGAAAGCAGTCATAAATACAGCCAAGTTGAGGTCTGATATCCAAAGTAAATAAGGTACACACAAAGTACTGGTCACTTCATAGTTTTTCCATTGTATTCTTTTAAACTGCAAGCAGGAAGACCTCTAATAATCCAGAGCTCCCAATTCAGAAAAGATTTTCCAGGCTATTTTAACTGGACATTACTGAAACCCTGAAAACTACTATAAATAGAACAAACTCAGCAAAATACTTAGCCAAAAAGGAAATGTACATGCAAAAGGAGATACATATGCTCTGGTTTTATATCTCACTGAGCAGAGGATAAACCCCCATCTTATGTTGTCTTTCCAGAGCAGTCCAAACGTGTTGGAAGCTGAGTTATGAACTAACGCAGATTTCAAATACCGGGAAGAGTGGTCAAGGAAAAATGAAACCTAAATGCATTTGGCCAATTTAAAATGTACAAACTAGGACTGCAAAAATATATAATATTAAATATATACAACCCCTCTCTTATCTTGAACCTGATCAGAACTGTTGCCAATGAGTAGACAAGAAACTGCTTGGCACCCTGTTTCTGTTAACTCCTTTGAAGAGCAAACATAGTTCACATTACAAAACTTGTGGGAATTTTTCCTTTATAGAGTAATGTAAACAAACATTTTCTTACTTAATCTGCTTAATTAAGTGTTATTTACTACCAGTTTCTGAAGCACTTCAGATAATAAAACCTAAATCCTTGATACTAATGGAAATTTTGAGTGTAAGTTTTTTTTTAAAAAATACTGTTACCCATTAAATGTTTTAACTATGACTTTAGGAATTTTAAGAAGATCTCATAATTTTTAATGTCTTGATCTCTGTGTCTTAAAAGGTAAGTAATTTTTTGACCTACATTAACCATTTGAGACTCTTTTAATGGAATACGCAATCAATACATTAATAACATCCTGCACATTAGCATTGAATATACCAGAAGGTTAAAAGGGGCACAGGTTTTCCATGAAGCCTTTTAGTTTTCCCTTTTCAGGAATTTTCTGAATCTGGGAGTGGGTAGATCCAGTCCTAGATCTACTACTCCAGTCTGGAGAATGATGCCACTAAAGCATTTTTAACCCCTTAAATATCACATACTTTTTCAATTCCTCTACATTGCCTTCAATCCCATATCAGAAATCCATGCCATGTATGACAAGAGTCTCAGTCTCCAGGAGAGAGGCTGCAGATATGGCATAAGAGACTGGTAAGGCATCAGGAACATTTTGCAGAACTAGAAAGGCACTAAATTCTGTTTCAGGGCATTTTTTAAACTTTTTTTGGGTTTTTTAATAATGTACAGCATTTCCATAAATGTTACCTCATCCTTCTCTGACCAGTTTCATTTTGAAGTCTATTTTTTTTTTTTTTAGTGAAATAGCTTATTCAGATGGAACAGGAAAGGGGGAAAAAAAAGCTTTATTTCTTTTCCTACTAAGATTATTTTATCAATTTCTAATTTTAGTTCTTTCCACGTTTTGTTTGTTAGGCATAACTGGGTCAACACTTTCATTCTTTCAGGTTGAAAATCCTGTCTGAAGAAAAGAAGTTACTTGTCACGAAGCAAAGCAAATGACTGTGAATAATTTATAAGAAAGTAAAAATATTCTGCTTTTGAGATTTTAACAGGAGAACAACCCCGAGTTATAAATTATTATAATTACACTGGAATATGCTCTCCATCCTCTGATTTTTTTGCTCTGCTCACTGCCATAATACTTCTTGCTCGAATAGGTAACAGTCTCTTGAGCAGCACAGACACAGACATGGTCCCCCCAGGTTTGGGGACAGTGCCCTTCCGACCATGAATTTATCAGTGCCCACAACCCTGCTCCACACTTCTCAAGATATTTATTAGAACTCTTGCAGGCTTCTCTCCTTAACAGAGGATAAAATGCAAGTATATATCAAAGTCCAGTGGGATGTGAGGTGAGGACTGTCACACAGGTTGGGGCTACAGAAGCAAAACTGGTGCTCACAGGAGATTCTGGGATCATTATTAAGACACTTCACAGATCCACACTGCTACTGCTCAGGTGCAAAGCAACACAGATAGATAGGTAGGTAGTTAAATTCTTGGGGTTTAGTTCTAGCTCCTAAAGCCACAGTGTTCAGAGATATTTGTTGTCATAATGTAATTGTTATACTACAATGTATTTCTCTGTACAAAGGTGGTAACGTGAAGAAATACAGTATATTTAATGGAAAAAGTAGAGACCACAGCAACTTGGTTTTCTGAGAAACCAGTTTCACTAATGCTCTTATTAAAATGTCTGAAATGAATGTGTCAATTCTCTGTGGCTCCAAGGGAAGAAGATGAATTACTTAATATCAAAGTCTGTCACTTCTTTAAATGTTTTTATACACTTTCTGCAATACAAAATCTCTAGCGTACTAATACCGGCATAAACTACTGCAATTTCCAGCATCTTTTTCTCAACAATACACTTCTTATTATTAAGATTATTGTTTAGAAACACAAGTGAAAGAACTAAAATGTAGGAATGGATATGTACATAACAGCTTCCATAAAGAAGTTAATGTAACTGAGTTCATTTGCCACTGGCCTCAGTAAGTTCCTATGCCCTCTTGTGACAAGCAATCTTTTGCGATCCTCACCCACTTCTTACATGGAGACCAAGCTGGCAGGAGAGGGAAAGGACAGCAAGCCCACAGGTTCTTATGCATGTGCAAGATTTCAGCCCTGCATCCCATAGTTTCACATAAGGTGTGGTCACGTACACTAAGACTGTTGCTACCAATGTGTTCCCATAGGAGAGACTCAGCAGTTATCAAGTCCTCCAAGGAGGAGTTTGAAGTGTGTAATTCCTACTGCTCATCTTGTTTGCCGTGTTGTGGGTCAGTGACTGTTGGGGACAGTCTGAGCCTTGGGGGAACCTGAACGTGTCTTGTCTTCAACCTTACCCTTGGCTTAGGACAGGTGTTAATGTGAAACCTCTGCCCAATATCCCCCTAAATCTCTCCATAAAAAACTAACTCCCTGATTGACATACATTTGCCCCTCTCATTTATCACTTGGGGAGGATGTCAAAATTCTTTGATCAAAAGTTGGTGGGGAAGTTGACATTCATTTTGAAGTGGAAGACCTATCTAAGGAATAGTATAAGGGGGGCCCAGGCTTGCTGGAAACAGTCCTGCTTTAGATTTGCGTGTCTGGGACACTTATAATTTTTAAATTTAAGTCCTCAAATTTTAGACTTCAGAAAAGTCAAAATATCTGTGAACAGGTTCTGAGCTTCCCAACTGACACACTGAGTGCCAAGTGTGTATTATAACTTTTTTTTCCACACTATTTATATTTGAGCTTATCTGACCTTCTATCCCAGGACACCAGTTAGATTTCTCTTGCTTTGCAGTCATTAACTACCTCAGTGGAATTGCACCTCTCCTTGTCAGAATTATGCTTCCCACTTTACTTATTCTCTTTGTTACCTACAAGCTTGAACCAAAATATCCACACTTCTCATATTTCATTCTTATCCAAGCACTTGCTATACATTCATGAAAAAACAGTGCAATTGAGCAACTAAAATCTGTACATTCTTCCTGGGTATAAAAGAAGATGTGCTTCGATTCTTCCCCTCAGAATAATGTACTAAGCACTAGAAATTAAAGTTTATTAGTGACATCTGTACTAAGAATTAAAAGTAAACTGTCCCAAGTAGGCCACTACTGAATGGCACCCAATATATGACTGGGCTGCAGGATTTTCAGGAGGAATTTGCTGGCTATCCTCTAAGAAACTCTTCCCTAAGTTAAAAGTAGCCTTAGTTAAGTGCTGATCACCCTTGTGATTTTCAAAACTCCCTCTGTGCTTTTAATACCCAATTCCATTAACTTCAGCACTAGGCCTGCTAATCCTGTAGGTAGAAAATCTTTAGCTGTATGCAGGTGTTTCAGAGATTATAATACTAATCACTCACATTTAGCTGCTACTGTCAATATGAGAAAGAAACCAAAGCAGAAGAGACAGACAGCTTGAATTAACAGACATATCTATCCCCATATGCTTTTTGCCTTTTTCTGAGCAAGAATAACTCAGTCTTCTCTCTGTTGTTATCCTAAAGTTTTGGAGCCCAAAGCACCACACAGATTTGAGGAAAGGGTAGTTTAGAGAACAAAAAATGTTTTCAGGGAAGGGGGTTCTTTTGTTCCCTTTGGTGTGACTTTCTCTTATTATAATATAAAAAAAATCTATCAGTTTTTTCTGGAGATTTTCCTACAACCAGAATGTACTTCTGCAGGAAACGTGTAAGATCTACTCATGTCACATCATCTCTGGCTGTGATTATAGTGATTTTTCACTGGAAGAATGTTTACCTGAACACTGATAGCTGTTGAACTCTCCTCACAATTCAATGGCCTTTGGAAAACAGATAAATGAACACTTATATTTTCAACAGATTTTACTCCAATGAGATCAGCTATTGTGCCAAGTTAACGTGTATTCTCCTTCTTAGGCATAGATAGGGGAGAGAAAAGGGGGATATTCTGTGTTGGCAACTGTTTTTTAACTTTTTTTGGTCTTGGTTTATGGATTTTTCAGTGCTTTTCTTTAAGCAATTATATCCAAGTCTTTTTGTGTTTGGAAATGTTTTCACATGGGAAAGTGGCTGTTAAAGTGAACAGCTGAATCATATTGCAGAGACCACTGAGAGCTGCCAAATTACAACCAGGGCTCACTGAGAAACTAAGGGAAAGCAGGACATCTTATAAGTCGGACTGAGAATATCTTTATGCAGTCAATGGAGAGTCAAGAAAGGTTTGATTTTTCTAGGCTTTGGGGTGGAGAGAAATGAAAAAGGTAAAATTCCTTGATATCACAATTGATTTCAATGCTGCTCATTTCAAAGAGATATTTAAGAGAATGTAGGACTTACACGTTAGTGGTCTTCCGTGTAAAGGAGACATCCCTGTTAAGTGAAAAGTAAGTCCAGAAAGCTTATGTTTGATGCAAGATTTATTGGTATGGTAGTCAAAGAATTCCCACAACCTCTTGTCTTTGTCAGAAAAGGTTCAAAAAATAGCTCAATGCTGTCTCTCGTCCTCCACACCTGCTTGTCCAGGGCTGAGCTGCTACTTGCTTTTACACTGTTCAGTTTAGGACTTTACTGCACTGGGATGACTTCTACCTTCTTTTTTTTTTTTTTTTTTTTTTTTAAATATTATTTTATTTACTTAATTGAAATAATGCATTTACTCATACTGTTTGGATTTTATTTTGTGTGAGCCTAAAATGAGACTGTGTCTGACTCTCTGTAGCCTTGGAGCTGATATCATAAAGACTGGTGAGAAAAGTGGGTGGGCCACTGTGAGTTTGTGGACATCTCCAGTTAAACTTCCTTTGCAAAAATACAAAGGACTGCACATGGTATAAGCAGCTAAGAGCTGAAATATTTACTGTGATAAGTTACTTGCTTTAGTATAGCCATATACAGGGGCAACTACCGAAATAACAATAATATAATTTATGCCTGTGGGTCTTAGATTAATAGAATTGTTAACAATTTTCTTTTACTTCATCCTAAAAAAACTTATTATGGCGCTTTTCTGCTGCAGGCAAAAGAAATAGAAAACTTTCAGTATATTATGTATTGAAATAAAGGAGAGTTGAGGGAAGTTACATTTCCTTTGAATGATTTTTTTCAAACTATGTGGAACACCACATGAGAAAATATATGTGCAGAAAAACTGCTTTTGCCTTCTGTAATGCCAATTAGAGAGCAAAGACTTAGTTGTTTTCCTAAGACCATGTGTGTCTTCATAATCTGAGTAGGAGAGAAGATGGATGCTGGAGATGGCCCTTAACCCTCTCCATTAGAAACCTAATTTTTTTCCTGTCAATTGTGAAAAAATTATTTGAACCCCGTTTCCCCAGTGAAGAAAAAAGAACCTGATAAGAAATGGCTCCAGACCTCCTAGAGAAGGAGAAGATCTTAGAAGGGAGAAGAACTAATAACAGAAATAACAAGATCTGCGAGAACTAAAAAAACACACAACCCTCCAAATCATCTGGAAAAATATACTTCTTGAAGGCTAGGAAATGTAGGAGTAAACAGAGAATTGATAAAAGTAAAGTTTAGCTCCTATACCACAAGGAGTTAAGGAGATTGCCAAAGGATTTTCAACTGTACACACAAATAGAACAAGGAAAATAAAGGTGGCATCACAAGTATTTGAGAGAAAGAAAAGCATGGACTAGACTCATATAAATACACATATGTATGAAACAGACAAAAGTAGGAAGTGGGATAAAAAGCTGCATTGCTTTTGTACAGAACTATTATGGCAGAGCAAGCCATCAAACTACCTGGCAGAACTGATTTGCTTGACAAATGAATTATAAAAGAAAAGGTGCTTTTGATTAAGGCATTTGAGGGTGATGCCACATAAGAAATCATTAGCTCAGCTGAGGAGGAGAGTACAAATGGGGATGGGGCTGGTTATGCAGAAAACAGAACTTCTGGACTGGAGACTCCCTAGAAGCTGCTTTTCTCCAAGGGCCATTGCAGGAACAGATGCTGTTTCATGTTTTCAGTAATGGTTGTCATAGAAAAGAGAGAGGTGTGTTAATGAAATTTAATGATGGCACTGAAGAGGGAGGAATTAGGGGATATTCCAAATATCATGGAGGAAATTCTAGTGGACAATAAAAAAAAGTGATGGTAACAGTGAGAAGTTCAATAGCAGAAAATTCAAAAGGAATGATAATTTTAACAAACAACATTTCAACCCAGGGTCATGGAGTGGAAAAGGACAGGGTATAGGAGGATCACAGGATAGTTCTACATCACTTATAATTAATTTGTGAAAAGGGCAAATTCAGTCCTAGTGTCCTAGGTGCAGTATTTGCAGTGATAAGTAAATATGCTGTTGACAAGTTGTGTAGCATGTATAATGATAGTTCATTCATACTCAGAAAAGCTATGTTAAAATATGTGACAGATGAGGATTACTGAAACTATGCTTATTTTGCCATGGAAAAGAGAAACTGCACTATTTCCAAATAGAACTTCTATAACAAGCAAATCTGGAAAAGCACACATCCCAGTTTCCATTTTTCTACAGAGCTGACCTTATTGCACACTCTAAGACATCTGCTGCACTTTGCTCAGGTCTTGGACCTGACCTGCAGCCTCTCACTTTGGGTGTTCTTGCATCCTTATTGCAGAACCCCCAGCGTGCATTCCTCAGAAATGCAGAGCAGCAGGAGAGTCCAGCATGTCTGTGCCTGGTGACTTCGCTGCTCTTCCTCAAGTGAGGCCCTTGGGCAGACTCTGCTCTCCCAGCTTGCCTTGTGAGGGGAACCAGGCTCAGCAGTTCAGGGGCTGCCTTCTGGCTGCATGGACCACCACGTCCTGACTGCAACAAGGAAGTGAAAAGGGAGAGCTCGTTCCCCATCTGTGACACCAAGACATGTGGTTAATCCCTCCATCCTGTGAGTGGCCCCTCATCTACAGCTCTCACAACAGCCAGATCCTTAATTTGTCTGCCTGTTTTCACTGGTCAGCTCAGCAAACTATGCATTGCTACAATAATCAGTGAAGTGTGAGATTTCCTGTGCAAAACCATCACCTGCTGACTGCATGCCTGCCCCTGGGTACCCATTGCCCACCAGTCACTGAGCAGCTCTGTTGGCCATGAGGGACAGATCTGTGGGCAGCAGCAATGGTTTGGCAGGGTGCAGAGCTAGGCTGGTGACCTCCTTATCTGAAATCTGGTGTTGCTTGGGACTACTGTGATACAGATAATCCTTTGACTTAATTTAGAGCTGCTCAACAGGCAAGAATGTGTTTCAGCTCCATGAAAGAGAGAGTTCTTTCACATAAAGATGGTACAAAAATAAGAAGTGTGATCTTTTTTGACTGCTATTTTGGTTATGCTCACATGCTTGTCCAGTGTTCTTACAGGTCATATAGCTCATGACTAAGTTCCTTTTCTTTCCTACATGATGAATCTGTAACCAGTGAATCTACATGCAGGCAATCCTACATGAGACAGAGCCAGCAGGAGACAAAATGAGGCAAAGAGGATTGCATCTGACAGAGCTGTTTAAATAAATTGTTAATTTTCTTAGAATACCAGGGGACCTGTCTGTAGCACCAAATCTCCATAGCTTGTAATCTTACAAGCCATCTGTCTCCACGTATACTGGAGAAGGCTACGGACTTGGGAGGATGATGAAATATTAGGATGTAAATATGGAGGGGGTGGGAGATTATTCCAATATCTAATCTTGCAACTCACAAAATGATGGGTTCCCCAGCCTCCTACTGTGGTAAGGGAATACAGGGCATTCAAAATTTTCAAGGTCTGAGCTCTGAAATGCACATGCATTTAGCAAATTTGGTAAATTTTACTGTTAGATGGGTGAGTATGCCTGAATTTTATTTTTCTTTCAAAAATATATTCTATCCATTAAAAATAAAAATGTTATATTAGCATTATATGTTGTAAATACTAATCCAAAACATAGAAAGAACACTTTATTCAATTTATATACCTTTAAGACATACTACAAACCTGTGTTTTCACTCAGTTATGCAGAGGGTAAGGACTAGGTTAAAACCAACTAGTACTTGTTCATTTTTTTATAGGAGAGATGTGTCTTGGAGGAAAAAGAGCTCATCAGTTCTTAATGGTTTAGGGCATACATTACATTTGCTTTCTAAAATGAATAAACTTGGTATGTAATGGGAAGTCTTCTTTTTAGTCTAAATTAAATATTCAAAATGAGGTCAGGTCTGTGGCCATGAAATGAATTTATTTATATATTGCTCTCCTGAATAATGATGTGACTTCTTTGAAAGACTAATAAATATCAACTCACAAACCCTTCAGTGTAATAATTCATGTCTTCTCTGGCTTTATATCTCAAGGGAGACAATATATTCTTGTGGTAGAAGATGAGAGAAGAGCTTTAGGAGACCTGTGTTTAATTTCTAGTTTAAGAACTGAGAGGTTTGAAAGAGTAGGAACCTGACTGTATCTTTAGAACTGTCCTTCAGTCACCCTTCTTTGAATTTCTCCACTGTAGCAGTATTTATATGCCTATGTAAAGCAATTTAAAAATCTCTGCCTGAACTGTATGCATATTTTTAATTGGAATCTATTATGTATTAATTATAATTTACAAAGAAACTGTCACACACTTCAAGTTCTTACAGTTATTTTTAGATTTGTGCTGTGAAATGCAACTCTTGCATTTTAATAAATATTAAACTGAATGTCTTCTCTCTAACTCTGAAGATTATCAACTGTAATGCTCAACACAGAATCACTCAGTTCATTCTCCTTTGGCCATCTAATTTAACAAAGCACCAGGTCTTCTCATAGAAGGTCCGAATAAGAAAGCACACCTTTCACCTTAGCCCAAATCACCATCCACAAGCCCTATTTTGCTTTCTTTGCACTTAACTGCCAATCAATATTTTTTGGGGATATACAAGGGATTGATACAACTTTTATAAACCAATTATCAACAAGTCTCTAGGTGAAAGAAATGCCATATATCCACTTCACCGAAGAACGTAAAAAGTCTTATAAACCAGCTGAGAATTTTCAGTTTTCCCCTTCTGATAAGCCCCAGTGAAAGCACGTTGCACAGATGGACTTCAATCATTATAATCTTCATATAAATATATACACATATATACTAGCACTTACAGCATTTCCCAATCTTTTCAGGAGTTCTGTCTCCTGTACAGAAGCTTTTTCTTTCTGGAATTCCTAATCATACCTTAAAATAAATAAAAAATTCCACTGAAAGAAGATGCCAGAAGAGTAGGTTTCTCAGCTGAATAGCACTAATGAATATTGACAAAGATGAGTGTTTAGGTGTGATCCAAGAATATGTATGAACAAGTTTAACCAAAAATCAAAGGTAGCATAATCTTTATAAAGGCATGATGGAGTAATGCAGGAATCTGCAATGTAATAAATGGGCCAATAACTAAAATAACTTTGTAGTTTCGATAATTTAGAAATAAGTTCTCTAAGGGACATTAACAATGGATTTCAGACATTTGTTAGAGAATAAATCATGCTCTAATTGCTAAAATGGTTCCAATGAACTAGAAAGCATGTGGCAGTGCAGAGCAAATGGTGTTACCAACCTTGTCAGAGACTCCAAAACTGAAGTATCTGCATGTCAAATAACAGCACTCTCATTTAACCCTTGATTTGCATACTCTTTCTGGAAATAAAAAGAACTTCCCCTTATCTGAGATGTATCCATTTTTAGAGCCATTAGACTATCCTTTTCAAAACAATGAGTGTGCAACTGATAATATTGATTCCTTTCTTTTTACAAACGCTGGAACATTGTATAATCTCTTTTTTCTAAATGAAAACAACAACAAATTCTATCCAAATATCCAGTACATAGATGTCCAATAAAACAAAATAAAGATCTGAATCTGAAAATTATGTACTGAGAAGAGGCTTTTTAACCATCAATACTTTAATCTTGCTACTTGAGAGCTATAGACACCTCTTGGACACAACTTCATCCTCACTATGCTACTGCAGAGAGAAAATTGCTCATTAAAAGCACCTCAGACAAAAGAAAAGGTGGGAGGAACATATTTCTATTCACCTCATCAGGAGGTATTCAGACTAAATAAAAAATTGTGCGTCATTATCTGGTTTGTTTGATTTTTTTTTTGGCATTTTCAGTAGTTGTTTCAGTAGGAGGTTAGTGGAACTTGAAACTAAAATTTTGGCATATAATCCCAAAAAAATTCCTCCCAGAATTAGATCAACTCAGGAGACAGAGATGCAAATTTCTTTTAATGACTTTGGGTCTCTTCTAATGGGAAAATAAAATACATAGTATATTGTGAGTTGATATATAAATATCATAGAAGCATTTTTCTTAACAAGGCATAGAATCATGGATATGTGTTATACCATATATAGAAGATAAAGCCCTTTATTACATTGGGTTTTTCTAATGCAGAATAACCCAAATATCAAAAGATTTAATTGGCTTACTTTTCTCTTTACTGTCCTTTGTTTCAGGCAGTTTACTTACTCAAATTATTGACCTTGTTTTTATACGAAGATTGACACAATTGTGGTTTTTTAGTTTTCTGTATTTTTTTTCTTGCCTTGCATTTCAAACTGGACATGCTGTAATGGCTCCACGTTAGCAAATGCTTCCAGTTCAAGCTTTCAGTAAATCAGCATTTTGAGAGCTGAAGGCAAATACCCTCTCAGGCTGGGATTGTTACTCACCCAAGGCCCTGCACAGGACTGGCAGGTAAGAGCAGAACTCCCAGCCAACACATGCTCAGCTGCAGTGGCAGCTGAGGGGTCAGGCTAGGGCACCCCACACACAGCTACCTGAATTGCCTTTCTTGTGTTCTTCTGAACAACTTGCGTAAAAGCTTCTGGACCAAGACAGCAGTGATTTAAATGGTGGCATAAGAGGGCAAGTAGAATAATCGACATTTGTCTGCCAAGTTCCAAGTGCATAATTCTATTGGGATAAGAGTGGAATGAGTGAAAAAAGATACAATACTTTACCCTTGTATTTGTCATTTGGTCATGAACTGAATGCAGCACCATTTTTTTTGCAAGTGATGAGCCTGTTCCATGGAACCAAACAATGATGAGGAAAACTGTTTTGGAAATTTTTTTTTTCTTTTCACCAAATATGAATATTTTAGTACACAGCATGCTTCAGCTAGGATTTCAGTTAGGATGTTGGTACTGATCCTCTGTGTTTTCTTATGCAGAGGATTTGGGTAAAGATAACTTGCCTCCAACCTACAGCAAGGCTTTGGTTGTTTCCTGAACCACCTTTGTGTCCTTTCCCTCAGAAGCACTCTCCAGAAAACCTTTGTAAATTTATATTTCTTGGGGAATGAATAAGCACTTTGCCATGTGGATTCCAAATGTATTTATTTCTAAATTCCACTGAGGCCTCCTTGTTCAGCATGTGCTCAACTCAGAAAGTAGCCTATGTTTTCCACACTCATGATTTTGCAGTCATCAGTTAGAGCTGATTGCTGCATATCAGTGCACCCTGCCAGTGAAGGGGCTGGCCACATAGGACTTGTATTAACAAGAGTTTAGTCAGAAGGGGAAGGAGAGTAATTATTCCCCTCTCGCTGGCACTTGGGAAACAATATCTGGTGAATGGCATCCAGAGGTTGTCTTCTCAGTAAAGGAGAGATTCACATGCCAGTGAGAGTCCAGTGGAGAGACACCAAGATGGTGAGGGGCTGGAAAATGTGATGAAGCAGGGGAGGCTGAAAACTGGGTTTGTTCAGCTCAAAGAAATGAAGACTTTGGGAGGACCCTACCATTGTCTGCAGCTCCCCAGGGGAAGGTGCAAAAAAGATGGAACCAGACTCTCCTCATGGGTGCTCAGTGATAGAACAACCAACAATGGACACAGCTGACATCAGATGAATCCTCATTAGGTACTAGGAAAATAAAATCTTTACCATGGCAGATGTCAAATGGTGGAAGGCATTGCCTAAAGAATCTCCATTCTTGGAGACAGACAGAACTGGAGAGGGCATAGCACTAAGCAGCCTGGCCTGGGAAGGGTCTGCTCTGAGCTATGGGGACCGGCACATAAATGAACTCATAAAAATATATTTAATTGTATTCTGAAGGGGGCAGTAATACATGTTCTGCTTGTTAGTCTCAAGGAGGCAAAGTCATGTGAAAACACAGGACTAGGTGCTGGATGGAAAAAAAAATTCCCTAAGAATCCCTCAAATTCATATTATTCAGAACTCTTCTTGTGTTTTAATTTCTTTTATTAACTTCAGCTGGTTCACTTGAGAATATTTAAGATTATTTTGTGCTCATAAATGACAGCAATATGTGGAGTAAGATGTACCATATATATCAAGGACTTATTATAAAATGTGAGCACCACAGCATAGAATCCAGCACATGAAGAATAAAATCATGGACCTATGAATCTTGGCTTTAAGTCTAAGCTCTTTGGATCCCTCCAACAATGCAAAAGCAATTAATTGTGCACACAGGTCTGGCAACTGTCATAGGGAGTGACAATTCTGAGAGCTGCAGGCACTCTGCACTTCAGGATTAATACCTACATCTATTTTAAGATTTGTAGATACTTTGACTTGCAGTGGGGAAAACACACCAAGGGTGTCTCAAAAAATTGTTATGACAGACAAGATGCTCTTGTAATCATCAACCAAATGATAAAAGGAACAGACTCCCAATCTCTCTTACCATAGAAAGTACTATAAAAATCTTAATTTTTTGTTTATAGAAGACTAAAATCTATGCAAGAAATGACACTTTCTTATGCAACCTCCTGTCTGATTTTTTTAAAATAAATTATCTCTGCATTGCTCCAAGCTGCCATGTCTGTACCTCTGTCAGGAGACAGTCCATCTCAAACAACAGATTGTCAATATCTTGACAGCGATATCGGTCCCACTTTAAAACCCAGCATGTGTGGCTGTAATATTTTCATAACACCACGGAAAAGTGCTGGTTTACAGCAGTTGAAAGAATTTGTCTTTTGGCTTTTTGGTACAAAGAGGCTGTTTCTGACCTGTATTTCTTATTTTTTGGTGAAGATTTATGTAGAGGGCTGAAAATAGAACCAAAAACTCCCAAGCTGCCCCTTGTTATAGCACTTGCCACCACAACAAACAGCCTGACCCTGTTGCCTTTGTAGCTCCCCTTCAGGTAGGGTTTGGCTGCTCTGAGCATGGCCTGAGCCTTTTCTTCAGCTGAGTGTGCAGGTCTTTCCTACCACAGACCCAGCTGCAGGTCCTGCTGTAGTGTAAGGGAAACAGAGTAACACTTTCCAGTCAACATTTATAGCTGAATCATCCTTTTTGGTGTGCTTTTACTTTATTATCCTGAACAAAAACCTGTGGAACCCTCTGCCCAGAGCCTACCTGTAACAGTAATCTTGCTAACAGGTGATTTTAAATATAATATTTGTGTTTCTAGGAAAAGAACAAGAATTTCAATTTAACTTGCTATGCTGTCAATAACTAACAAAGCTCCTTGCCATAGGCAGTAAATGCTGTTCTGTTGTAATTCTATCCATAAAAATGCTACATCTCTGAAATACCATCATCTCTAGTTGACAATCTGCCATCTTTCTTCTGGCAACATTATTTCCCTGACATGTTATAGAATAACACAATAGTAAATGCATGGTTCTGAGAATCCATGAGTACATTAAAACAAATCTTACCTTACATCAATGTGAATACAAAGCTCTTTTAGTGTGTCTTGCTAGATTTTCTGTACTGCTCTTGGATATTACAAACTAAACTGGATCAGGCTGGATTAATACTTTCAGAGATTACCAACAACTACATTCTTCGTGCACTGGTATGAAAGATAACAAGCTATTTGAGCATTTATTCCTATATGAATACCCCAAAATCACCCCAAGAGAGGGTGTGATATAACAGGCTGCTATGACAAACTGCCATCTTTAGGAGGAATATAAAACAAATGTCCAGCTAAGATCTGATTACAAGTACCATGACATTGGTAGCTTTCCAACTGCAAGATTGCTATTTTTAGCATTAAAAGTAAATAAAAAATAATCTGAAGGCACAGTCTTGCTCTGTTTTGAAACAAAGTTTCTCACAGCTTTTGTTCTCAGGGTACCACACTGCAGGAGTTAATAACAAGATGCTTTCCTGTCTGTTGATGCCTGCTGAACTTGCTATGGAAGGGCAGGGCCTTTTCTACAAGGCAAGACCCCCTGCAAACAGGTCATCCATTTTTGTGTCATTTTTCACTTTCACACTTTTTCTATCCCATCTAAATTCTAAGAAAACCTCTGCAGGTAGAAAAAAAAATTTGAGGCACTGTTATAGACATTGAAACCAACCGATGGCTACAAATGGCTTAAAAAACATCTTCTACATTTAAATTAAAGGCTTATTTTAATAGAAGGACCTTCCAAACTGTGTCCATATGTGCACAAGGGCTTCAAGACAGGCCTGAGTAACTGTGGGTAGTTACAGGTATTCTATAACAGCAGCTGCCTTAGGATTCCCCTCATGTTTGGCCAAGGCTTTAGAGAGGCTTTCAGGTCGAAGCAGGCAGAAGGCCATGAAAGCCTTGGCCAGCAAGGCTGGCAGGGCAGAAGGACTCGCTGCCCACACTGCACAGGGTGCTGGGCAGGGGAGGGTGGCTGTCACCAGAGTGCTCCTCCCTGCAGTTCACCTCCTCTCCACCCTTCTCAGCACTGGGCTATGACAACATACTCATCACTACAAAGGCTCTGCCCTGGTTCATGTGAATGAGGACAGAATTAAAAAAGCAAAGAGAGCCATCAGCCTGTACAACGCCAAAGTGCTGCTCTTTATTAATGTAACAAAATCAATCACGGTGAAAAAGTTTCAGAAACTTTTATATGCAGTGCACAATAAAACCAATAATTTTGGCAGCCCTTGGCAAATAAAAATGCTAATGCTATGCGGTCACTGTAATGATGTAACAGCTGGATTTTTCTGTTTTCATCACATTATAGACATATTGTTCATATATTGCTTCTTTGGCATATCTTTACAAGAGAAAGAAGGTGCTGCCTTCGACAGGGGAGACATCTTTTTATGACTCTGTGCCCATGGGCAATTGCTGCTCACCCTGGGTCATCTTTGCTCATGATCAGTCATAGGATTTCTTTCTAAAAAAGAAGCTATAAAAAGCAGAAAAATTTAATAATCTCTCAAATTCAAAAGCAGCTGACCAAAACTCCACAGTAGAAAACAGATGGAGAGGACAAGCCAGATGAGAGCATGGTGGTAAGTACAGTAAAATGTGCTTACCAAAAAAAAAAAATAAGAAAAGCCTCCATAATATTAATTTCCTATACTAATTCAAACTGAGCAGTGATTTATTTGCTCTGTTGCCTCACAGAGAAGTACTCTAGCTCTAAGCCAATACTTGATCTTTAGTCTGTCTTTTGGGACTGAAATATACTATAGCAAAAGCTATTTTCCATATTTTTGACTTCAAGTTGTTTCTTCCTATTGATAGGATAACTATTCTTCCTTTTGCTTCATTTGAAGAGTTTTTTGACTCTCAGCACTAATTTATTTTCAAAATTCATGTTACTAGAGTTTTTGAGAAGTAATCACTGTGGCAATTCAAATATCATCTATGTTAATCCTAACAAACTGCATTCAGATAATATTAATGGGCTGATTTACAAGTAATAAAGCAAGTATGGGACTATTCTTAATTTATCCTGCTGTGTTCAGATATTACCACACATATGGCAGAGGAGATTACCAGCAGTTCTGAGACCCCCGCGATTCTTCAGGCATAACAAAGCAGATTAATGACAGAGTAATAAGGTCAGCTCAGGTATAACACAACCTTTTCTCCTGGATTCATTAGTACAAAGCTAAATTTAGCTCAACTTAACAAAATTTTCTGTTACCTGTTGATCTGGTTAAACATTTTAGAGCAGAATAGTAGTGAATTCTGTGTCTGAAAGAGATGAAGGATCCACAACCCAGAGGATTAAATCTCTCATTTAGTCTCTCACTAGTTAAAGCTCTAGATGGCAAAAACTAGTACTTGCCTTCACACAATCGGTGAGAAGAAAAGGACTTGCTCTCCAGATCTGAAATCAGCACTTGTGAAGCATAATGAAACCAACAGGAGAGATAGCACAGACAATATTTCTGGTGAATTTCGGGCCATTTGGGAAGAATTAAGCTAATCACATGTGCAGCTGAAAATAATTAGTCTATCTGCTTAAACAGACAAACTGCTTATTGTCATTGTGAGGAAGAAATGAAGACAGTAAACAGTAGGTGAAAAGAAGTTAATAGTGTATCTGATAACAAACTCTGTCCCAAATGAATTCACTGTTAAAGAAGATAGTTATTACCTGTAAAATTACAGGCTATAGATAAAATGTAAGTATTCCTTGAGAAAAGCTAATATATTGCCAAGATTTCATATACAATTTCAGGTTGTTTTCTGACAGATTAATTACCTCATAATGAAACCATAAAAACATTTAATTAAATGTAAAGTGAAAAGTTGTGTACTCCCATGTAATGGAAACATCAGCAGTGATAAATGCTGTGCAGCTGTATTGAATATTTTGTTATACCTGTGTTTATTGGAAGACAAAGAGAAACAGGTGTGGTCTATGGGGTAAGCAAGGGATTTAAGGTGAGGGATCAAGTTTCTAGGTCAGGGATAATTCAACATTTAATTTCTTTGTTTATGGTTGGACTAATTTATAAGCCTACATAACAAAAATAAGACTCCCTTCATGGCATAGTGGGAGACTGAATTCCCCATACTTCTGAGTCAGAAAGTGCTCTGAAAATTAACCTTGTAAGTTTACATAAAATCCTTTGTTATCTGGCTTGCAATCTGAGTTCTGTGCCCAGTTTTCTACAGGATCAGGTAAAAGACAAACAAAAAATGAGATCTGAAGTTAAAGGGCAGATCCTTCATTTTCCTGTTTGCACCCACATCAGCTGCCAGACTTTACTCCCTCTTTTCTCTTGAGACAGATGCACACAGTTCTCTGACCATAGGATAAAGACAGTTGGCTTGGGGCAGGGCACTTGCCTTTGCATCGAGTGATCCATGTGAAAACCCAGACGAGGATGCCCTGATAGCACTGTGGCCTCTAGTGCTTATTAATCACAGGTGAAGGGCTGTTGCCTTCTGCAGGCTCTGGCCAAGCACTGTGTGATCAGGCATAACAGCAAACAGAGGTCATGACAGGGTGTGAACAATTGTTCCCATATGTGCCCATTTCATTCGTGTTTACTCTTGCCAGGAAAAAAACTACCCATTATCAGGGCAGGAATTGAGGCACCCTAATACTAAAGTGCAGTACAGTTGAGATGGATAATAGGATAGAGAGTGGAAAGCCACAGTAAAGCATCAGGGGGCTCCTGTGGGCTCATCTGGGGAATGCTGACTGCCTCACTGACTGCCTTTGGTTAGGAAACCTGCAAGAGCATAGTCTTCCTACACGACTCTGAATGAAGGACAGATCCTTGTCATAAAGAAAAATTTCTTAAACCAGTTGATGAACACTAATACAGAAATCAAAATAAATCGTAATAGCCACAGAAATGGGAAACTTTTTACCACTGTGTTGTCATACACATATGAAAGAGTCAGAAGGCTGCCTAGAGATTTAAAAAGGGCATCCTGGTGGAGTGACTTCTGCCCCTGCTACTCCAGCTGGAACATCTAAGAATACCCTTCTGTTACCCTAACTTCTGTAGCCTCAAGAAAACATTTAAGAAGCATTGATGTCTCTAACCAAAGCTTTGAAAATAAGTCACAATATTTTTAACATAAGAACCTTTTAGGAACATTTGTTGCTTAGGTTATTTAGCACATTATTAATAATGTTCACCACAATTTTATCTTTTACAATTCATTCAGATTTGAACAAAATTGTTAGATATATGAATTTTTCATTTTAAAAAGCAGAATATTTAACATTGCAATGCAAACAACACACCACCTGCAGATTTCTAGATCAGTTTCATGTATTTTCTGTCTTAAATCTCCCAGGCCACTTGAACTTTTACCACAGTTGAGTCCTTAGCCAAAGATGGTACCTTTGAAGGGAGGGACCTTTCCTACTGAGAGAGGAAAGAGAATGAACGCCTTTATTGCAAGAGAGGTGACAGGATTTCCTGAAGCAGTGTCTGTGGAGTGAACCTAAATGTTCACAGCATGTGAAAACACTCATGTAGAATGGTTCCTGATGGGCTTGGTTTTTCTGAAGGAAGACAGGAAGATGGGAGGTGCTTGGAGTTCTGGGCAATGTTCACTTAATCAAACAGACATCTCAACTCAATAACCAGAACTAAAACTTTTATGGATCATATTTTGTTTAAACCCAAGACAATGACATTTCTGAGATCTTAAAGGATTGATTATCACTAGCTCAGTGCATACTTATGACTGTAATGTGTCATTATATTTCTGTTTCTTTGGCATAACATTAAATAGCAGTGATTTTAAATAGGGTGGGGGAGGAGTGAAAGGGGAAAAGAAAGATGCATATTAAGGACAGAGTTCACTATGCCATCTGCAGAAAATTTTGGCTTATAATTTAAAAATATTATAAATATTAGTCTTATTACAAAGCAGAACCAAATTGAAAGATGGTTTGTCTAAAAATTCGGCAGAGGCTCCACCAGTTGATATTTCTCAGACTGATGAATCCTTCCTTACTTGACTCTTCAACCCCATGCTCCAAACATACCAGTTCTTAAAGTCAGCTGTCCAGACACAATACACCAATGCTCTTTGCCAAAGCTCACTCCTACACCCTACAAAAAAAAGGACTATGGACATCTACAGTTTTCCAAGGGATGGAAATAGAGGGCGAGCTTGAATTAGCACCATATTACAATGTTTAGCAACCTGTCCCAATTCTGCCCTGAACCCCTTCACTAGCATTAAGAAACATCTTACTGCTAAGGTGATTTCTGTGGACATGGAGGAGTATAGCACATTTTATTATTTCTCTTATTGGATTAAAGATTTTGCAATGTACTCAAAAGCACTGGAGGGCTTTCTTATGAAAGCAAGCTATAAAAGTGTATTTGAAGTTTCTCCTCTATGACAAACAGTTGTATTAAAAAAAAACTACAGGGTATGAGCTAGAATTTATTAAGCTTTATTATGTTGAATAATGTTTAGATTAATAACAATTAGGTAGAGTAAAAGCATGATGTGAATGTGACTAAAAAGAAATACTTGAGCCATGTGTTAGTTATTAATAAGTCAACATAATTTTTGACAGCTATCCAAATATCTTAAGAACCTTTTCGAAGTCATGGTCCATCTAGATGCAAAATCTGTATTTATTTAAATATTGCATATCAAAAGGAAGATAAATATGCAAAATCTAAGGACCAAAGTATGTGTATATTCTAATGAAAACAAGTTACCCAATGTGAAAATCAGTGGAAAGTTTTTTAAGGTACTTTTGAAAGATTTTTAATGATTCTTGGGTACTTAAAGATACAGATAGATTTGTACAGGAATTTTTAAAATGTTCTAAAAGACCTACAGGATTTGTGTACTTACAGAAAATGATTTCTGAGAGAAGTCCTTGTCTGTGATCTATTATGCAATTACTTATTATGTACTTTCTAGTTTAATTGATGTCTTAAGCTCTAGTCCAGCACTCCATTGATTTAGGTAGGGCCCAATATTGCCTCACAAGCTGTTTACAGGCTTAGGGCCATGGCACTAACATAGAAACCAAATAATAAAGCTCACCTGTCTAAATTATACATGGATACTTTAAAAAAAGACACAAGACAAATGTCACTGGTATTTATGAGAAGGTTTGAGGAGAGGCAGCAGAGCACTCAGTATGGACACAAGCTACCAGTGGCCTCGACAGAGGAGGGTGTTTTTAAGGCAACAAATTTAGCTACTAATTTAAAATAAATAACCCACACATTAAGCATGGCCTCTGTTCTTTTACAAAATGTTAAATATTAGTTTTTCATTTGTTATATATCTCAGTATGACCAACTGAACTATTACTGGCTTTTTCTGTGTCAAAAGTCTGTTTCTTGATTACAGAACAGAAACCTGTACTTGTGCTGTACCACCTCAGTGACAAAATCTACTTTTTAGTCACATGGGAGAAAAATAAGCTATAGAAAAAACAAGAAAGAAATGCAGCCTTTGGAGGTATTAGTTTCAAATGCAGAGTAAAACTAATTTCTACCTCTACCTTTCTACTGATTTTGTGTAACTTGCTTCAGTATTTCTTGAACTAATTTGAAAAACTCCTCTTTGAAACAAATTGCAAGAAAATTCAGTTTAAGAAGGCATGTAAACACACACTTTTAGTATAAGTTTAAATTCCATGAAGTCCCAAGTATTCATATATACACATGATAATGGGCATTCTTGCAATGCCTTTTCTGCAGGAGTATATTTGTTTCACTTTTCTGCACACACTGAGTCCCTTTTTCTCCCCAGGCTACTGATCTTACTGACAACTGCTGCAAACCATGAACATTTCATGCTGCTACCAATATTTCAATCTGATTCAGTATCTGAGGTACTGGTAGGTGCTATCATTGTCCCCCAGAACAGTGGAGTAGAAGGCTACTTCACTCAGGAAAAGAATGGAGCATTGACATGAGAAAGCAATTATGTGGGAAACATTGAATCAAGCATTCCCAGGTGGTATATTTATATTGAGAATAAACTGTAAGGGAGCCAAGTTGGAAGTCTGTGAAACTTCCACCATTTTTAAAGGGCCACTGTCCCTTAGACTGGGGCCCCCAACCTGCAAGGGGATTTTACAAAGCTTAAGATGAAATATAAAATATAAATTAAAACTCAAATCAGTAATTTTATTTCTTTTAACATAAACTTCCATCTCAAGTAGTAAAAAGACTAACAGTACTATTATGCAGGGGTACATAAAACAAACAAAACCAGAAGTGGGTAAAAGGCTGAGTGTTTTCCAGTGTCACAGTCTGGGCTTTGTGAAATACAGAAAACAAACAAGAAAGGGATTGAACCAAAAAGAAGTATTTTTAATTTGTTTCCATTGTAAGAATCTTCAGAGGCAGGTCATCATTTTCTATTTTTTATATAAAGTATCAGCTTGATTGACAGCAGCCCCTTAAAGAAAACAGTTTGTTACATTAAATGTCAATGGCAAAGAATGAGTAACTGCTCAGATATAGCAACTCCAGCAGCAAGAGCAACCAAAGCAGAAAACAGCTTGGGTAAGAGCTGCAGACACTCTCAGGACTATTTATAGCACAAGACTTCAGTTTTATGTAAATAAAACCCCCATTTTAATAAGAACAGACTTTTATACCTTGGTCCTATTTAGCTTTTTGTACAATGAGATGTAAAATGAAAAATAATAAGTGTAGAGATTTTGTACCCTTCAACAGCAGTCATGCTGCATATGCTTTTTCTTTCAGCAAAATTTTTGAAGTCCAGAAATGGATTACATTTGTGACATTTCTATTTCAGTTATTCAAACTTCTAAGTGTTTCTCTCAGGTCTTTGGTCCACTTGCACTCCTCACAGAAATGAGAAGTCTCCAAATTTTTATTTGAATAATTTTGCATATTTATATATGCATGAGAATTTTAAAATTTAGGCTAAATAGGCATATTTTCTTGGGCATGTTGCCACAAATTTGAGCAAAAATCAGAGAGAAGAAACACTGTGACCATGAAAACTGGAGAGAAAAAGCTTCTCTAGGCATCTTTAAACCTCCTAAATATCTGGGTGAAGCTTCTAGTCAGTTAATTCAGTTGAACTTATTCACACATATTGAGACAAACCTACTGCAAATCTGAATGGAATGAGTTAGAAATCAAGAATAAATGTGATGAACACAAACTGGAACAATTTTAGCAATTTTAGCATAGGGAGCCATAGAAGATGTAAATACTCTAAGTAGCATTTTCATCCTTAAAACAGAAGCTGGGTAACAACAGAGAATGAAATTGAATAGAAGCAAAATCAGAGTGACATTATCATAATCTTGGGACTTCATATAACCTTTCCAAAAGTCCCATTGAGGTATAGTACACATGCAAAATGATCTGTTTCTTAGCAAAAGGCATGGCTGGGCATGACTTGATGCTGCACTTGCAAGAGCTCTGTGGGCACTGCTGTCACTTCACACCCATGGCAGCAAAGCCTACCTGCTGCCTGACATTATCTGGCTTGTTCACATACCCCCTGGCCAAATAAAATGCATTGTAAAGCCAGCAGTCATCTATTCTGCCTGACAGAAAAGTGTGTTAGTCACAAGATTTGAAATGGTCATTAGAGAAAAGGAAGATGATTCTGGTGACTAGCCAGAGCCTGGGACAAGTTGAGCTTTGGACACCAAGGACATTACTTATGTAAAAGCCTGGGCTTGGCTTCCCTCAGGAATGGGCAAAGTTCCCAGTTCCTTCAAACATCTGTTTGATATTACCAGACTCACTAGGGAAGGATTCAAGGAGCGCAGAGCTGGCTCAGGATGTCTCGGCCATGGAGGCTTAGTCCAATTTTCTGGCAAAGGGAGTTTAGAAGTTTAGGGGGCCAGAGGGGAAGAGGACTTGAGGGGGTCATCTGGATTCAAGAAGAAATAAGGAACAGAGCAGTTCTAGGGCAGGAAAGATCTCCAAGGCTAGACAAACAGCAGGATGGAGAGAGGGGATTGAAGTCTCAGGAGGATCTAGAGGCAAGCAGAAAGACATCAGGCTGGTCTGGGTGGAAACAGGCTAAAAGAGAGCCATGGAGCACAGTAGATGCAGCCACTGCTTCCTCTCTCCTTCTTCCCCACCTGTACTTTTCAGTCTCTGCTTCCAACTTACATGAGCAGGGATGGCCCTTTCCTCCCTCCCATGTGGCCTCCTGCTCACCCTTAATCCTTCCCAAGCTCCTGAAGGGAGAGGGGACCAGTGTGGGGGGGCCAGTCTGGACTCAGTGCCTGCAGTGGAGGGGAGGAATATGGATGGGCTGAGGAGGCAAGGACAGGTGTTGGAACAGCTTTACAGCCATGTATAGGGGAATGGGGGTCCCCAGGGTGGAACCCCAGCCCTTCCCTGTGGGGCAAGTGGTGGAGACATGGCTCAGGGTGAAGAGGCCAGTGCTCATTGCCCCAGCTGCAGAGGGTATGGGCAACACGGCTCCTTCAGAGGATGTCTAAGAGCTGGAGGAATTGGACTGGAGGAATTGCAGTCTTGGGCCGGAAGGAAACCTGATAAAGAAAATGGTCCTAGTAAAAAAATAAATTACAGGGAATTGTAACAACTAAGTGAGAAAAAGCATCAAGATGATTGTACAAATTCCTGGGATAGACTGAGGAAATGGACTAAAGAAATTGTGACTTTGTCCATGATAGGAAGATGCTTTCTCAACTATACAGTGTGAATAGATAATTTCAGGATCCAAAAGATTGTATCTTAAGATAATAGACTATCCTGAGTCAGAAGGGACCCACAAGGATCATCGAAGTCCAACTTCAGGCCTCAAGATGAGGCCACCCCAGTGCAGAGCAGAGCAGGACAATCCCCTTTTTGCCTGGCTGGTGCTGCTGGGCCTGATGCCCTCCAGGGCACTGCTGACTCACATCCAACTTGCCATTGAGCAGGACCCCCAGGTCCCTTTCTGCAATGCTGCTCTCCAGTGTGTCATTCCTCTGTCTGTACCTCCATCCAGGGTCACTTTACCTCACATGCACAACTATCATATGAACAGCCATTTCTTCAAGAGGTTCCAAACCTTAGGTAATGCCCAGAAAAAGCTCTGTACTAGGGAACACCCAGTCAATCGAACTGCAGGGGCATGGCAGTGTACCTGAAATTGCTTTCATTTATAGAAAGAGCTATTTTAGAGAAGTTTTCTAGGTATTTTTCAGTTCAGCATCCCAGCTTTTGAGGCAAAAATATTGCAGCTGATTTGGACACCCTTGCAGATCACAGTATATCACAATTAATAACTGGCTGATTTGTCTAAGCTGGCAACAACAACAAAACTTGTGATCCAGGGACAGCATCCAAAATATTAACACAAATTGATTACCCACAGCCAGGCCTATTTGGGTTTCATCAGCATTCAGAATCACTGCCACAGCCCAAAAAGACAAATAAACCACTAACACCTGAACGAGGGAAGACCTGCAATAAGCTCAACACTGCTTTCTTTCTCCTCCTGCAGGGTGAGCTCACAGGTTACCTTAAATCACACACCCAGCATATGGTGTGTCTGGCACACAGAGGCTGCCCAGACCTGGCCCTTTGGTGCATCATTTGGTGTGTGCTGGCCAGACAGGCGCTACCCACAGCCCTGCTCAGGCCACACCGTGGGCAGCAGGGCACGGCTGCTCACAGCAGCTGGCACCAGGCAGAATGGCAGTGGCACAACGTGTCCCACAGCTCGCCAGAACTCCAAATTCAATGGCTGCCTGTATGAGGAAAGGCTGTGTGGCCTTTGCAATGCGACCCAATAATAATATTGCAGGGACTGAAGAGGAGAATTGTGGTAGCACACAGCAAAGAAAATTTGCAAAATATCTGCATCTGGTTGAAAGCAAATACAGCAGCAGAGTCTGTTATCTGTATAATTTTCCCAAACAAGCTATAGAGCTGCACTCAGATTTCAGACCTGAGATCTGGGTCTTCTCTAACTGAAACAAATGGGTGTTTGCCAACTACTTCAAAGGAAGTGTTTAAAAATGAGACTGTTAAACAGCTAAGGGAGCTGATGCAATCATATTTTAACCCAATTATCCTTTCCAATATGTATTTGTCAGCATTTAATCCCATCTGTCATTGTGCTGCCCAAGTGCCTAAATTGTATTGGTCCCTCAAGTGTTCTCTAGTCTTGGCTAACCTAACAATTTCTGTGCCATATGCAAATTCTAATTTGCAAATGTTCTCCCTCATTTCCAGACACTATTAAACAACTGGTCTTATTATGGGCTCTCTTCAGTTAATTCTTTGCCATTTTGGAATTTTACCAATTTTTCTGGTTTATTTTCTACCACTTTACCAATCTCTAACCTATGCCAATGATTTACCTCTAAATCCTTGAATACATACATTCTTTACTACACTGAGACTTTGAAAAAACCACTAAAAAAGTAAAAATTACCTAAATGACAGTTTCTTTCTGTTGACACAACAAACAGATAGTAAATTTAAGAGTGTTTTTTCTTTTCAATCAAATATTCCTTTTTACTGCTTTTGTAAGTTGTTTTTATTTGTGCAGGTATTTCATTATTGCTTCTAGTTACTATTTTAGTCCATTTACCTGGAACTTCAATGAAGTCCCCTGGTTCCAAATTCTAAGGATATTTTTAATTCTTTTTCAATAAATAGGTCCAATATCTACAATCCAAGCTAATAAAAATTCTGGTAATAGCATATCTTCTGATAAGAAATAATCTGTGCCTCAACCAAAGTGATTTAATTCAAAAGTAAATAAAACCATAGTAAGGCAAAAAGTCAGCTAAAGTAGTTACAACAGTGTAAAGACTTATGAAATTTAATACTAAATGATACTTCTGTTTTTGTGATTTAAGATTAAAGGCCCCTGATCTATTTTTTTTCTGTAACTGATTCAGCAAGACATTTTAAAGTGAAAGATTCTAATTTTCATTACAGACTTTTTAATAACATTTGCAGGAGAAAAGAATGTTAGTGTACATGAAAATAGTTCCAATTGGACTACACATATGCTTGAGTCCTATGTTGAGTGAAGCTTGAGAGGAAAAATTGTATAAATTTCACTTGCATGAAAAGTCTACTGATATAATCCAAAGCAGAAAACAGTTTTCATTTGCACCAAGCAAGTTTCTTGCAGAACAGTAACTGAAATGGTTATTTCAGTTGATGGATATAGGTAGCCAAATTTGTTTGAACCTTTAGACCCTGTGTTTCAGACACAGACCCATGGTAAGAGCAGAATTTAACATTTGGAGCCACAGGAATGGCTCATTACTATAAATGTCTGCAATACTAATCAAGAGAGATAATGTTCTAGTCAGGATAATAATTAACATTTAACTGACTTGCAAATGTAAAAACCAGGACTCTCAAAATCCAGACATCAACAAATTGAAAGAAACAGGCATCTAGTTTTTTAACTGCTTGGATTCCTCCCCCTAGAGGGCTACTGCAATGCTCGAGGGGGATGATTGCACATTGCAGTGCAGTCAACACCAGGACATCTACTGAATGGAGACGGTGCCTTCTGCTGTGCCTGCAACATCTTTTGTACCCTGAGAGCCAGCCAAGTTTACTGTAATCCACATAAGAAAAAAAAGTAGAAGATTCCATAAAGAAGCTCAAATATGAGTTAAAAGCAACAAAGTGACTGTGGTGTAATCCTTACTGCTTATATATGCCAGAATAATATCAACAATCTTTTTCCAGTACAACCGCCAGCGAGCAAGGAATAGTACTAGACTAAACACAGAATGTAAAAGAGCGTAGAGAATTGGGGTCTGTGCTAAAAGAAATGTGAAACCCCAATGAATGGAGCAGAATGAATTGCAGACCATTCAGAGCAGCATTATAGGTTTCCCACGTGGGCACTAACAGCAGAGTTCCACGAGGTTTTGGCAACAGTACAGTTTGCAACAACAACAAAAAGGGTTTGCTGAATTATTTAAGCATGAAATCAACATACCTCAGACAAAAATAACCAATGTATGTTAAGCGAAAGAACTTAAAAATAAAGCACTGAATGTGAGAGGGAATGCAGTGACTTTAATTCACCCCACTTGGTACACTCTTTTTTTCTCCAGACATGCAACCTGAATGTAAGGCAGGCTATCCAAGGCAGAGTACTGCTGAAGAGGTTTCCATGCAGTGTGCTCACTGGGGTGGGCTGGGAGAGGGAGGAGTTTTATGAGGATGTACACCTCCTTCTCCTCCCTTCCTTTTGCTCTGTTTAGCTTTCATAAATTCTTAGTGATGCAATCCCTGCCATCCCTGATCTTATTTGTTTCATGTTCACAGAACACAGGTGTCTATAGTTTTACAGGGATAAGAAGACAGCTTTGCAAGAAACACATTTTTTCCCCCTTCTCCTGTAACTAATTTTCTTCAAAGGTGACAAGAACAATAGCCTTTTACTGGGAACTCAAATTTCTTTTTGTTTTAGATTCCCCCCACTTTTCCTGCACAGCACTCTCATGGCATAACACATATATTTTTTTAGAACTTTAGTTTCATATGGCATGGTGCTGCATACAGCTCATACAGGGAAGCCATGGGAGAAATTGGGGTGAGAACAGAGGCTGTAATTTATTCATAGGCCTTTCAAGATGCTTGCATTACAAGCATCACATACTTTCAACAATGCAGAAGCACTACCCAGACCTTCAAACAACAGACAGAGAGAATAACTGAACTATCAAACGTGCACAGCCATAGTGGGGGAAAAGATGCAGCAGGTTTGGATCCTTTTTAGAAGTAAAAAAAATCGATTTAGAGGAATTATCTTAGATGGACTTTCTTAGGAGGAGCAGAACCAGACAGGAATCTTTCAGACCTCTCTCCTTTTGGTAGGAGGAAAGATTCCTGGCTAATTCTGGTTCCTTTTGGCAGCCAGGGAGATTTACCATGTCTCAAAGGCAATGTAAGCTGGAAGCAGGAGTTTGGCTTTGCCTTTGCCACAGCTGGGGCAGTGCTGCCTCTCCGATACTGCAATTGGGAGGGGAGGAACCCTGAGGCTGCCCAGGGCTCCCCTTTCTACTCCTCCCCCCTCAGAAAAGGAGTTGAACAGCAATTACTTTATGTGTTGGTGGTGATCCATGAGACCCATGAGGGGAGTGGACAGTGAAGAAATTCTGCTTATCCCAGTGCCCCAAATACCACCCTCTCTTGGAGGTTCTGTGGAAGGCAACCTTCTCCAGAGATGGATGGTGTTTCCTGCCAAGCCTTGCTGAAAAGGAATTCTGCTGGGGTGGACAGTGAATCAGTTGTCAGACATTGTGAAAGCTCACAGCTCGTGCTTCATTAGAAGTTGGCATTAATTGCTTTCTGTAAAGCACACAGAAATTAATCTCTCTTATCAACAGAGTGACTGAGAAATAATAACACCAAAGTCTGAATCAGAGAACAAGATGCAGTAAAATTGTCCACTAAAGGCTTCTCAAGGCAGGAGATTAAAAGAAAAGATCAAACCATCATTAAATTACTTTAGTAATGAAATGAATGAATTTAGAAATGAATTAATATAGCAATTTATTACCCAGAAGGGATGCTGCTATAGGAACAAATATTGTATTCAAATGTGAAATAAATTCCTTTATTGCTCATTCCAAAAGTATTTGGAAATACTTTTGAAGGGAATCTGTGTGTTAGAATGAGAAATCAAATAAAATCCCAAACCCAACCATGTTAAAAAAATAGCCACTTATAGGACTGAGTTCTCAGCTAATTAAGGAGGAGTCTGACATTAGAAGATCATATTCCAGTGACATGACAGAAAAAAAAAAGACTTTTTTTTTGGACATTGAGAAAGTCAGCTCTTTCTGCTGCAGCAGATCAAACATCTCAGCTTTAAAGAATGACGGAGAAAACAAAACTGTAAGAGGACAGCCAAAAAGCAGTTTGATTCTAGAAAAATAAGCAGCAGCAAAACTGCAATGATATCTCCATTTTGAGACTGGCAAGATCCACTCCTTCTTAGTTTTCTAATTCGCCAGAAACACTAGTCAAAATTTTTCTTTATTACCACTGCTTATACTAATATACACACACAACACACATGTACAGTTAGAGTTTCAGAAATTCTTGGATACTGAACCTTCCACTCCCACAAACTTCACTCTCCAATTCTCCAGGGGACTATATATTGAAGAAGTATTTATTTTTCTACAGTGGTGCAAAACTAAGTTAGTGAAAACAAGAGCCGGGCCTCGATGCTCCTCTGAAATTTGCTGTCCTACTTTGCAGCTGTGCAGTAGGAGTGGGAAACTACAGAGCAAGAGGTCACCAGTGCCACTGGTGCTCCTCAGAGTATTTGGAGGGGTTTGAATTCAGACCACTGTAGGATGAGCTATTGTTTCCACTGTTCCCCTCGCAGTCCATGAAGGCTATTTAATGTGGTGTGGGAGGAAGGGTGTGCTGAAATAAGAAGGGGAAGCTAAGGGCATGAGAAAGATTACACAAGTGCTTCAGTGAGGATTTTCAGTGGGGCTGTTTTCTTTGTAGTTGAAAACAAAAAAAACCTTGTACCTGGATTTTACATATTACACAACCCCTGAGACTTTCTATTTGTTGTGCCTATGCTATTTTTAAAATTAGCTTATACCCCATCTTAATGCTCCACTTGAGATGCACTCCATGTGCACTAACAGAAGCCATAGTGGGACCAGTGCTATACTGGATAATAAGGCCCCAATGTTGCTGTAATTTCACTGGAAGGTAAGGATGTGCAGTTTAAGAATCCATATGCTTTCTCCTAAGTTGCCTGCAGTAGTGTGGATTCTAGCTTGACTAACAGGGTTGCAGCCTTCATGTGCATATCCAGCTGCTGGAAAAGTTATAATCTGAATCACATGATATTCTTTTTCAGCGATTGTATGATTTGTGTAAAATGACATGTATTAAATTTCATTGCATGGAAAGGTAAATAACATGAAACTTTACTAGTGTTAAGAAGGGATTTTACTTTATTTTAACTTAAAACCTGTTCTGCCAAAAACACATTGTCACAGTTAGTTGAGAGTCTGGTTTCTTCCTGCTATGTGAGAATAACTTTCTGTCTGATTTCAGAACACTATAATGTAAGTTAACTGGTTTTAGTAATTTTCATCATTGTTTTCCTGGGCCACTTTTGCATCAAGAATTTATCTGTTTGGGAACTTTTTTTTTTTTTTCTGACATCCGTAGAATTCAGACCACAACAGCATCAAGTCACTTCCTTAGACAACAGAGAATTTCTCCCAGTTTGTCTTTTATGGTTATTCATCATCAGTGATCCAGGTCAGAGGCCCTTCTGGAAGTGCAATCTAGTGCCTACAATTCTACAATACCTTGTAAAACATTTTAATCTTTTTTAGCATTATTTTCCCTTTCTAGGCTCAGTGCCACTTTCCAGTGGATTTTAAACTAACATTAAAACTTATAAATCTAGTTTAGCAAAATAGTCCACCTTAAAACAGTTGTTTAATAATTTTCTCCTAGGAAAATGAGCAGGCATTTTGGACACTACTTATCAGTATAAGTATTATATCAACATCTGTATAGCAAAGAAAAGGTGACACAAACAGTTGTCATGATTTTTGAATCAACAGTTAGACTTCCAGCTGCATGCTGAATTGTACACCTTACACTTTTTAAGAGGAAGAGAACACTCAGTAGATACAGATTCACATGTGCAAAACTTCTCATCTTATATGTGGAAGGCATTTCTTCTGTCATAGGAGCCTGCCTAAGTCCCACTCTGCATGCAAAGCCATCTGTCAGGATCAAGAGCTCCAACAGTCACCTCTGCACTGCAAACCAGAGGTATGGCTTCCCCCTGAAGTACACAAAGGTGGAACTATATAGCAAAGTGTGCAATAGATATGCTATACTACTTCTGGTAGTCAGCCTAGCCTGAAAATCCAACTCTTAAATTACTTTATGATTGTGAATTAAATAAGTAGAGCCAAAAGAACATATTTAATATTTTCAGACTCCTGAATAAAAAATACAAGATGGTCTATGCACATAAAATCAGACATGATTTAAGTGAAAAATACTGACACTTGATTGCCTTTATGCAACATTATGAACATTGTTCTTATTGAACAATGAAATAGTTTCTAAGGGCTTACATGTAAAAAAAATGGGTTGCTACTTTTCTCTGAAATTATTTGATATAAGCTTGATAGACTTAGTGCTACATTTAAGGAAAAGAATGAGGTGGCCTTCTGTGTTACTCACTACTTGGGATACTCAATGCAGAGAGAAACAGAGCTGTGCTGCACACAGAAAACATAAAGAGAAATCTCTCCACAATAGTGGTTCAAACCAGATATTTCTTGCTCTTAGCCATCCCTTGTATTTTAATCTCTTTGTATTGTCTTATCTGTTTGCATTCGGATTTTCATTGCTTGAAATAGTTTCCAACAGGCACCCAAATGCCAGGCCCCCAATTTTCACTAATTTTTTTCTGTTTGAAAAGCTCAGCTTTCCCGTTTGGCATGAGATCCCTTGTTTTTGTCAGGCCTTTGTTAGTTTGAAAGGCCTCTGCAAAACACGCCCTCACTGGCATGAGGTGGGGCAGCACTTTAAGTAGGTGGCAGCACAGCTTTTAGACCACCCTGGTAATGCAGAATGGAGGCTCCTACCATCACTCTTCTTGCTGGAAAAAAATGCAAGAAGGGTAACAGAAAGGCAATAGGTCCATGGATCTGAAGGTGGTTTTGTTTTGGTCTAGTCCAAAGCAGGACAATTTTGCTGAACCATGAGTGTGCTTAAAGGTCAGCTTTATCTTTTAAATTTATTTTTAGGAGAGAGGTTTGCCAAGATCTACTCTGTAATTCTAAAGAATTTTTCTATTGCATTGAGCCAGTCTGAAATTCCCATGCAGTATATGCAGGAAGTAGAGTAGAGAAGGTCTTACTTTGAAGAAGAAATAATACCATGGACTTCCCCCTGTACTTGTATGGGAATGAATGGCATGCAAAGCAGTGTCTGTTTGACTGACATGAAATAGCTGAGAACACGTGGCTCAGAGTTGCCAGGTTTGCTTTTGGGTTAGCGTACAGAGAGCATTCACTGCTGAAGTCCTGATCACACCATCCATAAAATGTGAAAGACACCATTATCTGGCTGACAGGGATGCTGGGAGATTACATAATGTTTGCACAGCTATTTTAAAATATGAAGTACTGTGAATTATGCAGTATAATTGCTGAGAGCAAAGACTTATCCTCTCTAAAGAAAATGAGAATGACAAATTCTAAAGAAAATTATTTTGGAGAGCGTCTTTAACTACATTAATCTACACTATTTATCTATTTGCTAATTAAAATTATTTTAGTCTGTTAGAACTGATCAGAACAATTTACATGAAAAAAGACACCTGACTGTAGTTGTCACTGAAGTGTACTCAATCCATTGAGAAAATCATTAAAAAGTTATCACTGTACTTTCAAAAGTTCCCCCTTATTCCACGCCACATCTTCATAAGCTACTTAATAATTTAATTCTTTCTGCGTCTGTGTTTCAAGTTGGTTAAATCTGGGCTGCTAAGTGGTGCTTTCCTTTCAAGGGATTCATTTACTGAGGAATCCTCTTCACTCTGATTTAGTCTTTCATCTTGCTCGGATGCTGCTTTACTCATCACTAATTCACACCACACATCACAGCCTACATCAACATCTGCATCTTCTGGATGGAAAGTTTTCTTTTCTTCCCCTTTAAGAATATCTGTCATTCTGCAGTCCCAGTCATCAGCTCCTAACAACCTTCCCAGCTGTACAAAAATGCATTCTGAATAAACATTGGAAGGAAGGAAGCATAAATATTTGACAGCATTCACAGTCGAGGCAGGTTATTAAACACTCTGCGTTTCAGAAGAATACTCGAGATTGTCTTCCAATGAAGTATTACAAGTGATACTCCAAGTATTTTTTTAATCTAAGTAAGCTTTTACTTGAGAAGAGGCTATTAGTGCCTGGATATGAGAAGAGAAGATTGTGGGCACACACAGGATTTCACAATTTCATTTTCATTTTGTCTGGTTTTGTGATTATCATATTCTGCATACCTGAATCTTTGTTACTTGGAATTTTGAGCGTGCCCTGAACAGACGCAGTAACAGAAGTTAAAATAAGAAATGAATGTCTTCCTCCCTGTGGAGTTAGTTAATGCTTATCCCATAGGCTGAACTTGAAGTGATTTGGTCATCTGAAAGACAGCTTGGTTCTCTCATTTTCCATCTGGGAGATGTTTAATGCTATGGTGTTGTAATATAAAAACTACAGAGGAAAGCATTAAGAGGGAGAGCGAGTTGCTTTTATTCTCTCTCAACATCTTCACTAGAACTTCAACAATTTTTCCAATAATGTCTGTGTAACTGCCCATTAGAGTACCAATGAGGTAAACTGAAGCCTAATATGAACGTGTTATTGGAAAGCCTGTCTAAGGTGGGGGTTTTTTCCAAAATACTATTTTTAGCTATGAGACCCAACAGCTTCTTGACAAAATTAAAAGTTTCTTTCAATCGAATTCTAAAGTTTCTAGTTTTTCTTAGCAGGCGGATTTCAGAATAACTTCAATCCTCTAGTCTAAATTAGGTCCAAGTACATGCCTTTGTTAAAAGATTGGTGAAAATATGTGTAATTCTTCCTATATTTCTACCAATGCTAGCTATCTGTTACAAACTTCCTTGTCCACAGCTATATAGTAAAGTAATCATTGCAATCACTGTTCTAATCTGTTCTAATCTGGGGCCTACGTAATTTCTGGAAATCTTATGCTCTGGGCTGCTGGGAGCCAGGGAATCCTTGCTCCAGCCCTCCTACACCTGTGTAGAGCTCTGCTGCATCTGCACAATTAGTCCAGCTGGGGCTTCTGGCACAAGTGGCTGCACTGGCAGAGCCAGTTCTTCAGAGCATAAAACACGTAGATTAGCAAGATTTTTCCAGTGATGTCAGTAGAACACTTTTGGTGTTGAAGCTTGCCTGGGTAACATTCCATATTAAAACATGGATTTCTGACTAGACATTTGCCTAAATTCAGTCTTTTTTCCAAACTGTCCCAAACACTGCAAAAATACTGCAAAAAGTTACTTACACTCTGGATTTTTTTTACAGTGATCAAACATGACCAAATACATTTTCCCATCCAAATTTCTATTGCATGCTTCCTTTCTTTTTAGCTTTATGTCAGATTTGCCATGCAGTAGGGGGCACAACTTCAGAAAATGCAGAACCTGCAAATGGTATCTACAGAGCATCCCCTATAGCTCATTCACAGAAAAATACTGGATACGAAATCAGCAAATCCATTCCGCGTATTTTTGTTTTCCAAATGAGGCTTAATCTTAACCTATTCTTTTGATCACAAGTCATACTGAAGCCCACAAACCTGCAGCACATGCTGATACTAAACTGACAGTAAAATATAGCATGAGATAGTACAGTCAACCTGACTGCACATTTATGAACCTTTTTAGTGTAAAATTATCTTGCACATGCAAAATTGTCACATGCTAGCCAAAAAGCAGACACATTCAGCACTGAGCACTCAGTATTTAAGTACTTAATTCCTGTCATCGAATAGAGCAGCTCTAACTACAGGGCACTGCAAGAGCAGACATCAGAATAACCGAGCATGTCAGTTCAGACCACAGTGATAAGCTCCTGACAGAAAAGGACAAAACTCAGATAACTCGCACTTCTGAATTTCCTTGAGGTGTAACAACTGTTCAGACTTCGATGCAAAATGTAAATTTTCAGCTTTAAGGTTTTTTTATAATAGAAATCCATATAATATCTTAACTCGATTATTAGTGAGAGCAGTTTAGAGCATTTACGTGCAAACGCTTGAGGTTATTTTACACATCACACTGTAGTACATAACTGACCTCTGAGGAGATAGAAACCAGCAGGAAAAAATATACTTGCTGCCTTTAAGAAAAACACTTAGAACAACACGAGCACAACTCATAAATGACTTGTAGTACATCAGTATTAAACTGATCAGTCTGGCTTATAGCAAGCCAAATTTGGACTGCACAATCCTACAAAATCCTGCAGCCTGTAATAGCTTTATGAGCAGTACTAGACAGCACAAAATTTTCCCAGGAACATAAATACTTAAAAGAATATAGTAAAATATGGAAGTTGTTTCAAACTTTATACAAAAAAATTAATTGTGGATGAAATGTAGAGAAATAAATAGGGTTTATTTATTAGCTAGTCTCAAATGCCCTGAATGTACATACATTTGACAATGTTGTTTAACCTGATTTTTTATAAGTATCTTGTTCCATTTCTACATAATCTTTTAAATGTGTTACAGCAACAAGAACTCATATGTCACATATATTCAGCATCTTCAATTTGATAAGCTAACTAGTGCAAGGGCATAAATTGCATTTTCCTGCTTGGAGACTAAGTACATTATTTTTGTCTAATCCTCTATTTTATACCAAATCCTTCCTGAGGAGTCTTAAAAATTCAGAGCAGAGAACAACATAATTTTACAATTTCAAATGGGGACATGAAAGTGGGCTACACCGTTACCTGCAATACCAGAGACAGGCACACAGCCTGCAGACATACCTAGAGTGGATCATAAAAGAGCCTTAGTAGCATGTATTACAGGCAAGACAAAATGCCTAACAACTACTTCCACATCTTGCATCCAAAAAATGAAAAGTGTGCAAGAGATGAAAACCTGGTCCAGTCAAATGCAAGGGACATTTTCTGGCTGACTTCAGTAGGTTAAGCAAGTGCATGTACCCTGCAGTGTCAGGACATGCCAGAAGGCAATGCCTTTCTTACTGTGCCCTCACAAGCACATGGTTGGCAGCTACAAAAGTGTAGCACAAGCTGTCCTGCAGCTTCAGTGATGCTCTCAGAGCTGCACACAAAGTCTAGCACCATAACCCAGAGTGTTAGTGCGAGATCGAGACTTCAACCACCCAGGTTCAACTTCCAGTGTGCCAGAAATGAGGCACTTGGAGCTTCAATATAAGCTGTGTTTACCTATTCTGGTTGCTAAGCCAGAGACACCAAGCTCCAGTCACTGATTTCATATTTGTTCCTCCGGAGAAAAAAATAGAGCTCATTCTAGGCTGAAAAAACCCTTTGCACCAAAGTATAGTTCTCAGGATGGACTACAGAGTAAGGGCAGGAAAACCTGAACAGGAATACTTAGGTGACCTGTAGACATTGGTTCCACAGGCAATTGTTCCACATCTGTGGAGAATATTTGGTGCTCATAAACATTACTGGGAATGCAGGGTTTGTTACAAGTGCATTTTATATAAGACATGTCAAAATGCTATCATTAGGCATGGATGGACAGAAAGTATAAAATAAATATTTCCAAAAAGGATCCGAGAGTTCAGTTCAGAAATTCAGAGTTTAGCTCAGAAACTGAAGTCAGCTGGAAAATGAGTCCTGCCATCCTTGGAATTTCTGAACTATTAGATGAGACAGGCATTTTGAGGCAAATAGATGACAAGAAAGCAGCCTGTTTACATTTGAAAAAGTCCATCTTGATGAGATAAAAATTATGTCAGTTATCTATATCCAAATGTGGGTTTTTTTAGTTTAGAATCATAGTTCTTTCTCCAAATGAAAGCCAGTGCCTCAAGACTGGACTAGTTAGAGGAAAACACTTATTTCAGTCAGAATGGATTTTTTTTAAGATTGTCTTTGTGTAACAGGAAATAATGTGTCTTTTACTGTACATTTCTCCATCTTGAATTAGTTTTGACACTTTCCATAGCGAACAAACAAACTCCTAACAAAAACAACAGTATTTGAAGGATAGAACTCTAATATTCTACCTATGTTTTCATAACTAAGGAAACTGTAACAATGCTCTAAACTAAACCCAATCTAAAATAGCACATCCCAGATGGAACAGAAGGGACAAAAATATCTGTGAAGCTTTCCAAGGCTTACTATGCATGAAGCCATTTTTATGTGGTGGTTTTTTTATAGCACAGTGTATTCAAGTTCAAATTTTCTCTCGAAGAGCTTTTAGATCTCATAGCTAATACAGAAAGATGTTATAGAATCTGTGGTCTTCGAAACTGCATTCCATCACTTAGCAGCAAGAAGGCAAGGAAGTAGTTCAATTCATACTTACATAATTTTATCTCTATGATCAAAACCCTTTGTGAAGTGCTTCAGCCTCCTATAAATCAATCCAGGAAAATATAAGAAGTACCCTCCACAGGGTGCATGATCATCTTCACCACACCTGCCAGGGAAAGTTAGGGCTTTATTTATTTTGCACAAAATCTCTCTTACAAATGATCCAGTTTAAGTAGGATTTAAAAGCTGTTCTGCCTTGATCACTGAAATGAAAAATCAGGTGTCAGCCCCTGACCAGCACAATCATCTTTTTCTTTTTCAAAAATATTGCAGCAGGGCATACAAAGTTGTTCTAAGGACTTCCAAGTAAAAGAAAGTAATTGCCTGGTGGTGGTGATATTTGCAAGACCTTTACAGAGTTCAGAATTAGCTTCTTTACAGGTGAAGACTGCTAGAGGTAAGATGGATGATTGAGGCACGTGCTGGCCAGTTTGTGGATGTACTAGCACTGGTTGATGTACTTAGAAAAATCTTCTAAATGCTCACGGAAGCCTCCCTCCAGAGGGCACGTAAAGAGACTCATCATTGACGAGAATCCTAATTAATTTCTATCTGATACTGAATAACTTGTCCTTTCGAGCCTTTCAAATTTAGCAACATCCTAATCTTCTTTCAGATTGAGAATGTATTGATTTATTTTTAACCATGATACCTCATATGGATTTGGACGAAGTGTGACTCTCAAGTTTAGATGTTCAGTGGCTCATGCTGGAGAAAAACATCGTAACAAGACCCTGGTTAGACTTCTGCTTTGTCACTTCCTTGTTTTACCTCATTCAGTATGTGCTGTAGCAACTTGATTTTTCAAACTTTTGCACCATTCTAAGTTGAAAGCTTTATAAAACACCATTAGCGCTATTTTTTAATGCAGTCTTGCAAATAAACTGATCTGACAAAAACTTATTTCTCTGATCCTCTGTTGAGCAATATTATTTACAGTACCGTTATTTCAACCTGTACTAAACTTTTACAGAACATTCCATTACTTTTCTCATGCGTGAAGTCAGGTGAGCAATGCTTATAATTACTTGATTTATCCCATCTAACTTTTTAAACAGTGGGACATAAGATTTATTTCCCTAGGCTTCTGACACTTTTTCAGTTTTCCATGACTTATTGAAAATAAGTATTAGCGGTCAAAAATACTCATGAGACACATCTCCTAAAATACCTGGGGGGAACTTTCTGTTGGCTGTTGACTCAGGTGATGTTTAAAGATTCTCCCAAATAACTCCAAGAACAGAAAATATTTCATCTACCTATCCATTAATTTATTATCTACTGCTTTACTAGTTATAGAATCGAAATACTCATTGAAAACATCTGCTCCTCCCAGGAGTAAGGACATTACCTGTTCATCTAATAATTGTGTATAATTGATTTGTTCCTTTAATTTTAATATATTACCATTCTCCAATGACCATTGTCTTAGGTTACAATGTAAGATGTAACCAAAAGTACGTATTTTATCACCATCTCTTGAAACCAGGTGGGGCAAGGTTCTTTACCTCTTCTGTGACACATCCCTGATAACTCCCTCTGGGAGATATCTTCTGTTAATGGGCTATCTAGCCTCACTGCATCACTCATAAAATTACATCACCCCACTGTGAGATGCTCTGCCCAGGGGGAGGAGCCAAGCATTCCTACCTGGAAATAACCTGAGGTTTGGAACACCACAGTCAGCCCCTACCTACCGGATTCCCAGAGGACAAGAGCTACATAGCCACCATTGGACCTTCAGAGGAGGACCAGATCCTTGTACAGGATCACCACTTCAACAGAACCACTTCAAAGAGGACTGCAGCCACCACTTAATTGGACTGGTACCGCCACCCTGCCCAGCAGGGTGTCAGGTCATATCCTGACTCTGCCAGGTTAAGCCAGTATTTTTGTATTATTGCCTTGTTGTAGATACACTAGTAAAGAACTGTTATTCCTATTTCTCACAGAATTGCCTGAAAGCCCCTTAATTGCAAAATTATAATAATTCGGAGGGAAGGGGGTTATATTTTTTGTTGAAAGGGAGGCTCCTGCCTTCCTTTTATAGACACCTATCTTTCAAACCAAGACAACCATAGATTTTTTCTAGTTCTTTTCCTTTCTTATAAACCTTCTACTCATTCTAGTTTTTTTTAAGTTTAAATTACTGAATTATCCTTCCTCTGGATTTAAATATTTCCCTCCCACCCAATAGGTTTCTTTTTAAATCAGTGTAAAGTTTTCTTTCTTAGATTTGAGGTTTTAGATTTAGGAATAGAAAAATAAAATCTTGCCAACTACTGCCCAAGTATAATCAATATTTATACTTTTCCCCTTATGACTGAACTCATAATCAATTACAGATTTATAAGTATTAGGTGGGATTTTATTATACTCTTATATATCTCAACTAATCATTTCATAATCAGGACAACCAACAATATTTAGTTCCAAGATCAGTTCCTACATAAGCATTAAGATGAGGATTACTATGGATTTCCAATGGAAGATGGAATGCTTATCAAGTCAGGAAATTGATATTTACAATTTACAGGTTTTGAAAGAAATTCGAGCATTCTCTGGCACAGACGTTTGGGTGTCTGAAGGTCCACGATCATCCAGTCATAAACATTCGACACTGCTCACAGGCAGGTTTTTCTAGGCATGCTCTTTGTTTATGTTGGTGTTTGCCACAGGTCCCCAGACCTTCTGCATGCTGCCAGAAAGAGTACTTGGACAACTAATCTGTGCTCAGGAATGTATTTTCCAGCTAGTGAGGAATTTGGACCCCTCTGCCAAGAAGCAAGTTCTAATCATACAGATTTAAATACTAGCAAATGAAGTTGAACATATGCTCACAAACAACAGATTCCAAATTGTTTAATTACCCAAACCCATAACAAAGAATTTCTTCTCATGTCATGAGGATATCTTAAAACAGTTTTTGCTCCCAAAACTTTGAACATAACTAAAAAAAAATAAGACCTCTCGTACCCCCTAGACAGACACCCTCCAAAAAGTCTTCTGTTGTATATAACTGACCTCCTTTTCCCAATCGCACAGAACAGGTAAATTACTGAAAGTTTGTTAGCAAAACTATTAGAATGAGGACTAAAATTATTTTACCAGCAGTTTCAGCTGCCTAAAACATTGAAAAATTCGGTCATTATTGGATTTTGGTTAAGCCATGCATATAAAAAACTTCTCCTGTCTTTGTAAAATTTGTTAGTATCTGTGAATCAAAAGTGATGGGTGACCATAAGTGATCATTACAGTAATTTCCTGCTCAGCTTGGTTGCAGACTTCATATTAAGTGGATCATTCTTTTCCATCCAGACCAGAGTATTTTTTTTAAGACAATTGCTGCTGGTCTTAGAAAAAAGGAACCTTTTATAAGAGCACTCCTTTACAAAGGCTCATCCAAATGAAAAATCTTAACATTTTGAACATTTCTCATCTGTAACTAAAACCAGAATAAAGGGGGATGATTTCTAATGACAGTCTGTGTTGTGTTACTCTTGCTGCTGAATTATATTCATTTTATTGTTACAATCTGTGTACTTTCCAGTGACCCATATGACATCTAAGTCTGCTGCAAGACATACAGCAATTCCAGATCTTATCAAATATGTAAATCTTCATTTTAACTGTGGAAACTGAGGTTCACATTTGAATGTTTCACAGAAATATGCACTTTCAACCATGGCTGCAGGCTAGTGTTCCCTTGTGGAAGTCATCCATTTTTAGAACTAACTGTACAATTAGGCAGTTCAAGTCACACAGAAGATCCATGGAATTTGTGCATATTGCTCATACAAGGGTTTTTTGGTGGGTTTTTTTTTGTTATTGTTAAAGCATTTATTTGTTCATAAATAAATCTGAAATGCAGAAAAATTGCTGTGTTCAAATAATCAAGGACTGCAAGGGAGGCCACGTCAAAGGACATTTTTCTTGGGTGACTGAAAGTCAGCATGGTACATAAAGCTAAATTATAGAAGGCTTTTATTAATCAGTAAATTGCAGTATTTCTTCTGTTACCACGGCACTTAGCAAACATTTCTCACATTAGGCAATTAAAAAGGCAATAGCGCTGTTGTCTGGCAACTTTGGAAGCACTTAAGTTCAAAATTACAAATTAAAACAAAGACTAGAAATAAGATAATTATCCTTTGTTGCTTTTGACTTCTGGTCTCACAATCAGAAGTCAGGGATGCAGCGCATCAAGGCTGCCTGGGGGTCACTAAGCAAAGTGATTTCAATTAACAATTGCATACGAGGAGATTCTACACCCAAATGAAAAAGGATGTCAGAGCATTTGTTTATGAAATTGGAGGATTTAAACTGTTTAATAGGTATTATAGTCTCAACAAGTCCTCTTTAACGATATTTGAAGGAACAAAGCTGTGCTGTAGCCCTGCGTAGAACCCTGACAATATTCAAATCAAATCAAATTTTCAAATGCAGTGTGGAATATTCTGAATATCAGCAAGAGGGGAAATCCTCTGTTAATCCTGTGTTAGCCTTTGTTAACTATTGATGCCAAGAATATTCTAAATATAAATAGATAAATGAATGCAGGAAAAATGACTCTTTTTTTGTACAGCCTCTAACCTGAGCGGCTTTTGAAGTTCTGGCATGTCCTGCTTCCCTAAAAGAACCTTTGAAAGTCCTTGGCTTTGACAACTTTGTTTACAGAGCCCCTCATCCAGTAACAGATTCACTCTGTTTTGATGATACCTGAGAGTTTCAGAAATGTGTTAGAATTCCTGTAAATTATGACAGTGCAGTTTCAGATAACTTTGAAAATTATTTAGGATAATTGCCCTCAAGAAGCCAGACATTTAACTGGGTTTCCAGAACAGGCTTTCTTTCTTGATTTTATAGGGACAACTTTATGCTGGACTCAAACTCCATTATTCTGATAGTTCAATTGTAAAAACTGCTGATCACTGGGGAAGTACCTGGTGGTTACTTGTTTTGACAGTTAGGACAGCAATTCGAATGCAAAAATTTAGCTGCCTTTTTTTTTTAATTTTTCACTTTAGCCTAAAATTTATGTCACATCTCTCCCAAGAATGAGTCTTCTTGCATTTCTACTAATGGCTTCTCTTTCCTTCTGGCCTGAAAACATGAGAACATTCACCACTCTCTATGACTAGTACTTTTTCTATTTACTGGAAATTGAAAAAAACAAAACCCAAAAAAACCCACCAAACCAACCCCCCCAAAAAAAACCAAAAAGAAAAGGCCTTAAAAATCTTGTTTCATCTTTCCTCTTACCTTGCTTCTACTAGCAAAGCCATTCTAGATCAAAGTTTAGGTCAAGAGTTCTGTTTCATCCAACCTGGGTTATGTTTTTACAAACCAACTCAAACAATGACATTCAGAACTTCCCAGAACACACAGTAATTTATCAAACACTTGGAGAGCACCTGATGGGGGAGTCAACCATGTCTCTGAGTCCTGTCTGCTGAACAGTTTATTGACTGGGGTTGTCACACCAAAAATCTCTCCCCTCCTGGAGCGCTTGCCTCCTTCACAAGAGGATGGACAGGTTTGGCAGCAAGTGGACCAAACAGCTCAAGCAATGCATGTGACTAATTCCACTTTTCTTCACAGCCCCTGTATCTCTTCTGCAGCAACAGCAGCTCTTTAGAGACAACTCTCAAAGGATTTCAGTTTTCACTCTCATACTTTCACTGTCCTGCCATCCCCAGTACTTTATTTGCTTCCTATTCACACTGAGCACTCAAATTCTTGTACTCCCAATTTTTAACCTTTTTCTGGCAGGAGTCTCCTGTGCACGTCTTTTCCCTGCCTAGGTGCCTCCTCCTTTTTTATTGGTTAGCTGAAAGTCTGAACCTCAAGGTGATTTTTTTCCCCCTTCCATTTGCTTTTAGCCTGTGTAATCCCAACACAAGACTAATAGGGAAATTTAAAACCGGATCTGAGCTGTTTTTAATACAGTGTTGAGAGGTGGAGTTGGCTGGAGTTCAATTTTGTGCTGAACAGCTCACTGTAGCTCAATAAAGACTTGTGTCTGTGTTTCTGTTTATATGGCTGGAGCAGAGTACAGAGTATGCTTTTTCATTTATAATCACATGGACACAAGACAAACACCTCTTAGCTTGCAGAAAGACAGGTCATAAAATGAACTCCCAGGAGACTGGAAACCTACATTATCAGTCCTTTTTTCTACTGGAAGCAACCCAATCCAATGCAAGTGTTGTTCACGGAAGTTGTAGTTTGATGTCTTAGCAGAGTCTAGGTGACCTGGGGTGTACTCAGCATCACATTTACTCAATACAAGTATTTTACACAGGAATTAGCCACATAATGAGAAAAAAAGAAAGAAAAAAAAATAAACTATAAAGCAGGGGTTCTACCTTACTCCACAGCAGTGTTTTCTCCACATATGCATGGGGAGGAAGAATGATTTGGACTTATAAATTCAGGACAGCATCTATTTGAAAACCAGATTGTCATGCTTAATGCATAAGGCCCTGCATATTGCTGTGTTCAACAAACACAAAAGAACTTTCAAAACACATTCCAAAGCCTAGTTTCAACACATAACATAGAGGAGTAAGAGTAACCTCTTTTGTTGTGGCCCAGTGCGACCTCATGCTACCCTGCCCCACAAAAACACCTGCCCTACTCCCCCTCTGACTTGTGCCACTCACAGTCACTCAGAGTCACCCCAGCTGCTGACTGTGACCCTCGGCAGATGTTACACCTGGAACTGGAGCGGCCGTAACAGCAGGGACAAATAGGCACATTGGAGTGTGTGGTGCATACACACACATATGTATTCCTTATATTGCTTATTAACACATATTTAAAGAATTGTAAGAGACGGATTAAAACCCTTTTTTCTTATTAATAGGCATTTGCTTCAAATCCCGCTTAAATTTCAGGCAGAAACACTGAAAAATGGCGCAACACAGCAAAATGGCTTTTGCTAATCGTGCCTTAGGACAGCCTCCAAAGACATGCTGGGCTGGCAGGAAAAACTGTGCCACACCTATAGAGGATTACCCAGGTCATGCCAGGGAACAAGCCCACTCAACACTTCTCAATTTGTTTTTGGAGCAGGTTGTGCAGGGCAGCCCTCTCTGCTCTCATCCATGTTAAACACAGGCTCTGCTAAGAATTCCTGACACATGCATAACTGTCCTGAAACTACCCACAATAGGGATTAAAGAGATGTACAATTTAACCTCAATTCATAATCCTGCTTAAATCAGGAGCAAAATAAATCACTAAGAGCAATGACAGCACTGTTCTCAGTGCTCTGTATGTGACCCTGGCAGCTCCCTTTGGAAGCACAGGAAAGGCCTCTGCATCCACTAAAGGAGCATGCTGACTGCCTACAGAGTGTTGTGTGCTTTCCATGCATCCAGGATGCAAACCATGGTATGGACAGCTATCACAGGTGCATTGAGCTGACTTTCTCAAAGAAATAAATAACTTACTAGACCAAGTTGACTGTATCTCAGCTATACTCCATATGCTAGATAGAGCAGGTCTCTCTGGAGACACCCTCAACAGCATCAGCAACTGTTGCTTATTCACAGAGCCTATCCTTCTTTCTGATTTTTCATTACCAGTGTTAGCAGTTGTTTATTAGCAACTGATCCCCTGATTCTGGGTGCCAGCTGTGTCAGGATGCTCTACAATCATGACGCTCCATTTACTGGGAAAATTTACAAACAGAGTGTGGCAGTCATTTAACAGCTGAGATCACTGAAAAGCTGAACTACAGGAACTCCATCCTTCTGGGAACATCTTAACACTTGCAGTTTACTGGGCAGTTGTGGCCAGTTCATGTCCTTATTCAGGTCAGAGCTGACAAAGCATAGGATTTTTTTTTTTTGGAACAGTGAATTAATTCTCCTCCTTTAGTGAGGAGATGGGATTCCTCTAGCATTCATCCAGGCCAGTACACATCCACAAATTTGTCCCAGTAACAGCATTTGTGTCTAAACAAAATGAAGACCATCCTGTTGTGCAAGGCAGATGCTGTGCACCACTTCCCATCCCACTGAAATGAGTTCACACTTGGACTCAGTCCTTATAGATGCCCCCTCTTTGCTTTTATATTAAAGTGCATCATCTCTTTGGGAGAGATAACTGGAATACTATTCCCTGACAGAAATATATGGCTCTAGAAAAAAAAAAAAAAAAAAAAAAAGATGTTAAGGAAAAGCCTAATCCCATTACAAGGTCTGATGCAGCTGCAGGAGAGATAAAGTGGACAGCCATTTAAAAAATTTAGGTTGGTTATAATAGCCCAAGCTAATCTATTTCTTACTCACTGTATTTTCTAATTCCCTTCCTAACACATTGCCAACAGAATTTCATGGCAAATTACTATTTTTTAAGTAACATTATATGTTAGCAGTAACCAGGATGCTCAGATCTGTGGTTTCAGAACATTTGAAGCCATGTTCAGAGATGAGGTTTTGCACCAAGTGTGTTGGATGGGGGTGGGTACAAAGTTTATATTGATCAGATTTATTCATAAAAATAATTTCTCAGAAATTTGACACGTAAGCTCACTTCTATAGTCTCGAGGAATTATTATTTAAAAAAACCCAAACCCAAACTCACAAAATCTCTCTCATTCCCTCTCACCCACACTCAGCTGGTCTAGCCAGTAGGCTGATCCAGCTGTGCTCTATTTTTACACTGAGGGACAGTAAATGGAAAGGAGCATTTGCATCATTTCGTGCTGGCTGTGATCACACAGCTGCCACTGCCTTGGCTTGCATGGGACCAGAGCAAGGTGCCTCCTGTGCCACAGCGAGTGCAGAAAGGCTTTTCCAGGACAGCACAAGAGGGGTGTGCAGGCAGCTGCGAGGGCAGCGCTCGGCATCGCCCCTGGGGCTCAGCACGGCTTTGTGGCCCTGGCGCGTTCCGAGCGCTCCTGCTGGGGGGGCAGCACAGCTCTGGGTCTGCGCTGCCTTCGCTGTGCATGGATCAGGGAAAAGGCCGTGCAATAAGAAGCTGCTTTTTCAACGTGTTTTGTAAAAGCAAGTAAAAACGTATTTTCCTTCTTTAATTCCACAATACCTCATTTTGGATTTATAAAACATTTGTAGGAAAAGTTCACCAGAAAATGCAACTCCTTCTCCTGCCCAAAACTGGGAGTATTTTTAAAATCTTTTCCCCAGGAAATTTTTGGTTAATTTTGATCTAGCCTTTTATTATTGAATTTCCAAGCAAGCAGAAACAGAACAAAAGTTACAATTAAAAGAAAATTCCCATTAAAAAAAAATAATTACTACTTTTACCAGACAAAACTTCTGGTTTGGATTTAAGCTCCAACTTTTGTTGGCACAAGGTTTTCAGGCAAGACATTCCAGACAGCTTGAAATTTGAAGAAAATTTGAGAATTATAAACATGAGCACCTACCACATCCATAAAAGCTACTTATTTAAAACTTTAAAAATGCGAATATCCATCCATGTAAGCAAATGCCCATGGAGCAGACCTCTTTTTATCCAACATAACATTGACAACAGCTTCTTAATCAAAAAATCTTGGGCTCTCAATAGTCCTACAGGTAACACAGAGGGAGCACTTCTGTGCAGGGAAGCTGGAGTCAGCCTTGCCATGCAAAGGCTTCAGAAGCTCCACTGCCTGTAAGCAGCAGGGACATACCACAAACAGCCTGGAACAACAGACACCCACTGCCCCTTGGCTCTGGGGCTTTCCTCATTTCCATGCTCAGCTTTTCCTTTCAAGCAGTCTACACACTGAGGGTGAGCAGATCAACCTCCTGTAAATATCACTCATACCATGCAACTTTCAGTGCTATATTTTAAATCAAAATACATATTTTCATACAGATGTAGAACACAATTTAATGAAAATCTAGAGTCTTCCATTTTAGTAGGTGCATTTTAGTCTCCAAAAATCATAGAAAATAATTGCCAATGTCCACCTCAGTGCAGATGTATTTCACTGTAATCCACCCCAATGCACTTAATTTCTTTCATTTCTTTGTTCTGCCCTAGTGCCATTTAACTGTCTCCCTCTTTACACATATCCACACTGCTTTTATATATCCTTCATCTTATAAAGTGTGCTACACCAACAGGCTAAGTAAACATTTACAGTGATATATAACGCTTACTGACAACGTCAAGCCAAATAGACTGTGATCCAAGAACAGGCTTGATTTCCCTCAGTCTCCTCTCCTCAGGCAAAAGCTTGAGTGAATAGATGAACCCTGTTCTGCACCTTGAAGGTCAAAAGAATAGCTTTGACAATCCAACAGGGAAACAAATTCTGGGGCTGACAGACTTCCTCCAAGAACCGTCCGCCTCCAGCATCCCAATAACTGAACTTAAAGATTGCTAAGAAAATAATCCATTTATTAGCTACTATCACAGCACAGAGTAAGAAAAAATCACTGACACCCAGACAGTCGGCAAGCAAACAGCAGCCCCATGGCTTCTAACCAGCATTTCAAATCAGGCTACTTGCAGGCTTGGCATTTGAGAGCAGCTTCTTGTTGGTGTAACTGGGTTTTCATACAATTGTACAGGCTTAACTGCTCTGTCCATTATGATTTTTTAACCCATTCAAAACTTCTAAGATATTTAATTATCAACTTGAATTAGCAAGTTGCAATAAACAATCCCTTGTGTACTATCGAGCTGCTTCCCGTTTTACTTCGTTTAACAATCACTTTTAACTCTCCTTAGATTCTTCCTTTCCTCAAAAAAAGCACCACATTCTCTCTCAGCAGTTCTCACCCTGACTCTTTCTGATTGATTTTCCAGACCTAACAATATTTCTGCAGTGGGCTACCCAAGCTGTACCGGGAGGCTCTCCAGAGGAAGCCGCCCCGCCACGCTGTGCCCAGCGCAGATGCCCAGCAGCCCCACAGGGGAGAGGGACTGATCCCATGGAACAGCACCGTGCCTCTGCCTGGCTCCCGGGGGGCAGGGATGCACCTTGGAATGTGTCACACATCAGCTGGCAGCGTGGGGAGCTGGCTCACACGTGGAGCCGCGGTGCCACTGCTGTGGCCACCCTCCTCCCAGACACTGCAAGGTCAGGCTGACTTCTGCCAGCAGAGCATTGAAGGGAGAGTGCAAGCAAGAAAAGCTGATGTAATGCCTTCCAGGAAAGTGATGAAAGAAAGAGGAAATAAATGTTTAGCTTTTTGTCCTCTATTTGTCTCAGAGTCACTCATTTATATTATTACTATCATTATTTAAAACTGTTTAAAAGACAGTGCATTTGCACTCCCTTCATTGATTTCAGAAGTAAGGCTTTTTTTTGAGAAACTAACTAAGAAACATTTTAAAATCTTTCAGAAAGATAATCCCCTATTTCCAGTGGCTTGGTTTTTGGGGTTTGTATTGTTTTGGTGGTTTTGTTGCGGTTTTTTTTGTTTGTTGTTTGGTTTGTTCGTTTGGGGTTTTTTTGTGTTTGTTTTGGGGTTATTTGTTTTTGTTAATGAGGAAAATAATATAGTCCTGTACAGAGAATTCATGATTTCAAGTGTTGTCATATTTTCACTTACTGCTTAAAACAATGAGGATTAAATCTGACTCTTTTCTGCAGTATAAATATAGCCGTATGTATCTTATGCAGTTCATGCCTAGTCTTTTACTTACTTAATTTATTTCTATGTCTTCCATTTTCATGATTTTCCCTAAGGTAGTAGTAGATGAGCAAATAATTTTAGTACAAAAGATGCCCCCCATACTTCTATAAATTATTTCTACATTGCCAGCAAGCCAGCAAGGAATGAGAGTAGAGATGTCTGCTGTAAATTTAATGTAGCTGATAATTTTCAAGCAGATGGACAGAACAACAAATGCTGTAGCAAGCATCCATCTAACCTGTCTGTTCCAAGTATTGCATTTCTGCAGCTCAATTTTATTTAAATGTTAGCAAATTTTGCTGGTCTCAGTATGTGTCAGAATGCAAAGCACTGATCATTCCAGAACACCCATTAATCCAATCTTTGGTCAAGGAAAGAACATTGACTTTCAGCTAATAATCATTCTGGCATTACATATAACATGTTTATAAAATGAGAGGGAACCATGTCCTTGTACCTTGGTCAATGAATCCTGCAGCTTTATATTTATTATGGCCTTAGAAATCTATATTCAGACTCTTTTGTGAATCACCCTCCTAATTTCTCTTCTTTCTTTGCAATAACAAAAAAGCTTCATCTTCTTCAGTGACTTTTGCATTTCTTTTTCAGAAAGTCTATAAGAAAAAATACCTCATCAATGCACTTGGGACATCACATAAGTGATGCTACCCAAATAACTGACCCACTTCCTAATGGCTTTGCTTTTAAATGATGTAAACTTTTTTTTTTTTTCTTTAAAAGAAGAAAAGAAAAGAAAAGAAAAGAAAAGAAAAGAAAAGAAAAGAAAAGAAAAGAAAAGAAAAGAAAAGAAAAGAAAAGAAAAGAAAAGAAAAGAAAAGAAAAGAAAAGAAAAGAAAAGAAAAGAAAAGAAAAGAAAAGAAAAGCCCACCAAAAAAGCACTCCCCCAAAAAACCCAACTCAACTTTAGTTAGGAAAACTTTCACAGTTTTCCAGATCATGTCTGAAACTTTCTAGGTTACTTTCAAAGTCCAGCTGCAAATTGCCTTTGAAGTTTTGGATTTTTGATTGTCATGACAGACAGGCATCTTTTGCACAGTCCCAGAATACTGCAGGGTTAAGAGCAACTCAATTTGCACCATGCAAACAATTCTGGGTTGGCTGCTTGGAGGTTTGAATGGCATTTCCTTCAACTTCACCTCTGTAAGGTAGATTTACTCCCTCCCAAACCCTGCCAGCAAGAGAAATACAAACTTGCCAGAACAGACTGGAATGGTATATGCAGAAAAACTGCAGTAACACTTTGGTCAAGTCTACATACTAAAATTCTTAGTATATTCTTAGAAACTACATAGCATCTGCTTTTTCACAGTATTTACTTAATTCTTTACAATTATAATAAAGAAATATTGTTTTCAGGTCCCTCCATAGCAAAGATAAATGAAAACAAGGTTTAAGTTCAGCCAAACTTGGGTTTTTTTTAAAGTTAATTTTAAAATGCCATACCCAGAAACATAGCTAGTGTTCTGTCTTCATTTTTATTTAACAGCAGTATACAATGCAAATCTGCTGGTATTATAAAGCTGACAGTCAAAAACTATCTCCAGTGGTCTGAAAATTTCTGTGACATCTTTTCCCAAGTTTAAAAAAAAAAAATGGAAAAGAAAAGAAAGGGGTGGGGGGGAAATTTTGCTGTCTTATTGTTCTGTTTCCTCATGAAGACCAGAAGAGCCTTTTAGATTTAAAGAGAATTAATGTGGTGTTGTGTTCACTGCAGCAACCGAATCCCTGAAACCTGTGCACGCTCCTAAGTTATGCTGCAAACAGCTGGAAGCTGTGCCAAGATGACCTGCTGGGGATGGCCCGTGCCACTGCTGTCCCACTGGGGATCGCTGGTTAGAGGCAACACGCGGCAGCACCATCAGTCCTTCTGGGCTGCTCCAGCCAACTCACTGCCCCCTGCTCTTCTGTGCCCAGCCTGGCAAGGGCAGGGCTTCCTGCAGCCTTCAGTGCCTTCCCACACATTTTGCTACTGCAGCCTCCTCAGTCCCACGTGTACAGCAGCAGAATGCTGACCCTGCCTGCCTGCTGGGCGGACAGAGCTGTAGGAAACCCAGGGTACCGCAGCTGGCCCTCAGAGAGCCCGGGTCTCATGTTGCTGTTGGAATATTGGTGCTTGAAACCTAACTGGAGGGGGGAACAGAACCCTCAGTGTTTCTTTTCTTCTCCAGGGCTGTTTTCAGACAGCTTCACGCACAACCCGAGGTGGGGGAGGGCTGCCCTTCCCACTCGGAGCGGCCCGGCCAGCCCATCAGGGATTAGCATCCCCGCCCCGCACTGCAGCATCCCGGAGCGCACTTGTGCCGCTCCCTCCCTCCTCTCGCCTCACCTGCCTTTCCCTCCCTGTCCCTTTCCCAGGGACAGGTTCCTCCCTCCTCTCGCCTCACCTGCCCTTCCCTCCCTGTCCCTTTCCCAGGGACAGGCTCCTCCCTGCTGCCCTGCTGATCCTTGATCTGCAGCCCTAATGGTGCAAACAACACTTGACAAATTCAGGGATGGGCCTGGAGCACACTTTGGGTTTTGGCGAGAGTTTTGTGGTACTGCAGCTTGAACACTACTGTGACAGCCACGTGACCCTCTATTTCTGCAAATTTGTCGTGCAAAAGAGATCCAGCATCTTCTATTTTGGCTAAAAATATCCTATAAATATGTACAAAGTTATTCATGATGTCAAGCATTAGGGAAGAAAGCAAAATCATAGACACTGAGATGAAAAAATGTCAGAAGTATACTGTGGCATTCATTATTTCTTGGTCTCCAAAGCCCTGTCTCCCCCCTTCATGGAAATACTCTCTAGTTAATTTATTTAATTACCTTAGCACTGTCCAGATACTGCCTGGCTTTTGTTTCTGACCCAATCAATTTACTGATAAAATACAATACAGGGACTGAACTTTTTTTAGTCAGCTTTTTGAGTTGAATGCTTTAAGTATTTCAAAATGAAGTACATAAAGAAAAGACTCTAGTTTTACATTATCATAATCCTGTTGCAGGTTAGGAAGCTTTACAGGTCAGCTTCCCAATGTAAGATAAAGACATATCCGCTTATTTTTGTACATGTTTTCCTTTCCCTTTCATTTTAGGCCATAAAAAAAAAGAAGACCCATAATGTATCAAGTAAAAATTGAGCTCTGGTACATGTTCAAAACAATCATCACTCAAAATTTCAGTTTAGGGGAAATTCTAATGAATAAGCATGTCTGAAAAATAAAAAAAAAGATTACATTATTTTAAAACTCAATACAAGAAGTCAAAATTTGAACTTCTTGTCCAAACAAGAACAAAATTTGAATATAAACACAAGCCATACATGCTGATGATTTGAAAGAGGTACAATTTTGATTTATTTATACAAAATCTGAGGTGCAGTAACGTCATTGACATAGAGCATGGAAACTTCTTATGCTAGTTCCTATATTTAGACAAGCTATAGCCTACCAGGGGCTTGCTACAAGTACGTTCTAAAATATCATTATAGTTTGCCTGGTTATCACTTTTTTAATTACAGAATTTTTGTCATTTTAAAACTGCTGTGAGTAACTGAACACATATTAAAATTATCCTTAGTTTATTACAAAGAAAATAAAGACAAAAGAAGGTCACAGTTTCCTGATGTTATATGTAATTTTAAATTGTTCAGTAAAGTAAGAATCTGCAGGAACTTCTACCCATCTCCTTGAGTCATTTGTCCTTTTACATTTCTTCTCCTGTTGCATAAAAAATGCATACAGTTTCTTTCTGCTAAGAGTAGCAGTAATTTTAGTGGTCCCTAGGGACCCCTGAGGCCAGTGGAAGGTGGAAAGTCCTTCTCCCTTTCCCACAGACTCTGGGGTCCAGCCTGTACTGGTTCACATGTAGGTAAAAGCTGTATTGGCAATGTTACACTTGATTTTGCATCTCAGGCTGGGGTGCAGCCCCGCTGGTGCTTGGAGCCAGGAAGGGGAATGCAGCCTCTCCTGTTCCTGTGACCCCCACACATGAGCTCCCCAGCCTGGAGGGGGGGGAGCCTGCAGCCCCCCACCCAGCCCTGCTGTTCACACCCAAGCAGCAGGGAAACAGCTGCTCTCCACTTCAGCTCGTTTTCCTTCTAAAGCTCATGCAAGATCCAAAGAATTTCTACTCCAGATTTTTAGCAATATGGCAAATATTAGTCCAAACAAAAGCATGGTTCAGAAAAAAAAAAAAGGCTAGTTACTTTAAATAGCCATTGGATTAAAGAAGGAAGATAAGAAAAATGTGTCAAAATAATATTAATTTACAGCTTCTGAGTGTTTAAAATTGCAATAAGTCAGAGACAGATATTTTGACAGAAGAAACCAGAACTACTGTAACATGGGTAAAATTTCACCATCCACGGGACTGTTAACTTGTATTCACTCATTTTGTTAAATATTACTCATTCCACACAAGCTCACGATTTAAACTTATGTCATACCACCAAAAAACCCAATAAAACAACCCAACAAAACCCACAATCAACCCAAACAACCAAATCAGACAATCTCCATCTAAGAGGAGCTTCACCTTTTTTGACCTGGTAAAGTAGAAATAGTGAGAATGAACTGAATTTGGAAAACAAGAGAACTGACTTCATTTCTGATCTGTAGCTTTTCCAGGGCCGAGAAAGGCAGAGGCAAAATTCTCAGGGTTGCAGATGACAAGTGACTGTGAAAAGGAATCTTTGGCATCTGAAATGATGGAAATAGCTAAGGAAAAAAGGAAGCTGAGGTCAGGAGAAGAACTTTGAGTGAGATCGTGCCTTTCCTTCAAGACTAAAATAAATGATCTTATGGAAAATGAGAAACAAGTATGTTCATTTGTGCTCTCAATGGTAGAAAATGTCGTTTTATGTAATTCATTGATCTCTGATAGATTCTTATCTGAATTCCATGAGGAAGGCTCTGAAGGCTTCACAGAAGATGATCTATTTACCTCCAGAATATTTTAGTGAAATAGGGCAGATAGAGAAGACAGGGAAACTAAATTACTGACAGATATGACACAAATCATCCCTGCTAAAACACAAACTGAAGCCCACAGCCCAGATTATGTTACTGACCACTGCAAAGCCATCCTTTCAAAGTGAATTAAGTCACTAACTAAATACACCATAACAAGAAATAGTTCAGCAGCTTTGGAGGTTACTTGCTTCTCTGTTTTTTTTTAATACACCAAACATCTCCTCAGCATGCAGGACCATGTGGGGAAGGGGGTTGTGACTGTCAGGAAAAGTACTGGCTCTGGTGAACAGCTGAGGTTGCAGTACACATCTTCGTACCATGACAAGGATGCACGGCTTTGGTAACACAATCTCAGGAATAAAACACCAAGTGGGAAATAAATTCTTTCCAACAGGCATAAGCAGGCTGTGTTCTTTTTCATGAAATTGGGAGTTGCCTAAAATACTTTACAACATGATCTGATTAACAGGTTTAGCCCAATGCTGACAACAAACTGAATGGTCTCTCTTATCTCCCTGTAAGGTTCAAGGGCAGCTAGGAGGATAACTGAAGAACAACTTTGTCCTACCAGTCCTTAAAAATTAAAGGGAATATTTTTAAATGTGATTCCTACCTTCCTAAACTCTTAATTAAAAAAAAAAAAAAAAGTCTAGGCAGAAGGAATGCACTAAATCTATTTGAAAATACAGATTTTAAAAAAACAACAAAAAATCACTGCCACAAAGGAAGTGTATAATCTAGTTAACATATAAATACACAAAACAAGTCAAAAAGCACGAATAGACAACTGTGCATACTGCCAACAGAAAATCTCAGCATACCACACATACATCTTCAGTATCTTCAGGACTCATATGACAAAGTCACTGTAGCCAAATGAAAAAGAACAAATGTATAATTCATGAGGAATAGCTTTTTAACACGCTAGAGCTTTTGGCTGTCTAAAAATAGAGTTATGAAACATAAAAAGCAGTATTATTGTCTCTAAGACTACAATCATATTTTATTTTCCTAATATTGTCCTCAGTAAAACCTATGGTTTGGAGCTCATTCCTATCTTCTGTAGACCCTTCTTCTCCTGTTGATTTATGTATCTTTACTAGAAGGCTTTAGAAAGGAGTATGTTTACTGGTAACATTCCTTTGAGCTACAATTTTTTTTTTATTACGGCACATATTTGATACACAAATGCAGGAGAACATATCCCCCACAGTCAAATATTTCTCCTATGATACACCCTGTAAGATAAGGCAATGGTTGAAAATTAATGCAACATAAAGACTGTCCAGCCTGACCTTCTGCTGTCCTTTGGATCCCATTTTCAGACTTCCATCACCTTTTTTTTTTTCTCTAGTCAATGTAAACAGCTGGTATACAAATGAATCACAATGTTACTACAAGAAATAGTCCATTTTAAAAGTTTGTGCAAGAATTAGAGGATATAAGTGCTGAATGACTGGACAAATCTGGACAACAGCAACAAATATCAGAAATGAAATATATATACACAGTCTAGTAAATAAAAATGTAGTACTTGCAAGATCAATTATAGATGATCTCCCTTGTTTTTTTAACATAGTTAGCAGGTAGCTTTGAAAATGAAAATAGATGTCACCTAGCTGACAAGAAAGCATCTCTTATAGAAGATTAGACACAAGTACCCTGTTAATGTTAAATCCTAGAGACTTACATCTTCATGTTAATACACATACTCCAAACCTGCTGCAGCCCAATGGACATACAGTAGCTCAACCCCAGAACTGTCAGGCTATATTATTTTCAGTACAGTAATTATTTCAGTGACCTACTTTTTCTGTGACCAGCTTCCTACTCTAGGCAAGAATCAAAGCATAAAGCAGAAAAGTTTTATTAATATTACCAAAGATTCCCTCTCTGGTTTAGACTATACATTTGAGCCAACAGGAAAGAAACTTGATGTGGACATCCTTGGTGAAATTCTATTGCACACCAAAACGCAGAGGTCACAGTCAATGGTTTCCTCTGCAAGAAATTTGTTTTTATGTTGATTCCTCCTCTATTTTTTCCAGGATGTGGAGCAGTGCACATACTTTTTCCAGCTGAGGACCCATAACATAAGAAAAATTGTGTGACAATCCAGCTTATTATTTTCATTTTAAAATGTACCTTAAGTTGAAGAAGAAGCACAAATAAATGTGGTCTCAACATTTAAAAGTCCTGCATTTATTACCATAGTTTTACATTTCACTATTACTCTGATTTCTTCCTCACTTCTGGGAGAAAAATTACATTACTGGTGCCATATAAGTGGCAGCTTGTCTCCCAGTTGCACAAGAGCTCTTGAACTAAAAATATATTTGGGCAAAAGAAGGGATATGGTTGGGATAGGCTCTATCCTTTTGTATCATAAAAGGGATGAGAGTCTGTCCTTGGGGATCTGCTTCCTACCAGCTGCTGGTGAGCACCATAGGAGCAAGCTGGAATATTCAAACCTTCATCACTTCTCAGGTTGTGAAAAATAAGGACCAAACTTGTCCCTAAATAAATCCTTTGCATGTATCACCAATAGAAGTATTAGTTCATTATTTATCTTCCTATGTGCAAAGAAGCCGCCTTCACAGCTGCCTGCAACCATTTCACCGTCAAAACTGTCACTGCTTTTAAACTTGCCAAGGGCTACTTCTCTGAGCTCTATTGTCACTGACTCATCAAATATGAAATGATGTCTCTGACCTTAGAATCAGTTGTCTTATTTCTCTTTTGACACCAATGACAACTAGAGGGAAAATGTAGATGAAACAGTCAGAAAATAACAGTGAAAGCAAGCTGACAATGCCAAATCCATCTAGGAAAGCATCAATTCTTAAAGATGCTGAATGCTCTGTGTGAAATAAGGATGCTCTCAGCAGTTGCTGCTTCTTTGGAATTCAGTTGTTAAGCTCTAAATATTTTGACAAAAAAATTAAAAAGCAGAGGGATACCTGCAGCCTTCCCCAGCGACTTGCAGTGCACACAGAAATGTCAAAGACCTTGCATAGGCTCAAATCTCATACACAGTGAGGCCAAGGAAGGAAATCTTATGGAACACTGGGGAACAGACGATCCTTTTCATCTGTCTCCCACTACCATTGTATTCCCTGCACCTAGCTGATTGCAACTCTCAAAAATCAAACCGTGAGGATGCTTCCCCAGGCAAAATAATTTGATCTGTTCATGTCCAATATATTCCCCCTTTTGGATCAGTTAAAAAACAAAAAAAAATATGCAAGTTGTACAACATGGTGCAGTGTATAATTTGTGCAAAACCCAAAGTTTTAAACTTGAACACTGATAAATGCTAAGCTAGTAAATCCCTATTTGGGGTCATCCAGCCTGAAATGCTGCACTGAACTTTAAACAGTCAAAATTCATCCAAGCTATTGATCTGTATGATGGATCTCCTTTAGGAATTATGGTCTCCTTTATGAATCCCTTTGAGCTCCCCCAGGCAAATGGAAAGCTTGAATTTCACACGTTTAGTGGCTAATATTAACCAGGAAGGAAGGCAGCTCTTACATTTGCTCGCAAATCACTTCTGAATAACTCTTCCTCCAGTGTCGGCCTTCTGATCTTTGGTCTCCTTGCAGTGTTTCTAAGATGAGGACATCAACCCTCCTTTTTTTTTTTTTGTTCTGTTTTCACTGGCAGAGATTACCAGAACACAGTAGTTAACATTTCAATAGAAAATAAAATCCAAAGCTCAAGGGACAGCGCTACCCTGAACTGTCAATTACAATAAAACATGAGTATGTAACAAATCTCAGCAAGACGAAGCCATTCTAACATGGAAAAAAATGCACATTGGTAATATGAAATGCATGAAAGGAAAAAGGGAGAAATGCCAAAGGAGGAAAGAATTTCTCCTACTTCTGTGACTTCTTGAATAAATGACCTATTTCTAATTTGAAGCTGAATTCTCCCAAAGAACAACCATTGTAACAGAGTTTGTACAAAAAAGTTCAAACTGTGGATTAATCTGATATTACTGGCTATATTAGAGAGAGAAATTTCCCTTAAAATAAGCAGACAGATATTAAGTCGTTGATGATTACTAAATGTCAAAAATTAATGCAAAGTTGTAAAACAATATATTAAAAGACTGTTACTGCATGATGCTGCCTCAGAATATGTAATACATGTACAGAAACAGAAAGAGTTTAGTACTGAAAGACTTGTGCTCCAAGCTAAATTGGTTACCAGTGCATTCATACAATGTGGGGTAAAATCCTAAAAGATAATTACCTGCTCTCAACAGAAATTTTTCTCACTCCCTTTTCTAGCCAGTCTTAAATTTTTCTTTTGATGTTTTCTGTCTGTGCTTGATTTGGGAATTATTTTAATTTCTGTTCTTTGAGTAAGGGTGGTTTAAGAGTCTCACTCACCTGCTTATAGGCATTAAATCATATTTTACTTGATTTCTTGTGCTGCCCTTTTAGTGAAGTAAATTTGTCTAGTTGTTTCTGACAGGAGCTTTAGGATAGGCTTTGATGGAAACAAGAATCTAATTATAACTCACATTTTCAGTGCAATAAACTATATAACAATAATATTTTCACTGCATATAGAGTAAGAAAAGAGTGAGAGTGAGTGTAGTTTCCCATTCAGTTTAAACCAGTCTATAGTTAAAAAAAACAAAAAAGAAAATCGCAAACCAAACCTGAATATTTATTTTACTTGATTTAATCATCCTCCATTTAAAAGTTCTCAATACTCAAAACAGTCATCCTGCATATGTATTTTCTCTAAATTTAATACTAGTGACTTCAGGAAATGTCCATCAGGCTAATGACCACCGTGGAACTGTAACATCTCATGTTACTGAACAACACAAGAAGCAGCCAGCACATGTTCTGTACTCCGAGGAGATGGTACAGATATTTGTGTTGCATTACTGAATGGAGTTTACTCTTGCATGACTTTAGATTTTCAAATATATTTTTCAAAACATTACAGCATATAATATATGGTTTCCATAAGCACCATAATTCTTCCTTTGCCCCTTTTCTGACTGATCTGCCTGTTAGGCATTAAGTACTGAGAGATCTCAGTTAGTCTGTCTAGTCACAAGAAACCCATGTCCAAAGAAACAACCACAGATAACCATCTCAATAAAAACAAAAGCTACAGGTTTGGAGATTACCTTATACTCACTTAATAATGTGTTTCATCCAAGATGATGTTACTACATAGGCAAGCTGAGATTTTCAAGTCTGTTTTAAGGATGTGTACACCACAACAAGGCATTCAAAGATCTTGAACATTAAAAATGTTCCCTAACCCTTGCACTCGAGGAACAATTGGGACAAACATTGGTTGCCAGAGATAGTTAGCATTGCACTACAGTTCTTAAGGTCAGAGGCATTTTGCTTTCCAGGTGTGGAAAGAAAAATTCCTATAGGAACACTCTTTTTGTTTAAAACATCCAGATAATTCCAATTAAAGAAAAATCCATTTAAAGTTACTGAATTATGCAAAAGAAATAGCATCTACTTACCACGTCAGTTTGTTGGGATAGGAATCACACATTTCAGATTCAAATATTTTTGGTAAAACAGGTTTCCAAATATGTAAATACATTCAGAGATTCTGTCGAGACAATAGAGAGGCAACATCAATGTTTGTGCAGGGTCTGTTGTTTAGGAGTGCTACAGTATTCAGTTACAGTATTCCAGTGCTATTATATATTAGCCCGATGACAAATTTGAAAACCTCTTTTTATAAAAAAATGGGAATTTTCATCTATGTATTTTTTATTTCATGTAGAGTCAGTCTGTCTCTTTTAGGAACACCATGTCCTGGAAGAAAATGTCCCTTTTTTTTTTTTTTTTTTTTTTAAACAAGAGAACAACAATTTTCTATTCAGCTACAATAATCACTTTCCAGCTAGCACATTCATCAAAGAATGAGCAATTCACTAGGGTAACATATGCAGGAGCTTGCTTGTATATATTCATATTGTCTTCTGCCTGAAAAGAGTTAAATAGAGCATATAAATGATGAATACAGAGCGTCTTGGGATACAAAACAACTAAAATGGGTTAATTAGTGAAAAACATGCATCAGAGTATAAGGCTCAACTGTAAATGTTACGGTTTTTTAAACCTATTATATCTGCTGATAATATTCAGGATTATGGATAATATATATAAAAAGATGTTAATTTTCAAAAGGAGTTGAGTGGAACATGTTAAAGAGTAAGAAATGTTCATTGTTTGAATAATAGTTCAGATGCATTCACATTAAACGTACATTAGTGAATACATTTCTGTGACATGCTCATATATAAGCATAATATGTAAGTGACCTAGAAAATACAGACATTGTATAATCAAAGACAAAAATATTGAGACAGATAAGCCCTGAGATCTTTGATCAAATATATTCTTTGGCAAACAAACAAAACATGTTATCCTGGCAAATAATATTCTTTGGAGCACTGGAAGCGTGCCTTCCCCAGTGCCGCCCTCCGCGGCGCTCTGCGGCAGCCCGGCTGTCAGTGCCGGCCGCGGGAGAGGCTCCAGAGCCGGCGGACGCAGCCCTGAACTCCAGTGCCCCTGTGCAGGGCAAGACTCGAATTGCTGGCTGCTGCTGCCCGCTGCCAGCTTTCTGAGCGAAGACTCTATCTCCCTTTGTGCTTTGTCATGGTACAGAGAGCTGACCCGGCTGCTGTCATTTTGACAAACAAGAAATACACTCTCAGGTTGGTAAAAAGATGAGTTTTATACAGAGAATAAATTATGTGATCTCTATTCAAGTGTCAGCAAGGTGTTTTAAGATTTTAAGGACTTTTTTCTTTACCTAAAAGGGTCCTGCACAGTGCTGTTGTTGCAGATTTTGCCCGTACTATTTTTTCTGCCAAATCAGTGAGATTTGCAAGCTGGCTGAAATGAATACTAACACACCACTGGTATTTATCAGAAAATGGTCCGAGATTTCTTCTGTGATTCCCTGCTTGGTTTGCTGTGTTTGTGTCTGTGGGCTTCTGAAGAAAGAGACACCACAACAGAAGGGATAAATCTCCTCCAAGGTCTACAGCTGAAGAGAATCCTGAGACCCTCTATATATATATATCCTGAAATACGCTAATTCAAACTAATAATAGTCCTTTGGTTAAAAAAATCTGCTGAAACTGAGAAAATTTGCAGCCATAATACTGTTTCATAAAGTCTTTGGAAACCAATGCATCATGACATAGCTGTGTGGCTCTCTGTGACCTGTGATCACCCTGTTAAATTTATCTGTACAATGTGTTCATACAGAACCCTAACCAGGAGAGTACAATGCTGATAGAAAAACATGAACTTGTGACAGAGCAGCAAAGTTTACTACAATTAAAATAAAAGAATTAGTGAAGCATTTAAGAAATACTTGTGATTTTTAATATCAACACTAAGGTGAAATTGTAAAGTCTTCTTTTTCACTTACACATTTTTGAAGTAAAAATGACATAATTCCAAACACGTAGACAAAGTCTTTTCATATATGGATGTTCTCAATTTGGGTTAGGCAACTGACATTTTAAATATGGGTTGGAAGAGGATATACATCAGAGTATGCAGATAGAAATGTTAAAATACATATTTTATTTTGACAAGTAAAAGCTCTGTCAGAAGGTCTTTGATTCACAAAGCTGGAATACATTCATAGTTTTGAAATATGATCCTTTATCATATTCACTTCTTAGACAGGTTAATGTCTTAAATACAAACAAATGCACATCAGACAGAATCCGAGCCTGATTTGCTTGAGGGGCTGTAAGAATAATAATAAAAAAACTATTATTAAGTCGATTTAGCATGAAAGGGAATGATTTTTTCAGTCTTTTCCTATTTGTCTGAAAAATAAATTCTACCATTATAGTGTGTAATACATGAGGTATCTATTAATAATCACATTCAAATTAACAAGTTTTTCATCCAAAGGTATTGTCTAAATATTTCCTATTGTCCAAACATAACTGAACAATGACATTCTAAACAAATAAATTTCCATAAAACCCAAATAAATTTGTCTGACAAAGAAAATAATTACAGCTTCTACTAAAATATTTCCATGGGAGAAACCAGATTGCAGCTGACGCTCAATAAGAGGCTTTATAAAGAAAACCACTAAATCACTGCATCTTCTGGAAATGCCACCTTTTCAGCACTAACAGTATTTCAAGCCCTTTATAAATGCTGCAGTTGCAGACTAATTATATTCTATTTTTTACTCCTTATTTTCAGCCATCTTTGACATCATCCAGAAAGATGCAATATAGCATTCAGGTTGGAAAAGGTGACTGGGCATTGGAAAGGGCTATCCAGGGAGGCAGTGGAGTCACTGTCCCTGGAGGTGTTTAAGGAAAGACTTAGGGTGTGGCACTCAGTGTCATGGTATTGTTGTCAAGCTGGTGTGGGGTCACACGTTGGGCTCCATGATCTCAAAGGTCTTTTCCAACCTAGCTGACTCTGTGATTCTGTACTCTATAAAATCCATAGAAACTACGAATGCAGCAGAAGTCTGACTTTTTTTCTCCTTCTTCTCTGTACATAAACACATTTCATTTCAAAAGGTTGAGAATCTGCCACCCCCAAACACGGCCTGCAGTTCCTTATTACGCACCAGGAGACTTTACATTGAGTACCAATGGTGTGAGCATTGTACCATCAGCACTAGCTAAGAGCTCTTCAGGGCCTTTACATCTGAATTGTTGTATTCATTCTCGGTGCCTTTGGATTTAATTTGCCAAATTTGCTAAAGGGCAACAAAACCAGGTAAAAGGTACTTAAAAGTTTCTTGCAAAATTGGGTTGATCTATTTATAACAGGGTCTCAAAACTACGAAGTTGATGAGCAACACACTGAAACCGGAGGTGAAGCTGCAAAGTTCCTGTGACTCGGATGTCTGAACACGATGCAGCAGTACGGTATTTTGTGATGACAGCATGTAACAAAAATGGATACAACAGAGCAGAAATCTATCCATGGAATTTGCATTCCCCAAGCAGAGACAAAGTCACCAGACACCAAAGTACCTGTGTTACTGTCAACATCATCTTGCTAAATACCACTCTCACTTACCCATGACAGACAATGTTTGAACCAAACACAAATAAATAATAGCCAGAGAATCCACCCATGTAAAATTTCCAATACAGTTTTCTGTATGAAACTTTGAAAAATGGAATTATCTGTCAAAAATCTGTATTCTTTCCAACCTTTAACATGACCTGTCTTGAGGCAAGATACGTTTTATTACAGTATAGCAAAAATACACCCAAACTGCCAACACATAAACTGGCTAAAGCTAACCCTCCTTACGGTGCGGTGTCCTTGTGTAGTCAGTTGTGGACTGAAATAAAGTACCAAGACTCCCCAAAAACAGAGCAATGAAAAGGCTTTCTCACCTCTCATTTTGAAGGAGAGAAGGTGAGTTTTGCCACATTGACCCCTCTCTAAGTTAAAATTGAAGCCTTTTTTTTATAAGAGCAAATATCTGTTAAAATCACAAATAGAGTAGAAAGGTTATGCATAGCCCCAACAGTAATATCTCCTTTACCTCTGGTTTCTACTGCAATATTGTACAAGGACTGGAGCTTCCATGAAGCTGATATAAAGACTACATTAATCTAAAGACTAAAAATATTAGCAGGTGTAGGAATGAAATCAGATGAAACACGAGGTGGTGTGCAGAGAGGTTCCTGTGGGCTTATCTCCAGTGTTGGGGAGACAGAAGGCACGTGGGCTCAGGTTTGCTCAAGCCCTTGTTGCTGTGCCAGAGTGGCTGGGGCCAGTTGCCAGAGGGGTGTTTTAGGGAGGGCTGATATCCTCAGCGTTGTTGTTTGACAGAAAACATCAGTTACCTCCCTGATACCACTGCCTCATAGAAGTCAAAATAGGCAGGCAGAGCAGGAGGAGGATCTGAAGTGTGAATATACAGAAGCCTCCCTACTGGTAGATGGCATGGTGACAGTAGGTTATTTCTGCAGCCACTGGAGGAAGGAAAATTCCTGTGTGCTTTCAGGAGGATATTTGGATGTAGAGCCCTATAAACCCCATGAAGATAAATCCTGTGCCTGTGCACACAGAGTAGCGCTTCAGTGTCATTTCTTGGGCAATTCCCATACCAAATACAGTGTAAGAAACTTTTCCAGAGGTATCTATGGTCAATGAGAGTTGGGTTTGCTGTGCTGTTGGCACAGGAGTCAAGATGTGCCCTGGCTGTACAGTTGAGCTCCTCCCTGCACTGCAGCACATCCAAACACAGATGAGAAAATACTGGTGATGCATCTCTCAGGGTAAGCTCTCAGAAGGAGCATCCATCTTTTTGAATCAGTATTTTGGCTGTCTTGCTGTCTAACATGCCACATATTCATCATCTCTTAGGGTATGTTTCCCCACTTTCCTGGTCCAGCAGAACTAGTTTGTTATCAACCTGATCTTCACAACCTAACAGTTCTCCTGTTGGGACTGAAAGAGCTCCTTGCCTTCCTCCTTTGGTGACTGAGCCAATGAAGTCGTTGCTGAGAATGCTAAAGAACAGGACAGCCCTTGAAACAGCTCTTGGTCTTCATATAGGCACGACAAGCAATTTTCCATATTTGCTTGTATCTCAGAGAGGCCCCAAATATCACCAGAAACAGACCCATTCCCTTAGACAACTGCTTCTTTAAGAGACAGCTAAGTCTTTGTGGAATGGATTAAAACTTTATCACAGAATAAAAGACCTAAATGAGAATAACCTTATCTTATTCTTGGCTAGAGACTTCCTTCAAATATCTTTTCTTACATTTACCATTTTAAATGGAGGAACAAAACATAGCAGCCTACATAAATTGTCTACTAGAAACCCTGCAATTAAAAATATGACCAGGAATAACCCTGCATTCAAAAAATAACTGTGACGTTTGCCTTATTGAAATCAAATGTCTTAGGCACAACCACAGAGTCTGCATTTTCATAATAAAATTTCTGTTCCATTAAGAAATTATTTTCCATATTTAAAAAATTGACTTTCTGCAAACAAATTTCACTAAGTTTCTTACTAAAAGAAAATGCAAGAATCAACTAAATGCTAAAAAAAAAAAAATCAAAGAAACAGATAGGAAACCAAGATGAAATGTTAGCAGCTACACACTCCAGAGTTTAGACTGTTCTTGTAGATAATTAATATGCTCACATTATTTAACTGAAACATCATGCATCCTACCACATGTCATTCCTCAACCAGTCAAGACATATAAACTATGTTTGCAGCATAGAAAAATGATTGAGAATCATGTATTTTGTAGTGAGGTGAAAATGACAGATGCCTTTTTAAGTGAGAACTAGAATATAGGATTGAGGAATTTGCAATGGTCACTTTAACTAAAAGGATGGCCGTATCATGTGTTTACACTGCACTAGAGTATTATTAAACATATTTAGATAAATGCCCCTGTTGTCACTTTTTATGCTTTGTCAGATTGCATATAAAATGTAATTCAAATAAAAGATTATGTAAAACCTTGCAACCACTATGTCAAACAGCCTTGTAAGTATCTGAATAATTCTATCATCTCTCAAATGTAACTTTCCCATTAGTGGTTGCGCAATCTGATAAGCTAGGGGGGCTAGGTAAGTAAAACATTTCAGTTCAGCCCAGTCTAAATAGAGTGCTAATCAAGGTTAAACAAAAATAATCAAATCCAAGCATTAATTCCAGTACTTATCATGCCTGAAGAAAAAAACCTGTTTTTTTAAATTTATTTCCTAACTGTCTATTAATTACAGTAGGTTTTCATCATTTATGTATCAGAAACATGGACCCTTGTCTAAGTACACAGACACCTTAAGAGAAACACACTGCCAGCATCTATCCAGTATCACAGAATGGAGCAGGTTGGGAGGGAGCACAGCAGATCACCTGGTCCCACCTCCTGCTCAAGCAGGGTCATCCCCAGAGCACAGGGCACAGGATTGCAGCCAGACAGTTCTGGAATCTCTCTGGTGAGGGAGACTCCATACCCTCCTTTACATAGTCACTCACTCACACAGTAAAGTTCTTCCTCATGTTCAGGTGGAACTTCCTGTGCATCAGTTCCTGCCCACTGCCTCCTGTCCCAGTGCCCAGCACCACCGAGCAGAGCCTGGCCCGTGCTCTGAGCCCTCCCTGCAGACACTGACAGACCCCTCTAAGCCATCTCTTCTCAAGGCTGAACAGCCCCAGCTACCTCAGCCTTTCCTTGTAACAGAGATGTTCCAGTCCCCAATCACCTCTGTCACCCTCTGCTGGAGCCCCTCCAAGAGCTCCGTGTCTCACGTGCTGCGGAGCCCAGAACTGGACACAGCACTCCAGATGAGCCTCACCAGGGCTGAGTAGAGGGGCAGGATCACCCCCTGTGTGATGTCAGTGCTCTTCCTAATGCACCTCAGAATCCCATTGGCCTCTTTGGCCACAAGAACACACTGCTGGCTCATGGACAGCTTGGGGTCCACCAGGACCCCCAGGGCCTTCTCTGCAGAACTGATTTCCAGCAGGTTGCTGCAGTAGTTTGACTTGAACCTGCATGCCCAGGAAGAGGACTGAATATGCATCTTCTCTACTCCTCCTCACGTGCCTTGAGCACGTAACTACTTTTCACAGTGGTGGGATCTGTGCATACACTTCCAAGTGGGACATGTACCTGCCTTTGATATTCCAGACAATACAGCCTGTTTACTAAATGCTGTTGGTTAAAGTGTCTTTCAGAAAGCTCTATGATGCTTACCCTGTAAATACAGTTTAAATTGAATAAATTCAAATCAATGATCCCATTTGAACTTGACAAGGGAAAGACTTGGTGTTAGCTACTAAATTTACTACAGAAAATCAGTGGTCTATTTTCTTCCTCTCTTTAGGAAATTTTCTGATTGTCTAGACATGCTAAGAATTTCTCTGTCCAGTTTCACTAAATACGCATTCTGTAACTGTAAATGAACTTTTCCCACAAGAAATACACTCTGAAAATATGTTTAAACCAACATTTCATCAGTACCTGACCAGCCAGAAAACTTTATTGACCTGAAATAGTAAAGTATATATGGGAATCAGAGAGAGTACACAAAGAAGAAAAACAGAATTTAGCAAAAAGGAGCATGCTCTGGGTTTACCTAAAAGCAACAAACCAGAGAATGAAATCCTGCTGACCTGCAGTTTTATGATGCTTGGAGAGCACCACTTTTGTCATGTAAGAGAAGGGAGGCCCTCAATTTGCTTATAACAAACACTATAGCAAAGGGAATCAGGAACAGTCAAACACACTTGGCAAATTTTAAAGAATATGAATATGTCCTTAGGGTTTCCAATCTTGCCGAGTAATTTTATAATAAACTGTAGAGAACCTTTTATCTGTGCTTTGTGTTCAGTGAAGTCACATCAAAGGAAAGAACAGATCATTTACATCCATTTGGAAGTTACTCACCATATGCCTGGGAAAAAGGTACTACAGAACTGCTTTAACATATTCTCCTCAACCCCTGTCATTAAGAGGAAACTGGTACATGTAAAAAATCAAGCTTCAGAAAATTCACAGGCTGCCCATGCTCCCCTTTTTTCATCTCTGTTCAAAGCCTGCAGCCTCTAGAAGCCCTCACACCAATCTCCATCGCTTTTGCTCCCAAGCATCTGCCCAGCCACTTCGGCGCTGGGCTATGGCAGGGTCTTTATGCAACTGTGAGACTGATACCTTTCATAAGCTGACTGATAACCTTTGTACTATATCTAGACTCACCAAGAGGTCACTAATCTCACAAGGATCTTCTTGACTCTGCGTGCAACTCCATAGGAGAGAAGAATGAAAATTTTGGCAGAAATCTCTCTTAGGAAGAAGTTTAAATTAAGATAGTTCATAGAAAAGCTTTTGGTAAACCAAAATTGAAATTTCAGGTAAAGACCTGAAGCTTCTAATTCCCTTAGTTGTGAAGATTACATTTAAGGTTTCAAAGACAGTGTTTTAAGAAGCAGATTGTGGAAGAGGTAGCTCTGAGTCATTAATTTTGTCCATTCATGACATTCCCATTCACCAGAGGGAAGAATTAGCTTCAAATCCACTTGATCTGAAATACTGATACTAAAACTAAAGGAAATTGGAGATTATGCTGCTCACAAGATCTGCATGAATTTTTATTGTTATTGTTTTCTGATGTACTTAAAAAGTTTGGAGACATTCTAACATAATTTTCATTTTTCCAGCCAAAACTGGAATAAAATACAAGAAATACAATGCTCAGCACTTGAGGAATAATATCAAATAGATCACTCTGAGGATAACAACTACAGTAACAGAGCAAAGATGATTGAAATAATTAAATGTTTGCTGGTGCAAAGGTAACTACAGCACACTCTCTCTTCAGAGATGTGCACAAGATGTAGGCATTGGAAGCCACAATGATATTTTCTGGTACTAAGTGGGAAGGGAAACCAAACACTCCTGGTACATCTTTCAACATCAGCTCATTGCAGTCACTGCTGAATCACTGACACCAGTACAAAGTGGAGACATAATTCTAGGGAATGTGAACACAGATGTATCCTCTGACTTCAAAACAAACCTCATAAAAACCCCCAAACCAACCTAAATAAACTAAACTAAAAGTGTTATCCTTACTGCAAACTTATCATTCTCTACCTGGAATCCACTCTATACCTACAGCCATGAGTTTAGGAGTCCATCTTTCTTTTCAGGTTCCTTAGTGGTTTTCATCTACAAATTATCAATAAAGCTTGGTCTTTGTCAGCCTATGTCTGATAGATTAGATGTAATTAAAGTTTCACAGTCTATTTCATACCTCTTCAAGTTATACTTTACAGCCCACAATATGATTTTTATAGGTAATAGCCTTTCATGAGCTACAGCAAGATCTTTCAGAAGAGCTGGAGACTTCCAGGGACAGAGAAAATTTCACACATCTGTAAGTAAAATCACTCAAGACTTCATAAAAAGTGAGGTAGGGTCAATTTCTTATGTAGGAACACATATCAGTAGGAAAATAGGAATCTAAAGAATCAAAAGCTACAATTTCTGCTTCTGTATAAAATAAGCATTGGTGTAACTTAAAAAAAGTAAACAAGTATTATGCTAAAGTTGATTAAAATAAACCAAAAATAAATCTCAATAACTATTACTATAATCAACTGTCACTTCCCTGAGATTCTCTCTTTGAATACAAAAATATAAATTAAAGGTTTTGAGAATTAAGAATAAACTACGGCCAGAAGTGTTTTTTAAATATTTCAAGACATTTCAGAAAATGGTATGACATTTCCCCTAAATGCCAAATAAACCCAAGTATGACTATGTATATCCATAAAGTAAGGCATGTAGTCTTTAAAATCCAACAACTATAATTAAAAAATGAGCTTTTCTAAAATAGCAAAAATTTAAACTGTGAGAGCTTATCACTGAGCACATGAGAAAAAAATAAATCTCCAGTCATACCACCAGTGGTAAATTTTCACAATTTGGAAATGTAGTCATCAGTTCTGCTGAAAAACAGCCACTGAATCAGGGTGTACAGAACGGCACCTTTGTTGCACTTGGTATGCACTGACAAAAGATTAATTCTTTGAATTGTTAGAAGGACTGACTGCTTCAGAACAAACCACCACTATTGAAACTAGTCAGAACAAGCTTGGAGAAAACTAGATAAGAGCACTTGAGGGATCTGTACACAGAGACAGTTGAACTGGAAGTGAAGTTACAGACATGAATTAACTATTATGTGGTGCAGCTTTAATTGCTTCAAACAGTTCCTCGGGCTTGTTTGTAGCAATGATATTCCATTTTCCAAAGTTCTCGTTTCATGTATGTTTCAAGGCATGGAGGTTGCATGCTAGTCTTCAACAAAAGCTGTGCTGGTATCATGTGGTGACAGGTACTTCACATGGAAATATTAATTTCCAAGCTTGTTCAAATTTAGTTTCATTTTAAAAGCAGTAATTTATGATTTTAAATAACTGTGCCACACAATAATCCTGTACAACACATGACATTCAGGAATGGCTACAGATGGAGCTTTCCCATACAGAAAAACAGATGATTATGAACTGCACCTGTTTCTACCAGCCAGACTATCTTGCACTGTAACTCTTACATTGCGCCAATAATTATCAGATTAGTATTTAATTGTTCTTACCCAACAGTTGATATAAACTGGGGCACACACATCCCTTGAGATCTGAGCCTGCAGCAACCTAGGCACATGTGTCACCTCATGCATACTCTCAGTCCCACTGGGATGTCAAACAAACTCTGAGCATAAGAGAGAAAGGTGAGTTCATATGACAATGAACCACCTTTGTATCTCTGAAGCTCCGGCTGAAGAGGCTTTCACGGAAAGTTTTTTCTCTAAGAATGAGCTAAGGGTGGAGATCGTTATTCAAGTGACACAAAAAGAAGAAAAACGGGAATTACATTCATGTTGATGCTCTGAATCTAGATTAGCAATTATGATGTAGAAATAAAGCATAATGACATTCACACAAACAGCCAAAAGTACCATGCCAGAGAAACCCAAGTCAAAATGAACATACAAGATGAGATGAATGGAAATGGTCTTCTAGGGGACAATTTTTGCAATAATAGAGCTAAAGAATCCACGATCATAGATATTATTACTAAACAAATAGGTTCCTGTGGTATTTTCTGAAGTTTATTTACTTCAGTAAAAATAAAGGCTGTCTAATCTTGTACAACATTTTTTGGTGTCAAAACATTATTAGTTTTCACTCTTCACCAAGTACTAGCTTAATTAGTTATATATCACATATATATTTAATCTGGTTCATATTTATCTGAATAACAAGTAGAATATTTTTCTACTATCTGGGTATTAACATATACAGTTGGATCAAATAATAGCTTTCAAAATACTTGAGTGCATCAGCAGTTGCATAAAATAGGCACTTCATGCTTATTTTCACACTTGGAAGAAGACTAGAAATGTCACTTGACCATCTGAAATGTTACATCAGTAAACTTCTGTAAAGAAATGAATAACACTGTATTATGGCCAAATGCGAAGAGTCCTGCACACAGAAGGATGACATAATTAAATCTGCTACAAAGTACATTCTGTGTTGGATGTTTCTATCCCAGCCTTAGGAGACGACATCAGACACTTTCAGAAAGGATTGTTGGGTTTAAGTTCTTGAGGAACTCTGATATTAGCTATGAATGGTAACTTCCTTACATGGTATTTTTTAGTACTTGTCTTACATGTAGATTGCTGACAAAAACAGGGACAACAGCATGATTATGTAAATGTATTGTTTTTACCACTATAGCTATTTTAACAGCACTGTAAATGAATTATTGCATTTTTATGGGTAAATACTACTATTCATGTGTTCAAAATTCTAGATTCATAGGTGAGGTATGCTTTACAAAGATCCAACTGCAATAATACAAATTGAGGCAGAGGTAGGTATACTAATTTTTAAGGTGAATCTGTGGCCAAATTTAATGCTAATGTGATTAATTTTTTATTCCACTCTTATGTTTCATACCAATTTCCTCTTGTGATTGTAATTTGTTTTTATTTTGGGATCATAGTAACTGACAGCTTATTCATGAATTAGGTCCTACATACTGTTTGCGACAGCTGTAGACTTGAATCATCCCCTGTGTGAGCAAAACACAAATTTCATAGACGTGCATCAAACTGTGTTCAACAAAAATGTGAGATGACTGTTAAAACCATAGCCCCCAAGCCTTCAGCAAATGTAAAGCCTGTCACGTGAAATTCAGTGTGGATCCTAATATGTGGCATTCTATTGAGCTACTGTACTTGATTCAGAACTAAATTTAGGTGTTAGAGAATAAAATTATAATCACAAGGCCTTAGGGAGAAAGAAAGAAAACAAGAATAAAGTCATTTATTAACATAGTGGTACTGAAGAACCTTTCCATATAAAGATAATGTCTTTTGTTGTTGTTGTTGTAAAAGTCTATAACCAAATTTATTTCTGATATTATTTAACTGATCTTGTTCGTGTTGCTGCTACAGTCTTAACTGACATTGCTAGCATCTACAGCCTTTGGAAAAAACAGCATCTTGGTTCAGACATGAAATGAATTGGCTTAGACAGGAAAGAAAAAAAAAAACTTACATGAATTTACTCATGATGGAAAAAAATCTCAGCAATCAAAAAGTTTACTGTAAAGCAGATTGGAAAAGTGCTCATGCACAAGAAACCCAAGTCAATTTTCTGAAAAAGCTTGAGGGCTTCCAGAATATCACTTGAACCTGAGCCACAGTATACAAACTTAGGATATGGTATAAACCTCCATTGCTTTATGGCTGTATTAAGGCTCACAAAAGCTTTATAGTTTACTGAGACTGAAAAAGTATCAGCACTTTTATATCAAAGCTTCCTCATTCCTTCCAATAAAGGAAGAGAAGTTACATAGTTTAATACCACCCCCAGCAAGCAGATAGACATTTTCTCTAAATCAGCCATTTCTGTTAGGTGCTGCAGAGAACTATTTGCTACTTAGTTTTCTAATACTCTCAGCTTTCACAACTCTGATTCATTTACTCACACCTGCTATTATTTAAGATCTGGATACACTGCAACCCCCTCAAAGATTGTGGGGAAAAGATAATTAAAAACTTGACAAAAATTTTTGTATATTTCAGTTTGTTTGGTATTTGCATTAATTTTTTTAAGATGAAAACTTATACTATCATTTGCATTACACTCACAGTTACCGAATATACTAATAATTCTGCAGAATTATTTTCAGCCCATCAAGGTGAAGAGATGTGGGTATACCTGTCAGCAAAGCGAAGGGATGAGGGACTAAGAAGCAGGGAAAGTGAAAGAAAACAAAAGATAATGGCAGAAGGGGTTTAATGGTGTGGGATGTAAATCCATTGGATTTACAGGGTCCATAAAGCTGGACTCTGGTGTTCATAAAAAAGCTTGTTTGGGTAAACCACATACTGGATGGCACAGCTTCTAATAAGGCAATCCTATAAAATGCACTGAGCCACACTGGATTGATGCTAGTTATAGCTGTGCTCCAGAGTTATTTCCATCAAAGCTCAAGAATCACTATCTTTAGAACTGGAAAGCAGTCACAGACTATTTACATCACCCAACTCCAATCCCTCTCAAATCTTAGCATTTGGCCTTTATTTCTAGAGTGGGTAGAGCTGAAATCCAAGGAGAGAACTTCTCACACTGGGAAAGGTCTGGATTCAGAGCTGACCTTCTGGGGTCCTGGGCTTACATAATTTGTGAGATAGTGTGGAGAGCACATAACATTACTGAAGACAAGGATCACATTACTACTGTTCTTTTTCAGCATCACTAAAAGGTTAATTCTTTAAGATAGTGATAAAAAAGTTCCTGCCTGAATGTAAACCCACCGAATTATACAGCAATTCATACGGGAACTGAGAGGATTAGGGCCTGGAAACTGCCACACTGAAAGCCAGGCCTGAATGGACTGGAGTAATAGAGCAGTTGCTTTATCCAGCAGCTCCACCACCCTCTGTCAGACAGTGCACAGGAATGTTTGCTCTGCACTTGTCCACAGGAGGCTGGATCCCCTTCATGCCTAAGGAACATTTCTACTAAGTCTGATTCAAAGTTTTCAGGCTGCCAAATGACATTCACTCTCTGAGAGTACACACAAAAATGCCCACGTCTGTCTCTGCTTAAAAATACACCAGTGTGGGGTTTATATAAGGTTGGGATTAAGAGAGTTGGATAAAACAGCAACACATCCATCAGAAACTGAAATTAAGCCTCTTTGAACATCTTAAGCAGAAAGGAAGTGGGTCACTCAATTATCTATACTTAAAATTAGGCATTTAACTTATTTCAGCTTATATCAAATTCTTTAAATCATTCATGGGAATTGACTGATCATTCGAGTTAAATATCTGAAGTAATGAGAACCAGGCATCTAGAGACAGACACGTATCAAACACACACTGCTTAATAAACTGGTTTTGATTTAACAATCAAAGATGCATCAAACATTTTAAGTTAAGTGCAAATTACCAGTGTTTTGGTGAGACAAGTATAAAACGTAATAGGCTTTTGTTTTGCTCAGGCCTGTGCAGGCAACAATGGGCTCTGTGCAGAGAGCCTGGCTATGCTGCTCTGTCACAGTCTCATTACCACATGCTAAGGTAGTAACAGAGACATAAGAATGCAAAGTGTCAGGTATAGAAAGGTGCTCAACTTTAGTGTTAATGCTACAAAGGTGTTGCTAATAAAGGCCTAGTATATGACCTTATCATATGGTTTCTTAAAGTTCAGAGCAGCTTAGAAAAACCAAAGCCAGGCTAATACATACCAGTTTCAATGAAGTAAACTATCAATTAAAACAAGCCAATATTAACACATACATGATTAACAACCACCTTAAAAACTTATTTGGTCAAGCATTATTCCAAAAGAGACCTCTCTCAAAAATATTCACAAAGCAAAATACTTACTACTTAAATATCTCAAATTTGCAGTGAATATTTATTTTTAGGTCTTTATTACACGAGTATTTTGGGAAGTGTTTAATGAGGAGACTGTCCTAATGATACAAGTGTTCTTGAATTCTGTTTTTTGTTTCATTCAACCATAACAGAAGCCAGCTGCCGATGTTAGATGTGGATTGGCTTTGATGTTCAGCAAAACATAGAAAATCCTCTTTCTACATCTCTTTCTAGTCCCATATTTTATGGCCACAGCGACCAAAATCCACAGAGCCTCATATGTCTGACCTAACTGCTTGGTGGGGAGGGGTACAGAGTGAGCATGAGGCAGCTCTCTACAGACAGAGAGCATTTTTCTAAAACCACACAGTTTGTTCGTATATCCTGTGAGGGTGGTGACAAAATCGTTCAATAGGACCTTTGTATTAAGCTTGTATTCCCCCCTGCTTCAGCACTCTTACTGATTGCTGCAGGCCCTAGCAGCTTTTCTTTCCATCACCTATTCTCCCCCACCACTTTCCCTATGGTGACACATTAGCTAACTCCTGGGGTATTTTTCTGAAGAAATGTAGCTGTCGCTAGAAATAGGAACAGAACCCTTTGGCTGATATAAAAATCCATGAAGTTTGTGTGATGCTTGGCTCAAGCACTTACAGATTGCCAGACTGCAGCCAGGAGGGCGTTTCCCCACAGGGCTGCCTGGCAGAAGTGCCTGGGCTGTGGGTCTCCCATGCTTGCACAGACCCTGCCTTGCATCCAAGGCTCACCTCGAAATTTCACTCTGCAAGTCCCTGCTACTGCCATGTCCTGTGATACCAATAAAGCTGCTTAGTCTCCTGCCTTCTTCCTGTGGCACACTGTAATTGTGACCACAGATCTTTTATCATGGGTTTAAGCTTGTTACAGGGTATTAGAAGGGCTGTGCAGTCTCTGAGAGGAGGAGCAGATGATGTCCCTCAGGCCTGCCTGGATTAACTGCTTGTTACACAATCGTCAGCCAGACAGCCCAGTTGGTCCTTCTCTTGCTCGAATTTCTAACTTGTAAATTGTGAACCCACCCTCCTTACAAGACAAAAACATGTTCTCAATTTTTTGATGATTTCTTTCTTGTTCCTGGCTTTTTTTTTTTAGTTTTCTCTAGGAAGTACCTTCTATAGATCCACTTTTTCTTTCTCCTGCATAGCAGCTCTCTTCAGAGATAAGGCACAAGCAAAGTCAAACTTAAAAAAACTCCAACCCTCAAACAACTCATTCTATTTAAACAGATGGCTTAAAAACAATGGTTAAAATGCCTTATCATCCAATGTGGAACAACCTCTTTAAAAGGAAGGGCTGCATTTCCTAACATCACACATATAATGTGCAGAAGCACAGAAATTGAACATGGAATCCCATCACATAAATTATTCATTCATTGTCAAGGCAGTTCCCTGCAATGTAAGTTTTGAATAGTTGAAAAGTTAAAAAAGGTTTTAAAGTTTAAAAATTTAGGAGTCAGAAAGGTTTAAAATACTTGTAAATGGATGTAAGGAATCAAGCTTCCCCTAGCTTCTCAGCAAGATAAACCATATGGATATTAAAGCATGTTTATGTTTCTGTCTGGAACTGTTTTCTTTTGCTAAAATATAGTCTTAACTCAGAATAACTAGGATTAATTTTTGTTGCTTTTCTCATAACAATAGATATAAAATATTTGTATGGAATAGATTTATGCCGACTTCTTAAATGTAGGGGTAGTTTGGACACAGAACCTGAATATAGGAGATGGAAAAATACTGACCGGAATGCAGAATTTCCTACTTGTTATAAGACACATCATCAAAGGACCTGACATGCAGTTTCCTGTTTGCTTCACTTCAGAGAACAAAGAGATTGACAAACATATTTGTGTATATATAATAACACAACCTTAGCCATCCATCATTAAATGTTTTCTAGTCACATGACAATATAATGGCAAAAAAATTAAGCTTGCAGACTTTAATAGTCAGTCAGAATAAATTATACTGATCTTTCCTTGCTACCCACTCCCTTTGTATACAAGTCCACAAATTCCATCTTTAGAACATGCATTTCTGCATTGGAAAACTCACTTGCTAAATAAAATTCAAACATCTGTCCAGTGAATAATAAAACTGTATGTTCATACTTTATGCAACATAGTGGCCAAAGAAATTCAATTTGGGTAGTACTATAACAAAAGATTAATTGTGAATTTCTGCATATTAAGAATGTTTCAATAAGGTTTCTGAATGCAGATTTTGATTCTGTGCTGCAAAGAACCCACTCCTCTGGTTAAGCAGTAACAGTCAAAGGACAAAGTACAAATCACTTATTTGGCAAATGCCACTTAGGGGTTTAATCTCAGACCAACCAAATTAATCACTGTATACTACTGATAAACAATGTACACCTTATGTACTATCCTTTCAGCAGAAGCCATGTCTGCTGCATTGCAGTGCAGGCTGCCTATGGATTTCCATTTTAGATGCAGAAAAGTTTCAGAAAATAATGTTTTTGAGGGCCAATCCAGGCTAGAGTTTTCTAGTTTGATCTATACAAGTAAGACTCAACCCCCTGAAATGATACCATGTAAAACGTGGAGACTAAAGAAAGAGCAGAGCTGGCACTGCTGCACATTTCTCCCGTTATACATTTCACATTCTGGTGAAGATATGGCTGCATGGCTGCCCTTCTGTCTCACTGTGTGTTTGGTCAACACTCAGGAACAAGGCTCACCTCCTCAGGCAGCACAGCAGCTAACCCCCTAAGTGTCTGCCTATAACCAGGTATTTAAAAGCTTTCCTCCATTCAGTTTGTGCAGGATGGTACCAGGGGCTTATTCGTTTTCTTTTCTGACTCTTTCCACTTAGACTATCAGCAAAGAGACTCTATGTCCAATATTAATTATACAGCAGGATTTAATGGTCTTCCCAGACTTATTATGTGCCTGTTATAATAAAAGAGAATTTTATGTTGCAGTCTCATGAAGACTAAAGAAAACTTTAGGCTAGATCAAATAGGAGGTTTCATTTAGATAACCTCTGTCATTACTTCCTAACACCACTGAGCATGCTCAAATACATCCAATAAATTCCCTAGAATTCCCACTAGGGTAAAGAGGAGTTTCCATGCAAATGTAATGGTTCAAACACATGAAAGATGTTTGATTGCTTTTAGAAAAGACAGCAAGTCTCTTTTCTGGATTTTCCTTTACGGGCTATTTATAGTTCAAATGTACTTTCCATATTCAGTTATTTAAAAGCAGAGGGTCTAGCTGAAGGAAACAACACATTGGGGAGAGCCACTGTGCTACATAATCAGTTTTCAGCTGAGACTTCATTTACCATACTGAACTAGTTTCACACAGTAAGACAACCTTATGACCAAACAAGACGAAAGAAAATCCCTCGTGGGTATGTAGCACTGATCAAGGGAGCTTCTTTTGCCAGAAAAGACAGTTCCAGCGTGCCAGTTAGGGGGTTTCTGACTAGAAGGAAAATTGTGTTGGACAAACAATTCTGCTAGAATTGCATATACCACATTGTTATGACAGGGAATTAATTTATTTTGTACTATATTCTAGCATAGCTCTACATCACAAAAGAATATATTATGAGATATATTTTAGTACTGAAAAGAAATGACATCTTTACATGAAATGCTTTTCAAGTTATATATTTTTTTTATTCTACTTTGATAAACTAGTACTATAAATCATCGATTTATTTTTTAAAAAAATCTTTCAGTCCTTTGTCTTAAAATGCTAGCTTTAAATAGATCCAGACACAAGGACCCACAAAAATCTAAGTGATCCCAAGCTTTGTGACAGAATCCTCCTTCACACCATTTCCATGGTAGAAGACAGACACATGTTCAGGTTTATAATTTGAGGCTGCTTCAACCTTTGCTGCAAATTTTAGTAAATATTCAGTTAAGTTACTAAAGCATTTTTGGGGATGGGACATACATACACACACTTAACATGACCAACAGGGGAAACTTTTCTTTCTAATTTTAATAAAAACACCACCTGCACCACAAAATAAACCCATAAAAGAGAACATACGCATTTTCCTGTAGGTCCCATATTGTTTCTGTAGCTATATCACAACAATGCTCTCTGTATTTTTCTCATCACAGCATATCATGCTGATCCTAGCTCTTGGAAAAAGGGAAATGCAGAACACATATGTGAAATAAAAGAAAACACATATGTTTTAGATTAAGCCAATCTCAAAATGTTAAATCCCAAACCTGCTCCACAGAAGAGTGAAATGGGTATTAGCACCATATGATAACTATTCAGTTTAGGACTAGACCGTAAATTGTAACACGGTGTTTTTCCTAATAGCGTGTCCTAATTGGGTTCCATCTTACTTCTGAGAGACACTGTCTCATCAACATTTGTTCAGAGCTATAGTCCCAGCACCAGTAAGAATTGCAGCTATTTTTCTGGCAGCCTGCTGCTCCCTTATTTTATCCAAAGCTGAGTGAGATCATAGCTCTCGTTTGTTGAGGGCCAAGCAGCAAGCTACTAAGTCTCTTGACCTCAAAAATTTATTGGGCTACAGAAGAAGTTGTTTCTATAGACACCTTTGGTTTGGGCATTCAATTAGGATGTGGAAGGTTTTAACATTTGGCTTTTCCCTAGGAAAAATTTTGTTATAAATTTACTTTGCCATTTCTATCTACCCCTTCTCTACTTTATTACAGATGAAGAATCAGACATATGAGGGGTTTTTTTTTCTTATCCTATGTCTAGATACCAACAGAAAATAAAAATACTTATGTTTTTTATTGAAATTCTCGTGAAAGCTTTTTATATTTTTATATTTTTGGTTCAGACTTTAAACTGGCTAGATCACCCTATATTCCTTATAAGCTCTTTGTACCACCACCCCCTCAGCCCACTTTTGAGTGAAATACAAATAATAATTTTCATAAAATATTTGTGAAACTATACATACATAGGAATCTCTTGAAAACATGTTGAAGTAATTAATAGACATTCCTAAATAGAATGACATAATTTGAAATAAATATCATTAAGCAATTGTCTATTTAGTCAGGAGAGAAAAGGAAAAAATAGCACTACATAGAGTCTAAGGTCCAGTTGAGTACAGCTAGCAAGAAACCAGGAATTGCCAGGTTTAAAACATTTTTTTGATGTTCCATAATTTTTCTTTTTTTTGGTTACACTTCAAAAACAAATGGACCTTTCAAAACCAGTTAAAAATAAAGGAAGATTAAGAGAAGCAGGTCACTTATTTTCTGGATCAAAGTTCAGACTTTTACTTCTATCACTATATGTCAGGTAATTAACCCAAATACCTGGGTATTCTGGACTCCTCTATTCCCCCTCTCCTTAATTCCAGCATAACTCATCAAAGTAAGGATCTTCCCCACAAGAAGTTCTGTTTTCAAGTAACCAAGACTAGTGGACAGGGTAATATTTAGTTAAAATACATCTCACAGAGAATGGTTTAATTTGGAAAGGAGCTCTGAAGATCATCTGGTCCACCTTCCTGCTCAAAACTTCATTTTGCCGTATGATTGGTTTAAATGTGGATACTAATAACATTTTTACAGGATTTTCTCATCCTGTGTTCAATAATTGTGTTCACATCCCCACCGTTGTAATGATCAGAAATCACAGAGTCACAGACTGGATCAGGTTGTAAGGGACCACTGGAGTTCATCTAGTCTAAACTCCCTGCTTAAGCAGGAGTTTTCTGGTGACTGGCAGTAAATAATTTCAAGCCAGCACCGGTGTAATTCTGATTTTTATATCAAATGCTTGTTTCACTTTATTCCCTAAAACATGTCAGCTAAAAGGGAGCCATCCATAGGTCTTAGACACACAGAAGCAAACCCATTAGCTAATGCTTTACTAAGATCATGTCTTGGTTGTGTGATTTCCACAAAAATCAAACTCTTTTTGTGCCAATCACAAAATTCAATAGAAACTGTCAAGATATTATTTTTCCAGTAACACTTTATCACAAGTTTCCTCACCAAGTTTATTAGAATTATTAGTGTAAGCCAGCACTTTTCAGTCACTCAACAACTCTCCAACTGCTCCATCGGGGAGTACTGTGAGGAACAGCTTGTACTGTGTTCAGAGGGGTCTGTGTAAAGAGGAAACACTGGTGAAATTGGCTTCAGCCCTGTGTTCTTATCTTCTAGCACAGAGCTGGCCTAATGCTTGGTCAGTGCTCTACAACTTTATTACTCCACAATATTTATATAGCATTAAAATACATAAATACATAATAAATACATAAATACATAAAATTCTCCAAAATTTCACCATTTGTACTGGAAAAATTAAGAATTTTAGCTATGTATTTTGAAATAGATCCAAGTGTCAACCAAGGGACCAACCACAAAACAAATATAACTGCACAGATTATGAGCCATTTGCAAACAATACAAGAAAACCCTTTATCCTACCCATTCAGTGAAATTAAGGAATAATAAGTACATGTGCTAAAACAAAACTACTTTCCAAAAAAGGCCCATTGGAATTTTTATGTTTCGTACTGGGGGTTTTTGCTTAGTTTCAGTTTTGCTTAACGAGTAATTAACCAGTCCTTAATTGTGTCTATGTGATTTCAACTAATGTGTGTCAGCAGTTCAAAATGAAGAGCCTGTCTGACAGCCCAGCTACTCAGACTTTGAGATTTGAATATGACCATGTAGAATTTTAAAAAAATAAAATTAAAAAAGCTTCAAGTACTAAAGTGTTGTCATTGTTTTTTTAAATGACAAATTAGTGGGATGGAATTCAAGACACTTAATTATCACATTAGTTAGCCAGATGGTTTATTTGAAATCCCAGCAGATAAGTATCTGAATTTTGCTTTAAGTTGGGCTCAACGAGTTAGCAAAGGCAAAGGACAGCAAGAGTATGCAACTCTCTTTTGCTTGCTTTAACAAATAAAATTTTCTCTGCCTACCCCCTTGAGCAATGTTTCAAAGGGAATTTATAGAAAAAGTGGCAGCCAAAGGAATATGAGTGTTCTGCAACCTTTCAGATATCTTTGGTCACTTAACAATTGTGTTACTCCCCTGACACTAAATTTCTACCAGTTTTTCAAAGAAAGGAATTTTGAAGCAAACTTCCATAAAAACAGAGACTTTTTCTAAACCTGAAAAGAAAAAGGTCTCAATAGTCTGAACCATTTTTTTTCCCTCCCCTAAACATTTTGGCAACAAATAAGACTCCTTGTTGGATGACTTTACGGGTGGTGGGGAGGAGAGGAGTCATGCTTCAACAATGCCACAGTAAGAGCTGGTAGTATGACTTGGCTGAGCTGTGCTGCTTCAGCAGTCAGCTCTTGAGTGGCTGCTTCAAATGGTCTCAGCACTTTCACAGGAGTTTCCATTAGTGTCTGCTCCAGACGTAAGAAGAATCCATCAATTTCATTTTCAAAATGTCATAGCATGTAATAACTGCCTTTGCTCAAACAGCTTCTCTTAATAGAGAATGTTGAATTCTGTCTGGTAACTGCATCCTGAATAAGTTTGTCTTGGGAAACAAGTCATTATTCTTGGAAGATTTTCAGAAGTTTTTTGGCTTTCACAGGCTGCCTGAGCTATGGACAGATACCATCTGCTCATATAAGACTATACATCTCTAGTGTGTCATCCTAGTCATGTATAAAGTATACAGACACAGAGCATCACCTTCCATCCCATCCCCACTGCAGAAGGGACAAAAAATCTCGGTACTCCTTTTCTTTTGGTGGTTGAATTAGAAGAGTTAAATGATAATGACACAGAATTTCATTGCCTTTAAAACATTTTTCCGATGACCCTTTGAGAACAGAAGTAGCACCTGATGGACCCACCAAGTTGCAGACCTTGGCAGGACTCTCTGCTCCAATATTACAATATTGGTTCAGAATATGTGAACAGAGGATCTGGAAAGCAAGGCAACCAAAGATATTTTACATACAAGCATAAATACAGTGGCCTTTGCAAAGGGGTATTTCCAAGCAAAGAGCTACCACAATTTTCCTTTCCTTTCTGGAGATGTGAGAAACAGAAATATTAAATGGCTTGTTCAAAATGACATCGGTATCTCTGGCAGAGAAGAGAGTCATGTCTTGCTTCCCATATTTCAGACCACATACCTCTTGGATATCTGCCCAAAGAAGTTAAATCCCTTGTTTTATGTATTGCTCTGATGTAGCAATTGGTGAAACTTGAAACAAAACATAACAACCAACCTCAAAAATTCAAATCCCAGTGATTTTCAACGAGACTAAAATTTTTTAGCAATGAAACACAAGTACTTTGAGGTGTTGCCCAAGAGGATCAGCACATGGAAATATTAACACGAGCAAAACATTAACTAGGATTTCCAGTAAAGACAGCATAGTCCATTTGGTTCTTGGTATCAAATAGCAACATCTGCACTATGGTAGGTATATACTAGCCCCATTACTTTTCTCCTTCACATAAAAAGCAGACTGTCAGTATGAGAGAGTGTTTCTGGGTCAGGACATTAAAGTCAAGCTAATGCATACCAAATGCATCATCAATGTATTTTTATAGTTCTGGGGTTGTCTGCATTGTAGAAAAGTTGCTTTTCCTAAGATTATTCTTGCAGAGACTGAATGTCATAAAGAACTGCAGACTATTCAGTGTTCTACCTTACCCTGGGTCCTTCTCTTCAGCTAGTATAGATATACTCAGATTTGTCTAGTCATGACAAAGCTTTTAGGATCCCTATTACCATTCAGGAGCCTTTTTCTAAACAATTGTGCCATGGTCTCCCCCTTCCAAAGAACAATGACAAAACAATATGGTCTATAATGCACATGTGCCTCCTTTCCTATGACTGTAAGCAGGAATGACCAAAGTAATCTACAGCAGAAGTACAGATTATTTTGTGAACAAAATTGCCTATAAGTTCCTGGCTATTACTGCCTTGAGATCCTGAATACCAAAGATGATCAAAACAATCCTGCCTGGCATCATTAGGTTTCCCTTTCTCAGTTAGACCCCCAGCTTCTCACCATAGCACAGTTTGCCAGTTTGTGCCTCTCAATATGTGTGAACGATCACATCTCTATCTTCCTCTTCATCCTTTAGCATACGAAATTATGCAGATTACTCCTAGATAAAATGTATACCTCTTAAATTAGAAATGTTTATCAATGCAGCATGCCACAAGCAGCTCAAACCCAACTATTATAAATTAAGTTATGGAAATACACAGCTCATGGAGAAACATGAGGTTGGCACTACAGAGGGAGCATGAAAAAAAACCCTGAACATTTGAAACTGATATAAACTAAAGGGTATTTAGTTTTTGGAGAGTATTTTTGGGACATGTTTTTACTTCAGAATGTGTCTAAAAACATGCCACCCCAAGTTCAGCTCAGTTTTGCTGTCACTGAGGAGGAGAAGCTCCTGCGTGCTTGAGACACCAGGGTTTAGGCATCCCTGAGAACAACGAGATACGGCTTCTACTCGGGGTGAGGGTGGGGACAGGCTGCTTTTTATAAATGAATGTCACTCTAAGGTGTTGGGGAAAAAAAATACTAAATTCTGCATAATTATGACCAAAGATATGACTGGAAACCTTGACATCACACATGAACACACATTCACTACACAAGACAGAATTTACTAAATGTTGCTTCAAAATATACAGATAAAAAAAAAAAATAGTAGCCACCGTTGCCTTGGAAAGGACAAAAGCAGAGATGAAATACCTTGCCTATGGTGATGTAACAGGTCAGGAACAGAAGTGGGACTATAAAATGTGCCATCAGTTAAGTGAATCATGTACTACTCTTATAAACTATAATATTGCTTCCCTTAAACCTCACTTGAAAGAAAAATATTGGCTTAAAGTGCATGCTGGTCTGCTTTGTCTCCAAATACATACTTCAAAGAAAGGTTGCAAATATTTATTCCAAGGGTGCTAGTGGGCAATCCTTTAGAAGCAGAATAGCTACCCACAATATGTCATGCAAAATAAGTGTTGAAGTTATTTGGTGGCAGAGCACTGGACATTTATATGGGAAAAATTGTCTAGTTTTTGAGACAGACTAAGGAAAGTGGGGGAAGAAAGAGGAACACCGAGCTGTCAGCTCACAGCCCCTGCAGATAACTGAATGTCTCCAAGTCACAGGGAAATTTTGCCCAGCCCCTTATGTGAAATAGCTGAAAGAATAAAGAAATTGTATGACGGGGGGCAGGGGAGCTAGTTACACTCAGCAATGGTTTTGAATGTAATTTTTCAGAAGTTTCACTGGCTGCTGTTTATTGGCAAGCAGGTTTGTAATAAATTATGGAGTCATGTTCTGTTTCAGAAATCAAAGATTCACAATTTTCTTTCATAGTTTGTGTTTTTCATTGCAGTTTGAAGGCCATCCTATATAAATTTGATTACACATTTGCAATTTATTGTTTCCCTACTGTTAAACCCATCTTTTCTGTGAAACTGCTGAGCCTTTGAGAAAGAGCTGTTAAAAGACTGCAGCTAATCAGTCCTTTTTCTGGAAGGACTCTCTCAGCTAGAAATGAGGTATAAGATCTGTGGCTTTCAAGTTCTACTGTCTAAATTGTTCTTCCACAACAGCTGGAGAAAATGCCTTCAAGAGTTTTGTGCTTCTTCCTGTGTGGTGATGCAGCTTTCCTCTAACGACTATTTCCCATCAATACCCACAGACACCTACCTTCTTAACCACTGCTTTAACGGTCTCTCACCACTTCCACCTTTCCGGAAGAAAAAAAAAAAGAAGAAAAAAAGAGAGAAAAAAAAAATACTCATCTGGGAGAAGGTTTACAAATATCTGCACACCAGGCTGTTGAAGTAGATAATATCTCAAAGAACTTAAAATTAGGTGTAGAATTCTTCTCTAGTGAAAAAAACCCAAAACGGTCCTGAGTGTGTGGAGGCAGCAGATGTGACCAAAAAGTTCAGTATATATACCCCTTCCCATGCTAAAATCGCAGTGATCTTTACTGAAAACTTCACAGCAAGAAAAAAATAAGTGCTCTTTTTCCATGCAGTATAAGGTGAATAGCTAATACAGTTATATCCAGTACATTTTTCTGAATAATCCCATGTTCTTTGAATTACAAGAAAGTTAATTTCTCAAAACCTGCAAAACATATGAAAGCACTGGTTTTTCCAAGAGCCCCTATCTACTGACTTTTCTGGGAAATTTAATGTTTGTTTCATTTTCCAGAGGACTCTGGCAATCCACTCAATTGACAGCTTAAACTCACACTGCATTAATAATAACCTATTTTAACCTTATTAGGGTAATTATTCACCTACACAATTACTTAAAATTGCAGTAAAATATTTAACTAACTGCTGTTTCTTTAGGTAGTAACTGAGAGTATCATAACAGCCCAGAAAAATCAGTGTGTATTAATACTGAAATATACTCTAAAATATTACAAATATACACTCTCTCATCTGGATTAGTTAGTTGTTAGAAAAAAAGAACAAGGACAGCTGCAGCAGAAGAACCTGTACACGACACAGTCTGGTAACTGGTCATATAGACCATTACTTCATGGAATGTTCCCAAACTTTGTTTGGGGTAAAAGATGATTACACAATTCAAAAATTCTAAACTGCCACCTGTTTTTAAACCCATCTCTAATGAAAATACAAACCAGTTTCCACACAGAATGTTAAAGGTCTCCATGCCCACCCCTGAAAAAAGAAAAATGCTTTTATTTAAACCAAGTCATGAAGACAGTGATGACAAAATGTCACAGAAATGCATTTATAAAATCAGTTAATCAATAACTAATTCTGAAAAAAAAATATAAAGTTGTTGCTGATATCCTCTGACCTCATAAAGCACGGGTTGTTAACATCACTGGGAGAATGTTAAGTAGACAGCCTGTGAGGACTAAGGTTTAAAAGTACTACAGAAGTATTTACTGAGTAGTAAGGACACTGTCTTCAATCAAAGGGAAAACAAACATTAAAAGACCTATTTTAAAACTTTTTTTTTTTCCAGCTGAAAATAGAAGGCTGTTCACAACCACAGGATTCCACTCAGTCAAATTAATCATAGAGAAGAGTGGATTAAATTTAGATTAAAAAGAAAATCATTTTTACCAGAAAGGTTAGCTCTGAGGTATTCATGAACAAAACAGAAAAATTAATGTTGAGAGTTTATAGAGAATCATCTAAGAACCTACATCCAAACAGCCCAGTGCTCTGGCATTAAAAACCATGCCCAGCCAAGGGCTTCAGCTATGGTTCGTGTGGCAGCCAGGAGCAATCTCAAGGTTGGTCTCTGTGGCTCTGACAGACTCAAAGGGGAAAAAGGGCACTCTAATCAGTTCATGCTTATTAGCAACCCTTGATTATGGAATGGTTGTGCCACTGCACAAACACAACAGTCAGCATCTCCTCTCCCTCCAACAAAAACCTTGACAAATGCATTAATAATAAGATTAATAGCACTGTTGTTATGTTGCTAATATTACTAAGTGTGCTAATTCACATGTGGGCTTTTATGTTAAATGTATCTAAACTTTTGAATCAATACACCTTAACCTTAGAAAGAGATGCTGCAAAATCAGTTTGTGTGGCTAGAGCATGGATTCAAGTATATTAATTCCATTTTTGTTACAGGTTCCTTATTACAGGAGTGCAGGAAAAATAAAAAGTGGAATTTGTGAAGAAAGAGGATAACACCAAAAGTTAGGTGAACAATTAAAATCTAAGTGGAAACTCGCAATTAATTCCATTATTAGAAAGCTTTTCATGGTCTAAGAATAAAAATCATTTGGGCTTATTTGACTGCTCCAACAGTCCAGAAAGGTGTTTTGGATGCTGATTTGGGACAGTCAGTAAGAGAAAAAGACTGAAGAACTTAGTGTAGGAGGGAAGAAAGAACAGTATTCAGAACCAGTCACAAAAAGATGCAACAAAGACAATAACGTAAGTAGGTGACTATTTTTATTTCCTCTACTTATTTAGGAGAGAATCTCAAAGGAAAAATCTGAAATCCCAGGTTTCTCTTTTTTCACTAGATTTTTAAAATCAGGTAAATATCAGAAGAGATTATCAGCAATGTTTTATAGAATTTAGTGAAAATAGTTTACTTCTACTTCCAATGCATAATTATAGGTTTTTTAGTTTGATGTCAAGGCTGTTCATCTATTTAATGTTTGTGTTTAAACATCAGACAAGTTCATCCTATGGCTTATGTTTTCTTTTCACTTTTCTAATTCATAAAACAACTCATTTTTCTTTTCAGGCAAGAAATTAAAATGAGATAAACGTTCAAATGTAGAACATGTACAAAATTTTTCTATTGCAAAAAGCTGATTTTCTGCATTTCCTATTCTCAAAAACACAGTTACTTAATTTTTGCCAGTTTTATAGTTTTACATCAACTAAAGCTATGGATATACCCTAAATTCAATTCAAAATTTTGATTTAGACACTAAGAACCTATTTAAACATTTTGGTTTCGTTAGAAATTTTATTTCATAATTTTTTTTCATTTAATGAGTACATTCTCCAATTATAACAGACCTTAAAGACTATTTTCCTTGCAAAAATCTTAAAATTACCACATCCTAATTAAACTGTGCATGCAAATAGCCTTGTAGAGAAACAGCCAGCTTATACATTTTAGTTTCCTTTTTTTTAACAAATGACCACACAAACCACTAAAATTAGAAATAGCTCATTGTTTGTAACAAAACAAGATCCAGAACGCACATTCCAAAGTAAATATATGCCCTTATCAGACCGGAAGCATTTGATTGTTTATTTTTAAACATCACTAAGAGCTTGTTTGGAAATTTCACATCCATAGATATGCATGTATTTGTCAGTGTGAACACTGAACACCAGCTTGTCAGCTCTCCCACTTTGCTCCTCTCCCTTCATGAGGAAATGTGCGCTGACACAAACGTCCCTGTCCTGTCCCAGCTCACCAGGGACACGCCAGCACGCACTGTGTGTCACAGCTTTCACCCTGCACCTCCAGACTTTGTGCAAACTCATTTTGTAACACTAAGACAGAGTTTAGATTTTGTAAACAATATTAGTATAAAAGCATTAAAACTATAAACCAAACTTTTCTCATTTCTGTGCCAGCAACTGCAGTCAGATGAGGAGCTTTCACTGACGCTCCTTTCAGGCCTCACTCGCTGCTCCCATGCACTGCAGTATTCAAAATTTATCCCTGTTTTCATGGGTAACAATAGCATCAGCTAATAAAATGCCAAACCAATGGAGTCTTATTTCATTCACTTCAGGGTAGCTTAAAGTCTTAACTTGTGGATTTTCTGGTCTTGGGCTGAGAAAGCAGAGCAAAGACTGAATTTTACTATTCACACACTTTCTTTTGTATAGGTGATGGAGCATTAGCAGAGACAGAGATACACACATTTTTTGAATGTAAAAAATTAACATACATAATCCAAGGAGGCAACACAGTAACTTGAACAGAATCCATTCACACAGACAACTGAGTAAAAATAATCTGTCCATATTGCAGCTATTCTATGCCACCATCTGTATCTGATCTTTATATAGATGGATGATACATTGACTCCTGCAGCACTGCTCCAAAATCTCATGGCAGAGAGAAAACTTTAGTTTGTCTTTCAGCTGTCTCATCAAAACAGCCTTCAGGCAGCTCCATACCTCCAACACCACTAGAAGATGCCTGACAACATCACTGCAGTTTTAGGGTGATTTATCTGAATAATACTGAAAGAAACATCCATAAACAAGGTGTGCAACTGCCCAAGGTACAGGTACTACTGCAACACACAAGCCTAGGATATAAATGTGACAAATTCCAAAATAACTTGCTGTTAAGCTTCCTTTGAATGCATAATTTACAGTAGATGAATTCAACCCTTGGTCATTCACATGGACAGATGCTACTTGCAGCCCTCACTGTGTGAATCAAGTCAGGAGTGAAGCATCTCGTGTTTCCACCCGCCACCACAAGAACTGAAATCCAGAGGCACAAAATTCCTAGTGAGGAGGGTCACAAGAGTTTCTGCTATTCTACTGTATATTTAATGTTAAATTTTCTACCTCAATTTATTCACCTTTGACGAGAAAAGGGGTCACTGGTAACATTTCACTAATTTGCACTGGTTGCCAGGTTGGCATACACAGCTGAAAAAATACAGTTGCTTTTTTTCTTCCTTTTTTTTTTTCTTTCCTTTCCACCCCTTTTAAACATAAACTAAAAAATATTACCTTTGTAATACACAAGCAATCCCTTTCCTGCATAGTCTAGAGTTGTAGGCCTTCCATCAGTCTTTTTCATCACACTTTTAAAGCCACTTCAGCATTAAGGAGCTCCATAACTGCACAGCAACTGGCTGGCTGCCAACCAGCTGCAAAACAAACTCCCCTTGTATTGACATTAGAGGTTCCTTGATCATATTCAATAAAGAACCTTTGATGTTAGCACTATTGGCTAATATCATCTTACAGGGTCTTGAGGGAGAGTTTATCAAATCCTTAGGACAGATCATGAAGCAAAAAAGGACCCTCTAGCGTCAGAAAACAACAAAGTTTGTGTTTTGTGAGGTAAAACCAGCATTTATAGGTGGGAAAATGTCAAAATACACACGTCATCTGTGATTCACTGTTTTTTGGTGTAACATTTGGTGAACCACAGATCTCACTTTGTCTGGCAAAACCCAAGTTGTGCTCTCTTGTTATCCAGCCTCAACAGAGAAGTCCCCATGGGACACTAAAAAAACCAGCCATGCTTGGGTGCCTTTCTGTCACTCCATATCCTCCCAACTGCCATCCCATATCCTCCTGACCCTCCTTTGCTATAGCCAGGCAGCTGCCTCCTACTTTGCCTTCCTGGCAGATTTTCTGCTTTCAGATCTGTCTGTCACCCTGCCCACAATGTGGCACTTCAACGCTTGGCAGGTTCAAAGCAAAACTTCGAGTGCTCTGGTACTATGGGGTGTTCGGTTTAGGGAGACCTCTTTAAGTACATGAAACTGTAAAAGCAGAGACTGACAGGCCTCTCAAAAGCTTCCAAAACAAAAGGGACACTGACCCAGGGGAAAAAAAAAAAAGATGGTGCAATACACAGTGCCTCATTTCAGAGTGCTCCAAGAGGAATGGCCCCTGGAAGGGTAGAAATCTTTCCACATCTGTTACTGAAATATGGAAGGTGTTCTAGGTTTTGGTGGTGGTGGTTTTGGCTTTTTTTCTTCCATTGCTTCATCTTTTTCTCTCATCTTTAGTTTTCTGTTCCACTGTGGGAAATACCCCAGGGGATCCAACCTCTTGTCCTCTTTTTCAGCTATTGCAAAATTTCACCTTTCCCAGTCTTCTAGACATGGAACAGCATCTGACTAAATGTTATGACCTGGAAGATTCTTTCCAGTACTAAGCTGGAGGAAACAACTTCCTTAACATCCCAGCCATCTCCTTTTAGTCTGGGTGGGACAGGCCTGTTCATAAGTAGGTCAAATGACCCTGCTGGAGGGGTGGTGTCAGTGTGTTGTGGTCTCAGGCTTGCCTCCAGCACTGCTTATCAGCAAATGCTAGTGAAGTGCATAAGCACCAGGCAGTCACTCAGTGATAGCTTTTCTATTATACTCTTCTAGCTTACAATAACCAGAGGTTTATTTGCTCACAGATATCTAAAAATTTTTCTCTCCTGCTTTTTTTAATAACAGAGGGAAAAGGCAGAAAAAGGCTATCACATATCACTTCCATAAGAAAGCAAGATATTCTATTTCATTTTTGTGAAGACACACAGGCACAGATGGAGATGATGATGATGATCATCATCTTTTGAATGCTGGGTTATGCTCTCATATTGGCCTGGCTTACTCAGTGAGGCAGTCACTCCATGTCATTAGACATAGCCCCATATGAAATAGCTGGTATTATTCTATTTCTTGGGCCAGCTCCTCCCTCTTTCTCCCGTTTTGTCTGTGCAGCTCAAGGACTGCTGCCTCTTCACTCCCACCCCCAGTCCACATTCAGTGATATTTTCACTTTAGGCTCAGTACCTCGTGCACTCTCAGCTCTGCAGCACCTCCCGCTCTGGGAACACAGACTGAGCAACTCCCCGCTTGTCAACACCAGTGGGAAAAACCCCTCAGCCCTGCAGGCCCTGAAAAATGACTCACTATCTTATGTCAAGGACAGAGGCACTAGAAATGGACTTTCAATAATAAAAATATTTTCTTATGCATCTCCACTCTGGGTGGAACACCTGTATGTTTATTTACCAGCTGGCTGTATGAGATGTTCAGCCTAATTGATTTCATACCCTAAGGCAGATATTTTAAACCAATTACTAGATGCATAAACTTTATTTAGACATGAACTATTCAGGTTATCACATTGCATCAAACCAATATCCAAACAGCAGCTCACAAGACAATCTTAGCAGAGAGGAATTCCCAGTGCCACAGCCTCCAAAAGCAGTAATATTTCTCATCCCTGCATTTTTGTATCATTGTGCTCCTTTTCCAGCTTCAAGTAAATATGTTTCTGCAAGCTATTTTACATTCCCTTCAATAAGCTTTTCCAAAAATGTTATTGTTTCTTTGAAATAGAAAATTGAATTATAGAATAAACTATGACCATGCTTTAAAAAGAAATCCCATAAATGGATAAAATTTCTCATTTGTGAATGAACTGATTAGTTACTCAACTCCACAAAGAAGTTAAAAGTGTAAGATCACCCAAATGTTTTACACCATGACTATGACTCAGTTGCTTTTTTACAATGTGTGTTCATTAAATAATTAAAAGCTGTCAGTTCTTATTAAAATTCATTTTTGTGTGTGTATATATATATATATATGAACAAAAAAAGGGCCTGAGATATAAAAGCAAGTTTCTTTAGAAAAGGAGGAAAGGAGACATAAAGAGTAGCCAGAAAATTATATAGATGGAAAGTAAGAAAATACTTCACCCAACAGTGTATCTCAGCTCTATAAATTAAATTTAATCATCCTTTCCAAATATCCACGTTTGATACAAGTATTTGAGAGGGATGAAATCAGTTGAGAGTTCTTAACTCAGTACCTGGGTATTTTTTAAAAGATTAGTGTTCCTAGACTGCATCTATAGCCCCTTGGTAATCAGGGAGGTGAAAGAGCCTACAAGCTTTACAAGTACAAATGGTATGGGAACCAAGTTCAAAGGCACATGTGAGCATTCATACAAAGTGTTCAGGTTCAGGAAAAACTGTTTGCAATCTGAGCACTTATCCACTTGAAGAACAGAAGCATCATCACAAAGATTAGCTAACCATCCTAATTCAAACAGCACACCAATTGCTGGCACAGAACACCTCATGCTTAATTCAGACAGAGAGGATATTGCTCTCCAGCAGCTCTAATGCTCCCCAAATAAACATCATATTTTGGTAAGCATTTTTCTTAGTGTTAGAAAACACTTTCAGTATAGAGAATAACCTATAGGAGAAAGGAGAGAGGGTGGCAGTGGAGCTGTAGTAGAAAAAAGATAAGGAACATGAATCCCTGAAAGTGTCATTTTCACTGTATTTTGAAAAGGTGTATAAAGGCATAAAAAAGAAAAATTTGATACAACAATATCAAATTGCCTGGACCTGCTATAATCATTAATGACTTTAACTGTAAAAAAAATTCATATGACAAAATGATGTCTCAAACAGTTGGTCCCTGTTTTAAATGACATCAAGGGTAAATGTATTGTGTAGCTTAAAGAACATGAATCACTAATTCTAATTGTCAAAGATGACTTGAGATCCCAAGAGATGAAGTGTCTAAAGGAGCCAAAGTATAGTCCTTGCAAAGATAGACAATTTCCAGACCAGTCAGTGAAAGAAGAGAGGTTTTTAAAGAGCTGAAGTCCTGATACCTCTGAACAACTTGGTATATTTGGGCTGAGATAAAATAGAGCAAGCAATGTGTTTTCAACATTGGAAGAATAACACTAGATCTTTTAAAATACTTTAAAAGTTTCCTACATTTTTGCCCATTTCCAAATGTGATTTTCAGTGTATACTAATTTTAACATCCCGGTCTTTACATCTCTGAACTCCACTGCTGCTCAGACAGAAAGAAAAAAGATCCTCCTAATGTTAATTTGGATAAAGCATTAGGAACAAAAAATTCCAAAAAAGTTAACAAAATGAGATAACCACATTTTAAGCATTATTATTTCAGGCAATCCAGAGGCATCTCTAACTTTTATGAGACTTGCCTTCATTACAGGTATTTCATGTTGATAGTAAGATGCCTACTTTCAGTTTTCTCTTCAAGACTTTACATCTTTTTTCTTTCATTTTCTTTTAATAATCCCATAAAATCAAAAGGTCACTAGTGACTTTGCACATTGCTCATATCTGACAAACACTAATATTAAAAAAACCCCAGCATTTATTTGAAAACTGAATGCATAAGAGAAAGTTTTAAAAAACTGGAAATGTCTGCAGTATGGACATTTATTTCTTCACACTGGTGAACCTGTGAATTTCCTTTCTATAGTTGCAAATTTATGTTTACAAACTATGCTTAAGTATTAAACACTAGGTAATGTTTTTAATGGAATTTTATAAGATAGCACAGTTGTGTTCATTAACACAACAACATTAAAGATGAGTATTTTTGCTTCTGCAGTGTGAGATGACTTTTTGATTTCACATAATAAAAAACTGAAGCCAAACAACCTGGGTTTTCTTTTCAAACCTACCCTATGTTTTTCTAAAATAACAAATTTAACCTTCAAAGATGTGTATGGCATAAAAGAGGCAGTCAACTGGCAGTTTACTTTGCTTTTTATAGGCACATTACACTCTATTTTCACTGAAAAAGGCCACACATGCTATTTTAGAGTCTGGTGACTCCGGGCTTTTTAGTGTAAACCCTCAGCCCCTCCCCGCCTCCTCCTCAAATCCTCAGACTGTCCAGTGACTTGAACAAGTATTGCTTTTTCTGTGCAAGCATCTCTCTCCTAAATCAATATACCAGGGTGAAGGCAGCTTGTCATTTCCTGTCACAGGATACCCTCCTAAATTACCCTTTTCTTTTAAGAGTTCAGCAAATTGTATTTCAAGAAATGACCATTTTTATTTCCTTTCTGATTTAACATGTTAAAAATAAACACCAGCCATACTGCTCATGAAGTCCAGAGCCAGATGAGAGCATTGTAGATCAAAAATAAACATCAAATTATTTCTTCTCCCAGCTATAACAAGTTATATTTGAAGTGAAAAAAGAAAGCAATCTTTAGGCGGGATGTTTTTTTAAAATATTTACAGAAGTAGAAAAGGGATCTGAAGAAATTACAGCAAACTCTTTTCCCATAAGATTTTATGTTGGAGCATGCATTCTTGATTGATAAAAAACAAATGTAGACAAAAATGCTTAATATAAATACTCAGATTTAAGCTGTAATAAGCTGAAAGGTGTTGAAATTAAAACCAGTTTAAGTTACAGGCTTTCACACCAAGATGTTTTACCTTTGAGTTCATGTTTTAGATGAGGAATTACCACACATGCTGTACTGTTTGCACAATTCTCATCTCAGAGCAAAAGTTACAGCCAGAAATTCCATGCAATGATATTAAGAATGAAACTGAAAAATTGGACTCTTTGTTGAGTGGCCAAACCAAAACCTTTTAATAAATAATAGGCTTAGCTCAAATGATGATAGAATGTTTTATTTGATTTTCAAACTAACCTTTATTAAAACTTCATTTTGATTATGAACAGTTTCAAGCTATAAATGTCTGGTTTTAAGCCTGGGATAGGGGCTGGCCCATGCCATGGGACTGGTGTGCAAACACGGATTTAGGGGACACATAGAATGCTTTGGGTTGGAAGGAACCTTAAATATTATCTAATTTCAACCCGCCTGCCATGGGCAGGGACATCTTCCACTGGACCAGACTGCAGACAGAAAAGACATTTTATACAATCCTAAAAACCTTGGCATGGCAAATTGAGGGCTCCAGTGCCACTTCCCTATCTCTAACTCCACTCATGCCAACACATGTTTAGCTGCTTGTATGTGAGCAACTTCGTTTCACTCATTCCCATACATAGTTAATTTTATGTCTGTTGAGATAATTTTAAAAATATCTAAGGTTTAAATCAAAGAAAGTCATTAGTAATCATCCACCCAAAATTATAGCTTTTAAATGTTTGTTCTGAGGTTAAAATAAAAACACAGGGTGTTCAAAATGCTTCCATTTCTTAAATCTAACCAACGCTGAAAAAAGAAAATGAACAAGACCTTATTTTGTCCACTAGCATTCCTTAACTTCTTCATTATTTTACATCTGTTTTATAGCAACCTTTCACTACACTTGAGACTCAAATGTGGTGGAACCAAACCAGTGGTCATTCTTCTACTTTAAATCATATGACAAAGTATTGACTCTGCATATCTTCCTCTGTACTCTTTATTCTTACTTTGGAAAAGACGGACAATAAAGGTTCAAAACCCCTCTACAATCTGCTTCAGCATAACAGCATCAATGTGAAAAGTAAAATGACACATGCCAACAACATACCAGGGATGTTCTGCACCATCCATAATGGACCTCATTAGCTCAATCAACTTTTACTGTTTAGTTGCTTTAGTGCTTTGGTCAGTTTCTGAGGTGTCTAACCAGATCTCCCATCACAAGAATGGATTTTTCTTGTTACATATGTTGAAGATAGTTGAACATTATTCTGAGTGTAGAAGATTCCCTGTTTTAGAGAAGCATAGAATTTTCAAAAAGCAAAAGCATGACTTTGCCAGATGTTGATTAAGGTTGAGGAAACCTGCAAATGTCCTAAAACTAGACCCTGACTACCACTGTATTTTTCACCATTACTGGGTTTGTTTAGGTCTCACACATGACAGATCTTCATTACATTGGCTATTCCTTCATTATTAATGGACACTCTGATTTTATCCCTTTTCTTGTATAAAGAGCTTCATGAAGTTGCAGACTCTGCTTTTTTTTTTTCTTCTCTGAAGCAACCAAGGTCATTATTACCACACTTGAGGGAGTAAATGCAGTGACCTGTGTGCTTACTGCTCCTGCTTATGTTTGGTAGTGTTGAGAATTCAGTAGAAGCATTACTGCTGCAACAGTATAGGAAACTTGATCATTGGTGTTTCTTTTCCTTACAAAGTAAAAGAAAAGCTTTAGAGTAAAATCTTGCTCTTCCATTAAGTTCTGTTCTCAAATATATGAAATACTATAAAATCTGAGTGGTTTTTACTAATTTGGTGGTTGTTAATTTACAATCAGATCAAAAGGTATGATTAGGTGTTTGAACTTTCTCTTTCCCCACTGCTATATTTTAACTAATTCCTCCAAAAACCAGTCAACTTTACTTTCTTTAAATAAAACTAACAACTTGCTAAAAAAAAAAAAAAAAAGAGTTGAATAGTTTTCTATTTGGATGCAAAGTACAATGAGGTCAATAAAAATACACTCATTAAGTTTAAACAGGCTGTGGCTCAGACATTTATATGGTAATAACCAAACAACCAAGAAATATGGAAGTCTTTCACAAAGCTTGGAACATTTTACATCAGATTTTGCCATTTATCATGTTAACATAGAGATATCAATCCCTTAGAATACAAATAAGAGGCATTACAGTATTTCACTGAAAGGACTAATAGATATTGAAGTTCTTAATTGATTTGATGAGGGGCCTGCAGTTTAAAAAATCAGGAAACCTAAACAGATAAAAATCCCATTATAATTTACAGGGATGAGTATGGACCTTAACTCAGAATAATCACAAACAGAAACATTCAGAGACACTTTGTATTTCACCTTTACCTGCACAAATCTCAAATGTTTTGCTGGTTGTTTCTGCCCTTCCCTGTCCTTCCCCTTCCATGTTCTTACCTTTTCCTCTACACTGGTCAAGCATTAATTCCAATAGGGGTTAATAAGTGAAAAGTCTTAACTTGGGTTTCTTTGAAAATTAATGTCAAAGAAAACAAATTTGGACTATAGTCACTCTTTAAATATCAGAAGATTTTAGATTTGATTCTGAATATCTATTAGCTTTAAATTTTTACTTCAAGTGAGAATTTTCTAAGAATGTTTTAGCCAAGTAAAAAACTTCATATGGCCCTTAATTTTAGACATGAAAAATGCCTTTGATTTTAATGAAATCCCACATGCAGTTAAGACCAATAATGTGCATTGCACATCCTAGATAGTTCATGACAAAGTTTCATCCTAGCACTGCATGTCCACAGTAAGCCACTTCCCCACGTTGGCATGTCAGGTTACTGTTGCTTATTTTCCTTTGCTCATGCATGTGAGTATATAATTAACATTTTCAAATCAGCACAATCCTTTATCCTAAACATGTAACATTTACCATAATTATTTTAAAGCCAGAGAAGCTGTCAATGCAGTATTAATGGATTCCTTCTAGCATGGCTATAATAATTTCTGAAATTATGGCTTGTGCATCAATGGGTATCTCTGGCATCAGGTAGAGTGAGCAGGGGCTTGGACTGAAACAACCAGCTGCATTTGCCATAGGCTGATTCACCTGCTGCTAGCCACACCCCAGTAAAAATCACTAACACAGTAGCTCAACTTCCAAATCCATAGTGCTCCTGTGTAATCCCCTCTTGCACTGCCAGCAGCATGCAAAATAATTAAATAAAAAGCTTACCCTGCTTAATGCTAGTCAGAAGAAAAAATTATGCAAAGGTGTGGTAAGCCAGAATCAAAGAAGCTTAGACTTCAGGATGTTACCTACAATTTTCAAAGTGAACTTTTTATTTCAATTTTGTTTTAAAATTGTTGTTAAGGAAAAAAACAAACTGCCAGTGCATTCCTCTCTGAAGAGGTCCCAGAAAGCACATAAACACTTGTTCAAAACCTTTACCCACTGCTGTCCACATTTCCCTTTCTCTCACGTTCATTTTGTAGCTCTCCTCCATTTTTCAGACCTCCCACTTTTCCTCTTCTATGGCTATAAACACTCAGTGTCCTGACATTTTCTTCCTGGTCATCGCCCTTTTCTACGGAGAGGTTTCTCATTACCTCTGAGGCTCACTCTGCACAGACAGCTTCCATGCTGCCCTCCCCACCCCAGTGCCAGTCAACTGTGCTAAATCCAGACATTCCAGATGCCACAGATACTTGTCCATTACATTATCTCTCTTCAGCCCATCTGCTAAAATCAAATTTGCTGGATCGGGGACTAAACAAATGCTTCCCCTTCCCTGGCCTCTGGTAGCACTAAGCCAGCTTAGGGTCAGTAATAACAACAAAACTTTGAACTCAGGACTTTTGGTTTTGCATGAAGATGCCCAACTCAAGAAATTAAGTTTAAATGAACAATTGAACTCTCCTGTCATATTAAATGCTGTTACAGTGTTGAAAAATATTTAGAGAAAATAATCTTTGCACTATTTTTGGACCTGAAAGACCTAATGTTCAAGACCTAGAATGGAATCAGAACTTGTTAACAAATAAATAGTAGCAGTATTTATCAATGCAGTTATCTTTGTAGTCCTCAACAACCACACTGCTATTTTGTATACACATGTACTGCATACCATCTGCTGATGTTTATTTTAATTCACCAGGAAAGGCCTGTGTTTAAGTTGGAATTTAAGTGACAGAATCAGAACAAAAGAAAAAGGGCAGCAGAATAAACTGAATAAATTCCAAGTCTGACTTGTAAAGGCAGACAATATAAAAGCTATAATCTTAGTTTAATCCCCACACTTTTTAAACATAGTAATTACTAGACATCTGCTGGTAACACAGCCTTGCTATTGGATAACCTTAATTACCCTGTAATATTTCCTGACACTCCCCAAAATATGCCCTATGGATAATAATTCATTCACGGTTCAGCCCCATTATTAGCTACTAATTCAAACAATCAAGACAAAGACAACGAACAGATGACCTTGAACAATTACCCACTCACTGAACAGAATTTATTTCATGCTTTTCAAAGACTTTACTGCTTTCCTGGCTTCATGAGCAGCACTCAAAAATTAACAAAACTCAAGCAAGAAAAGAGCTGCAGAATAAAAGGAGATTTGCTGGGGTACCCCAGCTCCCTTAAACATCATTTGCTTGCATTAACAACATAATGGCTTCTGCAATACAGTTCATTTTCTAGGATTAAATAGGGACCCTAGACAGACTGGGTGCAAAACCCAATACAATTGTTTTAACAGACTGGGTTTGTAAGCTATTTAATTATCTGCAAGAAGTGTATTGGGAAACCTGGAATGAAAAAAAAAATGCATATAGGTACAATGAATAGAAGTCATGCAACTGTTACAGAAGCAGATAAAGTATCAGTGACTTCAGTGCTGAAGCAGACGGCTGCAAGTGTCTGAGGCTTCTCTTTGGGCTGCCCAGGAAATACTTCAAGTCACAAATCACACTTTGTCCTCATTTGAGCTGCCATAACCTGGTACCCTTCTTTCTGACTGTACAGGTAAAAATCAAGGGCAAAAGATGGATCATTACTACCAAATAAACCTAATCTCTACTACTTTGGGAGATTCTTTATGTTGTTCATTTAGAGAAATTAGTGTTGGAATGAACATGAAAGGGGATATGGCTTTTAAACTTATTATTATCTTAATCAAATTTTAGACATTTTGTCTTCAGATTAAGGTAAGGAGGAAGTACACCAAGGAGTATAAAAAGCTATTGCCCTTTTCTCTGTAATTCAGGTCATTCCCTCTTTGAGAGTCTAGGATGTCGTTTGCAATCCATCTGAAAGTCAAAGCATTCAGATTTAGCTGAAAATGGGACTAGAATTACTGAACTCCCAGGAAAATATGGTTGAAGGAAAAGATAGGAAAAAAAGAATGTCATTGAAAATTCAAAGTGAAAAATCAAAGTCAAAATTAAATCTATCTTTTCTGAGATGGTTCTGAGAAAGACATTATAATTGTAGGAATATAGTTAAATTCCTTAAGTACCTGTAGAAGTGAAAGGCAGAAATAACATATTGTCAATAAAATCAAAACATAGACGTGCTACAAAATTTCCCCCTGCCAAAATCAGAACTATGATAAAAAATAGCTTCTAAACACAATCTATTTATGTGCCTTAATCACAAAGACTTAAAGATAAGATTTTTTTAATGTAAAGTGCATAAGAATGAACAACCTTGCAAAGTTTAGAGCAGGATGTTTAGCCCTAAGTCCAGACAAATAATCTAAAAACCACAGATAAAAGGACAACTGTAGTTTTCCTTGGCCTTAAAAAGATATGCAGTCTACAAATATAAAGCACTTCATGAAAGGTGGAGGGGGAAAAAGGAGTTTTTCTTCTGCAATGGAAAGCATGAGACTGCAATATCTTCAAAGAAAAATATTTGTGTCAACATAGCTTTACAGACTACTTGAGGCTTCTTATTGAAGCTATGCCCTCTGAACTTGCCTTGTTTTTCAATAATGTCTAATAAAACTTCTAAGATTTAAAAGTCCACATTCCAGAAATGAGGTACACATGATGAAGTTTCTCTTTCTGAGCAGATTTTTTTCTGCTTTTGCACTACCCACCAGAATTGCCTCTTCGAGGATGGCATTGAAGTGTTAGCACACGTCCCGATAATACTGCACTTTTTCAGTGTAGTTTCTGTAAGAGGGAGTTCATAGTGCAATCCTCACTTCGAGACATTTTTCCAAGTAGTTTTGGAAGCAGTTTCAACAGGAATATACTGGACTGACTTTGGTATAGCCTCTTCTGGTTTCAAAAATTTATTAATTACATCAACATTCCTCCTTTTCTTGGTTTTCCTTTGATCATTACATAACCCACAACCCTACGTTTGGGGTTTTGTTAGGGAATATGCTTTTTCTATCTAGAACTTCTGTAGAAATGAATGTTGGACATTTCTTTTCCAAGATCAAGAGTAGTCTCTCAGGTCATAATCAAACCTCTCTGAAAAAAATTTGTGATCAAGGTTTTTTAAGAACTGTGTGCTCTGATTCTCTTTACAAAATCACTCATGTAATGGATTGTCAACATAAAATATTTTCTTGTGGATAAACCAACAAAATAATCCTCTGGCCAAGGGTCAGGAATGGCCTTTTCTTATACATAAATATTCAAATTATTTTTTTTGAAGGGAAAGTTTGAAGTACACTTGTTATTAATTTCTATACAGACCAAATTAATGCAACTTGCCTGAAGCTTATGTCCCTGTTCATTCAGGAACTGAAATGTCATCTACAGCAAGATAGTCTTTTCTTCTAATTAATATGGTCATGAAACAAATGAAACACAATATGCAAATTAGAGCTATGATGACTAAATAAAATGCTGTCCCTCCGGGAACAAAACACTCAAAATAAACTAGTTTCATATAGTTGGTTTTGAAAGGCCCATCTGTTAAAACTGAAAGTACTTTGCTTCAATTACATCTGGTTACTAATAAGTACTGTGTTTCAATTATTTCAGGAAAACTTAAAGGACAGAAGTTTTTGCTAGAGTCCAGATTCAGAATGAACTACGTAACTGGTTTATCATGTGTTAATCTTAGGTGTTGGACCGAGATCAAAATTAAATTTACATTACTGTTCACATATGAAAAACCTTCTAGAAAGTCAATGTGAATCTATGAATGTTATACAGCCAAAAGACATATTAACAATTACATATTTAACCTCTTATGATTGCTACAAAATGCCATAAAGTCAACACAAAGAAAGCAAACTTATTTACAGTGAAAGGATCTTACAAAAATATGATTCTAAAAAAACCTACTCTTTTAATTCAATGGTTCCATTTTCATGTAGCACGTTTAATCTCCTGGAACACACAACAGTATCTGGCATGATTACTGTAGAAAATACTGATTTATTAAATAAATGAAAGAAATGGCAGAAAAGTGAGCAGATTCATGAAGAGGAATTGCTTCAAGCATTTCCTTGGCCAACTCGTTTCAACAGGGAATGGTGTCCCTTTCAGACTGAAGAAGGTGACCTGGTTAGTAACACCTTCATAGCAGAAATTAGACCTTCCTTCCAAAACTGCAATGGGAGTTTTGGCGATGGATCTACAACCAGTTTCACCTGCTGGACCCTTCTGGGGTCTTAGAGTCCATGACATCCTAGACTCATTTCTTCTTCTCCTTCATTAAAGCTTCACAGAGTGTGCCTTCTTTAACCTGCGACCCTAGAAGGTTTCATGGCTTTTTAAAAAATGTTATGTTCCAGCAATCCCAGACAAGGTGAAAACAAGATAAGGAATAGGTGACCATTTCCTCCAAAAAATCCAGAGACCAGTTCACCCGTTTAACATGAAGGAAATCAATATTTCATGGAATGAATTAGGTTCAAGGCCTGGCATGCAAATTTCTCTATCATAAGCAATTTTTCTGACCCCCAAATTGTGTTCTTAATCAGTTTTGTCCATCTGGACACAGATATTTTCCAATAAAATCTCTATCCAAACTCTTAAACTCCTGTGAGAAGTCTTAATGTCAAGCTCTTGCTATTTTTCAATAACACAAAATCTGCTCAATTTGATTTTTAAAATGAGAACGCCCCTAGAAAAGTTACAGGTACAGAAGGCAGTGCTATTGAAGCAATAAAGAAATCATCATCTGCATAGGCAAAGATGACATTCTGACAGAGCAGACCTTTTAGCTGCAAGAGAGCTGGCCAGAACCAGAAAGAACTTAAGAAAAGCAGAATTTCTTTTTCTTGGATTTTTTTTTTGCTTGGATTTAGAAGCAATCAAGGCTTCAGGGCTTCTAAGGCCTAATCCACACAGTCAATGGAAGAGCTGAACTTCACTTGCTACCACCTGCTTTTAATTTCTTTGGGGTTTTTTTCCCAGCTCCCCTACACATGAAAGCTTATTTTTCTTTCTTAGACTGAATGCTTTTTCCTGCTTATGTTTTCCCTCTTCTTCCTGAAGTCATGACTGCTTTTATCTTCAATATAGTCAATTCCAAGTCTAAACCAAAGACTTTGTGTACAATGTACTTTTTAAAATTGATATAAACAAACCTGCCTGCTTTTTTCACTTCTCCCTGCTTCTAATACTTTCTTGATGCTGCCTAATTTCTTCTTTCTCTTTTCGTAGCTTAACCTCTACTTTTATACTCTGGCAAAAATGCATTTGCTATACCATGCATACCGTTATGTTACTCTTTCTCTTCTGACCTTTATTTTCATGCACTGTCTTCAAAATCCAAATTTGTTTTTGATTGCAAAGATTTAATACTTTAATTCCTTAGCTTTAGTATGAAGCAAAATATGTTTAGTTGTTTGAAATAGCAAGGATCATCCCACCTCCTACGTGGTGAATAGCAGCTTGAATCATAGGATCTCTCTCTGAAGCTGAGTGCTAAATCCCTGAAGCATATATAGAACTCCCATCTTTAGTTTTGCCACAGATGTATTACATCAGTCTGTTTTCTAGTTTCCTACTTGATGGGAAATCTCCTGCATACTGTACACTTGTAATTTTAGTTTACTGCAGTCTGACTTGAAACAGTTCTCCTGGATGATTTTTACAACTGCTCACTGCAGTATAACCTGTATCTCTGCAAGGGTCAGAAATCCTTATTTCCACATTTTTACTTCGTGTATTTTCTAGATGGAGTAGAAGCTATACTACTATGCAAGATGCCATTGTTGGTTTAAGGAGGCAGTTTTAGCAAAGCCCGTGGTTTTTCCATTGCTATGTTGCCCACGGAAGCTCAAACATTGTCTGGCAACTCTCCTCAAGGGCAACTGTCTGGCCAACTTAGCAGTGGGCCCCCTGCCATCCTAACAGATGGGCACCAAGCGTAAGTAGCCATAAGACCATATAAGTGCATTTAGTGTGAAACTTGGGGCATAATTCCCAGCCTTGATCACCATATGGCTTTTCCATACAGAGTTTGCAATAAATGGGATGCACAGTGCTAATCTAACTTTGAACATGAACAGCATTAAGGAAAATAATAATTAGAATAGTTCCCATCATGTGATAAGCAGCAGGTAAGTCTGGAATTAGCAGGAGCAGTAGAAGAGTAGGATTATTATACACAAACATCTTCCCCACACTTTTATTTCTGTTGATCCATTAGGCTTTCCAGGGCTCAACTTCTGAAAAACAAGGGAATGGGCTCCTTCACTCCCCTCCCACTCCTCTACAGGCAAAGAGAGTGCAAAATTGTGAAAGCCTGTGCCTTCAAGAAAAAACCTTGGACTCATTCACAGTCTCATAATTGAACTGAGCCTACATTTCACAGTCATTTCAATACTGAATTCTGCAGGACTCTTTTAGAAGAGAGGCTCAGGATTTCATAGACTCATTAACCATGCATGTATTCATGCTTTTATTCTTTATTCATATTGGACATGGAAAGCACTTCACCTCCTCTCAGCACACATTGCTTCAGATGTATCTCATCTAGTGCTCAAGGAAAAAGGGAAGCCAGTAAAACCTATGTTTGTGGCCACCATCTTTATTGTAAGTAATTCTAAGTAGTGCATGCCTCACTGCCTGTGGACTTTAGCTATTGCAGCAAACTACTTTTTTGTTTGCTGATAGAAGGGATTGTAAACAAAAAAGAAGTACTGAAATATGGGTTTAGTTCCAAGAATGTGAATATTAGAAATTCATACATTGGTTTAGAATATTTTTAGATAGCACTTCTGATATTGTCAGCAAAAGATGCTGCTTGTGACCTTTGAACAGTGAGAAGTCCTGAAAGTATGAGAACTCTGAAGAAATATTTCATCTAATTTTAAAGACTTCGGAAATCATATGAAATAGAAGTTATAGTTATATTTTTTCCTCTTCTCTCTTTTAAGGTGGAGTTCATGGATTATTAACACCACTCTAAAATGATACCATCAAAAGGAAAGGAAAAGCCCCACCTCTCACATCCCCACTTACATATTTCTGCTGGAAAAAGGTAGCGCTGCCTTTCAGTGAGGCAGGACTTGAGTAGTTTGAGGTATTTACAGAAGCATTGTCTTAGATAAAAAAAGAGGGAAGTTTAATGCAGTATAAACCAATACATGTTTTGCTGGAAACAGTTCCAGCTGTGCAGCTGAAAGTCTAACACAACATAGCTCTGTCATCCTGGCTCCTTAATCTGAGAGAAGAACACCTTTCATTAATAGATATATGAATTTTCTTGCTTTCCAACTGTATTCAAATTATCAACTTTAACATTTGCAGAAAGCAAATATCAAAGTTGCTTATGTGAACTTTTCTGGAGACATAATTTAAGTCTGGCCCTCCAAGAATTTCAGTTGAAACATTTATCTAATTAGGAAGAGAGATAACTGACAGGCAGTGTTTAATCAGAATCCTGAAGTAAGCATAACGGTGAATCAAACAGAGTCCTGCTTTTGGTTGAGAAATACGATTCCTTTCTGAATTAACTTCCTACTTACCTGAAATAAGAAGAGTTAAATTAGTGCATATTTATACATTCATTTATTAGGCTACCAATAGCTTCTCTCAGATATAAATAGAGACCATTATGCTAATTTCCTCTTAAGAAGATTGGCTCTTTTAATTTTATTTTTAACTAATAACATATAAAGTTTGAAGATGAATCAGTTTATGTTTCAAAAATCAGGGAATTAACTGGGCAATATAGTATATTTTGGCAGACCTGTGCACTGACAGGAGGCTTCAGTTCATTCACTAGTTGAACAGGGGAGTGACACAAACCAAACATACAAAGAGAACATGTCCTAGTCAGCATCAGAGTATAATTAAGAATGGAAAATCCGCTTGGAGATACAGAATCTACCACAAGTATTAGGAGATCAAATTCACAATAGAGAGAACACCTTTGTGCTTCAATTGTGGCTCTGTTAAGAAATGAGTCTAAAAGTTGCACAGCTTCCTGTTTATGATCTTTCAGAAACTTCCAGGTCCAATTCACTCAATCTATCTGAAAAGTATTTTTCTCAGTTGTCAGCCCTGAGAGAGTGACCTTAAGTACAAGTCAAAGCATGGGCTTCTTGTGATGAGTGCAACTATGAACAGACCCCTGAAAATGATAGGTGAAATTACCATTACCCCCTATCATGACACAATTTACTCCATAACCTGTCCATCATGAAGTCTTAAATATAACAAATCCATAATACAGAAAGAAAAGAAAAGGGACTTAAAGTGTAAGATGAAACATGTTGTGGGTGAAGTAAACATAAAAAGCAAAAAGTCTTTAATAGGCATTTATCATCCTATAAAAGCAGAAATATCTTAGTTTTGATAAAAGAAGTTACAAAAGTTCTCTCTTTATGTTACAAAGAAAGAGATACATTTTCAGAATTTCACATTTTCACAACAAAACTAACTGCAGAACTCACTACCTACAAGTGATTACAAAAACCAAGAGTTTCACTTGTTTAGTGACCCAGATATTTGTCTGGATATTGAAATTAGAGAGGGTCTTTATGACAAGAGGAAAGTGCTTATCAGCCCACTGCTTCCTGCTGTAAATCACAAGCCTGGGTGAGGGCAGTGCTGTGCATGAATTTCCCCAATGGACAGCTGACTTGCAGAAGTTTCTGATGCTGGCAATTCTAAGAGGAGTGAAAGCCAAACAATTCTTGGCTAAACTTACAGGGTTTCAGCTTCCTCACATTCTCCACTTGGTTGAGGTGTGCACTTCACTGCTGCACAGGCTGTAGTGCAGAGTAAACCTGGAGGGACACAGCCCTCTCTTGCTGCTTCCCGCTGGTCACCTGCAAACCAGCACAGTGCTCAGGCAACACTCCAACCCCCTCATGGCCTCAGGGGCTCAACTCAGAGCAAAACTTACAGATCTGTTACAGAAATGAAATATTGGTGCATCTTGAAAGGAAGTCAGTTCTATTTTGCAGCAGGTGCACTCAGTATTAGCCATATTTTCAGAAATAAGAAGCAACCAACTTTTAGAGAAAAGCTTCCTCTTCTAGAAAAAGTTCTGGCTTTGCTTGTTTTACAGTACTCATCCTTGCTTGTGGCTTTATGTGGACTCCTGAAAACCCTGGTGTTCATAGTGATTTATTATAGGAATAAAACTTTCTAAAAAAAAAATTAATTAAAAAATAAAACTCATTGTCTACCTTATAATAAACTGACAATATTGAAAAATGTGTTAAGATTTTTCTCTAATAACTCTTTTTCTAAGTTGTTAAGTACACAAAACTTAGAAAAGAATACGAGAGAAATAATTTTTCTGTATAACAATTATTTCTGTTTCAAGTCTTCTTCTCAAAATATTTTACTTTCTAAGGTATCAGTAATATGGTCAAAATTGCAAACTGGACAGTGTAGTGACCCTTTCAGATTCCACTTTCATAATCCATGGAATCTTTGTGTTTAATCTTTTGTTAGAAGGCCCCAAAGTTCTTTGATGCATGCACATTATTTTCTAGTGATTGCCACCACATGAAAAGGGTGTTAATCCTCTGCTAATTAACAACTTGTTGGGGTCAAAGGGCATCAGCACTTTACATTTTTGGATTTGGTGAATTTTTTGTTCATTAGAACTTGTTCTCATAAATTCAGGTATTCTGTAATTTTGTTCCGTTTCAGTGATAGCATCCTCTTGCCCTCTTAGCCCAGTAAAGAGCATAGTAAAAGCTTTTGGTTTGACATGAGGTTCAAGTTTGCATGTATTTTTCTACCCTACAGTAGAGTCCTTTTCTTACACACACTGTTGCATCATGCAGTTTAGGTGGTTTGTCTAGACAGGAGATGGAATTTCCACTGCTCTTGATAGTCATACTTCATGTTCATAAAAATAATACAATACTTCTAAAAATAGTTAAGAGATTATAAAAGGTATAAAACCCAATTCTGATTAATGGGCAAAAAGATTGAAGATGGTCTTGACACTTTTATTTATTCACTAAGTATTTTTATATATACATATACACATACTTAGTTGTTTGTATAAGTATTGCTTCATCAACTCCAGACAATTTTAACTTCTCTCACTGAAATACAACTATGCTGCCTGATCTGTGTATGTTTTTAGAAAGGTTCTGCAACTTGAAGAAAAGCAGCTAGCCAGACAGTACATGTTTTGTTTTGCATTTAGTTCCCACAAACTGGAAAAGGTGCATGAGAAAAGGCATCATAAAAACAGATAAACAAAACTTGATAGGGTTGGCAGAGACTATGAGGAAAAAACTGCAAGGGCACCAAACCAGTCGATATTCATACAGTAACTAAAACAGGTCTAACTTTAGTAATCCTGCCAGTGAGTTCCACAATTTTATGACACATTGTGTGAAAAGGCACTTCCTTTCATAACAAATGAATCTGCTCTTTTTCTAATCTCTCCAGATCAAGCTGAATCATCCCTTGTGAGAGGTAAGGAACGCAGATGTTCCCAAAGTCTCTATTCTACAAGCTTTAGTACTTTGCAACTGGTTTTTGTCATGACCCATTTTAATTATTTCTTAAACAATCTATCATTCTTTGCAGTTTCCTTCACCCAAACAAACACCCTGCATTTACTTGACAGTTTTCATCATCATTTGAAAAACTGATATTTTTTTAAATACCCTATTAAAAAGGATGAGTAAATTCTTTTTGGTAACACAGTTAGTCTAGTTTAAAATTAAAAGAAACTGCTCAGAAAGAAAAAGAACACCACCACAGTATAATTTTAATTTCATCAAAAATTCTTTTAAAAAGTACAAAACCATCTAAACTGAAGTGCAGACTTGGCCACGCCTGTGTAGAGACCGTGACTAATTCCATGTTACATAAACACTATCTCTCAGAGAGCACTGTATAGATGAGACACCATTAGGACAGTTTACAAAGGGAAGTGAGTGATCTTACTCTTTTGAATCTCGATTAAGGAAAAACATTATTATAAAGGTTGCTTGGCCTAAAATTATTTTGTTATCTGAAGCTCAGTAAAACCCCAGCACAACAGAGGTGATTCATGATCCAGGATGTGCCTATTCTTTTTTGACAAACGAAATACCTCCAGGGTGCTGAAGTTGTGCAGCTCTTACTCAGCCATGTGAGGGCTCAGGGTTTCCCTGAGGTACCCTCACCGGGTGCATACCTTTGGCTCCTGTTACAACGAGGCACTGATTATCTCCAGAATAATTTTTGAGTGGTTTTGACTGTTGAAATGAAGCAACTTCTGACATTTCATTTATGCATATATTACGTTAAAGTGAAAATAGCTGAAGAAGAAACACTTGTCTTTCTTTTCACGATTCTCTTTTCAGAACTGGATTAAAGAATTTTCCCTTTCTATTAAATTATTAAGACCACTTTGTATTCGTTCTGATATTAATTTGTAGTAATAGGTTTCCATGCAGATAACCTAGTAATTCACTTGAAATTCTGTTTTTTCCTTAACATAGTAACCGACTAAGGCATTTGAATGTAAGCATTGGCATTAAAACAGTTCTATTATTTCAGCATTTGAAGCAGTTTCATTACTTGAGGAATTGGAGTATTTAGATGAAGTTAAATTAGGCCACAAGAAAATATATTTTTTAAAAAGATGATGACCTAAATGGTGAATTGTGACAGCAGCCAAGTAAATAACTTAACAAGAAAAAGCTTTGCAGAATATTGATTTAATGCATCACTTAAGCAACAGAATATCTCAAACCCGCATTATCCATGCTCTATTTCCCTGTACCTTGGACAGTTTATCTATTCACCTCTCTCAAAGGAACAAGCACATAGTTCTACATGGATTGTTTGCCTATGATGCACAGTTTTTAACACTATGATAAAATTAATCTTTAGAATAATTCTACTTTTGTGAAATATACTAGTTTGTTAAATGTCTGTAACTTTAATTCCAGTTTGGTAAAATTTCTACAAAGATACATTAATTTTCATCTTTACTCTGAAAATCCATCACTGCAAAAAAAGATTTTCACTGATTTAAAGGACTGCAAACTGCATTTGAATTTCACTGCAGATTTTCTAAAAGATCTTTAAAAATGCCAAAAATCTGATATAAAATTACACTGATTTTAAATTATGGCTTGAGATGTTACATTCAGGACAAAGATTATAAAGGTAGTGCTGTCTGAGAAGGAGGAAGAAAAAGCAAAAAAAAAGTACTGGGGTTTTGGCTTTTGTTTTGTTTTTTTCCGTTTGAAGAAATTAGTGAAAGAATCGAAACCAGTCCATTTTATTACCCAAAGTAAAATCTGGTGTTGTGAAGACTATTTCAGCTAAAATTAGACTTTATCAGTGTTATGCCATTTAATATGCATGAATGACATCTTGATGGATAGAGAGGCATCAGATTTGAATTCTCTGATTTCCTCTCTGAGGCTGCAGAGCTGGAGCTGCTGCTGCCCGACTCCATGTGCCCCAGCTGCCACGGCAGGTTCTGCACGTAGACTGCCCTGTTCCTGCAGCACACGCTCAAAGAGCTCTACCCGGGTCCTACAAGAATTATGAATATTATGAATGAGGTCCTTCCCTACATGCCTGTCCTCAGAAAACACTCAAACCCCTTTTTCTCCAGTACTTCTGATTTTCCAGATTAACCCCTCAATTTTATGGGAAGCGGGCTAAGAGTACCTGTGCCACTCACCAGGGTAACAGAAGCCCAAACAAAATTATTTTCATGGCATTTTTCAAGAATGTAGATAATCAGAACACAGTCCCCAGCACAGGGTTTCAATCACTTTTTATTCACATCTTCAGTATTTCCATCACTGTTAGACTCAAAGGCATCTCACCACAGCCCAGCAAAAGACAGGGAGGTGGATTCAATACTGGGGAAATGAACCAGAGCTGAACTCCTTTTAGGTACACCTATTTCACCAGTAAAAAAGAACTGGTTTTAATTTTCAGGTCTCTTCTTAGTCTTAGAGGGGATGACCACAAGGTCTCACTGATTTCCCTGCCTCCCTCCATGCTGTGGTGAAAAGCTCCCAAGCTATTTGCAGTCTACACTTTGTAATATCTGCAAAGCAGATTTAAGGAATTACAGAAGTTACCTCCTAGCCAGTTTTATTTATCTTTTACAGCTAAAGGAGGTTATAAGAGCATTGTTGGAGCCTATTTGACCACCCTTTGTGATCTCTCCAGCTGAGCAGGGCAGGGAATAAGACTCATCTGTTCACCTCATGTTGATTTGTCATTTGACATCTGTGTCAGAGCAACACCCTGTAAGAGCAGACACTTTGATGCCACTGCAGCTTTATCTCTGTCAGGACTAGAGCTGGGTGGACTATTTACTGGGAGTAATTTATTCAGCAGGATTCCCCCTTTCTTCAGTTTAAGAGTTCCCTATACACGTTCTAATTAGAAGAGATAATTGGCTTAATACTCAAGCACTTCATTCTTACTTGTTCCCTTTGTCCAGACATATCCTGAATAAAGTCAGGATGAGATCCTGGTGCCACTTAAGACACTGAAACCCACTCTTCTCCTTGATTTCACTAAGGTCAGGATCTCAGTCAAGGTCCCTCAAGCAAGAAACCTCCAGTTTAGATTATGATACACCACAAATGAGGTCCATAATTAAACAGTGGGAAGGAACAAATGATACAGGGCAAGGGATGGAGTAACAGGATATTTAGACATCATCATGATGGCTCTATTAGAAATAAAAAGGGGGCAAAAAACACAATAGAGATTATTTAAAGTAGGATGACATGCAGGAGGGCTCAGGGTAGGATTTTATTCCCCTATAAGGATGAGACAAATATGCAAACATACTTTTGCAACTGGAATTTTGTTATTTGAACAAGTGTAGTTTGCATTGACTTCCTCCCTCTGCCCCCACCACTTTCATCCCCTCTGTCTACACCTTGTTCATTAACCAAGATCAAAACCCTCCTGGTAAATGAATTCTTGGCTCTATAGTGTATAAGAAATTCATTAATCAATATCGAATATATAATTAAAGATAAAATGTCATTCCCGGAGCAGCAGTTCTGTTCAACTATATAATAATCTCTTTCTGAAAGCATCTCTACCCTGCATGCACCTAGCAAGGATCAGTGCCTGCAGGCAGTATTGAACTATATTCTCTGAAATGCCTAGTGTTTTGCTAGCAATTTCAAACTCCTCTGTTCTTCAACATTCAGTCACTAAACTATGCTGCTTAAATTATTAAATCCTTTTAATTTAAATTTTCATAAGCTACCAGAGGAAAAATACCCTTCCTTAAAGTAACAGGTCTGGCTTCTTGTAAGGAAAACTGTGGTATCATTATGGCTTTTAGGCAGTATTAACATTCTTTAAGAAAACAACAAAATAAATTATTTCATTACAGAGTAAAATGTGGAAGGCAGATGGTTTTTAAAAAAAACCAAATCCTTTTGAAACTGTCCTAGTTTAGGACCACCCAAAACTGGAACACAAATGGGGCAAACTATCTACCGCCTCAGTCCCTAAAAGACTAAATTATCAGACTAGAATTATGAATTTAAAAATGGGAAATCTCAATAAATCAAAATTATTGACCAAAATTATTAAAGAAGAAAAATAATCTCTGAGATTTGTTATACTAGTCCAGAAAAACTATATTACTTTGAAAAATTTGGAATATATTTTTACTTTAATATATTTTTACTGAAAAAGATGTTGCAACTACTGTAAGGCTTGTGTCCTAGTGATGCTTTAATCTCATCTAGAATGCTGCAGTTCTGTGCAGACAGTGCTGTAGGGGTGGGACAGTGGAGGGAATACACTATTTAATTTAGTGTGAATTCATAGAGTGTGAAATACTTAAACATTCATCTATTTTCTCTGTGAAGAGAGAGATGATTTATCCCAGGGAATAATAGATTCAATAAAAAAATACTCTAAATTAGACCATGTAGGATTTTTTCAATGAAAAGTCTTCTACATTTGAAACATGAACTGCTAAATACTACCATTCTTCACCAAATATTAGATTGCACAAAATTTGGTAAGTTTAAATTTTGAAACCAATCTTACTTTATAAGGAAATTAAAATACAAAATAGCAGTTGCAGACATCTATAATGATAGTTTGATAAATAATTTATAAAATATATATGTTTATATATTACTATGGACTAATTGAGGATGAAAGAACTAGTATCTGAAACCAGAAAAATCTGCACAACCTTGTAAGAGTAGTCTGAAGGAAAAAAGTCCTGTTATGGTCATCAAGTCTGACTGTCCCTACAAAGCCTTCATTTTTTTGGGTGTAAACTGAGCCAGCTGAGTATCAGACAAGTGTCTTTTAGGAGAAATAATTTGTTTATGCTGAAAGGACTTAAGAGAAAAAGTGATTAAAGAAAAGGGACAAAAATGGAAGGATTAAAAAAAATTGAGGAAATTACCCAGGAAAGAAAAAAAGCATTATTTAAAAAAAAAGACAAGACGTTCTGGAATACACAGATGTGATATAGAAGCTGTTTAAATAACTTTCATTTTTAGGTTTATCTGATCAAAGCATATTTGGTTCTATCTTTATTGACCAAATCTTTCTGGACAGCCTAATTCTATGGTAACCTAATTTGTAGCTTTGAAAGACTTATGTCACTCAATTTCATCTGAGGTACGCTGCAGTAACCAACCCACTGTTTAAATAACATTTCATTTTACCTGGAAATTTTCTCTTACAAATACAATTGCAAACACATTATTTTAATTTTCACTTGAATAAATTTGTAAAAATTTCAGGATCAATTAGTTAAAAATCTTGGATTTTTTCCTATTGTATTAAGTTCACCGGAATGAGTTATTCATGAGATCTGAACTCACTAACAGTCCTGTAATCAAAATCAGGTTTAAAAATACACAGCAGCTATGAGCTCAACATATGCACAAATTCCAGTATGTAGATCAAGAACCTGAATCTGGGTGGGTTTTTTATGGTGGTTAAATTACAGCCATATTATCTAAGCTACCCACCTAAAAGTTGTCCCTAAGCAGACAGAAGACCTGCAGAGGAAAGAGGAGTAAGTTCTGACTTTCACGAGTAAGGGGATACCAGCTTCCCCTCTGACTGCTGAAAATCTTCCCAGTATCTCGTGTGGCTTCATTCACTTCTTCTACATAAATAGTTAGAGGAGGCCAAGGAATAAGACTCAGCTGCAAGAAAACAAAAGCAAAACATCCATGCCCCAAAAGCCCCACAAAATCCATTATGATATTAACAGCCAAACTCGTGATTTTTCTTTGTGTAAATGGTAGATACTGCAACCTGGCCAGCTGGGTCATACACAACAAAGATTATTTGCTCAGACAATATTTCAGCTATTTTCACCCCTCATGTTGCAAGGGATGAGAACAAACCTTCATTCACAACCCTCTTGTACCAGACACATTTGAAAAAAATCCTCATGTTAGCCCTGGGCTGTTCTTAACTAGGGTATACAACCATTTCCAGAATATGTGCACACACTACACGTGCATATTTCCAGGCTCTGCTAATTCCTCTCCATGAAATGGCTTTTGGGTGCCCTTCATCCACTTGCTCTCCCTCAATGATTTTCAATGACTTTGCTTCTTCTCTGCCTTTTTCTGTCTTCTCCAGTATCTCCTGGGATATTTTTTTTGACTGATTTCTTCTTTGCTTATGCACTAGGAGCCTCAAGGGATTTTACTAGCAGTGACTAATATAAGCTTGCAACTTTAGCAAATACCACCTACTGCTGAATTATAAAAAGCAAAGGTGTATAGAACAGCAAAAATTCTCTGGCAAAGTTATAAGCAAATACACACTTTATAAAGTTCAATTACTTTCCACTGGAAAAAAAAATGGAAAGGCTTAAAAATGCTGGGCAACATGAAATCCACATCATACACGTGATAGGACTGCCTTTGATTGCCTAAAGGAACAGTTAAAATATTTATTTTTAGAAGTATCCGTTAAACACATCAACATGCAAGCTGCATAAGTGCCTTTATTCTAAGTGTTTAAGAAATTTATCTCAATTTTTGGTTTTTGTCTTTCTATATGCTGTATGCCTTATTAAGAAGCAGCCAAGGAGCAAATCTGCTCCTCCTCCCAAGTAGTCCTTGAACTTATCTTTCTACAGGAAAAAAAAAAAATCAATAGTTGTTCTTAAAAGTTTTTGTGAATGGACCCTGTACAAGATGTTCAAGGACATCCTACTTTTCCTCACCCTCACACCAAATATACACTCTCTAATACTTCTAAATAATGAAAATGCTCCTTTAGTAACTAAAACTTCTAAGTTCAGTCATTTCTTTTTTTTTCCTAGAGTTCCTAGCCAGGGAACCTTGAAAATTCTTAGGAACAGGATCTCTATTAGACAGGAGTTAAGCATCTCTACCAATATTTGCTCAGATCAGGAGAAAAAGCTGCAACACCAAAAAAACCCTAACCCAAACCCAGAAATAGAGACCTGTGGTGTCAAAGGATGGAGTCAGAGAGGAATGCAGAGCAGTAGCAGTAGGATCTCCAGACTCTAACAGCCCACTTCATCCAGCAACATCTTATCTCACGTGTCAAACATTATGACGATGACAGAATTTACAAAGTAATGTTATTTTCCACACAGTGATAATTTCGTGATGCTCTTATTCTTTGTCTCTTAAAATTATGAATTTGTCTTTAGTAACAATAGTGGTGAAAGAAGCAGTTTATTATTCAAGGAAAGTGAATATGATGTAGCCTAGATCTTCATTTTGTTTTCTTTTCAACGGACGTGATAGGGAGAATAAAATGTCCATTTAGTTACACAAATACATATAAAAATGCACTTCTCTCTCTGGAGGCAACAGTGATGCAAAGTATTAATTTGGTCTCCAAAGTACTATGAGTCACAAAAATGTCTGCTTGTGCCATCTTTGGTTCATGGCTCAAGAAATGCAGGTAAATAATCATTGCTCCAGAGTCCCTAGATTTTCCTGAAATCCACTCTTGAGTTGTTTGAGGAAAGATCTAAACAATAATAAAGAAATTCAGATGTTTATTTCCCTCTCTTTAAAGGGCTTTTCAGCATTTTAAAAATCAAAAGCTGACATTCATGAAAAAGATGTATTTAAGACAAGACCATGTATTGGTCTTAAAACTGAAGAGTTTACTGCTCTCTAGAGTAAGGTTTCTTTTATTAGTATTTCTTCCCTCTTTAATTGAATTAAACAACAACAAAAAAAAGCAACCAAAATTATGAAGACCACCAGCACAGCGAAAAAAAGAAAATGTCTCCCAGGGTTTTCAGTTCTCTTCCCTCAGTGTTCTGGAGTCCAGATGTGGAAAGCCTAGGGGAGCTGAAAACATTTTTGGAGGGTGGAGAGAAAGTTTTGATGCTACTGCTGTAGCCTTATTTTATCCAACCAGACAATCATTTTTATTCACGAAGATTAAAAAGCCAAATGACAACAGCTACCAAACCACACCTTTTATATATTGTTACTAAACAGTATTTTTAAGTGAGCCTGCTAAAAAACCCCACTCTGCATCTTCTTAGCACTTAGAAGCAAAGAAGGTCTTTACAAGGCCTTCTTAACTCAGAGCGGAATATTTACTGTCTTCATCTTCCTTGAAATCCTGTTTGTCAGGTGTGTCAGTTTATTCTTAAGAGATGTATTTTTTCCTGCTCACATATCAAGCAAACACATATTGATTTGCTGCAGCCATACCAGGTCACAGGATATGGAGGAATGTTCCCATATCTTACACAGCTACACCTGGAATATGGTGTTCAGCTAAGTGATGACAAGGGTGGTCAGTGAGGTGATGATAAAAGTCTATAAATAGCATAAGAGGGTGAACTCTGAGGAGGGAGAAGCACTGGTTTAAGGTGGACTGAACAAGCTTGATGGGTAGAAACAAAAAGATGCCCTGACAGCCAGGGCCAGGCATAAGCTGCTAAATAGGATCTTGAACACAGTACGATTGCCAGCAGAGCAGTCTGGGCTTGGCCTTGCGCACACCACAGACATATAATGAATTTACTATTCCAGATTAATTATTCTGGGAAATTTCCAAGCATATTTAAGCACTTCAACTGCTAAATTAGGCCCCAAGTTCAACAGTCAACCAACAGGAGTCACACGCTGGGTGTGTTTACAACTGCACTGGACGTAGCCCTGGAAATGCATAAGAGGAAATAAATCTGCCCAGAGAGGAAGGTGGACACAAACTCTGCAAATCTGTCATACCTCTGTTTTCTGTAGTTCTAGGAAAACATGCATGTGGGATTTGGGAAAGGTCTTTTTAATAAGGGTTAATTGGAGAAGTATGTCACACATGACTGAGTACCGTTTCAAATTACTGCTCACGCTGGCATAACTAAATCAGACAAATGACAGAATACCAAAATAGGGAATAGTCAATCTTCTCCCCTCCTACTTAATCTTTATAGCTTCATTATTCTCAAATATCAGCAATAAAGATTTTCCTGGAATTTGTTGCTTCTTTCAAAATATTACAAAGACCATATTATAATATTCCCCAGAGATCCAGTAGTTCTGTAGAATCTTTCTTCTGTTGTTGAATTATTAGTCTAGGCTTTCAAACTACTAAATTCATTTCTCTGGCTTATGATGCAAAAGTTTGGGATAAACGATCCTGATATAGTCCCCCCCGAGCTTAACAAAAAAAAAAAAACCAAACAAACAAACAAAAAAAAAATTGAAAAGAGGAAAATAACCACAGTTTAGTAAACCAGATTAGTTATTCCCATGAGTCATTGTACTGTCTGTAACACTGAGTTACTCTAAAAGTCAGGTCCCTAACCCCGAACCTGAAAAAGTCACTTCAGTTTCTCTCTGCTGCCCAAGTTAACTGCAAGCATTTCCTGACACTGAGAATGCAGGCAGAAAAAGGAAAAACGTCGACTTGAGAAAAGCACAGCTTCCAATCCCCACCCACCAGCTTCAGTCAAAGGGATGACTTCAGTCCCTTTCTTAACTAATCCTGTCACTGTAAAATCCTACAGTCATTCTTCCAACATAAAGGGAAAACAGACTCACTAGGAGGACCTAGACTCTTTCAGCTTGAACTGTTAACCAATGGTGGAAATGCAAGAATGCTGAAGTTGTGCCTTCAGAGCCAATAGAGTGGATTTGTGTGTCCCACATGACTGTGTTTCCCCTGTCTTTCACATGGGCAGTATTTAGTTCAATTCAGAACTGCAGATAGTATAGCATGCAGAGCAGCAATGGGATGTCTGAGCACAAGTGGCTGACTTCCAGGCGACTTCAGGAAGCACATTTGTATATTTCTCCTGAATTAAACTGGGATTCTGCACCCTTGACATTCTCCAACCCTCCTTGTCTCTGCAGAAGGAGACAGCGACCTGCACAGCACAACAAAACTGTGAGTAAGAGCTCTATTTATTTTTATTTTCACCCAGAAAAGCAAATCTCTTAAAAATGTCAAAATGTTACGTGCACTAAAGCAATGATTACTTTTCTTATAAGGTGAAAAAGTATCTAAAGTGGTTTTCAGATTCAGAAATATTTCTTGCATGCTTTAATAAAAGAAAGAGGGAGAAAAAAAAAAAGAAAAAGCGAGTTATCCTCCAGGGCAGTGCCTGCATGCACGCTGCATGACACACTGCTTCCTGACATAGCCAGTGTGCTGCTTTGTTCATAAAGAAAAACAAAGACAAAAAGCCCTACACACGTATGTTGTTCACTTTTATTTGTACTCTGTGTCTAATCAGGCCTGATCTGTCCCCAAGGGGAAAACATAAAGGCAAACTTTAACTCCGCCAGCAAGGGCAGCCCAGACTTTCCAGACATCTGACAGTTATTATAATTAGCTATGAAAGACAGCGAAGACACTTTGGGGCAAATAGCTCTTACATTTGGAACAATGAAGTCGAGCAAGGTTCCCATCCCACCCCTTCCACGGGGGGAGGGGGAGAGGCAAGGCAAGGGGGGAGTGTTAGGAAAGGGTTATGGCTGGACTGAAAACACACAACTAGTATAATATCTGGACTCTCTGAGCAGGAGGAGAGGCTTTTTGATAAGCAACTGTACCTCTAGATTGTGGCTTGCATTCACTGAGATTCCTGGTGGGGTGGGAAAGGGTGTGGGGCTCTTCACGGTATAACGTCAGAAGGTCGGGGTGGAGGGGGCAGTGGGGACGAAGGGGGCAGAAAGAAGAGAATATCCACAGCAAGAGACATTGAAATTGTTTCCCAGAGCTTTGCTGGCCAGATCTCCTTAAGCCCAAGTTGCTTTCTGGGCAAGATTTATGAGAGTTCTCAAACAGAAGCAACAGACAAAGCAGCGCTTTTTTTCTTCTTCTTCCTCGGAAAAGAAATTGAACCCAAATGAATAACCGTATAATAAACGGCACTGACTTGTATTTTTGCTCTTCCCCCCCCCGCCCCCCACATGCTTGTAAGACCTTTAATAAGATCTTTCCCCCCTGCCTGCACGATCCTTCTCACCACCCCTTCCCTACCAAAAGTTAGATTCTGAAAACTACGATCAGAAGGGAAAAAGCAAAGACAATAGAAATCTGACTCTGTCCTGGCTGGGCTGGATCTCTAATAATGCATGAAGTGAAAACAGTTTCTAAGTGAAAGATGAGCAGACTTCTTAAAAAAAAATAATAAGTACAATAAGGAGAAATTGTTGAAAGACTCCAGACGCTACTAATTATGGCTTAAATAAATCTTCCTGGACAGATGTTTGCTTGCTCCCACTGCAGAAAAAGGAACGTTAAAAGAAGCATTTTTTAAAAAAGGATTTGATGCGAATCTCCTACATATGATTTTTTTTTTTTTTTTTTTTTTTTTGGTAAATACACCGTTTTATTCTTTGTCTGCCCTCCTGTTATCTCCCCCTCCCCCAACCGCCGCCCACTGTGAGCTGAGACACCTGAAGGCTAGACACAATGATCAACAGAGCACTGCGCTCGCCTGTCTGGATTCCAGCCAGATTTTTTTTTTTTTCCCCTTCCACAATCAAGGAGCCTGCACGCAATGCACGGCAAGCCCCTTGCTCTGCTATGTGCAGATCAGACAGAAGTCTGAACCGTGCTGCAGAAAAGATTAAAGACAAACACAAGCCTTTCCTCCTTATGTCGGCCAGGCTCGGTTTCAACTTTGTTATGATTTGCAAAAAAAACCAAAAATACAAAATAAGAAACTTTGTAAACATATATACACATTATTGTACAAAACATATGCACACACACACACACTTTCCAACACAGTGTAACTAGGGACATGCAGCATTTCCCATTTTACTGTGATTTCTACTCTACATTTACAGTCAATGCAGTATTTTATGTTAAGTTCATGCATCACTTACATAATTGCTGTGTAGCTCTCAAACACTATGTAAAGATTTTGTATGCGCATATGATGTATTACATAAAGGCAAATAGCTACTGTGCAGATACCCACACCTGAATGCCCAGCAAACTGAAATATTCGAAAACACTTGGGTTTAGAGAGATTAACAAGAGCTCGTAGACAGTTTTATGATAGTTTTAAACAAGGCAGTAGCGAAATGCTTTGTAAGTAGGGTGTCTTCAAACCGAAGAAGGGAAGCGTGGCAGGGGACTGAGCTGGCCCTGCAAGCCCTGGCCTTCCTGCTGCCACAGCCCAAAGAAATGCCGAGTGGCCCAGTGTCACCGTGCCACAAAGTTGGGCTTGGGAATGCAGTACTCCCCAAAATAGTTGCTCTCCGCTTGGTGTGGCTATGGGTGGGGTTAGCAGAGACATGCAGGGGAAAGGCAGATTCAAAGCATGTATTCTATTTAATTTTTAAATGTATGCTGTGCGGACCTATTTTCTAAATTCTTTGGAATTTAATTGCCTTGCAGTACAAATTATGGTGTGATAAACATGATGACTAATATTTGCTTTTCAATATGAACTTTGTATGAAAAGGCCCTAAAAAAAATTAATTTTTTAACACGCAACCATATACATACAGTTCTTTTAATTTATTCCCTGAAAAGGCTTAAACTATATTTTAGTCACTCTAACAGGTATCTTAATGGAAAGATAAGGAATTTTTTTAGCTTTTTTCTCTAATATTGCTCATAAACACTAAGTGAAAAGAAACCCAGCATAAAGTATCCCATAATTTTAATCTTAAAAAGAACTTCCTTTCCAAATAGCAGCGGAGACATGCAAACAAAAGGTTGCATGTAGTGGCAGCAATATCTACAGCAAAGTAAAAATCCTGAATAGAGATTTCAGAAAAATTAAGTGAATGAATCCAGAACTGTGGTCAAATTTGTATTCCTGTATTTTATTTTTTTGTAAATAAGGGATTTAATGCTTTTCTGAAGGAACACTTTATACACCTTATATGAAATAGACAAGCAAACTCTACACAATGGTTATACATGAGAATTAGATATTTGTAAATTACATGTATGTACACATGTTCAGTAGTATTAAGGTGATCATTTCCTTCCTACTTTTCCTGGCATATTATGTTTTAAAACAAAATTTGTCACTTGTTTCAAAAAATTGTGTTTTGAAATAACGCCTGCAGCTAAATTATGAAGTGCTCACTTTCATTTTCTTAAGGTAATGACAAGGCAATCATATTTTTATCCTTTCCTAAAGGCTGAAATCCTATGCAAATCAATTCCTCAGCTTCAGAAGTGATTTACCCGCTACCTTGTCTTAGAAGGGTATTTCAACTGGCAATTTATGCAATGTTTGTCAGTGCAAAAGTAATGTCTAATCACATAAGAGATAAGCATTAAGCCAGAGAATATGAATACAGGGTCCTTGTCTCCATACTTAGTTCACCACTCTCCCCTTCTCCCAGTAAGGTCGCTTGAGGGTTTTGTGACTGCTGGGTACAACAGCTCTGACTAGAGTAGGGAGGAGATACCTGACCAGTGTTGCTTTAAAAATGACATTATCCTCCTGCTATTGTTGTCCAGGCACCTGAGATTTGGAGCTATGTGTTTTAGTTTTTTACAAGAAGGATTTATTTACCTCATGTGAAAATTGCTGACCTCTGTTCTTTTGCTGACTTCTTTAAACTTTTTAATAGCTGATGCTGAAAAAATGCAATCATGGAAGCTCATGCATATTTAGGACTCCGTTCCTTAAAAATTTGATATCTATTACAGCTTGCCTCTTAGCCTGTGGCCTACAGCTGGTTGTGCAAATTCCACGGTGATGCTCACACAAACTTCAAGTTCTAATTTCCTTTTTTAAACCCTCCTCTCCCCTGTTCCCCCATGCTTCCTGTTGCATCGACTTGTTTGAGCCTTTCCCAGTTCAAGCAGAAGTGACTTTTAGTCCCACAAATAAATCGCTCAGAATTACATCCAAAACTTTCAAAAGATTAGTAGTTTCACTTACACATCTACAGAGCTGAAGTAACTTGAGAACCAACCAGAAATGTAGACAGTCTCAATAAGGTAACGGGGTCAAATGAGCTCATGCATTACAGATAGGAAGAGAACTGCACATTGCAATTTTACAGATAAAAAGCACTGAGTGTTTTAATGTAAACAGATTTCTGGTTGATATTTTAGCAAACTGTTGCAAAGCTCAAACTAGAGCGGAGTAAAAATTACTTTCAGCATGGTACAGTTAGACCAGATGGCCACGTGTTCTTTTCTTATTTAGATGAGACTTTTCCTTTCAATAACATCTTTCTTCCTGACCTGCTTAAAAATTCCAGCGAATGAAATCAGCACAGGATTTTCAATTCTAATTGACCATGTGCAGAGGAAAGGCCAGTAGAGAAATCAGTAGGACCATTGTAAGGCACACTGCATCAATCTCTCCTTTGTCCTGGATCTTTTCTAGTATGAGCTAAAATAATTAAGAATATTTAATTTATATTATTTGTACAGCAGCAAATCTAGTGGCATTGAGGCAAAACTCATTGCAAGTTCCTCTTTTAGAAATGTGTGTAACAAGGAAGATGTATGTCTATCAGACACCAGACAAACAGGTACTAGACATCATTTAACGGCCAAATATTTAAAAAAAAAAAAAAAAAAAGGCACGAAAACAAAAACCCATAAAGCTGGAAACAAACCTCCCAAAACAAGCAAAGAATGACCAAAAAGACTGAAAGGGGTGGCTGAATTAAAGCATGAACTACTTTACCTTTTCTAATGAAGGCAGATGATTTGAAGGATATGGTACTAAAAGAAATTTTTGAAAAACACATTTTAGAAGAGTCAGAAAAATATATTTTTCCACTGTCCAAAATATTGACCCTTAAAACACCTATAATCTTCAAATGTTTCAAACTTGCCTACATAGATTTTACCCATACTACATTGGTGGTGATCAGCCTCAGTTGTGTCTGTGAGATCTACATGCAAGGTACTGATGGTAAAAACTGTATGTATCACACAGAAACATTACCTACAGAAATACACATGTAGATGATATCATTGCAGCTTTACCTACTATTTTACTTGGATTTAGTGAGATGTGTGTGAAACAATATAACAATATTCAAGACTTAACAAGTAGAGTATGCAAAGGATGCACAAAGTCCTCCCTCTGTGTTTCTGTAGCCCATGGATAAGGTAAGCGGGTAAAATGAATCCTTCAGAAGAAAATGGGGTGGGGAAAAAGACTAATTGAGAGCAATATAGAGAAAGTTTGGTTGGTTAAAAAAAACTAGCAACAGACATGGCCCAACTATTTTGTATAAATTCACTCCTCACAGCTTAGTTTAACATTAGGCTTGAATGGTTGGTGGTTTCATATTATTGCTATAAGCTTGAATCAATAAACAAAACCTGTAGAATATAATTTCTGAAAAATAGCTATGAAAATGGTTTCATTAAGATAATCTGAAGAAAAGAAGGGTTTCATTAAAATCCCAACCATTTTTTAAACTTAAGGTGAAAAACAATCCAGGAGAAAATTCAGTGGGCAGCATGGCCTTTGCTATATGTCAAGCATGCAGTCCAAATAACATTTACATGAAGAAACATGCCTGAGAACATAAAACAAAGCACAGACCTTGGGTCTGGCCGAGCAGACATGGTAAAAGGTCTGATTTCAGCTCTCCAGCAAGATGTTTCATAGCCTTGGGCAAATCATTTAACTGCCTGGCTTCTCATCTACGTCATATTAGCAGAATTTAAGTTTTGAATGTGTGATTATAATTAAGAGGTCAGCAATGAGATACCACAGCAAAGGGCACAGGAGAGACCTCAGATGCTTGAAAACAACATAAAATACTAGACAAAACAATGGTCTTTTGTTTTTGTTATTAAGTGAGATCGTTTTTGGTGTGGTATTTCTGCAACAAGAAAAATAGAAAAAGACAAGATAAAAAACCTCTTTCTCAAGAGATCAATGTCATTCAGTTCTAGCTTAATTTTCTAAAGCTCTTTATGTACTTGAACATTCTTTTTTTTTTTTACTAACCTGCAACAAAATATCAGAATATAGGATAAATAGAAGATACTTCTCCATCTGTAAAGATGCTCTAGATTCAACACTCATGCAAGGCCTACCACTAAAATGCTGACTCCCATAATGGTGTATTTAACAGGTGTTCCCAGGGTACCAGTGAGACTGAGAGCAGGTTAAATGCTGCACTGCATGACCAGAGTGCAAACCTGGGCCCCAGACACCCATTGCTTTTGGTATTCTGCATCAAGGAACTGATCTTGGAATGGCTTCAAACATATTCTTACTTCCAAAGCCTGAAGGCCACCTAGCGAAGCACTTCCACCCTCGAAGTTCAGCATGTGCTCAAAGCATCGTGCTGAAACAAGTCTTCAATTTCTACAGAGCACGTTGCCCTGAAAAGTAAATACCTCTGCTGAGTTCTGCCCCCACCAAATTGTGCTCCCACACTCACCATTCTGTTTCTCTTGATGGTTCTTTGATTCCCACCACTGAACAGACCAAGTCAGAAACCCTTCAGTAGCGACGCCAAAAATCACTGTGCAGGAACAGAAATGAGTGAGCCTGCACTGGCCAAGAGACTGGACAGGAGACCTTTTCAGGTCACCATTTTGTGACTGAGTAATGACCATGTGACACATGGAACTGGAAACATGGTTTTCCCTCCCTGAGTAAATATGAGGGATCTCTGCGCAAAACAAAAAATTCAAAACATTTCCTTATTCATGTTGTTACTAATCAACATTCATGCACAGTATGAAAGAAACACTCAGACTTTCAGCTATCTTGTGTCAGTGTTGCTCCCAAGATGTAAAAATTAATGAAAAAGGCCATTGGATAGAGCTGCTGAACATCGCAGCAGGTTTGCAGATAGGGTAGGATAGTGAAAAGTGGGTGAGAGGAAAATATCCTGCATGGAAGTACAGCCTCGTGCAGTGCTCAGAACAAGGAGAGGAAGTGAGCAAAATGTGCACAGTTACATGCAACTGATGGGCTGTATTTCACTAGCCTATTTTTACTGTCAAGGCTCCAGACTATATTAGGAGTCTATCCAGTCCCTTAAGCCATGGGATGTGGATAATGGGATCAGATAAAATGATTAAAATCAGTTTGGTCTCATGCTTTCATCTACTAAGTGTAATAGATGCAGAACAGAAAGACTTAATTGTATGATAAAAGTACAAACACCTCTTTGTTTTACCTCTACATTTTTCCAGTTTAGAGAAATTGATGAAGTTTTTCTCCATTTGATTGAGAAAAAAACAATGGCAAGCAAGATGATTCTTTTCTTGCAGCATCCCAGCTGAAACTGGTTTCATCTATCCAAACAAATAAGCTCAGAAGCAGTCGTAGGAAAAAAAATATACTACATCCCATGAGATATTTTACATAGAATGTCTGGTTAATAAGCTTCAGAAACAAAGACTGCTTTTAAGTAGTTTACAGAGTTTAATAACTACCTTTTTTTAGAAGTAAAAGATTGATAATTTCCCAGAATGTCTTTTCCATACAATGAGTTTGTACTACTGTTTTCAAGCATTATTTTTTTAGCTTATTTGAAAGTAATTTTCTAAGAGAAAAATTTGCAAAGGAAAGGATTTAAAAAGAGAAGTCTAGTGAATGACAACAGTGAAGAAAAGCAGTTCACAAGGTTGATTAAAAGACTTGGAAAGGGTTAAAAATTCAGATCTTTATGTAAGAATTATAAATGAAAGGAGAGTTAGAAAGGGGGAGAAGAGGGGGAAGAGCTAAGCTGCTGGTGACTTGAGTGTATTTATGGATTACTATGTCCTGAAAAGAAGAAAACCAGAGTTGTAAGATGACACTGCAGGGGTTGTCTGGACTTTTCACCGAGTGTAAAGTCTGTTTAGTCAGTGTCTTAATGCCTAATGCTGACCTTTGCCCTCTTCACTCCTCCCTGCTCCAGGTGCAACTTTTTTGCAAGGGCTTTAACATTATTGGAAAGTTTTTGCAGGTTTCACACACTGCAAAGTGCACAGAGCACTTTACACGTCCATTACGCCCACCCAATATCAAGGGTTAGCACATTTTTTCATCCGAAGTACACACAATGATTTGTTTTACACGTTTTCACTTATTACTATTACTGCATTCAATTAATAAAAACAAAAGCTCCTTTGTAAGGGTATTTAATTTACATAATTCTACACAAGATACAAGATTAAGTATAAACTCATCTCATGCTCCCCAGCACTGTGAATTATACCAGGAGTATGCAACGTATGCCAGCAACGCTATTGATCTCTCTTAAATTAATTCTCTTTGCTATGGAAATGGAAGACAAAAAAAAACAAAAAAAAAAACCCCATTGCTACAAAATAGCCAAGGCAATATAGCTCATTTTCCTCAGAAAAAAACCCATGATTTCTTGTACAGTTATTAATTAGATTGGGACTGATATTAAAGAAAAACAGCAGTTTTAGAAACTAATAATAAAAAGAGCTAAACTACATAAGATCTGTACAATTTCAGTTTTAATTTACAAAAATAAAGTGTATTACATCTATAAATTCTACAGTTGTCAGTAACAAAGGTAATATAAAAGCACACACATACATAATTATTTCTCTATGCTTTATATTAAGTAGATAGTTGCTAAGATTTTTGAGGTCTAAAATTCAAATTTGCTGAGGAGAAAGTATAAGCTGGGTACCATCATCTTCAGGAGCCCTTGGGATTTTGTGTTGTTTCTGGAAGGTAGACTGTAGGCATTTCCTGCCAGCATTGGCAAGGAACCCATTTTCCCCATCCACACTATGCCGCCAGGCTTCGGCTCCTTTGGGTTTGATCTGGCATTGAAGATGATTTCCACTCTATAATACCAGGTACAAAATTCACCCTCTACAGTGGCATAAAGCTTACTGGAAATCCAAGACTGTCCAGTCATGGTTCCTGCACTTTATGATCCATACTAGCTAACTGTGCCCTAAAAATTAGAAATTATGATTTAGAAATTTTAAACTTTTAAATAATTGACTGATTTGCCCACATTCCTTCCTCACTGAGCTATGCTGAGAAATGTTCATTACATTGAAGGAAAAGAAAGGAGGAAAAGGATTGGTTTAAAAGAGGTGAATAGCAGCAGTGGGCTTTATGGAAAACCCTACCAGTCAGAACTGCCTAGCCAAAATAACCCAGGATAACACATCCTCTATGCACAGCATTACTTCAAGGTGAGACTTACATAAAAAAGAGTTCAGATGGTAGGGTTTACATTTAAGGAATGGCTGTGACAGAGATGTGTTTGCAATTGGACTAAAACATTTTACTGGATAGCCTTTCAGATATGCTAAGCAGCAGATACTGCTTACAGGATACCATGCCTTTCTAAAGGAATATTTTGGTGTTTTCCTATAACATTGCTGAATAAAAATTAGCCTAGGCCATCTTCATTACCTAGATAGTTTTAAAGGGTCTGATTTTGGGGGAGATTTTTCTTTAAAACAAAATATGGATCTTAATATAGTAGTTTATTCTGGGAGTAGGCGCAGATCAAGGGGTCAAAATATTCTGGGAAGCGTGTCCTGAAACAGTTTTCTTATGTTTTTCAATTTAATTTGTAACACTGCGACTGCAAGAGAATAATGAAAAAAAAAAAGTTGTTTATTGCATTACAGACTATTTCTAGAGCTGGGCAGCTTTATCTCAGCACAAAGAGTGCTCCTGTTCACAGTGCAGCTGCTAACAACTCATCAACACTCCTTGCTTAAGAGTAGGGTACAATTGGAAGTCAAAACTTTAAAAACCTGAAATGTTATTATTGCAGTAAGCCATGCAACTGGATTTGACTTCTAGCCAGGCTGTATCCCTCTGCTCCTGACACTGTTTACAAGACATATTTAGTGCAGGTGGTACTCTCCTTAATTTCACTGAAGGTCAAGTGTACTTGTCATAATTGTATTTTTTGCACAGCTGAGAATTCAACTACTTCTGCAGACTGAAAACAGACATTGTTTCTGTGAAGGAAACACATAGCACTGAGGAGCTGGACTTGAAATAAGCAGGATGAAGTGAATTTTCACACTGTTTTCACCTACTATCTCATCAAGATCATCACTTTTGAGTCTGCCATGTATCAGTGAAAGCAGAAATTTGGGTCCTTTCTCCCAGAACTTCAGAAACCTCTGCCTGGAAAAGTGGTTTCATTTATTTTTCTTTAGATGGCTATTTTAAATTTTTTTCAGGATTACAAACTAAGATGAAATTTGTGCTATGTTTGCAAATTAATGACATTACAATGATTTACAAGTATAAAAATGAATAAAACTGAAATTAATCAAGATTCTAATTTAAGAAAAACTAGATTACCAAAAATATAAATTCATTTTCTGCTATTGTGGAACATCAAAATCATGGCTTTCAGAAGAAACTCAATCTTACTCTCTTTTAGTTCTAAAACTGATTTGTTACAATTGTCAGCATACTAAATCTGCTGAAAAAAAATAGCATGGCAGAAATAGGATACTATTCTTGTGCTTTGATTCATTTACTCTTATGAATTATCGGTCTCTCCTACCTGCAACATGTGCACCTAAAATAAAGAAAGCTGTCCACTGAACCTTCTTTATCCTATGAATACATTTCCCTCATCCTATGACTTAAAATCATTCCTAGTGCCTTCACTACACATTTTATCCCGAGAAAGGAAATCAAAGCAAAACATCTTTAAACTGTGCTTCATTATAATTTTTTTTCATGTCAGTTGAAAAAAGCCATAACAAAAAACCCCCAAACAACCAGGTGTCTCCTTCTGTAATTCTTACGTAATAGTTCAGTCTTGCATAACACTTAAAAACCCCCAGTTTTCTTCAAGTAAATGATTTCCTAATATATCAGAGACAAAGAAGAGAAATCAACCTTCATTTCAGATTCTCTGCATAGTCAGGACCAGAGCTCAGGTTTGCTTCAGAGCAGCAGCTCACAAAATTCTAAAACGAGAGACAGATTCCTCTTGTGAAATCCATTTGCTGATTAGCAGCTTCTTACCCATCTCTTCTACCCCCATCCAATCTGCTTCTCTAAACAACTCTACCCTGAATCGCTGTATTCCTCTGCAAACAGCAAAATGTGAAGATGTAAAAATTGGAACTGGTTACATAAATACACAACGTTGCTCTATGTGTGACAATAGTTTTACAAATTTTACTTAAAAGCATAAATGCACGTAAAATAGTCCCTTTTTTGAAGCAGTACGAAGATACAGAAAAACTTTAATGAAAGTGACACAAGAAAGATCAGAACTTCAAATCTACATTTTCATTATTGTGGAAACCTCAAAAATAACCAGGTTGCAATCTGATTAGTTTCTGTCGTTGTTTCCTCAAAACACAAAGTAGTACAGTAAAACAAGCAGGGTCTCATGAAATTTCACGAAGTCAACTTATAGGACATTGGTACTTCAATGTGTGGGATTCATCTGACATTTTGTTTGTAAATCCAAGCTTCCTCTTTCCTCACCTCATTAGCAACTTTATTTTTAGTTGTATTTGTTTGTAATTATCAAGTTTTACTGCTTTGTTTTATGGTCAAATCCACAAAACACACTCAATTTTGTGGCTTTTTTTGGTTGGATTTTTTTCTTTTTGAGAGGAGAAAATATCCCTCTAACCACTTTCCTAAGTTTTTACTTATATTCAGGGAATAAATATTACATATCTTCATTTAGAGCATCATTAATCAGGACTATTCTTTCAGTATCAGTATTCTAGCTGAATTTTTCAGACTCAGTATTAAATTTGGGGTAACTTAAGATCCTTTCCTAAAAAAAAAAAAAAAATCTATCGTCATGCTAATGAAGGAAGTGAAACCTAAGTTACTTTAAAAGCTGATGAAGTTCCTGTCCTTTTCAGGGAGGAATCAAGATGGTTTTTTGCTGAAATACTGGTTTAAATTTGTACCATGAAGAAATAGTTCAAAGGGAACAGGGACTAACACTGAATGTGTATCAAGTTCATGAATCTATTTCTTAGATGCACAACTGTGCTGTTTCTCTGAGGAGATGGCAACACACTTGTACTTTTGTGTCAACCAGCACTGGGAGTCACATTCAGCATTAATCCCAGCAGGCTCCAGTAGGGTAGACCTCCATCGTGTGTTTCCAACACACTCCAGGAGGAAGGAGAATGATCCCTTGCATGCACAGGTTGTGAGAACATCAAGGCCATTTAATGGACATGGGGGACCTGGCTGAATGCCAAACTTTTTATTGCATTAAGAACCAGGTCTCTATTCTGCCCTCCTCCAATGCCTCCCTGATGGGTAAATCACAAGGTAGTGCCTATATCCTGTCCTTTTCCTTCCTTCTTTGGGATTTACACAGAACAGACAGCAATGATTTCCCGCTGGATGCCCTCAGGATCCTCTGCCTGTTTTGGACTTTGCAAAGGAAGAGGAGACAGTCAAGAAAATTTGAGACTTCTATGGGAGAGGGGTTTGTGGCCTTTGGCTACAAGATCTTAATGAGCTTCCTGCTCCTTTTTTCCTTAGCTCTCTACAACAGGAGGTGGCAAGCATAACGAAGACTAGAATTGTGCATCCCTCTTTGCCAAAGATTTGTCATCCAGTAGTTTTAATTTAGAAACTTAACTTGGCTGTCATTTCTTATACTGCACAAATGTAAAATAAGTGATGTTAAGATAGCATTAAAGAGAAATGTGGGGGAGACTGCTTCTCAATTGTTCTGTTCAAAAACTTGTACTTTATTTCATGACAAGCGGTGAGATTCACTGGAAAAGGCATTCTGCACTGAAAGATATTGGGCATACTTCATTATATGAGAACATCTCTAGATGAAGGCCTTCTGTATTGTTTTCCATTTCCTTAAAGAAGGCCTCAGACTGTACCACCTGTCTAAACATATTTACAGTCTCTCCCCACTGCTGCAAGCCCACTGTAGTGGAATTTTTCTAAGGGTCAAAGGTAGCGCAACTGAAGAGGTTTTGTTTTGGTTTGTTTTTTAAGACACAAGGAGATACCCATAAATTTTCTGCAAATCTAGCTGCAGATATAACTGGCTCATAATAGAAACATTTGTTAATCTAATCTAGAGATACAAACTTTCTGAGCAACTGCTAACCACTCGATAAACTTTTTTTTTTTTAATTTAGTACTACATTCTGCAGCTTGCTCTTGACTTACTTTGTTCTCTGCTGCCCTCTTTTTCCACTTTTTGTTTTTAAGATGTTGGTTGAGCCACAAAAGCAAACCCTGTATCTCTCAGCATACTTGCCAAGTTCATTTTACTTTTACTTCCTCATTTGAAGGGGAAAAGGGGGGCTAGGGGGAAACAAACATTTTGCATCAGGTGATACATCCATATCTGATGACAGGAGCACAGATGAGAGATCAAACTTGCCTAAAAATAGATAAGCAATTAATGAATCACCAATATAACATATTTATCACTTGAATAAATTGCTCAAAATTTGACAATTGCTATCTTTTCTGAAATTTCTATTTGGAGGATCCCTCCCCCATCCTCCAGGAAAGACATCTGGCTACCACTGAATGGAGTTTAGTGTTTGAACATCCCATCTGGTTTCATCATGTTAACACACGATTCCAAGTCATTCAAGAAGTATGAACAATGGATATTGTATTCCATATAGTGCCATGTGGATTTAATCTTTAAAAGATGGTGGCACTGTAGAACTCAATCTTTTAGTTAAAAGTCAAAACATTTCATGTACTGAAAACTCATTTCCCATACCCTCAGAAGCCTCACATTTTATCCTGCTCTAAAAACGACAAGGAGACAATATCTCCCTCATATAGGGCCATTCCTATTGTTACCTACCAGAATACCTATCTGGATAAATCAAAACCACATTTCCTAAACATGACAGTTAAAAGCAGCATTAAAACAGATTTTTCATGAGAATAGTCATTATTTTCATAGTCAAATTACTTCCAGATTGATTAAAAAAAAAAAAAGCAGAAGTTTGCTATGAGGCAAATGGAAGTTGGGCATTTTTGCCTTCCAGAGCTGGTTTCTCTACCTTTCACGGACATTAGCAAAATGCAAAAAAGTCTTTCAAAAATAAACTGTGCTTTCTTAATCAGAGCAGCACTAATCTATCTCAGTGATGCTGAAAGAATATCTCATTTCTCTAAATACTCTAATTAAAATTCAATAACATTTCTTATTCAAACAGTTCTTTTACATTTATTTCTTCATAAGGATAATTGACCCATGGTCCTGTAACACTGACCCAAACTGGTATTTTTTATATTTCTTAAAGGATTCTTAGTAGGAACAAATACTCAAAAAGTGCTTTATTATGAGAACTTAATAAAAACTGATTTCAGACTAAAAGAGAATTATATAAACTTCAAGTGTAAGCAGGTATTTAAATATTTTCTAGCTGTCCTTTAAGCCACCTAATAAAATGACATTGCTTCATTAGAGCACTTGGGAAAGTGACTGGGTTTACCTGTGAGGGTGAGAAGATGAGGAAGTAAATATAAATATTTTGGAGGGACTCGCCTTTTTAGTGGAATGAAGGAGGGCAAACATGCTTTACATCTCTGGAACTGGATCATGAGGAGTGACTAGTTTATCCTCCAAACTGTGAAGCCAGAGTCAGAGTTGTGTAATAAAACATTATAGATTTGGTGATGAGAAAAGACAAAGAATTCTGTGAAGAGTGATAAAGGCAATTACACCACCCAACTTTTTCCAAACTCTGTTGAAGTTAAGTTTTATTTAGTATCACCATATTTGCCAGTCAGCTCAAAGGTTGAAATAAGTTAGATGTGTGGAACACATGACATCAGGATTGTCACAAAAACACCTAAATCAAAAGTATTTAAGAGGCTACTGTTGGTGCTTAAAAGATCACTCTGTGTTGCCTGGAGAATTTCTTTACCTGGTAGACCTGCTGTGTTTTCAGTTGATAAAACCTGTCTAGAGGATCAGGGCTACTATATTTAATAAACAGAAAGGTCAAAGGAAGAGAAGATGTGCTCAAGTTTATGAAAGTGAATGAATTCCTGTGAGACAAACTGGATAAATTCCCAGCAAAGATGGGTTGAAGGCTAGCTGCATCAGTTGGAAATTCTGTTAAAATCTGTGGAGATCATATAGACTGTTAAGACAGTGGATTATATGCATTGAACAGTGTCACCTCTAGCTGATTATATCAGGGAAGCTACTGGACTCCCTAAACTCATGATGAGAGCCATAAAATGCAAGATTGGAAAAGAGACGGCAAACTTTGCTGATTTTAACTGTGTTCCACTGTTCCTGTCACCTCTAATTAACTAAATCATCAATACAGTAGTAACTATTTTCATTGATGACACCTTAGTTTTACAGAACTAAGAGAATTGTTTGTTTCATTTGACAGTACTTCTACTGACTCTTTTCAAGTAATTCTGGTTGAGTATTCATTCAGCACAGATTTATGCAAGCTATAGCAGACAGCCTGTGTCAGAAAGTCTTCAAAGTCTGCTTGTCTAATTCAAGTACTCTGTCTAGAAAGGCATTGCTTTTGAGTACTCAGAACCTATTCATTCAGTTCCTCATGTTGGTGGGCACAAAACACACAATACTTTTCAGTTTGTAATCCTTCTGCAACACCTGAATTACTACAAGCACTTGTCATACACTGAAGAGGAAAGGGGACACTGACAAAAGGAACTTGAGGAAACTGAAGTCCTAAACTGAGTCTTCCTGAAATAATTTTAAAAAGATATTTTATTTCTGTGCCCTTAAGCCATGAATGACTTAAAACATGCCAGATCTATGCTTAAAAAGAACTAAAATCCTGCCTTCTAGAATTTAGGTAGTTAGTTAAAACTTAGTTAAAAGTTAGTTCTATATAAATATTTTGTACTAGTGGAAAGTTTGACTTCTCAGACAAGATCCAGAATTTGGTTCTACTCACGATCAATTTTACTTAAGATGTAGCAAGAGAAGTTTGAAGACATAGCAAGACTTTCCTAGGGAGATAAAATTGATTTTAATGCTTTACTGCTGGCCTAGCTAGACAGCATGAAATTGGTGCCAAGTGATTCTCAATAAGATTAGCAATACATCCATTTAAAAGGGCAGTAATACACTACCTGATAGAACTCTTGTTGTTACATCAGTTCTGTAATATACAAAAATATGTGAGATATTAATGCTGATTTTTTAGTTCTTGTATGGAGTAAGGAACATTTATTTCCTAGAACACTGTATTCACTTGTTCCTACCGATGATGTTTAACTTCCCCAAAATAAAGTAGAATACCTTCACAATCCCATCCTTTGTAAGGGGAGAACAGTATCTCAGCAGTTTGACAAGTTTCAGTATTAAGAGAAAACTTGAGTGGCTTTATTGAATCTATCCACTCTTTCTGGATCTCTATGTAAATTCCACATTAAATGAAAGTAAAGGGTGGTCCTAAAGTGAAATCTTGCAGTGCCAGTCTGAGTTCTAACTTTGGTTATTTGTAGCTCATGTTTAGCCTTACAGAAGATCTAAGTGCATTATGATCCAAATATCTAAATTCAAACTTAAATCCCTTCTCCTTGCAGTAATCTAACTCAGATATTTGTGCACTGCAGACATTTGATATCTCAGTCTCTCCCTCTTGCTAATACAATCTTGTTTTCCACATATAAATGGCAAGCTGCCAATTAGGGAAGTACACATGCTGCAATGCAAAGGAAAATAAGTAGATATGTCTGTATGTATTAACTACAAGTCAGTATTGTCTAGTGCAGCTGGAGTGAAAAACACTCCAAAAAAGCTAATTACAACTCCAGTCTTTATTATTATAAGCAAAAGCTTTTGTGAGCTAGGGTTACAGTCCTCCCTGCAGCATATTTCTTGTTTTTAAGTCTTTGTTATTCTTTTTCCACTGATTCAAACTCTTGAAAATAAAATTGTGTCAAAGCTATTAAAACAACAAAAATCTTAAAATAAGACAATTTATCAAAATGTAGTGCAAGGAATAAAATTCTCTTCACCACTCCATCACCTCTATGGCCTTATAGTTGCTTTTATCCATATGTAGAACACCATTCCAACTAATTAGCAGAATGAAAATTAAACAAAACCCATCAGATTGAAACATTTTTATGAGCTTCCTTAAGGAAAAACCAAGCTACTGGTGAAGCCAGAAGAACACCCATGTTCATCTGGGCTCCTGTTCCACATTCAGAATGATGTAATATGAGAAACTCCTCTTTGTTTATTCCCTGATTCTCAAGCTGTGAGAAGTTGTGTTAGGATTATTCCCTTTGTTCATCCTACTATAAACCAAAGCAGACAATCTTTTGGACAATGCTATAGAGTAACAGAAATCCAGGTAATTCTGTATGGTATATGATACACAGAGTTGTACCTCACCCTCAAAGCCTAGCAGCAGTAATTTAGATCAGGATACTGAAGTTAACACACCTAAAACCCCCCATATGATCTCTTTCTCTCTGTACTTACTGTACAGGTTCTGTAAGTATACTGATCATCTATAAGGTCACTATATTTGTGGAGCCTGCTAGAATAAAAAAAAACCTGTAATTATATTTTATTCATTTCCCCTCTCTATTTAAGAATAAGAGACTTAGCATAACTAAATTTTTTGGGCTCTGTAATCTCCACGTGACTGTGCTGCATTCTCTCCTCATGAAATGCTTGGCATCTTCTTGTGCCACACTACTCAGCATAAGCTGCTTTTCTGTAATTCATAGACCACTTCTGTACAGGACCATTGCCATTTTTCATTTCCAAAAGCAACTATATGAAGTGATAGAACTCTCAGAAATGGAAAAAACATGTCCTACTTTTAACTTAACAGAAAACGGCATTTCATCTTATAGCCCTGCCAGTGCACTTGCTCGTAATGTGATGTGATGTGTCATGTAGGTTGAAGTGAATTTCTTTGCCTCAAGGATCAAGTGCCACTTCTCACCAAAAACGTAAGAAGATTTCACTTCATGTTTGACTCCTAATTCACAAGTACTGCAGTCTTTGAATATCGGCTTTTCTGTCAAGCTGGAGGATGGTGATTCATAAAGTTAAACTTCGTGTGGAGTTGTACCATTTTTAAAGAAAACTCCTTCAGAAAACATTTCCAGGGATTAAAAGGGAATTTATAGTCAAAAAACAGACACACTGACTCCAAAATAACTGTTTCACATTTTGCAGTAAATTGACTATTTTAGACAGATCTCTTCATTCTTCCTAAATTTCACTGAAATTTAAAGTAGAACAGGACTAGTTTTGAACTCAGTTTTGTGGGCTGGAAAAAGTGAGTTTTCTGCTTACCTGTGGTCATGAAATATTTATCAGTTTGCCAGTTTAAAAAAATAGCAATGAATGGTATACAGTGATTCATTTCTTTATGTGAAGGACTTAATATAAATTAGCAATCTAGCATTCAGAGGTCACATCAATTCAACATACTGAGTAATGCTACTTTATTTCATGCTCATACAAACACAACAATGTGGCCTCCCACTAAGTTATTTAGTGCTTCATGTAGTGGGCCAGAAGTACTTCGAAGTTGCTTGGCATAATTAACAACTCAAGGTAGAACTAAATACAAAATCTGTGGTGAAATTTGCAAGCTATATCATGTGCAACAGTACCAACCTAAATAACTTCTAGTAAAAAGTTTTTAGTCTATTTTGGACAAGTGCAACTGCTTATACCAACTTTTCCAATAAAATATACAATAAAACCACTTAATTAAACATAAAAATGTCCTAAGACCAGTCCTCCAGATAAAGTAGATTTATCACAATCCCAGATCCAAATTTACTTTTTAGGTTTTTTAATAGAGAATTGCAATTGTAAATGAATTATGCAAACTTACTCAGGGGAGGGGAAGGATGACTTTTGGGCTTTAATTAGTGCAGTTTTGGGGAGGTAGAGGAAAAGAAATGAGGTTCAGAAAAATCTCATTTTAAAATAATTCTGCTGTCAGAAGATTCCACCATCACAAAATAAGCGATACCTATAACAAGCCAGGCGAGATAAAGATCTTCTCAGCCTCTGCTTATGACCAAAGCTAAGCAAATGTGCAGCTGACAAAGGTAGCTGACACTCTTTTGCTGGGCTTTTGAAACCTTCATCATGGTACTGTAGATAACAATGTTAGAGATGCTGCTCTTCCTGAGAAACATCTTCAGCCTTTATTAAAATTCTTGTAGGCTGCCATTTTCCAAGCCATACAAATGTGCCATTTGGATGTCAGGTATTGATTGCAAGGGACTTCTCATGGAGAAAACTCCCATGTTTCACAGGAATCCAGCAGAAGAGCCTGTTACCACAGCTTTCATCTTCCATTTTAAAGCTATTAAGAGGGCAAGGTATGCACTTAAAATTTTTTTTCAAAAAGAGGAGGGGCAAATGTTTCAGAGGGACTGCAAAGATTTATCTGTTTGAGTTGTGGAATGAATAAAACATACAAGTTCAAAACCTTTAAGTATTTTGAGCTACTATCAAATTTAGGGCAAATCCCTTAAGAGAAATTTCTCACTATGACTCATGTGCTGGACTTGCTTTTGTTGGTTTTGAGCACCAGGAAGTTGCCTCCCAAGTTAAAATGCTGGTTTGTTTATTACAGTATCATAAAAAAATACTGTACAACAAAAGACAGTTATTTCTTTACAAAGACAAAATCCCATTCAATTAGAAAGGTTTATATGATTAAATGAGAGAAAAATAGTTAACAAATATATATCTTCCTTTATCAAGTGGAAGACAAGTATATGGCAACATGCTTGAGATTAGTAAAAGACTTGACTAAAATTTCTTCTTTTAATGAGAGTATCATCAAGGTTAGGCTTTCAATCTCCAGATTAAAACAAACAAAAACTAAACAAAAAAAACACAAAAAAACCCCAAAAACCTCTCTGAAAAACAATGCCAAACACCAGTAAAACATTAATGCACACTACTCTATATACTTCAAATCATTCTATTACTTTAGGCTGTTGATTTTTTTCTTTACATAAATTTTTACAGAAGGTTCTCTACATGTTTTAAGGCAGAAAGATCAGTTTAACACTTTCTAAGAAATGAATATGTAATTCTGCATCTTTTAGTGATTAAGAGAAAAAATGGTTTTAACAGTCAATCAAAAAGAGTAACAAAAGGAACAAAAAGGAGGTCTCAGTTCACTAAGTACTGCTTGTCTTTGCAGAGAGAAATTTTGTCTAGAAGATCTCAAAATGCAGAGTCAAAGCGCTCTTTTTCAACATCAGAACTCAGCATCATGAGGCAAAAAGTTTCCACTGGATAGAGAGTTATTTAAAAGTTTTTCTCCTAGTTGAAAAGAATTAAAATGTACTGTTGAAACCTCTCCAATGAGCCAACACCACTAGCCAGGCTGTAGTACCTGCACGGCAGCAACACCACCCAGGCCATGCACTGCTCTGCTGCCTTCGTCAGTGCAACTGGTGGTGGAGGAACAAATTAAAGGCCAAATTCTTCCAACCAGCCAGAACCACATTAGACCCCCCCAGAATGTCCCAACTATGACCTTACTGCAGGTGAAAAGCAGATCGAAACTCTAAAAGTGAAACAAGATGGAGAAGAAACTTTGACAAGTACAACCTGCCCTAACTTGAAGGCAAAAAACATTTAAATGTTAATGTCTATATATGGTAATTTAATTAGTAAAATGAGGTATTGTATGCCATGCTACTTAAAAAAACCAAGACTCACTGCATATACCAAAATATTATTTGACATATTATATACTTATGAAAAAAGTTTGCCATGTGTCCCACTTCCCATAGTGACTTCATGGAAGAAGTACTATATAGAGCCTGTCAAAAAAAGTGTAAAAGTTGTTTAACAAGACTCCTTTCCCATACCATAAATGAAGGCTTCTACCACACCTATGTCAGTAATATAGTCTAGTAAAAAATGAGAACTGTAAGAAAGTAAAAAAAGAAAAAGCAGTGGATACTTACAAAGGAGATTAGTATTTGTTTTGTGTGAGAATGGAAAATTATCTCCTTTCAGGGGAAAAGCAGGGGAAGAGGAAAGTATCATTGACTTTTATTCTATATCCCTATATGCTTTATTATAAAAAAACCACAAAATCCATTTATTTAACTGGTCACATTACATTTAGGTCACCTGGGAGAAATAATACTTCTGGAAAGGTGCAGCCCAAGGCAGTTACAAAAACCTTTATGAAAACATTTAAGAAAACAAATAAAAATCCTGTTTCATTCTCTCACATTCCTATCTCCTGGCTTTTCAAAAAAATACAGGTAGCTGTGTTTAAGGGAGTGAGAACATGAGGCACATTGATTTGGTGAGTCTGAACTTAAACTAGGACATCAAGAAATAATAGCAGCAGGTATTCCCTTACTCCTCTGCTGCCAAAAAAAGATGCAACTCGACTATTTCTTCCTCTGATTACAGAGCACAGTGAGGACTCTGAGGGCATTTCCCCTCCTTCTGAACCCCTTGTAGGATGCATGACAGAAAGACTTGGGAGAGCCAGGATCCCTCTCCAATCTACAGCATCACTCAGCTCTTTCTGCTGAAATAAAGGCAATGATAAGTGCCTGTCCCTTTCAAAGATCTTTTCTAGTGTTAGCAGGTGTCTTCTGTTCCCTGTTTTACAAAGGAAAAATGGAAAGTCTAAACCTCTTTTTTAATTGAATATCTAAAGGTAACACCTTTGAAAATTGAATGCCTGAACTCACATATCCTATTGGCTATCCTTGGATTTTATTGCCTGATTGCCGTTCAGAACAGCTTTTCTATTTCACTTCTGTTCTACTCCCGGACAGCCTGGAGAGCTTTTGCACACAGTAGGGCAAACTTTCCAAGAGGCAGCCAATAGCAGTCATGCTGAAAGGAACTTTGGGGCAAATTCTTTAAGTCTTAATTCACCTGCTTGCTTCTACTTTAACACCTTCACAGTAATTTACAGTATTTGCACCCATACAATCATTATTTAATTTAAAAGAAGGATGACTAGGAACATCTTTTTTAAATCATATGCCAAAGTAAGTTTATTGCTTAAAAGAAATAAGCAGAACTTCCCAACTTCTGTGAATTACTGGGATTTTCAAAAGACTTCCTACACTAAACGTGAAGCACCAGAAAAATAGATTCTTAGCATACTTAAATAATAGTCTGGAATGTAATTAGAAACTTTAATATTTTAAGTTGAATGAAAATTAATTTTCCTTTACTTTCTTCTAGTTAGGTTTCTTATAAGTAGCCTTCTGTTGAATCAGAAATACATCTTTACCCTTAGACAATATTTAAAAATGGTGGAGAAGGGATGAACCAGGTTCAATCACAAGCATACACAAAGAAATGAATGCTAAAATTAATTAAAAATCCTAGAGAACAAAAAGAAATATTGTGTTAAAAGGTGAGGTATAATCAGGGTATCTACAGTTACTTTGAACCTTGGGACTTTAACTGAGTAGGGTTTAGATAATACGCTGTTATAAAGAGTCTTCATTCTTTTGGGAAAAGGCACAAGATGATACTTACAATGCCACATAAAATAAACAGGAAATCTAGATAATATCCTGGAAACTACTGGTTATCAAGAGTTTCACTTGGAAATTATGTACTATAAGATTAAAGACAGCAAAATTTTGCCACCAATACCTAGTCCTGTTAAGACTGTAGCTTTTCATGACAGCACCTTTTAGATTAAACTAAGATTATATCAGGAATCTTACTTTACATTAGTCTGCTATTTACTATAGTCATTAATCTCTCTGAAATATGCATTTAAACAACCTACATGTACCAGTGCACACAGCACTGGTAATATATAATCTGACAATTCAAAGAATCCAAACTGTTCACTGATGGATCACCTTTCTTTCTAAAAGAAGCACCCTAAACATGGAAATTTCCACCTTTTATTTAATGCAAACCCACATCAAAAACTGAGTACAAAGATCAGGCTCAATATAAGGATGCTTTCTGGGGTGTAAAACTGAAGATACCCAAGTCTGGTGTTAAAGAGACTTGTATATTGTTTCCTTTATAATTAGAAAAATTTCTAACCCTACACGCTGCACAATTTAGACACGTGATTTTCAAAGGTCCAAACTAAATGACAAAGTAATGCAATTTTATTCACAGCTTTGCTGGTGAAAAAAATTTTACGTATTAAAGAAAATGTTTATGTTTCCACAGTAAACTTCATTGGGAACGCATGAGTTATTACAATTCTGGGTTAGGGAAAAAACTTGATCTAATACCTTATAGGTACCTGGAAAGTGCACCTTCAACAGTTGTCTCTGACTTTTTCCTGTTGCAATAGGCATTTGAAGTGACATTTGGGCTATTTATTTTCAGTAAGAAGCCAAGTGCTTGTGTCAAGTAGCACCACATTCCAGAGGTTGTCTCATTTAAAAGCTATAAGTCTAGCTAGATATTGGCATGCATGACTCAAGGTGACAGAACTCAGTACTTAGCAGGGGAGGGAAAGGCATTTAGAAGATAACAGAAGACCAATAATGAACTGTGAAAACATATAAATTCATTGAGGGGAATGGGATAAGTCTATGCTTAAGGTTAGGTGCATGTGCTCAAGTATCTCACTTAATCAGTCAACAATAAAAGAATACCTGCCAGGAAACATTTTGACCTGACAAGGTGTTGTAAATAGCATAGTCCTCTTTTGGGATATAGTCTGTGGCTTTTCACAGTATAAGCTGCAGTCAGTGGAAAAAGTTATGGAATACAATGTTGGGGTACCTTTGAATTTACTGAATTCCTTCCAAAATGCCTTATGGTGGACTATTTAGTATTCATCACCATACTTCTGTGGAGCAATGGCTGTTAATCTTCTAAAATATACAGAAAAGGAAAAAACATTAGCTCTATAAACAAGCTTATTTTGTCCTATCTTGTCATTTTTAGCAGAAAGCCCAACAGCTCACCTACAGCAGAAAAAATTTAGTAGTTAACTGTAAATTAAATAGCTAAAGCAGGAATTTACTGTCCAGTGTATCTAAGAATCAGTGAAACAAATCCACTTTTCTTCTCTTTTCAAGGTCAGCACCAAGATGACAAACAGTCTGTATTACACAGTTGTATCATATAGTCAGCATGCCAGATGATGAACCCATAATTCAACAAGCCCAGACTTAAGGTCCAGCACAAACACAGCGTTAAATGTGCTTCCCAGTGCTTCTGAATATTGCATTCAGCCATGGCTGCTCCCTAGGAAAACAACCAATCCCCCAGCCACACAGACAGAAACCTCCTCCTTTTCCTGCCCCTCCAACCTCCCCCTCCAGTGTAACCCAAAATACCAAAGAAATCAGAAGTATGGCAGGCAAGGGCAAGACTGAATTTTTGTCTGTGCAATGTGGAGTTACTGAAATGAACTTAACAGCTCAGTGAGATAAATAGCACTGCTCTGGTTTTACAGTGGTACAGAAGAGATGAGGGTCTAACTCCCCTTTTGTTGTTTAACTGATTTTAACAAGAGGAATTGGAGAGGGGGAGAGAAGGGTTTCCAACTCTCTTCTGAGAAGGTATCTTTGAAGGGAAAATGCAATCTTCAAAAAAGAAGAAAATTGAAAGCTTTTCCTCAAGTTTCCTTTCATTTCTTATCTTCCTAAAATACATATATACAGTTTGTTCCAGGAAATGTCTGAAATGCCTTCTGGTAGCTTTTAAATAAACATGAAAATCTCCTTTTGAGTTCAAAGAATTTCAAATAATGACAAGGGAAGAGTTCTTGGACTGTAATGCAGATGTAAACAAAGGTCACGAATCACTCTCAATTAAAATGCATTATCATTACTTTTTGACTTTTAGTCTGCTATCACATAACCGAATCAGACATGAGCAAAGCTCTAATGTGCCTCCACAGCAATTTTTTCCTGTACACTAAAACCAACAGACCTCAGCTACATTTCTCAGCTAGGATCTAATGTTTCTAGGTACATGTTACTGTTGCAGTTTCATTTGTCAGTAAAGCCTTATTTACTTGCTTCCTGTTATTAATTATGGGAAACAGGATCTCTTCAAACTGTAGGAGAGGCTCTTTTAACTCCTGTCTAGACTTTTCAAGACAAAATATTGACGAGCCCTTTAATGTTTGTGCAGAGACACAATCTGAGCAAAAAAACCCCCATCATTACCTCAAACAGCTTAAGACTCCTTATCACACACTCACAAAAAAAAAAAAAAAATCCTTTAAATCACTCAGGCTCACATCCTTATTGTTAGTCACTGAAGTAAGGTTTCCTTTCATAGTTGGATACTTTCTTCATCTGTCACACTGATTAATTAACAGCTCACAGTATGAGCCCTGAGCTTAAATAGCCTACTGAAACGAGGAGGAGAGATCAACGTTAATATTCCATAAAAAGCTGAAGAGGAAAAATGCTTTCCTTAGTATGAAGGGATCTGTCTTCTAATAATAAAAAAAATTAACTAATTTCTATTTGGTTATGTTACATGAGCAGATAAAAGCACTCAGCTTGCGAAGGAAGACTGCAGTAGAGGTTTAGGACAAAAGTTAGAGAAGACTTAAACATTTTAAATTAAACTGTTGGTTGGAAACAACCAGGTCTTGAACACCAGTGAAATTATTTTCGTCATCATTAAGAAAAGCCAGTTTATCAACACATAACGAGCAAATCTATAAAAACACAGTACCATTGCCTATAAAGATATATAGGGAAAAGGCATGCAATTACATGAAATGGACAGTTGCTAAAACCTTAAAGCTAAAGCTGGTTTTAGCCAAAGCATTTGTTGTTTCTCTCACACACACCTCTTTCCCAAACTGTTACAGTCTGGCAATTATTTCAAGAGTTTGACTTTCAACAACTGCAAGTTCTCCCCCCTTTTTAAGCCCCACCAGTACTGCTGAGTGGGCAAAAATTACAGATGCAAGAAAAGCTGACAAATGAATGCAAGGCCCCTCCTCTTCAGTGCCTCGACAGTCAGAGTCCCTGCCAAAACATGCCTGAAAGCTAGTGAGGAGACAAAGACACAAAGATTCAATTTTTTCAGGGAAAATAAATTTCATGTAGAAACTGCTAGGGAGAAGAATAGCACACTGGAACATGTATAATCTCAGAAGCAAAGCAGGAACAAATGTTTCAAGAAAAAGTGAAATCATATTTGCTTATTGAGTAAGCTCAACAAATGCTATTTAACACACAGCACTTTTTAAACTGCAAAGTGCTACAGGGGATAGGAGGGGAAAGCTCCCATAAAGTCAGAAAAATTTTCAGTCATGGAGAACCTTCAGTTTAACACGGTCAAAGCTAAGAGTTCACTGCTGTTGCTCTAAATCATTTCCTGATAATGCCGTAGTACGCACGCAACCAAGACAAAGTAAATCCAGCTTTTTAGCTCCAATCTGTTCGACTATGTTAAGTACTAAAAGATGCTTCCCCCAGGGTGTCATTAATAAAGTTGCAATGAGTTTAAAAGCCTGGCACCTAGGCACATCCAAGTTTTCAAGCTTTTCATAACAAGTTTACTACTTTTGGGTTGTTAAACTGTCGTGACTGGCACTCCTCACTGAGCTGGAACAGGTCTGCCTCTGAGCAGGGAGGGCAGCTGTGAGGTGAGCACAGGCAGGCAGAGAAGGAGGAAAAGCAACATGATTTCTCTTTGAAACTAGTCAGAAAGTTGGGGGAAAGTCCAATTGATAGTGGGAAGATTTGGGACAATTCAAGATTCTTGCTAATTTAAAAATAAGAGGGATATTCAGAACAACATATAAGATTAGAAACTACTCTTTTTATTCCAGTCCTTTAGGAGTCAGTGGCAAAAGAAGCTACCATTAAAAATAACATAAGCTCCCACCAGACTAGCAGTTTAGGAAGTAGAGGTGTAAAATGGAGTTTTAGTCGTCAGAAAGGTTTTCAGAATGCTCCCAGCTCTGATAATTAGTGCTCATCAACATGTAGCATTCTTACAAACTCTCTGCTTGTAATGTACCTTTTCTTTGTCTTATGGGAGGCTGCTTCTACAGAGGCACTCAAATTCAGTCAAAGTCTTCCAGTCTTTCAGCAGACCACTAATGCAATATAAACAGAACATAGAAATCTTTACATAATCATCATTCTAAAAATGTGATTAATGCCCTGCATTGACAGGTTTCTGATTGAGGATAAAACATGACTGCTGAGAGCACTCTAAGAAGCCAGGGCCCTCTGGCTTGCAGGAAACCGTGGGCAGAGAGGCCAGCTCTCTGCTGGGCTCACCCTCATGTTCCTCTTCCTTCAGCCCATGAGGATGTGGCACAGTTCTCACTCTGAATTCAGGTGCTGCCTCACAGCCCTTACTCTCTCTTCCCCTTGTGTCTGTTCCCAAAGACTGCTCTGACAATAGACTTAGGAAAGAAAGGACTGGTAGTCCTTTGACCAATAAATCCCCTTCACGATATCAACACTGATTGTTACACAGGGATCAGGATGGTCCAGAGTAATTTATTTAAAAAAAACAACAACGACCAAAAAAAAAAAAAAAAAATCAACCAAAAAAACCCATCCCTGTTCTCCATGTTACACCTGAGGTAAAGTACCAGGAACATCAGAAAAAACCTTGAACATTACACATTTAGTTACAAATCCACGTTTATTTTTCATTAAATTTCCCCACATTCCTTTGGCTGCTCCCACTATCCTCCCACTTGCTAAGTCTAGGCATATTCTAACACTTCATAGCCAGTCAGTATCTAAATGCTTTTAGGGTTTTTTATGCATTTTACCATTCAAGCATCCCTCAGTCCCTCCTAAATACCATCTTCCTCATTTATAAGCTGTGTCCATTTGGTCTCCATTCTCAACCAGACCAAACCACCATTACATTTTCATTTTGTTAGTACAAAGAGATCCTAGATGTTGTCTGACTTCAGAGATGAAAAAAGTCTGCATCTCCCAGTCTGATGCATTTACTGATACATTCCCCTCACTTCAAATTCTCAAAGACTGAATCCCAAACTCTTCCTCTACCCCACCCACCCTGAAAGCAGAACTGTTGCACTTGTAGACATAGATCAAGAGTAATATGATTGCCTGATTTCCAGGAATATTCCAAGAGAAAAGGAGATTTAGTTCTGAGGTCAAATTCCAGAATGGCTAACAGCAGAACTATATTTTTTAAAAAAATGGGCTGCAGTTAATAACTTAGGTAAGAGAAACAGAGCAGAGAATGAAATAAGAAACAAGATTTATGAATAGTTGCAAACATGCTTTATCTGGTAAACTCATTCTTCAGCATATCATTACAAATAATCTTTACAGAGAAAGCTCAAGTTGTAACAGATTATAGAAAGAGTACAGCAATGAAAAACACTATCTCTTGATTTCACATATGTTCTGTTATTCACCTAACACTGTTCAATCTGAATACTTTTACAGATCGCTCAAAAATCAAATATTAGCATTATTTCAACCTATAGAAGCTGTTGAAAATCAAAATGAAATCTTGCATCTTTGTCTAATGTCTGTTGTTGCAACTGAGCTCATTTTAATGGCCGCATGTCCAGGTAGTGTGTGGCACAGGGCTTGAAAAAGGAGACTTATGTTTTACTTGGCACTGGTACATAAGTCTTTAGCATAAAATTTATTAACGTTAATGGGCATTGTGTAATTAAAGTACTGTACTTTAATTCCCTGAGGGGTGATGGGGCTTTTTTCATGTCCTATAAAATAGACAAATTAAAAATGTGAGATTTTCCAAAGCTATTTGAAGAATTCAAACATGCATGTTCCTCTATTAATCATAATAGAGAGAGCATAGCCAAACAAGATGGATCCAAAATACTCAAAATGTCTTCCACAAAACCACATGAAGGTTAATACTAGACACCAGGTTTTTTGAGAATATGCTATGTAATTACAGTATTTTGTAAGGCCACAAGTTCTTCAAAAAGTAACCATTAGACAACTGAAAAGTACAGATTTGAAAAAAATATTTTTAGATCTAATATGCCATACTTACTTGGTACTAAATTTGTTTAAAGGAGTCCAATTTAATAAAGTGGCTCTGAGAAGCAACTCAAATATTTGTTACTTGAGCTCTGGCATTTTCTTTCCTGAATGCCAAGAATTTAGAAGGCTTTGAGAATCCCATCACCTAACTCACTGCACTTCAGGGACGGGGCAAGGCATTTATGTAGCTCCTCATGCTTTTGAATATCACAGGCTGAGACTGGAATAATATTCAGAGCTAGTGAAAAAGTGCAGGAGTGGTGCAGGTTTCATTAGGATTGGTGCATCTCACCAGAAAAGATCAGACTATTACCTAGACCTGCATTTCAGTAGTTAAGCAGGATTAATTTTATGTGAGAAAATTAATTCAGAATTACTCTATGAAAAAAACCCAACACACAGGTTTAGTATTTGATTTTTCAGAAACTGATCTTGCCAACACTTATCTGTAGCTCTGAAAAATAATCCCAGAGCTCATTTTCTGGAATTTTTTTTATTGTTTTATATGTCTGAATGATCTTACATGAAGAGCCAGTCAGAACAGCATGGAAAAAACACCACTGATGTAACTATTTATGATGTCTAAACCATTGAAAATATAAGACTTATTGACAGCATTTTGTCACACAGCTTAATATTCTGAATAATTTAATTTCATTTAGAGCTAGCTTGAAGCAAAACCTATTTTATCTGAAAATCCAAAGAAAAAGTTAGTACAGATCGTACAAAACCACTAAGACCTTTATAGTGACACTAGCAATTTTTCCTTGGGGAATGTCAAGATCAATTATTGACTGATCTGTTGGACATATCCTAAACTATCAGACAAAATCCTTTCTTTGTCTTCTAGACAAATCACCACAGAGCTGCAGACCAGCAATGAAGGGAACTGAGGGCACTTTGACCACCATCATCTGTGTCTGTTCCCCAGAAGTCGATGAAACACATAATCGGGTCTCCAAGGTACATCCCAAAGACTAGTTACTGTGCCATTCAATTAGTAAGTGATTAAAACAAGATGTTTTCTTCGATTACATTAAGGTACTGGCAGCAGTGAGGGTTATTACCTTCTATCAAAGAGTCTACCTTTCCAAATTACATTGTTTATTAACACATCATTAACAATGTGCCACCTTCAGCCAAATGATCAGTGGTCTCAGGTACAAAGTAAAGATCATTACAGAACTCCACCACCTGCCTCATTTGAGCAAATCAAGTAAGTACACCTGAATCACAGACTGCACATAAATATTCCAATGCTAGTTTTCATCTTCAGCTTTGTGGCTTTTTTGCCAAACCCATAAGCCTTCTTCTGAGGAATCAACAAAACCATTCAGAGATAAAGAGTCAAGTTTTTGAAACTAAAACATTTTTCTTTTCAAAAGAACAGGACCCCAGGTAAATGATGCCTTCTAATACAGGACATGAAAATTTCAATTATGGAAATATTATTCTAGGCACTATGTGCCATTTTATATTCCCAGCAGGATTTTTTTCATCTCATCAAGAGTTTCCAGGGCTGTTTAGTGCTCCTGTATATGCAAAACACATTTAAGGGCCCCCAAGAAGATCTGTTAATTAAAAAGCCTAGTCAAGTGGTCAGACAGACTGGAACTTGAGGATTATAGGTAAGAGGGCTGAAATGAAGGCTTGGAAATTATAATTTCTCTTTCTGTGGTAACAGCCAAAACAGCTGTTATAAACTGAGCAAATTAAAGATGTGGCTGACTAAGCCAGCAGTCTGGAAACAAGACATTGCAAAAACATAACAGCAAGTCATCTGCACCCCACTTTTAAAAAGCCAAAAGTGCTGACCATTTCTTTTTTACTCTCTCTTCCTGTTATTCTGATCTGTCACAAATATCCTCCAGCTGGTACCCTTCCAGTCCTTGTTCACCAGTTCTAGTTTCCCACCCCCCATCTTAGGGAGTTAATAGTAATTCCCAGGACTGTAGACAAGTGTTCCATAGTGGGAGTAGTCAGCAAACAAGAAAGGACATGTTTAAAAGGAGAGCAGGTGAAATAACAGTTGAAGTTCTGTTCTTCCTTTTTTTTTTTTGCATATGAGAGTTCATGTAAAAACAGTCTTCCCATACTGAACAATATTTATCATTCCTTGAGAGCTGTTTCATCTGCCCAGTACAATCAGCATCTAGGTACAGAAAGGTCTCCAATTATAAAAAACAGATTACCACCACACTTTCCAGATACATTTATTAAGTGTCTTGTAATTGACTATTTTCAGGGAAAAAAGAAAAATAATCCAGCCCTTTTTTCTTTCTACATTTTCTATTCTCTAGATGAGATGAAAAACATTGTTTTTCACCAATATTTTAAAAGGGTTAAAAATAGTTGTGCCATGAGTTAATGAGGCTATACATATTTTTTCCATATCAGAAAGTGATGAAGGATCTATTAATTACTGCATAAGTAAGTTACTTTAAAAAAACCCAAAAAAACATCACAGAACAAGCCCTGTGTCTTTTCTCAACAGCAGGTATGGACTTCCCTTTAGAAGAAGAATAAACATTAGTTGCTTTGTTTAGACAGCTTTTAGGTCAGTGTTGCTGAGCTAGAATTTGTCTCAATTTATATTAACAAACTTGTGGCCTATTTTTGATCTTATTTTATACATCATGAATGGATACCTCTCAGTCTATTTCCTCTATGTTTATTTGTATTCAAGACAAACTCATCATTTCAGATTTGTGGTAGATGCATTTTTAAGTGTTGCCATTTCAGTCCTACACTAACGATGCTGTTAATAATGTTGCTGCATTGAAACATTGCATCTGATTTGAGGCTCACTTAAGCCCTTTGCAAACAATTATTCATTAAATACATTTGAAAACTGTTTATGAGATCCATACCATAAATCTTTAACAGACACAAAATTGATACAGGCAAGCTGAGTACTCCATTTTTTATCAGAAATTAGTTTTTGGTGGCATAGGGCCTTTGTCTGATGCCTTTACCTGAAACAAATCAATTACCATTTTGCATTTTCCTACAAGTCTAAGAGCATGAGAGAACAGAAAAAGAATTCTAAAGGTTAAACCCCATATTCAGTACAGTCTCTCCCCCGCCCCTCTGTTATAGTGGGTATTTGAGGTTCTTAACATCTCCTCCCACACAGTTTCTCTGCTTCATAAGCAGAAAGCAGCTGCTGGTTGTTTCAAGTCTAGCAGTTAGTTGACATTTACCAATAGTTTATGGTTTTCATTCTACCTTAGCAAGGAAAAGAGCTAAGAATACCAGTTTTAGAGAGCAAATACTAAACCTTTATATTTCTGATTCCCCCCACCCCAAACTGGAAGGGCCTGCAGCCAAGGTTTTTTTGTGGCCCTTAAGGAAGGGACAAAGAATGCTGTGAACTAGCACAGAGAATAGGACTAATGGGTCCTGACTTTACTGTTAAAATTCTTTCCCCCAGAAAACATCTCATTGCAAGTCTTGACCAGCAGAGCTGATTTAATTATTTCCCTTTCAATCTCACTTTCTACAAAACCACTGTGTACAATGTTGGTTACATATCTGACTTGACAAACTGGGCAGCATTACTTAGAAACTGCCATAAAAAGAAAGTCTTATATCCTATGATATGATGCTTTGATAGTAGAGATGGGAGGAATGAGCAAGGTCTAGGATACATCACAGAAAACAGTTTTCCTGAGCAAGGAGGAAAAAACCCAGCTGAAACATATACAAAGAAAATGTTAAGTCCTGCAAACACTGCATAGCACACTCATGTGAAAGGTTACCCCCTACAGTTTAACTCCCCCCTCCAGGCACAAGCAGACACAGGCTATGATACAGTCCTGACATCTGACTTCACTCCCAGACAAATACATTGATATGAGTCTGTTTAAGGTTTGTCTTTCTGAAATTTATCTTGAAAAGAATTAAAATTATGATTTGTTAAATACATGAAATGATTATATCAAAATACAGTGAAAAATGATACCGTCATGGCCGCTATTTCAACAGTGCAATACTCTTTCTAAAATTATTTTCGGATTTTCAAGTATTTTGAAATCCTAATAAAATATAGTCAGAGATGGCTCTCTTTTAGGGCAAGTTTCTACACAAGGGAATTGAGAAAACCGAAGTGATCTGATAAGCAAAATTCCCCCCAAATCAGGATGTAAAAACCACCCTACTTGTAGTTGTTAACAGCCTGCTAAAACCCCCAGCAAATGTAAACTCAGAAGTCAGTCAGCTGGTAATACTGTGTTTATCTCATGGACTTATCCAGAGCAGAAATCTAGAGTACAAAAGCCTGATGATATTTGTAACAGTAAATAGTATCTGATGATATTTACTAACAAAGAGTTTTAAAAAAGGCAACATTAACAGGATTGCTGTAGATGCAAAAAGGAACTTGGAACATGCAATTACTGGATGGCTCCAAACTTTACCTAATGTGTTTAAAGCCACAAAAGTAAACCATCCCAGACAGCTCAGCACACAGATAGTGCAAGAAAATACCATACTGGTTTTTCCAGGTCTAGGTCAGGACACTTGAAGACATCTATGACTGAACATGGTTTCTTCTCACTAAATCAAGGCTTCCATGACTGAACATCATAGAAGCAGTTATAAAAGTCATACTGGTTCACAACATCTGCAGGAACTCAGTGCAGCAGTTTGCACATGTGTTAAACAGGCAGCACTAAAAACTATAAATACAGGTCAAAGCAAAATGAAAATATACTTGAAAAGAAGATTTTCACATCAATAACAGGAATAAAACATGAAGACAAGCTTTTCTGCAGGTCAGCAAGCTAAAAGCACTAAGAAAAAGCAGTTTGCAGCAACCCACACACAATAGATCCTGAGCTTTACTTGCTTTTATCATGTACAGCACTTACAGGGCACTAGATTTTTCTAAACAGCATCCAAAGCATACTTTAAAGTCCATCCAACAAACATCTGAATGACAGAGCAGACAAGTATTTCAAAGAGATCAAACATACACCAATGGGTACCTCTTGTTCCCTTGAATTAAAAGTGAAGAGCAGCTTATCTGGAAAGCAGAATCTAATTAAAAATTATCTTTTCCAAAGAACAAGGGAGAAAAGCACCAATCTCTAAGCAAGGTGGAAACAGCTGGAGATGGACAGCAGTGTCTGTTTCTTTTTGCAAAGTAATGATTCAGAAACACATTCAAAACCACATTTAAGTGGTAAACATTAAAACATGAAGTACAAAAAATGAGGATCATGGGAGCACCACCTTTCCTACCCCACTAATAGAAGCTTTAGGGAAAATCAGATATACCTGTATTCAAGTACATAAAAAAAAAAAAAGATCTGTAGCATCTTAGCACACATGCTTTTAGAAAGACATTTGACTGATTTCAATTAGCATTTGTACTTCAAAAGAGATGATGTAATAGAGCAGCTTGGGTTTTTCATGTTTTTGTATGAATGGAAAAGAGATTCAGGCACATCAGATTGATTATTTTATATTCTTCCATAGAGAGTCATGTTGACTTTATGAAAAGGATTTTTTTTTTTTTCCCTCAAACTTGTTTACTTCTGTTTGGTTTTGTATTTTTTAAAGAAGACCTCACATTATCAACATTTGCTCTAGTTTTCACTATGCATAAATAAAATAAGTACAAGTGCACAGACAGCAAGATGTTTCTCTGCAATTCTTGGTGGAATAAAACCAAGAATTTTCCATTGCTCCAGAGCTCTTCAGCCACAGCATTTTCTTTAAATACACATACAGTTTCTTCAGTTTCATTACTCAGAGCAAACTATATCATTATTATATTTTTTCTTTACTAGACAACATGAACAATAGATCTATGCATGACTGTTAAGACTAGTTAAGAAAATATTCCTTCCTCAGGGAGATACAGAGATGTTTGAAATTTTATTATTAGACTAAAGAGAGGTATGTCTAAGTTATTTTAATTTTCTTTTGGGAAAAGGACTTTATGATAAAAGAAAGAGGAGGAGAAAAAGTAGGCAGCACAATCCTTTGCAGATAGAGAATCTGATCATTGACACACAAAGTATCAGAAACTTGGGTTTCCAGGCCCTTCTCCAACAACAACAAAGCTCTGACATTCCGGAGGCACACCAAAACACCAGGCCATCAACCCTTCTAGGGCAGCAAGGGGGCTTTTTTCACTCTCCTCACACAAAAGGCCTTCCCAGAAAAACTGATTGAAAAATATATTTCTTCAAAACCTCCTGCATTTTCCCCACAGGGTAAAAAAATCCATGAAGTTTTTAACCATACGTAGTTACAGTTTTGCATAGAACTGCAGTTGCAGGGAAAAACTAACAGAATGAGAAAAAAACCCTCTCCTATAAAGTTCTAGTAATACCTTTAATCATATTACAAGCTTAATGCATTACATTAATTTTTTAAATTAACACAGTTAGACTTTTAGATCAAACAGAAGAGAAAAAAGATTGTGATCCAACAAAAGCATGTTATAAAAACACTGCTGTTCAAAACAGGTCAAGTATTTTCTTGTGCTTGAAGACTAACAAAGGGGTTTTTCCTTAAGGCAGTCATTAGGTGTTTTTATTTTTGTTACTCTTTTTTTAAAAAAATAGTAAGATATAACTTCTACCCCTCTATTAAATACATTCTAATCTGTATTCCTGTGAATAGCAGTTTTCTTAAGACATTTTTTTTGGTATTAGTTGTGATAGGGTTGCTTTCTCTTTGCATTTTGCAGACCACAAGCCTCAGAAGATCACTGTGGAAGAAACACTGGGCAAACCCATCCTGCTGATATGGCACAAAGTACAGCCCAGTTTAGTATTCTTTCCACTCTGAAGGAGTCTCACATCAGGTAGTAGAAGCAAACTTAGTTCTTTGCTATTGAATGACTACCCTTTTCTTCCCAGACTTCCCCCCCTTAGGCAAAATTTACGTTTTAATATTCTGGAGAACCTTTAAATTGGTGCTGTCCAAGGGCCACAATAAGACGTGGCCATTCCACCCAGTCTGGGCAAAGAAGGGGGCTGGAGACCCCCACACCTTCCCTGTCTGTCAGAGCCAAGGAAAGTCCATTAGAACTGACAGGGCATGCAGAAAGCAGGAGAGAGGGCTAATTGTGTTTAAAAGCTATGTAGTTCCAGCCTCATTTAGGAAATGCCTCCAGGCCTGCTCAAGAGTTTAGCAATAAACGTAGACCACAAAGCAAAGTGAGTGTTCAACTCTACATGCCCAGAGGGGAGAGAATGTCCTTTTCTCCATACTCCTAAGCCCATGTTAGCCCCTCCCATGAAGTAGGAATCCAGGAACCATCTCCATTTTTCTTATCCTGAAGGCAGAACTGTATACTGCTAACAGTTTCTAGAATCTTGATTACAAATTTCTATTACAATAAAACATCAGTGTCATCACCTGAAATCAAGAATCTTTCTTGATAAATCTTGTTAAAAAAAAGTCATTTTCGGCCTAAGCCAACTAGGAAAATAGAAATGGCCGCAGAGTTTCAGAACAGAAAAAAAGTCACATTTGATTTTTTTTCTGCCACAAGTGGCAATTATAGTTGGTACCTGAGAAGCTTTCTGCTCTAACCAGCAGATCACTATGGCATTTAGAATAATTTAAATTACCTGTAATGATGATTTAAAATGGGATAACCCACAACCAGAATATATCCACAGTATTTAATGGAGCAATTAAACATGGAAAGAACCCAGGACCAGCCCCCAAACCTGTCATGAACACATTCAAGAAATTTGAACAGATGCACATTTGACCATAGTAGGACATATTCTGAAATAATAGCAAAAATATGGGAACAACCACAACTAAAGTTGTTCTCACATGTTTGTTTTTACTGACTCCAAGCTTTTTTAAGCTTTTAGTGTCCTATAAAAACAGTCCCATGAAACAGCTGGAGAAACACTGAAGCTGAACATCTAGAAACACTTACATAGACAGCTTTATGCACAGTGACCATGACTGCATGATTAAGGTAGAGGGTCTAGAGCCCAAGTCCATCCAGGAACAACTGAGGCAACTGGGGTTATGAAGTCTGGAGGTTCAGGGTAGAATTTATCACTCTCTACAACCACCTCACAGCTGGCTGTAGCAGAGTGCATCTGAGTGTCAAGTGTATGCTTTTTCCCAAGTAACGAGTGATAGGAAAGAGAAAATGGCCTCAGGTTGTACCAGGGGCCATTTAGATTTGATATTAGGAAAAAATTCTCTATCAAAAAGCCTGTCAAGCATTGGAAAAGGGTTCCCAGAGAAGTGATGAAGTCACCATCCCTACAGGTACTTAAAAGACATGTAGATGTGGTGTTCTGGGACAAGATTTGAGTAGAGGACCTGGCAGTGTTAGGTTTACTGTTGGACACAATGATCTCACGTGCCTTTTCCAACCTGAATTATTAAATGAATGACAGGTTCAAATCACTGTCTGTGTTATCATGTATGCTGCTTTAGATAATGGCTAATTCCTCCCTTACATGATATTTAAAATGTCATCATTATATTCTCAAATCCAAGTGGTTATTGCACTCACCTGGGTCATATGAATGCATTTAAAGACTGAAATCCATAATCTAGTTTCCTTCCTAATGTATACACACGTTCCTATAGCCACAGTGAAAGTATTTCTACAGATACAACATTATCAGAGAGCCAAATTCTATCCTTGCTGTCCAGCAATTACAGCACCACTCCATACAGCAAAAAAGGAACATCTGGAATTCTGCTCTCATGAGGGCAGCTGGGAGTGCACTGCTACATCAGGAAATGAACTGTGCTCAGGTTATAAAATATACTTGGGGCTTTTCACAGAAAACTAACAACCATCCTGGTATTGAAGAAGTTACTTGTGTACCAGGCATTTAGTAGGAAAAGTTTCTCAAAGCACATAGCATGCTTTTCTGACCCAGAGAAATAGTGCAGATTTTCTCTATATTTAAATCCCATTCAGTGTGGATTGCTCCCTTTCATTTCAGAAATTATTTCCCAAGCAGAAAAATAGTGGGATAACTAAGACTGATTTTACCAAACCTGCCATGAAGAACAGTTTTTTCACTGCCTCATAATCTGATTTAATTAAAAACAAGTTTGGGTAAGTGCTAGCTACTACTTCTCTCAAGTTCTGCTTTGGTTTCATGTTACTCCTCAGAGTTAGTGGCAAGAAGTGATAGAAACATTTTTAATTTCTCTTCAGACAAAACTGAAAATTATTGATTGCAGTAGCCAGGAATAGAGGCCTAAGTAAAATCTTTCTTTACTAATATTGTTGAGAAAGAAATAAACACAGACAATTACTTTCAGTTGGCCAACATACTGTTTTGCATTTCATTGACTGTTCTGATCAAGATTCCTTCCAAGATCAAAACATTCCTAAGATTTCTTTTTTGCACATATTTGCACAACATTTTGAAGGAACCTGAGTTGTTCTATGAATGTACAGGTTCAGTAGAAAGCCATCACAAGTTTTAAAGACCCTGTTTCTATACACTTGAGAGACACTAGATAAAGAAAGTGCTCAATAAATTACTTCAGTTTAGAAACTTTGGATCTTAGAAAATACAAAATTAATAAGAATAAATTAATTATTCTTCTTCAATTCTATTTACCTTCAGTATTAAGTAGATCCATGTCTGCTCCATATGCTTTGAATTTTAGCTGTAATTTGTTTTTAAGTGAGAAAAGAAAGGCATACTTAAATACACACATTTCCCACACTTCAAATTTGAGACTTCTACTATAAAGAGAAACAACTTTTCTGAAATGCCGTACCTATCCCTTTAGCAACTTTTAGTATTTAGTTATTTGTTCAGAGTATAAGTTGGCTTATAATTTTTGTTAACACTACATGAATCTTTTGAAAAGAGTCCATCCACTAGCCAAAACTGGAAACAGCTAGTATTTACATGGTATAGTACCAGACCTACACACAGTGAACCAGTTTGAGGAGGGGAAAAAAAAAAGCCTAAGTGATATTTATAACAGCATTTGATCAGGATAAAGAAATAATGCAACTATTGTAACAGTCTCCTGCTAGAAGTGGTGGAGCACTTTAAACAAGTTTCACTTACACAGCATTTCTTCTCCTCCTTTGAAATGTGTTCTAAAAAAAGCTTCACAATTAACATATTGTATCCATTTTGCAAAGTTTTCAAAGATCAAGAACTGTTTCTGGAAAGGCTCATTCCAATTTGGCAAATAATTAGTGCATACATTACACCAAGGTGCATTAAATGTTTGGCATCTGTGAGGGTACAGAAACATGTACTTACACACAAAGTTCAATAACCAAAACAAAGTCAGATATAATTTAAAACGGGGGCAAAAAAGAAAATGGAAAAAAGAGAGCAAGGGAAAGGACGAGAAGTCTAAACGGCAGAAAACATTACAACAGCCAAGTGGAAACAAATGAGATATTATAGCTGGGGTGCAGTCACAGGACTATGTGTAACTCTGTTACAGCTGAACACCAAGAGCTTCTGGTGAAACTAGTTCTGTGTGTGACTTTAGTAAAAAGTATAAAGAAGCATATTCAAAGGCCAACGAGTACAAAGAAAACATAGTCATGACTATTCACAATAGCAAATTCTGTACTGAATGTGTGGACGGGACATGAGTGAGGCAAATAGAAGCAGCCCCCCTTTGCCTGGGATCTTTGTAGTGACACAAGCCAAGCAATCTAAACAGAAAATGTCTGCCTGTGCTAGGAGGGGAAGACGTAAAACACCACAAAAACAAACTGCTTTCCTCATGGAAGAATGGTAACTTTGGACAACATTTGGCACCACAAGTTCAAAGGGCTATTTCATCTGCATTGTAAGCACAGAACCAGAGATCTTACAGTATTCCTGTCTCCATGCTATTGTTTTCTGTGCCATTAATGGCATTTAAATTATAGACCTTCTGTAGCCATGTAGTCAAAACACCCCACCATCCGATGAGACACTGTATTATAATGTCAGCATGTCTGTGTTTTAGCTGTGCTTTCATATACTGTACTTCTCTTCAATCACCCTTTTTCTCTGCCAAAGAATAGATACAAGAAGACAAGTCTATCTTTAGCTCCAGAAAAATTTCTTACTCAGGCAGCTGCAATACTTCATTCATCACATATCCAAGTCTCCTGTTTACAGCAATGAAATTTTTAGACATACAAATAGTAGAGAGGCAGATAAAAACGATTCATGGAGAATTTGAAATGAAAATACAGGATATGGTTAGGGAGTAGAAATAATATGCTTCAAGGCAAACCAACTTCTACACTACATCAGGTGGGATTTTTTGTTTCTTTTGGGTTAGGTATTTTTCGTATGTACTTTCAGTAAAGTAATCCATATTTACTGAAATACTGTTTCCCAGAAGTATAATACTGTATGTATTGACCTTTACATACAGTTATTCACAATGACAAATATTGATTAAATAACTTATTCTTTGACACCATCTTAAAAGAAAATATATTGAGATTTCTAAACAATTTCATGACAATCTGAAACACTTCTTTTTCTAAATTATACTGCTAAAAAAGCTAGGCCAGTCATAGCAAGTCACTAAACAGCTAGGTAGCAAATTCAGAATTTTAGCCAGCATTTAAAACCTTTTTCAATCTCAAAAGCCTTAAGCAAGCTGTTTCAAGGTCACAACACTCCTGGGGCAGGAAGGGGGATATCTGCTCCTGTAAGCTGGTCTGCTGCTTGTAGCCCTCAGACAGACAACTCCACTTAAGACAAAAGATTTAAATATGGAACAATCTTCAAGATCCCATGATTTCCTACTTTCTGCATGTGCAGTTCATCATCTCAAGCACTCAGACCCTCAAAGTATTCACATAAAGAAAAAAATCACAATATTAAATTAGTCAGCTGATTTTATTCTGTATTGGCTTATTTTTAATGCCATATGTAAAACAGCAGTGGCTTTTGCTTATTAAAGTCATAGTCTCAATTCAGGAAACTAAATATCAGGAATCCATGAAAACTTTCATGCATGTTCTAAACTTGCCAAGAATATCTAGGGCAACTGAATATATTTAACAGTTCAACTAAACTTTTAAAGTTGTTTCCACTGAGCAGGGGAAGACAAATCAGCCTACTATTTTCTTTCAAAATCTTGAAGTTATTTTTTCGAAATGAAAAAAGCTTTTCACATCTTAGTGACCTAGCTTCTTTATTTCTTTGTTTTCCCCTCCAATGCAGTGTGATTTATCTCCTCCCACACTCCATTTTCAACATCATCCAAAGTTACAATGACTTGGCATTGGACAGAGGACTATGGAAGTGTAACAAAACTCCACCCAGCTTTTCACTCATCCTCTCTCACAGGCAAACCACAGCAAAAGGCCACTACGCTACAGACATTGGAGAAAGTCATACATATATAGGAAGATCCCAAATGTTGGGTTTTTTTAGTGTCAATAGTCAAAAGGATATACTTACTATTCCTGACCTTTAGAACAGAAAGCTCAGTATCATTCAGATACAGAAGTTCTTCTGAAACATCTGACAAACATTTAAAAGAATCTACTTTAAAGTCTTGTGCTGTCTGAACTATCTCTATCAACAGAAGGGCCTCTGATGCAGTTCAGTCAAAACTTATCAATCCATACTCAGAATGACTGAAATCAGAGACACTTTGGAAATAAGTGAGGTTGAAAGGGACCTCAATCCCTCACCTAGTCCAGTGTCTAACTCAAACCAGAGAAAAACCTGGCATTTCCCTGTTCTGGGTAACTTGTCCAAATTTGACATATCAACAAGATGAAAGAGACCAGCCTCCACGCACATGTCAATAATACAAGGCAAAATTTTATATATTTATTTGATAAAAAAACATACATAGAGACTTATATCAGCCAATGACTGAATTGGAAGAAATCTACATTTTATCTATAATATTTAACTTTTCTTCACGACATGTTTCTCCTTTGTGAAAAGAAACAACTGTGGTATGTCAGATACTACCCATAGCAACTATTGCTAAATGCACTCAGTTTAGACTAGAACACTAGGTAATGGTGTATTAAGTGACTTGGTATGATCACTGAATCTTGATATGGACAATCCTTTGAAGATACTTTAAGTTTTCAAATTGTTTTCATCTGACCATATTTATCAATGCCCCATTGATATTTAATTTCTTATAAATTAATGTCATTCACTACAATTGCCTCAAAGGCTCTTAAGGAGTTGGTGGTGTCAGTCTGGACTAGACTCATTCCAAGTACTGATGGTTTGTTCTGATAATTCAAACAGAAAATCCTCCTTGCACAGAAGTAATCATCCTTTCCTAAACTCAACTTTAAAAATCAGCACAAAAATTTCCATTTAACTTCATAAAGAACAAAGTAAAGTAACATCAGGCCCTTTCCAAAACCTACTTTGGAGACATACTGTCTTCAGGATAGCCCAGAGCTATCCCTAGAACTCACTGTTTATTAGTGAATATGATAATCCCCACAAAAGATTCTATTAAAAGATACTAAGTTTGAGTTCTCAAGAACTGCAGATCTTCTGCATAGAGTTTGCCTCCTTTAGTTAATTCAGTAAACTTGATCTCTGACCTTTAAATAAGGGTTAAAATATCAGGTATTCTCTTCAGACATCTTGAAAAGATGTGGTATTTCCTGAAAAACATTTAATTCATACCTGACAATCAGCTGTCTGTAACCTGTGTTTCAGGAATAAAATGAAAGAACTTACTCAGGAAACAAGTAGAATACCTCTTACTTTACCCCATGCTCCAAACTGGGATATCAGGGCCATTTTTAAACTTACTGGTATATCCTATTGATGAGGTCAACATTCCCTGACAGAATAGGAAGAGGACTGCATTTGAACACAAACCAAAGTGAGAATGCTCAGTACCCTCTACATTCCTTCTTACAAATCTCAAGTCTCATGTTAGACTACATATTTCCAAGATTGTCAGGGATGTATATTAATGATTGCATGCATTCCACTTTACGCCTTGTTATATATTTTCATATCTTTTTCCTTTTTAAATCAAAGGAAAACACCATTTTATTATTCAATTTAGGATGTATCAAAAAGAAATAGGTGTACTACTTTTCCAATATACTTGGTCTTCAACAACTTGTATAGAACAACACAAAATTAAATGTTTAGGTCAGTATATTTTCTAGCAGATATTATTGTTGGAGCACTAATAGAAATAAGCCTTTAAAAAAAATAAATATTTTGAATTTCTTCTCAACTACATAGAAAGTTTGTGCTCTGAAGCCCAGCAAAAAGACAAAAATATTTGACACTGTAAAGCCTTTTTACTTTTTACCAAAGATACCTATTCTTTCAAATGTGCCTCAAAGACCCTCTTTTAGTCAGACCTGTTTACACTCAGTCATGTTCTTGGTGACTAAATTTCCATTTCCTTATATAACTCATGAATGCATAGAAATATTTTAAGTTTTTCAGACATTTCTCTGGTTTCTCCACAAACTCTATCAACTATGTCTTCCAATTTCAACTTGCATACAATGACAGCACAACTGTCTGGAATACTTCATTTCTACAGAAAAAAACCCCAGCCACACATATTTAATCATTTCCTTGCACAGTCAAGTGGCAAGCACCTATATTCAGGGACGTGTGATGGGACTGAAGGTGACACAAAGTAGAAACTATTCCTCCTCTCAACACTTTTCACTGCTCAACATCACTCAAAGGCATAGGGTTGTACACAAACTTGCACCAGGCCTATGACAACTATAATTTTTAAATACTGTTATAGATTTAATGATATGAAAAATAAATTTGAGTAAAACTTAAGCTAGCATGCTAGAAAGAGCTTGCATATCAGTTCAACAATTAATTACTTTTATAATCAGATAATTTGCCATAGATACTCTCTGGAGTGAATGCAAATTAGCATAATCTGTGAACTGCTTCCCTGAGCTCATCCAGACATCTCTTTTTAAGCTGCAGGTTTGGACACACATTTTTAATGGCATACTTGGCAGATGAAACATTATCAGTTTTCATTATTAAGCACCTATGTTTGATTTGAAGAAATATGGAGAGAATACTTGAAGAGCAAAGAAACCAAAATCAACTCTAAATGCAAAAAGACGTCCCAAACCCACAGAAGCATCTATGCCTGCATTCTGGTCCTGAAAAAATACCTCTATCACCTAATATAGGAAAAACCTTCTGATCATAATTTTCCCAAACATAAGAAAAGCAGGAAACTATCTAAGTATGATGAAAATGCCAAACCTAAATAGAATCACAAGTGAACATCCATGACAAGTTTAACAAGAAATATAAATAGTGCACTGAATTATCTTCAGTTTATAATTACAAACTAGTCATAAGCCACAGACACATTACCCCTTGCAATCCAATTGCCCAGCTGCCACAGTTCACAACAGAAAGAGCTCCCAAGGCTATTATTTCCCTTTTTCCAGTGCATTTTTTGCAACATATTTTTGAGTTTTATCTTTAGAGTCCAGCTGGAAGCATCCTTCTGTTGCCAGCTAGTTTTACCCTATAAACTCCCTCCCTCATGAAGGAAAAATGCAGAACAGGGGTGCAGTGATGGCAGAAGCAGGAAAGGTAAAGGGAAGAAAATACAGTCAGAAGCAGTAGCTCTACCAGACCTGTGTATTAGGCAGCATCTTTTTAGTCATAACAACTCTGGAAATGCACCTCATAATAAGCTATTACACACCACACCTCTCACAAGAATAGGCATGTTTGCCATATTTCTGTGCTCTCATTTTACATAAGCAACCTTTGTTCTCCTTGTCTCAAAGTAGCAAATGAAAAATCAAATGCAAGTCAGCAAGATTCATACTACAGCACATTTGTACAAGCCGTTTTCCCAAAAGGCATCTAGAGAAGAGTAACTAAATTAATTTCAATTACCTGATCTTCTGAGCAATAAACAACAAAAAAATCAGCATAAAGTTTCAGTAATAAAGCAGTCAAACATGAGTAAGGAAGCTCAAAACTCAGTTAACTTCTTCCAAAGTCAATTTAAAAGGAAAATACCTTCTCAGGAAATCCCCACCTGAAAAGGAAAGTACTCCTTTATTAGGCCAACTCTAGTTGGCATACACAGAGTAGAAGAAAAGTGCATAGCACTTTAAGGTTCAACTTTGCAGACAGGAAAGGCAAAAACTCTCTTACACTGAAGGTAGATCATAGCATCCAAAATAGAGGTTATCAAAGGAGAAAAACTGCCTTGAATATTATAGGTTACTCCCACTAGTAATTCTCCATATTAATAATCTGTAAGTGAGAAATTTCTCTCAGAGCTGTTCTCCAACATTTTATCTCCAGAAAAGAGCTTGTAAGATATAGCAAACCTTCTGTTTTTGTCTGGGCCATCCAACTGCTTGTTGACAGAGTAACAAACCCTACAGTTTGCTACAAATGAATATTACTTTCTTTTATCTTCTCAGGTTTGACTTTCAGTGTAAGATTTAGCAAAAAGTTAATTTGCATTCTAAAAATCCTTTACAGACCCTCAAATTCATATGCTAACATTTTCAGCTATCAAAATCATATGCATAAATACTACATTCATACATTTATATTTCTAGAATTAGCAGTTGAAGCTAAGGTTTTTGATAATGGAAACAGACTTTGGGGCTCTGGTTTATCTGCTAAACCTCTCCCTAGAAAACTATAGAGCTGAAGAAAACACATCCTGCATGCAGATTTCTTGGCTGTGCAGTGTCACACATCACCCAGGAGCTGTCACTTCAGCAGAAGGAGCAATATCAACTTAGACCTATGAGGAAAGCAGAACACCCAGGAAAGAATATATTAGCCTCTTAGTTAAGGACAAGAGAAGTCAACCATAACCCACAAACATTGTATCCATTTCCTAATTAGAAGGCAAAGGGGAAGAGTCCTTAAAATAGGTTAGAGCAACCAAAGGTCTGGACTTACAGTTGCACTATATGCTGCAGTCATCTTCCAAGCATCTATATCCAAAATATCCATAGAGATTTATATCTAGGCAATACACAGAGCTGCCTGAAGAGCTGCACACATAAAGAGACTCTCCAAAGTCTGCAGGTTGAAAACAGTCCTCTGTGGGGGAATTATGAGAGCCACAGGCCTAGAACTGCAGCCTTTGAACTTTGGATTTAATGTTGCTGGCCTTACAACAACATCACCAGAAATTCTCTCCTGGAATTTGGCCTGAAAAACACTTCTCTGGCAACTGACAAAGGAGCAGGCACTTGTACTGCCTTTCTCTAAAGAAACAGCTTACCCACCCAGGGCATAGACCTTGGATTTCAAACCTAAACCCACCCCAGCTACAACGAGATATTGTGATTGAGTTATGCTCCAAAATGTTTCCTCAAGAAGCAAAGAGCAATTTAATAATTCAGTTGGCAACAGAGAATATGCCTGGCTACACCTTGGTAATCAAGCCACCATCTTCCCACATATTTAGGATTTGCTCTGATGCCTGCTCAAAGGAGCAGAAAGCAGAGGGGAAGGGAAATGCACACACTGTCAGCCTGTGGTACAGGGCACACTGAACTGAGGCCAGTGGGGCACTTCTGCAGAGAGGGGCTCAGCACCAGACTGGCAAGAGAGAAGTTGTCTGGCAGATATTTTGGTGGTCAGTGGCTTTGGGCTTCTCCATGGTGAGACAAGAACTGAATGCCTGTTTTGAGAATTCTGATTTTGAATTTCGATACCATGTGCTAATTAAGCACCTTAACCCCTCTGTGGAACACATTTAACAAAAATACTGCAGCTTGATCAGTCTTACACTAGGCTAATTTTGCAATGATTGTTTTAAATGTCTACTAAAAGCTATCTGTGTATTTTAAGTGAGATTGAAAAATTTATTCTGTTCCTTCTTATACAAACAAATGGCTCTTAGCATTTTCAGAAGAGTCCCTGGATTCTATAAAAACTGGAAGTGCCATAAAGATACATTTACAATTATGAACAGATTTGTTTGCACATTTACCTTCAGCATTACTTTTTCCTAGTTTAATTTTAATATTACACCATTTTAATTCTCAGTATGGCAACTGTGCACAAACATCATCTGGGTGGCAAATGCTGGGGGCAGCTGAACTGCTTTATAGGAACTCTGCTGGGTGGTGTTCTGTGCATGTGCAAGGCAGTGTGATATTGGTGCTTAGACTTGACTGGAAGCAAAGCAGTTCATTTAAAACAGGAATTTCTAAATTCACAGAGCTAAAGATCTGGCAAGTGAAGAACTAAATGACAAACACCACATCAGCTGAGCATAATAACATTCCACATAATATAAGATACTCACCCTTTGAGACCAGAGACCAGTTTAACTCCTTAACCATGCAGGATGGCAAGACATTTGTTACATAACAGCAACTTCACATGGCATTTTTACATCCTGCCATCTTTTCACTGAAGAACAGAAGATTAGACTTCTACCCGCTCTGAGAGACAGGGAGTGGAGCCAGCAGCAATATTTAGCACAGAGTGACTGATTTCTGGCACCATCTAGCTTCCCCTGCAACAGGAATCTGGCAGCCTGGTAGGTGCTTTTCAAAGACACTGATTGAATAGTTGATACTAGTGCTACACAAAGGCTCAAGACAGCACAAGAAAGAATAAGAAATAAAGTAGTTTTGAGGCTTAAGACGTACTCTTTTTTTTTTCCTCTTAATAAAGATAGTGAGTTAAAAATCCTGGGCAGAAAACCAAAGCCAAGAGAATGTGACTGTTCATCATTCAGCTTCTCACTATGCAACTCTGCCAAATATCTATAATATACATGGAAGTATTAGACACAAAGAAGCCATAAAGCAAGCAATACTATTAACTGTTCATTTTCATGAGACATAGTATAATTTGAAAAGAACAGATTTGTTTTGACCAGTGAAACTATTCCTAATTCCACTCAAGAACTACAAAACTCCAATGAGTCTTTGTAGCTTTAAAGATAGTGGATTTTATACTCATTCAGTGCACTTAAGGGGTTTTGAACTCTAGAAACTTCAATTCATTGCCAGCAGATCTGTATGGAGAACTGCTGACCATTTGAGAAAAGCAGCCATGGTTTGTGCTGGATGTCAAAATTCATTAGTTGATGAGATATACAGCCTTTGGATGCTTGTGCTCTGTAAAATTTTGCAGAAACGTATTTATTTGTCAGCATGAAGACATGTTTACAGACTCACACATTAGTAAGCCAGAAAGGAAGACAAATAAGGTTTGTTTATATCCTCAGTAGAGGAAGAAATGGCAGAGGAAAAGGAGGGAGGGAAAAAAAAAAAAAAAAAATCTTTCTGGACTATACCTGACAAGCAAGCACATTCTCTCCAATTCAGAACTTTTTTCCAATTCCCACAGTGAAACTTTCTTTCCATTTGCCTGAAATCACCTATAATGTGCTTTAGGACCTAATCCCTACACATTTGGTTCGCTCGGCATAGGCCCAATAAAAGCAAGGATTCTCAAATGTGTGACAAACCCAACCCACTTTCTCACGTTGTCTTTTCATCTGCATGTGACCACAGCTACTGAAAATAGAAAATTAGCTACATTTACACACAAGTGATACATAGGAGTCTCCTATATGGAAAAAATGGAGCATAGTTACATGCTTTTTCCTATAATCCACTTAAAGCGATATTTTTTTCCCTCAGGGTCTTAACGTAGTCAGTTAAGGTGGTTTCTCAGTCTAGGGCTATTCTGCTGTTGATTCATTCACATCAGCTCTGGTTTTGTGATATCATCCAATAACTAAAGTGTAAATGCAAGGGAGGCACAGCTGTCTTTGTGTTTTAATGTATTTCAAAGCTTTTTATTTAAAGAAGTCTTACATTCTCTTCTCCCTAGACACACAGGTTTTCTAGACTCCACATTTTCCATTACTTTTGATTATACAAGGCTAAGAAGGACCATATATTTTCCATGACATAAGGACATGTGATGACTGAAAATTAGTAAGTCAGTATTTGGTGTGACATGAATAAGATTATCCAAGTGAGAAGGAATCTCAAGATTTAGATCTAAGTAAGAACTCAAATGAACCCAATCTGAACTATAGGCAGAAGACTAAACCAGTTTGAAACTACCCTCAAAGTCAGCACCCATTTTTTGAAGACACATTAACTCACTGAGCAGTTACAGATCAAAATGAAAGAGCAAGCAAAGCAAAATGAGGTAATGGAAGCAAAGCAGAGAACGTGTTCATAAAGGGGAAAGGGAAATTTAGACATTTGTCATTAACATCTGACTCTGATGTCTCTTACTGGATTTATATTCAGTTATACATTATTCAGCTGTAATAACTACAAAGCATGAGTTTTTAAATCTCTGAATATTCTGAGTTGGAAGGGACCCACAAGGATCATCAAGTCCCATTTGAGCAAACAACCCGGTAGGGGATTGAACCCACAGCCTTGGTGTTAGCACCACACTTTCACCATCTCTGCAACTAAAGTATCTTGGGCTATTGCATCATGTTTACCTGAGAGATATATTGCAAGGAATTTAACAGATTTCTGTGATGTTCTTACACTCAGATTTCAGTCTTCAGTGATGCACAAAAAAGAAGTGCACTGGGATTTTTAGCAGCAATTTCTCTGAGTATCAAGGAAAGAGAATTTTTAAAATCCCTTGCTCCTTTTGAAGTTCTCTGTGTGCAATTTCAGGGCACAGTATTGTTTTAAAAAGCCTGGTATGAACCCTCTAGAAAGTAGAAAGTTAGCTTTCCTGATATGCATACATGCAAACCTCTGTCTCCTGCATCCTCGTGTACCAGTAAGTTGCAAACTTAGCCAAAAAAAAAAAAAAAAAGAAAAAGAAAGTCACCCATAGCCACCAGAATGTAGTGTGTTTATGTAAATATTTTCATAAGACACACATTATGCAGGTAACCCAATATAATCATAAAGAACTGAATGAGATTCTGATCCTGACAGGTACCCAAAATAGGTGCTTAAGTATTGGAAAGAAGTCAAAGAGCAGAGGAGAGAGTAAAAGCATTAAAAGCATTATAGGAATCTTTACGTTTTATATTCAGGAGGAGTTTGTCATGAGCAGCCCACTCCCTTTTTGCGCTGAATAATTCCCAGCATTTTCATATCACATCTCAGATACACATATCAAAGTAAACGTTCTAATCTTGCAAATATGCTTAGTGAGAAGGAAGAGGAGAGCAAAATATACCAAAAAAAAAAATCCCCCATTCCCCCTTGCCCTCACCTTACTGGCCAATACTTCTCTTTTTTATCAAATACCTGAGGAATTCTCCTCCTAGAGGGAGGAGGAGACTGAAAGGAAGTAACTGATTTGTATGTGCATCCTGTCATGCTTTAATTTTATAATTTAAAATCGATTTCTTATACATATTTCTCCAATAATAGGAAAAATTGCAGTTCTAGGCAAAAAAGTGTCTAGGATTGGCCCCTTTTATTGGCTTGTTAAATTAATTTTATATCAGAGAAGAATCTAGATCTCAGAAACCATTTATCTTCAAATTCCTCCCAGTTTTTACCTCAGAAGTATGGTGAATCACTAAGTATTTGAGCTGTTCTCCTTCCTCACCTCACTGTGTTTTACATTAGATTAGCAGTGCTGCGAACACCATGTGACAATAACACTGAGCTCTTATGCAAGACATTTAAGACAGGGCGCTCACGTGCCAAGTAAAAAAAACTACATTTCACAACAAGCAAATTAAGTTTCAGAAACATGAGACTGGTTATATCCTTTCTTTGGTCATATTCTATTCTTCCTCCCATCCTATTCACTAATTTATGTCTTCCTCAGTCTTGTACTCCATCTCCCAAGCCTTCAGTGACAGTATTTGGAACTTTAAGCCAGTCTCAATCAATAGAATGAGGAAAGCTATCAGATCCCCAGGATCAGAAGGATCAGAACACAGTTACTCAAAGTCCAAGTGCAGTGCCCTATTCAGACAGCTATACTGCCTGATAGTTACCAGGTGGGACTGAAAACAAAAGTTATATTAAAAGAGAGCAGGATCATTATTTCCCCCTTTCTGCCCCATGTCCTCAAGTGCCTGAGGTCATTTTCCACAATAAAAATGAAAGCACTTCTTGAAAGTGTTTTTGTGCTAAACAGCAGTGTTTAATTTCTTGCAACTAATTAGTTATTCAAGTGAAAGTATAATGATCCTCCAACATCATTGAAAGTGCTTCAACTGAGTTTCCTGCTAACAGCATACTTCTAGAAAAGATGCAATAAATCAGCAGGGTTATGGAAATCTTTAAACAAAAGCAAGTCTATGACAGGAACCCATTAAAGATATAGCCATGTAATATTTATGCACATAGCTGACTCGTGCTTTTAACCCAGCACTTTCAGATACAGCTTTTTAGCACCTGGGTCATATTCAGTAAGAATGAAATTCACCCTAAGAGCCAGCATACTGTCTCTGCTTTAGGTGTTCAGAGTGTAGTTACCATAGGACTCAAGGGATGGAACTTCCCACCAAATGGAATTTCATCCAGATATTTCTAAATAAAAATACATATAGAAAACCTTTGAGCAGCACAGAAAAATGTAATCTCTGAGCCTCAAGCTCCCTGATTACCTTTAGCAAGAAAGAGGCAGGTACAGGCACAAGAATGGTTTATAAATCCAGGGCAGTATTGATGCAGAAACAAAACTCCTTAGAATAGCCAGTATCACCTATAATTGTTCAGATTATCATTTGTTGATTAGAAGTAGTTACTGAGATAGTAATAGGGGACCTCTTGAGACTTTTAGAGAAAGAGCTGACTGCAAAAAAATGCCATCCACTTACTCCTAGACCTACTAATTCATCACAGGGTTTGTATTTAAATGTATTGGGTACTGCAGGAAAGGAAGACCCTATGGTGTAAAAATGCATTTAGATAATGTTTGAGGCTTCTGGGTGCCACAGATGTACTGATGTTTAAATCTCCAAAATAAAGAAGTATTTCCCTTTCTTTTCTCACATTAAACTGTCTGCATATGTGCTTACATGTATTTTTAAGCTACACAAGTGCACATAAAGCAAAGCGTTTAAATGAATGGATTAATAGAATTAAATAAGAAATAGAGTTTTAAAAGAATGGTTTAATAATTCCCTCTTATTTGGCTGTACATGCTTTCCTCCATCCCATTCATTCATTTACTTCATTGCCAATCTCCCAGTCAGTCTTCCCACGGTTTTAAGAGACACAGTTTGGATTCACAAACCAATCCCAGTTGAGGACTCAAAGATGGTTTCTTGGCCTACCTTTCCTTGCTGCAGCAAATGGCTGCAAAAGGGAAACTGTGCTGCTGTGAGGTTGGAAAAGGGAAACTTCAGGAACACATGTAGGAACTACAGTTTACTTTGGACTCTGGGAGATGGGGATTGAAGGACAGAAAAGGAGACCAGGCATCACTCCCCCTTCCCAGTAAAATCAACTTTGTCCTCACCATAGGTTTGTGGGCGAATGACCACTTTCAACTCACACCTTCTTTTGGAAGAATAAATTAGGACTCCAGCTTTATTTTGTCAATAGAAAGTTTAAAGTGGTCACTGGAGCACAAAGAGCTTTTCAAAGGGTAACTGAGCTCAACAAGGAGGAGGATGTTGAGGAAGCCACAAAACACAGGCAGATTACAAACCATTAAAGGGCACAATGTTTTTCAATAATAAAGATAAGACCTTTATAACAGTTCTGGTAATTTGTATCTATTTATTGTGGGCTATTTTTCTTTAGAAGTATATGTACTACTTAAAAATACCTTTGCCAGAGCAGAAAAAAAGTATTTTGTGTTTGTGTGTGTTGGTCATGATAAAAAAGAACCACCAGAAAACAGTAAACTAACTAGGCATTTGCTCCCTGAATACATGGGATTATGCTTTGCATTTGTGCTGTAAATTATTGGATCCTGTACAAGCAATTGTACTGCAATGGGTTTTGCTATGCTAAATATTTAAACTGTGTGCCCAGTCCTTCAAAGTCTGAGCTTATTCTGTGTCCAGGGCTTTTTAGAGTTGAGTCAATAGCATATTTGTTTTGAATGGCTGTTACTAGATAACAGTAACAAAAATCCAAAACTTGTTTACATCATTTAACACGCCTAAAAGCTTAGCTTGAGACATAAAAAAGCCACACAACAAGCAAGCAGAAAATTTCAATCCTTTAGAATAGTCTCTACTGGTGAAAAGAAGTTACACCATCAAAAAGCAAAAGGAATATTTTGCCAACTCTAGACCAAGAACTGCTTTGTTTTTAAACTGGAGCAATGACTGGCATAAAAAGACTTCAAGGAATTTCCTCTTCTCCCTGAAGATAGTCATGAGCCTTTCTACTGCCCCAGACTTCATGGTGTAGTGATTGCAAGGATAGGCAAGTCTTGTGGGTCCTTAGCAGGAGCCCTTACTTATCAGAGCATGCAAAATGTGTAAAAGAGTCAAAACAAAGCAAATCAGGCAATTCCATCAGTTCTATGTAAACTGTTCCCAGCTGAGCAGTACCTTCAGCTCTAACAGGCAGATGTTACATCAGCTAAGTAGCAAATCCCCCTGGACTATTTTCTTAACTTGTACTGCTACCTTAAGAACAAGATTTCACCATCATTTACACACAGACATTTCATGGAGTGTTCTACACATTCTCAAATTGCATTTGTGGTCTAAATTCTGTAAAGTATGGAACAAAGATGAAGCATAATCTCTCATCTGTTTCAAATTACACATGAAAAATACCAAGTATGTTAGCAACAAATAGATTTCCATACAGAAATTTCACAAAGGAAAAGAATGCAGAAATGCCAAAATACAATTACAGCAAAGGAAATAATGCAACCAGGAAATTATTTACCATCCTCACATTTTCAGAATCTCAGTTCTAATCGAATGCCTTTAGTTAGAATCCAGTGTAGCATAGCAGACACAGTATTTGAAAAAACAAGGTTTTCATATCTCTATGCTACCTTGAGAGCTCCTGATACCCAATCTGGAAGCAGACAGAACTCAAAAGGTGCCTCTTTTCCAATGAAGAGGTGACTTCCCCTCCAAGGGCCTGGGGCGCTGTGCCTCAAATGCTAATAGCTTGAGTTGTGTGCAATAGCCCTATATTGTTTATATAGCACTTCACATGTTCAAAGCACTATGAGATATCAGCCATCACTACACTTTTATGAGGCTGTAAGTATTACCCACTAAACATTGGAGTTCAAATGACTTGCTCTTGATCAAAAGAAACTTTGTGCAGCAGGACCATAATTATTTGAATTTGGTAATTCTCACAGGCCATTCCTATGGCAACACAGAATGAAGAGGGGGATGGGATATTAAAGCCAGTTGCTATTGCACTCTGCTCTGGCAGTGAGATACAGACACAGGAAGGATCTCTTAAGCGAACCTACACTCAGCACCTTCAGTGCAAGCTTCTAGAAAGTCATCTAAAAAATCAGGAGAAAAATTAAACAAAAGGTTTTGAAAGCCCACTAGCATGTTTTTCTAAATGTACCTATTTCACATAACACTGTGAAAAACATAAAAAACAACATGCAAATGGTACTGAAATACTCCAGAAATCCTAGAATGGGGTTCTGAATTAATTCTGAAGCAGTTTGCGAGTTTTATACCAAGAGCATTAGTAGGCAACTTAAAAGCAAGTCCGTTTTCTGCAGAAAAAGGACTACAGTCTCTTGTCTTACAGCTGGCTACAGAAGGACTATACTTTTAGAAATATGGAATGTTTTTGCTCTGCATTTTTATGCTTACTTTCTTCCTATGAAAATTCAACTAAGCTGACATTTATATCTCTAGTCTCAAAATATCAAGTCTCTGTTCCTGTAAAAAGAATACAAACACAAAGGAAACACTGAAAAAAACCAATGTATCCACAGTACATATGACAACCAAACGAAGGCTTGACATAAATGCTAAACAGGACATTCTCAAGACTCTTCTCTTTACAACTGAAATAACCATATCCAAAAATCCTAACACTGAAATTGAAGACAGAATAAGAAAACTCTGATCCTCTGCCTTTCCATCCCATGCCCATCATATTCTACAATATTGTCTTTCCCATCTCTTACATTTTAACTTGTACACAGGCTTGGTTTCCACACACACCATATGTTTCCAGAGCACAGCTTCACAGTTATTGGCCTTAGAACCTTGTCTGCAGAATCACATGGGAAATAGATCATACTACCAAGACAAAAATGTAGACCACTACACACAGTCCAGATTCATCAAATAAAAGGATGCCTGTTTAAAGCTATCACAGGAATGGGGGAGGAAGGGAAAAAGATTCTCTTCAAAGGCAGCAAATGAGTACAGAGAGAATTACTAACAACCTTTTGTGTTTTAGCCAGGTTGATCCTGTTGCTATGAATACTTACCCTCTATCTTACAACTTTCACTTGGCATTTTTCAGGTACAGGCCACATGGAACTAACTCTATGCCAGACTGTGCTTGCAATTTCTACTGTTTTGACTAACATTGCCTGAAAAGTTAGATTACTGAAATATTTCCTAAAATACTAGAGTTTAGTATAACATCAGTAGGTGAGCATTATTTCATGGATATTAATGTAAGAACCAGTTACCATACTCCATCTACTGATCTAAAGAACAGATGTTTGCATGATTTATGGACACTCTGCATATCTTCCATAAATAGTAATGTGTTCCAGTAACAAAGAGTGGAGAATTGTGATCCAAAAGACTGGGAAAATGCAGGCATTAGAATTTATTTACAAATTTCTTGGTTTTAAATAAAAATCAAATCTCAGAGCCAGGGCCTGAATTCTGTATGTTGGAAAAGCACTTAAAATTTCAAACAGGACTAACAACATGAAGTAATACATTGCAGTCAGGCTCAATGGGGCAGATATAAAAGTCTGTTTAGAACATGAGTGCAACTATGATTTGTTAAATAAGAGTAAAAATGTATGTGGATTAAGACACAAATCTAAAGCAGTAAGCAAAAAACCAGTATTACTGTGGGTATTTTCGTATTAGATTTGGGCTGGGAAGTTCCTTTAACATCAAGATTTAACAAAATACTAATGAGGTAAAATTCTAATGGGCAAAGCATAGTTTTTAACTCTGCAATTAAATTGCTTCTGGAAGTGCAATCAAATATTTGATTGAACTAATATCATTGCTGCTCCTCACATTTTTTCTGTTCCTAAATTAGCATGGCTAATCAGTATCCCACCATATAGCCTGTGTTGTAAACATGTAATATTAGCTGATGGGTTTCATTTCAAGAGCACAGTCAATTTTTGGACCGCAGACTTACTCAAAAACTTAGTCAAAGCCTACAAACTCATGAAGCAGCATATTTGGAGAGGTCACCATTTCTGGGCCATCAGAACTCTGATAAGACTCAGTGAACTTCAGAGCTCTCTGTGATGGCTATGCATGTCAAACACGTTTTGATTTAGTTTAAAAAACATTTTTGTGGATAATATTTCACCTTGAAGTGTTTTCGGTTTTCCTGCCCTCTTATTCTATGAGCAAGAACCAGGAATGTACAAAAAAGCAGCCTTGTAGAATGCAGAATTTAAACAAGGCAGTCAAAAATTTTTGCCCGTCTCAGGCTGGCATGCACTAGTGCTTCAAGATGTTATGCAGCTGCTACTTTTCCCCAGAGATGGCTGTACTCCAGTAAATGGTGAAATACTCCCACATCTTTTTTTTTTTTTTCCCCCCCCCAGCAGAGGTTAACAGAGATGTTTCCATAGGTCTAAGGCAACATGAAAACATGGTGATTGCCTAGTTGGATTTCTAGAAAAACATCAGCCTTAGATTTACTGCATCAGTAATTAGGAGCTGATGCTATACTCCCAACACTCTGCAGAAACAACTGCAGTGTCTGTAGAATACAGTGAGAGTCTTAGATTACAGTGACTGTTATTTGAGTCTGTTCTTGAAGTTTTTAAGATTACAGAAGAAAAAAATACTTTTCATTTTGTCCTCTTGATAGCTGCACAGATTTTTTACTTTCAGCATATAACTCAAAGTCATCTAAGAACAAATTGAATATCTAATAACTACAGTCAACTGGATTTAATTCCTTTCAGTGGAAGCACAGCAGTGTCAATACTTACTGAGATTTAGTATTACTGCTGATTTGTTGAAAGCAAAATGTCAATACAACATGAAAATTTGTCATTTTAGAAAGGTTTAATAAAAAAGATGAACACAGCACAAAAATATTGAAAATATAAGAACCAATAACTGATCATTCTAATCCACTTTTTTCCAGATGAGCATCCAGGTGTCAGCTGGTGTAAATGCAGATGCCACTGACGTCAAAGGAGCTGTGTCAGTTTACTCTAGCTGGGAATCTGAACCCAAGAGTGCTACTGCCATTTTTAGACACTGCCACTGGAATTCACTTTTGCAAGACAATTAAAAAAATACATCCACACATTGCATTTCTTCCTGTCCCTAAGTGTATAACTGAAAGTCTGTTGACAAACTGTGGGAGAGGGCAAGTAGGAGGTGGAAGTAGCCAACAACTGCACCCATGAGATAACTTTGCAGTATCAGTATGAACATTGTTCTGTTGTCTTCCTTTTATACAAATGAATATTTGGCTTCAAAAAGTTTAAACTCCACCTTCCACTAACAAAAAATTCCATGTCAGCAAAAGAAAAATGATGCTGTAAACCATGTGGAGTATCTACCTTGCAAATTTGTTAACATGGTATTTTAACCAGTACACAACGTGGATAAACTATTTTAATGCACCATTAGGAAAAGTACCTAAACCTATAAGAGCCCCAAGGCTGAGTTCTGTGTATTCACCTAAGGATTTGTTCCTAAGCAATCTCCCTGTTGTACCAGCAGGAAGATTGGTAACAGTTCTAAGGCAGCTGGAAGTGGCCTGCAAGCCAGACTTCTATCTGGCTGACATCTTCCATATCTCATCTAGCATTTGTATGGGGGAGAGGAAGAAAAAAGGAAAAGGTGGGGAAATAAGCAAGGCAGAGTACTACTTGACAGGCCCACCACTTCTGAGCAGCAAGAGGGAGCTTTTGCTTCTGTTGTACATAAGGCAATTGTTAACACAAGAAGTGCGTTGTGTTAACAGTTGCCCAGTATTAACCAGTACAATAAAGTTGGAATGCTGGTCTTTTGATTCAACATGCCAAGGTCAAAAGGAAAAGGTAACTAATTAGAACTGAATGCAGTTCACATAGTCTTGAAGTAATTGTCTATTTGTGCAGCACAACAACCATATCTTCAATTTAGGTCAGACCATCAAGAGGAGGAAAAGGACTGAAGACTGAAGATGAGACGCTCTACTTCACACAGTTGCCCTCTGGAAGGACTTGCAAAGGCAGTCACTTAAATTAAGTACAGGTCATCAGACAAGATATCTAATCTATTCCTAAGACAGGCAGCTCTAGCAGTCCAAATCCCTATGGCCTTTGCAGCAACACGATGAACTACTTCCTCATGTACCTCTGTCAATTCATGTTAGGTTCCAGTTTTTTTAAAGCGATATTTCATGTACATCATGACCCTATTGCTCATAGCAAGGAAAGTGATTTGGTTTATTTATGACCTACTAACCTTAAATAAAAAAAATACATCCAATCTGAATGTTCACATAAGCCTGCAGATCTGAAATAAAATTTAAAATAAAGCTGGCATTTGTAACAGCTAGCTAAGCCTGGTAAGGGATTTAAAAAAAAAAAAAATTAAAACCAGACAAAAGAAGATGAAAGCATATTTACCCTGCATAACCTGCACACATCAGGAACCAGGGCTGGAACCCAGAAATACTTTTTGTACTTAGAAGTTTCAGCCCATTTCAGAGGCTAGGTGACCAAGGAAATACTGAGGTTTTCCATTATGGGGGGTGGGGAGGCATCAATAACAACCTGTGAAAGTAATTCCCTCTAAGATGTAATCCATCCAGTCACAAGCTCTACACAGGTCCCCATCCCAATTGCCAGATATGAGCCAGGCAAGCCCCCATATTGAAATGTGAAGGGACAGATGAAAGTAGGGAATAAGGGCATAGGAATGAACACTGAAAAAAATGACATACAGAAAACAAGCTCATAATAGGGCTGATCTTAAACATGAGTGACCTTAAACCATAAAGTCAATTCATTTGGATGTAACAATGTTGAACACATGCACATAAGACTGACTTGGAGAGCCTTATACTCTCACCACCCATGCCAGTGTACAGAGGTCTTTTCGTAACATCCATGGAATTAAACATGGGAAATTTCAGTACAAATAAATGAAGAAATAAAAATAATCAAATTTCAAAGCAAAAATATTGGCAGCAAATATCTTGTGCTGCTGAATCAGGAAAGGAAGGTGGGCTGCCACATTTAATTAAAGTGTATTTGACTTAGCTATATTCATAATCCCAGTGGCCTTCATAAACAAAACACATCTAAATCTACCATAAAGAAGAAAATTATTTGATTCAGGTCTTGTCTAGTTCTTCAGTAGGCTACATTAATGACTTTCTTTTAGTTCTATTAGATGGAAGATACAGTTGGGTTAAATGATGTAATAAATACCTCCATGTGCAGAGCAACTAGTTGAAAGAAACAGTTGGGACAAAGCCCTTGTCATAGCATTTGTTTACAAAATAGGCATGGGCAGCACACTGATGAACTCCAGCCCTTTAGTGCAGGTTCCCTTAGCACAGGTACAGACAAAACCCCAAACATTTATGAAGACTTATAGATCACAGTTGGATGAGAGAGAGCATAGGGCATCTTTAGCAAAGGATAAGGTAAAGAAACAAACAGCAGTTCATGTAAGTCAATGAATACATCACAATTTCAGCACAGTAAGAGCGGACCTAGCAAAAAAGAATTCTGACAAGCTGAGCTTCAAGAACACCTTCTGCATAAGAACCCTGCTCGCAAATGCAATTAAGGTAAAATTTTTGGATTACCATGTTTTGCTTTCTGATCCAACCTCTAAAACTCTTCTACAACACAAAAACTACAATTTTTTAAAGTTATTATTTATTTTTATTAATGATTAGGACAATTGAGTTGGAAAGCTCAGAAGATGAGGCAAAATTGTTGTGTTATTGTGGAATTACTGTGTGATGATCAGCTGGATGTGCACACCATGCTGACAGAAAAAAAAAAATGAAAATAAGTAGATGTCATGCCTTAATATACATTCACCTTTTCTCTTCCTGAAAACAATCTCAACAGGTTCTGCATGTGTGAAAATTTGTAAGGAAAAAAGCTCTTCTGTCTCTCTGATGCACTTATTGAAAAATTAAGCCTTCATTAAATAAAATTTATTTTTCATCAATCCTAACCAAGTTTTAATCCAATTAAACCAATCAGCAAAAGAAATTTTGCTCAATTGAGCAATCTCTAATTGGCAACACTAATTTGTAAAACTTAGCTATCTCTGTTCATTGTGAGGTCTCATGTTTTGTTTTACCGTGAAGTTCAGTCTCATGAAATAACAGACAACATTAATCCACTCATGCCTGGATCCCTAACCTTTATTTTTAAAGCCTGAATAACTGAAACATATTTTCTTTCCATAGAAAGAAGTCTGGGAAACTGCCAGCTCCTTGCACAAAGACTGAAACACGATGGGCAGAGAAGGGTGTTGGTGTCGGTAAGAGAAAAATGATTGAAGTTGCATCATCTGTATGATTAAAATCATTGTGTGAATTTTGATTTCCCCCCCTACTTTCAGACATTTGAGGATGCAGACAAGTCAATGGAATTCTGTTGTAGTGGTTGCTTCAGTGAACATTCAACGCTGTCGGTGAGTTTGGAATTAAAGTGAAAACCATCGACCGTTGATTGTACCCTCCAGCTAACCATCCTCCTCCTTACTTCATGCTTTCAGGCCTTAACACCGAAGATAGCAACCTAACCACCATATGATGTTTCTCCCCCACCCTGCCAAGCTTTACAAAAAGGTCACAATCAACATTCATTGCTGTCGGTGGGTTTAACTATGTGGACAAGCTCACTGAACAATGAATGCAACTGTGGCCCCACTTTGTACAGTTGCCGTTGAGAGGAGCAGCAGCTCTGAAGGCAGTAGTGAGAAGCAAACACTTCTTATAAGCTACAATTTTCTGGGGAAAAAAATAGTTGGGGGTATCCACTTTTTGCTTCCTTGGTTTTGAGCGCATTTTATTTAGCTGACTAGAAAAGAAAACCCCTTGTCTTTTTCTGGAATATTGTCTTCACAGGGTTCAGTAACATTGAAAATGTGAAAATTCTTATTTAGTATGTATGCAGAAAAAAAAAAACAGGACAGGAAGCTCTGTATATCCATGTCTAAGGACTCTGACAGAGGAAAGAATATTTAATTGCCATTTTAATCAAAGAGTTGTAAATAAAGCAATTCCTTTTCAAAAACAGAATGTAAAATCAAATTACATACCAGTTACAGAAACTCAGGAAAGTAGTGCCAAATTCTGAGTTTCATTTTTTCAGGTGGGAATTTTTCATTCTGTTTAAGAAAGTTGTAGAATTAGGTCAAGGTATTGCACAACCAAGAAAATGTAACTCACATCAGACTTCATGATGTGCAAAACATGTAAGAATTTGTGATGACCTCTACCACTCTGATTAACTACAAATTGAACTGCTGAGGTACAGTTTACTGCTGGACTAGGATAGTTTAGGTATCGCCATAGTCTGTTGGTTGCCATCTATCTGTGAGGTATAAAATAGAGGACCATTTACTTTTAAAACTTTAAAGATATAATTCTAAACTTTTAGTTCACATTGTTTCCAAACTTATTCAAAAAGATCGATGTGAAAAAGGTAAAGTTTTATTCTATACTTGTGATGACAAATACAAATGGGAAAATAATGGGATTTAAGAGTTATGGATAAAAATGTTGTATCAAAAAATATTCATTAATTTTACTTGAAACTGATTTTAAGAACACAGATACTATTGCATTTGCCTTTTTCATTTATCTGAAAGATGACAGAAATGTATATCCAGAAATAATAATGGAAAAGCAGTTAAATTGTAAAATTACTGTAAACTGAGAACCTAATGTCACACTCTGAGTTTTGCAATAAGAAAATAAAGTGTAAATAAGCTCACAATTGTTTCCTTATTTCTTTATAAACCTTTATTGTCCTAGTCAGGTACACAGAAGGACCAGTCTCTGTTTCTCACTTCACACAATCATCCAAGGTAAGTTCAGCCTTTAGACTCAGTGCAACTCAAATATTCCTCAGCAGGAATTGCTTACAAAATCAGGAAATCTCACAGCATACCATCATATCATTCACATCATTGTTCCTCATTATGGGAGTGTTTATAAACAGTACTTTAGTCTGATTATTTACAGTTTCCTCAGCACATCAGTCACACAGGTTATCTTGTTTTCTGAACTTGCTTGTTTTATTCAAGTTTCACTGTGTAGGAACTAAACAGCATACAAGTATCAAGGCTATCATGGGACAATACATCTATAGTTGCTTTTGAACTGTTATCAGTCTAATTAAACGGTAAAAATATATTTCAGTCATGAAAGATCAGTCCTCTGTCACATGTGAAGCTAATATTTTTAGAAAAAAACTTCCTCAAAAAACAACCATACAAGCAAAATAAATCCTGAAATTAATTGGGCATTATTTAAAGTCAGTGTTTGGGTAGATTATCTTTTTTCCTTGCAGTATTTACTGGGGAAGAACACACATGGTCTGTTGCTCACTGAATACTATCATGGTCAGAGACAGAAGAGTAAAGTATTAAAAGGAAGAGTTGCTGTGGATAAATGATTTTTCAGCAACACTCTTCAGAGATAAGCCTGTATCTTTAGGTTTACCCATTTCTACAAAAATGGGAATTTGAATTACTACAGACTTACCTATTGCAAGCAGATAAAGATCATATTAAAAGCAAGACTCAAAGGTATATGTTGTCTAGAAGGAAAAATTTTCTAATTAAGCTGTAGCTAGTATGTTTTTGCTGCAAAATAAAGTTCTTTACTGAGATTAAAAACCAGGTCTTCATTTTGCAAAACACTTATTAATGCTATTAATGCTAGTTATAGATGTGTTATGTGTTTTTAAGAAAGAACATACTTATCAAAACAGAAGAATCTGGAATTTCTCAACATTGGAAGGAACATGAGGTGGTTTCTGCATATATGTTTTCTGTGCTAAGTGATAGTGCCTGAATGATTAGTGTTGAGGAGGGACAAACACCATTGCAAGAAGATAAAGTTACATCCTTTCCTAAGGCAGTATTTCTCATCAAAATACACATCTCTCCTGTTTTCTGTCATCATTTTGTTCCATACACTTACTAATGCAAGAGCAGCAATTCATAACCTGCTGGATCAGGGTGCAGAAACCTCAGCCAGCACTGACATAGGTGCAGATAGCCAACTCTCATTACAAATACAAAACTAATATTTCCACCTGGACTGCAAGTTTTTACCAGTTTTTGAAGAGGAGAATCTGCAGCAGTTGTCTTTTTTAATGGTGCCTAGCATGGAAATTTATCAATTATTTTAATTACACCATGTTTTCATATAGAAATAGAAAAATGTCTTCTTAGTGTACAGATATACAGTACTTCATACAGCTTGAAATCAACCTCTACAGGCTATTTATTTAATAATATTCGTTGGAAAACAACACAATTATTCCCCACCCCAGAAGAAATGTTGGCTTGTACACATCTTTCCTTATGCTATAAAGCCACAGCACAACTCCAATTTGGTAACGATAACTGTGATATACTGTGGAAAGATTTCATGGTAATTTTCATGGTTTTTAGTTAATATCATACATATGTACTCAGTACAATGCCCACAGGCCATAGAAACATTCTAGAAAATTGCTCCTCTGTGTCATTGTAAATAATTCACTCACAGCAATATTTTTAGGTCAGGCATATCAAAGTTGCAGTAAATGCAATGGACCTTGACATAATAGGAGCACTGGTGTTACAACAGTGGAGGAAGAGGAGAGGGAATGCACTTCCCCCATCCATGAGAGATCAGTTGTTGTTCCCCAGTGTGCACATCACCATGCTTGAGGACAGCAGAGGTGGTTCTAAGGGCTTGTTACGAGGTTTGGAGTTGTTGGGTTTTTAATTACCTCCAAGTTCTTTTTTCTCCCTGGCTTCTGGCATAAGATGATTTAAAACATCCAACTCAACAGCTTCTGCATCAATTCTATAAATTCTGTTTAGCAAGTACAGAAAGACACTTGGTTTTACCTCTAAAACTAGAAGTCAAAGAATTCCTATGATAGAAATAGTCTGTGATATTCAGGACCATGGCAGGATGAATATGATAGACTTGCTTTTTGGCACAGCTGACACCATCACACTAACATCTCTTGCTTTACAGATGGTGAAGTCACACAGTAAGTTAAAGAGTTAAATATAGAAGTCATTTATAGTTGAAATGGAATCAGTATCTAGACAATTTTAGACTCCAGCCATGTCTTTCTGGGGAAAAAAAAAGGAATGCTCCTGCAATCCTGACTTTTACCTCATGTAAATACCTGTTTTTCTTGCCAAACACCTTTTTTTCCTATTAATGTATATCTTTGTTAATTTCCGGAATTACAGTGGTAACCAATTATTTTTCCAATCAGTTGCATGGTGACACCCACTACAAAATTTTTACATCTTGCCCTCTCTTTTATTTAGGTTTGTATAATTTTTTTTGAACTTTACTCCTTTTGTTTTCTTCCTATACATCATCCTCAAGTGCAAATGCCAGAAACAGACCACATTCCAAAGAGCCCAGCCAGGGCTAGCTGAAATAATCTGAAGTCCCTTTATTTTACAAGCAATCACTTATCCTTTTCAGCCAAAAATAGCATTTGTAATGGCATCACACAATTAACACATTTAAATTTATCTAACATTATTCCATAGATACAGTGTCCACAAGTTCTTTCCTAGTTTAAAATAGATTATTTCATGCCCTTGAAATGCAACACTTGCAATTTTTTGAAGTTAGAGAAATTTTTTATCAAAATATAGCTCCTCCTTCTCCCCCCAAAATCACTACTGTTTTGAAACTTAGAGGTAGAAATTACATGGTAACATAGCAGTGGGAATGAACTTTGAATAAAAGCAGAAGTCTATGGCTATTTAAAAAAATTTAAACTTTCCATTGCATTTCCCCCACATTATTTTAAGAGTACAAACTACAAAAGAGGCAATAGAAGCATAATGATTAATTTACTCTTCCTGCTGTCTGCACCTAAAGGGTATTTACAAGCTCAGTATTTACATGGCTGTGGTAGAGCCTTCACTTCATAACAACCAGTAATCACACACTGAATATAAGTATGTCTGACAAATACATGTGAGGGAAGGTTTTTGTTTGAGTTTAGCAATTATTGATCTGAGGAGGAAACAGGGCAAGTCTTCAAATTGCACAGCTTTCAAACACAATTCTTATGAAAACTGACAAATGCCCACCTTCTTCATCTTCTAGTTATGAGAATGCCTTCACATTGCCACTAGAAACAAAAATAGTCTCCTCCTCCTAGGTTTGGATATGAACTGACACCAGAAATCTAGGGAAAGCTGCAGGTACAGAAACTAATCCACACAAGCCATGAATTAGAACAGAAACTGTCTATATTTCATGGTAAATCAGAAATAAGCCCCCTAGTTCTGCAGACAGAATATAAGTCCCTGATACATGTTCTGATCTTTCCTGATTTTACTTTGTGAGATACAGCTGCTTCCAAGATAGCCCTAAAAGTTCTGATGTTTTAACAAATCCACTTTAACAAGTTCACAAATAGATTATCATGAGACCTGATGATATAAATTGCTGGGTTGTGTTTTGTGTGGTGGGTTTTTTGTGGGTGTTTTTTTAATCACCATTATTTTCTCCACTAAGAATGTCATACTACATCTTTATGATGAAAAACAAGTCACAATGGACCAGATACCACAAATCTATGATACCAGTGTTCAGAAGGTTCAGATAGCAGGTCCAGTAAAGAGGGGAGAGAGATGAAAAACAACATGCACCTGGCTTTCAAGATAGTGGAAGTTTCACCATGCACTCAAGAGAAATTGCAATAAACCATGTATGTATGTATCTCAGCTATGGGTACCAGCAACTTGTCCCAATAAATCATACTATACAGTTAATTGATTGCATGAATCTATTACTTAGTGATTAAACAGTTAAAGAATTTTATCACAGGCATTTTGAAACACTGAAGCAAAAGGAAATACAAAAATATTAGTTTTAGCTAGTGAGAGTTGGGTCCAGGTGGTTGCCCTCAAAAGTCAACATCACCATCTGATGTGTAAAACATTCCTAATTATCATAGAGCACACCCCGTGCTAATTACTGTGCTTGCCTCAAAATAATGAGCCATGATAAGCCTAGAGTTCATGACAATAGATTTACATTTAAATGCCATCCAGTTCACTCAGTGTCAATATGCTGCTGGTTACCAGACTGACAGACATGACAAAATTAGCGTGCAGGTTCTCCCACAGGCAGGAACAGCGAACATGCTTCAGGGAGGCCACAAACTGCCCAAGGGTTAACAAAACTAAAGGAACTTTGTGAGCCATTCAGGATATAACTGAATGTCAAGAGACAAAAAGAGAAAATAAAAAGACAGTACTTTCAAGACAGCAGCCAGCTGTGGCCTACAGAAAATCTTAAATCTTTGTAGACTCTCCAGGAATATCTCATATCTCTGTACATCCCCAAAACAATTGCAGTAGATTGTTCCAGAAGCTCATGTGCATCACTGTCTGCTAACTAATGAAATCAGATTCTCTGCTGGTTTTGGAGTCAACATACTTTTATCAGTTTCAGTGGAATTACACCAGTTTGTACAAGCTGAGGATTTGGTAAGCCAACACACAAGAGAACTGTAGAAGAAGTATGGTCCCACACATCCTACACAAAGGGAAAAATGCAGAGGTAGATGTCACTCTTGGGCGAGGGGGAAGAGGAGAAACAAAAGAACGTGTACTTGAAAAACACACATATCCACCTACAGAGAGAGCATTTCTGCCCACAGAACAAACTGTGGGTGCCCCACACAAACAGCCCTTGGACACTTCCCTACTCTACTGGTGCAGATTACTGCTTTGCAGGTACAAATAAGGAGTTTCAGAACACAACAGGCAGGAGAGTATTTTTGGGCAGAAACATCTCACCCACATTATGATAATCTGGCCTTTGCCACCACATGACAGTCTCCTTCACTTCATGAAGCTTGAGCTATGTGGGTGGGAAAGAGCTCACAACTTATTTTTGGCTGACGATGGCTCCCACAGCACAAGTGTGTATGTTTGAAGCAATGGCAGCTTGTTTCCTATCTCTCCCTTCACATTGTGCACTTTCCATCATTTGCCATTATTTTGACAGAGCTAGCAAAGTAAGCCACTCATTGGTTACATTTGAGAAAAAAAAAAATCCAAGCAAAACATTATCACATCTTTTAAAATACCTCCTGTCACAATACCCAGGGGCTTCTTTATTTTGGGTGCTCATTGGCATCCCTCTCTGGCCTAGAGCTACATATGGACTTCAGATTTGTATCAGCCTTTACAAGACATGATTTATATTCTGCAAAATTTAGGCAATGCAGGTACATGTACAAATGCTGGTAACTTCTGACTGGAAGTGCCTTCTGGAACTAGCTGACATGTACCAAGAGTGAGATAACCAAACCACAGGTCTGCTCAAAGTGAATACCACAAACTGACTGTTAGGAGTGAATTCTAAAAACGAAACAAAACCAACCAAAAAAAACCTTCCCCTTCTTCATCTCTCCATTGCTACATCACCCATCCCCATCAATGCCTTTGTGGATGCAGACAGGCACTTAAGACACTTCATACTTGCAGGAGAAAAATAAACCAAACCAAAAACAAACAAAACATTACGTTTCCTTCCTCCTTACAGAGATTCCTATCTGTATGGGAACATGACTTCTGCTTTAAACCTTGTATTTAGATTCTAAGGCATTACTGTGTATATTGCTAATTAGTCAGGAGTAATGCTCAGGAGCAATCCAAGTCTGAGATGTGCACACCTGTGCAGAAGGGTTTTTTGCTTGAGCTTAGGTGTGTGCCTTCCAGTCTTAATATCTAGCACTAATGGCTCCTCTCTACGTAGATGAAGCACCAGTTTCCCTGAAATAGAAGTCTTTCTGCCTTATTCATTTTCTGTGAGGACACCATCAGATTAGCTCAGGATACTCTTGACAGAATTATTTGCCAGGAGGATGGACTGGCCTTTGATGAACTGAAAGTAAAAGTTAATTTAACCAAAGTGCATACAAACAATAGAAAATGTTTTAAGGACTATTTGTAGTTATCAAAACAGATTATTTTGCCTTCTTTCTACCACAAATGCATATATATAGATAAATATCTATATATCTCAAGTCTGCAAAGAAATTTTTGCTTGGATCCCAAATCAGTAAGATCACATTAACAGCTTGCTACTCTTGAGCTCACAGGGTGCTGGAGCCACTATCCTCCTCTAAGAGGAGGACCCACAGTTGAACAGACAGACCCTCCAAACTTGCTGAGAAAAGAAGTTGGTATCCCTGTATCACACCCAGAGACTGCTAGGTTCCTGAGCCAACTACAGCTGATGTACCTTTATGTGGTGGCTTGTTAACACCCTGATTCTGTATGTTCCCCCTGTTCCCTGCCCCAGCCCTGGCCACTCCCTTGGTTTCCCCGTATTTGCTCCTGTGCCCCTGACAAAACCCGCCCCCCCCCCACCCAGTCCTCGTTGTCTCTCTACCTCTGAACACTGCAGGGACAGGATGTGATTAAAGCCATCTCAAACCCTCATGAGAGACCCCTCTTTACCCCCACTGCCCTGTAACACTGCTGGCTGCCAGAGCCAGCTCGCGGGGCTGTCTGAAATGGACTCTGGGATGCGACTGCTCGCATGGCCCCAGGGAAGCTGGCTGAGCTCTCAGGGAGCAGCAGCCTGCTAGGCAGAGTCCAGCGGTTACAGCACCTTTATCATCATCACAAGCTGTAACAGCCTCTGTTAAAGTGAGCACAGAGCCTGCACAGAACACTGCAATATGTGCTAAGGCTCTATGTTCACTTTAAGACTGTTGGCTGCTACATTTTGTCAGCTCTTTTGGAAATAAGGCTGCTCAGTAACTGCTTTCCAAGCTTTCACATATGTACAATTCCCATCAGCTACAAGTGTAAATTTGCAAGCAATGGGAACAACACACATGCGGTCTAATGGAATCTGTAGAGAAGGTAAAGCTGTCACCAGATGGCATTTTTAAGTTTTGTAGAGCCAGATATTCACAAACAGCATCTGAATTTTGAATGCTTCAATTTTGGTTTTTGGAGTTTTTTTTATTTTCTTGAAAACTCCAAAACACAGCATTTGCTCCTAGAAATATCTTGTGATATTCTGTGGCTAAACCTCCAACAGCTCATTTTTCATGACTACATACCTAGACTATAAGAGCCCTAAATTACTACTTGGGTACAGACTGCTCAAAAATTCAGTCTATAATGTCAGTAAATAAACTTCTTATGAATATAGTTTTGAGTCAGCCCTAACAGTAGAGAAAATAAGTAGGTTGCCTGTTCCGTTCCTACAGGGAAACGTTGCCAAAAATACATAACTGTCACTTTTCATCTTTGGAATAATGTTAGCTACTGAAAAAAAGATTCACAATGAGCAATTATGTCTTCAGCTTTCATGTCATTTTACATCATTCCACTATCAGCCATGCTCAAAAGCTTAGAGGCAACATTCTAGGTCAGTGACTTTTGCAGGCAGTGTATTCACTGTTTGGTAATTAAATGAGATACATTTTAAAAAACAGATTCTGAAACAGACAGCCACTTACAAACACATGACCAAAAGTATCACTGGCACTGATGACACTGGATGAGGAAAATTATGCATGTTAGCAATCATTAACTATCACTGAGGATTATAAATTTAAGGATTATGATATTAAGAATAAGTGGATCAGCAAATCACTGCAGAGAAAAATCTTTAAGATGTAGCTAAAAGCCATAGTGAAGGACTGACCTACTTTTTATCACCAAGTTTTATTTATACGTGTATAGAATTTTTTCTTATGTTATGGTTAACAAAACATCTCCCACCAAGAAAGCTCTCAACTATTAATAAAGCTAAATAGAGAATGAAATGTTGCAGTAGATGCTCAGCTTTTAGCCTGCATTCAGGCAAATAGCCACTAGTGCTGTTTCAGATAAAACTTTGAACAGCAAAATAGGGACACTAATTTTCACTTTATGTGGAATTTTTCTGGATAAATTATTAACTCTTAAGACATAAAATTGGAATGTTAAAAAACTATTTCATATCAAACATGGCTCAGAGGCATCTATTTTGTAAAAAATAGAGCTTTGCCACTTTTTCAAACCTTGCACTTTGAAATGAACATTTATTAAGTCAGAAAAAGATGTGGTAGGTGCTATAAGACATTCTTTGTAAGAACAGTTCCCATAATTCTTCAAGGGACAAACAGATCTTTATTTTAAAAACCCCAAAAAACTAGCAACACACCAAACAAAAACAACCAAACCCACAAACACATTAATTTAGAGAGATACTGTAAGAAGATAAGCAGTGTGTTAAGCAGTAATCTTAATGGACCAAGGCATGCAACCAATAAGAACATGAGTTCAAGCCAGTCTTGTAATTCATGTGGTTTCACTTATTCCTCCACAATAGCTGAGACTATTGGTATTCCATGTTTTGAGTGTACATTCCTCATCCCATCCACAAGGTGCTATTCAGTTTTTGTTACCTTAGATCCCTTACCCCCAATAAGCATTCATATGAAAATCTTCATTTGTGACAACTGTGAGAAGGTCCAATTTTAAAATCCCATTTTGGTTTTTTTTTTTTTTTTTTTTTTCCTTCTGGAGATTGAACCACTGGCTTTTTATTTCAAGATAGACAAGCTACAAGGCCCAATCCACAGTCACAGATTATTAAAATACCCTGTCCAGCTAAGCCTGCAGACCACTACAAACATTGAAGACAGCCCCACAAGCTAAAGATGTCACAATCCAATTGTAGCATTGCCATAGTTACTTCTAAAGTCCTGAAATGAAAAACTATTCTTATGTTTTGCAGGACTTGTGTTGGCTGAAACACATGGAAAAACTGGCTTCAAGGAGGAAAATGCAACCCAGCACATGTATATTTCTGACTATTACAAGACATGAAGCCTAACAAGGGGTTTCTGTGTCCCTTCCTGTGCCATAGGCAGAGGTTTGCAGGGGTGTCACACTCAGCGGCCAGCAGGTGTTGCACTGGGCAGCCGTGTAAAGCACCTATTCACTGAACGCTGTCACTGCACTTATGTGCTCTTTATGGCAAGGAAAACAGAGAAAACAAAGAGGCTGTTATGCTTTAACTTCAAAGCCTCATACCCCAAGCTTCTGCTCTGTACCTCAGGCAGTGCAGCCCAGAAGAGAGGCAGCATAGTCTCAGGTAAAGATATTTTTCTGCTCTAATAACTTAATCTCTGTAGTACTTATAAGAGATTTGATTATTTTTTAAACTTGATATAAGCATAGTGATAGCAGAAGGTCATCTGACATTTGTCATTTGACTGACAAGTAAATTTTACTCTTAAGCTTTCCAAGTTCACAGGAAGGTTTTGTCTGAAAGGTCATAATTTAACCTTAAGTTTACCCATAAGTGCTGCAAGAATCTTGCTGCACAAGAAGTTAGGAGATACTGATCTTCCCAGTTTACAGTTATCATTCTCCAGTTGCACCAATTTCCTCTCCATCAGGGGTAGAGCTTTTATGAGATCCCTAAAGCCTGCGTGCCATATTTATTCTGTTAGTCTAATTAAAGGTATTACTATGTACATTGTTACTGAATCTGTCCCCAGTGGTGCTTCACAGCATAACAGATGTGAAATGTACTCCTATTGGGACAAGCACTAGTATCAATTCTTACACTATCTCTAACCACTACATCACCTCACTATTTCTTAGGATTTTTCTTTAAAGGAGAGAAAAAAAATACCATGAATATACATGGCACAAATAAATTTACTAGATCTTCATGGGCCCATATAAAGGCATAAGCATTTTGATTATGTAAAACGAAATAGTTTTACAACACAAGTGAGCAGTACCAAATTTCTGAAGTTTAATTGCATAGGACTGTCCCAAATATTAGTCTGTGAAAGATGGGGGAAGGGCAATATATCCTCCCAACGTATCTGCAGCTCCCTTTTCCCAATCTAATTCTTAGTTGTAAAGTTAACCAAGATGCTCAAGTCCAACATCAGGTTCTCAGTGAACTTTTTGAATAGTCCTGGACTTGGGACAGAAGGTTGCACACCACCACTCAACAACTTTTTATTTTTAGGGTAAATAACTGTCAACTGCCTTGAACCTCACAAGTACAAGGCTATGTCATTGCTCCTCTGTTTCCTACAGCACCTATAATCCCATTGTACTGGAAATTTTAGTTTGCTCCTTACAAATCCTCAATACAACTCTTTCTCCTTACATCCCAGGAGATTTTTAAAAGTTGGACCATTTAGTCCAATATCCAAGGAATTTAACTTTATCCAAACGACAGACAATGCTGTGACTCCCCTTCCCCTGTTCCCACTGCACGGAGATGCAAAAGATTGATGCCTAGAAAGCAGAACATCAGTCCTCCACTAAGCTTTTCAATCTTTCCTTGGAAGCACATCTCTCAGGCATTTTTTCAGGAAAAAGTGTGGGAGAGAAACTAGAGAGTTTCACATATGATTGACACTGTAAGCACAGGACACTTGGCAGTAGAAAAGAAACATTACTTGAACAGAGGTACCAGAACTGAAGGCCTGTAGACAGAAATACAGGCCCCACTCTCTCACTGCAGACCAGTAGCAGAATGGAACAAGTGACATGTCCCATGCTCAAGCCTGCAGGCATCTTTGCTGGCCCCTAGGCAGTCATGCTTTGGGACAGCAAGGATGTGCTTGAGTGACCCAGGCACTGTGGACACCGATGGCACAGGTGGATGATGGTGCAGATTAGGCCACATAGGAATGGGAAGAGGAGGTGGGATGCTTAGGATTAAGGAATTGTAGTACTGATAGATAAGAATCATAGAGATTCCAGTAAGAAAAAGTTTAGAGGTTGTGTGAAATGAAAACTTGGAAAAAAAAAAAAAAAAAGCCAGAAGAGAGAATACAGAAGCATCAGACAGTGTCTCAGCACAGATTAAAAAACATAATTCTGCAAAAAGAGTTGAGACATTTTGGAGGAATAGGGAAAATGGGCCTACAAATATCTCAGAAAAAGGATCATGGAGGGACACACAATAAGTGGCATGCAGCTGTCATACCCCTTCTCCTGCTCACTTCCATTATTTGCTAACAGCCCACTGCAATCATTAATCCCCTTGGTTTAGACAAAGATGGCATAGTGACAGCCAGCTGGGCTTACCTCTGCAGCAATAGCCCTATGAACCCAGGCATCCCTCTTTACCAGACCCTCATTTTTTGACTCAGCAAACTGGCTCCATTGTCTTGCTGTGACTCTACAGGTCAGACTCTGGACTGGAGTCCACTCAAAGGTAGGTTTATATATTGGACCAGAGACTGGCAGTATCTGGCACACCACTGGCCTTATTCCCTTACACACAGCTACCTGTCCAGCTTCCCCTGCTCCCTGAACAAGATATTAGTGATAAAGCACATGGGAGAATCTTTGCTAGCTCACTTTCAAAATAAGCTTTTCTCTTTCTAGCATTGCAATAGGAACTGAGAGTTAGAAGGATCCAAAATGTAAATACATTTTGCTCATAAAACTACCAGGCTTTTTTCCCCTCCTTGTGGGTATTTTTCAAGTTGAAGGAGTTGGCTGTTTTGAAGGGAAATAATGTCTGAGAAATCCATTGTGAATTCTGGTAAATCAGTATTAGTCCTTTTGTAGCCAGACCAGGATAAAAAACCTTAAACTTTTCATTGCTCTATTTATTTATTGAAATGTTTTGTCTCTGGGTGGAGTTTTTGAAGATGAACATCCCATTCCTGCCAGCATGCTCAGACAGCTATGCCCATGCACACATCTCACCGTGCAGTTGCCTGCACTGCCATATCAAAACAAATAGTCACATTTTTGTTCCCCACTTTGGTTAATCAAGATTTTCTCATTTCTTTTAAGAAATGTTCACAAGTTATACTTATGCTATAGCAACTTTTCACCTTGTGCTGTTTTTATATGCACAAGAGGATTGGCCTCATCCAGGAGGCTTTAGACAGGTCACAGCAGTTCCTGGCCAAATTCTTTCATCCTCTTGAAATACTATTTTGAAGTTCCTTTGTCCTGAGACAGTCATAGTCAGACTGCTTTTGCTTTCTGCCTCAAAACTCAGTAAAAACATAGAAACACATGAACAATAAAGGCATTTGTGATTTTCTTACAAGCAGCAGAAACTGTTTTCCGGGAGTTAATTTTTTTCATCTCAGTTCTCTTTTCTTCAAGCCAACTTCTTTTTTTCCCAGACTGTTAGAGTTCATAAAAAAAAATCTTCTGGCTTCTAGCAAACTTATGTTCTACTTTCATCTAGAAAGGCATAAATGTGTTGAGCCAAAGCCACAGTATTCACCACTATTCGAAACAATCTGTGTAGCTTTTTTACATTCCTCTTTGCAGCGTCCTATGCAAAATTCAGTACATAACCACAGCAGTAACCTTTCCAACTGTCCACACACATCATGCTCTGGGTAAACAGTCATATATAGCAGCAGCCTATGGAGGGGTTTTTTATGACTGGGATCAAAATAGCTCCCTCAACTTTTATGTGTGAATATTGCCTTTATCATATAACCAAGACTCCAAAGTTAGAATTGCAGTGGGTATTTCTGCTGATCTGAAAGATTTAACATCTCTTTTCTCATAAAAAATTCTATCTGAAATAAAAAATTAATGCTCCCAAATCTAGTACTACTGTACACAATGTAGGAAAGAGACAGTAATTTGGTAGCTCAATAAATTCTTTAAAAGAATATTGAGCCAAAAATTCAATTCCCACCAATGAGACATTGGAGAAAATTTAGAAGAGCTGTACAACAGGTTCATTTTTTTTATTGTTTTATAAGGACAGACCTGACACTTAGTGCAACTCGGGTTCAGAATCATTCTTCTCTCAGATCCTCTATGTTGAGGAACATGTAACAGCAGTTAAACATGCAATAAAGTCCAAGCGTTTTGTATAACTGGACTTCCCTGTCCTGTTCCCCCTCAATAAAATAATGAATTAACCATAAAATGCATTTAGTTAGTAGAACAAGTCTTTTGTGATTTCCAGTTAAACTGCATCATCAATGGATAAAACCAGAAAAATTTGGATCTCAGACTAATTTAATTCAGTATTTTCAAGCAAATACATTGAACATGCTAATCTAAAAAGCCCTCTCTTTTAATACAGATTAAATATAAAATAAATCTTAAGTTAAAACATTAACTTCAGACCATGTATTTGAGTTCACCCAAAAGAACTTGGTAGGAAAGCTAAGCCCCACCTTCTTCCATCTGGTTTGGTTTGTCCTGAAACCATTTCCCCTCTCCTCCTTTCAAATGCATTAATTCAATCACTGAACTGTAAAGGTCTGGCTTTATTTAACATCTGTGCTTTGATGCACATATATAACTGGAGGATTGTAAAGCTTTTTGCTAAGCAGTATTTATATTGCAAAGAATATCTTTAAATTCATTAGGATTTTATTAGCTGTTGTCAGAGGTCATACACCAAACTGGTAGGTTGGGGACAAAATCCATATATATCTTCTGTGGACACCACTAAAGAGAAAGTTTGACAGGGGACAAACCATCAACTTCAGGGACCTGTTGTACTATAAATTCAGACAGACCTGAGTGACTTTCTTGCTCACTCTACACACCTTACACTCCAATAAGCTTGACTGCTGTTGTCCCCACTTAGAAAAACAAAATATTGTATTCTACAAGGTGTTTCATTGGATCCAAAGGCTACAATTGAGGAAAGGGAAATAGATATCTGTTTGCTTTATAAATATTATATACAAGCACAGGAGCACAAGCAAAAAGAGACAGTGTCCACACAAAAAGGGTTTCCTGCATTGTTTCAACTTTCCTTCAGACTGAGGCATTACCAGAATCTGGTTTTTTTTTGGTCTATACACAGAAATTGTATTTAATCATAATAGAACCCAAGAAAAGTGTGCAGGAAAGGTAAAGATATGACTATAATGATGGCACTCAGTCACACCCCTCTTCTCACTAATTACAACTCCCGCTCAAAAATTTCCAGGCATATTGTGGAGCAAGTCTCTCCCTTCCTGAAAGAATCTACAAAATATCTGAGTAGCCTGATCAAAAAAAAAAAAAATAGCATCTTTTAACTATGCTGTATAACATCAAGATTAAGGGGATTCTGCATGTCACTAAGTGATATAGAGGAGCACTTTTATTCACTTGCACCTTGCTCAAAATTAATTTTGTTTCCATATTTACTAATTTTAAAAAGTTGGTCCTTATGAGAGTGAGGTAAGCTTTTATAATTCCCAAGAAACAGTATAGAAACAAGCCTCACAAAGCTATTTTCAAGAAACCAGGGTTCAGCTGTGTTAGCCACAGAATGAAATACAATGTTGTGGCAAATTAAAAAAATATTTTGGAGTTTAATTTCAACTGTCTGTGTGAAACACAGAAAACTTGCTGTTAGTTTGTTCAGTTACTGTCTGGACTTGGATTTCCAGGGTTTTAGGAGTGAAAACTGAATACATGACTTAGACACCTTTGAAAACTCTGACATAGGATAACATCTTTAAAACACTGGTTTTATTCATGGCTGAGACCCAGAGTGGCCCCAGGTGCAAGTGAGAGTTCCTGCACTGGTTTCACCTGAGGCAGCCACATCATTTGAGAGTTCACCCTGACTGAACAAGTAGTAATAAAACAATCAAGGAAAACTAGATAAATGAAATCCATTATTTTAGCTCCAAGGATCCAGTATTTGTTTTCTTCCAGGTAATTGCTCGGGTACTGGAAACCTGGTAGCATGACATGCTTGCTCTCCACTACAAAGGAAAAAAACCCACCTTATTCAGTCTCATTCCAAAGCTGTTACCCTTTACCCTAAATTTGGAAACTGAAATGAGATCAGTAATACTTTTCATCACTGTTTCTGGAAAAGGGGTTTTCCCTTATGTGTAATACCCAATTAGAATATTCTATCTGAACACTTTTGATATGAAAATACCAAATGATAGTGCATATGAGCACAGAACAACTAAATCTGCAGAACACAGAATAGAGCATGGACTGGCATCAGAAACCCAGACTGGAATTTTCATCTTAGTTAATGTAATTTGCAGTTCACTTTTTTGGGGTGTGAAGTTGGGTGGGAAGAAGCTGGTGTGTTTTCAGAGGATTTTAAGATTGAAGAGTCAATGAACATGAGACTGTAGGTACAGATTCTTTGGCAAATAAAAACACACAATGCTTCACAAGAAAATAAGCAATCTTAGTTTCTTAACACATCATACAAGCACAATGTACAGAACCTGAAAGAAGTCAGACATGAACCCGGGTGGAAATGAAGAGTTTCTCATGCATAATTGGTCATTAAATTAGCTGAAAATTTCTCCAAACTGACATAGGATAATATCTTTAAAACACTGGTTTTAGTCATGGCTGAGACTCTGGAAGTGGCCCCAGGTGTGAGTGAGAGTTCCTGCACTGGTTTCACCTGAGGCAGCCACATCATTTGAGAGTTCACCCTGACTGAGCAAGCCAGCACCCAAACACCCTGGCATTCAGGAAAGTTAAGGACATAAGTTTGCTGTTTAGGCCACCTTAACAAATTTGCAAAGAAAAAGGAAAAAAACATCACTATGGAACCTAGCAAGCAGTGACCTTATGAAAGAAAGCCTGAAAGAACTTCATGCAGGATGTTGCTAACTGGCATCCTTTAGCTCTGTAACAGCTCCCACATAGAACAGGAAAGAGCTGTGCAGAGCCACCGTTTCAGTCCATCAGTAGTACCACGAGTGCCTCAACACCTTGGGAGCTGCTAACCTTCCAGTCAGCTCTCAGACCACAACAGGTGAGGGTGAGAAAACTGGCAGCTTGCACTCCAGGCTAGAGAGCCTCCAAATCTCAAGCAGAAGTCACACAATTGTACAACATAGATGATGTTACTGTGAACCTCAAATAAGTAACAGATCTATTGAAAAAAGAGCAAATAGCAAATTCTGAATGCTGATTCTGGAAGCAGAATAACTGTGTCATACACTATTTTTAAGCCTATATTTTGGCACGTTATTGGAGGAGAAAGATGGTCCCTAACAGTCTTTCTCTACAGAAGGGGCTCAAAAATACATGTGGTAAGCAAAGTTGAAAAGAGAAAATACAGTAAAGTTGGGAAGGCGTATTAAGGATTAGCTACCACAATTTTAATGCTATGCAAGATTTCAGGAAAAAAGTTCAATTTTTAAGCTGAATTAGTCATATTAGGTTCAATAGGGTATGGAAATTAAAGTCTGAAGTCTCCAATCATACTTAATGATACATAAGGCTTCCTCTTAAAAAATAAATTACTACTCTTTGATAACTCTAAGAACTTCCCAAGCACAGAAAATGACCCTGTTAAAACACAGATATAATACTGATCACCCAGCTTTCAAGTATTATTTAAATACAGGGTGGGTTGAACTGGTCAAGTGGGAAGCCAGCTCTTTATCAAATTACCCAACAGGATTCAAATGGACATTATTTAAAGTAAATCAAAAAATAATTAGGTTAAGTCAAAGGACTGCTGATTATTAGCAACCCCAGATATTAGAATTTGCAACATGCTGATAAACCCTTAGTTAAAGGCTCACTGGTTCCTCATCAGGCATGCTGAGTTAGGTGCTAATCAAGAAAGTCCTCACTAACAACAAGAAGTGTTACAACTTCAAAGAAAGGTCTTTAAGAAGAGAGAATTCTGACTTGGTATCTTTAGGCAGCTGTTAAAAACAGGGTCCCATTTCTAAATCTATATTCTCAACAGCTCTCAGAAACAGCCACTAGTACTTTGTATCATATGCTAGAAAACTTCAGCCCTTAAAGCAATCTTTCACACATGGCTTCTATGCTTATCTATAAATATAATGAGCAACCAGCCCCCACAGTGGTGCCTTGCTGTCTGTCTAGAACTACTCCTCTATTGTAAAATTTTCAGACAGTGCTTTTGCCCGTTAATAAACAAAGCAGCCAAGCTTGCCTCAGAGTTTAATCTCAGAGTATCTAAACTGCACACATACCCATATATCTTTATGAGCAGATATTTGGAACAGAAACAAACTTTAGCAGAGATCTGCATTTCAAGCTACAAATCAGAAATGCACTCTTTGATGACCTTTCTTTATATACATAGTACAAAGTACACTATTAATAAACAAACATATGCCCCAAGTTCCCAGAGTCAGCTTTATAGCAAAGCTGTCCTTATGAACACAATGTTAGGTCTCCCACAAAAAACACATTTACTTAATAAAGAAAACTGTGTAGCAGAATATACATATATAAATTGGAGACTATAAATGCACATTCACAAACCTTGTGATACAATGCTTCATTCCAATTTAGCCATTTACCCCATAGGGACTCTTGTTTCTCTTGAGCTTTTCCATCCACGTTCTAAATCTAGTACCTGCTTTAAATCCTGTTGTGTTTAGTCCACTAGAGGTTAAGAAAGCTCTTAGGAAGACCCTTTCAAGTTTTAACTGCTGGAGCTCTCACAGGTGGCATACTAAAGAGTTACAATACCAGACATGGACACAGTCCTGAGGCAGAAGCTGGGACCAGCTACAGGACAACTCTAATGGGCAGTCAAAATGCCTAGATTCAGCAGGGCAGACAGGCTTTGCAGCTTTCTGCTCCTTGCAGATGCATTTAGGAGAGGCACCACCTGTGTGCCCAGATGTTTACATGCTCCTTTCACGGATAACTAATCAACCAGCTAATCAACCCTGATTGTGTTATGAGAACTTTACAATTAGTGGATACTCCATACACAAAACAACTCCCAAACTTATTGTATTTCATCAACCCACAGTAATCCCATCAGGCTGTAAAAATTACAGTTGCATCCATGCTTAAAAGAAATCATCCCAATGAAGCATAGAAGAATCCAAAATGAAGTAAAGTTGTTGAAATATTTTCAGGGAAGTTATGCTCTCTGTAAGTTATTGTAAAGCTTGACCTCCTTTTTTTTCCAATGGGGTTTCTCAAACCCAAGACAGGCACTACTCTGTTGACTTTACAGGGACTACAATTACACTATTCCAGTCACACAGCCCAAACTCTGTTCATTTTCTTTGTTTCTGGTATTAAAGGCAAAATAAACGTGATATAATAGAGTGAAAATCTTGGCACATTACTAATGCAAGCAGAATTACCTAAAGAAAATACAAAATAGATCATCTAAGTAAATCTTAGATTCATATGCTTAGGCTTACAAGTAGCTCAATTAAAGTACCATTTAGGCCCAAGTTTGAGAATATATTGTATTTCAGGAACCTGTACAAATATTTCCAACTTATATAATGAAATAGGCAACTTATAAACAGATATAAAAAGAGTTAATTAATATATGGGTACTTTTAGCTCATACATCCTTGCTAGCTTATAATAGAGATCATCTGAAATGAAAAAAAATCTATTGCTTTTCTTTACAGCAAACAACACTATGTGGTGTTTCATTGATATATGGTTTAGGTTATTTTTGTATGTGGTGATACATTGGTTCAACTTCCTGGTTAAAAGTTTTTGACCTTCATTTTCTAGAAGGGACATGCATGCTGACACAAGGTGAATGCATATCATTTCATCTGCACTTATTTTGTATGTTTGAGTTTATAATCAGTTTCTAGTTGAAGGGAAACTAACAATAGTTATGGAGGAAACAGAGCTTTATCTGTCCCAAAAACGTGCTTTCACAAATACAGAAATACTCCATTTCATATTTGGGGGCTTCTACCCCTGTCCCCTATATTTTCAGAACCTTTTTTCCATCCCTCTTCAGGTACCAGGTTCTGCTAAGTAGAAAAAGAATTGACTTGATTTTGCATTTGGGGCTTTAAAAGTCTTTTTACAGCCACAAGTACTAAACTGCACTCAACATTAAATAAAAGAAGTAGATTCCCAAGAACATCTATTTTCTTTAAGTTCTACATTAAGGAGCCACAGATGTAATGCAGGCAGGTTGTCTTATGTATTACACAGAACAAGGCCTTTCTTGAATGTCTATTTCATATGCTGGTTTTTGTTTGTTCCCACAGCATACACACACTGATGGCCAAGAGCATAAATTTTTGCAGTTTTCTCAGACTCAGAGCTCCCTGCCTATGCCAGTAAACTACCATGTTATTTTTGCTTCACTAATTCATTCTGTAACCAAATTCCTCTTTCAAGAGAAAGTGATCTTCCTAGAAAAACAGTAAGATGCAGACAAACTCCACCTATTCAAGTTTTTGATTATTTTAAGACTAGGTTCTTAAACTTAACTTTATTTTGACCTTAGTCTCAATGCATAAAAATTCCATAGATAGACTTTAACTTCACAATTTGGAATAAACTTACTTCCCCTCCCCACCACCCTCAATTCAAGGAATTGCCACTAACTGGTTTCAGGTGCAGCTCTCATATAAAGTAACTGCACATTCACATTCTCTTTCTTTGTCCATACTGCAGATGTAAGTGATATATATTTTTTTTTTTTAATTTAAGCAGACCTGGTAAGGGAAAAAAAAGAGAAAAAAGGAAAAATCTTCCTAGGAGCAAGAAAAAGTGCATATATAATTGGATTGCCAACAGTACACATCTTCCAGAAGGAAAGACAAACCACTGAAGATTTCTGCTCCTTAAAAAGCATTAAACACTTTCACCCACTTTTCTGACCCCAGTTTGGCATAAGAATATCTCACCTGACCTCATGATCTGTGACAGCACCAGAAAAACAAATCTTTGTGAGACAACCAAGGATACCAAGAGCACATACAGGAGATAAGGGCACTGTTCAAACTTTGCTCAAGAACTCTTGTCGGGAATCATGTCAGCCTGCAATTTGCTTTGACAAAACCTTTCCCTAGTTTCCCTGTCCACACCATTTAAAAGGCCAAGCCTCCTCTCTGTGTCACACACGTATACGCAGCCATGGTGTCCCCAAACTGCAAGAGCAGTTGAAAAAAGCAAAGAGCCTGAGGGCAAGAGAGCAGAGACTGGGCTTACCCAGGGAGGTTCTCCCAAACACACACAGCAGCAGCCTTATCTCAGTGTGAAGCCAGAACCTTTAAAACTCGGACTCCAAGTCACTTCCAGATAAAAGGAAACCTTCCTCCCCCCTGCTCCCACCACCCACACAGATACTCCAGCAGCAGAGCAAGTCTGATAGGCAAGTTAACAGGAACAGCCTACCTGAACGTACCAGCTCCTCACGGGACACCAGCAGAACACCCTCCACAAAGAGTTTGCTGCTACTTGGAGACCAGTCCGGTAGAGCCTTTACCGGGGCCTGAGGGTGGGCTGGGCCCCGATGCAGCTCTTCAAATCTCAGGTGCAGCCAGTTAGGTCATGATGTAGCCACCTCAGATCTCAGGTGCAGCCAGTTAGGTCATGATGTAGCCACCTCAGATCTCAGGTGCAGCCACTCAGGCACTGAGGTAGCCCCTCAGATCTCAGGTGCAGCCACTCAGACACTGAGGTAGCCCCTCAGATCTCAGGTGCAGCCACTCAGACACTGAGGTAGCCCCTCAGATCTCAGGTGCAGCCACTCAGACACTGAGGGAGCCCCTCAGATCTCAGGTGCAGCCACTCAGGCACTGAGGGAGCCCCTCAGGTCCCAGGTGCAGCCCCTCAGCCCAGGCAGCCTCACCCCCGGGCCATGCCACGATGCAAACCTCCGCTGAAGCGCCTTCAGGTTCTCTGCACTGGCGCAAGGTCTGCAGGAGTTACTCCGTGAGCCACAACAGGTGATCCCAGTGGGTGCTGGTGAGGCTCTCCCACGCATTTCTCTCAGTGCCAGGCTCATGGCACAGCTGTGGATGAGGATCCATGCTCTGAGATACCTCCCCAGGCTGTAGCTGTCACGCAGCAGGCCCTTGATTGACCACATAGATTTTTTTTTTTTTTTATATTTTAAAGGTGATTACTAAACCTAATATCTCCCATACTATGAACTGCCATATCCCTACTTGTGCTCCACCTGGTCTCGCCAGGAGCAGCTGTTCACATAGTGGCCAGCTAACGTGAGCTAACGAGGAAGCTTTTTCACAAGGGGAGTTCACTTCTGATATTAAACAGCAAAAGAAAAATATGTTGTGCGGTAGTCTCTGGGCATAATGAGTTGTTAAAAGCTTTCAGAGTACTTTCCAAATCATGAAAATAATTTTACCTCCCGAAACCATGCCTATGGGGCCTTTTTTCTGAGTGGTGTGATCAATCTTTTGAGTTACACCAAATCCTAACTACGTGTGTAAAGAATCCACATTGTCTAGCAGCTCTGTCCTACTGTGACTTTAAAAAATATCAATTCCAAATTTCTTGAGTGCTGCAAAAATCTTTCTGCATCTAATACTCAGCATCTGTCTCGAAAACATATCAATCATATGATCATAAACAGCTGTTGCATTAGACTTTTAATCAGCCACGATTTTCAAAGGAGACAAAGAATGTTGGATGCAGTGATGGAAAGTTATTGCAGAGAATGCCCTACTTGAGAACTCAAAAATCCAGTCTCAGGGACTCTGAGCTTTACTAAGCACTGTAAATACTCTTCATGTATACAGACGGTAGAGTTATCTGATATAAATTGGAATAAAATACTATGACACAATGTGCATACAAGCTGAAGTGTAAAAGGTGCTCCAGGCAGGTATTTTGCTATTAAGCATAAAAGGAGTGTTCCACTAGCTCGCACAGATTGCAAAGAATAAAGTTGCTGCTCAGCAGTCTGTTTTCTCTTCAAGTTTCATAAATCTCATTAATGAGGGGTTATGAAGCCTTATTGGAGATACAACATATCCCTTTGCTTAGAAAGCGTTGATGTCCAAAAATGGCCAATTTCTCCTCTCAGTAATGTTAGTGTAAATCTACATTAGCTCTGTTGGATTCAGGAGATAATACAGGGTAGCTCCTGACTCATTTTCAATAGAACATGCCAATTTGAAATAGTAATATGGCTACTCTGTGTTATCCATCTGACACAAAACTGCAAGACAAGAAAAGAAAGGCTACTTCTAGAATTGCTTTGGGGTTTTTTTTGCTTTGGTTTTTTTTTTTTTTTAATCCCAAACTCCAGGCATTCTACTATTATAAATAACTTCATAAAGTACTAGAAGCTATGATATATGATGCAATCCCTTTAAAATACTTTTAAGTCCAGAGCCTTGAGGCATTCTGAGAACATCAGGCGTGGTGTTTGCTCCACAGTCAACCTGCATAAGCTTTCCTAGTCTTTGCCTTGATCCCGCCTCACCTCCTGACCCCTGCCTGACTTAGATGTTGCCTGCTGACCCCTTTTTGCCCAGAAGCAGGGGCTGGGTGTCCTGCCAGCCATCTCCTGGACTGCCTGTGCTTGCAGCAGAGGTGAGTGTTGTAAAGGCTGCTGCAGCTACTTGGGAACTCTTGTCCCTGAGTGAGGGAGAAATCCTGGAGCTAAGGTCCATGGGCAAACAATCAACAGAAATAATGCCAATCAACAAGTGATACAAAGTTCCTGGCAATAGTTAAAAGCTTTTATTTCTGTCAAAAAACGTGTACTTTTGCCTTCCTTGCTCATAGGCAGATGAGGGTTTTCCTTCATTTTACGCAGCCTGTGCTGCTTGAGGGAGCTCAATGCAGACATTTCTCTGCCTGCCTTTTGCCTCTTTCTCTGGGTGCTTATTCTTGCTGTGCCCAAAGCAGTTCAACGTCAAAACACCCTGCATAGCAAAGACATTTTGTTTGAAGAAAGCTTCTGTGAGATGGGTGGGGCAGACTCAGCATTAAACTGTATCCTGCAGCAAAAAGTAAGTTTATCCTGTCATACCATGATTTGTGGGTCCATCTAAAAGAATAGCCATGGGATCATGAGGTTCTGTGAGCCTGACATTGACACCAGAAACAGTCACTCATGACAAATGTTACCTAGAAAGTATACTAGAGGAAAGATTAGGACCCAGAAGTCCTCTACTGTCTATCTAGCTGGGACAGTATTAACAAATTCTCTTTAACTGGCCAGACATATATGGAGTGGGTTGACTCTGTCTGGGTACCAGGTGCCCACCACAGCCACTCAGCCACTCCCCTCCTCAGCTGGGCAGGGCAGAGAAAATGTAACAAAAGTCTCCTGGGTTGAGATAGGACAGAGAGAGATCACTCAGCAGTGAGCATTGTGACAGGCAGAACAGACTCGACTTGGGGAAATTAAGTTGTTACTAATCAAACTGGAGCGGGCTAAGTAGAAATCTTAAAACACCTTTCCCCCACCCCTTCCTCATTCCCTTCACTCCTGATTTGTCGACCTCCTCCCTGGCAGCAGTGCAGGGGGACAGGGAACGGGTCTGCTTTCAGTTCATCACGCATTGTCTTGGCTACTACATCCTCATCAGGGGGAGGACTCCTCACACTCTTCCCCTGTGCCAGTGTGGGTCCCTTCCATGGGGTGCAGTCCCTCAGAAACAGGCTGCTCCAGCGTGGGTCCCTGGTGGGTTCAAAACTCCTGTCAGCAAACCTGCTCCAGTGTGGGTTCCTCTCTCCATGGGGCCACAGGTCCTGCCCAGAACCTGCTCCAGTGTGGGCTTTCTATGAGGGCACAGCCTCCTTTGGGCATCCACCTGCTCTGGTGTGGGGTCCTCTATGGGCTGCAGATGGAGCCATGGACCTCCCTGGGCTGCAGGGGCACAGCTGCCTCACCATGGGCTGCGCCTCGGGCTGCAGGGGAATCTCTGCTCTGGCACCTGGAGCACCTCCTGCCCCTCCTTCCTCGGTGTCTGCAGAGCTGGTTTTCTCACATATTCTCACTTTCTCTTCTCTCCATCTGCAACTGCATGGTGCTCCCCCTTTCAAATATATTGTCCCAGAGGCACTATCATTGTTTCTGATGGGCTTGGCCTCAGCCAGCAGCTGATCCGTCTTGGAGATGGCTGGCATTGGCTCCATAGAAGCTTCCAGCACCTTTTCAGAGAAGCTACCTCTGAAACACCACCCCACACTTCCCCTACCAAAACTTTTCCATGTAAACCCAATGCAACACAGTGGATTGTAATTCAATTTCGGATGCTGACTCTTCCCCAGAAAAAAATGCAAATATAGGTGCTATCGATTCCTTCACATTGCAAACAATCATATGAAAGACAGATGGAAAACTCATGGGAATAAATGTTCCCTTGTCCTTCAGAGATTTTTCACACAGTTCCTAAATAACTAAATAAGGTGCATTTCCAAACAATTCCCAGACACAATGTTAATTAACACTATAAATCAGATACATAAAATCAATAAAATCATCAATTAATAGAACTTGTAGAATTACACAAGTGTGGAGTACAGAATGATTGTTAAAAAAAGGCAAGAGCAACAAAAAGGCTCACCAGCATTTGTTCAAGGCAGATTACCATGGAGCTGACATTACCTGATCTGTGGGGCTGGCAGAGTTCTACCACCAGCACCAGTGATTGACAGAGTGCTTTCTAGAAAATGCACTTTGTGCATTTCAGATGTGATCTGGGGACCTTCCATTTTGAAGTCTGAGTTGCACCATTTTCAACTGCCTCGATGTCCTGCTTTGTGAATGGGTCAGCACTTTATAATTAACATGAAAACATTTCTTTAAGGTACAAGAAAATGTTTTTCAGTATTCAGTATCATGAATCAGTCTCACATCTTTAGATGCCATAAGTACAGCTGGGAGTGGGGTTTCTTGCTGAAAAGAAAGTAGCCAAATTTTCACTTTAAGCTTTTCATGATAAATATTGCCAATAATAAGCCAATAGGTAAAATAAACATCTTTGAACCTTGTCTTAATCTTTGGCATCAGAAGTTCTACCTTTTGTCTTCCACTGTTACTTAAAGTTCAGCAAGGTGAAATGACTGAATGTTTTAGTAGCAAGATACCTAAAATTTATTAAAGTATACAAATATCTGTTTTTCCTTATGTCATGTGCTTAAGTGTTCTACCACTGCAGATCATTGGCCACTAACTTTAAGGAGAGATTAGTGAAGCTGAAGACCAAAATTCTTGAAATTCATGCTTAATTCCCATTTCTGCTCCTCAAAGCAGCCCTACTGAAATAGAAAAGTAGTTTTCTCAGGTATCAGTTACATTCAGGAAATAAAATCGTATCAAGTTTTTGGTTCCATTGCAGTAAAAAAACTGGTCCATAAATTAAAAGAAATGTAGCACTCAGAAAATGAAAGTGGTAATAGAGCATGTGTGTTTTTTTCCGAGGGCAGTTATAATTATTCTAAAACATATCAAAAGAAAAGCAAATAAAGGAAGATAGGAATTGCCAAAACAAATTGGATCCAAGATCCGGTGTCAAAGACAAATGCTTGACACAGAAAGCAAAAAGTTCTGTGCTAGGAGAGTGTGAGATGGTCTTTCCACTCTGATCATTCTTGGTTCTTTTTCTTCAATCAGATCACTTGATTTGAACCCCATTATGTCATTTATGTGTTCCCTGCTAGTGGCCATTACTGCACATGCGTATCCTGACTGACCTTCACTTCTGCTTGCAGTTCCCTCTTTCAGTTAAGCCTCCATATTCATCAAGAAATTAGAAATGCTTTTTTAGCTGTTAGTACTCACTAATAGTCATCTTGGAAATTTGTTACACCTGGGTTGCCAACACTATGAAGCACATGTCTCTGACAGCCTCTTAATTTAGGTGTGTTCTCAAGAAAAGCATGTTCCAACAGATCTTTCACTCTCCATGGTTACTGCCTGCCCACATTAATGATATGAATCAGCACTCCTGTTAACATGTCTCCCCATTAGTACTGCTTCTCATAAAAATGTTTGGGTTGTTCTTTTTCTGGGTTGTACTTTTTATTCCCCCCCTTAGGTAACACAGACCTTTTACAGCACATTTTTGCTCAGAAAACTGCAGACAGTATATGCTCCTTTCTGAGATACCTAAATCGTACTTTGTATTTCTCCAGGGATTCCTAGTTGAGATCTTCAGTCGTGGATTTTTATTCCATTAACTGAAATGAAACAGACATGTAAATTTAATGGATAGCTCTGAACATCCTAATTCCTATTCTGTACTCACTCTGCCAAACTACAGCAGTATCTGGCCCTGAGCACTCAGTAATGCAGCAGGAGCAGCTGTGTGTCATATATAGCTATACAGAGGTCTCACCTGTGAAACACAGACTTTGTTGTAGGATCAAGCAATAGCTGTACAGTGTGAAGGATACAGTCAGGGATTAGCCTACCAGAGCAGTGCCTCTTTACTGATCCCATCATTTATAGGTATTTATGTGTATATAAAATGCTTTCTCATACTCACATTTTTGTCCTGCTTCCTCTTTGATTCTCACAAAAACAAGCCACATAACAGTGTGGGGTTTTTTCTAAAATGCTTGTTTGTTCCCCAGTTACTGAAGATAACTTCACAGTCTTTCAATGTTTTTTTATCTTAACACTGAACCCTATTTCAAAGTATTATATTCACCAGTTTCCAAACAGCCTTTGTATCTTATTTCACAGTGACTTGCGCAGAACCACACTGAAGACAAGGGCAGAGGAAAGAGCTGAGTCCTCCACCAGCGTTCCCTGGTGGGCAGATAACTCTCCAGGTCAGTCCTTGCTTATAGCTGGGGTTACTGTGCCTGGCAATAATAGCGCATCCACACAAGAACCCCATTGGATTAAAGGCTCCCATTACCTGGAAAGGTCTTAACATCAGATTAGGTTCCCAAATTCCTTTCTCCTGGAGGCTAATGAATGTGAGTTTATATGCTTAACTATTGCTTATCTGTTTAGACTTCAGGCATAAAATATAGGCCTACTGCTTGCCAAAAATTCATTTTAATGGTTCTGATAAGTAAAATTGAATTATAATAGATTAGTGAGTGTATGGATCAATCTTGGAGATCTCTACTTTGATACTTTAATATATATTAGTGTTCATACTTATACTTCCATTCTTAATAGATGTACATGCATATGAGATGGGAGAAGGAACTGCTTTACTACAACTTAACCTTTTTTGCTGAATTCAGAGAATGGCTTTTCAAGCAGGATACTCAGACTCTTCCTTCTCTTGAATCTGCACCAAAAAGGAGAAGTATAGGAGCAAACCTGTTTCAGATACAGCCTTCTGCATATGTCATTGAGACAACTGATCTAATAAACAGTGTGATCTGGCACCATTCAAGCCAGTACAATTTTCTCAACACTGACAGCACTTCCGCATTGCTCCAGATAAACTGGCTCAGGTACCAGGCTCTATAGCTGCTCTGTCTGTGCAGTCTGCCCAGGCAAAATCTGTCCTGCCTCTCAGCCAGGCTAATTAATTCTGATGAGCCTGCTGGAATAACATTGCTATGCTGCATCCGATTCCTGAGCTCCAAGCACACTGGCTTGGCATTAGCTGGGGAGCTCCTGTGCTGTGCTGCACTGCAGGACACTGTCAGATACTGCATCTCACATTTCACATACAATGTACTCAGACTCTTAATAACATTCAAGATTTTGGCAGTTTTGTTCGAGTTAGATGGGAAGGGAAAAAAATCTGCAAATCAGTGGGTGACTCATCGCTTCCCCTTTCCTCTCAAAGAGTTAACACCAGGTACATCCAGGAGGCCATGAAGGGTTTGGCACCAAAACCATGTTCTCCTCATCCATGGCAACAAAGATTAAATAAATATTTATTTATATAAAAAAAATTGCTTTAGTAATACGTTTTTGACTTTTTTTAAATTTGGATGTGAATGTTAGTGAAGTTTAGTGCTCATAAAAATGAGAGATTAATCCTGGCCAGAACATGGGTTGGTTCAAGTGGACGCTGTGTAAACTCCCACACATGTCTCTGTCAATGTGCCTCAGTCAGGAGCAGCAGTGAAACGTGGCTGCTGTCCCAGTGCTCAGCCTCTCCGGAGGGGAGAAAGTCAAATCTGCTGAAAAGCTCAATGGTTCGCTTGATTGCAAATAGGTTTCAAGCCCACCAGAACAGCACATTTAATTACACTTTCCTGTTTTTGACACTGTAACAGGTACTTGTACGTCCTCCAACTATGCTCATTTAATTGGCTCTATCCAAAAATAAACCATGAGGCACCAGAAGTTGTATCTGTGATGGTGGGGTTTGGGATTTTTTTAATTACCTGTGAATTTTTAGTCTACTGGACTCACTCCTGATGTAACAGTAGTCACTTCTAAGAGCAAATTCTAGTTGCCTCTTGGTTTGATCTTTTACAGGCACAAAAAATAATCTCAAGGAACAACTAATGCAGAGGAAGAGAGCACTGAAAAAGAAGCAGGTGTATGACTCTGAGAAACAGTACAAGCAGGTCAATAGGAATTCCCCACAGGCTGTTCAAAATTGTGTGCCTGTTTGCCAGGTAACCAGGGCTAACCACATACAGTTTTCCCCACTGTGTACCGCTGGCAAGGAGTCTTATCGCTGAACCAAATTAGCAGGAAAGCATATTCTTAGACTGCCATTGGCTAAGGACCAATTTAACAGTGGACTCCAGGTAAAACTTAAAAAAGATTATTATTTTTACCTTTTTTTTTTTTTCCTTAAAGAAGCAGAACATGAATGTTAACAGCGTCAACTACAAGAGTATCCAGATCTGTTCTCCACTTACAGGGCAGTAGAATCCAAGAATTGATTTGTTTCAAGGCAAGTAGTGCACCAAGTGCACATTTTTATGTGGATGACCTGTTTTTCCCTTAGTTTTTAGGGAGAAGAAAGAGCTTATTACAGAAGGGAAACTTTCTGCATAGAGGCAGTATTTGTGAGTATCAGTTTCTCTGGTACTGAGGAGAAAAGTATGTTGAATATAATCTATTCATACTTGCTTCTCTTATTCAAATCCCAACTTATTGCACAGCAGAGTCATTGGAAATGATCCCACTAATTTCAGTTGATAATAGGGCAGAGTCCTGGCTCAGACGACTGCTGTGATCATATTGACATCACTGGACCCTTCTAAGCAATATTGCAAAAGCAGGTTGTCCATGAACTGCTTTCCCCATGCTCACAATGTGCTTTATGGAGCAAAAACCCACACTGGGAAAACGCAGAGAAGGCTATAACTCAGGGAATTGCTTACGCACTATCCTGTCGGGTCAAAAATTTTGGTTTTCAAGAGAATGTGAAATGCATTGGGCTTAAAAAGCTCTCACTTATATAACAGTTGCCAAAGGGCAGCCTATTCATTAGCCAAGACATAAAAGTAAAAAGGCTGCTCCAAGGCCTTGAGGCAGCAGAGTTTCTTGAGCTGTGCTTCATAACAGCTGCCCTCCAAAGTCTGGTTAACGTCATCTGAAATGCTTTTTAACAGAGGACTAGGATGACACACTTACTGTCACAGCATTCCCTCTTTGGACAGAAAGAGACATCCTCTGTTTCCAGAGCTCTCCCTTCCAGTGCTGAACTCTGACATACTGGGCTTGTCCTTTACCTCAAAGTATTCACAGCAGGAAAATTTGGTCTTTTCTTCTTTAATATAACCTTCTGCTCTCCTTAGTCCTTGATAAACAATGGACGCTCAGATATTTATTGTACCATGTACTGCTGGCCCTGCACAGTTCAGTCCTCTACGAAGAGGCTGCTTTGATCTTTTGAGGATCAGGGGCAGCCTTACAGAGTATTTATGCTTCAGTTTTACAGCAGCAAGTAGGGAACCAGTACAAGGGAGCAAGGGGAGAGAATGTGTTCCTACCTATCAGATGATTTTATTAATTTGCCATAGAAATAATTAATGCACACTGCAATTTTTCCCTCAAATGCTGCTATAAAATGATATAACTGGCTAAAAAAAGAAGTCTTCCTCTCTAAATCTGGTGTGCCTTTTTCCAATCTAGAAGTCCAGCAGAATAGCTGGACACCTGCATTTATTTCTTGCATACAGCCTGCTGCCCTGCCACGGAGGCATATCCTGTTCTCGTTCCTGCGCTGGGTTACCCAGGCTACCTTCAAACAGCCCTTTACATGTGATCTCTGCTTGTGAACCACTTCAGAGGAGCCATCGGCACACAGTTGTAGCTGTTCAGAACAGTTACCATCACATGGTCACTCAGTTGTGTTTGTGATGTCTCTCAGCCAAGAGTGTCAGGTTGCAAGGGAAAGTACTGGCTGGGATGTCTACTGTAGATCAAGGTCTGGCCAAGGAAACCTGAATAAACCTCATAAAAATATTTTCTCATTCCTATTTATCTTAGATTTCTGAAGTTCTAATTACTTAATTTATCAAACTTGATTTATTTAAGAATTTACTTTGGATGCTGTTGTACTTGATGGTTTTGAGCAAAGAAATAACTGATTCATAATGACAGTCGGATGGAAAAACTCACAGCACCAGAAATTAAACTAAAAAAACCTCCTGATTTATTTATATTTTTAGCTACTAGCAAAAGCTTAAATAGAATGCTAGATGCAATTTTTTTTTAATGGAATGAAGAAAAGAACTAAAGCAAAACAAAAAAATCCATAAACACAGGGAAGACCATACCCACCTGCTCCATCCAAACACTCTGGAGGAAAAAAGGGAGAAGAGATTTAAATGGCTGCTAATAGCATTGATCTGATGTCTCCTGAGCATTTCTTTGTGAGTGTAGGGCCACCTCGGTTCAAGCTGCCTCACTGCTTCTCCCAGTGTGACTCCTGCCAGGAGCATCCTGCCATGCAGCTGGCACCACTGCTGGCTTCAGGCCTGCTCTGCTTTGGCTTAAGGAAGCTGCTCACTAGGAGGAGGTGCCTACAGGAAGGCTGTGGGGTTTATGCACCAAAGATGACATTTACAAGTACAAACAACCTCGTAAATGGGTCCTGATATCCTCAAAACCAAACTATGTTCATGATGCTCAGCTACAGGTGTGACAAGCAGTTTAATTTTCCTTGCTATTGCCATGACAGCTGAACAGACTTTTCCTGTGTGAACAGGGCTGAGACCATGATTTCACACATGTTGTCAGTTCATAGTTGTGCCTCTCAACTCTGCATTAGACTAGAACAGTGGCCTAGGTTTCAAGGCCTTTAAAACTCAAAACAGATTAAGACCAAAAATTGCTGTAGCCCAAACTTAACCACATGCTTGTAGTGTAGCCTATCATGAGTTGTGATGTTGTCTGGATACATACACCTGCTGGGACAAGGAACATTTTCCTCCCTGTTTTGGGCATAAGTGACAAAAAAAGGAGAAGTAACTGGTATCCCAACTCTCCCATTTGTTAAAAGCAAAAAAGAGCGAAACAGCTCTCTCAGAAAACAGCATCATTTATAAAGCACATTAAATAGCTTTCTGCTTCAACAAAAGACCAGAAAATGAGAAGAGGTGCTTGTTAATGCATTTCTGTGCAGCAGTGCACAGTTCATGACTTTAGAAATACTGAATTAGGAATTCAAAATTAGCAAGCCTGAAGCTGTAGCTCTCACAAAACCCCATCAGAAAGCTGTTCCTGCATGATAGAAACATAGAGAACAAGATACCTACTTTGTGGCCATTTCTTTCCTATCTTGCCTAAGACAAACTCTCAAAATAAAACCTCAGCTGACCAGATGATGGGAGGATTCACTTCAGATGCAGAAGATGCAGATGTAGCTCTGAGTGGAAATGGGCCTTGAATGAAAATATCCACATGCATCATGTCTGTAAGCCAATAAATTCAACTGACCTGCTTTTCTCACCTGCACAGGTAATCCCAAACTAATACTTTTTCTCAATAAAAATTGGAGTTTTAGTCCAAATATTCAGTTGGTACCTGTGGCATTGATTTTACAGGAATCAGTAGTTTTTCTGTCATCTACACATACAAGACCTAAAATAACAGGACTCTTCAGAAGCAGTAAAGCGGGGCCCATGGAATTGTGCACTGTGTCACAACTAAGGCTGGTCACTGTCACAGCCCTGCTCTGCTCACCCTGCTGGAGCACAGTGACACTGTGTCAGTGTAGGGGCTGTCCCTCCCCTGCTTTGCCCTCGAGATGGGCTCTGCTTCCCTGGCAAGGTAGACAGATCTTGGTGCTTCCTGGCACGCAGGATGTGGGGAAAGGGGCAGGGAGCATGGGGATAGGACTAGGCTGGGTGTCATGGGTTAGCAAGCATAGTCCTGGAAGTGATGTTCTTGCAAAGGGGTGCTTACAGCTTCCTCTGTGACCTGACAGAACCTGTCAGCTGGCCAGTTTGAATATGGACAATTCTTTAAGCCGCTTAAAGTTGTGACCGCCTCTGTGATCCACACTTAAGAATAGACAAACTCCCCCACAGCTCTGTCTCGTTTCCAGTGCTGGGACAGGTGGCTGTGAGCCCCATGAGGGGGCCAGCGGGCCCGGCCCAGGCCCTGCTCGGGCCAGGCCAGGCCGGGCCACGGCCATCCTGGATCCGATGGGCCCTGTTCCACCCACGGAACCCCCCCCAGCCCTGCTGTGGGCAGCCGGAGCGGCTCAGCTCCCCCTCTCCAGTGCGGCCAAGATTCAGCTGAAGCTGCACCGCTGTCCAGCAGAGATCATGTGAGCAACAGTGATAAGGGACATTCCAGCTGCAAGGCCTAGGTGAGATTAACCATTTTAGTGCTGTGAAGAGCTGAAAACCTGAGGGAGAAGAGTGAGGAGATACTTAAAGCTGAAATTCTGCTGTAAAGCTATGATGTATCAGAGTACCTGTTGTAATTTCATGAAGGCATGGGGGGTGGAGCATTCAACTTGTACTTGAGAGCAAAAACACCTGCGCTGAGATAGGCAGATGCTGACACAGCTGTAATTTAATGAGAAATTTGAACAGGGAGAGATGGAAGCGATGAGGACTTTTGCTCCAAATGGGAAAGGAGAAGACCTCAGTTCTTAGAGATGCTCCCAGAGATAGTCCTAAAGATGAAGATGAGGAGGACCCTTTGCTCCCAGGGAAGGAGAAGGGCCTCTGTTCTTAGAGATGAAATGCTCCCAGAGATGGGTGAAAAGAACTTTTATTTCTGAACGGCTCAACCTTAAAATTGTACCCCAGTAATTCAAGAGTGGACCCTCAAAAGCAGTTGTGGGAAAAGCTGCAAGTCATGGGAAGGGACTCACATGCGAGCAGAGAACCAACCCGGGCGGCTGGCTCGTTGTGATAATGTTTTCATAGCATGGGCAAGAGAGACTCCTCGTCCTCAATGGACTGAACAAGGTTATTATGGAAGTGATAAACAGACTGAACATCTCAAGGGTTGTCTTTTTCCATTGTCAATGGGAGAAGGGACGAAGGTGGGGGGAGGAGAAGAGTTCTGAAGGTGTGGTATGACTTTTTTTTCCTCTTTTAGGTCTGTTAATAAACTTCTGTATATTCTTTCAAGTTTGGTGCCTGCTTTGTGTTTCTCCTAATTCTTATCTCACAGAAGATAAACAGTAATGAGTATTTTAGGCCAAACCACTACACTAAATTGGTGTTTCCACCTGGTTACCCGCTACACTGGGAGATGGAAACAGAAGGCTGTTGTGGAAAACAGCCTTGAAGTCAATTAAATGCTGGAGCTTCCAAATAAGAAGAAAACCTAGGAAGCTGATAAAATTTTTCAGATAGAAGGACATCACAATTCAGTAACTGAAGCAAAAACTACAGAAGGAAGTGTCAGAGACTTCAACAAATTACACTAGAGATGAGATGTAGATCTAAAGATGAGAGTAGAGCTTTCTGCAGGGGGCTGTGAGCCTTGTCCGCCCTGTGAGTCTTTCCACTGTGACTGGAGCAGAGCAAGGTGTTATTAGATAGTGGAAATGCCTTGCTCTCTTTGGAAGGAGACATAACTCTTTATGGAATAATTTACTAATGCCATTTAAGAAATTGAATTCCTGTTCAGTGAGAATTTTATTTATGCTAAATCAATGTATGAAGTCAGAATTTCATTTTATTGCTGAATAGAAATTATATTAAGAAAGCAGCCTAGAAAAAGGAAACACTTAACGATACTGAACTGTTTTAGTCTTGAAGTGGTTTCAATGACATAATGATATATTAAAAATAATATATTTAAGTATTTCAGAAAGTAGCAGGAGTAAAAGGAACTATAGTACTAAACATAGAACAAGATATTGTTAATCTCAAAATGACATATTAACATTACTAAAATAGGATTAAAATTATTCATTATTCTTTTCTTCAAGAAAAATATCCAAAATTGACATTTCTTGCAAAATGTCTGCATTTGGCAAGAACACCATCTTCCAGTGGTAACTTACTATTGTCATTTTTTTACCATTTTTCTCTGCAGTTGAAGAACACACACGCTGACTTCTATTGCAACATCAGGAGAGCTGACAAATACGTATTTGATAGCTACTGATGCCAGTGCTGATTTAGACTGTGACAACACCAGTGCTCAGTAGCCATGCAGTCTCCTGCACCTCACCTATAATTGATTTTTTGCAAATTCATCCTGAAAACCACTATTATAAAGACCACTGACTTTTTTTGTGCACTGCACCACAAAAAAAGTTAGTACAGGCCCACCATGTCATCCCTATTTCTCCTATTTTCCTTTCTTTAAGCCAAGCAGCTGCCAAGTCACCAGCTCATGGATTTCTGGCTGGGAGTGGAATCTCACACTTGAGGCAATGAGCGATGCATGTGCACACACACGCACACACATGCTCTGCGTCTGAACTAGAACTTGGTTCTGGGGAGACACAATCTCTGCAATGCTGCATAAACAAATGACATCTTCATTACCTCAGATGGCTCCATGTTACTGAAATGGAGCAAGCTGGATGCACTGCAGGAGGCTCAGAAGTGAGCAAAAGGCGTTTGAAGAATTTCAGCACAGCCTGCCGGGAAGCTCTGAAAATACACAAGGGCCTCCCCAAGGACTCTGTGGAGCACTGACATGTGTGAGCTCTGGCTCCCAGCTGACTGCCAGGCAAGGTCAGGCTATCAGGAGGGTTCATCTCAAAATGCAAAAATTTGAAACTGAGTGCTGAAACTGATCCAAAATAAATTTCCTTTTATTTTTCCCTCTGTGTGTCAGACAGTCACACTTATGACTACATTAGCACTGCCAGCCATGGCACAGCACAGATGTGGGATTGAAGAGACACCCCAGCTGTAAATAGAGCTATACCTATTCCTCTGAAAAAGGTTTATTACCTTAATTTTAAAAAATTTAGTAACATTATGCATTGCTGATGCTCGCAATCCTGAGTCTGAGGACGTAACTATTTAAAGCTAAAATAATGAGACTGATATTTTATTATAACTTGTACTAAGTATCCTTCCTAACAATTTTTTATCACTAGAAAGATCTTTGAGCATAAACTTGCATGGTACTTTTGTAGTCACCTTTCTTTCTTTTGCATTGAAAAGACAGATTGACTTAGAAAGCTTTTGTATAAAACTTTTCTCTCTTGCTGTACCTGTCAAATAATTGGATGATATTTATTAGAAGACTTGAGGTTTTTCTGAAGCAGAGCTGATGTATACAGAAATGTTCTGTATTCTGTAACTGAAACTTCCTTTTCTTCTGCTGTAGCTCTCCCTAGTCTAAAACCAGCATGTTGGTCCTTGGCAAACAGTTGCTTTATGTGTGGAAAAATAGCTGTGGTACAGCTGTGTAGAGCCATCCAGGAATTTCTGATATTCTTTTAGAGGCAATCTGTAGAATGTACCATGTCAAAAAACCCTGGGCCTTTACAAAAGCAAGATGCCTTATCAAAGAGATAAGCATTGCTACTGGAGAGTTTTTCTGAGGAATGTTAAATAAAGCATACAGTTTCTTGCTTAATGAAACACCTGTCTTGGAGCCGCTACTCACTTTACTTTCTTTACTGCCTCACACAAACAAACAGCTCATGATGGTAGTACTTTTCTTCCCTCTGTAACTCCTAGCCCCAGCACTTCCTGTGGCTCAGACCCACTCCCCAGCACAGTTTGTGCCTCTCATACCAGATTTCACCCAGCTTTCCAGATTTGCAGCAAAACCCAGAACTCACTGCCTGCCTCAGTGCCCCAGCAGCCCTCCTGCACAGGAGGTGTCCTCAGGGTAACAGGGAGCAGAGGGGTGGGACAGGTGGGGACCCTCCAGGGCTGTCCAGACCCTTGGCTCCTGCATGTGGCCACCAGCTCCCCTCAGCCTGTCCATTCAGAGCAAGGAGCAGAATGCCCTTCCTTTCCCAGTGGGAGTGAGCTCAGTGCCACTGGAGCATGTGCTCCGGCAGCACCAGCTGGCTCAGAAGTGGAGAGGGTGAGTTCATGGACACTGGCTGCACATGTGGGTGGGAAAGGAGCAGGCACAAACATACCCTGCAAGAGCAGAAACCCAGCAGTGGGAGCTGGGGTGTGGGAGAGCAGCAGGGCTTTTGCCATCTCCTGGAACTCTGACTGCCAGAGCTCTGCGTGCTGGCCCCGTTTTGTGGGATTGTACAGCCTCTGAAAATGTTTTAATATAACTGCCTTGCTCATTACAGAGCATGAGAAACAGGAAAAAACTGAACAAAAGCAAACATGCACAGCCCACTCCTCACTGCATTTACCTGACTGAGCAGAATCTTGGGTAGACTCTGGGGTTCTTCCTCTCCCCCATCTTCCCACACTGGATTCCACTAACACAGCATTGTAATTTTTACATACCCACCTTTATGTCAGCATCTACCCAGAAAATTGTGGGAGAAATCCAGTCACTCTGGTCACATGAACACTTGATTACCTTCATTTGTTGCTCAAAGTCCTCTCTCAGCTCATTTGTTGCTTAGTTGTTTTTATCCTGGACTTCAGATTCTAAACCATGCTCCAAGAGTGCCTCTCTCAGCTTGAGTCAGTCGTTAGCAGGCTTTCTGTGGTTTAGCTGTACTTCATGAGATAAACATTTTTCATCTTACTTTGAGGCTGTTTCTCAACTTACAGGCTATCTCAAGTCTCCAGTGTGCTACACTATTGTTATTTCCCTGACAGAGCCAAAGCAGTTCCTAGCAAAGCTTACAAGCTTGGGCTTCTCATCTGTAAAATGTTTCACTGTGTTCCTGGGGAACCTGAAATTAATCCTAGAAGTGAATAAGGCAAGTGGCTGGACCATCCAGCATAAGGACCACCTTCTACAAGCTCTGTGTCACCACCTCATGGATGTTTGGAAAGAAATGGACAAAAGAGAAGGCAACAAAGCATACCTGGCACACACATGGAGAGTTGCTGGAAGCAACCAGAACTTCTAAACTATGTTAAGACAGCCTCCTTCAATCATCATACTGGGATTTAATGAGGTTTGATTCTACAATATGTTCTTTAATTTGAAAATAATTAAAAGCCAAGAGCTCAGTTTACCTCCTTGTGACTGTAAAGAACTTTACTGCAAAAGTGGTTCACACCAGGCACATGATGGCAGTTTCAGTGTAAAGCTCCATTTCTCTAATAATGAAAATGTGCATGAAGGAAAATTTAACACAGTTGAGGACTTTTTCAAAGTACATGCACAAATCAAGAGTTAACTTGGCATTCTTCTCTTTTAAAAATACCAGCAAAAGACCACAGAAATCATTCTAGAAAATAATCAAACAAATCAAAATCACCCAAGGTTTTTACAGCCTAAGTGTTGCAGGAGCTTAAAAACCATAGGAACCTTTTTTCAAGGAATTGAAGTATATGAGTGCCCTCAGATTTAAAACAAGAAAAGTTTGGTGTAATTTTTGATTTGGGAAACACTTTCAGTTATTCTTAAAAGTGTGACTAGTCTCTGTCTCCACAGCCTTCGATTAGACAGCAGCACTCACCTCTTTATTTTACTACCTGAACTAGCTAGAGAGGCTTTACAGTTGGCAAATCTTAAAAGAAGGAAAATAAATTAATTGTTCTCTGACATGCAATGAACACCAGTGAACTAATCTGCATCCAAGGTTCTTTATACTTTTAATCTTCAAGGCATGCTAAATTTGCAGTTTTGTTTTTAGTTCCTTTAAAACTAGCCAACAGATTTTGGGCCTACAATATCTTTGAAATTATCTTCCCATGTAGTCCCTAGAGCTTTCCCTCCACAGATGACCCCCTTCAGCTTTGCTAGTTTATCACCTAACACAAGTCCTTGTTGAAAAGGGAGTTCAGCTGACAGCCAAGTGGAATCCCCCTGCTCTGTGTCTGCTTGCTGACACTTTCTGAAGCAAGACTGCCAGCAAGCACTTGTCTGAGCTGATAATTGTAAATGAAATATTTGATCTAGGCTAACAGCACAATTAAATTAGGGTTTTAACCAAGTGTGACTGTACATGTTGTTTAGACAGCTCTCTAAGTATTTTCAGTTGTGTTTTGCAATGAGAAATTAGGAATAAGCAGTGATAAACTTGGAGCACTGAATCTGTTGGGTGACTGTTCCTTTAATGGCTTCAAGCAAAATAAAATGAAGCCTCTTTCCTGTGTTCTGAGAGTCATGACACTTACCTGGGTACACACACAGTTTTAGAAGAATTAAATTATGTGTTTTCCTACCGACATTTGTAAATTTTATCCATGTATGGGACAGTGCAAGCTTTTATACCTTTAGAAGTAAATGATCAGTTTCCATAGTACTAGATAACAAAAGAATTTTCACCTTATCAACTATTAATTATCTTTTTTATTTGTTCTAAAAACAGTAGGCTAAAATCCAGCACGAAATAGTAAAAATACCATAATTGCAACATACAAAACATCATTATGAAAAAAAAAAATCTTGTACCAATTAAAATCTACAAGTTTTGAGGAAAATTATCGAAGTATTTTCCAATTCTGAAAAAAGGTTGGAGGCATTATGGAAGTAGTCCTTTAAATAAAAGTAAGCATAAGAAATGTGCAAGCACTCAGTTCTTTAAGCTCTAAGAGTAAACAGGATGTGTTTTCAATCAAAACTGTTGCAATGATTCAAATCCACTCTCCAAACTCCTATAGTATTCTAACTCTGGAATATCAGATTAATATAAGTGGAGCAATAAGGACACCTTGAGGACAGTCAGAAAAATGCAAAAATTGCTATTCCACATTGATATGGGAGGATTTACACGCTCTTTTTAAGTCCGAATTCTTTGGAATTGCCACATGATGTAAACGATAAGGTCTTAAAACTGTCCAAGTCCCACAAGTCCCGAGTATTATTAATGCTCTCATTACTCCTGAAATACTAGAATATATGCTTAACTATAGGTTCACTTACTTGCTAGTAGTTTTGAGGACAGACCTGTTCTTGCAACACAATAATCTTGTTCTGAGTTTCTTTTTCCCTTGTTACAGAAATAAAAAATTTTCCTTCACACTGCTCAGCATAGCATTACACTGTACATATTTTTAAAAGGCAAAGTATAAAAATAGTGAGAAGGTTTCTGGAGAAGTATTAAATGCTAATCTACACAAAAATTAAACTGCCACAGTTCTTTGTCGCTCTCTACAAGTTTCAAGTATTCCTTTAAATTTGTACCTTTCAAAAACTGAAATAACTAAATATTTTCCAAAAAAAAAAAAAAAAAAAGTGGGAAGAGGAAGAAATCTTATACCTCTTCCTTTGCTTAAGATTTTTTGCATGTGAAAAAGCACTTTTTTTTAGTCTAGCTCTAAGATAGAACTGGAGTTGTGGGGCCATTTGTAGAGCTTTCTGTTCCCTTAGTGCTATCTGCAGCCTTAGAATCATCACATATTTCAGGTGGCTCCTTTTCCTCTGGCAGTGGTGTGGCAAGACCAGTTGTGATCAAATCAGTTTCCTGATCTGATTTTCCTACTTCACTGCAAAATTCCACTTTATCTTCCTGCTGGCTGTTCTTCTTTATTTGTCCATTCTGTGCAGGGTAGGTACTGGCAATGGTGTCATACAGAAACTGGTAATGTTCCTTAAAAATAAAGGGAAGTTAGTGTGAATGGAATGCTCAGAGCCCAAGAATTAATCCATTCTTTCCCTGTTCTCTTAAATTTTAGGCATGTAGCATGTAGTTGGACAAGCAAGACTGCATTTGAAGAAGCTTCCAGTTTTTGGCATAGAGAGTGCTGCTCCTATAGTTTATTCTGACTTCATGTGAATATGCCACAGAGAGAGTTCCTCTGGAGTGATGGAAACAAAACACTCAGTGGCTACCAGCCTGCAAATGGAGTTAATCTCCCAACTGCAGAAGGGACACTGCCCATACGTCATGAACCAGCTGCAGGAACAGCAATTTACGCAATTTGTAGTTTTATACTATTCACCCTTTCCAAAGGTGGTACAGAATTGCAGCTCTGGACATCTCAGACTCCTTCATTCCTATCAGCTAAGACCAATGCCCAAATGCTGGTGAGTGTGAATGTTCCAATTAGAATCAGTGCTCCCTATACAGAAATTATGCCCAAGGTTATGAGGATATTAGTGACCTTGATAAGTAACCTCATCTTTTTTAATTCATAAGATTTACTTACAAAGGTGGAGACCATTCCCAGCCTGGTGCGACGAAGAGATTTTACGACTTGGAAAACATCTATTACTTCTTCTACTTCTGCACTTTCCAAGAGGGTCATTAAAGCACAAAATACACCAGTCTGCTGTGATCCATCACTAGAAGATGTGTAAAATGTACACATAAATTTACAATGTAAAATCAGAAGTCTTCTGACTAAATGTTAGGTATGTTTTAAAGCCTTTATACTCATTTACATTTCCAAAGCATTTTTTACTGAACTGAAATTGTCACAATTAATTATATGTGCAGGACTCACACAGGACATAGTTTTTCTAGAGACTACCTGGATCTCAAGTACCACTTAAGGGGAAGAGAGAAATTCAAAGTGTCAGACTTGCAGTCTCAACTATTGTTAGCAGGATTATCTTCTCGTTTAGATGGCATGCAAGGCTATTCCCTGAAACAGTCCTAGAAAAGTGAATTTTATACTAGAGCAGGAGATGATCCTAAAAACTCTACAGGATATTCACTAGTGCATCCTGAAAGTGCACTCTGACCTAGCATTTCCCCATAAAATAGGTGCACCAGCCAAGAGCAGCTGCTCATAGCACCTGCTCTGTGCCAACACTTGCCCAAGAGAAGTGTGCTTTCTTTTCATCACTACAGTTCAAAAGGTCAAGCTTGAGCAATTCAAGGAATCTTCTAGGGGGAGTTGAGTCTCCAGACACATGGAAAGGCTTGTGAGAAAAGATAGGCATCCCAAAATTATGGTTGCTATGCACACCCAGAACTTAGAGCTAGGTGAATATGTGTGCTGAACTCAGACCTACCAGCAGTGGACAAGGAGTGGGACACTGCGGGTTCTCCTGTTGTCCTCAGTGGCTGATCTGGCTGGAAGCTTTTGTTTAATGCTGGCAATCATGCTGACTAAATCTTTGGGGGTTTCTGGAACGTCACAGCCACTCCATTTACGGTACTGATACTGATATACCTTCTGAGTTTCTTTTGTCTGGAAAACAGCAGTGGAGATGTAGTTAATGTTCAGGATAAAATATGGATTCACATAGTAACTCTATTGCTGCTGATTTACAAAGGAAGAATTATATTCCTGAGGAACTCCAGGGTGGTAGTTCTACCTCATGAATATGAGGGAGGTACACATCCAAGCTTTGTTCGAAGTACAAAAGACAGCTGATCTCCTGAGACTCCCCTCCCACCATCTCAGCAACTCACTACATAGAAAACTTGGGATAATTTATAGCATTTCTCATGACTGACTGCTGGTCTGGAAGAGAAAAATATTTCCATTTCTTAGAGCAGGAGAGAACTGCAGTGGGAACTGTCTCTTCTCTTTTTTGAGGCTAAATTTATAAATTTTTTTTTAAATTTAAAAACTTCTTGGAAACCTCCTTTTGGAATTAGCAAAAAAACTTTTACCTTCAGATGTGTAACATCGAATGCACGTATGGTATAGCTAGGACCAGAGTTGACATCTGCCATTTGAACTTCTAAGCCATCATGTATTTGCTTTCCTTCTCCCCAGTACTGTGCACAGAGTTCCTAAAATGGATAAAAGTGCAAGTCAGTGATTACCATTCAAATCTCCTTTGATTTTGCCTTCCATGTGCACTTACAGATTTTAGTAACTTTAAAGTAGGAGGAATTCCACTGTACTTTAAAATATAGCATCATACACTTTTCCATCAAAAATTCATTACAGAGTAAATTAAGTAGGTAAATGATAGAGCAAAATACATTGGAAATGCAAATTCCTCATGCTATGGAAAGTGGAGCGAGGGAATGAGAAAGTGCAGTGCAGTGTTTTGTTTGCACATAGAGGATACTCAGTATGTCAGTGTGCAGACAATACCCTCACCTGATCTCCTTCCTTCAGCTCTGTCAGCATAACAATAACTTTGACTTTTCTTTGGAACACCATGTGCCAGAAGTCAGAGATAGTTTCCTGCAGTGGTCCCTGTGTTGCAATCATGGCTTTTGGACCCCAGTAACCCTATAAAAGAAATTTTTTTCCTTCAATTCATCCAAAATGTGATTGTCAAATGATAGAACTCATTGTTATTTAAGGAATACCCCATGGGATAAATTAATGAACCATTTTGTTTACATGGAAAACATGCCTATCACAGTAGGTAATGGTCTTAAAGGAATTCTACTACCCAAATGACATTAAAGTCAATCCTCCCAAGAAAAATATCACTTCAGACTGACAACAATGTGCTGCAGTGGGTGACACCTCACCCTGCCATTTTTTGCAAACCATATTTTTAAGGGGTACAACATTCTGTTCTACACAGCTATTTAGTTTTACCACTAAGAAACTGTGTTTATACCACACAAAGTTGGTGCACCAGTCAGTTCACACTGAGCTGCCTAAAAATAAAGATACATTTACCCTGAGTAAGTATCCTAACTGTGCAGCATTTCAAAGGATTCAGATAGATGGAACTTAGCTAGTAATTCCACTAAAATCAGTTACTTCATTTGTGACCAATAACTGTTTTTCTTCTTTGGATTTATAATGATACCAAAAAACTGTTTGCTCCGATTTTCAGTGGTAGGGTTTGGTCCATGTGAATAACTATACTCACATTTCACTAACAGGGAAAATATTTATCTGGTTTAACCCGTAGACAGATGCCCACTGATAGAAATACATGTTATCATGAGGCCAGTCTGAAGGCTAATGGTTTTAAACATAGATGGATTGGCCAATCAACCATCAGATCCTTCTCCCTTATTCAACTAAATTCTTTTCTATTGTGATGCCAACAAGAGAAAAAGAGTTTTAGCTGAAAGATTGTGAAATGCCTATAGTGGATCCTCTAAATACATACAGTTATGAAGGAAGCATTGATGTACTTGCTGGATTCCTCACAGTCGCTGTCCTCATCCGAGGACTCATCTGAATCATGCTCACTCTCCTTACTGCAATCATGTTCATGCCTGATGGGCACTCGGTTAAAGTCATCTGTGTGAGACAAAGTGTCACCGTCACAGCACACGGCCCCCTGCATTTGTAGGGGGGGAGGGAATGGAAAAGGCCAGTCCTTTCACAACAGACTGCAGAACCAAGGTCACCTTGCTTGAAAGAAACACTCCCAATAATTCACATTGGCTAAAACTCATCTCTTTTTTTTTCATCACTATGAGAAATTTCTAATTTTACAGTGTTGCGAATACTAATCAAATACTACCCTTTAAGGTGATTTGCCCATTTTTTCAAAACTTTTCTACTAGAAGATAACAGATGAAATAAGGCAAGGTGCGATAAAATCAGGCAATGGAAAATACTTACAAGGAATTATGTTGGCGTTCCTATTTTTGCTTTTATTTTCCTCCCGATTCCCAGTGTTCTGCGTCCGCCACCCCTTATAGGATGGTAATCGCTGAAGAAAGAGGATGTTTGGTATTATGCTTGATTAAAATCGTTCCTGAGATCATCATCTCCTCAGGACACTCATACCCAGTCTTCATCTCACAGTGCCTCACTCCTTACTTTAGTTCTTTAAACTTTGGTCACATTGAACTAAAGTTAAAAAATGCCTGCTACCCATGCACAATGGCACAGGAAACCATGAAGACAGACACAAGTAATAATTCTGTGAGCTCCATCTTTCTTAAAAATACTAACACCAAAGCAGAAATAAAACTTCATTCATATACAGATTTGTTTCATGAAGGTAAAGAAACTTTCTGTGCCAGAGAAATAAAATATCACCTAAATGATCTATTACCTCTGGTATCTCTATCTCATGACTATTGTGCAAGGCATTTTCTAATACAAGTGGGAAGTTAGGGTGACTGAAATGCAAAGCTTATTTACCTGGAACTCTGCCTCCAGCGGAGAAGGCTCATTCGGGTGGTCTTTTCTTTTCAGACCATTAAGGCAGGAATGCAGTTCTGAGAGACTGACCTCTGTTTCTCCATACTGATTGTATTCCACCAGCGCTTGATGAATAAGGATGTACTGTGACTGGTGTTTGCCATTTGAAGATTTTAAACATGAAATTATTAGAGTAAAAAAACCATAACACTTTTAAAAACCATTATAAGAAGCTATTACTCCCATGATATCAGCATTAGTGTTATTAATATTAAGCATTAACATTAAACAGGTCTTAAATACAAGTGTTAAAACTGTAAAATGCTGCAATAAGTTAAAAACATGTGTTGCATCAGTCCATAACTTTTTTTGTACTCAACTCAAATGAAAATTGCACTTAGGCAGATGCATTTTAGAATTTTTAAAATCAAGTTTGACTTTGCAAGCTCAATTTTGCACTTGTGAATTGTAAGCCAGAAAGCTGTTCTCCTTGGCTTCCTCCTCTAAAGTCTAAACTTAAAAAGTTGAAGTTTCTAAAATTGAAAAATTATGTTGGAAGTTTTTCTCCCTCTTAATACTTTTCAGAGCTATATTTTCTAAGAACAGCTTCAACTGAACTGAGCAGTGCACTTGTGAGAAATACTGCTGAAGCCCTAGTGAAGGAGAGCTGTAAGTGACAGGAGTTTCAGGGACATACCTCTACTTGGACCATGAGGCATCGCTGCCGACGCAGCTTCACAATGTAGCCATAAACATCCACTCTGCCCTCTGCATCCAGCCCCTCCAACATGGCATCAATCCCTATGTACGTCCCGGTGCGCCCAACGCCGGCACTGCGAAGCGCAAAGGGATTTGGTTATCAAACGGGAATGGCAGCTCCCACTCCCACTCTGAGGGGAGCAGTCAGGAGAGTGAAGCGGGAAAAGTGCAACAACAGGATTCAAAGTAACTGAAAACACTTCTTGCTGTAAATTTATTGGCAACACAAACAATGATCAGTTTGCATTTTTAGTATCTTTTAGTGAAAGCAAGGCCAACATGGCCAAATATGGTGCTTATAGCCAGAGCAGCCCAACATTTATCTGGCTGTTTTTCAAAAGTCTGTGTATCCTCAGGTTTTATCAACCTGAATTTCCTTCATATCCTCCAGAAAACAGGCCTTGTGTATCTTTGGCTGCCTCATTTTCAAGTGTTTAAGTCACAAAATCTGGGATCAGAGAAACACTTTTGCCAGCTCCCTTTTCTGAATAGCTTCATTTCAGTCATTTACATTACCAAATTTTTTGAAGAATAATATATATTTACCTGCAATGAACCACGATTGGACCACTAAAAAAGTTGCTGAGAGCATTAACTCTGCGTCGGAGTTTGAGAAGAAGATGAGGATCCTCAGGGACTCCATGGTCTGGCCAGCTTGTGAACTGGATATGAGTGACATCTCTTCCAGCTGTCCTTTCTCTTCCCTAGAAAAAGTGAAGTGTTGTTTTTAACACATATCACTCTCTATATATATGAATATATGTATATATATGTATACTTAAGTAGAAGTGACTAGATTAAAGCTCAAAGCATGTGAAGTCTTGAGTTGAATTTGATATGTTGATGCTAGACTGAAAGGGAGGATCTAAGTTTTGACAACCATGATTATAAAACCAAATGAGAAAAACCCCTCAATGACATGCTTGTACTGGCCAAGAGTTAGTATGGTTGTACAGGCACATCCCAGTAATTAATGCTCAAATTCTTACTCAGAGTTGAATTATTCAGTTGTTTCAGTAATTGCCAGTGTTTCAGTAATTATACATCACTACTCTACGACAAATGCAGAAGTCTTCACTTTCTTCCAGGGATCACTCTTAAATTCCACAACCAATATCCATTTTATCTTTACTGATATGATGTCAGCTGAACAAAAAGCAGACAGCTCGAAAAATATCAGCCCTCAACCCACTGCAATCTCTCATTTCTAATGTCAGATTCCTCAAGTGACAGAGCAATGTCTTTGTAAATAGTCAATTCTTAACATCCTGATCTACTCACTGACCACATGAAGTTACAACTTTCTTTTAATCTGACCACTTTCTGAGTAAATTTTAATGCAATATGAGACAGCAGAATAGGAATTTCCAGCTGTAATAATGGGTCAAGATGGATGGATTCTGTTGCTTTGCTGAAGATCTGTCAGCAGATTTACACTTTGAGTGTGAACGCTTTTTAGCTATGAGTTAGGCTCCATTTATCATCAAAATATTTTTGCAAAGGGCCTGAGGTGAGAGTTTAGCCTTTGATGGCAAATTTTGTTCTCAATTACATAGGGCAACTAATGTGACTTCAGATATGTGAAAGAGAGCAATTAACCAGACTTGATGACCCTAAACATATCTAAATGGTGATTTTAAAACACATTTATAAATGCACTCGAGATTACCAGGATTTGTAATTGTCCCACTGCACAATTATCATGAGGGCAGATAATGGTTATCTATGTGTCACACTGATTGTAGTTGCAGAAGGTTATACTGGGATATGCACAAACCAGCAACTTTTTTGTTTTAAAGAACAAACTAAATACATAAGGAAACCACAGCGTATTTACTAATTTTTTACCACTTGTCAGCGTATTAATAGTTTAATCTTAAATGTAGATCCCAGAGGATTAAGGAAAAATACCTTTTGAAGTTGGGAAATATATATCTAGCTTTGCAAGCAAGAACACCTACATCTAAGTTTTCCCTTGAGCTATATCATGCTTAGGAAAGACAGCAGAGCATCTTCCATTAATAGCTGACTCTTCTTTCTTAAAATGCAGACTCCAAATAGACACTCCAGTTCCAGTCAGTCTCACACTTTTGAGTCAACTTACATTTGTGATGTGCAGTTTCTGAATAACATAGTCTGGACATGTTTTACTTTCATTGATCTTTACAATGATGTCCCCATACGTTGCAGTTCCATTCTCCATTGATGGCCAGTACTGGGCACATTTGTTCTATGAAGAGATGATGTTAAGTCAGCAGCAAAACAGCAAAGTGGTAGAGAGCTGAGAGCTAGAAAAAAGCCTAATTTAAAGTAGATGGCAACTCAGTATAGCTTTTCCAACTTCTCAATTCTAAATATCTAACAACTCAGGCCTCTGACCTGAAATTCATGGCCATGGAATTTAGTTTCAGATGTAAAGAGGGGAAAAAAAAAATCCTGTGCACTAGTTGAAACAATGAACTGTGACTGCTGCTGTTGCCTGATAGCTGTAGAAATGTTTGCAGCTACTTCCGTGGCTTCTTTTTCAGTCTTCAATGAGGGCTGCTGCTCCTGCCTGCCTATAATATCAGCTTGGGTGTGCTGTAAATCTGAAGGCTGTCAACATCTTTAAATGCAGCTAAAACAGCAGCTCCCTTTCTTCCTGCTGTACCTGGAATAAGGAACAAAAGCAGGCCAGAAGCATCCAACCTTCCACTTAAAATAAAGGCAATAGAGGAAAAATACTCTTTCTAGGATCTACTGAAGACTCTGCCAGGATATCAGAATAGACAGAAGAAAAATAGAAACCATATCTTTTCTGACAATTCTATGAGGAGATACAGTTCTACCTTGAGCCCTTTTCTGGATTAATTAGGTGTACTTTGGAAGCTCACCCTGTGCTACTTACAGCTGTGTCTAAAGTGATATTTTATGATAAGACTGATAATTCATAAGGCAACACTGTTTTAGCATGCTTTCCAACACAGGTTCTGCCACAATGAGAGAACAGCAAAGAATGAAAAAAAGTACTAAGAAGAATATGTAATTCAGCACAGCAATCCACTCTGTTTTCAGGAAAAAGATGGATGGGAAGATAGAAGGAGGGAAGGATGGATATTTCTCACCCTCTTTCCTTCCTCACAACGAGTCACCATGACAATAATTGTTGCCTTCTGTTCCCAGATCATTCTCCAGAAATCATCTGTGGTTTCATCCTTGGGGCCTAGAAGGAGATAATTTAAGGCACTTTTTCAGAGTGCAGCCACATGAAAAAAACCCCTGCCTGCTTGACATGCTTAGCCATGCAGTCTGAAGAGCTAACCAGAGATCACACAAATAACAGCCACACACTTGATTTCATTATGGCTGCTGTCATTAGGCTACAACAGCTTAAAAGTCTCATCTGCATCTGTAGTGCATAGCTATGAAATCTGAAAACTTTTGGTGCAAAATTATACAACATGAAAAACCTGCCTTTGAAGTACCATGTATTAATCTTCACAAAATTCCCTAAGCAAAAACACATTGACGACTTTGTCATATTAAATTTCAAAAGGTCAGATTTTCATTTTTCCTTTAAGCTTACTAATAGGATTTTAATACTCTACTGAAAATGGGTGAATAAAGAAAGCATATTCTTTTAAGGTTATAAATTACCTTGTGCAGCAATGTATTTTCTTGGTTCTTTGAAGCCCTGTAAAAAGTACATTGTTATTAACTTTTAGGAAGAAAGCATGAACAATCTAAAAGATTTGCAACTTTAAAAATAAATTCAGTGTGCAACAGTTCAATGATACTAAATACATTACAAAGTTGAAAACAATTCCAATGGAAATCCTCAAAGGTGTTGATGCTCTAAAAGCACAGACTACATGATTTCTAACACAGCATCTAAGACTTTTTTTTAAGTAAAAGTCACTCACATCAATATAACTTGCATTGATATAGTCTGATCCTGGATCTCCTGGCATCTCTGAGAGCTCAACACGGTTATGGTCATCTGTTTAAATCATTTAAACCAAAATAATTATGTTATCTCAAGGCAGTGAGAAATCAAACATTTATAAAACATGTCAAAATTATAACAAATACTCACATGGAAGAATATCAATGTAACGGTTTTTGTTCTGATTATGGCTCTTTTTGGCCTCCTTTATAGCAAATTTACTGAAAACTCTGGGAATACTCTGTAAAATGTAAAATTTATTTTATTAGTTAAGCCTCAATTTAAAATATCTTTTACTTACAGTCAAATGCTTATGGAAATAATTTGGTATTACTGAATCTGGAAGGTAACATTCTATTTCATGCAATATTACTTCATATATTTCTTGTATCTAAAGTTAAAAAAATTCTTCTCCCTAATATAGGTAATATAACTCCAGAATTACATATTATTTATATCCCCATGGCTATGCAGTAAGACAAAGTTTAAAAAAATATGTATTAAAAGGTACTTTAGAATGAGAAGTATTTAGAATGTGTTCTTTATACTTTTGCTGAAGAACACCTTCAGGAAAAAAATTATTGTCATCTTACAATGAGGAGAAATTGGTAGCAAAATTAACTGAGGTGTATTTGACCTTAGATGAGAATTCACTCAATTTTCTAGATTATTTAGTTATTTATTTCTAACTAGTACATCTACTTCAAACATGCTCCTGAATGGAATTCTTCCAACCACCTGGATAAAAAGCTGTGGTATATTTTGAGCAAAGGGCAAACCTGAAATTCTTCCAAGAAAAGCCTTCCTTCATCTGCAATCTTCCTCTTGTATGTGTCCAGCAATAGCTCTGAGGGTATTGGCTCGATGTTGAGAAGTTGCTTGTCATCGTCTTTCACTGTAAATAAGTCAAACATTTATTGTTACTGATGATGAAAATGTACATTACACTCCAGTAAATGTGATTCTAAAACTGCCAGATAAATTAACAAAAGGACCAAACTCTTTATTTTAACTTGGTGTATTTATGTTTTATAAAACTGGTGTTGCCTGAGCCAGCCATGAGCAAACAGGCTGTGGGAATAAGAGAACTTTTCCAGCTCTACTGCCTGACTGGAGACACCCTTGGAGGCTACATGCAGGGACACGACCATATTAACTGCTTTTGTACAATGTGGTGACAGTCATGTTCAGGGAACAGCAACTGCCCCAATGCCCACAGCAGTGACATGGCCTCACCTTCTGCTTCAGTACTGATCAGTTATTGTCAGTGATTAAAATATAACAACACGTATTGCCTAACTTTACAAATTTTCTCCAATTTATGTTTTGAGTTGCAATAATCTGTAATATCATCTTGAATGATAAAATAACAGTTGAACAAGTTTTAACACCTCTTACTAGACATAGATTAATTTTTCATTTACATTTACATTAATAACCGTGAATCTAAGCAAATGGATTTGAGTTTCAACACGGTAGTACTTCCCTTTTAATGTAGTTAGTTTCTGTGAGTTTTAGTGTTCTAAATTATTTTTGTCTTGAAGCCTTCTGGTACTGACTGATCCTGTTTTCACAGGCTTTGAAATCTTGCACAAAAAGTTGCACAAAATTTTCAGTTTCAGTCTTAGGGATTTGAAAGCCTTCAAAATTTTTCAGTAAAAAACAACTGAGTAATGTTCAATCTCTTGTTTTGAAAAGGTGCACATAAAAGGGAAATTTTGTTTTAAGCTGGATTTTATTCTGGATTTGTTATCAGTGTTAAACATCACAAACGTGTCTAGGATAACTAAAATTTGGTTTGCAATGAAATAATTAAGAATTTTTCAGATATTGATGAACTTTCAGTTCAAATACTTCTGTGTATTTACTGAAGTATTTTTCCCTCCAAATAGGGTGTTATTGTGTTGATATCTGTAATCTATGTATGTAACCTAGAATGCAAACAATCCAAAGGTGACAGCAAGACCTGAGACTAATTTTATTTCCACTTGCTAAATATACAGATACTCACCTGCAACAAGGTTCACACCTTCAGAAGAATTGCTGTAAGAAGCAGAAGCATCTGTAAATGCTTTGACCAGTAAGATATACATGATAATAAGTTAAATAAAATCAGTTCTGTATGAGAACAGCAGGGCTGTTGTTAGCTAGCAGCCTGCATTACAAGCTGTCTGTGAAACAAGAGTGCTACACCTGGGATTATGCAGAGGTGGTTGGGATCCTTGTCCTCCCGCCCTCCTGCCGTGAGGTGGAGAAATGCGGTGATCTGTTAATCCATCGCTTTTCCTATTTCATATGTTCCCCCTGTTCCCTGCCCCGGCCCTGGGCACTCCCTCGGTTTCCCCCTATTTGCTCCTGTGCCCCCGCCCCGCCCAGGGACCGCCCCGGGCCCCTGACAAAACCCCCCCGCACCCAGACCTCGCTGTCTCTCTACCTCTGAACATTGCAGGGACAAGGTGTGATTAAAGCCATCTCAAACCCTCATGAGAGACCCTTCTTTACCCCCACTGCCCTGTAACACTGCTGGCTGCCAGAGCCAGCTCGCGGGGCTGTCGGAAATGGACTCTGGGATGCGACTGCTCGCATGGCCCCAGGGAAGCTGGCTGAGCTCTCAGGGAGCAGCAGCCTGCTAGGCAGAGTCCAGCGGTTACAACAGAGAAACAAGGTGGAGAGCAAAAAGCTTTACTGCTTGCATGATTTTGCCCATCTCACCTACAACAAACATGTATTTAATTTCTTCACTGGAGTGACTGCTCACACCACTTCTCTTGCTAGCGACAGAAAACTAACACATGTATAAAATATAATGAAATTAAGTTTAAATGCTAAGTAGCCAAGAACAAGTCAGACTCTCTGGAGCTGTACAAGCAGAAATTAGTTTGGCTTCCCTAAAGATAAAAGTTTGCATCTGAGCAAGAGCAGCTCCCTGTCCCCCTAAGGGGAAGAGTAGGGAAGGGGAGTCACCAAGTTCTGTTGTTGCCAGAGGGTTGAGAGGTTTCAGAAGAAATTTCCCAAACTCCTGTGTCTCTCCCAGCAGCCTATGCCCCCTCAGGAGAGCAGCAGTCAGCCTGGCTTTGCAGGTAGGTGGCACAGGCATCAGGGAAGGCAATGGCCATCCTTCTATTGCCATCCTCTCTCCTACACAACTGCTTCGTTGCCATCGAGAAATCACTGTAATAAACAACACCTCCCCGAGATATTGTTCTGGGTGAACAAACATTCAAAAGGGTTACAAGAAAGTGTGGATTATTTTTAGTATTTTTGATTTAAATAATGAAGGAAATATTTTCCACATATTTCAGAACATTTTTTCACAAAACTAGGGAAAAGTCATTTTGTTCTGTGCCTTGAACAAGGGTAGAGCAGAGAGATTTTTAAATCTATTTCATTATATTTGTTTTATTAGACAAACACCAAAAAATTAGTTTCTTTTAAAAGGATTTAAAGGTAAAAGGTTATCTTTTCCCAGTATTAATGAATCATCAAACATGTAACATTTTGCCACTACCCACTGTGAAATCTTGTGGAAAAACCAGAAGTCTCCCCCCCACCACCATTTATGTAAGAGAGGAAGACAAACATGAAGCTTACCTAAGCTTTTTTTGGTGAAGATCATAGATTTTGTACAGAACCAGTAGTAAAGCAATTGAAGTCACAATGATCAAGAATGCCAGGAATATAATCAAGGCTCTAGAATTATCTATCAACAGAAAAAGAATACATTTATTATTTTAAAATTACTTTAAAAAAAGAAATCTGTATACTCCCTAGAACCAGGGCTCATCCATTTTTGGTTTGAGGGGTTTTTTTGAGAAAAAACTGAACAGTTATTTTTAAGTGTTTGGTTTGAGTTTGCTATGCCAAATTAGAGGAGGGAATTTTATGTTCTCATTAAGAAAACTTTCCCTTAAACAAGTTCTCCAAGTCCACCTGTCAAAATGCTACAACTCACTGGTTCAGCATTACTGTGCTTGTCTCCTGCTTTGTGTGACCTGTACACCTGAGCAGTGCAGCTCTCTTTTGCTCCTGATCTGGGAATTGGGAACCTCTGCCAAGTCGCAGATGTTCAGCTCCTGAAATGCAGGATCTGAACACAGGAGAAATAATCCTGAAGTGAATAATATAAGTTAGAGAAATTAATTTCTAGTTGCATTCAAATGTTTCCTGAAGAAACCACAGCTGTGTAATAATTCTGAATTATGATTAATGACTTGTCAACAGGATCTGTTACATTAATACTGAGAGGGGATAATATTTTTCAAATGCAGATCAAATATTAACTATAAAACAGGCAGTCTGGATTTTTAATTAGGAGCAATTTAACCGAATTTGCAATTTACATTATTTATATTATGCTAAATCTGAAGGTAAAGATGCTTTACATATTTACTTACATCTGGTTTTTATACTCCCCACTACTGGTATCCCATCAAGTTCTCCATTATTCACGAAGATCTGCATGCAGTGGATGACAATAATAGAGATGCTAAGACATGACAAGTAAAAATTTCTGCATAAAGTTCTTTAAAAACACAGCACAATGGATATTTGAAAATCATCCATCTATTGACAACCTCACTGACAGCAGTACCTGCTGTCAATCTCTGTATTGACATTTATGGTGCAACTCAAGTTTCTACCCAAGTTACAGCAAGATCGAGATCCAAAAATATGGAGATGACAGGAAAAAAAATTTCGAAAAATAGGAAACACATTTTACAAAATAAAAATCAGATGCATCTCAAAATCAATTTTATCTTTCATCAAGCCTCTCAAATCTTAAAAATAACCATGTAATATATAAAAACCCCATTTCCTCAACAGTAAATATACAAATAGTCAACTGAATTTGATGGTTTTAGTACAAGTTTCTGTATGGGAGGTAATTAATAGAAGTTTAATTAAATAAACAATTTTCTTGCATAATTAACTTTTGGCTACTTTAAATGGTGTTAAAATACTAACTTTGTTTTGCTGTGTTTATGTTTTGTCATATATTTAACATTTATTCAACATTTTAAATTTCCTGAATAGAAATGCCTATCAGATCTAAAAGACAGCTTGCAATCAAATATTTCACACTGGGCTTTTTTTCCTCTTGAGTCTTCTAGAACTTGATCAGAGTCCTTTCATTACCAGCTACGGCCATTAGGCTTTCTCTGGTTTTTTGGGTAAGAACTGAGCAAAAAAAGTGCAAAGCAGAAGCCAGGATTTAGAGGTGCAGAAGCAAATTCCTTCTGTAAGGAAAACTGCTCACTGAAAGTGGTGGACAAAAACCTTAAATGGTACAAAGATCCTGTGCTACTGGGACAATGCAAGGATCTTTTGCTCTGACAGGACCTCATCTTTATTTTCCAAATACAGAGCTCTCTGAGCAAAATCTGTTGGGAAAATACAAAATCTTGAAACAAAACTGAGACTACTCAAGTTGTCTGACACTGCATTTCTGCAGCTAAAAAGAGAAAGGAGGAAAAGACTGTGGGAAATAAATGAATGAAACTGCTTCCTAAAAGTAGGAGAACTCCATCATCCTTACTGGTTACTTTCTTGCCTAAACTTTACTGAGAGGAGCTATCAGGATATAAAAAATATTTCTACTGGCCTTATTAAGAGAATCACACAAGATCATTGGTTTTGCAGGCAACCCCAAAAGGGTGAAGAGAAAATTGCAGGAAGCCTTCAGGAAAGTGAACCTTGTAAACAGAGGATGATATATTTTGGATAGAAAAAAGGACTGGCTTGTAAGAGGCTGATGTAAGGACATGCAAAAGGATCTGAACTGCTTTACACCAATTAGTCCCTGAAGAACCAAAAATCTTCATTCATTAAATGGAATATGTTTTAAAACATAAAATATCAATCAAGCTTAAGAAACTATTTTAATCTTATCGATCCCCCAAATTTCTCTCTGAGCCAAGTACAAACAGGCTATTCCACTTGCATTTTTCTTGCTGTCAGAACCTATGTGGAATAGCACACAAGGGATTGCTTGATAGGTTAGGCACATATGGATTGTAGTTCCAAAATAATAGCTACTTTTTTACACCTGAGGCCTACAGATTCATAAATTGACTCCTCTACCACCATATTTGCCTTTTTTCCTAAAATTAGTATAATATGCTTAAACATTGAAAATACAGCAATATTTTATATTTTTTAATACAACAAGCTAACTTACCTTAAATTTATAGTTTGTTAAGTACAAGAGATTTTCTTTTTTAAATTCACACTTGCTTTTGCTTTCATTTTTTCCATCATTCTCCCAAATCAATATAAATTCTGTACGTGGCCCAAACACTTTTTGCTTTTTGCACGTAATCTGGACAGCATTATCAGCTGTCAATGTTTTTTTAACATCAGTCACTTCTTGTGGTGCTGTAGACAAAAAAAAAAAGGGTTACTTGCTCTATTCTCATCATTTGAAACCCAACAGCTCTATGTGCTCATGTCTGTTTCCTATCTTCTCTCAATAACTTCATATATTTTCTTCCTTAAAGATTTCATTCCCAATTTAGAAGATAGGTAAAATCAATTTTGACCTAATCATAGGCTTATCTAAGATGGAAAAGATGTGAAGTGGAACTGAAAAGGCTCTACTGAGAGTCAGACTGAAAAAATAGTATGATGCCAAATCTCTCTCTTACATCTGAGATCACTTTCTCTTTTGAGGAACACGGGGCAACAGACAAGACAGGAGAAAAAAAAAGTTCTCCCTGTGAATATTCATTTCAAAACTACTGTAAATTAAATTTTCTACCAGGAGTCACTAGTGTATTTTAATATTTGGAACAGTGTCCCTTCACTTAAGTCTGGCCTAAAGCCACAAAAAACTTTTTAATGATACAGAATCTATTAAGTCTAATCTGTGGTTTCAAACTTCATTTTTGTTGCAGCAAATGTTGCAGACTTCAGACTGAGGAGCACAGCTCCTTTCACTGAGAGCTGATAAAACCTATCAGAAACTAAATCAGGCAGCCTGTGTAAGGCAACCCCATTAGACACATTTCAGTAGAACAATGATGCCTGAGATGGCCACCTAAAAACAGAGACTAGACAAGAATAAGGGAATAAAGGTAGGTATTTATTTGAAGGGCCTTCAAAGGTACACCCTAGGCAGTCAAAAGGCTAAACCCAAGGTGGACCCTGGGTCAGGAGCTCTTCACACTTTTGTCCATTTGCATATCAATTCTCCAATTACAACCCCAGTTAATGATGTAACTACTCCAAGTTTGCCCTCCTCTTCAAAGGCCTTAGTTTACATATTTTGGGGCCTGGGACAGTAAGGTGTCCTTGGAAAGGAAACCTAGAGTGGCTTGTTATGTCTAACCAGCATGAGAGAACAGCAGATAACAGGCCACAAGAAACTTCAGAGTTACGCACTAGGCAGTACAGGATTTGAAAAATATAAAAGTTAAAACCTAAGGCATCAACACCGCCATGGAATTTTTCTTCAAAATCATGTCAACTTGCAAACCAGCATATTGAAAGAAAGAAAAAAGGCAGCTTCTTTTTTCTTTATGTGAAGAGCTAAGACCTGTGAGGCTTTATGAGCAGGTCAAATATCCCACGTGGGGAGTGGCAGGATATTTGACTTGGCTGAGTGTGAGGTTACAACATATCTGATCATTTTTATCCACAGGGCAGATCTGTTAGATTCCTATTCCACGTGCTGCTGAAAGAGCTGTGAAAAGGAGAACGTGAACATTTCTGGAGGCAATGTGTTTGTTGCAGATGAAAACCTCTTTTATAAAATGTAAGGGTTTTCCTGCTTCCAAGGACTTGTGTTCTACTGATACATCCTTCAGTAAGAAGCCATAAAACTCTTCCATTCCCTGTGTGACCTGTTATCAGCTGTTGTGACAGTTGGAGAAGTTCTAATTAATACCAATAATTCATGAAGCAACTCATTATTTTCTCAAAAATGGGGGAAACGAGGTTGTTTTCACACCCATAAACTTATATTGTAGACTTTAATCTTCACCTGAATTATTAAGGTATGAGTGGAACCCAGAAAGTGGGGGCTTCAAAAGATAATATGCTCAAACTAGATTTTCATAGAAAGAATCATGATCATGCTCAAATTAGGGTTGCCTAAAAATTAAAACCATATTTAAATTTCTGTAAAAGTTAAGTCTCAGATCAAACTGTTCACATTTATCAATATATTAATCAGCTTTTTAATTTTTTTCATGGGGCTTCAGGTGACAATTCTGATCACTGTATACTTCAAACTATACATTTCAAAGGATAGCCCCAGAAAGATGCACACACCTTTCTGTCAGCACAAGGGTTGGCACACACAAGGGTTGTTTGTCTGTAACCTAGTGTTGGAAGCTGTGTACAGGTACATCCAAACTAACTGGCATCCATTATAGACCTCAGTGTTGGTGTAGCCTGGGTCTGCTTCAAGCAGACAGGTAACTACAGAACAGAAGGTTTAGTCTGCATGTCTTTGTAACTTTCATGCCACAAAGAAAAAAGCAAACATTTTTTATTCTCTTTTTGTTTAATTTGAATCTGCTCTTTAGATTGGGACATAATGCTTCCTAAAACCTTAACGAAAATTTCAAATTAATATTATTTTTTTAGAAATTATGTATCTATAAGAAAAATATGAATACCAAGTGCATAATGAAAAAATAGTTCAACATTAAGTAATTTTAAAAGGGACACATATGAATGTCAAAACAATTATTTTAAGCACTTTCTTGGCTAATAGTAATACCATGTATAAAATATAATGAACTACACTAGGGAAGTACATATTCTTTGTGTTATATCAACCTAGGTCATAACAGTTTGCAAACTAGAGATTTACCTTTTGCTTTTGTTGTAAAGTTTCTGCTTTCACAGGCACCACGAAGGGTTTTATTGCGTTTGTTGGTTGTATATGGAGTCACAGATACAGAAGCTGTGGTATAAGGTTCAAATTCACTGAAAGTGTAGGAAGTTGTCTGGATTTCTTTGTTATGAACACCTGAAAAATGAAATTAATTAATGAAATTAATGAAATCTATATTATGAAGGCAAGAACTCTTACACTTTATCAGAGCTACCTGTAAGCACAGTTATGTGTATTTCTATTTTTAACTTGGTTGCTTTGCTTTGCTTACTAATGCTAAGTGAATGCTCAGGAAGAGGAGTAAATATAGAAATATACAGAGAGTATTTATATATATAAAGTGCACTCAGCTTGGGCAGGGCTAAGTAGGAAGATGTCACTCTGCAGACTAAGCATGTCTATCCTGGTATGATGCCAGAGATGTTGTGGTGGTCCTGCTTTCAGGAGTGGCAAACAGGACAGAAAGGAATTGCATGAGAAGCAACATGAGCAAACCTACTGCCCACCGTGCAGCTGGGGCTTTGGTGGCTCGGGGAACTGGGGGAGCCATGGCCTTTCCATGTTTCCTTCTACCTGCTTCTGATGTGGCCTCCCTGCACCCACACATCACTGTCTTGGTCTCCTACACTGGCCAAGTCAAACCAATCACAGACACTGGCTCACGAAGCTGCCACCCTTTTGGGTTGTGGTCAAATTCGGGGCTTGGAGAATGGGAGAGGTTATTTGTATCAGGGGTCACAGGAGCATGACAGCCTTTGGTTCCTGTGGCAGCCCAGGTTTACATAACCTGCAGTACGTGAACAGAAAGGCTGAATTAAGCCTAAAGGGTGAATCAAGCCAGGTCTAGCTTAAACCTGGTACATATTTATTATTATCAGGCTCTTGATTTTAAAAACCTCATTGTCCATTCCTTGTTTTGAAGAAAAGCTTGCATCTGGAGAACATGATCCCAGTGCAATGGATACAGATTTATTCATTGAAATGTAAGGTGGCCTAGACCAGCATATCTGACAGGAGTGGCCATTTAGCAGAAGACAATCCCCTGGCTATACCTATCTAAACATGTTTATGTCTAACTGCCATATGTTTATGCCAACTGAACAGTGACAGGGTCATGTCCTGACATGGTAAACGGAATAATCTTAACTGAAAGTTCAACTGGAACAACCTCAAAGGAAACAAATTTAAATGTTTGTTTAAAAAAAAAAAAAAATTGCAGTGTTATGAAATTCCAATAGGACTTGAAAGTGCATTATGCTCAGTGCTCTGTAATTACATACATTCAATGAATTATTTAATAGTGAATATACTTACTTTGGCCTTCCACAATGAATTGCACAATGTAGCCACTTATGGGACTATTTGAAGGGTTCTCAGGTTCCATCCATGTAACTGTTACACTTGTGGCATTTATATCCATTACTGTAAGGTTTTGTGGTGCTTTTGGAACTATTGTAAAAGAAAAATAACAATAATTAACAATAATTAACAATAAATGAAAATGCAAGTATTCCTCTTTTTACCTACTTTGATTAATTAAATTAAATTTCATCTGACACTAAAGCAAGATACCAACAACATGTAATTTTTTTTCTACTGTACTTCAGGAAATTATACATAACTATAAACTGAGTATATGTAAAAGCATCATATTACAGTAATTTCATAATTAATTAATTCAGGACAAGGTGACTACAGCAACATCACATTTTACTAAAATTGTCCACTCTTCAAATCAAGAGTTTGAAACTTGTTTCAGACTAGATCTGCACTTTTTTTTCATTCAAAATTCCTTGTAGTTGACCATGTTCTCAGCCTCCAAAAAAACAACAAAAAGTTATCACAGTCTCTGATAAAAGGAAAGAAAGGCTTTAGACTGGAAGACTGAGAGGGTGACTGCAATCAAAGAACAACCACAAGGGCAGGAGACCAGGAAGGAAGAGCTGAAGGAGAACCTGAGTATGGCTGAGAATGCTGCTCAAAGTGTATCTTGAATTGGCCATTGAAGATGGCCCCAGGAAACACAGATAATGAGGTTCATAGTAGGGGGTTCCAGAAATATGTGGAATGTAAAGCAAAAGTAAGCATTACACTTACTGTCATAGTCTGTTTTTAGGAGGAAGCTTTGGTTGACAACATCCCTTTCATTAAAATGTATGAATGCAGTGCAGTAGTACTGACGGTTGGGTGATAAATTTTCCAGCTCTCCACAAGTTAAATTTTTATATCCTAAGTGTGTAGACTGTGAATCTGTATACACAAGAAGAGTTTTATCAATATATTTCACAACTCCAAAAGTATGTGGCACTATTTCAAACGGGATTTTCTCTACCGTATTTATTCAATATCATTTGTAATAAACTACCATAATATTCCAAACAGAAAAATGTATACCTGATTATTCTGACTAGATTTCAGGTTCTTACACACTTAGTTTGCATAGATCTTTAATTTTCATCAGTAAAGGTCATATGATTTGACTTTCTAAGGAAACAGCTTTCCTACAGAAATCAGAACATGTCATGGGGAGTCTGGCAGAACCCTGGAATGGCTTCCTAGCTCTTCAGCTCCCTGAAGCAGGAAATCTCCAGGTGTTCATTACCCATTTTCTGGGACACATAAGGACATTCAGCATTCATATTTGCCCTATCACTAGGTGCCTTTGAGTCATCATGTCCTCAGGATGGCTGGCTCTGAGAGCAGAGAGCCTGGCCTTGCACCGTCCAGGAGCCTGCACCGCCACTGGCCCAGGCAGCCTATGAAGGGTCAGCTCACAGCAGAGCTGCAGACTGCAGCATTTCCAAACTGCTCAGCTCCCCTTCAGAAAATCAAACAGGACCTCAAAATCTCCAGAAGTCTGCAATTTGTGAAGCTGGTAAACTCAGCAAAAGAGGTCTCGGTTCCCAGATCTGCACTCTGTGGGGATGGTAGTCCCTCAGCTGGTGATCCCAGGAATTCTGAACTACCCTTCCCTCAGACTGGCACAATTAATTTAAATCTGCCAGTCTCTCACCAAAAGACAACATCAACAATACTTTAGAAGATAAATAAATAAATAACCCACTGTTATACTTTAGAAGTGATGTCCCGTTGCAGGTAACAGTCACATTAGCACAGGCCAGTGAGCTATTCCGACATAACCTGGCAGATTTGTTGGTTATGTTCTCGACTACAAGAGGTTTATTGACGACTGAAAAGGAAGAATATTATACATCATTGTGACATTGGCTATATTGAGTCTTTAAATAACAGTTTGTTTTATGGTTTTTGACCTCTTCTGCAATATGAAGATACAATCGGCATAGAATAATATACAAAGAATTTAGTAAGACATGGAAAGTAAAAATTGAAAAAGCCTTCACGAGATAAAGACCCAGAGGTATTCAAATAATAAATGAAGTGGTGGCTGCTCTTGCCACTGTTTACCACACTGCATATGGCACATGCAGTTAAAGTTCCCTTTTTTTCTTTACAATGAAAAAACTACAGTTTGCTTACATTATTCCTTGAGAAAATACTGAGAAGTTTTAATGAGCAATTTCAAAATATCTTGCAAACCACGGACGAAATATCAAAACTTTCTGTCTGATTCTCTGAGAAGCGACAAGAATAGGCAAAGAAACCTGGGGCAGATGAATTACTGCATATCAAAAAAAGAAATTAAAAAAAAAAAAAGAAAATAAAGTACTGAAACCCTTGTACACTTACCTTTTGGAACAGAAAAAGAACTATTGTCTGAACACCTGCCATTTTTAACTTGAACAGTGTATCTCTTGCATTTCAGAAGCTGTACTGAATGGTTGCTGGAATTCACAGGTATGCTTTTGCCATCCCCCAATATAAAATATTCTCTGTCTTTTGTGAAATTTTTGAGTTCAACTTCAGCCATTTCAGCGTCGTTCTTAGAGTCTTTTATATCTTTAATAATATCTAAAAGAAAAGCCACTGTAAATGGAGGTGCAAAGACCAGAATTGTTAAATAACTTTAATCCTACTTCCAGAACTGGAATACATTTTCTTAAATAACCCAAGATGCTAATTGATCAGTTTTATTTTTTTTGCTGCTTTATCAGCTTTACCAATTTTCTGTATTTGAGTTTACTGTTTGGTCACATTTCAAGACTGAAGGAGAATAAGGGGTTTGGTTCTTACCACAAGGTTCTTCAGGTATCACTGTGATAGTTTCTACAAGAAAAGAAAACAACATGAAGGTCTGTCTTAGCAGGTTGGGTTTTTTTCCACCGAGCATTGGAGAAGGGTGACCAATACTGCCCCAAACTCTTTGTTCAATACATTCAATACAAGCACGTGTATTTAGCACTCCTCTCACATTTGAAATAGGGAAGAAATTATCAGCTACACATAACACCATTCTCTAATTAGTTATTTTAGGAATCATGTGTCTTTCACAATTTTCATATGACATCAATGAACTAGAATTTAAACTGGTTATTAGTAACATTTCTGAGTACAAAGTTGCACAAGAATATTCCAAAACCACACATTCTCATAGCAGTATGATAAGCTGCAGAAGTTTTCCAGGATGTGTATACTGTGGAATGGGTAACTGAGCAGTATAAAATGTCACCAAAGAAACAAAATTTACCTGCTTTTTGCACTGCCACTCTTACCTTTGGAAAGAGATTTATCCAACAGTACAGATTGTTTAATGACTATTTGTACACTGAGATACCCCAAAAAAATTTTAGCTGGTGTTTTCTGTACAGAAGCTTGAGCAAAGAACTTCATCGTGAAAACACTTACTTAAAATATCCTAAGGTAAAGATGTTACCAAAACACACAAATATCTAATTTTTTTTTTAGAGAAGGCAGGCCCTAGATTTGCCTCCCTCCAGGCTGGGAGTCACCTGGCTGGATAGTGGCCCTACTGAGAGGGCAAACTGGGAGGGACCACTGGACAGTCACCAGGACTGGGCAGAACACCCACAAGTAAAAGCTAAGCTCAGTTTGTCAAAGAGCAGACAGCAGCCTATAGCTACTTGAAGGACAGTTCAAAAAGATGGTAAGGGTCTGGATGTACTTTGCACAAGCACATACATATATGTTACTGACCCGAGTAATTCCTTACAGCCCAATGGCAATTAAACCCTCTGTAAGTGTTTGAACTACTGCATCCCAAGAAAGTATTACTGCTGTGTGAAACAAAAGGGAAGACACTGGAAAACAGAGAAGCACACAGATCTTGGATGTTTTCACAACTTTGAGCTGCTTGGGTGAATTTCTGTGAATAACAAAAGGAGTCTGATACAATAATTGACAGATTTATCCCCCTACTATGTGCCACTGTGTGGAAATAATTTCAGTTTTTCACTTGCTTGAAAAGTAACAAACCTGGTATCTTTAATATTACTCATAAATAGTTAGAAAGATTCCTAAAAACATCCTTAAGTTTAATGCAGTTGTATGCCTAATTTGTATGCTTAGGCTTGATACATTCTAAATGAATCGTCTCATTCTAACCCATTTTTTGTGCCTGATGTATCATAATTGAGGTAACTGTGTGCAAGTTTGTCACCTATTGTGTGAGTGGGGCTGATCCCAGTGCTTGCTGGCATGCTGACTGATGAGGTGGTGCTGTGCAAGGATGTTGAATTGTAATCATCTGTAAGAAAATAAACAACATATCAGCATTAAAAACTGAAGTTCATTCTTTCATATGGCTTTGTCTTCAGAAATGTCTTACACTACAGCCCTTCTCCACCTTGTTTTTCTTAGGGGATTTTTGTTATTTAGAGAAGACTGCTAAAAGAAAAGTCATGTCAAAATAGTAAAAAAAAAAAAAAAAGAGTATGTAAATAGAAAGCAAATTTTTAGGAGTATACCCCTTACAAATGAATTTTGCAATGTACAGTGACAATTTTTTTTGTCATTATTTAGTCATAAGACAAGATGAAGTCAACATAAAAATGTTACAGTTTGTGAACTGGGAAAAACGAGAACATTTTGCTATATTATTACAGTAAAACAATTATGAACAGTGCTTGTGCTGTTTCACAAACAGCAACTCCAGGTAGTGCTCATTTGCAAGATCATGTATCTTGCTCACTATATTTCTTACCATATATCATTATTTATCTCCCTGTTTTTAAACCACTGACAGGTCTATATATTCTCTTTTAGGCTCATTCCTATTGCTCTTGCTTTGGGGACAGCCTTGTTGGCAGCAGCTGGCATTTTGGTGCTGCTGTGATGACTGCAAGACTCAGCCTCCAGATACCAGACCTGGTCTGAGATCCTGCAAATAATCCTGGTATTGCTGCTGTGCCAAATCGCAGACACCTTTTCGATTTGAGGAACCATGAGCTGAAAAAGGCTACCCTGATGCTGAATGACTTCGTTTTCCCCCAGAGTTCTGAGAGCAGAGAGTGGCTTCCAAAGGAAGAGTGCAAACCTGCTGAATCATTCCCGAAGGCAGAGGAGGGAGTGCGTGCGGTGAGGGCAGCAGTGCTGCTGTTGAGTGCTGGGGTGCTCGGTGCCGTGCTGGGGCTGGGCGCTGTGTGCGTGGAGAAGTGCGTGCTGTTTGCAAGGGTGGCACCTGTGGCACCTGTGGTGAGAGGTACAGCAGGGTCGTTACTGCTCCACGTCTGCCTGGCCACGGAGGGACAGAGCTGTCCCCAACACTGGGCTGCAGTGCTGGAGCACTCTCATACTGAAATGCTGGGAATTTTTAAGGAAGCAAAGAGACAGCAAACATTTAAAGTGCAGGGGATTCCACAGGTATCAGATGAACATCCAGTGAGTATATTCCTTTTTGGTTATGTCTGCACCTTTCATGCTAAATGCTGTGTTTTAAAATGTACTCAAATACATGACTCAAAACCAGACTTGTCGGGTATTATTGCCTATTAAGACAGCATATTTCATTTTGTTGCATGAATGAAAAGGCATTATACACTCTGTGAGGTAACTGTGTGTGAGAAAAAGAAAAAAGAAATTATCAGGGAGAAAAAAAATCAATGCAGTTCTCTCAAGTGAATTAGGTTTCTTACCAGATGTGATCGTTGTTATCGTCTGTCCTGAAAAAGAGAAAGAGATAGAAAAACTATAAATTAAACTTTCAAGGAACTAAACACGTCATTGGCCAAAAATATAAAAAGACACATTCCTTTCTCCCAAATATCAGCTAAGCTTTTCCCAGGAAATTACACATTTAGTGGATGTAGCAACAATCAGACCCCCAAAATATCAAGCATGTGGTCACAGAATCACAGAATGGTCTGGGTTAGAGAGGATCTTAAAGACCGTCTAGTTCAAACACCAGTAGATGCCACCCAGTAGATTAGGTTGCTCAGGGCCACCCAAAAACTTCCATCCACTTGTTTGGTTCTTCCTTCCTCTTTCTTTTACTTTTTCTACCAGTTCTTTCCCACTATGTTTGTTTCTTTGAATTTATTTATCTCTTTTTTTGTGGCATGTGTTTTTCAGATAGTACTTTCCTGTTTATAATTTCTCGAGCTTCCCTACATGGCACTTCACAACTGCTGCAGCTCTACTCTTTTGAAAATAAACTCCTTCAACCTTTAAAGCAAAATACCAGGTTTATTGACAAAGTGCAATACTTATGAGGGATACATAAGTATCCTGTTCACGTGCCAGAATCAAAACCATGTCTCTCGTCTCTGACACAGATGATCAACATAGGCAGTTCTCCTGGGACTCCAGAGATTTTCTCCCTATCAACCTGACAAGCAGCAGCACAAATGTTGCTTAGTGGGCACCATGGATTCTGCACCCCATATGGACAGTTCAGAAAGCTGACAACAGCCATTAAAAACACACAGCCAGTGATGGCAACGTCACCTGCAAAGAGTGAGCAATTTTGTGCTCAGAACTGTCATGAAGTGTATCTAAGCCATGATATGAATATGAATGTAAACAAAACCTAAAGTCTTGCAAATACTTGTCTAGTGAGCAGCTGAATTTGTTGTGGACAGTATATTATTCAAGATCTCTTACTACAAATTAAAATTTGGAAAAAGCCAATAGGCTGATATCTTACAGAAAAAGTATCAAGAGAAGTCAAGTGAAGTCCAGCTAAAAAGAGTAATGCTGTATTTCTTTACAGAAGTGGGGAGGGGTGTTGCCTAAAATCTGCTTCATGAGATGAGGATATGGGTCTGTCTATACTTTGCCTGAAATCATATGAAACTGCCAAAATAACATTGCTCTTAATTGTAAGAATATAGTCTCTAAAATGTAGCGGACTGACAACAGGTTGAATAACATGGGTGTAGAAGCCACTACATTAACAGGTCGAGCGTGACGATTCATTTATATCTCTATATCTTCATTGCATTCTTTTCAAAGCTACAGAATATTAGCAGATGAAGCTTCCTAACCTGAAAGAGGTCACAGATAAGAAACAAAAATATAGGTGATCTTTTGAACTATCAGTGTACCTTCAGCATCCAAAATCTCCTGTCTGCAACATTTCTTTACAACAATTGCATAAACAATAGCTATACACATTAAACTGCCAAGGAACCCTGTAAAAGCTAACAGTTATACTCATTTATATTTGCCATAAGCAATTAATTTTCAATGTTCTTTCATGGTTTTCAATTCAGTGTTTGAAAACTGGCAGTTGGTCATTCTAAATTCCATAATGTGATTTTTCTTTATTCAAATGGCTTCTCAGATGAAGAATCAATTATTCCCCCTCCTTTCCCAAATCTTACTTTAGTTCAACACATCAAATATACCTCAAGCCAAAAATTAACCTTCTGTGAGCATCAACACAGATCAACTTTCACTTAAAAAACTTTTCCAAGAGCACAATAAAAAGAAGTTGTAGAAAAAGTCCTAAATTAAACTCTGCTCAGATTAGTGAAACATTAAGAAATGCTTTTCAAGCTGCTTACTGATCTCTGATGCAAACATAATAGAAACAAAAACATATACATCAAGACTGCCTCTTCCAAGTAAAGTGAGATAATAAGAGAAAAGGGAGATCATAAGCTTTTTGGTGTGTTTCTGGTTGCCTCATTCACTTCCTCAAGATTCCTGTGAAAATAATTCTCCCCATCCTCCCCCTTGTAAAGTTAGGAATAATGCTAGTAGCTTAAATAGAGTGTAAGGTTTATTGCTCACTCACAGTGAGAGATGCTAAATATTACACATAATCATAGAACTCCAGGTTAGAAGTGACTTCAAGAAATCACCTGGTCCCGCTGCCTTGCTCAGAAGAGTGTCTTAAAACAGTCTGGAAAGTAATAGTCCTAGATTGCCTTTTTTTTCCCCCTACAACTAAGCAGTGTTATTTTAACAGAACTTCATGGCAGTTTTATGCCCTTCTAAGCATTTTAAGGGTCTCCTGCTCTCCTGTGATTCTATTCCCTGATATGCTTTATTGTAGCAATGGAAGAGGACGCAGTTGAAAAGAATTCAATAGGTGGCACCAGAACACTAGAAAATCCTCTCAGAAAGAATAGCAAATGCATTTCCCCATGAAATCTTATTGGGAGATACTTGGTAAAATGAAGGAAAATCAAAAAGTATCCCAACACACCAGACTCTGTTGCTCTGAGATTAATAGGTATATTGCTACTATTCATTTATTTTCAAAAACCTGACCTAGAGCTAACAAATATGTCTGCATTAACCTCAGCCTAACAAAGTTAACCTCAAAGACAAAACTGTCTGCTCATGTTTATATTCTAAAACATAACTTTGGAAACTTAAAAGCTGAAATCCAAAAATATCTTTAAAATGTAATAAGGATGTCCAATCCCCCAAACACATGGTGTGCAGTACCAAAGCTTGGTGATTGCCAAACTAAGCAAGTCGGTCTGAGTTTAAACAAGAACTATCCCAAAACTTTTCTCAAAGCTTAAACTGCATCCAACCATAAGACAGTTTTAAGATGGTATGTGTAGGATAACCCAAGGATAACATCAGATAACCCAAGCGGAAGAATTAAAGCATAGAAAAAGTTCCTACTACTGAAGTAAGTTTTTTAAGCCTCCCTTTCCCTTGTCCTGCTTTGGCCACCAGTTGGTTCCTGCTGACTTACCTGAAAGATTTGCAACCCATCAGTAATGTTTGAGCAAATCTAGCCTTAATCACATGCCCTGGAAAAAGATATAACCAGCAGCTCATCCCACGGGCAGATGGGAGACTGGCTAATTGCTTTCATTCTCCTTCCTCTCTGGCTACCAGTTGGCAGACAGAATGCAGCTTCTGCTTGAAAGAAAGGGTTGAGATGGAATGACAGGCTGCCAACAAAATACACCTAAAGCAAATGAGCTGACCACTCTTTCTCCTGAAAACCCAAAGACGTACTGGCCCTGTAAGTGAACATGGGACTGCTGCCTTATGAAGAAACCTTTTGATGTCCAACAGGAAGAGCAAGTGGAAAAACCGGGAAAGAAACCAGGCCACCAAAAAAAGCCTATTCCTTCAAACCCCTAGGACAGCCTGGGTCACATCTGGAGTTACAGGAGCTGCTGTACCACCTCTGCAGTACTGATTCTGTGCTCAGTGCAGTGAACTGTGGTTGCACCTGTAGAAGAAGTCCAGTTGTATAAGGAAACAGCTTGTAGCTGTCTTAGGAAAGTGCTTTCACTTGGCAGGACCAAGCAGCTTAACAGAGGACAAGTGGGACCCAGAATATGTTAAAATACACTGTTTTTCAGGGAAGTCCAGGGTCTGATCTTCTCAAGCAGAAGGAAGTGCCAGCACACATTTCCTGTGTGCGTGTGCTATTAATAACACAAACTCCAGCTGATGAGATCCTCTTGAATCAGCATTAAGAGCCTAAAAATGTTATCATGTTTATAGGGGCAAAAATCCATTAGCTGATGACAGGGAACATCCATTTCAATTCCATTCTGCTGCTTAATTTGTGCAGTGAGTAAAATGGACCCGGTTTTGTATTCCTGCTGGACTGGCTGGGAGACTACACTTGCATCGCAGCAGCTCAGGCTGTCTGCTCTGAGCACAGGATTGCTGCAGGACTGCATTGCTCCATACACACAGCATAGAGCAATGTGGGAAGGAGGATGCCTCTTCTGCTAATAGTGCATTTGGTGTTTTATCTAGCATGGTACCATACCAGCTGGCTCTTCACATCCAGCTGTACTCCGTGTGTCTTTGCCAGAGCTGGGAGGGGGCCGAGGAAGTAATCCTTCCTCTCAGCCTCGTGTCTGTAAAACAGTTGGCAGCCGGGTTTTGCTGCCAGGAAAAATGCTTAGTGATTCTGCAGAGCTGCTGCCCTTTTCCCAGGATCTCTCCAGCCTTTACTATATTGGACAGACCCCAGCAACCCCCACCAGGCAGCATTTTACACCAAGCAACGAGTGTAGGACCAGATTCTGTCTCCCTTCTTTTCACAGCTGAACAACACTGCTTCAGCAGGGTCAGGGCTCTTCACATCTGCACAGAAAGCAACAGGATGTGGTCTACTTGTTCAGATGGAGCAAAGCTCTTTGAGGGGGTCTCTTAGCAAATAGCACAGACATCGCAGCTCCCCTGCAAGCCAACACTGAATTGCAAAAAAAGAACAGTTCCTGGTGGGAGGTGAAGGGTGAGTAAGGCAAGAAGCCTTACAAAATGCTGCCAGCCACCCTTCTTTGATTTATTTTTAAACTTCAAGTGGGATAGGACGTAGTTCACACCTACTTTAAGGTTCCCTTGCGCTGCCAGAACCAGCTTAAGAGACCTTAAAGTAAAAGAGCATCAGGGCCAGAGACGTTACTGTTATTTTTGCCAAAAACACAAAGTGAAGGGATCCATTGCTACTTTATAAACAAATCTGGGCAGAGCTAAGAATAGACTAGCAAACACTTAAACATCTGAGTAATTCTATACCACAGAGGACCCCTCAAATTTTATAGGTGGGATCTCATGTGCTGAAGTGCTTTCATAATCGGAGACTACAAAATTACACTTTATTCTTTATCACTAACCCTGGGGAAGAAAAAAACTAAAACTGTTCCTAGTTTCTGAACAAAGTGCTGCTTTTTGAAAATTGAGTAAAAGAATGCCATATAGAGGTCATATTAAAAATATGTGAAATTTTGCATGCTCTGAGTCAAAGAATAAACTACTCATTTGAGTCTACAGTGTAGAACTTTCTCAGGTAACAGAGACATTTCAGAGGGTCCTAAAATAGAAACCTACTCTTGTGGTCATTGAAGATGAAGTCATCAAATCACTTCTAAGTTATTCGTTATCTAATTGATAAAAGTCTTCATAGCCCTATAGCAATCATAGGAATTAGAACTAAATAAACATTATAATTTCTTTTCCACAGGCAACATTTACAATATTTATTTTCACTGGAAATTAGGGATAAAATGTTGAAACTGTAAATTTTAATTTAACAGAAATTCTAACATGTTCTGATTGAGAAATGCCAATTGTTTCCTTTTGACACCTGGATTTAATGTCCATTCTGTCTCTTCAGAACAATAATTAAAATAGTTTCCCTCTGATTTCTCAAAATATTTCTTTTTGCACAAGTTCTTTAATGACAGCCTCCCATAGCAATTCCTTCACACAGTGCATTGCAGCCTAAGAGCCTGATCCTGGCACTCTTTCCTACACCTTAAACCTTTGGTTAAAGCACGTATCTGACAGTCAAAGGCCTTGCTGTTCCCAAACACCTGCCAGTGCAGAGACCTGACTTGCACTGGGGAAGGCGTGGTCTTCCTGCAGAGCACAGCTCAGGAGTAAGTGCTGGCCTGACTACAGCTAACGTGATAGGATGTGGTATTATGCTTTTAGTGAAAACTGACCTCTGAAATTAATGCTTGTTCTAGATCCCTCTCCTTGCTGTCCACCTTCCAAGACTGGAGTTATCCCTATCCTCCTCAAGTTCAGAGTCAACTATAGGGATTAATCAGTATTTACAGCTACGGAGAAGGCAAAAAATTCAAATTAGCCAGCAATCAAGTACAAGGGGAGCAACCAGAAGAAAGAGATGGAATTACGAATATATAACTGACAGCTACAAGGAGGAGCAAAATATTGCAAACTCAGGAAAGAGAAAGAAATACAAACAACAAAGTTTGTCAGTGTTTATAAGGTAAAACTAATTATTACCAAGTGTAACTTGCGCTAACATACTGAGCCTTTCTTAAGAAAAGGAAAAGAAAAAAGGCACAAGAAAAATACTGAGATAATATTTTTTTCTCAACTAACCTGAAACTGAATATTTCTGACCATTTAAAAAAGTTTCTGACCATTTAAAAAAAACTTATCTTGTTGTGATAATGCAAAATAAACATAAGAGTTTAATTTTTCCAGAGAAAAATAAAAACACAGAGCAAAAGAGAATTTCTCTGACGAAATATTAATTTAATGGAAGTAATACTTGTTACCAATGATATGTAGAGTTTCTCAAAACCATAAACCTGATGTACAACAAAAACCAAAAGCAAAATACCCAAAAACTAAAATTAAATTCTTTTTGCCAACACAATTCCTACAAACTTAAAATAAATTCCCAGGAATCTTGTGTGTTTAGCAGTCAGGAGCACTTTTCTGTCAATTGCACCATATTTAAATGACATTCTCAGTCTTCACAGGACGACTTTGTGGTAACCCACTTGCACAGCTACAGCTAACGACGCCTTTGCTGCTCTGTGGTTTCTCTCATGCTGTTTACTTCTGCCTTTCTTCTACAGAACCCTGCTCAAAAGGAAGAGGGTGCAGCATACTGTTGTTTAGAGCTTAAGTGCTTCCAAATGCAAACTGAGTTACCATAGCACCCACATGCCCAAGCAATCAGACTTATCTTAGTGCTAAACCACTTCTCTAGTGCAGTAATGAAACATCCCTATTAAACTCCTTTCCATCACATTTGCATCTGTAATTATTTTCAGTTCTACAGGTTCATTAATATGATACAGTGGGGGGGGGGGGGGGGGGGGGGGGCAAACTTTGGGATGAAGTCCAGGCTGCTTTGCAGAGAGTACTTATCACCATGTGAATTGTCTGCAAGAGAGAATATCAAACCCTGAGGTAATAGTTCCTTCAGCTGTAAAATGCTGGGTACCCTTCACAGTCATTAAGAAACACCTATACACAAGGAATGGAAGATTGGCTGTGATATTTGTTTGGCAATTTTGTGCTACATGCAAAAAAAATCTGTTAATATTTGCTCTGCCCTTTATATATTTTCAGTATTTGTGCACATACAAAGTATTGAGCCAAATTCATGTTGTTCCCATGCTAAACTTCTCTGCTCCTGAGGGCCAGTCCCTCTGACTTGAGTCATGACTTTCCTAGCCCTGCTGCACCTTCCTTGATCTTCCTTTCCTGCATCGACCATGAACAGAAAGAAACACTTGCTCCATATTTCTCTGCTCAATGGCACTGACAGGATGGTTCTGGATTTGCTGAATGGATATTTATGACAAGCAGAAGGAGCAAAGAATTTACACCTATTATATTGTCCTCTCCCTTCCTACTCCATGGTTTTTGCAATTGCCAACTCTATTAGTCACAGCTGTGGAGGACAGCAGAAAGCAGGTCAGTTCTCAAAAGTTTTGATCATAAAAAGAGGCTACAGCTGAGAACTGACTGACTGTTGGTGAGACTGCGAGGCAGGGGCAACCTTCTTCATTTGAGGCCCTTCATTGGACCACGGCTTACTTAAATATCTGACTCACTTCTCTGCTTCTCAGAGACAGATATCTCCGAGTTCCTTCAAGATTAAAGCATTATCTGGTTTTGTAGATCTTCCTGATTGCACATAACTTTTTATATAATTTTGCCAGCAATAGAAAATGGGTCCTTTGCTCTGATAAACAGAATCAACTTGGAAATACTTCTCTAAACTGTCTTTAATTAGCTCAAACTTCAAACCATAAACAGTTTAGTATCATATGAAAAGTAGGGAGGGCTGCAACTAAATGATGTTTAAGGTCTATTCCAACCCAAATCTTTCTGTGAGTCTGTGATTCTAAAATCCTCATTTTAGCCACTGATAACATAAAGACTGTTGAAATCAGAAATACCTTCTGTTTGGCAGAGTCCAATTAGCATGAAGTCCTTGGATCAACAGCTCTGTACTTACTGAGAGCATTATATCAGTGAGAACTCTAATCAGTGATTTTCAAAAAGATTCAGCCAGTGATTTTTAAAAAGAAATTAACATTTCTTCCAAGAAATGACATCTTCCTGTGAGTTATTCCTTTTTGTAATAGTATTCTTCTCTGATCCACTGCTATGTTAAACACCCTAACAAACCACTTGGTTGATTGCTATGCACTACAGATTTTTTACTGATAAAGGACACATAAATGTACCACAGGAGTGCCTTGGCTTCACCTTGGCCAAGGGCTGAGGGCAGGGCAAGCAGGGCTGTGTGGTGGCACACAGACTCAAGCCAGCAGGACCAGAGTGTGACAAATGACAGAGCAACAACCCACCAGAGAGCAACACTGAATAACTGCTGCAAAGGTGTAGTGGGGGTCTTCCTGGGGCTGCACTGACACTGACAGCACCTGAGTGACCCTCAGGTAGTAGCTGGCAGTAGCAGCTGGGGACAGAAAGAATCCAGAGCCCCACAAAGCTGCAGTCACAGAGTACCTCTGGCCTAGTGGCACAGGTGAATGTACAGCTGGTAGCTGCGCTGTTCCCATAGCTGTTCCCCTCACCAAGGTAATTCAGTACTGCTGCAAAAATCACACTTTTCAGACAGTGCTGTGACTACAACATTTCTGATGCTTCTAGGAGATGGCAAGTGGCTCAAAAGAGTGTTGCTCTGAGTGATGCAGTGATGTTTGGTGCTACTGAAGTGACCCTGTTACAGAGCCAGATGGTGGGGCTGGGGGAGTCAGCTGCTGTCTTGGATGATAACAGGTCCCATGGTTCAAATGAGGACATTGGAGTCAGAGTGAAGATCTGAGTGAGGATCTGCCTTTATCTACTCACAAAATTAAACATTCATTTTTAATTGAATTATCTGATGCTTGTGCAGTACAGGCCTAAAGAAAACTAGCTGTTTATTCCACAGCAGAGTAATGCATGCGCTATTATTCAGTACCTCCAGTGACAGTGCTGGGTTTTATTGTGCCCAGTTACTCTGCCTGCACAGCCTCAGCCTTTGAAAGATTCACAAATCAGGATAAAGATGTGGCACAAAAATTTCCTTTTCCGGCGATCTGTCATTTGTGCTTCTGTGACTTCTTGCTCCGAGCTTAACAGAACCCTCAGCAGTCCCTGTGCTCCATGAGCTGAAGTCCCAGACTCACATCTCCAAGCAGCAATGCTCTAAACTATCCTGCTAGTCTCAGTCATCTCCTATGACCCAGATTTCTTCCAGCATGAAGAGAAGATCCTAACCAGCACTGGCTGATAGACAACTAGCTTCTGTTTCTTGAAAGGATAGAGAGTACAGAGGGAAAAAAATCATGCAGCTCAGTGGAGAACCGTTCCCATACCAACTCTGCCTGCTGGGCAGCTTCCTCACCCTCCCGGGGCTGCCAGCTGCAGCCAGCAAACTCCCTTTGTTTCAAGGGACAGTGATTTTACTTGGCTACTATCTTCACTTTTTCTTTTTCCTCCAGACATTCAGGCCAAAATTTATCAGAATTGAATATCCTTCATCAAATATGCTATTGAATAACATTTTTGTTGTTCATAAAATATTATGACAGTCAGTATTCACTGACCAACAGCTAAATCAGCTACATACTGGTTAAGGTGCAATTTAAAACACAGTAATCTATACACACAAAATGTTGATAGGAAGCATCATGTAAGGGTCAGATTCTACCACCATTATTCATGCAAAAATCATTTGAAAAGTAAATCACTCAGTGATGCATATCATTATTTTCCAAAAAACTTCCTCTTGAAATTTATCATTCATTTTTTATTATTTCCCTGGAGGCTTTTAAGAAAAGACTGGATGTGGTACTTAATGCCATGGTCCAGTTGACAAGGTGGTGTTAGGTCATAGATTGGACTCAATGATCTCAAAGGTCTTTTCCAACCTAGTTAATTCTGGGATTCTGGGATTGTGTGAAAAGCAGAAATTACACTATTTAAATTAATCAAAATTTCCTATATTTGATGTATGACCTGAAATCTATCTTGTACTCAGCCAGAATGAGAAAAATTGGGACTGTGACCAAGTCCTACCCAGGAATTCCACTTTTTACTCAACTGCATGAGTGGTTGGATGTACCTTCCATTTCTGTGCCTCTCTAACATCCCATGCAAAGTGGAGATAGTGACATATTGCAATTAGAAATCAATTTAAAATGATGAAGTTTGCAGACAAGAGATCTGAAAGTGCCATAAAAAATATGCTCATGTCCATCTGATTGCATGATAGGAACAGGCTGCAAAGAGAGAAACTCCTTGAACTTGAGCTCCCCAGAATGCTATGCACACCCTTATGAAAACCTCTCCTTATCTCAAAATCTGGATTGCAAAAGCTGGGTTCTGTCCCTTCAGGGAAGCAGAGCAGCTGAGCAGGTCAAGAAGGGGCCCTTACTTCATGCTGTGTCAGAAGCAATGATGAACGGATTTCAGAAGAGAACTGAGTCCAACAATTCCTCCGGAATCCAATAAAAACATTAAGTGAAAGTGATTTTTTGATCCCCTCTCCTTCTTTATTTTTCTCTTGAAATATGATCAGCAATTCTGGTACCCAGCTCTGGGCCATTCACTCCATTTCAGATGTGTTCTTTTTTTTCCTCTTTCTCCATTTGCCATTTTCTTTATAACAAACAAGAGATGTGAGATCCACCTTTAACTAACAAACCACCTGATAATCACAAGCAAAGAGAGGCAAAACCAGTTAATCTAATGTTGCTTTAAATCCTGTGCTGATCAATCTTTTCTAAAAGACTCTATGCTGAATGTTTCAGGGAATAAAAATAAAGGCCCAGAATGGTAGTATTCCACTCTGCTCAATGGGATTGTGGTGCCCCACATTCGAGCAAAAATCTAAAGCTCATGTTCCTCAGGATTTGAACAAGACAGATTTCAGTATCTTTATAAATAATTCAAGGTAAAAAGAACATAAATAGTCTATGCTTCCATCTTTTGCATGCGGCAAGCAAGTTTCATTAGTATTTCACAAACAGTTCCCTTTTTTATTATAATTTCTTATTTTAAAAGTATTAAGTAAGTGGTTTGGGAAAGAAAAGTAAAATCAAAGATACTAGATAAGGATGCTAGACAAGAATTTATTTAGGAAAATAATTTTATGGACCTTTCAATGTATGGGGACCCAGGGAAAGCCCTCAGGCCAGGGTTAAGAGAACGTCCAATTTCATGCTCCAAATAATTTTACACTCTTTATATAGGCACAGCTATGCACAAGCCAGGAAATTCCACAGACCTGTAAACATTTCTTATGTCTAATAGTAAGAAATGTGTATATAGCAACATTACACATCTAATGACAATAACAACAACTCCCACTTGGAGGTAGGAGGTCAGAAACTAAATTTGATTCGTAAAACAACTATTGGTTTGTATACACACATCCACATAGATGGAGCAGTTTGGAAGCAGAGCGTGTACTCTCTGCTGTAAGGACAGATGGAAAAGCTGAAGCAGAAAGACACAAGTATGTGAAAATGTGGGTAAGACTTTTCTAAGTCTATACTTTTATAGTATTTGGTTGAAATACTAGTGAATGTACGGCCACATGGCCTGGTAAAATTTACTGCTCTTTCATTTTTAATATAGAAATAGTTAAGAATTTTTTCCCATTGCATAGACTAAGGCATTTGAAGATATTATTTAGCACCTATTATTTAGCACTTTGCATGTATACCCCACAAAATTGATAGTATGAACAAACTAAAAAAGACAAAACCTTCTGGTAGGTGTTCAAGAAAGTAGAGAAATTTTTCATTTGTCATTTACTTCAATAAGAATTAAGTATAGTTTGAAAAAAGACCATAATTTGAAAAAAGGTTATCTGAGTCAAGACTTCTACAGAGTCTGGCACATAACAGATCTCTTAATAACTCCCCAGCAACACAAGCAGGAAGTGGGGACTCACAGTGCTTAATTCAGCACTCAGCTCTGCTGGCTCAGGAAGGCACGTGAGCCTTCTTTGTACCTCCACTTGGTGCACGGAGACAACTCAAGTGTGGGATCACCTGGGTTTCCATGCTGTGCTCTGCACCAGCATGTACACTGTTAGGAGTACTTGGATAAACTCAGCTATCATCAATGCCCTGCACAATCTACAGCACCCACACCCAAACTCTTCGTCAATTTTTTCTGCATTTGTAATACTTGATGCTGCAAACTGAAATTTTGAAGGCAGTTTAATTCATATTAAAATTATGAAAGACAATTTATAATGGTGCCCAACATTAAAAAGGCAACTGAGAAAGACAGAGAGACTGCAGCATTTCAGTCAAGATTATCAAGAGTATCCTCATGAGCAGAAAGTTTGAATAATCTATAAAAAACTAAAACTAGCTTCTGGAGTTTCATTTTGCTGCACAAGGCTATTTTGTAGGAAATTCCACGGTCAAGGATGCATGATACATGCTCTGCTCATGTGCTACAAACCAAATCAATTCTGCATTGCTAGCACAGTGTGATCTTTCTTTCCTTTTGGATATAAAATATGTTCCTTATATACATTTACCTAAGACCCAAAGAAATTAAGGACGGACCAACATCATCTGCAGTGACAACAGCATAAAGCAGTCTGAAGAAGTGCAATGAAAGATATGTCATGAAACCACCAGCCTTCTTTTTAGGTTGACAGGGTCAAAGGAAAGCTTTACAAAGATTATTAAACTTCCAAGAAAATAAGGAACACAGTGATCAGGGAATGGAACCCTGTACCAAGGATATAATGTGTTTCTATTAGGGTACAAATAGCCAATCCTCCAGGGCCGCAGCAGATGGTGTAAAAGAAAATTGAGTTAAAGGCTGTCAATTCATTTTTGGCACATGTATGGGGCAGACAGCAGCCCCAAAGGAATAGGATTCTCTGATGAATGGAAGTGGAACTTTTTAAAAGAATTCTCCCAAGAATCCAAGAAATGGCACTGAGGTCCACAGCATCTCCTACACTGAGCTGAGATCCCCCCTGCTCAATCCCCCACCATGGGTGATTGGGAAACTGGCAGTAGCAGAGGAGCTGGCTCTGCAGCGACAAGTGGCTGATGGCTCAGTGGCATCCCATTGCACTTGGTATCACGAGGAACTTCTCAAATCAGAACCACTGCAATCTATTTGACCATGGCTTTGGTCTACATTACATGAGGAATATGGGCCTCTTGCCAGAGTGTTGGCTCTCCAGCCAGGAGTGCAAGTGTGTTTACTTGTGCAAAGGTTCACACTGCTAAAATGGCTTAACTGCCAAGCTTGTTTTGTCTTTCAGTTTTAAGTTACTGGCAGCTGCTAATGAAAGTCATCTTCTACCTCATCAGTGTTAATGAGCTTTGGCACTACACTCCTGAATGTGGTTGTAAAAGTCCTGCTTCCGCCAGTAGTTGTGTTACTGCTTGTTCAGGGGCCTCTCTGCCTGGCTTTGCTGTACCGTGTAATCGCATCCTTTTTGGCTATGAGTCACCACAGTTAGTCAGCCACATGGTCTAACTCCCATTTCAGTTTAAATCAACTTCAGGTTAGATTTGAGTGGCTTAACAATGGGATGGTTCCCATTATCTTGTTTCTGCCATCAGACCTTAGGGGACAAAGCTGAGAGTCAATGCTGGTGTTTACCCATTGGTCAGCTCAAAGTTTTGGTTTGGCAGAGATATAGAGACATTACATACAGTAGAAACCCACTGCAATCCACCACCTCAGTAGGAAGGGGCAGAATTATTTTAACACTTAAAAGTAGATTAAAGTCTTGCTAAATGTGTTTGGTCTGTAGTAGTAAGTTTGACAAAATGTCTGCCTCTGTTCCTTCCTAGGCTCTGCATTAATGCTGACACTGACAACAGCTTATGAAGCACGGCTGACACATAAATGCGCTCAGAGAGGGGGTTGGGACAGGTCCTGCAGGGCTCCACTGCCTTCTGCACATCCACCCAACAATGCTACTCTGTTGTGCAGCTTAAAATTGCAAAAGCCATATGTGATTGGCTGCTTTTTTCCCTTTTTTTTTGCCTCCTGCCCTTCCTACCAGCCAATGTTTTGGAGTTCCTGATTCGATGCTCTTTCAGCAGCCAACCTCTAAGCTGCAATGGTCCCACGTTCAAGGGGCTGGTCCCTACCTGCCTGGCTCCTCATTATCTTATCATCATGCATCTGCTTATGTCACACTCCAGGAAACTGGCCCACAGCTCTGATGATGCCTCCACAGCACAAATATCCCCATCTGCAAGATGTGTTCAGCCTCCATAGCCTAAACACTGACATGTTCTTACACCAGAGTTTCACTAGGAACTTAGAGCTGCTTCAGACGTGCCACCTAGATTGCCTTTTAGGATGCCTTGACAGTTTGCTGTCTCTCTGACAACTTGATCAGAAATTCTGAAATTCAGAGGTGATAAGATCACAAGGATTAGTTCAGTCCTCTACAGAGATAGTATTAAATTTGTTTGCCCAGCAAGCCTGTGATGTATAACCATGGCACTGTTTATCTTCCTAATCTTGACCAGTTTTCACTGGGATAATACGGTTTGACTTCTGGTAAACTAAGAACCTTAATTAAAATTTATATTTCTTTTCAGATAATAACATCCTCATTTCAGAAGCATTTCCAAAATAGATCCAGTCAGCCCCACTTAATAATTTATTGCTAAAGGTAAATAAAATTTAAGTCGCTAACATTACAAAATAGTAAAAGGAGAATGTCCATTTCCCTAGTCTATAACTTCATCTGAAATGTATATGTATTTCAAGACTAAAACACAGCTGAATTTCAACAGCTGCATATTCAACATCTTTTGTACAAGGGTAAGAATGGACACAGGAACTGGCAGCAAATAATGATTACAGATGTACAAGAAGAGTTGCATTAGTTACCAGTTATGTGAATTTACTCCTGTTCACCTGCAAACCTAATATGGCAGAGAAGCAGCCAGAGCAGGTTTTGCTCCTCCTCTGCCACCACCAGAAAGAGCTGCACAAGCAGCAGGTTAAGCTCACAAGGTGTGCTTTCAACTGTGCAGAGTATAAGGCAAATCAGGCATAACATTTTAAACTGCTGGTTTTTAACAGTTTTTGGAGCTAATGGACTTCTTTCAATTTCCTGGTAAATGGCAGCCTGCAAGAACTAAATGGTGTGACAGGATGTGGGTGCCTTAATTTTATCTCCATGTAGCAGAGCACTGGGCTGTACTTAGCAAAGCAGCTCTCAGCTTGCACTGAAAGCAAGTACCTTCCCATTCCCAGGCAAGGCTGCCTGTCAACCCACAAATGAGTAAACTTCCTAACTGAGGTAAGGGGAATGGCAGCAACGTACAGAAGTACCAACACTTCAGCCTGCATTGTTTGAAGGCACAGAATTTTGCAGAACTAAAGAACCAGAAAGTGTAGATGCCCTAATGACTCATTTTTTTCATTTTTAGCGTGCTTTTTTAGCTACAAAGCACTACACAGGCAACCACCACAATGACCCAAACCTCATGGTACACTATGAGACAGCAAATATCTAAGAAAAAAGACTGTAATTTACCTTCTATGAGCATTGCACAGAATATCCAGAGACTGTCCTGATCTAGGATGATCCAAGTTGCCCAGTACAAACATCCAAAGCACTTTTTTCTTTTATCCTTCTGCTATTACTGTTTCAAGTATTCTTTTACTATTGAAGTTTCATTGATCTAAATTCCAAAGAGCTACCATTAAATGATGATCCCCTGGCTACCTCTACCATAGCAGCTGATGCTCAGGCATCTGATTTTTATTCTTATTGGAATTTCATATTCATAAGTCCTTCAAGAAATGTTGGGTGAATTCCACAACATTCAGCTCTGAAACTTACTTCCTTAAAGACAACATCCACAAGCTTTTTTCATAAGTCTATTCATAAGATTTTCTTTCATAAAAGAAAATCTAGCATTAATTTAAAAAAAAAAAAAAAGTGCCGTGTCCCATTTCTGCTCTTTCCCAGTGCTCCCAGAAGCAAACACCTCGTGCTGTTAAACTGCTGGGCCCCCTCCCCACACCACTAACAGATTGTAGCCAACCCTGCTTTCTACTGTTGTCTTATACTTTCCAGCACTGAACAGGAATCTCTCTGGGGCTGACTGCACGAAAACTTTGTAAAAAGGCACTTTAGTCCTCTGTTTTATTGCTTCCATTACGTTTTAACAATCTAGCAGACCCATCGAGTTATTCACAGCTTTTCTCATACATTGGAATAATTTGCTAATTTATTATGGCTTATGTGATTTCCTGAATTAATGTCTTCCTTTTGGTAATAATTACTTCGAATTTTACCTAGAGTAGTTGATATTATCTTTAGATAGCATCGCTTTAGATGGATTTTCATCTTCAGAAGAACACCACTAGTACCTACACAAACACTCATAACCCAGCTTTAATTGTTTTCTCTGGCTTTACTGCTCCCTCTCCATTTAGGCTGAGGCACACACTTGAGCAGTGTGTTGTCATAATTTCCTTACAGGTTCTAGGATTTCAGTTTATATTTGTATACTTTCTTTCCATACATTCTAAAATGCTTTCTCCCAGGGCTAACTTTTAACACTTGTCCTCCCAGAGCAGACTGGAGCTCATATTCTGCAGAAATAGCACTGGGAATTTCAAAGGAGATGTAACTTTTACTGTTTAAATTATACCCAGAAGATAGCATATTTATTTGCAATACATTACATTTATGTAGCATACTCACATCTCTCACTTTCTAATACTAAGTGTGCATATATTTTTACAATACTAACTCCAAATGAGATATATATGAGATAAGGCAGTGGCAGAGATATACTATGAAGCTCTTCATGGTATATCTCTGCCACTGCCTTACACTGTGCAAGGAGTCCTTTGGTTAGGTAGGCTGGGAGCTTGATACAGCTGAGTGAATTAACTCTGTTCTTTATATGCCCAATTTCCAGTCTAGCTTAATGGTATTTGCAATGAGATTCGACAAATGTGTGCCTTGTCCTCACAAAGAAGAATGCAAACTCAATTAGTGTTCACTCCCAAGCACTGGGAATGGAGAAGGGTTTTTCAGACCATTAAAACAATCACTGCATCTGCATATTGTTACCTGTGCTTTTCTTAAAGTAGAATAAATTCTCTGTGAAAAAGTATCAATTAAAACATCACATTAAACCAAGTCTGTATTTAGGTAAAAAGTGGTGAATTACTACAGCAAGAGCAAATCAATCACTGGAAAAATTACACACTGCCTAACGTGAAGAGAGACATCCAAATGGCCTCAGGCTCCATCCTTCATGCATCAGTAGAAATGGATGAATATCACTATACCAACAAACCTGAAAATGTTTCCAAGATTGCAGGTCCAGATCAAGCACCTGACACCAAAGAGGAAGCACTTCCATCTGCCACACTGGCTCTACATGAAGGAAGGCTAAAGGTGCAGGAGGGATGGAAGCAGCAACGTGAGTCAGGGGTGACTTCCTGGACAGCCAGAGGGCCGACAGCCAAGCAAAGATGTTTACACCTGGGCACATCACACCATATTTCTCTTCCACTTTATTATTTTTATGGATTTTTTTGTTTAATAGTTTGCATTATTAAGGTTTTTAAATAGTTTCCTATTAATACAATTTCTCTAATTTAAATTTTAAAAAAACCCCAACAAGTAATTCTGTCTGCTTAACAAAATTACAAATATTAGAAAACAGCATAAAACCAGTTGATTTTAATAAAGTTGCTCTGACAGATCATAAATGCCAGTGAAAAGAAATACAGAAAATTAATTCTGTTTAATTATTAATCTACTGATGGTACAAAGCTAGTGCAATGTACCTGGAAGTGTCCTTGAAATGCCTCTGGCCTTTGTAAGCAAGAAGGTGGTCAGAATTTATTTTTGCAGAAGATGAACAACCCCTGCATCCCCAGAGAATCCTTTGAATCTCCCAGATCTAGAAAATCTGCCTGCTATGATGTTTAAACCTCATTTTTGTTTCTGTAGCATGCAGACAACTCCAATCTGAGTTGAGAAACTAAGAAGTCTTTTTGATTTCCTCTACCTTCCTCATAAAAAGGCTTCACCTATGAAGAAGGCATGGGCTGGGCTGGTGCTTGCCAATTTGGTCATTACATTACTAAATCCATTGACAGCAATATTCAAACACTCACCAGTAAGACTGCAAGCACTGGACACTAAAACAATATTAAATCTAATTATTTTTAGCAAAGAATCATCAAAGAGCTGAAATTCAGAAAGAATTTTGGATATTAAAACAACAGCAGTGTTGTTGTACAAAAAGCAAGTGTACCATAAAGATAATGAGCAGACAGACCAAGCCAGGATCTATTTGCAATCAAACTGGTTTCTCCTCCAGCAACTACATTGTGAAGCATCTAGATGGAATCTGTGGTCAAGAAACAGCTAACATTTCAAAAACTCAGCATCACACACTGTCAGCCATTCCCAGCATTATTATGAGTGAAATCTCCTGTCTCTGTATGACAAGAACTCATAGGGATTTGGATTTGAGCTTGTTTTTGAGCTAAAAGCTTTGAAGCACTTTTTGTTCTGAAATGTGGCATCACAATGAATTTTGCAACAGATCATTTCCCTAATGATCACATTTCCTGTAGAGAGACTTTACATCTTCCTCTATGAATACACCAACACTGCAACACATTCTGCAACAGCTTCCACCTCCAGTGGAAAGGCTCTTATAGTCCCATAGATTGAAAGAGGACTCAAAGAAATGTGTCACTGACTTAAGTCCTGGGTCAGGTCTCTGCATCACCAGCACAGCTGAGCTGTTTTGATTTAGGGGTTGGATTTATTTTACAAGGTAGATGGTAACTTCTATAACAATCTGCCTAACTAAGACCTATCATCACTCTGATCATGTTAATTCTCATTTGCATTTGCCTCCTGCAGTGCCACAATAATTCCAGATCAAAAAATAAATGCAGCTGCTAAACATACTGAGCCCTGCTACAAAATTACTGGGACATTATTGTTGTTTCTCTGCTCTTGATTTACTCTTGCTCATGTTCATTAAAAAATACGACACTCGGATCTGATCCAAGCATCCAAGCGACCCTTTTACTTGTGCTCAATTTGATACCTCTGATTGGAATTAGGTAGAAATTTTCTGTGGAAAAATTTCTGACAGGAATTCTCTCCCAGGAAGAAGGATTAATGCCATCAAGTCCTCCTGCAGTAGTCTTTGCTAAATATCATATTAAATTCTTGTGCCCACCCTCTGCTTGGATGACAAGTACTTTATGAAGAAGGTTAGCCCAGGATTTCTGCAACCATCTGAGGTGATTTCCAGGCCTCCTACCATGCTGCTGATTGACCAACAGCGTTTGTTAAATTAATGGTTCGTTTCATACAATAAGCAGTGTTAGACTCTTGGTTTGGGTTGTTCAATATGGCTTTTTGCTTCAGTTTGCTACAAAGTATGTGACTTCCTTTATGAAATTACAGTCACAACCAATCAACGTCAATGTCTGGATTAAAAAATGCTCCTTGTTTAGTCTTCATTTCTGATCCTTTTGGTTTTTTTGGCTTCTTACTCAGCAAAAGGTTGAGTATTTCTTTTTGTACAGCAGCTTTCCAAGTGACCTTTCAGAAGTCAGCTGTCTGAATGTTTCCATTTAATACAGAAATAATAACTTTTATTTGCTAAAGTGTTCTGAGCTCTGTGGAACAGTAAGATATTTATGAATGTGCACTAAAGTCCATTTATGAAGTAGACATATTTTATATCAGCTCTATGAGGTGACAATTTGATATGATGAACAGGTGTCCCAAGGCTCCTTTCTTTTGCATTTCCTTTGATAAATAATGTTTAGCAGCATTTACTAAAACAAAAATTTGGTTTGGTTTCTGCAAACTTTTCCCTCTAATGAAACAAATATTTTGCAAGGTAATATTGTCATTTAAAAAATGGTTTATGGGTCTTTTAAGGAAATCACATTTCTTTATCTCACCTAAAATATGAAAGTGACCGTCACTAACATTATGTTTCACTCAAAACCACTTATATGTGTGTGAAATAATCAAGGTTCAGGTACATTCCTGAAAGCAGGAGTCTATTCTAAACCCTTTAGAAGAATCTTGTGTTTCTACTTGCATACTAAACCCACACACTGTAAAAACTGGCAGCCCATTCATGGTTTGTGAATCCTGAATGATGTCTATGGGGCGGCCAAGAGATCAAGCCTTGTGTGTCTGGTCTGATAATGATGTAGTTTAGTTTCACTATAAGAAATCCCATTGAATTTGACCAAATTTAAACTAGTGAATAACTCTGCTTTCTTAATAGAACAGATTCAAATAAGTAAAACAGTAAGACCTTATTAACACTGATTTTAAAGTCAAGTTGTTTTGTCTTGGCAAAACTCTCACATAGTTTGAAAGCTTCTCCAGGTAAGAATCTTCTGAAGAGACACTACAATAATTTCTCTCAGCAGAATTCCTCCTCCACACCTGTAAGAATTGCCTGTACTCTTTCTTAGACTGGAAGAATGACAGTATTCTGCCTACACTTCCTGGAAACTGTGCCTAGGTCTATGTGTCTGCTTTTATCAAAATATCCATCAAAGGTCAGGTAATTTTCCATACTCATCTAGAGATGAAGATGCTACCTATCTTGATGAATCAGTTCAAGAGTGTTAGTGCTTTTCCCTCAAAATGGATCAGATATAATCACTAAGAAAATGAAGTGCATTATTTCCATGACTGTTTCCAAGCATGCTCAGAATTACAATCGTAGCAGATTCCGCAGCTTGTTCCACTGTGTCCCCCCAGTCGGCTCTTCCCTGGCTTTGGAGTTGGTGGCAGGAGACAAGAGGCTGAGCAGCAAATCAGTCAGTAAGGGCTAACCTAGACTTCTGCACTAGTTCTGGCAGCTATAAGAAAGTATGAGCATGGGACACTGAGCACTAGTTCTAGAAAAGAAAAAAGACAAAAAAGAGAGGAGAAAAGAGGTGGGGGGAATGCTATCACTGAAGAAATACTGGAGATAAGCCAGCAGGTTTTCATCCTCTTTAGACCTGTGATTGTGCCTGCAGTACTAATTTACTCCTTTAATGAGAAAGAAACCCCATGATTTACTGGGAAGGAAAACCATGCCATTTGTTTTAGCATCAGCACTGCAGTTGCCCCTACAAGTTATCAATAAGGCAGCACATTCATTTTAAGCCATTACAAAGGTCACAATTTCCAAAACAGATAAGGGATTTAGGAGCCTAAGTGATCCTCAAAATGTTCACTAAAAAAAAAAAAAAAAAAACAAACAAACTGTCATATTCCCCAGCAAAGAATACAAAGACACTTGACTGAAATCAGTTTGTGCTGCAGGGATCCTAACATGACTCAAAGAAACCAAAATATTTTCTTTTACTGTTAAATTCTTATCTTGGCATTACAGCAGTAGCACAAAATTTACTTGACATCTTAGAAAAACCTGAAATAGTCAACAAATCAGTTTTCTTTCTTCAAACTTTTCTTATACTTGGGCAAAAAATATTAAATATTTCTATACAATATTTTGCAATATGTTTCCTACCAATATCCACTGTCCAAAAAAATAAAATAAAAATAAAGCCTATAGCTCAAAACAGAGACAGTGCAGTGATTTTTCAGAAGGATGTTTCTCCTACTTCCATCTCAATCTATACTCCGTTAAATGGGAATTATACTGCCCTTTGTCCAAACTGAAATTTAAAACATTCTGAAAATGTAATTCCACATTTCCTGTAGAAATACAGATCTAGTGAAGATTGTTAAAAATATTCTTAATATTAATGTGATTTACCTTTAATGTGGCAACTACTTTAAGATATTTCAGTCCTTTGTGCAAGAATCAGGAATATCTCATAAAGGAACATTTTAAGTCTTTTGCAAGGGCTTTGCAAATAAATAACATCAAATGCAATGTTCATTTTGACGGTAATATTGAAAATACAAAAATAAGGATAACACCAACACGATACAAGTCATTTTCATGGTCATAAAGACAATAGAAACAATTGTCATCCTCAGAAATAAGTAGGAAAGACAGTTGCCAATGGGATGCCCTTGCTCAAAAGGTACAGGGATGTGGTAGCTTTGGCACTAAGCTTCTGCAAAGAGATGAATTGGCAGAAGAACTTCAGCACAGAATTACAGCCTGGAAAGTCACAGCATGTAAAATGTACAATGACTTTTTATAATAAAATCACACATACACAAGTTGTTCCAAAAGTCATTGGCCAGGGAGCAAAGGCAATTATTCAAGAGCTGGCAAATACCATTTGCACTGCCACTGCAAAGCCCTAGTTCTTTTCCTTTCCTAACACAGACAAATATTCACAGAGATGTTTCATTCTTTGATTACAGACTTCTCGTTTGGTCCAGCATAGAACACGGCTCCAGAGCATGTGGTGAGGATACCTTTCACCTGCAGAGCTCATTCTGTGCATGAGCCATGGAATTAGGGAGGCAGAGAACCATGAGAAAACAGAGCTCTCACAGCTAGGTAGTAAAATGGAGGTTTAGGTAACAGGATTACATTCCACTACTCACCACAGAATTCTTGTAGGATGTTACAAAATCTACTCATACTAAATTTTACATGCAGCAATCATTAATAATTGGTCTGCATTTAACAGGTTCTTAATTATATCAATCTGATTCACAGAGGTGGTAACCTTTCAAAACTGCAGATTAACTGAAGTTAGGGGTGCTTTAAAGAGTAGGGTGCTTGTCGTAGATTAATCTTTCCAATTAACAGACTGATCTTATCTTTGGACCATTTTGTCATCACAAATATGAGACTCTGTAGGTGCGTAGCACTTAGCCTAGAGAAGATAAGCAACAGCATCAAAAGGCTCAAAAAGAAACTAACATTTCTAGCTGTAGAAAGTTTTCAATAGCAATTCTGTAAATACGGCCTGAACTATACACTGAGCAACACAGGTGTAACACACTGAATAGGTTTTCATTCTCTTCACAGAAAAGAGAATCCAGTAGAGGAAAAGCCTCTTTCTGAAGTTCTGAAGAACTTCTTTCAGTGAAGATGCTGATTGCATCCACCACCACTGCAAAGATCTGGTATCAGCCATACATGAGACTTATCACTCTATCAGTGTCTGCAGTGCTCTTCAAAGACTACCTTAGAGATTTAAAGTGACTTTTAAAAAGTGTTTAGGGTTACTGTACCTGCTTCCTCTCCCCTATGGTTACTCATTATCTCAAGGAAAGGCTGCCAGGACAGGCAGAGCTCAGATTTTACAGAAAGATGATATTGATACACAGTTATTATACACACATTACAAAATACAGTTCCATTCAAGGCTCTGCTTAAAGCTGTATCTTAAGACCAGCTACTGCATTTGCAAACAGCCATTCCAAACCCTTAGCATTTCACAACAAAACCTTTTCACTCAAACTTACAGCCATCTAGAACCCAAAAGTCCTTATGATCCTGAAATCCAACACAGCACATTAAAAACCATCAATTCCACAAAAACCAACAAAACAAAACCAAAACCCCTCAACCCTCTGAAATGTTCAGTAAATATTTAAAAAAATATTCTGTACTGTATTATGGATCCAGATCACACTTGAATTATTGCAGGCAATCTCCAGAGCTTTTATCTACAGAGTTCACCATGTGATATTCAGGAAACATGATTTTTTCTTTTCAGTCTAAATAAATCAGATAGGTCAATTACATGTCAAAATTAATTTATTATTGTTATTACTATTTATGACCACTGAGATAGGGCAACCTAAAATTTTTTTGCACTGTACTGAACAGAATGTAGTCCCTCTCTTCCAAATCCAGATGCTGTTCATGTTAGCTCATCTCCTGCAAGCAGAGGAACAGCTACAAGAACTGAGAATCAGGAGGGTGGGATTACATGCTCTCCCATACAAGAGAGTAAATGTGTGTGGATGTTTGTAACACATCATCTACACATTCTGTTGTTTGTTTACTGTATTTCACTCACTGGTGGGAGAATCCAATATGTTAATGAAAGGATTAAACAGCTGGAGAAAATAATAATTACAAATATATATAGTGCCTTTGGATGTGACCTGATTTTTATTGTTTCCATATAGCAAGAGAGGAGCTTTGGAGCACGGTAAGTTTTTACCCACAGTAGTTTTATCATTAGGAGTTACCTTCCAGGATTACTTGCACTAGTTGTTGACATGTATAAAAGTTATAAGAGCACAATGTGATGATACCTGCAATACTTGGACTCCTGTAAGAGAGTTTATTTTGAATCCTGGGAATAATTTATTGCACATTGCTTTGAATAAAGTGTTGTATGTCCCTTTCTCAGAAAAGGAAATAAATAGCACACAGGATTATGCAAGTTCTCTGGCTGGCCACATATGCTGCTATCACTTTTTCCATTGTCAGTGTTTCTCTCACCTCTAGAGCATTTCCTTTTAAGAAACATCCACGCTGTCCAAAATCAGATCAGAAATCCTCTGAGGACAAGACCATACTTCATCCTACATTTGTCCAGCACCTGGCCCAGCAAGAATGACTGACCCCAACTACAGCAAATAACCCTTCTACAAACACAGAAGTAAGACAGTCACATCCAAACAGAGGAGCAGCTCCTTCCTGACTTTCCAGGTATTTAGTATTCACAACTTCAGGAAAAGTTTCAGAAACTATTAACTTGCAGCTGCACACTACAGTTTTTCACATTGTCTCAGTGACCAACACATGAAAGTCCTCTGAAAATCTGACCATTTTCTTTTCATTTCTATGTAAAAACAGTTCCCAAATGTTTTGGAGCTTACAGTCAAAGCCAGGGATATCTCCTCCAAACAGCTTTCTCAGGGCAGCTAACAGGAAATCAGATCTTGGAGTTTGAAGACCCCCAGTAGGTTTAAAGGGGAAAAAAAAAAAAAGAACCAAAACAAAAAAAATCCCAAACCAACAAAACCAGAAAGGAAAAATAAATTCTGTAAGATACCTGAAAGCTTTTTCAAACTTTCCACTGACATCACCACTGAGGTGAGACTCAGGTGAGCAGCAATTCTATTGTGAAGAGAAACAGAGAGCATCAGCTGCAGAGAGAGCAGCTAAAAATGGCATTTCTGGCATGCATTTTGTTATGAAAATGTCTTCCTTGCCTGGTGAGGAGTGTGGTTTTTAGAAGCTGTGCAAGCAGTCCTTCCCTTGCCATTTAAGGCATCCTCCTGCAATGACGACACACTTGTTGACATCCACATTGTAAATGGTTTTCTTTCCAATGTTAACACAAAATCTTTAACCAGCTACTGCACCAAAATTTTTTCTATTTATTCAGGACAGTGTATAACTGCATCTTAGCAGGCCATTGAGCCCAGCATTAATTGCAGCAGGAAGACAAACACAGCTGTTGCTTTTTTACTAACTTTTGGAATAACTGATCCACATATCTTGCAATTTTTTGTGTGACCTTTTCCCCTGAACTGTTCTATGATTTCTAATTAATTTAATGCATTCTGTGTTGATTCAAAAGGCATCTGTAGGTGAGTTCCATAACCGTATGCCTCTATAAATAATATTTTACTACATATTAAAACTTAACTATTTTATCACTTCAAAATCCTCATGGCCCAACCAACCAGTCTGCAGAAAAGTATAAAATGCTAAATTTGGCAGGCCAAGCAACACTGGATTTTATGAAAGTTTCATGTCTGAGTGTTATAAAACCTTGATCCGTTACTGTTACCGTCAAGGTTAAATAACTCTCTATATATTTCACATTCATTTCCTTGAGCTGCCTCCCTCATATTCAGCACCATTCCACTGTAAACCTTCTAAACTGTAGATAGGAAGCTGTCACTGGCTTAAGCTGTTATTATTCATACATTTTTTTTCTAAGAGCAAAAATATTGGATGTCTCTCAGAAACATTTATTTCTAAGTCATTTTATTACCAAAGACAGCAAAATTAGAAATGCTACATATTTCTTTCTGCTCTTTCACATCTTTCCCCCAAACCTTTCTTACCTCAGACTAACACACCAGACTGCAGGTGTGTGGAGGACGTAGAAAGATCTTTCACTTTTGTTGAGGCAGCACAGTTGAGCACAGATGCATTAATGAAGCTGCAAATGAAGTCAAGCTTTTTTCTGTACTTGTTAGGCAGTCTGAAGTATCCCAAATGTTACCCTTCCACTCACACACATTGCACAGGCATGAACAGTCACACACTGTATTTTGGGAGGAGGTCCCTTGCTATACAAGACCTCGGGCATTAATTTCTTACTGCCATCAGGGACCAAATTAAAAAAATAAAAATCACATAATTTTAAAAATATATGTTTCATCATTTAAATTCTTCCAAGAAAGTGTGATAGGAATTAAGAAATCCTCCAGATACTCTATCCAAAACTCATTAAAACTGGAAGATTTCTTTAAGGTGTATACACACATGATTTTGCATTCATTTTAGGCATCAAAAGTCTATCTGAAGACGTTAATCAAACTGCTGCAGTAGCAGCACTGGTCATCTTTCCTTTGATTATGTGAGCATATGATTTTAAATCATATGCTGACAAAGTTGGCTTGGCCTGCACTTCTCTAGAGCAGGTGCTTAGGTTTATAACTACTACCACTGAGACTCCAAAAACGTCTCATTTACTAGACAGGCTTCCTATTGTATTTACCCTTAAATGTGGAGGATAACATGAAACGTTTTGCAGCTGTGATCTGTTTAGCACACTTCAGCTCATCCACAGACACAGGAAGTAAAAGGCTGGTGGTCCTGTTCTAGTGTCTCAAGAACTTATTGATCAGCTTCAGTTATTTCACCCACATTTCACCCAATAATGGGTAAAATAAAGACTACAGTTGATGTAATCATGTTTTACAGAATTTCAGATTTGCTGAAGTTAAGCACAGTATGGGTCGTTCTTACTCAGCACAAAAGTATCAGCTCCCCATTGACAACACCTGTGCTTTGGGACTGAGAAAAAGGTAGAAATTTATGAACAAGTCATTTGCTCCATACTTTTGCTTTCTTTGCTCAGATACACTACCCAAGATACTTTAATGTACAGCCAGTTTCACCACATTAATTGCTGGTACTTTACATGTTGCGAGACACAGGCATACCTGTAAGTATTTAAGGAATTAGGACTCTACATTTTTCCACAAGGTGTTACTATCTTCCAGTTTGGCAGATGATGAAACTGAGGTCTGAAGAAATGAAAGCAACACTTCACACCAGAAGTTTCTAAGACAACCTAGACTGCAGCTGACTTCTGTCTCTTAGATCTTATTCTAGAAGCCTGACTCGGCTTTGCCATTTATCTTACCCTATTTTTCACCTACATAGTCTTAACTGACAAGCCTCTGGAAACAGTTCAGGGCTTAATACTATCTTGGATATTCAATTCAAAGTTTTCAATATATATGATTACCTGGAAAGGCATCACTAGCCCTATATTTTTGTAACATCTCAGCTAAGGTTCTGTATTATATATTTTTCTGAGTATAAAAATCTTTCAACTCATACAGGACATATATGCTTCATTTAATGAACTACTATTTCCTTATATATTTTACAAAAAGCTTCATTGTATGGCTTCATTTCTCTATTAGACAGCTATTTTTATTATTTCTCTTACTGTTAGGAAAAGAATCTGTTTCAAAAGGCAATTAAAAATATTCCTCCATGGAGCCCACATTTTTGAAACAACAAAAAAGTCATTCATGCACTACAAAAGGTACCTCTAGAGCTCTTTGCGAGGCAGTGGGATTATGAATGAAGAACAGACAGATTGTAAGAGAAGTCTTTGAAACTAGAGAATAGAAACCTAAGCAAGCATGCCAGCCGAGAAGGCACTGACACAGAGGGAATAACTGCAAGAACAGTACTGCAAAGTAGTGGTATAAAAGAAAAGAAGTGGATCCTGTTAGCTATACAACACTATGGATAATATAAGCTAGCACTGAAGTGCTCACAGTTAGTTTCTAAAATCCTGGCATTGAAGGCCCCAAACTGCTTTACTTGAAAGGGAAAAAAAGCCTCGAAATAGATAAAATGCTGTAACAGTTACTGAAACACCAGTGAAAAAGATCTGTTTGCAAGTGTATGGCTAGCCTGGAAATATATCAGGACATGAAGGCTGAAAGAACAGTCAAGTTGCAGGAAAATAAACAACTTTCGTAACTATCTGTTATTTTAATCTTGATATTTACAGGAGGAAGCCAGAGTTTTGCCACTCTTTAAAACTTTTCACCTTTTTTTTTTTTTTTTTGTCCACAGAAGTGCTTCAGGGCTTAAACTGAGTTTTGAAGAGAGTCGACTACTTCCTCCAAAATATACTGGATGTACTTCATTAGTCTGTCTGAAAGAAAAAATTGCTTGATTTCTAGTTACATATGATTTAAGATAAATCAGTGTGACGATGGGTATCTCGGGATGATGCAGAAAGCAGCAGAGCTCGGCGACAGTCGCTGTCTCGCAGGCAGCGCTGGCAGTGACAGTGCCAGCAGCCAGCTCAGTGAGCCCATCTGTTCTGAGCAGGCACAAACACCCAGCCCAGCCCTGCCTAAGCCACTGCACTCCTGTACCACGGCTGCTCTGCTGGGCGTTCAGAGGATCTCACAGCCCAGAGCTGAACTCTTGCTAGCAAGCCTTGCCCAGCACTTCACACCTTCTTGCAGCACTTCTCATTCCTCTGCTGTCTTGGGTTCCATCTCTGCAGCCACCCCCGTGCCGTGCTCTCCCTGCTTTAGCTCTCACCCTGGGACTGGCAGCAGAGGAGGAACAGCCTCCCAAAGAAGGGGGAATGACTCAGGGCAAGTCTGCCCTGCACAGGGCGGTGCAGAGACACTTGGGCTAACCACACCGGGTAGTTGACTATGTACAAAAAGTCAAACCATGATGCAGAGAGGTCAGTGTGGGTTAATTTCTTCTGCCTTTCTAGTGGACCAGATTTATGCTTATGAATATTAACTCTTCAAGTAGATTGAGAATTTAAACAGAGGATAGAACGTTTCCATGACTTGGTGCTCTTCCCTAACTCTCAGCATGATACACTAAATACCACAATGCAGCTGCACAGCAAAGAAAACAGAGTATGTACAATATACCCCCATCTTCAGTGTGGAGACTGTTGCTTGTTTAATGCATACACAGGCTACCAGACCAACACGCAGTTTTGCAGATAGGTCATGGGAGTCAGAAAAACAGAGCTTGATTCCTGACACTTGACACATTTTGAAAAGTCACTTCATCCTGTTTCCTCCCCCCATTTCTTCTGCCTTATTTAATTATATCTGCAGTGTTTCTAACACATTTGCTGTTGATTTGTTCTTCAGAACCTAAATATATAAATATAAGTTCACCAAATTAAAACTAAAGGAAGTAGTTCCAAATACCAAGCCACCAAGAGCTGGACTTTCTTTAGAACTGGTCTCTGCATGGCAGCATTTTCGGCTTTAGGTCTACACTGGTAAAATACTCTTAGTATATCAATGTACTGATGTGAGTGAATAAAAATGACTAGAACATGTCTTTTCCATACTATGTAAGGAAGACCCATTAGTCCAGAACCAATGTCTCTTGTGCTGTCTGCATCAACAGACATACTGATAGCACATCAACCATCCAGCCATCTGCTTGTTACGTTTGCACAGGTTTAGGTGAATGAGTAAAGAAAATCATATATTTAGTCCAAATCAGTATCTAATTTCAGTCCAGAATCCAAGCAGTTCAGCCAGAGTGCTGCTGAGCTCCAACCAACTTGTATCTGGGTCGTAGCTTAGGTATGACACCATAATGAAACTAAACTGCTTCCAGTTTAGCAGTTGCTTGTGTCTGGCCAGCCCAAGGAGCGAGCAGAACTGCTGGCCACCTGTGTGCACACCAGCTCCCTGCCTCGGTTCATTGGGAATAAAGTACTGGGGTGGTGCACAATGTGTAAAGCAGGCAATTTGTTGTAAATGATTAAGAGGTCCCTGAGTGCCGGACTCTAGGGTATGCATTTCAGAAATCCTCAAATGCACTGCTATAACAAAAAGCAACAGTCCTAAACAGAACCTGCACTGGGGCATCCATAAGAGGACAACATCAGTGGTGATGCTCTAAAGCGGTTGCTTTCTTCTACCTTAGTATACATTCTCCTGCCAGAGCAATTCCCCTTGTACTTTATCCTACTCATGAAACAAACCATTATTACTAAGTTCCACTACTTAAAAAATTAGGTTGGCCAGACTCTTTCCAAGGCGATAGACTGATCTGTGAAAAAGATTCTCACAGAAAATTGGAGCCATAGGATGAGCTATGCTGATCTCTCTGCAAAGAAAATGTAACACTTCCAACTGGAAACTTGCATAGCTGTTGGGCATGGAGACTGCATGGCCAGATTTCATGTGTGTGCTGCTTTTGGCTGGGATAGAGTTAATTTTCTTCACATTATCTATCGTGGGGCTATCTTTGGATTTGTGATGAATCCAAATAATAATCCTGGGATGTTTTCATTACTGCTGTGCAGTGCTTACACAGTCAAGGCTTTTCCTACTTCTCATAACACCCCACTGAGTGAGGAGGTTGTGGGTGCACAACAAGTTGGGAGAGGACACAGTTGGGACAGGTGACCCACCTGCCTAAACGGATATTCCATATGGCATCGTGCTCAGTATATGGAGCTGAAGGAAGGAGGAAGTGGGGACATTCAGAGTGATGGCATTTTTGTTCCTAAGTCACAATTACAAGTGATAGAGACCTGCTTTCCTGGGGATGTCTGAACACCTGCCTGCCCAGGGGAAGCAGTGAATTAATTCCTTGTTTTTCTTTACCTATGAAACGTTTTTTATCTCAGCCCCTGATTTTTCTCACTTTTACCCTTCCAATTGTCTTCCCAGTCCCACCAGGAGGCAGTGAGCATGCAGCTGTGTGGGGCTGTTACCAGCTGGGGTTAAACCACAGCAGCCCTCTTTGGCACCCAATACAGGGCTCAAAGCGTTTCAGATAACAACAGATCTGATTGGAATGTGTCAGATGGAATTTACAGCCTTTATGGCTCTTTGGCTGCTCTGGGCAGACTCCTGTGCTTGCCCTGGGCTTGATGCCTTACAGTTCATTAGTGTAGTGCTCATCAGTGGCTGCTTTTTGCTTTCCGTGTGTTGTGCTGCTGATCCCTTCACTCTGCAGTGCCTGGGAGCATTTTGAGGACAGCCATGAGGATGCACGGGGACTGGAACATGGCCAGGGAATCACTGCTGTTTCTGTGCTGCTGTACTGGACACACTGGAACTCCAGTGTGCACTGAAGTCAAAGGGACTGCAACCTGTGGAGAAGTCCATGTAGGAGCAGGATATCCTGAAGTTTCTTTAGCCATGACTAAGTCCATGCCAGAGCAGGTACATCTTGAAGTGGCTGTGGCTGTGTCAGTGCCACAGCAGGTGCACCCCTGAAGGTGTCATGGCCCAATGACAGGTCGGTGCTGCAGCAGGCACACCTTGAAGCACCTGTGGCTGTTCATGAGGCTGTGCTGGAGCACGTGAAATCATGTGGCCATGGATAAACCCACAGCAGAGCAGGAACACCCAGCAGGGACTGCAGCCAGGGGCGAGGCCGTGTTGGGCAGGTTTGCTTTCTGAGGGGATGGTGGCTGTGGGTTAGGCTGTGCTGGAGTGGATCTGTTTCTGAGGGCACTGAGGCCCATGGACAGGGCCATGCTGGAGCAGCTGCCCCTCAGAGCAACTGTGGCACAACTATGGCTGTGCATAAATCCATGCAGCAGCTGGAGTGTCCCTGAAGAGACTGGCTCATAGACAAGGCTCTGCTTAGACCAGGTACAACCCTAAGGGCCTGCTGTCTATGGATAAATCCAAGCTGGAATAAAGGCAAGGGGATGAGTTCATTGCACTGTTAAACCCGATAGGGAATGAGTAAGAGACTGTAATAGAAATACCTTTAAATTGTTGTAACCCATGATTTGAGTTGCATATTATAGGAAATACTATAACAAGAACCACCCAAACCAATGGAGGAGAAGCCTTACAGGAAGCAGAGCAAGCACAGCAGGAACCCCAACGGAGTTGGCTTTGGTGCACAACAACCACGAAACAAACCACCTCTCCTGTCCTGAGTATGACAACATGGAGCCCACAGTCATGGACTAAATGGACTCAGTGCGCAGGTGGTGGACATTTTATGAACACTTTGCAGTGGCTGATAGGCTAAGGGAAAAATATCTGTGTATTACACCAAAGGATGGGAAGTCAGGTGGTGGTTAATGTTGTATTGGACAGCATGGGACACAAACGGTATGGGATACAGAAGAAATCTGTGTATTATCAACACGGTTTTCAGCACAAACCCGAAACAGAGTCCCATGCTAGCTGTCTCCAAAATTAATACTATCCCACACAAAACCAGCACAGTGTGCCTGCTGAAGCTTGATACTTTTAACTTGGAAAGAAACCATTCACACCCAAAACCAGCAAGCAATTATTTAGTTTCCTGAAATAAAGGAAGTGGCTCAGAAGTGGGTGAAAGCTTTTGAAAGCTGTCAGATTGCTAATACTTTTGTGGAGGAAGGGGGAACTTGAAATAATGATCTAATGGAAACAGTGCTTGTTCTGCTAGCATTTCTTTTTCCTAAAGTGAAGCAAAGGTGTTTCTCTGAATTTTTTGGCTTGGGTTAGGGGTTTTGGGGGGAGGGCTTTGGGGCATTGTTCAGGTTTTTGGGGTGTTTGGTTACCACTACATGTCTCTTCCTTATCAGAAGAATTAGTTGGATTCATGCTTTTTATTTGAAGGATTTAAAGAGTGAAAAGGCCTTTGTGCATGCTCTAAGTTCTTCTATTTTGTTTGGTTTAATGTAGTTTGATGCTCCTAAAAGTGGCGTGATGATTACAGAAAATAAGTGGTGTTCTATAGGATGTCTGAGCTAGTGGAGGAAGTCAGACAACCTTAAAATTTCTTCTGCTAAGTTTTCAAAATCACTAGGTACAACAGGCTGTTGGAAAATAATTTTAGTAATAACAAGAGAAGTCCCAGTGCCCACCCAACACTTACAATCAAGTGCCTGAAAACTGACTGCCATAGAACCAAAGCCTACGCCACCCTTTCGAAATGCTGCTCCTCCATTAACAAACCCCTCCCTCGGAGACTGCCCAGTCTCCCTTGGCCACAAGGCAGAGCAATCTGCACAGCAAATATGGAGTATAATGGTTCTGTCACCCTGACAGGAGAAGCAATCTCTGTGCCAAACATCATAAAAACAAGGTCTATGAAGTTGTGTACTTGATACTACAGCATGAGATTTAATTGCTTTAAGTGTAGTAGAGAGGAGTTAAAATATCATTTCCTTAAGGCTCTTCAGTTTAGTAAATGTAAAGAGGAACTGGCTTAAGTTAGTCTACTGTGTGTGAACAGGGAAAAATAACTATTACTTGAAATAAAATGCTATTACCCATTTATCAGTCTTCCAGCCCTCTCTGTCAGCTAACATGTTGACTGACTGTGGAGGTGGCTGAGAGAGCAGCCAGTAGCCTGCCTTTTCTGAAGAAAAGGTAGCAGTGGGAAGTCTCAGAAGGACTTATAAAATGGAAAGTAGGACAGCAGATAAAAAAAAAGGACAGGAAAAGCAAGAGATTTTGTTCTTTTCCTCTACAGTGCAGCATTCACTTGTTTTCTTATAATATCCAGCAGCTATCAACCAGATTTATGCAGGGCTGTCTCTGTTCAGAGACTCTGAGGGACAAGAGAGCTAATGTTCAGGCTTCAAATGCTCTTCTTAGCTGGTTATCAACTAAAGGCAGATCATTTTGTTGCTTACATCAGTATAAACCTGGAGTTACTATAGTGACAGGAGGGTAGAAGCATGAATAAATTCAATGTAAATGAAAAGAGATTTCAGCCCTGAATATAACTCGCTGCCATTTCAGAAAAAATATTTCAAGCCACTTTTTAGGGTCAACATTACTCTAGAGAAAAGCTTTTGTGTCTGCTGTCAACTATCCCAAATTACATTACTAGCTAAACTGATGGAAGATACATATGCATAAAATGTTGCATTTTCTTCTGATGAAAGTATTTTCCTGCACATGGGTACTTTTTTGTCTTTATATTAAGTATTACCTCGAGATTAATTGCTTTTCCTGCTACTCTCTTTATCTGTTACATCTAACATGTTTTGCAAGTTTGTCCTCTTGGGTTCTTTCTCTCATAGAAGTAAAAAAAGTCAAGCAACAAATTCACCTGCAGTGGGGTAATTAAATGTTCCAAAGACTATTTAAGGGACAATTTTTACAAAATGAATAAATAACGTCTATTTTACAAAATAAGTAATTTACCAATTGTAGAGATTAGTTTGCAAATTTTAGAATTTTTTACTAATCCTGCTGCAGTAAAAAAATCAAAACTTGAGGAACTGTAAGCCGATTCTGTGATCAGGGAGTGGCTAACATTGATGGGAAGATTTTTTCTTGAAGGATTTAAACACAGAAAACAAAGTATTGCATCATGAGATGAAGCCGAACATAAAAACTACATTGAACAGGTTCACATGAGAGACCTAAATGTATTCTTTTTCAAATACAACTACAAATGTGTGGGGGTTTTTTAAATGGTTTGTGTAACTCTCACATAGGACCACGCAGAAGACATTTTAGCCTAGTACATGATGTGTCAGTCTTCCTGACCTAGGTTCTTACACCATTGCATACAATTGTATTCTAATTTCTAAACCAAGAATATATTTCTCCACTTTTCATTGGTTTTACATCTACAGAGGATATTGAGGGATCAAAATGAGAGAAAAAAATATCAGTTGTGACCTACCTTTGAGAAAAGCATCCTGTCCCAGAAATGCAACACCAAATGCTAAGAGTTTAAGCCACAAAAACATGGTTATTTCTGGAAATCAGGCGTATCCTTATGAAACAGCATGTGTCTCTCTCTGGAAAGCAAAATAAATGTTATCTGTCTGCCAAAGAATTTCTTCACAAAACTTGAACCCAAAAGGAGACTAACTAGGCACATACATTGCACTGTCTGCTTATCTGTGAAGGAGCTGCTTCCTCTGTAACCCTAACTAACCACTCGCAAACTCGCAATGCACTTCAGTGATGTCAGAGACAATTACTTCTTCAAAAAAACTTCTTTCAGTTTCCAGGAAGTCAAAGGGGTTTTTCTTAAGTTCCTGCAGTAATACTTAGCTTCCTTAATTCAACTAAAATAGATTATTTTCAGCTATTTCTTTCTTTGTACTTAGGAGCTACACAAGACTTCACTTTTCATAGGACTGGATTTAGCCAAGTCATTTTTTCTCTTCATATGCACTTTTCTACTGCACACATTCACTGATTACCTTATATGTTATGCATATTTCTTGAGATTTCTGTTGAGAGGAAGAGAAACCCTCACCACGAGTCATGAAAACACTTGTTCTGACAACAAGGCCTTCATAAAAAGATGCATCCTCAGGTGAAGTAACTGATGATTAAATGAAAACCCTTTAAACATGGAGTTGAACTCGTTCTCTAGGGGTCCCTTCTAACCCTAAATATTTTGTGATTCTGTGGGATATATTTCTGAATCTTTCTACAAGGATGTCTTTCTGGGTACGACAGCAATACACAACAAATGGATAGAGGCAGTCTAATTCTGTTTTATATAATGTTTAGAATTAGAGAACTCAATACCATTCTTAACCATGATTGTGCCAGAGGATTGTTGTCACTTTCATGGACTTGATGCAAGGTACACAAAAGACATCTTACCTCACTGCATGCACTGAGGAAGTTCTCAACAACTTGGTAACAAATGCCCCTTATATAGCAGACTAAAAGGGGAAGAAATGTTGGGATTTCTTCTCTTATTTAAGATTTCTGAGGTTTTAAAAGAACCAGCAGAACCCTGTCATAAGACAGGTAAAGAAGGCAAGAGAGTACTTTTGTGCTGCCTGTTCATAAGTCCTTCAGAAACCTCCTAAGTATCACACAGGAAAAAGTTGCACAAATTCACATAATAATTCATGAATTACCTGAGTGAATCAAACTCCTCATAAGATTAAACACATCTTCTACAATTTTGAGTCAAGTCCTACAGGCCAAAATCTTAGATTCCATTAAGCAGTATGTCTCTGTACAAAGTGGCTGTAATAATAATTATATTGTAAATATGTTCAGAACAAAAGTAATACAATGACATTGCTCTGACATTCCAGAGGCTCCAATTTTGATATAAAGTAACTTCATCATCCTGGAGTTGTCAAATTAAATTCAGACTATAGTTATACGTTGCTTGCAGCACCGACATCTTAGTCCCTTTCATCTTAGACAAAACCAGGATAACAGCACGGCTGCCATCTGATGAGTGGAGTGCATGGCATCCTGTGGAGAATCTCTCATAAAGGTTCTCAAAAAGAACCTGGCTCCATTCCTACCTGACCTTCCCCAGCAGTTTTATACAACCTCCACTCAACTCCTCAAGCTGCGACCCCAAGACAAATTCCTGCAGAGTGGATCTTTTCTGGCTGTGGGATATTGACAGAGCTTCCACAGCACTGAAGTATTGCAACATACCCTATCTATTATTTGGGGAGAACATCATACACTCTAGTGATCACACCATTCTAGGTATACTGCTAACCATAAACCATCAACTGTTAAGATTGATGACCAAAGTTACAGATTTACTTAAGAAGGACACAGAATTGTTGGAGCAAGTCCAGAGGAGGGCCATGAAGTTGGTAAGAGGATTGGAGTACCTTCCCTGTGAAAACAGGCTGGGAAAGTTGGGCCTGTTCAGCCTGGAAAAGGTCATGTGGAGACCTCATAGCAACCTTCCAATATCCGAAGGGGCCTAGAGGGAAGCTGGAGAAGGACTCTTCATCAGGAACTGTAGTGGCAGGACAAGGAGTATAAGTTCAAGTTGAAAGAAGGGCAATATAGGGTAGACATTAGGAAGAAATTCTTTACTGTAAAAGTGGTGGAACACTGGAACAAATTGATTAGGGAGGTTGTGGATGTTCAAACACTGGCAGCGTTCAAGGCCAGATTGGATAAGGCCTTGGGCAACCTGGTTTAGTGGGAGGTGTCCCTGCCCATGGCAGGGAGGTTGGGACTAGATGATCTTTAAGGCCCCTTCCAACCCTTAACATCCTATGATTCTATTAGAACATGTGAAGTCTTTTCCCAAACATAAACCACAGTCTCCTTTCCCAAGGCTACACCCAAACCTTTACTTTTGAGGAAATGGGAGATGATTAATTTATTCTACTTGCACATTAAACAATCATCTGTTAAAATAAATCCTTTCTCAGGAGAGACCCTGCATTTTTAATTGGCCAAAATAATTATGTCAGTATGTAACGACAGCAGTATACTTCCCCTGTGCTGGAAAGAATCAAAGCCAGAACCATCCATTTGTATTAACAAGGATTTCTAAAATGACATTAAAAATGTGCAGCTGCTTAAGTTACCCATCTCTTTAGAAGTCTCTCTCTTTTGTAAGCTATAAAAAGAGCCACAATACCTCCAAAAAACCAACCAAACAGTGTAAGATGCAAATATTTCCTTGTCTGATTCACCTGTCTTGAAATACAGATTTGATAAATTATCATGAATATCTCCTATTCTGTGCTATTAAAAACCAGCTCAAAGGGCAATTGTATTACAACTGCAATAAAATTTTTAAAATATAAGTGCCAAATAATAATCAATTTTGCTTTCAATTTGCATCTGAAGGCTTTGGAAAAGATAACAAATCCATGCCTCCTACCAAAAATTTAAAGGAAAGAGCCTTTGAAATATAGAGAAAAAAAAAGTTAATTCAAAGAAGAAAGAAGTAAAGCAGCATGCCCTTTATCCAGATGAGTTGCAAATATTTTTATGAAGCAATAAACACTACACACACCTGTCTCTGTACAGAGGCTCTCATAAGACATCAGACAAAACTGCTGTAGGTGCCCAGAGACACGTTAGACAGTGCAGAAGCTCTGCCCAGACCCCAAACAGTCTCAGAGCTTGCTGAGAGACACCAAGATCTCTAATAGCCTCCACAGTCACTGCTAACTTGCTTTCTACCAAGAGGTGTTTCTGTAACTCTGTTTTGTAAGCTGTGCTGCTCAAAGGCATCAGATTACAACGTGTGACAGAGGGAGGGGGCAAGCACATGCATGACACTTCTGCCCCAGAACAATGCCACCATATGATAATGCAGCTAAAAAATACCTTACTATTCTTTGGGGAGAAGCCAAGGAGCCACTTCCTATTCCAGCGAAGGGCAGAGGAAAGTAGAGAACAGCCATAAAACTCACTACTATTTACCCTAAAGGCAGGGAGAGCTTGAACTCTTCAACCATGTAAAATTATTTTGAGATTCCCCTTTCCTACTCCAAAGAGCGTTCCCCGAACCATTCCCTATCTCTGCCTGGTGCTACTGAGCCAGGAGGAAACAAACTGGATAGATTAAAGGAAGGCAACAGTAGCAGTAATCAGGGTATGAACAGCAACTTCATATAGCCACAAGCCAAATAAATTTGTGTCTCAGGCTGGATTGTCACAGGTTGCCCCCAAAGACTGGCCCACCCTGTATCTGCCATCAGGTATCAGTAGCCACACTTCCCCTGCACACTGACACCTCCGGGGCCTGTGCCACCCAAAACCAATCATTTCTGGTGCTCACTGGGTTTAATGCCATAGGAACCATGATGGAAATATGCCAGTGAAACCACACTAGGTTTTTTTTTCTCTTCATATGATTTCGTGCTGCTCAGTTTCACCCTGTGTTCATTTCCCTGAGAGTTTAGCCAGATAACACTGCAGCATTCATCTTCCTCGCACAACACAACTTCCAAGTCTAGGTTATCAAAGTCAGTATGGTTTCACTTAGCATAATCACCAAGAATTTTAACTGGGATGTATTTTGGCTTTTTGAGGGTTTAATAGCATGGAGGGTGAGGGTTAATTCAGGCAGTGGTGTTCTCCAGTGGTACCTAAACCTAAAGCTGTTTTGTGTCAATGTGTTTACAAAATGTGGTATGTGTATTAGTTTTCTCAAGAAATGTATTCTCAAGAACTCACCTGTGTTTTCCTTTTGTTCAGAGGCCTTGAAAGAATAAAATACAAAGCATGTAGCTAAATAAAAATTAAATTCTCCACATACTCCATAAAATTTTTGAATTTAAAGTAATGCAGACTTTGTTTTGCATACTCTCCCTTGCACTGAAATCATCTCTTATAACTCAGCTCAGTTACACTGATACTCAGCACACTGCATAACAGAATTAAGCAGTTCCACAGAAACTGAGGGCGCACGCTTTTGCGAACACTAAGGGACACAGGGTAAATTCATCCTAAGGGCAACTCTGTTTAACTCTGTTAAGCTCTGTTTAAACCTGCATTATGCATTTTATCCAGTAAAATTAATTTGACAGTCTTACTGTGAAAACATTGTTCAGGCTAGAGAATATATCTTATAACAGTCTTAATATTTCACTGAACATTTGCTAAGGGATCTATTTTGCACATACTTTTTCAGACTTGTTTTCAATTGCCAAGAACTATTTCCTGAAGAAAGAAAACATTTCTACTTGATGTGTCATATTGGATCAAATTATTTTAAGGTCAAGAGTAAACAATAGAGCTCTTTGTGCAAGCATACTGCTCTGCTGCTATCAACCCTCAGGCAATGATGATTTGACATCTTCACTTCATATGTTGCCTGCATGATCTGTGCTGTACCTGCTCAGGACAGAGAACGTATTCTGGTATCCCTGAGGCACTGTTCACAATCTGGCCCAAAATGAGCAATAAGTCTATGAGAAGCTCTTGGAAGTGCCAGGCACCTACTTCTTGCTTACACTGAGCCCAGGATAACACTGGGCTCAATTACTGTGAAATGAGTAGCTCCTTTTAACATGCCCACCTAGAATTTGCTACCCTTAAATGGTGTCAGCATACCCATAAGCCCTGAGATTTTTTAGATTTGTGCTGAACATCTGCTCCTCCTCCTGAACTCGGATGAGTGCTGGATGCTGAGAACGGCTCAGGATTTAGCTTTGTATAAGGTGTTCAGATATTGCACAATGAATGAGATCATTTTACGCTATAAAACATCAAATAAACACTTTTACCCACGGTGTCTTTTCTTTGTATCCTTCCATCATTCACTTTGAAAGGGAAAATGAAAAGGAGGGATGACAATTAATTGAATATTTGCTACCCACTCCTTGTTGAACTCTAATTCAGTGGCAGATTTTTCCTTCTCTCAGTCCGATTCTGTTTCCCCTCCTCCCCTCCCCCCCAATTTTCATTTCCTAGTATAACTTCTTAGGTTGTATAGGCACTCATGAGATTGTCTCAGCAAATAAAGAACCACAATTTTAAAGGGCAGTGAGCACAATGCCAGGCAGGGCACTGTTCTCTGAGAATCAGGCTGAAACTCAGGGATACCACCCCAGCTGGAGGTACTAAACAGCTCCCTCTGGGCAGGGTCTCCCCTATCACCTTCACCAAATCCACCCTGCCTTCAGCAAAACTGGTTACTTGCTTGCTGATGGCTTGGTATTAGCTAATCTGTGTCTGCTGGTTAATTTTCCCAAATTATATGCAGAATTATACTCTACTGCCTAACACTCCGCAGTAAATGCTCTTACTTGCACCATAAAGTCACAATTGCGCCATGTTTGCAGAAGGCCTGACAGAACATGAGTCAAAGCAATAGTGGCACCTGCCAACACAAAAGAGCCCACACAGAAAAAGAAGAAAGTGCTTACAAACAGTCTTTTCCAAAGTATTTCCATTCTGGTTTCATTGCAGATCACTGGACATTCCCTTATCTCTTGAACATTGCTTCCTGTGTGCTCTGTAGCAAATTTAAAGACCTGTTTGTTTATTCTGAAGCTAACATACAGGGTGGGCTTTTCTTTTTTTTTTATGTTTTTTCTAAGGCTCAACTTCAGCTGAAGCAGGCCAGGACCAGGGTCAGGGTAGGCTACTGAACCCATGTCTCAGGCTATCTTCCTACCATATCTACCTCTGAGCTAACTGCTTGTTGGTCTCTGTTGTAAACGAGCAGAGCAGCTTGCCTTCTGAGAGTTCTTCTTGTAACCGCGCTTACAACAAGTTCTCTGTCCCCTTTTCTGTTTTTCCCAAGCAGGTACCTTTTGTGATATTAACTTCTGTATTCTTTGCTTCTAGCACTGTATCCTGCTTCCACCCAGACTGCTTCCCACCTAGGATGCCAGATTTATTGTCATACCCCGTTAGCTGTGCTCTACAAGTTGTCCTGGTGTTTTACTATCTGTCAGATGACAGCACTTATATTCAAGAGTACTTGTGTGCATTTTTCCAATAAAACACAGGATTACTCTATAGCAAATGTTTTTCTAATATCCCAACTATGATGTTTTGGATGGAAATGAAGTCCCAGAGCTGATTGTAGTCATTATGATACAGAAGCACAAAAATGCCTTTGAGCAAGGTATTTATAAAGCACAAATCTTTACCTAGAAGGCTGGTCTGCTCACAGTGATGCTGTCGGTCATCTTCTGATAGCCCATCTCCTGCCCTTCTTCACATTGTGACATGATTTTTCTCTCTGGGGCTGTCCAAAAGGGTTAGAGAGATGTCTCCAAAGATAAGCATGTGGCAGGCATTACTTCTTCCTCAGGGGCTTGTCAAGAAAACTACTGCTCTAAAGCTAAAAGAGTCTAGAAGATTTCTATAATCCAAACTTGCAATAGCCATCTTTGAATTTGAAACACTTAGGAAACCAAGCTGATTCCACTGATTCATTTACCTTGTGCATCAGGGTCTACATCTCCCTCCCTCCCTCCCTCCCTCCCTCAGCTTCCATGCCTCTAAGCAACTCAGTTTGTTTGATTCACACACACTATAAGCCATCTTAAAATGCGACAAGTTCATAGTGCTGATATTCTGGAAAAAAAAAAAAAATCTGTCCAAAGATGCACTGGATGTCTTGGTTTATTCTCACACTACAAAAACAATAAAATATTTAGCAAAGGCAGGAAATTCTAAACTACTTTAAAGAAAAAGAGTTATGCAAAAGTCATTCAATCAATTTCCAATATTTCTCTATCACTTCTTGTTAAGTGCCACTTCTTGGGCATAATTAGAGTCAGCTAACAAAGGTGCAAAAATATTGGAAATACACTTTTAAAGTAACAATCATGTAAACAGTAGACAAATTTTGGCAGAGTTAAGCAAACACTTGAGTGATTTATGACAGGTAAGAGAAAAGACAGCATTGGGAAGACAAACACTGAAATAAATGGATTTGGTTTGTAATTTGGGTTTTACAGCTAATTTCTATTTCACTATAGACTATTTTGTAATAAACATTCAAAGACATTTAGCACAAATTGGCTATTTTAACTAGGTCAGAAAGCCCAAGGAACACATTGCTGAGGCCTTATAAACACATACAGTCTGTGCATACCATACAATGGAAGAGCCAAAAATAGCCAAAAAAGGATGGTGGAAGGGGAGGAGGGGAAGCTGGTAATCCATCATGCTGAAACAGTCCATGTTGTGGTATTCCCCAAACACCTGGAATTCTCAGAGTGTGTAAACACCTGAATCACAACAGGAGCAAATCAGTATCAGATTCATTTATTTCAAGAAAAAAATACCCCTTTCACGTGTCTCATAAAACAGGACCGTAAGAAATACCACAATTTCACAACAACTATTTTATAATGTGCTCATGTGTACACTGGCAAAAATCTCGTCTCTGTCAAAAAAAAACCCCAAAAAAACCAAACCAAAACAAAACAAAAACACAAACAAACCCCAAAAAACCCTAGTATCACTATTTTTTCTTAAGTTTTATTCTGAAAAATGATAAAATGTTGGCAATATAAATTACTATCAAGAATAGCTCATTTTTCCCATACCAAGCTCAGGCTGATATACTAATTTGGTAATATGCTCTCACTCCCCAGATCAGCATAAAATATTTGCACATCCTCTTTCTGCCTTACAGCAAGTGTTACTTCCTACACTTGGTAAGTTAGGAAATATCACAGAAGATGAAACCTCATGCAACAATTATTTAGCAAGAGGCTCTGTCTTTCTCTTCTTCTCATAAGATCCTCTTTAGAGTTTATGAAATTCTGTGTTAAAATATAGAGGCATTATTTAAAACTGATTTTGATGCAAACCAAAAACACAATGCTGGTTCCTAGAGCAAAGTCAGTCTGTCAAGCCTGTAGCCTGGTAAACAAAAATTAAGGCTTTTCCTTCAGACAAAGCTATACTGAGCAATCTGAACCTCATATTAGTTTGATATCCCAGTTTTCAGTTTACCAAGGTTCAGAAAGTTGTTCCACACTGATCAACAGAGACACATTCTGGAGGGGTGAATTTTCTGAGACACTTAACCCTCTCCATCAGCACATGGTCACTTTAGGTGGAGGAGACCAATCACCATGGAAAAATACAGATTCACAAATAAGTTTGCCTAAGAAAAGCAAATAACCTGTTCATTTTCCTTTCCTTCTTCTACCATAAACAGGAACAATTTAAAGACAGATGACAGCAAACAAAACAAGACATGCCTGCCCTCCTCTGTCCCTGATCCAAAAATCCTTCGTGCTATTCCTTGCTCTCAGAACCTTCCTTTCTCCAAATTTCCCACATCAGCCTGAAAAAAATCCTGAACTGTCTCACTGCTCTTTGCAGACTCTTCACCTTCTTGAATCATGAATCTGTAAGGTCAGACTTACATACACCATTCTAGCTGGAAATACCTTTCACATACTACTACAATTTTTGGGCACCACAATACCAGTCCTGAGGAAAACAAGTTCCATGCATATTTTTGCATGAGGAACACAAGCAGGGTGAGAAAAGAGAAGTTCAAAAACAAGGTGGGAAGAGCTTTTCTCTGCTGCTTCCACTGTGGCCACTGCTCCATGCCAAGAGGTAACAGGAAGTAGAAAAAGTAGTTTTGCGAAAGCCTGGGTTTTATACATGTCCTAGCTCGTATTAGAAAGTTGAGCAGGCTGAAAATGTACATATTCTTTGTACATCCATATAACCATGTGATCTCTCTGAAGGTCATGCATCTATATTTATTTACCTATTTTAAACAGTTTTATGCTTTCATTAACAGTCAGATTAATTAAGGGGGAAATAGTTTGGTTTGGTCATAATCTACAATAGTTAAACTATGTGAAATCATTTTTATAAACTATCTACCAATCTTCAAAATCTCCTACAACTCTTTATCAAACAAGTAAGAGCTCATAAGGAAAACCAAAACCCCAAAGCCCTGTCAAATAGATTATCTTGAATCCCAGAAAATACCCACTTAAAATACTGATATTATTTTTCATGCTGCATTTATCAAAAATGTATGCAGTGGAAACAAGTTTTATTTAACTGCATCAATTAGACATATTTAATACCTTTACTGTTGTGAAAGATCATCAGCAGTGTTTTTCAGGACTGTCAGATTAGGACTATTAAACCAAATAAAGCTGTAACTGTAAAACAATAAAAAATCCTGACTGCTGCTTTTTGCTCTTGCCTCAGCTTGGCCCATAAACCAATGCTGCTCTCAGTTTTCCATGCTGGTTTCACTTTTTGGTTCCTGTATGATAATTACCAAGGCCCAGAAATGGTGCAGAGCCACAAAATTTATAACTGAGGGCCTGAATATAACCTTATTTTCCAGCTAAGTGAAATTCAAGCTACATCAGTGAAGCCACAATTACATTTATGTTGTCTCTGGTAGCTCTCTTCACAGATAGGCTTTCTTGAAATCAGCTAAGGCATTTTGATGCAGCCCACTGCTGGTCCCTGAAGTGAGGAATACTCTGGGAGCTGAAAACAGCAGTGTTGATATGCTGGTCCTCAATCCCCAGCCTCAATTTAACATAGTGAAATACTTTAGTGCATGTCTTCTTACCTTTGGATTGTCTGGATGGAAAGATTGCTCCTTTGGGGACAACCAATCTAATATCTCAGATTTCATTCTGTACATCAGAGGTACCAAGCTCCTTTTCACCAATCTAGCTGCCCCAGGTGCCAGCACTTTCTTACTGAAAGTAGAAAAGTACAGAGACAGATAAATACCACCCATATTCTCATCTAAGGACTACATTAAAGATTTAGCAAAACTTTTTGAGTCAGATGTCTGAGGTTTTTCTCAATTGATAAGCTGGTTTCTTAGCTCTTGTCACAATACATTGGGTGATTTGAAGCTTGCACTGAACTAAAGCATAGATGACACTGACTCCCAGGTGCTGCAGGACCAACAAACCCTGCTCTGGGGCAGGGGAGAGGTTGCAGATGTGTGCAGACATTTGAAGTTCTGTCCAGTCTGAGTGCTGAGAGTACATCTCTTGTTCTCCCTGGCCCCCAGCTTATCTTTCAGCTTGTCAATAGCTCCCATTTAACAAGATAGGACTTGAACACACTGTATGGAGCAAAATGGTCCATTACACAGCCCTCCCAATAACACTTTCTGGCAGTATATTTGATGGGATGCATTTTATGTCTCAGTGTGTCTTGGCCTGTAGTTGAACCACATATTTTAATCTACCTATGGTGTACACAGTTACCAGTAACTCTTCCTCCCCTTACCTGCTGAAGTGTGAGGCTGAGTTTTCTCTGTTTAAAAAGATATAGCTGTCACTTTATGGCGATTTCTGCAGGATTATTTGGAATAATTTGGACATTTTCCTCATTGTAAGAAATACATTGCTAGTGCAGATATCTGTGTTGTCCTTCCCCTAAGCTGGGGATGAGCACTGACAGAGTCTTTCTTTTTTCCCCAGCTGTCCCCTGACCATACCAGTGCTCAGGGAAATGCACCCTTCAGCACCCAGCTCTGTGCAGTGCACATGTTCTGGTCAAGCAATGTAACTGTGTGTGGGAGGGAAGGAGAGGAGACGGAGGAGAGCAGAGGAGAAAAGATGATCATGAAGCAAGAAGTGGCCACTGAGAGCTCTGCATGTGCAAGCAAGATGCTGGTAATAATCTCAGCAGAGAAAGCATGGACACTGGTACAATGCAGTGTGCTCTACTACATCCAACTCCATCTAGAGGTCAGGCTGCTGTGCCCTACCCTCGCCTCTACACACATTTGTGAAGTCCAAAGGAGTGTTCCAAAAGGACAATGGTATACAGGATTCTCAGTGTATCTGTAGGGACATAAAGGAACGTGTACATGAGCATGTAAGGATGGATGAAGTCGCAGAATAGTTGTCATTTTTAGATGGAAGGGTTATCAGGCAAAGAAGATCCTTTATGTGTTTTGTGTTCCATGCTACACAAAAACCTTTGAGCATATACTTGTTTTAAGCAACTCATTCTGCCCAGCTCAGCAAGGGTAGTGTTCAAATTTGCTGCTAAAATTAATGTCAATAGCATTTAAAGGGTCACTTCTTGGAAGCTTTCAGCTCTAAGAACTAGAGTAAATACATACCTAGCAAGAGACATGGTAACTTAGATTTATAACTTGACCTTGAATTATGGGAAAGTATTTTATAACATTCCAGATTTATGATTTTATTTCCTGAAGACCCTGACTGTAAAATGAGGTTGGACTTAAAGAAGAAAGTTCACTTCTGGCTTTCTTAACAAGTAGGTGTCCTTGGACTGTAGCAATCTCATAACATAAACCAGACAATCTTTCAAGAAATCTATATGCTTCCCTAATTGTCATAGCTAAAGGCTTTTAAACCAAGATGAGGTATGTACTTCCTCACATCCACAGATGCAGAGACACTGAGCAAAATTCTGGCTTTTATTATGCAAATTTCTTGAGATTGTTTTTTTCCATATCCAAATTTTACAAATACCTTTTCCTTTCCTTTATTTGTAGCCTACACAATCTTGGCATTATAACATTTCAAAATTTTCAAATTTATCTCAAGGAAAATAGCCATTCTTAGCTGCAATAAAAATTCAGAGGTAAATGCTTTGAAATCTTATATCCCCACTCCTTCATGATGAGTAAATCAGATCACTTGTCCTGCAATCATTAAAATTTGCTAGAACAGGCTTTCACTACAGAAAATTCAAATACAACTGTTATTCACTTGATGGCTTAAACTGATAATGAAATAGATGCCTATACTTAATTATTTCTTCTGTTTAGGAGTCAAGACCAAAACCTACCTATAAGGTATTGCATTATTTTCTGTTTCAGAGTTTTTCAACTCTCACTCATCTTACTTACAAAAATACATGGAATGGGAGAACAAAATGAAGCAGAGAAAGCAGCTTCAAAAATTGGAACTTTACAGTTACTTCCTCTTTCTTGGTTTTCAGGAGTAACTATAAAAAACCTCAGATTTTTTTTATTCTTTTCTTCAAAGGATTGCTAGGAATAGAATTCAAATTATCAGAGGTTCCCTTTCTTACTTAGGGCCACTGACTGACCATAAGAAAAATGTATTAAGGCATTAGATGTATTTGTTTGAAATACTTGATATTGAAATTCAAACAGTTCTTCAAGCAGAATTCCTAACAAGAAGGATTTGTGACAGGGAGTCTACAAGATTTACTTTGAAGAAAGAAAATGTGTGTTTAAGAGACCCTCAAACCTTCAAAAGAACGCCTCCTTCAAAAGGCCCCACCTCATAGCTATAAGGGATTTTCAGAAGTTAATGTATTTACATAAAGTGGAAAGACTTGCAAACTGTACAAGGCAATTACTGGAAACAGTGGTGTAGTATTGAACAAAATGGTCCCGATTTTCCTTGGGTTTTTTTTCAAAGAAATTCATTATTTCTTTCATCTACACTAAAACTATAGGCCAAATCCTGTAGTTCTTATTGAAAAAAGCAATTTTACAGACCTCATGCTGGTCTTACATGCAAAGAAATTGAATACTCCAGTGAGGTGAAGGACAGAAAGAAAAGGAACGTGGAAATGCAGTCCATATGAAAGAAAAATTGTATTTTAAATGCACCAAATAAACACCAAAGACCTATTACCATGTGTTTGAGCAGCTTTTTCTGATATTTCTATGACTATATATATGTGCCTACACAGACACATATATATGCATGTATATTCATGCACCATTCCACACAGAGGTATCCAGATTAAAAGCCTGTCCCTTCCTTCATTTTGGTTATAATACATTGAAACCAACACACTCTTTGCTATCATCAGCTAAGACCTCCCTGAGATAGGACTCCATGATGCCTTATTGCTGCATGTTTCAAAACAGCTTTGTGAACTTATTAAAATTATATTTCAGAAAGAGAGGGGTAGAAAAGCGAGAAGGCACACATAAGCAGCAGGGTCTAGCTGGGTAGTTCAAAGTGATCAATGCATTTATTTTGTTTGGGGTGTTCTTACTTTATTTTTTTTTTAAATTTCCCCTTCTAGTTTATGCACAACTTTTGCCTTCTGAATCCCACCTTTATGTTTCTCCTTATCTCTGCAATCATCCTGGAGATGTTTCAGAGAGAAGGGGAGAGACTTGAAAATTATTTTTGCAACAGAGTAGGACAGGTAGAGCTTTTCATCAACATTGCTGTGGACATGCATGCTTGAGCACATGCACACACCAACCACCACACTTCCACTGAAGATTCTTCCCTGACTTCCATAACTCCAGTACTGACTGAAAAAAAAAATTCCACACTGCAAAACACGGTAGAATGTCTGGTATTTTTGTATGGGAGCTCTCTAGACTTCATCAGAGGAATCTCTTCCCACTATTGTAAACACTGCAGTATCATTCAGTCTACACAAAATAATATCTTTTTATCTGGCAATGCTTGCCAATGTGGTAAGAACACCTAACAACTAAGATAAGGCTACACAGTACTTGAATTCATTTCCATTCACCTCCTTTAGTAACAGGGAATCTATATTTAAATAAAAAATTTATTCATTTTTAAAACTATCTTAAATAATTCAAATATATTACTGACTATCAATCAGTTCCCAATCAATCAATCACTCTGGCTGAATGCTTGAGACTGTTTAAAATCATGTTGCATATTTGAAGAGCAAAAAATATAAAAATCAGTTTTTCTACACATCATGCCCAGCATACAAAAGCTATGAAAAAATTAAAGCTCTTAGCTGCAAAATTTACATAGCTGACCAAGAAGATTACAGACACAAGCATTTCCTAATTATTCTCAGTATAATTAACTAGATAGCACTGAAATTCTAGGACTCTGAAGCAACATTGCTTCTTGTGGACACTTGGATGGTGAATTCTGAAATTTTTTACCTTATAATTTCAAAACCAAGGCAAAGGCTTCCATTTATGCCACTTTGGAATGATCCTAACTGTTTCCCATTTGTATGGGAACCTGAAACACTTCTGTTGTGAAATACTCTTTTTAATATGAGGGTTTCCTCCACCACAGAACCTACTGCCACTCACCTACTACTAAAACTGAACTTTCAAAGTCTGTGTAATCACTGCAGTAAATGCAATGAAATCTTCAAGCCATTTCCTAATACTTAGACTTTCCTTTGTTCGAATTTTAAAGTCTGCTTCTATGTGGTCTCTGTGCAGAGGCTGTGATTCAGTAACATGACCAAACCATGAGCCTGAAAACATTTAAATAAGCTCTTGATGATTACAGGGGAAGAAATACAGCCTATAAGGCCTCTCCATTTTCCCACAAGGATATTAGTGCAAGCTAGGGTACACTAACTGTAGCAGTTACAGCCTAGATGTATGCAGCAGTTTTTCCTCTTTATATGCCTTGAACAATCCTTAGAAATGAAACTCCATCACATTTTCCCCACTGCTACCTGCAGCTGTTAGACAACCTCAGAGACATCATGGGGTGCAGGAAATGGCTGGGTCATCTCTGTATCCTCTCCAGGCCAGGACACAGACAGGCTGTCCATAGACTGTGCAGTAGAGCCCCTGTCATGCCATAGCTCCCACAGCTTTTGACCCTGGGGGCTGAGGATGCCTCTTTGCTGCACTATTACTCTGCTGCCTCAGAGGTCAAGCAAACTGCTGGTAGATGTGGAACTAAAACATTTTCATTCTCAAGTGCCAGTCAGTGTGCTCAAATCATGTTCCTGCAGAGAACTCTGGGGGTTACCCTTGCAAAATTATTTTTCAGGTCAGTTTTCTAAAACAAACAGATTCTTTGACAAGGTAGTTTTCAAAGCTGCTATGAAGATCTGTAAGCCAAATAACAGGATAACACAAAGGCATAAGCATATTTCACACAAACCTTTGATTTGTTGGTAACAACCTTATCAGATACTGTCTGAGGAAGGGGAAAGTTCCCACAGCCAACTCATCCCTTTATATATCTAACCTTCAAAACAACAAAAATTTATATAGAGGAAGTCAATGTTACTGTAAAGAGTCAGGTTTCTGAACTTCTTACCGTCAGCTCCCCTCCCACTCTTTAATTCACATACCTATTGTCACAGGTTTCTGTGCTATAGAGCCTTGTTATTTCTTCAGTATCATCAATACTTATAAGTGTTTCCCATACTGCAGAACTGCAAAAACAGAAATGTGAGAGATTCAGAAGAAAACACTGATATCCAAGATATCAAAGACATTAAAATGACAGAAGGTAATTTATACTTGGAAATTTCAAGGAAATGATAGTGCTTTACCGTAATGCTTCAGAGCAGTCCCCAGGGTAATAGCACACATTCCTTTTGGGTTTTTTTTCTGGAATACATGGGACATAATAAGCACATTATGAAAAATGTATCAACCTGTTGCTATTACAGGCAGTTTGCACAACATCCACAATGCTTGACACTGTAGCACAACATTTATTTGACATATGCAGGTGAGTGCCTGCCCCTGCACCTCACTGAAGCTCGCAAGGAGAAAGCCTTGTCTTTCATCACCATGTCTGTCCCTCTTCTTCCCATGTGGGATTCATTAAAGACATGGCTGTCAGAGCCAGCAAAAGGGCTGGCAGGGCTACACCGGCAGCTGGGGCAGAAGCCTGCCTGGAGGTCAGACTCAACATGAGGCCCTGGGTGTCAGCGCTGAGAGGGAGCTGCTGGCATGGGCAAAATGCAAGAATGGCTGCTCACACTATCACAGCTTATTTCATAAAAGCAGACCTGGTTTTGTTCTGAAGGCAAAGAGGAGTCAAGTTGCCAGAGAGAGGCAGAAAAAGAGTAATTTCTGAGACTCTCAGTACTTTGCATATAGTGTTCACCCCTTCCTTGAAAAGGGGGACAAGTGAAATGGACAGATGAACTGCTGTAATGTTGTGAATTCTGGGACACATATCTACAGTCATCTCTGCTATTAAGAGTAGGATCTCAGGTGGCTTCGAAGGGAACGATCCAGTAGGGCACACTGACACAATAAAAGCTATTACTTCTTACGCCTCTACTAAAGAATTTCAATGGATTTAATTTAATTTCAAGAGTGTTTTGAGAGCCAAGACTGTGCAGCCTTTTATCAGGGGTTACTATACCCATAAGCATGAAGCTTCTTTTTTTTAATGTATCTTTTGAGGTTTTTCAAAGCAATGATTTTTTCTTTTGAGAGACTTCTATTATAGCCTATGCCATGCTCTGTGAGAAAGGTTTAATCCATGCTGCTTCTGCTGTTACCCATAGTGTCAAAAAAGAGCAATGCAAATATTCACAATATCCTCAGACAGAAATAGAGAGAATACTTTTGTGCTTTCATAGTAGCCTAATTCCAATTTTTTCTCTAAAAAAAAAAAAAAAAATCTTACCAGGCATTTATTTCAAAGATAAAACAGGCAGCTGCTCAGAATTGCCAAATTTATTGTAATTTGCCTTTATTTTTGATTCCAGCAGCTCCTTTCAGACCACATATTTACTAGAGCAAACTTCTCCTATTAACATTAACTGCATGTAAATGAAGTTCCATTTCCTATTAAAAATATATTCTTTTAAAGTTATTCACCTCATTCTTGCTATTACTTCAGAATGGCACAGATAGCAGTGAGGCTCTACTTTAAATGCTGCGTGATACCAGAAATCCCGTGGCTCTGCAGGGACAGAAAATATTCCCTGGGATAGACACGGATCTTCCAAAATATTCTTCTGTACAATATTTTGCTCCTTTTTGTTCTCCCAGACAAAGTTTGACCCTTAGAACTTCTGTGCAATAACCACAAAAATACAGAGCCAACGTCCCTACACAGGAGCTGTGAGGGAGGCCCACAGGGAGCTCTCCCATGTTGGCCCACGCTCCATGGTTCACCATTATAAGCATAATTCTTGTCAGAAATGCACCTTTTCAGTCTATTACACTTCCAGGACAATGATGCTAACCACCTCTGACCTATCTTTGGATCACCACTCCTGTTATTTCCCATCCCACATCAAGGAGAATTCCAAACAAGCCCGGGCCTAAGGCATGGTTTGGAGCTGAGGCTCGGGGAGGTGTTATGAGGGCCCAGCTTCCCTGCGGCGGCTCCCACCAGCTCCAGCTCTCATCCCAGTCCCACCACCTGGACCCAGGCCCAGAGCGCACCTCTGGCCGCCTCCCCTCCCCTCCTCCTCCCCAGAAGGGCAGCCCCAGGTGAGGGGAGCTCTGTGGGACAAAGCGGGAAGGCTGCTCAGGCAGGAAGGCAAGGCGTGAGGCACAGCCACCGCCCGGCACGCAGCCGTGTGGGCAGCCAGGCTGCCGAAGGGGCCTGGCGCCAGAACTCGGGACGTGGTTAACACACTCTAATGGTGCTTAGCTTCCCTTAGCTCTGACGTTACTGGCAAGTGAAGTGTCTGAAAGAAAAGGAAAACTAACAGTGCATTCTGACCTTCTGTTCAAGCCTGTAAGAGGGACAAATGCTCCACATTAAAACATACAGAGATCCTCACCATCAGAATTATCTTCTGCAGAGGAAAACCCAAGACCCTACTAGCTACAAAGAGAATGGCAAAGAAAAAAAAAGGGGGGAAAAAGTGTTTAAACTGTGCAAAGGCTTGTCAAAAAAAAACCTTCCCCCTCTAAAATGAGGAACTGCCTGAGACACAAGACTCACTACTCTCACAGCCACATGACAAGCAAGAGAAACAGAGAACAGAAATACCAGAGACATGATGTAAAGTGGTGGATAAGCTAAAATTAGTTAACGTTCTGATTTCTTTTATGAAGGGAGGATAAGTTCTATTTTTATTTTTTTAATTACACCAAAAATCCTAGAGAGCACTGGAAAGTGGTGAAGTAGAGCTTTTTAAATCTCGATGCACACATGTACTAACATAATTACATGTACATGTTAGTGTTTAGGAACACTAATTAAAAGTAGATTCTCCAAAGTAAGGACAAAAACACCTCATTCACCTTCAGAACTGGATCAGAATAACATCAGGAAAATTTACAGGGACTATCTTAGCTAAGGCAACTTCTGCTCTAGTCTTAAGAGACAGGTTGCCAGTATTTGTAATTTTTTCCACCCCAGGTTTGCTGTCTTACCTTTCCAAATAAAACTTTCCTTCTTCTTATTGAAGTATTAATATTTTCACTACAAGAAAGGAAATTATTTTTCTTTTTTTTCACTTTCAGCTTAAGCTGGTGTTGCTCAGAGCTGGAATGAAATACAATTCATTTGACTGAGTAGAAAATTAAGATTTTGTTAAAAGCCAGAAAACTGATCAAACAACCTTGAGCTATATGCAAAGCAGCAGCACTTAAGTACAATGCAGAGAATCACAGGTTCAGCTCCTTTAGGCTGCAAAGTTTAACTATTTTATTTGTGGTATCTCTGTTGATCTTGTTAAGTCTAATTTGAGACAGAGCTGAAATTTTCTGATATACTACACTCAGTTTTCTTCAAGTGAATGTTGAGCTGTGACACGCATGTGAGTTGTTGGTTAGCCTACACAGTTCAAAATATACTGACATGGCTCCCCACTTCCCCTCCCTGCCTGCCTGAGTACGCAAATACATGGGTGAAGCTACGAACTTCTTTTGTGAAAGGCAGCAATGTGAAAAATCATAGAGAGGATGTAATAAGGGAGGAGGCACAAATACAGTGCAGAAGAGTGGGAAAGAAGATAGCAAATATCTGTGCTGGGAAAAGAAAAAAAAGAAGAGAGAAAACTATTTGAAATGACACTCTGTGCTGGGGCTGGCTGCAATGGAGTTAATTGCTTCATCGCAGCCTGCACGTTGCCACCTTGCCGATAGCACAATTCTAAAATTGTGCTGATAGAACGCCAGTGTTTGAGGTATTGCTGAACAGGGCTTGCAGGGTGTCAAGGCTTTCTCTGCTCCTCAGCTCTGTCCCCCACAGGCGCAGGCTGGGCTGGCAGGAGGCTGGGAGTGGGCACAGCCAGGACAGCAACGCGGGCTGACCAAACGGGTGCTGCGTGTCATGCAGTGCCAGGCTCAGCCACAGAACTGGGGATTGGGCCTTTCCACAGTACCCCCTGTTTGGAGGCTGACTAGGCATTGGTCTGCTTGTGGGAGGTGAGAAGCGACTTCCTTTGCATCGCTTTACTTTCCCCTACCCTTTCCCCTCATTTTTAAAACTGCTTTCATACCTTGACCCACAAGTTTTCTCACTGTTGCCCTTCTGATTCTCTCCCCCATGCCACTGTGGGAGAGTATGTGATCTGCTGGGTGGGGTGATCACACCATACACTGAGAATAGGAAATAAGCACAACCATAATGACAGTCAAATCATAAGTTAACCTGAAAGTTAGAGCCATAGAAACTATGGCTTTCTTCTGCTGCTGCTTTTTCTTTTGCACTTTTTTAAAATTGACATTTACTCTACCTGAATTATCACATGAGTAGTGAAAAAAAAGGGCACTTTCTTTATTCTTAATTTTTCTCCTGGAAGTTGAAGAGATCTTTAGGAAAAGTAATTAAATACACAGCTCACACTGGCTTTCTCTGAATGCTAAACTCCCCATAGTTGCAAAAATAATTACTTCCATTAAGACACAGACCAAATTTAGGAAAAAATATGAGCTGGTTTAAAGGAGGTGTTCAATACAGGGTCATCAGAGCGCTACACCAGCTGAAACTGGGGCTGTGTTGCAGACTTGGCCAGCAGTCAATAAACTCACCCAGACAGTGTGGCAGCAAGCTCCCTCTAGCAATATTTTAATATTTATTCATCTCTGCATACCTTTTTGTTCCCGTATTTTTCAGGCCTACAGGTGAAACTCAGGCTGCTGAGGTCAGCTGTGGTGATGTCAACAGAGTGAAACTGTCCGTTTCAGAAAACACTGTAGCAAGAATCTTAGCTTGTAGACATAATTACAACTTCAGTACAAAGTTCATAGCTTTTTCTTCTAATGTAAGCAAACAAGGTTTTTGAATTCAGAGAGAAAAGGCCAGGATATTCAGATATGTATGATGGTTTTCACTGCATACTTTTCAGTTTGTGTACAAAGACCTTTTGCTATTAATGCTAACAGGAGCCCATCACTCTTTCTCAGCATGACAGATCTTACTGCATTTGAAGGTGCTCCATTTTCATCAGAGGAACAGCTCCCACTGTGCTGCAGGAAGTCATGCAGGTGTGCACCCTGCTTTTCCTTGCTTAGGCCTTTCTAGAGCAGCAAAACAAAAGGCACACAGACCCAGAAAAGCACCCGAGCCAGCTGCCCTGCCTGACACACTGCTGATCTTAAGGCTTTATCAGTGAATCAATGTTGCTGCTTTGAAGCTGTATTCGGAACAGAGTGTGCTACTTAGCAGTCCTAGCAGCTCATTTGGAAACAATTCGGTTCATAATTTTTTAAAAAGTGATTTAAAAAATTGTGTGCCTTGGGAAATACAGCCACAGAGACAATGCATGGGAGACCTTCAAGTTAAACACGTTTCAGTGGAAACTCTGCCTGCTGCCCTCCTACATGCAGGAGAGTCTGTGCACACTTAAACCACAATCAAAGGATGCCACAGCACTACCTTTACTGCTCAGTAGCAGGTGGATTGAGAAGGTGGTAAACTCATGCTAGATAAAGTTCAATCTGTGTTACAGCAAGCAGATTTTTTCCAAATAAAATAATCTGAATTACCTGGGGTGAATTCAGCCACTGGCTCTGGCCTTCCCACTGCAGAGATAAAACAGCAGCTACACAGCCTCCATCTAAACTCAAAATACCTGATTTAGAGTGTTTCTGCTGTTCAAGCTGTGGGTGAGCAGGGAAAGCTCAGCAGGGTCTCTCATCCCTTGTAGCACTCTTCAAGAGCTCTTGTTCTACAGCTTTGCTTTGAGGCAGTAAGAACACCAGAACTGAGCCTTTTTTTCCCTTTCTGTCAGTGAGGACAACGAAAAAAGGCTCAGAAAATTCTGGAGGCCAAGACAGAGAGACAAAATGCTGAGAAGAAAAAGGACACTTTAAAAAAACAAAACCCAAACCCCTTTTCTCTACCCTCTCTCACTTTAGTAACACCTCACCTGCCCCCATTACCATCGGCTTTTCTTTTCTAATTAAATGAGTCTGGAGCTGACTTGGAAAGAAAGCCAGCAACTACAACACAGAGAAGTTTCTTACTGGCTTATGTGATGAAGTAGGAGCCTGTTTGGCCAGTCAGTGGTTTAACTTAATTTATTTTAATGAATTATCCATGAGGTGGGATACACAGAAGTGCCATGTCAGCATAGTCTGAGGTCATCACAAACATCATCAGACAAGCTTTGAAATTAGTTCTAAGTGGCAGTACTTCATGTGGAGTCTAACAAAATGTATATAAGCACAAGCCAAAATAATCATCTTCTCCCCTGCAGATGTGCACTAGTACCTGCCTGATGCTATGAGGAGGGCCAGCATGGCATGCCACCACACTGTATGGAAACCAGTCACAAGGAAAATTATAAACTGAGATGTGTTTTATTTCAGAAAAATATTGAAAGTGTGAACTGTGACATATGCAGCTCAAATTATCTGCTTAAGAAATACATTAATATTTTCACAATGGAAGAGCTTCATAATCTCTCGAAGATTGGATTTTTCCCCATAAAAATTCATCATATAGAACTATTATATGAGAAATATTAGTTAACAGATTGTAAATATCAAAATTCAGATCATTAATGAGACCCACATAATATAATTATAGCATTGAGAACTGCTCTGAAAATTCAAAGGGTCTCACCCATAATGCTGTCAGCTAAATCCAGAAACTGAAACAGTTTAATTTGCCAGTAGTTCTGTAACATTTCTCGCAGCAATGAGATTTGCTTGACAAGACCCTTTGCCTGGAATATACTTTTGATGTCTGAGACGAGCCTGACATTTCCACTTCCTATTTAATTTTTAAGTAACTTCTGCTTTAAAGTTCTGAGCCCAAGTTTCCTGCCCCAAGTAAACCAGATCTCTTCATTTTTTACTTTCATTTTCCACTTCTGCTTTTCTTTGCCAGTAATATCACTTGTAGCTGAGGCCCAGTGGCAAATGGCTTCCTAACCCTACAGTCTCCACATTTTCTGTAGAATTGATCATCACTTCTTTTTCTATGTCTGAATAAAACAAACTTCAAGTTTATACATTAAAATCTTCTAAGAACAGTGCCATGTCTGCTCTCCTGGAGTGAGAGTGAAACCCTGGTTTCAGTGCTGGAGACAAGCAAGCATCTCACACAGTTTATGGATGAAGAAATAAACTCAGTGATTAATACAGTGTAAGAAAGGCAGAGCTTGAGTGAAATTTGACTTTGCAATATCACAGAATAGAAAACAAAACAAAGTCCTTTTCCAAGTCTCAGTGTACCGACATTCAGAGCACTACTGAAGACAGCAATAGGGCAAGAGGCTTCTCCTTCCATTTTCTCTCAAACCTACAACTATTTGGGAGGGGAAAAGAGACTTCATACCAATTGCACATATTTCCTCATCAGGTTCAGGTAAAAGCCTAGCACAGCAAGAAAGTTGCAAGACACAGCTGCCCTGTGAAGCCTCAGAAAAGAAAGGGCCCTACAATAAGAACCATTAACAGAGAGCACTAAATAATTTTTATATAAACGTATTTTAATTATAATCTATGCAGAAATCATATCTACTTGTATAAATATATAAATAATTATATTAAACTGCAGCAGGAAAAAAACATTTATATCAGAAGGTGGTCTCCAGTCCTGGCAGAGCTCTGTCAAGAACTTCTAATATTCTTTACTCATGCTAATAGGTAATGTTTTACAAAAATAAATCTATTTTAATCATGCAACTTGGCATGTCCCTCTCCTGTGCAATGGCTGAAGTATCTGTAACAAGTGGGATTTGTTGGGTTTTTTTATGAAGATTCAGAATATGAACATGCTGCTTATTCATGCAGTAGCTCACAAAACTCTTCCTTCTGTAGGGAATGGGATGTGCATTTGCAGCCATGCTCAGGCATTCATTTGACTGCTGTGTGTGTTATGATTTGAAAGTAAAACCTAGCCCACCATTTATACCTTCCAAGAGTCTGGATCTTAGAGCTAAGCCCCCAGCTTCTCACTCCATCTCATGTCCACTCACTTCCATCATGGCACATTACAAGGCAGAGAATACTCACCACATGCTTTTTTAATCTTTAGTCCCCAATGAATTAATTCCTATTGAAGATTTTTTTAAAGTGAAAACCTCAATGAGTAGTGTTAAGAAGTAACATTAAACAGAAGCCTACAAGCAGTTCTTGGTGTTCAACCAAAATCAATTGTTGACTGAGCCTGATTCTTCACTTTGAGGGGAACTGTTATGAAAAGGAAATGCCAAGAAAATATTCTTTTCCCCTCAGATCCTAGACAAGATTAACTGTATTCTGCATCAGAAATAAGATTCTAAAAAAGAAAAAATTCCCCATTAAACTACAAGCCATTTGAAGAGTTCTTTTTTTCCCCCCAGTGTGTTAATCAGACACTTCAAGTTCTCTGTGACCCTGAAGAGAGGAGAACATTCCTTTCAGCTTCACTGCTGTGTTTTTCCGACTGCACTCCCAGATCTGTGCTCCCAGCAGCAATCCAGGCACAGCTGGCTGGGTTGGTACAATCTGGAAGCTTGTTGCAATAACACACAGAACAAAAAACACAAGGAAGAGCCTGGCAGCTGTATAAAACTCCCTCTGAGCTCCAGTCTCCACAGAAGTTCACCAGCCCCAGCAATCAGCATGACCAGCCAGTCTCAGGGAATCCAGCAGCTTTTGCAGGCAGAAAAACGTGCCAAGGACAAACTGGAGGAAGCCAAAAAAAGTAAGTAGCTGGCCTGGTTTTACTGTACTTCTCAAGTGCAAGCCCTTCAGAATTACAGTAGCTCACAGAAAAAGATTACTTCATCTGTATACATGCACTAGTGCTGTGCCTTGGCTGCAGCCAGGCATTTACTCAAACGAGAACGTTCAGAGTTTGCTTAGAATCCCATGTGCTTGTGTGTACATGTACATGTGCCTTACTACATTAAAAAAGATTTTCTTTGTTATATTCATCCTGTCAGCTGCATTTGTTCTTCCTTTATCTCAATGCCAATAATGTCATTACTGCCTTGCTATTTAAACTAAAATCCTGTGTGCCTTTGGCTGCCAGCTCTGAAGGACCAGACTCCAGACTCTATTTTTCTTTAGAGGTCTTGCTAAAATTTTTCAGTGTTCCTCTTTACTTGCAAAATTCAGTAACTTGTCTCCTAGTTGAAGCTGGGCTTCAAGAATGTATATGAAAACTAAAGGACTGTGATCAAAATCAGGTAAAATCTTGAGCACTCTCAGTACTGTAATAGATCATTCACAGAAGTTTTATTACATGGTACAAGTAATTATTCTCCTGAGTGCAGGTAACAACCACGTGAGTCACTGACCTGCACTAGCACTGAAACATTAGTACTGTTTTCTGGAGTGATCTTGCTTTAGAAACCAGCAGCAGGAAATAACGCTGTGCTGCAGAATGCGAAGAAAATGCATGACAATGATGTCACGTGGCGCGAGTGTGATTAAAGGAATATATTTAGTTTTCCAGGGAGGAATGGAAGCTAAACAGAGTAATTTGTGTAGTTTCCATATCCCTTCTACACATGAATCAGCATTGTGTGTGCTCATTAATTTTTATCAATTTGTACAGCAGCACACAAAAATAAGTAGAAAGGCAAGTCCCCTCCCTAAGCACCCAGCCACTGCCTGTGCCTTGCAGACACAAGAGAGATTAAAACAAATCCCCCCACCTCCATAAAACAGAACTCTCTCAGGCAGAAACTTGAAAGCAATGGATAGTTAAAGTAGTGACCTCTTTTTTGACCTCTTATATGGCCTAACCAGGAGCTCTGGGAGAGATGGTTTTCCCTTCTCAGGCAGGGCAGAGGAAACACACTGCTCCTCCAAGCCAGAGAGCACATGATCCAGAAAGGCATAGCCCCAGTGGAGGGAGAGGGAGTTTGGCCTGAACACAGACTGCAGAATCAGGTTCTTAACTGTGATATCTTGAAGTGAATTACCCTTTACTTTTGGGTTTAGAGGGGTTTTTTGTTGCCTTAATTTCATTTGGGTTTGTTTTTAAAACCAGAAGAGTCACTTTAGCTTTTCCTTTAACAGGCAGTTAAAAGGAAGCTTCATAAATTAAGGAACTCCAAAAATGAAAAGAATCATTATAGCATAAAAGTGATGACCAAAGCTGAATGTCTTGCAGAATCCAGACACAGTTATGGATGCATTTACTCTACTCTGCAAAAGACACACTCCCTTGTCAGCACCTCATCCTCACTTGGAGTGCTTGTGATAAGCACAAGGTTTCAAACAGACAAAGTATCTTCAGACCCCTCTGAGTCAGAAACTTGAATTAAACCCCTACCAAGGCTTACCTCAACACTAGCACATTGGTAGGAGTTATTAACCAGCTACAGAAAAACAGCTATTAAGAATTTTGCTATCAGTAAAATTATTTACAGTGAAAATAAGTCATCACTATGGCTTTCTTTTCTACTACTTTTAAGGCCAGAATTTTCTTGCATTTATAAAAATTATTAAGGAAAATTAAAATATCAATTCACAAATTTAAACATAAGAAAACAACTCAATGACTGTGAGGGAGGAACAGGCTGCCCTGAGGCTGGGGAATCTCCATCCTCAGATGTTCAAAACCCACTGGATATGGCCTCAATCAAGCTGCCATTGCTCCCATCAGGGAGTGTATCCCATAGGCTCCTTCCAGCCTCAGCAGTTCAGTGTGATCCCATGAAAAACCTCAAGAATTTCCGAAAGATTTTATTCCTAGGTATAGCATATCAAGGGCAAACAAATAAATAAATCCACCCTGGATTTTGTGCTAAACCAAGCACTATAGGTAATCTACCAGAATAATTATATCTAGACAACCATTACATATTCAACATTGCAAGAAGTTTGCAGTGAAGCTACAAAATAAAATTTAAAATTTCCACGTTGTCCCTAATTTCAGTATTTTTTATAGCAATGTCACTACACCACCTTAGATAACTAACTATGCCAGCATAACTTAAATACTGTGGGACAAGGACAAAAGGGATTCTTTGAGAGGCAAATCTGGCTATGCTAAATTGGGATTACTTCAGCAGTCTCTTCCCCACATTGATTCTGCAGTTAAATCAAAACAAAGGGCTGGAGAGTTTGTCTCTGAGCATAAAATCTAAGCCAAAAGGAAATGTATGAAATGCAACAGATCTATGCAGTGCAACTGGTTGACCTGTGCACACACGGCTGGGTGAAACAATGGAGGACGTGCTACCCCACCCCAGATCCACCCAGTACCAGTCTGGATCAGCAGCTGCTGCTCAGGGCCTGTACTCTGCAGGTCTGGGCTGCCAGGGAGAGCACTGAACCCTTCCAGCCGTGCCACTGCTGCCCCAGCCCTCTGACCTCCTCTGTCACCGCAAACAGGAACTGCACAGCACCACTGTGCCCATGAGTCTGGCTGCTGCGCTAAGACTGGGACATCAGCTGGCAGGCTGCTCACCAGACACACCCAGAAAAGGCATTTGCAAGGAAATGTGACTAGCAGAACTACCCTGATGCAAAGCCTTCGGTGTTTACAGTTGATACTCCCATAACCAATCAAAATGTAGTGTGAACACACATAATATTGTATATAAACAGGTAATGGGCCTAGGTTTTGCTGACTTATGTGCAGTTCATAATGCAAAAACCACTTTAAATAACTGAAAAAAATGAGCAAATAAAATTAAATTGATACACACAAAGCAAAAATATAGTGCTAAAGCGCCTCTGTACAGGCTTTTTCGTACTTCTTGCTCAATACCCTTTATCCTGGCATGATGTCATTCGCTGATATCATTTATACCTGAAAAATTATTAATAGCTTAATTAATTAGTAAATGCACATGTGCAAGGCTGAAATTATTAAGTTTATTAAACACAAGCCAAACCAGTCTGCAATCCTTTGGCCTTTTGAGCATGGTGCTGCTTTATCTATCATTTTTACTTTAAGCACAATTTGGATCCTGGAAATAACTGAGCATTATCAGTGCCAAGACATCAATTCCTGAAAATCCTTTTGGGTAAAACAAGGGGAACAAATGTGTCGTGAACACTGGGCTTAGCAAAACTTGCTCTCCTATAGATTTTTATGTCGTGCCTTGAATTTCTCATGCCTAATAAAAAGAAAACTCAGATGAAAGATAATAGGAAATCATATTAAAACAAAATGTTAATCAAAATAAGATATTGTAAACAGAATTATTTCCATGGCACTCTCTTGGATAATATCCAAGACATATTTTATCTACTGAGAAAGCTATACATAATGCTTAGCTGCCTCTATTCTATTTTATTAAAAGTACAAAATAGTTTTCTCAGAATGCACATCCCCAAATCCCATTTTCCAGGCAATTTAGCAAAGACAACTGTTCTATTTTAAGAAAACATGATTAATTTTTGGCAACTTCTTCAAATGACTCGATTTCTATGCAGAAATTCAGCCTAGATGATATGTTTGAAAACCAACCCCAATTTTAGCATTTCAGTTTTGGAAAGAAAGATAACTTAGTGTTTGAACAAATTAGAATGCAACATTTTTGCCTCCTACTGTCCTTCCAAGATCTAAAAAACTTGAACAACCTAAAAGACACCAGTTCTTGTGGATCTAAACAGAACAAGATGTTTCATTAACATCACAGAAATACCTAGAAAGAAGAATATAGCCCTTCTCCATGCTAACAACACCTTCCCATGTTGGGCAAGAAAATCCCATACAGGACTGGCTAGTCAGAGCAAGTTTTTTAAGACTGGGCCAGTTTAACACAATGCCTAAGAATTTTTTTATAGACTGTGGACAAGGAAATCATGCATAGCACAGCTGCTTTGCTGCTGCCCATATTCAAGTCTGGAAAGAGGGACAGAGGGCCAGCAGCAAACCTGGCCTCCAGAGCATGACCTTTGCGGCAAAAATCTCTTCAAACTTGGGACTTTCTGCACCTCACCTCTATGATCCTGGAGGAAATGTCATTGGGCCAGGCTGGTTTGCCCGTCCTCCTGTAGTTCTTGCCCTCTTTTTGCATGATTTTGGCTGAATTTCAGTGTCTGCCACCCTTTAGTGTGTAAGGGTTGATTTCAGCCTGGCTGTGCTCTGCAGAGAGCCCAACCCAGCAGATCAGTAAGGCTTTGAAAAGGCAGTCCTGTACTGCACAACTATGGTAGCAGACAAGTGGTTAACAACAGACTGATTAATTAATTTTGGTTTGTCTCTAGTGGAACAGCAGGTTAAGCTCTAGTTTCTGCTTAACTTAATCAGGTGCAGCATATGCACCATCGCATATGTTGGCAGTTGCCGATTCTGTCCACAATGTTGTTGAACTAGCAGTAATTTACTCACAGCTTTTCCACTTAATTAAATAGGAAGCAGCAGGTTCCTGCTGTACCAATTCTTAAGGCATCATGGAAAAATGAAATGGCTGCCACACTACAGTGATACCCTATGTATTGTGCTTACTCCAGAGCACTGTCAAGAGCTGACACGTATGTATAGATGTACTCCTCGGTTCACCATCTACATTGTCAGAAGCAAGGGGACTGTTGTTTTACTGTTAATCTCTTTCCATTTTGTGCATTTTAAATGGATATATTTATCTATCTGGTGGCCAAATATGCAACATATTTACTACAGATGGCCCCCCAGATGGAATTTGAAATTAAAATCCCACTGATTTTGAAATAATTTAATTTGCTATAGAGATACAGTTCCTCAGCTGGTGAAATTGGCAAAGCTTCATCGTAGTCACTCCCCCCGACTGCCAGCTCCAGAGAATCACCCCCCGGCTCCACTCCTACGGAGTGGAAACTCTACAAAAGGCTGATCAGCTCCAAATTTGGAAAGGAGAATAAGGGAAACTTCAAAATACAGACCTAAACCTGGTTCCAAATTTTGTTGTCCAGACTTACGTCAGGCTCTTACACAGATCTGTCAGTTCACTCATCCTGGTCCCAATACTTCATACAGGGAGTAGTAGAAGCTGGGAGAAATCAGCCTTTATCAAAGAAATACAAACTGGAAAAGTACCCACTAGGTTTTAAACAGCCTCTCTCCCCTTTATGCATAAGCACAGTGGCTCAGTGGCAGAAGGACTCTGAGAAATATAATTTACCACATAAGAGAGGCCTGCACTGATAGACTGGGGGTCAATAAAGCTATCTAGTTCCCCAGCAGACTCCTCCTTCCTGTAAAAAGCCTGTATACAGTGCCACCCCCGAGGTTCCACAATAAGCACACCCACAAAAGCCAACAGTCTAGGAATCAAGACTTAAAAGGTAATCCACATTTCATGCATCTCTCTGCTTCTACTCACCCATCTGCAGATAATTATTTTGGAAGGAGCCATCAACTGGTGAAGTCATTTCCTGCTGAATCAGGTATTTTGCGAGGCTTTTGCTGAATCTCAGATGTATTAGAACAAACAGTCTTCCTCCCAAGCTTCAGCTTCCTCATTGTGCCATGCTCCGTGGAAGCAAGTTGTTATATGATACACCTGATAAGGCTTCAGAAGCCCAGCTCTGGTGTAACCAATCCAGTGTAAGAGCTTGGAGAAAACAAATCAGAAATATTTATGTTCGTCTTCCTACCCTAGGCAGAGAATGTTCCCTAGGATTTCAGGAAAGCAGAAAAGGTATCTTTTGTCTAGTGTGCTTGAATTGAAAGCCTAAAAAAAAAAAAAATACAAAGGTTCTTATTGCTCAGTGATGTTAAATAGGTTGTTACAGTAAGTAAATAAATCAATGTGCCACATGAGATCAAGATGGCTCATTCAGCTGCCTAGGCCGCCACTCTCTTATTCTTGTGATATCCTAATTTAAGCAACTAAGCAGTTTTTCAGCCACTGAAGATATTGCTCCTGTTAAGAAAGGGAGCAAGCTTATTCCCCCCCTCCTAAAATTCTAGCTGTGCAGCAGAAAGAGACCCCAAAAATCAGCACCAGTCCAGGTGTCTCAAGTATAACATATCAAATTCCATACAAGAGGTTTACAGTTAGAAAATTACTTTTTCCTCACAAGGTAGTGTAGCAGAATCCTGAGGAGATCCATGCAACTTTACCGACTTTATAAACGACAGAGAAGCCCATGGACGTTTTATGACATGCTCACCAGCTCCTTCATGTAAAACCTTAAACATCACATTTCCATCAAACCATTTACTCTTACTCTTTAGATGACAACCCTACTAGATCCAGAAAGTACCTTATGCCCAGTCCTGAAACTACTTACATGCTCTTGATTTGACAAGCCCATGGTGTTTTACCTAAAACAAAGTAACTATTCACAGCAAACAAAATTAGGTATGTAAACAAGCCTGGTGAGGAGGAAGACTCTGGTTTCCACTTCACCCTAAAATGTCACCTTACAGACCACCTTCTAGTTTTAAATGAAAAAAAAAAAAAAAAAAAAAAAAAAATTGAATCCCTTTCATAGTTTCTCGGCACTGGCAGAGAATTCCATTGACCCCCTCCTCTTAATCACTCACCTCTGCATTTAACAAAGGTTAGTGGAAAAGGGTGGGGGAAGAGAAGGACAAAGCCTGAAAGTTGCAACTCAGTTTGGTAGTGGTTAAGACATATCTAGCAGTATTTTGGAAATCTGCCAGCTCTAAGCAGAATCCAGTTGGTGTGGGATGAAGGGATTCTGGCAACCAATCAATACAGGAAATCTTACAGAATAACGTCTTTTCTCATCCATGACAACTAAAATCTGTTATCTGGCTGCTACTATTGCTGATGAAGAAAAGATAGATATTTATTTAAACACCAATCTGTGATTAGAAAAAAAAAGCATTTGTGTTGCGAGAAGACATGTAGTTGCAAAAAAACTTCTGTTCTCAGCAAACCAAGAAGCTCTTCAGTTGTTTTGTGCTTCTGCACAGGAAGTTGGTCTCAGAAGATGGGTACTTGCATGACTGGCTAGCAGTCAAAAAGTATTCTAATTAAATCACTTTGTCTTTTCTGACCATTCTTGTGCAAATAAATCTGATGGACAAGACTTTCAGCAAAGTCAGTGTTCTACTCTGCCAGCTAAACACCTCCTATTTAGAGAGATTCATCTTTGGGGATACAGTGATGGTATGAAATAAGTGCCTCTTTCTTCCCCCTCTAGGAAAGGGTAAAAGGCTGAAGCAGGCCAAGGAAGAGGCCACAGCCGAGATAGACCACTACAGACTACAGAGGGAGAAGGAATTTAGAAACAAGGAAACAAGTGTAAGTTAGAAACCTGCCTATGTTCTTTTCTTGTACCAATCTGCTCAATGGTAAACCAAATTGCTTCCAACAGTATTACATGGAGACTCCTGCAAACCAGTGTGGTCATACTGATTAAACACAGGGATTCCATCTAAAGTGTGTATATGCTTCATTTGGACTTTTTCACAGGCTTTGAATGCATTTGTAGAACAAATTGTGGACTTTCACCACTAAAATTGTCCAGATTGCATGTTTGGTTCATACTTATGCTTTGAAGACATATGTCCTTTAAGGAAAAGTACTTTTGGGTCCTCTTTCTATAACCACAGACAGACCTAGTTCCTGTCCTGAAACTGGAAGATTCAGTAAAGTGGATGTGTCAGTAAAAGCAAAGGTTTAAAACGTTTCTTTCCATTTCTGTTCTACTTCAGCCATCTCTTTTCATTACATACAAGACTGCATCCTTTATCAACTGAAATCACCACAACATTGGCGTTTTTCACTATGTTTCTATAGTAAAAGTGATCTGACAGATATTTTCATATCTGAATAAAGCTGTTTTATACATTTATGGCATCTTGCATTTTTCCCTAGCATTTCCATCAAAGTTCACAAACCATTCCCTTTTTACCTGGTGACCTTTCTCTTACATTTTTGGTCTTGTTTTTTCCCCCAGCTTGTATCGTGCAAAAGCGAGGAAAGTACTTGTGCAAAACAGCCACAAAAAGAAAAAAAAGCCTAAGAGGTCAAATAAAATCTGTTTTACAAACCTGTCATTTCAGTCACACTTCCTATAAAACATTTTCCAGCAGGGATCACAACCCTTAAGAACATCTGTACACACAAAGTCTCTATCATACCCTGCCAGCCCCCAGACACACTGTCACACAGGCAGGCCAGGTAGAACAGTCTCAAATGTACAATTTCAGATGTTTACTGACACCAAAATAAAGTAAAAACACCTCTAAAATTTGTTCATCTTTTCAGTCAAGACAGACTTCTTGTTCTAGGTCTTAATAGCAGAAAAGTAAAGATGTTGCTTTGTTGTGAACTCAATTTTTTCATCAAAAGCAAAATTAAAGCTGCAGGAAAGGCCACTGTTTGTCGACTGAACATTTCACCTGAGCAGGACAGAGCACAGATTGCTCCTTGAATGACAGTGCGTTGTACAAGATCATTGCAGTCCTCCTCCACGTTCCCTGACCCCATTATGTCAAACATTTATTTACCCAGACAAATGGCATCATTATTAACCTGTGTCTGGTAGGTGGTCAGGAGCTCCAGCAAAGCCGGTGCAGAGGGAACTCTGACACCTGGATCAGTTTACTTTCCCAGGTATTTGGACACAGGTGTTTTTAATTCTTTGCCACAGTCTCCTTTTATGCCATTCTTCTTCTTACTTTGTGTTGCTTGTATCCAAACTGGAGCAAATTTTCTCATACTATGAGATGCTTCATATCCATCCAGAATTAACAACAGCAACAGAAAAATAACGATAGAGGTCAGAATGATAATATGCAGAATATTTTTTCAAAACATGCAAAATTTTTAGTCTGGATCTCAAACAAATTTTGCTAAAGTTCATGGGGTTTTCACTCGTGGTCTGAGGTCACCTAACTCTGGAGATGTGCAGCCTAGTTCTGAATTTTGTGGCTTCTGAGCCAATGTAATATTTTAGCAAAACCTGTATGGGCAAAATAAGGGACAGACCTTCAAGGTCAGCAGAAATCATAAACTAAGCAGAGCATTGCCTGCATTCTGCAAGAAAAAGGTCTTCAAATTCAGAAACAGAAAAAGAGGGAAAAACACATAGAAGAGTAAGAATTTACTATCTCACGTTACAATATTAGCATGAGCTGAGAGAGCAGGTCTGTGGAGGCTCTTCTTAAAATTATAATACTTTTCTTGAGACATTTCAAAAGTATTTGGTAGCTGGATAACATGCAACCATCTGGGATCTCTAGAAAGTTCTTTTCCCCAGTGGAAAAAATCAGCTCCATAAATTCCATCTAAGCTGTACAACCTTTCCCACACGTGACCCTTGCAACTTGTCTAAAAGATAAAATAAAGTGTCAGCTAAAAATATCTATTATGGAAAACTATAATCTTTTCCCAATACTTATTATTATGTCTACAACCGACATTTCTTCCAAATTGAAAAGTGTTTTACATGTGGATTATGGACAAATGCCTCACTACATTGACAGGTACTGATAAATGGAACAGGGAAGGTGGCTTGTGCAAAAGATACTTTTCCTTCTTTTAAGGACTAAGTTGGGCTGAAACCAGATGGAAAATAGAGTTAATGACCCCTCCCCTGTTTCTGGTCATGCTGTAGGTACCCCACTAATATATCACAGGTTAGCTCCACCTGCTAGTCCACCCCAGAGAACCATGGCAGGAACAAGAACAATATGTTACTTATTCCTTTCTTATTCTGCCAGCATGCAGAAATGTCTTCTTCTCTCCACATGGAATTCTTTAGCTAGAAACCAATTTCTCTGCTGGTATCTGAAGGACTTTTCCATAAGGGAAGAATTCAAGGGATGTTGGGGCAGTGAGGGAGGAGGGAGCAAAGTCACAGATTTGGAACGTGTGCATCTGTTTATAACATAACCTTGCTAAAATGTTCAGTGAGTCTAGAGTCAATTAAATTCTAAGCGAATGTCCTGATATTAACTGTGCCAGAAGCTGTCTGGTATTTTGCCAGATAAGAAAATGTAACATTAAAAGACCTTGTCTGAGGCCTGTTGAGGGTTATACATCACTAACTGCTGAAGACATTTCAAGTACTCTGAAACTGTAATTATGCATTTTCAGGAAGGTTTTTCCATGTTTGGTCCTTAGCTGCACTCACAGGCATTCTCAGTGAGGCCAAATGAAGCACACGGTGATAGAACTTAGCTGACTAGTCATTAAAATAGAAAACAAATTAAAATGAGCCATATAAAAGACAAAACACACACAACATTTTTCCCTCAGCGAGCTGGGAAACTTTCATTGCATGGGGAGATTCCCATTGCTAATGAGCACATGAGAGTTGCCTTTAATCCTGTTTTTATGCACACAGCTCAACCCAGATCATACCCTTACTGTTCGGAAGCTCTGTGGTGTGTTTGTGTTAGCTTGTGCTACATGATGAAGAAAAGTACAATAAACATGGTCATATATAGCCTCTCATTTTGCTCAGAGGTCTTCTGCTTTTTCAGGTAATGGGCTCCCAAGGTAACTTCTCTGCCAAAATAGAAGAGCAAACAACGGAAGCCATCCGAAACCTCACAAGCAGCTACCACAGGAACATGGAGAGCATGATGAAAAAGCTCTTGAGCACAATATGTGACATCAGCCCTGAAATTCACCCAAACTTCAGACCTGTGGTTTAAGATTCAATGATGTGCTGTGTTCGTAAAAAGTACCCTTCTTTCTTCATAGGCATAAATACTTCCTCATGTATTGTTTCTATATGTGTGAGAAGAAAAGAGCACGAAAGCCAAAAGCACACCATGCCACACAGGCTTTTGATGTGACAGGAATTATCCAGGATATCACAAGCGTTTGTTGGAATATTGTTTCCTGTAGCTAAGCCCCTGTCATTTAGACAGGGGCAAATCAACAACAGCAGAATAAATGATTCTTTGACACCAGCAGGTTTTCAGTGGGAGTCTTTGTTCCTTTTGTCTTATAAAATGTTCTGTACTTGGATGTTACGTTGCATAAAGTCTGTTTATCCCAATCTTTACTGTACTTCAAGTTACATGTAATAGAATATCACAAAAACTTAGAATATAACATTTCTGCTTTCCCTGTGACACATGGAATGGTCAGGTTATGAACCACACAGGGACCCTGTAGATTATGGTCAAAAATATAAGTTGAAACATTTTCAATTTTTCTATGGTAATTTAAAGCAAAATATAGTTAACTTGTACAAGATTATGCTTAAAAGCCATACTCAAAGTATTGTCCTAATATATAACTACACCACAAAATTTATATAGCTTTGTTAAGTCTGAAGAATGAGAACAGGCATAGTCATTATTAACAAAATTGCTATGGTGCAAAGGACAGAATGGCACTTCCATTATTATCTGTACAGTTACCCTGAAAGCTCAGGAATCCAGGGGCTCAAACTCTACACCAGTTATGCTAAATGGTACCTGAATCCACAGGTTGTTCACCAGAAATCACATCAGCTACAGCTCACTTCTCTAAGCAACCTTAGGTAATATTTTCCTCTGCAATAGCACAGATTTCCCTTGGAATAAATTCTACTGAAGTTAGGAAAATACAATATGATCTGTGTTCTCAAGGTGAAGCCCGTTCAGTCTGATGGGATGAAGCTGATGGGAGGCACCGATGAAGTGGGGATCTGACACACACCTGGCACCATGAGCTCCTTTAATGCCTTGTCTCCACTACAAAATTACACCAAATTAGAAGAGAAGCTTGAGAAATTGCAATAACTAGCAAACAATAGCCATGATTTTCAGTCCACATAGATGCAGACAAATCATTTCAATTTCACAGCAGCTAGTCACAGGCAATCTCCTGTTCCAGCAAGGCTTACACAGCTGACATGCTGTCATGTGTAAAATGACCGTAAAGCTGTAGTCAACCTAATGTCAGCAAACATGACTCCTCAAGGCTGTGCCTGGATACTACATAATCTCCAAGCCCTGATTGTTACAGTCTCCTGTGCTTGATTATATTCTCTGGGGACCCAAGGATGCTGAGGAACAGGAAAGAAACTGGAAATCCTATTGACACCAGCTGAAAGGCTCATTTATTTAGGAGTGCTTTGAACAAAGCTGTGATAGGTTTTGATTTACTGAGGGGATGAAGGCACTCCAGTCCCAGCCTATGTGCAGGACCCAATGCAGGCACCTTCCTGCACAGCTTGGGCCAGTCAGGACTGCCTCATTGCCCCGGGGCACGTGCCTCCAGCTTGAGTCATGGCTGCAGTCCCAGTGCAGCACTCAGCTGTGAAACACAGATCTTCTGTGAACTTAAGCAGTCACCAAGGTGGGCACTAACACCTCACAGGGTCTCACTGCAGTGCTCAGGACTGTTCTCCTTTCCCTCTAGGCTACCTCAGCACTCTTGCCTCCAGCTGTCACTTCTAAACATACAGAAATGTTGCAGGTTCAGCTGCAGAACTAAAGCAATGGGACTTCCATTGCCAGCTGCGTGGGATAAAACACACACCCCCCTGTATGGTGAGAGCAGAATTGCCACAGACTGGTGGGCAGCAAAATAGAACAGCAGCTTCTCAGGAGGCAGCAACCCAAGTTACATGAAATAAAGGTTTGTCTTCCTTGTTACCCTACTTCATTTTATGACAATCCTCTCTCCCTCATTCTTGCCAAAATCTGTCTATTGTCACCAACTGCTCCTCTTGCAAAGCTTTTAAGGCTGTCTGTACCCTTCTGGTCCTAATGGGCACACACACATCTCTTATTTAAATATCCTCAGTCCTGCAGTCACAGCCATGTCCTGCCTGTATCCTTGTTATCATCTGCATACCTGAGATACACTCTGAGTCTTAGGTTCTCAAACTTTTTTTGGACATGATTATGTTCTCTTCTACATTCAGTCCTTCTGGACAGGAAAAAAAAATTGGTCATACCATCACTTTCAGATGTACAGAGGTAAGGGTCAAATTACACTTCATATAATTTGGCAAGATACTGGGGTTTTAAAGGAAGAGTGTGAAGTACCAGCTGCAGCAATGGAATAGTGGGGTACCAAGAAATGCTGAATTTATGAGTGCTCAAAATACCTTGTATGTGACAGTTACATACTCGTGGTAATGGCAAATAATTGTTCCATGCAAAAGAAAAAGAAGGATGGGTAATTTCAAAATGTTTTTAAATGCTTAAAAGGTGAGAATTGGCAGTCACCTACCGGGGATGATTACAAATGTCCTTTCAGATCCTGGGGATATTCCCACACCCAAGGGAGGCCCCAGTCCTCAGAGTGCCCTGGCACTAATTATTTATTACCTAATATGCACCAACGCAGTTGCCAAATAAAATGACAACTCTCACATACCACAACACAAACAAAATAAAAAGCCACATATACATAGCACTCATACCTGTATAAATCCTCCTCTTTTGTTTCAAAATTACCATTGAAATCAACTGTAAAACTTCCACAGTGTGAGATATTAGGACTGAAACAACAAACTTGAGTTTCTTAGATTGGCCGAATTCTTCACTGGCTTACAAGAGAGGGGTTAACAAGGCTTTTCTGTCTGGAAATGAAGAGCAGTTCTAATCAATAAATTCTAAATCCACTGATTAAAGTATCTCAAATAACAACTAGTGGAAAAGGCCATACCAGTGGAAAGTACAAGAATTCTTTTATACAACTCATGGCATGGATTGGGCTGAATTTCTTTGGCCGTTCTCACTCAAAATTCTCCTTTGAGTTATAATATATGAGGACCTAGTGATGTGGTTCCCATTCATGGGTGATGAGGGAAGATCTCTGAACTCATGCCAGTAGGACAGAATATCTTTCAAGTCTAAATAAAGTAAAATGAAACAGACATGAAGAATTAATACTATGCTCTATGTTGAAGCTGTCTACTGACTTTCCCATTAATTTCTGAAGAGTTTGGAAGCTGAAGTTTGGGAAATCAGAACCAGATGTTAATCCATTACATGGATTATGATATTAACTGAAATTTTTCCATATTAAAACATACTTGGAAGTTCATAGAATCTGTAAAACATAAGTTGTTCTTGTAAATCAACATATGTAGGGTATAAGTGTGTGTGTGTGAAGTTTTAACAGAACAAATATTTCAGTCCATGACTTAAAAGATTTTGTAGCTCCAGGGCTGTGAGGAATGTTTCCCTGTAAGATAGGACAGGATGACCTGCTGTTGCAGAGCTCAGGAGCCACCACAGACAAAGTGGGAAAGATGACTATGTGTAAGGATGTATTGCGCATCACCCCTGGAGCAGGGGCCTGTGTTAAACTTTGGGTTCAAATTTAGGCAGGGTCAGAGAGCAGACTGAGTCTGGGGCTGAAATATTAAGACATTGTTAGGCTATTAAACTATACCTTCCCTCATTTGCAGTAGCAATGGCTATTATCAATACTGACAGGCAGGTAATACTGCCATCAATTAAAGACATGTCAACAGTAACAGTTCTTAGAAAGAATGAACCTTGCCCCTGTGGTCCATTAATGAAAATACATTCTGTTCAACTGGAACTTCTCTTAACTGCATGCATCTTTCAGCTATGGATTTGGTTTTTTCTCAAAGTAACAGCATGCAGACTAATCAAATGTTATCTAGACACAATTCTTCTTCAGTCTCAGCCAGAAGTCATGCTAGTACTCTAGGATGTCCTCACCAAAAGACTAACCCATGGGAATGTGGCATCTCATCATCATCTTCTCCATGCCCTAGGGCAAAAAACATGACCCTGATTGTCCAACAACTCAGTGGGGAGCCAGGTGCTATTGAAAATAAACATAAGGGGAGGAAAAGATACCAGGCAAAGGTTTTGGGATGACAGCAGCAATTGCAGGTCTTTTCTGTTCCAGGAAGCCCCCACAGCCATGTGTTGATTAAGTAGGAAACTTGAGCATTATGTAAAGTTATGTTCTGCTTCATGTATACAATCCATATACTTCAAAATAATTTCCTCCAGCTCATCATTGAAATCAAGGGAATGCCTGTTACACAATACACGAGTGTCATATATTCCTGTCAGCTTTGCTGTGGCCTGTCCTTCACAGATTTGATTATTCCACATTTTATGGTAGCATAAGGCACTTCATACCCTAAGTCTTCCCCAAGGAATGTTAACGCTTGTTAGAAGTGCATGACCCAACCAGTACTACTACAAAACACTTGGAAAATGTTACATTGGAGTACTATTAATACACTCTATTGCACTTGCACTTCATGACTGCATGTGGAAAATCTGATGACTTGCAAGCTTATTAACTTACCGAGATTCCTCATTGCTTTTATGAAAGATATGCCACAACTGAACTACCTGACCCTGGGTGATTCCTGGAAGTTCCTCTGGCCCCAGATCTGATTTAATTCCAGGGACATCAGACTCCAATATGCTACCAAATTTCCATATCACTTTTGGAAATACAGGATTTTTGAGCAGAGCTGTGCTCCAAAAACAAGCTTTCCACAAAATATGCCAGAAAAATGACCTTAAAACTTGCTATTAAGTAGACCTTGCTTTAAGAAACACAGTATTTATAATTGAATTCTGCTGAAACAAACCAAAGAGCATAAATATTAATATAAAACAGATCATCAATGCCAATATAACCTAATTTGTATAACCTTCTCTATATATTTCATGTAAATATTTATTTAACAATCCTGTGGAACTGATTTATTGTAGAAAAGAGACAGATAGCTAAAAACAGATATATAACATAGATGTAATCTAACCATGTATGTGTCTTGGCAAATAAATCTAGCATTTTGTGTTGGTCTCCTTTCCATGCAGACTTACTCATGGGAAATGAGCAATCCCATTGCTGGCAGTGGGATGACTCATACCTGTGCTTAAAATGAAGTAAAGGTGAAGTGTGGTGGCAGCTCCGAGTGCAGAAGTGAGACATTGCAGCAAGGAAAGACTGCCAGGGCACGGTAGGTGCTCAGAATTGCTCCTGCCATGAATTCTTCTCCAAGGGTGTCTGCCCTGCACCTCACACCAACACAGCTGTTCTACCAGCCCATAACCACACCCTTGACTCCCCAAAAACATGGCTCCCCAAGCATCAGGAGGATATGTTTTACCTCTTACTCGTGGTTTCCCAGGTGTTAGCAGTAGCAAAGAAGGTTTAATAAATTAAATAATTGTGTCTTATAACAGATTAACACTCCTTAACAACATAGCTACTAAGATCAGTTGCAAGGAAAAAAACTGAAGTATTGTTTCCTATTAACACTTAACTGCTCTGTCTGCATGTGCTATGGGTAATGTTTCTCATGGCACAGGCTGCTAAATCCATTCAGAGAATTTCCCCTAATGCCTTTTCCATTCAGCACTTTTCTCGTTTTTAAACAATTTTTCTTCCACATCCTTTGGAGTCACGCACAAAAGTGACATTGAGACAATAATTTACTCCAAGGTGAAGGGTTTGCAGACTCTTTACCCATTTCCATAAGTACACCCATTTCCAGCTCCTACTAACTTGTACAATTTTGACTGATACATATATATGAGCATAAATACATCCCATATGTATCCTTTGTATTCAAGAATTTAAAGTGATTTTCATTGTTCATTCAGTTTCTGGTTCTGATCATAATTATTTACCTACCTTGGAAAAATAAACAAAAACTACTTTCTTACTTGTTTGTGTCAAATTTAAGCCTGAATGATTCATCAGTTTCCACTTAATTGCTGCATAAAAGAGCCAATATTCACCATAAAGGATTTTAGACCTGACTGAGGAGAATAATCTCCAAAGCAATTACAGGTTTCCTAGAAATGTTCCTTCCAAACTTTTGTTTATTGCAGAACTATTGTGAGAAAACCACTGAAGACTTTACTGTCAGCTGCTGGGAATCACTGGAAGTCAGATGATACCAACAGAGTAGCAATCAACACAGTTTAGTGAAAATCTGTGAGCACTGCATCTGTCTCTGGCACTTTCTGTGCTGTGCTGTTCCACAATGTCCCAGCACGTCTGCTGCTCTGCTGATGCTATTGCTCCTATCTGAAACTAGATTCAGTAAGATAAACACCTTGTGATGGAGGGGGTTGCTAGCCTAACAAGCCACAAGAAAGATGATGTACATGGTGACAGTTTGTGCCAGGTCTGTGTGCAGTCACTTCACTGCCCACTGTCAATGACAAAGGCTGAAGGGTGCACCGGGGAACTAAAGAGAAGCTCAAAGTGGGGGTGCCTCTCAGGAAAATTGGTACATTCTGAGAGAACTTCCCATGAAAAGTTTTTCAATCAGCTCAAGCTTAAAATTGTGCTGCTCTATTATTTTCAGTGAGAATACCTTTAATAAAGAGAACTCATTCTGAAACACACTGTAATACCCTCTGGACCACAGTCTGCTTGAACAGAACAAATGGATACAGCCATGTTCAGTGAAACATGAAAATTTGTTACAGCTTTGATCTGCACAGAAATTCAGTAATTCCACAGTAAAGCATGGTGTTTAGAAATGATTCACTTGTTTGAGATGTGACTCGTTCAAGCACTAAGACCAATATTTATACTCTTTGGTGGTTAAGAAAGATGTCGTATTCAGAAGAAAATATGTTCTACCAGAAGCATGTGGACTTGTCAGCAAACATTGAATGCAGTCATATATACTAATATGTTATTAATTGCTTTGTGGATAGTAAAATCAAGTCCCTGATGTACTTCAGAGTGAAAATATCTTTCCTCTCCTTGAAATGGAGAGCAAACTTGTATCCTACGTACGAACATGGATGCCAGCATTCCTCAAAATCTTGTCCAGCTTTTAAATTAAATCTGAGATTCATTCTCTATTACCACATGGAAAAGGTAAGATTAAATGTGTACTAGTTAAGACAGCAAGCAATTAAAATTCAAAGCATTAACAGAAATGGCACCATGCAGTTTACAGTTGACTTGCAGACATAAAGTTTAATGAGCCTCTTTGTTTTCTCGCCCCTCTGCAACTGGTTCCAACTCTTTTAACTATTCCTTTGCCTTGTAAATTCAGGCCCTTGCAAGGTGAAGATCAGTGTGAAGGTGTGTGTAACCTAACAAGCGTGTCTGAGTTTGTGTTTCAGTGCCCTGCTTCCCCTCAGCTGCTCGCTTGAGACTGGAGCAGGAAGAGCACCAAGAGCAGCCGAGTGCAGGAGTCAGCCCAGAAAACTGGCACTGCAGCATTCACGAATGTTTGTGGAGAAAAGAACATCAGTGGTACATGCACAGGCATTTGCTGACCTTATAGGCTACTCCTGGAGTTCAGACTTCAGCATGTCTATGGAAGAGCTGGGAATTGAAAGAGCAATCTGAACACAGACCTGTAAACGAGAGGAAACACACTCCAACAGTGTGGGTTTGTGGGAGGTCCAGTTCTTGACTTAAAGCCTCAGGCTACTGACCTAAGGAAATTGCTAGAGGTGAATATCCAGCTCCTATGCACAGTGGGGGCTGTCACCAACCATTGGGGTACCCTGTATTTTTTGTGTATTTGTTCTAACACAAATGAGGCAGAGAAGATTTACAAAGATCACACTGCTGACAGGACTGAAGAACTTGAAGGCATCTCTCTCCATAATTCTCTATACGGATTTCATCTGCCTTTCACGGGATCTCTGCTCAAATTAAGTATATCTTCCTCACCAAGGGAGTGCAGGTATGCTGTAATGGTTTGTTGGTTAGTCTCTTTCTCACAGCCACTAGTGCCACTGTGAAGAGTAAAAAAACCCATAAACATCAGGCCCCCCAAAACTTTCCTGGCTTCTCACTTTCATCAGGCCAACATTTTCTCTCACACAAAATGCAACCTGTTTTTCTTTATGTCTAATGTGTACCCTAATTTATTCCCACCATAACCTCCTTAATTTCCACTTACCTTATGCATCCATCTTCCATTTTCCTCTAATTATTTTTCAAATAAGTCTCTTCATGCGTTTTCCTTCTAATAGGAATTCATCATAGACACAAATCACATTGCTTCATTTTCCTTCACTACACTCCTGGTAATCCTACCAAAAGAGCATGGCAACTCTAAAACAAATTGTGTTATGAGGCTACTACCCAAGAGCATCTCAATTTCTTTGTTTTCTGACTTTCCTAGTCATCTGTTGCCATGTTGTGCTACAAACTCCTGAAGACAGGAACCATCTGCCCTTCCGACCTCAGCTCCAAGTCCCACCCTCACTGGAGTCCTGGTCCATGACTGTGGTACTCAGGAGTTATCAAACACCAACTATTACTATTAAACAACAGAGTTTGTATTGGGTTTGATACAACAGAATGACTGAGGAACATTTTAAATTGAGAAGCCATAGGTAATTCTAACTCGTCCCTCTTACACTCAGTAGAAAGCAAAAAATATTCCTTGTGTTTACCTCTGGGGTGGGATTAAAAAGGCACATTATAAAAAAAAAAAAATCCCATTTGTACTGTTTTCACTGAAAGACTTTAATTTAACAGGTCTGACCTGGATTAAAAATAATGATCCTTCAAATTCCAAACATTCTTCATGTAAATACTGGCTGTCCATTTATAGTATAATTCAAGCCAGTTCGTAACTTGTAGCTGGCTCACCACCACCTGCCATTAGCAGCTTGTTCAGAGTTGAGCCTAATTGTACAAAGAGAGGAGGAAACCATCAAAGTTATTTCTTAACCAATCCATCATCTTTTATGCCCATCTCTAAGTGTGCCACTGCACTGCTGGTAGGCAGACTAATCTCTCAGATATAAAGGGAAGGGACTGCTGCTTTACCATTACTGCTGGCTAATCTTATTAAAATAACAATATGTATACAATAATTAGATGTCAGAAATAATGAGTGCTGCTCTAGTTCTATCCTCTCCTTTTTTTATTAGACTCTGTATTTCAGGAGAAGGTGATCCGGTGGCCTCTAGTTCTGACCTTTATCAAGTATTCCCGAGATCTGCAGCTCAGCTTTTCTAATCTTACCTTGACTTCTCTTCAGTGACCCCCTGTTCCCCGTTACAGACTTCCCCAATTACCTCAATATTCACAGTATTCCCTAAAGCACCGCGACATGGAACACTATTATCTCTTATCTATTTTATCTGTTAACCTTAGGAACACCAGCAAGCTATTATGGGCAATCACTGTGCTTACAGAAAAAGGACAGAAAAGGGGCTGTGCTTTAAAAGCATCCGTGGAAAATGTTTTGCCATTTTGAAAACATTTTGTCTTTTCTTCTAAAGGATAAATAACCATATATTTAAGAAGCAAAGCCAAAAGTATCTCAATTAAGCCTCTCAGCTCTTCTGCATTCAGTGAAGTACTTATATTTTTTAAAGATGTCTCCCCTTGATTCCCACACATTTTCTATTGCTCACTCTTCACAGAGAGCCTGTCAAAAGACAACAGCCACCTGGGGATGGAGGTGCCCTGGATCTCTAACTCTAGCCCCCTACCCAGTTTTCCAGGTTGACTGTCAGGTTCTTAGGTTGGTGATGCTGTGCATCTGCCTGAGGATGGGAAACAAACTCCTGAAGAGCGGCTGCTTCAGGAGAAATAGATAGTTTGGGAGAGAAGGAGCAGTCAGCTCAGAAAAGACAGTAATAGCATGAGACAGCTGGAGGAAAGATCTGCAGGAGAAAAGCTCATCCCTGTTCATGTACCATCAGTAGAACCAACAAATTATTTTTGTTTCCCAGTCAAAAGATTTTGGGCTTTTGGAAATCTAAAATTTAGAAATAACATTTATATAGACAGCCAAGGTCAATTTTTCCCCAGTTAAAGGTGGTTTGTTTGTTTGGGTTTTTAAAGTTGCAGATCTGCCCATGTGATCATATTGTGTAATATTGCTGCTTCCATATAAAAGGGGAAAAAATTTGTCTGCTTCACAAAGAAACTCAAAGCATACATTTTCATCTGCTGGGTTTGGTTACTGCTATTTTTTTTTTTTTAAAGGAAAAAACCATAATCTTCCCTTTTTCCAAAAAGCTCAAAAATTTTTGAAAGCTATTTCTCAATCTGAGGGGGGGATCAGGGGCAGAAGTATGCAAATGCTCTGAGCACAGGGGCAAGGATAAACCCTCCGGGCTCCACTGTATTTTTGAAATGACATTTTGGAGGTACGGATCTTATTCTAGCTCCTGAAGAGACAGCAATATATGCCGAAGCAGTCAAGGCAATTTCGAGGTGCTGAGCTTTTCTGGTGAGGAAAAAAATTCACGCATTTTGTGCTTTCCATGTTTAAAGATGTTGTTTAATCACATAATTAAATTGTATTTTGAAAAGTAGCGCAGAATGCTATCCCCAATCAGGACTCGGTGCCAGTTCCATCTCTAGTCAGCAGATGGCACCATGAATTCGTCAAACAGGATGGAGACCAGAAAAGTATAAATTTATCCCCCCAAAAATGGGGACAAAAAAAAAAGGAAAAAAGCATACACCCAACTTGACACACATAAAACAGGAATTAAATTCAGAGGGTGTAACTTTCCCCTCATGCTACCCCTCCAAAAATACAACGGGCTGTGGAACATGCTGTGTGACACCCTAATGCACAAAGAGCAGCTACACCTATAGTGTCACCAGCCTTGCCCTGTCACTGACCTACATTGTCTCGTGGCCTCCTGTGAGACTGGAAAAAAAAAACCCAAATCTGAAACCATAAAAAAAAATTTAAAAGAAATCTCAACTTTCCTTCTGACCTCCCCTTGCTCTGAACAGCACCTCTGGATGAAGAGGCCTCCCCTGGGCTGGAAGGGGGACCCAAGAGTGACAGAGTAGGGAGCTCAGAGAAGCTGCAAGCAGAGCTGCAGATGCAGCTGCAGGGGCCAAGAGTACAGAGTCACAGGGGGTGTGGAGTCCAGCCAGCGAACCACGGGCTGAGAGCAAGCAAGTGCAGAAGAGTTTGCAAGACTTTTTGTTCCACTCAAACAGCAAAATTTCTACTTGGAATTCAAAGGCTGGTAGAGGCAGCCTCCTCATGTCCCTCACCAGCACCCTACATCCCTGAAGGAGCTCAGCACGAGCCCACAGCTCCGCTGCAGAGGCGGGAAGCTCCGCTCAAAGGAGCAATTCGGCATTTCTGGGTGTCTGCTCTTCCCCTGGCCCAGCCATGCTCATCCTAACCCCTGCTGGTGGGATAACTCTCCTGGCAGGCATGGAGCTGGCACCCACCTGGCACCCCTTCACACCCACTGGGCTCCCGCAGGGCTTCGCTGGTGGGCACAGCGTGCCATGAGAAGGCGGTTCCTTGGCACACACACCAAGGGATGTGCAAGATGTGCTCACCCCCAGTAAAAATCTGCTGCCTTAAATATGGGCTTCTCTGTGCTCTTACATATGAACAGTGAGTGTGAAAATCCTGCCTGTCCATCTGTTCCTTAAAGGTTTCTTTCTTTTGCTGTGTGTTAGAATTTCTCCCCAAATCTTCTTCAGTGGCACAAATCACATCAGTGACATTTATAGGTTAGGTAAATGGTATGCTGCTGACATCATCTAAGCACAGTAACAGGCACATTAGGTTGTCTGCAGATACCTTTTATGCTATGGACTTCAAGCTCCATTTATCCTGTTCTCAACGAGCAATAATTAAAATGTGCACTCACAGAAGTATTGCTCTGAGAAGCAATAGCCCTACTATGCAAAAACCAGAAATTTTCCCAACAGAACAGAGTGTTCAATCAACAGTTTCAATCGTAGCACAGGAATGAAAACTCTGATGTGTAAAATTTAGAGAGGAGAGCAGAACAACAGTAAAAAGATGAGCTTACCTTGCGTTGCATGGAGTCATCTTGTCTCAGGCCCAAGGAGCAGATGCTGTAAATTTTTACCACTTCAGACTCTGCATGTCTGGTTGTTGCAAAGTGATTTTTCTTCCTGGCCATTCCTTACTATTTTCCCAGCCTGCCTAGCAGGCACAACTCACGAATTACCAATACCTCGGCAGTGACACAATTGATTAAGTATGAGCAATACCAGCTTGGCTTTTGCATTCAGTCAGAGCTCTGTAATGGCAGCACAAGGGGCCTCGCTTGTTGAGCAAGAAGGGCTTTATGTCACTTGTCCCTAGAGCAAGGCACAAGTGATCTTGACGGAGAAGGCAGCGAACATACTGTCAGAAGCCATATTCGCAGGGAAAAGGCAGAACAATGGAGATTAAATGACAGGGCAGAAGCAAGGAATTAAATCATCCCCGAGGCTCAGATATTCCAGGCTTCCCCCCATGATACCTGCTAGAGGCACAGGGGAAGACCTGGAGCAAATCCCTGCGGAAGTCTTGCCGTCTGTACCAACACTCTCATGGAAAATCTGCAAAATCGCTTGTGGCTCTTCTAAAAATCATGGGCCTTACAACCTCATGTCCAGCTGCACACTCACTTTTCAGCCAGTTTCCAGTCTGAAAACTGGTCTGGAAAACAACCGTAGAACTGCTTTGAATCCAACTCTTTTTAACTCTTTGTGTCTGTAAAAAGCATAACTGCTGCCTACCCTCCTGCTGTTCTAGTGTAGTTAACTTCAACAGAACCACCACAGCAGAGCCCTCTGCACACGAGCATCTTTTCTTTCAGATGTGCTTCATGCTCTTCTGTGCTTACATGGACCCATAAAAGATATTTTGGCTGGGAAGACAGCAATGAGAGATTTAGGATTGTCACCTGAGAGGCACAACCACAGTTCCAGGCCTAGTGCCATGGAAAAACTAAGTTTTCCACAGACTGGGAAACTGTGGGGAGAAAGGGAAAACTAGAGGTCTGCTCTGTCTGCAGCAGCCTGATCATTCCATATCCTCCAAGATCAGAGGGAAGAGACCTTTGCTTCAGGCAGGAAGACAAACCCCTGGTCTGAGTTGGATGGAAGATTTAAACCCTGATACTGTCTTTCCCAGATTTGTGCTGGAAACAGTTTAAATGCCTGTGCCAGAGTGAACAGCAGCATTTCAAAGTCATGGTAAATAAATACAGGATCCAATTACAGCAAGTTACTGCTTCCTTATATTAAATAAAAAACACTTCTGTGGAGCAATGCTTCAGGCTGGCTGTAGGTTTGTGAAGATCCTTGTTCCTTTTGATTTAGTAATACGTGAGGATGATGGGCACTGCTCACTTTACAGCTCTGTATGCCTGTTCCTGCTGGTGTGCAGCCACTACAGCCCTGCCTCATCAGACCATCCCTCAGGTTGGTACAAAACTCAGGGATCTTGTGATCTGCTCTCAGCTCTGTCAGGGACATTGCAATGGTAATCTTGATTTTTTACTTAGCTTTTCGGTCTCTTGCCTTGCACTTATGTTTGCAAGATATCAAGGGCTGTGGGGTCTTAATAGAAACCTGAGGCCTCTAACTCGCACCAGTACAAAAAATAATCTTCAATGCCAAAAGAGTCTATAGGCCATGCTCAATGTCTTCACTAAAACAGCCTCCTGTGCCTGCTTAGAACAGAAAATTACAAAACAGGAGCCACCACCTGCTTGGGAGTTGGCCTGAAATACACCAGCTGCAATTGCTGCTCTGCTCAAACAAACAGCAGGCAGCTGATGTTACACAACTCAGTAGCAAGGGGAAAGTGACCAGCAGCAATATTAACAAATTTACTCCATTCATTCACATTGACTTCATTCATTATCAATATAGGACTGTTTGCCCCATACTTTTCTCCTCACCAAAACAGGTTTCCCATGCAATTTTCTCCCAGCTTCAAGTTGGATACAAGCTTTTTAAAACTAGCTACTTAAAAGGAGAAAACTAAACTCTTTGGCACAGCTTTGGAAAATTAGCATCATTTGTGTCACTAGTAGGATATCGTTGGGGATTTTGTTTAGTCAGAAGGGTTGTGTTTAGCCTAGTGACTGAAACACATCTTCGAGACACCCAGAGCGCGTGTCCCTCTGCAGAGCTTCTGCTTCCCGTGGGGGAGTTGTGAGGCTGGCACCCCCGTGCTGCCACCACCACGCCTCAGCAGAGAGGGACGTGCCTTTAGCACCACTCTATGGCTTTCTGAACTGCTGGTATTTCCAGTTTTCCTGTACCTGCAGCTGGCTGTTGTTTAGACAGCTTCTACAATATTAGAGAGTCACAATGACTGGTCTCTCGAGCCTGAAGCAGTATTTTCACTGTAAGCACTGCTGCTCAGCCCTTAGAAGTGGAGCTAAGTAATTCAGGGAGAATTTTATCTGACAAATGTAAACATGGTATGCGTGAATTTTCATTAATATTTCACATGAAGAAAACAAGGCTGAATTCATCAGATTGCATTGCAATTTAGCCACTATCTCTGGTGATAAGCAACCACACCAAACCCACAACTCTCTTCTTCAGTTCCCTCAGTTTAAAATTACCAAGGATATTTCTTTGTGAACAGATTTTTGCTTGCTGGACCTTCTCTCAAGAGTTTACTTACATATTTTGATTTATAACTAAAGTCTGAAAAAGTTTTTTTAAAAGTTCTCTGTCTGCATTCCCTGCTCCAAAACACACAGTCCCTCCACAGCCCTTCTCAACCCACGCTCCCTTCACCTCTGCAGCTGCCCTTGCTTTACTGCACCTCCTCTTGCAGGGCTGCACAAGGCACAGGAGGAAAGAAGTCACCTGGCAGAAGAGCCATCCACAGAAGACGATGGAAACAAATCCCACCGGCCTCAGCAGGCTTCATATCTACCTGCTAGTAATACAACAACAATCCTCCAAAGGTAGCCAGGCTGTGGAACAGCCAGGGGGTTGAAATACATTCACAAAACTGTAGGAGCTCTCCCTCAGATTGGTACCAGAGTCTAGTGAATTCAACCTGAGAGGCATGGACATCTTCAAACTGTACACTTGCCAAAATTCTGCCTTTCATTGCAAAGAGGCATCTAAGTGCTCAAATGTAACATTGAGCTAATGTCAGCATTAACCCAGAAAACACATAGCTGCATAACAGCAATTTGAACTGATTTCAGAAGCAAGCTGAAAGTATCACACTAACAAAATGCACTTTATGGCCTAGTCCACACCTAGTTTTAGACACCTCAGAGACCCTTAAGGGTTTGGGGCTTTTTTTTTAATGGGGGTTGTTTTCTGGGTTTGCTAATATTTCATTTACAGGAAGGTTGAAGACTGTATGCCAATATATGCACTTGCACTATATTTCTTTAAATATGTTCCAGGAAATGCCATACTCATGAACTGCTCTGTAATGTAATCCTTCAGACTGGAGCAATTCATAAGATCCCAAGAACAAAAAAGCTTTTTCAGCAGGTATATTTAATCAGGAAGTAAGTACATGCCATATTAGTATCCCTCAGGGTTTCTAGTCCTCAACCCAGAGCATGGCCAGTTTGTTGTTTTGCTGGGAAAGCTGTCACAGGACAAACAGACTCAGAGATCCATTTCCACGTTCTCCGGAGTTTGGAGCAGAAACTTTGCCATCTCTGCTCTGAGAACTTTATTGGTTGTAAACCAGGACAGACTTGAAGAATTTTCAGCCCTACAGTCCAGAAAGTTCACAGTGTAAGAAGCAATTCACACCAAGGATAAACTGTGAAATGCATTTTTTAGAGTGTTTTATTATCATTTTTTCTTTGAGCCTGGTGCTGGAGGTAGATATCTTTCCTTGACACAAAGCCCTTTGTCCCACAACCAGTGTAAGAGCTCCAGGGACAAAACTGCAAATTGGTTTCCAAGTCTGTTTTAGGAATGGCTTAACAAACAGAAGAGGAAATGTGATATTCAAATCAAATGGCTAAATTTTTCAGTATTAAGGGTGATGGGGCAAGATCTGCTCTAACAGCACAGAAGAACAAAATGCAAATATTCTAGCACTGAGCAGCTGTGCATGGGCCAGCACCTGCTGAAGTCACACATTTCTACCTGCTGGCTTTGGTAGGGAATAAGGCTGTAGGGGAGCTCCTGTGGGACAGAAGCCCAGGGGGCTGGGGCTGGTGTCCCTCCCCCAGCACAGCACAGCAGTCGATGGTGAGCAGCACTCTGGCTGCAGCTGCATCCTCCAGCACATCACCGTAAATTCCAGCTGCCCAGCAGCCTCCAGCAAACATCCACCAGGGAACACTTACATCATCACATGAACACCCCAAAAAGCAATAGTTTGAGGGACACAGCAGCTCTAAATATTGCACCTTCCTTCTCCCTGCTGGAGCAGACTCCATTTGAAGAAGATAACCAATTCCATCAGGCTGGCACATCAGGGCATAACCCCCCCAGCACAGAGGCATGCTGCTCTCTGGAGCCTGGCAGGATGTGACACAAAGCACCTGGGCAGCACCTGGGCAGCACTGCTGCATACAGCAGCTAAGGGTGCCTGCACAGACACTCAGTCCAGCTCATCTCAAACTCCACTGTTTCCAGAAACTCCACTGATAAGAGAATACAAGTATACACATAAGTAAACCCAGGTTTGTTTGCGATTAGCAGAGAAAGGTTTCTCAGTGTTCATATTAAGCTAGTTTTGAATTGGTACAGTTACTTAGCGTTCACTTGCACAGGCTTTATAGAGTTTTGCCAGAGAAGTAAAGCAAATGTTACCCGGTGACAGCATAACACAAAGGCACCGAAGAGAATGGAGCAATGCCTATTTACAGGAGCAAAAGATCCAGCCTCCAGCATCCTCTGTGCATTCAAATTAAATGGACACACTGCAACCTTTCGTCTGGTATAAAAAGTACTGGAAAATCACTGTTGGTGCAAACCCAGCTGTGCCTTTGTACTGGCTTTTCCTGTGGAGTACATAATGTGCATTTGCTTGGCCCGATTCACAAAACAAGGCACCCAACCATACACCACACGGCGGGTGTGAAATCCAGCCACGTGCTGCTTTAGGGGTGTCTGCATATCCCGCGGCTCAAAAATCCAACTGGTGGTGTCATTGGCACTGGGGGCAAGTCTGTGCTCTGAAATGTGGCCACTTACAGGAAATGGGTACTGCTCTGCTTCTCTAAGGGTCTGTCAACATAGGGGAGATTTATTGAGGCAATTATCCTGCCTGTAACAGGGCACTAACCTGCTACAGTCACTGATGCAACTCCTAGTACTGAAGTACTTATCTGCAGCTCAGATTAAATTGCTTTGAATGCAATGTAATTATTACACTGACAGAATTGTAACAGCAAATACTCCTTTGCAGACAAGTTCTAAGGAGTAAAAGGCTTTTCTGCCCTGGAAAAGACCAAGCAGATACAAATAATGTATCATCAGATTTTTTTCTTCCTCCTATTATCTGTCTGTGCTAACAGCCTACATGTGAGGAAGCTTGAGCTAATGGATTGGGCATGGCTTTAAGACAATGAGTGTCTCATCTCTGGTTTTCGCATGCTGAGTGACAGCAGGTAAGTCACCAGTTCTTTTTGCCTTTTGGTTTGTTAATAGCACCAATATTTTTCTGGCAAGTCAGAAGAGGCAAACTGCCAATTTAATAGTCACTGTCTAATTTTCCTGTTTCAAATGCTTTTTCTTCTTAACACTGATTAAAACAAACAAGATCTCTATTGCTCCAGCATTCCACATTACCACATTCCCCACAGAAATATGCCTCCTCTGCTCAATGCACCTGATGCTGACAGTTGCAAATTGTTTGCAAATTGTTTGCAAATTTTGAAACCATCTGAGCTCAAAACTCAGGTCCTTTGTGTGAGTCTAACCAGTGTAATTCTCTGGAGACAGACGAGGAAGAGCAAAAACCACATTTGATACAATACTGTTGCCTTCAAGCCACAGAGGAAGAAGTTCTTTGTTTCCAAATGGCATTTTACCTGCAGTGCTGCAGAGATGCATGTGGTGACTACCATCCCAGATCTCCAAAAACAGGTCTTTCTACACTATCTCACCCCGCTAGATGACTGGGAACATGCAGTAGGTCACTACCTGATTGAAATGACCTTAAAGTCTATTTGCTCACAGGTCAGTGTTGCCTCAAAAACCACACCTTGCCATAGTCCAGAGCTGTGCTGTGCCACTGTTCCAGACCATGATGGGCTGCAGAAACAGCAGCACCTCCCAGCCAAACACTGGCTCATGGGAGCCCATGTGCCTCTGGAGACCCTGATACAGCATCTCTCATTCCTTTGTCAGACATGGCTCCCTATCCCCAGTAGAGGCTCTATATAGTCTTCACAGCTACCAACCTATGCCCTAACTAGCAGGCTTTCAAAATTAGGGGATAGCTAATGTCATGTATTTGAGGGCTGGATGCCTGGACTATCAAAATGACTTCAGGCGTTCTTTGGAGTAGTGAGAACTACCTTTTCTAAGTAAAAACATCCTTTTCTGAGACAGATTTTCTTTGCTTGCTTAACTATCAGGTGGGAGCTAGGGGCAACCTTCCTTCTTATTTTCAGGTGCCTGCCAGCACACAGGGATGTGGGCACAAATGCCAGAGGCTCCAGCAGATGCCTAGTCACAGTGAGAAGCAGCAAAGCCTCCACAGCCCCCTGAGGCACTCCTGGCAGGGAGTTCCACAGTGGGGATGCTCAGCCTGGCATCACCACTGGGGGAACCATGCCATGCTGCAAAATGACCCATCAAGAGCTCAGCCACCCTGTGCCCTTCACTTTGGGTCTGGACCCTGTGCAGTGCCCTATATTGGACACACACTGCACCCTGCCCACATTTCACTGGGGTCCTGGCATGGAGGAAGTGTTTCAGAGACAGACAAAGAGTCATGAGAAACATCTAAGCAGATAACAGCTTGACATAAAAGAGAGGAAGACAGTATACCCTTCAGACCCAACCTGCAAATAAGTGAAAAAAGACAGTACTCCCAAGGCAACAGCTCGAGATGATTCAGATTAAAAGCCAGTGATGCGCCATTAAACTCCTGAGAACACCTAGGGATGTGAATTTTTCCCCTGGTATTTTTGACTAGCAAACTGTAAATTGTGTGAAAAGGTATGTGTGTGCTTCCCCACCCAGCTGGCACAGGCCACAGCAGCTAAAAGAGATGGTGTATCCTGTGAAATGCCTGTGAGAAAAAAACAGGGTGAATGTGCCAGCACATGAACATGAAAATATTAACCTTGTTTTTCCTCATAACATGGAAAATGTGCATTGGTTTTCCACAAAGCAGCAAAACCGAAGAACACTAGGAACATCTCACACACAAACAGTTTTGGATAAATAAAAACAAAGGTGGGAATACATAAAGGTAGCATTTGCATGCTACCCATCTAAGAGTTTCACACACTGAAACGTCTGCATGAAGTCCTGGCCTCACTGAGATTTGGAGTCAGTTTTATCCATTGAGAATAGATGAGGTCTTCCACTTAGGAGAAAAGGGACTTCAAGTTTAAGTTATCTGTGGGGATAACACCTGGAAACTTTCTGCATTATCATGTATTTGCTTTTTCACTCAAAAGTATCCTGAAGTACTTTAAGTTAGTATCTCTCTGAAATATGCACAGCTTAAAAAAGTGTAATGGTCATATGCTGCAAATACTCACTTCACAAGGTCAAATGACCAATTCATGATCTTGCAGGTACAAAACATGCACACCCTTACCTGACAAACAGAAAAAATTCAATTTCACCCATGTGGACAAAGCTCTCTGGCATGTGGTATGATACTTGGGGTTGTCTTCTGCAGGCCAGGAGCTGGACTTTGATGATCCTTGTAGATCCCTTCCAACTCAGGATATTCTATGATTCTATTAGCGGAATGACACATTTTAAAATCAGTATTCCCAAAGCATCTAAATGTGTGACTCATGTAAATGTTGCACTGTACAGCTTCATACTTTTGAATGAGGTTGTTCATATTCACTAAACTAAAGAAACATCTGAGTCTTTGAAGGCATGGGGAATAGTCTGAGACACTGAGCTGTACAAAGGAAAAAGAAACAGAGATGACACAAGCAAAGAGATGACAAAGATCAGCATGACATGGCTACCTCACTTTTGGGGTACTTTTAAGAAAAGTATCAGATATTCAGGAGATGCTGAATATTTATCTTTAGAGAAAAATCAAGCCCATCTGAAGGTGCCAGACAATCAGTCTGCCCTTGAGTTTCACTTCTACTGTGCCAAGAGACATTCTGCCTCACCTCAGCAAGCCTCTAAAAAACCCTGTAAAGACTATGATGGAAGGTGCCTTACTCCAGAGCACATGGATATCACAGCACTGGGAGTCAAATAAATATCTGGAAAAGCCATCAACCACAGTGGGAGCACTAGTTTCCTTCAGGGTTTTTCTGTGGCTTGTTTTAAATTTGGTGCTTCCTTAATTTTTAATCTCTGGCCTGGAAGCTCAGCACTGAGTGGGGAGCAGCATGGGTCATCATGAGCTCCAGTGTTCCAAGCAGCTGCTCCAGGCACCAAGGGAAGCTGGAGATGAAGGGCATTGTGCACTTTTTAGGCGTAGGTTGTCAGCAAAGTTGCTACCCCTGACACGTTTTTGGTGCGGGCACTCGTTTCTAGGAAACACTTTGGTAAACAACTTTGAAGTCAAAATGAAAAATTACAGCCTGAGTGCTTTTTTTGCTTTTATCCACCGTACCTTCATGACTGTACTCGTCCATTTAAATGGCAAAGCAGTGCTGAATGCAAACAGCCTCCTTCTGCAGGCTGTCTCCACAGTTCAATTACCAGTGCTTTAACAGTGCTAATTAGCATTCCTCAGAGCTAGATCTCTTTGAGTGACAGGTAACCATGGAGAGTCACAATCCTGTAGGTGATCAGCAAGAGTCTGACTTTTCTTTTTAATTAAAAATTAGAAATGCCTTAAACAAAAATAATAATTCACTGATTTATGCTATTATCCCAGGGTTGCCAAGCTGGTGAGAATAACATTAGTGTTGTAAAAATGAAACAATTTTTAAATGAATAGACTAGGGCGATAGAAAGGAGAGCAGGTTTATTATCTGTAACAAGAGAATGTACTCATAATGATGGTACAAAATAGTAGACACTTCTCCAGAGAGTTGGCATGGAGACCAAAAATAGGACACTTTCCTGAATGTGGGATGGGATTGCCCCAATTTATTTTAGATTTTAACAAAATAGATAGATAAATACTAAGTCTGTTGCACAAATAGAAATTTCATAGGGATATCATTTCAGTAAAATTTAACCATGAGTTATATGGAGAGATAATACTGCATCTGGTCCAAGAGGGAGCCAAGACTGGAAATTGAATCAGCCAGATAATCAATTAGTGAAAATTGTTTTCAACGTAACGGTGCCATTTCCCGTCAGCTAATGATCTAGGTCTCCTTCCAGAAATGGACTCCAGCGGCAAAAAATTTATAGTCATATTTTTGCAACATGGCAGTGGGTCTAAGTCAGCAGTGTTGACCCAACCAAGTCTGAGCATTATTCATCAACAAATAATAAGGAACATTTTTAAGCTGAACTTGCCAAAGATAGGAGGACGGATATATTAATATCTGTAATTAAGAAATATTTTCCAAGACCAAGTCATCTCAACTCAGCAAACTCGTTAATTGTAGATTCTAACGAAAATAACTGCATATAAGACAATAAAAGGAAACAGATGATTGAGCAAAAATTATTCTAATAACCAGCAATCACAATGCAGAATTCTAGCCATTGTTCAAAGGCAAAATCACAGCTGTTAATTGTGAAGCCTCTATTCAACAAGGGGTTTTTAAACTTTCCCCCCATAATTTCTTTACTATATGAAAAAAACAAACAAACAAACAAACAAAAAAATCAATATGGTTTGCTTTCATATGGAGGTATTTACATCTTTAATGTAAATGACAGTAAGATGCAACCCTATACAGGAAGGAAAGAACTAAAGGTAATTGCACCCATATCAAAATTTAAATCAGATTGCATAGTACTATTTCAATTTATAATTGAAATGTTAATCACAAAGTTAATTTTTACAAGTCCTGGGAGGAACATTTTCCTAAAAACACAAGTAAAAAAACCCAGATATCTTTCCAATTTACCAAGTATAAATGCAAAGTAGGCACTAGTAAAATAAATACCCCATTTTCAGCTCATTTATTTAATGTTTTAAGCTTACAAATGGATAACAAATTGAAAACAAATTGAGAGTATTGTTGATATTACCCTATAGCTGTCAAGATATGCAAACAGCCAGGGCTAATCACAGTTTTACTGAAGTTTATAATACAGTCAAAGAAAGAAAGAAAAAAAAATGATGAGACATCTGAGTCTAATATTATCTTCATTTCTTTCTGCATTTACAAAAATATCAATCACTGACAGATTTTTTAACTCCACTGAATGCTCTCAACTTTTTCTTTTTGAAGGAGAAATTTTACAAGCAAACAAGTCAGAGATCTGGCTTTGTGCTGTTAAGAGACTCAAGTGCTACCCAGCCTGCGAGGTCTTATCCAGAGAGGAGATCTCAGCACAGCCGTAGCAGATCTCAGCCACCCCTGGTGACTCCCAGGAAATTCAGTTTGACTCCTTACTGGTTATCCACACACCCAGTCACATTTCTCCAATTTTTTAGGTCTTGTAATCTTCTTCTTATTCTCATATTTCAAGGAAACAATAAATCCAGTTTTATGATGAAGCTATTTTGCTCTAAATTCAGTCTGCTTGTGCATCCATGTAGAATGGTTCATTCAAATACCGCAAAATTTAGTCACCAGCATGGACAAAAATTCTTAATAAAAGACAATTAGTAGAAAATAAGTCTCAGGATAAAGGCAGCCTGCTTTGGAGGCCAGGTTTGTCAGCTTGTTTTGAAAGCTGTTCTGCTTTCCTTAATCTCTACTGCAGTGCAAGGGGAGCAGCAAGGGGAAAGATACAGCTTATGCAGGAATGGGGTAGGAAAATAAAAACCCACCACTCCCTCTTGCCACAACCACTCCTGTCCTTGCTCTTGGAAAGAAACTCGTTTTTATCTGCTAAACTATCACCTACTTAAACAAAAAGTAGATTTGAGCAACTACAAAAATCACAGATTCCTGTCAGTAACCTCCAGATTTTAAGAGGTAACAGAAATAACCATCATCTGAAATGCTGAAGAATTTTTTTAAAAATAAATGTGTTTGGTTCAGAGTTTAATTAAAATCACTGAAAATTAAACCTTCTATAATATTACTGTGCTATTTAACAGTTTATGTCCTTCTTGCTCCACTTACTTAAATAATTACATCCTGACAAGTTTAGGGTTTCAAAGATTAATTATCCTATCCAAAGAGGATTCATTTCTTTCCCTTCATGTTGGTACAGCTATCAACATGCTTACATTGTACTAACTAACAGCCTATAATCCACTCTCTGCAGCATCAGAAATTGTGAAATACAGAACAAGCTCTCTGCTAGCTCTCAGCTGAGGGATGAGGTGCAGTGACAAAGGCAGCCGATAAATTCTCCCCAGAACGGCTCTCAGAATTTCTCAGCAACATCTCTCAATATTACAGCCTCCATGCCTTGCCCTGTGACTGCCAGGCTGGAAGGACTGCTAGCTGGAATATCTTGGTTTCTTTCCCAAAATCTTCGGCAATATCTTCATCGCTCTCATCCTTCCCCAAAAAATCAAGGCAAGCAATCAGATTACCTTCAGTAGAACTTGTACCAAGACTTAAATGTGCTCCTGTTACCAATTCTGTGATTGATTCTGATGGATATTTTGGTATTAGTAAATATTTATAAAACTTCAGAATTTTATATAAGCTATTATTTCTCCTCTTCCCAGACAGAAACCCTCTGGCTATGAAAACTGACTGTCATTTTTCTGAAACCACACTCTGCTCCTCTTCTTTCAACTTTTGCCTCGCACATCTTAAAAACAAAAATAACCCAGTCCAGTCTTCCCATTAATCTACATGTAGGCAGGCATCATAGGGTAATATCAACAATACTTTCAATTTGTTTTCTTTAAAGGGTCTGTAATTCTTCACCAGCCTTTGACTGTAGAGATAGCTCCCAAAAGCAGGAGTCTTCACAGGTGGTGCTTTAACACATCGTCTCTGTCCCTGCTGTGATAACCTCATCTTGCTTTCATGATTTCTTTATGCTTTGAAATGTTTACAGTTTGATACAACCCATTTTCTGAATAACATTGTTGGGCGTACTAAAAATCTGCTGTTTAGGAGTCCCTCTGGATGAGAGAACAATTATATAGCTGAAAATACTTCCTTCAAGATAAGAAGCAAAACCTACGGAAAACATTAAATTATTGAAGTGACGAAATTGCTCTCCTGAAGAATAGAACACAATTCTGTAAGATGTGCTTCTTGCTGTAGAGCCCAGGCTGGCTGGGGCTCTAGCCCCCTCCCCAGGGTCCAGGTTTGCCCTGGGGGTGCCCAAGCTGGACCCTGCCACAAGCCCTCAGCCATCCCTGCAGGCTGAGCCACAAAGCAGGAGTGTCACCTTCTCCTAATTGCACCCTACACTGCATTTCCATCCACCTCAGAAGAGCCCTCAGGTGTGTTCTGCTGCCTGCACTCAGAAGCAGGCACAGAATCTATGCTGCCCCTGACTCCATCATAACCTACGAGGTCAAAAGTTGAGTGTGGCACACACTGTTATTTATTTTCCTTATATTTTGTGTTAGGTCCATTTTTGAGTCATTTTCTATAGATAGCAAACTGAGACTGGACTATGGATCTGCTTTCGGGCTCCCTTGTGGAGGTACACGTAGGAATGGTGTTGTTTGCATGTGGCTAAATTTTGGTTAAACATGCATGGCACAAGAAAAGACAAGGGGTAAGTCAGACATTCAAGAAAATAACTTTTGCATCTCTGTTTTTAAAGAGGCTGCTGGAAAAGCTGCTGGCAGCTGCAGAAGCCCTGCCTAGCTTGGTTACTCCTTTCAGACTTGGTGTCAAAATGGAAAATTTCAGTGCTGCCCAATGGAGATGCTGCATTTTGACTTTCCCAGAAACAGGACAGAAATTGGAAAGCCTACTCCAGTTTTTCCTTTGGCAGCAAAGAGGCTGAAACACATCTGAAAGCCTAGAAAGAGAAAAAGTAGTATGCATCTTCTGATTCCAAACAAGAGGAATTAATTGCAAAGAAAGAAAACGTTATCACAAGATCATGTATTGAGTTTAAAATGTACAAATGCACGTAGCTGTGCACATGTTAGAAAAATTCCAAATGCATAGGAGATAAATTTAAGTTTCAGCAGTGTTAAAAAGCTGTTTGCTACTTACTTATTTCGGCAGGCCATAAGTGATTTTTTATATTCAGCAGAACAGGACAGAATGTATTTCCTTCAGGTACAGCAAACTAAGTATCTTGCAATGAAAGGCTGCATTGTTTTGTTCAAACTAAAGAGAAATAGTTGAGTGAATAAGAGCATGATCTAAAGCCTATTGAAATCAATGGAAAGATTCTCATTGACTTCTCCAGGCTTTGGATCAAGCCTCAAAAGAGCAGCTATTTCTCTCTGATACAGCAAGGAATCAATTCCCTCTCCCAGCGGTACTCTAAATAATTCAATATTTTGTCTCAGATCATTTCCTAAGAAAAATGATGAGGATGTTGTTTAAGTGGGCGATACCCTGAAGTGACAGAGTTTACAATGCATTCAGCCATGTAAAACCTGCTCTGTACTGTGTGGCTGCACAAAGGCAGGGCAGTCGGAGCAGCCCTCAGACACTCAGCAGTTCCTCCCTCCCCGCCCGCCGGCCGAGGCACAGCACGGTCCTGCTTCTCCCCTCGCTGGCCAGGAGAGACAGAGGAATTTTGCTAAATCGCAAGGAATGCCCACACCGTGACAACTCTTTAAAGAAGCAGCATTATTTTATCTTTGCAGTAAAATCCTGATCTCTTTGCACAATTTCTTTTAATGCTCACAGAAGGGCAAAAATTGCAATGCTGATCGTGTTGTTATTTACCAACAAAACTGATGCTCTCACCATTCTCCAATGCTTTTGCTTTATAGAGCAAAACACTATATGGAAATTATATCTTCTTTCTCAGCTCTTTTGTTCCACATGAAAAATTAATCACTACAAAGCAAGCCAGCATTAGATTGAGGAACTCTACCCCAAACCTCAGCAAAACCTTACTAATTTTTTCTCCTGCCATAATCCGATGGCCTTCTGCACTCTAATCCCTTTCTCCTGTAAACTGGAGAAGCCTGCTACAAGTTGCTTATGGGGAGTTTGGAGGTGAGGCACAGCATCCATGCTGTCTCCTGGACACGGAGGCTGACAGGAGCACAGCCGAGCTCCCAGCCAGGCTGCCTTTGAGCCAGCAGCAGAGCAGCGCTGGGATGAATTCTCCCCGTTTGCACAGAAGGACAGCAATTTGCAATACACCGTTTTAAGAGCTGGGGGGTGAGAGGGGAGGAATAATCCCACTTCTCCCCTCCCACCTGGCAGCCACCTAGAAACAGCTGACAAATGGGCAGGATGAAATTGGGACTGAGCTGTAACTGGGGCAATGATCCCCCTTTCCTATCGCTTCAGACTGAGTTACACATGTGGGGAGCAACTCGCCAGCAGCACCTGTGATGACTGCAGACATGGCAGCTCTGGCACATCCCTCTCTTCATTCCCCACACAAAGCACAGCCACGCTTCCATCATCATTTGTGGAGAAATACTAATCAGCACCTGTCCAAGCATGCTCCTGGTCCCCTCCCAGCCCCTTGCTGCCTGCACACGATGTGTACTCACAATTCCTGCTCACTGTGCATTTCAGGTGCTTAAAGCACTGCATGCTGCCTCAGGTGCACTGTGGTGCCAGCCCCAAAAGCTTGTCCTGACTCCTGTGCAAAGCCTGGAAATCCTCACACACAGAGAGAAATTTGCTGCCAAGGCCAGCTTCCCCTGCCAGCTCTTCCATAAGAGCAGGAAAAGACACAGGCTCTTCCCCTCGTCAGGGCTGCTCAGTTTCAGATGGGTGTCGAAGATCAGCTGAGTATTTGTGCCAAAGCCCACTCAGCTGCTCTGCTGGGCTGCTGCTCACCACTGGCACAGCTGGGACAGCCACGGGGCATGGCTGACTGCCCAAAACACTTGAGAAATCGTCCTCACAGGCTGGTACAAAATACACCTGCTCTCCTCTCAGACACCAGGAAGTGTCTGGTCTTGGCAAGGCCAGGGAAAGGGATCCTTAGCATCCCTCCTCTGCCATTTCCCTAACACTGCCACATACAGCCTGATTCCCCCCCTCCCCCCCAAAGTACTTCTGCTCCAGTTTCAGAGGATTATGTTTGCTAAATTGAGCTGCTGCCTAGAAAAAGAGACTCAGAATATTTCTGACACATCCTTCAATTTCATCAGAAAGTGCCCTTTTGATTTCTCAGGCACTGGGACATTTAAAAATTATGAATTCCAAAGACATAATAATAATCAGATACTGAAAAACAAACGCCATCCAGACTTCTAATCAGAGAAAAAAAATTGTCTGCAGATAGATGAATGTATTCCAGCAAATTTGATTGTTGCTTTCATATTATTGTCATTGAATCTCATACTTTTCTGGAAACGGCTTTAAAATAATGCAGCAATGAGCCTTTAGTTCTATATCTTTTCATTCAAACAGTATTCCCAAACCTTTCAACTCACATTCCTCCTCCCAAATCAATTTTTTAGTTAACAATTTCTTACAATACCAAGGGGGATTTGGCAAAATAACATATTTAGGAGTCACTATACAAAAAATCTCAGAACCATCTCTTTGATTTGCCATGTAAACCTACAAAGATGAGTTAATATCAACATCACTCAGCCATGTGAATTGCAGTAACAATGCTTTGTGAGCAAACTCTAGGACTAAAAACAACAATTAGAATTCCTCGTTTTAACTTGCATTTTAAACTGGGTTTTAAAGAGAGCATAAACAGCTTTTTCCACTTTTGTTATGAGCATCAGACAAGAATAAATGTTATAGTTAGAAGCTTTCTTCTAGCATAAACCATTTAAATTAGTTTACACATGAAACATTTCACCTACTTGCATAGAAATTTAGGCACTACAACACACAGAAGACATGAGGGTTTTTTTTCCCTCACCACATATGAGCACCAAACTGAGTCTTTACCCCCTTTCATTGTGCCTTAGACTCCACAGCTTGACTGTCACACTGAAAAGACCACAGTAGACATCTGTGTGCCTCATCAATAAGGCGCAGAGTAATGCCTATGTGTACCTCCAGCCTGCACCTCCAACCATTTTATTTAAAGAATAAATAAGGATGAGACTCTGTCACGGTCCCACGAGTAAAGGGGAAAGGCAATACAAGGATTTAGGAGTTATACATATCTAACCACAAAAAAGATACTAGCTGCTAAAACACCACTTCTTTTTCTAATGAGCAATTTTATACAGCAACGAATAAAATAAATTTGAGAGCTGCTATTTATTACAAGCAAATTAAAAATCCTCAGAGCACACAGAAAGTGAATTTATCAGGGAAGACACTGCATCCAGTTTTCAAATGTATTAACCCCTGACTGAGACAGGGGAGAAATGTTCAGCTTTTTCTTTAACCAACCTTGGTCCATGTTATTAAACACACCCCCACTGTTGATAAAAACCAGTGGCACAGGAGACCCCACACTGGCTGTCTTGCCTCTTTTCCACCCCAAGCATGGCTCTGCCTTTGGGAGGCTCCCAGCCGGATCCCACACTGCCAGGAGCATGTGTACGCCCGCTCAGCTGCCAGACACACAAAACCTCATTGCAGCCCCTTTGATTCTGTACTTTCTGTCCCTGCCTAGATAACTTTTCAGAAGCTGACAGAGCCTTTACAATTTAATTGGTGTTGACACCTTTTGAAGCAATGCCTTGAGGCGCCGAGGGTCATTGTCTACTTTATCCTGCTTTTCTGCGGCTGCTCCATTTGGCTACCTTGCAGCCTGTGGTGCTATGGTGGCCCCTGCACTCTTCATTCATGTTTGTACTTGTACTGAGTCCCGTTACAAGGACCCTTGTTAAACGCCCAGCAGGCAGCTCTGAATAGAGATTTTGACTATCTGGGATTTGAAGGCCTCTAGCAATAAGGGAGAAAGGCCTGTAAACACAAAAGTATCCCAGTAGCAGTGGGGCGTTAACGTAATCACGCATTTATGCCACAGGACCTCAGGACCAAGCTCCTTACTGGCGATTCACTGGCTATTAAGCCTTGGTAATTAGGTGGTTTCCCGTGACTTTTCTTTCCTGGGATTCACCAAATATCATTTTCCATATGTCCCTTTTTCCCAGAGCAGCTATACACCCTCACACATTCAATAAGCCAGGCAGATGGTACCACGTACCAGGCTCTGAGCAACCAAAGCCGATTCAGAACAAGAAAGAGGATTTGGCATGGCATTCCCAAAGCTGCCCAGGAAACCTGGATCCAAAAATCATGGAGGTCACACAGTCTCATAATGGCAAACACATCTCACCAGGTTCAGCCCTGCAGTGCCTGTAACCAGTGAGAGGTTTCTGGGCAGCCACATTCCCGAAGCAGCACTAGCACAGAAGGTGAACAGGACAGAGCACTTTGAGAACCATCTTACACTTCATAAACAACATTTAATATGCATTTCTCTGATGCTTTCCAGGTTTAAATAATTAAGTCTCTCAAATTTCCTACTGAAAATGCAAAGGACTCTCTCACTTCATTTGGACCTAAGTGCCAGTCATCTTGGGGCCACATCTCAGTAAAACTCAGCCTCACTGTATTAAGACAGTGAGTTAATAAGATCATAACCAAATAAAATGGAAAATAACAATTCAGTTAAGTAAATATTTCAGTTAAGCAAGATATTAAAGCATGGCCAGAATTACCTCAGTGGCAATTTCCTATTTGAAAAATTCCCTGCCATCACAAAAAAACAGTCTGGCTCCTCAAACCCAATGGCTGGACTTTGCATTTTCCAACACTCTCTCTGCCACATTTCAGAGTCTGCTTTTCCACAGTCACTCTGAACTCCAGCAGTTCACCTATAGATCTCTGACAAATGAAACCTGTAATTCCATTATGGTGCTGCCAACTCCTCCCACATTCAGTATCATTTGGTCCTTTGCCATCTGGGGAATGCTTGTCCTGGTATCCATGGTCCCATCAAACCCTTGCTTCTATTGTGGAAAAAAGCAGTCAGAACCAGGCCCCTGTGCACACCTGCATCCCATGGAAACTGGGATCTGACTCCAGATCTTTACTCCTTTTTACCTCTCTTGTTACCCTGCAGTCATGCCTCCCAATGTGTCATTCACAGCCATTCTCCTTCCCTCTGTCCCCAGCCTGCTGGAAAGAAAGCTGCAGCTCCAGGCTCTATATCTGAACCAGTGCCACAATTATACATTCAACTGTATACCTTTCTCATGCTTTATGAAATCCCTTTGCATATTTCCATGTGCTTCTCTGGCATGGTGCATGGGGCTTTATGGAAGTACATCAAACTCCAACAAACAGGGCGAAAAACACCCTGTGTAGGCACAGTGGAAGAAAGGAGTGGTGTTGGAGAGGCCAGGCTGTGAACACACACGATCCAGAGTTTCACCTCCGATGACAGGTGTGCTGTTTCAAATAGCTGAATGTAAATAATGCCAAGAACAGCTTCCAGCTCAACATGCTTTAGGCAGCTCTGCCAGGAGAGGTTTCCTTTGACTGACAGAGGCAAATGCCTTGTGCAAAGATGAGTGTCCCACCAAAAGCATGAGTGGTGACGCTTTGCTGCACAGGCAGCAGAGAAAGTCACGGGATGAGAGTTGGTTGCATCCACATATGCTTCTGCTTCCTTGATGGCTACAGTCAATCCAAAAGTCATCACAGCTGAGAGCACATGTTGGGGCAAAACTTTGCTTTTCTTCTATTTTCATCATCTCATACAGAGTCTGCAGGGATGCTGGCTAGGAAATAGATAGTAAAGAAGCTCCTCTAGACTGGCCACTCTATTGTGTAAGTTCAGCTGAAGCTGTCACTTGCCACGATTAAACTAAAGCCATAACACTTTCCCCGTGGAGGCAAGGACTTTAGAGCCCATTGCAAGGTACAGGATATTATCTATGTACAGAAACAGCCAGCGTGTCTGGTCAGGTGAGAGGCTAACCTCCCTTTTTCTGTAAGTGACCTTTGTGCCCTTCTATTTAAGAACCTTTAGTGAAGCTTTCCTTCCATTGTTGCACTCAGACTGTTTCCAAGTCCCACCACTAGATACCCACCCATTCCAGAATCAAGATGCCCATTTAGAATATTTGGTGTTTCCCTAACGATTCATTCAAAATAGCACAAAGTACAGGAACTGCTCCCTCAGATAGAACAGTTTTCTGTTGTGTGCTTGTCTTATGGGTTATGGAGGAAACATTAATTTTATTTCTGAAATGTTCAATATCCCGCTTTCGTTGCTTTTTTCTTTGTATGGTTTTGGTGGTATTTTTCTAAATCCCCTTATTCCCTCCAAGATGGGAAAAGCGCATTCTATTCAAGGACTTCTACACAGAGAAGCTGCTGAGCCAAAGGAATCCCCATGTCTGCCCTTCCTCCAACACACTTTACATGGGAGCTCTCTGCCACACCTTCCATGTCCCAAACACAAGCAGGCAGGAAGAGGTATGCCTGCTCTTTTGAGAGGTAGCAAGGAGAGGTTTTATTGAGGTACAGCCTATGTCCAGCAAGGCACAAAGTCTCCCTCAACATCTGCTACTCAGACTTGTATCCTTGGGGCTAAATAGTCATGCTGATTAAAATGAGCTCAAAAATCTGCTCATTTTAGGGAGAAAATAACTAAAAAAGCCTAACTACATTTACAAGGGGACTTTTTTTCTCCTTTGGGTTAGATTTATATCTGTCCTGGTTGTTGTCCAGGAGTTTACCTCTGATCTCCAGCATGCTGAGGATGAAACTGTCCATCTGACTCTAGTTACCAAAAAAAGCAATACTGATCCTACCAGGCGTCAGAGGGGAGATTACAAATGAGAGAAGGAGCCACCCCAGCTGGTTGGATACACTTCTAAATCCTTTCCTTTCCACATCGCGCATTTGCTGTTTATTAAAGCAAAAAATAATAATGCAGTGTTTACTTAGTGCACAGGGTAGCTGTAAAATTTAATTAATCACTGTAGCTTAGCTTGCTGAGATTTTTCAATGAAAACCACTATAAAATGTAATGCTTGCTATAAAGAAAACCCCTCAAAATTGCCTGACTTCCTGCTTATGGGACCAGAGACAGGACACTGCCTACAGTCCTGATTCGGCAAGTTCCTTGGAAGTAAGCACATACCTAAGCCAGTGAACACCAAAGAGTACATTGATATGGTTGACTTGGGATGACTTAAATTGGTGCCCTATAGACTGTCTGCTTCTGCATTTCCTGTCCCCCTCCAAGGGAGTCTGAACTACCAACGAATCTTTCCTTTCTTACTTCCAGATTTCCAAACACAGAGTCAAAGCATGAGCCCCTATTAATAGTACCTTACTTCATGAACATCCCTATGGGTCTGGATGAGTGGGTTCTTCACAGTGTGTTATTGTGAACAACAATTACATTTAGGATTGCTGACCTAGGAAAAGCAATATTTCTGACCCCACCCCAACCCTGTCCCTCCCCAGAGCCTGGCTGGGATTTGCCCCAAGGTGTAACACGCGAATGCACGTGGTGGTACAAAAGATCAATGCTGTATCTCAAGTGCTTTTTTTGTCTTCTGGGTAATTCACACGAATTATCACACAAATATATACTCTTACAAGCTGATAATCCCCCCAGATCTCCTTTGTTCTAAATCACATATGCTAGAAGACAGCAAATATTCGGGTTTTTTTTTTTTCCTAATTTACAGCCTTCAATAAAGATTAGGACATAGGGATGGGCTGAACATACAATGTTTCCTCCCCCTGCAGGTATTACTTTCCCTGTTACAATCTGAACAAAAAAACCTCATGGGTTAATTTTTTCAGTTACAAGGAAAGGCAGAAAAGAAGAGGGCCCTTAGTGAGGTACAATAACATGTGCAGGTTTTCTTGGATCAATTGCCAGCATTGACATTGCATCCTTCAGCTAGCAGTCTGTGATGAATGGTACCCTGTAGCATTGGAGAGAGCAACAGCAGCCAGGCAGCATGGGTGACTGCGTGCCCTCCTAACTGGCTGATGAATCAGGAAACTCAAGAGACTCCGAGTGTGGGAGCTGGAGTGGTAAATGTTTTCATCTTTCTCTTTTATGATCTTCCCTTCTCCATTTATATAGGACATTTTAGAGATTGAGCTTTGTTACAAACTATTAGCCCAAGGCAGTGGGTTGGGGATGTGAGATCTCATGGAAAGACAGAGCAAAAGAAAGTGTGAACAACTGGAACTACATGTGATATTAGTGGTTTGTTGTTGGAGGAGTTTCTGTTTGGATTGTAGTTCAGACAGTTGCCTTGATGTATTGGAATGAAAATCAGCACCCAATGTGCCTAGAGACAAACCACAGAACTGTCAAAAAATACTTGCCTTTTTATCTTCCAGAATCTTGAATTCAAAATGAAAAGTCCCCATTCACCCACAGCACAAAAACAGCTCGGCACTCACAGCACTGCAGAGTACTACAGGAAACAAGAAAAAACAACTCCCCCCCCAAGAGCACCAACACGAGACACGGGTGTATCCAACTGTCCAGATGGCTCTGGCACACTCTGTGACACTGGAGAGCCTAACTTCAAGCAATCCCACCTCTGGTAATGGCCAAGAGTCAGGGAAGCAGCCACTCAGGTTGACCAGGTTTCAATTTGGAACTCACTTTTCGTTCTGCGTTTTTTTCCATAGAGAAGAAGAGAATACAGTATTTGCTAATATATCACGACCCATATGTGAGCAAGGCTTTAACCTGTGCACAACCAGTTTGCTCATCTGTGTTGCAGATTCAGCTCAGCCTGGTGTAAGCTCTCTATTCCCTGGGAGTCACAGATCCACGCAGGCCAAGGGTGCAGGCTGGTGCTTGCACACCACGCTGAGCTGGAAGCAACACCATGTTTGTCAGGCACTTAAAACACCCAGCTTCAGCAGAGCTTGGGCATGGACGTTGTGCAATGGCTTCCCAGAAAACAGAAAAACCCGACACAGGTGCTCATTTAAATAGCTGTAGGCCCCCTGTGAATGCCAGGAATTTCTCTGGCCTCTTAACTAGCTACAGATCTTAACTACCAGGATGAGAGAGTGAGCACAATGAAAATGATACCTTTCCTGGCACTTTGGGCTTGGAATGGCAACATGAGAGCCTCCTAGGGAACACAAAAATCTACAAGGAGACTCCATAGAGAGAAAGGAATGCCTGGAGACACCCCAGGAACATTTGATTTCTCTAATGGTATGGCAACCTCACTCAAATATTTTATTTTAACTGAAAATTAGTAGTGATACAATGCTATGAGGTAAAATATTTCCTTGTGTTTACTACCACATGTAAAGATGGGAATCACTGCAGGACTGAGCTCATTCCACGGGCACATTACAGAACTGTGTTAAATGGCTGAGAAGCCTTACAGGAGTTCTAGAACTGACCAGAATTAAAAATATTGTCTACAGACTGTTAAAATAGCCCTTGTTGTCCCTCTAATTGTGAGAAGATTAGTTGTGAGATTTTCTTCCTGTCAAATAAATTGTTTGTTTTCCACTTGAGGCAAACTAAACTGCCTACTGGGAGAGCCCTGCAATGGAAATGGCTGAGGAACAGAATTCCCAATTGTGAGGAACCGAGGGCTTTAACCAAAGGGAATTGTTGTCTCCTTATTACATTAATCAGTTTACAAAACATGAGACCATAAAAGAAAAGGGGAGTTCCCTGTGTTAAATATTTACCATTAAATCTCTGCAGGGCTCCTACCAGAAGTCAGAGAACAAGAGAAATCAAGTCCTTTATTTCCTGCTCCATGGTGTACATGATGCCTGCAGGATGGGACCAAAATCTTCACCCTGAAGGGAGCACTAAGGATGGAACTGTCTTCTCCCTCTGAGTACATCTTTAATGGGTGGAGTTTCCTCTCTTCTTTTGCTCTCCTTCATTAATTTTTATTAAATTACTTCTAGGAAAACTTGAGATCTGTGGACAAAGCTTTTAATGATAGGAAACTGAATGAAGCAGGGCTAGGTTGGATGGGGCTTTGAGCAACCTGGTCTAGTGGAAGGTGGAAAGTGTCCCTGCCCATGGCAGAGGAACTGGAACCAGATGATCTTTTAAGATCCCTTCCAACACAAATCATTCCATGATTCTGTGAATGTTCACATTTAAATATAGAGTTTGATCTTCAAAAGCATAGGCTACAATTGATGAATGCACTAACACACCTTTATTTTCTAATAAATTTATTTTTCAATGCTTTTCAGTTTGTTTTTTGAATATTTTTAGTCCATATTTTGCCTGTCCTTGCTTATGGGAGTGGGAAATTTTGAGTCAACCAAATAAAAGTAACTTCCAGGTCCTTCAAGCAGATGAAATTGAACATGCATGTTCTACTGGAAAAAAAAAAAAAAAAAAAGAATACCTAACTAAGCCACAAAACCACAAGGAAAACCACCATTTTCACACTTAGGTAGCAAAGCATTTGAAAAGTTGTCATAGTAAATCCCCAGGCAGAAAGCAGGGAGACACTCAGTGATGGACTCTTGAGTGAGGTAATCCCACATTAGAGGCGATTTGACTGCACAGTCAGAAAAAAATCATACAGGCAACTCTTCCAGTCCATAAGGATTAATGGCATACCTTTCTATTCTACTTCAACAAGAAAAAATAACATGAAAAAGTTTTCCTTGGTCTACCACATCCATCAGAACATTTTCCCCATCACCTTCCTAACACTCAAACAAGGAACCCATTGACCAACACTGTTCATCCAGGGGAGCAGCAACAAGGAGAAGGAATGAAGACATTGGGGAAGACAGCAGAGGGAGACTGCAAAACCTGATAGCCTGGCCCGGAAAAATGCAGGTCAGGCTGCCTTCAGCAAGTCAATATTCTGACTTGTGTGGGTCACCCTGAGTAAAGGTCATATTTTGTTTATTTCTGCTGGAAGAAGTGTCTGAGGAGGCCAACAGAAGAACCCAGCAAGAGTGACAAATGTTTTGGTTACAGTTGCAGGTTGCTCTGGCAACCATGGGATATTCCAGGAATGTTTGCCCATAACAAAGCCTAAACTTGTCTGGAATATACTGAGGTTTCTTATAGTTCAGGCACATCTCATATGTAAGTAGTCTCTGTCACTTTTAATAGAAATACTAGAAATACTTGTTCTCCAAACAAGGCCGAATAAGGCTGCCAGAATTACTTCAGACAGGAAAATTAAGCTTTCCTATAATTCCAGTAGATCGTAAAATTCTGTGGCCTTTGGCCCTCAAAGGTTGTTTCCTAAAGCAAGTCACAGTGCTGCAGGACCAGGGTGATGAAAGCAGCTGTCAATGGTTGAGTCCTGAAGTATCCCAACAGCCACAAAACACAGAAGTTCTAAGTTCACAACATAACATGAGCTTAAGGATCACTGCCAGACTTGACCCATCTCCTCTAACCTGACTTCTCTCTGGTGGTATCCCACCTACTGGTTCAGTCTGGGAACTGGGTGAAGTCCATGTCTCCATTAACTAACAAGAAGGTGCCACAAGGAGGGAAGAGGTGAAAACATCCTCATTGACCTTGGGGATCTCTGTTAGTGTCATACAAATCCTGGAGAGAGTAGAGTCATGCCACTGAAAAAGTATAAATTTCCAGCCTTGAATTTCAGCCATGCAAAGACCACCTTTTCACCTCCATCTCTCTACAGTTTCAGGCCAGAGCAGCCTGTTTTTGCCACTTGAATGGTGCTAAATGGAGTGGACAGAAATTCATATTGAGCAAAGCTCTTATGCAGAACAACCAATTGTCCTCCTGGCCTAGAGACCCAACACTGTGGATGTGGAAAATGCAATAATGGCACCATGAAACAGCCTCAAAGGCTCATTATTCTAAAGCAAAGATGAGGCACAGCGAAAAATGAGTACTCACTATACTTACTTTAACAAGCAAAAGATATCAGACTTGGCCAGGTCAGTCCTGAATCTTTTCAAAGCACTTGGAGCTTGATTTTTTTCTGCTATATGTCAATAAGGTCAAACTTCCAGAGTTAACCTCTCAATTTGCATGGCAACGAAACACAGGAGAAGTCATACATTTATCAATATAGCTTAGAAAAGATGATATAATAGAGAAATATTCACCATTGAAAGTAAAACAGAAGGACTAAATAAAAGGACTCCACCTGCTTTTAATTTGAACCCGCAACACAAGGGAGAAGTTAAAACTCAAATAGGTACATACATTCCTTTGAAAAGCTAGATCTGTGCCTGAACAAAAGAAAGAGGCTTTTCACTTACCTCCTGTGGTATCAAAGAGCCCATTAAAAACCAATAAAATATTATGAAGCTTTTTCCCTTTGTGAAAAAGTGCAATTAATATCCTTCAGCAGATGATTATTGATTTTTATAAAGCAATTTACAGGCTTCTAAAGTCATGATTATTCAACCCTCTGGGGGCCAGAAAGGAAGAGTTTTCAGAAGTAGGAATCGTATTCTCATTTCCACATCAGCACAGCCAGAATTTACAGACTTCTGGGTTGTTTTTTTTTTTGCCCCCAGGATATTTTTGTTGTTGTTGATGTTGCAGTGCTCCAGCACAGCATTAACCCTTTTATTCTCTCCCACCTGAGACAGATTTTTTTCGTGATCTGTTCTTGAAGTATATTGCCTGTCAGATATTTATCCGCTGCTCACGGCTGGTGGGTTGGATGCTCAGCAGAGTAGACTTCGTGTCAGAAAATCAGCAGCTGCTCATATATCACAGTGGTCATTAGCAGAGGATAATTCTGGACCTTTGCCCACAGCACCTTGCTATGGCAAGAGAAAGGCTATAAAACCCTAGGCCCTGTCAGCTGTTGTCATTTAGGTGAGAATTTATCAGGTCTCAGAGTGCCCTCTGACTGGATTATTATGAATAATGAATGAAGCTTTATGCCACACTGAGGCATTAATAAGACTGGGATGACTGGGAGAAATTCAGTCCAGCATCATAGCAGTAACTTTGTGCGAGCGAGTACACAGCTGGTGGGCTTGCTGGATTCAGCCTGTGTTAGACACTGCCACTGAAATGAGGAGCTCATTTAATTATTGAGCAAGGGGCACAGTGCTTTTGATTTAGCCTATGGGCGGTATTACTGACCTGCTCACAGAAAGCTTGCAACAAAAGGCTCTCTACCCTCCAACCAAACTCATTTTCTGCTCTTAAGGAGCTGGATCACTGAGCTCTCCCCAAAATAAAAACAGCGAATGCCAATCTTCATATTTACTATTAATCTACCTTTAAAAAAGGATATGTAAGAGCAACCAGCTAACAATAACTGGCTAAAATCTCCTCACACAGTTGTCTAACTTGTTGGTGATAACTCTGGGGATATCAGCCAGGATTACCAATTTTCTTCCTTGTTTTTTCCTCAGTTCATTCACTATGTGTATCCCTATGGCGCACAAACGAGAAACAGGGAAGGAAGGAGACAAAAAGGCAGCCACTGACCTAAGTTGGAGGGGAAGAAAAGCAACAACAACAAAAAAAAGCAGATGCACAGCAGAGACTATTGGCAATAATCTACCTCCTGGTGTGGCAGTTCCAGCTGCACTCCAGAGGAATGAGCCCTCAGAGCTGACAAGCACTGGAGGCTGTCATTTGTCTTGGTACCACCTCCACTAGGAAAATTATTTTATAGGGCTGGACACACTTTTACAGACTCTTTAATACCTTAGGTGCATAATATCATTAGAACCTTAGGCTCTCAGTATCTCATATTACCGTGCTCTCAGCAAAAACAAAACTGCATGGTCTCTTTCAAATAACCATGTTCTCTAAACTAACTTTCTTTTCATTTTTCCCCCTTTAATTTGGCATGCAGTCTCAAGCAAATCCTTGCTAATACTAGGCCTTGTTCTTCCAAATGGCACTAAATAAGGAGGCACAGAAGGAGGAGCCAGGGAAGGAGATCACGAACTGACCACGTCTCAGAAACACAACTCTCTCAGACAGAAACGTGTAATTCAGGAGCACTATTTCAACTCATTCCTCAGTGCTAGGACTTGGCCTAACTCTCACACCAGCCTCTCCGTTTTTACAGCAGAGCCACTGATGCGCAGTCAAATTACGAACAGAGCAAAAGGTTTTTTTCAAAGGGCAAATGCCTTTTTGGCAGGGGCTGGACATAGGAAACACTCCATTGAAAAGGTTCAGTTTCCAGCTTACTCACACAGTCACAACTGGAGAGCAGAAGAACCACAGGGAATGGCAGACTGGGGACACGACACCGACCACGGGCAGCTCTGAGGGCCAGCCTCTGCCACCAGGCACAGGCCTCGGGCACACAGCCCAACCAGAACTTCACACGCAAACATGTCAGACAAGTTTAAGAAGCTTTACTCCAAAATGTTATCACCTTGGGTACAATATTAACACTACAAGTTTTAAAATATACTGTAGCAGCCCTCAAAGCAAATATTACATTAAAAGTCCTTAACTTGTCCCAGCTCAGTTTCTGCTCTTTGATCCTAACTGCTTCGACCTTCCTGACTCTCAGATAGGACTCATTTTCAAGTATAATGTTCAAGACTTTGTTATTTAATAAAAATCTGACCACGAAAAAGAGGGAAATACCCACATGCACAATTTTTTTTTAACAATATGTAAGTTCTTAGGACAGCAAATTTAATTGTAATAAAGGAAGTCCAGTTTGGTTTTTGTTTTGCAGTGACAATATGGCCCCTTTCCCACACTTCTACTACTTTTCTGAGAAAAGCAAATTGTAAAAAGATGACAATCCCTTAATTCCTTTATTTCATATAAATAATGTAAAATGTTTCATTTTCATTATTTCAGTGCTAGACACCTGTATTTAACAGAAAACTTAGTGTAATCCGGAACTCTGAAATCCAATTTTACAACTAGTCAAATAGTAAGATTCCTATAGATTTTTCATTTTACTGGATTTAAAATATTTATCATTACTATCACTCACTGCGTATTTTTTTATATTATCTTCATATTTTTATGGCTTTGATCTAGAATGCCTCATATTTACATCCTGCCACTTTTTCTATGCATGGGGAATTTAAAGATGACAGCGCAGTCATGTATGTTTTTAACTTGTGGATCTTTCCATTTATCACTCTTTCTCACAATGAGTCAGGAACGTAAATAGTCTATGCTTGATTCACATTGGTGAAAAAGCTTTGAAAAGCTGTTTAGAAAGCTAGGAAACAGAAAACTGAGTTTTCTTTTTTTTTTTACATTTAATAATCTTTATGTCTCAAGGTGGCTTCCATCTTAGTAAGAGATTTTTTGTATGTTCACAGCATTTTGTCTGTAAGGACCTCCTGTTTTGGTACAAACAGCCACAGTCCTGTTTTGGAGGGAATAGTAGCATGAATGGGAGTAAAAAGCAGAGTCCCACAATTCATTGAAGTATCATGGCCACAGGCTTGGGTTTTTGGTTGTTTTGTGGTGGTGGGGGGGGTTGTCTTTTTGGGACTTTGTGTGGTTTGGGGATTCTTTTCTTTCTTTGTTTTTAAGGGATTTATGGGGGTCTGGGTGACAACAGGAACCAGGTGTTCACCTCACCTGGTTTTCCTGAGTGTGTCCCAGGCTAAGCCTCACTTGTGACGCTTATGGTAAATAACCTTTTATTTCAGTCTATTGAGGGTTTTCCCCCTCTTCCCCATTACTGCCTTCTCTGATAGAACTTCCCCATGTGGAGTTTGGGGACAGCAGGTGCTGCTTAGCCCACTTCAGACACAATACCCAGGCCCCCACCCCATGAGAGAAGTGCCTGACCAGGACCACAGTGGTCACAGTCTGCCTTGTGATGCTCCCTCTGTGCAGAGAACATGGAGCTAAAACAGCATCCCTGATACCCTCCTCCCACTGCACCACCTTCTGCTCCCTTGGCTCACAATCCATCCTAATTTCCTAACACTTCATTTGTACTCTATTTCCACTAAAATATTTATAAATGGGATTACATACCCTTAAAAGACATCGTCTCTTCAACAGCGGAACAGAGCCAGGAGAAACCTGCCCAGTCTTGGCAGCCTGAATCCTCCCCATGCCAGAAGAAAACTCACCAGTGGCAAACATGTTTGTAGAACTTGCAAGAAGTTAATTTTAGCTTCTTTGTGGTTTTTAAATATCCATTTGGTATTACAGATGTCTTGCTGCAAAGTAACATTGCCAGTGACACCTAAAATATAAGAAGCTAATGAAACATAACTACACATCTTTTTTTTACTTTTTTTTCTTTTTAAAGTCCCTAAACCACGGGTAACCTGTGCAGTTACTCCAAAGTCATTGTAATGTTTCAAGCTGTTCTCATGTTTAACAAATGATTACCACAATTCACTGGAAAGCGGAATTCAGACGCAAACTGTCCCCACCTCCCCTCCCTGGGGTTCTCAATGTCCAGGATTTACACAAGGCAAAACAGAGTGATACTTGAGGAAGGAAGGGGGAAAAAAAATCTGTAATTTGCAAATAATGGCCAGAAATGCAGCCTTAGAGGCAGTGAAACAATTTGTGAATTCAGCTGCATTTTGACTACTGAAACACACATACACATACTAAACACATACATAAAAGTTAAAGTGGCCTCTCTGCACAATGCTGAATTTCCACATGGCAACTCTCCCACCTTTTTTCTAGTGTGCCATTATAACGGAAACAATATCTTGGGAAGAAACCCACCCTCTCAGCAGAAAAGCCCCAGCTCAAATCCCACGCTCACAGTAAAGTGTCCTATACTAAGTTGACCCTTTTCATTCCTTTGAGCCACCCAAGATTTTTGAGTGCACCTGTGAGCCCTAGGAACAGCCTGTATGGCCACATATGCACCAGCCCTTTGGAAGGAAGCATCCACTGGTGAAATTGTAAGAGTCAGGAAACAAACATTCCCCTCAGTCCCATCCCTCCACACAAACCATCTGGTACCTTATGGCAGAGGTGCTGCAGCTCCTGGCTCGTCCCTGGCTGGTTGTTGCTGTCTGTGGGGTTCTGCATCATTCCATGGCAGCTCTCCTTCCCTAATTAAAGTAATAGAGATGAGTCCAGCTGAGTTTCACAAAATAACAAAGGCAGAGAATGGGTCAGGTTGGAAGGGAGCACAGGGGGTCATCTGGTCCCACCTCCCATCCAAGCAGGGTCATCCCAGAGCACAGTGCACAGTTCTGCAGCCAGACAGCTCTGGAATATTTCTCTACTGTTGGGCACGCACTCCAGATTTTGCTTTGGATGAAATCTACAGGCAGACACACTTGTTTTAAAATGGGACTCTTCATGGAGACAACACTTCATGTTTTAATTTTTTGGGTGAATAATCTAGGAGCATTGGTATTCCCACCTTTTGATTGCAGTTGAGTTAATGGACACATGTAAGAACACAAATACTGCCTAACCAGCTTTATTTTATTATCAGCAATAATGAGTAGCAACCCATTAATTTTAAAAGTCGAGGCATACACTGTAAAGTTAATGAGAACCCAGAGTCAATTAAAATAACAACAATTAGGGCATTTTATTGATTTCTCAGCTATCTTTTTTCTGTAGCAATTTTGTGGCACATACCACACTGAGCATCTGTGTGATATGCTTCAATGCAGACAATCATCTCCATTTAAAAACTCTTTTACTTTATTATGACTGAACAAGACATGCTGCTTTAAAAATTCTGGTTTATTATTATATATTTAAACCATGCCATTTATACCATTTTGTAAAGCTTTAAACCATTTTTCAAGCCTAAAATTTCCTAAAAGTTGGATTAGGAGAGTCTGGGATAGGTGGAAGAAGAGACTAGTCTTTCCCACCCCATATTTTGAACGTGTTAATTCAAGGTTCTCTTCTGGAGAAGAACTTTTTTTTCCCTAAATTTATTTCCAACTACTTTTGTTTTCCTTGAGGGACCTTTGAAACACTATATTGCTACTTTTCATGTTTTTTATTTGCCCTCTGGAACAATAAAGGCTCAAAGGTTCATAAATATGCATTCTGTAAATGTATTATGCTGACAAAGTGTTGCTCAGATAGCTGCTTTTGCCTTTAGGGAATGAATAAGTTTACAGCATGCTTAAAAAACACTGTAAGGGGAAGGAGAGAGAGGGAGAGCTGTGTCAGCGTGTGGGCTGAAAATGGAACAAAAGAGTTACCCTGAATGCACAGAAAAGAGAAAATAAAGTTAGGTAAGACACCACAGCTAGCACCTTGCAATAAGAGGGGGTGGGGATCTGAGGGCGCTGCTCCTCAGTGATGTGACTGAGAGGGCATCAGACCTTGTTTTCCAGGAAGGCTGCATGGACAAGGGTTCATAAATCAAACTTTTTTTTGCTGATTGTGGCACATGAATCAGGGTAACTCCTTTGTTCTTCCCAAAACATTCAGTTCCTGGCAGAGTCCTTGTTCTGGTTCATTCTCATCCCATCAGACACAGATCTGCTTCAGTCATCCCTGCCTCACTGGAAGCTCAGGGCTGGTGCTTATCAACACGTACACTTTCAGCAAGAAGAAAACATTTAGCAGTTAGAAATACCATTTAAACACATACCTCCAAATTGGCTCATTAATGCTGATGTGACAGTAGGCTTTGACAGATTAGACTCCAGACCAGGGAACTGGGTTAGCACAGCAAAGTTTTGGTAGCAGGGGGCGACAGGTGGCTCCCATGAGAAGCTGCTGGAAGCCTCCCCCAAGTTTGATGGAGCCAATGGCAGCTGGCTCCAGGCTGAGCCCAGCAGCAGTGGTGGTGACATATTTGGGATAACCTATTTAGGGGACAGGCAGGAACTGCACAGCAAAAGCTTCAGCCAGAGAGAGAAGAGAGAATGAGAAAGAAGCAGCTCTGCAGACACTGAGATCAGCGAGGAGGGAGGGGCAGGAGGTGCTCCAGGCACCAGAGCTGAGATTCCCCTGCAGCCCGAGGTGCAGCCCATGGTGAGGCAGCTGTGCCCCTGCAGCCCAAGAAGGACCATGGAAACAGCAGCATTGCACAGTGGTGCTTCTTGTTGCCTGAGGATGCAAGGCAGAGCCAAGCCAGCCCAAGCTGCTTCCATTCCCACCTGGAATCATATGCACATACACAGACATGCTCTGCCTCCACTTTTCACAGGATGATGACTTCTCCAAAAGTCATTGTCTGCACTTATGGCTAAACAAACATGCCAGTACTGTGAGGCTACAGGTGATCTCTTGGACCTACAAATTTTAAGCCCCTGACATTTCATATGGATAAAATCCTAAGGGATAACATAGCCATAGCTGCTAGCTCCAATTTTTAATAATCTTTGAGCTACTGGCTCAATGTTTCCTAAGCACATATATTACATATTTTCATATATATATATTTTCCTACTTCACTATCTAGGTTTGTGTCTGGTTCTTTTCTTGATGAGTGTCATGGGATGACCTATCTTATACACCAATACTGGCTACTAAAGATATTCTTTGTGACCTGAGATTGTCTTAAGCTAACTTGGTCTTTCAAAAGCCAATCTTTCCTGTTATACTTCACTCCATTCCTTTATTTTATGTTACGTTTCTCTTAGGCCAGTATTAAATATTTAAAGCTTCTTGATATTTTTTTCATAAGATTTTTTTTTGTATTCTTGCTTTGTTTCTTCTTCTCAACTGTAAAAAACTGTAGGAAAAAGCAATTTCCATCTGAACAGTTAAAGGATGCTCCCTTAGCCATGTAAACAATTAACAATGCTTGCAAAAGTAAAATATCAACAGACTACAAAACCCCCTTCAAATAATGTCTGGCATGTTATATTACACTACTCTCAAAAGCCCCCAAAACCTCTAACTTGAAACCAAGTTTAAAACCTTGTATGACTACATACCATAAAGAAGGCTAAGTTTCCAATCAAAGTTGTTCTCTTCAGAGAAGGCAATTCTTAGCAAAAATAATCATCAAGCTGTGCCTCATCAAACCCTTCTCCAAATGCTCCAAAGAGAGCACTGCAAGATGTATTTCCTGGTACAGCTCTCAGGATACAGCAGTCTGCTTTGCTGTCTGGTGCTCAGCGAAACCCCAGACACTGCTTAGGGCAAGCCAGGTTGTTTGAGAACACAGAGCTTTCATTTAGCTTTCTGATTATCCCTGGTGCTCATCCACCAGGGCAAGCCCAAACTCAGTCTGTGCCACAGTTCCCAAACTGCAGGGAATGAGGCACATCCACCCCAGAGTCTGGGAAGGTGCCTGTGCTGGATAAAAGGGCTCGAAGGGCACAGTGAAGGCTCTCTGGAAGCCTTGCCCCGTGAATGGGGATGAAGAGGCAGTCAAATAATCACATCTACTCCTGTGAAGGTATGAACCGATGTTCTGCCTTTGCCCCTCTTGTACGAAGCTTCCACGAGAAGCAGCAGGGGTCTAAAAGCCTATGAAGCCTCAGTGTTAGCTTGAAACTCTCCCTGACAGGAGAGTAAAGTTTGAAACAGAAAATATTTCACTAGTCCCCTCTGTTTTTATAACTCCACTGTAGCCTAGCACAGCTCTGGCCACAGGCAGACAAATCCCAGAAACCTGAGGTTTTTTCCTAATCTGCATTACAGGTCACTATATTGTTCCACTGCCGCTTTTACCACCCCAAATTTACTTTGCTGAAAAGCACTTCCTCTGTTTCAGTAGATATTTATTTCCATAAAGCTCATTTTTTTCTGAGTTAAAATTATTAAAATGGCCATCTTTGATGTACACTATGTTCCTATGTCTAAAATTGGAATGTTCGCCCAGTTATATCTCAGCCCAATTCTGGCAGTGACTCTGGATTCAATGCAAAATAAACTCACAAGAAAAAGCCTACTTGAAGAGCACAGAATAAAAAAAGGCATTTCATTGTTTAAGATTGGACCAATCTCCCTCTTTCCCAACAATGCAGCATTAGCAAGATTTTTTAAAGTTTTTCTCAAAATAATTACAAGTTTAACTTGCAAAAATGGAGCAGATCATTCTAGGAATAAATCTGGGGCAAAAGCATTAAAAAACTCTTGGTAAATATATTTTTATTAAGAATGAGAGCTTTAATCTATGTTTTCAGTGCAAATCTCAATACCCATTCAAATGGCAAATTAACTTCATACCTCCTAAACTCATGCAAAACATGGCTTTGACCTAAAAGTGGCTGCTCTGTGGGACAGGATGTCACACAGCTGTGCCACAGCAACGCGGGGGCCTTTCCCCCAAGAGCCCTGAACTGTGCCAGACACTGGCCCTGAGCTCTGGCTGCAGACACAGCCAACAGGGCTGGGCACCTTGGCATGACTGTGTGCCATTTATTTCCCTGAAGTGGCACTGACTGCCAACAAGTGAACAAAGTCAGATTGTTGGCCACCAGTTCAATTAAACCCCTTGACAGGGAAAACAAAGTTTCCTCATATGGACCAGGCTAGGTTTTAAACTGAAATTGTAAGCAATAAATCACTGACAATCAATTAAGGATGAGGGAAGGGGGGATATAATAATCCAGTTGTCAGCCAGGTTGTTCAGTCTGCAAGCATTCATTGGCAGAAGAAAGGTGAAAGTCATAAAATGAAGAGGGGGAAAAAAAAATAGGCTCCTGGGCTATTCAAGACAGAGACAGACACACTGTGAGGGTTTCCAACAGAAATATAACAGATCAAGACAGGGGATACAGATGCACACATGTTCTGCATCTCTCCCATAGATCTAGTTTAATAAAGCACAAATGATGATCATTTTTTCCTTTTCTTTTTTCTTATCTATTATTAGGTTTTTCAAGTGTGTAAGTGTGTCTTAATCAAAAGAAAAGTTCCATACAGCTCTTGACATCAAAGAAGAGCATTTCCAAAGCTATTACAGTATCAAAGTAATATTCTGTGCAGAATCTAAGGTGAACCACTGGAATAATCCTTCTGGGATAGAGATGAAAAAATGCTGCATTCAATGTTGCCCAGAAGCATCCAAAGCAATCTATCAAAAAAGACATAAAAATATTGGGCCACACTTACTTGATGCATGTACTCACCACTACTATTATTTTCCTCCATTTTCTCTTTGTCTGCTTAGCTACTAATCTTACCTTTGTCTGAAAGTTCCTGCTGTACATATGAAAGTACCAGAGCTGATTAGTGAGTCACAGGAGGAAATTACCTCTGATGTGCTTCAAATCCATGCACCTTTTATGTATTTGAATCACATTATGAAAAAAAATGTGTTAAGGCAAAAATAGCAGCATTATAGCAGCACTAAGGTGAGAGTGCTGGACATGAGCAATGCTTTTCATGTGCTCCTAATACATTTTCACTGTGCTATTAGAGACTTCTCTTCTGCTTATTGAATATACATTTAAAGGTAAACTATACTTAACTACAGCAGTTTAGCTGGATAACCCATTTCAGTAAAAGACTTTGCTAATCCAAGCAACCATCAACTTAATTATATGCCCTGTACAAGACAGAGATTTCTCCCTTCAGCTGTGCGAGTGAAGCACCAGTTTTGCTGCAGAAGAGATGGGCACTCTGGTTGCTGCTGTGGTCAAGAGAACAGAGAGGGTGGGGGAAGAGAGGGAGAGAAGGTGAGGAGAAGTTATCGAACACAAAAAAGCTGTTCTGGCTGACAACAGTAGTTAACTTGCTCCTTGAACTTAACATCTGGTAGCATTTTCATCTTCTGAACACTTGTAAAACCTTATGGTACTTTAGACAGTGGGAGCTCCTTTCCAAAAGAAATTTTAACAGTACAAAGAGACCACAAAATCCATTTCTTACTGGGCCAGGGGGTTTCTAATTCTCAACTCACAGCTTACTTCAAGAATACCCTAGAAATTCTTCCTTTGTGTAGTTTTTTGAGAGCAGTTTTAGCATTAATTTTCAGCAGGGATAATATGCATATATGGAAAGATTACCTCTATATTCCTCATGATTAAGGAATAAATGTGGTAGATACAGATATTTTTCTCCTTCACTGCCTTATAAGGCCAGTATGGGAACCAGAGAAAAACTTCATTGCTACCAAAACACATCTAAAATTAATATCCACAGAGAAAGATACAGTATTTTGTGAAACTATGGTTCCCATCTTTGAATATCCAACTGGCAGTGCCAAGGGCCTGTAGAGGGTAAGGAACAGCTTCCCACCCCCTGGAAGGGGGCACAGTGGCATGAATACCTTCCTGCTGCTGCAGGAGAGGGTGGCAGCAATGGTGTGGGATGCTCTGCCCCCAGTGCATGCAAACTGGGCCAATGAAATTAAGCCAGTTAGAGGCCACCATGTCCTAATTCCTTCTTCCCTCACAGTACTGCTAAAGCTATACTGGAAACTGAACTGCGGTCAAATGAAGTCAGCAAAGATTGGTAGTTTGATATTAAATGAGCTTTAAAGGAACTCCACCACTGGCAATATGCAAGCAGCACCAAGAGTCAGCCAGCCACAAAGACATGCACGTCCAGCCTGTGTTGTAGAAACTGCTTGCAACCAAGCTTCACTCAAAACACAAATGTAAAACAGCCCTTTAAAAGGGTTTCTTTCTGACACATTTGTATATTGTTGCATGATGGCTGACCTCAATATGTGCAATTAACACCTGCTCCTTCTGGGAAAGACTTTTTAAAAAGCAAAGGATGTGATTAGGTGAGGATACCTTGGTGACTACTGAGTCGCTGTGCACACTGCATTTGCCACTCTAAATCAGCACCAGCCCAAAGCATGAAACAAGCCTGTGATCATAACAAAAATGCAATCCAAACCTGCTGTGACCCAAAATGCAATGGTTTTGCCTCAGTCTATGAAACAGCATACAATAAACATCAAACCTGGAATGAATGCTAAGCTTTCCATAAAGACTACTCCAATTAAAATAGGATTGAATACTGGCAAATACTACAGATTCATTAAGAACCGTCAAAATTGGAGAAAACTGTGAGGAATTGCAAAATTCATTTATCAAAAGGAAAAAAAAAAGAGCAACCTATACCAGAAGAAAGAAATATTTTTCACTATAGTCAAACACAAGATAATGCATTATAGAAAAAATAATGGAAAGCGCAATCTTTTCCTTCCAAATGAAGTTTGTTCCAAAATTTATTTGAAAGAAACTGTAGAAGTAGACACACCTGAAGACAGATCTTTAAAAATATTATGCTCCTAGATCAGATGAAGAAAGTTCCAAAATGAAGGAACCAGACTGCAGTTTTAGCAATGCAGATGCAATCTGGAAGACATAGATCCTGAACAACCTCAAGCACCAAACGTAGTGTGCTGAATCCAAAAGTAGGGCAGTCGGGAGAAAAAGTTACCACACCAACTTTTGGAGGAACCTCTGCACGAACTCACTGTCAAAACCATCCTTGGGAATTTTATACCTTTACTACACAAAGGAAACTCCCCTTCTAAACTGGGCCCCTCCTTTTCCTCAACATCCTAAGTGTATTTTTCTTAATTTGAAGTTCAGGAAGCTTCCCGGTGTGACCATTCCCGAGTCACACTCCCAAGGCCACACTGCCCCTGCAGGGGCCGGAGCCCCTCACGGCGGGCGGCTCCAGTGCCCGGGGGGTCCCGTTTGATTCCCCGCACACCCCCCTCACCCTCAGACCAGGCTTCCCTTGGCAGAGCCTTAGTCTCGTTCCATAAAGCCATTTATTCACGGCACAGTAACACAGAAACACCCCGAGCTGAGGAGGGACCTCCCCAAAAAGGAGCCCCTGGGCTTTCATCCCCTCACAGTCCGACCGCGGGAAAGTCTCGTTCTTCCCGCGGAGTCCTGGGCTCCGGCCGTGCCTGCGCACCCGGCTGCGCCCTCTCCGTGCCCTTTGCCATGCAAAGGCACAGCAGAATTCACGGCCTCTCCTCCGCGCTCACACCCAGAGCCCAATCTGCATCCCGACCTGCAGCTGCAAACTGAGTTACCTGCACCAGGTGTGTCCCACAATACCCGGGCGAGGTTAGCAGCCTCCTGGCCCGGGGCTGGACCCCGCTGCAGAGCTCAGGAGCATCCAAGGACAGGAGCTGTGCAGCCGAGCACTCGCAGGACACAGCCCTGGCCCTGCGCGGAGCTGTCCCGGGGAGCTGCAGGCATCAGGCTGTTTGTTACTTTGTAGGATTTCCTGTGCTTGCATTTACCCCTTCACCCTTCCCCTGCACACACACAGGGGAAGAACATGCTGCACAGGTGGGTAAAGGACAAGCACAGGCTGCTCTCCCATCGCCTCCTATGTACACCAATGTCTTGTGATAGATTTAATAAAGCTTTTGGAGAGTTCAAAGTTCAGGAAAAAACAGATAACTTGAGGTAGAAACTTGCAAGGTATTTGTCACCATGCTGCCCTAGAGGGATCAAAAATCAAGAAACGTGTTCATAGACAGCTCCCCCTTAAATCCATGCATAAGCATTTGTACTTTTGAACAACTGGACAAATGACTGGGGTATGGCTCTGCCTGAAACAAAATGAATAATCCTGGGTGGTCAAAAGCCAAGCAAACACTATGAAACTACAGTGAACTAAGCAATTCTTTAGAGCAGGGTATATGCTTATATACTGCATTTAGCATAGGCTGCAACATTAAAGATCATTATTTATATCTTTACTATCTTTAATGGTTTCTTATTTGCACTTCAGAAAGCAAAAAAGAAGCTAAAGAAAAGTGAAATTATACATGGAGCTATTTATTACAGGTAAGATGTTTTCCTTACTCGTACCTCAAATACTGCGTAGATAAAATACCACAAGAAACTGAACCACTTGGGGAAAAGGTGGAAGAAGGCAGTTATAGAAAAAGATTTCTATCCTATGGAAGATGTCCCTTTTTTGCCTGCATATTTGAGAGACTCATGTATTCTCTTATTTCCTCTGCCTCGCTTGTCTACAAGATGACAAGTGATGTCCAACTACTTTGGCATATCATATTGCATTGTGTCATTCCACCACCTGCCAATGCCAGTGGCCCATCAAGCCTGAAAAATCAAAAGCAGCGATTTGTTAGAAACTGGGAAAAGAAAAAAAAAAAACAACACACCAACCCACCACATTTTAAGCCAAAAATAGAAACATTCATTTTGTATTAGTAAATAGACTGTGAAATATTGATCCACAAAAGTAAGTGAGCGTGAGTAATGTAAGTATCAATCTCATAAACAGATTCAAGGATTTAAAAGCATTTCAGTATTTGTGTATTGGTAGCTGTGTGGAAGACAACATCTATCTCAGATCAAATATGATTCTGCAAAACACTGCTGCTCTTTATGCTTTCCTTTAAGGGCAGAAGATCTTGTGATGAAAGAAAAGCTAAAGAAACTACATGTTCTAATAAAAATATTATTATGGAACTATAGCCAAACATGCAGTTATCTTTGCTGGCAACAATAAAAGGCAGTGCTATTAAAAAAAAAAGTCCCTCCCTGGATCCTCCTTTATTCTTAAAGATTAGTGCTCAATTAAAGAGAAGTATATTTGTTACAGAAGCACAGAAAAATCCTTCTTTTTTATACCATCCATATTTATCAACAAAATCATCTCTCAGGAAAAAGAAATCACTGTTTGCTTTGCTGTGCAGTGAGTCTTAATGGAGACAATACAGACAGAGGAAACAGCAAGTTTACTCCTACTAGCCAAATTATAGCAATTATTTTGAAAGGTGCTATCCTTTGGGTAATTGTTTTGTTCCTTGTAATGCTGTGCAAATACTCTTCACAAGAGTGTTTGCTTAAGATCTAATCCCAGACTGTCCTGGAGCACAACTTGAGCTCTTCACTCAGGCAAATTTTCCCTTCCAAGCCCTCCATACTGTGGCCTCTCAATTTTCTCGACAGCTGCCATGTGCAAATGGTTTGATGATCATTCTTTGTGCTCAGCTGAGCTAACATAAAGCCTGCTCAGCGGCTCCTGGTCCACCTTCTGACAAACCAGGACCCTGGCAAAGTAGTTTGCAATGTTACCAGATTCCCAGAATGGAAACAGATTTTTGCATCCCCCTGGGGAGACGGGGAAAGGAATCACCAAAGTCATCTCACCCTCAAATCACAGCAGAGGTGCATGAGAAAGCAAGCACAAAATTACAGGAGAATAAGAGAAGTACAAGGTTACCAAGCCCGATGCTGTGAAAAGGGTGTAACATTGAAAGGGAAGATTCTCAAAGCACAGGATGGAGCAAAGCTAAGGGTAAAAGGCAGAACCACCAGCTAAGCACAGTGTGAAATGCAGGAACCCACAGAAATTGGGAATGCTAAAAAAGGGCCAGAAGCACTGTAGGAACTGGCTCCACTCCAGAAAGAGCAGGAACCAGGACTCCTGCTCACTCAGACAATTTGCTGTGAAGTGTTCTGCCTGGGAACATCTGTCTGGAACATGATGGAAACCTGCACTGTGCAAGCTACACGCAAAAATAAAATGGAAAGTGAGACATAATTAGGGTCAACCTGTACAATGCAGGGTCAGTAGGGTAAAAGTGTGTCATGTTTTTCCATACTGAGCAGCAGATCAGGCTTTCCAATGGCAGCCAAATGATTTTTTCAGTTACCCAGTTTAAAAACGTCTACAATACCCACATCCACATAATAAATGCTCAGTACACGTGAATAATCAGGTCTCGTTATGGTGGTCAAAGATGGGCACCCGTGAATTCAATGGAACGAGTGTTCCCATGCCACACACCTTCAACCACCCAGGCAGGATGTCTTTGCCTGTAACACACCCTGTGGCCAGGCAAGAGCTCTGGCAGAGGCAGCACAAGCTCAGCTGCCGGGGAGGGGGAGCTCATCCCACAGCCTCCCCCACAACCAGCCTCCCTCTCCTTCACGGGTCAGCGTCTGGTAGAAAATTGTCACACTGACAGTGCAGATGGACAGATCTACTGGATCTTAACAACTCTAGACAGACTGAGCTCAGAAGTACCACTTTTATTCATTTACAAACTGAACAAAATGCCACACAAGCCAGAACAGCCAAAGGTACAATATTAATTCATGCAATCATGACCTGTTAAGAGTTTGATACTTTATTTTTACCAAATACGTCAATAAAAAGTAGTCCCGAGACTATGATGACGTGGTTTTCACATGACAATTATATAACTAATTTCAAATGAGGCACGTATATGTTTCCTATTTATGTTCTGGAGGAGAGCAAAAATTATTCTGAAATACCTCCAGCAGTCTGTGTTCATTGTAGGGTACACGTAAATTATTTTAAGGGAATAATACATCTCCAAGGACATTTTAATGGATTAAATGTCAGGAATGAAATACGGCATTTCAACTTAGCTAGGACCTTAAAGAATGAATATAAAGACAATTATTGAGAGGTCTGAAGAACACGATTGATTTCTTTGCAATTTAAACTCTGAGGTACTTCATGCAGTTAAACAGAATTTCTATTTCAAGTTTTCATTGCATAAAATTACGAAGTATGTAAAGATGTAATGCTGACCATATTTTAAAGTTTATGAGAGAACTGCAGAGTGTCTGATTTAAAAGGAAGTTGTGTTTTAGAACTGCATTTTAAGCACAGAATTTTATGCTCAATTACTGTGAAATAAATTACAATTATGATCTACAGTTCTTTTAGCAGTAGCTTGATGGTCCTATGCAAAGCCAGAAATTAAACAACATGAGGAAATAAAAGGGCCAAATTCCAACAAGAGCCCCATAAAGCAAGAAGTTATACATTTGGAAGGTGGTTTGCTGCAAGCAAATGGCTGCCAGCATTCCAAATCAACCTGTAAGGGAACATACTGCAGGTGTACCTGTGCTCAATACAGAAAATATTCCCACACAGACACACCACTTAGTTACAGTGGGATTCTGATTGTTATAATGGCACTTGGATACTACTCTTACTAAAAATAATAATAAAAAAAAAAATCTAATTTAACTTTCTTAGAGAAAAAGAAATATAAGTCATTAATTGCAAAACATACATAAAACTCTCATACCACACTGTGTTAGAACACACAGTGTATGCGTAAGTTGCCTTTATAAAACCTGTGGCAGTTTTTAGAGCTATCAGTGCTGTTTAAAGAAAAGATCCAAGACTGAAGGCAACAATAAATGGGAAGAATATGGCACACATGAGAAGTAATATGTTCCATTTCATGGATATTACCTGAACATCCACCTGTTTCTATCCATTTGGGACCACTGCCATCAACATGTGCACTCTCAGAAACAAAAAATAAAGCAATTCTCAAATAAAATATAGTTTTATAAATAGATTGCTTAACATCATAAACACTTATTAAACAGGCAGAACTTTTTAGAAAACATTTTAGCTCAAAACCATCACCATGCTTTTGTATCGTTACAACTGTAAAAGATGACAGCTTCCCAGTTACTGCATTGGGGGAGTTTCACAAGGTCTTCTTGGGATTTGTGACATCGTGAGGGATGGCCCAGTGTTACAGCAGCAGAACACCAATAACAGATAAGGGTCACCCACATGATCCTTTGCCCTTTTGCTCGAGCTGACAATTCACACTGAACTGCCCACTGCTTCTAAGAACTCCAGGCAAGTGGGTCATTCCTTCCAATTGGGTTTCCCCAGGGAGAAGCAGGAGCTGGGGGAGGAAACTCAGCAGCCCAGAGGCCCCGTGCTGGCTGCTGGATCAATGGCCAGTGTCAGCAGGCTCCCAGTTAATGATGCTGGAGCCAGCGCCAGCCTCGCTCCCGGCCACGCTTACCTCAGGTACCCACACACAGGACACAGGGTTCTGGAAAAGCCAAGTAATTGCCTCATTTTGCAGTATGAGGAATTTTTTGTTAAAGGCATACACCTTGCATTTTATGTTCCTAGGATCAGTCCTTAGATTTGAACAAAGAAAACATGTTCACATTCACAACGGTGCAGTGCGACAGCCCAGGGCAGCCAACAGCAAGTGCAGCTGTGTGACTACAGATCCACTTACAAAAAAGAATGCAGTGTTTTGTAAACCTTGCTTATGTGTGTGTAAATGTATATCAATTTTACATATATGGAACAATTATTAATGTTCTAAGGTGAGAAGTGTTTGGCAAACAGACAAAAGCCACCAAAAAATAACAACCAACAACAAAAGACACACCACAGGAAAATACAACCACAAAACAGGGGAACCCTCGTCCTGTTTCTATTATACAAGGATGGAGCAGTTGAAGTCATCTCTGTATCCATGTAAGCTCATGGAACAACTGAATTATGGAAATGAGATAACTGTACAAGGTTCTTCATATTACTGACTTATATTATCGGATGTTCCATGCAAACTACCTACAAAAATTCTCCCACTGAAGGCAAGATTTTTCAGCCAGGCTGTGTTTCAGCCCCAAACGTGCAGTACAGACATCTCGGCTAGAGGAGAAAGGACAAAGAGCTTTTCCTTTGAATTCAGCCTAGTGCATCCTGCAGCTGGAGGCCCCTGTATTTCCAAAGCCTGTCTCAGAGGCCACACCATTAAAAACATTCTGTACAGTAACAACATTTTAGGATCCCTTTCTTCCCTGCCAACTCAATAAAAAATTTTAAGGTAGTTTTTAGCAAGTTGTCTTATGTCTGTCTAGCAGTGCTTCTGCCGTCCAGCCACAGGCAGCAGCATTTTAACTGCTCACACCAGACTCAAGCAAGACATCGTTCTTTGGAGGTGAAATCAGTGCAACTACACTTCCTGCACCTCTGGGAAACTCTTTTCCAGTGAGGAAAAGTACAGCAGGAAGAATTTTACTCCTAACACATCACATTATGAAGAAATTACAATCTAAAATAATGACTTGTTCCAGAGTAAGGAACAAAAACTATTGTTGATAGAAATGCATACCAAATCCCGCAAAATGAAATTACCTTATCAAATATTCTCCCACAAGAGTAAACACTGAATCATTTGCCAATCCTTTTATATTTTTCTAACTTTTGAACACAGGCCTTGTAAAATCTCCAGTACCAGGAATGAAAAACAGCCACCATCACCCTCCATGAGAGACTGATAACTGTTAAATGATATTTTATGTTAAATGATATTTTATAACATCAAGAAATTATTCTTGGTTTGCAGAAATTGTTTCGTCAAAGAATTTCACAAATTTGAAACAATCTATTTATCATATTCTTTATTTGCTCCCAAGAAGTTTGTTGTCAGAAGTTTCAAGTTTTGAGTTCTCATTTAATACAGGGCAAAACTTAAGAAAAAAACCCTACTGCTTTAAAAGCTGCCTTGCTCCACTCACTTTCCTCCTCAAATTTCAGTTTCCACCAACACTTGAGAGTTTAAAGTAGCAGTCCCATAACCAGCAGTGATCTGACAGCTGTTGGCTTCCTTCCCTTCCATCCCATCTCCCCAGTGGTAAGCTCCCTTCCCCAAAGCAGGCTCTAGAGAACAGAAGCACTGAGTTATGCTCAGGATCCCAACTTCCCTGCTTCACCACAGTGGGCACAACTGTTATCTGCCAGGAAACAGCAGATTTGAAAGGTAACAATTGAGAAAATCCAGGCCATAAACACCACAAAACTTCTGTATCAAGTTTTACTGCCAAAAGTTTTATTTTACACTCGAGTTGCAAATGAATACGGTGTACACGTCATACAGGATGCAGAAGTACTACACACACATATTTGTTAGCAACAACAAGTTTTCAAAAAATAAAACATCCTAACTTCTCTCTTTGTCCCAACACTTGACTTACCTTTTCTGCAATATAAAGAACATTTGAGGAGTGGCAGACCAAAGAATGGCCTGTAACTTGTAACGGAGGAGTTTCTGACTGCACGCAAGGCAAACAAGGTTTACAGTGAGGCACTGGAGCAGGCTGCCCACAGAAGCGGCACAAGCGCCCTTCCCACAGGTTTCCTAGATCTTGCTGAAGCCCTAAGCCCTGCTCTGAACTCAGCACTGACCCTGCTCTCAGCAGGAAGGTGGACTAGAGACTTCTCTCAAGGTCCTTTCCAATCTGAATGATTATAAAATTTGCTTCAAGCACAATCAGCAGCCAAATCCAAACAAATCTGTGAATGCCTCCTGTTTTCCTCGCTCCCAACAGAAAAACCATACTCATCTTTAATGACCATCTTTACAACAGTCCATCATGACTGAAATCAAAGAAACAAACAGCAAATTGAGTGTACAGAAGAACACCAACACCACAATAAAAGGCCTTTGTGTGATTTAAAATTCTTTTCATAACAGCAAATTTTTTTAAATTGTTCTTTACACATTTGCAATTACCTGCTGTATAACAATACCAAGTACGTCCCTAGTCATTTTGAACTTGGAGATTTCCTGTCCACACTGAGAAAGTTTCTATTGGCCCTCAATACACTGGCAGTGCTATATTCCCTGCAAGTGTCTCAGGGAAGCCAGAGAACGAGGGGCTGGGAGCTGGCAAAGAAGTAAGGAACTCCAAAACATCTGTTTTATCTTCCTGCTTGAGACCTCTTTCTATTGCTAGGGTTTAAATGAAAAGTAAGTGGAACTAGCAGGAAAGACTGAATGTTCATATTTTTAATTCCATATGACAGAAAATTGCAATTAGACAAACGATGTAAGGCCTACACCCATCACAGAGGCAGCAGTAGAAGAACTAACTGCATAATGTGATACAAACAAGCAACAAGGAATACATATAAAACCTGAAAAGTACTAGAAATTTTTTTTGTGCCAGCAAACAACTGATCCTCTAAAACAAAATAATTACTCTGGTGCAAATAAAAAGTCAATAAATGTGTGTATAGCCACACCAAATCTAACATTCAGCTCTACACCCCCCAGTTCCAAAACACCAAACTTTGCAGTTTTACAGAGATTTTTGTTTCTCCATCTCAACATAACCGAGGATAATTATGAACAGCCAAAGGTCAGACAATTTGACCAACAGTGAATCACTGCAAACACAATCTTCCACCTCTGAAAGCCTGCTGAAAGTGTGAAGTCAGATCATGCACCCACCACAGAGGCAGGCTTGGTTTGGCTTTGTATTAGGGCAGCATGGGTAGAGCAGCAGCAGAGTACTGAGCTCAGTCCTACACCTGGAGAGTCTGGGTGGCACAGGAACAGAGAGGAGCATTGTGCCCAACACTGGGTCCAGCCAGGGAAGCTCTTAGTCACGTTCTTATTTCAAGCAATAGTTAAAAGCACTGAAATCAAGTTGCTATCATAAGAAAACAACAGTTAGCTGTATGTGCAGGAACAAGACAAGACAGTTACACACAGCAAATACAAAGCAATTAAGGGAAACATCTCTTTATCTGAAATGACAGAAAACACAAGGCCCAAATTCAAGGACTTTCGAAGTACTTGGAGAAACAACTTATTCCAGCTCTACAGTACTGAAATAAGACCAGATTTGTGGGATTCAGGTCTCTTTAAAACACAAAACAAGTAGTAATTTCGTGGAGTTCCTTCTTCAGCACACAAAACAGTGAAAGCCCAATGACAGTTTAGTCCCGTCAGTTTTGGTACTTTGAAGGGAGAAAAGAAGTCAAAATGACACAGAGGTTAAATCAGTGAAGATAAAAGATAAGAAAGAACAGATAGTGAAGAGGGCTGGATTCTGGTACATCTAACTCTGAGACACTTGATACGCAGGCATGGGAGAAGTGTCAGAGATAGAAAGGTTGTGGCCTTGGAAAACAGGCAAGTAAAATTGTCACGGATGTTAGAAAATAGTTGAGAGGGAGTCAGAAATAAAAAATTATATATTTGAATCTGAACAGGTCTGAGGCTGGCTGGATACTAAAGGAATAATCTGGAGATAGAACCATGGGAGAACCAGACTAGGGGGGAGCAGCACTGGATTTTTGGGGCATTGAAATAAAGTGTAACATAAAAAAATCCAAAAACAAACTGGCGAGAGGGTGTTCAGGAAAATGAAATTAGATGAGCGAGGAAAAAAAGGCAAAGTACTAAAAACCAGAAACAGTTAGGATGATGGGTGCCACCCCTTTAAAGACAGATGAAAGAGAAACTTGGTTGGTAGTGAAGGAGGAAGTAATTCAAGGAAAAGAATGAGGCATAAAAGATACAGAAATAAAAATGGGAAAACTTGTAAAGTTAAGAGACAGAGAAGCTCAGTTCAAAAACAGATCCTGAGAATAAAAAACAACTTTGAAAAGGATCTTGTCAGGCAAAAAAATCAGGATTGAAGATTTTGTATCAAGAATGAATGGAGAACTAAAATGAACAGCAAATCTTCAAGCAAGCTCAACAAGTGAGAAAAAAAAGAGGTGAGATAAAAGTGGTTAAAAAGTCCATTTGGGAAGAGGACTAAAGCAGGTAAGGCAAAGCTGAGTCTGAAGCTGTGTTGTGCTGACACACTCTTCAGACATTCAGAAAGGCTGGAATGGAAATTAAGAAATTACAAGAGAATATGTCTGAAGGGAGGAATGGAGACAGGGCAATGTGAGAAGCAGCCAAAGAAACCATGTACAGAGAAGCAGACAGATAAAAATAGAGACCAGTGAGTCAAAAGAAGTGAGGCCAGTGAAGGAAGGAGGCAGCGGTGAAGATGAGGGAGTCAAAAAGGTTAATAGACTGGAGATCCCAAAAGGAGTGAGTGACAGAGTAGAGGAGAGAGAAAGACAGATAAGCTGAAACAGAGCAGGTAGTGATCAGAGAAAGGGAATTTAGAAATGAGAGATAATAAAATGAACAGTATTTAGTAAAGACAAGGTCATGGGAATGATTGAAGCAGTGAGAAAATCTTTCTAAAATGAGAAATCACAGGCATTGAGCTGGAAAAACAGAATGAAGAAAAATGGAGTTAAGTACTGATCAGGGAAAAAGAACTGGGGCTGCCCATGGGGAGGGATAAAATTTGAGAAGACAAAAATGGGTTGATTTTAGCAAAGTCACAAAGAAAGATGTAAACTAATGACCACTAGGAAAACTAGACACAGAGGACTTCAAATCAGGAAGAGGGTAGGGCTAACAACAGGACTGACAAGGCAGAAGCAGAAAACAGCAGTCATAGAACTTTAGCAGTGAATAGGAATGGAAAACACTTTTTTAAAAGCACCAGAGAAGGGCATAAAGGTTCAGAGAACAGAATAAAGTTTGAAAAACAACCCTAAACATCTACATTTGAGTCATGTTCAGAAACCTAAGTAGCACCCCACCAGGCAGGGTTGGCACCTCTATTTCCCTCCTTGCCAGAAAGATTTACTCTTCCAGACCAAACTAGAGACCAGAAATTCAAAAGACCAACACTGACACTGGTTAGATAATGTGGGGATACAGCTGGGTACGGAAAATTTTGACTGTTGAAGTAAAGACTATTAAACACTACTAAAACTTATGGAAAAACAGTGATTTGACCTCTGCCATCCAGACCTTTATGTCTTCACAAAACAAGACCTGAAGGCCTTCACTGACTCTCTCACATCACCTGTTCCTACCAGCTCACACAGCCAATGCAGCATTCACCAGCATTCCAAGTTAGCTGTTAAGATTCTCACCACTCTGCATAATAGCAAAGAGAAGAGATTAAGCAGACAGATTGCTTCAAACATCACTGCAATTTTGGGTCCCATTCAGAGGTATCTGAGAACCACTGGCATAAAAGTTCTCCATTTCCAAGCCTCTGTCAAGAATTTCACTCTACGGCTTTCTTAATCATGAGCATGAATAAAACACCAGCCTTCTCAGACACTTCTAATACTGCATTTCATCTTCTGCTATACTGGCATGTTTTTAAAGTTTCTGCTCATTACAAAGAGACAACACACTTCTATTGCCTGCTCATACATTTGGGAGCTGGATCATTAGGAGTGCAACAGAACAGGGAAAAAACCCACATTATTCCCTGCTACCAAACCAGTGACATGCAGAGAGTACAAGAAGCGAGCTGAGCACATTTCTATCTGCCCTACTGATTACTGTTTATTTGTGTATGTAGATGTGGTTCACTCAAAATTACTGAAATTATAGAAAAATCAGCCTAAATACAAACAAGAGCTCACAGGACTGGGGCCATAATGGGAGCTCTTTGTTATTTTTATGCTTTATCACATCTTCTCATATGGCTTGAAAATAATTTTAAATTTAGTTTTAAATCTTAGTTTAAAACACACAATGTATTGGATGTAGAATTTTAGATAATTCTTTAACAAATAATACAAAAAAAAAATTTTTAATGTACTGTCTTTTGTTACAGTCAAGAAATCTCACCTAGAATCAACTACTGGAAGCAGTAAGTTGTCCACAAGATAGGTAGCATCTATTGTAATATCTCTCTCTCTCTCTAAAAAAGAAAAGTTTGAAAAAATATCATAGATGCAATATAATTTTTACATTATATTTAATATCTGTATGTTTTATTTCTACTGGACTACTGAACAGCAGGGGAGCTTTCGAGACAAAGGAGGTTTTATGCAATGTAAAGCACAAAGTTCACTCCTGACACAAGTTAATACTGGAGCATTACTGAAATAAAAGGAGGAGCCATTTGGGTACATTTGGGGTAGAAATGTAACATGTTCTCTTTAAAGCAAATAAACACATAATGCCGTAGCTTAAAACAAAAAGTGCTAAATGTCATCATCAACATATGAAAAATTGAATGGTGGTTTATAAAATAAAATATTTTATAAGCACATAGCATACACTGGAGTGTTATAACAGACTTATCATTTTTGTATGTTACCAGGTACTTTACTTTAGGGAGAGATTCTACAATCCCCACGTATGTACGCAAGTTCTATTAACCCACATTGGCTTTTTAATTACAGAGTTTGGTACCAGAGTTATCTGCACCATTCATTTCACAGATTTTAAATCAGGAACCACTATTTCTTTTTCTCAGCACAAGATTTAATCATAAATACTAAAAAAACCCTCACACTGCTAAAAAAACTTAAATGCTTAATTATGCACAGTTGCTAACTCTTAACTCATGATTCTTTTACTCAACATTCCCTTCCAGGGGAGGGATTTCTATCAGCAGTTTCTTTCAGAAAACATCCAATACTTTATGCATAATATTAGATACAAATAGCCTGCATGGGGTTTGTGGGGGCGTTTTCAGTGATTTTTAAATGTTCCAGCACATTTCAGAAAAAAAATTAAATTATTTGAGTACTTGTGCATATTTAGAGCTAATTCTGGCAGTCAAGCAAATATTGTGCTGCCTTTTCCAATACAAAGCATTTCATTCTATGACATATGAAACATTTTTATAGAATATAACAATCATGTTTTAAATTATATAACCATTTAATAAATGAAAACAAATCTATGGAGGTTGCTAAACACAAACCAAAGTTTCTCAAATACTTCTTTCCAACAAATTGTTCCACTGAAGTCCTATAAGATTAAGTGCACACAGAAGTGAGAAGGAAAACTACGGTTTCATAGAATTTGTCCTACAGGATCTGGAAGCAAAACTTAAAAACATATGTATTAAGATAAGCTGATGATCTGACGCACATACCATTTAGAAACTCCCATTTTTTTGCCAAACACAATTTTCATAGTATTTGTAGTTTTAAAAAATACAAAACTGAAAACAACCCTGACCTGCCTTGAACAGAAACTCCACAAATGGATTTTTATTCTTTGAGACTTATATAAAATAAAAATTACAGCTGCACAGAGAAACAAACAAGCAAAAAAAAAAAATCTGAGCATGCAGGGATGTGACTGCATCTAGAACCTATATGTGTATGTACATACTGCTGCTTTTATTTGAACTAACTTTATACTCACATAAAGAAAAAGACTTAACTGACAGTAACAGCTCCTTAGCTACTATCACTGATAATAATTACGTTTTGACAGTTCTGTAAAAAAAGTTCAGTCTTGAAACTCAAGAAATTTCATTTCACTCACCATTTTTACCACATTTAAAAACAAGACACATTCCTTCCTTAACAATGAAAATATTACATAAGTATATCCCAAAAGGCACTAAGGTATAACAAAAATATTCAGCATTTCCTTTTCAACTAATAAAGTATCTGTAAGACAGTTTGCGTATATTAATTATTTCCCAAATTAAGGCGTGGCAATTTTCTCTTAAACATAAAAGCTATAATTTACTTCTGCTAAATATAAAACTAAGTCTCAGGATACAGAATACAAAAATCATATCTTTATGTAGAATACAGTTTGTGTTATACTAGACTATTATATCTTTGCCAAAAGATTTTTGTATTTAGAAAAAGAAAAATTAAAATTTAAATATACCGTAAAGTCACTCAAATTATTTTAAACACAAAAATCTACAAACAGTGACATATACACAAACAGTTGGGAAGTTGTAACTTAAAGCTCACATCTTTTAATCAGACCTGCTCAAATGACAGCCTCAAAAGAACCTATTTGCTACAAGAAGCATCTGCATGGTTTTAAGACTGAACTATGCAGACTCCCATTGCCCCAGGGCAGTGCTGCACAAGTCTATTGAAAACTACCCGATTGCTGAATCAACACCTTAAATTTTCCCAGAAAACCTCCAGCAAATGTTTTATGTGTATTGTGAGAGAATAACAAAACAAAAAGGGATGTTACAAAAATTTAATCATGACAATTTTTCCTGAAACTATTTTTCCACTGCATTTGGCAAGCAGAGAACTAATTCTATCACTTGTCTACTCTTACAGCAGGAACTGCGCACTACGATTCAATATAAAATACAATAAGCTCCTGTAATAATTATGTTCCTTTTGGAAGAAAGATTAAAATAAAGTTAACTGTGCTGATTCATACTTTCCATAAATTACTAAAAAGGTGAGAGATCCAGACATTTTGCTTCTTGATAACAAGCCTAATATCTGTATCATGTGCAAAAGTGCAACTGTGTTTTAGAACTGAGGCCCAACTGAATACAGTTTTGTTATTACAGAAGTATACTTGAACCCACTGACATGGAAACAGCAGTTCATGGCATCTTAAAATTACGCTTTACATATTTAAACCTGTTGTACAACTGCAAGTTAGTAAAAAATACAAAACCCAGGAATAAACAGAAAACAACAAAGCTTGTATATAGATTGGTTTACAATTCAAAGCACAACAGTAGGCTTCAAATAATTACATTTGTGTAGCACACACGGAGAGGTGGGATGATTTATTTAAAGCACTTGGCTGTTGCTGCTCCTTGCTCCGGCTCTGAGGCTGCTTAGCTGCTGGCGGTGTGTGCGTGCATACGTTTCGCTACATCGTACACGTAGGTGATGTCTGGGCGCTTCTCCGGATCCGGGTTGATGCACATATTAACTAATTGTCGCAGCTAGGAGAGGGAGAGAACATGACAGGAGCGTTGGCCTTCTTACAAGCAGGATTTGTGCATTATCCAATTCAAATTAATACAACGGGCAAAAATTAGCCAAACAGCGACTCTGCACAAGCACACAGGCAGCCCTCCCTCTCTGCTCACACACTGCACGCAGCTTTATGCAAACACGTATGCAACACACTCCCCTGATTCCTACATTTTGCACTGCTGTCCAGGACAACTAATGAGCAAGTTCAAGTTCTAATCCTTTCAACATACAACTTTAGACATGCATTTAGTCCAATCCCACATAATTTATAGACACTTCCCCCAGTTTCTGGAGGGCTGTGCCTGCAAAGCCCAGAAGACTGAAAGGAGCACAGAGCGAAGGTAAACGAGGGCTGCTTTGCTCATTCAGTCCCGATACAGGAGTTAGCCAGCAATAAATGGCATTTCTGCCTGACAGGTGCCAAGAAACAAAAGGCAGTGGTGCTCCATCTAACACACAGTTAACCCCCAGAACCCCCTGCTGCCAGGAGCTACCAATACACACAAATTCATTCAGCCACGGAACAAATTAAACCCACTGAGGGCTATCTGTTATAAGGACTCCACCCTTGAGGAAATATCCGAAATTAAAACTGGAAGCTGGGAAAGTATTTTGGGCAAGTACCACATTGTGCTGGCCCTGTTACTCCACTTGTCCACTGCTGAGGACATGATACTGGAATAAATAAACTTTGGCCTACATCCCAGTATGTTAGGATTAGATTGTTTATAGTGTTCTTCATGTAAAGAAGCACATAATTAACAAATATGCTCACAAAAGCCTCTACCTGGTAAAAAACAAATCACTATGACCAGAAAACCCCATGTTTCCAGAAACACCATAACCTACTGGATGTTCTTAATGCACATATTCAGCATCAACAACAAAGAGCTTCCACATCACCTGGATACTTTTCTTTGCCTTCACAAACTGACAGACAGTTGCAGGCTTTTCTCCTTCCACTGATATGCCTAAGAATTTATGACATTAGAACTTAATATATTGTATGGATAACCTTCTGATAGGGCATCTATTTTAAACTGTGTGCATCTCCTAAGCATTTTTCAATGTGGAACATACCTCTTTCATACCAACTTACTAAAACGTTTACAATGCTTTGCAAAAACAACTTAACCAACTCTGAAGATCTTCCAAAGTAGCTTTGCCAAATCCTCCTGGACCTCCTTATAGCACTGGGGACAGGTGAGGAGGGAGGGGGAGGACACTCCAACAAACACATTGTGATCCAGTCTTCTATGGCAATATATCAAATTTGGTTTTGTCTCCCAGCCAGAACTACTAGGTAGGATTATTGAAAAGAATCTGTCATTATTGCAACGAACACAGAGCGACCTCATCATCCTCATTATTCAAAAGTAACATAGACTGCCTCTTCAAACCTGCCATCAGAGAGATTCCTTCCTGCTTTTTATAAAAAGAACAAGAAGGATTTTAAATTATAATTATACTCCTTTCACTTTTCAGAAGATTAATTTAAATGCATGGGAATAAGAATTCCTGAAGTTAAGGAAGAAGCCCTGCATACCACTATATAAAGCTTTGTCCATTCGCCCTTGCAGATAAACTGTACATGACGTACAGATTTTTTGTACTAAACAATATAAAAAACAATGCCATTAGACATCCCATTTTAAAGCAAGAAAAGCTCAATATTTAAAAGTGAGTTAATTCTGAAGATAGTGGTCAGATTGCTGGATTGAAAAGAAACACATTAAATCAAAATAATCTGTACCAGACTTGCTATTTGAATCTTAAATACATTAAGTATATTCTGACTAATGGAGTTATAAAAGCCATCATATTGCTTCTGGCAGTCAATAAATAAAATACAATGCCAGTGACAATAAAAACTATTAGCCTGCAATAATTCCCAAACATTTGAAGAATAGAATGCTAGAAATCATTAGCTACTGTAAGAAATAATAATTGCCAGCATGTAATACAAACATGCAAGCAAAACAATCGCCTGCAGAAGAAGCAGGTGGGACACAGGGGAAGCAGGAGGCGCAGGATAAGCAGAGATGAGCAGCTTGCCATGCACCACTTCAAACAGCCTGCACAGAAAACAGGAAAGACTGAAGAACATCCAACACCATCAAGCCTGAAATTACAGTCAAATATAAGCAAACATTTTGTGAAGAGAATACAGGTGTAATTTATCTGCAAAATACATCTAATCCTGAATGTGTACATTTATCTTTCTCTGTGAAGACTTCCATCTGTTCAACAGAACTGCATACACTGAATAGTCTTCATAAAGGACCTTGAAGGGTTGAAATCTACAAAGTCAGCATCAGAGGGGAAGCAGAGTATTCTTTCTCTTTTTACTAGCTGTTTATCAATACTTTACTGTTTGTAGAGCAGCAGAAATAGATCTTCAAGAAATAGACCTGTGAAGCACTTGAGAAGCCTTGTCACAGACCTCTTTAAATGGTGGTCACTGCAGTATCTCTGTGCCCTTCCTTCCTTGGCAGGTGCAGAATCTCACGGGTAAGGCAGGAACGCTGAGCTGACCATGCCTACGCAACAATAATGCAGATTCCTGACTAATTTCAAAATTGCTGCACTCTCTTGAGCCTTGTAACTGAACAGCAAACCCTTGGAAGAAGGTGAACTGATTCTGCTAAACAGGATTAAAAGTTACAGGGGAAGACATTCTTTCAGGACTGAAACTGGGAGGGACCACACTGGATGCTAATACTTGGTTATAGCACTAATCCTTTACTCCTAGAGGAATATTCATTTCAATAAACCTGAAATCCATCTGTCAGCCCCTCTAGTAACAATAAAATTTCCAGTGTATCAGAAAAGCTCACCAGTGTCATGGGAAGAGGCACTGGGATTCTAAAATCAGACTATCATTAGAATAGAAATAATTTTTTACTACCTGGCACAGACTGGCCAAGAGGCAGAGCAGACTCATGACTGAGCCAGAGGGACCTCCTGTTGCATCCTCAAGCTGCAAACTTCTTTGTCTGCTTATTGTCTTAACTTCCTCTGTGCACTTAGCACAGTGACTGTCTTTAGCCTGGAGCTTAGCCTGACACTGGAGCAGTGGGACACACTTCCTTTAACATTAGCAAGTTTTTCAGCTATGAAATAAATAATTACCACTCAAGTCAGGAGGAGGGGGGAAAGACAGAAATATTACAGGCTTAGCATTGTTAGCCAGCTGAAAAAGAGAAATTTTCATATAGGGAATTTTGGATAAAAAAACCACCCACAAAACCATTCTTACTCTGAATAGAAGACCTTCTTGAAGCCTTTTCTGAGTGCTTTTCTCAAGACCTGCTGGCAACTAACACTACCACTGTGGACCTGCTGGCTCCTTCTGCTTTCACATCTGGGTTGGAGGTTGGCAATGGACTTTAGAAGAAATGCACCTCAATCAAAGGGAAGATTTTAAAACTTCATCATGAAAGCAATGTGATACTGCTACTAGCTGACATGATTTTAAGAGTATTGATTGGAGGTGGCAAGGGAGCCCCAGCTTTGAATTCCCTAAAGCAGAACAGCTTTCAGTAAATGCTGAGTACTCACTCTGAATACCAGATGTTTTTAAGGGATATTAAAAAATTGAGATATCCAAAGTTATCAAGCATTTGAAAATCTTGGCTCTTGTCTACCACTGAAGCAATAGTTTGTGAAAATGCATCTCAGATTACTAGAATCTCTAATCAAAGGTTTTTAAAAATACTACCCATCTGTCCATCTAAAGGTGCATCTACACTGTTCTCTGATGACACAGATGTGACACAATTACTAACATGTTACTGCTACAGAGGTTTCAAAACTTAGAAAAAATGTCACAACTTAAAACTCACTAAAATTTACTTACAAAAAGTTTCTTGAAAAAGTACTTGTCTTGTATTTCATAATGAAAGTACTTACACTCCTATATTAGAGGATGCAGAGAGCAACACTCCATGAAGTTTTTGTTTCAGAAAATTCTTTTTCATAAAAAATGAAGTGGGTTTTATTCTTCAGTGAGCCCTGATCTTTACTGCTCACTGAGTGTCCTTCTGACCTGGTTAAAGGTTTGACATCTATATTTCCAGTACAGGTGAAACATTTAAGACAGTATCCTAATATGACAGATAACGCTTGTTTCTCTTTTTTACAGTTCATGCCAGCACAGTATTTTTTCATACAAGCTAAAAATGGTCAATGTATGTTTTCCACATACCTTAGTGAAGACACAAGTCTTCATAGCAGAAGACAAAAAATATTCCCATTACAGTTTCCATAACTGATGGCTTCTTTTAAGAAACTGTTTTCTTACCAATCTTAATACCTATAATAGCTCTGATTCTCTCATTATCTTTAAAATAACTTACATGTATTTTGCAGATAACTGGCTTATCCAAGGTGCAGAAGTACATGTCTGCTTTGAAATAAATAGGAAGTAACACGTTGTGGTTTGCAAAACAAAAAACCTATACAGATATAAGGAAAAGCTGGAATGTCTCTCCCCACCCAAACTCTAAGACCTTCTATCTGGGCCAGACTTTGATATTTGCCCCTTGGCTGGGAATCCACATCTCCAACTTCACACTTAGCTGCAGCGAAGTAGCCCTGCAGGCAGGCCAACTTCAACGAACCACTAGTGGTATCATCATTAAAATCCTGCTGAAGGTCACCATGGAAACCGCCTGCTGAGGCTTCGCTGCTGCATTCGGCATCTCCTAATCAGCTACCATGTGAAATGCAAATTCAGACAGTCTGAAAATTAGTCAAGAAGAATAGAGGATGAGGATGCAGATATGTGAAATATTCATGCGCTTCATGGAAAAAGGAAGACAGCATGAATGACACAACAAAGAACGGCCCCTGACATTCTCGCTATCATTTTGCATTATTGTTCACACCCTACTGTATTTCTAGGCCTCCAGTTCTGAAGCTGGTTATATGAACTGCCATATTTAGAGTCTACAATAAATAATAATTAAAAATGGCCAAGGTAAAATGACTAATCAGCAAACCCACAAAAGAGGTACAGTGTATAAATTACACAATAGATCATTATTTCAGCCTTTGTAATGTCACCGCATTATCTTTTTAAGTCCAGTTTGTTTCATAAAAGGGGAAAAATTGTCACTTTAAATACAAAACAAAACACTGAGCAGTAATCTTTTATTAATAGTCCAATCACTGTCTTTGGATGCAAGAAAATTTAAGGTTCAGAATTACAACCCCTAGTCTATAAATGAAATTGTATAATGTTTTATGTTTATTAGAAGTATTTCAGTGCTCGTATTTATTTGCGTTTTCGAAGTAATCTTTAATTCATGTAGTCTGAATTCAATTAGAATTGGTTACTAATACCTGTTCTTTGGTTTACAGCTTCTATCAGTTAGCCCTGTTCTTCTCAAAGTGGGAAAGTATTTCAAAACTGGCATCTCAGAACATTAACAAGCAAGCATTTCTATTTTCTCATTCTGTTACACTAAGAAAAGTATTTATTTTGTTTAGTTTCTTTTCATTTTAGACCTCATAACAGCAAGTACTCCCCCTTAAATGCAGTAATGACAGTAAGAACCATTACCTCTCTGCTTAAAACAAACACTGCTGCGACATGCAGGAGTATATTGTTCAGATTCAATTATATTATGTCTCTGAATTATTATTATTGTTACATTATTTCTCTGAAATTTACTCTTAGTCTTGTCAAGAACCACTCCTTCTTGCAAAAGAACTGTTGTTCAATTGTACTGAACAGTACATCCCAGTTTTATAATGTAGACAAATGGGAACTGAACAATTCATTTTTACTACTGAGTTACATTATATCTGTTTTAATGCAGGCCCCTAGAGGAACAGGGCCAGAGCACTAATTTACTGAGCAACATAAACTTGTATAGTTGTGCTTTTAGAAAAACACACTATAGATGTAAGACTCTATCCCATCCTGGCATGTGGAACATATCATTGTGCATTCTGGGAAAGCATTTTGTCATACTTGCAAGGAAGCTCAATGAAATTAAGAATCTAACAGTATGACGTTTCCATCATTAATACCCTCAAAAATAAATCATGAGAGACTTGTTTTGACAGGAACATTTGAGTAAGTTCAACAAGCAAACACTTATAGGCATAATCTGCAAATAACATAAAATCACACAAGTTCATTTACTTCCCTGGAAGCGTGCCAGCTTACATAAACTGAGGATCCAGCCCATGAAAAAGAAAATTACTTACTTCCTCTGAATAGTGATCTGAAGGGAGAGGTGGGTAGTCACACTGTTCTATCTTCTTGCACAGGGAGTACAAGTTCATTTTATCACCATAAAAGGGACTCTGCAGTGCAGCCATCTGTTTAAGAAAATGTACAGTTTTCTTTTGCGTTTTTAAGTAAAGCTATTTTGTCATAAAATCTGTAATATTAACAAATCAAAAGTGATTCTTAGTGACTCTCAATGCTCTGCTTAGAGGGAGCTTTGCAGTGCTAATAAGAGATATTCCAAAACTATTCTCGTAACCACTGTATGTACTTGTCCTATGTCATACAACCATAGCTGCCACAATCCTTACATTGCAATATCTGAATTGCACACTGTTAGGGTTGTATTAATAGACTATGAGGGGAAATTCAGTAGTTTACAATATTGCTGAGTGTGGAGGGTCCTTGCACCACAAGGGAAGCCAAAAAAAATCCAAAACTGTACTTTTCCTCTGAAGACCTTTTGGAAGAAAACATGTAATTATAGGAAAACATTATCTAACCTAAAGCAAGGCATTGTGTAGATAACATTAGATAATAGTAGCAGATTTTGTAACCTTCCACAGCCATGACAATAGACTTCAATATAGTTGGGGGGTCTGAAAGCAAGAAAAAGCAATCATCTATACTTCCAGAATCTCAGACCCAAAAACTTCGTAATTCAGGATGTTATTCAAAAATACTTTAAAAAAAAATCCCCACACTTCCATCAGAAGCACAGAACTGGCACCTATGGCTATAATCTACAATTACAATACAAAACCAAAAAAAAAAAAAATCTGTTGCAGAGCATTTATATAATTGATCAGCTTAAAACCAACATTAATAAATCTACCCTTTATTTCCAGACAATATTACAACTTCCCATTTAAGGTGGAAATAAATATAATAGCTAGCTGGATTAGAAACTTTAAAATTCGTTTAAAATCTCTCCATTCTGTTCAAAGCCTATGAAATCTTTTAACTGCAGCAGTATGAATGCTGCTCTGAGTGTGGAGCTGCCCCAAAGTCAGTCACCCTTTTCTACATGTGCTAATAAGTTTGATTTTGGAAGGACAATGTGTACATTCCCCAGACAGGCAGAGTGTGTGTGAAACACGCTAGTCCATGCTGTGCTACTCAGTGAGCTTCAGCAGGGACAGGACAAGCTGAAAATGGCTCTCATCTGTCTTGTGGTCTTCCAGATAGCAGCTTAACTCTTTCATGTCTAAGCATCAATATCACTGGGGGAAATGTATGAAGAAAATTACCAAAATACCCTTACATTTATTTTATGTATCATTAACTTGCTCTCAAATGGTTCAGTACTTTTTCATATTACCTTCAAGTAAGAATAAAAAATTTTCAAGCTCCCAAAACAAATATGATGCTACAGTTCCATCCTACACTCCTCCCACTCTGTATTGCTAAAATAATGTTAATTTTTGTATTTACGTGGCATTGTCTCTTACCTTAAAAAGAATGTTAAAAATGCAAGCTAAAGACCAAAAAAAGGAAAGAAGAAAAAAAAAAAAAAAAAAGAAAAATCAACTGCAGGGTCTGTATGCAGGCAGAAATTCTAAATAAATGCACAGATACTCATTTCCGTACTCTAGGTGTTCATTAAAAAGTACTTTTGTTTGAATGCTGCCGAGTGTTAAAAAAATTCTGAATGTCCCCTAAGGAGTTAAAACAGGAATACTATATTTTCATGCATCTCCTGCTTTGACAGATGAAAAATGTCAACTGTCCTGTTTTTATTTTCAAGCTTTTGCACTATTCATCTGGTTCATTAGTGCATCTCGCTGCTGCCCCTGACAGCTGCTCGCCCTCTCCTCCCAGCAGCTGAATTTTTCAGGCTAATTTGATCCTCCACACTGAGACGATCGCTAGAATGATTGACTTGCTCCCTGACCTCCAGGGTCTGACTTTGCTGATTAGTATTCTGGGGGTGTCTGAGGGACGAAAGCCCACTGTCTGTCTTCAGGGCTGGTGGCAGCTCGCTCTCTCTCTTTTTTTTTCCCTTTCTTTTTTTTTTTTTTTTTTTTTTTTGAACTGTAAGCCACCAACCTACAACCCTGTAAGGATGCAATTGCTACGCTGAACAATAAAAGGAAATGTGTAAGACCTACTTTTCCATGTAAAGGTCCATGTAGCAAAAGCACAGCATCTTGATTTTAATTAGTAAAGTCTACTTTGTTGCATATCAATTAAAACTCCACTGGTAGTGTTTTTGAGGTTTCAGAAATACCTGGGGCTCTAAAAAATTCAGACTTTAAAACATGCTTCTGCAAAATCTTACTGGCCACACAGTTAGCATTGAATAACAGACTATAATATGCAGTAGAAATAATAATTTTTTTAAATAACATACATTATAGCAAGTTAGTTTAAACTTAAATTAAACCATAACCGAAGAGTTTAGAGGCAATTAAGCATTTACTGAGATGTGATCAACTTGCCACAGCTTTTCTCCAATTAAGCTGGAGACAATCCAGAGTACGTATGAACACACATCACCATGAAATCAACGTAATAAAACATGCTAAAATGCAGGCAATAGACAAATAACAGAAAGACACCCAGCACAAAACTGCACAGATGAAAAAAACCCCACCATTCATTAGTCCACCCAAGTCTTGAAGAACATTAAGTAACCACTTTCAAATAATTAAGAAAAAATAGTAATAGTAAGAAAAATGCTGAGCATGTATTTTGAATGTGCTATACCTGAAATTTCAAAATTACAGATCAACCCTCAAAATAAACTTCCAAAACAGAACAAAAAAACCCACCACAAACACCTGGTACGTTGCAGAATCAACTAAATGCACTTCTAAAAAAATTAGAAGCTATAGTTGAAGACAGTGCCATATATTGTAGCTATATAATATATATATATATATCAACAGCAAGGGTCCTAATAATTACTTTATTCTTGCAATAAGGAAAACAAACATTACCCCACATCAACTTAAATAGCATCCTGGTAAAACCTCTAAAATAAATCAAAGGAGAATGGTATTTCACAATGCTGACGTGATCAGTGGGACTGAGGTATTTAGATATTTTGGAATTATCTACCACATCAAAGAAAAATGTAATATTCACATAGGTGCTTAATATACTCTAACAGCATTAATGCAGCAAACTTAAAAAAAAAAATCTTTAGACAAGTACTACTGATTTATATTCAGCAATTTAATTTCATATAACATAAAAGAAAAACTAGCCTTAAACCATGGGGATTTTATATAATGGTAATTCAAAGGTTTTATTTGTTTGCTTCCAGATTTAAAAAATCGTCAAGCAAATCAATGAGGGGCAAAGAAATAGTAATACTGAAAAATGCTCATCTACCTTTATGCTACCTTAGGGCTTGCACAAGTGTGTAAAGCATAGCACTGAAATTCAAGGCAGCTGCCATGGTCAATACTGGGGAATCCCAATACAGGATTAAGTTTTAGCTCAGGGTTCAAACTTCTAAATACTTGCTGTCACCTGGACTTCATACCTTGAATGATCCCCAGGATTTAGAAGCAACAGCTACACACAGATCTGCAATTGCAGCCTTGCAATATAGCTATTTGTCCTTTGAATATTCAAAGCAACACGTCAGTGATGGAAAGTAAACAAATATTACTGGAGATGATTCACCTAGCAGTAACATCCAACCTTCACAGGCTGCCAATGTCTTCTATAAAATCCTAAAATAAACAAGGAGGTGCTGATACTGCAGAGTAAGTGTTAAATGCGTTCTGCTGACCCACTGAGGCAGGTGGCTTGTAGGTAAACAAAAAGTGACTTGAGTTTATTGGTTTCTACCTGGAACATGACTGGGAAGACTTCACTGCCACTGCTGATGGAAGAATTTTTTTTTCCCAGCATCATTCAACACAAGTGTTTATTCTTCTGATCAAGAAATGATACACAAAGAACTTGGAAGACGTATTTGTCTTAGAAGCCTACCTGTTCTTCACACCTTCATTTGCCTCACTTTCAATTTGCCCTATCTCTTTATTTTCTCAGAATATAGTATTATTTAAAATTATGTGTCACCCACCAATCTTGACTGTAGCAATACAGAAACTGAACAATTGCAGCTTAACCACCCCAGGAGAAGAAGAGAAAAACCACATGTGTGTGCAGCAGAAGTTGTTATCTGGAGAGTTCATCCAAGCTAGTAGCAATAAGTACAGTAAACCTTTTTTATCATTTTACTTCAAGAATTTATAAAAATAAGGAATTTGTATTAAAATAACTACACTGCAGTATTTGAAAGCATTACTTACATATTCAAGTCAGTCATACTACTTCTCAATGCATTTATTAACAAAATCATATAATCAGCATAGGCCATGAAAAAACCAGGAACAATTTTACATGTGCTTGCTATTATTCATTTATTAATCCTTCAGTCATGCCCAATCTTCAAGAAATTGCTGTAAAATCTTTGTAGCAAGCCCAGTCAAGGCAAGTTTCAAGTAAAACACAAATAAAAGTATTTCACATGCTGAAGTTATGTAAGGGTGAGGGGGGCAGGGGAAGGGGAAAGTACAAGAGTCTTATTAAGTTCACTGTATACATCACTATTACCTCATACAGCAGACAGCCTAGAGACCAGATGTCAGACTTGAAGTTGTAACCATTTTCATGTATTCTCTCTGGAGACATATAATAAGGTGTACCAACTGCAAAAAACACACAAGTATTTTTGAATGAAACTTTGTTGTTATGCAGTAGTAAAATTACAGTTTTCCTGGTTGAAGAGTATTTTTCATCTTCTATTTCTCATTTTGCTACACGTAAAATTTCAACTGATACTTACGACACTTCAGTTGGACAGAAATACATGAATTAGGTATCTATTTCATCCAATGCAGCTTCATTTTCACTACTCATACTTCATTACCAGAACAATGCAGTTGTAGAATACTTCCAAATTTCGCTTTTAAGGAACCTCATTAAGTAATTTTTTTCTCCTGAAGAGAACCAAGGGACTACACACACACATCCCTGCTACTTTTCCAAACTGTTATCACTGTAGCTAGGAACAACAGCTAGAAATTCTCTTCCATGGGCTGAATTTTTTGTTTTGCAAGTTGTCTGTTCTTCCTTTGAGAACACAAACTTGAAAAAGCTGCTTTTGAAACTAATAAACACAGCTTCTTTGACTAGCTGAAACCTGTGCCTGCTCCAGATTAATCCCGCCTAAGAGCTATGGGCTCTGGAAATGTCTGCTCTTGAAAAGCAGCATTTATTAGGACTGTAAATTTATACTGGATACCCTGGAACATTTCTCCCCTTGATTTTAATCAAGCTCTATCCATCTGTGTCACAATACTGAGAGATGTTTCAGCTCTAAAAATGTGTCATTACAAAGAAGTATCTGAGTTCTGGGTTCATATATGACAGAGCAATAAGAAAAAGAAGTTACGGAAAATAATGGTAGTGGCAATTTTAGTGCATTGTTCCTGAACTTTCTCCCTGTGTCCCCCAAAATGACTGCCTAACAGCAAAAAAAGTCACAGATTTATACAGATTTTTACTTCAATTTTGTTTGAATATTTTCTTCAGTACTGAATCCCAATGACAAAAACCAGCTGATTTCTGTCAATTCAAGCTGATTTTATTTTGAAACCAAACATCCTGCAACACCACCAGTGATTAAAATCAGCAATTTCTCATTTTTGTAATTTGTAGTATGAAGCTCACACATTATTGTAAGATAAGGATCTGGTTTAACTTCTGCTCTTCTGAATAGAAGAGGCTAATTCAGAATTATCTCTGCATGAATACTGGAAACTGAGATACAGTGAATATAGAAGTACTTAAAGCTATTTAACCTGAATAATCAGGTTAAATAGCTTTAAGTAATCAGACAGATAATTTTACTCTAATAATTTCCCAAAGTAAAGGGTTTTGTTTTGACAATGTGCCCTACCTCTAAGGAATGCTGCATGTCAAACTGTCATGAATGCTTAGGCAGTAAGGAGGAGGGAGAATTACTTTCCTACTTGAAAGGCACAGCTCAGATAGCAAAACCCAGAACCACCTATGTCAGGTCAGGCCACTGCTGCTGATAACCCAAAATTTCACCTGATCTGCTCCTTGGCAGACAACATTGAAAACCCCTATAAACTGCTTCTGTAACAGATAGGCAAAGACAGAGGTCCCCATGTGGTATCCTCCAACAGATCTGGCCCCCTAAACATTTTGGAGATTTCCAGCTCTGGGAAAGCAGAGAGTGCCAGAGCCCCTGCCCTCAGTGCTGGGCTGAGCAATCAGTACAGCTCCGAACTGAGGCTGCACATGGTAACAGCTTTAAAGGAGAAAGGCTGGGAAAGGCAACTCAAGAGTACTGCAAGAGACTTTTCTCTCATAGGATATTTCCATTCACCCACAACAGTTTTCCCTGTGAAACAATAGCCAAGCAGACAGGTAGACCACAAGACCAAAATAACTACCAAAATATTCAGAAGCAACTCTGTTTTCCAATGTATCAACATCAGTACTTTATTGGGCACTTAATGACAGATATCTTAAGATTAGGAACTGCAATTAAACAACATTTGGAATGACACAGGTTTCATGTTTTTATTACCCTTACTGTTTTATTTCCCTCTTGAATTTTTTTTTTAACACCCCAAGAACTTGCGAGCTTGGACATCTCTGAAAAATTTCAGCTGCATTTTGCATCCCTTAATTAAAGCACTGGTTTAGTGTATTCTGATGCTTTGTTGGCAGAATTTATCTAACAAAAACAAGTTTAATGGTAATGTAGTTGTTCGCTGGCTACAGCAGCAGTGCCTCTGCTGCTCTGAGATATCACACAAGTGGCTGGCAGTGAGTAATGTGCCAGAAAGAGGCTTCACAGAATCCACAGGGGGCAGCTGAAAACACTGAGGTTTGAAGGTTCATAGTCTACCAAAAGCAAAGGTAATTTTAACCAGTAGCTCTGGGAAGCCTGCTGATACATTAGGGGTCTGATATGACTGTGAAAGATTGATGATAGTGAAAAGCAAGAACAAATGTTACCATTTTACAGCGTTTAGCCTAGTGTAACACCTTCACTGCAATACAACCTGAGCCCCTGATGACCAACTAGTGAAAGGAATTGAAATTAGTTCTATTACTCATGGAATCACACAAACAACCTGAAGATTCAGACATCATTATTACTTGTAAGCTGGTTTTAACAGAACATGGCACTAAAGATTCATTATTCTGACATTCAGGAACTACTGAAAGCATTGCAATGATCCTTTTAATGCTGTGAGCGATCTCGGGACATAGCTGTGCTGCTGGCAAGCAACTACCAGAGTGATTATATGCTGTATTTCCTTCCTGGATCTTTTTTTCTGGTAAGTGAAATACAGCATCCCACTAGTACAGAGATATGCAACTTCCTGGCTACCTTTACTCATCTGAAAACACAGAAGTGGGATAATACAAGAAAAAGAGCTGAATCATTGAGGTGCCTATGTTTTTAAGAACAAAATCAGGAACTTCAGCATTCTGCTCACTGCATTTGCAGATCTGTGATAACCTGCAAGTCTGAACAGTAAACTCCTTGAAAATGGCCTGGGTCAAATACAGCATCTCCTCAGAATCTGCTGCTGCTCTGGAGCTCCCTGCCTTTAGAGATGCTGTAGATCCAGAAAGTACTGAGTCTTTATGAAAGCTTCCTGTTACTGGCAGAGGGAATGGACACAATGGAAATGGTGGTTAATACAGAACAGGAAGCTGGATTTGAAGGATCAGAGGCAAATAATCTACTATGCAGAAAAGAGTTATGATACAAACAGTCCACCTTACTACCTGGATAAACATGTAACTCACAATGCACCCAAGTTAAACAAGTGCATCGAGGAGTGGAATGAAATACAGTTCAATAGCTCTAATACAGTTACTAGCTCTAAAATAGTTACTAGCTCTAAAAGCTATCAAGCATTTTTAGGCTGGGAGAAAAACCTGCCTAGTAAATGTTATATCTAAATTGACATTTCATGCATTGGAATACATAACTATCAGAGTCCAGGAAGGGGGCTAAAAAGGCCAAATTTAAGTAATCAAAAGACACAGTTTATGTATGACTCAGTGTCCATGAAATCACAGCAATTTCGTAATACGGAGTTCAACACAACATGCTTAACAAGATGAATGTGGATGCTGCAGACAGACCACATCACAAATAAGCAGCTTGGAGGTCCTTTCCAACCCTAATGATTCTATAATGTTCAGGGGTTTGTATTTATTTAACATAGCTATAGGAGATTTCTAAGTCAAGGGCTCATCTTTAGATATAGGACCCAAAATACTGCACTTATCCAAAGTGATTCTGCAACCTAGCCCACAATGTGCAAACAGCCCTTCTACAGAAGTCAATCTATAAATATCTTGTGTTATTTTATAACAACACAATGACTTCTCTTCAGCTTTCAAACTACTGTAAGAGAGCTCATGTTTCTGTACATAAAATACAAGAGCTATTTTAACACAGCTTCTTTGATGACTGCAATGACTCAACTGCAGATTTCCCTGCCAGCCTTACCCAACCACTCTCAGATCCTGCACCCTCAGTGTACAGTATCTAAGTGGAGTTTATTCTTTTCACAGAACCGTGCTGCAAACCACCACCTCAGCTCACACACTGCTGGGTTAGAGACCCATACATAAGAGGAGAGCATTTGCACACATTTTCACAAGGTATTTTATTCTCCACAACCTATGTGAGTTTATAGTCAAACCCCTCACACAGTACAGTCTGTGCTGGGGACAGCAGTATCATGGAAATGACAGTTGTCAAAACACAGAAGACCAGAATTCCATGCAGATGATTCTCTGCATTCAAGCATTTTAAGAAGATTGCAGATCTGCTCCTTTGCCCTGCAAGAAGGTATCCCCATGCTGGTGGCAGTGCCTGTCTGGACAGCACACTGTGCAGCCTTACAGCACAGCCACAGCAGAGAACTCAAGGGAATCTTTTTGTAACTGAAATATGGAAAGTTGGATTTATCTTTACATCCCCTGAAGGGCCAACAAAGAAGAAAATGCACATATCCATGAGCTGGCCTTAGAATTGCCATATCACCAAGGAGGAAAAGGACTGGCATTCAGCCATTAAAACAACAACAGCAAGAAAACCCTAACAGTTCTAGGGAAAGGAATAAGAACCCTTTGTTGGATCATATTTTCTAATATAAAGTCTTCTGAAAACAATAAATTTTGTCAAGTTTGTATCAAATCAACTATACCAAATGACTCCGTTTCCTTTGCACTTTTGTAAGAAAGGTTTTCCATTTCCAAAAAGATATAGACATGACAATACAAAGTTCTACTTCTTGATAAAGCTGTATAGAAAGAGTTAAGAACATGAACAAACCCCGTCCAGTGCAGTTTTTTCATTTGTTTAAAATGGACTATCAGTAAATATTCTAATTAAATCAGTATTATTCATAATTAGCAGTTAGAAGCTGTAGCTAATTAAAATTTTAGTACATTTCTTTATCTCTGAAAGCCTGAATCTAGTTTGCTACTGAAATTTTTATAAAGCCTGTAAACAAGTATAAATTGCTACACATATGTTTGTAATTTACTAGGTTACATGCACCAAAGGTTTATGGAATCATAAAAAGATACAACTTTGAAAGAAATTTCAAGAAAATCAGCATCAGAAACTGCAGAAGAAATTAATTTAAGAAGTGGTCTCTGCTAGTGACATGATAAATCAGAAAGTCACTGTCTCCCCTGCAGCCTAAGTTAACAGCTGACACAAACCTTTTTTCTAGGCTGAATTCTGACATTAGGTCATAATTAAGGGGGAAATGGGAAAAGAGAAGATGGGAAAAAAGAAAATAAAAAGTAACTCCTCTACCAAGACACAGCAACCAACATAAGAAACAAAGCTGCCATCCTCCCCTCCTTCCCTCCCTCTCTGGAGGACTCTTGGATCTGTAAAAGATGAGCTATAAAGGGCTCGGGGGTTTTACACTGTTTTTAACTCTGGCTAAGTCTTCGGCTTTCTTAAATTTCCAGCTCACCCTTTACAACCATTCCCCTGCCATGAGCCAAAATAATCCAGGGTTGAGGCAGCCTGCTCCTCTTTAACTTCCTGACTTGTGCCTCAGAACACAAGTCTACTCTCCCGCCCTCACTGCTGACTTCTGCTTTATTCATGAGCTCCTCATCCTCACATTAGGGTTTACAGCTCCCTCACACCCTCCTTCCATTTGCAGGCAGTAGCAGAATCCACCTACAAGAACCCAAGGCAGCCTCTCCACAGCGCTGCCAGAGACGGCCGCTGGCTGACAAGGGCAGTGTGAACAGCAGCACTTCAGGTGACACACTGCTCCCTGAGACAGCATCAGATGTTCAGTGTCACATCTGACTGATCCTCAGCGTGGAACACAAGCACATTTCCAGCCAGGGCTCTCCACTCCTCCTCACTGTCCTTAATGCAAGACTGCACTCTGTGTCTGGGGTTCCCATTAACACCTCAGCAGTTATCCATGGGTTTGACTTTACCAGTGTGCACCCAACATGCTAAAAACTGGAAGGCACAAAAGAGTGACCAAAGGCTTCTTGGAGGACAGGGAAGTATGGGTAGTGTCAAAAATTGCCTGTTCAAAATACTCTATTTTTGGCCATGAACACATGTATCACTCACACCTCAAATGTGGCACAAACATGACAAACATGCAATCAACGAACAGGCTGGAATTCAGCAACCACCAAACACAGACACTTCAGTAAGGGAAAAGAATTTTTTCTTATCTACAAAAACCCAACTAAACAGTATTATGAACACTAATTCCTACATTTCTCCTTAAAGATGATGTTACTCTATTTACAAGGCTTTTCCCTTCTACAGAGATCCTCCCAGATTCTGTCATTTATCTATTACCTACTTTTAAACTTAAAATATATGCCAAATATTTAATCTTTCTTCTTTAAAAGCTTCTTAATCATCCTAGTCTCCACATGCTACGCAAAAGATGTAAATTACATGAAAATTTTGTTTGAATATAGATAATACATTGGTAGTTTTGTAAGCTAGCAAAAAACAAACTGAGCATTTCAGAAAACTTATAAAAACAAGACTGAAAAAAAAAAGCTATCTGGGTATTGGTTTTGTTGTTTGTTTTGGGGGTTTTGTTTTTAAAGTCTTTATGGCTCACAAAGCCCAATTCTGAACTCCCCTCAACTACCTTAGTTTATATCAAGAAATACCACCTTAAAAAAGGGAAGCTCCTCTGAGAGCCCTTTGAAACCATGTAACCAACAGGTCATTAGTGCTACTCCTGCAGGCACACAGAATTACTAGATTCCTTCCAACACTGACTGAAGTTCAAGTCAATTTTTTAAAAATGCATCCATATTACCACCTTATTTTTTCCTGGCACTTCTAGGAAACACTATTGTCTTAAAGATTTGTTAAGAGGCAGAAATGTGCATTAAGTTATGCAAACAAAGGAGGGAAAATACCCAAAGTATGCTGAAAGTAATGCCTCAGTGTTACAGCTTTTCTGTATTTGTCCATGGTGCTGACCATTTTTTTATTAAGAACACCTTTAGCACTGTTTTTATTACTACTTAAGAAGAGCTTTAGCTGGTCCTAACCCTTTTCTTCCTCCTCCTGAGAGGGCACAGTATTTCCACCATGTGAAAAACTCTACCTGTCCAACACCTGTATCACAGAGAAAGCTCACCTAAAGAATGTGCAGCTGTGGTTTTGGAGCTGAAAAACCGACCAAGTCCAAGGTCTCCAAGCTTTACTACTCCTGTAGCTGTAATGAACACATTTGCTGGCTTTATATCTGAAAGAAGAACAAATTTAAAAATGTAAGAGTCACAGTGATGTTACAAGAAAAGCTACTGTTCTATTAATAACAGACCAAAAGATGATTTTATTTACAGCTAATATTGGTAAGATTTGACAGTGCTATTCAGAAAGAATGGGCCTGCAATGTAGAACTTCACTCAAGCAAAGAAAACCAAGAGCCATAGAAAGTATTTTTTTTTAAAAGAACAAGCAAACAGAAAAACCACACACCCAAAGTCCAGCAGCATATACAGGGGAGTTCACTACTACATTATACAAGGCTACATAGAAGGACTTACATTAGAACTAAAGAACCTCTTTTGCTATGCCTTAAGTAACAGCCCAAGAATGTTTTCAAGAACTGTAAAACATTTTTCATCACTTTTGCTGATCAAATTACCCACAGTGGCACAATGTTACTTATTTGGAATAGATAACTGATTCTCTGTAAGAGCAGGCATAAAAAAAAAAAAGGCAAGTTTACTCAGGAGAATGGTTATGTGAACTCATCAAGAGAATTGGGCTAATCAAGTAGAAACAAAGAAAAATAATGATGCATACCCCAGACAGTTATTTTTCACAACTAATATCCAGTTTAAGTTTTAATCCAAGCCCTTAGAGACAACACCAGAGACTTTTATTCTGATTTCTAACAAGGTACTTACCTTGTTAGTCTTCTAAATAAACTGACCTGTTATTTGTTTGGCAAGGGAGTTTAGCTCTTACTCTGCTGAAGAGCAATGCACCCTGGCTCTAAACTTACAGAAATCAGTTCACTTTGATAAGAGGGGATTACAGTTTGTGTAAGACACAGGCACAGTAAAAGGAATGGTTAATAACTCTTCAAACACCAGCATTTTCAGGTTTCCCGTAAAAAGTTAAAAAACCTTTTAAGCTTTAGAGGAAGACAGAAGCAATTATGTTCTGCTGCTATCTGGCCTAGTTTTCAGGAGTTTGGATAACCCTTTCTGTAATAATCCAACATGGATATAGCTCAACTTAAAAATAGCTTTAATTGTCATTGTTTTTGATGTGTAACCATAGAACCACTAGATTTGGCATAGGCTTGCCAGAAGCTTTGAACTTAGTATTTCAGTTTAAGGAACTTAAATCCTTTTGTTTTGAGCTAAAATATACAGAAATTAACTAATTTAATTATAAAAGCATTAAAGGAAGATACTTGTACCCTATGGAAAGAATCTGTATTTTATGTCCTCTTTGTATCATTTGCACTTGCAGGCATCTGTACAAAGGGGAAAAAAAAGTATCAGAAGGGAAAGCCATTTGCAGGGGCAGAGGTATCAATGCTGATCTGCTGAAGAGTGCAACATTTCTAGCTGCAAATGACAGAACTCAGCAGACACCAAGGGACTGTTTCTATCAGGCAGTGACCAGCACCCCAGCACAAGGAGCCACCAACCTAGGACAGGTAATTTCACCTGAACCCAAAAAGACACAGCCCACACACAACTCACGATCCATAACCAGGGGGATTTCAAAAAGGCAAAAAAAATAGTAGATCTGAGAAGAAGCTATACTGTGATCTGTTTTATTTGACTCAAGAGTTAGGAGTGAAATGAAGACCACATCCAGAGGGGACAGCAGCACCAAGGTTTAAAATGGGCCAAGGAAATTTAGCACCTGACAGGGACAGCTGGCAACTCCAAGGGTTGTTGGGACACAGTATTGACACAGACTGAAATAGTGGAAAGGAGCAGAGAAGTGGAGAAAATGCTCACACCTGCACATAATCCAATAGAGAAGGGACTAGGAGAAGAGCTGTACATCACAAGTAGGCAGAGCAGGAGCAGATGCTCTTAGGACAACCAGGTGCAAGAGGTGTAAAGAATGGATTGACAGATCTGTGCAAGAAGGCAGGTAACAACACTTGGGCAAGACAATGGGCAAATACAGAAGAATAAGAACAGGACAGAAAATAAGAGCCAGAAAAATGAAGTAGCAATGGGAGGGTATCCATCACTTCCAGAACTATCGCTTATCTTGAAAAACTTGCTATCAAACAAATGACTACCACAACAAATGTACAACCTCAAACTTCTCTCACTTTTCTATTACTTACAAAGCCTTACAGAAACACACATTGTGTCAGCTGTCAAAACTGATTCCAACCAGCTTAATTCTCACATAGTCAAAGGTTTAGTAAGGACAAATCATCTTTGATCCTGTATTACCTCTATGCATAACACGACGAGAATGCATATGTTCCAAGGCACTGCAAAGCTGAACAAAGTACTTCCAAACTGTTCTTTCAGGAATCAACCTCTTCTGTTTCTTAAAATGCTTAAAAAAATAAAGACGGACAGTGAAAATTAAAAATTAAAACTTGCATAAAATGACTAAAAAAAAAAAGACAGAAAATCCTTAATTAAGAAAAGAAAACAAAAAACACAAGAGGCTCACAACCTACTGAGAAAGGTTTAACAAAATTTCTTGACACAGAAAGCTTTTCCCTTAAACATTAATATATGTATCATCAATGCATGTGTATAAGTCAGTCCACACACAGGGCCACAAACAACATTAATGAAATAAAACTCCTACCCCAATAAAGGATTTATACACTATTTAGCACTCCTCAGTGTTGGATTAATGTGGTCAGAGTAATCTAGTATAAAGCCACAGAACAAATAAAGGTCAAATACAAAGGTATGTGCCACAGAACTTCTCAAACTAAATACTTCCTTAAACCAACACTGATTTCCACACCCTCATTTTCTAAATAGAAGAAAAAAAAGAATAGCAGTATCACACAGTCACAAACAAAGATCATGTAAGATAAATTGGTCACATCAGTTTTAAAAACTTCCACAATGCATGAAAGGGGACTAAAGGAACTGTGATTTCTGAAAATTCCACAGTGACAGAACTGCTGTTCAACTATTTTTCATCCTGCATAAAAAACCATTCCTGATCACTGGTAACAGTTCACTGGCCTCTTAAAGCTTACACAAAGCAATTACACTCTGCTATACACATCATCTTCAAATACTGTACTCCAGAACTGAGTAACAGTCCTCCAAAGATGCATACTGAAAACCTGGAATTCAGCCAATGTTAAAATATACAAGTTTAATCATGATAAATTTCTCAGTTAAAGGTAAAAAGATCAAAAAATCGTTGTTTTTTTAGCCTCTGTTTCCAAAGAAATCTTATTGTGTCAGGTTTTGACATTAAACACATGAAGAAAATACATAAACAACACTAAGACTAGCAAAATTTTAGATGGAAAGCAAAGTACTTAGATGTATTTTAATAGTGTGTGCACAGAGACTTCACACTCATACACGCCTTAAGAAAGTTCACATAACAAACATTTATTAATCTGCAAAAATAAAAATATTTTCATACTATGTTAAAACATGCCACTGAGAAGTTGACAGCTGCATCTACACATTAGACACACACAGGAGTATGAGAAAGATGCTTTTCAACTACCTATAGCAAAACGCATCAGTCATACAAAGGATCTTAACATTCCACCAAAATGTTTTTAGTTATAGGGATTATTTCAAAATTCATTTTCATTTAAATGAGGCAAAGCATATAAATTACATCTTTAAATAAAATTTTCTTTCAGTCTTGGACTGAATCCAAACAAACCCTGTGTATCTGTTCTCCCCATAGCTGGATTTGCATATCAGAGGATTGTTTGATGTCAACAGGAAGATGGAGACCAGGTTTCTTTTCATTTAAAAACAAATACACAATACATCTAAGTATGTGTACATGAAAGCATAGTTCCTTGATTTAAAATGCATTCTGAAATTATCATAATTATAACTAGGTACTTTATTTAAACATTCTGAATTATTATTTTTTTAACTCGAATGCAAGTACAAGCGGTGATGAAATGCCATTCACAAAGTGTCTGAAACGGGAAGATTTTCCATTACAGATTCCCATTCCCATTTACCTAAAGTACATCAATGTACTTTCAAAGTATTTATGTACAAGTTTTCTTTTAACACTTCATTCACTTGCCATCTCCAGCACTGTAGCTGATGTAAGCTACAAAACTGGCTTCAGTTCTTACAGTGCAAAGATGCAACCTAAGTGTGTCAGACGTAGTCTCATTCTGCTGAAGGCTATATTAATAATTTTGCAGGACAATGATTACCTCCTCCTGAAAGCATCAATAATATTACTTAACCCCAGAGAATTTATCTAAAGAAAATGGAAAAGAGCTGCTAGATTTGCTAACAATGTTTAAAACTAAACAAAGAAACAGGCAGCATTTTCACTTGCATGGGCTTAAAAATAATACAATTATCTTTAAAATAAACTCAATGAACATTATGCTGTTAAGTAATTAATTACACTATCTTCTTCCCTCAAAATGTATGTTCTCAATTTTTTCTTGGGCTGTTGTCCATCAATAGGCAAAATAGTGATGAAAAGCCACCACTATCAAAAAGATGATTTTTGCAAAACTAGCTATTGAAACAAGTTGCACACTTCTAGGAAATAGCCCAGCAGCCACAGTTAATTCTGAGAAAAGTCAATAAGGAAAAGAAACTTCATTTCTGTTTAGAATCTTACCTTCTAACAAGAAAAGTAAGCTGATGGAAAACACAGTCAAACCTATTTTTATGGCAAACAGCATAATTAAATTCATATAGCACACATTAACTGTGTTCAAAGTAGGATCCTTTTCTTTCTCCTCCATTTTAAAACAGTCCACAATGCAAAACACAATTCTAACAATTATGGTGTTTGCTCCCTCCCTTACAGGGAGGCCAGAATGCAGAAGACATGATGCTGCAACAGTAATTTTTAAGCTCTGTTGTAGCACAGCATAGCAGCACCACAGTCAATGCTGAAATTAATTCACTTAGTGCCTGAAGCATCCTAAGGTCCACACCACCAAGTTAAGACAGTTCTCTCCCACTGTACACAGGTTGGCATTACCTGCCCAAATTTGCCCTCAGAGGAATACAGCCTGACATACAGCTCTCTGAAATGCTCTCATCTTCAACACTTCATTATTCTACCTCTTCCACCTGTCTTAGGCTCAAAGGACAGTCCTGATGTCCCTCAGACCACTGACCTTCTAGGTGCAACATTAAGAAAACATGATCCTGTTTGAGGTGAAAGATCAATCTCTAAATAGTTGAAACTGGGCAAAAAGGGAGCTGCTTGTACATGTGCATTAAAAACTTGGGCAGTGCTGCAAGGCAGTGCTTTATCAGGTAAGCAGAGAACACCGGGCGTGCTTCGGCAGCAGGCTGTCTCCCAACAAGAGTTACTTGTCTCAACAGCCATATCCCATGAAATTACTATCTCCATCTGAGAATGGAACCACAAAAAACTACTTTGAAGAGTCTCCACAATGTCAGTACATTGTGGATAAAACTGAAATTCGGTCATTTAATGCAACTGGACATTCTGGTGGTCATCGATTTGCTAATCAAATGCCTTAAAGAGCTTTTAAGTAGGCAGGCTGTATCACCAGTTCATATTTTCATCCCTTTTAAAGAATGACTGAGCAGTTTCAGTGGGAAAACAGAAATCTCCTGGTTCTCTAATGGATTGCTAAAGAAAAAATTAAATATTCTCCAAATATTTCCATCCTAATGAAATTAAACATACCTGCCCTGCACCTAAATAGCAAATGCCAGTTTCTTGACAAACAAAAAGTAGAGGATAGATGGATAAAAAAGTCTGAAGTCAATATAAAGGCATGAAATTATATTATACTGAGTTTCTAAAGATGATGCTTTAAAGGTCAAACTCCAAAAGTAAAAGTGACAGCAGTTAGCAGTTGGTCCTACCTAGGCTTAAAAGGCACAATTCAGACAATATTCTTTAGAGGAAACATGCAGGACTATGTTTGGATTTTATAAGAAAACTAAGGATTTCCTGCAGATGAGTAGAGTGAACACAGATGATTTCCACACAACTGGAAATTCAGATATGACTCCCTTCATCTCAATAACCATGCTTCGAAAAAATTTAGCATCCAGTTCTGATGTTGGTGTAACAGAGGATTTTAAGGTGTGATTTAGTCTGGTCTAGGACTCACTGAACAGGGAAAAAAAACAGGAATAAGTAAGAAAAAAAGACAACACAGTGAGTGTTTAAGAAGCTAGCTGGATTAAAGAAAGCAAGATGTTTATGAACTTCTCTTGCAGAGAGTTGATGAACTAATCTAAACAATTTTGTAGAGTCATTATTTAAAAAAAGAAAAGAACTGTGAAGCTGTCAAGTCCACAAGAACGTATACCTGAATTTTTCACTACACATCCTATAGCCTAGAGCTGTTTTTTGAAAGACAGTATTTGCAAGAAAAGTAAAATGAAAATTATGACTTAATTACTTTAAACAGATTCCTTCCTTTCTTTTGTGATTTGGTAAGAATCTTGATCACATCTTTTTGTTCTCATGACTTCATTTATGTCTTACAAAAATAGAAAGCATGGAAAGTTTTTATATTTCATTGTACAGACTTATTACACAGTGATTCAACAACCAGATACTAGTGGGAAGAAATCTGAACAGCACCAAGAGGAAAGAGATGCAGAAATGATTACGCAGAACTTCTGAGTAACACATAATAAAGCTCTTGACCACTTCTGACTGTGTTTCTTTGGGAGCCTTTTTTAATATGGCCGAGGAGGAAGAACAAAGAGGAAAGAGGAGGTCAGGCAGCTATGGTAGGAAATTATGGAAGCATAAGCAGGAGTTCTCACTCTGTGAATACAAAAGAAACAAACCAGAATAGGCAAGGGCATGCAGGGTCAGAAAGACCAGTGAAGATGGGCCGCAATATCCCAATATTTTGGAGACTCATGTATGTAGAAATGAAGTCTCCACCTAAGTCTTACTTTCTATTTAAAAAGCTATACAATTCCAGTAGCAACACAGCATCCCAGGAATTTTGTCTGGCTCTGTTCCTTGATTAATTCAGCTGCCCATCTCTTCAGACCATGGCAAGTTTTCTGCCATTTTTCTTTGCTTTCTCTGCAGAATAAAAATAGAACTTCCCACCACATCCTGATTCATTCAGTCAGTTTGATATACAGTGTGATCAAATTTGCCTACATTTCAAGGGTAGCAGCTGTCTCTTACTTGTAAAAAGAGAACAAATACCAAAAAAACCCACCCAAACTATTTGTCATCTATCAGCTGAACATACCAAAAGCAGCAAGTATTCAGCCAATAAAGTGACAAAAATAAAAATATTTACCTGGTTACTTTTCCAACTTTTTATTTACAGTTGCTTACATCTCCAGTTACTGAAGATGCCATACATCTTTTTTTCCCCTTTCAGAATTCACAAAAGAGTTTTAAAAAATTAAATCCTCCCGTCTTTGTCATCTTAGTATACAACAAACTTTATTTTACCAAGAGCAACAGAAGACCAAGACAGTACAAAAATTAACACAAAAGAATGGTACTAATGGAAGTACCTACTAGCATCAGAAGGACAAGTCAGTAGAATTAAACTGTGGTCTCTCCTTTAAAAAAAACAACCAACCAACCAAAACCCCAGAAGAATGCTGCATGGACACCACAGAATTGAGATAGAAGCATCTTCTCAAGCAGACTCCTATTTCATACACAATCAAAAAAAAAGGACATTCACTTACAAGAAATAATAGGTCTTGTAAAGAACACAAGTAAAATTTTTCATGCTTTCCATTTTAGTATATATTCTTTCATGCTAATAATCAGACTTAATAAGAATCCTGGTTAAACTCAGATTCCTTAGAAAGCTCTGCACTCCACGTACATGTATTTTTAGCCAACTTTCTTTGCAAGGATTAATTTCGTTTTTCCTTATTGAGCAGCCCACCTACAGTCCCTCTGTTCCACCTAACATTTTTGCTGATGCAAAAGAGCAAGGACATACAGTGTTCAGAAAGAGAGATCACCTACTGAAATCCAATATACTTGCAGAACCGCTAATATAAAATTTCCAATACTACATCATTTTCCTTGTCTCTGCTGTTACTGCTGAGCAGGGCTTCTTAAAACACACAGCCACATGTTTAAATTCAACAGTATTTGTTTACATGCATCTCTCCAATAAAATCCCCTTGGGAAAACTGGTACAGCATGAAGAGGTGAAACTCATGCTTGAATCATTAACTCTACTTCCTAATAAAAAGCAATAGCATGACACAGTAAATACAGAAGCTATCATCTTAACTTTTTAAAAAAATCTTTTCTCTACAAACAAGGCAGACAGATTTGAAATCTCTTTATTCTCAGCAAGTTATCCACATAGTGCAAACACTGACAGTGCAAATTTTTCAAATACAACTGTAGAAAAATTAAAATTAATCCCCAAGTATTGTTTGCAGGGCATTTCAAACAAGAAAAGTACCCAGAACCACTATTTAATAAAATCTTCCAACTCCCCCTGCTCTTTAAAGGTTCACAGATAATTTTAGAACTAGTGGGCAAAGGAGGAGATGAAATCTTCAAAGGCTATTGGAACAGCCTGTGTAAGTTAAATGAAGTTTACTGTCAAGTTAACTTTTCATAGCTGACTGACACCATTATTTTCCCTCTGTGTACGGCCAGTACTTCCACAAATAGCTTCAGGTGTGATGTCTGTGAAGGCAACTGGCCACAAGACAAAACACTGTTGATTGTCTAATTATTTTAGCAGAAAATCTGCCCGCTTATTCTTATTGTTCCAGTGGCAGACACACACAATGGCTGACTCACAGCAAAACTAACAAGGCTGCCTGGCAATTACCCAGCCCAATTATCCCACTGAATATAAACTGGGGACCAGCCAGCTCTCATTCTGCCAGCACATGTATGTAACATGCACAGAAACTGCTGCTGCTGCTCTCGTGGTTACCTGTGGCCGACAGCAGAGGTGACAGTGGAGCACCTGTCAGACACCCCAGTAACACACATGGATGGAGGAAAAGCTCACCAGAAGCAGTTCTCCCACCCTGCCAGGGCTCTGTGCCTTGGCTTTTTCTTTTAAGACTTCACAGCTCCATCCACAGAGCAGCTGCTTCCTCTCAGAACACCCTGCCCTGCTTTTCTACCTGCTACACAGCTAACACAGATACACAAAGTTGAATAAGGATGCACTATTTTTTTAATTACAGGAGGTAAAAAAATAAGAAAAAATAAAAGAAAAAATTTTAGAAGTTTTTTAGTAGCTTTAAAAAAGGTTAGTGGCAAAAATTAGCCTGACTGGTTCAAAGCTCCAGGTTCCTCCTTTAGGAAAAGGCACTCAAAAATAGTTTAGCTTTGATCTGTAATTAGCACACCCTGTATTACACTATCCTATTATATTAAAGGCTTCTTCAAGCTACACTCTATCTTTTGAAGCTTTTTTCAAAAATGAGTATGGGAAAAAGCTAAGGTAAAGGTGATACAGAAAGCAAAAAAAAACCACTGAGCAAAAAAATATTTTGAAGCTTTTAACATGTATCAATGATGCAGCTTCAGCAAAGTGCCAAACCATTCTATATAATAAAATATAACCATATGCTCAATAAAAATACTTTGTGTGAGGAGGTTTGGCATGGGGGTGGTGGTAATGGGGTTTTTTGTTCTTTAAATTAAATCTAGCAGTCATGGAAGGAAGAAAAAGCACAAGAGACACAGATACTGCTGAAAGCCAAAAGAACCAAATAACGTGCTTTAAAATCTGCAATTATAGATCAAGATAAATTAGTATCATGAAAAGAAAAAAATTACACAAACATGCATAAAAGACTACTTTAAAAATACTTTTTCCAAAACCATTATGTCAACTATTTGGACATAAATATATGTATAAGAAAAATCTCAGAATTAGAGGCACCGTGATTTCTCCCCCTTGAGAGCATGTGCACGCAGTTTTCAGTTCTGTTTTCTTTATGTTGGAAGACCCTTTACTCATTCATTCATGACATTCAGCTAATGAGCAGTTTGAAAATGTCTCTAGGCTTTGTTTATTGTGTGCTATTCATAACCCATTACTAAATATAAGTTTCAGGGAGGGGTACAGCTTCCTAGTGTGCATTGTTGGAATATCAAATTAATAAAATATCTCCACAAATGGCCTTAGAAATGATGAGGTAGTAATATTTCTACTTTACAGATTAGAATGTGGGCCAAGAATAGAGATCAAAAGTGTTAATTAATTCTGGCACCAATTTAAGCACCTCCTTCTCAACATACATAGCTTTATGAAACAGTCAATCTTCAAAGCGGAGTTTCCACTCAGAATGAGGCTGTGAACACTCAATACTTCTACAAATCAAGACCCAGAGTTTTGCCTTGAATGTCAGAAATACAGAATAAGCAATGAGAATTCCCCCCAAAAAGCGGTGGTTGAAGTGGTTTATGCAGTATCCCTTAGGAAAAGAACCAGTAAGGATGGTCTTTGGAAAAACCTTGAATTGTACTAACCACAAAACCTTTGTCTTCCAAATTCCCTGCCTTGAAAGCGACCATTGCAGCAAAGAAGGCAGCACAGATGCAACCATTTCTACACAGAGTAGCTACACCCTTAACACTGAGTCACATCCCATCCTGTTCCCAGCCAGTCTGACTTAGCCCATCCAGGCTCTCTTCCCTGCTGGCAGCCAGTTTGTCTGTCTCAAGGATCCTTGCCCAGTCTGTCCTGTTCTCTAACAACATACCAGCTCTTCTCCAACCTTCCTGTCCCCATGTCCAGTACTGGAAATCCCGTTTCACAGTTTCCCAACACACTGCTCTTATTTTCTTACACTCCTCAGTCTCTACTCCCAGTGGCATAAATCTCCTGTCTGCCTTCTCTCAAACACTGCCAACCAGCCAGTACAGGTGTACTTGTCTTCCTTCTTCCCAGTCAGACCCTCCCCCTCCTGGCTTAAGGATCACTCAGCTACTTGTCCCAGCCTACTCCTCAGTCTGCCTTGTTTTCTGTCTTCCCCATATTCATCTCAGATTATTCAATTTCCCAGGTTGTTAGAAAGAATAAACATCCTCGAGACACATGAAAGCTTCAGCCCATCCAAAGCATCTGGAAAAAGCTATTTCTGGCCATGCCATTTCAGTCACCCGTCCTGCTCCAGGCTGAAGACCTGACAGTCACTCAGGTCATGTCAGCACCGACAGATGCAGGGGGTTCACACAGCTCTACATGTACAGAAATTCTCAACTTTTTGAACTATGCTCCAGCAATTTCTGTTAAGCCCATATATTAGAAGAATTGAAATTTAGGTGAATTCTCACAGCCATCAGTGTAAGAAAAATCCCTTGAGTTTTACATCTGTTTCAAGGCACGAGGGGCATAGAATATTTCAGATTACATGGTTGCAAGATAATATAATGAAATGTTGGCATGCAACATTTTAGTAGGAAATTGCTATATTTTGACAAACTGAAAACATTCTCACACAACTAAATAATTGGCAATCCTAGCAGCCAACAGTTAGTCCTGCTGGACATGTGTGTGCATGGCAGAAAACAGCTTCTGCAACACTGCCATTCAAAACACACAGGAAGCATCATTTTTCCCACCAACTTTCCGAACAGGAACACCAACTATCTCCTACAACTGCTAAAGGTTTAGATCAATGTTTTGGATAATAAAGAGATGAATAACCAAACAATAACCCTCAATTAATAGCTGAGAGTTTCCCAAAATCCTGGGAAGGGCATGCAAAATTTAATACCTGACCTGCTAAATTCTGACACTGTACCTCTTCCCTACACAAACGCTTCCCTAACTTCATACTCCCAAAAATCTTGCAAATATCACAGCAAAAGAGAATTACTGCTATTGCAATTAAACAGTTGAACTATAGCTACCATGTACTATCAACACTTACCAGGAAATCCTACTTTCTGCAAAAGCATCTCTACATCTATAGCACATTCCCAGGACACCAATCTACCAGAAAATACTTCGGGGAAAAAAAAAAAAAGTGACAGTTTTCCATTCCCAGCAACACAACCAGCTTCCCTGCAGTAAGAAAGGGTAATACTGGGCTCTGAGGCACCCAGCATCCAGGGCAGCTGGTGTGCAGAGAGAAAAAGGAATGAGCTTCTGCAGCAGTACATGCTCCCTCAAGATACTGCCATGCCACAAGACCAGAGGGGCACTGCTAAGCTCCCAAAAGCAACTCGTGCACAAGTTTCTGACCTGCACCTGTTCACAGCCCAGCTCAGAATGAGGTGCCCGACCCTCCATTCAGCACTGAACACCTCAGGTAAGGCAGACTGTAACAGCTGTCCCTTCCAAAGGACTGCCATTACCACACATCCATAGATGCCCAAAGGCTGTCACCTCTCACCATGACACACTCAGGCTGCAGTGGAGTCGTGGTTCCTTCACGCAGGCAGCAGCAGCACCCGGAGCTGGCAAAGCTGCCAGGGAATGAAGCTGAAATTGCTTCCAAGCTCACAAAAGGGGTGCTCCCCCTTAGCACAGGTAAGCTAGCCAACGTCATAGTGCTGCAAAGAAGTCTCAAAAAACTCCAGAGCTAATATACTTTGGCATGGGAAGGAGGGGCTGCATTCCAGACCATGTGGAGAGGAGAAATTGCCTGATGCAGTTTCATACAGTGAAGCCCAAAATATCCACAACTAGCGAAACATTGAAATTAGAATCAATGAGATTTCAAACAAGTCTGAACAGAGCTCCAGCTCCTGCAAGGAGCAATTTAGATATGCATCAGTTGCTTGGAAAGAAGTGACTATTCCTGCATTTGGACTACCCTATAAAAAACAAGTTCAAGGACAAAGAATTCACCGTTCTTAACTATAGAAGCTTGAGATATCAAATAGGAACTTCATACTGATGAAATGTTTTAAAATATTTGTTATATTACCTAGCTAATTATAGTATATTTACCTTTAAATAAAGTTGAAAAAATACACACAGAAAGTGGTGTCTGAGGAGTGGGTGAAGTGCCTAGGTGACATTTTGTAGAATTCAAGTTATTTCCCATCTACCTTGAGAAAGGTGCACACATTTTCAACTTTTTAGATGAAAGCTTTCCTGCTTGTTTCCAAAACATGATTAACTTCCTTAAGATCTGTATGACATATTCAGTTTAAAGTTTGCATTTTTTTGGTGCACTAAGATTATTTGCCAGAAGAACCTAAAAACTAAAAATAACTGCAGAAATGAAACAGACTTGAAAGTTTACTGCTGAGTTAAGAAAAGTCCCAAGACTTTAGTGCCTTGATAACATCCCTTCTTGCAAGCCTAGTAATTTTATATTTAACCTTAAATAATATGCTAATTATGCTGCAAGATAATTCAAATTCTCTTGTTCCAACATCTTCAGGACAGAATTTACTATCTTTTTTTACTGAATTATTATAATGTATTTTTTAATTCAATTAGTAGATTCTTCTTTATTTGTGGCAATTTCTTTATCCAATATATCAACTGCTGCTTGAAAAAAGAAAACAAACTGAAAAACCCACTGAAAATTTTCACTTTGTCACTGTTTGTGGCAGAGGAGAACCATGACTAACAAGAAAAGGGACCAAGCCCCAAACTTGCTTTACAACGTATTATTGTATTGCAGGAGGAGGTGCTATTATGAGGTAACACCAGTTCTCATGAACTACCCTGAACCTTGGCAGCCACGTACTATCACATGTTCTGCAGCAGAGACCACAGACAAACAACAGACCATGAGCTACTGGGACTTAGCACAATAGCTAAGAATGATTTACTTGTAGTATCTTTGAGGTAATAGTATCCAGCAACCTAATTCACTGACACAAAAAAATGCGGAATTTTTCCTTCTTTCACCGTGCCCACACAGGGGTTACCCAGTGCTGAGGTACATACTGCAGTGCAAAACCAACTGAGAGTCAAACACAAATCTCTCCCCTTCACCAATGTTCCCCTCTCAGTTTTACTGCTACGTCAATATGCCACGTTCAAGAATTCTAACAGGCCATTGAAAGCTGTACTGTAAGAAATCCTCAATTTTCAATTCTCCTGCTTTTGAGAATGGAGGCTATATTGAAACATCTCCCTGTGACAAGAGATAATTAAAAAAATAATTAAGGTAAAGTGGATTAAATCTGTGTATGTACATACATAAACAGAGCGGCAGAGAGAACACACGAGATACCTCTGATTTCATTATGTGATATGTAAATGCCAATGCACTGCTGCTTCTTTTTGGACATACAGCAGATTCTATGAATTCTGTTAGAATACATATGAATGCACCAAGTGATTTTCCTCAGTTGTCTACTCAATAGGGACAAAGAGAGTATTATTCACAGGTAACAAGAGGGACGATATAAAAGCTGGGCAGCAAGGATATGGTTCATTAAGGGAAGAACTAAAGAATTCATTAAGGTGCACTGTGAGGCACAGCAGCCTTGTAAGTATTCTCTGATGTGCCAATAATGTCATAACAAATACCCAAGTAAACTAGTTAAGTAGTTTTCCCCTCACATTAATATTGGTTTTAGTGTCATTCAAGCTGTGGTCATTTACAATTTCAAAAACATCCTTGATCCCCTCTACAAATCACACAAGCCTGGTACCCAAACACTGTTCTGGGGGCATCTCAACATTCTCCAACGACTTAGAACAACATTCTATCAAGAACACTGGAAACCCAAGCAGTTTATTTGTCTTGATAAGACAACACAGTTATTTACCTTAATAATGTGACAGGCAGCCCCATTTCTAGGAAGATTCTATACTATTACATATAATTTATTTTTCAGGCAATTTTCAAAATACATTTTTAAGAATGGTGAGCCCCACATTTAAACTCATATTGTCAAAGTAATCTACCAAATCATTTCCTCCACCAGCAGCATGAAGACACAGTGCATTGTGACACCTCATACATATTTAATAATAGCCTGATAGGCTGTCATTAACATCAAACAGCAATCTAAGTTTGCTACATTAAACATGATCCCTGTGTTAAGAGGACAATCACAAAGTGCCTCCAAGATCGAGCCTGTAAGAAATACCCACCGACTTGAACAAGGTGTAATGAGGCCAACTGCACTGAAAAAGCCACACATTGGATTTAAAATTAAATAATGAAAAAAAAGCAGGGGAAAAAAGAAAAAGCTTCGGTGGGTCATAAGACCAGGCATGCCATAAGGCAATCTGTCACAGAGTACTCATATTAGTAACTGTTGTGTCAAAACTGAACATTCAAAAGAAAAGACAAACCTTCCTTTATGTTTTATGAAATGTAAGCCCACAGAATTAATAATTCATGAGATGAAGAAAAATATCACATTTGGCTATAAATATTAACAGACGCTGTCAACCTGCTTAGAACTAAATTTTGACTGTCCTACCTTACAATTACCAATTTAGAAAGGAATATTCTTCAAAAGCTCAAAAAAAAAAAATCAGCACGAAAGTCATTAATGAAGAAATTAACATTCTCTATTCATGTAGGTCCCAAGCAAAACAGCCTGACTGTGTTCTGTGCTCGGCTGCTGCTGAGTGAACACTAATTGACTGGCATTGTTTGTGCCCACAGTGGTGTTGTGCTGTGTTGACAGCAATAACATTGGTGTGCACACAAGAAAAAATGCTAAAAGGACATACTAGACCCAAGACTCAGTGGAAAAAAGGAAGGGAAAGAGGGGAAGTAGTTGTCAAATGACAAAGAAACATTTTAAAAAAGGCACTTCAAACTTAATAGAAGTTTTAGAATACAGAATTTTATACAATGGGTCTTGGATATATTTTTCTGATTAGCTAAATAACCATTTAAAAACTATAAAAAGAAAAGCAATGTAATGCACAAGCATGTATCAGTAAACTCAATTCATGTGATTTCAAAGAAATATGAAATACATTTTTAGCAGTTCAAGTTCTAGAAGACACTTCTGCTGTATGACACCTGTTCTCTGTTTTCACTGCTATTATCGAGAATAGAATATTGGAACACAAAACACAACCATGCCAAAAAATCCAGAATGCCATTAAAATGGATTGTTCTAAATGGTAGTGACAGAGCTTTTCTTTACAGGCTTTTTTTCTTCTCCCCAGTGCTAATATAACTTCAGTCTATTTATGGCCCCATCTGCATTCACATTCTGGGCAACAGTGTTAAAAATACTAAGCATCAATATTGGGCATACATTAAAAAAAAAAAAAAAAAAATCAGCCTTAACACCTTACTTTTCTCTACAGTTCCTGACATTTTCACTGCATTTCACCCAGTCATGATCACACAGAATGAAAAGCTAAAGTTGAACATTACAAGCTCTTATTAAAAAAAAAAAAGTTAATAAAGTTAATCCCTACCTTTATCATTCTAGAGAGATCTCCAGCATCTGCTAATTCCAACACTATGTTCAGTTCATTGTCTTCAATGAATGAGGCATAATATTTGATTACATTTGGATGATTCAGTTGCTAAGAAAGCAAAATAGTAATTCACATTTTAGTGAAGAGCACACCACATGTTTTAAGTTCAACACAGGAAACATTCTTATTTAGGCAAACAGAACAATCCCTGAAATTGATTTCACTATGATACAAATTACAAAAAGTAAATGCTGATGAGAAGCATGTACAAATACTTTGCAAGAACAGGATGGCATTTTAGGATCTACATGGTGACTGACATTGCAATTTTAGAGGAATTTTGCTTCAATGTATATATCCAACTTATCTGAAACAGCAAAGTCAATTTTTGAAGTAAATAGCAGTATCAATTTTTGAAGTCAGGATTTTATTGTACAAAGGACACAGTCATTCACAATATTGCAATTTTGGCAGAAACTTCTACTTGAAATGTTACTCATTATTCTATTGGATTTACTTCTCAATATTAATTTTTGAAGAAATAAAGATCAGAAAATTCTTCAAAGCGAGGCTTTTAAAAACTAAACAAAAAGCCAGGGGACACCTCAACTATGTCTATGAAAAACATAACACTTTTTGATGATAGTTGCACATTTTCTAAACAAATCTTTTACCTTAAGAAGATCTATTTCTTTGATGCAGTCAGCACGGGCTTTGGCATCCATTAAATCAAATATCTATGCACAAGAGATAAAACATTTTTATTAAGTGATAAAAATATAGTAAATTGAGTGATCATTATCCTTATTTCATAGCATCCATAAAGCAACTTGAATTATGCATTTCATGGCAAGATGTAATATTACAGTTAGGAATATTTCTAATGCTCTGATGCACTGATTTAGTGCTGTGGCCATTCTTTTAGTCCCCTCACAGGAAACAAGTCCATTGTAAGTACAAGCTTTCCAATGACTTTAATTGCCACCTCTGCATATCTGTTCCAAGACACAGCAATAATTTAGCACACCTTATACATACTTCAAATCTCAGGCTCCTATCCCATTCTGCCACTCCATTTTCACAAACTGATTCTTTAGTACTGAGCATACCTTTTTTTCCCCCTTAGTCTTGCTAGAGTCTTTCATTTCAATTCTAAGTAATGCATGCTATTTTACTCTCGGGATCAAAACTTCATTGTCACCTCCAACTCCTTCACTGCCATTTCCTTCCCTTCTGCCAGCAAAGAAGGGACTTGGGTTATGCTATTTGTTTGTTTATTAGAGCACTTTTTTCTAAGTCCTCATCTGTCACCTTGATTTTTACAGCCTTTTACAGTTACGACATCTCTGCTCTTCATTTTTTCCCACCTCACATCTACTCCAAATTACTTGGCAATGTATCTCATTTTCACCTTCTCCAGTTAGCCACTCTACTCTCCACTAATTTCAGTTTTTGTTTGAAGTACTTTTTCCTCCCATTAGAGTCCTTGTCCAAATTCTACACATCTATATTTAATGTAATGTCTATTTTCACTCCCTTTTTTACCACCTTTGGGTTTTCACTTCACTTTCTCAAACGTGCACCTCCATACATGACTATTTCCCTTAAAAATGACCAAAATGCTACTTCCTCTAAGAATCCTTCCTCTCTCATTTCTGATTACTTTCTGAATTTAACAAACATGTTTAACAAAACAAAACTAAAAAAAAAAATCACCGAATTCTTTGTGGTCTGCATATTGTATTTGAACTATCCAGAAGAATAAGAGACACTCAGCTTTATTCATTGCCACAACATTTATGAAATTACCTTTTCCAGTTAGAACTTCTCATGCACATCACCTTTCTAGATAAAGTCACCAAGAAAAGATGTATTATGTCCTGTGAAGATCACAGGTATCTGGTTCCAAACAAAAGCTCAACAGCTGACAACTTCTATTTAATATCCTTCCACAGACCCCAGAAACAAAAACATGGATTAACAGCAGTTTCAATACTGAAAGTTGGCAAAGAGGTCATCTCAAACTGACTGCCAAACGGTTCAAATGAATCACACCTTCTTTCCCTCTCCCCCAGGAAGTTCAAACAAATCAGGGAGTCTGCATATGATCTGCTAAACCTCACCTTCATTTTCTACACCACTCTGCACAGTACGTTTGCCATTCCTTTAATCAACTGAAAGGAGACATCTAGAAACTTCATGCATGGAGCACAGGCCTCACAGAGCACACACATGCTCTTCACTAACCACTATTTCTCTTCACACATCCAATCTTCTGTCTTCAGATCTGCCATAAAAAAGAAGAGCCTGCAATGGATACTAGACTTACTTTTTGGAAAAAAAAAACCAAAACCAAACAACTAAAAAAGGACAACTCTTGAGCCAAGAGCTGAAATGCCAGACTTGCGACTTGCAAATAGTAAGAAAAAGGGTAAAAGAGAAGAAAGAAGAAAATAACAAAACAACAAAACTACTGAACAAGAAAGAAAGGGAATAAGCCACCACAGACTACTTGTATATTAATGCTAGGATGATGGGAAATAAACAGACTGAGTTAAAAGCAGTTACTCAAGCAGGAGACTGTGGAAGACTTAACAGAAACACAGCAGGTCAAGTCACAAGAAAGGAATGCTAACATTAAGAAATAAAGCAATTTCAGATGTAGTAAAAGAAAAGAGTACTATATGTGAAATTACAGGTACAATTATTAAAAGATAAGTAACACTGATAAAAAACAGAAAAGAGCTTAAGAGTTAAAGTTGGAAACTTAGCGAAGGAGATGAAATAGCCTGGATCTGTTATAGATCTACACTTTGAATGAAAAAGCATGGCTCTTTAATAATTCTGACAACAGATTAAAGCCCTAGTGTTTGGTACAGTCATGAGGGAGTCTGACGATTTTCCTAGGAAACATTTTAGAAAATCCTAAATATTACAGGTAGCACATTACCTGAGGAAATACTGAGAAGGCATGAAATCAAATATTTTTCCTCATAATATAAGAGACCAGGAAATGGAAAAATTTATACACCCTCCCCCAAAAACAATCAATGAAAGTGTATCAGGAAGCAAGGAAAAAAAGAGAACAGGTACAGGGGAGCACCTTGAGGCTTCACATTTTTGCCAAGCTCCAGACAACAATGAGCTAAGAGCATTCCTTATAAATGATACAGAGATTCAACCCCAAACACACCGGAAAACCTAATCAAAACTGGGGATAGAATTTCAGACTGAAAACTGTACACAAACTATCTCCTTGTAAGATTTGGGAAAAGTACCAAAAGCACAGTTTCAAGATCCAAATCAAAAGAGCTTCATTTTGTGACAAAACAAGGCAGTTTGCACCTGTTAATGGCTGTTCCAATATGCCAAGAGGTATAATTTACCTGTTCCAGGAACAATTCCCTACACACCTAAACTAACAGGTTTTGCAAGAAAAATTTTTTTTACAAACTACACCTCCACTAGGGACATTAATCAGGACCTCTCATAGAGGAATAACAAAACAACAAAAATAAAACCCTAGACTCAAGACAGTGACAAATCTAGAATCAAGGCATGGGAAAGACAAAATTTTGTTTGTTTAGTCTGGATAGTATTCCCAGTACTTCTAGTATGTTACTAACCAGCATGAAATAGCCTAGACCAAGCAGCTGCTCTCCCCAAAGGACAGACTTAGGTTTTACAAACAAGACTCCCTCTACTTTTGCGTCTCTTCATAAGCAGCTTGGCAAATTGTCACAGCTTCAGCTAAACTGAGTATTTCAAAAATTACCTAAATTAAATATAGCAAGGCAGTAAAAATAAGTCTTATTTGATCCTTACAACACTAAGCACAGACAATCTGAGGATTTACTGTTTAGCATTCTTGTGGTTCTCAGATTTTAATCCAGATCTAACTTCAAAAGACTATCAATAGCATTTCCCAGAAATCCAGAATTTCAGCTTCACAGACATTAACTTCCTCCAACAAAAAGACTTGTAAAAAAAAAAAAAAAAAAAAAAACAACCAAAAAGAGGGCAAAAATATCCTTCAATCCATGGTGTCTGGAGAACCTCTGAATCACATCAGATGCAAAAAGCTTTCAGAGATTTTCTCTCTGAATAGGTGATCTTTATTTTGTCAAACTGCTGCAGTTCAGACCAGAGGATCCCAGCGTAACAAGCCATGTCAGCTCACACAAGGAGGTTGCTGTAAACACAAGGAAAAAACCTCTGTGCTTCCTCACCAGCAGATGACTCAACACTGAAGAACGTCTTACCCTGAAAAATGGAAGTTGCAATGAAAGACTTTAAGAACATCCTTTTGAGTGCACGTCAGAACTCACATGGCATCTGGCAGCACTCTGAAGGTTTGTTTAGCAGGGGAGGCTGCTCTTTGCCCGAGGTTTGCTTCAGACTGGCCATCAGCGTAACGGTGTGGAGGGATGTCAGTGCTTCCATCATGACAGGAACAGTTTACAGCTTTGCAGGCAGACTAATTCCACCTTCAGCTCCTGTGACTCAGCAAACCCAGCTGAAAGGTCAGCCTATGCTCCAGCACAAGTGTTGCACACAGATCACTCTCCCACACACATGACTTTTAGCCCTGCACAGACAGTACCATCATTGCCATCAGCAGGCCACAGGTCTCATCCCACTCAAGACACACACTGCCTAAGGACTCCCAACCTTTTGTCCAGCCTTCCCTGGGACTGCATTCATTTTCTAAGCTTGGTTTTAGCTGTAGCAGCACATGCCCCGCAGCTGAGTGACTTAACTGTACCAAAGTCATTGCGGTCAAATGAGTTGTGTATAACCCGGTTTTAGATTCAGCTCAGCTCTGTGCAACTGCAGGGCCTGAAGGAAATTACGGCAGATAAAACAAAAGTCTAAAAAACTTCCGATTTTTGGATAGGCTTGAACAATAAGCTTTTGGATCAACACAAAGCATTAGCAACTGACTGCTTGAAATCACTCTGCAAAGTCTCACATAGACACTACCAGCATCCTCCTCCCAGCAGAGCTCAGGTCACTGATGAAGCTCCACATATTGATTATTGGAAACTAGCAATAATTAGACAACAAGTGGTATCATCACTGTAATTGGCTAACAATAAAAACTGCTGTATTTAGATTAGACTGCTAGGGTACTCATCAGACTAACAATAATTCAAATTCTAGACTCCACTTACAAGGTCAGGATCACAGGGTAATTCAGTTTGGAAGCATGCTTCTCTAGTCAGCACCAACTCCACTCAGCACAAATTGCACAGTGTAATATATTCCTATTATAACTTTTAATTCTTTTCCCCCAATTTCTATTTTCAAGGACTATAATAAGATCAACATTTCTAAACATGAATTATGATTGTATAAAAAAACCTAATAAGCACCAAACAAATATTTTTATGATGTGACAGTTTTCATAAAGAGTGCAATCAAAAAATCTAATTGTGGTAAGCATTTTACCTTAGTTAGCAATTACTGTGAAACTCTTTAAAACAATTAGGCAAATACAGCTGAAGAGACTTAAAGGAGCCTTTTAGAAGCCCTTAGCAGATTTTTTTCCACTTAGCAAGCACACTGAGCGAAATAAATCTTTTTAGCTCTCAGTTTTTCATCTCACCCTACAATCAACTGTGTACAAAGGGAGAGCAGAAGGACAAACATACATTGATAGTTATCACATTTCTGTGTGCTATGCAATTGAGGGATCTCCAGTAACTTTGCATTCAGTTCTTTCTCTAGTACCTTCATGTGAGCATAGATCATAGTTTTTTTTTCTTTCAGCATTCCAGAAATGTCAGCTGTAAGTACTGTCAAGAGATACTGGTATTTTTAGAATACTTTTTAAGCTGTTGTAAGCTACAGAGCAGGAACTGTTCCTATGCAGATGTGTAAACTAAACAAAGGAGTTGCAATACATTAATTCAACTTCCTGAGTGAAGTTCTTATATACAAACTCCCAGAAAGCTACAGGCATAGCAAAAAGATTTAGAAACATGGAACCACCTGATGGAAAACATCACGCCCAGCTTCTATGTCCCGACCATATCTGATCAAGTACCAGCTAGCAACCGAGTCCACCACCTGAAAGAAAGTGCCAAGCTGGGAATCTGACTCAACTTGCTCTAGACCATCACTTTTCCAGGTTTTCCTTTTCATCAGTATTGAAAAGGATAAAGGTCTTTCTAACCTATTACTGAAGTAACAATTAAACCTATGTCTGTTCTGTTTGAAATTCTGTATACAATAAAAATATCAAAAAGCATTTCCAAACCAAAACAAAAGCATGAGTGCTGCAATATAAACCTTCAGAGAAGTAAGCAAAATAAAGACCCAAATGCACATAAATATTAAGAGATAACAATACTGAACAGCAACAAGCATTAGAGTATTTTGCCACCACAGCACTGCTGTGCTGAGACAATACTGCTTCATAAAGTGTGAAATTACAAGTGCTTTTCTAAGATTAATTAACTGTAATTCAGGCCTGAAGTAGCAATCCACTGACAATGCACAATGAATAATGAATGTATGTCCCAGATAAAAGGATTCATTGTCTGAATCTCTAACATGGGGCCTCCAATTTTGGAATGAAAAGAAAAGAAAGGTGGAACAACGTAAGACAGAAATGAAATGAATCTGAAATTTTGTTGAAATATGCAGCTTTACCTAGTATTTTAAATTTTAAGCAGCTAAGGTTTCCTTAAAAAATAGTTCATAAAGTGAACTCATACAACCTTACAGTCACTGACTTAGATATTTACCACTCTTTTGCCATTTAGGGATGATTTGTGAGCATTTTTCCAGTACCTAGTAATTGCTTGCTTTGCCCTTGGAAGGGACTCCTGGCGTGGTGTTTGCTCAGAACACTGCACTGCTCAGGTGTCCTCTTGCAGGGGTTACCCGGAGCTGCAGCAGCAGAGAGGCACTGCTGCTTCCTCAGGCATCATCTGCAGGATAGTTTGGACCTGAGACTTTGCATGTGTTAAGAAACTCACCTAGAAGCTTTTCTATTTATACTGCTACAGTCCCAGCTTACTTGTGGCTGACCTTTTTTGATGTTTCTTTAGCTCAAAATACAGTTTAGACATTTATGAAAGATAAGTAGTGAAGATATGATTTTATTTCTGGTTTTACTTAGGTAATATTTTAACAGCATCTCAGAAACATAGTTCCATGCTGGAAAAAGAAAATCTAATTATTACTTTCCTAATTACACAAGGCAAATCAAACATGGGAAGATGAAGCACAAAAGGTACAAGAAGAAAAGACCCAACATACCATTTTGCAAATTCTGCTGGTTAAATTACTATTATAAAACCTGCAAGTTAAACAGTTCTCACTGTGCTACATACCCTAATGAAAACCAAATCAAGAATACTACTTCTTCCTGTCATCCGGACTCAGCAGCAACTACAAATTCAGGAAGAGTGGTTTCTGTCACCATCTGCTTGTCCTTTCTCCCACAACATCTTACTGCCACTTGCTTCTGCTCACATTTTATTCCACAAACATACCTTTTGTACACATTAATGTAACATTTATCAATACTGTACGTATTTCAGTCAAATGAAATTTTATTAGTGAAAAATAAACATTCTTGTTGGAAAGCTTTGTAAGAACTCAAAACTGGCAATCCTTTTGAAACAAATAATGGCCTGAGATCCTGCAACTCCAAGAGAGGATAACTGGATTCTAAGCCTTGACAGTAGAGACACACATGGGGTACCATTACCAAATACACATAAAGGAAGCAGGCACACACCTAACCCAGCCAGAAAAATGAAATGGGGAGGGGATAGAACAGATACCACTTGCAAGACTGGAGACAAAGGCAAGTAGTAGAGAAGATGTGAGATGAGAACGGGCAGATAATGGAAAAGTAGAAGTTCAGATCTCAGTTATGTTATTTAAAACAATGTAGAGCACTTAGAGACACTGTCTTAATGTAGAGAGTGAAATCCATAACTGAAAGACAGTTTTCATAACTGAAAGACACATTTCTCTTTCATAACTGAAAGACACATTTCTCCTGTTTTGTCCATGCTGAGCTTCCATTAAAAAGGCATCAGAAAAAAAAGGAGTATTTTAATCTGAATAAAATCAAACATGACTGAAATCAAAAGAAGCACCATCATAGAACAGACTCATTTTTCAGCTCATCGGAAAAGCAATTACTTCTCAACAAAAGACATCTATGAAAACAAATTTTATAGTGAAATTAAGTATTGTGACTATATTT